>NC_053206.1:2993398-5986797 GCF_905163445.1 Pararge aegeria | reverse complement strand
TGAAAAAGCTACGCTTGTTTATTTTGCGTATTTTCATAGTGTGATGTCCTAATGGATCTTGATATGGGGCAAAGCTGCAAAATTATATTTATATTGCAGAAAAGAACTGCGCGGTCAATATGTAAACTTAAATCACGCGAATCCCTCCGTGAGAAATTTGATGAAACACTACATCTATATCGATATACTTACTTACTGTAGCTTCACAATATATTTATAATAATATACTAAGTATTTGTAAGACAACATATTAATGTTTATCAACAAAAAGTGGATGTAAACAGTCGACTTACAGGAAATGGTCATAAATTAGTGTCATCTGTATATCGTCTGCGAAAGGTACAGAAGTTTTGTGGGATTGAGTATACGCTTTTATAATATGACTCCTAAGGTAACGGCAGTGGCGTGCATAGAGGGTATGCACAGGGTATGCAGATGATATAAAATGAAGAAAATCTCCAGTACGAGTTATAAAAAACTTAAGAATAGGCATTGTAAGAGTTATAAAAAGCCTACTCTTAAGTATTTATAACTCGTACTGGAAAATTTCTTCATTTTATATCATCTGCATACCCTGTGCGTACCCTCTATACACGCCACTCGGTAATGGACCTAAATGGGATTTTCTACAAACCTCTTTTTTTTCACTACAAGTTTAGCCTTAACTGTAATTTCACCTGATGGGATATGATGATGCAGTCTCAGTTGGTAGCGGGCTAAACTGTTGTAACCTAAGAGCATGGCAGTTTTATTAAACCATATACCTGACTGGTTTCCACGCGACATCGTACCGGACGCTAAATCGCTTAGTGGCACGTCTTTTTCGGTAGGTTTGTATCTAGCCGCGACAGAAGCCTCCCACCAGACATATCTTTTATAATGTAGAGAAATATAGTGGGTACTTACTTTGTTTGTTTGTGAGCACCGTCAGTAAACGGAACATCGCTTTGATATCTGAAAAGTATGTGTATTTTTATTAATATACCAAGATAGCTAAAGGTTTACCAAAATAAAAAACGACTTTTGAAATAAATGGAATACCAAATTAAAAGTGACGAAAGTCTTTAACGAGTGTTTGCCTGCTTGTAAAGACATATATCACGCGAATCCCTCCGTGAGAAATTTGAAGAAATAGGTATACTTACTGTAGCTTCACAATATTTTTATAATAAAATTCTTAGTATATTTAAGACAACGTATTAATCTTTATTAACAAAAAGGATATAAACAGTCGGAGTACAGGAAATAGTCATAAATTAGTGACATCTGCATATCGTCTGCGAAAGGTACTGAAGTCGTTTGTGGGATTGAGCATACGCTTTTATAATATGACTCCTAAGGAATCCTAAGGAATTAATGGACCTAAATGGGATTTCCAAGACACGTGGAGACGTAGACACTGACAGTCGACCTGACCCACGAATTCAAAGTAGCGCAACGCGCTTTCGAGCTACGTTGGTAGTCTCTCTGACAAAAATCGCAACGAGGAAATCGGAACCAAGGTCACCGATATAGTTCAAAGGATAAACAAATTGAAGGGGCAGTGGGCGGGTCATGTCTGTTTTAGGACCGATGGCCGTTGGAGCAGACGCGTTCTGGAGTGGAGACCGCGATTTTGAAAACGCAGTGTGGGACGACCTTTAGCCCGCTGGACTGATGATCTTAAAAAGGTGGCTGGATGTGAAAGACGAAGGACCGTATGTGGTGGCGCCATCTTGGAAAGGTGTGGACGCTTGTGGGCTTTTGATAAGGAATTAAAAGAAATAGATATACTCGTAGTAGCCTCGCAATGTATGTATAATAACATAATCTTTATAAAACAAAACATACGTAGTTATAAACAAAAAGTCGATATAAACAATCGACTTACTAGAAACGGACATAAATTAAGGATATCTGCATATCGTCTGAGAAAAGTACAGAAATCTTTTGTGGGGATGCTTTTATTACATGATACCGAAGGCAATATTAGATCTACCTTTACCTAAGTTTAAACAATATATTAAAACACATTCCTTAACGACAAGGCTGCTTGGAAGCAGGCCACTCCGCTCTCATCTCTCACAAAACAGCAAAATTCTAAAGATTGTTAAAGTATAAAATGATGTTGGAAAAGAGCAATCTGAGTTTTTTGTCATCCCTTCTCAGTGAAATCTGCCTTTCGAACCAGTTGTAGTTTCATTACAAACAGACTGACTTGACGTTTCAAAAACTGGGCCTACTTTAAATAAATAAATTATAATTTTAATTTGATTTTAAAAGTGAATAAATTTATGTATACCTCAATTAAGCTACTCAAAGTTATGTGCGTTTTAAACAATTAAAATATTACTAGCTTCAGCGGTGAGGGGAAACATCGTGGGGACACCTTCATGCATTAGAGTTATCCATAATGTTCTTAAAAGGTGTTCGGCGTCCACCAGCCCGCGCTGGTCTGTGGCCTTAACCCCTTCTCATTGTGGAAGGAGACTAGTTCCTTGTAGTGGCCCGGTAATGGGTCGATATGATGACGATGATGTTAAATTTTAAAATATTGATCTTGAAAACGAGAAACCGCTGAGTTTCTTGGTGTTTCTATCCGGTTAAACCTGCCTTCCGAACCGGTGGTAGAATCACTACCTCCGGTTAATATTCAGTATAAATGCATTCCTTATTCGCTCACCATTCGTTCGTTAAATAAATAAATATACTACGACAATACATACATCGCCATCTAGCCCTAATTTAAGCGTAGCTTGTGTTATGGGTACTAAGATGACTGATTATAAATAATATACATAACACCCAGACACTGAAAAACATACATGCTTATCACACAAACATTTTCCAGTAGTGGGAATCGAACCCACAGCCTTGGACTCAGAAAGCAGGGTCGCTGCAAACTGCGCCAATCGGCCGTCAAATTCATTGAATACGTTTTTAAAGAGAGATAGGTAATGTTGTAATTTTATTTGTTCAGGACAGGCAAAGATCATTGACCATACAGCCTATAAAATACTTGAGCATTATTCATTAAAGGAATTCCTGTATTTGTTTTTTTTTAACTATACCTTATTTTAATATTTATTTCTTTTCTTAGCATTTTAATCTTATATTATGTCACACGAAAGATTGATAATTGTTGTTTTATTTTAATTGTTCTTGTGGATACCAATTTTATACAAATAATTACCTATTTAAAAGAACGAATTCGGGCATTGTTCGCAAAATATACTAACCTGCATTCCCTTCTAGATCCTTGAAGAAACGTATAAAGAACGAGAAACCTCTTTTACCGCGCAGGCATCGCAAGAACTCGAATACTTCTTTGTTATCTGAAAAACATAATTGTTTAACAAACATGGCGTAGTGATATAAAAAAACATAATTGATTAACTTCACAGTAGTTCCTTACGAAATGCTTTAAATGGGGTGCTTCCATTTAATATTAATAAACATACAACCACAATACACACAACGTCATCTAGCCCCAAAGTAAGCGTAGCTTGTGTTATGGGTACTAAGATGACTGATGAATATTTTAATGAATAAACTACTGCAATTGTGATTGCGACTTGATATTAATTACGATTGCAATTGTGATTGCGACTTCGATATCGATATAGGTATCGTTGTTTTAATAAATATAACTATTCCGATTGCAATTTCGATTGCGACTTAACATTGGTTCCACTGCAATTGTGATTGCGACAATGATATCGATCTAGGTAACGTTATTTTAATAACGATAACGATTCCGATTGCGTTTGCGACTTAACATTGGTTCCGACTGCAATTGTGATTGCGACTTGATATTGAATCCGATTGCAATAGTGATTGCGACTAGATATCGATTCCGATTGCAATTGTGATTGCGACTTGATATTCATTTCGATCGCAATTGTGTTTGCGACTTGATATTGATTCCGATTGTAATTGTGATTGCGACTATGATATCAATTCAAGGTATCGATTTTAATATCGATTACGATTACGATTCCGATTGTAATTGCGATTGCGACTTGATATTTATTCCGATTGTAATTGTGATTGCGAGTACGATATCGATTCTAGGTATCGATTTTAATATCAATTACGATTACGATTCCGATTGCAATTGTGATTACGACTTGATATTGATTGCAATTGTGATAACGACTACAATATTGATTTTAGGTATCGATTTTAATATCGATTACGATTCCGATTGCAATTGTAATTGCGACTTGATATTGATTCAGATTGCAACTGTGATTGCGACTTGATATTTTTTCAGATTGCAATTGCGACTTGATATTTATTCCGATTGCAATTGCAATTGCGACTTGATATATATTCCGAATTCAATTGTGATTGCGACTAGATATCGATTCCGATTGCAATTGTGATTGCAACTTGATATTAATTTCAATTGCAATTGTGATTGCGACAACGATATGGATTCTAAGTATCGATTTAAATATCGATTACGATTGCAATTGCGTTTGCGACTTAACATTGGTTCCGACTGCAATTGTGATTGCGACTTGATATTGATTCCGATTGCAATAGTGATTGCGACTAGATATCGATTCCGATTGCAATTGTGATTGCGACTTTATATTCATTTCGACTGCAATTGTGATTGCGACAACGATATGGATTCTAAGTATTGATTTAAATATCGATTACGATTGCCATTGCGTTTGCGACTTAACATTGGTTCCGACTGCAATTGTGTTGCGACTTGATATTGATTCCGATTGCAATAGTGATTGCGACTAGATATCGATTCCGATTGCAATTGTGATTGCGACTTGATATTCATTTCGATCGCAATTGCGATTGCGACTTGATATTGATTCATATTGCAATTGTCATTGCGACTTGATATTGATTACGATTGCAATTGTGATTGCGACTACGATATCAATTCTAGGTATCGATTTAAATATCGATTACGATTAAGATTCCGATTGCAATTGCGATTGCGACTTGATATTGATTCAGATTGCAATTGTGATTGCGACTATGATATCAAGTCTACGTATCGATTTTAATATCAATAACGATTACGATTCCGATTGCAATTGTGATTGCAACTTGATATTGATTCAGATTGCAATTGTGATTACGACTACGATATCGATTTTAATATCGATTAAGATTCCAATTGCAATTTTGATTGCGACTTGATATTTATTCTGATTGTAATTGTGATTGCGACTAGTAATCGATTAAAATATCAATAACGTTTACGATTCCGATTGCAACTGTGATTGCGACTACAATATCGATTTCAATTGCAATTGTGATTGCGACTTGATATTAATTTCGATCGCAATTCTGATTGCGACTCAGCATTGATTCCGATTGCAATTGTGAATACGACTACGATATCGATTTTAATATCGATTACGATCCCAATTGCAATTTTGATTGCGACTTGATATTTATTCTGATTGTAATTGTGATTGCGTCTAGGGATCGATTTAAATATCGATTACGATTACGATTCCGATTGCAACTGTGATTGCGACTACGATATCGATTCTGGATATCGATATTAATATCGATTACGATTACTATTCCGATTGCAATTGCGATTGCGACTTGATATTGAAAAAGATTGCAATTGTGATTGCGACTACGATAACAATTCCAATTGCAATTGTGATTGCGACTTGATATTGATTCTAATTGCAATTGTTATTGCGACTACGAAATCGATTTTAATATCGATTACGATTCCAATTGCAATAGTGATTGCGACTTGATATTGATTCCGACTGCAATTGCGATTGCGACTACGATAAGGATTCTAGGTATCGATTTTAATATCGATTACGATTCGGATTGCTATTGTGATATTAATTTCGATCGCAATTGCGATTGCGACTTGATATTGATTCCGATTGCAATTGTGATTGCGACTACGTTATCGATTCCAATTGCAATTGTGATTGCGACTACGATATCAAGTCTACGTATCGATTTTAATATCAATAACGATTACGATTCCGATTGCAATTGTGATTGCGACTTGATATTGATTCAGATTGCAATTGTGATTACGACTACGATATCGATTTCAATATCGATTAAGATTCCAATTGCAATTTTGATTGCGACTTGATATTTATTCTGATTGTAATTGTGATTGCGACTAGTAATCGATTAAAATATCAATAACGTTTACGATTCCGATTGCAACTGTGATTGCGACTACAATATCGATTTCAATTGCAATTGTGATTGCGACTTGATATTAATTTCGATCGCAATTCTGATTGCGACTCAGCATTGATTCCGATTGCAATTGTGAATACGACTACGATATCGATTTTAATATCGATTACGATCCCAATTGCAATTTTGATTGCGACTTGATATTTATTCTGATTGTAATTGTGATTGCGTCTAGGGATCGATTTAAATATCGATTACGATTACGATTCCGATTGCAACTGTGATTGCGACTACGATATCGATTCTGGATATCGATATTAATATCGATTACGATTACTATTCCGATTGCAATTGCGATTGCGACTTGATATTGAAAAAGATTGCAATTGTGATTGCGACTACGATAACGATTCCAATTGCAATTGTGATTGCGACTTGATATTGATTCTAATTGCAATTGTTATTGCGACTACGAAATCGATTTTAATATCGATTACGATTCCAATTGCAATAGTGATTGCGACTTGATATTGATTCCGACTGCAATTGCGATTGCGACTACGATAAGGATTCTAGGTATCGATTACGATTCGGATTGCTATTGTGATTGCGACTTGATATTAATTTTGATCGCAATTGCGATTGCGACTTGATATTGATTCCGATTGCAATTGTGATTGCGACTACGTTATCGATTCCAATTGCAATAGTGATTGCGACTTGATATTAATTTCGATCGCAATTGTGATTTCGACTAGGATATCGATTTAGATATCGATTACGATTCCAATTGCAATTGTGATTGCGACTTGATATTAATTTCAATTGCAATTGTGATTGCGACTACGATATGGATTCTAAGTATCGATTTAAATATCGATTACGATTGCCATTGCGTTTGCGACTTAACATTGGTTCCGACTGCAATTGTGTTGCGACTTGATATTGATTCCGATTGCAATAGTGATTGCGACTAGATATCGATTCCGATTGCAATTGTGATTGCGACTTGATATTCATTTCGATCGCAATTGCGATTGCGACTTGATATTGATTCCGATTGCAATTGTGATTGCGACTACGTTATCGATTCCAATTGCAATTGTGATTGCGACTTGGTATTAATTTCGATCGCAATTGTGATTGCGACTAGGATATCGATTTAGATAACGATAACGATTCCAATTGCAATTGTGATTGCGACTTGATATTGATTCAGATTGATTGCAATCTGATATAGATTTCGATTGCAATTGCGATTGCGACTTGATATTGATTCAGATGGCAATTGTGATTGCGACTACGATATCAAGTCTACGTATCGATTTTAATATAAATAACGATTACGATTCCGATTGCAATTGTGATTGCGACTTGATATTAATTTCGATCGCAATTGTGATTTCGACTAGGATATCGATTACGATTCCAATTGCAATTGTGATTGCGACTTGATATTAATTTCAATTGCAATTGTGATTGCGACTACGATATGGATTCTAAGTATCGATTTAAATATCGATTACGATTGCCATTGCGTTTGCGACTTAACATTGGTTGCGACTGCAATTGTGTTGCGACTTGATATTGCTTCCGATTGCAATAGTGATTGCGACTAGATATCGATTCCGATTGCAATTGTGATTGCGACTTGATATTCATTTCGATCGCAATTGCGATTGCGACTTGATATTGATTCCGATTGCAATTGTGATTGCGACTACGTTATCGATTCCAATTGCAATTGTGATTGCGACTTGATATTAATTTCAATTGCAATTGTGATTGCGACTACGATATGGATTCTAAGTATCGATTTAAATATCGATTACGATTGCCATTGCGTTTGCGACTTAACATTGGTTCCGACTGCAATTGTGTTGCGACTTGATATTGATTCCGATTGCAATAGTGATTGCGACTAGATATCGATTCCGATTGCAATTGTGATTGCGACTTGATATTCATTTCGATCGCAATTGCGATTGCGACTTGATATTGATTCCGATTGCAATTGTGATTGCGACTACGTTATCGATTCCAATTGCAATTGTGATTGCGACTTGATATTAATTTCAATCGCCAAAGTGATTGCGACTAGATAAAGATTCCAATTGCAATTTTTATTGCGACTTGATATTTATTCTGATTGTAATTGTGATTGCGACTAGTAATCGATTTAAATATCAATAACGATTACGATTCCGATTGCAACTGTGATTGCGACTACAATATCGATTCAGGATATTGATATTAATATCGATTACGATTACTATTCCGATTGCAATTGCGATTGCGACTTGATATTGATTCAGATTGCAATTGTGATTGCGACTACGATATCAAGTCTAGGTATCGATTTTAATATCAATAACGATTACGATTCCGATTGCAATTGTGATTGCGACTTGATATTGATTCAGATTGCAATTGTGATTACGACTACGATATCGATTTTAATATCGATTAAGATTCCAATTGCAATTTTGATTGCGACTTGATATTTATTCTGATTGTAATTGTGATTGCGACTAGTAATCGATTTAAATATCAATAACGATTACGATTCCGATTGCAACTGTGATTGCGACTTGATATTGATAAAGATTGCAATTGTGATTGCGACTACGATAACGATTTCAATTACAATTGTGATTGCGACTTGATATTAATTTCGATCGCAATTCTGATTGCGACTTGGCATTGATTCCGATTGCAATTGTGATTGCGACTACGATATCGATTCCAATTGCAATTGTGATTGCGACTTGATATTAATTTCAATCGCAATTGCGATTGCGACTTGATATTGATTCAGATTGCAATTGTGATTGCTACTACGATATCAAGTCTAGGTATCGATTTTAAAATCAGTAACGATTACGATTCCGATTGCAATTGTGATTGCGACTTGATATTGATTCAGATTGCAATTGTGATTACGACTACGATATCGATTTCAATATCGATTAAGATTCCAATTGCAATTTTGATTGCGACTTGATATTTATTCTGATTGTAATTGTGATTGCGACTAGTAATCGATTTAAATATCAATAACGATTACGATTCCGATTGCAACTGTGATTGCGACTACAATATCGATTCAGGATATTGATATTAATATCGATTACGATTACTATTCCGATTGCAATTGCGATTGCGACTTGATATTGATTCAGATTGCAATTGTGATTGCGACTACGATATCAAGTCTAGGTATCGATTTTAATATCAATAACGATTACGATTCCGATTGCAATTGTGATTGCGACTTGATATTGATTCAGATTGCAATTGTGATTACGACTACGATATCGATTTTAATATCGATTAAGATTCCAATTGCAATTTTGATTGCGACTTGATATTTATTCTGATTGTAATTGTGATTGCGACTAGTAATCGATTTAAATATCAATAACGATTACGATTCCGATTGCAACTGTGATTGCGACTTGATATTGATAAAGATTGCAATTGTGATTGCGACTACGATAACGATTTCAATTACAATTGTGATTGCGACTTGATATTAATTTCGATCGCAATTCTGATTGCGACTTGGCATTGATTCCGATTGCAATTGTGATTGCGACTACGATATCGATTCCAATTGCAATTGTGATTGCGACTTGATATTAATTTCAATCGCAATTGCGATTGCGACTTGATATTGATTCAGATTGCAATTGTGATTGCTACTACGATATCAAGTCTAGGTATCGATTTTAATATCAGTAACGATTACGATTCCGATTGCAATTGTGATTGCGACTTGATATTGATTCAGATTGCAATTGTGATAACGACTGCGATATCGATTTTAATATCGATTACGATTTCAATTGCAATTTTGATTGCGACTTGATATTTATTCTGATTGTTATTGTGATTGCGACTAGGGATCGATTTAAATATCGATTTAAATTAATATTCCGATTGCAATTGCGATTGCGATTTGATATTGATTCTGACTGCAACTGTGATTGCGACTACAATATCGATTCAGGATATTGATATTAATATCGATTACGATTACTATTCCGATTGCAATTGCGATTGCGACTTGATATTGATTCAGATTGCAATTGTGATTGCGACTACGATATCAAGTCTAGGTATCGATTTTAATATCAATAACGATTACGATTCCGATTGCAATTGTGATTGCGACTTGATATTGATTCAGATTGCAATTGTGATTACGACTACGATATCGATTTTAATATCGATTAAGATTCCAATTGCAATTTTGATTGCGACTTGATATTTATTCTGATTGTAATTGTGATTGCGACTAGTAATCGATTTAAATATCAATAACGATTACGATTCCGATTGCAACTGTGATTGCGACTACAATATCGATTCAGGATATTGATATTAATATCGATTACGATTACTATTCCGATTGCAATTGCGATTGCGACTTGATATTGATAAAGATTGCAATTGTGATTGCGACTACGATAACGATTTCAATTACAATTGTGATTGCGACTTGATATTAATTTCGATCGCAATTCTGATTGCGACTTGGCATTGATTCCGATTGCAATTGTGATTGCGACTACGATATCGATTCCAATTGCAATTGTGATTGCGACTTCATATTAATTTCGGTCGCAATTGTGATTGCGACTTGATATAGATTCCGATTGCAATTGTGATTGCGACAACTATATCGATTTAAATATAGATTACAATTCCAATTGCAATTGTGATTGCGACTTGATATTAATTTCAATCGCAATTGTGATTGCGACTTGATATAGATTCCGATTGCAATTGTGATTGCGACAACTATATCGATTTAAATATAGATTACAATTCCAATTGCAATTGTGATTGCGACTTGATATTAATTTCAATCGCAATTGTGATTGCGACTTGATATTGATTCCGATTGCAATTGTGATTACTTTCGGAATTCGAACACCAAAATATTGTTATTTAACGCTCTTTCAAGGAGTCTCCTTGAGTATGGTTCAGTTGCTTGGAATCCTCATTATAATGTTCACTCTATGAGAATTGAACGAATCCAAAAGCGCTTCCTGCATTATGTAAGTTTTGGTGATAAGTTATGTAATATTAATTCTAGCTACTTTTCCAGACTGCGGCACTATAAGTTATTAACTCTATCTGATCGTAGAAAACTATTGGACCTTTGTTTTTTATATAGACTTTTTAATAATGCCCTAGATGCGTCTGATGTACTTTACAAAGTTTCTGTCAGAATCCCAAGGCCGTTTAGTCGTGTAAAAAATTATATGCCTTTTAAAGCTGCCGTCTCCAAAACAAATCTGGGGGTCTCAGCGCCTATTAATAGGTTGTTAACTTTGTATAACAGCATTAATAAAGTGCTTGACATAGACATAATAGGGGATAGTCTTCCTATATTTAAAAAAAAACTAAAGGACCACTTCCTATCGCAATACGGTGGTACTGTTTAAACTTAGTTATTATTATTATTATTTTTTTTCCTTTACTCTTTTTTGTGTTAGTTTAGCTAGCTTATGTCTCTCTTAATCGTTTTTTCTCCTTCTAACTAACAATATAGTTTTTATTTGCAAGTTGTGACAGTCTTTAAGTGGGTCTACAATATTACATTTATATGTTATTTCATTTTTTGTTTAGTTTTTAAGAGTTGTTGTTGTAACCTGTTGATTGTCCCTTAAATAAATAAATAAATAAATAAATAAATACGACTACGATATCGATTCTAGATATCGATATTAATATCGATTACGATTACTATTCCGATTGCAATTGCGATTGCGACTTGATATTGAAAAAGATTGCAATTGTGATTGCGACTTGATATTAATTTCGATCACAATTGTGATTGCGACTTGATATTGATTCCGTATGCAATTGAGATTGCGACTACGATATCGATTCCAATTGCAATTGTGATTGCGACTTGATATTAATTACGATCGCAATTGCGATTGCGACTTGATATTGATTCCTATTGCAATTGTGATTGCGACGATATTAATTTCGATCGCAATTCTGATTGCGACTTGATATTGATTCCGATTGCAATTGTGATTGCGACTACGATATCGATTCCAATTGCAATTGTGATTGCGACTTGATATTTATTCTGATTGTAATTGTGATTTCGACTAGGTATCTTTTAATTTCTTTTGATATTGATTCCGATTGCAATTGCGATTGCGACTTGATATTGATTCCGACTGTGATTGTGATTTCGACTACGATATCGATTCTGGGTATCGATTTTAATATCGATTACGATTACTATTCCGATTGCAATTGCGATTGCGACTTGATATTGATTCCGATTGCAATTTCGATTGCGACTTGACGTTTGATTCCGACTGTGATTGTGATTTCGACTACGATATCGATTCTGGGTATCGATTTTAATATGGATCACGATTACGATTCCGATTGCAATTGACTTGATATTGATTGCAATTGTGATTGCAAATTAATATTGATTCCGATTGCAATTGCGATTGCGACTTGATATTGATTCTGATTGCAATTGTGATTGCGACTACTATATCGATTTGAATTTCGATTACGATTACTATTCCGATTGCAATTGCGATTGCGACTTGATATTGATAACGATTGCAATTGCGATTGCGACTTGATATTTATTCCGATTGAAATTGTGATTGCGACTACGATATCGATTTTAATATAGATTACATTTACTATTCCGATTGCAATTGCGATTGCGACTTGATATTGATTCCTATTGCAATTGTGATTGCGACGATATTAATTTCGATCGCAATTCTGATTGCGACTTGATATTGATTCCGATTGCAATTGTGATTGCGACTACGATATCGATTCCAATTGCAATTGTGATTGCGACTTGATATTAATTTCGATCGCAATTGTGATTGCGACTTGATATAGATTCCGATTGCAATTGTGATTGCGACTACGATATCGATTTTAATATCGATTACGATTCCAATTGCAATTGTGATTGCGACTTGACATTAATTTCAATCGCAATTGTGATTGTGACTTGATATTGATTTCGATTGCAATTGTGATTACGACTGTGATATCGATTTTAATATCGATTACGATTCCAATTGCAATTTTGATTGCGACATGATATTTATTCTGATTGTAATTGTGATTGCGACTAGGGATCGATTTAAATATCGATTACGATTACGATTCCGATTACAACTGTGATTGCGACTACGATACCGATTCTGGATATCGATATTTATATCGATAACGATTACTATTCCGATTGCAATTGCGATTACGACTTGATATTGATAAAGATTGCAATTGTGATTGCGACTTGATATTTATTCCGATTGTAATTGTGATTGCGACTATGTATCGATTTAAATATCGATTACGATTACTATTCCGATTGCAATTGCGATTGCGACTTGATATTGATTCAGATTGCAATTGTGATTGAGACTTGATATTTATTCAGATTGCAATTGCAATTGCGACTTGATATTGATTCAGATTGCAATTGTCATTGCGACTTGATATTGATTACGATTGCAATTGCGATTGCGATTTGATATTTATTCCGATTGTAATTGTGATTGGGACCTGATATTGATTCCGATTGCAATTGTGATTGCGACTACGATATCGATTCTAGGTATCGATTTTAATATCGATTACGATTACGATTGCGATTGCAATTGTGATTACTACTTGATATTGATTGCAATTGTGATAACGACTATGATATCGATTCTAGGTATCGATTTTAAAATCGATTACGATTACGATTCCGATTGCAATTGTGATTGCGACTTGATATTGATTCAGATTGCAATCGCAATTGCGACTTGATATTTATTCCGATTGGAATTGCAATTGCGACTTGATATTTATTCCGATTGCAAGATATCGATTGCGATTGCAATTGTGATTGCGACTTGATATTGATTCCGACTGCAATTGTGATTGCGATTTAATATTGATTCCGATTGCAATTTTGATTGCGATTTGATATTGATTCAGATTGCAATTGTGATTGCGACTACGATATAGCTTCTAGCAGTGGTGTGCACTTCATACATGCGCAATTGTGATTACGACCTGATATTGTCACGTGTTATATGATTCGTTATATGCCCTCTAGTGAAAAAAAAAACTTACTTTGTAAACCAGTCACTGTCTTGCAATACGCCAGAGCCTTAGTTTCATCTGAGAAAAAAAACAAATCACAAATTACAAATCTTTTTATTTATAGAATCGCCCTGCATACGGTAAGTGTATTTTGAATTATTGTTTTTTCTTCCATTTTTATATTTAGGTTAGCTTCTTAGGTAAAGTTGTATGGGAGGGATCGATTTAGAGATAAGAACGCCTTTTCACGCCATAATATCCAAGTTTCGTCTGGTATATTTTATCTTGTCTTATTTAGAAGCCGGCAAGAAACTCTTTTGAAAACATCAACTATGAATTTACATT
Source organism: Pararge aegeria (assembly GCF_905163445.1). Taxonomy (NCBI): domain Eukaryota; kingdom Metazoa; phylum Arthropoda; class Insecta; order Lepidoptera; family Nymphalidae; genus Pararge; species Pararge aegeria. Next base: position 5,972,196 of record NC_053206.1, on the reverse strand, counting down.
TTATTTTTGAAATTTTTCTATTCTGTGAGAGATGAAATCGGAAATCCTAAGGTTGCCTGGCAGAGATCGCTACTTAGCGATAAGGCCGCCTTTTGTATCCTGCTTCATTCTTCATGTGTTTGTTCTTTTTTTGTCTTGTTTCTTTGTTTGAGTGGTGTACAAATAAAGAGTATAAATAAATAAAAAATGAAAGCGGAGCCGGATGCTCCCAAGCAACCTTTTCATTAAGAAATTCATCAATTGTATAGTAACCTCGCTATAAAAATGTGTTTTTACATATTTTTTAAAGTTATGTATTGGTAGGCGCAAAATTACCTTCGGAATCATACGAAATAAGCGTATAAGCGTATAGTCAATCCCAAATGACTTCTGTTCCTTTCGTAGACGATATGCAGAACGTAAACATAACCTACTTATTGGACATCACCTGTAAAGTACCTAATAGTTCCAATGACCTTCAACAAATAAGGTCGGTATATCCATTTTTAAATAATATAGAGTATATCATGGTCATTATACGTTATAGGTATTTTCTTCTTAATAATAAGAAAATAACACGTAAAACTTAATTAGCGTGACCGTATACAATCTAAATGGCGTCACTAAAATTTAAACAATTAGAAAAATTGTTTAACATTCGTTCTGTTTGCACAAGTGTTTATGATTAACTACGTAGGTAGGTACATGATATGCTTTCTTACAATACCCACGCGAGGATAATACTAAACAGTAGGTATATATATTAGAACTGGAAGTTTTATACCATTACAAGTTAGCAAGTTTGACGGTATTTAAATGGGCGTAAAAGATGCCGCATTCTTACATTGACATCGTAATGGAGGCGTTTGGCGATATTTCTTTGCACTAAAGAAGTACCTATTCACGTTTATAAAAAAGTTGAGTTAAATTCTATTGAACAAACGTGACATTGGCGAAGTTCAACGTGCCGATTTGGCACACCTAAAAGCTAAAAAACCAAAAAAAGAGGAAGAAAAACAGTATCAAGTCAAGCAGTATCTTAAAAAAAAACAAAATTAATTTATCTCAAGAAAGCCTTTTGGAACGTCAAGTCTGTGTGTCTTTGTGACTCTACCACCGGTTCGGAAGGCAGATTCTACCGAGAAGAAGCCTCGATATATTAAATGTGTTTTTATACATTCTTTAAATTTATGTAATGGTAAATCTAATATTACTTTCGGTATCATGTTATAAGCCCCACAAAGGTTTTCTGTACTTTCCTAAGACAATATGCTGATATCACTAATTTGTGAGAGTTTCTAGTAAGTTGTTTATATCCAATTTTATTTTATATAGATGAATGTTTTGTTTTACAGAGATAACATTTTTATGTATTTATTGCGAAGCTGTAAGTATACCTATTTATTTAAATCTTTAGTTACCTAACCTATAGTTTTAAAGAATACTTTATTACGACAATACATTAATACATTACAAGCACGGAACAGCAAGACGCCGTGAGCGGTGGCATCCATATTTGGTAAACATTCCATCAACACGCACGAATCGTTTATATCCACGTTTCTGTTACGTACCGCTACGATGTGGAACGCCCTACAACTGTGTTTCCTGCCACGTATCTTGAGTACCTTCGAGGCAAGAGTGAATAGGCTTTTTCTAGACAAGCTTGCTCCAATCTAGACTTAATTATTGCTTTCTAAAGGGCCTGATTGTAGTCAAGTCCTGGCCTATTGTGAGTAAATAATTCTAAAATATAAAGCTAACGAGTTTGTTTGTTTGCTTGAACGCGTTGCTCTTTGGAACTACTGAGTCCGTTTTGAATAATTATTCCAATGTAGGACAGCCCATTTTTCGAGAATGGCTATGCACCAATGAAGAATGTTCCAAAATCGGGGATATATCCCTTTTGAGAGCTTCCGCTGCGTACGCTGCGTAAACGGTTATAGTTTCGATAAAATCATGTACGACAAAGTTTTTCCCCATTTAGAAGTTTTAAGGTCGAATTATACGCGGACAAAGTCGCGAGGGACCGCTTATAGTTTCTAATAAATATGTAATATTACTTACTATAAATTAATAATTTTTACGTTATGTTTGAAAATAAATAAACATACCTTTTTGTTGAGTGAGCTCGTACAGAACCTCCCTTATTTCACTTTCATCTAAAAATAATAAATTAATTAGTTTTGTACAATTAAAATGATTTAGGTACTTATTGCCCAAGTAATAATTAAAACATTTGTTTTATAAATATAACCTAAAATAAACTATGTCAAACTAAATAAAATCTAAAACGTCTTCGAAACCACCGCAGCGAGGCACAGTTCTTGAGATGCTGGCAGCGTTGCCCCTTTGGATGGCCGAACTCATTCGTTGGCCAAGGTAACTACCCGCTCTAAGATCACCGATAGACTCGATAGCCCTTTTCGATTTTTTTTTGAAAAGAGTGCGTGCCTCCGGACCCCACGGTCCCGAAGTCTCTACTCCAAAAGGCACAAAAATGAAGCTGCTATCCAGGTTTTCATATTTACGCCTCTTGGCCTGCTCGGCACTGGAAGCAGCCGCACCCACCATTGACGAGGTGGCCTGGATGCAGCTAGGGTATCGACACAAATTATTTTGAACTCCTGAAGTAAAATAATACTGGTCCGTCAAACCTCAAAGAATAGTGAGGTGGGTTCCGTTACCCTATTAGAAAGTCCCATGCCCAGAAGTGGGCCTCTTGTAAATTTTGACGATAGACTTATAATAAATACTAGCTTTTGCCCGTGACTTCGGCTGCGTGGACTTCAGAATTGGGTCTAAAGTTTTAATCTTACCACGCATAATAAAGTATATGTCTTTTTCATAACATAGGTGACATAACTACCAAATTTCAAAGCTGTTTTCCCGCGGCTTAGCTCGTAAACAATTTTCAATTTTCCCCCGGGAACTACTTAAGGAATCGGAATGAAAGATAGCGTATGTTCTATTCCATGTCAAAGGCCACATGCATGCCAAATTTCATGCAAATCCGTTTAGCCGTTTTTGCGTGATTGAGTAACAAACATCCAAAAATCCACACTTCCACATTTATCATATTAGTAAGATAATATAATATAGATACTCATTAAAAAAAAATTACACTATTATTTTCCTAATACCACAACTATTTTGTTATGGCCAATTTTTTTTAATTTTTTTTTTTTTATGACGCAACTTACCAGTCATATTGAGAACTTCTCGCATAGTTTTTGATATAGATTGGAATCCTTCGGCTGTAAAAAAAAACAACATTATCAATACAGCATGGTGGGTTTAGGCTATTAAGTTCTCTCTGCTAATAAATCATACACTTATGCAGTTTAATTAAGAGTTCTAACATTGGATGGCATCAACAAATTGGATGAAAGCGCGCGTTATTTTGCGGACTTCCATGATGTTTTTTTCAAAAAAATTTACCGACTTTGTTAAATAACTTTGAAGCAAGAAAAAAATATTAAAAAATATTTCTATAACATTTTTAAGTCGGTGCACCATAACATGGTGCTTTTTAAAAGAGGACGCACAAGTTCCCTCCAACTTTTATCAGTTACGTGCGTTTTTAAGCAATTAAAATATCACTCGCTTCAACGGTGAAGGAAAACATCGTGAGGAAACCTGCATGGAGGATAGTTCTACATAATGTTCTCAAAGGTGTGTGCAGTCGAATCCGCACTGGGCCAGCGTGTTGGACGACGGCCGTAACCCCTTCTCATTGTGAGAAAAGACCAAAGAACTGTATTGGGCCGATAACGGGTTGATATGACGACGATGATATATCAAATAACACCTGCGGGGGATCGAATCCGAGACCTGCAACTGATACCATAGCGCCAACTGCTGCGTTACCGCTGTTATAATGTCTCACAGTCTACTATTCTTAAGTATTTGTATGTATTTAAATACTTTATTGTACACCACAAGAGGTTATAATGATGAAATAAAAATATTTAACTTAAATCTACGCATATTTTTTTTTTTTTTTTTTATATAATTTTTATTAGTGTTTTTACCTACACTTGAAGGAATTATCAATTTTATAAATTTAAAATGCATATAAAAAAATTTCGGAACCGACAGGATTTGAACCTGCGGCTCTCGGGCAATCGCGGCCTGAGCGCTTTCACCAATTAAGCTACGGCTCTCCTGCCGTCGATGCCGAAATTAGTATATGCCTTTCACATCAGTCTTATAGCGACTGTAATCCTGTTGGTTCCGATTTTTTTTTATATGCATTTTAAATTTATAAAATATACGCATGTTAAAAAAAGCGGTTTATCGCTAAAGTGCGATCTCTTCCAGACAACCTTTAGGCTACGGAGATATTGAAGTATGGACAGACAGGTAGGTTTCTGAGGTAGCATTGAACTGGAAGAGATCACTTTCAGTGATAAGGACGCCTTTTGCACATAATTATGTTTAAGTGTTCTTGTGTGTGTTTCCTATACTATGCAATCATCAACATCATTACCTCAACCGATTGAAGTCAACTGCTGGACATGGGAAGAAAAAAAAAAAGTAGAAAAATTAGTAAAGTCATGAAAAATTACTTAAAATAAGTTGTTGGAATGGTATATCTTTAAATAAAGTAAACTATGTAATTAAACAAAGACAGAAAATGGAGGGGATAAAAAAAATTTAATAATAAAAGAAAAAAAAAAAATTAAAAAAAGGAAGGAACACAATGAAAAAAAAAAAAAAAAAACTGCTGCTGCTGCCTGCGACTCGTTTGATGTCGTCTGTCCACCTCGTTGGGGGCCGACCAACACTGCGTTTACCTGTGCGGGGTCGCCATTCCAACACCTTGGAACCCCAACGTACATCGGTTCTCCGAGCTATGTGCCCCGCCCATTTCCACTTCAGCTTAGCAACTCGCTGAGCTATGTCGGTAACTCTGGTTCTTCTACGTATGTTTGTACTATGCAATAAAGTTGTTTAAATAAATAAGATACTCACATTTATTCACAGGTGATTCTTCTTCATTAATCTGCTCTTCTTCTTCTTCGTCTTCAGCATTTCCGTCATAATTACTGTCTAAGTCCTCTTCGTTTTGGTTGTCCTCAACAGAAGTCCATTCATCGTTCTCTTCTTCATAAAAATTATTCTGGTATTCACCCCGTTCATTGGTCGAGAACTCCGATTCACTCTTTATAAATGAAGCATTCGTTTCGGCATTTTCTATGTCACTACTGCTGTCTTCTTTTGCGCTGTGAGGACATGTTAATATCTCCTTTTTAAGGTCATAATTGACAGACAAAGCATATGGCCCACCTGATGAAAACCATCGCTTAAAACAAACCAGCAGTTGGTAAGGCGTGCAAGCCACTGCTTGCTGCACAGGGCACAGGGTTCTTGACCAGGGTATGCAAAAAGTAGGTGCATGGCATAAAAAGGAAAAATTCCCCTCGAATACGAGTTAAATAAAATGATTTGGGTATGCAGTGCTTTTGTGCATGTATGAAGTGCACGCCACTGCGTGCAAGGTCCTGCAAAGTGCCGTCCTATACCCACCAACCTGTAGGTGTTATAAAATACGTGAGATGTTTGAAGGGGGGAGGGGGTCGATTCAAATATCGCCAGGGGGGGGGGGGGGGGAGGTACACCTCACGTAATTTATGGACGCCCCCTTAAGCCTCATGTGCCTGTAACTACACCGGAAACCGGAACGGAATTCCATTCGGCATTCAGAACGGAACACAGAAATGCTGTTTAGCGACAGAATGAGCTTAGCGTTAGTACTTCTCCGGAACAGCTGTCACAAAAAGTTCTACTACTTTTTCATGTTACTTTAGTAGGTTATTCCTTGACTGCAATCTCACCTGCAGAGCTAGCACGGACCAGAGATAAAAATTTTATCCCTAAATACAGTTATTATAAAATACAGTCTTGCCGATCGATTATAGGGGGCCCTCTTAAAAATTATCACGAAACAGCCGCTTTGCCCCCATTCTACGGAAAATTGGACTTTGCGTAATCAATGGAACGCAAGTAATCAATGGACCTCAAGTAATCAATGGACCTTAAGTAATCAATGGACGTCGCGTTGTTGCGTGTAAACTTTACCTGTAGCTGCGACTGACGCTATTGGATTGTTCGGATTGCTGGCTTGAACTGGAATGCTGAGATACTTGCTTTTGCTCGAGTCCGTATGATTTCGTTAACTTCGCCGCATGTTTGTCTGTCGAAATAAGGTTTATCACACAAATGTAATATAAGATGCGGTTAAAGCCCAGTGGATAGGACTTGGGCTGAAAATGGGTTGATATAAATAATAAATAAATATACTACGACACACACGCATCGTCATCTAGCCCCAAAGTAAGCGTAGCTTGTGTTTGACGGCCGACTGGCGCAGTGGGCAGCGACCCTGCTTTCTGAGTCCAAGGTCGTGGGTTCGATTCCCACAACTGGAAAATGTTTGTGTGATGAGCATTAAGTGTTTTTCAGTGTCTGGGTGTTTATATGTATTTTCTAAGTATTTATGTATATATAATTCATAAAAATATTCATCAGTCATCTTAGTACCCATAACACAAGCTACGCTTACTTTGGGGCTAGGTGGCGATGTGTGTATTGTCGTAGTATATTTATTTATTTATTTATTTATTTAAGATGACTGATGAATATTTTTATGATTAATATACATAAATACTTATAATATAGAGATAAACACCCAGACACTGAAAAACATTCATGTTCATCACACAAAAATGTTCCAGTTGTGGGAATCGAACCCGCGGCCATGGACTCAGAAAGCAGGGTCGCTATAGATGAGGTTTAATCATTCTTAATAATGATTAAATACTCACGAGGTTCGGGAGCTGCAGCCGCCGTTGTGACCTAAAAACATTGAAGGATCATTAATATTAAATGTACCAAATTGTACAGAAATAGGTTCAGTAAATTTTACGTAATGCTCGCACAAACCAACAAACAGTCAGACAAACGGATAAAAATTCCAAAAATTGCATTTTTACGTTCTTATTTCGAAAGTTCTCCCAGTTATCTTTTCATAAAAATCTTTAATCTACAGATAAGGCGAGGCTACGATTTATATGTGCCTATACATATTGTTTATTATATATATTGTTAGTACTGCAGGGCCACTATAATAACTACTCGTAGATATAATTACATAGTTTATGGATGACAAACAATTATTATATTTATATTTTTTTTAATTTAACTATGAGACAAGTAGAAGTAGTAAATGAATCACGATAACGGTGATAGCCCAGTAGGACGACTTCACTTTTAGGGGGGCCGAGTTCGAACCCACCTCTAACTGTAACGCACGCACCTCTAACTTTTCCAAGTTATGTGCGTTTTAAAGCAATTATAATATTGACATAGATCAAAATTCAAATATCATTTATTACAAGTAATATAAGCACTTTGGAAACGCCAGCGCCAAGTCTGTCGGTTGGTAGTGACTCTACCACCCGGTTCGGAAGGGCGATTCTAGAGAAGAAGCCGGCGAGAAACTCTTTCAACCTCAGCATTTTACCATCACTATTCAATCTTGTCCACCAATCCGCATATTAACGTCGTGAGGAAACCTGCACACTTGAGAGTTCTACATAGGTTTTCAAAGGTGTGTTGAGTCCACCAATACGCCCTGGGCTAGCGTGGTGGACTACGGCCTTAACCCCTTCTTATTGAGAGACAAGAGTTAGAGACAAGTAATATGCTACCAAGCAATCTTGTTATGAGAAGATGCATCAATTTTAGAACTAGTAGAGTTGAGTTTGACAATATTCTTAAAAAACGAGTTAGCGACGTTACTCAGCAAATAATACTGCAAATGCAGTCGTATTTATATCAAAATACCCACCAACTCAATGTCATGAACATAAATATCTGGCAAATGTGAATTTATAGTTATCAAAAGTTTAATCATATCCCTACTAATATTATAAATGTCAATGTAAGTTTGTTTGTTCCGCTTTCACGCGAAAACTACTTAACCGATCCTCATGAAACTTTGTACACATATTATTGGAAGTGTTAGAAGTAATATAGGATACTTTTTATCCCGACATTAAGCTCGGTTCCTTTGGGAGTGGGGATGAAAGTGTTTGACGATTTTACACCATAACTCCGACAAATTATAACGGATTTAAATAATTATTTTTGTACTATAGAGTTTGTCATATGTGTTTGTGAACTTTGTGTAGATCTGATGAATGTGGTTGGAGACAGAGGACAGAACTCCTCAGCGGACAGCAGCAAACCCCTCATTTAAGGCTTGGAGATACTGAATACTTTAAATTTTTTTAGAACTACAACGAAATTGAATGCCACATCAAAAAACAAAATAGAACGCAGACAAAGTCGCGGGCGACAGCTAGTACTTTATAAATTTACTGTAACACGATGTTTTCCTTCAACGTTGAAGCAAGTGATATTTTAATTGCATAAAACGCACATACGCGTAGCTTAGAGAAGTTAGTAGTGCGATTCCAAACCCAGCATCCCGGGACGAGTTCTGCCCCAAAAAATAATAATAAATAAATAAATAAATACACTACGACGATACACATATCGCCACCTAGCCCCAAAGACTAAGATGACTGATGAATATTTTTATGAATAATATACATAAATAAATAGCAATATTCATATATACACCCAGACACTGAAAAACATTCATGCTCATCACACAAACATTTTCCAGTTGTGGGAATCGAACCCACGGCCTTGGACTCAGAAAGCAGGGTCGCTGCAAACTGCACCAATCGGCCGTCAAAAAGCTCCACAACACCTTCATAATTCAAAATTACTTACGTGCAGGATTCCCACTATTAAAAATAATATTCGCAAATTCATTTATAACTTTGAATTATTCGTGCGTGGCCAGACTCTTGTCCTATAGCCCACTGAATAAAACTCGTAAGTGGTTACAAAGTAAAACACCTATTGATATATCTCTTATTTGTTTTTAATAACACCTGTACAAATGTATGGCTTGTAGATTAACAATATAGTATCGATAGAGGTATCTTTAAATTATGCGTGAATCTGTAAGCTTAGAGTCACTTGAACATTAATCATTTAGCCTAAAGAGATGGCTATTTATGTAGCTGTTTAATTGTTTTCCGTATTCATATATGTGGTAGGTTTTTATATGTTTGCCGTGAACACATATATGTGTACTTTTTGGGTGAACAAGAAGCGTCAAACTCGCGACATCGTAACCGCAGGCTTCCCAAGTTTAGTAGCCCAGCCTGCGGTGGCTAACCGTGTATATATACTTTTTCGATGAACGAAAATCATAGAACTCGCGTCATCGTAACCGCTTTCCTTAGCTATATGCAGTGTCGTGCAATAAGGGTATGCACAGCCTCACAGGGTATGCAGATGATATAAAATGAAGAAAATCTCCAGTACAAGTTATAAAAAACGTAAGGATAGGATTTGTAAGAGGTTTAAAAAGCCTGCCGCCCTCAAGTATTTATAACTCGTACTGGAGATTTTATTTATTTAATATCATCTGCATACCCTCTATGCACGCCACTGGCTATATGTATGTATCTAGTTACTTCAACTGTTTTCCGTGTTCATATATAGGGTAGTTTATATATATATAGGTATGCTGTGTACACATATATGTGTACTTTTGGGGTGAACAAAAAGCGTGAAACTCGCGTCATCGTAACCGCACGCTTCCCATGAGCTATATGTATTCAGACCGTGTATATATATACTTTTTCGATAAACGAAAATAATAGAACTCACGTCATCGTAACCGCTGTCCTTAGTTATATGTTTAATGTATACTTTTTGGGGTACATATGTATACTTTTTGGGGTGAACAAATAAAGTTAAACACTTGTCATCGTCCTCGCACTCTTCCCATGAGTTATATAATAAATATTTAATGTATAATAAATATTATTACTAACCATAATAAATTAATTACAGCATACTACAAGAGAACAGAGAAAAAAAAAATAAAAGTAAATACAATAATTTAGGAGTATGTGGCTTCGCTGCTGTCAAATGGTCACCTACTCAACTCACCACCATGGCAGTAAGTACCTGCCAAGGAATATTGCAACGCTGATTTTCAGCAGGGACCCAAGGTACAGGGTTTTCACGGACAGACAGCGACATGGTCTGACGTGGTGTTTGTATACTCTATGGGTAAGTTATTGATAAATAACAAATATAATACAAACACTACGTCCTTATAACTTAAAATTTAATTATCTGTAGCATACATATAATTACTGTACACATATATGTGTAATTTTTTTGTGAACTAAATGCGTGAAACTCGTGTCACAGTCACCGCACGCTTCCCGAAGTATATGTAGGTAAACTGTGTATAGTATGCAGATCGATTTAGTTTTACCTTCAAAAAACTGTCCCGCGTGTATTTTGTGGTAGAGTACACTACACACACACACACACACACTACACACGGACAGATTTGACGTTACAAAAATGGCTGCGGGCTAACCTTTTTGGTTTTATAGTCTCAATTAGACTTCGGAAACAGGTAAACTTTTTATCTGTGCAAAATAAAACAAAATTTGTGTGTTATGTTTAAGTACTTTTGATTCTGTTTTGTTATTTTTTATGACAAATAAAGCATTTTTCATTAGGGGTATCGTCATATTAACCCATCACCAACCCACAGGGCACGGGTCTCGTCCAGCAATGAGGGTTAAGGCCAAAGTCCTCAATGACCCAATGTGGATTGGTGGACTTCACACGCCTTTGAGAACATTATGGAGAACTCTCAAGCATGCAAGTTTCCTCACGATGTTTCCGTTTTCCGTTACATGATATTTTATTAATTAAAACGCACATAACTTAGAAAAGTGAGAGTGCGTGCTGGCATTCGAACTCGGCCCCCAAAAGTGAAGTCGAAGTCCTGCCCACTCGGCTATCACCGATTGAATGAATGAATGAATGAATGATTTATTTATTTCTCCACATTACTTATAAGTATGAGTACAATATAATGTTGCTTACGGGCTATTTTGTTACACATTTATAATGTGGGGACTGATGCTTGAACTAGGTAGAACTTGTATCTCAAACCACCAGGCCCTTTCCCCAGGATAAAGTATACAAGGATGAATATAATATAGTTTAAGTAATGTTATAATCACAGTTATTCGGTAATATTTAAATTTAAGTAAGAGTATCTTTGTGTTCAATATTTTAAATAATGAATTTCTTTATTTTAACAGAAGATTTATCTTATGCAAAGATTTTAGATTCAATTGATACTACAAAAAAAAATCTTACTTTGTTCCATTATTATTCATCTATGCTTTAGGTGTGGTGATTAATAAAAAACAAGTGACAGTTTTAAAATAATTTATTGAGTACTTCAATCCTTTGGTACATCTAATTTCTATACACATTCTAGTTAAAACTGACAGATAAAAACACGCAGAGTTATATTCAAAATGGCGTCAGCTTTTAATACTTTAATTTTAACAGTGAGGGTGCGATCTACGATTAAGATTACTAAAAAATACTATACTCTTTCCATTTGGAGGGTTTACTACCATCATGTCATACCACAGTATTATTTTAAAATGATAATTTATATGTCATACTTTGACTTCTTAGAAACAACGGTTATAATTCCGAAACAAAAGATCAACAATATAGAAATATTACTGCTTTATGCGATGACTGCAAACCCTCCGTTATTATCAACATAACGCAAACAATCTATACAATTCTGCATTGAAGTAAACTCAAAAATAAATCTTCTCAATAAATAAATCGGCATAACCGAATCAGCTCTTAATTTACCGCCATTTTGAATAGAACCCGAAATACGCGCGAAACATTCTAAACCACAGATAATATAGACATAAATAAGTCTATAGTACAGTTGGGAGACATCGACACATTTTTGTTTTTATTCTGACTAAACTTTAACTAAATCTAAACTAAATATGAGATAAAGACATCCAAGTTAAAAATGTACTTCTAAACTCTTATTACAAAGCTGACGAGTTAGTATTATTTTTTAAACTTATAATAACAGGAAATAAAATGCAATTTTAAAAAAATAGTGTCAGTCGTTCCTTATCATAGTTTATATAATATGATAGGTATATAAAGCTGAAGATTTTTTTTCTCCTTCTGGCTTTACACAGATTAGCCAATGTCAGGTGTCTCACTGAACAGTTTGTATACTTGAAGATTGTCGCGACGTTTATTCGGGATGGTTAATATACATTTTTTGTAATTAAGTTAACCGCAGGACATATTAATTAATAACACTAAAATTGGTTTTCACTAACTTTATGCACTAGTGACGTTTTGACTACTAAGATGTATAATTTAGTTATAGTCAAAGTTTAGTGTAGAACAAAACTTTTGGCAATAATATATAGGTAATTCTAAACGATCTTAGAAATTTGACGTTTTAATATTTTTTTTGTGGTAAAAGGTAAGTAGGTAGGTAGTAGGCAATATTTAGAGTATTGACAAAATGCCATTTTTCTAAGATCGTGGCGTTATAGTGACTTACGACAATAAGTATAAAGTATTATAGGATGACATTCTTAATTTTTAGTTTTAGTTAAATTAACTGATCGAGCATTATATGTCGAGGTGATACAAGAATGACGTCATAAGTAGCTGTGAACCCAGCGACGTAACCGCTCTTTCTTTTTCTTAACCGTAAAACAGCCAACTAGGGTGTTTTTTTGTGTTGGAAACGTCATCGTCATCTTTGCACCCGTTCAGAGTGTACAAATCGTCGTTAAAAGTGACGGATTTGCGGTTTCTATTGCTATTATTTTTTGTAGGAAATTATTGAATTTTTTACACATCGGTTTTTCTTCATCATTTAACTTTAATAAATTTAATTATAGAAAAAAAACTTTGCACTCATTTCAAATGGTGCTGCAAAATTTTGGAAAAATTCAGAACCGTCATAGTTCTACAACCGTGTCTTTACGCACCGCCATTCTTTTATCGTCGAATTTCGACGGGCCCTTTAACGACACTATATAAAGGCTAATTCCTATATAACTGTCTTCAAAATAAAAGATATCAATTATAATAAATTTGTAACTTTTTAAAACTTTTATTCATTTAAAATATTTTATAAAACATGTTTTCAAAAATAAAGTAATGTAAATATTGTTTTCTACTACCCGTAGAAGTATAAAAAAATTTAATTTGAATTCGTACACCTCTTCAATGTCAATTGACGTCACAAGTTGACGTCGCGTTCAACAATGTTCGATCAGCTTTATTAAATTAAACAAACAAGTAAACTTTGTTCACTGGGAAACATCCAACTATGTAAACATTTTTTTTTGCGTTTTAAATACATTTTGAAAACTTACTTATCACGCACTGGTGCATTGTGGTCGCAATTAAAATTGATAAAAACCGCGCTAAATATATTTTTTCACATCGCATAAGTAGACTGCTTCTAAACTGCGTAAATAAACGTTATTAACTCCGCGAAAATTTCAATACAGACTTTTGGATTGTAATTTTTAGTTTTCTTTTGTTTTGTTATTTTTTTAGTTTTTCTTATTTTTTTAATATTACTTTTGTGTTTTTATTATAGTTTGTAGTGTTAATATCGGCCATTTTGTAGTAAATGCTGTCTATACTAAGTGGCTAGTCACAATGATTGGAAACAAAACATTTGTAATTTTCCTTTACTATGTATTGTGAACAAGCTATTGGTGTTCCTTTAAAAAAAAACTTTTTTTTTATTGGTGGGTAAACAAAACATTTGTAATTCTCTTTTACTATGTATTGTGAACAAGCTATTGGTGTTCCTATAATAAATTAAAAAAAAAAAAAAACTTTTTTTTTTTGGTGGGTAAACAAAACATTTGTAGTTTTCTTTTACTATGTATTGTGAACAAGCTATTGGTGTTCCTTTAATAAATTAAAAAAAAAAAAAACTTTTTTTTTATTGGTGGGTGGGTGGCGACGCTAAAAAACTTTTTATTTTAGCGTCACCACCCCTCCTCTTCCTGCGGGTGTCGTACGAGGCGACTAAGGGAATATAACGGAGAACGGGCAGCATCGTTCTCTGTGCTACTACTACCACCTGATATCACTAACTCGTCTGCCCAGCGTGCTGATTACGGGCAAACTATCCCGTTGGGAGCAGTGGCGGGCACCTCATACATGCGCAAAAGGATGATTTCTGTCATTTTATTCGATTTTCCTACTGTATGCATACCCTGGTAAGTAACCCAGTGCACGCCGCTGGTTGGTAGAGGACCTTTAGTCCTTCAGAGGACTGTTACAGCCTATTGATGATGATTTTGAAAATTGTTTCCAAATCTTTATTTAAATAATGAAACTTAAAACTTACACGGAAGATTCTTTAGACTAGTTCACGTTAAATGTAACAAGATAACAAAAAAAACGTGTGTTTTTACAGTAAATTTATAAAGTGGGTAAATAATTTAACTTTTGATAACTAAAACTAAATTCATATTTACCAGATATTTATTTATGTTCATGACATCGAGTAGGTGGGTATTTTGATATAAATACGACTGCATTAACGATGCACCGCAGTCCTACATGGACTCGAACGATACCTCCCGGTGTCTTAGTCGTTTATCAAAAAACGTGTGTGTACTTATGTACACGCGTAAGAAGTTATACTTCTTTGGCGTAACAAGAAAAAAAATAGTTCAAAAATTTTATCTCACGCCTTTTTTTATTCTACGTTTGTAGAGGAAACTACACTAACAATAGAAAAAGGGTATTTAATGCATTGAAAGTTTTATTGTAACGGCATTTTCTAGTTTTCTCATTATCGGACCACCAAGTGACACTCAACATTAAAATTTGAGATTTTTGTGCAATTGAATAAATTTAATCACCGGAATGAGTAATCTCGGTAAAAAAAAGAAGCCCCATGTGCCACTTCAATCAGGTGCTCCGTTGTTGCGTGAAAACATATAATTCAAAATTCAAAATTCATTTATTTCAAGTAGGCCTACTTTGTGACCACTTTTGAAACGTCAAGTATGTATGTTTTTAGTGACTCTACCACCGGTTCGGAAAGCAGATTCTACCGAGAAGAGCCGGCAAGAATCTCAGTAGTTGCGCTTTTCCAACATCAACATTTACAACCATTTTTCTATCTTGCGGGAGATGAGAGCTAGCTTTTGCATACAAACTAAAGAAACTCACTTGGGTCATAATCGTCATAATATCAACCCATTGCCGGCCCACTTCAGGCCACGGGTCTTCTCCCACAAAGAGAAGGGGTTCGGGCGGTAGTCAACCACCTTGTAAAACCACATCATTTCAGATACGTTTCCTTTCTTGCGCTTGTGTTATTATACCCAAGTTGGGACCCTGGTTCGATTCCTAATAGGTAAATTGAGAATTGATAGTTTCTGGACTTTTTCCAGTGAGAGTTTTTCTTGGCTGTTTTAGTCACCGCCCTAACGAAAAACACGTGCCTCCAGGCGATTACTGTTCAGTATATTGATCGATTCTGAAAAAAAACTTATAGAAAAGTCCTATTATAGTAAAAAAAAACCCTATAGCTAATTTCAGGGTGTCGGTTTGTTGTGACGGTGTGCGCGCGCATCGTACAAAGTAAGCAGCAGGGCTAGCACGGGCGGGAGATAAAAATTATATCCCCTGTCAGGGGATATAATTTTTTTTATATTCCCCGGGGATATAATTTTCTCCAATGGACGATGTATTCCCCTCTCACTCTGTTTCGCAACTACCTTCATCCCCAAGTCGCGCGCGAGCATTGCGTTACATCGTATAATTACACTGCCAGGGTTTTTTCCTAACGCCGCCAAGGAAGTACAACTTCGAAAGTACACTTGTTACTTTATTAGAAGTAGAACTTTTTGTGACATATCTCGCAAGCGGAAGTTCTAACGCCACGCTTATTTCTGCCGCTAAGAAGCATTGCTTTTTTTATTGAAGGCCGTGGTTGCCGGTGTGATTACAGGTACATGAGACTTGACACCTACGCCTCAGACACAGGGCGGCGATTTGTATAACGTGCTCCTTGCATGCCCTGCGAAGTTCTGCTCTGTTTATATGCGTATTATCCCTACTAATATTATAAATGTGAATGTAAGTTTGTTTGTTACGCTTTCACGCAAAAACTACTGAACCGATCATCCCAAAACTTTGTCCTGAAGGTATTAGAAGTAATATAGGATGCTTTAATATAGGATGACCCACGCGTTGGACCGACATAATTAAAGCTACAACACAAACCTCCATAGTCCAATGTTCCAGAAACGCTGAAGATCGTAACAAGTGGAGGCGCATCGCGGGGGCTGCTGTAGCCAAAGAAAATGAACCATCGTCAACCAAGATCACTCTGTCAAGAGTGAACGACTAATGAGGAGGAGGATGCTTTTTATCCCGAAATTAAGCTCAGTTCTCTCGGGAGAGGGGACGAAAGTGTTTGACGATTTTACACCAGGCTTAGAAGTGCTGCAACATCTATGAGGCAAACGTCTTTCGAAAAACAAAAACAAAAGCGGACGAAGTCGCGGGCAACAGTTACTTAGAATAAAAAACCCTTCAACTACATACAAGTGACTCCTTTATGTTAGGGTTGATAGGTTTGCATGTACCGGATGGCTATGCCATTGCGCGTTCGTCATTGGTCGTCATTTGTTTGCTTTACCATGCTGCAGAACTAAATTTATTTATTCCCATCTTACATTTTTGTCATTACAGGAAAAAGTTATCCTAATACGACAATGCAGCATGTTATGTAAATTTTAATAACATATATAACTATAGTGTATATGATAAAATCCGAATCGCTATATTTGTGAGTTCATTCAGAGTGCAACAAAATAAATCCGTCTTCTCGGCTATCACATTGAGGGTACGGAGTGCGCGCGTCAGTGGTGCCTCCTTCAGTGGTTTGGTGCGCCCGTCAATTGACCACGCCCCACTGACTCGTGCGCTACGCTTGCTCAATGACCTCGGAACTGGACATATTTCACAACCCGCCGCTTCATCTCCAAAAGCAAATTAAACTGTTATCAGAGAGTAGGTAATCTAAGATATTAATTATGTTTAAATTTTTTGGTTATTGTTATTATTGTTTTTTTCTTTTTTTTTTTAAATTCTTAATGTTATATAGCTTATTTTTATGTTTTAATTTAATTTAAATTTAATTTTTTGTAATTATTGTTCGTTCATACATTCTTTTAATAGCTCCGGGGAGACGAATTGGTCAACTGTAATGTCTTTACGGGGTGCGTTGCTAAATAAATATATTATAAAATAACCGCGAGTTTATTTGTTTTAAATGTTGATGTTGGCAAAGAGCAATTACAGAGTTTCTTGACGGTTCTTCTCGGTAGAATCTGCTATCCGAACCGGTGGTATAGTACTACAAACAGACATACTTGACGTTTCAAAAGTGCTTATAAAGTAGGCTTACTTGAAATAAATGAATTTAGAACTACCATAACGATTTGATCAACAAAATCGCTCTACATAGCCTGTTTAGGAATAGTCTATATAAATTCAATAGTTTTTATTTTCGCCACTGGGCACAGTTAGTATTTAATATAGGTTTTGTATTAATAACTTAATATATATTACTAGACATAAATATACATTCAAATTCAATTCCAAATTGCATCTATTGATCCGCAATGCCAGTCATACAGGGGTGCCAAATAGGTTAAAGATAGAATAAAATCTCCTTTCAGCGTGGCCTTATTATCTGTTTAAACACTAACATTCAGTAGGATTTTTTTGTCTTCTTCTTTTGATTTTTAAGTCACCGGAGTAAATTGACAGTTGCTAATGTCACTTTATTCTTTCCCGTAGTGAAAAGGCAAAGGTATACAACCGTACAGCCATGTAACTTTATAAAATAATGTAACATTTATTTAAATAGTGATGTCCCAGCTCAGTGGTAATTTAATTCACTTGCAAAAAGGTAATGGAAACCTAAATAATATTAATAATTCAAAATTTTATTTATAGTAAGGTGTCAATAGGTATATGTATAATATTAATAACTAATTCAAGTTTACGGAGATTTACACCAGTCATTACATCTAGTCATTACCAGCCCTCTGAATGTTTAAAATTGGCACTCCATCGTATATTGATAACAACGCCAAAATAGAACTGGTGTATTCTAGTACTTTATTTCTATCTGTTTTCTTAATTTATTGCATCACCTTCCTCACTGAATGGACTACTAAATTAAGCGTATATATTTAACTTCCGACTAACAAGTTGGTTACCTTAGTCACAGATTAAACTCTGACAGGTTTTTTGACAGCCGCTTGGTGCTTTGGCGCCGATTAGGGATGGGATAATATCCATAACACCAGCTACGCTTATTTTGGGGCTATATCACGATAAGTGTATTTATTTACCCCTAAGTGAACGGCATTAGGGAGCGTATAGAAATAAGATTGATTTCATGGCGTTACTAGAGTTTAAAGCATTCACTACAAAGTGAAGTCAGCTCCTAGCCTACGTCTGTTTGGAAACCGTAAATCACGAAAAGTTATTATATTTTGGTTGTTCTTTACAAGTAGATAATTTCACGTTATCTAGGAAGTTGTACATATGAAAACAGTAGCTATAGTACAAGATTTTCCCGCTCGGAATCTAACAGTTTATTTTTCGTCAAAGTAAAAATCCTGTACTTCTGATTTTTATAAACGTTCTGTCTAAAGCCAAAGATAAAGAATCATTCATTTTACTCTCAATCTTTTATTCAAGTATTTCGATACTCGAAAACGACTCCTTGATTACGAGCGAGCTAATTTTATACTATGGGTACTGATCACACGTGAAAATCCGGGGCGAGTTGTATTTGTTTTTTCTGGATAGATATATTACGTGTGTTTTCAACACGATATTTATAAAAGTGAGACTTTTTTAATTGTGTTTTTTAAAATCACGATTTGCCCATCATGTAAGGTAAAATATTTATAGAAAAATCTTTTGTAAGATTAAAAAAATAAACATGTACACGAAAAAAAAAAAACAAAATTTTTTTCCTTACTTGTCTTATAATGTAGAAAATAATCTTTTCATTACTTTTTGTTTAAAGAATATTTTAAAAATAGAACGAAAACAAAGAAGAATTATTGTAACTAAAACAAATAAAATAAAAAGAGATTCGCTTTATCAATGTTTGTTTTAAATGTTTTTTAATATTTTTAAAACTTTTTTTTTTTACACCAACGAGTAATGAAGAGATTATATTAAGATTATACTTCTTGTGAGAGTTGATTGTGTTAAAACTTTTTTATTACATATATGTATCTAAAATCTAGTAACGCCGCCTCACCCTAAAATATACAATTTTCCCAAAAAAGATATATCAGTAATTACACACTAAATACAACGCCTGCGCTTTGTCTTATTTATGATAATAATGACAGCTCACATTAGGGATGACGCCTTGTATAATCTTTAATGAACCTATTCGATTATCGATTATTATTTTCATAGAAATTGGTATCGATAGTCGCATGCCACGCAATCATACATTGGATATTTCATACCTTTTTCGATTTAACTTTTAGCATCTATGATTTTATATTCATGTAGAATGTTTCCATTATTTTTTAAACTAAAATAATTTGTTATGTATGTAAAAGTCATTTTAAACAAATTTCGTGATAATTTATTGGAAGTAAATATTTACCAAAATATCTTCCAGTATGGGCGGTACCCATCAATAATGTACGATATATCTGTATTACGTTTTACCGGAAAAAGATAAAAAAAACTTGCCAAAATTGTCATCCTAAATTAGACAAAGCATAAGGTAATTTTGTCACTATATTCTATAATACTAAATCAAAGAAAAAGTATTGTCTTATATTATAAATTATTTATACATAATAGTCATGGATTATTTACAATAATTTGATATTAAAAAAAAGCCCTTTGGGTTATATGGTAGGGTAACGTGTATTGAATTTTTACAACACAGTTGTAAGCTCAGTTATTTAATTATTTTTAAGGGTGGTAGACCTCCGATCGACACAGTTTTTTTTTTTTCATATTTGCTGATACGAACCTTTAATGTGTGGAATGCCTTTTCAGTATATCTACGTTGCATAACAGCAGTGCTAACTTTGTTGTGGGCTCTTCTTAGATCTGCAGGGCTAGCACGGGCGGGAGATAAAAATTATATCCCACGTGCCTACCTGCTAAATCACTGGAACATGGAATACTAGAAGTTTACCCCCGTTTATTAATACACATATATCATATGGATATTATTTCCACATGTGCGCCAGTGCTCTGAGAGTTGATAAAGCTATGGAAGAGGATAAATTTATATCGTTTCCCCGGGGATATAATTGTCTACTGCCCATACAACCCATTCAGGGCGCGTTTGGAACCCTCCTAGCTTTAGTTTTAAGTTAACGAATGCAGTTATCACCATCACTAACTAACACTGTTTGGTGTGGAGTATAAGGATTGAAGAAATTATAAATCACACCATACAGATTCTCCTGATTTTCGCGGAGTATAGCAAATTAAGCTTAATTTTCATAATATATCATGGAATTCCGTAAAGTAACATCTGCTTCTATCCAATATTTAGTAACGCTTTTCATCGTGACGGGAAAGAGTTAACTATATTATTTACATTAAATTTGTAGACACAGATTACATAAGCTTGAGGGAAACCAAAATGGCAGTTCTTGGCCGGTCTGGGATGTTGAGAAAGGTCGCCTGAACATCACTATAATACTGCTACAGCATAACGGTGAGGTTATACTCTGTTTAAGAAGAAAAAACACCACAGATACGTTTACGTTACATAACAGTATGGCGCTGTCTGCATTACATTTATTTATTTTTAATTTATTTTATTTAGTTAACCTAATTGTGAGATCTTTTGTTATGTACTCCTTGATATATAATCGTGTTGAGTGTACTTTATATGTTTTTTATATTGGTTTTTTTTTCCCAATTAAAAGATTTATTATTATTGTTATTAAGTGCTACCCCCATTTTTTTTCAACACACGTTACCCCTAAAAACTAAACCCGTCTATGACTTAAAATAGGCAGTATCTCTGGAACAGTCTTGTAAATTTATAGAGAAAATAAAAGCTTTGGTTTTTCATTCCACAGATTAAACGAAAAATATAGACGCAACGCCTCTATACAAATAAATAAATAAATAAATATACTACGACAATACACACATCGCCATATAGCCCCAAACTAAGCGTAGCTTGTGTTATGGGTACTAAGATGACTGATGAAAATTATTATGAATAATATACATAAATACTTAAAATATACATATAAACACCCAGACACTGAAAAACATTCATGCTCATCACACAAACATTTTCCAGTAGTGGGAATCGAACCCACGGCCTTGGACTTGCAGAAAGCAGGGTCGCTGCAAACTGTGCCAATCGGCCGTCAAACAACAAATCGAGACTCAATAACGGCTCGGCTGAGTGCAAACTGCTTGAAAACAGCTATAGGACCACGAAGCATAATCACAAAAGGCCGCTGGATCCTAGTAAACAGGGTAATCTAATTTAAGCTCCAGATAAAAATCAAATCTTACGTTTTAGGAAGTTTTTGTTTACAGACAGACGGAACTCTGCGCGTAAACTATGTTTGGCTTAAATAAAATTATTGATTGTCCCACACACAAACATTTAAAATAGCAATAATTCCTTTCCTATTTTTCAATAATTAATTTATGCGAACTTTTTTTTGTTATTCCACTACACGTAAGCCCCTGAATGCAATGTTACCTGTGGTAAGTGATGATGCCGTCTAAGATGGTAACCTGTTAGGGAGTATGGTAGTCATACCCCAAATGTGTTTCCACGCGACATCGCACCGAAACACTAAATCGCTCAGCGGCACGTGTTTGACAGTAGGGTGTTAACTAGCCACGGCTAAAGCCTCCCACCAAATATTTTTCATTTAGCATAGAACTGAGCCGATAGATCGACTTCAAATGATGAGTAATTTAGGTACCCAGATAGATATATAGGTGGCGCCATCAACGAATAATTAAACTAAAATAAAACTTTAAAAAAAAATGATGAGTTGTACATTATTCATAATTTAAAAGGTCACTTTTGGGTCTCCATTAAAAGGACTGCTTAACACAACATAAAGCTCAAAACGATCTATGACGTTAACAACCTTACACAATCGCGATTTTTCGGATAATATTTGTCTAGGTTATAAAGAGGTTTGTCTGACAATGCTCCGTCTATCTTTTTCTTTTAATCTGTGGTTGTTATTTTTATGACTAAAATTTAAAAAATAAAATATATATGCAGGCGAAATAATTAAGGTATGTATTTACGTTCTCACTGACAACATCTTATTCGTCAATGTTTTTATGATTAAATTAAGCCTCCGATAATTACGTGCGATTCCTTTAAATTTGAGATTATTTGAAAATTATGACTAAATAAGCGTAAATAAATGCGAAAGTATTTTTTTTTGGTTTAATATTTCTTACAGAACAGCGGATCAACGTGATCTTTTCCATATATATAGTTAAAAGCAACTTTTTATCTAAATATATGCGCGCGCGCAGTACTTAGAAGATAATATAAAAACAATTACAAAAAAATTGACGTATCTACATGAAATTTGGTTATCTATTATAGTATTATATAAGAAAATATTTTTAAAAAGATAGTTATTAGTAAAGTAATATCTTATTCACTAGAAATTTATTAATTATGCAACAGTATTTATATAATACTGTTTTAGTTTTTTTTTATTTTCAAAGCTATCACCTAACATTTTTTCTTAAATTCAAGTATGTCAAACAGACAACAAAAATAAAAATAAAAACTTGACACGTCGTTTAATATTTTTTCCGGAATTGACTGGGCAAATGCCTAAGAACTAAATTGTATTTTTTGCCCGAAAAATATACGTTAATCTGTTTGTGCCTTTTTTGAGATTTTCGTCAATGTCGGGTGAAATGCGTTTTCCTCCGAGATTTACTGAAAATTTCACAACTTATAGGTATATCATAAAATGTTGTTCAAAATCGGAATTAATGTTTTTTTTTCGAAATCGACTCTTCATAACAAAATAAAATAATATGTTAACGTAATATATTGTTTCATTTTTAAAATTGGAATCTCTCCAACGGTTTTAATTTTTCTTTACAATCACAAAACTTCAGAACCCGCAAATTTGATTCCTAAAAAACTTTTATCCTCAAAATTTCAAATAGGCATATTTTTAATTTGTTTATCAGAGAAATGTCTTAAAACCTCTTTTTGACAAACTCAAACCTTTGGTGTTTTTTTTTTTAATTTCTGGATTTTTAATATTTATTTTGAATACAACTTTGGTTTTGTTTACAAGCAGATCTTGTATGAATATTCCTTCTAGACATTTCTTTTTTTCCCCCCTTATTTATATGGAGACTGGATTTTTTTCTTACTTGCCTGTGAGAGTATATCCGTCGATCCATATATAGAAATACGCTTGACTGTGCATTAATTAGAAGATGTTTCCTTCCTGCCCGTGAAGGAGACGATGGATCGAATCCCTTTGACCGAAGTCTGTAAATAAAGAAAAAATATTTTTGACATTTTTTTTTTATAGTAACAATTAAATAAAAATTAAAAAAAAATATCTTTATTTTCAAATAGATTACAAAAATCAATTGCTAGCGGTCTCCACACTAGGTAGCCTGTATCGTGGAGACCATGAAAGACTTCTCTTTTAGATTAACATAGGACTAGGATACTTCCTTTCATGATCTAAATATATATATATTATAGATACCAAGATACAATTAGATATACATTGAGGTAGGGTATAATAAATATATAAAGAAAAATATACTAGTATGTTGTAAAGGGTAAGTAAAATATTTATAACATATTTGCTATAAGTATTTCCTCTGTGTTCTTGTAAGTTAGTGTTTTTAACCAGTTTGTGATGGTATAATTTGCCTGTTTAATTGTTAGGTGTTTAAAATTACAAGACTTGGCAAAAAATGTTTTCGCCACTGCAAGATTGACTTTCACTACTCTTCCCTTAAAAATCTTGTAAACATTTGGAGATTGGAGTGACTGTTTGTGCCTCAGTATAGCTGCTTTCAGTATAAAGAGCTGTCGAACTGTAAGTACTCCACTTTCTTTGTAAAGTTGTGTAGTTGGGTAACTGAAGGGTTTTTTTAGTAGTACTTTTAGGACAGAACGTTGCGCTCTCTCTAATTCTATTAAAATTGTCTTAGATGCTTCCTACTATATATTGGGATACTTCCCCAGGACAGAACGCAATAATTGAGCAACGACTGACACAATGATATATATATTAATTTTAACGTTGATATTTTTGTTACGTTACGTAATTTTTTAATTATACCAATGACTTTCCGGACTCTGCCAGATAGGAAAGCGACGTGGAACCTTAAGGAGAGGTTGTTATCCACCTGGACTCCAAGATATTTAATGACGTTAACCAAGCCGATTTCATCACAGTTACATTGATGCCTTGAAGAAGCATTTGTACTTGTCATGCCGCAACTATGAATCTTAAGGCTGTAGCCATTTTTTTTGCTAGGAGCGGAAGTAGCAGTTTTGTGAAAGCAAAAGGGTGAACAAATTGCTATTAAGCCATTCCGTTAACACTGCAATCCCTTGATGGGCATTATAGTATATTACATCCCAAGTCAATCCATTGAATATTAAGGCAGGTTCATCGGCGTAACATACAATGTCAGCATTTTTAAATGGTAAGTCATGTATGTCGTTGATGTATAGTATAAAAAGTGTGGGTCCAATTATGCTGCCTTGTGGAACACCGAAATTAATATTCTGCATGTCACTTTTCATATTTGAAACTTTAGTGCACTGTTTTCTGTGGTGCAAGTAACTTCTGAATCACTGGTGTGCCTCTGATACCAGTGCATTCCAGTTTAAATAAATATACAAATATACTACGACAATACACACACACCGCCATCTAGCCCCAAAGTAAGCGTAGCTTGTGTTATGGGTACTAAGATGACTATAGTCGTAAAAATATAATAGGCCCGTTTTGACATTTGTCATCGCGACGTAACTAGTTATGGAACCATAAGACTCTGTACTCGATACTCACGATAAATCAATTCAAGTTTGTATCAGTACTGGATTGATATTATTATGTATT
Organism: Pararge aegeria; assembly: GCF_905163445.1. Classification (NCBI taxonomy): domain Eukaryota; kingdom Metazoa; phylum Arthropoda; class Insecta; order Lepidoptera; family Nymphalidae; genus Pararge; species Pararge aegeria. Next base: position 5,947,063 of record NC_053206.1, on the reverse strand, counting down.
GTAAAGTGTTCGTTCGTTCAAAGTATTCCTTTAACTTCACAACCAATACGCGTAACTGGCTGTTGATTATACGTCCACTTTTCAACATGTTGAAACAGAGTTAGTACTATATAAAAACAAACACAAAAATCGAGTCAAATCACTATGTTTAAATTAATGTCCAAAATAGAAGAGCCATAGTTAACGTAAAAGTAAACAATATATATCAAACTTAAACGAGCGCACAGTCAACTTTACAAGATGAGGAACGAAAAACTGCGCAGTGCGCGCGGGGACGCTTCAGTCATGTGCCGCTTGGTCAGACACATCAACTCAGACTCATTATTTAGAACCCATTTTGAGAACCAAGCTCATTCGTTGCAGTAAAAATAACTACACAATATATAATTTCGATATTCAGTAAAAAAATGGTTACAGCTCTAGTATAAAAAAAAAAAAGACTGAGAACGTAACTGTTTTCGGAACGTTTCGGAACAATTATAAATTGCATGCTACTATGAAGTAAGCGCAATAAGAATACTCGCGATATATTCTTTCGTATTATTTAACGTCCCAAAAAAATTTACGTATTTTTTAAAACACTGTATGTAATTGATTTTTATTTTTTTGTTTCTTTCAGTTTCGTTCCAAGTTACATTCTATGGTCTTGCACAAATGTCAAAACGGGCCTATTACATTTTTACGACTATAATGAATATTTTTTCAATGAATAATATACATAAATACTGATAAAATACATATAAACAACCAGACACTGAAAAACATTCCTGTTCATCACACAAACATTTTCCAGTTGTGGGAATCGAACCCACGGCCTTTGACTCAGAAAGCAGGGTTGCTGCCCACTGCATTCATTCTTTCATTCATTCATTAATCGACGGTTAAACGTACTTTACGTATTCTTGTTTATGCTATAAGTTTTTTTCTGTGGTGTGCAATAAGTGTATTCATTCGTTCATTCGTTCAACCGTTCATTCAATAATGGTTATTTATTTACCTTCTTTTTGGAGCCATTCAAATAGTCCTTGTACATTTCCGAGCGCAGGTATCTTGAATAGCTGTCAGACTTCATCAGGTGGTATACGTGCGCCTGAAATAGAGTACGTGAATTAATATGAAAAATTAAGCTTAATTTGCTATACTCCGCGAAAAGCAGGAGAATCTGTGTGGTGCAATTTATAATTTCGACGCAGCGACCGTTTGCGGCGCAAGCGGTGGGTAGGCACACAAATTTCAGTAGGCAATGTTGTTGGTATTCACGTATTGTATGAGTGAGTTTTTATTAAAATATGCCAATTAGTAATAATATGCAGTAAAGTTTCTTGTTTTAATACTAGTTTGTTAAGTTTTGTGTTTATTAAGTTTATAGACCTATTATTTAATCATGTTTCGATATTTAGTTCTAAGAAATAAGTGATGTGTTTTAACAGTGCACTTTATAAGTACGTTACATTACATTACAGTATTAAAAATATGAGTCAGCGGTAGAATATGTGATATCCTAAATACAGTTATAACTAGTTAGGAGTCAGATACTCACCCACACCAGGGCCAAATTATAACTTTTACCTAAATATATTCAAATATTTGTGGGTCATAGTAAACCTTGTTTTGATACATATATATAAATAAATAAATAAATAAATAAAATAAATAAATAATTTCGTCAATCCTTATACTCCACACCAAACAGATCTTTGGCAATGTACCCTCTACGCACGTTTCGCTCCGAAACCGGAGCATCCTCAGGAGATGTTGACTTTACAATGAATGAAATAAATAATTGTTAAGACTAACAATTATCATATTTTAGTCATTGTAAAGTCAACATCTCCTGAGGATGCTCCTAAGTTCCATACACGCCTGGTACAGAGAAAAACTCAGCTGGGTTTTTCTTTTTGCTATCAACATCTCAAAATTATTTTAAGTGCGAACTATTTAGAGCATTCATTCATACTCAAGTTTTATATAATACTAGCGTACCCAGCACGCTTCGCCGGGCTAGATTTTGCTTTATTTTATTTAAACAATAAAATTACATCATGAAATTTTTAATTTAAGTCTCATAATATATTAAATCATTTATTTCTCTCCGTATTCATTCTCTTCTATTCACTTCTCGGGCGGGTTTAGATCATTATCTACACCCATGTACACCCAACAATAGAATATCATCATAGTAAATAAAAGCTGTATTTGACAGTTTGACAGTTCAAAAATAGGAGTGCTCCGATCGTGACCAAACTATACAGGATTACTCGCCAGGTCAATCCGGAGATTCCCTGAAAGTTTCATTGAGATCGGTCCAGCCGTTTCGGAGCCTATACGGAACATACCCACACACTTTCTCTTCTATATATATAGACTAAATTTTCATTCGCGTTTATCAATATTTTTTACAAATCCCGTGGAAACAGTTTGTTTTACTGAGATAAAAAAAAAACTAAAAATCAATGTCAAAAACCAAGTTTACTTTAGTTAGGGCGTAAAGTTAGGACACACAAACAGCTATAGCATTGTTAATATTAAGTATGGACTTACCTGCGCTTGATCAAAACAATATCGGTCAGGTGTTCCGGATTCCACCTTGACCCGTGTTAGTTCTCTGAAACAACAAAAAAAAACAAGTTTGATAACAGGCAGAACCGCGGGATAGCTTAGTGGTTTGAGCTTGAAGGACCGAGTTCGATCCCCGGCACGCACCTGTAACTTATTAAAAATTCAAAAATTCAAATATAAGCACTTTTGAAACGTCAAGTCTGTTTCGGAGTTATGTGCGTTTTTAATTAAAGTGATTAAAATTATTATCTGCTTTAAGAAGTCGGAGGAAAACATCGTGAGGAAACCTGCGTGCCTGAGAGTTTAGCATAATGTTCTCAAGGGTGTGTTAAGTCCACCAATCCGCCATTGGCCAGCGTGGTGGACTACGGCCTAAACACTGCTCATTCTCAGAGGAGACCGTTGCCCTGTATTGAGTACTTTGTACGTATTGATTATTGTGTACTAATATTAGTAGTAATTTTTTTATTTATACACTTACACTTTATTTGTACACCACAAATAGGAAAAAAAAAAAAACAATGAACACAACAAAAATAAACTTAAAAAGTAGGATACAAAGAGCGGCCTTATGGCTTAGTAGCGATCTCTTCCAGGCAATCTTAGGATTAGGAACACCAAGGGAAACCGATTGGTGGTGTATTATTATTATATAAACACTAATACTTATCAATATTACACACATAAAATACTAATAATAATAAATATAAAAAATAATAAACTAACATACGATACATACTTATTATGGAGGGTAGAGGTAAGGAGAGTCATCTTATATGGGAGAAAAGTTGAAAAAGTGTCCAGTTGTATGCACTAAATAACAGTTCAAAAATCCTCCACAATGGCGCTGGTGGATGCACAGGGTATGGTATGAATGTAGCAATCGTAGATGAATTGAAGTATGCCGAGTTAAAAAATTTAATGTCATTATCGACTAAAGTAGTTAATTATTGAGAATTTCAACAACTTACGTTGTACAAAATATTGTGGTAAATATAACCTTACTTCCTTGTTTATTTTTCAAGCCTACTCTAACAATATTTATATTTGGCGCTTCTTTTAAGAGTTACCTTGATGCAAATGTGGCGCCATCCTAATTTAATACATTTTGACGACACTTTTTTCATATACACAGATGATCCTCCTTACTCTAATTAATTAAATAAAAAAGTAAAATGTTAATAAAATATATACCTATGTATTATATTTAAGGAAGAGCGGAATCCCCTGGTACAGGCAATTACAAGCTTAAAAGGGGGCTCCGACAACTGTTGTATCAAGTATCTTGAAATGTAATAAACAATTTTGATTTTTTTTTTTTTTTTTGACTCTACCCTCCATAATACTTATATATGAACGGGCGCACCAAGCTACTGAAGGAGGCGCCACTGACGCGCGCACTCCGTACCCTCAATGTGATAGCCGAGAAGACGGATTTATTTTGTTGCACTCTGAGTGAACTCACAAATATAGCGATTTGGATTTTATCATATACACTATAGTTATATATATTATTAAAATTTAAATAACATGCTGCATTGTCGTATTAGGATAACTTTTTCCTGTAATGACAAAAATGTAAGATGGGAATAAATAAATAAATAAATGTATGTATGTATTTAGTCATTCCATTATGAAGCCCTTTTATTTGATACCCATATTGAGCGAGTTGTGAAAAAAAAAGTGTATCGCCATTTTTCGGTGGCGGCCATCTTGGATTCTATGTCATAGTATACAACGTGTAACAGAATTACGAAATAATATAAAATGATGCATGAGTGTATTTCATAAGGAATCACCCTGTAAAAATATTAAATCAAAGGAATCCTATTTTTTTCCATACAAACGAATTCAAAACACTAAGTGTTCACTTATGACAACCCTGTTGAAGATAAAAGACAGACACGCGCATAGTACCTGCTCTACGCGACGCGTACCTGATAAAGTGACAGGAGTCACATGATTTTAATTTTGGGCGGATAGTGGGTTGATTGGCTATGGGCGTCATAAGAAGGCTCAGAGTCACTCAGCGGGCAATGGAGAGAGCTATGTTAGGAGTATCTCTACGTGATCAAATGAGGAGATCCGTAGAAGAACTAGAGTTACCGACATAGCTCAACGAGTCGCGCAGCTGAAGTGGCAATGGGCGGGGCACATAGCTCCGAGAACCGATGTACGTTGGGGTCTTAAGGTGCTGGAATGGCGACCCCGCACCGGTAAACGCAGCGTAGGTCGGCCCCCAACGAGGTGGACAGATGACGTCATTCGAGTCGCTGGGAGCCGCTGGAGGCAAGTGGCCCAGGACCGTGTATTGTGGAATTCCCTACAAAAGACCTATGTCCAGCAGTGGACGTCCATTGGTTGAGGTGATGATAAAGTTGATGATGCATGGGTTGATATGATGATGGTGGCGATTCTACTATTCAAGCCCTCTCAATCGGTACCCATATCGAGGGAGTCGTGAAGAAGAAATGTAATCCGCCATTTTTTCGGCGGCGGCCATCTTGGACCGATTTTTCTCGAACATAGCTACACCACTAGCGATTTATAACGATAGAAAAACGCTAATCATTTAATTTTTCTTTTTTTTTTCTTATTTTTTAATTACATAATACTTTTAAATAGTATTATTTTACCTATATTGTTTAAGCGTAGCCCTGACAGTGCCTACCGTCCAAACATCACGTCTGGCTTCACGGAAGATCAGCGCTGTGTCTTTAACAGGCACTGCAAACATGCTGAGTGAACACCATTTTGGGATCACACCGTTCCTATAACTGTTGTGTAGACTATAAAGTTGTATTAGTCTTTTTTTTTCTTTGTAATAAAAGTAATGGTACCTGCTGGCGGCGTCGATATTGATGGGCGATGGAGCGTCGGCAGCCAAGAACTCCTTCCAGATCTCCTTGGAGCGAGTCGCCACCCGGCGGATGGGCAAAGACTTCAACTCTTGAACAGCGAGCCAAAACCTTTAATGGCAAATGAATAAATAATAAAAATCATTTATTTGAGACGTTCCATTACATTTATCCTAATAGTTCTAATAATCTCCATCCACCTAAATCTCTTAGGCTACTTTTCAGAAGTTAAACTTCTGCCGTGTGTAAATAAAACGCTGGCCTATCGGAAAAAAAAGAGATCTTTATTTGTATACAACATTATTAAGGTATACACAAATAATATAAAAACAGAAAAATTAAGAAAGAGAATACAAAAGGCGGCCTTATCGCTTAATAGTGATCCCCTCCAGGCAACCTTCGAATTAGGTAAAAAGAAAAGGAGAACAGACTGCTGTTTGTAACAACCAATGCAATGGTATGAATGAATAAATAAAATAAAATAAATAAATATACTACGACAATACACACATCGCCATCTAGCCCCAAAGTAAGCGTAGCTTGTGTTATTGGTACTAAGATAACAGATGAATATTTTTATGAATAATATACATAAATACTTATAATGTAGATATAAACACCTAGTTACTGAAAAACATTCATGTAAATAATAATTTTCCAGGTGTTGGAATCGAACCCACGGCCTTGGACTCAGAAAGCAGGGTCTCTGCCCACTGAGCCAATCGGCCGTCAAAATAAATGCAATTTTGAATTAATAAAAATGCCTTACTTGAGATTCTCTCCACTGAATTCCTTGCTGAGGAACTTGGCGAAATGTTCCCTCCCCGGAGGGTCGCGGAGTAGTTCCCGCAAACCGAACGACCAGCGACGTACGCGACGTAATGGAAGTGGTTCCTTACTGTGAATCAAATTAAATAAAAAAACATAGTGAAAAAATAAACAAATATACTACGACAATACACACATCGCCATCTAGCCCCAAAGTAAGCGTTATGAGTACTAAGATAACTGATGAATATTTTTATGAATAATATACATAACACAAACATTTTTTGACGTGTGGGAATCGAAATCACAGCCTCGAGCTCAGAAAGCAGGGTCACTACCCACTGCGCCAACTGGATTTAGAGTCTACAACTCTTTAGCTAGGGTTTTAACAAAATGTTTGTAAAACAAAAATCAGCAGTATTGGATTTGCGACTCTAAACCGAGTGTCGTTAGGTTTAATTTACTTTCACGATACAGCGTTTGATATGCGAAAATGACTTCGATGGACTTGCGACTCTAAACAGAGTGCCGTTAGGTTAAATTTACTTTGACGATACAGCGTTTGATATGCGAAAACGACTTCGATGGATTTGCGACTCTAAACGGAATGTCGTTAGGTTCAATTTACTTTGACGATGCACAATTTTATATGCAAATTTTGAATATTCGATAGAAGCAGGCGTTACTTCATGTAAATCCATGATATATTATGAAAATTAAGCTTAATTAGCTATACTCCGCGAAAAGCAGAATCTGTATGGTGTAATTTATAATTTTTGTTAAGACTTTGTAACTTAACAATTATGTATTGTAAGGTCAAAATCTCCTGAGGATGATCCGGTTTCGGAGCGAAACGTGCGTAGAGGGTACATTGCCGAAGATCTGTTTGGAGTATAGGGATTGAAGAAATTATAAATTACACCACACAGATTCTCCTGCTTTTCGCGGAGTATAGCAGCAAATTAAGCTCAATTTTCATAATATGAGTGCCGTGAGGTTAAATTTACTTTGACGATACAGCGTTTGATATACGAAATCGACTTCGATGGATTTGCAACTCTGAACAGTGTCGTTAGGTGCAATTTACTTTGACGATACAACGTTAGATATACGAAAATAAATCCATTGGATTTGCGACTCAAAGCCGAGTGTCGTTAGGTTCAATTTACTTCGACGCTACAGCGTTTAATATGCGAAAACGACTTTGATGGGTTTGCGACTCTAAACAGAGTGTCGTTAGGTTCAATTTACTTTGACGAAGCATAGTTTGACATGCAAATTTTGTTTTAGGCCCAGATGTGCTTACCACTGCTTCTCCTGTTCCCAAAGCTCAGTGGTCTCGGTCTGCCAAGGGTTCGGCCATTCTGGTGGCGTCAGCAGAGCGTCGTACTCGGCGTACTGTTCGCAGTACGATATAAACCTGGAAAACAATGGCTTTTGAACACGTTGCGTTTTATTTAGTAATTAAAATATCACTTGCTTCAACGGTGAAGGAAAACATCGTGAGGAAACCCGCATGCCTGAGAGTTCTACGTAATTCTCTAGTGGTTCTCAAAGGAGTGCGGAGTCCACCAATCCGCACTGGGCCAGCGTGGTGGACTAAGTGTGTAAAGTGGGAGGAGACCCGTTCTCTGTAGTGAAGAAATGAAGAAAATCTCCAGTACGAGTTGTAAAAAAATTTAAGGTTAGGCTTTTTATAACTCTTACAAAGCCTATCCTTATTTTTTTTATTACTCGTACTGGAGTTTTTTTTTTTCATTTTATATCATCTGCATACCCTGTGCATAACCTGTATGCACGTCACTGCCAGCTAGATGGCGCCACGAGATCTTACATAACGCTTTTTTTTTTTTTGGAAATTATACTTCTTTTTCAAATTCAAATTCAAAATTCAAAATTCATTTATTTCAAGTAGGCCTAATAAATAAGCACTTTTGAAACGTCAACTCAGTCTGTTTGTAGTGATTTTTTATCATCTGCATACCCTGTGCATGCCCTCTATGCACGTCACCGCTAGCTGGGTAATGAGGAGACCGCCAGTGAGTCAGTGACGATAAGCCAGTTCAGCAACTCACATCTCAGCAACCTTGCTGACGCGTACATTCCTACGTTCCAGTCGCGTCTTCAGGATTGACAGCTGTCTTTTAGCCGCCTCTATCTGTTGCTCTATGGTCTTGTCTTTGTCGTCGGCGACCACTACTCCTTGGGAGGTCTCACCTGCAAACAGCAATGTTACAGCTTAATTAAGAGTTAGGGTTAGTAATAAAATAATTTAATATTACTAATCAATCTGTTATAATGGCTTAATTCATATTCACATTATTATTTTTAATAATCTTTAGTTAAATACCTATACTATACGATACCCTAGCTGCATCACATATCCAGGCCACCTCGTCAATGCAGCCGCACCCACCGTGCGGCTGCTACCAGTGCCGAGCAGGCCAAGAGCCGTAAATATGAAAACCTGGATAGCAGTTTCATTTTTGTGCCTTTTGGAGTAGAGACTTTAGGACTGTGGGTTCGGAGGCACGAGCTCTTTTCAAAGAACTATCGAAAAGGGTTATAGAGTCAACCGGTGATCCTAGAGCGGGTAGTTACCTTGGCCAATGAATTAGTTTGGCCATCCAAAGAGGCAACGCTGCCAGCATCAAGTTTTAAATAGTTTATTTTGGGTTCTATTTATAAAACAATTATTTTAAAGAATAAATAAATGCTATTTTATTGTTAAATACTTATTTAAGTTTTAAAATTGTGACCGGAGATAACAACGATTCCCACAACTGGACAATATTTGTATGATGAACATGAACGTTTTTCAGTGTCTGGGTGTTTATCTATATATTATAAGTATTTATGTATATTATTCATAAAAAATATTCATCAATTATCTTAGTACCCACAACACAAGCTACGCTTACTTTGGGGCTTTGTGTATTGTCGTAGTATACTTATTTATTATTATTATTCAGAGTATTATATAATATTGCGGTAAATTTGCTTGATATGTAAATTATTGCTTTAAAAAAAGATATACCATTCTCCTTTACAGTACTGTCTTTGCCATTTACTTCTGCGTTCTTCTGTATTGCTTCTTCGCTCTCTTGCGCGTTTGTTATTGTGACGATTGGGTTGTTCTGTAACGGACAAACAAAAAAAGTTATTTGTAAATTAAACCTTATGGCTGCTATCTCTAAGGGCGAATTTTCCTTAGAATAGATTATGAAAATCCCCAGCGGTTCCCAGTTCACAATTTCCGTTAAGCTTCTCACCCAATCATTCCACACAAGTTATCCCACACAATATACCTCAACATGTCTAGCTCAAGAATTGGTGCTATGAAATGCAAAAACAAAAAAAACTTTTAAATTTTTCAATTTCCCTAGCGCAACGGTGAGCGCTGTGAAGTTAAGTTCCCTGCTCTGTGTCGTTAGTGCGTTAATCCAAGAAATTTGCTTCGAGTGGATACAGACACGGCCCGGCACGACAGAGAACGGCTTATGCACATCCCATAAGACCATATCTTGGATGTCCAGGACCCTTGCTCCATTCATTCCTTCATTCACTCATACCTTTAAATTATTCCGCCAGATCAGCTCTTGGCACTGTTGCAGCAGTTTGGCCTTTAGAGCGTTAATCCGATAAATGTTCTTCGGGTTCAAAACTTTGGTGTTGATACAGACAGAAAACAGCTTATGCACATCCCATAAGACCATCTCCTGGATGTCCAGGGCATACGTCTCCATTCATTCCTTCATTCACTCATCAATTAATTCACTCATACCTTTAAATTATTCCGCCAGATAAGCGCTTCGCACTGTTTCAGCCATTTGGCCTTGAAAGCGTTAATCCGAGAAATGCTCTTCGGTACTAATGTTCAGGACATACGACTCCACTCATTCCTTCATTCACTCATACCTTTAAATTATTCTGCAGGATCAGGTCCTGGCACTGTTTCAGCCGTTTGGCCTTGAGGGCGTTTATCCGGGACAGCTTCTTCGGGTCCACCTCTGTGGTGTTAACACAGCCGGGCATCGGCCTGTGGACGTCCCAGAACGCCCTCTCTTGGCTGTCCAGAACTTTCCTCTCAAGCTTATCCCGCTTCTTGTCCACCTGGATCAAAATGGATTTGGATATTTATTTTCTAATAAAGTTGTTAACAAAGTTGTACTTTTCGTATTATATCGTGCGGAAAGTTGGCCTTTTCGCACTAGTGTTTTTTTTTAAATTTATTTATTGTCTTTCCAAGCCATACTTCCAACCAAAAAGTTTATTCTTTTGAAGTTATACTTCTTTAGCGGCGTTAGGAAAGTAACTGGTGTGAAATTATACGCTGTAACGAAATGCGCACGCGCATAGTCATACGATTTTAACACGATGAAGGTAGTTGCGAAACCGAGTGAGAGGGGAATTCATCGTCCGCCAGCTCACTTTTTACGATGCGCGCGCACACCGTCACAACAAACCGACATCCTGTATTTGCTATAAAGTTTGACAGTGTACACTTTCAATTTTCAAAGTCTGCGGGCTCATTCCTGTGATTTTATTGTACGATCAAATTTTAATGTTCAGTGAAACATGGTGTGTAGTTTTGTCTACAAACGTAGAATAAGGCAAAAGATAAATTTTTTGAAAAAGATTTCATCTTATTACGCCAAAGAAGTTCAAACTTCTAACGCTTGTCCATTAGTACAAACACTTTTTTTTTTTTAGCTTCTTTTTTTTTATTGCTATATTTATGTATACACTTCGTTAGCGCGATGCAGGATCTCCGGGGCGCCATCTAGTTTGGCAATGTGTACTAATAAAACTTTAACGCACCTTGCTTTGTGCTTCGGCTTGCATAAATATGAACTCCCATTTCCGGCTGAACATCTTCTGCAGCCGGGCCAGTGATTCGGCCTCATAGTCGGCCAGTTCTAGCCGAGCTTTGTTCTGCATAGTCCGCTTGCAAAGATACACGGCTGAAAAACGATATTTATTCATAAAAATCCATACTAATATTATAAATGCGAAATTGTGTACGTTTGTCCAATAATAACGCAGCAACAGAGCGGCGGATTGAAGTGAATTTTTGCATAGAGATACTTTGATTCCCACAACTGGAAAATGTATGTGTGATGAGCATGAATGTTTTTCAGTAACTGGGTGTTTATATGTATGACGGCTCAAGAGCCTCCGAGTTGTTTTTAGAAAGAGTGACGTCAGCGATACTGACGTCACTAACTTCAATATTTCCGTCCATCACGATTAAAACCACAACATGTTGTTTTCTGTTTTTATTACGAATACTTTCAGACGTCCGAACGGTCCGACGTCTCGAGTAATAATTTCACTGCGAGATATCGGCCAACGGTACTTATACCAAAGCATGCTTGTGCAATCATCTGTTGTAAAAACTTGTTGACACCGACTAATTGTGTTTCCAAAATTATGTTGTGAGTTTTAACACATGATTGTCAGTAAAAGCTTAGTTTGTGATTGAAACAGTTTAAAAGAAGTAAGTTAATTAATAAATCTTAATTATTTTGACGCCGGTTAATGAGGTGTAGAACACCTTCGCGCCGACATGTATATTCTAAATATTTATGTATATCTTAATATATATAAATCTCCTGTCACGATGTTTGTCCGCGATGGACTCCTAAACTACTTAACCGATTTCAAATTAAATTGGCACACCGTGAGCAGTCTGGTCCAACTTAAGAGATAGGATAGCTTAGGTCTTTAATTATAGTCGCAATTTTATTTTATTGTAAATTATTTGCCTATGATTAATTGACAGTCACAACTCACATGTTATATTTATATATATACTACTATACTCATTTAAGGCTTGGCGATACTGAAAACTTTAAAAACAAAATCAAACGCAGACGAAGTCGCGGGCAACAGCTAGTTATTTATAAAAAAATATTCATCAGTCATCTTAGTACCCATAACACAAGCTACACTTAAATTGGGGCTAGATGGCGATGTGTGTATTGTCGTAGTATATTTATTTATTTGTTTTTTATTTATGGGCCGGTGAGTGACATTGGCTACTTTTAATTCCGGAAAAATGCACAGTTCCTGTGGGAAGATTCCTGCGACAAACAAGCAGTTGAGTAGTTGAGAGGAGGAGAGTAACATGAGCTACTTTTGCTCCTGGAAAAACATCTCATTGAAAGTATATGTAATGTATATCAATTATTTTTCATTGCAACAAATTAATAAAAAAAAATGTTTTTAATATGAATACTATTAATCTATACCTTGTCACATAAACTCTGTGTGGTTTGAGATGAGGTGAGATGACCTAGTGGTCGTTAATTGTTTTACTCTTAAGTTGACCAAAAAAAATTAAAAAAAATTTTAAATTGAATGTTGAACTATCCCGTTTTCCGTACTAAACATGCTTCATCAACCAAAGGTTGTCTGCAGGAGATCGCTTCAAGCGATAAGGCCGCCTTTGCGCCTATATATTTATTGACCTTTTGTTTTGTTCAATTAGTTTTTTTCTATATGTGATTCAATAAAGACTTTCTATCTATCTAATTTCCATAAATGTAACGGGACTCTTTAAAAAAAAACATGAAAAAATTTCATACATTCACATCCTAACAAAGTGACCAAACGTCGTTATATTTGAATATATAAAGGAGAGATAAGTATTCATGATCGGTGTCCTATTCCTTCTGGAAAAAAATCCTAACTAACACACGAGCGAAGGCGCGGGTAGATTGCTTTTTCACATACTGCGACGAATAAATTTTTATTAGTTTATTATTACATTAGTCTTAATAGTTTTCTTTGTTTCTTTACGCCTTGTGTTCACACTTTTATGTTATTAAATTTTTTAAATATGTATTAATTCAAAATACTCAATTATTTTTATGTTAAATCCGAGACTATTTCAAAATGCTATGTTATGTAATCTTTGTGGCCTTAGATTTAAGTAAAAGTATTAATAAATATATTAGAGAAACTTTATTGTAACGCTGTTGATTACGAATAAATAAATAAATAGAAGCTAGTATATAAATAAACATACTACGACAATACACACGTCGCTATCTAGCCCCAATGTAAGCGTAGCTTGTGTAATGGGTACTAAGATGAACGACGAATATTTCTATGGATGATATACATAAACACTTATAATATACAGATAAACACCCAGACACTGAAAAACATTCGTGTTCATCACACAAACATTTTTCAGTAGTGGGAATCGAAGCCCCGGCCTTGAACTCGCTTGGTCGCTGCCCACTGTGCCAATCGACCGTCAAATTCATCGTTCTTTTCAAAATATTTATTTACATCATACATTACTCACTTGCTTTATGTGAATATCTAATAAATAATAATAAATAAATATACTACGACAATACTCACATCGCCATCTAGCCCCAAAGTAAGCGTAGCTTGTTTTATGGGTACTGAGATAGCTGATGAATATTTTTTTTATGAATATAATACACATAAATACTTAAAATATAAAGATAAACACCCAGACACTGAAAAACATTCATGTTCATCACACAAACATTTTCCAGTTGCGGGAATCGAACCCACGACCTTGGACTCAGAAAGCAGGGTCGCTGCCCACTGCGCCACACGGCCGCCTCTCTGTAACTACTTTTTTTGTTTGGTGTACAATAAAAACGTATTCAATCATTCATTCATTCATCCATTACCTCTACTTAACAGCCTGGTTGCCCTGGTGGTTAATAAAAGGCCAAGCGCGAATCGGAATCGCGCTCTTAAGGTTTCGTACAATTATCTATAAAACAGACACAGTTGTACAGAACTTTACGACTCCTAGAATGCATGAATTTCTGTTTTTAATATTTACTTACCATAATCTGTATTTTCCGGTTCCCATTGGTTCGACGGCCAGAAATATGGTGTTTGAAATCTGTAATACAAAATAACCGTATGATAACTATTTTCATATCAATAAAAGATCCACCACTAACAATTCTGCCTAACTTATGGTAACTTCCACCATTTTCATTTCCTTTTTTTTTTATTTTAATTGTATTTTATTTCTTAATACTATTAATTAGTAAAATATGTTAACACATTTATTTTGTAATGCAGTTGTAAATAAATAAATAAATATACTACGACAATACACACATGGCCATCTAGCCCCAAAGTAAGCGTAGCTTGTGTTATGGGTACAAAGATGCCTGATAAATATTTTTATGAATTCAAAATTCAAAATTCAAAAATTCAAAATCCATTTATTTCAAGTAGGCCTAATATAAGCACTTTTGAAACGTCAAGTCTGTCTGTTTGTAGTGATTCTACCACCAGGTTGCTCTTCTAATAATTTTAAATGACATTGTGCGATGGTGATAACAGAAAAAAAACACCCGGCTAAGTTTGTTGTGGGCTTCTTCTTAGACCAGGACGCGTTTGGTTTTAAGTTTACGAATGTGGTTATCGCCATCATCTCACTACCGTGTAATTATTATGTACGCATCAGAAGTGCCACCTATTACTTGAATAAAGATATTTTTGACTTTGACATTGACTTTATACTTTATACATACTTAGAAAATACACATAAACACACAGACACTGAAAAACATTCATGCTCATCACACAAGTTGTATTTAAAATGTAATCAATTTCGAAATTATTTGCAAACGTTGCGAAAACCTGTAATAAGCTGAACATGGACTTAGCTCACAACGTAGAATCTTGGAAAAGAAAATATATATTAGCTGTATGTTTTCCTAAATAAATAAATAAATCGCCTATAGAATAATTTATTTTGTTTGGTGTGCAATAAAGTTGTATCCACTCATTCATTCATTCTTTTTTACATTCGTTCATAAGTTCGTTCATTCAAATTTCATAAATATCCCTTTATATTCGATAAATAAATAAATAAATCGCCTATAGAATAATTTCTTTTGTTTGATGTGCAATAAAGTTGTATTCACTCATTCATTCATTCTTTTTACATTCGTTCATAAGTTCGTTCATTCGAATTTCATAAAGAATATCTCTTTATATTCGATTGGTTTTTGATTATGTTTGTTTTTTTATATATCCATTTTTTTTTTTCAAAAACTTAAAAAACACTGAAAAGTCAAGAAAAGATTATTTACATAATTAGAAAACTTATAATATCGTTTAATATCGTTCAGTTCAATAATATAAATTGCATACTACCCATAGACATCTTGGAGATGCCTCTTAAAAAGTTCAAACTTTGTATTTAACATAAGCTTATAGAAAAGTCCTATTATAGTATAAAGGACTACATAATCGATAAAAAGCTTGGGTGTGAATTATTGCTCTAACCAGGTTGCTCTTCTAATAATTTTAAATGACATTGTGAGATGGTGATAAAAATAAAAACACCCGGCTAAGTTTGTTGTGGGCTTCTTCTTAGAACAGGACGCGTTTGGAACCCTCGTAGCTTTAGTTTTAAGTTTACGAATGCGCTATCATCTCACCATCGTGTAATTCTTATGTACGCATCAAAAGTGCCACCTGTGGGGCCTACTTGAATAAAGATATTTTTGACTTTGACTTTGACTTTATAAAGAAAAAGTGGACATAAACAGTCGACTTACAAGAAATGGTCTTAAATTAGTGTCATCTGCATATCGTCTGCGAAAGGTACAGAAGTCATTTGTGGGATTGAGTATACGCTTTTATAATATGATTCCTAAGGTAATTTTGGACCTACCAAGTTTAAGGAATTTGTTAAAACACATTTATTACAGCGTGGTTACTATACAATTGCTGAATTTCTTAATGACAAAGTTGCTTGGAATCATCCGGCTCCGCTTTCAGCTCTCACAAGATAGAAAAATGAATGTTAAAATGTAAAATGTAAATTGTTGATGTTGGAAAAGAGCAACTGCTGAGTTTCTTGTCGGCTTCTTCGCGGTAGAATCTGCCTTCCGAACCGGTGGAAGAGTCAATACAAACAGACAGACTTGACGTTTCAAAAGTGCTTATATTAGGACTACTTGAAATAAATGAATTTTGAATTTTGAATTTTTGTTTGAATTTTGAATTCCTACCCACTGAGCTATCACCGCCTCACATGTAGTCTAATAAAAAAAATGCATATATCATAACCTGTAATAAGTGTTGTCATTTTTCACAGAGAGGCAGTGATCGTCGATCGGGAACAGGTATCCGTGCGAAGCCAGGAGTCCGCCTATGTGTTGTGATTCCCAGCTCTCTTCCAGGTTTAAATGGCGGTTCAGCCACGCCACCAGGTCCGAGCCCGTGAACACCTGGAAAACAACGTTGAATGAATAAATGACTGAATGACTGAATGAATGAATGATTGAACGATTGACCGAATGATTATACTTTTATTGTACACCACAAAAAGTACATAGGAAAAAATATTATGTACATATAATATATAAAAAAACAATATTTGTAACTAAGGACAAATAAATAAATGAGGAACTACAATTATATATATAATATATAAAAAAGATATTTACTTAAAAATAATATAATAACAACATTCTTACAAAGCAAAATCAAAGCCAAATATAATGTCTTTATTCAAATAGGCAATAGATGGCACTTTTGATGCGTTTATTAAATAAATAATAAATACATAAATAACAATACTACGACAATGCACACATCGCCATCTAGTCCCGAAGTAAGCGTAGCTTGTGTTATGGGTACTAAGATAACTGATGAATATTTTTATGAATAAAATACATAAATACTTTTAATATACAGACACTGAAAAACATTCATTTTCAACACACAAACATTTTTCCAGTTGTGGGAATAGATCCCACGGCCTGGCACTCAGAATAAATAAATAAATAAATATTTTGAAAATTAACAATTATTCATTTTAAAGTCAACATCTCCCGAGGATGCTCCGGTTTCAGAGCGAAACGTGTGTAGAAGGATGCTTCATTGCCGTGATTGGATCTGTTTGGTGTGGAGTATACGGATTGAAGTAATTATAAATTACGTCATACAGATTCTCCTGCTGTTCGCGGAGTATAGCAAATTAAGCTATTTTCATAATATATTATGGATTTCCGCAAAGTAACGCCTGCTTCTATCCAATAAATAAATAAATTAACTACGACAATACACACATCGCCATCTAGCCCCAAAGTAAGCGTAGCTTGTGTTATGGGTACTAAGATGACTGTTGAATATTTATATGAATACTGAAGCTACGAGGGTTCCAAACGCGCCCTGATCTAAGAAGCCCACAGCAAACTTAGCAGGTTGTTCTTTTTGTTATCACCATCTCACATTGTCAATTGAAAATATTTAAGAAGCAACCTTGTTAGAGCAATAGTTCACGCCCAAGCCTTTTTATCGTATACGTAGTCCTTTATACTATAATAGAACTTTTCTATAAGCATCCAGCAGCATTTTATGTAGTCTAGTGTACTGCATTGCTAGTTTATTTTTGCTTCTAACGTTCAAATTATTGCAGTCACATTTCCTTTTTCATTTTGATATATATATTTGTGAACATACATTAAATTTTCAAATATATATTGGCTATAGACTGTCATTATTGTTATTCTTAATTCTTACTTACTAGATCGACATTACTAGACTGTGAGATGGTGATAACAAAAAAAAACCTGGCTAAGTTTGTTGTGGGCTCTTCTTAGACCAGGGCGCGTTTGGAACCCTCCTAGCTGTAGTTTTAAGTAAAAAAATGCAGTTATCACCATCACTAACATTAGTGTAAAATGTTAAATGTATGAACGCTTTATGTAGGCCTTATTACAGGCACTTAGCCTGTAATAAGGCCTAGGCTACATCTTCACTTTCTGTGAGGCTGTAGTCAATTTAATTTTTTTTTTTAAATGAAAACCGAAATCCTACTTCACCGACTTAAGAGGTACATCACTGTCTCTGAGACTTATCTATAAAACCGAAACGCTGATAGTTTTTGAGTAAACCACTGTCAAAGTTTTTACTCAAAGAAATCAGATTCACGTAGCGTAGGTAGTATGCGCGTGTCGGTCTTTTATCTTTGTCGTTAGAGTTGTAACTAGCCACGGCCGAAGCCCGGCCACAGAAAATTCAGAAATTATAGATTCCCGTGCCGGGAAGCGACTACAGCGACACACACACACACACTTAAATACACAGCGCGCAACTCGTCAAAAAGAGTTACACTTACAGACGGTATCTTGGTCATGAAGCTTTTCACAGTTTTCACTGGCACTCCTGTATTTTCATCTTGCATTTTCTCTATGATTGCCTCCATCTGAAAATGTTGTGATTTTTTATTATTATTGAAGAAAAATGAAGAAAATCTCCAGTTAAAGTTCTAAAAACAAAAGGGTAGGCTTTTTATAACTCTTACAATGACTATCCTTAAGTTTTCTATAACTGGAGTACTGGAGTTTTTTCAATCAATTATTCATTCATTCTTTGATTCATTCATTCATTCATTCATTTATACAAAGGCAATAGTAGTAGCCATGGTCTTTAAATTTTGAAATTCACCTTTTTATACACCAGGTAATTTGGAGACTCCTCCGGTGAAGGAATGGTAGACATCAGAGCTTGGACACTGGGCGGGAGGTTCGCTATCATATCTTTTTTATCCTTCTCTTTATCCTTGTCTTTATCTTTCTCGTCCTTCACACATTTTGTGTTCTCCCTGAAATAAAAAGTGTTATAAAATTAAGACTAGCGGTCCCTTGCCACTTTGTCCACATATAAACAAACCTAAGAAGATAGACATATGCTGTCGCAGACTTCTTTTTAGAACTTTTAATGGGGAAAAACGTTGTCACACATAGTTTTATCGAAACTTTAACCGTTTATGCAGCGCATGCAGTGGAAGCTTTTAAAATGAGAAAAAGAACGCTGATTTTGAAACATTCTCCATTGGTGCTATGCTCCTTATTGTCTTAGGGTGATGATATATAGCCTTCCTCGGTAAAAGGGCTATCCAACACTGAAAAATACTGAAAGAATTTTTCAAATTGGACCAGTATTCCTGAGATCATTGCGTTCAAGTAAACAAACAAACTCTTCAGTTTTATATAGTAATATAAAATTAGTGGTTACAACTTCAGCCCCCTTTTCAGTGGATCTCAAGATTGCACATTTATTTTCCATGTGTGTGTGTTTAAAATATAGATCAGAGAGTAAGAGGCTAATTTATTAAAAGGGCCGCTTCTGAGGCATTAGCACTCAACAGAAAAAACCTATGCATCCTAGTGCGAGCGCTTACGGGGCACTGTGGGCTTAACAGACACATGTTCAACCTAAGGCTGCAGGGCACAGATCTATGTAGACTCTGTAAGGAGGCGGCGGAGACGCCGCTGCATTTGATCTGTTTCTGCCCCGCGCTGATGCATAAATGCAGCACTTTTTTGTGGAAGCACATAATGCAACCAGAGGATGCTAAACTTCTTCCAGCAAGGAAAGTGCTGCTTTTCCTGAAGGCGACCAACGCTTGCTGGGAGATCTAGACAGGGGCGTCACAATAGATCGTAGCCGGTCAACGTGACACCAGGGAGCAGGCAAACCTGAGCCGCAAGCAGAAGAAGAGTCTACTTTTTATCCTAGGACAACAGAAGGTCTCCATGGGATTTGTAAAAAAAGCTTCTTAGGCGACCAATGCTTACTAGGAGATCTAGACAGAGGCGTTACAATAGATTGGACTGGTTGACATGACACCAGGGAACCGGTGAACCCCAGCCGCAAGCAGAAGAAGAAGAATCAAGCTTTATTATTAAACCTTGTTTACATAGTTACTACAAATTATAACAACAAGGCTCTCACAAGTTAAGATCCCAAAGACTGTTGTTGCAAGAGAGAAATCTGCAGAGTTTCTAGCCAGCTTCAGAATGCATATTCTACCCTTCTGGGACGATAGAATCTGCCTTCTGAACCAGAGGAAGAATACAAACAGACAAAGTGTTCTTGAACTAAATTTTTTTTTTTTTTTTTTAAAGTATATAGACAAGTGCTTGACTGCAATCACACCTGATGGTAAATGATGATGCAGCCTAAGATGAAGCGCGCTTGCCTAGAAGATGCCTATTCACTCTTGATTTGAAGGTACCCAGATTATAGGTATCAGGGAAGACGGAAGATGGGAGGGCATTCCAGGCCTTTGCGGTGCGGATCAGAAAGGAAGAAGCAAAACGCTTCGTACGTGTTGATGGTATTTCAACCACGTAACGGTGCAGATTCTTTCGGTGCCTCGCAGTTCGATGGTAGAAAGGAGATGGTTTGACCAAATCGAATAGCTCCTGAGCACACTCTCCGAAATGTATCTTGTAGAAAACAGCCAGACAAGCAACCTTGCGCCGATGTTCAAGGCTTTGAAGTCTACTGACTACAAGGTCGTTGCCAATGAGTCTCCTAGCACGACGATCCACCGAATCCAAAGCATCGAGCTGGTACTTGGCAGAGCCATCCCATAAATGGCTGCAGTACTCCATGCACGACCGAACCTGAGCTTGGTACAGGGTTAGAAGCTGTTCTGGCGTGAAGTAGCGCTTAACTTTGTTGAGGATGCCAAGTTTTTTGCCAGCAGTTTTAGCTTTGGACTCGATGCATTGTCCAAAGCTTAGATTGGACGAAATGCTGATACCTAGGAGCTCAATACTATTCGTGATTGGCACAGATACATTTCGGAAAGTCGGAGTTAGGGGGAACGGACTCCGTTTGGCGGAAAACAAACACGCTTGGGTTTTGGAAGCATTAAACTGTACCAGATTAGTGTCACCCCAATCGGACACCTCGCTTAAGGCCAGATTAACGCGTTCCACCAAGGCCTCTCTGAGCACAAGAGTTTCGTCTCCACTAGCTCGTGGACTGGACATGTATCTAGCCGTCACAGTGCTGTCATCTGCATACCCAAAGATGCCGGGTTTTAACAGATCATTTATATGCAGCAGGAAGAGCGTAGCGGAAAGAACCGATCCCTGAGGGACACCAGCGTTGATGGCCATTAGGTCAGACGAGGACCCATCGACGACAACCCGAAAAAATCGTCCACTCAAGAAATCAGCGATCCAGTTGCAAAAACTAATGGGTAACCCGTAGGCTGGAAGCTTGTGCAGAAGACTTTCATGCCAGACACGATCAAAAGCTTTCGATACATCGAGTGAAACGGCGAGCGCTTCACCGTGCTTATCCATGGCTTCACCCCAGATGTGCGTGGCATACACTAAAAGATCCCCTGTTGACCGATTTCGTCGAAAACCGTACTGACGGTCTGACAGGAGTTCGTTGTTTTCTAGGTATGCCAGAAGTCTGTTATTAAGTACACGCTCCAGACTTTTACATAATAAAGAGGTGATAGCAATTGGTCTGTAGTTAGATGGGTCGGCACGGCTACCCTTTTTTGGAACAGGTTGCACGTTGGCAATCTTCCAAGCTTTCGGGACCTGAGTGGTTTTAAGGGAGAGGCGGTATAAACGTGTTAGAATAGGAGACAATTCGGGAGCACAGGTTTTAAAAACCACTGCTGGAATTCCGTCTGGACCACTGGCTTTATTCACATCCAGATTGCGGAGCACTTTTAAAACCTCACACTGTCGAATGCGTATCTCTGGCATGACAGAGTCACAAAAAGGTATGGTTGGTGGTGAGGCACTTCCTGAATCTAGCTGTGAATTAGCTGCAAACAGAGATCCTAAGAGGTTAGCTTTATCTGTTGCAGTAAAAGCCAGAGACCCGTCAGGTTTCAAAAGGGGTGGCAGCGAAGGACGGCAAAAATTCGTTTCGATGGACTTCGAAAGGGACCAAAAAGCTTTACTACCACGTGGATAAGAAGCTAATTTTGCCCCGATACGTATGGTGCGACTAAAACGAGCTCTTTTTAGTACCTTCTTGTAGGACTTGGCGGCTAAGTTAAAAGCTCTCTTCTTGGCGGTGATATCCGGAGCTTTTTTTGAACGGGCTTCAGCCCACGCTGCAAACGCTGTATCTTTATGTGCCTCGGCTTGGGCACACTCAGCGTTATACCACCGTGGAACCCTGCCATCGAGTGATACGTCAGCGAATGGAATAAAGTATACCATGGCTTGCATTATGACCTCCGATAAAGCTTTTTCACTGCTCGACGGATCATTAGACGAGAAGCATACTTGCCGCCAAGGAAAAGATGCAAAAAAATGCCGCATCTCGTCCCAATCTGCAGACTTGTATCGCCACACCCGTCTGATTCCAGTAGAACCGGAGTCCAGGGGGTGATAGTTTGACACTGACCTAACCAAACAGTGATCAGAAGTGCCCAAGGGAGCTCTAACTGATACTGAAAAACGGTCTGGGTCGGTAGTCAGCAGAAGGTCTAGGCAATTAGGTAAATGAATTTTGAATTTAGAATTTTTTGAATTTGAAACAGTATTGGATATATAACTTATTTACCTCCAACTCAGTGAAATGTATGCACTCATCTAACTAACTAATTCAGCACAGGGGTATGTGTTCTTATAAGTGGAATGATTCCGATTTGAATCCTGACATATATAAGACCAACCAACAGCAACTTGAGGATTTTCATTTTCATTTTTTTTCTAGACTGATGAGATTGTAAGCCAAGGATGTGGCTAGTTATCACAATACCAACACACTATAGCCTGCCGGTATGATACTGTGTACACACCAACTAGGAAATGAGACTGGGAATAAAAATAAATAAATAAATATACTACGACAACACACACATCGCCATCTAGCCCCAAAGTAAGCTTAGCTTGTGTTATGGGTACTAAGATAGCTGATGAATATTTTTTTTTTTTAAATTTTAATAATGTACAGACACAGGCACTGAAAACATTCATATCCATCACAGAAACATTTTTTTCCAATTGTGGGAATCAATCCCACTGCCTTGGACGCAGAAAGCAGGGTTGCTGCGCACTGCACCAAAAGGCTGTCCAATAAAATTTATTAAAACTAAAAGAATAAAAAAGTAATAATTACCTGGACGGGCCTTGCTGACAGGCTTTCTGAGCAGCTTTCTCCGATGAATTCATCGTAACCATTTTAATTCAAAAATTCACTTCAATAACATTCACAAAAAAATCCTCTTTTGAATTATCTCAACACCATATTGAAAACTTGTACCTTAATCTCACATTAACATTATTTCATTTTGAGTCTATTTAGATTAAATATAGGACCTACGACAGTCTAATAAAGTATCAAAATATTTACACATTTTATATTACACAGGTTTTAGTCACTTCAATTGTATATTTTATAAAGGTTTTTTATCACAACTACTGTTATATTTAACTAAAGAAACGATTATTACATGTTATACTCCGATGAGAAAAACAAATTAACAAAATTTAGGGCGAATTTTCTACTGACTAGTTTCTAAAGGAAATGCATTTTATCTTTGGTTTATAGTAACACGGTGGACCGTAAGGTGTTTAGTTAGTTAAGATTTAATATAAACTACATTTAACACTAACATTTTATTCATAAAATCGTATTTAAAATCCAAAAAGTTGATACATCAGTGAAATATTGTATGTATCAAAATGTCAAAGTACGACAGCCATTATTTATTATATGTGTGCCTTATTGAACAGAGATGGCACTAATAATTCCAAGTCGATAGAAAGAGATGGAAGCTGCAAGCAAGTTTAACTCGACTAAATGAGATGGCAGCGAAATTGTAGCTTTGCCGATCACTTAAGCGCTCCTCCAAATTTTGCCGATATGCACTCGAAGTTCGATAGCGCATGTGTTTACGACTTTATTGAGCGCCTTTTCCTCTGTGTATTTTTAGATTGATTTTTTTTTATTAAATTATAAAACTAAGTAAGTAAGTTCTTTACCTTTAATAAATAAAATTTAATGATTTTATGTTATTAAGATGTGTTAAATTTTCAGACTAGATTAATTTCTAAACTGTAGTTCCAGAGTCAACGAATAGATGGCGGCGCTAAAAAACATTAATCGAGTTCATTTTAAAATCATCTTTTAAATTCACGTTCTCTTTAGACCTTGACATTTCAAAACTACATATTACTTACTATTAGTCCAAAATATAGTGTTATTTAAATAAGGTCTGCTTCTTATAGTTTTGTACTACCTATTTACCGTTACTTCGGTTTATATTATTCATATCAAGTCTGTTTTGGCTACTTCCGGCGTCACTTGATTTCCGGGCAAAGAAAACCGAATGAAATAACAGATTAATATAATTCATTCGATTCTCCGACACT
This sequence comes from Pararge aegeria, assembly GCF_905163445.1. Lineage (NCBI taxonomy): Eukaryota > Metazoa > Arthropoda > Insecta > Lepidoptera > Nymphalidae > Pararge > Pararge aegeria. The sequence continues at coordinate 5,922,699 of NC_053206.1, read as the reverse complement.
TCGTTAGCGTATAGTCTAATAAGTTTACCATACAAACTTATTTCCGCTATTCTCCAAAATATATCCTGATATACGTCGCATGGTCTAAATTACATATTAACGGCCTCATTGGTCTATTGGTTTAACTACGGATCAGAAGTCCTGGGTTGAAATCCCAGGTCTGGCCGAAGAGTTTTCAGTACCGGCCCGAAGTTCGGAAATTGGTGGTATTTAAATTTATTTATTAATTTATTTTTATTTATTTTATTTTATTTTAAACCTCAAAGGGAAAGCACGTTAAGCCGTCAAGCGTCGGTCTCTGTTGGTATCATTGACTTGTTTTATTAGTTGTTAAAACCCTCCAATCCGCATTGGAGCTGCGTGGTGGGTCTACGTTTAAACCTCCGGATTCATGGACCGTCCAAGTATGAGACTGGCGGAGGAGTGGAGGCTCATACCTCCGGAACCAAGGACCGTCCAGGTATAAGACTGGCGGAGGAGTGGAGGCTCATACCTCCGGAACCAAGGACCATCCAGGTATGAGACTTGCGGAGGAGTGGAGGCTTTTACCTTCGGAACCAAGGACCGTCCAGGTATGAGACTGGCGGAGGAGTGGAGGTATTTACCTTCGGAACCAAGGACTGTCCAGGTATATGACTGGCGGAGGAGCGGAGGCTCATACCTCCGGAAGATATGACCCTCCAGGTCATACCTCCGGAACCAAGGACCATCTAGGTACCAGACTGGCGGAGGAGTGGAGGCTGATACCTCCGGAACCAAGGACCATCCAGGTATGAGACTGGCGCAGGAGTGGAGGCGTTTATCTTCGGAACCAAGGACCGTTCAGGTATAAGACTGGCGGAGGAGTGGAGGCTGATACCTACGGAACCAAGGGCCATCCAGGTATGAGACTGGCGGAGGAGTGGAGGTTTTTACCTTCGGAAATTGGTAGTATAAACCTCAAAGGGAAAGCACGTTAAGCCGTCAAGCGTCGGTCTCTGTTGGTATCATTGACTTGTTTTATTAGTTGTTAAAACCCTCCAATCCGCATTGGAGCTGCGTGGTGGGTCTATGTTTAAACCTCCGGATTCATGGACCGTCCAAGTATGAGACTGGCGGAGGAGTGGAGGCTCATACCTCCGGAACCAAGGACCGTCCAGGTATAAGACTGGCGGAGGAGTGGAGGCTCATACCTCTGGAACCAAGGACCATCCAGGTACCAGAGTGGCGGAGGAGTGGAGGCTGATACCTCCGGAACCAAGGACCATCCAGGTATGAGACTTGCGGAGGAGTGGAGGCTTTTACCTCCGGAACCAAGGACCATCCAGGTACCAGACTGGCGGAGGAGTGGAGGCTGATACCTCCGGAACCAAGGGCCATCCAGGTACCAGACTGGCGGAAGAGTGGAGGCTGATACCTCCGGAACCAAGGACCATCCAGGTATGAGACTTGCGGAGGAGTGGAGGCTTTTACCTTCGGAACCAAGGACCGTCCAGGTATGAGACTGGCGGAGGAGTGGAGGTTTTTACCTTCGGAACCAAGGATCGTCCAGGTATAAGAATGGCGAAGGAGTGGAGGGTCATACCTCCGGAACCAAGGACAATCCAGGTACCAGACTGGCGGAGGAGTGGAGGTTGATACCTCCGGAACCAAGGACCGTCCAGGTATGAGACTGGCGGAGGAGTGGAGGTTTTTACCTTCGGAACCAAGGACTGTCGAGGTCTAAGACTGGCGGAGGAGTGGAGGCTCATACCTCCGGAACCAAGGACCATCCAGGTACCAGACTGGCGGAAGAGTGGAGGCTGATACCTCCGGAACCAAGGACCATCCAGGTATGAGACTTGCGGAGGAGTGGAGGCTTTTACCTTCGGAATTTAGGACCGTCCAGGTATGAGACTGGCGGAGGAGTGGAGGTTTTTACCTTCGGAACCAAGGATCGTCCAGGTACCAGACTGGCGGAGGAGTGGAGGCTGATACCTCCGGAACCAAGGACCATCCAGGTATGAGACTGGCGGAGGAGTGGAGGCGTTTACCTTTGGAACCAAGGACCGTCCAGGTATAAGACTGGCGGAGGAGTGGAGGCTCCTACCTCCGGAACCATGGACTGTCCAGGTATGAGACTGTTGGAGGAGTGCAGGCTCAAACCTGCGGAACCAAGGACCATCCAGGTATAAGACTGGTGGAGGAGTGGAGGCGCATACCTCCGGAACCAAGGACCGTCCAGGTATAAGACTGGCGGAGGAGTGGAGGCTCATACCTCCGGAACCAAGGACCATCCAGGTATATGACTGGCGGAGGAGTGGAGGCTCATACCTCCGGAACCAAGGACCATCCAGGTACCAGACTGGCGGAGGAGTGGAGTCTGATACCTCCGGAACCAAGGACAATCCAGGTACCAGACTGGCGGAGGAGTGGAGGCAGATACCTCCGGAACCAAGGACCATCCAGGTATGAGACTGGCGCAAGAGTCGAGGCTGATACTTCCGGAACCAAGGACCATCCAGGTATGAGACTTGCGGAGGAGTGGAGGCTTTTACCTCCGGAACCAAGGACCATCCAGGTACCAGACTGGCGGAGGAGTGGAGGCTGATACCTCCGGAACCAAGGACCATCCAGGTATGAGACTGGCGCAAGAGTCGAGGCTGATACTTCCGGAACCAAGGACCATCCAGGTATGAGACTTGCGGAGGAGTGAAGGTTTTTACCTTCGTAACCAAGGACCGTCCAGGTATGAGACTGGCGGAGGAGTGGAGGTTTTTACCTTCGGAACCAAGGATCGTCCAGGTATAAGAATGGCGGAGGAGTGGAGGGTCATACCTCCGGAACCAAGGACAATCCAGGTACCAGACTGGCGGAGGAGTGGAAGCTGATACCTCCGGAACCAAGGACCATCCAGGTATGAGACTTGCGGAGGAGTGGAGGCTGATACCTCCGGAACCAAGGACCATCCAGGTATGAGACTGGCGGAAGAGTCGAGGCTGATACCTCCGGAACCAAGGACCATCCAGGTATGAGACTTGCGGAGGAGTGGAGGCTTTTACCTTCGGAACCAAGGACCGTCCAGGTATGAGACTGGCGGAGGAGTGGAGGTTTTTACCTTCGGAACCAAGGATCGTCCAGGTGTAAGAATGGCGGAGGAGTGGAAGGTCATACCTCCGGAACCAAGGACAATCCAGGTACCAGACTGGCGGAGGAGTGGAGGCTGATACCTCCGGAACCAAGGACCATCCAGGTATAAGAATGGCGGAGAAGTGGAGGGTCATACCTCCGGAACCAAGGACAATCCAGGTACCAGACTGGCGGAGGAGTGGAGGCTGATACCTCCGGAACCAAGGACCATCCAGGTATGAGACTGGCGGAGGAGTGGAGGCGTTAACCTTTGGAACCAAGGACCGTCCAGGTATAAGACTGGCGGAGGAGTGGAGGCTCCTACCTCCGGAACCATGGACTGTCCAGGTATGAGACTGTTGGAGGAGTGCAGGCTCAAACCTGCGGAACCAAGGACCATCCAGGTATAAGACTGGTGGAGGAGTGGAGGCTTTTACCTTCGGAACCAAGGACCGTCCAGGTATGAGACTGGCGGAGGAGTGGAGGTTTTTACCTTCGGAACCAAGGATCGTCCAGGTATAAGAATGGCGAAGGAGTGGAGGGTCATACCTCCGGAACCAAGGACAATCCAGGTACCAGACTGGCGGAGGAGTAGAGGTTGATACCTCCGGAACCAAGGACCGTCCAGGTATGAGACTGGCGGAGGAGTGGAGGTTTTTACCTTCGGAACCAAGGACTGTCGAGGTCTAAGACTGGCGGAGGAGTGGAGGCTCATACCTCCGGAACCAAGGACCATCCAGGTACCAGACTGGCGGAAGAGTGGAGGCTGATACCTCCGGAACCAAGGACCATCCAGGTATGAGACTTGCGGAGGAGTGGAGGCTTTTACCTTCGGAATTTAGGACCGTCCAGGTATGAGACTGGCGGAGGAGTGGAGGTTTTTACCTTCGGAACCAAGGATCGTCCAGGTACCAGACTGGCGGAGGAGTGGAGTCTGATACCTCCGGAACCAAGGACAATCCAGGTACCAGACTGGCGGAGGAGTGGAGGCTGATACCTCCGGAACCAAGGACCATCCAGGTATGAGACTGGCTGAAGAGTCGAGGCTGATACCTCCGGAACCAAGGACCATCCAGGTATGAGACTTGCGGAGCAGTGGAGGCTTTTACCTTCGGAACCAAGGACCGTCCAGGTATGAGACTGGCGGAGGAGTGGAGGTTTTTACCTTCGGAACCAAGGATCGTCCAGTTATAAGAATGGCGGAGGAGTGGAGGCTGATACCTCCGGAACCAAGGACCATCCAGGTATGAGACTGGCGGAGGAGTGGAGGCGTTTACCTTTGGAACCAAGGACCGTCCAGGTATAAGACTGGCGGAGGAGTGGAGGCTGATACCTCCGGAACCAAGGACCATCCAGGTATGAGACTTGCGGAGGAGTGGAGGCTTTTACCTTCGGAACCAAGGACCATCCAGGTATGAGACTGGCGGAAGAGTCGAGGCTGATACCTCCGGAACCAAGGACCATCCAGGTATGAGACTTGCGGAGCAGTGGAGGCTTTTACCTTCGGAACCAAGGACCGTCCAGGTATGAGACTGGCGGAGGAGTGGAGGTTTTTACCTTCGGAACCAAGGATCGTCCAGTTATAAGAATGGCGGAGGAGTGGAGGCTGATACCTCCGGAACCAAGGACCATCCAGGTATGAGACTGGCGGAGGAGTGGAGGCGTTTACCTTTGGAACCAAGGACCGTCCAGGTATAAGACTGGCGGAGGAGTGGAGGCTCCTACCTCCGGAACCATGGACTGTCCAGGTATGAGACTGTTGGAGGAGTGCAGGCTCATACCTGCGGAACCAAGGACCATCCAGGTATAAGACTGGTGGAGGAGTGGAGGCGCATACCTCCGGAACCAAGGACCGTCCAGGTATAAGACTGGCGGAGGAGTGGAGGCTCATACCTCCGGAACCAAGGACCATCCAGGTACCAGACTGGCGGAGGAGTGGAGGCTGATACCTCCGGAACCAAGGACCATCCAGGTATGAGACTTGCGGAGGAGTGGAGGCTTTTACCTCCGGAACCAAGGACCATCCAGGTACAAGACTGACGGAGGAGTGGAGGCTGATACCTCCGGAACCAAGGACCATCCAGGTATGAGACTGGCGCAGGATTGGAGGCGTTTACCTTCGGAACCAAGGATCGTCCAGGTATGAGACTGGCGGAGGAGTGGAGGTTTTTACCTTCGGAACCAAGGACTGTCCAGGTATATGACTGGCAGAGGAGTGGAGGCTCATACCTCCGGAACCAAGGACCGTCCAGGTATAAGACTGGCGGAGGAGTGGAGGCTCATACCTCCGGAACCAAGGACCATCCAGGTACCAGACTGACGGAGGAGTGGAGGCTGATACCTCCGGAACCAAGGACCATCCAGGTATGAGATTGGCGGAAGAGTCGAGGCTGATACCTCCGGAACCAAGGACCATCCAGGTATGAGACTTGCGGAGGAGTGGAGGCTTTTACCTTCGGAACCAAGGACCGTCCAGGTATGAGACTGGCGGAGGAGTGGAGGTTTTTACCTTCGGAACCAAGGATCGTCCAGGTATAAGAATGGCGGAGGAGTGGAGGGTCATACCTCCGGAACCAAGGACAATCCAGGTACCAGACTGGCGGAGGAGTGGAGGCTGATACCTCCGGAACCAAGGACCATCCAGGTACCAGACTGGCGGAAGAGTGGAGGCTGATACCTTCGGAACCAAGGACCGTCCAGGTATGAGACTGGCGGAGGAGTGGAGGTTTTTACCTTCGGAACCAAGGACTGACGAGGTATAAAACTGGCGGAGGAGTGGAGGCTCATACCTCCGGAACCAAGGACCATCCAGGTACCAGACTGGCGGAAGAGTGGAGGCTGATACCTCCGGAACCAAGGACCATCCAGGTATGAGACTTGCGGAGGAGTGGAGGCTTTTACCTTCGGAACCAAGGACCGTCCAGGTATGAGACTGGCGGAGGAGTGGAGGTTTTTACTTTCGGAACCAAGGATCGTCCAGGTATAAGAATGGCGGAGGAGTGGAGGCTTATACCTCCGGAACCAAGGACAATCCAGGTACCAGACTGGCGGAGGAGTGGAGGCTGATACCCCCGGAACCAAGGACCATCCAGGTACCAGACTGGCGGAGGAGTGGAGGCTGATACCTCCGGAACCAAGGACCATCCAGGTATGAGACTGGCGCAGGAGTGGAGGCGTTTACCTTCGGAACCAAGGACCGTCCAGGTATGAGACTGGCGGAGGAGTGGAGGTTTTTACCTTCGGAACCAAGGACTGTCCAGGTATATGACTGGCGGAGGAGTGGAGGCTCATACCTCCGGAACCAAGGACCATCCAGGTACCAGACTGGCGGAGGAGTGGAGTCTGATACCTCCGGAACCAAGGACCATCCAGGTATGAGACTTGCGGAGGAGTGGAGGCTTTTACCTCCGGAACCAAGGACCATCCAGGTACCAGACTGGCAGAGGAGTGGAGGCTGATACCTCCGGAACCAAGGACCATCCAGGTATGAGACTGGCGCAGGAGTGGAGGCGTTTACCTTCGGAACCAAGGACCGTCCAGGTATGAGACTGGCGGAGGAGTGGAGGTTTTTACCTTCGGAACCAAGGACTGTCCAGGTATATGACTGGCGGAGGAGTGGAGGCTCATACCTCCGGAACCAACGACCGTCCAGGTACCAGACTGGCGGAGGAGTGGAGTCTGATACCTCCGGAACCAAGGACAATCCAGGTACCAGACTGGCGGAGGAGTGGAGGCTGATACCTCCGGAACCAAGGACCATCCAGGTATGAGACTGGCGGAAGAGTCGAGGCTGATACCTCCGGAACCAAGAACCATCCAGGTATGAGACTTGCGGAGGATTGGAGGCTTTTACCTTCGGAACCAAGGACCGTCCAGGTATGAGACTGGCGGAGGAGTGGAGGTTTTTACCTTCGGAACCAAGGACTGTCCAGGTATATGACTGGCGGAGGAGTGGAGGCTCATACCTCCGGAACCAAGGACCATCCAGGTACCAGGCTGGCGGAGGAGTGGAGTCTGATACCTCCGGAACCAAGGATAATCCAGGTACCAGACTGGCGGAGGAGTGGAGGCTGATACCTCCGGAACCAAGGACCATCCAGGTATGAGACTGGCGGAAGAGTCGAGGCTGATACCTCCGGAACCAAGGACCATCCAGGTATGAGACTTGCGGAGGAGTGGAGGCTTTTACCTCCGGAACCAAGGACCATCCAGGTACCAGACTGGCGGAGGAGTGGAGGCTGATACCTCCGGAACCAAGGACCATCCAGGTATGAGACTGGCGCAAGAGTCGAGGCTGATACTTCCGGAACCAAGGACCATCCAGGTATGAGACTTGCGGAGGAGTGAAGGTTTTTACCTTCGGAACCAAGGACCGTCCAGGTATGAGACTGGCGGAGTGGAGGTTTTTACCTTCGGAACCAAGGATCGTCCAGGTATAAGAATGGCGGAGGAGTGGAGGGTCATACCTCCGGAACCAAGGACCATCCAGGTACCAGACTGGCGGAGGAGTGGAGGCTGATACCTCCGGAACCAAGGACCGTCCAGGTATGAGACTGGCGGAGGAGTGGAGGTTTTTACCTTCGGAACCAAGGACTGTCGAGGTATAAGACTGGCGGAGGAGTGGAGGCTCATACCTCCGGAACCAAGGACCATCCAGGTACCAGACTGGCGGAAGAGTGGAGGCTGATACCTCCGGAACCAAGGACCATCCAGGTATGAAACTTGCGGAGGAGTGGAGGCTTTTACCTTCGGAACCAAGGACCGTCCAGGTATGAGACTGGCGGAGGAGTGGAGGTTTTTACCTTCGGAACCAAGGATCGTCCAGGTATAAGAATGGCGGAGGAGTGGAGGGTCATACCTCCGGAACCAAGGACAATCCAGGTACCAGACTGGCGGAGGAGTGGAGGTTGATACCTCCGGAACCTGGATGGTCCTTGGTTCCGGAGGTATCAGCCTCCACTCTTCCGCCAGTCTGGTACCTGGATGGTCCTTGGTTCCGGAGGTATCAGCCTCCACTCCTCCGCCAGTCTGGTACCTAGATGGTCCTTGGTTCCAGAGGTATGACCCTCCACTCCTCCGCCATTCATATACCTAGACGATCCTTGGTTCGGCGGAGGAGTGGAGGTTTTTACCTTCGGAACCAAGGACTGTCCAGGTATATGACTGGCGGAGGAGTGGAGGCTCATACCTCCGGAACCAAGGACCATCCAGGTACCAGACTGGCGGAGGAGTGGAGTCTGATACCTCCGGAACCAAGGACCATCCAGGTATGAGACTTGCGGAGGAGTGGAGGCTTTTAGCTTCGGAACCAAGGACCGTCCAGGTATGAGACTGGCGGAGGAGTGGAGGTTTTTACCTTCGGAACCAAGGATCGTCTAGGTATATGAATGGCGGAGGAGTGGAGGGTCATACCTCTGGAACCAAGGACCATCTAGGTACCAGACTGGCGGAGGAGTTGAGGCTGATACCTCCGGAACCAAGGACCATCCAGGTACCAGACTGGCGGAAGAGTGGAGGCTGATACCTCCGGAACCAAGGACCGTCCAGGTACCAGACTGGCGGAGGAGTGGAGGCTGATACCTCCGGAACCAAGGACCATCCAGGTATGAGACTGGCGGAAGAGTCGAGGCTGATACCTCCGGAACCAAGGACCATCCAGGTATGAGACTTGCGGAGCAGTGGAGGCTTTTACCTTCGGAACCAAGGACTGTCCAGGTATGAGACTGGCGGAGGAGTGGAGGTTTTTACCTTCGGAACCAAGGATCGTCCAGTTATAAGAATGGCGGAGGAGTGGAGGGTCATACCTTCGGAACCAAGGACCGTTCGGGTATAAGACTGGCGGAGGAGTGGAGGCTGATACCTCCGGAACCAAGGACCGTCCAGGTATGAGACTGGCGGAGGAGTGGAGGGTTTTACCTTCGGAACCAAGGACTGTCGAGGTATAAGACTGGCGGAGGAGTGGAGGCTCATACCTCCGGAACCAAGGACCATCCAGGTACCAGACTGGCGGAAGAGTGGAGGCTGATACCTCCGGAACCAAGGACCATCCAGGTATGAGACTTGCGGAGGAGTGGAGGCTTTTACCTTCGGAACCAAGGACCGTCCAGGTATGAGACTGGCGGAGGAGTGGAGGTTTTTACCTTCGGAACCAAGGATCGTCCAGGTATAAAAATGGCGGAGGAGTTGAGGGTCATACCTCCGGAACCAAGGACCATCCAGGTACCAGACTGGCGGAGGAGTGGAGGCTGATACCTCCGGAACCAAGGACCATCCAGGTATGAGACTGGCGCAGGAGCGGAGGCGTTTACCTTCGGAACCAAGGACCGTTCAGGTATAAGACTGGCGGAGGAGTGGAGGCTGATACCTCCGGAACCAAGGACCGTCCAGGTATGAGACTGGCGGAGGAGTGGAGGGTTTTACCTTCGGAACCAAGGACTGTCGAGGTATAAGACTGGCGGAGGAGTGGAGGCTCATACCTCCGGAACCAAGGACCATCTAGGTACCAGACTGGCGGAAGAGTGGAGGCTGATACCTCCGGAACCAAGGACCATCCAGGTATGAGACTTGCGGAGGAGTGGAGGCTTTTACCTTCGGAACCAAGGACTGTCCAGGTATATGACTGGCGGAGGAGTGGAGGTTTTTACCTTCGGAACCAAGGATCGTCCAGGTATAAGAATGGCGGAGGAGTTGAGGGTCACACCTCCGGAACCAAGGACCATCCAGGTACCAGACTGGCGGAGGAGTGGAGGCTGATACCTCCGGAACCAAGGACCATCCAGGTATGAGACTGGCGCAGGAGCGGAGGCGTTTACCTTCGGAACCAAGGACCGTCCAGGTATAAGACTGGCGGAGGAGTGGAGGCTGATACCTCCGGAACCAAGGACCGTCCAGGTATGAGACTGGCGGAGGAGTGGAGGGTTTTACCTTCGGAACCAAGGACTGTCGAGGTATAAGACTGGCGGAGGAGTGGAGGCTCATACCTCCGGAACCAAGGACCATCCAGGTACCAGACTGGCGGAGGAGTGGAGGCTGATACCTCCGGAACCAAGGACCATCCAGGTATGAGACTTGCGGAGGAGTGGAGGCTTTTACCTTCGGAACCAAGGACCGTCCAGGTATGAGACTGGCGGAGGAGTGGAGGTTTTTACCTTCGGAACCAAGGATCGTCCAGGTATAAGAATGGCGGAGGAGTGGAGGGTCATACCTCCGGAACCATGGACAATCCAGGTACCAGACTGGCGGAGGAGTGGAGGGTGATACCTCCGGAACCAAGGACCATCCAGGTATGAGACTGGCGGAGGAGTGGAGGCGTTTACCTTTGGAACCAAGGACCGTCCAGGTATAAGACTGGCGGAGGAGTGGAGGCTCCTACCTCCGGAACCATGGACTGTCCAGGTATGAGACTGTTGGAGGAGTGCCGGCTCATACCTGCGGAACCAAGGACCATCCAGGTATAAGACTGGCGGAGGAGTGGAGGCTCCTACCTCCGGAACCATGGACTGTCCAGGTATGAGACTGTTGGAGGAGTGCCGGCTCATACCTGCGGAACCAAGGACCATCCAGGTATAAGACTGGTGGAGAAGTGAAGGCGGAGGCTTATACCTCTGGAACCAAGGACCGTCTATGTTAGAGACTGGGGGAGGAGTGGAGGCTTATACCTCCGGAACAGAGAACCGTCCAGGTATGAGACTGGCGGAGGAGTGGAGGCGTTTACCTTTGGAACCAAGGACCGTCCAGGTATAAGACTGGCGGAGGAGTGGAGGCTCCTACCTCCGGAACCATGGACTGTCCAGGTATGAGACTGTTGGAGGAGTGCAGGCTCATACCTGCGGAACCAAGGACCATCCAGGTATAAGACTGGTGGAGGAGTGGAGACGCATACCTCCGGAACCAAGGACCGTCCAGGTATAAGACTGGCGGAGGAGTGGAGGCTCATACTTCCGGAACCAATGACCATCCAGGTACCAGACTTGCGGAGGAGTGGAGGCTGATACCTCCGGAACCAAGGACCATCCAGGTATGAGACTTGCGGAGGAGTGGAGGCTTTTACCTCCGGAACCAAGGACCATCCAGGTACCAGACTGGCGGAGGAGTGGAGGCTAATACCTCCGGAACCAAGGACCATCCAGGTATGAGACTGGCGCAGGAGTGGAGGTTTTTACCTTCGGAACCAAGGACTGTCCAGGTATATGACTGGCGGAGGAGTGGAGGCTCATACCTCCGGAAACAAGGACCATCCAGGTACCAGACTGGCGGAGGAGTGGAGTCTGATACCTCCGGAACCAAGGACAATCCAGGTACCAGACTGGCGGAGGAGTGGAGGCTGATACCTCCGGAACCAAGGACCATCCAGGTATGAGACTGGCGCAAGAGTCGAGGCTGATACTTCCGGAACCAAGGACCATTCAGGTATGAGACTTGCGGAGGAGTGGAGGCTTTTACCTTCGGAACCAAGGACCGTCCAGGTATGAGAATGACGGAGGAGTGGAGGCTGATACCTCCGGAACCAAGGACCATCCAGGTACCAGACTGGCGGAGGAGTGGAGGCTGATACCTCCGGAACCAAGGACCGTCCAGGTATGAGACTGGCGGAGGAGTGGAGGTTTTTACCTTCGGAACCAAGGACTGTCGAGGTATAAGACTGGCGGAGGAGTGGAGGCTCATACCTCCGGAACCAAGGACCATCCAGGTACCAGACTGGCGGAAGAGTGGAGGCTGATACCTCCGGAACCAAGGACCATCCAGGTATGAGACTGGCGGAGGAGTGGAGGTTTTTACCTTCGGAACCAAGGATCGTCCAGTTATAAGAATGGCGGAGGAGTGGAGGGTCATACCTTCGGAACCAAGGACCGTTCGGGTATAAGACTGGCGGAGGAGTGGAGGCTGATACCTCCGGAACCAAGGACCGTCCAGGTATGAGACTGGCGGAGGAGTGGAGGGTTTTACCTTCGGAACCAAGGACTGTCGAGGTATAAGACTGGCGGAGGAGTGGAGGCTCATACCTCCGGAACCAAGGACCATCCAGGTACCAGACTGGCGGAAGAGTGGAGGCTGATACCTCCGGAACCAAGGACCATCCAGGTATGAGACTTGCGGAGGAGTGGAGGCTTTTACCTTCGGAACCAAGGACCGTCCAGGTATGAGACTGGCGGAGGAGTGGAGGTTTTTACCTTCGGAACCAAGGATCGTCCAGGTATAAAAATGGCGGAGGAGTTTAGGGTCATACCTCCGGAACCAAGGACCATCCAGGTACCAGACTGGCGGAGGAGTGGAGGCTGATACCTCCGGAACCAAGGACCATCCAGGTATGAGACTGGCGCAGGAGCGGAGGCGTTTACCTTCGGAACCAAGGACCGTTCAGGTATAAGACTGGCGGAGGAGTGGAGGCTGATACCTCCGGAACCAAGGACCGTCCAGGTATGAGACTGGCGGAGGAGTGGAGGGTTTTACCTTCGGAACCAAGGACTGTCGAGGTATAAGACTGGCGGAGGAGTGGAGGCTCATACCTCCGGAACCAAGGACCATCTAGGTACCAGACTGGCGGAAGAGTGGAGGCTGATACCTCCGGAACCAAGGACCATCCAGGTATGAGACTTGCGGAGGAGTGGAGGCTTTTACCTTCGGAACCAAGGACTGTCCAGGTATATGACTGGCGGAGGAGTGGAGGTTTTTACCTTCGGAACCAAGGATCGTCCAGGTATAAGAATGGCGGAGGAGTTGAGGGTCACACCTCCGGAACCAAGGACCATCCAGGTACCAGACTGGCGGAGGAGTGGAGGCTGATACCTCCGGAACCAAGGACCATCCAGGTATGAGACTGGCGCAGGAGCGGAGGCGTTTACCTTCGGAACCAAGGACCGTTCAGGTATAAGACTGGCGGAGGAGTGGAGGCTGATACCTCCGGAACCAAGGACCGTCCAGGTATGAGACTGGCGGAGGAGTGGAGGGTTTTACCTTCGGAACCAAGGACTGTCGAGGTATAAGACTGGCGGAGGAGTGGAGGCTCATACCTCCGGAACCAAGGACCATCCAGGTACCAGACTGGCGGAAGAGTGGAGGCTGATACCTCCGGAACCAAGGACCATCCAGGTATGAGACTTGCGGAGGAGTGAAGGCTTTTACCTTCGGAACCAAGGACCGTCCAGGTATGAGACTGGCGGAGGAGTGGAGGTTTTTACCTTCGGAACCAAGGATCGTCCAGGTATAAGAATGGCGGAGGAGTGGAGGGTCATACCTCCGGAACCATGGACAATCCAGGTACCAGACTGGCGGAGGAGTGGAGGGTGATACCTCCGGAACCAAGGACCATCCAGGTATGAGACTGGCGGAGGAGTGGAGGCGTTTACCTTTGGAACCAAGGACCGTCCAGGTATAAGACTGGCGGAGGAGTGGAGGCTCCTACCTCCGGAACCATGGACTGTCCAGGTATGAGACTGTTGGAGGAGTGCCGGCTCATACCTGCGGAACCAAGGACCATCCAGGTATAAGACTGGCGGAGGAGTGGAGGCTCCTACCTCCGGAACCATGGACTGTCCAGGTATGAGACTGTTGGAGGAGTGCCGGCTCATACCTGCGGAACCAAGGACCATCCAGGTATAAGACTGGTGGAGAAGTGAAGGCGGAGGCTTATACCTCTGGAACCAAGGACCGTCTATGTTAGAGACTGGGGGAGGAGTGGAGGCTTATACCTCCGGAACAGAGAACCGTCCAGGTATGAGACTGGCGGAGGAGTGGAGGCGTTTACCTTTGGAACCAAGGACCGTCCAGGTATAAGACTGGCGGAGGAGTGGAGGCTCCTACCTCCGGAACCATGGACTGTCCAGGTATGAGACTGTTGGAGGAGTGCAGGCTCATACCTGCGGAACCAAGGACCATCCAGGTATAAGACTGGTGGAGGAGTGGAGACGCATACCTCCGGAACCAAGGACCGTCCAGGTATAAGACTGGCGGAGGAGTGGAGGCTCATACTTCCGGAACCAATGACCATCCAGGTACCAGACTTGCGGAGGAGTGGAGGCTGATACCTCCGGAACCAAGGACCATCCAGGTATGAGACTTGCGGAGGAGTGGAGGCTTTTACCTCCGGAACCAAGGACCATCCAGGTACCAGACTGGCGGAGGAGTGGAGGCTAATACCTCCGGAACCAAGGACCATCCAGGTATGAGACTGGCGCAGGAGTGGAGGTTTTTACCTTCGGAACCAAGGACTGTCCAGGTATATGACTGGCGGAGGAGTGGAGGCTCATACCTCCGGAAACAAGGACCATCCAGGTACCAGACTGGCGGAGGAGTGGAGTCTGATACCTCCGGAACCAAGGACAATCCAGGTACCAGACTGGCGGAGGAGTGGAGGCTGATACCTCCGGAACCAAGGACCATCCAGGTATGAGACTGGCGGAAGAGTCGAGGCTGATACCTCCGGAACCAAGAACCATCCAGGTATGAGACTTGCGGAGGATTGGAGGCTTTTACCTTCGGAACCAAGGACCGTCCAGGTATGAGACTGGCGGAGGAGTGGAGGTTTTTACCTTCGGAACCAAGGACTGTCCAGGTATATGACTGGCGGAGGAGTGGAGGCTCATACCTCCGGAACCAAGGACCATCCAGGTACCAGACTGGCGGAGGAGTGGAGTCTGATACCTCCGGAACCAAGGATAATCCAGGTACCAGACTGGCGGAGGAGTGGAGGCTGATACCTCCGGAACCAAGGACCATCCAGGTATGAGACTGGCGGAAGAGTCGAGGCTGATACCTCCGGAACCAAGGACCATCCAGGTATGAGACTTGCGGAGGAGTGGAGGCTTTTACCTCCGGAACCAAGGACCATCCAGGTACCAGACTGGCGGAGGAGTGGAGGCTGATACCTCCGGAACCAAGGACCATCCAGGTATGAGACTGGCGCAAGAGTCGAGGCTGATACTTCCGGAACCAAGGACCATCCAGGTATGAGACTTGCGGAGGAGTGAAGGTTTTTACCTTCGGAA
This sequence comes from Pararge aegeria, assembly GCF_905163445.1. Taxonomy (NCBI): domain Eukaryota; kingdom Metazoa; phylum Arthropoda; class Insecta; order Lepidoptera; family Nymphalidae; genus Pararge; species Pararge aegeria. Next base: position 5,907,628 of record NC_053206.1, on the reverse strand, counting down.
CCAAGGACCGTCCAGGTATGAGACTGGCGGAGTGGAGGTTTTTACCTTCGGAACCAAGGATCGTCCAGGTATAAGAATGGCGGAGGAGTGGAGGGTCATACCTCCGGAACCAAGGACCATCCAGGTTCCAGACTGGCGGAGGAGTGGAGGCTGATACCTCCGGAACCAAGGACCGTCCAGGTATGAGACTGGCGGAGGAGTGGAGGTTTTTACCTTCGGAACCAAGGACTGTCGAGGTATAAGACTGGCGGAGGAGTGGAGGCTCATACCTCCGGAACCAAGGACCATCCAGGTACCAGACTGGCGGAAGAGTGGAGGCTGATACCTCCGGAACCAAGGACCATCCAGGTATGAAACTTGCGGAGGAGTGGAGGCTTTTACCTTCGGAACCAAGGACCGTCCAGGTATGAGACTGGCGGAGGAGTGGAGGTTTTTACCTTCGGAACCAAGGATCGTCCAGGTATAAGAATGGCGGAGGAGTGGAGGGTCATACCTCCGGAACCAAGGACCATCCAGGTACCAGACTGGCGGAGGAGTGGAGTCTGATACCTCCGGAACCAAGGACCATCCAGGTATGAGACTTGCGGAGGAGTGGAGGCTTTTAGCTTCGGAACCAAGGACCGTCCAGGTATGAGACTGGCGGAGGAGTGGAGGTTTTTACCTTCGGAACCAAGGATCGTCTAGGTATATGAATGGCGGAGGAGTGGAGGGTCATACCTCTGGAACCAAGGACCATCTAGGTACCAGACTGGCGGAGGAGTTGAGGCTGATACCTCCGGAACCAAGGACCATCCAGGTACCAGACTGGCGGAAGAGTGGAGGCTGATACCTCCGGAACCAAGGACCGTCCAGGTACCAGACTGGCGGAGGAGTGGAGGCTGATACCTCCGGAACCAAGGACCATCCAGGTATGAGACTGGCGGAAGAGTCGAGGCTGATACCTCCGGAACCAAGGACCATCCAGGTATGAGACTTGCGGAGCAGTGGAGGCTTTTACCTTCGGAACCAAGGACTGTCCAGGTATGAGACTGGCGGAGGAGTGGAGGTTTTTACCTTCGGAACCAAGGATCGTCCAGTTATAAGAATGGCGGAGGAGTGGAGGGTCATACCTTCGGAACCAAGGACCGTTCGGGTATAAGACTGGCGGAGGAGTGGAGGCTGATACCTCCGGAACCAAGGACCGTCCAGGTATGAGACTGGCGGAGGAGTGGAGGGTTTTACCTTCGGAACCAAGGACTGTCGAGGTATAAGACTGGCGGAGGAGTGGAGGCTCATACCTCCGGAACCAAGGACCATCCAGGTACCAGACTGGCGGAAGAGTGGAGGCTGATACCTCCGGAACCAAGGACCATCCAGGTATGAGACTGGCGGAGGAGTGGAGGCTTTTACCTTCGGAACCAAGGACCGTCCAGGTATGAGACTGGCGGAGGAGTGGAGGTTTTTACCTTCGGAACCAAGGATCGTCCAGGTATAAAAATGGCGGAGGAGTTGAGGGTCATACCTCCGGAACCAAGGACCATCCAGGTACCAGACTGGCGGAGGAGTGGAGGCTGATACCTCCGGAACCAAGGACCATCCAGGTATGAGACTGGCGCAGGAGCGGAGGCGTTTACCTTCGGAACCAAGGACCGTTCAGGTATAAGACTGGCGGAGGAGTGGAGGCTGATACCTCCGGAACCAAGGACCGTCCAGGTATGAGACTGGCGGAGGAGTGGAGGGTTTTACCTTCGGAACCAAGGACTGTCGAGGTATAAGACTGGCGGAGGAGTGGAGGCTCATACCTCCGGAACCAAGGACCATCTAGGTACCAGACTGGCGGAAGAGTGGAGGCTGATACCTCCGGAACCAAGGACCATCCAGGTATGAGACTTGCGGAGGAGTGGAGGCTTTTACCTTCGGAACCAAGGACTGTCCAGGTATATGACTGGCGGAGGAGTGGAGGTTTTTACCTTCGGAACCAAGGATCGTCCAGGTATAAGAATGGCGGAGGAGTGGAGGCTGATACCTCCGGAACCAAGGACCGTCCAGGTATGAGACTGGCGGAGGAGTGGAGGGTTTTACCTTCGGAACCAAGGACTGTCGAGGTATAAGACTGGCGGAGGAGTGGAGGCTCATACCTCCGGAACCAAGGACCATCCAGGTACCAGACTGGCGGAAGAGTGGAGGCTGATACCTCCGGAACCAAGGACCATCCAGGTATGAGACTTGCGGAGGAGTGGAGGCTTTTACCTTCGGAACCAAGGACCGTCCAGGTATGAGACTGGCGGAGGAGTGGAGGTTTTTACCTTCGGAACCAAGGATCGTCCAGGTATAAGAATGGCGGAGGAGTGGAGGGTCATACCTCCGGAACCATGGACAATCCAGGTACCAGACTGGCGGAGGAGTGGAGGGTGATACCTCCGGAACCAAGGACCATCCAGGTATGAGACTGGCGGAGGAGTGGAGGCGTTTACCTTTGGAACCAAGGACCGTCCAGGTATAAGACTGGCGGAGGAGTGGAGGCTCCTACCTCCGGAACCATGGACTGTCCAGGTATGAGACTGTTGGAGGAGTGCCGGCTCATACCTGCGGAACCAAGGACCATCCAGGTATAAGACTGGCGGAGGAGTGGAGGCTCCTACCTCCGGAACCATGGACTGTCCAGGTATGAGACTGTTGGAGGAGTGCCGGCTCATACCTGCGGAACCAAGGACCATCCAGGTATAAGACTGGTGGAGAAGTGAAGGCGGAGGCTTATACCTCTGGAACCAAGGACCGTCTATGTTAGAGACTGGGGGAGGAGTGGAGGCTTATACCTCCGGAACAGAGAACCGTCCAGGTATGAGACTGGCGGAGGAGTGGAGGCGTTTACCTTTGGAACCAAGGACCGTCCAGGTATAAGACTGGCGGAGGAGTGGAGGCTCCTACCTCCGGAACCATGGACTGTCCAGGTATGAGACTGTTGGAGGAGTGCAGGCTCATACCTGCGGAACCAAGGACCATCCAGGTATAAGACTGGTGGAGGAGTGGAGACGCATACCTCCGGAACCAAGGACCGTCCAGGTATAAGACTGGCGGAGGAGTGGAGGCTCATACTTCCGGAACCAATGACCATCCAGGTACCAGACTTGCGGAGGAGTGGAGGCTGATACCTCCGGAACCAAGGACCATCCAGGTATGAGACTTGCGGAGGAGTGGAGGCTTTTACCTCCGGAACCAAGGACCATCCAGGTACCAGACTGGCGGAGGAGTGGAGGCTAATACCTCCGGAACCAAGGACCATCCAGGTATGAGACTGGCGCAGGAGTGGAGGTTTTTACCTTCGGAACCAAGGACTGTCCAGGTATATGACTGGCGGAGGAGTGGAGGCTCATACCTCCGGAAACAAGGACCATCCAGGTACCAGACTGGCGGAGGAGTGGAGTCTGATACCTCCGGAACCAAGGACAATCCAGGTACCAGACTGGCGGAGGAGTGGAGGCTGATACCTCCGGAACCAAGGACCATCCAGGTATGAGACTGGCGCAAGAGTCGAGGCTGATACTTCCGGAACCAAGGACCATTCAGGTATGAGACTTGCGGAGGAGTGGAGGCTTTTACCTTCGGAACCAAGGACCGTCCAGGTATGAGAATGACGGAGGAGTGGAGGCTGATACCTCCGGAACCAAGGACCATCCAGGTACCAGACTGGCGGAGGAGTGGAGGCTGATACCTCCGGAACCAAGGACCGTCCAGGTATGAGACTGGCGGAGGAGTGGAGGTTTTTACCTTCGGAACCAAGGACTGTCGAGGTATAAGACTGGCGGAGGAGTGGAGGCTCATACCTCCGGAACCAAGGACCATCCAGGTACCAGACTGGCGGAAGAGTGGAGGCTGATACCTCCGGAACCAAGGACCATCCAGGTATGAGACTTGCGGAGGAGTGGAGGCTTTTACCTTCGGAACCAAGGACCGTCCAGGTATGAGACTGGCGGAGGAGTGGAGGTTTTTACCTTCGGAACCAAGGACCATCCAGGTATAAGACTGGTGGAGGAGTGGAGGCTCATACCTCCGGAACCAAGGACCGTCCAGGTATAAGAATGGCGGAGGAGTGGAGGGTCATACCTCCGGAACCTAGGACAATCCAGGTACCAGACTGGCGGAGGAGTGGAGGCTGATACCTCCGGAACCAAGGACCATCCAGGTATGAGACTGGCGGAAGAGTCGAGGCTGATACCTCCGGAACCAAGGACCATCCAGGTATGAGACTTGCGGAGCAGTGGAGGCTTTTACCTCCGGAACCAAGGACCATCCAGGTATGAGACTTGCGGAGGAGTGGAGGCTTTTACCTTCGGAACCAAGGACCATCCAGGTATAAGACTGGTGGAGGAGTGGAGGCTCATACCTCCGGAACCAAGGACCGTCCAGGTATAAGACTGGCGGAGGAGTGGAGGCTCATACCTCCGGAACCAAGGACCATCCAGGTACCAGACTAGCGGAGGAGTGGAGGCTGATACCTCCGGAACCAAGGACCATCCAGGTATAAGACTTGCGGAAGAGTGGAGGCTTTTACCTCCGGAACCAAGGACCATCCAGGTACCAGACTGGCGGAGGAGTGGAGGCTGATACCTCCGGAACCAAGAATAATCCAGGTATGAGACTGGCGCAGGAGTGGAGGCGTTTACCTTCGGAACCAAGGACCGTCCAGGTATGAGACTGGCGGAGGAGTGGAGGTTTTTACCTTCGGAACCAAGGACTGTCCAGGTATATGACTGGCGGAGGAGTGGAGGCTCATACCTCCGGAACCAAGGACCATCCAGGTACCAGACTGGCGGAGGAGTGGAGTCTGATACCTCCGGAACCAAGGACCATCCAGGTATGAGACTTGCGGAGGAGTGGAGGCTTTTAGCTTCGGAACCAAGGACCGTCCAGGTATGAGACTGGCGGAGGAGTGGAGGTTTTTACCTTCCGAACCAAGGATCGTCTAGGTATATGAATGGCGGAGGAGTGGAGGGTCATACCTCTGGAACCAAGGACCATCTAGGTACCAGACTGGCGGAGGAGTGGAGGCTGATACCTCCAGAACCAAGGACCATCCAGGTACCAGACTGGCGGAAGAGTGGAGGCTGATACCTCCGGAACCAAGGACCATCCAGGTACCAGACTGGCGGAGGAGTGGAGGCTGATACCTCCGGAACCAAGAACCATCCAGGTATGAGACTGGCGCAGGAGTGGAGGCGTTTACCTTCGGAACCAAGGACCGTCCAGGTATGAGACTGGCGGAGGAGTGGAGGTTTTTACCTTCGGAACCAAGGACTGTCCAGGTATATGACTGGCGGAGGAGTGGAGGCTCATACCTCCGGAACCAAGGACCATCCAGGTACCAGACTGGCGGAGGAGTGGAGTGTGATACCTCCGGAACCAAGGACCATCCAGGTATGAGACTTGCGGAGGAGTGGAGGCTTTTAGCTTCGGAACCAAGGACCGTCCAGGTATGAGACTGGCGGAGGAGTGGAGGTTTTTACCTTCGGAACCAAGGATCGTCTAGGTATATGAATGGCGGAGGAGTGGAGGGTCATACCTCTGGAACCAAGGACCATCTAGGTACCAGACTGGCGGAGGAGTTGAGGCTGATACCTCCGGAACCAAGGACCATCCAGGTACCAGACTGGCGGAAGAGTGGAGGCTGATACCTCCGGAACCAAGGACCGTCCAGGTACCAGACTGGCGGAGGAGTGGAGGCTGATACCTCCGGAACCAAGGACCATCCAGGTATGAGACTGGCGGAAGAGTCGAGGCTGATACCTCCGGAACCAAGGACCATCCAGGTATGAGACTTGCGGAGCAGTGGAGGCTTTTACCTTCGGAACCAAGGACCGTCCAGGTATGAGACTGGCGGAGGAGTGGAGGTTTTTACCTTCGGAACCAAGGATCGTCCAGTTATAAGAATGGCGGAGGAGTGGAGGGTCATACCTTCGGAACCAAGGACCGTTCGGGTATAAGACTGGCGGAGGAGTGGAGGCTGATACCTCCGGAACCAAGGACCGTCCAGGTATGAGACTGGCGGAGGAGTGGAGGGTTTTACCTTCGGAACCAAGGACTGTCGAGGTATAAGACTGGCGGAGGAGTGGAGGCTCATACCTCCGGAACCAAGGACCATCCAGGTACCAGACTGGCGGAAGAGTGGAGGCTGATACCTCCGGAACCAAGGACCATCCAGGTATGAGACTTGCGGAGGAGTGGAGGCTTTTACCTTCGGAACCAAGGACCGTCCAGGTATGAGACTGGCGGAGGAGTGGAGGTTTTTACCTTCGGAACCAAGGATCGTCCAGGTATAAAAATGGCGGAGGAGTTGAGGGTCATACCTCCGGAACCAAGGACCATCCAGGTACCAGACTGGCGGAGGAGTGGAGGCTGATACCTCCGGAACCAAGGACCATCCAGGTATGAGACTGGCGCAGGAGCGGAGGCGTTTACCTTCGGAACCAAGGACCGTTCAGGTATAAGACTGGCGGAGGAGTGGAGGCTGATACCTCCGGAACCAAGGACCGTCCAGGCATGAGACTGGCGGAGGAGTGGAGGGTTTTACCTTCGGAACCAAGGACTGTCGAGGTATAAGACTGGCGGAGGAGTGGAGGCTCATACCTCCGGAACCAAGGACCATCTAGGTACCAGACTGGCGGAAGAGTGGAGGCTGATACCTCCGGAACCAAGGACCATCCAGGTATGAGACTTGCGGAGGAGTGGAGGCTTTTACCTTCGGAACCAAGGACCGTCCAGGTATGAGACTGGCGGAGGAGTGGAGGTTTTTACCTTCGGAACCAAGGATCGTCCAGGTATAAGAATGGCGGAGGAGTTGCGGGTCACACCTCCGGAACCAAGGACCATCCAGGTACCAGACTGGCGGAGGAGTGGAGGCTGATACCTCCGGAACCAAGGACCATCCAGGTATGAGACTGGCGCAGGAGCGGAGGCGTTTACCTTCGGAACCAAGGACCGTTCAGGTATAAGACTGGCGGAGGAGTGGAGGCTGATACCTCCGGAACCAAGGACCGTCCAGGTATGAGACTGGCGGAGGAGTGGAGGGTTTTACCTTCGGAACCAAGGACTGTCGAGGTATAAGACTGGCGGAGGAGTGGAGGCTCATACCTCCGGAACCAAGGACCATCCAGGTACCAGACTGGCGGAAGAGTGGAGGCTGATACCTCCGGAACCAAGGACCATCCAGGTATGAGACTTGCGGAGGAGTGGAGGCTTTTACCTTCGGAACCAAGGACCGTCCAGGTATGAGACTGGCGGAGGAGTGGAGGTTTTTACCTTCGGAACCAAGGATCGTCCAGGTATAAGAATGGCGGAGGAGTGGAGGGTCATACCTCCGGAACCATGGACAATCCAGGTACCAGACTGGCGGAGGAGTGGAGGGTGATACCTCCGGAACCAAGGACCATCCAGGTATGAGACTGGCGGAGGAGTGGAGGCGTTTACCTTTGGAACCAAGGACCGTCCAGGTATAAGACTGGCGGAGGAGTGGAGGCTCCTACCTCCGGAACCATGGACTGTCCAGGTATGAGACTGTTGGAGGAGTGCCGGCTCATACCTGCGGAACCAAGGACCATCCAGGTATAAGACTGGTGGAGAAGTGAAGGCGGAGGCTTATACCTCTGGAACCAAGGACCGTCTATGTTAGAGACTGGGGGAGGAGTGGAGGCTTATACCTCCGGAACAGAGAACCGTCCAGGCATGAGACTGGCGGAGGAGTGGAGGCGTTAAAAGGCTGGTCGTAGGTTCGTAGCTTCCTGTGCGTTCATCCTGTTTCTCCCAGTGCGTCTGAGGATCTGTAAGTAATGGAAACGGTGTTGTCTACACTATGGTCCTCGCGTTAGTTAGGCGTGTTACTGTTCCCGGCACTCCTCATACGTAAACACGGGCACGTGGTGCCCAAGGTGGGTTCGCTTCGGCGGATATCCGCTGGCGGAGTCGTTAATGTGTGCATGAGCGTTCCCTTGGCTACGTCGTCTGGCGGTGAGTAGGAACACCGCGGGGTTTTAGTAAGAGTCTGACATAACCTTTGCGGCACCCCGTGGCGCGAAGGTTATGTCAAACAGAGGAGGATTTCCCCACGAAAAAAAAAAATTATGAGACTTTTCTTTACCACTTGCCACCACCACTTGCCACCACCCATACGTGATATACAAACTGTTTGGCTATTTAAAGAAAAACTCAAAGCACATTTGCTACAGCAACAAAAAATTTATAGTTCTTAAATCGACATTAATGAGGCTTTTCTTTGAATCAGTTTTTTTCCGTTTTTTTCCGTATGTGTTTGTGTGTGAAAAACACTATAGTAGCAGGGCTGTAATTTGTTTCTGGCGTATGTACAGACGAAGTATCTAGCGTTTCCATGGACACTGCCTGTGGTAGGCTTCTTGGTTTAGATCTGTAAATTTTATATTCCGCACCATGTTTTATTTTTAATTTTATTTTTATTTTGTATAGACTGTGGCATGGATGATGTAGTTGCAAACACGTCTGTGAGCACACAGGGTCCCCCTGGAAACCAGCGCTGCAGCTCGCTGCGGCTTCGTGCTGAGGTGGAACCCTATTTGTCCACATGCTTTTATTAGGATATATTTTTGTATTATAATTGTAAGCGATTTTGTGGGCAAATAAATAAATTTCATTCATTTCATTCATTCATTACCAAAGAGCATACATTTACATGGAAGCGGTGATAGCTCAGTGGGTAAGAATTCGGCTTTAATTTCGGGGGCCTGAGTTCTAACCCCAGCACCCCCAACTTTTCTAAGTTATGTGCGTTTTAATCAATTAAATATCACTTGCTTCAACGGTGAAGGAAACGAGGAAACCTGCACACCTGACAGTTCTCCATAATGTTCTCAAATGTGTATGGAGTCCACTAATCTGCAGTGTTTCAGCTTCGTGGACTACGGCCTTCACCCCTTCTCATTGTGGGAGGAGACCCGTGCCTAGAAAGTGGGCAGACTTTTACAAGAGAACTTAAAACATTCATTTCTTTTATTACTTTAATTGGTGACTCGAATAGTACATATAAATTAATATATTACGACAATACACACATCGCCGTCTAGGCCCAAAGTAAGCGTAGCTTGTGTAATGGGTACTAAGATGACTGATGAATAATATGCAGATAAACACCCAGACACTGAAAAACATTCATGTTTCAACATTCACACAAACATTTTCCATTAGTGGGAATCGAACCCACAGCCCGGACTCAGACAGCACGGTGGTGCACTGCGCCAATCGGATGTAAAAAGTTATATGTCAATAATGATAATAACTGTTAACTTTTATTTCAAGTAACCAAGACTCATATGTTAGTATCTATCTATCTTTATATATAAAAGAGAAAGTGTGTGGGTATGTTCCGTATAGGCTCCGAAACGGCAGGACAGATTTCAATGAACCTTTCAGGGAATCTCCGGATTGACCTGGCGAGTAATCCTGTAAAGTTTGGTGACGATAGGAGCATTCCTATTTTTAAACTGTCAAATACAGCTCTTTTTTACTATGATGATATTCTATTGTTGGGTGTACATGGGTGTAGATAATGATCTTCACCCGCTCGATAAGAGAATGAATACGGAGAGAAATAAATGATTTAATATATTATGAGACTTCAATTAAAAAATTAATTATGTAAGTTTATTGTTTAAATAAAATAAAGCAAATCCTAGCCCGGCGAAGCGGGCTGGGTACGCTAGTTACTTATAATTTAATAGGTTCGGGAAAAAGTCTTTTCGCATTATAGTATGTATGAACATGAAATAAAATCTCTTTGGCTGTACTATTTGTATCTGGCTGGTTTTGGTATCATTAAAAGTTTAAATAAGATAATTCCAAAATTGGTCCAGCCATTTCAATGATTATTGTGTATGTATATTCATAGACCTGTGGTAAAAACGGTTATTTCAATATTACAAACAGACACTCCAATTTTATTATATGTATAGGTAATGAGGTATATAGATATATATTCAGATTTTTTTCTAAATCTGAATATCTCCTCCGGTCTGGAGGAATCAGTCGTGTATAGTTACCAACTTACCTTCTAAGACGTGCCGCTAAACGATTTAGTGTTCCGTTACGATGTTGCGTAAACACCGATTATGGGCATGGGATTACTATAACTGCCATAATCCTAACATGTTAGCCCGCTACCATTTTAGACTACTTCATCACTTACCACCAGATGATATGGCAGTAACGGGCAGTGGCGTGCAACTAGTTTTTGATCAGGGTGTGCATAAAGCAGGAAGATTGCATAAAATTTAAAAACCTCCTACTATACGAGTTATAAAAAAAAATTGGGTAGGCAATGCTTTCGCGCATGTATGAAGTGCACGCCACTAGTAACGGGCTACATTTTTGTAGAATAAAAAAAAATGCACTTTGTTTTGATTTTGTTAAACAAAGTGACTGTAGCTAAAAAATCGATTCCGTATTTCTAAAGGTCATTTACTTTCAAAACGTGCGTCCGAGGCCGTTCGGACCTTTTCCTTGTCAATGCACTTGTCACAGAGTATGAGCACAGATAGAACATCACTTTTTGAATTCCTGCCTATTTTTATAAAGTTGGTTATAATTGACAGACCTGGCACTTGGTGGTAAATCAAAAACCATCGTCCATAAACTGCTAGGTATGGGCAGGAGACAATTGTCTCCCCAGGGAAACTATAACAATTTATCTTTTCCCACAGCTTTATCAACCCTTAACAGTGGCGTGCATAGATGGTATGCACAGGGTATGTAGATGATATAAAATGAAGAAAATGTCCAGAACGAGTTATAAATACTTAAGGGTAGGCTTTTTATAACTCTTACAATGCCTATCCTTAGGATTTTATAAACTCGTACTGCAGATTATCTTCGCCATCATATCATCTGCATAACCTATGCATACCTGCTATGCACGCCACTGACCCTCAGATATATGTAGTAATAAACAGCGGCAAAATTTGATTATCGCCATTTGGAGTGTTGAGTCGACCGTTATAGTTCCGATAGCCGTTTCAGTCAATGGTCTTCTCGCGAGAAGCTTCGATCAACATCTTAAGCAGCTTAACTTGGTTGTTGGATCGAGGGCCACATTAGGCAGTAGTTCTTGAAACGGCGCGTATTGTGAGGAGGTTCCTCACTCTAGAGCCCTGACTGCCGGTTGCTTGGGCATTCAAGAGCCCCGCAAGCGGAAAAGTGGGTTTTTTTTTTTTTTATTTAGTGTTGTTTTTATTTATATACTTTAGCATTGTTAAGAATTTAAAGAAATAGAAAAAAATTATAGAATTAATAATAAAACAGGGGGTAAATTTCACCTATTCCATCTTCCCGTGCTTAAGCAGGTGGAAACGTTAATTATATCCATTGTCAGGGGATATGATCGCGGGATATCATTTTTGTCTCCTGCCTGGATACTTTCGCAACAACAATTGTTATCGCGAAAGTACGTGCCATTTAATGATACCTACCTAGGAGCCAAAGATTTTGAAGACCTTGCTGGCGCAGTGGTGAGCGCTTGTTTTAAATGGGAGGTCCCGGTTTCGATCCTAGGCAGAGGCAATTTGGGAATTTATAATTTCCGAATTCTCTCAGTTCTGGTCTGGTGGGATGCTTTGGTGCCAGTTATCACCGTACCGATAAATCCGTGATGCCAAGCAATTCAGGTACGATGGCGCGTTAAAACCGCGTAGGGGTATAGTTTTAATCTAACTGCTATACGTCTAACAGTATACCCGGCTACCATATTAGACTTTCCATCAGGTGAGATTGTAGACGAAGCCTGACTTGTAGTGGAACAAAAGAGAATCGTCGTCATCAGTCGATGGCGTGTCTGCTATAATTATTTAATCTGTGCGTCATTTGAATGCAGGAATGTTATTTATCTAAACATAACTGTATGTTATGGCGATCTAGCCCTTTTGTACTTTAATGTTTATTGTGACTTAACATTTATTCCTTTTTCTCTTAGTCTGACGCGCTAATAAAAAAAGAAAAACGACGACGTGTTATAAGTTCGTTGTGTTTGTGTGAGGCATCGTATTTTGCGAATCGATTTCGATTTTGTTTTTTTTTTACTGACAGGGGAATTAGTCGGGAGTGTGTCTATATTTGATGTCAAAGTCAAAGTCAAGCTCAAACTCAAATATTTCAAATAGGCACATATATAGCACTTTTGATCCGTGCATTACCCCTAATTGGTTTCTACGCGACGTCGCACCTAACCACCATATCGCTTAGCACGTCTTTATCGGCAGGGTGGTAACTAGCCACGGCCAAAACTTGGCATGCTTTGGCCAGACATTTCAGTCAATTGAGTGAAATTAAATAAGAACCGGTTTCTCTATTAAACCAGTTCAAAAATCGAAACCGAAACGGACCGAAATTATTCCAATACTGGGGCTAATGATCGTAACCGGTTTGAAATTATTTCCGGTTTCCGAGTTCTGATGAATGACCACAATGCCCACCTCAGCGCCAAAATCGTTGCCTAAAATTACCTTTTAGGTAATAAAAGGTAATTTTTTTTTTGCGGTGGATATTGCTTCTTCCGAACTTTGGACTGGACGGAGGTTATGTGGGGCTCCCCCCTCTAAAGGGGTATACCCAAACTAAAATCCACCACGGCCTGTCCCTCTTGTTGGCTTTGTTAGACGCCCGGGGAACCAGTTGTAAACTTCCCGGACGTAGAAGGTAGGAAGGTATCAACAAACGCAATAACTCTTACTCCTATTTAAGTATGTTTTAGTATATATTAGTTTATTATTTTTTATATTTATTATTATTAGTATTTTATGTGTGTAAACTTGATAAGTATTAGTGTGTAATTGTTCGTAAGTATGTATATAATAATAATACACCCCACCAATCAGTTTCCCTTGGTTTTCCTAATCCTAAGTTTGCCTGGAAGAGATCGCTACTAAGCGATAAGGCCGCCCTTTGTATCCTACTTTTTAAGTTTATTTTTGTTGTGTCCATTGTTTTTTTTCCCCTATTTGTGTGGTGTACAAATAAAGTGTATAAATAAATAAAAACGAAACGTAATTTCGCAATAACAATAGCAAAGATAATTTTGATAAGTTGATAAAAATGATAAGATATTACAAAATCACAATTCGATTTTATATTGTACCTACTAAGTAATTATTATACTATAATATTAGCTTGGTTTTTATTATTTTGGGAAAATTTAATTATAGTAAAATCAATAGATTATAGGTTGGGTTTTCCATTTTCCATCAAAGGGCCTTCTGCTTGGTCAATCTGTTAATTTAGAGTTTAAAAAAGAAAGAAAGAAAGATAAATCGTCTTTATTGTCACACATTTGTGTAAAATGTTACATTTGTGTCATAAATTTTGTTAAAAAATATAAAAAAAAAAAAGTTACTTCCACGTCTTAGAAATTTGAAGGAGTCGAGACAACTTTACAATAAATTACCCACGGAAGTGAAAAAAAGCGAAGTCGTTTACAATTTTCAAACGCAAACTAAAAAATCGCATACTATCTCAGTTGTAATGTTGTGATACCGCTTATGACACTATGGCAACGACTTCGCATTGCGCAACATACGGATATCGAATTCTGAGGGTAGATTTTTAATAATTTATATGTATTAACCTTTATAATAAGTTTAACATGATTACTACTCAAATAATATAAGATCTATATGATTTCTCTGTAACTGAATATGTAAAATTCTTCTTTAAGAGAAATAAAGGATACTTTAACCTGAAAGTGTGACAAAGGAGCTGGCTCAGTATAGCTACATACTAAACACTGCACTGGTTTTCAGCCAGCACCATTATCATCGTCGTCACTGAATCCTCGCGACAAAACAATAACAAAATAATCATAAAAAAGGACTATAACATAGAATATAATACATAAACAAACATATATTTTTTACATTAACACAAGCTAAGAGCACCTTAAAAGTTATAAATCCTGATTTAAGAACAACAATTATTATTTTTATTTGACAAAAAAGGCGTAGTCGGTGGCCACCGTATTGGTACCGAGTTTACGTTAGCTTCTCAAACACCGTCATTAATTATTGTGAACGTGTCAAAACCTTCAACGTCGATTGAGTTTTGTGGAATATTTATTTATTTATATCCTTAGTATACTTACAGCTAGCCAAAACGTATACTAAGTCAGTTACAGATGTACATTACAAAAATTAGTTTATTTGTCTGAATATTTATTTATTTATTTATTCCCAACTTACATTTTTGTCATTACAGGAAAAAGTTATCCTAATACGACAATGCAGCATGTTATTTAAATTTTAATAATATATATAACTATATAGTATATGATAAAATCCAAATCGCTATATTTGTGAGTTCACTCAGAGTGCAACAAAATAAATCCGTCTTCTCGGCTATCACATTGAGGGTACGGAGTGCGCGCGTAATATAATATAATGCTCTGAAAGGATTTATCTGAGAAAAAATATTTTGAACCTAAGTTTTAGTTTCTAATTATATTGCGAAATACTTTTGAAGATCTCCCTGACGCAGTTATGAGCGCTGTGGTCTAACGAGTTGAGGTCACGGGTTCTCGCAGCAGGGACAATTCGCAAATTTTAAATTTCGAAATTACTCCGGGCTGGTTACCAATAAACCCAGCTAGCATGGCGTGCACAGGTTTTTTGACCAGGGTATGAATGAAAGAAGATGGCATAAAATTTAAAAATCCTAAAAATCCCCTTTATGAGTTTAAAAAAAAAGTGCACGCCAATGCCAGATAGTTATTATTACGATGCCGCGTAGAAACCGATAACGGTTAGGTGTTAAGTTACATATAATTAATAGTGCATCTTTATTAGAAAATCAATAAACAAAACAATCCACACTAATATAGCTTTTGCAAAAAATGAAGAAATTTATGTATTGTTTATTTTAATTGCGATTTCCCGTCTCTCATGTTTTGTTGTGTACTATCGGTAAGGTTACCTGGCAGAGATCACTTTTAGTGATAAGGTCGCCTTTTGCTTTTAATTTTTTGTTTAACTATATTTGTAATTTCTCCTTTATTACGCAATAAAGATGTTTAAATAAATAAAAAAGAATAAAACTCGTCGAGCCAGTTACCTTACCTTACCTAGAACTAGAACAAATTATGGTTAAAAATCCCTCACCTTATTTCCCTCGCCAAATTTTATAATTTAATACCTATACCTATAAAAAATGTAAACTCATTCAATGTTTTCAAAACTAAATTAGCTTCTTATATATTAAGTTATACCAATAAATTTAAAGACGAATACATTGAATGAGTAGATAATAGTAAAATTGAATTTTGTTTAGTCTAATGGCGAAGTGTATTAATTTATTATAGAAAATTAAGTTTCCTATGTAAGTGACTTATGTATTTTTATGGGAATAAATGTCTTTAAACCTAAACCTATAACTTCCATACCCCATACAGGTTAGCCCGCTACCATCTCGGACTGCATAATAACGGCCGATTGGCGCAGTTTGCAGCGATCCTGCTTTCTGAGTCCAAGGCCGTGGGTTCGATTCCCACAACTGGAAAATGTTCGTGTGATGAGCATGAATGTTTTTCAGTGTCTGGGTGTTTATATGTATATTCTAAGTATTTATGTATTTTATTTATAAAAATATTCAACAGTCATCTTAGTACCCATAACACAAGCTACGCTTACTTTGGGGCTAGATGGCGATGTGTGTATTGTCGTAATATATTTATTATTTATTTATTATTTACTTATAATCAGACGAGATTTCAGTCAAGGGCTTACTTGTCGAAAAACAATATCTGCGAAACTTTCTCTCGAGATTTTATCGAGTTACAAACAAATGAACGAACTATTAAAGTAATCATTGTAGAGGTAATGGAATCGAGGCCAACTTATCAATTTTATTAGCTAACACTTATAAAAGCAATTGTGTATAACAACATAAGCAGATAAACCGTTATTAAGGTGTTAAGTACCTAACAGCCTTGTGAAGTAATCCCTACTAATATTCTAAATGTTAATGTAAGTTTGTTTGTTACGCTTTCACCCAAAAACTTCTTAATCGATCGTCATGAAACTTTGTACACATATTCTTGGAAGTGTTAGAAGTAATATAGGATACAGGATACTTTTTGTCCCGACATTAAGCTCGGTTCCTTTGGGAGAGTGTTTGACGATTTTACACCATAACGTCGACAAATTATAACCGATTTAAATAATTATTTTTGTACTACAGAGGTTATAATATGTGTTTAATTTTACCCAAACTGTGGTTGGAGATAGAGGACAGAACTCCTCAGCGGACAGCAGCAAACCCCTCAAAGGGTTACTGTTACTGAATACTTTATTTTTTTTTAGATCTACAACTAAATTTAATGCCACATCAAAAACAAAATCAAACGCAGACGAAGTCGCCGGCAACAGCTAGTAAAATTATATTTTCACTTTTATTATAGTTTTTCAACGTCTTCTTATTCTTCTTTAGCTTTTTCACCATCATCATATAAACCGATTAACGTCCATAGGTCTTTTGAAGGGAGTTCCAAATTCCACGGTTCTGTGCCGCTTGTGTCCAGCGGCTCCCCACGACGCGCTTGATGTCGTCTGCCCACCTCGTTGGGAGTCGACCAACGCTGCGCTTACCAGTGCGGGGCCGCCATTCCAGCGCCTTGGGACCCTACCGTCCATCCGTTGTCCGAACTATGTGCCCCGCCCATTGGCACTTCAGTTTTGCGATTCGTTGAGCTATGTCGGTAACTCTGGCTCTTCTACGGATCGAGGGGATTTCTGAATTGATCACGCAGAGATACTCTCTCAATCGCCCGCTGAGTGACTCTGAGCCTTCTTATGACTCCCATAGTCAGCGACCATGTTTCAGAAGTGTAGGTCATCACTGGCAACTTGGCTTTCAGGTGTGCCAAAGATCCACAAGGGGATAGTCAAAAAGAAAGCATTATATAAATATAGCACTTTACTTTTTATAAATCGATCCTCAACAACGATCGATGTTGACTTTAAGGTAAAAAAGGGTCACAGAATATGTCTTTGTCTATTTCTTTGTTTTATAGTTTAAATTATTGACGGCCGACTGGCGCAATAGACCCTGCTTTCTGAGTCTATGGCCGTGGGATCGATTCCCACAACTGGAAAACGCTTGTGTGATGAACATAAATGTTTTACAGTGTCTGGGTGTTTATCTGTATATTATTAGTATTTATGTATATTATTTATAAAACCATTCATCAGACATCTTAGTAATAGTAACCCATAACACAAGCTACGCTTACTTTGGGGCTAATTGGCGATGTATGTATTGTCTTAGTATACACGAGTATATTATACTAGCTAATGCCCGCGACTTCGTCTGCGTTTGATTTTGTTTTTTGATGTGGCTAACAATGTTTTTGTAGTTCTAAAATAATTTAAAGTATTCAGTATCGCTTAGCCTTAAATGAGGGGTTTGCTGCTGTCCGCTGAGGAGTTCTGTCCTCTATCTCCAACCACATTCATCAGATCTACACAAAGTTTGGGCAAAATTAAACACATATTATAACCTCTATAGTACAAAAATAATTATTTAAATCGGAGTAATGGTGTAAGATCGTCAAACACTTTCCTCCCCTCTCCCAAAGGAACTGAGCTTAATGTCGGGATAAAAAGTATCCTTTATTACTTCTAACACTGCCAACAATATGTGTACAAAGTTTCATGAGGATCGGATAAGTAGTTTTTGCGTGAAAGCGTAACAAACATACTTACCTACATTGACATTAATAATATTAGTAGAGAGTAGGGATTATAATTATTTATATAGTAGGTGTACAAAATCCAGTAATTTCCTTTCGTAAAGTTGGCAGGTAGGTTTTTTATCCTTTCTCAACAAATGTCCTTGACTCAATCGAAACAGCACTTTAGCGGTCTACATCCTGATAAACGGGTTACGAAACACTAAATAGCTATTATAATATTATCAAAGGTTCTCGATTAAAACAACTTTTTATCACTTTATTAATGAAGCCATAAAACTATGCCGTGATTTCACTTTTATCGGTCACCTCTTTTTATGGTGGCGTAGCTATGAAATCAGCGAGGTAGTGTTTGCAAAGCTAGCTGCTAAACAACCGAGGCTGGTCAATCGCTCTAGGCTCTGCTGTTTCAGGACAACGCTAGACCAAACACTGCACAACTGCATCATCACGAAACTTTGTACACATTCCTGAAGGTATTAGAAAGAAAAAAAAAATTTAACCTGTTTATTATAGATAAAATGTAATCGAATCGTAATGTCGATTTTTGCACTCGAGAGGGTTCCACTAGCTAATTATATTTAATGTAAGGAGAAAAACAAAAGAAATATTTCCATAATGTTAATTAATGGAATTTCTAGGAATGGTCTGGATGAACTTACGCCTTGTAGTTTTTTGCACGTACCCTGAATGTAATAACGTTTCGACTTGTTTTTGATTTGCTTCAGGTGTTTATTTTCAATTTCTTTTAGTAAAGGTCTAGGTAATTTTTCTAAAATACTAGGCAGGAGGGAGAAGTAATATATGATTCTTTTTATCCCAAAATTAAGCTCAGTTCTCTTGGGAGAGGGGACGAAGGTGTTTGACGATTTTACATCAGGCTTAGCTATCCTAAATACATTAAGTGCTGCCACATTTATGAGGCACATGGCACTTTCGAAAAACAAAAACCAAAGCGGACGAAGACGCGGGCAACAGCTAGTAATATTATAAAATTTTAGGAAAAAATTTAGAGAATGGCGGCCCCGCACTGGTATGCGCAGCGTTGGTCTACTCCCAACGAGGTGGGCAGACGACATCAAGCGCGTCGTGGGGAGCCGCTGGACACAAGCGGTACCCAAAAACAAATACCGGTAAATTGACGGTTCCCGAGGGATTGGTGAAATACCCAAATTAGCGCGGACGAAGTCGCGGACAACAACTAGTACATACATATAGGTAGTAAAAAGCTTTCTGCGACTGTCTGTTTATCCTCTAACTGCTTCTAAATCAATTCATATACGGTTTTCACGATCGTTCTGAGAATTTACCGCAGATGGTTTTTATCTACATTAAAGATATGAAACTCTGGTTTTACTGAAACGATTTTGGAAAAAATTTTGTGTTGGATTGTCCATTTATCGAGGAAGGCCATAGGCTACTGTTGAGTTGTTTGTTTTAAAAAATTCCTAAAATAAGTCTGCGAGAGCATAGGTATCTTTCTTTGAAGGTTGAACCATAGGCGGTCGCGGGGGACCGCTTATATTATAACACCACAAAGAAATAAAAAAAAAGAATATTTTTTACAACAAAGTCATTGAAAAATAAAAATGGCAGTGGCTCCCCAATTTTTTCTAATTTATACCCGTGCAAAACTGAAGCGGGCCGCTACTAAAATGATATACAGCCTGTTTTTGAGTTTTTTATTTGATAAACCTCTGCCTAATGCAAGTGCTTACAAATTTAAATAACACGATTCACGTTTTCCGATAAAATGTCAAAAGATCGTCATTTGACCTTGACATTTGAACGCAGACGTTCCGCAATGTTGACATTTCAAAAGAGCGGGAAAGTTATTTTGTACCATAAACAATATTGTGGTTTTTCAAGTTTTTTTTACAATGTACGGTTTTATCAGGACTTTACTCGATAATTTTATTGTTCCGATTGTTTTATTGTTACAAATTATACCTAAAGTCTTTGAAGCGTAAATAACTGGATGTTAAGTAAAGCTAGAACAGGTATTTATTTTTTATGCAATATTAAATTAAATTAATTAGAAGGACATTCGAATTGTTCCATATTTATATTTTTTGAATAATTAAACTTTAATTAATTATTTAGCATGTAGGTTCAACGTAATTATCTTTTATAGATTAATATTATTGCACGCCTCATAAGCGATGCGTTGAGGTGGGTATTACTGTCAGTTTACTCACACCGTGTGATTCACGAACTTAAAATGTCACTTTTTTTATTCTTTATTGCTTTTATAAGTGAATATAAATAGACTAGCTAATCACAACTATTTCTTGGTACATATTCAAAATTTACTTTTCATTAGTTTCACCGATCAATCTCCTTCGTGCCTTCTTCATCTACAAGACATTGGCGAAGTACCTTGTGCCCAGTTGGCACAGACAAAAGCCATAAACAAGAATTGAATTGAATTGAATATAAATAGACAAATGTTGACATTTTTAACACTCATGATTTTTTTAAATCTCTTTTTATTATTTAAACCAATAAAAAATTGTTTAAAAAAGTTATGTCTTGGACGTCTCTGTATGTGCGGGTCCCGTATCTTGTGGTCACGATAACGAGCGAAATACTTCACCTATCGAGTTGGTTTTTATTTTATAGGCCTCAGTATTTTGAGGAATAGAAGCCTATTACATTTCATGGTATAATTACTCGTAGATGTAGTTTAATTATTATTTACAAATAATCTGCATTTTATTGTAATAACTGAGATTATGTGACGTGCACTTTTGGATCTTCTATTAGGTATATTGACTTCTGGTTTAAGCCATTTCTATCTTAATAATTAAATAGGTCTTACTGGCTGATGTCCGCCATTTTGTTCGCGTATATTTCAGTTTTTGAAAGATCTCGAAAGAACAGTTGGCTTTCTGGAGTAAATCTTTTTCCTTAGGATGCAGTTATTATCATGTGTGTCAATCGCCATCCCATATTTAAACCAGCGTGGTGGATCTAAGCTCCTTATGCGTTTCATTATGGTTTCCCAAAAGTGTGATTTTTTTGATTATGATAATTTTATTCCCGTGAGAAAAGTTTTCCAGTGCTTTTTTGAGAATTACAAACAAAAGGACGGGACTTTTTAAAAGTCTAATATTAGTATGCATAGATAGAAAATTGCATAATATTTTTAATAGAAACGTGGGCATGAAATAATTCAGACACCTATTGTACAGTTGAAATGTCATACAAGGCATTCCAATCCATTATTAGGAAAGTGAAAGGATAATAAAGGTCAAAATATATTAAGGGGTCCACACACGGTTCAACTGCTCGCTAGCAAGCGATCTATTGCACGTTTATGTCCAAACTTACAGCTAGTTTGGATTATTAATATTCCTATTAATACGTTCTTCATTTTTGACGGCCGACTGGCGCAGTGGGCAGCGACCCTGCTTTCTGAGTCCATGGCCGTGGGTTCGATTCCCACAACTGGAACATGTTTGTGTGATGAACATGAATGTTTTTCAGTGTCTGGGTGTTTATCTGTATATTATAAATATTTATGTGTACCATTCATAAAAATATCAGTCACCTTAGTACCCATAACACAAGCTACGCTTACTTTGGGACTAGATGGCGATGTGTGTATTGTCGTAGTATATTTATTATATTTATATTTTATTCTTCAAATTTTATTAAGGTCCTTTTACAGATCCCATGGAAACCGTTTGTGTTTGTCTGGGATAAAAAAGTAGCTTATGAAGTAACATACGTACTTGTGAACCTCTCATGGTCTCTCTCTATGGTCAAGAATTTCTGCTTTTTCCTGCTTCAAATACTCAATCGTTTGACGAGAGGTGCGAGCGTGCGTTGTCATGGTGCAGGATTAAGCGTCAGCGTTATTATAAGACAAATAACTTTTGGCCAAAAATCAAGTTTTTTTTTTATTTTTTTATATTAATAGCGGTCAAACAAGCAAGTGATAAGTGATCACCGCCGCCCATAAACATCTGCAGCAACAGAGAAGCCACCGATGCGTTGCCGGCTTTTAAGGAATTCGTTTATCCGCCCCTTGAATAACCCTAGATTGTATTTTCGAGGAAACACATCAGATGGGAGATTGTTCCATAATTTGCAAGTGCGCGGTAGAAATGATCTGGTATTTCGAACAGTAGAAGAATTGTTGGTTGGTTAATAAGGATTGAGCCGAGCAGATGGCTCATCTGTTGCTAAATGGAAAACCATCACCTTTAAAAATCTGCAAGGAACATACGCTGCAACGTAACGCCTATTGGAGTTTACTCGTTAACAATCGATTTTCTTATATAAGGCGCCCGGTATGAGAAAAATGTGAGGAGTTAAATCTACTGATGAATGACCTCGTTACGTTTTCGCTTTGCGACGTTGCATGCCCGGCAACTGTGATGCGCAAACATGCAACGTCGCTTTCGTTTAAGTAACTTATTTTTCCTATTTAAGTTACCAAAGATACCGAATATTATCTAGGTAAAGAAACAAACACATATGGGACAGAGTGAGATAGAATACATTATACATTTTTTTTCCTATTCTTGTTACCATGGAAACTAAATAATAAACATTACATTTATCCTAATAGTTCTGATACTCTACAGCGTTCTGCGAGTGCGGCAAACACAAATGCTGTGTTGTTTAAATATACTGCTAGAGCGGCCTTTACGCAACAAGTGTGTTATAAAACGTTTAGTTTATACAAGCTTTTAGCCCCTCAACTACATAACAATGAAATTCAGTGCAAAATTTCATGCTTCTAGGTCAACCAGTTTAGACTGTTGTCCGTCAGTCAGGGTTACAGTTTTATTATGTATTTCTACATACATTTAGATTTCATATAGATTAATTAAGTGAAATAGAATTCGTGGACCTTGATACTTGGCAGTTGTAGAAGCCTTTAACGGACGTACTGCCTCGTTGATCTAGTTGTGAGCATGTTTGGCAGCAAGTCGCGAGGTCCGGGGTTTATACCCGTTTCCTGGGTGGGGCCAATGAAAAGGGTTCCCGTTCAGGGTTATTCTATCAAAAAAAAATCTTAGAACCAGCCCGGAGTCCGGAAATTTGCGGTGTTTAACCCCCGTGCCTCGGAGAGCTCGTTAAACTGTGCGGAGCTGCCGTCCCATGGGACTATGGGAGTCAGGGAATATGGGAGGGAGGGTGCACATGTGCTTGTACACACTTGTGCACTATAATATCTGCCACGTAGTTGGAATATCTCTCTGGAGGTTGACCGTCGTAGACGTTGAAATCGTCCAGAGAAACTGTAGTACATTCTAAAATGATTTATTTGTGTAGACATGTTACCAGTAATGTTAGTGATGGTAGTAACTGAATTCTAACTTAAAACTAAAGCTAGGAGGTTTCCAAACGCGCCTTGGTACGAGTATAAGAAGGAGCCCACAACAAACTTAGCCAGATAAAACGTTGGGGCTAGGCGTTTACATATTGCGTCGAAGCTCAAGGCTAACGTATTTCAAGGCCACTTTAAACAATATAACACCCATGCGGGAAGAGAAGAGAAAGGGGGTGTTGTAATCCATTTTGAATACTGCGAGATGTACTATAGATCCATATTTAAGTATTTATTCTAAAGTAAATATTACTACTAGCTGTTGCCCGCGACTTGGTCTACGTTTGATTTTGTTTTTTGATTTCTTGCATACAATTTGGTTGTAAGTCTAAGTCCTCTGCTGTCCGCTTAGGAGTTCTGTCCGCTATCTGCAACCACATTCGAATCTTCACAAAGTTTGGGAAAAATTAAACACATATTATAACCTCTATAGTACAAAAATAATTATTTAAATCGATTATAATTTGTCGGAGCTATGGTGTAAAATCGTCAAACACTTTCATCTCCTCTCCCAAAGGAACCGAGGATAAAAAGTACCCTATATTACTTCTAACACTTCCAAGAATATGTGTACAAAGTTTCATGAGGATCGGTTAAGTAGTTTTTGCGTGAAAGCGTAACAAACAAACTTGCATTCACATTCACATTTATAATAAAATAAATCCCTATGATTTATTTTTGTACTAGCGGACCCTCGCGACTTCGTGATCGTTTGGCATACAAACATAATGCCTAGAATACAGATTCCTAAGTAATACAAAAATATAGGTTTAAATTATCCGCTGGCACGTTTATTAACTTTTATATAATGATATAAAAGTTTATCTTTATATATATATATTTCTAGTATGCGTGTGTATGTCACTGAACTCCGCCTAACCGGCTGGACCGATTCGAATGAATTTTTCGGTATGCGTTTGGGTGGTACCCATCTGTATGGAGGGTAGAGGTAAGGAGAGTCATCTTATATGGGAGAAAAGTTGAAAAAGTGTCCAGTGTATGCGCTAAATAACAGTTCAAAAATCCTCCACAATGGCGCTGGTGGATGCACAGGGTATGGTATGAATGTAGCAATCGTAGATGAATTGAAGTATGCCGAGTTAAAAAATTTCATGTCATTATCGACTAAAGTAGTTAATTATTGAGAATTTCAACAACTTACGTTGTACAAAATATTGTGGTAAATATAACCTTACTTCCTTGTATCTCCATACTTCCTTGTTTATTTTTCAAGCCTACTCTAACAATATTTATATTTGGCGCTTCTTTTAAGAGTTACCCTGATGCAAATATGGCGCCATCCTAATTTAATACATTTTGACGACACTTTTTCATATACACAGATGACTCTCCTTACCTCTACCCTCCATACCCATCTGTCGGGCTGATTTGTGTATCGAAATCATGAATGATTTCGATCCACAAATCAGCCTGACAGATGGCGCTGGGGTCCGCTAGTATTATATAAAATTTAATGAACGTTCAACCCTGAGGGTTCAACTTATAAAATAAAAACTATAAAGTATAATATCAAAGTATTCAGAAACTAAAGCTAGGAGGGTTCCAAACGCGCCTTGGTATAAGAAGAGCCCACAACAAACTTAGAAAACACAAACTTTGAATCAATCGAGAAACTAGAATAGATCTGATGCCTACTAGTTAGCTATATACCTACTATTATTTTACGTGGTATACTAGTAAGTTGACATTATTTTAGTTGATACATAAATACATCCATCCATACATCCATCCTCACAAACTTTCGCATTTATAATATTAAGTAGTATGGTACGTATGTATCCGATCGTTGTCCCATATGCCTCGCTACTTGCTGTTATACAATATACAATATTTATCATATCTTCATTAAAATTAGGCACTACGTGTTTTATAGTTGTTTATTGGGATGAAAGGTATCCTATATTTTGTACCCGGAATATCAGCTACCACTATACCAAATTTTATTTAAATCCGTTCAGTAGTGGATTTCGCGAGATGCCCGGACACACAGACAGACAGACAGACAGACAGACAGACAGACAGACAGACAGACAGACAGACAGACAATTATACCTATCATAAAGCATCTGGTCAACATTTTCAAAATATATTAAATGTACAGAAATCTTCCAGTTACAGTTTTATGGTTACACACAGGTTTGGGTTTTAGTATGTATGTTTGTTTTCTCAGGTTGTGGCAGAGATCGTTACTTAGCGATAATGCTAAAGTATCCTACTACATACTTGAAATGTCTGTCATATTTATCGTTTCTTGAACTGGATGTGGTGTACAAATAAAGTTGAATAAAATAAATCCGATACATGTTATTCCAGAAAATCTTTTATTTATTGTTGTAATTGACAGATCAGAAGAGGGCCTGCCTGATGTTACCATCGCGTTGCCGTCTGTCCATCAACTTTAGGCGTTGTTCGTATAAATTCCGGTAATCCCATTAACTTATGAAATATGTTAATTACCTTAACGTAAATTAGATGATAACTTATTTCACAATAATAGTTTAAAACCTATCAATTTTTAATTTAATAACAACTCTCACTAACAACCGTCGATTTACTAAATTAATGTGTGACACATCTTTTTTGACGACCTACGTGGCGCAACGGTGAGCTCTGTGAATTCCCGGGTTCGGTTCCCGATTTGAGAAGGATCCGGGTTCGATTACCGGCAGGGGCAATTCGGGAATTTATAATTTGGCCGTGGCTAGTTACCACTCTGCCCACAAAGACGTGCCGATTAGGGGTATGACTACCATACTCCCTAACAGTTTAGCCCGCATACCATGTGAGATTGCAGTTAAAAGGCTAACTTGTATTGGAATATTTAAAAAAATACATGTTTTTGAATAAACTTGTTTTGTTATTGAAATATAACCTAACCTAACCTTTTCTGCTTCGAAAGTTTGAGTGTGATATCTACGTCATTATAATCCATTGTGTACAGCAATAATTGTCAGACTAAATACCTCAAATAGTGGTAATACAGATCCGATAAATACTGTCGGAGGTAATAAACATAACTCTTCATAGATAACAGTCGCAAGGCATATGGGACAACGATAGAATGCATGCGTACCATCCTACTAATAGGTATTATAAATGTGAAAGTTTGTGAGGATGGATGGATGTATATATGTATGTATGCATGTCTCAACTAAAATATTTTTTTCAAAGTCAAAGTCAAAAATATCTTTATTCAAGTAGGCCCATAGGTGGCACTTTTGGTGCGTACATAAGAATTACACGGTAGTGAGATGATGGCGATAACCACATTCGTAAACTTAAAACTAAAGCTACGAGGGTTCCAAACGTGTCCTGGTCTTCGAAGAAGCCCACGACAAACTTAGCCGGGTGTTTTTTTTTTGTTATCACCATCTCACAATGTCATTTTAAATTATTAGAAGAGCAACCTGGTTAGAGCAATAAATAATGAGAATTAACTAACTCAGTATACCACGTAACATAATAGTAGGTACATAGTTAGTCACGATTTATTATGTTAGCATCAGTTCTATTTAAGGTTGCCAGAAATTGAATTGGCGGGTTTCTCCCGAATTTTTATATGTTCAGCCGACTCCCGACAAAGCAAATAATCTCCCGAAAAACAAGTTTGATAATTTTAAGTTCACATTATCGTCAAACGAAACTTGCAAACAACACACAAAAAAAAATTACAAATACTTATGGCTAGAACAAAAACAATAAACATGCTCATTCGGTTCTTATCTTATGTACAGTGCTATGCAAAAATATGTTTGTTTACTTTATTTTATTATGTATAATATTTAATATTGATATATTATTATGTATAATATTTAATATTGATATATTATTATGTATAATTAATATTATTAACTTATTTTTTTTTATTTCTCCCGACCAAAGCCCTAAAATCCCGAAAAATCGGTTATTGATCCCGATAACAGGAAGAATCGATCTGGCAACCCTAGTTCTATTCAAGCTTCTCTATTGACTCATACGCGGACGAAGTCGCGAGGGTCCGCTAGTTAATAATAAAAATGTACTACAATAAAAACATAATCGTTGTTCACGCTCCACTTTGCACATCTTTAGTAAAAACACAGCCTGATAGATCATCTTGCTTTCCATCAGGCATAATAGTCATCAAGCGTTAGCCTATCTAATATTAAAAAAAAAAACAGAACTTTACATAATATAATTAAATATAACGGAGAGTTCGCTGTCAAAATTGAAAAAAAAAATTTAGGTAATTTTATCCTAGTGCAAATAAAATATCCGAAAGTGATTTTGAGATGTTGTAATAATATTTGCTTGCTGTAATAATGGTAGTGTTGCGGTGAGGTTGGGAAACCAGTTTGACGGCGTTCTTGCCGGGGGCGTGTTGTAATATACATTTTTATAATGAACGATCATAATAAGGAACTATTTGTTAGGCAAAAATTAGACAATGTTAAATTAAATCTTAAATAACCATCGCACCCGGGGAGGTGCAATAGTTATGTCGGACTCTTACCGACTAAACCCCACGGTGTTCAAACACGTCACGTGACTGGGTTACGGGAACGCTTTCGCACACGACAGCGAATAAAAAAACCAACATCACGCGGTGTTCCCAGGCGGTCACCCATCCAATGGACGCGCCCGATGTTGCTTAACTTCGGTGATCGGACGAGAACCGGTGTATTCAACATGGTATGGACGTTGGCAAATATTCATGTAGGCCTATCACAGGCACTTATGAAGCGTTCATACATATATGTTTACATAATTGTAAGGGGATGGTGATAACTTCGTACGCCAACTTAAACCTAAAGCTACGAGGGTTCCAAACACGCCCTGGTCTAAAAAGAGCCTACAACTTTTTTTGCTATCACCATCTCACCGTTCATTTATATTAAGCTATGAAGCTAGAGCAATTCACAACCCAAGCTTTTTTATCGTACAAGTAATTCTTAATATTATAATAGGATTTTTCTGTAAGCTTACGTTTTATATAAACTTTAAACTTATTGAGAGACATCTCAAAGATTTCATTTGGTACTTTATTATTAAATAATATACAATTGCCCTTGAATGAATTTGCAATTTTGTGTAGCCTAGTAAACTGCACAACGAGTTTATTTTTGCTTCTAATATTAATATTGTTACAGTTAATTTTATTTTTAAATATTGTTATATTTTTATGGATATAAATTAAATTTTCAAATATGTACTGACTATGCACCGTCATTATTTTATATTTATGACTCTTGAATAGGTCTTCTTTATAGGTTTTTTGCTCTTAATTAGGTCGTGACGACTTTGCTCCATTTTTCCTGTCATCTCTTTGTGAATGTCCTGCCCAACTCCATTATTGCATGTCAATCTTACGAGATGGAAAGAGAAATAGAGGCCGAACAAATAGGAGGTGGGAAGACGATATTAAACAGACCGCGGGACAAAACTGGCGCAGAGTAGCGCATGACAGGAAGCAATGGCGGGAGCTAGAGGAGGCCTTTGCCAACAGGCAATCCGAAACGCGTGTCATAATAAATAATTAATTTTAGTACATAATTTTAATTCAATATTATTGTAAAACCATAACTAACCTAAAGAATCAATATATAATAAAAATTAGTAAAAATACTTACTGTTATTATTTTTAATATCGTATCAATGTCGTTTCGGAGTCGCCTAGTCTAAAACTCATACCTACTACTTCGAAGTTCGAGCCGAAATATGACGCCAAAATTATGAATCATAGACAAAGATTATTTTTGTATAATAATCCAGACTCCGCTTAAGGAGAAGAATAATGGTGGAATATTATGGTTTTTTATATACATATTTTTATTTTAAAACTGTCTAAGCTAACTAATTAAAATGAATTTACTATTGGTAACATTATTATTATGTGTGTAATTGCTTTTTGTTCATTGTTATTTTTTTATATTTCCAGTCGGTCCGGTTAATGAGAGGTATATGTCAATGAGTATACAAAACACTACGCTAAACGCGTTTCGATTCTCACTAGGCATTCCATCACCAACCTATAAAGGTCCCACTTCTGGGTGCAGGCCTCAGGTTTTAGGGTATAGACCCACTACGCTGCTTCAATGCAGCAGATATTTAAAATTGAATTAAATTAATATACTACGACAATACACACATCGCCTCTAGTCCCAAAGTAAGCGTAGCTTGTGTTATGGATACTAAGATAACTGATGAATAATTTTTATGAATAATATACATAAATACTCATAATATATAGATAAACACCCAGACACTGAAAAACATTCATGTTCATCACACAAACATTGTCCAGTTTTGGGAATCGGACCCACGGCCTTGGACTCAGAAAGCAGGGTCGCTGCCCACTACGCCAATCGGCCGTCAAAAATTGTCATTAGTTATTTAGTTCGAAGCTAGAGAGCTTTTTATACCGTCAGCTACTATAACTAAGTATCATAAATGGACATGAGAATAGAAAAATCATATTAAAGTCTGTCCATCCGTTTCTTTCTTTTTCGGATGGACACTTGCCGATAACCACCTGAGGGGTTGCTACGTCACCGGGGGAGTGGGGCGAGCGCGAAAGCTCGCCATGAGAAGAGCCCCAGGCTCTATAACAAGCGCTACTTGTGTCAATTCTATTGTACGCAAATCTCTAGATTAACTCATTTGACAGTTGTGATATATGGCAACGTTCTGTGTATCAAAGGATAGCACTATTAAGACCTGTCAATTTAGTTTAGATATTTGTGTACGATTTAATTGGCACCACTGTTTTTTGCATTGAAAATAATACGATAATTTTAGACCCGCCGTAAAGCCAAGGTTTAAGTAAACAATGTAAAAATCAAGTTACAAAAAAATAAAACAACAATATAACATAATTAAAATTATATTTATCAATAAGGAACGTAATGATAATTATAAAAAAAAAATCTCATTTACTTAATTACACTAAAAATTTAAGTACATTTTTTTTACTATAAAGTATAACTAATAACTTATTGTATTGTAATATTAATTATTTATATTGGTTCTAAATCGTTTTCATCTACACAAATTTCTAAACAAAAGTTGACAAGAAAATAGACCTGTCAATTTAGTTTTATTTAGGAAATGTAATGTAACGATTTAGCACCATTTATTGCATATTGTAATCAATTTTAAAAAAAATAACCAAATGATTTAAAAACATTACGTAAAATACATAAATATTATTCAGAACCATAATAAAATCTTTCGCATTATAAGAACTTTATGTATAAATAACTTCATATCCGGAGAATTTTAATTCTGTTTTACACAAATCTCAAATTGACAGGTGTAAAAGTATAGCACTTTTCCACATGAAACAATGTTTATGAACGTTTTACAGAAAACTTTTAAACACAATGTTAAACCCTGTGTAACCTGTCAACTGATTTGACTTAAGAGATTAGTACAATACAGAATTAGCACTATTTTAACAGTGCAATGACTCCGTAAGTTAGTACCAGATTAAGATATAGCTCACACTTCGATTTTGCACGTCACCCAAACTACCCCAAAATATGGGAATTATTTAATTTTTGCAATGAGCATTAGCAACAAACAGTATAAGAAACGAGAGTTCGCAATGAAATAAATGAAAAAAAAATCATGAACTAACATCGCCAGTTAAATAGAGGTACTATGTAAATATAGCCTTGTTAAAATTATTGCTGCACACTATAACTCAGTGCATAGACTTTATTACAGGGGTACAGACTTAATGATACGTTACATCGACCACTTTTACCAAACTTGGATGCAATCAATGATGTTCTAAATAAAAAAAAATTAAAATGTGCATAACAATATTCTCCATTTTAAGTCCTGTCAAATATGGAATTAAACTAAACTGACAGCTCATAAACAAATCTCTCAACTAATTTGACATCAAAAGCCCCATAAAGAAAAAACAAGAAGAAAACTGAATACCACTACAATTAAACCAGTCAATTTACAGCTCTTGTTTAACCAATTTGCACTACTAAAAGAATATTTTAAATCTAAATCTTAAAAATTAGATACAATATTTTGACTTTATATTTAAAAATACTAAGAATTAACAATATATTTATAATGGTGCTAACTCATTTTAACTAAAACTAAACTGTTAATAGCTTCGTTTAGTCATATTAGATAGAACTTTATAATATAGTAAGTATCATTTTTTATAAATTTAAAATGCATACAAAATTTTCGGAACCGACAAGATTTGAAGCTGCGACTCTCTGGCAATCGCGGCCTGAGCGCTTTTTCCAATTGAGCTACGGCTCTCCTACCGTATAATTATATATGAATTTTAAATTTATAAAATTTATAATTCCTCCAAGCGTAAATAAAAAACACTAATACAAATAATAAAATTATAGTATAGATACTTCAACTCAGTTGTGCGCGCGGCCCTATGTGTGCGTGCGCTTGTAAATATACAACTTTCATTCGTGTGGCAGTGACGCGGCAGTCGTCGTTCGAGCAAGACGTGTTCCTATCGCTTTTTCTTACGGGTACAGTCGTTTACGAAAATGTCTAGTTCTTCACGGAAAAAATGTTTAAGGAGTCAGGTAAATATTTTTTATTTTTAAATTTAGATGTAATGAATAGGTATTTATTATGATTCTATATACGAAAAAATATATCCTTGTTGACGTTTACGTATTATTGTTTTAGACTCGAGAAACCATTGCTAAGGTATACGAATTTCTGAAAATAGATGCGAGAGATATATTGGAACTAGTAAGTGATCCAGTTTGCAGTGCAAGTCCAATTTTAATATCGAAACTAAGTGAACATTTAAATAGCGTACGGAAAAGAACAGCAATGGCAGTGGGGGTATCAGAGAGAACAGTTACTAATATATTGGCTGAAGGAAAAGAATCTGACTCTAAGTTTAAATCTCCGCATAAAGACCGTAAAAAACGTTTAAAGAAGTTAGAATTAGACAACTTTAACGTTGATGTTATACGTTCCACTATTCAAAATTACCATTTAGAACATCGTGAGTTACCTACCTTGCTAAAGTTGAAAGGAATATTTCAAGATAAACTTAACTATGATGGAAGTATTTCGACTCTGCGTACAGCTTTGTTAAAGTTGGGATACAAATGGCGAAAAACTGTGGATAACAGACGTGTTATTATAGAGCGGCATGACATCCAAAAACTACGATTTTCCTACCTAAAAAATTTACTCAGATACCGTCAAGAAAATCGGTGTATCGTATATACAGATGAGAGCTATATCTTAACTAATCATGTTCAAAACAAAGGATGGGGTAATAAAGATGGACCACCTTTAAAGAGAAACCTGTCGAAAGGACAAAGAATTATCATTGTGCATGCTGGTTCAGAACAAGGTTTCGTACCTAACGCACTATTGACATACAAAGCAAATAGTGTTTCTGGTGATTACCATTCTAACATGAACGCGGAAAACTATGAAAAGTGGCTAAAAGAACGTCTAGTACCGAATCTTCCACCTAACTCTGTGGTTGTGCTTGATAATGCCTCATACCATAACGTTCAAAATGACAGAGCCCCAAATTCGAATTCCAAAAAAATAGAAATGCAGAGATGGCTGACAGAAAAAAATATAGCTTTTAATCAAGATATGAAAAAAATTGAACTGTATGATTTGATTAAAAAAAATAAAGAAAACTATATCTGTTACAAGATTGATGACATACTTCAGCGATATGGCATAAAAGTTCTTCGATTGCCACCATATCATCCTGAACTAAACCCCATAGAAAATGTGTGGGGAATTTTAAAAAATTATATTGCTTCGCGTAATGTCGACCAAAATGTGACGGAAATAATGAAACTCATAAATGAATGTTTAAGTCAAATTGATGAAGGGATGTGGGGTAATACTTGTCGACATGTACAAAAGAAAGAAGAAGAATACTATAGACATTTTGACATGGAGTCAGAATTCATAATTAACCTTGATGAGAGCAGCGAATCCGAAAATTCATCATTTGATTTTTCAAGTAGCGATTCAGAATAATGTTCAATAAATAAACATTAAATTACCAAATAACTGTTTTTTTAAAAAAAAACCCGTATATAACCCGTAAATAACTGTATTTGTATTTGTACCCGACTGTACCTCTTGTCACGCACACAAAGTCACTGTATATGTACAAGGTTTACCCACACATAGGGCCGCGCGCACAACTGAGTTGATGTATCTATATCAGTTTAATTCTTTAGTTTTTAGTGGTGGTTATACAAAATTAGTAATTTTTATTTAACTTTAAAATAAATTTTGTGTAATTTCGCCAAAAAATCGAACTAGCACCATCAAATTTAAAATAAAAAAAGTAAATTAATTTCAATTGCATTATTTATAGTGCTTAAAAAGAAAAAAACTCCTAATATTTAAAAGTATGTCTTTTAACAACTTGCTAAATCAGGTACTTACATAAAAATACTTTTTAGACAATGTAAAGTAATATGTATATACAATTTATTGCTCGAAATATTTACAGAAATTCTATTAAAAATAAAATGGCCAAAAATGTAATACCTATTAATTCATACATATATATATATCTTATACAGAGTGATATTTTGAGAAGGGCACTGCTAATTTTTTATTTTAATGAGCAATTAAAAAATAACTTTCTATTTATTAGATCTGTAACTCATAGCTTGAAAATCATCCTCTCTTATTGATTTTTATCGACTTTAGAAGGGTTCACAATTGAGGGCAGAACATATTTTTAAAACCTTGAATTAATTTTAAATTTTTTAAAGCAAAGCATTTTGGCTATTATTTCCCAAAAGGTCTAGATTCGAATTAATTCGATTCGAATTAGGGGCCAAAGACAATCTGCAAAGGGTCTGTATCACAGAACAAATTTGTTCTTTAGATGTAAATAGGGGTCAACGAAAGTGGATCTCATGGTGAAGTTTGTATAGCCATTTTTAGATTTTAAAAATATGTACATTTCATAATAGTCAAAAACACATTTAACGAAAGTACAAAAAATCCACCAAAAAACAGGAAAACAGGTAGACAGGTAGAGGTCTTCGAGAAAGTTTGGGTTTCTATGTGATTAGATGTGAGGTAAAATCCGCATAAACAATTTCTCTGCCCCAGCACGGCTAGCTAAATTTTTTTAAAAGCTAGCTCATTATTTTTAAAATTTCAAAAATCATAAAAAAAACGATTTTTGATTTTTCAAATTATAAAAAATTCTGAGCCTTTTAAAAAAAAAATCACTGAAAAAAAAAGTCTGTTTTTTTGCGTCACCCAAAGTGCAGTATAAAAATAAGTACACTAATGCCCATCTTAAAATACCACCCTTCGTATATAGTTTTATATGTATAGAATAATAATTGTGATGATAACAAAACGTGTAAGTTCGTTACACATTAGGCAAGATAATAATTACTAATTAATATTATTATTGCGAAACGGAAATAATAAAATAAATAAATAAATAAATAAATAAATAAATAAATAAATAAATAATTATTCATTAGCGGAAACACGATAAGACTTGAAGTCTAACGAGTAGTAGGTGTCACGTAAAAAGATAACTGACCTGACCTGCCCACGCGCTATTATTAATGACATTATAAAAAAATACAAGTATCATTATTATTTTAGAGTTAAAGCTATCGCGCGGCAGTATTAATTATTCTAAATAATACAGCCGCGCGGGGGCGAAAATCAAACCCCATTCCCTTCCCGCCAATATAACGAAGAACAGAATGCAGCGTCCTTTGCAATACTACCACCATCTTATGCGATCATCCGCCCGTCTGCCCAGCTTGATTATAGAGAAACCGTCCCGTGGTGGAGACGCTTTTAGTCCAGCGACTGTGTATGACAGTGGACCGTTATAGGCTATTGATGATGATGAATATCGTTTGGACACTCACGTGAATTTACGTCAGAATAAGCTCATATTATGTGCACCAAATAGGTTCGAAATCAGTGGTGCATGTTACGACGAAAGTTCAAGTGATTGTCCAGCCATTATTTTTCATACCATTTCATAAAAATTTACTTTCATAAGTTACAACATTTGTGTCTTTAAGCAAGTGACCAAACACCATCTTCACTCAAGGTCTTAACTATTTATTTATTATTTAACGATCTAAATCATAGGGCATCTATGTATTTAAAAGACAGTTTAAATTAGCAGTTTGACAAACTATTCCTTTGTTAGATTTTTTAAATCATGATATTTGTATTTAATCGCAAAAGAGTTTTTACTATCATAAGCGCTCTTTTTACGTGACACTACTTACACCATTATGTACAGATATGCTAGCTTAGTGCTTATTAGGTGTAGATTCTTACTGAGGGAGTCACATTCGATTCCCAGACACAACTGAGTCACAAATTACATATAAGTATTTGTTGGAACAAATGCTTACTTGACATTTATGACTTGTGGAAACGAACCTTGGGAGACCTGAGTTGGACAAGGTTTTTTTTTTTTTTTATTTATACTTCTTTTGGCATGTTAGGGACAAATAGTGAGAGTACATACACACACTGAATTTTGTGGATTATTTGTTAATAATAATTTTAACTCCTCAACAACATTTTTGTTTTAAATTTCTTTTTTAAAGGACTAGAACCTATAATGTATACAATACTAGCTGACCCCAGCGCCATCTGTCGGGCTGATTTGGGAATCTAAACCAAGGCTGCCACCCAAACGCATACCGAAAAATTCATTCAACTCGGTCCAGCCGTCTAGGAGGAGTTCAGTGACATACACCACACACACAAGAAATATATATGTAAAGATAATGTTTTAAAAAGTATCTATTTTGAATTTAAGTTAACAAAAGAAATCATTTAACACACAAGTAACTGTGGAGATTCCAATAGGCGATCTATCCACACAGTCTAACCATTACAGCATGAGCTAAAATCACAATCTTACAACTGTCTAAAATCTGACTTACCATTAGCCTTAATTTAGTGTTTGTTAGCTTGGTTACAAAGAGGATCTTGCTGTCAGAATAATTATATTATATTAATTAAAAATAGGGGAATTCCATTAAGAAAATACCCTATTTGACATGCTTGGTAAGCCTATAACATCCTACATACTCTTAAATACCTCTAAACGGTACATTCTGGTGAACAAATAAAAAATCCTTTTTGGTCACCAAGCCAGCTGCGTTAAATTAATGATTACCATTTACACCATTAGTACCATTACCGTTCATTGACTCGTGCATGCTTTTCAAATGGAATGGACTTATAGAGAAAACTTCATTCTCGACCAAGTCTTTCAAATTCTCACCGCCGTATGACAACAACGGTGAGATTTCAATGTCAATATCATCCTCGACAATGCCTCCCGCTTGACGTATATACTTTCTGTGTAGCCTCAGCAAATCCTCTCTTGTAGTCGACGGACAATCTTTTTTAGCTGAATCAGCGTTTTTAAGCGCAGAAAATTCAACGTCTCTAGCTACTTCTAAGCATATGAAGTTTTCCGCGAATTCGAAAACGTCGAAAATGAATTTCTCCATTTTAATACCGTTCGGTTCTGAGGGTTTTTGTTTAATGCCATTGGCATCGACATATGGAATTTTTTTCTTGGCAACATGTAGCTTCAGTTTCGATTCGTAATTGCATATTTTAAGTAAGAATTCCGATGAAAAGTAGTGGTTGCAGATGTTACCAGCGGAAAATGTGAGTTGTCCATCTGGATTCCGACGTTCAGCTGCTTCATCGGTAAGCTCAGAATATTCAACAACTTTGTAAAATCCGTTCACTCTACATACCACTCCTACTGGTTCACTTGGCGAAGATTTCCTCACAACTTTAGCGGCACAATCAGCATTCTTCGTTTTACAGTAACCAATAAAAATTGGATCGGCAACTTTAATTAAAATATTATCAACTGAATGTGCGTGTAGGTGTTGCACACCACGTTTAACAATATCGTCTAAAACTCCTTGGCTTTTTAATGATCTGTAAATCCCTCCATTACCATCTGGGGCGGATGACAAGTGGTATTTCTCGTCTAGGAATATTTTTCCGTCAAAATCAAAGCAAGGCAAACGGCCCTGTTCAAAGAAAACAATATCCTCTTCTTTTAAACCAAAGTAATTATGGCTTTTGAAGAATTCAGCTGTCGGTGCCCGTGTGTGTTCTGAGGTCATGATGTACCAGGTGATTTTACCCGCCTTGCCTGTATGCTCTTCAGCCATTCCTTGCACTCGTAGAATCCTCTCCGCTTGAATTTGGAACAGAGTTTTCCTAGATGGTAATCCAACATCATACATGCCTTTTGGATGTCCGAAACCCAGTCTGGTAGCTTGACCACCCGCCAATAATAATACTCCAACTTTGCTCTCGGAAATTTCCTTAAAACCAATATTTTCGTACATCTGGACTTTCGACTCGGTCAGTCCTGGCACGGATTCGTAATGTGCTTGAGGTATTGGCTTCAAATCGTCATCCGTCTTCTCCAATATCACTTTCGTGGATTCCATTGCCCGATGGAAAATATCGCTCATTTCGGATAAATCCAACTTGTTAATTTCACTCGCCAGTTGTTCCCGCTCATTTTGGGAGAGCTCCGGCCAATATTTGACCAAGTGCTCCTGGCCATGAGCGGCCAAACGGGTGTGCAGTTCCTCGTAAGACATTTCGCGATAACTTAAAACTTACGCGTTACTAATCAATGTGTTATCAAGTCCGATCGCGGCGATTAGAAAGTATATACTGGCGGTACCTTGCGGTCGTACCGCTGCTGTTCATTTTCACCATTCTCCCACCACGAAATAACTAAAACACGTCGGCTGATTTACAAATGACAGTTCCCGTGTTTATTTACATATTTTTTAGGACTAGTGTACATGGATGAGCAAAAGTTGACGCA
Organism: Pararge aegeria; assembly: GCF_905163445.1. NCBI lineage: Eukaryota > Metazoa > Arthropoda > Insecta > Lepidoptera > Nymphalidae > Pararge > Pararge aegeria. The sequence continues at coordinate 5,869,675 of NC_053206.1, read as the reverse complement.
TTCATTACAATAAATCGTCATGCGCGTTGAACTTATTAATGATTTTAATTGTACTATTTCTGTCAGTGCTACCATAGGCTACACTAAAAATTTAGCCTATGGTAGCACTACTGTTTTAGTAAAATCGGACCAGACCAATGTTGTGGGCGAAAAATCGAACAGCGTTTTACATTTTTGTACAAATAAAATTTGAATATTTGTTTTTGAACCATATTATTTAAACCGCTTTGCATGCAAATGTTTTATATTTGACAGGTGTTCCGCAAAGGTTATTTTTTTTCCTTTTTATAAAATACGTCCTTTTGAAGTGAAAATTCACAAATATCAATGCCATTAATTATAAATATGATAAACGACTGACCTGACCTTACAGGCAAATATTGGTAACCATACAGTCTGTATAAATACCAATATATGCCTGTCAAAAAACAGTAACAGCTATAATAAGGGTTATTTGTCTGTGTTTTAACTTTAGTTTTATTTTCCTGTGACATTTTATTTTAGGTATGGAGGGTAGAGGTAAGGAGAGTCATCTGTGTATATGAAAAAGTGTCGTCAAAATGTATTAAATTAGGATGGCGCCACATTTGCATCAGGGTAACTCTTAAAAGAAGCGCCAAATATAAATATTGTTAGAGTAGGCTTGAAAAATAAACAAGGAAGTATGGAGATACAAGGAAGTAAGGTTATATTTACCACAATATTTTGTACAACGTAAGTTGTTGAAATTCTCAATAATTAACTACTTTAGTCGATAATGACATTAAATTTTTAACTCGGCATACTTCAATTCATCTACGATTGCTACATTCATACCATACCCTGTGCATCCACCAGCGCCATTGTGGAGGATTTTTGAACTGTTATTTAGCGCATACACTGGACACTTTTTCAACTTTTCTGCCATATAAGATGACTCTCCTTACCTCTACCCTCCATAATTTTAGGTAGGTATATGGAGGGTAGTTGTAGGTATATGGAGGAGTGTCCAGTTGTTGCGCTAAATAACAGTTCAAAAATCCTCCACAATGGCGCTGGTGGATTTTAACGACACTTTTTCATACACACAGATGACTCTCCTTACCTCTACCCTCCATAGGTAGGTACTATGGTTTTAAGTTAATCGTCTTTGTGTGTCATACGCAAATGGGCAATGGCATACTTGTGTTCAGGGAACTGTGCTATTTTCTGTTAATTGTCGTAAACTTTGTGCTAAATATAATTTATAGTGTGTTCCATTACTTTTTGTACACTATTCAAGTAATATTACAACAAATCATCGATGTAAATATGACTGACAAGCCGAAAAACCGCAAAGGAAACATGCCAGTTCAACCTAACCAAACATTCTCAAATCGAATTATTGACGAAAATTGGAAAAAATTGCTGTCAAGCAACCTCATGGAAGTGAAAGCCGAGAAAGTAGAGGAAAAAAAAAACCATTTCACCGGAATTTTTCGAAGGGCGCGAAAGAAACACGCCGACGGCTCTACCGACGTTACGGATTTAAAAAATTTGAATATAAATAATATATCGTCAAATAATAACATAGAGAAGATAAATAGTGTATCTGAATGCAATTATGCACATAAGCAACAATCCAGCAGTAAAACTCAAAATAATGCAAGCAAAAACAAAACAAAACTGACCAAGTTCATAGCAATGGATTGTGAAATGGTCGGTGTTGGATACGAAGGCGGTGACCACATGCTAGCAAGAGTGTCTTTAGTCAACAAATTCGGAGATTGCATTTACGACAAGTTTGTGAAGCCTCAGGAAGAAGTTGTAGATTATAGAACAAACATTAGGTAAAATGTTCATTTTCATCATTTTTCTAACCTTATTAGTATCCCACTAGTAGGCTACCTGCTTAGTTAGTTAGTGGTGAGAATGTTTTACTACGGACCACACAGTCCTGGGTTTGAATCCAGGGCCAGGTCAAAATGGTCATGGTATTGTGTTTTTCCTTTTAAGAATTTTCAGTAGTGCTTCAGAGTGCACCTTCAGTGGCTGATCCTGGTTATTATTAATAATTTGTGATAGTTGTTTAGCCCACCAACCCACATTGGATTTGTGGTGGGTCTATGCGCTGACACTATCATCGTATTAGAGAGGAAGCATATGCCCAACATATGAAAATTAAGCTTGTTAAGTGAAAGTCAAAATCTTCTGAAAATGCTCTTGTTTCGGAGCGAAACATGCGTAGAGGGTACATTGCCGAAGATCTGTTAGGTGTGGAGTATAAGGATTGAAGAAATTATAAATTACACCATACTATAGATTTATACTTATAGATTCTCCTGCTTTTTACGGAGTATAGCAAATTAAGCTTAATTTTCATAATATATTATGGATTTCCGCAAAGTTACACCTGCTTCTATCCAATATGCCCAACAGTTGTATTGTTAGTAGGCTGCAGATGATATGATGCAAAGTGTGTCATAAATATAAGAGGACAATGCCAATGCAGTTTTCCCGTTCATAAGACAAAAAAAACCTGGATGAAATGACAACTTACAAGCAAAGCAAGTAACGGAAAAACCCAACGATTTTTGGCTCGACCCAGGATCAAAACCAGGAATTTGTGATACGAATATAACATACTAATCAGTAGGCCAACAAAAGACGAACATAACAGACTGACCATCCGTAGGCCAACGCAGCATTTTAAGATATACCAAGTATTATGTTAGTTTAATTTAAACCTTATCTTAAAATGTTCCTTATATTCTTTTGTATAGGCAATACTTATGATTTATATAAAATCCAGGAAGGATTGCTCTTGCTACCTAAACACCATAGTATTTACCACTGTGCCAGCGAGGTTGCCATCTCATTAGATTATATGGCAACCTCGCTTGGTCTGGAACCGTCTGTTGTATGTATGTATGTATGTATGCCATATTACATTATTATTTTTTATATTTATCTTTATGTGTGTAATCTGGATAAGTATTTGTCTGTATGTATGTAATAATACACCCCACCAATCGGTTTTCTTGTTTTTCCTAATCCTAAGGTTGCCTGGATGAGATCGCTATAAGCGATAAGGCCGCCTATTGTATCCTACTTTCTAAGTTATACCCGGTTAAGTTTGTTGCGGGCTCACCATCCTCTTACAATTATGTAAATATATATGTACAAGCTGTTGCCCGCGACTTCGTCCGCTTTTGTTTTGGTTTTTCGAAAGACATGTGCCTCATAAATGTGGCAGCACTTTATGTATTTAGGATAGCTAAGCCGGGTGTAAAATCGTAAAACACTTTCGTCCCCTCTCCGAAGGGAACTGAGCTTAATTTCGTGATAAAAAAGCATCTTATATTACTTCTAATACCTTCAGGAATATGTGTACAAAGTTTTGTGATGATCGGTTTAGTAGTTTTTGCATGAAAGCGTAACAAACAAACTTACATTCATATTTATAATATTAGTAGGGATTAGTAGGTATGAACGTCATAAGCGCCTGTGATAGGCCAACATGAATAAAGAATTTTGATTGTATGTCATCAGTAAATGTTTTATCTCTTTCATTCCAGTGGCATTAGAAGAGAGGATCTACTGAAAGGTGAAGAATTCAGGACAGTTCAGAAAGAAGTAGCAGAAATTTTAAGAGGCAGGATACTGGTGGGGCATTCCTTGAAGAACGATTTAGGGGTTCTCTTTTTGTCGCATTCAAAAAAAAATATAAGAGATACTTCAAGATATAAACCATTTAGACAAGTACGTTTTCCTTTTTTTTATATTAATTAGTGGAAGAACTATTTTCCTCATAAGAAGGCTCAGAGTCACTCAGAAGCTGATGGAGAGAGCTCTGCTCTGAGTATTTCAACGTGATCTAATCAGAAATGTGAAGATCCGTGGAAGAACCAGAGTTACCGACATAGCTCAATGAGTCGCAAAGCTGAAGTGTCAATGGGCACATAGTTCGGAGAAGGGATGGATGTTGGGGTCCCAAGGTGCTGGAATGGCAGTCTCGAACTGGACAGCGCAGCGTTGGTCGACCCTCGACGAGCTGGTTTCAAGCTGCACAAAACCATGGAATTTGGAAGTCCCTACAAAAGACCTATGTACAGAAGTGGAGTCTTATCGGTTGCTATGAGGATGATGATGAATTACTGGAGATGGTCTGGCTCCATTTTTGGAGTAACATGCGTTAGGCAAAATATCACTTTCTTTAAGTGTGCAATCCTGCATGCCTGAGGGATCCCTCCCAATCCGCGCTTAGCCAATTTGGTGGAGTATGCCATTAAAAGCATTATTTTTCATAATTTTATTGTGTACTTTTATTACATTTTCACATTTAAATGACGTCGCCCATATAAAGTCACTATACAGGGTCTCAAATACAAATTAATGATAATTTAAACAAGTCATTCAACACCATTGGTTGATCATTAATTCGGTGTTGCACAAACTTAACGTCATCATTAAAAACACCATATTATTGAATGCAAATTCAAAATTTTAGGCCTATCACAGGCACTTATGAAGCCTTCATACATATATGAATGAATGAATGAATGAATGAATATACTTTTATTGCACACCACGAAAAGTACATAAAACAAAAAGAAAAGTATAAAAATACAACATATACAATTTGGCGGTCTTATCGCTATAGCGATTTCTTCCAGGCAACCAATAAAAAACAGTTACAGAAAATAGTTAGGTGCTGCATATATACATATACCCATAAAATACATATTTCATTACTATGTTTACATAATTGTAAGGGGATGGTGATAACTTCGATCGCCAACTTAAACCTAAAGCTAAGAGTTCCAAACGCGCCCTGGTCTAAGAAGAGCCCACAACAAACTTAGCTGGGTAAATTGTTTTTTGTTATCACCGTCTCACAATTTTACACAATAGTTAGAGCAACTCACACCCAAGCTTTTTTATCGTTTAAGTATTGCTGTGGAATTGCCAAGAAAATTTAATTTTTTTTTTTTTTAATATTTACTTTTGATTTTATAGCCATTAGAAATATAAATTATTTTTCCAGATAACTAAAGGAAGTACTCCATCGCTCAAAAGATTAGCAAAAGAAATCCTAGGAATAGAAATACAGCACGGCGAACACAGCTCGGTCGAAGATGCCAAAGCTGTGATGCAGCTATACTGTACTGTCGCTAAGAATTGGGAGCAAGCACTGAGCGAGAACAAAGGTTACAGCAAAAAATTCATTGAAAGCTAACCAACAAAGACTTCATTAATGCGAAGAATACCTTAAAAAAAAATTAAATTCATGATTTGGGATTGTTAAAAAATTCATCATCCTGCGGGTACAGGCCTCCCCTTCGCTAAATGAAACAGTTAAAAGCATACTCCCAATATACACCGGTGGCGTGCACTTCATACAAGCACAAAAGCACTGCCTACCCTAAAATTTTTGTATGTCTCATTAAGGACAAGAATTTCTCCATTTCATGCCATCTGCCTTTTATATGCATACCCTGGTCGAGAACCCTGTGCACGCCACTGATATACACCAATATGGTTTGATGACTTCAACTCTTAGTCTACATGTTACGGGCCCATCAGTGCAATGTTATTAGGATTTTTTTTTACTGAAATCTCAAATAATGGCGAATAATAATAAAGTTATAATTTGTAGCGGGCTTACTTATGGAGGTATGGCGGTTTTATTAACCCCATACCACATACAATAATCGCATTCTCTAAAACCATCTCTAGTAGTGCGGCTAAATTAAAAAACTGTAGCCTTGCTACAAGATTTACTCGCTCGCTATCGTCAGAGTCGTTTTCGGGTATAGAAATACTTATACTAAAGAGTAAAACGATTCCTATTTGTATCTTATCAAAGCTCAAATTCGTTAGCTCCGACTTTTGATAGTACATCAGAATTACAGGATTTGCAACTCTAGAACGATTAGCATTAGGTCCATTTTACGACTCTTTTTATGACTCTTTGAATGCGAGCAAGCAAATTTTGTACTACGGGTATCGAAACACTCTCGTTAAAGTAAGATAATAGATATCGAAACACTCTCGTTAAAGTAAGATAAGAGATACCTAAGACCCATTGTTTTAATATCGAAAATTCTATACAACTGATTTTTGTTTAATACTACAAAACCTCTGATTATTATAGTCGTAAAAATGTAATAGGCCCGTTTTGACATTTGTGCAAGACCATAGAATGTAACTTGGAACGAAACTGAAAGAAACAAAAAAATATAAATCAATTACATAGTGTTTTAAAAAATACGTAAATTTTTTTGGGACGTTAAATAATATGAAAGAATATATCGCGAGTATTCTTTTTGCGCTTACTTCATAGTAGCATGCAATTTATAATTGTTGCGAAACGTTCCGAAAACAGTTACGTTCTCAGTCTTTTTTTTTTTATACTAGAGCTGTAACCATTTTTTTACTGAATATCGAAATTAAATATTGTGTAGTTATCTTTACTGCAAAGAATGAGTTCTCAAAATAGGTTCTAAATAATGAGTCTGAGTTGATGTGTCTGACCAAGCGGCACATGACTGAAGCGTCCCCGCGCGCACTGCGCAGTTTTTCGTTCCTCATCTTGTAAAGTTGACTGTGCGCTCGTTTAAGTTTGATATATATTGTTTACTATTACGTTAACTATGGCTCTTCTATTTTGGACATTAATTTAAACATAGTGATTTGACTCGATTTTTGTGTTTGTTGTTATATAGTACTAACTCTGTTTCAACATGTTGAAAAGTGGACGTATAATCAACAGCCAGTCACGCGTATTGGTTGTGAAGTTAAAGGAATACTTTGAACGAACGAACACTTTACAATACATAATAATATCAATCAAGTACTAATACAAACTTGAATTGATTTATCGTGAGTATCGAGTACAGAGTCTTATGGTTCCATAACTAGTTACGTCGCGATGACAAATGTCAAAACGGGCCTATTACATTTTTACGACTATAGTGTACACAATTTTGAGTTTTATAGCAAGTTCGATAAGTTCTATTTTACTCTAAAAAAAAAAACAATTATGAATTCGATATTTCCTCCAAGTGAAAACACAAAAAAAAAATTATTAAGCATTAAAAAAAAAAAATTGTGTCATTTCTTATTTCTAAAGAGTCTAATTTTAATATGGACCTTTGAAACTTAGATCCAAACTGCCATGTTTCCTACCAGATGGTGCTAAATTGGCTGTAAGACTTATAAAAAGGCATATATTATTTTCTGCATTGGCGGAATAGGAACCGTAGCTTAGTTAGTAATGTGTTAAGGTTGCGATCGACAGAGTCGCAGGTTCAAATCCTGTCTAAACAAATTTGATATTACCTCGCAAGTGTAGCTAAAAACATTTTCATAATAAGTATATTTTATCTAACTGTACAGTGTTTCTATACTCGAAAACATACTATTGTGAGGATACAATTGTTTTGCTAATGTGAATTATGAAGCCTATATAAACTCAGCAAGTTATTTTTTATGCTATCACCATCTCATAGCCACCTATTACCTATAAGGAACATAATTAACTTGTTAAATTGCAGAATATAATGCAAGTTTAAAAAGTACATAAACAAATGTATATGCTGTGAATGCTAAGTGCCTTTTATATTAGTAATAAAGTAAATTTAATATTAACAGTTAAATATAAATAAACGTAAATATTGAAACTCCATAACATAATGGTATTTTCACAATATAAATGAGCACAATATCATTTGTTGTCATACGGAGGCTTCTATATTAAATCTTTGTAAATTTAATCTGTGCTTTATGTTTTTTAAAGTTTGTTGCCTAAATAAATGATTAACAATTTATTTTAGAAGTATTTCATAGTCAGACAATAATTTTTTTTTTCTTGATAAAAATAGGTTTTCTTTCAAAAAGTAGATAAACAATTCAATTCAATTCTTGTTTATGGAAACTCAGTTCATGTCAGTTTTTTTTTTTAATTATTTTGTTATTCTTTGACTTCTGTCCATGAATATAGAAACTAAACGTATGGTTTTGCTCAGGAATAAAAAAAAAATCGGAATTCATTTGTTAATTAATATCTGTGATAAAATTTAACGTCAAATGTTAGCACAGCAAAGTCTGGAATCTATAGAAAAATTGAAGTTATACAGATTCCAACAGACTTTGTATATGCTATGGTGATATAACTAATGGATTAAAAAAAAATGTTTACTATTATATTCAAAGAATTGTGATCTTTTTTATAATTCATCTAAGATTTGAGACATACACTCTGTTAATCCAATTAAACATTTTATAATCCTCGGTGACTTTTATTTCGTCGAACAATGAGTGACCCATTTAATCTGTCACTAGTAAAAAAAAATGCATATTAAGTAAATGAAATTACTAGTTTATTGGTTAAGAAGCATCCTATGTAGAGTAACTGGCGCGGTGCGACGGCGTTTACATTTCAGTCAATTGCAGTCATCTTATACAGCAATAAAATTATTGGAATTGTCATTTAGTTTGATCAGCTGTTATGTGCTGTCCAAAATACTGTTTTTTTAACAATGTTATAGTAAAAAAAGTTATTCTGAATATTGCTTAAGTATTATTATAGTTCGGATGCATTGAAGGGGCTGTCAATGTTTAAAAAAAACGCTGTATTTTCATTAAATTAAAATAGGTATGCTATGTGCCAACCAGCTATGTTCATTAATAACTGCAATTTTTGAAAATATGTAATAGTATATAATAATCACAGACATGTTATTTACCTTAAGAACCTGTTACATCTTCTGTGTTATAAATTATAATAATTAAAATAAACGGTAGGTAATTAAGAAATATTTCGTATTTTTTTTTTATTTGCATGCTCTGAATTACAGTCATTTGAGAAAAGTTTGTATGCGGTTGTACTGTAAAGTGATTGAACATTTTTGTAATAAACATTTTTTTTTCGGAAAAATTGTTGATTTCATTTTACCTTATTGATTTTATTAAGTAAATAAATGAATATTTTATTAATAAAAAGTTATTTATTTATTTTCACCTTTATTATATGATTTAGAGATATTTTTTTCACACGTCAATTACATGGAAACACGAAATTAATAAGAATAACTGCTTTGTCTAATTTAGGACGATCATTTTGACAGCTCACAGAAGAGGGTGAGGTTTTCTATAATCTATAAACGGAACCTTTTCGATTATCTATTATTCCTGACTTGGATTCGTTGCGTGGCAATTATGGAGGGTAGAGGTAAGGAGAGTCATCTGTGTATATGAAAAAGTGTCGTCAAAATGTATTAAATTAGGATGGCGCCACATTTGCATCAGGGTAACTCTTAAAAGAAGCGCCAAATATAAATATTGTTAGAGTAGGCTTGAAAAATAAACAAGGAAGTATGGAGATACAAGGAAGTAAGGTTATATTTACCACAATATTTTGTACAACGTAAGTTGTTGAAATTCTCAATAATTAACTACTTTAGTCGATAATGACATTAAATTTTTTAACTCGGCATACTTCAATTCATCTACGATTGCTACATTCATACCATATCCTGTGCATCCACCAGCGCCATTGTGGAGGATTTTTGAACTGTTATTTAGCGCATACAACTGGACACTTTTTCAACTTTTCTCCCATATAAGATGACTCTCCTTACCTCTACCCTATGGAGGGTAGAGGTAAGGAGAGTTATTTTTCAATCCTACTCTAACAATATTTGGTTTGGCGCTTCTTTTAAGAGTTACCTTGATGCAAATGTGGCGCCATCCTAATTTAATACATTTTGACGACACTTTTTCATATACACAGATGATCCTCCTTACCTCTACCCTCCATAGTGGCAATGCTGCATGGTCAGAATATAATTTGATATTTAATTTTTTTTTAATTTAATTATTCCCACTGCAATATCCATGTATTACGTGGCATATGGGTCTACTCTCCCAATGAGAAGGGGTTAAGGCTGTTGTCCACCACGCTGGCCCAGAATGCCAATGCCAAAAAACTTGACGAGCTGGCATCTGCCAAAATTGACATCAGACAAAGCTTATGTGTCGCTGGATATAATTTTAAATGCCTATAGAATTTTCGGAACCGAAGGAATTTGAACCTGCGACTGGCAATCGCGGTATGATCGCTTTACTACTAAGTTACCGTACCACCGATGCCCATTTGATTATAATATGGTTTTTAGCAACTAGAATTACTATTGGGCTGAATTCATCAACATCCTATAACAGCCCATGGCTTGACAGAAGGCTTCTCCCGAAGGTTCTCAGATCTCTTGAGGAAGGTTACTGTTTTATTTCCAAGGAGCACTCGAAATAAAGACAGACTATTATTATTATTTTTTTATTTTTACAAAAGGAAAATAAAAAAATTATATATGTGAAAGTGGGTTTCTTTGTTTGTCCTACCTTCGCGCCTTAACTAAGCAAACAATCGACTCTACTAACTTTTTCGCGCAGAAAGGACGGAGAGTAACATAAGTTAATTTTTAACCTACGACAAAATTAAATTACCACAGGATTCATAACATAAATTCGTCATAATTCGTCTATTGAGTTAGATTAGGAGTATGGACTTAATAAACATATATTCGTCCCTTGACTGCAATCTCACCTGGTAGTGTGATAATGCAGTCTAACCTGTTACACCCCTAATGGGTTTTTACGCGACATTGCACCGGAATACTAAATCGCTTAGCGGCACGTCTTTGTCGGTGGGGTGGTATCTAGCCACGGCGGAAGTCTCCCACCAGACCAGACCAGAGAAAATTTGACAATTATAAATTCCCAAAAAATTATAAGCCCGGCGCGTATAAATCGTCCACAGTCCACCGGTATAGAAGGACTGACAGAACGCCTTAAATAAAGTACTCTTCGCGTCTGCTGTGCACCGGGCGAATCTGCGGGCAAGGATATTGCCCCTTACGGCCAAGGCCCGCCGTTTCCGTCAATATTCTCGTAGTTCCCTAGGTGGCTCGTGACAACGTGACCCAGATATTTAAATTTCTCGACCACTTTCTTTGTGACGGCCGATTGGCGCAGTTTGCAGCCACCGATTTGGGTTCGATTCCCACAACTGGAAAATGTTTGTGTGATGAACATGAATGTTTTTCAGTGTCTGGGTGTTTATATGTATATTCTAAGTATTTATTTATAAAAATATTTTTCAGTCATTTTAGTACCCATAACACAAGCTACGCTTATTTTGGGGCTAGATGGCGATGTGTGTATGGTCGTATATATATTTTCAGATGCCCACCATCGAGACATACGGTAGGAACATCGCGCGGCCGCTGTTTCGGAGCGTTTAATACCATCATCTCACTCTTTTTTGTGTTATATTTCAGCATAGCTTGACACATATGTCATCGATGTGGCAGCCAACACGTGTGCTATTGGATAGTGGATATTGGATAGAAGCAGGCGTTACTTTGCGGAAATCCACTTCGGTAGTTTCACTTAACTTTAAAGTCAACATCTCCCGATGATGCTCCGGTTTCGGAGCGAAACGTGCGTAGAGGGTGCATTGCCGAAGATCTGTTTGGTGTGGAGTATAAGGATTGAAGAAATTATAAATTACACCACACAGATTCTCTTGCTTTTCGTGGAGTATGGCAAATTAAGCTTAATTTTGATAATATAACACGTGTGCTACTTACTCAACCAGTTGGTCAACATATCGGTTGAACAGAAGTGGAGAGCTTAAACCACCTTGTCTCACTAGTGAGTCTATTAGTATTCTAAATTTAATTATTGTTTATTATACCATCCATTTCTTTAATTATATAGATTTTTTTTTTGTGAAACTTAAATACACTTTAATTAACTAGACTTTAAATGTATTAAATATCTTATTTCTATTGTAAGTGTAGTTTTTCTACAAACGAAGATTACATTTTTGAAAAGATTTTTGATCTTGTTACACCAAAGAAGTATAACTTCTAACGCGTGTACATGAGTACACAAGCGTTTTTTATTTTAAAAAACTACAAACATAACGCGGGAATAAAAAACAAGTGTTATACAAAGTGTTTATTTCATTCAGCTACTATGTACAATATCAAGAGGCGGCGGTACGTTCTGCGCCAGATTGCCGGCGATGTTCTGTTGGAAGTACTGCATCCGGTTCGCCAGTTCGATGCCCGGGTAGGGCTCCGGCTTCTTGGCTGCTACACGGGGCTGCTGGGAAATCTAAAAAATATCATCATACATCAAGAATCGTTAACTTAATAGTTATAAATGTGGCGTCAAGTCATTACTAATAATTAGTAGGTATTACGGGCTTCTTGTAACGTGAGACTTCTCTCACACCATGCCACCATACCTCACGTGCGCCAACTAAGGCGAGGGTTTTTTTACGTGGCGTGGCGTGCGTATTGCGTAGCTTTCAGTGGCGTGAGGTGGAATTGTTAATCGGCGTGGTATAAATTACTGTGGCGTGGCGCGAAGTATGGTGGCGTGACGTGAAATAGACGGCGGTTAATCTGTGGCGTGGCGTGAGAATATAAGGCAATGAGTCTGTTAGCTTAGCGATTGGATTAAGGTAGATTTTTGTGGCGTGAGGTGGCATTGTGTATGGTTTGTTAAAATTGATCGTGAATTCGTCACCCTGCTATCTCAAAGTTCGCCATTAGTTTGCATATGCAAACTAATGGCGAACTTTGAGAACGCGTGGCGTAAGGTGTCACTGTGTAAACTGACATAGCGTGGCGGAAGGTGGGGTTGCGTGGTTTGGAGAAAAGTGGGGAAGCTTGGGAGAGTGGGGTGGCGGGACAAGAAGAAAAGTAGGGTTGCATGGCGTAGCTTAAATTGGGGTGGCGTTGCATTGGGGAAAGTAAGGTGGCGTGGCGTAGCTTAAATTGGGGTGGCGTGGCATGGAGGAAAGTGGGGTGGCGTGGCGTGATATGGTTAGGTGGCTAGGCGTGGCTTGAAAGAACGTGGCGTGGCTTGCGGATAAAGATGGATGTCAGTGGCATGACGTATTGTGGCATTGCGTGTTGTGGCATGGCGTGGCATGGCGTGTTGTGGCATGGCGTATGGATTTACATGGTGATGATGTATGGCAAATGTGACGGGCTTGTAATTACGGACCCACCGTCAGCCGCTTGGTGTAATGCATCATCGTGGCGTGGCTTGCGGATAAAGATGGATGTCAGTGGTATGACGTATTGTGGCATTGCGTGTTGTGGCATGGCGTGGTGTGACATGGCGTGTAGTGGCATGGCGTATGGATTTAGATGGTGAGAATGTATGGCAAATGTGACCGGCTTGGCACCCACCTTCAGCCGCTTGGTGTAATGCATCATCTTAATATGCTTGTATATGGAGGTCTGCCAGCTGAACGTGGCCGGACAAAGCGGACACTTGAAGCTCTTCGACTCCGAGCGGTTGGTGTGCATCGCCCACACGTGGCCCTTCAGTCTCTTAACAGTCTGTGGACGTATAAAAGAAAACACGTGAGTAAACTCATGTACACGCGTAAGAAGTTATGCTTCTTTGGCGTAACGAGACAAAAACTTTTCAAAAATTTTATCTTACACCTTATTCTACGTTTGTAGATAAAACGACAATAACAATAGCAAATAGGTATGGTTTGAATTATTGAAAGTCAACTGTCAAACCTTTTTTTAGAAAAACTAAAATATCGACTATAGCTAACTTCACGGTGTCCGTTTTTGTGACGGTGTGCGCGCGCATCGTAACAATTTACTTTCACAATTTTTCCTTAAAGCGCCAAATGAAGTATAACTTAAAAAAAAAAAACGTGTGCTTGCTTATGTATACGTTTTAGAAGTTATACTTCTTTGTCGTAACAAGAAAGAAATCTTTTAAAAAATTGTATCTTTCGTCTTATCCTACGTTTGTAGAAAAAACGACACTGACAATAGAAAAAAGGTATTTAATACATTGAAAGTTTTACTATAACGCATGATCTAGTTATCTCATCATCGGACCACCAAGTTTCACTGAACATTCAAATTTGAGATTTTTGTACAATTGAATCAATTAAATCACCCGCAGACTTTGACAATTCAAAGTGTACACTGTCAAACCTTATAGCTAACTTCAGGGTGTCGGTATTATGTGACGGTGTGAAAAATTTACTATCATCATTTTTCCCTAACGCGCCAAAAGAAGTATCACTTCAAGGATGAATATTGCTTGTTTAGGTAAGAACATTTTAAAGTTAGCCTTTGACTGCAATCTAACGGGCTAAACTATTAGGGGTATAGCAGTTATATTAAACCCACACCCCTAATCGATTTCTACGCGACGTCGTACCGGAACGCTAAATCGCTTAGCGGCACGTCTTTGTCGGTAAGGTACTAGCCACGGTCGAGGCCGACCCACCAGTTCAGACCAGAGAAAATTCTGAAATTATGAATTCCCGAATTGCCCCTTCCGGTAATCGAACCCTAGATCTACTGTTTAAATACATAGCTCACTGTTGCGCCAGGGAGATCGTCAGAAGCCCGCAATCATAACCGGGTTTTTTTATTGTTATCAATATTTAATATGGTCAGTTAAAACTTTTTAAAAATCATAAGATTACTTACATACCTCATCAAATTACCAACTCACCTCATAAAGTAACTCGGATACCCCATAATATTACCAACACAAATCATAAGATTACTCACATGTCTCACAATACCAACTCAGCTCATATGATTACTCACATGTCTCATAATATTACCTACTTACCCCATAATATTACTCATATACCTCATAAAATTACCAACTCATCTCATAACATTACTAACATACCTCATAATATTACCAACTCACCTTATAAGATTTCCCGCATATCTCGCAAAGATGCTCACCGTCCGGTTCCCTCTTGTTTTTGCCCTCGTGTATATTATTCATATGTGCCACCATTATCTTGGCTGTTTTGAATGGCTGTGAAAATAGAAAAAAAAACAATAATCTATACTAATAATACAGCTGAGAAGTTTTTTTTGTATAAATGTGGTAATACTTGGACCAGACGGATTTGAAAATTTGATGCACTCCCATACGACCGTCGAAGTCACCGGGTTCGGCTCATTTTCTCGCTCAATAAAGTCCACTATAATTTATTTATCTACTCTAACGCATATTTAAGTATTAATGGTATGTTAGAGTATGTATTAGTAGAATTATTTTTTACATTTATCAATAGTATTGTTGCATTTGTGTAGTCTGGTTTATGTATTGGTATGTAGAAATTTAAATGTCACTTGCCTTAAAGCATATTGAGCACTGGTATTTGATGATTTTCAAGTGGTCCCAATCAATGTGATCGTTCATACACCAGCGGGTCGCGAACTTTTTGCCGCAAAAATGGCACGAGTGGCTGGAAACGAAAGAACTAGATTAAAAAAAAAACGAAAAATAGCTTATTATGTCTACTGCAGTTTGGTTGTATCGCAGGGATCGCTTTTAAGCGATAAGGCCGCCATTGTACTACTTAAATTGAATATATCATTTTATGTAGTTGTATACGTGTTTTTTGGTGTACAATAAAGTAAACTTTCTTTTTTTCTTATGCAATACGTGTGTGTGTTGAGTGACATCATCTTTTTGTTTTTAATTTTTTATTTATTTATTTAACACACAAAACTGATCATGACATAAAATAAACATAAGAACAACAACCAATAAAATTAAAACTAGCCACTCTCCTACTCTCTCCTAAATGGCAGTGCGTGCTAGTTAAGTGACATTATTCGTTTTTTTTTTTATTTAAATGCAAGGCGTAAACCTCCCTTTGCGTGGGCTAGATGGAAGACAAGGTATTTTATTATGATTAAATAACTTTTTATCTCGAAATATGAGCATTTGGGCTACCACGATTACGGGGTGAAGAGGGGGATTACGCATGCGCAGTAACGCCGATACAACTAATGCCACCTAGAGGCGAGTTGCTGAACTAAAGAGACAAGCGTGATATTTCAAAAAAGTTCCGCTATTCATCGATAGATGGCAAAACCAAAAAGTATCACGGTCAAATAGCTTAAAAAATATATATACATATTTATATATTAAAAAAATAACATGTGAGCCGTTACGGGACGCCTGGCAGATGTGAAACATCGAAATTGTACTCTGTAAATTATTGCAGATATTGCATAAGATAAAGCATTACAAATTTGTTTCACAAATAAAAAAAATAAAAAAATACAACCAAATGGATAACCACTCCTTTTTATAAGTTTAGTAATGACTGTTACAAAAATAATATTCATTTTTATTGTTACATACGAAATACTAATTTTTTTTGGCATGGCGACACAGGCCGTGGCCCGTGGCCTGTGTCGCCATGCCAAAAATCAGGTTTACCCTACGCCTATAGATGTTTCACGTCAAAAGGTTGGTTACGTCTGCATTCATATAAGAAACTGTGTAAAGTTATAATAAATAACTTAATTATTCCCTAAATTATAACAATATTGTATTTACTTGAATTTCAATACAGGATATAGTTTCAAACACGTGTTCTATTTTTAAATATCCCTACTTCATATTATAAATGTCAATGTAAGTTTGTTTGTTACGCTTTTACGCAAAAACTACTTAACCGATCCTGATGAAACTTTGTACACATATTCTTGGAAGTGTTAGAAGTAATATAGGATACTTTTTGTCCCGACATTAAGCTCGGTTCCTTTGGGAGAGGGAATGAGTGTTTAGACGATATTACACCATAACTCCGACAAATTAAAACCGATTTACATAATTATTTTTGTACTATAGAGGTTATAATATGTGTTTAATTTTGCCCAAACTGTGGTTGGAGGAAGAGGACAGAACTCCTTAGCGGACAGCAGCAAACCCCTCATTTAAGGCTTAGCGATACTGAATACTCTAATTTTTTTTAGATCTACAATAAAATTTAATGCCACATCAAAAAACAAAATCAAACGTAGACGAAGTCGCGGGCAACTTCTAAGCTAGTTATAGATATATTTTAATCGCTATGTAAAAGTGATATTTAATTGATAAACTTAATATAATATGATATATAAATATCATTTAACATCATACTTTGATGATTTGTAATGAAATAGTAAGATAATTGAAAGCTGTCAATAATCTTACTCATTCAACTATATAAAAAGGCGGAGCTCGAATGTGAGGGGATCATTTGTGTTTTGAATTTCGAAGTGAAATAAACGTCTTTTGTCGTTAAAGTTTATATAAAACGTAAGCTTACGGAAAAATCCTATAATAATATTAAGGATTACTTGAACAATAAAAAAGCTTGGGTGTGAATTGCTCTAGCTTAATATAAATTTACTGGAAGATGGTGATAACAAAAAAAAAATTACCCGGCTAAGTTTGTTCTGGGCTGTTCTTAGACCAGGGCGCGTTTGGAACCCTCGTAGCTTGAGATTTAAGTTGGCGAACAAAGTTATCACCATCCCCTTACAGTTATGTAAACATATATGTATGAACGCTTCATAAGTGCCTACATGAAAAAAGAAATTTTGTATTTGAATTTGAACTAGATAAAAAAAAAAAAAACAATAATATCTTATTATGTCTTCTCCAGTTTGGTTGTATCGCAGAGATCGCTTTTAAGCGATAAGGCCGCCATTGTAAAACTTAAGTTCAATGTCGTTTTAGGGGGCGTTCATAAAATACGTGACATTTTTAAGGGGCGGAGGGGGTCGAGTCAAATCTCATCTAATATTACGTTGGAGAGAGATTATAAATAAATAAATAATAATAAATATACTACGACAATACACACATCACCATCTAGCCCCAAAGTAAGCGTAGCTTGTGTTATGGGTACTAAGATAGCTGTTGAATATCTTTATGAATATAATACATATAAATACTTATAATATACAGATAAATACCCGGACACTGAAAAACAATCATGTTCATCACACAAACATTTTCCAGTTGTGGGAATCGAACCCACGGCCTTGGACTCAGAAAGCAGGGTCGCTGCCCACTGCGCCAATCGGCCGTCAAGATTATTGACAGCTGTCAATAATCTTACCCATTGAACGATATAAAAAGGCGGAGCTCGAATGTGAGGGGATCATTTGTGTTTTGAATTTCGAAGTGAAATAAACGTCCATTGCGAGCGTCTTTATAATCAAAAATTCAAATTCAAATTTCTTTTATTTCAAGTTAGGCCCAATATAAGCACTTTTGAAACGTCAAGTCTGTCCGTTTGTAGTGACTCTACCACCGGTTTCCAATATCTTGTTCTACCGTTATTTTCTGATGCTCACATGTACGAGTTCTCGTGCGCGTGTCGCTTGCTGAACCTCATATGATTGTTGTAGCAGTCCCGGCTCGAAAAGCTCTTCCCGCACTCCCGACACTGGTGGGTCGCCCCTTGCTCCTTCTCTCGGTGGTTGCGCATGTGGCGCGCCAGGTTCCGTTTCCACTGGAACAGCTTCCCGCAGACCACGCACGGGTACGAGAGCCCGTCGTGGATAACCCTGGAGAATTCAATAGTAGCTCTTAGTGACAGGTTTAGTAAATTTATTCAAGGTCACAGTCCAAGAAAGCGGTTTGACATTGGGTAGGTGCTCGACTCCCAGCACTCTAATGTTTGTGAGTTATGTGCGTTTTAAGTAATTAAAATATACAGGACTGATAGGTTTAATCTATATATTTAAGATCACAGTCCAATAGGAGCTCGACTTCACTTTTTTGGGGCCGAATTGGAATCCTCGCATTCTAACTTTTCTGAGTTATGTGCGTTTTAAGTAATTAGAATACACGTTTAATCTATTTATTTAAGATCACAGTCCAAGAAAGCGGTTTGACATTGGGTAGGAGCTCGCGTCCCAGCGCTCTGATGTTTCTGAGTTATGTGCGTTTTAAGTAATTAGAATATACCTCACAGGTTTAATCTATTTATTTAAGATCACAGTCCAATAGGAGCTCGACTTCACTTTCTTGGGGCCGAGTTGGAATCCCATCGCTCTAACGTTTCCGAGTAATGTGCGTTTTAAGTAATTAGAATACACGAGACAGGTTTAATCTATTTATTTAAGATCACAGTCCGAGAAAGCGGTTTGACATTGGGTAGGAGCTCGACTCCCAGCGCTCTAATGTTTCTGAGTTATGTGCGTTTTAAGTAATTAAAATATACAGGACTGATAGGTTTAATTTATTTATTTAGGATCACAGTCCTAGGAACCTCGACTTGACTTAGGGCCGAGTTGGAATCCCAGCGCTCTTACTTTTTGAGTTATGTGCGTTTTAAGTAATTAAAATATACATCACTGTATACATTGTTTTATGTACTTTTTGTGGTGTGCAATAAAAGTATATTCATTCATTCATTCATCACTGACAGGTTTGATCTTTTTATTTAAGATCACAGTCCAAGAAAGCGGTTACGCATTGAGTAGTAGTAGGCCGTGGGTTCGAATTCCACGACTGGAAAATATCTGTGTGACGAACATAAATATTTTTCGGTTGCGGGTGTATCTGTATATTATAAGTATATGTGTATAATATACATCAGTCATATTAATAACCATTACACAAGTTACGCTTACTTTGGGGCTAGATGGCGCTGTGTGTAGTATGGTAGTATATTGACGGCCGATTGGCGCAGTTTGCAGCGACCCTGCTTTCTGAGTCCAAAGCCGTGGGTTCGATTCCCACAACTGGAAAATGTTTGTGTGATGAGCATGAATGTTTTTCAGTGTCTGGGTGTTTATATGTATATTCAAAGTATTTATGTATATTATTCATAAAAATATTCATCAGTCATCTTAGTACCCATAACACAAGCTACGCTTACTTTGGGGCTAGGTGGCGATGTGTGTATTGTCGTAGTATATTTATTTATTTATTTTATTTATATTTATTTATATAGTTATTTAAAGGTGTGTGGAGTCCACCAATCCGCATTGGGCCAGCGTGGTGGACTAGCGCCTTAACCCCTTCTCATTCTCATTTTGGTGGGAGGGCACCCGTCATCCCACCAAAAATCACAGAAGGACGGTAACATTTGATCCGATGATGATGACGACGGTCCAACCTCCAAAACCTTGTGTTATCGAACAAACTCAAAAAAAAAACTTTACTTACACGTGTGCTCTGTAACTTTTCTTCGAGTGGAAAACTTTATCACAGCCCTTGCAAGGTATTGTTAGCTTTTCCTTTTGTTTCTCATCTTTATTCTGGGGAAGTATTCTGCAAGAAATAAAAGGATTTTATATGATAGGGTAATAAACCTATCAACCTTGATAAAATACCCTGAAAATAGCCGGGTTTTTTTTGCTATCACCATCTCACAGTCGATTAACATTTAGCTATGTAGTTAGAGCAATTAACCGTATTCCTTTGTTTTAGTCCTCTCACATGGCGGTAAATAAAGGTGAATTTTTTGTAATTTTAGAGGGTCAGATTCTCTAAAGTAATTAAAGTTTTCAAGAAAAGGATTATACAACGTGTAAATGAAACCCGAAATAATACTTCACATGCTCTCAGACTTATCTGTGAAACCGAACACCTAATCGTTTTTGAGTAAACAACTGCCGTAGTTTTTACTGAAAGAAATTAGATACAGCCCTGATATCGCATGCTAAATTAAAATCATGTGACTCATGTAACTTTATTAGGTACGCGTCGCGTAGCGTAGGTACTATGCGCGTGTCGGTTTTATATCTTCAATAGGGTTGTCACAAATAAACCATTGAAATATTTTTAAGGAAAAACAAATATTATTACTATTGATTTAATATTTTAACAGGGTGATTCCTTATAAAATATAGTTATGAATCCTTCAATATTATTTCGTAATTCTGTTACACGGTGTATAGCAGCATGTCTTCACTGGACTTTAATGAAGCATTATCCATGGAAGTAAGAGGCGACTACATTTATATGGATAATGTAGGCTATACCATTCTCAAAAGGCCTGATTCCATCTTGGGAATATAACGAAGAGTATACCCGATTAACTTTAATGTATGCTTATTATCTTATCTTATATATATATATATATATATATTTCTTGTGTGCGTGTGTATGTCACTGAACTCCTCCTAAACGGCTGGACCGATTTGAATGAATTTTTCGGTATGCGTTTGGGTGGCACCCTGGATGGTTTAGATTCACAAATCAGCCCGACAGATGGCGCTGGGGTCCGCTAGTATATATATATTTCTTGTGTGCGTGTGTATGTCACTGAACTCCTCCTAAACGACTGGACCGATTTGAATGAATTTTTTGGTATGCGTTTGGGTGGCACCCTGGATGGTTTAGATTCACAAATCAGCCCGACAGATGGCGCTGGGGTTCGCTAGTATATATATATATTTAATTTAGTAATTCGATGTTTAATATGTTAGTTTAGATTGAATGGTCTAATTATTTCTTTTTATACTCACTTGAGATGATATTTGAGGGTCATTTTGTTCGCAAAAACTTTACCACAGCAATCGCACTGCGGCTTCTCTTGATGTGTTACGTTTCTGTGGTACAAGAGTTTTGCCTTCGTGCTGGAAAAAAGCAAAAAAAGACATAGAGTTATTATATTGAGTAATCATCGTTTTTTTTATCCCACTACACGTTAGCCCTTGACGTATTTTATTATGCAGTCTAAAATGGTAGCGGGCTAACCTGTTAGGGAGTTTGGTAGTCATACCCCTAATTGGTTTCTACGCGACATCGTACCGGAACACTAAATCGCATCTTTGTCGGTAGGGTGGTAGCCACGGCCAAATCCTCACACTAGACCAGACCAGAGAAAATTTATTAATATAAATTCCAAAAGAATATAAGACCTGAGCGATTTGTCATGTTTATAGTACAAGAGGTGGTGACCTACCTGGGCGATTTGTCATGTTTATAGTACAAGAGGTGGTGACCTACCAGAGCGATTTGTCATGTTTATAGTACAAGAGGTGGTGACCTACCTGGGCGATTTGTCATGTTTATAGTACAAGAGGTGGTGACCTACCAGAGCGATTTGTCATGTTTATAGTACAAGAGGTGGTGACCTACCAGAGCGATTTGTCATGTTTATAGTACAAGAGGTGGTGACCTACCTGAGCGATTTGTCATGTTTATAGTACAAGAGGTGGTGACCTACCTGAGCGATTTGTCATGTTTATAGTACAAGAGGTGGTGACCTACCAGAGCGATTTGTCATGTTTATAGTACAAGAGGTGGTGACCTACCTGGGCGATTTGTCATGTTTATAGTACAAGAGGTGGTGACCTACCAGAGCGATTTGTCATGTTTATAGTACAAGAGGTGGTGACCTACCTGAGCGATTTGTCATGTTTATAGTACAAGAGGTGGTGACCTACCAGAGCGATTTGTCATGTTTATAGTACAAGAGGTGGTGACCTACCTGGGCGATTTGTCATGTTTATAGTACAAGAGGTGGTGACCTACCAGAGCGATTTGTCATGTTTATAGTACAAGAGGTGGTGACCTACCTGAGCGATTTGTCATGTTTATAGTACAAGAGGTGGTGACCTACCTGAGCGATTTGTCATGTTTATAGTACAATAGGTGGTGACCTACCTGAGCGATTTGTCATGTTTATAGTACAAGAGGTGGTGACCTACCTGAACGATTTGTCATGTTTATAGTACAATAGGTGGTGACCTACCTGAGCGATTTGTCATGTTTATAGTACAATAGGTGGTGACCTACCTGAGCGATTTGTCTTGTGTATAATACAAGAGTTGGTTACCTACCTGAACTATTTGTCATGTTTATAGTACAAGAGATGATGACCTTACTGAATGATTTGTCATATTTATAGTACGAGAGATGGTGACCTACTTTAACAATTATACATTCTTATAGTTTTATATGTTGACAGTACGAGAGCTGGTGCCCTACATTGAGGAATTGTCATGTTTATAGCACAAGAGATGTTGACCTACCTGAACGATTTGTCCGGACAGTCCGGGCAAATGTTGACCGATTCTATAGCGAATTTGGCACACTCGTGGGCAACCATGACCTTTTTCACTGTCGTCACTAAATTGCATTCGCGGCATCTGCAAAAAGGGATAAAATTATTTACGAGGAAATCATCGCGAGGCAACCTGCACGCCTGTGAGTTCTCCATAACGTTCTCAAAGGCGTGTCGAGTCCACGAATCCGCACTGGATCAGCGTGGTGGAATACGGTCTAAAACCATTTCTTTTTGTCGGAGATCCGTGCCCTGTAGTGGGCCCATGATTGGTTGATATCATGTTGATGGTGATTAGTACTAGACCTTTTTGTGATAGCAGCTGTGTTAAGTACTAGCGTCTTATTTATGCCGCTAACCAGCAATGCTGTGTTCCGGTCTGAAGCGCGTGGTTGCCGGTGTAATTACAGACTCATGAGGCTAACACCTGCGTCTCAGGTTGACGCGACGCCTTTGTACGACGTGTCAGGTATATTACCTGCCCATTACGGGTCTCTTCTCATAATGAGAAGGAATTTTCCCGCTGTCCACCACGCTGGCTAGATGCAGATTGGTGGACTCCACACACTCCACACACCTTCGAGAACATTGACGGCCGATTGGCGCAGTGGGCCACCCTGCTTTCTGAGCCAAGGCCGTGGGTTCGATTCCCACAACTGGACAATGTTTGTGTGATGAACATGAATGTTTCTCAGTGTCTGGGTGTTTATCTATCTTTATATATATATTTCTTGTGTGCGTGTGTATGTCACTGAACTCCTCCTAAACGGCTGGACCGATTTGAATGAATTTTTTGGTATGCGCTTGGGTTGCACCCTGCATGGTTTAGATTCACAAATCAGCCCGACAGATGGCGCTGGGTTCCGCTAGTATATTATAAGTATTTACGTATATTTTTCATATAATTCATCAGTCATCTTAGTACTAAAACACAAGCTACGCTTACTTTGCGGCTAGGTGGCGATGTGTGTACTGTCGTAGTGTATTAATTTATTATTTATTTATTTATTTATTTACTCTCAGGCATGCAGGTTTCCTCGCGATGTTTTCCTTCACCGTCGAAGCATGTGATATTTGAATTACCGAAAACGTACAGAACGTTTATTAGAGCGTAGCGAAGTCGAGCTATTAACCACTGGGCTGTCACCGCTTCAACAAATATATGATGAACTTAATTTTATCACTCACCTATAAGCGATGAGATGTAGCTTCTTGTGTATTTTTATATTGTCTTTTGTGATGAAGAACGCCTTGCATATATCGCATTGATAATCGTTTTCACTTTTCTGAAAAGATAAGGTATTATGTGTATCTGTAGATAAGGTAGACTTGTGGCGATCACTGTTAGTGTCATAAATGGATTTGCCCGTAATAAAGCACGCCGGGCTTATATTACCTTAGTCGCCTCGTACGACACCCGCGGGACATGCTGCCACATTACACAATTACATAATTGATTCTATACATCGGCATGCACCTCATACAACGCGAAAGCATTGCCTACCCATTTTTTTTTAATATAATTCAAATTCAAATTCAAAATTTCTTTTGTTCATGTAGGCCTATCACAGGCACTTATGAAACGTTCATACATATATGTTAACATAATTGTAAAGGGATGGTGATAACTTCGTTCGCCAACTTAAACATAAAGCTACGAGGGTCCCAAACGCGCCCTGTTCTAAGAGCCCACAGCAAACTTAGCCGGGTAAAATTTTTTTTTTATCACCATCTCACAGTAAATTTATATTAAGTTATGAAGCTAGAGCAATTCACGACCAAGCTTTTTTATCGTTTAAGTAATCCTTAATATTATACTTAATAGGATTTTTTTTTTTTTTATAACTCGTATAGTAGGAGGATTTTTCAATTTCACGTCACATTTATGCATACTCTGGTTGAAAGCGACATGCACGCTCTCAAAGCGACTCTATATACAACGTGTAAATGAAAACCGAAATAATACTTTTTTTTATATTAGGAGGGGAAAATCCTCATGGACATCCCTATGGATAGTGCCAGACTCCTACCGACTAAAAACCCCTCCTGCCTTCTAAACGTTAGTGTACCTGCCATTTGGCCTACCACTAACGTCGTTGTCCTACCGTCCTTCTCTTTCGTCCCTTTCCTTTACTTTTATTATCTCTTCCATGTACTTGTCTGAGACTTATCTGTGAAAGCCGAAAACCTAATAGTTTTTGAGTAAACAACTGCCATAGTTTTTACTGAAAGAAATCAGATACAGCCCTGACATCACATGCAAAAGTAAAGACTCGTGTCACATTATTAGGTACGCGTCGCATAGCGCAGGTAATATGCGCGTGTCAGTCTTTTACCTTCAATAGGGTTGTCACAAGTAAACCCTTAAAATATTATGAAGGAAAAACAAATATGTTTCTTTCGATATAATATTTTTACAGAGTGATTCCTTATGAAATATATTTATGCACCCTTCTAATGGAGATTGGCTAATAATAATGACGTCACTCTGTTATGGCGTACGGAGGTTCAGGCGAAATAAAGTTTATTGAAACCTATTACGGTGTACTTCACAGCAAACGTCCTGTGCATCTTATTTAAGGCATTTTAGATAACAATTGTGTATCTTAATGTATCACTTACTCATAAACTTCCCCACCATAAACGCATAGTTTCTAAGGGGATGGATAATTATGTTGGAAAAATATTTGTTACTTTTATTTTGAACAATAAATTAAAAAAAAAAAAAAAAAAAATCGGAGCAAGTTTCCTTCCGCTTATATGAATTTCACGTAGTTTTTTCCACATTTTAGATTCAGGTGCACCTCAGGCACTCTAGATAGCAAATATTTAAGTATACTTACTCAGCGGAGCATGTTCCCCGTTTTCGTGTCGCGGAGAGTGGCTAATAATGTTGACGTAGGGCAGATGGAGGTGTAGGCGAGATAAAATTAATTTAAACCTACTACTGTGTACTTAACTGCGTTGGAATCGTCCTATGCATCTTATTGAAGGCACTTTAGATCACAAATGTGTGTCTTAATGTGGAACTTACTCATCGGAGCACGTATCCCGTGTATGTGAATTTCACGTCATTTTTCAAATTTCAGATGCAGGTGCACCTCAGGCACTCTAGATAGCAAATACGTAAGTATACTTACTCACCGGAGCATGTTTCCCGTTCATATGCACCTCCATCTGCTTGGCGGTGTTGAACCCTATGAGGCAGTGCGCGCACTTGTTGCGCAGGCGCAGAAACGCCTCGCTCGCCGCGTCCGTCTGTCTGACGCGAAGCATTTCGTCTTCGTCCATTTTGTAAAGCTTCACCAGGTTCTCTGGAAGGTTCTTCAGCTTTCTACTGTTTATTTTAGCCTGCAATATAATAAATAAATAAATAAATATACTCAGACAATACACACATCTCCATCTAGCCGCAAAGTAAGCGTAACTTGTGTTATGGGTACTAAGATGACTGATAAATATTTTTACATATTTTTGAGTTATATTAATTCTATAAGACTTTATTTTATATGATCAAAATGTCAATCTATTTAAAAATATTCTATGTTGGCTTATATCGGGCTGGAACTCCAGAAGAACCGTATAATATTTTTGTACCATAAAATGATTTTTTTGTGTCATCTGTTTTGTGTTATGTCAATTGACGGCCGATTGGCGCAGTTTGCAGCGACCCTGCTTTCTGAGCCCAGGGCCGTGGGTTCGATTCCTACGACTGGAAAATGTTTGTGTGATGAGCATATTCTAATTATTTATGTATATTATTCATAAAAATATTCATCAGTTGTCTTAGTACCCATAACACAAGCTACGCTTACTTTGGGGCTAGATGGCGGTGTGTGTATTGTCGTAGTATATTTATTTATTATTATCCTAATATCCTTTTTGAGATATTTCGATGCGTGTGTAAACGGTAAACGTTACGCCAAAATGACGGACACAAGTCAAAATTGTCGGAATATGTTTTTTAAAGTTTTAAGAACTGTCCGCGACAATATAAACTAATTTTTAAGATTGACTCATACGCGGACGAAGTAGCGAGTCGGGACCTTATATTTAGGGACAGTTGATTTCTGTATATCCAAGTATATTATAAGAATAATATAAGCTTTACCTATTGTGCAGATGTAATGTAACTTGTACCTATATTTTATTGAACAATACTTTTTTTTAAATATTTTTATTATTTATTATTTTAATTATCCTATTCCAGATTAAGTGAAATCCAAAAAAATCAAATATCATAAAAATCGGTCCAGCCATTCTTGAGCTATAATAGTACAACTAACACAACTTTATTTTATATCTATAGATAGTTATAATAAACAATTAAACATCCAGACACTGAAAAACAATTATGTTCTTTACAAAAATCGTGGTTACTACACGATTGATGAATTCCTTAACGACAAGGCTGCTTGGAAGCAGGCCACTCCGCTCTCATCTCTCACAGAACAGAAAAATTCTAAAGATTGTTAAACTTTAAAATGATGTTGGAAAAGAGCAATCTGCTGAGTTTCTTGCCGGCTCTTCTCAGTGGAATCTGCCTTCCGAACCGGTGTTAGAGTCACTACAAATACTCTGACTTGACGTTTCAAAAGTGCTTAGAAGTGCAAAATTCATTTTGGATTTTGAATTTTTTTTTTGAAAAACATTTTCCAGTTGAGGGAATCGAACCCGCAGCCTTAGATCCGGAAATAAGGCCAATCGGCCGTCTGCTATTTACAATATACTAGGATTAAATGCAACAAAATACTTGATGTTCCCTTTTTTGATGATGGTAACAAAAAGTAAGTTAGTTTCAAGACGCATCTCGAAAATTACTAAAACGTTGTATTGGAAGTTGGTAAAGATTCGTCGATGTTTTAGTAACACCAAAACCAACCTTTTCCAGTTTCCGTTTAACCTTCTTCCTGTCAACTTTCTTTTTTCTACCTCTCTTTCTCTTCTTGCCATCTTCAGTCTTCAACTTGGATAGAACTAGGTCATCTTCCGAGCTCTGCTGGGTGTGATCCTGTGAGTACTCGTCCACACTGAATTGGAATATATCCGACTGAGTCTCTTCGAACTCTTCTTTTACTTCTACTTCAGCATTATCTAGCTCTTGGATTTTACTATGAATTTCTGTAAATAATCATTATTATTAGAGAGAGAGAGAAAGCGAGAGTGAATGAGAGATATATGCCGTGTTTGTGAAAGAGAAAGTGTGATAAGAGAGGCTGTGATTGAGAGAGACAGTTTGAGTAAGAGTCACAGAGAGAAAGAGTGTGTTTGAGAGAGTGACTCATCCAAAGTATACTTTAACAAGGTTTCGGCTGAACTAGGAAAACTTACCTATCGCCTGTTCAACATTTTCAGTCTTTTCAACCTCATACTTTATTTCTTCCACTGGAGTTACAAACTTGGGGGGTAGTTCAGAGGAAATTTCAAAGGTTTTGGATGAAAGTCTCTGCACTGCATGACTAGATAAATCGGTGGGCGAGTTCAGAAAGAATTGCTGGAAACAGAGCATTTTTTACTTTCATATACAAATTTCTATATGACCAGGATTTCAAAAACCACGGATGTCAACTGACAATGCTAAAATCATTAAATTCATTTATAAAATACTGGCTGTTGCCCGCGACTTCGTCTGCGTTTGTTTTTCGAAAGACATGTGGGATTCGATTTAGGTGTAATTCTACGCACTTTATGTATTTAGCATAGGTAAGCCTTAAATGACGGGTTGGCTGCCGTCCGCTGAGGAGTTGTGTCTTCCATCTCCAACCCCTCATTCATTAGATCTACACGAAATTTGGGCAAAATTAAACAGACATTATAACCTCTAAAGTACAAAAGTTATGGTTTAAAATCATCAAACACCTTCTTCCCCTCACCCAAAAGAACTGAGCTTAATTTCGAGATAAAAAGTATCCTATATTAATTCTAATACCTTCAGAAATATGTGAACAAAGTTTCGTGATGATCGGTTTAGTAGTTTTTGCGTGAAAGCGTAACAAACAAACTTACATTCACATTTATAATATTAGTAGGGATAGGGATAGGGATAATGGTAGCAAGAATGTATACTTGATAGACATGATGACGGTAACAAAGAATCGCTAAAATACTACATTATTATTAGGCATACATTGGGGCAAATAAAAAACTAACTTATGACATTAGTTGCTTTAATAGTATTGATTGGAACCTTACTTTTTGACAGTCACCTTTTATTGTTATGAGGTACACAAAACAGGTAATAACTAAACGTAGATTTAAATATAAGTTATAACAAGCTTTGTTCTAAGTATACGTGACATTGGCGAAATACAAAGTGCCGATATGGCAAACCTAGAAGCCAAAAAAAAGCAAAAGAAGAAGAAAAAGTAAGTCGACGCCTGACGGAAATACACTGCAATGTACACTAAACTGAGAATCGGTGTTTCCAATGTCTTGAGCCGTAACATCCTGATGCCTTGGGAACACGTATTTTTATTTATATTATAAATAAATAAGTATACTACGACAATACACACATCGCCATCTAGCCCCAAAGTAAGCGTAGCTTGTGTTATGGGTACTGAGATAGCTGATGAATATTTTTATATGAATATAATACATATAAATACTTGTAATATACAGATACACACCCAGACACTGAAAACCAGTCATGTTCATCACACCAACATTTTCCAGTTGTGGGAATCGAACCCACGGTCTTGGAGTCAGAAAGCAGGGTCGCTGCTCACTGCGCCACTCGGCCGTCGATATTTATATTTAAACTGAGATTTGTATATATTTTCAATAAATAAAACTTTACAATCTAGCGATCCGCCATGACAGCTGAAACGATGAATTCAAAATTAAGACGTCACTTCTACATAAACTTAATATTGTACCGCCTGAACTTCGAGAATCTATGCGTATATAAAGTATTTTCTGCCTTTAAACGATTAGTTTCTATGTTTTCTGTTATTAATACCAAAACCAATAATCTTTAGCTATGGACTCACTAAAGCTATAATTTGAGTATGACGTCACGAATGCAGCCATGACAGTCGGCGTTTTCGCGGGAAATATTTATAAATATAATTAGCAACTTTTATCAACAAAACCTTTATTTTTTTTATTCCACTACAAGTTAGCCCTGGACTTCAATCTCACCAGCGGACCAACCTGTTGAGGAGTGGGAATAATGGGTATAGTCATACCCCTTATCAGTTTCTGCGTCGAGGAACACCAAATCGCTCAGCGGCACGTCTTAGTCGGTAGGGTGGTAACTAGCCACAGCCAAAGCCTCCCACTAGACCAGAGAAAATTCAGAAATTATAAATTCGCAAATTGCCTCTGTGGGGAATCGAACCCTGGACCTCCTACTTAAATTCACAGCGCTCACCGTTGCACCGGAGGTTGACCAAATAACATTTTTTCTGAAAAAATTACTATTTTCTAGATACTTCAAAACATAGGGCAAGTTTTTCAAAATAATTCATTAGGCCTATTCAGACGTGTATTGTACCTACGGTAATGTCGGTGTGTCTATTGTATATCAAGAAACACATACTATGTTAACATAAACTATGACTATTCCATGCATTCATATTGGACGGCCGATTGGCGCAATTTGGAGCGACCCTGCTTTCGGAGACCAAGGCCGCGGATCCGATTCCCACCACTGGAAAATGTTTGTTTGATGAGCAAGAATGTATTTCAGTGTCTGGGTGTTTATATGTATATCATAAATATTTATGTATATTATTCATAAAAATATCCATCAGTCGTCTCAGTACCAATAACACAAGCTACGCTTACTTTGGGGCTAGATGGCGATGTGTTCAGTGTCGTAGTATATAGTATATATCCCTACTTTATAAATGTCAATGTAAGTTTGTTTGTTACACTTTCACGCAAAAACTACTTAACCGATCCTCATAAAACTTTGTACACATATTTTTGGAAGTGTTAGAAGTAATATAGGATACTTTTTATCCCGACATTATATATATCCATTCGGATAGTCAGGCAGCACTTTCTGCTCTATCTTCTGAGGTTCTAAACTCAAAGCTGGTAGAAAACTGCAGACAATTACTGAATACTCTGGCGCTAACAAACAGGGTCATTCTACGCTGGGTTCCTGGCCATAAGGGGATCATCGGTAACGAAATGGCCTATGAACTTGCAAAGTCAGGCGCTTTGGAGAAGCAAATTGGCCCTGAGCCGGTCTGCGGAATACCCAAAAGCCTGGCGCAACTCACCCTACAAACCTATTGTAATTACCACACACTCATTCGCTGGAGACAACTCCAAGGAATGAACCATTCTCGAGCGCTAATAAGACCATTCAACAAAAGGGCCGCCTCTGAGGCATTAGCACTCAACAGAAAAAACCTATGCATACTAGTGCGAGCGCTTACGGGGCACTGTGGGCTTAATAGACACATGTTCAACCTAAAGCTGCAGGACACAGATCTATGTAGACTCTGTAAGGAGGCTGCGGAGACGCCGCTGCATTTGATCTGTTCCTGCCCCGCGCTGATGCATAAACGCAGCACTCTTTTGGGGAAACACATAATACAACCAGAGGATGCTAAATTTCTTCCAGCAAGGAAAGTGCTGCTTTTCCTGAAGGCGACCAACGCTTGCTGGGAGATCTAGACAGCGGCGTCACAATAGATCGTAGCCGGTCGACGTGACACCAGGGACCAGACGAACCTGAGCCGCAAGCAGAAGAAGAAGATACCGACATTAAGCTCGGTTCCTTTGGGAGAGGGGATGAAAGTGTTTGACGATTTTACACCATAACTCCGACAAATTATAACCGATTTAAACCATTATTTTTGTACTATAGAGGTTATAATATGTGTTTAATTTTGCCCGAACTGTGGTTGTAGATTGAGAACAGACCTCCTCAGCAGTCAGCAGCAAACCCCTCATTTAAGGCTTAGCGATACTGAATACTTTGATTTGTTTGAAATTAAAAAAACAAAATCAAACGCAGACGAAGTCGCGGGCAACAGCTAGTATAGTATAAATATTTCATTACATTAAAACAAAAAAAATTAAATGTTGTTAATACAAAGTGCAATAAAGACATTAAATTTGTATGAATCTTGCAATGTAATGCCGTACATTCATTACTAACCTTTTCAGAATACTCAATCAATATACCGAAGGACTTAATTATTTGCCGTCTAAACCTCATAACATTCTGTGTATGGGCCAGGCATTCCCAGCACACCTGAATCGATAAGCCATCAGGCACCTGGAAGAAAAAAAATTACTTAATAATAAAGCTTTATTTATCCTATCCAATCAAACTTTATAATATTTAAAATCAAGCTTAAGATGGATGGATGGATGGATGGTTGGATGGGTGGATGGATATGGATTGATTGATTGATGGATGGATGGATAGATTCAATTCAATTTTATTTATTTGCTGATACAGGTAAATAGGTGTTACAGGAAAAAAAACTATGCAGATCTTAACTGTACCACGCCAAATTGGCATGCAAATTGTTGTCAGGTTAGTATTTAAAATTTTAATCGATGGTACTACTAGGTACTATGATGATAGTACTTGGCTGTGGCTAGTTACCACCCTACCGATAAAGACGGAACTGGGGTTTTTTCTCTTAAAAGCTGAAGTGATTGTAATGAGCAAGCATTTATGACCATTTGTTTAGGCGTAGGAAGGTCATATGCAAATTTCTGAATGGACCTAAATGTAAGAAAGTTTAAACTCTAAGAATGCCAGCACACAGTTTATATTTTTAACAATGGTTTTTAATACACATATAAACATTTTCAACATTTACAACATTTTCTAAAAATGAATCCTAGCTAAATCGATTTATCGCCTCGAAAACCCCTGTATACTTAATTTCATGAAAATCATTGGAGCCGATTCCGAGATTCCAATTATATATAAACAAGAATTGCTCGTTTAAAGATATAAGATAAGATATACAGAATATTGTCAAAAATATTGACGTTTGTGTGAGTAGCCTAAGGTTTTTTGCAGTCTTTTTTTCGGCGTCAAGAGAGAGGAGGTACCTTGCTCCTGCGAGACGATTTTTAATACTAGCTGGACAGAAATAACTTTTAAATCTAACACCATTTGCTAAAGTTAACTATGGCTGTTGCTTTTTTTTAACTGAACAGAATTTAATAGAAATTTAAAGTAAACTCAACAACCTACAATGTCCTTGAAACCTGTTGGAACTTGTTTTTAAAAAAAGGAACAAAAATATATTCTTCTATCATGGCCGATCTAAAGGTTTTTGTTCTCAACTTTACAAACAAAGCAAAAACATGACTGAAAAGTATGTTTAGAATAATCGTAACACGTAATTTAGATGTTTTTACAATGAATTGGGTAACTTCTAATATTTGTACATGTATTATTTGCCGTAAAACATGCACGTTAAGTTAAATTCCTTACATCGATATTTCCTAAAATCTTGTAGCACCGTTTCACTTCGTCGTTGTAAAACATTTTTCTGTTGTAATTAAGACATCCCACACATATTCCGTTTACATTGTATCCCTCAATATTAATGTTTATTTCACCCATTTTGTACAAAATTATTTTATCAATAAAGGAAGCTTCATTCCTTTCCTTCGGCCATTTTCTGGTTTCTTCGTTTTTGACTTTTGATTTGACAGTTGACTAATGTCATTTTTTCCGTACTCTTTACTGTGGAGAAAAAGCAAAGGTATATTATCGCACAGCCAAGTATTAATGTCAAGTCGATAGTGCAAGTTAAGGCGAACGCACATTACTCAAATTTTTTGTGTTAATTAAAATTAGAGATCTTAGCCATCAGTTTTGAATTAAGAGTATTTGATGTAGTCCTTCATTATGTATTTATATCTTTTATAGATGCATAAATCTATTTTTAGATTATTAGTATTATCTCAATGAGGATACAGATACTATAGTCGTAAAAATATAATAGGCCCGTTTTGACATTTGTGCAAGACCATAGAATGTAACTTGGAATGAAACTGAAAGAAACAATAAAATAAAAATCAATTACATACAGTGTTTTAAAAAATACGTAAATTTTTTTGCGACGTTAAATAATATGAAAGAATATATCGCGAGTATTCTTTTTGCGCTTAATTTATCGTAGCATGCAATTTATAATTGTTGCGAAACGTTCCGAAAACAGTTACGTTCTTAGTCTTTTTTTTTTTTATACTAGAGCTGTAACCATTTTTTTACTGAATATCGAAATTAAATATTGTGTAGTAATCTTAACTGCAAAGAATGAGCTTGGTTCTCAAAATGGGTTCTAAATAATGAGTCTGGGTTGATGTATCTGACCAAACGGCACATGACTGAAGCGTCCCCGCGCGCACTGCGCAGTTTTTCGTTCCTCATCTTGTAAAGTTGACTGTGCGCTCGTTTAAGTTTGATATATATTGTTTACTATTACGTTAACTATGGCTCTTCTATTTTGGACATTAATTTAAACATAGTGATTTGACTCGATTTTTGTGTTTGTTGTTATATAGTACTAACTCTGTTTCAAAATGTTGAAAAGTGGACGTATAATCAACAGCCAGTCACGCGTATTGGTTGTGAAGTTAAAGGAATACTTTGAACGAACGAACACTTTACAATACATAATAATATCAATCAAGTACTGATAAAAACTTGAATTGATTTATCGTGAGTATCGAGTCCCGAGTCTTATGGTCCATAACTAGTTACGTCGCGATGACAAATGTCAAAACGGGCCTATTACATTTTTACGACTATAGCGCATTTAGATTCTTGACATTGAACTTACTGCAAGGAATATGAGCAGTAGGTTTTAAGCGATATCTTCTGTCTTACTTGAAATAATTAGGATAATCTTTTGTTTACGTAAAATAAAACGAAAACATTGAAAAAATAATAATTTATGTACCTTAGCAACTGTGGTAGAAAATTCAATTACGATAAATTATTATCTAACTAGTTACGTAAGTCTAAGTACATGATACGTAATTCGTATGATAATAAAACATGTAACAGGAAATTGGCGCTAAATGCTAATATTGGCTAGAACGTTGGTGATACAGATACAGAGTTAAAACGACACTATTATTATCTGAATAAATTAATTTTTTTTTTTAATTTTAAATTTTTAACATGGAAACCTACATTTTCTAGAAACGTCAGAAATAAAAAAAAACGAGCGCATTACATACAGTATAAATGAGTACTAGTAAAAAAATCTTTAAATCTGCTAGTCCGACTTTTCTTAACTCTCTGTAATGCCATCTTCTAAAACAGGAATTATATCTGTCAATTAAGGTGTGCACGCCTTATTTAACATTATTAGCATTTTTTGCACCACATGGGAAGACGAAACACTTTATTGTACGCAAAACATAATAGGATACAGATAACATAATATAAAAATGAAAGCATGCAAAGGCGGCCTTATTACTCTAAGCAATTTCTTCGAGGCAGCGGGCCGCAACTTTGTATAAAAGAACCATACATTTAAAGCTGTATTCAAATTATCACCATCCTTTTCGAAAGGTAACGTTGTGACAGAGATAACATTATTTTTACACCTGTTAATTTAGTTAAGAGTTGTGCACAACTTATTTTAAACTATTAACATTTCTGGCACATAAAAAAACAGATGTCATAAATTTTACAGCTGTCTATTTAACATAGATGTTTAATTAGATATAATAAAATAGTATACTTAGCTATAATAACATATCCTTCAGTTACAACAATTTTCATAACCTTTTTTGACAGGCAAAAACCAATTTTACATTTGTAAATTTAGTTTACAGATTTTGCACACCCAAATTACAACTATTAATATGTCTATTTTTTAGCATCTATTTATTCTTGTAGTGAACTAAGTGATCGCATTCCCGCAGCCTTTCAGCAGCTTGCTCCGGAGTCAAGTCCCGTTGGGGCTGGGCTAGCATCTCGTAGCCGACCATAAACTTCTTCACAGTTGCCGAACGCAGCAGTGGCGGCAGGTAAATACCGTGGAACAGCCAGTGGGGGGCGTCGCCTGGCTTCCTGGACGAACCTGTAGGGGCACCTAAGCAACAAGATAAAAATCTTTTCAAAAATGTTATCTTTCGCCTTATTGTACGTTTGTAGAAAAAACTAAATTAATAGAAATAATGTAATACATAAAACTTTCAATGTATTACAATACATTTAAAGTATTATTATATCTGTTTATATAAAGTTTATAATGAAAATTAAGCTTAATTTGCTATACTCCGCGAAAAGCAGGAGGGTCTGTATGGTGTAATTTATAATTTCTTCAATCCTTATACTCACAATGAATTATTCATTGTTAAGGTTGTTAAGGTCATTGTAAAGTCAACATTTCCTGAGGATTCTCCGGTGTCGGAGCGAAACGTGCGTGGAGGGTACATTGCCGAAGATCTGTTTATTGTGGAGTCAAAGGATTGAAGAAATTATAAATTACAATTACAGATTCTTCTGCTTTTGGCGGAGAATAGCAAATTAAGCTTAATTTTCATAATATATTGTGGATTTCTGCAAAGCTACTATTCTATATATATATATAAAGTTAATTTTAATATCCCAAAAAAATATTTCTATATAATTAAAGAAAAAGACATAATAAACATAAGTAAATAAATTTGGAATACTATAAGACCCATTATCGAACAACCAAGTTTCACTCAACATTAAAATTTGAGATTTTTGTACAATTGAATCAATTATATCACCGGAATATTTAATTTCTCTAAAATCGTTGTGCTTTTTTTTTAATATACTACGACATTACAATTTTAAGCTCGATGAAACGTGACGATAGAACCACACATAAATGTACGCGAGAGAATGAGATAGAAATATTTTAGTTACCATGGAAACTCAATAATATGTAAAGAAACAAACACATAAATGTATAGGAGAGAATGAGACAGAATACATACACATGTTGTTTCCTTTTTTAGTTAGTAGTTAGACACATCTTAACGGATTTTCAAAATTCTTTTTTTATTTGAAAGGGTCTAAAATGGTCTCAAGATATGTGTTTTCTTTAAGCTACCTACTCGACATTGGCGAAGTAAAATGTGCTATGTAGGCATGACAAAAAGCCATTAACCCAAAGAAGAAGATCTTATATATATTTCAACTGATGACGAGTTTCGGACACAGACAACAGTACTCTTCAAACATCAGTGTCAAACATATTTAGCTTTTAGTTGGTATTTCCTAAGTATGTTTTACATGTTTTAAACTTTTTATTGTGAGATAAAACCTTACCATGCCATCCCATGCTGTAGGGAAAGCTGCAGTTGAACAAATTGTCATATTTCGTGCAGAGTTGTTTCATTATCTCAGCCAGCGCCATCTTTTGGTTGTCGTTGAGGTCGGACATGCGCTGCGGTCTATTGTTTATGGGCAACACCATCGTCTCATAAGGCCAAGCGGCCCAGTACGGGACTAGGGCCACCCATTCGGAGTTCTGGAGAACTATCCTTTCCTGTAAAATTAATGATATGTGGCCTAATAGTACGGAGCAACGTTGGAAAAACAAGAATTTTAGGTCAGTTTTTAGATATGCTATCTCTCCCACTGAACTATAGTTAGTTAAGTTATACTTTACAATGAATAATTGTCAAGTGATAAGTAAACTTAACAACTATTACTTAACAATTATTCATTGTAAAGTCAACATCTCCTGATGATGCTCTGGTTTCGGAGCGAAACGTGCGTAGAGGGTGTATTGCCGAGGATCTGTGTGGTGTGGATTATAAGGATTGAAGAAATTATAAATTACACCACACAGATTCTCCTGCTTTTCGCGGAGTATAGCAAATTAAGCTTAATTTTGATAAGGTACATTATTTACTTTCTCTGAGTCTCTAATAGTTTTTGAGTAAACCACTGCTATAGTTTTTACTGAAAGAAATAAGATACAGCCCTAACATAACATGCAAAATTAAAATCATGTGGCTCCTGTAACTTTATAAGGTACGCGTCACATAGCGTAAGTATTATGCACGTGTCGGTCTTTCATCATGCATAGGGTTGTCATAATATGTAAACACTTAGAATTTTTTGAATTCGTTTGTATGGAAAAATATATGTGCTTCTTTTGATTTAATGTTTTTACATAGTGTTTCCTTATAAAATATACTTACGAATACTTGAATATTATTTCGTAATTATGTTACAAGTTGTATATATAACATGTTTAAAAACTGGCCTACCTGAAAATCTCTGTCGAAAAGGTCGCTAGCTGTTCGAATATGAGTATGTAGCGATAAGGCCGCCTTTTGTATCATACTTTAAGTTTCCTCTTGTACCGTCCACCATTTTTTTATTTTTTTTTTGTGTAGGTACAAATAAAGTGTATAAATAATTTTAAAAAAAATACAATATTTGCTCCCTCGCAGTTGAGTGTCGTTTTCGCACATCAAACTCTGTATCGTCAAAGTAAAATGGACCTTATGTCACTCGCTGCAGAGTCGCAAATCTTGTACTTCTGTGTTTTGTTCTACAAACGGTCTGTGAAAAGTATACCGCATCGGCTTCCCAACAACTAGATAAAACATCATCATCACCAAATCAACCGATAGACGTCCACAGCTGGACATAGGTCTTTTGTAGGGAGTTCCAAACTCCACGATTCTGGGCCGCTTGTATCCAGCGGCTCCCCGACTCGCTTGATGTCGTCTGTCCACCTGGTTGGGGGTCGACCAACGCTGCGTTCACCGATGCGGGGTTGCCACTCCAACACCTTGGAACCCCAACGTCCATCGGTTCTCCGAGCTATGTGCCCCGCCCATTGCCACTTCAGCTTCGCGACTCGTTGAGCTATGTCGGTAACTTTAGTTCTTCTACTCATTTCTGATTTGATCACGTAGAGATACTCCTAACATAGCTCTTTCCATCGCCCGCTGAGTGACTTTGAGCCTTCATATGAGGCCCATAGTTAGCGACCACGTCTCGCATCCGTAAGACATCACTGGCAACACGCACACTTCGAAAACAATATTATAATCTTATATCTTTAAGAGAGCAGTTCTTGTATATATAATATAATTGGAATCTCGGAATCGGCTCCAACGATTTTCATAAAATTTAGTATACAGGAGGTTTCGGGGACGTTAAATCGATCTAGCTAGGATTCAATTTTAGATAATGACAGTTTATTTGTGCTTTCCGGTAATAACCGATTTGGTGCAGACAAAGTTGCACGAGTCAGCTAGTATAATATAATAGGATAAAACAATAATACAAAAAAATATACACTCACTTTCTTCATCATTTCCTGATTCAAATAATCCACTAGCAAAGGTTTGCCGTACTTTGTGTAAAATTCCTTTTGGCACCTGAAAATATGTATTTGTATTTAGCTATTTGAATGTACGTTTATAATAATTTTACACCACCTGTCCGCTCTCTCTCATCTTGTCCTAATCCAAAGGTTGCCTGGCAGAGATCGCTACTTAGCGATAAGTATTTGCCGCCTTTTGTATTCTACTTCTGTCTTTGTATTTCTTTTGTTTTTTTTTATTTTCCTGACTTCATTGTGGTGTACAAATAAAGAGTTAAATAAAATAAATAATAAATAAAATATTAAACTATAATTCTCAGTATCATTATCATCCTATAAAATCATCAGCATCCTCAGAATGACTTCTCATTCTGAGAAGAGGTTCAGGCCGTAGTCCACCACGCTGGCCAAGTGCGAATTGGTGGACTCCACCTCCATTGAGAATGTTATGGAGAGAACTCTCAGGCATGCAGGTTTCCGCACGATGTTTTCCTTCGCCGTAAACTCACAAATAAATAAAATAATAAGTAATAAATATACTACAACAATAAACACATCGCCATCTAGTCCCAAAGTAAGCGTAGCTTGTGTTATGGGTACTAAGCAGTTTCGTGCATACAAGGTATGCACAGAGTATGCAGATTACATCTTAATATATATAAATCTCCTGTCACGATGTTTGTCCGCGATGGACTCCTAAACTACTTAACCGATTTTAAATAAAATTGGCACACCATGAGCAGTCTGGTCCAACTTAAGAGATAGGATAGCTTAGATCTTTAATTATAGTCGCAATTTAATTTTATTGCAAATTATTTGTCTATAATTAATTGACAGTCACATGTTATATATATATATATATATATATATATATACTACTATATTCATCTAAGGCTTAGCGATACTGAATACTTTAAAAACAAAATCTAACGCAGACGAAGTCGCGGGCAACAGCTAGTAAAATTATAAAAATCTCCAGTACGAGTTATATATAACTTACGGGTAGGCTTTGTAAGAGTTATAAAAAGCCTACCCTTAAGTTTACCCGGCTAAGTTTGTTGTGGGCTTCTTCATAGACCAGGGTGCGATTGGAACCCCCGTAGCTTTAGTTTTAAGTTTACGATTGTAGTTATCGCCATCACTACTCGCTGCTATGTACACATTTTGTA
Organism: Pararge aegeria; assembly: GCF_905163445.1. Classification (NCBI taxonomy): domain Eukaryota; kingdom Metazoa; phylum Arthropoda; class Insecta; order Lepidoptera; family Nymphalidae; genus Pararge; species Pararge aegeria. The sequence continues at coordinate 5,829,371 of NC_053206.1, read as the reverse complement.
TATAATAACGCATCAAAAGTGCCATCTATGTGCCTATTTGAATAAAGAAATATTTGACTTTGACTTGACTTTGACTTTGTTTTCACAACACGTACTGGATTAATATAACTCATTTTATATCATCTGCATACCCTGTGCATATCCTCTATGCACGCCACTGGTACCCAGATAGCTGATGAGTATTTTTATGAATATAATACAAATAAATACTTATACATATAAACACCCAGACACTGACAAGCATTCATGTTCATCACACAAACATTTTCCTGTTGTGGGAATCGAACCCACGGCCTCGGACTCAGAAAGCAGGGTCCCTGCCCACTGCGCCAACCGGCCGGCAAAAAATTAAGATACGCATTTAAGATACGCATTGTGTATTGAATTGTGTTTCTACCACTTTATACTCAAGAACCCATAGCAGATCATGGGTGGGCTCTTTTAAAGAATTTGCTACGGGCCCTGCGCTTGCTTAATCACGCATTGGTCGTAGCTTTATGTTATAGCCCATAGCCTTCCTAGATATATTGATTAGCCAACACATAAAAAAACCAATTCGAACCAGTACTTTCGGAGATTAGAGCGTACAACCGCACACTCCGGCTTTTCTTTAGTTATTAAATATAAAAAAATAAATATACTACGACAATACACACATCGCCATCTAGTCCCAAAGTAAGCGTAGCTTGTGTTATGGGTATTACGATAGCTGATGAATATTTTTTATGAATAACTAGCGTACCCAGCCCGCTTCGCCGGGCTAGATTTTGCTTTATTTTATTTAAACAATAAACTTGCATCATTAAATTTTTAATTTAAGTCTCATAATATATTAAATCATTTATTTCTCTCTGCATTCATTCTCTTCTATTATCTTCTCGAGCGGGTGAAGATCATTATCTACACCCATGTACACCCGACAATAGAACATCATCATAGTAAATAAAAGCTGTATTACTTATTAGACATTTTGACAGTTCATAAATAGGAGTGCTCCGATCGTCACCAAACTTTACAGGATTACTCGCCAGGTCAATCCGGAGATTGCCTGAAAGTTTCATTGAAATCGGTCCAGCTTTTCGGAGCCTATACGGAACATACCCACACACTTTCTCTTTTATATATATAAGATATCTCGTATATAGAAGATATACATAAATACTTATAATATATAGATAAACACCCAGACACTGAAAACCATTCATGTTCATCACACAAATATTGTCCAGTTGTGGGAATCGAACCCACGGCCTTGGACTCAGCAGAAGCAGGGTCGCTGCACACTGCGCCAATCGGCCGTCGGGTATTATAAGAAGTATACCTATCCTTTATCCTAGGCTCGTTAGGTAGGAAGCTGGATGCCCATATTTGGCAGTGGGGATGGGGGTTAGAACACCCCATGATTGCTCCCTTGTTTTCGAAGATTTGCACCCATGTGTAGCGTCTACCCAGCTCGTGTAACTGGTTGATCCATCTGGAATTACACAATGAAAAAGAGTTGACTGCGGAAATGAATTTTATTAGTTACTAGCTTGTACCTTGTCACGCTTCGCTGTGGCACATCGTGAATGAATGGTTGAGAAAAATAGATAAAAACAATCCTTGATGCGTATTATATACGAGTATCATGCTAAAATTTCAGCTCGATCGGTGCAGAACTTTTTGAGTTTTTGAAGCGTACACAAACCAACATAACATTTTTATATATATAGATTAAATATACTTTTAAAAAACAGTTATTTACTAAAAAGTTAATAATCCCTACTAATATTATAAATGTCAATGTAAATTTGTTTGTTACGCTTTCACGCAAAAACTACTTGACCGATCCTCATGAAACTTTGTACACATATTCTTGGAAGTTTTAGAAGTAATATAGGATACATTTTATCCTGACATTAAGCTCGGTTCCTTCGGAAGAGGGGATGAGTGTTTGACGATTTTACACCATAACTCCCACAAATTATAACCAATTTAAATAATTATTTTTGTACTATAGTTGTTAAGTATAATATGTGTTTAATTTTGCCCAAACTGTGGTTGGATATAGAGGACAGAACTCAGACTGAATTTAATGCCACATCAAAAAACAAAATCAATCGCAGACGAATTCGTGGGCAACAGAATTTAATATTTTTAAAAGTTTTTATTTTAAAATATCACCTTCTTCAATGGTATAGGAAAACATGGTGAGGGAATGAGCAGTGGCGTGAATAGGGTTTTTAACCACGGTACGCATAAAGCAGCAAGAACATAAAAAATAAATAAAAACAGCAATCGGCTGGGGTGTGGTATACAATGGGTTCCCCGAACATTTACCCCCCCTTTAGAAGTCCCACTTAACCTCCGTCCTCCTTTATCAATTCGCAAAAAAAAAAAAAAAAAGGGTAGGCAGTGCATTTGTGCATATATGGAGTGCATCCCACTGCCTGAGAGTTCTCCATGATGATCTCATAGGTGTGGGAGTTAACCAATCCACACTGGGTCAGCGTACGGCCTTAACCCCTTCTGATTGATATGATGTGTATAAAACAAACTTTTTTATAAATCTGGAGTGTCAGCCCACAATCACCACTCTGGGCGGACGGGTTGGTGATCGCAGTAGACAGAAGTAGTAGCACAGAGGAGCTTGCTACCCGCTCTCAGTTGATATATAACTCAAAACTCACTCGTCAATAACAGCCAGAATTTCTTTAACAGACATCAGTGGTATTGTCATAGCAGAGTCCGGGTGGAAACACATTACTCTGAGAAAAAAAAAGTTAAAGAAGACAATAATATGATTTTTTATTCTCTGTAAAAAAAAAGCATCTAATTTTAAGCTAATAATTGTAAGTATTATTGTAAAGTCAACATCTCCTGCGTGTTAAAGCGATAAGACCGCCTTTGCGCATTTTTTATTCTTCTTATGTTTTCAATTTATATTATCTTTATCCCTTAATAATATTGTTTCTTTAAAATATAAATATAAACTAAAATAAACTATTTAAAACTAAATAAAATCTAAAACGTCCTCGAAACCACCGCAGCGAGGCACAGTTCCTAAGATGCTGGCAGCATTGCCCCTTTGGATGGCCAAACTAATTCGTTGGCCAAGGTAACTGCCCGCTCTAGGATCACCGGTAGACTCGATAACCCTTTTCGATAAATCCTTGAAAAGGGCTCTTGCCTCCGGACCCCACGGTCCCAAAGTCTCTACTCCAAAAGGCACAAAAATGAAGCTGCTATCCAGGTTTTCGTATTTACGCCTCTTGGCCTGCTCGACACTGGAAGCAGCCGCACCTACTATTGACGAGGTGGCCTGGATGTGTGATGCAGCTAGGGTATCAACACAAGTTGCATCCCACAGAAGTGACCTTAATTGTGTGCAATAAAGAATTTCTCCTGAGGATACTCCGGTTTCGGAGCGAAAACGAGCAATCTGCTGAGTTTCTCGCCGGCTCTTCTCAGTGGAATCAGCCTTCCGAACCGGTGGTAGCGTCACTACAAACAGACTGACTTGACGTTTCGGAAGTGCTTACAAATTAGGCCTACTTGAAATAAATGAATTTTGATTTTGAATATTACATTAAATATGCATTGAATATTTGCCGAAGATCTGTTTGGTGTGGAGTATAAGGATTGAAGATATTATAAATTACACCATACAGATTCTCCTGCTTTTCGCGGAGTATAGTAAATTAAGCTTTATTTTCATAATAGCTTTCTTAAATATATCAAGTGATTTTAGACTGCCTTATGTCGGTTGGGAGCGCATTTCACAGCTCTATCTATGGCTTGCACTGTAAACGAGTGCTCGTAGAACTTAGTTCTCTGAAAAGTAGTATACTCAGAGTCAGAAAAGTGAACTTCATACGATAAGAAGGAGTTTTAAAGTTGTAGTGGAATTAAAAAAAAACCTGCAAGTTCCTTTGGCCTGCGTCGCCTGGAATAAGGGATGGTCTGGAGCTGGCGGCTCCGGCACTCTCTCCAGGAGAGCTGGGAAATCGTTCGGGAACACGTACGTTGATGTGTAGTTCGGGTTTCTCTGGAAGAGGTGACTTCATTAGAGGAAATTCATGATATACTGTTTTCATTGCAGAACGGCTAGCATTGAAGAATATCCCCCCGATCATAGAATTAAGAACGTACAGAAGCCGCATTTAGTCATTAGTGCTTTGTCTTAAAACAGTAAAAACGCATCGCACACATAATGTTGCTAGCTCACAAACTTTTTAGCGGCGCCCCTAAAACCTAATTCTCGGAGCCTGTCTATATTAGTTTACCTGCCCATTGGACCGCACTGCTCCAGCCCTCAGAGAGTTTTTGGGGTCCGGGGGCTGGGCTGTTCGGTCTGGACTTAGCGGCGCCCCTAAAACCTACTCCTCGGGGCACTTTATATTAGTTTACCTGCACATTGGACCGCACATCTCCAGCCCTCAGAGGTTTTTTGAGGTCCGGGGTCTGTTCAGTCTGGCTTTAGCGGCGCCCCTAAAACCTACTTCTCGGGGCACTATATATTAGTTTATCTGCACATTGGACCGCACTGCTCCAGCCCTCAGAGGGTTTTTAGGGTCCGAGAGCTGGGCTGTTCGGTCTGGACTTAGCGGCGCCCCTAAAACCTACTTCTCGGAGCCTGTCTATATTAGTTTACCTGCCCATTGGACCGCACTGCTCGTGCCCTCAGAGGGTTTTTGGGGTCCGGGGTCTGTTCAGTCTGGCTTTAGCGGTGCCCCTAAAACCTACTCCTCGGGTCCACTCTATATTAGTTTACCTGCCCATTGGACCGCACTGCTCCTGCCCTCAGAGGTTTTTTGGGGTTTGGGGGTTGTTCAGTCTGGTCTTAGCGGCGTCCCTAAAACCTACTCCTCGGGGCCACTATATATTAGTTTACCTGCACATTGGACCGCACTGCTACAGCCCTCAGAGGTTTTTTGGGGTCCGGGGTCTGTTCAGTCTGGCTTTAGCGGCGCCCCTAAAACCTACTTCTCAGAGCCTGTCTGTATTAGTTTACCTGTCCATTGGACCGCACAGCTCCAGCCCTCAGAGGGTTATTGGGGTCCGGGGGCTGTTCCTCTGGGGGCAGCTCGGTCTGGCCGCTCCAGGGTCGTTTGCAGCGGTGCGGGGATACCAGAATCCATTCATCCTTCAGCGGGTTGTACCTCACGTGTTGGTGCTCTGGAAAGTTATACTATTTAGATCTGCCTGGCTGTGGTTTCAAGTGGGGGGTCCCATGTTCGATTCCTGGCAGGGGAAGCATGGGAATTTATAATTTTTAAATTTCCTCTAATTAAATAAGGGGCCATCCATAAAGTACGTCACACGTTAATAGGGAGGGAGGGTATCACCGAAGTGTGACATCGTGTGACAAGGGGCATGGGGGGGTCAATACTTTTGTGACAACACATGTTAAATTTTAAAATACTAAAACGCAAAGTGTGGATGTGAGTTAAAAATTTTGATTTTATTAGATTATTATTTAATAAAAAAAAGTAAAAAAATGAAAATAGCTGTTTTCTCTCGATTATTTTTAAATACATACATAAATTTAAAAAATGTGTGACGTCACATCAGGAGGGGGGGTTATAAAAATGTGACAACCTGTGACAAGGACGGGGGGAGGGGTTCAAAAGTCCTAAAATTCGTGTGACGTACTTTATGGATGGCCCCTAACTTAAACTTAAATTTGACGGCCGATTGGTGCAGTTTGCAGTGACCCTGCTTTCTGAGTCCAAGGCCGTGGGTTCGATTCCCACAACTGGAAAATGTTTGTGTGATGAGCATGAATGTTTTTCAGTGTCTGGGTGTTTATATGTATATTCTAAGTATTTATGTATATTAGTCATATAAATAGTACACATAACACAAGCTATGCTTACTTTGGGGCTAGGTGGCGATGTGTGTATTGTCGTAGTATATTTATTTATTTATTATTCCTCTGGTCTGGTTTGGTTGGAGGCTTCGACCAGCCCACCGACAAAGACGTGCTGCTAAGCGATTTAGCGTTCCGGTACGGTGTCGCGTAGAAAACAGCTAGCCACGGCCAAAGACAGAAAGAAAATTCAAAAATTATAAATTACCAAATTGCCCCTCGAAAATCGAACCAGAGACCTCCTATTAAAACTCATAGCGCTCAACGTTGCGCCAAGGATATCGTTAAAGAATTGTAACGTATTGCGGTTTTTCAATCCTTGATCAAATCTAGATCACATAAAATAAATAAGACTGTGTACATTTAAATTTTAGTTTACATTTTGGGTACCACGCCCATAATTGAACAGTTGCGGTTTATATTTTTTGTAAATATTAATTTTAGTTTGTAATTATTTTTGACGACCGATTGGCGCAGTGGGCAGCGACCCTGCTTTCTGAGTTCAAGGCCGTGGGCTCGACTCCCACAACTGGAAAATTTTTGTGTGAACGTGAACGTTGTTCAGTGTCTGGGTGATTATTTGTACATTAATCATAAAAATATACATCAGCTATCTTAGTACCCATAACACAAGCTACGCTTAATTTGGGGCTAGATGGCGATGTGTGTATTGTCTTAGTATATTTATTATTTCTTTATTTATTATGTGTTTTCTAATTGGAATTATAAAGCCAGTCAGCGTTAAAAATATCTTTATTTAAGTAGGCCCATAGGTGGCACTTTTGATGCGTACATAAGAATTACACGGTAGTGAGATGGATGGCGATAACCACATTCGCAAACTTAAAACTAAAGCTACGAGGGTTCCAAACGCGTCCTGGTCTAAGAAGAAGCCCACAACAAACAGCCGGGTGTTTTTTTGTTATCACCATCTCACAATGTCATTTAAAATTATTATAAGAGCAAGCTGGTTAGAGCAATAATTCACACCCAAGATTTTTTATCGATTACGTAGTCCTTTATTCTATAGTAGGACTTTTCTTTAAACTTACGTTTAATAAAAACTTTGAACTTTTTAAGAGACATCTCCAAGATGTCAATGGGTAGTCGGCCGTCAATATATTTAGGCCTACTTGAAATAAATTATTCTCGATATGACAGGTGAGACCACGGTATCTTATTTGTGTTATAAGAGTAAAAATCTATACAAATAAATAAATATACTACGACAATACACACATCGTCATCTAGTCCCAAAGTAAGCGTAGCTTGTGTTATGGGTACTAAGATGACTGATGAATATTTTTATGAATAATATACATAAATACTTAGAATATACATATAAACACCCAGACACTGAAAGACATTCATGTTCATCACAGAAACATTTTCCAGTTGTGGGAATCGAACCCACGGCCTTAGACTCAGAAGCAGGACTCGCTGCCTACTGCGCCAATCGGCCGTTAATATATACACCGACAGAAGCAAGAATATACTGTTTCAATGAAGCTATTGATAAATAGAAGAACTATCGATCGTTTTTTTATGACGCACGTTTCATAGGGCGTGGTATATTATAAGCTTTCGTTCAGCCTCGTTTTGACGTTCCCCTTGGCGCAGAGGTGATTAGAGTGGGAGGTCCGGGTTCAATCCGGCAGACGAATGTGGAAATTTATAATTTCTGATGTTCTCTGGTCTGGTTGAAGGCTTCCGCCGTGGCTAGTCACCACCCGACCGACAAAGACGAGCCGCTAAGCGATTTAGTTACCGACTTATTTATTTATTTATTTTATATTTTTGGTTTAGGGGGAGATTTTTATAGGTCAGATCAGCTAAGTGATTTGGCGTTCCGGTACGATGTCGCGTAAAAACCGATTAGATTATGGCTTTAATATAAATATCATACCCCTCACAGGTTAGCCCGTAACCATCTTAGACTGGATCATCACTTACCACCAGGTGAGATTGCGATCAAGGGCTAACTTGTAGTGGAATAAAAAAAAGGCAGGGTGTGAGTCTAGCATATCTGATATATTTATCTCAGTCAGGACAAAGTATCGTTTTGTTATACGATCCGAAATTGATATAGTGAAATAGTTGGAAAATCCAAAAGTACACGCCTCATAATCTCATTCATTGCAATAAAATTGAGATTATATTATGTAAAAAATAATTAAACTACTTCTAATACTGCGAAAAGTAATTCCTCAAAATACTGAAGCCTATAAAAAAAAAGTATTTCGCTCGTTATCGTGACCACAATATACGGGATCCGCACATACAGACACACGGACGTCTAAGACAGAACTTTTTTAAACCATTTTTTATTTAGTTTAAATAATAAAAAGAGATTTAAAAATATCATGAGTTTGACACTCATAGTGTTTTTTCTCAACATTTGTCTATTTATATTCACTTATTTATTATTTATAAAAGCAATAAAGAATAAAAAAGTGACATTTGTTAAACGACTAAGACACCGGAGGTATCTTTGCATCGTTCGAGTCCATGTAGGACTGCCGACTGCGGTGCATCGATAATGCAGTCGTATTTATATCAAAATACCCACCAACTCAATGTCATGAACATTGGTTTCTCAAAGTTTAATTGTTTACCCACTTTATAATTAATTTACTGTACCACATTTTAAGTTGGAGAATCACTCGGTGTGCGTAACAAGTAATACCCACCTCAACGCTTCGCTTAATTTAGTTAAGTAATAATAAGAAACAAATCAAACCATTATAACAGATTTACTGTAGTTTATTTGTATTTTCTTGAATATTACGTGATCGCTTAGACTACATTACTTCTGATAACCCCAATGACACAGACGTAACTACCAGCGTAATTCTTACTCACTCGTCATCATCACATGAAACCATTACCGACCCAATACAAAGTCAAAAAAAAAGTCAAATATTTGTTTATTCAAATAGGCAAGGTGCTATTTAACTTTTGATGCGTACATTACATGTTTGACGGCCGATTGGCGCAGTTTGCAGCGACCCTGCTTTCTGAGTCCCAGGCCGTGGGTTCGATTCCCACAACTGGAAAATGTTTGTGTGATAAGCATGAATGTTTTTCAGTGTCTGGGTGTTTATATGTATATTCTAAGTATTTATGTATATTATTCATAAAAATATTCATCTCAGTACCCATAACACAAGCTACGCTTACTTTGGGGCTAGATGGCGATGTGTGTATTGTCGTAGTATATTTATTTATTATTTATTATGTAAAATATGACATAGGAGTGAGATGATGGCGATAACTAAATTCGTCAACTTAAAAGAAGCCTAAGAAGAAGCCCATAACAAACTTAGCCGGTTGTTATTTTTTTTTGTTATCACCACCTCACATTGTCTTGTAAAACTATTAAAGAAGCAATCTGGTTAGAGCAATAATTTCCACCCAAGCATTTTTATCGTTGACGTAGTCCTTAATACTATAATAGGACTTTTCTTTAAGCTTACGTTTAATACAAACTTTGAACTTTTTCAATGACATATCCAAGATCAACTGGTAGTTTATTGTAAAATTGTATCCTTTAAATGAATTACTTATTTTATGTAGTCTAGTATATTGCACTGCAAGTTTATTTTTCCTTCTAATGTTTAAATTATTGCAGTAAAATTTTCTTAAATTTAGATATATTTTTGTGAACACACATTAAATTTTCAAATATGTATTGGCTAAAGACTGTCATTATCTAACCAATTTTAAATTATCTCTCAATGACTCTCTCGGATCCATTTTTTTGATCAGCAGCATTACCCCATGGTAAAATTCCATATGACATAATGCTGTGAAAGTAGCTAAAATATACTAGCCTAGCAGTTTCTATGTCCGTTATGTGGCGTATCTTCTTCAATGCATAGGCGGCAGAGCTAAGCCTTTTCGATAAATTATTTACATGAGGGCCCTCATTGAAGTTTAGCATCTAACTTTATTCCTAGAAAAACTGCCGTATCCACCAGATTCAATTCCTCATTATTAAGTAGTAAAGTGGTTTTTACATGTTTAACATTTGGTAATGTGAATTTTATGCATTTGTTTCTTTTTCCATTTAGAACCAAATTATTGGCTTCAAACCACTGTACTACTTTAGCGAGAGAGTTGTTTACATCGTCAAAAGCTAATTCACGTCTCTTAATTTTGAACATAAGTGATGCATCATCAGCAAACAATACTATCCCGTATCAAGCAAACAATACTGTCCTTAACAAGGTAAGGCAGGTCATTAATGTAAAAAAGAAATAGAAAAGGTCTTAATATAGACCCTTGTGGAACACCAATTTTCACAACCGACCCATTTGAATTCTATCGTGCAAATAGTAACTCATCAAGTCAAGAGCTACACCCCGAATTTCGTAATGGTGTAATTTTCTGACTAATGTTTCATGTTGAACACAGTCAAACGCCTTGGACAAATCACAGAAAACGCCAAGCACTAGATTCCTCCCAGACTTCAAATATATTTTGTATTAGCTCAACACCAGCGTCGATTGTTGAGCGACCTCGTGTAAAACCAAATTGTTTGTTCTGAAGTAGATCATACTTATGAAAATTTTACTGAAAGTTGGTAGTACTGATATTGTTCTAAAGTTGGTGGGGTCAGTAGTACTACCCGATTTAAACAAAGGAACTATTTTACTATGTTTCATTAAGTCAGGAAACACACTTAAGTATATCCCCTGACAGGGGATATACTTAAGTGTTAATTTTTGTCTCCTGCCTGTCCTAGCCCTGTTGCACGGCATGGGTGTATGTGTAATAATAAACGAAGGTAAACTTCTACTAGGTATTCCATGTTCCCGGGCTTTAGCAGGTGGACACGTTAGTTATATCCCTTATCAGGAGATATAATCGGGGGATATAATTTTTGTCTCCTGCCCGTGCTAGCCCTGCTGGAGACATAAAATAGTGGACATAAAGTGGTGGAAAAGTTTTTTCCCTTGTAAGTTGATATTATATTTTTTTTAGTCTCCTACAATACTGGTTGGAAATTTGAATAATAATTGAATTACTGACCTGTAGCTTCAAACTCCTGCATATTGTCGCGATTGGGTTATGGTCTGCGAATTATAACGAGACGTCCTCGGCCTACGACGGAGAGGGCACGACTGATTGTGTTTAGAGATGTTTGTAGCACCACACGCGTTATGTCGATAAAGTGATGTAACCGTACATTATTTTATCGACATAACGTCGACTCGGATGGTGAAATTACGAGTTATTGTTAATATATATAAATAAATATATAAATAAATATACTACGACAATACACACATTGCCATCTAGCCCCAAAGTAAGCGTAGCTTGTGTTATGGGTACTGAGATAGCTGATGAATATTTTTTTATGAATATAATACACATAAATACTTATAATATACAGATAAACACCCAGACACTGAAAAACATTCATGTTCATCACACAAACATTCTCCAGTTGTGGGAATCGAACCCACGGCCTTGGACTCAGAAAGCAGGGTCGCTGCCCACTGCGCCACTGGGCCGTTAATATAGGTTAGCCTGGGGCTTTGGCAGTGAATAGTTACCAGCTTACTGACAAAGACGTGCCTCCAAGCTGTGTTTATTAGGTGTACAGAATGCTTATTATTTTATTAAATTATGCATAAAGCATACATTAAATTAATAAACAAAACACACTACCATGCATCGATTTTATATGTCACCTGACATATACACGAATATGTACTGTTATTAAATCATTTTTGGATAATAATTTGTTCGAAAAACTATCATTTTTTTAAAATAAAATAGAAATGTTTGACAAAGGAGCATATCTCCGTGGTCACCGAATCCTCGCAACTCAACTTTAACAAGACAATGAACAAAAAGGGACACTTACAGAATGTAAAATAATATGCACATAAACATCAGCATCAAAAAAAAAGTGAATGAGTATTATTGTGTTATTATTCGTAATTACATAGGTATTTACGAATATCAAGAGACCAACGAGTACCAAGATAACCTGATTGGTGGTTATTATTACATACCTACGTATGTAATAATAACCACCAATCAGGTGCTCTTGGTTTTCGCCTGATAGCTACTAAGCGATAAGGCCGCCTTTTGTATCCTACTCTTTAAGTTTCCTCTAATACAGTAATTTTTTTCTGTGGTATACAACTTACAAATACTGTGTATAAATAAATAAATAAATTAATATTTTATCGATATATTATCTTGTCACATCACTATGTGCACGTTATTGCCGGCTTTTGAGATAAACAGTGCCAATAAAGTTATCAGGCATAGTTTAAAAAATACCAACAGACGATTCAGTAGGTATTTGTGTTGTTTTGTGTAACAGGTTGTGCCGTGTGGCGACGGCAGATGTGAATACAGTTGTCACCATCGCTCTTCTGCCGGCGGGTGTCATACGAGGCGACTAGGGAATATAACGGAGAGCGCGCATAAGCTTTCTCTGTGCTACTACTACAGCCATCTACTGCAATCATCATTCCTTCTGCCCAGCGTGATGATTATGGGCATATCCTGCAGTTGGCCATTTTACAAGAGACTGTTGATAACGATATCAATTTCACAATCCAATTATTAGGTTTATTGAAGTAAAAACTTTTTATCGGTTTTCGTCACCGTTGACGTCGACGTTAATGACAGCATGGTATCGTGTTGCGCCGTAATAGCAAAGTGGAGTACAGCGACTTATAGGCATACATGCACTTCATCTATCATCAACAGCCTACAAGCGTCCACTGCTGAACATAGGCCTTTCCAAGAGAGCGCCACCACACACGGTCCTCCGCCTTTCTGATCCAGCCGCTTCCAGCCACCTTTTTAAGGTTATCTGTCCAGCGGACTCGAGGTCGTCCCACACTGTGCTTACCGATTCGCGGTCTCCACTGTAGAACACGTCTGCCCCAACGGCCATGGGTCGTACGACATACATGACCCGCCCACTGCCACTTCAACTTGCTTATCCTTTGAGCATTGTCGGTGACCTTGGTTCTCCTACGGATTTCGTCGTTGCGAATTCTATCCCGAAGAGAGAGTCCCAAAATAGCTCGCTCGATTTTAAATTTGTGGATCAGGTCTTCTATCAGTGTCCACGGCTCGGCTCCATATATCATAACATGCACTTATTTCTGCTACACGTTTCTGTACACGTTATTTCTGTATTGTTTCTGCTACTTTTCCTGTATTTTTATGTGGTGTGCAATATAAATGTATTCATACATTCATTCATTTATTGTTGTAATGCTGTTTTTTAGTCTGTAGGTCGTGGTTTTGGGTTTAATTACAGGCATGCAAGGCCTTTGGACACAATAACGGTTCAGGTTGATGGTAACAGGACAGCACGTTGCGGGACGTGTCCCTTATTATTATTATTATTTAACTCTTTATTTGTACACCACTATGAAGTTAGGAAAATAAAAGAACAATAGAAATAAAAAAGACAGAAGTATAATCCCTTGCATGCCCTGCAATTCGCAGGCTTTGTTTATAGGTCATGCTTTTCCACTTACCATGAGGTGGGCCATCTTCTTGGTACGTTAATTATGACTATAAAACACATAATATAATCTCGACGTTTTCGCTTCCAACTTTCATTCTTCATGTTAGGTATAATTTCCGCTGACCAAGAACATCTGCGTGATTTGAATACTCCATGCCCAAGTCCGCGTAACAAACTTTACCATCCATGTAGTTCCGTGTGGTAGCAATAATATTGTATCTATTAAGTTAAATAATAAAATTATCGCCATTGTGGTGTTATTAAATACTGTTACAATAAAACATTTTATTATGTCCTAAAGAACATTATTTATGTAATTCACGCTGGCCCAGTGCGTGGTGGACTAACCATGACCACGCTGGACTAAAGTTCTCTCCTAATAGCCCGTAATCACCACGCTGGTGGACGACGGGTTGGTGATCGCAGTAAATGGTAGTAGTAGAACAGCTGCTACCCGTTCTTCGTTATATTTCCTGTGACAAAGGAAAAAAAATTATTATTTCGTATGACACCTGCTGGAAGAGGAGTGGTGATGACATCTATATTCTGATCTATGACACCTGCTGGAAGAAGAGAGGTGGTGACATCTATATTCGGATCTGCCGTCACTACATGGCAAAAGAAAATAATAATACTTTCATGACAAAGGAATATTAATACTAATTTCACAGATAACATATTAATTTAGAGCCGTCTACTTTCCTGATGTTATTTTATAACAGCGCCATCTGAGATCAGTTTTTGGAACTAAATTAAATTTTATAACAGCGCCACCTGTCACCATTTTTTGAAACTAAAATAGTTAGTATTTCCGCCATTAGATGACGCTTTAAAAGGTAAGTTTAAGTAGCAGAATGGAAACACTGCAGTACGTCTTTGCTTAACTAAGTAATAAATAATAATTAAATTATTCAGGCGATTATCAGAATGAGCGTTATCAGCTTAATTTCAGTAGCGCAAATTGCGTATTTTAGCTAATAGCACGGTGAGCATTCAGCTTAATTTGTCATTAGTCATTAATTTGCCAATACGGGAAATTCGACTTTATAAAGAATAATTGCTGTTAGCAATGATTCAATATCTCATGAGGATGTTTCGGTGTCAAAGCGGAACGTGACAGTTTGGTTGGTTAAACACGCCAATCTCAGGAACTACTGGTTTGAATTGAGAAATTCAGTGGCAGATCATGGCAGACATGTCATTATCGTCATGAAGTTCCACAATCCACGGTCCCGGGCCGATAGCCTCCAGCGGGTCCCAGCGACTCGCCTGATGTCATCTGTCCACCGCGTTGGGGGACGACCAACACTGCGTTAACCAGTGCGGGGTCGCCATTCCAAAGCGAATATTAAAAATAAAACTGTTTATTAAACACACACTTGCTCTACTCATCAAGTCAAAAATTAAGCGTGAGACAGTTTTATATTTTGCAGACTATTCTAAAAGTGCACAAAACTCTTAATAATGAGTCTGAAATGTGTAGCAGAAGAAGAAAAAATAATGTAATAAAAGTTTTGGCAGCAAAAACTTTATTTTCACGCAATCACTATAAGAAAAAATCTGCCAACCTGTACAATGAAAGTAATGAAATTCTAAATATATACGGTAGTAATCATTATTAAATCAAAAATAGGCTGGCTCAATGGTTGAAAACAAAAACATAAGAAGAAACGGAATTTCTACTAGAGAACCCATTCAAATTGATTTAAAAGTATTTTTACATAAGTCAATTTAATAAACAAATAATAACTATTACATAAGCACACACTCACAAACACCATCACACAAAGACCCACACACTCCCACGCACACCCACACACACATACACACTCCACAAGTTTGCATGCAAGCATGACAAAAAAAAAATTAATAATATAGGTACAGCTGAATTAGAAAAACTAGCTCAATATAGGTACATTGTTATAGGAGAGCGAGACCTCCTGGTACAAGTATATTAAGTTATGAATGTAATTGTTAATGAAATAAAATTTATTATTATTATTATTATTATTAAAAAACCGTGCGTGGGCGTGGTGGGAATGGCTGTTGGTGTGGCTATGGGTGTGCTTGATGGTATGGCTGTGGGTTTGGGTGTGGCAGTGGTTTTGGGTGCTACCGTGGGTGTTGAACGGGAATGGAAGCGGGTGTGGCTGTGGGTGTGGAAGCGTGTGTGCTAGTAGGTGTGGCATGTTTTTTTAGGAAGCTCCTCGTTTTTGAAGGAAATCATGTAAAAATACATATTATGCCCAGCTGTGGGAATTCAGTGGGATACTTGACCGGCATCTATTCCGACTATTCGTAGTTAGATAACCCTCCTGTTGCTAATACTGCAAAACAGTAATATGCCAAAATGTACTCAATGCGGCATTTTAAACGTAGGTACCTACTATTATTTAAACTCTTTATTTGTACACCACTACACAGTTATATTATGAAAATTAAGCTTAATTTGCTAAACTCCGCGAAAGCAGGGGAATCTATATGGTGTAATTTATAATGTTCTATATTCATTGTAAAGTCAACATCTCCTGAGGATGCTCCGGTTTGGGAGCGAAACGTGCGTTTTTTTTTATTATTTTGTAGACTTAAATTTATGTTTGTAATTATTGTTAAGTTATAAGGACGTAGTGTTTGTATTATATTTGTTATTTATCAATAACTTACCCATAGAGTATACAAACACTACGTCAGACCATGTCGCTGCCTGTCCGCGAAAACCCGTGACCTTTGGTCCCTACTGAAAATCAGTGTTGCAGTACTCCCTGGCAGTTACTGCAATGGTGTTCCGGCACAGAGCTGAGTAGGTGACCCGTTGACCACAACGAAGCAAAATACTCCTATATTATTGTATCTTTTTCTCTGTTCTCTTGTTGTAGTATGTTGAAATTTATTTATTGTGGTTAATAATTATTTTTTCATTTTATAGGGAACATTGCCGAAGATCTGTTTGGTGTGGAGTATTATAGTATAAATTACACCATACAGATTCTCTTGCTTTTCGCGGATTATAGCAAATTAAGCTTAATTTTCTAAATATCAAACAGTCATAAAAAAAAAAATGAACCTCGGACGTAAGACCAAGTTATGTGTTACAACTGTGTGTTGAACTGCACACTAAAAACTCGATATATTTTGCCCAGCTGTGGTACTTTAGTGGGACTTTACCAGCATCTGATAAATTAGGTAAACTTTAAAGTTAGATAATCCACCTGTTGCCGCCTCTGCAAAACAGTAGTAGGCCAAAATGTACCCAATGCGGCATTTTGTACACCTACGTATCTACTTACTATGTTTAAAATGAAGGTATCTACGAGTACTATGTTAAAACGAAGTTTTGCATTTATTAGTACTATTATTATAACACTAGAGGACCCGTGCGACTTCGTCCGCGAATAAGTCGTCTACAAAAAATAGTGGTATGTTTTCGCGTCCACTATTCTGGCCTAGTGCGACATTATCCGGAACTCTCAGATATGCAGGTTTCCTCGCGACGTTTTCCTTCGCCGTTGAAGCAAGTGATATTTTAATTACTTAAAACGCACAAAACTTAGAAAAGTTAGAGGTTCGTACTGGGATTCGAACTCGGTGGTTTACAGGCACGTTCTTCAGGAAAGCAATACATAAGTTTAAAGAATAAGTATGTCAAATCACTTTTATTAAAGCGAGGTTACTATACAATAGATGAGTTTCTTAATGACAAGGTTGCTTGGAAGCATCCAGCTCCGCTTTCCTCTCTCACAAGAGAGAAAAATGAATGTTAAAATGTAAATTGTTGATGTTGGAAAACAGCAACTGCTGAGTTTCTTGCCGGCGTCTTCTCGGTAGAATCTGCCTTCCGAACCGGTGGTAGAGTCACTTCAAACAGACAGACTTGACGTTTCAAAAGTGCTTATAGCAGGCCTACTTGAAATAAATGAATTTTGAAATATCATCCTTCTTTCACTTCCTAACAAAGCGAAAGACTTATTCACCGCGGGTAACACCGTAGGATGCAACTAGTTTTATTGAATAAATAGACATAATTACACAAATTATATGAATGAATAGACATTGGACATTATTTAGTGTGGATTCGCCCTAACAGAGAATCTGCCATGTACAGATGTAATAAATCACCCCGAAATTTTTCTTAGCTCATCTTTACCACAAAAAGTCCGTGGCCCCGTTCTCTACCCCTTTTACCCAGATTCCATGCTAGCTCCATTCAGGCGTGTATTTGACATGGTTTTTTTTTTAATTTATAACGCGATGTGTTAAGAATGTCATATGGAGGGTAGAGGTAAGGAGAGTCATCTGTGTATATGAAAAAGTGTCGTCAAAATGTATTAAATTAGGATGGCGCCACATTTGCATCAGGGTAACTCTTAAAAGAAGCGCCAAATATAAATATTGTTAGAGTAGGCTTGAAAAATAAACAAGGAAGTATGGAGATACAAGGAAGTAAGATTATATTTACCACAATATTTTGTACAACGTAAGTTGTTGAAATTCTTAATAATTAGCTACTTTAGTCGATAATGACATTAAATTTTTTAACTCGGCATACTTCAATTCATCTACGATTGCTACATTCATACCATACCCTGTGCATCCACCAGCGCCATTGTGGAGGATTTTTGAACTGTTATTTAGCGCAACAACTGGACACTTTTTCAACTTTTCTCCCATATAAGATGACTCTCCTTACCTCTACCCTCCATAGAATGTTAAATATTTAAATAATAAGTTTTTTTTTATACCTCTACAAGCTCTTTGACTGCAATGAGGTTACATCAGTGAGGTTGGTCAGTGATGATAGAGTCCAGAGCTAATTTCAACAGATAAAAAAAAATAACGAAAAGCAAACGGACTTTCGTGATGGGTTAATAATTGAACCAAAAGACAAGAAAATAAAATTTTTTACTACATTTTGAAATCGATGCCAAATCGGTTTTTTTGGTGATAAAGTTTTGAGGTAACAAAAAGGAGAAAAATTAAAAAAAAAAAAATCAACCAAATTGAGAATCTTTTTTTTCGATGACTTTTAAAAACTAAAACATAGGTACATGTCGACTCCGCCTTTATCAAAACTGTTAAAATTGGGTTAATAAGTGAACTAAAAGATAAGAAAATAATATTTTTTACAACATTTTGAAGTCGATGCCAAATCGGTTTTTTGGTGATAAAGTTTTGAGGTAACAAAAAGGAGAAAAATTAAAAAAAAAAAATTCAACCAAATTGAGAATCTTTTTTTTCGATGACTTTTAAAAACTAAAACATAGGTACATGTCGACTCCGCCTTTATCAAAACTGTTAAAATTGGGTTAATAAGTGAACCAAAAGATAAGAAAATAATATTTTTTACAACATTTTGAAGTCGATGCCAAATCGGTTTTTTGATGACAAAGTTTTGAGGTAACAAAAGAGAACAATTAAAAAATAAAATACAACCAAATTGAGAATCTGTTATTTCGATGACTTTTAAAAACTAAAACTATGTTGACTGCCTTTATCTTATTCTTCTTCTTCTTCTTTTGCTTTTTTTGGCTTTTAGGTGTCCTAAACCGGCACGTTGTATTTCGCCAATGTCACGTATACTTGGAAGATCCACAAAGGTGATTGTCAAAAAATATAAGGCGTCCGTTATGGATTGTCGTCTTTGGTGAGTGTTATAATTCAAAGATTTTTTTTATTATAAATCATATTTAGAGTTTAATTTTGTTAGATTGAATATATTTACATGCAAATTTTACATAGCGACCAAAAACAAGCATAAGAAAACTTTGGACATTCGTAAAGCTTATAAAAGAGTTTCGGGCAGGAAAACAAAATATGAGCGACCGAACCCCATTCATCAGCCTTTATCAAAACTGTTATTATTTTTTTTTTTTTTTTTCATTATCATTGTCTGACCAAACAGATAGCCTGATGGTAAATTGAAAATCATCCCCTATAAACAGAGCAACCCTCCGCAGCCCGCAGGGTATACAAGGAACACGTCCTGCAAGGTGTTAAAAAAAATGCAATGTGCCGCTTTGTGCCCATGAACCTGAGGAGTAAGTGTGTCTGTAATCGCACCGGCAACCACGCCCTTCAGAGCGGAACACAGCATTGCAACAATGCCGCTTAGCGGCAGAAAGAAAGATGGCGGACGTACTTCCCCGGGCGAGCTTGCTACTAAAAGCTATTTAAATAGTTATACAATCTTTACACGCGTCGACGCTTCAATGTAAATATAAAAAGTAATAAACTTTTTATATTTACATATTATCTGTATAATACGCTCGTTACTTAATAATTTCTTCGGTTACTTAAAAAGTTATAAGCTGTGACGTCAAGGTGTGGCAATACTGTAATACCGGCGGGCCACGACCTTCTTCCATAAGCGACTGCTCAGTGCGGCATAAAAATCCTACTATAAATAATACAAAGGCGGGAGGAATGCGATAATAAAAATAATTTTTAGGTGTGAATTTTTGCTCTGACTACATTGCTCTTACATTGTTTTGATTAGTACTGTGTGAGGTGATAACAAAAATAATACGTGAGAAACATTGGGCTTCCTCTTACAATAGTAATGCTAACATGGTCGTTACAAGATAAATATGTAGTCCAGTTTTCCCATAAGGATCAGAATGGAAAATGGTGTTTAATGTTAGTAAGCCCTCAGCAGAGCTAGCCCGGGCAGGAGACAAAAATTATATCCCCTGACAAGGCTATATCCCTAGTCGGGGGATCAACGTATCCACCTGCTAAAGAACGGGACCAAGGAATAGGAGAAGCCTACGGCCGTTTATTACATATTTAAATCGGTTAAAATTTGACGGAGTTATGGTGTAAAATCGTCAAACACTCAGCCCCTCTCCCATACGAACCGAGCTTAATGTCGGGACAAAAAGTATCCTATATTACTTCTCACACTACCAAGAATATGTGTACAAAGTTTCATGTGGATCGGTTAAGTAGTTTTTTCGTGAAAGCGTAACTAACAAACTTACATTGACATTTATAATATTAGTAGGGATAGGGAAGTAGGGATATATACATAAATTGGATATTATTTCCACTTGTGTTCTCAGAGTTGATAAAGCTGTGGGAGAAGATACATTTGTATCCTTTCCCCGGGGATATGATTGTCTTCTGCCCACGCTAGCCGTGCGCGGCGCTTTTGGAGTCCTCATAGCTTTTATTTAATTTTAAAAAGCTGAGGGAAGGCTATTTAAATAATTTCGCTTCTAGTGTTAATAATAATTAATAAATAATAGTTAATAATTTATTGGATCAAAAATGTTACACAGAATATCAATACAAAAGTAGAAAAAAAAAGAAATACAACACAAAATGTAAAACAATTTCACATAAATTGGTAAACATATTTGTAAAGCTGTATGCACATTATATTGATATTTGCCTCTTGTTATTGATAACCTGTGGACCCCACACTAGGCGACCTGTATCGTGGGGCCCAGTTAATAGATTGCCAAAATTGATTGCCCGGCAAAAAAGAGAAATTGATGAAGGTGACAGTTATATATTATTGGATGAAAAGTTACTAGAATTTCAGATGTTGCAAAATTTAATAGTTTCTCACTGAAATTTGGGGTGTGTCAGATCAATTTTAATTACGTAAACAATGTATTATAATTCAATTCATTTCAAAAATGTTTTATTTTTCTAGACCTTATTACAGGCACTTACTTATGAAGCGGATACATTTAACATGTTACACTAATGTTAGTGATGGTGACAACTTCGTTCGTTAACTTAAAACTAAAGCTAGGAGGGTTCCAAACGCGCCCTGGTCTAATAAGAGCCCACAGCAAACTTAGCCAGGCCAATACAAAAGCAACTCTCTACTGCTGACACATCATTCAAATTTATAGATTGAACAAATAGCACTAAGAAACCGCTGTAAAGGCAAAGCCGTGGCCGCGTCAGCGTCGCAGTTTCTACCCAATGCAGTATTGCCATCGCGTGCTCCGGATTCTCAAAAACACAATGAGCCAAAACGGAACAGCACTACAGGGCCTGCGCGCGCATCAGCATCGACCCAAGCGATAAGCCTTATCGTCAGTCGAGCTCCGACCGCCACGCGGGTCGGACGTATGCTTGGATGGGAGAGCTCCAATACCCCGGCGCCCCTAGCGTCGACGATGACCGCCAGTACCGCGCGCCCTTCCGCAGGGCTCCACAGTACAGGTGGGGCGCTCCGCAGCCGCCGCAGCCGTCGGCCTTCGCCCCGTGGAGACGCGCACCCGCTCCGCCGCGACCCCCGGACTACAGGCGCACTGTTTCCTACCCCGGGAAGCCGGACGAGCCTTACCAGGTTAGCGAGTGCACGGCACATTCAAATAAATGTGTGCTTTACGAGAAAAACTCGTGTATTTCTTGCAGTTTTCCACGGAATTTCGACGTTTTTTTACAGTTTAACAGTTTACTGCGTATGGGTAAGGCGTTAAAAAAATTACACTTATGAATACAAAACGTCACGATTTTTCGGAAACGTCGCGGGTTTTTGTAAAAAGTTTAGCGGATTTTTCACTTTATTCGATGAAAAATCGATGTTTTTCCGACACTAGCTTTACAAATGGCTAAGACGTATAAAAATTACACCTATTTATCGTAAACGTCACGAATTCTGCATTAGAACGTGTAATTTATGCTAATATTGAACGGTTTCTTATTTCATTCCATAGTTTTAAGAGAAAAATCGATGTTTCCTGCAAGCTTTAGTGTTGGCGAAAAGTTCAGATCTGTCGACATAATACTTCTGAAATGGATGTGATATTTTTCGTAATTTACACCATTATTCTATTTTACTTCACGGTTGTAGGGGAAAAAATCGATGTACGAGACCTACCTATTCCGTAAGCAAACTGTAGTCCTTATTGCAAAAAGGTTACACATATCACAGTTTAAGTTAAATACAAGACAATATTTCTGATTTAGATGAAAGTTTTGTGAGAAAAACTCATATTCCTAGTTCGTGGCAAACAATGTTGTAAACTTGAAACGAGTTTTTGTTTAAAAAAGTCCAGGCCTATCAACACATTTTAGCTTAAACAGGTGTGAAATTTCCTTATTGGCATGGGAATTTTCAGGAAGTCATGATTTTTTCTGAAATCAGTTACATAGTTTTCGAAAAAAGTAGTTTATCAGTTTAGTTTTTCACGGTTATATGACAGCAGGCTTCCTTCAATTTTACAAATTCACGTAGCACACGTAATCATATTTTTAAAATGTATCGTCTTCCAACGAATATTTCCGAAAAATTCATGTTTTTGGTAAATGTTGGTGAAAAAAATCGTAGTTATTCATTGATTTTCGGTTCACATATCCAATTAACTCGCCTTTTGTCGTTCTAGTCATACGATTCGGCTTATACGCAATTTATTTCGGAATTAACTACGACGTAGTAAATCGTAAAGTAGAGAATCGTGATAAAAATCGTTGCTTTTCTTAGTTTTTAGGGAAATTTCCTGGATGTTTTCACTAAATATGTCCAATATTTTGCGTTTATACAGTCCTGGATAGTATTGTATAATTTTTTCACAGATTTTACTTTGTGGAAGTGAGTTATTAATTAAAACACCGGTTATCGGTTATAGCTTAAAACGTTTCACTTCATACGATTTACGTTAGACACTGGTTTTTCACTGTATTTTCCTTGTTACTTTATCTGTCTGATTAATTTCCGATTGTTGGACATACGCCCCAACACATGAAGAAGAGTAAACATAAACCCACAACGCTAATTCAATTTGGTTTGACGGGCTTGTACTAAACCCTAAAATTCTTCAGGTAATAATTATAATCAGGTGGCACAGACTCAGTGAAAATATTATTCGAGGCACGTAGAAAAGTCAAACTTGAAAATCCGGTCCAATCACTGGTTATATAATATACCAATGGATTCCTAGCACCTAAATAAATAAATATACTACGACAGCCAGTCCAATCAGTGGTTATATATACTAATGGCTTCCTAGCAACTTAATAAATAAATATACTACGACAATACACACATCGCTATCTAGTGTTACGGGTAATAAGATTACCGATGAATATAAAAACCCGAAACTGAAAAATTGTGAGAATCGAACCCACGGCCTTGGACTCATAAAGCAGGGTCGCTGCCCACTGCACCAATCGGCCGTCGAACCTATAAATGGTTCAAAGATTTCTTTTCTCCTTCAGGCTTTGCACAGATTAGCCAAAGGAAGTTGTATAGATAATAAAAGTAAGGGAAATTCTAAATATACAAAGTCAAGAATATTTGTATAGGAATACGATAAGGAATTTATTTGAAATATATTTAATATTTATTCTAATGCAGATGTTGAGTTAATGGTGATAACTCAGACCATAGATAATACAGTAATTATTTTCAGGCAGAGGTTGCGTTGTAATTTTTCCATAGATAATTGCGTTTTTTTCTTCGAATTTTTTTATGTATTTAATACGTACTTTGAAAATGCTTTACAAACCATGTTGTTTGTAAGTTGATCCATTTAAAAGTGTAGGTTGTGGATATATTGAAATAACCCATGGAGCCAATTTCACAATTCGCAACCGTTTATTTTTAATTGTAACATCAAACATTTTTTTTCCATATTATTATTTTTTTTTTAATTTATTTTACGGCCATGGATTCAAGTCCTTAAGGCCTTTCAAAAAAAATCATAAAACATATTACTTTTTTTACGAAGTTTGTTACAAGTAAGAATAAACTTGCGGGTTACATAAAATTCATAATTCGTTACAAAGAGATTGCATACAATTTTATAATACAGTACCCGTTAACATGTTGGAGATAACTCTTAAAAAGTTTAAAATTTGTATCAATCGTAAGCTTATAGAAAAGTCCTATTATAGTTTAAAGGACTACGCAATTCATAAAAAAGCTTGCGTTTGAATTACTGCTCTAACTAGGACGCATGTAGAACCCTCGTAGCTTTAGTTTTAAGTTTACGAATATACTTAGTTATCGCCATCATCTCACTACCGTGTACACATTTCTCATGTAATGTACGCAATTACTTGAATAAAGATATTTAAGACTTTGACTTTATACTACCTGTTTTTCTTAGGGGCCTCAGATGTAAGGTAAACTTTTCATTTGTCCTAGCTAAACTGTCGACCAATCTTATAAATAATAAAAAAATTAAATAAATATACTACGACAATACACACATCGCCATCTAGCCCCAAAGTATGCGTAGCTTGTATTATGGGTACTAAGATGACTGATGAATATTTTTATAAATTATATATACATAAATACTTAGAAAATACATATAAACACCCAGACACTGAAAAACACTTAATGCTCATCACACAAACATTTTCCAGTTGTGGGAATCGAACCCACGGCCTTGGACTCAGAAAGCAGGGTCGATGCCAACTGCGCCAGTCGGCCGTCAAATCTTATGTTCCTAACGAAAGCATATAAGCTGCACGAATACCTTTCTCAAAGACATAAATACATTTTTAAATTTAATATTATCTCCTTAAAAAATATCCGTCCGGGGTAGTACTATGCTTATTTCTTGAGCAGCATTGTTGCAATGCTGTGTTCCGGCCTTTTTTTATATTAATGGCGGGCAAACGAGCAAGTGGTTCACCCACGTAATCACCGCCGTCCATAAATATTAGCAGCACCCGAGCAGCCATCGATGAGTTGCCGGCTTTTAAGGAGTTTTTTTATCCGCCCCTTGAATAACCCTTGATAGTATTTCGGAAGAAACACATCGGCTAGCATAGCAGGAGATAGTTATCACTACTTATCCCTATAAGTTTCCTATCCCTATCCCTATAAGTTTGTTTGTTACACTTTCACGCAAAAACTACTTAAGCGATCCTCATGAAACTTTGTAAACATATTCTTGGAAGTGTTGGAAGTAATATAATATACTTTTTATCCCGACATTAAGCTCGGTTCGTATGGGAGAGGGGATGAAAGTGTTTGACGATTTTACACCATAACTCCGACAAATTATAACCGATTTAAATAATTATTTTCGTACTATAGAAGTTATAATATGTGTTTAATTTTACCCAAACTGTGGTTGGAGATAGAGGACAGAACTCCTCAGCGGACAGCAGCAAACCCCTCATTTAAGGCTTAGCGATACTGAATACTTTCATTTTTTTTAGTACTCAAACTTAATTTAATGCCACATCAATAAACAAAATCAGACGCAGACGAAGTCGCGGGCAATAGCTAGTATCCAAATAATATAAGTGTAATAATAAGCAAGGGTAAACTTCTCCTTTTCCGTGTTCCCGTACTTTAGCAGGGGGACACTATAAATCCCCTGGCAGGGGATATAATTTTTGTCACCTGCCTATGCTAGTCCTGCTGCACGGCTAGCATGGGCAGGAGACAATTTTTTTTTTATTTAACTCTTTATTTGTACACCACTATGAAGTTAGGAAAATAAAAAAAACAATAGAAATACAAAAACAGAAGTAGAATACAAAAGGCGGTCTTATCGTTTAGTAGCGATCTCTGCCAAGCAACCTATGAATTATCTTCCCGGGGAAAGGATAAAAATGTATCTTCTTCCACAGCTTTATCAACTCTCGGAGCACTTACGCACAATTAGAAATAATATCCAAATGTTGAGTCGACCGTTATTGTTCCGATCGTCCTTTCGCTTGGTTGTTGGATCAAGGGTCGGATACAGACGGCAGTAGTACTTGAAACGGCGCGTATTGTGAGGAGGTTCACTCTGGAGCCCTGACCGCCGGTTGCTTGGGCATTCAAAAGCCCCGCAGGCGGAGGGTGGATGTTTTTTTTCTTTTTTTACTATTTTTTTTTTATATTTTTAAGCATTGTTAAGAATTTAAATAAAAAATTAAAAATAATATTTGAATGATAGAAAATAAATTCCAAATAATACATGTTTATTAATAAACGGGGG
Organism: Pararge aegeria; assembly: GCF_905163445.1. NCBI lineage: Eukaryota > Metazoa > Arthropoda > Insecta > Lepidoptera > Nymphalidae > Pararge > Pararge aegeria. The sequence goes on along the minus strand of NC_053206.1, from coordinate 5,803,105 downwards.
TAAACTTCTCCTTTTCCATGTGCCAGTGATTTAGCAGGTGGACACGTTAATAATATCCCCTAGGCTGTCAGGGGATATAATCGGGGGATATAATTTTTATCTCCCGCCCGTGCTAGCCCTGCTGATGGGAGATTGTTCCACAATTTGCAAGTGCGCGGTAGAAATTATCTGGTATTTCGAATAGTAGAAGCCGTGGTTGCCGGTGTAACTACAGGCCCTTTACACCTACGCCTCAAATTGATGGACGCGGGGTGCCATTTTGCGGGATGTGATTCTTGCATGTCCTTTGAAGTGATCTATAAAGGATTTTCTAGATAATAAAACAATTGAACTTTTAAGATTAACGTTCAATGCCTAATAGTATACCTAAGGTTATTCTGGACCTACCAAGGACGACGGCCGATTGGCGCAGTGGGCAGCGACCCTGCTTTCTGAGTCCAAGGCCGTGGGTTCGATTCCCACAACTAGATAATATTTGTGTGATGAACATGAATGTTTTTCAGTGTCTGGGTGTTTATCTATATATTATAAGTATTTATGTATATTATTCATAAAAATTATTCATCAGTTATCTTCGTACCCATAACACAAGCTACGCTTACTTTGGGTCTAGATGGCGATGTGTATATTGTCGTAGTATGTTTATTATTTTTATTATTATTAATGCATACATTTGAAAAATGTTTAAAAACATATCTAATACAGCGCTTATAAAGTAGGCCTACTTGAAATAAATGAATTTTGAAAAAAATCGAAAATCGCCTTATAATTTTCAAATTAAGTAGTTTTCACAAAAAATGTACAAATAATTAATTCTGTCTGTTTCAAATTCGTTCTGCTTACATTCTGCCAATTTCCGTTTGAGTGATTTTAATTTTCCACGTAACTTTCTAAATTATGTTTTTAATAACTTAAAAAAAAATGGATGAATTCGGTGAAATGGTTTTCGAGTTATGGCGCCATGGGAAAAAGGGATTCTAATATAAGGATTTTATATATGTAGAAATATTTATTCGAATGTAGGAATTTTAATATACCCAATAAAGATAGATAGATGTACATGTATTTGGCTGCGGGCTTGTTTTTGAAAAAGTTCAATATTTTTGCTACTTTGGGTTATATTATAAATAATGAATAGTAATAAATAAACATACTACGACAATACACACATCGCCATCTAGCCCCAAAGTAAGCGTAGCTTGTGTTATGGGTACCTACTAAGATGACTGATGAATATTTTTATGAATAATATATCAATACTTATAATATACAGATAAACACTCAAAAACAATTATGTACACCACACTAACATTTTCCAGTTGTGCGAATCGAAACCACAGCCTTGGACATAGAAAGCAGGGTCGCTGCCCACTGCGCCTATAGGACGTCAATTATTGCAATTTTCTTAATGATCTCCAATTTAAAAAAAAACAAAATTGTACTTCGTGATAGTTTAGCTTTCGTTAGGAGAAGAAATGGTTAAAATTGGTCGTGTACTTTCGGAGACTATTGTGTACAAACAAACAAAAAATACTATCCACTTTATAATATTAAGTATAGAAGTATAGATTACTAGCTGTTGCCCGCGACTTCGTCCGCTTTTGTTTTTGTCTTCCGAAAGACATGTGCATCATAAATGTGGCAGCACTTATGATGCACAATGTATTTAGGTTAGCTAAGCCTGGTGTAAAATCGTAAAACACTTTCGTACCCTTTCCCAAGAGAACTGATCTTAATTTCGAGATAAAAAGCATCCTATATTACTTCTAATACGTTCAGGAATATGTGTACAAAGTTCGTGATGATAGGTTTAGTAGTTTTTGCGTGAAAGCGTAACAAACAAACTTACATTCACATTTATCTTATCTTAATATATATAAATCTCCTGTCACGATGTTTGTCCGCGATGGCCTCCTAAACTACTTAACCGATTTTAAATTAAATTGGCACACCGTGAGCAGTCTGGTCCAACTTAAGAGATAGGATAGCATAGATCTTTTTAGTCGCAATTTTATTTTATTGCAAATTTTTTGTCTATAATTAATTGACAGTCACATTTTATATATATATATGTATATATACTACTATATTCATTTAAGGCTTAGCGATACTGAATACTATAAAAACCAAATCAAACGCAGACGAAGTCGCGTGCAACAGCTAGTAATATTATATAAATATATATATTAGTAGGGAAGTAGGGAAGTAGGGATATCAGTCTTAAGCGGCTGTAATGGTTTGTGTTGTCAGTGCTCATTTCTGATTTGATCGCGTACTCAGAGCATAGCTCTCTCCGACGCCCTCTGATTGACTCCGAGCTTCATTATAACTGTGATGTGGAGTATGGCATTCGCGATGTGGAGTTATTAGTCAGTAAAATTAACCTTGCGAGAGCCGCGCTCGGGCCGACCTTCGTGACCTACTTCCACGTACTTACCCATCGATCCACCCCATTGTATGCTGACATAACGATATAACCTGTGTTGCGACGCGCAGAGCTGTTCATCATTCTCCTTTTTTTTAATTCCACTAAAAGTTAGCCGTTGACTGCATGGGCAGGAGGCAATTTAATAATTTTTTTATAAATAAAGAAATATACTACGACAATACACACATCGCCAACTAGCCCCAAAGTAAGCGTAGGTTGTGTTATGTGTACTAAGATGACTGATGAATATTTTCATGAATAACTAGCGTACCCAACACGCTTCGCCGGGCTAGATTTTGCTTTATTTTATTTAAACAATGTTCTCATCTGTTGTGTAAACAAAAAGTTTATATGAACAATCGACTGACTAGAAACGGACATAAATTACTAATATCTATGTAGAAGCGGTGATACCGCAGTGGGCTCCGAGCTCGGCTGGAGGACTTCACCCATCTGTTCTAAAAGATTATTGCGAACTTTTTTAGTACTTTTTGTAGCAGAGCTTTTTGAAACAGCCTGTTATTGTCGGCCGACTGGCGCAGTGGGCAGCGACCCTGCTTTCTGAGTCCAAGGCCGTGGGTTCGATTCCCACTACAGGAAAATGTTTGTGTGATGAGCATGAAGGTTGTTCAGTGTCTGGGTGTTTGTATGTATATTCTAAGTATTTATGTATATTATTCATAAAAATATTCATCAGTCATCTGAGTACCCTTAACATAAGCTAACGCTTACTTTGGGGCTAGATGGTGATGTGTGTGTTGTCGTAATATATATATATATATATATATAAAAAAAAGAAGTAATTTGATAACCCTTTATAGTAAGCTTGCTAACTTCTGCCCGCGACTCTGGCTACTCGTCTGCGTAGGCTTCAGCATTGGATCTAAAGATTCCGTCGTTAACATCTTTTAACGCTACGCGTAGCTAGTGTTATGGGTACTGAGAAGACTGATGAACATTTTTATAAATAATATACATAAATACTTAGAATATACATATAAACACCCAGACAATGAAAAACATTCATGCTCATCACACAAACATTTTCCAGTAGTGGGAATCGAACACACCCTTGGACTCAGAAAGCAGAGTCGCTGCAAACTGCGCCAATCGGCCGTCCGGTTTCAAGCACATAACTTAGGAATGTTAGAGGTGCGTGCCGGGGTTTGAACTCTGTGCCCCGGAAGTGAAGCCGTAATACTCACTAGGCTATCACTGCTCAACGACAATAATCATCACATCATCCCATCACAGGCCCCCGGTCTCCTCCTCTTACAATGAGACTCCACACACCTTTGAGAACATTATATAGAACTCTCAGGCATGCAGGTTTTCCTCCTACAATGAAAAGTGGTTAAGTCCGTAGTCCACCACGCTGGCCCAGTGCGAGACTCCACACACCTTTGAGAACATTATGTTGAACTGTAAGGCACGCTGGTTTCTTCTTAGACCAGGGCGCGTTTGGAACCCTCGTAGCTTTAGTTTTAAGTTTACGATTGTAGTTATCGCCATCACTACTCACACATTTTGTATATAATAATCAACGCATCTTTATTTGAATAAAGAAATATTTGACTTTGACTTTGTTTACTCACGATGTTTTTCTTCACCGTTGAAGCAAATTATATTTTAATTACTTAAAACGCACATAACTCACTTAGACGTGTGAGCTGGGATCCGAACTCGGCCCACCGAAAGTGAAGTCGAGCTTCTGCCCAATGCGCTATCACCGCGTCTAGCGACAATATCGGTAGGTATATAGGTGCTCAAGTTATAAACCACTCGGCAATCGTGTAATTATATAACACGCAAGCACGGTTGTTCTAAAGAATGCGTACAAACATCGATTGTTCTTATGTTACGCGCAGAATGTTAGGCGGCCTTCCTGCTGGCGGTGTTCGAGTATACGAAACATTTGGTGCTGGAAAAAAAACCTGTGCAATTTATTCACACACGACAGAAGCGTAACTTCTGAACTTCCTACGAGAGATTGAGGAGCATAATAATAAATAAAATAAAATAAAAATTGCCTTTAATTCCAAAACGTCATTTCATACACACTAATAAACATTTATACTTTTAAATTAAATAAACATCAATACATTGAATTGTTAGGTTAGGTATGGTTTTACAATAATATTGAATTAAAATGATGTACTTAAATTATTAATTAATTATGTCACGAGTTTCGGATTGCCTGTTGGCAAAGGCCTCCTCTAGCTCTCGCCACTGCTTCCTGTCGTGCGCTACTCTGCGCCAGTTAGGTCCCGCGGTCTGTTTAATGTCGTCTTCCCACCTCCTATATGGTCGGCCTCTATTTCTCTTTCCATCTCGTGGGTACCAGTTTGTGACGGCTTTGCTCCATTTTTCCTGTCTATCTCTTTGTGAATGTCCATCTTATTTAGAATATCAATGACTCTAGTTTGATTTCTAATGTTGTGGCTACTATATCGGTCTTTTATCTTCACTCCTATCATGCTTCTTTCCATTGCTCTTTGGCAAGTTACTAGTTTTGTTCTATGATCTAGATTTAGAGACCAAGTTTCACAGCCGTAACTTACGGCTGTGAAATAATAATAATAATAATAAGTTTATTTCAATTAACAGTTACACAGTAAATTAAAAATAGTACAAAATAAGGCAAACATAAATTAAGCTTAATTTGCTATACTCCGCGAACAGCAGCAGAATCTGTATGGTGTAATTTATAATTACTTCAATCCGTATACTCCACACCAAACAGATCCTCGACAATGTATACTTTACAATGAATAATTGTCAGGTCACAATTATTCATTGCAAAGTCAACATCTCCTGAGGATGCTCCGGTTTCGGAGCGTAACGTGCGTAGAGGGTACATTGCCGAGGATCTGTTTGGTGTGGAGTATACGTATTGAAGTAATTATAAATTATACCATACAGATTCTGCTGCTGTTCGCGGAGGACGTTCTCTTGACTCTTTACTTGATTTTGACCCTTTTCAAACGGTCCGATTTCGTTCCAAGTTTGTAGATATATCGAGGACCGATGACAATACCCTAATTTGATAACATTATTTCAATTTTCAATTTGATAAAAACCATTTTTTTTAATTTATATAATTTTCATCTTCAGCCGATAAGGTAGGTGTTAATTTTTAATTCTTTTGTAAATGAACTAAACTAAAACGTAGAAATTACTTTGTTTTTTTTTGTACCGAGCGTCTTTTTTGGTTTATTGAACTACTTATAATTTTTTTTAAAGTCGATTATAAAGTAACAATGCGGCCGGATAATTCGACGCGCTAGGTCACGGTATATAGTGTGTATTGGAAACATTTACTCATCGGAAGAGACACCTATGAAAAGTGTCCCAACCAAAATATTTAGGAAACCTTGTTCCCAGACTGAATTTCTCAATTTTATTACGCATGTAGATAAAAATAGATAACACATAGATAAGATATCAGATCACTTCACAGCAAGTGATTGCAAGCGCCTCACATTTCCGAGGTACTTGAACCATATAATATTCATTTAAAGTACTAATCTTATGGTAAGGCAGATCAGAAAAGAACCCCTTGTCAGGTTGTCCCCACCCCTAATCTCCCCGCGGTAGTCGTACGAGTATATATCTAATTAAATTAATATATTTGTCCGAACGCGTTAAAATTAGGAAATAACAGTACAGTTTAATGAAATCATTTTGATGAAGGTGGTCCGGTGAGTCGACGCGGTAGGTCAGGGTAGATTTAGAAGAAGGAGAAGAAGAAATACTTTATTGCACACAAACATCAAAATATACATAAAATAAAGAAGAAACAAAAGAACAAGAATTGTAGGCATGCATAGGCGGCCTTATTGCTGCAAGCGATCTCTTACAATCAACCTTTGGCAGGAGGAAAAGCTGCAAGAGAGCGGGATATTGCGGATAGATCGGAATTATATATATACATATATATTCGAAAATAAATAGACATACATAAACATCGATATATATATATATATATATATATATATATATATATATATATATATATATATATACTAGCGGACCCCAGCGCCATCTGTCGGGCTAATTTGTGAATCTAAAGCATCCAGGGTGCCACCCAAATGCATACCAAAAAAATCATTCAAATCGGTCCAGCCGTTTGGGAGGAGTTCAGTGACATACACACGCATACAAGAATTATATATATAACGTAAAATAAAAGTAATATATATATATAAAGGTACTGAGATGACTGATGAATATTTCCATAAATAATATACATAAATACTTATAATATACAGATAAACACCCAGCCAATGAAAAACATTCATGTTCATCACATAAATATTTTCCAGTTGTGGGAATCGAGCCCGCGGCCTCGGACTCAGAAAGCAGGGTCGCTGCCCACTTCGCGAGTCGGCCGTTAATAAAAACTTACAATTTTTAAATATGAAGGTATAAGCATAAACTCATATGAGATTTAGCGTACACCTACGCGGTTGATTACGTACTTCAAATAAATTATAAATGGTATGCACTTACGACCAATGGTCAAAAAGTTACTAACGGTCCGACGCGAATTCATCAGCTGTCGTAGTATATGTATTTTTTTTTATTTATCCATCATGTTTATGTCTCCACCCACAATGAGAAGGGGTAAAGGCCATAGTCCACGTCGCTGGCCCAGTAGGGATTGGTGGATACTGGAGAATCATATAAATTTATAATAATAATAATAAATACGTCAATGCGTCAACAACTAGAACAACGAAAAAAAATGTAAAAGGTTTGATTGCTCTTTGGAGCAACGTGTTATGTGATAGTTATTTTTTTTTAATCGGACCATAAACTCAGCCCCGTGGAGCCTAGAGGCCGCAGCCACGTGACCTAGATTTCCCGCTCGATGAAAAATACTGTACCCTTCCAGGCTAACGCCGTTTTACGCTGCAGATTAAAAATTGCAGTAGGACATTTCTGTATACATATACATCTATAAAAAATAATACCGATTATATTATCAACGTGTGTAGGTATTTTTTACTGCTATGAATATAATGTTAAAATTGGTTATAATAAGTAAAAGCAAAAGCGGCGGTGTTATAAGTTTGACACGGATGTGTGTGTGTCTGACTGTGGCATCGTTTTTTCCGAACGTATGATTTGGATTTTGTTTTTTATTGTTCGAAAGGTGAATTAGTCGGGAGTGTTGGTTATGTTTGATGCAAATCAAGGTGGCCGCTGCTACGAAATAGCGGCTTACATGTTTTTGTTCACAACTCCCGCAATATGGGTATCAAATAAAAGTGCTTGTAGTATGCTACGCACTGTGACAAATTTCGAATCCAAGATGGCCGTCACCAAGACATTGTGAATGTTATAATTATTTGTTACATTCGGTTTCTTGATCAGAATACAGTCACCACTCCACTTTCAGCGGATGTCGTACGAGATGACTAACGGGTAGCCACGTACTCTGTGCTACGACCTACTGCGAACACCAGCCAGCCCAGCGTGGTGATTTTAAACAAACCCTTTTGGAGGGGGCAGCATTGGATTGTTATAGGCCATTAATGTTATATTTGAAAAACCGTATAAGCGTGAAGAGCAAATGGGTTATAGAAGGTGATAGGGTAAGTACTACAGCCTGCGTATTTCTGCTGTCAACCAGCATTGATGTGTTCCGGTCTAAAGGGCGTGGTTTCCGGTTTGATTGCCGGAACATGAAGCATAACTTTTACGCCTACGTTGACGGACACAGGGTGGCAATCATAGGCGATGTTATTCCACTTACCGTCAGGCGTACCATCCACCATCTGCATAATTCGTCATTTATTACTGTTATGAAAAAGGTTTCGCAGAATTTCGTCTTAGCTGTATCTTTTTGACAGCTAACATTCTGTCGCCATTTGAAGCGTCGAATGTGACATACAACTGTCTCTTGAACTAATATTATAGTGTTTTTAATAATATTCAAAAAGTTACGTTGTTGCTCCGTTGCAGTATGATTGTAGGTGAAACAAACAAACATATTTGAGCATTTAAATGATGTAAGGGTTGACCTTATTTACCCTTTGTTTGTATTGACATCCTAATTTAATTAAATATCTGTGTAACTTTTGATTTCCGAACGCAAACGTGTGAATTCCCGCCTTTGATGGGAGTGTGACATTTATTTTATTTTAATCGTACCATCGATTCTACAGACGCAATCACGTGACCTAGATTCACCGCTCGATGAAAACGTGGCGCTTGTATACTCATTGGAAAAGTGCTATGGCTTTCAAGAGTAACTATTACATACGTTTTCCAATAGACTATATAACTTAACATCAGGTAAAATTTCAGCCCGAAAGCATTGTAAAAACTTTTAAAAAATAAAGAAAAGTACGGAATTCTCCCACTAAGGATTACATATTTTGGGAGGAAACGAATAAATAGTTAGACGCGATCATTCCGGCCATTTTGAGCGCTTGGCGCATCTGCCCAGGATGTTTTAGAATTCCGCGCGCAATGTTTGTTTATTAATAATTAATCGATTTCTCAACCACAGTGCGTTGTAAAATCAAACACCTTTTTAGGATGAAGGAAGGAAGGTTTCTGAACGTATTGTTTGTAATAAATAAAAAAATGAAGTTACAAATTACAGCACAATTATATTGGACTGGTTGTCGTGCAAATTAAACTGAAGTAATGTCCATTTTAGTAACAAACGTTTAATTTCCAAACAAAAACGTGCAGAAACCATTTTATAATGTGATAGTAGTTTTATTTTTATCATACCATCGACACTATAGACGCAGCAACGTGACCTAGATTTCCCGCTCGATGAAAAATGTCATAACCCTTCCAGATTAACGCTTTCCATACATTCACATTATACTGCATCGTCAAAAACCATTGCAGGTGATGTCGCTGGAAAAAAAAATCTCATAACTCAAGGGCTAAAATATGGAGGGTAGAGGTAAGGAGAGTCATCTTATATGGGAGAAAAGTTGAAAAAGTGTCCAGTGTATGCGCTAAATAACAGTTCAAAAATCCTCCACAATGGCGCTGGTGGATGCACAGGGTATGGTATGAATGTAGCAATCGTAGATGAATTGAAGTATGCCGAGTTAAAAAATCTAATGTCATTATCGACTAAAGTAGTTAATTATTGAGAATTTCAACAACTTGCGTTGTACAAAATATTGTGGTAAATATAACCTTACTTCCTTGTATCTCCATACTTCCTTGTTTATTTTTCAAGCCTACTCTAACAATATTTATATTTGGCGCTTCTTTTAAGAGTTACCCTGATGCAAATGTGGCGCCATCCTAATTTAATACATTTTGACGACACTTTTTCATATACACAGATGACTCTCCTTACCTCTACCCTCCATACGCTAAAAGCCTTATTAAAAAGCTTTGTATTTATAATCTGCGAAGCCTTTAAATACCGAATAATCAACCTTGGGACGAAGCTCTAAACTTGTACTATTAAACATAAGAGTAATGCCGTATTTTTATTACAAATGAAGTTTCCACAACTTAGTTATACACAAACGACAACATTAACCACAAATTTCTTAGGCATCCACTATCAAGCGAAAACAACATAAAAAAAATTAAAAAACAAAAACTTTACAGAGCTTATCATAGATAGATAGATAGATAGATAGATAGATAGATAGATAGATAGATAGATAGATAAATTCTTTATTGCACACAATTTATGTTATAAATTGTGTGCAATAAAGAATTTATCTATCTATCTATCTATCTATCTATCTATCTATCTATCTATCTATCTATCTATGATAAGCTCTGTAAAGTTTTTGTTTTTTAATTTTTTTTATGTTGTTTTCGCTTGATAGTGGATGCCTAAGAAATTTGTGGTTAATGTTGTCGTTTGTGTATAACTAAGTTGTGGAAACTTCATTTGTAATAAAAATACGGCATTACTCTTATGTTTAATAGTACAAGTTTAGAGCTTCGTCCCAAGGTTGATTATTCGGTATTTAAAGGCTTCGCAGATTATAAATACAAAGCTTTTTAATAAGGCTTTTAGCGTATGGAGGGTAGAGGTAAGGAGAGTCATCTGTGTATATGAAAAAGTGTCGTCAAAATGTATTAAATTAGGATGGCGCCACATTTGCATCAGGGTAACTCTTAAAAGAAGCGCCAAATATAAATATTGTTAGAGTAGGCTTGAAAAATAAACAAGGAAGTATGGAGATACAAGGAAGTAAGGTTATATTTACCACAATATTTTGTACAACGCAAGTTGTTGAAATTCTCAATAATTAACTACTTTAGTCGATAATGACATTAGATTTTTTAACTCGGCATACTTCAATTCATCTACGATTGCTACATTCATACCATACCCTGTGCATCCACCAGCGCCATTGTGGAGGATTTTTGAACTGTTATTTAGCGCATACACTGGACACTTTTTCAACTTTTCTCCCATATAAGATGACTCTCCTTACCTCTACCCTCCATATTTTAGCCCTTGAGTTATGAGATTTTTTTTTCCAGCGACATCACCTGCAATGGTTTTTGACGATGCAGTATAATGTGAATGTATGGAAAGCGTTAATCTGGAAGGGTTATGACATTTTTCATCGAGCGGGAAATCTAGGTCACGTTGCTGCGTCTATAGTGTCGATGGTATGATAAAAATAAAACTACTATCACATTATAAAATGGTTTCTGCACGTTTTTGTTTGGAAATTAAACGTTTGTTACTAAAATGGACATTACTTCAGTTTAATTTGCACGACAACCAGTCCAATATAATTGTGCTGTAATTTGTAACTTCATTTTTTTATTTATTACAAACAATACGTTCAGAAACCTTCCTTCCTTCATCCTAAAAAGGTGTTTGATTTTACAACGCACTGTGGTTGAGAAATCGATTAATTATTAATAAACAAACATTGCGCGCGGAATTCTAAAACATCCTGGGCAGATGCGCCAAGCGCTCAAAATGGCCGGAATGATCGCGTCTAACTATTTATTCGTTTCCTCCCAAAATATGTAATCCTTAGTGGGAGAATTCCGTACTTTTCTTTATTTTTTAAAAGTTTTTACAATGCTTTCGGGCTGAAATTTTACCTGATGTTAAGTTATATAGTCTATTGGAAAACGTATGTAATAGTTACTCTTGAAAGCCATAGCACTTTTCCAATGAGTATACAAGCGCCACGTTTTCATCGAGCGGTGAATCTAGGTCACGTGATTGCGTCTGTAGAATCGATGGTACGATTAAAATAAAATAAATGTCACACTCCCATCAAAGGCGGGAATTCACACGTTTGCGTTCGGAAATCAAAAGTTACACAGATATTTAATTAAATTAGGATGTCAATACAAACAAAGGGTAAATAAGGTCAACCCTTACATCATTTAAATGCTCAAATATGTTTGTTTGTTTCACCTACAATCATACTGCAACGGAGCAACAACGTAACTTTTTGAATATTATTAAAAACACTATAATATTAGTTCAAGAGACAGTTGTATGTCACATTCGACGCTTCAAATGGCGACAGAATGTTAGCTGTCAAAAAGATACAGCTAAGACGAAATTCTGCGAAACCTTTTTCATAACAGTAATAAATGACGAATTATGCAGATGGTGGATGGTACGCCTGACGGTAAGTGGAATAACATCGCCTATGATTGCCACCCTGTGTCCGTCAACGTAGGCGTAAAAGTTATGCTTCATGTTCCGGCAATCAAACCGGAAACCACGCCCTTTAGACCGGAACACATCAATGCTGGTTGACAGCAGAAATACGCAGGCTGTAGTACTTACCCTATCACCTTCTATAACCCATTTGCTCTTCACGCTTATACGGTTTTTCAAATATAACATTAATGGCCTATAACAATCCAATGCTGCCCCCTCCAAAAGGGTTTGTTTAAAATCACCACGCTGGGCTGGCTGGTGTTCGCAGTAGGTCGTAGCACAGAGTACGTGGCTACCCGTTAGTCATCTCGTACGACATCCGCTGAAAGTGGAGTGGTGACTGTATTCTGATCAAGAAACCGAATGTAACAAATAATTATAACATTCACAATGTCTTGGTGACGGCCATCTTGGATTCGAAATTTGTCACAGTGCGTAGCATACTACAAGCACTTTTATTTGATACCCATATTGCGGGAGTTGTGAACAAAAACATGTAAGCCGCTATTTCTTAAGAGAGAGCTTCTTTTAAGAGTTACCCTGATGCAAATGTGGCGCCATCCTAATTTAATACATTTTGACGACACTTTTTCATATACACAGATGACTCTCCTTACCTCTACCCTCCATACGCTAAAAGCCTTATTAAAAAGCTTTGTATTTATAATCTGCGAAGCCTTTAAATACCGAATAATCAACCTTGGGACGAAGCTCTAAACTTGTACTATTAAACATAAGAGTAATGCCGTATTTTTATTACAAATGAAGTTTCCACAACTTAGTTATACACAAACGACAACATTAACCACAAATTTCTTAGGCATCCACTATCAAGCGAAAACAACATAAAAAAAATTAAAAAACAAAAACTTTACAGAGCTTATCATAGATAGATAGATAGATAGATAGATAGATAGATAGATAGATAGATAGATAGATAAATTCTTTATTGCACACAATTTATAACATAAATTGAAAACATAAATATAAGAAGAATAAAAATGCGCAAAGGCAGTCTATCGCTTTAAGCGATCTCCTCCAGACAACCCTTAATGAAAGAAGAAAAGGAGTATGGAGACGGGATAGTGCAATTTTAAAAATATATAACATAAACTACATCTACTATATATAACAATAATAAATAAACTGCTAATACAAATACAAATAATACAGAAATAAATACATACAGAGCAAATATATTAGTTATCATACTTATTTTGCCCTAATTATTTTTCTAACAATGCAAATTTTGACGTGCTTAATGTCCGTCTCACTATATTTGCTGTATAGAGTGTTGCACGCGCGAGATAAAAAGTTATTTGCCGAATACCTTGTCTTCCATCTAGGCCACGCAAAGGGAGGTTTACGTCTAGCATGTAACCTACGACATGCAAAATCAATATTACTTAGAAGTGGGGAGAAAATTAAGTTATGTATTACTTTTAAGACAACTTCTGATCTCTTAAATGACGTCTTTTTTCTAAAGTAATTTCAGTAGAAGATATACCTACTATTATCAAGTCTATGAAACATTGTGTTCCCTTTCTTTTTAACCCACAGCGCAGATTTTGATTTTTTTCTTTTTGTTTGACAGGTTTATTAATGGGGATTGTTCTTGGCTTGATGAAAAGATGCTTGATGAAAATCGGTGCAAAATAGTCCTCGCCACATAATGGCGAATTAATTTTTTTCACAACTTCCTCAACGTGCGTAGAAAGTTCATTGCCGAGGATATAAATTGCGCCATACGGATTCTCCTGCTTTTTGCGGAGTATGTTTTAAATTTTCATAATATATCGTGGAATTCCGAAAAGTCTTTAAAAGTCAAAGTCAAAGTCAAATATGGCACTTTTGATGCGTGTAGATACGTATATGTTCTAAAATAAATGCTAATGTCCTTTCACCCAGCAGTTTTATAACATTATATAAATTGGTATACTTACAGTATATGTAGGCGAAACTAAGATTTCTTCTTGTATTGTATATGTAACACACCACTCGCTTGACAATGCCTTAATATAACTATCCTATTATTGAAAGGTCAAGTACGTCAATACATTTTATAGGCTTAGCGGGTAAGTAATGTTGTACTGAAGTCTCTAGGGGCTTTTATGATTTGAATATGGAACAACGCGTACGGCGTATCCGAAAAAAAAAACAGTTTTCTAATATTGCTATCTCACTCTAACGTATGATGGCGTCCCTGTCACTCACAAAAGCCTTTGAGCCTTTGAAGCACGTACCATTAGTTCTTGGATATAGAATTGTAATAATTAAAATCCCTTAATATAAAACTAACGCCCGAAAACACTGCAGTCCTCAATGTGCTAAATGCAGCATCAATTCAAGGTTACGAAATGAATGCAGTGTATATGCAGTATTACGTAGTGCCCAAAATTTCCCGAGTATTTTATCTAGATAAGTAGTAAGGAGTTTCAATTTCGAATCAAAATACACTTTATTGTTGGTACACCAAATACCGACACAGAATTAGAACAAAAAAAAAACACAAAATAAAAAAAGAAAAGGTACAATACACCAAATACAAGGAATTAGAACAAAAAAAACACAAAATTAAATAAGAAAAGGTACAAGAGGCGGCCTCTACCAGGCAACCTACCAAAGTAGGTACGTGAAGAACAATTTCAATTTTAATTTCAATTTATTTGCATTTCACATTACATTACGCGTACATTGTTCTTAATAATATTACAATAATGAAAAGCAATTGTTATGAAAACCCTGTTAGGGCGCATCAATTGGTGTAGTACAGAGGTAGACCATTTAATAATAAAAATTAAAATACGTCATGATTTAAAAAAATCGTAATTAGTTTTATTTGACAGCCGATTGGCACAGCTTGCAGCGACCCTGCTTTCTGAGACAGAGGCCGTGGGTTCGATTCCCACTACTGGAAATTGTTTGTGTGATGAGCATGAATGTTTTTCAGTGTCTGGGTGTTTATATGTATATTCTAAGTATTTATGTATATTATTCATAATAATATTCATCAGTCATCTTAGTACCCATAACACAAGCTACGCTTACTTTGGGGCTAGATGGCGATGTGTGTATTGTCGTAGTACATTTATTTATATATTTATTATTTAAATATTTTTTAAGGGTATATATAAACACGTTATTGTTCTCTTTTTCTTTAATATTTTCTGACATTCTATTGTAATACGAATGCACATTGGATTTGAACCAGAAGTATGCAATTTTGAGTTTTATTTTTGTGGAAGTAAATTAAATTTACGATTTCGCTGCAGCTCATGATGGCGTGGTAGGCACATAACCTTTTTACTGTTTTGACGGCCTCCATTGCGCAGCGGTGAAGGCTGTGGCCTTATAAGGGTAGGGGTAATTTGGAATTAATTATTTTATGAATTTTCTCTGGTCCTGCCCTGCTTACAAAGACGCGCCATGTAATTAAGCGTTCCGGTACGTGCAGAAACCGATTAGGGGTATGGATTTAGTAGTAGTAGTAGTAGTAACTGCTGTAGCCCGCAACCGGCATATATACTGAATCAGCACTTACCGCAAGTTTGGATAGATGTCTGTTCGTCAATCGCGCAAGTAGGTACTGAATGGAAAGCACATAGGATAGGTATTGTAACTGAAAAATGTACTGTTTCCGCGGGATGGATTAGTTTTTTTTATAGAGGTCTATATGTTTTATGGCATAGTGGTAATTCAGGTTCAGGGTTAGAGAATAACGTAGGGGATATGTATCGCAATTTCCACGGGAACGAGTCGCGGGCAACCACTAGTTAATATCAATAATTGTATGAATAAAATACCTGATGCTTTTTTGAGTGGTGAAAACTACATTCAAAGTACTTTTTGTGACGTAGGTTAAAACTATAAACCCAACTTTTAACTCAAGCTTAGTATAAATTGGTCATTAAAAATTTCCGAACGAAAAATTATTTGTCTATGGCATTTTTTAATATCCCGCCAACATTCTGTCTTTTTTTTGTTTGCTATGTAGGTTTAAGATCTTTTTGCACTTTGTAATTATTCGTATCTTATTACTTAGTTCTCAAAGAAAATTCAATAGTTTTTGTAGTGAAATCAGAAAATCTGTTTCCTAAAACATTCAGACATACCAATCATTTAAAACATAAACATTCTTTAAATGATTAGGGACAGGCAAAGATCGATGGCCATACGGCCTAAATTCATAGTTAATGCCTAGTTAATTCCCTTTTGCTGGACCTCGAGATTTTTACTTTTTAATGCGAAGCTCGGCAAAGACACAACCCCATTGAGCCGCATCGGCCAGGCCGCAGCCACGTGACCTAGATTCCCCGCTCGATGCGCAGTGCGGCGCCCTGATTGGCCGCGCCATTGTAGGCCTCGTGTTTTGAAAAGTTCTTATATTTATTTTCTTTTTTTTTGTTTCGTATTGTTTCTTAATATGAAGTCTTCATGAACTGTCCTTCTTTGTCCTAACTCTCTTGCGGAAAGTGATTTAGATTTAGATACGTTGAGTTTTTTTACCATGAGGATATAAACACTAAATTTTTTTTTGTACGGCGTTGACCCAATTTAATTTAACAAGATGTCACTGTCTACTTACTATTCATTGGTAAATAAATTTAAACAATGCAACTTAATTTATTACAACCAGACAAATCTGAACGAGAACACAACGTTTCTTAATATACTGATGACCTAATTTGATATACCCAATATATTTTAGGTCTATTAAACAAGTTTAAACGCTGAAAATTAAGCCTTATTTGTTGAAACCTGACAAATATGTGCGGTGTACTCGTGTGTACTGGATTATCAATTGGATTGTAATTTGTCTGAAAAAAATAGGCAAATTAACAGTGTCAGTGTCAGTGCCTTGGCAAAATCTGTGATTATAGTATAGTCTTTGACCATAGATACTTAATAATGTTCCAACTTATAATTTACTTTTACGCGGACGAAGTCCCTACCGACTTCGTCCGCGTAAAAGTCACGTTAACTGTTTCCGCAAAGCCCGATTTTGAAACATTCTTCATTGGTGCTATGCTCCTATTGTTCTTAGCGTCATGATATACTCTATAGATGGGCTATCCAACGCTGTAAGAATTTTTCAAATCAGTCTCCTACCTGAGTAAATCAGCAGTTTAGTTACAGTATAGGAAATAACCTAGATACAGACTGCAGCGCCATCTGTCGGGATGATTTGTGAATCCAAACCATCCAGGGAACCACCCAAACGCATACAAAAAGATTTATTCAAATCGGTCCAGCCGTTTGGGAGGAGTTCAGTGTTCACACCCGCACACAAGGGATATATATATAAAGACTAGCTGTTGCCCGCGACTCGTCTGCGTTTGATTTTGTTTTTAAAGTATTTAGTATCGCTGAGCCTTAAATGAGTATAGTAATATATATATATATATATATATATATATATATATATAACATGTGACTGTCAATTAATTATAGACAAGCAATTTGCAATAAAATAAAATTGCGACTATAATTAAAGATCTAAGCGATCCTATCTGCTCGCGGTGTGCCAATTTAATTTAAAAGCGGTTAAGTAGTTTAGGAGTCTATCGCGGACAAACATGGTGACAGGAGATTTATATATATTAAGATATTAATAATTATGGACGAATTTTAACCAATGCGGAACCACTAGTTTTATTAAATCTTACACTAAGCTTGTCAAAAAAAAACCTACGCCTCAGGTTAATGGACACAGGGTGATACTCTGTTAGACTTATTTCTTCCATTCCCTGGAAGGTGAGCCATCTGCTTAGTCCGTCACCTTTACCTATTAAAAAAAAAAAATTGTACTAACAAAGACTTACGCGAGTAATAGCAGGTGGGTCGCTCCAGATGTATAAGAACTACTCCAGTCCAAATAAATAACCAATCTCAGAATCATACACCACCATATATTTTATCAATTACGTTAACAATTAGAATCTTATATTCTCCACTTTAAACTCATAAAATAATTACTCTTTTACTTTTATAATCTTTTCCGTATTACCTTTTCCTCTTTCTTTAAATCCGCCAAAAATAATCCCAAACGCCCGATGACGCCCCCACGCCGTCTTTTCTTTCCATCCTTTTACTTTTCTTCTTTTTCTTCCCACGCGTCGCTTTAGTCGCCAGTCCTTCCAACTTTCGTGGCAGTACCGTCTCATCAAATTTTGTCGAACATGGAACGATCGATGACTAAGTTTTTTTATAATTTAGAGATACATTTTATTGATTTGCACATCATTTAGTATTGATAATCTAGCAAAAAAATGGCATTTTACTTTGACGAAAATGCAAGTAACCTTACATTTGCGATCTCCTGGACAATAGACCCTAAACCACATTAGCACTGAAGTTGATATTTACTCTGACTCGTTGTATAAGTTCAGAGATAAGATATTTTTATCATGGACCAATTGACCCTTATTTGCTGTACCTTGATTTATTTTTTAGTGTGTGAGATATGTTGTTATTATATTATATTATCTTAATATATATAAATCTCCTGTCACGATGTTTGTCCGCGATGGACTCCTAAACTACTTAACCGATTTTAAATTAAATTGGCACACCGTGAGCAGTCTAGTCCAACTTAAGAGATAGGATAGCTTAGATCTTTAATTATAGTCGCAATTTTATTTTATTGCAAATTATTTGTCTTTAATTAATTGACAGTTACATGTAATATATATATATACTACTATACTCATTTAAGGCTTAGCGATACTGAATACTTTAAAAACAAAATCAAACGCAGACGAAGTCGCGGGCAACAGCTAGTATTATATTATATTCTCATTCACGATACCTTTTGTTTTCATGTTATGGTGTTATTGTATATTTTCATATGCTGTGTTTACTTTTAAGAAAACATTACACTTAAATAGAATAGTTAAATTTTAAAAACGGTTGTATTAGTGTAAGTGTTTGTAAGTAAACCTAATAAATAAAATAAAATAAATAAATAGATACACGTGTAATCTATCGTTAACAATATCGCTTAAGGCGAATCGCCAAGCGAATGATTGACCCATCCTCATCATATCAACTAGTTGTAGTAGAGTTTTCTGTGACAGAACTCCTTCGGCTAAGTACTATCGCCATACTTATTTCTGCTGCAGCATTGTTGCTATGCTGTATTCCAGTCTGAAGGGCGTGGTTGCCGGTGTGATTAAAATTAATGGACACAGGGCGACATTTTGTAGGACGTGCTCCATGTATGTCTAGTGAAGTGTTGCTCACTTGACATCGGTTGCTGGGCCACTTGCTTCGAGCGGCTCCCAGCGACTCGTTTACTGTCGTCTGTCAACACCGTTGTGGGTTGACCAACGCTGCGTTTACCAGCGACATTGGCGGCCGATTGGCGCAGTGGGCAGCGAACCTGCTTTATGAATACAAGACTGTAGGTTTGATTCGCACGACTGGAAAACGTTTGTGTAATGAACATGAATGTTTTTCAGTGTCTAGTTGTTTATCTGTATATTAATAGTAATATATGTATATTATTCGTAAAATTGTTCATTAGTCATCTTAGTAGCCATAACACAAGCTACGCTTACTTTGGGGCTAGATGGCGATGTGTAATTGTCGTAATTCTTATCTTATTCTTATATCTTTAAACGAGCAATTCTTGTATATATATAATTAGAATCTCGGAATCGGCTTCAACGATTTTTATGAAATTAAGTATACAGGGGGTTTCGGGGGCGATAAATCGATCTAGCTAGGATTCAATTATATTGGAATCTCAGAATTCGCGGACTAAGTCGCGCGGGTTCGCTAGTTATTATTTACTAGCTGTTGCTCGCGACTGCGTCTGCGTTTGATTTTGTTTTTTGATGTGGCGTTCAATTTAGTCGTAGTTGAATGAATGAATGAATACACTTTTATTGTACACCAAAGAAAAAAAAAGTACTTACAGAGATATAAATACATATCAAGAGAGTACAATTTGGTGGCCTTATCGCTACATAGCGATTTCTTCCAGGCAACCAAAGGCGTAAAAGGAAAAAACATAGAAAAGAGGTTAGATAGAGGTAGAATCGTAGTTCTAAAAAAATTAAAGTAGTCAGTATCTCTAAGCCTTAAATGAGGGGTTTGATGCTGTCCGCTGAGGAGTTCTGTCCTCTATCTCTAACCACATTCATCTACACAAAGTTTGGGCAAAATTAAACACATATTATAACCTCTACAATAAAAATAATTATTTAAATCGGTTATAATTTGTCGGAGTTATGGTGTAAAATCATCAAACACTTTCATTCCCTGTCCCAAAGGAATCGAACTTGATGTTGGAATAAACAGTATCTATATCACTTCTAACATTTCCAAGAATGTGTGTACGAAGTTTCATAAGTATCGGTTAAGTAGTTTTTGCATGAAAGCGTAACAAACAAACTTACATAGACTTTCATAATATTAGTAGGGATAGGGATAGGGATAACCAAAGAGTACAATGCCGAAGATCTGTTTGGCATAGAGTATAAAGATTGAAGCAATTATATATTACACCTTACAGATTCTCCTGTATTTCGTTGAGCAAAGCAATTTTGCTCAACGAAAGACATTGCAGAGATTGTCACTCCAGTTCCTTAGGATCCCAAAGTCCATCGGTTCTCCGAGCTATGTACCCCGCCCATTGCCACTTCAGCTTCGCGTTGAGCTATGTATATTTTAAATGGGGACTCCTGCCATTGCCAGATGGGTGATCAGTCTCCCCATATTTGAGACGCAGTTTTTACTGGTCCCGGCAGCATCTCCACCTGAAACCTACCAGACTCATTGGTGAACCTAACAATATACCCTATGGAGAGATTTGCTAGGTCTTTTTCACTTATTCTATCCTTACCTTGTAGTTCCCATCTCACCAGCGCGTACTTGGGGCAATCAGCTACGAAGTAAAAGCTGGTTTCCACCTCACTGTACTCTGGATAGGATGGATCTTCTACAATTCTCAATATTGTTGGGGACTCGTTGAGCTACTCCAGTTCTTCTACGGATCTCCTCATTTCTGATTTGATCACGCAGAGATACATAGTTCTCTCCATCGCACGCTGAGTGACTCCGAGCCTTCTAAGATGGCCCATAGTGAGCGATACATGGGACAAACGAAATGTCCCATGTACGGTAGCTCTAGTTATTCTATAGATCTCCTCATTTCTGATTTGATCACGCAGATATACATAGTTCTCTCCATCGCACGCTGAGTAACTCCGAGCCTTCTCAGTTGGCCCATGGTGAGCGATACATGGGACAAACGGAATGTCCCATGTACGGTAGCTCTAGTTCTTCTATGGATCTCCTCATTTCTGATTTGATCACGCAGAGATACATAGTTCTCTCCATCGCACGCTGTGTAACTCCGAGCCTTCTCAGATGGTCCATGGTGAGCGATACATGGGACAAACGGAATGTCCCATGTACGGTAGCTCTAGTTCTTCTATGTATCTCCTCATTTCTGATTTGATCACGCAGAGATACATAGTTCTCTCCATCGCACGCTGAGTGACTCCGAGCCTTCTCAGTTGGCCCATGGTGAGCGATACATGTCAATCGAAATGTCCCATGTACGGTAGGTCTAGTTCTTCTATGGATCTCCTAATCTCTGATTTGATCACGCAGAGATACATAGTTCTCTCCATCGCACGCTGAGTGACTCCGAGCCTTCTCAGACGGCCCATGGTGAGCGATACATGGGACAAACGGAATGTCCCATGTACGGTTGCTCTAGTTCTTCTATGGATCTCCTCGTTTCTGATTTGATCACGCAGAGATACATAGTGCTCTCCATCGCACGCTGACTGACTCCGAGCCTTCTAAGATGGCCCATAGTGATGCATGGGACAAACGGAATGTCCCATGTACGTATCATAATAACATGCATCAAGAATGTAGGTTAGGTTTGCGTGCTCTAATCAAAGTTTATTATTCTGATAACAGATAAGGGGTCATTAAACCAACAATAATTGGTAACGCAAGCCAAATCACGAAATTATCACACCAATTATAACATATTGAATCGTTACGTATTATTATTGTTTTTTTTATGGCGCTGATAAAATGTTTTGGTTTGTTTTGATTTCTAACACACGGACAGTATGATTCATCACCTTCATAATATCAACCTGCTGAGTTTCTTGCCGGCTCTTCTCAGTGCAATCTGCAATCTGATCTGCTGAAATCGAATTACTCAGCAGATTGCTCTTTTCCTACATCATTTTAAAGTTTAAGATTTTTTAACAATCTTTAGAATTTTTTCGTTTTTTGAGAGATGAGAGTGGAGTGGCCTGCTTCCAAGTAGCCTTGTCGTTAAGGAATTCATCAATCGTGTAGCAACCACGATTTGTTAAATGTGTTTTAATATATTGTTTAAACTTAGCGGTTTAATAAACTAAACGGTTAGTCAGTCTATACCATTTAGCAGTTGACAGTAACAATTTTACCAATAGTAACTCCACTGGGCCGTAGTCCACCACTGGCTCAGTGGAGTCCACCAACCTGCACTGGGCCAGCGACTACGGCCTTAACCCCTTCTCATTGTGGGAGGAGACACGTAATGGTCGGTAATTGGAACATGTGATGATGATAAAACATTTGTTCGCAGGACCATATCAAATCGTACGGAGATAATATATAGTAGTAGATTCCGGGGAAGTACCGCTTAGCAGCATAGCTGTGTTGCGGTCTGAAGGGCGTGGTTGCTGGTGTGTTTTTTTTTTTTTTAATAAACAATTTAATTATTTTTAAATATACTACGACAATACACACATCGCCATCTAGCCCCAAAGTAAGCGTAGCTTGTGTTATGGGTACTAAGACAGCTGTTGAATATATATATATATTTTAATAATATAATACAAATATATACTTTTTTTTTTTTTTATTTATTTTACGGCCATGGAGGATTCAAGTCCTTTAAGGCCTTTCAAAAAAATATTACAGTTTAGCTTAAAACTAAGATAAGTTTAAATATCACATTTTAGCTTAAATATAATTATTATATACAGATAAACACCCAGACACTGAAAAACAATCACGTTAATAAATAAAAAAAAAAAAATAATAACACAAACATTTTCCAGTTATGGGAATCGAAACCACGGCCTAGGACTCAGAAAGCAGGGTCGCTACCCACTGCGCCAGTCGGCCGTCGAAACTCGGGTTTATGGACACAGCGCGGCATTTTGTATTACGTGTTCCTTGCATGCAAGGCGTTTTGCGCTGTTTATAGGCGATGTATTATCAGGTCACCTTAATATTTAAAAAAAAACTATAAAAAAAAATCGGACTGCACCAATACCTGCCATCTTTATTAAATTCATTGAAGCACTGAAAAGATAGAAACAATATTTTAATTCGAATGTTTTAGTTCTTTCTGTTTTGAATAATCGTAGTTGGCAGTGATTATAAACGCAAATTCCAATAAAGATTTCAGTTTCTATCTTTTGAGTTCTTCAATGTATTTAACATGATGGCAGATATTGACGCAGTCTGGTTTTTTGTGAATTTTTAAATTTTTACACGCTTTATATTAGCTTCACTTGTATGTTTGTTTGTAACCGACTTCTTTGGGCGCGATTTTGACCCACTTTAAACGGTCAGATTTCTTTCAAAGTTTGTAGACATATCGAGGACCGATGACAATACACTAATCTGAAAAGATTATTCCAATTTTCACTATAAAAAATAAGATTTTTTACTAATTACTACAGCGCCATCTAGACCCAAATGTAAAAAACCTATGGCGTTCGCGTACCTATCAAATTCCACAGAAAACATTAAGCTACTAGATGGTAGAGGGCGTTAGCTATTACTTTTTAATGGCCTGTTTTAAATAATAATTAGAACTTGCATTTCGAGAGACGGGCACACTGAATAAAAAAAAAATATTTTATCTCTTTAATGGTGGATGGGTTACCGATTAATTTTGCTCTAATAAAAATAATAGATCAAGAAAAACTAAAAAAAATCGCTATTATGAATAAACTAAAAGAAAGAAATTAGTTTAGTTTTTTATACTAACTATTTAATTATTAAAGTTATACTTCATTTGGCGCGATGGAGAAAACTGCTGAGAGTGAATTTTTACGATGCGCGCGCACATTCTACATCGTAAAGTTAGTTCCAGGTAGGTGGCATTAAAATCGATAACTATGTTGAAGTTGTATATACTAGTATTTTTACATTAGAACACGTGTTTCGTAACAGTACAAACAGTGTGAATAAATAAATATTATTACGTTAATAAAATCTTTTTTATTTAAATAAAATATTCTTGAATAATTTTAATATTTATCGTTAATCACTACTGCATTTTAGTTATTTTTTTTCCATATTATTAGTATTAACTAAAAATAACTTCTAACGCGTGTACATAAGTACACACTCTTTTTTTTCTTCTTTGATGTATCCGGTGTCACTCTCACAACTAAGACGAATCTATTGACACCACTCATCTAGAAATACGGCAAGCCGTTTAGGTTAGGCCGTGCCAATAAAAATACATACATGCATGCATACATACGTACATTCGAAAAACATAACCATCCTTCTTTCGCAGTCGGGTAAAAAAAGAAAAGTTTTTTTCAATCTCATTTGGCATTCAGCTCATTAAAAATTCCCTATACTATGAATTACTGTTAGCATACCTAAAGTTTTATAAAGAAACGGTTGAAAATCTAAAATTTTACGCGATCGTTTCAGGTTTTTCATTCCTTATCAGGGCAGTTAAATTCAAGGTCTCCCACAATATCCGCCATGTTGGAAATGTGAAAATGACCGCGCGTCTCTTTCTAATCCGCGAGGTGCGAGCGAGACAACTCGCCGCGTGGAACTTTGACGTAGAGTTTGCGATTATTGATTTAATATTACATTATTACGGTTTGCTTAGC
Source organism: Pararge aegeria (assembly GCF_905163445.1). Classification (NCBI taxonomy): domain Eukaryota; kingdom Metazoa; phylum Arthropoda; class Insecta; order Lepidoptera; family Nymphalidae; genus Pararge; species Pararge aegeria. Next base: position 5,778,138 of record NC_053206.1, on the reverse strand, counting down.
CGCTATGGCTTAGTGGAGGAATTGATGGTGTAACAAAAGATCGCTGTTTCATATGTGACAAGGAAGTTTGCGTTTAGAACAAAAAACATATACAAATTTGCTCTTTTAATCAATGGACTCGGAACTTTATCTGACTTCGGTGTCTTTAATATATCTTTGTTTGTTTAAAAAACTTTATTGCATACATTTTATACAAAGTGACGGCCGATTGCGCAGTTTGCAGCGACCCTGCTTTCTGAGTCCAAGGCGGTGGGTTCGATTCCCACTACTGGAAAATGATTGTGTGATGAGCATGAATGTTTTTCAGTGTCTGGGCATCGACAGTAGGAGAGCCGTAGCTTAATTGTTGAAAGCGCTCAGGCCGCGATTGCCCGAGAGTCGCAGGTTCAAATCCTGTCGGTTCCGAAAAATTTCAGATTTTAGACTTTTGTCCTGTAGTTATATTTCAATAGGTGCTTTAGCCTTTAAGTAAATGTTATCTTGTGTTTTACTATTAGTGTCTTATGTATGCATATACAGTTCTGTAAAATGATATTGATCATAAAAGAATTTCTTAAATAATAAAATAATAAAAAAAGATGTCCTGCAGTTCGATTCCCGGCACCCACTTGCACGTTTTCGGAGTTATGCGCGTTTTTATTTCAAGCAAATATAATATCGCTTGTTTCAACGGTGAAGAAAAAAGTCGTGGGAAAACCAGCATGCCTGACAGTTCTGCTACGTTCTAAAAGGCGTGTGAAGTCCACCAATCCGCATTTGGCCAAAATCTGCAGTCCGAAACGGTGGTAGAGTCATGACAAAAGACTTGAAATATCCAAAGTGCTTATAAATGAAGCCCCATTTAAATGAATTCAAAATTCATTTATTTCACGTAGGCACTTTTGAAACGGCAAGTTTGTCTGTTTGTAGTGACTCATTCACCGGTTCGGAAGGCAGATTCTACCGAGAAGAAGCCGGCAAGAAGCTCAGTTGCTGTTTTCCAACATTATTTTACATTTTAACATTCATTGTTCTATCTTGTGTGAGATGAAAGCGGAGCGGCTTGCTTCCAGGCAACCTTGTTATTAAGAAATTTATCAATAGTATAGTAACCTCGATGAATGTGCGAGTGTTTTTATACATTCTTTAAACTTATGTAATGGTAAATCTAATATTACCTCCAGCATCATGTTATAAAAGCATATACCCATCCCCACAAAGGTTTTCTGTACTTTCCTAAACAGATATGCTGATATCACTAATTTATGACCGTTTCTAGTAAGTCAATTGTTTATATCCACTTCTTTTTATAAAGTTTAAATTGTTATAAATATATTGCGAAGCTACTGTAAGTATACCTACCTATTTCTTTAAATTTTTCACGTAATTAATGAATTGGAATTCTTTTATTTTTTATTTGAGCACCTGTCATTTGAGGTCGCACTGTTTAGTGACCTCAAATTCTATTAGTGACTGATAAACAGATGATAAACATACGTACAGGTGCGTTATCGGTTATTTGACAGATGTCGGATCAAAATATTTATCTGTCTTTTTATTTATTCGAATAAATATGTTTACCCGTGATATTAGTCATCGTCGTTTTACATGTTTTTTTCGTTTATATAAAGACATGTACACTTGAGAAGTGTAAAGTTGTCGCTGGTCTCAACTGCCTCTAAGGTTTTAAATGTCTCGCGGATCTTGACTACCCCATGTGTCTTGACGACCCATTGGCGCAGTGGGCTTTCCCCTGACCCTGCTTTTTGCGTCCTAGGCCGTGGGTTCGATTCCCAAAACTGGAAAATGTTTGTGTGATGAATATGATTATTTTTCAGTGTCTGGGTGTTTATCTGTATGTATTATATTCATAAAAAAATATTCAACAGCTATCTTAGTACCCATAACACAAGCTACGCTTACTTTGGGGCTAGATGGCGATGTGCGTATTGTCGTAGTATATTTATTTATTTATTTATTTAACTGCATTGTTGTTCTTAACTGCCTCGTCGGTCTGAACTGCCTCGTCGGTCTGAACCGCCTCGTCGGTCTGAACCGCCTCGTTCGTCTTAGCAGCCTCGTTGGTCTCAATTGGCTCGCTGGTTATGAGGTTAGCCTCAAGGCTTTGAGGATCATAAACCTCAACTGAATCCAAGACCTTTTGATATACATCGCACTCTGTGCCATAGAGGTCCTCTAACCTAGTTTACGTAAATTGTAACGTTCTGCATATTTTCACAAAACATTCAACTGTACCCTTAGTACGAAATTCCAAAGCTCGATAACGTTGATAGTTTTACAGATATAATGAGTAACGTAAGAAGTAGAGTCGAGTTTTTGTAATAATTGACGGACGAAGCAGATGGCTCACGTGATGCCTAGTGGTAAACCATCGCCTATAAACTGAACACCACTTCGCAGGGCATGCAAGGTCACGACCATAGTGCCGCCCTGTGACCACCAATAAATTTAAAAAACTCCAAGACAATGCCCCGGCAGGATACATTGCAGCGCATGCGCAAACACAACTTGGTCCTACCGCCATCTAAGTTAAAAGTCCACAGCACCGGCCAAAACCCCATGAGCACATAAATTTACAACAAAATCCCGGAACATATAAAAGGAAAAGAAAGTATATACTTATTTACAAAATCCTTAAAACATTACTTGCTGGAGAAAGCTTATTATAAAATAAACGACTTCTTAAATGAGAATATTTAATATTGACAATAATAAGTCCGCCTCTCAATCTGGTTACAGGGTTCCATTTCAAATGCAAACATTATGTAATCTTTATGACCTTGTTTATGGACTTGTAATTGAATAAATAAATAACAATATGAGTCGTAAGTCTTAAGCCTAGCCAGACCACGGAATTTCCGAAATCATAAATTCCATATTGCCCTCGGCGGGGACTAACCCGGGACCTGCCACCAGCGGCGTGCATAGAGTAAGAGTTATAAAAAGCCTACCCTTAAGTATTTATAACTCACACTGGAGATTTTCTTTATTTTATATCATCTGCATACCCTGTACATACCCTCTATGCACACCACAGCCTGCCACATAATAAAAAAAACAATTTTCACTACGTCAGGAAGTCATAATTAAGTTAATTTTTCTCTAAAGTAATAGTATTTCGAGACACGAAGACCATCAACGATTTCGAGACGACAGGTGTGCTAAGGGTGCATAATGTTAATGTGGATTCGTTATCAATGCATTAACTGATAACGTTAAAGTGAATGTTTAAATTAACTTTCGAGGAAACGGTTTTGTAGTTACGGGAAAGACTCTAAGTAGGTATATGTAACTTACAACTTTTGTACGAGTAACTAAAAATGTACGTTTGCAATCTATTTGTAAAGCCAAAATTATTAAGCTTAATTTGCTATGCTCCGCGAAAAGCAGGAGAATCTGTATAGTGTGATTTATAATTTCTTCAATCCTTATACTCCACACCAAACAGATCTTTGACAATGTACCCTCTACGCACGTTTCGCTCTGAAACCGGAGCAAGTTAAATCAGTACTTAATAATTAAGTTACTTAGCAATTAAGTTAGTTGTAAGTTAAGTTAAATGATGTACACTATGACAAATTTCAAATCCGAGATGACCACTATCACAAAATGGCGAGTTACATTTATTTTTTCACCATTCCCTCAATATGGGGATCAAATGAGAATATTGTAACTACAAATTATTGGCCGATTGGCGCGGTTAGCAACGGCCTTGCTTTCTGAGCCCTAGGCCGTGGGTTCGATTCCGAGGAAATAATGTAATGTTTATATGTATATTCTAAGTATTAATGTATATTATTCATATATATATAAATGTTATGTTGGTTTGTGTACGCTTCAAAAACTCAAAAAGTTCTGCACCGTTCGAGCTGAAACTTTAGCATGATAGATAGTATAATACGCATCAAGGATTGTTTTTATCTATTTTTTGCATCAGTCACATATCCGCGACCGCGAAACTACAGTTTTTTCAATCAGTAACGATCGATGTACCAGTGACCGCGCCATCTGACGAAAGCGAGAAAACACTCGCTGGCATATTTAATGTTTTCTTTGTTTTGTTTCTCATTTCTCAACCATTCCATAAAAATATGCCACAGCACAGCGTGGCCGGGTACAACTAGTTATTCATAAAAACATCAGTCATCTTAGTACCCATAACACAAGCTACGCTTACTTTGGGGCAAGATGGCGATGTGTGTATTGTCGTAGTATGTTAATATTTATTATTATTATTATTGGGTTGGAAGAGATCACTATCAGCGATAAGGCCGCCATTACACCCTAGTTTCTTTTATAAGTTGTCAATTGATAAAGTTTATGTTCTGGTGTAATAAATAATTTTTGACACTCGGGGGGTTTTTTAAATTTGTAATTTATAAATTACTAGGTGTACCCTGCCACGCTTTGCTGTGGCACATTGTGATTGAATGGTTGAGAAAAATATCATGCTAAAATTTTAGCCCGATCGGTGCAGAACTTTTTGAGTTTTTGAAGCGTACACAAACCAACATAACATTTTTATATATAATATAAGATTTATTTAGAATTTTTTTTTTAAATGCATTTTAGTTTATAAAATTGATAATTCCTCCAAGTGTAGGTAAAAACACTAATAAAAATTATAAAAAAACAATGTGTCATCTCTTGTTTCAAACGTGTCTCATTGTAATATGGACCTTTAAAAAAGTAGATCGAATCTGCAACTTTTCCTACTAGATGACGCTACAGTCGCTTTAAGACCGATGTGAAAGGCATATATACTAATTTGGAGAGCCGTAGCTTAATTGGAGATAGCGCTCAGGCCGCGATTGACAGAGAGCCGCAGGTTCAAATCCTGTCGATTCCGAAAATTTTATATGCATTTTAAATTTATAAGATACTAGCATACCCAGCTCGCTTCGCCGGGCTAGATTTTGCTTTATTTTATTTAAACAATAACCTCACATCATTAAATTTTTAATTTAAGCCTCATAATATATTTAATCATTTATTTCTCTCCGTATTCCTTCTCTTCTATTCTCTTCTCGAGCGGGTGGAGATCATTATCTTCACCCATGAACACCCAACAATAGAATAACATCATAGTAAATAAAAGCTGTATTTGACAGTTTAGTTTATTAGTTTCAAAAATAGGAGTGCTCCGATCGTCACCAAAATTTACAGGATTACTCGCCACGTCAATCCGGACATTCCCTGAAAGTTTAATTGAAATCGGTCCAGCCGTTTCGAAGCCTATACGGAACATACCCACACACTTTCTCTTTTATATATATAGATAGATGTATAGATGTAATGAATGAATGAATGAATGAAATTTAAGTTGTTTTAATGACATACTTGTTAAAATTGTACCTCCTATTAAGATAGTTAAAACAGATGTTATGTTATCAACGTGAACTGATAAGTAATCGAATGACTAGAGTTAGTTTTTAGGGTTCCGTAACTAATGCGCGAAATGGTTCTATTAATGCCACTTGGAATTGTGGTTGTTCAGGGAACACCAACAGCTTGTTCACAATATTTTTATCAATAATATACATAAATTACAAACAAAAAATTTGGAAAATGCAAAAGTGCAAGCCTCATAGCGGTCATTCACGTTTAAAAAAAAACCTTAAACAAAAATTAAAGTTTTTTAAAATGAAATAACAAATAAAATAATATCTTTATGTCTCACGCGATTTTATGAGAAGTTGAGAAGAGAGAAGAAGAGAAGAAAAATTTACATAGCGCATGCGCGAATCTTGATTTTTTTTTAGTTTTTGATTAATTATAATTAAACGACAGTACTTAGAACGCTAAATTGCTTGAAAAAGTACTAGACAGATTATTTAACTTGATGTTAGTGCACTCATATTATCCTATTATAACACTTATGTTATACTAATAAAAAAAACATCATTTAAGTTTTGAAAGGCTGGGTTTTTTGACATGTCGTATTAGGCGTGAAATAATTACAAATAAGTACGTAGATACACACCCAGACACTGACGCGGTTTTTTTTATGGGGTGTATACTAAATCGCCATTATAAGTATCAACTACAAAATGTATGTAGGCGCTATTTCTCGTAGTTATGACCTTTTTATAACGTCCGGTATCTTTAGTTAGTAGTTTTGCACGCCTCATAAGCGAAGCGTTGAGGATGTGCTCTACTCTCGACATTTCAAAAAAAGCAGTTTTCTCGAAACTAAAATTGATTTTTTGTTATTTATATTGCACTTACAGGTTAATTTGAGTACACTAATATCAAGTCAAATAATTTGTCAGGCACATAAAATACATTTCAATAACAATTTTTTTGTTTAACATAGTAAATAATAACATTAAACATAATCTTTTCTGGACGTCCGTGTATGGACGGGTGTAAGTGTATCAAAATTGGTCGAAAAAATGATCGTATCGGAATAATTTTTTTTTAATTATCTAAAGTAACACGCGACATAATTTCTTAGTTAATATGAGCGTTCAATTCACTGTCGTTAAATTTCCATGTAATTATTCTAGCTAATATTAATTGTAACTTTCAATGTGCAATCATTATGACATTCCCGTGTCTTGTTTACAAAAAATGAATAAAAAAATGAGATTATGAGGCGTGCACTTTTGGATTTTCCAAATTTTGTTTTATCTACGGTTTATCAGGTTGCGGCATTTGTCACTTTATTCAAGTAGGCCCATAGCGTAGGTGGCACTTTGATGCGTACATGAAAAAGTTCTTTGAAAAGTTCTGTCAGTTCAAATAAGTTAAAAACCTTAGGATAAAAAACTATATTAACATAACTTAACCGACGTGAAACGACGTATATAAGAACTTTTCTTTTTTTTTGTTGTGGTGGAAAAGCTTTGTTGCTCCCTCCGGCCCTTCGGCAAGACGGAGGTTATGTGGGATTCCCCTCCTCTAAAGACCACCATGGCATGTCCCTCTTGTTGGCTTTGTTAGACGCCCGGGGACCCGTTGTTTATATATTATATAAGACCCTGAGAAATTAGTGTATAAATCGTATGTGACATGTAAAGCTGTATTGAACTGTTTTAGCTTTATGCTAAATTGAAAACTTAAAATAAAACTGAACCAGAAGGCCGGAGGTAGATCTTATAACGGAAACATTTTCGAATCGCAATGCAGTTTGACCCCGTGACCTTTTGCTTGCACCAAAAAAACATAGACAAAGAAATTTCAACCCTAATACCACTGCAAAAAAACCATTTTAAATTCCGCAAAACTTGATTCAAAATTTATAACTTATCTTCAGTCTGAATTAGACTGCTTTTTAATAAAAAATAAAGCCTATTTTTCATTGTGCTTGCCTATGCTAAGCGGTGCTCTGAACCGTTGCCAATTAATTCTCGACTTTATCACGTACGGCTCAAGACATAATTTACTCTGTGGGGTGTCGTAGCGCAATGCTGTAGTGACGTCACACTGCGTAAGCGAATATGGGTCAGTAGGTGCCATTTTGGTCTGACCTCAGTTTCTGTGTTGACATTGAGAGCGCACGGGTCAGCATAAAATTGATGCTGTAGGTTCTTTTAATGTCATTACAGGGGAGTTTGGAAGATTGGGTGTTTTATTTAGGTAGGTAATTATTACGTACAGTTCAACTGTTGCATAAAAAATACTTAAACTTTTATGATAGAATTGGAAAAAAAAATTGTTGTTCTCATGTCGATATTATGGGAGATTGGGTGTTATTAACGTTTTTTTATTTATTGTTTTTTACAAATACCACAGGAATCCAAGTATGTCACCTACATATTGACCTATAGAGTTTTATTTTGTAAAATCACAGTCATCTCTACAATCAATCGATCAAATAAATTTTATTTTGAAAAATATGGTACGACCTTATTATTACGATAGTTTTTTTTCTTTATTAATTTAGTTTTCTTACATTATCTTATTTTATATGCTTATAATTAACAGTTTCGTAAGATACAATTTTTGAAAAAGAAAAGTACAGCCCTGCTTCTGCGATTTGATACATCGGCCAGGCTGTTCTTCCTATAGGTACACATAGATAAACTAAAACTATAAAATTTACACACTTATAATAATTATTACTAAAAAATTTTTAATCTACTAAGTATTGTTGAATTTCTTGAGGTCACTCAGGATGGAGTTTACCATGTCGGTGTAAGATTGCAAGGCAGATCTTATTACGATAGTAACGTATTAAATCAAAGGTTATTTTGATACACTTGAAAATCAAAACGTATAATACCTAAAGCACGAAGGGATTTCAGGTTTGCGGGCTTATAAGATATTAGTAATATTAACAATTCTCTATCAATATCAGTCGTGTACACAGTTTATGCATGTGTTAATTCTGTGCTCAGTTGTTAGTAAGAAAAAGGGCAAGCTTTGCAGATGCAATACACCTTACCTACCTTTTCTGGCACCCTGGTAAGGCAGTACCTTGCTGTGGCAAGAATTGCCATACAAAACAATGGCATAATTATATATCGTCTTATTAGAAAGGGCGGCGAATATTTCTTTAAATGAAACAAAATAAAATCATGTATTCATTTTTGTTACAGGATCGAGGCGGTCTAGACAACATGAGATCTCTAGAACATTACCTGACAGACATCATGCGTGCTGACACATCGGATCATATGAAAGGTAACTTACCTGTAACATTTTAATGACACAGCATTAGCAGTACTTACCTTAAAACTTTAAGACAGTATTAACTAAATAATGTATTCATTATAGAAATTTGTGTGCAAGAACCATTTGTTGAAATATATAATACCTACGATATTTAGGTACATAGGTACTTATGCGAGCATATACATCGGATCGTATGAAAGGTAACATTTTAACGACACCTTAAGTAGGACTTACCTTATGTTTTTAACTATGACCGTTTTGACCAAAATACTATTTTTTTTAATTCGAAAATATCTTTCGGTATTTAAGTAATTAAAGCTTTCGGTAGCCTATATGACCTCGTGAACATATATTTTTACACTATGAGCGGCAACTAACCTGTTATAATACATCAACGATACTTACCTAAGTGGTCTAACGAGTAAAACTTACCTTAACCTAACAATAGATACTCAGTTTTGAGAACGTTATGGAGAAATCTAAGGTATGCAGGTTTCCTTACGATGATTTTCTTCATATGTAAAACATATTTCTAAAACGCCTGGTTAATATAGATGAAACCGCGGTATATAATTGGATTTTGTTTGTTACTACTCTTTTAATATCATGCCTTGACAACGAGCTAAACACTAAAGCATATATAATTCATTTACCTACCCTATTCTAATTTGAAAAGTATATCGTATAGCTTATCCATTAAACGATTTAAATCTTTATTATGTAGTGGTAAGATTGATTTTCGAGTGGCAGTAAATAGATTTTAAATCGTTGTTAGTGATTTTATGCTTTATTGCAATGGCGTAAGGTGCTTTTCAATGTAAGGATAGGAGCTAAACTATTACAGAAAGGAAATTATAATTTAGCGTGATGCAGTTTTTAGTGTTGTAATACTAGAGAGGACATAGTGTATACTAACAAATACCTACCAGTACATTGTATTTAGACTGGACACATGCATTTTTTTGACATGTTCTTAAGTGAGAATAATATGACCTCCACCATCTATCTGGACGCCTGGTGCTCCTGGCAGATTGCGGGCAACGGTATACTTGTAGTGGAATAAGAAGAACTGACAATATTTTTACCTCCACCTTATATCTGGACGCCTGGTACCATTCGTAATCCATACTGTCATTATTAATGCGAAAGTGTGGCTGTTTGTTTGTTCAACGCAAGCGCTTCATTTATTTTTAAACCGAACAATAATATTACGTCTGGTTTCGGCCGAGACTGGTTACCACCAGGTCGACAAATCGGTACGGTATCGCGTAGAATCAATCTGATTAGAGGTATTTAATTGCCCTAACAGGTTAGCCCGCTACCATCACAGACATCATTACCACTTACCACGTGGTGAGATGCTAACTGACAAGGTTTCGTCTAGGGCTAGATTGTAGAAAAAATTTAAATAATAAAAAAAAACGAATACCATAAATAATTTATTTAGACTATGTAAATTTTTTACTTCGGTCTAATATTATCCTCAGAATATTTTACCTCTACTATAGATCTGTACCCCTGGTACTCCATCATTCGTAATCTCTACTTATATTATAAATTCAAAAGTGAGGCTGTTTGTTTGTTCATAATAATTGGAGACCTACCAACTATTTTGTTAAGGAAGTTAAACAAAAAAGTTAAAAGTTAAAAGTAAGTTAAAGTTATTTAGTTAAAGATATCTTAAACCCTAAATAAACGTAATCTTTAATAACTAACTTAATCTTTAAATAGTATATTAAAATGAATGGAACCTCCGTTATGGGGTGCAGTCTACGCTGGGGCTACGGGTCTACGGACATGTTTCGAGATGATGGGTACTCCTTCAAAGCTAAAAAAGTATATGCCACATTTCTCACTAAACGTTTATCCGCTGTAAAATAATACTTCAAAGACTTTAGAGGTACATTATGTACTGTCTCTGTGAAACTGATACGCTAATAGTTATTGAGTAAACCACTGCTAAGGTTTTTACTGAAAGGAATCAGATACATCCCTAACATCACATGCAAAATTAAAACCATGTGACTCCTGTCACTTTATTAGGTACGCGTCGCGTAGCGTAGGTACTATGCACTCGTCGGTTCTTTATCTTTAATAGGGTTGTCATAAGTAAACACTTAGAATGTTTTGAATTAGTTTGTATGGCAAAATAAATATGCTTCTTTTGATTTAGTATGTGTACAGAGTGATTCCTTATGAAATATTCTTATGCACCCTTCGACATTTTGACGTGACAACGTCTTATAAATTGGTTTGCCGGGTGACACTTCAAGAAACTGCGTTACGCTCCGCTCACGTTATGCGCTCACAATGAGAGCGAGTGAGAGGCACGCGCCCGCCTAAGAGCGAGAGAGACAGACATAAAAAGTGAAAGGCACGCGTCCCTTTGTAGTAAACGCTGTTTCATTGTACGCAAATGTATTGCAAGTTAATGTATGTATATTTGTATATAAATACGTATGTATGTGTAAAGGTAAAAATAAAATTTTGTTAATATGAAATTCAGTGCGAGATTCTTTGTATAAATAAATGTTTTAAATTGTTACTATTATTTCATCCTTCTTCCTACTATACGAATGAATATTCACATTAAAATTATATTACCACTCAAAGTCGTTGTCACGTAAAACTTTCGCCCGTATACCGACTTTACAGGCAACCAATTTTTTTTTTTCGTTATTCCGTTACACGTTGTAAATGTTATTTTTTACGTGTTTTTATAAATTAACAGGCAATGTAAAACGTGGTAATTATTATGACTCATTCCACTGGGTGAAAAGTTTATATTGATAGTTAATTAGAAAATGGTTCAACATTTTAAGCGAGTTTTCACTTTATTAGGTACGCGTCGCGTAGCGTAGGTACTATGCACTCGTCGGTTCTTTATCTTCAATAGGGTTGTCATAAGTAAACACTTAGAATGTTTTGAATTAGTTTATTTAGTGTATGGAAAAATAAATATGCTTCTTTTGATTTAATATTTGTACAGTGTGATTCCTTATGAAATATACTTATGCACACTTCGACATTTTTTCGTAATTCCGTTACACGTTGTATATAATTAGAAACACCTGGAACCTAACTCTGCGCGGTCGGTTCAGTATGCTAGGCGTAAGTAGGTTGCATCAGTGCACACGAATATATAATCTATTGCTGCGTTTATTTGTCGACGCTGCCTCGGCGGCGCTCGCTCGTTACAAAAGCCCGGAAAATGTAGATGTTGTTGTTTCTAACTGGAAGCGTCACGTTATAATGTCCTATAACCCTTGGGCAAATTGTATTTTTTTCTTTAAAACACAAGCCTTATGTGTCCTCCGCACCAAACCTTCGTTAACCGATATATAGCGATAAGGCGACAATTGTACCTTCTACCTGAAAGCTCTATTATATTTGTATTTTGTGATTATATATATGTTTTTATTTTTTATTAACGATAGGCCAGGGTTTGACGACAATCATGCCCGTTAGAAAGCAATGATGAGGTTGGAGCACGCTTGCCTAGTATAAGCCTATTCACTCTAGCCTTGAAGGTACTCAAATTATACGTGGCAGGAAACACAGTTGCCGGGAGGGCGTTCCACATGTTAGCGGCACGTATCAGAAACGTGGATAGTAAACGTTTCGTGCGTGTTGATGGAATATCAACCACATAAGGATGCCACAGCTCACGGTGTCTCGCTGTTCTGTGGTAGAACGGGGAAACAGGAACAAGATTGTGAAGTTCCTGAACACACTCACCGATGTATATCCTTTCTGTATGTGTTTTCTGTGTGTGGTGATATATAATAAAAATGTATTAATTCAATAATTCATTCGTGGCACTCACATGCACCGTGTATGCACTAAGCGGACAGATCATATAAAGTAAAAAAAAAAATTACCAGTCTGAGTTGTAAAAAAATTAGGATAGTAATTACCAACCTGGTGTACAATAAAAGTGTATTCATTCATTCATTCAATATTTAATAATTAATTTCATTTAAAAATTATACATTTAGTTGAATGTGAAGGGACAATAATAATTGGAGGAGCAAAAAAAACACCATTCCAGCAAATAAAGATACCCTTTTCTATTATATTCTATAAATTGAGGATAAACCTTTAAATTTCTTTAGGGGATTCCCCATATTTTCGGAGGAGACCTGTGCTCTGTAGTATGTTGGAAATGGGTTTGATGATGATGATAATTTTAAGAGTTATAAAAGCCTACCTTTAAGTTTTTATAACTTGTACCGGAGATTTTCTTCATTTTATATCATCTGCATAGTCAAATGTCAAAGTCAAATATTTCTTTATTATTCAAATGGGTACATAGGTATATGCTTTTGATGCGTACATTACATGTAAAAAATAACATAGTAGTGAGTTGATGGCGATAACTGAATTCGTCAACTTAAAACTAAAGCTGCGAGGGTTCCAAACGCGCCCTGCTCTAATAAGAAGCCCACAACAAACTTGGCCGGTTTTTTTTTGTTATCACCATCTCTATGTCACCTTAAACAGTTAAGGAAGCAACCTGGTTGGAGCAATAAAATACCCTATTGCTTTTGTTATATATTTTATTTGTATTTAAAAATGATAAAATTCAAATATGTTTTTCTATGTTTTTTCCTTTTAGCCCATTGGTTGCCTGGAAGAAATCGCTATGTAGCGATAAGGCCACCAAATTGTACTCTCTTGATCAAACATACAGAGGTAGACCGAAAGAAAGATGGGTTGACGAAATAATTAGAAAAGAAGGTGAATATTGGTTAACTAAAGTAAAGGACATACAGTCGTGGGGAAAAATGGAGGAGGCCTTCACCCGTATAGGGGTCCATAGTGAAACTTGATTTTATTATTTATTACTAAGAATTTAATATATATATATATAGATATCATTTTTATGCATGCACATATTATAATGTATTAATAATTGATAAAAATGTATTATGGAAATAAAGAGGCTATAGTAATAATAATAATAACTATTTTTTTTCTTTGGTGTACAATAAAAGTGTATTCATTCATTCATTCATTCGTACCCTGTGCATACACTCTATGCACGCCACTGAGTCGCTCACTTATTCAGCAGAAGTACGCTGGCTAACATTATCGCATCTAGCGACTCTACATCGGCGGTGATTACGCAAGCGCATTGTACCTTTGAGTTTCGACCTTGCGTTTTGTTAAATAGCCTTATTAACTACTGACACTGGCGTGTCGCCTTACAGCATTACTGACTAGCTTTGCCCCGCGGCTTCACCCACATTGAAATCTTACGAGGTCTTTTTTTGACTGTTATATCACTATGGTAAGCTGTGGCGTGCACTTCATACATGCACAAAAGCGCACGATGAAAAATGGTATGAAGGGACTAACCGTTTTTTTTTTAATTCATAATTCATTTATTGCATAAACTGTGTACATACAATGGTCCTAAGAGCTAAAAAGTTTTTTTTTTTTTTTTTTTACGACAACACACACATCGCTATCTAGCCCCAAAGTAAGCGTAGCTTGTGTTATGGGCACTAGGATTGCTGATGAATATTTTTATGAATATAATACACATATTATTATAGTATACATATAAACACCCAGACACTGAAAAACATTCATGTTCATCACACAAAAATTTTTCCAGTTGTGGGAATCGAACCCACGGCCTTGGACGCGGAAAGCAGGGTCACTGCCCACTGCGCCACTCGGCTGTCAAAAGTGCGCTTACAGTTTGCCATTTCAGGCTTGAATTATTATTCAAGCAGTCACTTAACAATTATTCATTGTTAAGTCAACATCTCCTGAGGATGCTCCGGTTTCGGGGCGAAACGTGCGTAGAGATTACATTGCCGAAGATCTGTTTGGTGTGGAGTATAAGGATTGAACGCTTGCATTCTCATATAAGTGGCAACAGAGGTGGATTTTGCCATTTTATGCGATTTTACTTCTTTATGCTTACCCTGGTCCAAATTCAGTCTAAGATGGTAGCGGGCTAACCTGTTGGGGTATGGTAGTCATACCCCTAATCGGATTCCACGCGACATCGCACCGGAACACTAAATTGCTTTGCAGCACGTCTTTGTTTGTAGGTCGCCACCAGACTAGTAGTAGGGGAGCCCAAGCGGGGATTTCGGGATTTACTAAAGCGCGGCAGATTAATATACAGGGGGATACCTTATACCCGGTTAAGTACCTCCACATAACATGAGGCCCATATATAAGGCCGCCCGTGAAGGATACAGGATCAGACTAGTAAAAAAAAATTGACATTCAGAAATTCTCGAGCGCGTCAGATTAAGGTAGGGCGAGTAAATTACATCTTAAAAAGTGTATATTCCACTAATCTGACAATTTGAGAGTGACGTAAAAAAAGGGGAGGGCAACAAAATTGTAAAAAAAAAAGTCATCTCGACATTCTCGAGCGTAGCTAAATATTTTTTTATTTTGAAGGAAATAATTCAAGAATAATGGAAAATATATAATCTGACGATTTCCGCAAGCCAAAATAACAAAAATTCGTCGATAAAGTTAAATGCGTGCAGCGTGATGCCTACATTTCCTTCTCCGCGTTTCTATTCCTCTCTCACTCTTTCTCTATCTATTACTCTCTCACTCCGTCCCCACTCTGGTTTCTGATGCCATGACGCCATCACAGCTGATCATAAACGACGTGTACAACGACGACGTCAACGTTTACAACGTGTTTCCAACGTTTTGGCTTTTTATGCTAGTTTAATATTATTTGTGTAAATTAATGTTTATAAATATTTAATATGAGTGATATTAATTTGAAATGTGTATTTTGTGGTGAAAGTACCTTACAAAAAACAATTAAATTTACGGTAGAAACATTAAAAAAATGTGTAAATATTTTGGAATATCGTCGGAGCAAGCCGGTTATCCGAAAGTCTCGAAACATATGATAACCTCGAATTGTCGATGGAATCATCATTAAATGATTTATATCACGCACAGTGTTATAAATTATTTACTGCAATTAAAATACCGCGAGGCTTTCAGTATTTACAAAGTGTAATGGAACATGACAATACACCGGAAGTTTCGGGAAATAGCTCCGAAACACTTGCTCCTGATTCTGGAGAGTGTTCCGAAGCATATGGTACTGCTGATTCTTTGTCTACTGAGGTTATTAAGTAGTTATTGTGGTTCGAAAATTCCAAAAATAGTGTTCTATGAAACTTCTATCAGACTTTCGAGCTGGGAGAGCTCAAATACATAGAAATATTATTTCTTTCAACTCAGCGAGCTCAAAATATCACATAAATTATATTTTGAGCTCAAAAATGTCATAAGTACAATTTTAAGCGCCCAGAAATGGAATTTGCAGGGATGGGCCTTTAAGGTGAACCGTTTTTCTAATTTTTTTTTTTGTCAGATCAGGAGAATCTCTCTAGATAATCGTCAGATAATGAGACAGTACGTTTAGAAATTAAAGATGAACGATATATATCTTAATCTGACGCGCTTGAGTATTTCAAAATGGCGATTTTTTTTGCACATTATGAAAATGGCCGCGAGTTTGCGTCCCATCGAAATCGTCAGATTAGTGAATGAGAGCTTTTTTTTGGTGTACTTAACACTCCCTTAGAATCATTTCATTTTCAATCCTTTAATACAACAACCCGCATCATGCAAACGATCAGATTAACATACGTACATTATTAAAAATACGTAAGGCATTGATGCTATCAATATCTGACGCGCTCGAGGATGTCCATGCAACAGTTATTTTTTACATATTTAAAAATCTATAGCCGCTTCCCCCACCGATGTAAAAGTATATATCATATAACATTTTTTCTTCTTATCATCTAAGCTTTGCATCCCAATAGGTCTCTGCGACGCTCGAGTAAATCCCCATTTAGCATCGTGGGCTCCCCTACTATAGAGAAAATTCTCTATCTCCAACCACATTCAGATCTACACAAAGTTTGAATAAAATTAAACACATATTATACCTTTGTAGTACAGAAATTATTATTTAAATCGGTTATAATTTGTCGTTGTTGTGGTGTAAAATCGTCAAACACTTTCATCCCCTCTCCCAAAGGAACCGAGCGTAATGTCGGGATAAAAAGTATCCTATATTATTACTTCTAACACTTCCAAGAATATGTGTACAAAGTTTCATGAGGATCGGTTAAGTAGTTTATGCGTTAATGTTAATGTCATCTTTCGTTCATTTGTGTCATATTTATCACTAAATAATGTAGTTACATCTAGTTTATCTGAGGGTCACTATCATTATCAGATCAACCTATTACCGGTCCACTACAGGGCACGGGTCTCCTCATTTTGAAAAGGGTTTAGGCCGTAGTCCACCACGCTGGCCCAGTGCGGATTGGTGGACTCCACACGCCATTTTTTTTGTTTAATTATTTATACTCTTTATTTGTACAGAAATAAAAATATAGAAGAAGAATAGAAGAAAACACAGACAGAAGAAGTATACAAAAGGCGGCCTTATCGCTTTGTAGCGATCTCTTCCAGGCAACCTTAGGATAAGGAAAACAAAAGGATAACATACTGCAGGTTGTGCATATTAAAAAAAAAATACATACTAATAACTACATACTAATACTTAAACTAGATTACACAAATAAAATAATACATAGTATATTAAATATTAAAAAATAAATTGACAACATTATGGAGAACTCTCAGGCATGCTGGTTTCCTCACGATGTCTTCCTTCACCGCTGAAGCAAGTGATATTCTGATTGCTTGAAAACGCACATAACTTAGAAAACTTAGTGCTAGGATTCGAACTCGGCCCCCCGAAAGTGACGGAACCAGGCTGTTTATGTTATTTTGATGTAGCGGTTTTATCAGTTTATTCGTTTTATGCTCGAAATGCTCCAAAATTTCGCGCGCTCTCGTTTTTTAATAATATGATTGCTCAGCACCAACAAATTGATATATTTAATATAAGTTTAGCTAAGTTCCTAAATTATATTCAGACAAATGAAATAATATTTTTGTAATGTACATCTGTAACTGACTTAGTATTCTCGTACGTTTTGGCCAGCTGTAAGTATACTAAGGATATTCATAAATAAATAAATAAATAAATAAATCATCCAAACAATAAAACGGAGTTAAACTTCTATTCTCCGTTGCCGTGCTTTGGCAGCTTAGACGTGCCACCAAGCGATTTAGCGTTCCGGTACGATATCACGTAGAAACCGTAGGCTTTAATATAACTACCATCACTCTAATAGGCTCGCTACGATCTCTGTATCTTACTTAAGGCGGGAAGGGCTCCTTTAAAAATACGCATAGATTTACGACTACGACTCGCCGAGTTATCTGGAATAGACAAAAAGTCCAAAACAAACAGACCGAAAGCAAAACAACTATCGCCTTTTGACATTTTCAGCTTGGCTTGCAACTGTGAAAAGTTTAAAAATACCTCAAACTATTACTAAATAAACCTCGTGATCAGCTATAGTAAAAGATATAACACCACCAGTGAGCATAGAATCGTAGTTTAATTCACGCAACGAAAGATTTACTGCCATCCTTATTTATACGGGTTATACTCTAGGTGTAAGTTGACGAAATAAATAGTACGCGACCTCTCAAACTATGCAATACATTGCAATGGCCTACTGAATTCGGTCGGTTATTCATCAGTTTTATAAGACACATATCTAGAGTTGTCAGTACGAAACCGCGCGCCGATAGAGCGCATGCGTCAAATTTAAATTCGGAATAAAAAACTAAATTAGGATACCATAGACGCTCGGTTCTATTTTTGTAGACAAAAAATATTTAAAGTGCGTTCGTTTCGAAATCCGAAGTGCAGTGAACTTGTGTTCGAATTTGGAAGTGGAAAAAATTAGGAGTTCATTTTTTTTTTTTTATTATTTTTATATTGGTATTTTGTTTTTTCTTTTTTATTTAACATAGCTGGCATTAACTACTAAATAATATAAACTCTATTATAATTAGAGGTACTTATATCTAGGATCGACTTTTTGACTTCTATAATTAACGAAGCTTATTTTTTTTTATTCAGACAGGGACAAACTATTTATGCTAAGTTGTTATTACGATTATTTAAACGTTCAGAAATGATTTAAAACGCTAAAACCATTCGTTCAGTAACGTAGAGACAATTGTACTTAGCAATTACCTGCCATTGTTTTGCTGTTTGTTTTTTATCTGAGTCTATTTTTGTTCGAAGCGTACATAACTAACTGAACTAATTCTATTTCTAGTCTAGTCTAGTACTTTTGCCGTTCTCTCTGGCACGGCAATCTAACGAGAAGTTCCGGGTTTAATTCTGAGCGGGGGATATAATCTTAATATATATAAATCTCCTGTCACGATGTTTGTCCGCGATGGACTCCTAAACTACTGAACCGATTTTAAATTAAATTGGCACACCGTGAGCAGTCTGGTCCAACTTAAGAGATAGGATAGCTAAGATCTTTAAGTAAAGTCACAATTTTATTTTATTGCAAATTATTTGTCTATAATTAATTGACAGTCACATGTTATATGTATATACAACTATACTCATTTAAGGCTTAGCGATACTGAATACTTTAAAAACAAAATCAAACGCAGACGAAGTCGCGGGCAACAGCTAGTTAATTATATATATAACACGTAAAAAGGGGTCACCATTGCTAAAACTGCTAAGAATACTTTTTAGAGTATATACCCATAACGTTGCTCCAATGCGTGCTGGTGGGCGTGTAACGATTTATAATTACCAAGACGGACCACTTATCGTGTATAAACAAGAAGTTTTCTTGTTTATTTACTCTGTGACTAATGCTACTATAATCAACTTGGCTCATCCGCCCATCTCTCGATAAGCAGTGAAAACTACTAGTAAATGACAATTAGGTTTTTTTTTTTTTAAATGTTCGACCTTGTATGCGCATTTACCCCTACCTACCCCTTATCGGTTTCTAAGCGGCATCGTACTGGAATTCTAAGTCGCTTAGCTACACTTCTTTGTCGGTAGGGTGGTAACTAGCCACGGCTAAAGCCCCCAACCAGACCATACCAAAGAAAGTTCATTCACACATAATAAATTCCCAAATTGCATTTGCCGGGGATTGAACCAAGGACCTCCAACCTATATGGCCACAAGCCACCACTGCACCACGGAGGTCAACACATTGTTTTATAATAATTGAATTGTTAATTTGAAATTTTATAGTCAGGTCACTAGTTCAAATGAGTAATCGTTTAAAAGGTTTTTTTTTTCAATAGAGTTATATAGTAATAGAGATATAGATATATAAACAATTAGGCTTATTTATTTCGCGTTGATTGTGACGTACCATAAACACCATAAAAAAAAACAAAAAATATCTTTTCTCCGAAAGTGATTTTTTTTTAAAGCACTGAGATTTTGTATCTACATACTAATTTTAAAATATTATTGTATTCTCAATGTAAGTGAACTATTGTGTTCTTTTTGAGAAATAAATGTCTTTAAGCCGACCCATCCATCCTTACATACTTTCGCATTTTGCAGTCTGCGTCGGCTTCAGAATTGGCTCCAAAGCTTCGCCCGTTAAATTTGAATCTTACCACGGGAACTATTTGAGAGATTGGTATAGAAAGTACATCTCCTTTTCCATAGCATAGGTGACATGCATACCAAATTTAAAAAGCTGTCAATTTTCAATTATGCCTCGGGAACTACTTAAGGAATCGGGATAAAACGTTGCCTCTGTTCTTTTCCATGTCAAAGGCATGCATGCCAAATTTCATCCAAATCCGTTCAGTCGTTTTTGCGTAATCGAGTAATAAACATCCCCTCTTTCACATTTATAATATTAGTAGGATGTGAAAGTGTGTTTGTTAATTGGTTTGTTTGTTAACTTGATTTTTGGCATAGAGTTAGTTGAAAGGACGTAGAGTGACGTAGGCAGAACCGTTTCCCACGATATTAAAATGAAATAAACGCAATGTATTTATTTGTATGATAAAAAGTTCTTAGCAAAATAAAAAGTCACATTATATCCAGTCAGGCAATCACATCATACAAAATTTGGTGAATTTACGTCAAATAAGTTAAATAATCTAGTACTCAGGTTTAAATTGCAGAAATTCATCAACTGAATGCAATACATTGGTCAATTTTGGGATTGCATTGAATATGTAATTAAATATTGTCTCTGAACTATGCAACAGATTGAAAACAAATTGATAATACTTAAAAATAAGAGTAAGATTACGTAATTTTTTTCTATCGATAAAATTTCATATTTTTATGTTTTCGCTCAATCTGGGCCCTTGGAAATATGATGTAGTTTTTATATGTTTTTTTTGGGCAAATCAAACTTGACGGAAACTGTAAAAAGCGAGTTTGCATTATACCCCCTCTTAATTCTTAACATAGATGGCACTACAGTTTTTCGAATACATGGCAGTCATGGCACTTATTGAATATTAATCTGATATTGTTTCGAGTGCGCCTGAAAAATAAATCAGTGACCTTCCTGAAGAAGAGTAAAAGAATTACTCTATCTGATATCTGAACCGTAAATAACCCTGGCAACATTAGTTATTATTAAAAAAAATTTACTTAAAATAAACATGACTAAAGAAAACCAAAGAAATATCCAAAGTTGCGAAGTAAAACGAATTACAAAGAGTTGATGTGGATTCACACAAAAGTATGACATGGAAACAAAGCTGCCATTAGCAAAGGGTTTCACAGGGTTCTATATTAGGACCTTTTCTATTCCTTATTTACATTAATGACCTGCCTTACCTTGTTAAGGACAATCACGGGATAGTATTGTTTGCTGATGATACATCACTTATGTTCAAAATTAAGAGACGTGAATTAGCTTTAGACGATGTAAACAACTATCTCGCTAAAGTAGTACAATGGTTTGAAGCTAATAATTTGGTTTTAAATGAAAATAAAACTAAGTGCATAAAATTCACATTACCAAATGTTAAACATGTAAAAACCACTATACTACTTAATAATGAGGAATTGAATCCGGTGGATACAACAGTATTTCTAGGAATAACGTTAGATGCTAAACTTCAATGGGGCCCTCATGTAAATAATTTATCGAACAGGCTTAGTTCTGCTGCCTATGCAGTAAAGAAGATACGCCACCTGACAGACATAGAAACTGCTAGGCTAGTCTATTTTAGTTACTTTCACAGCATTATGTCATATGGAATTTTACTATGGGGTAATGCTGCTGATATTGGCACTATTTTCGTGCTGCAGAAGAAGGCTGTTCGTGCGATCTATAAAATGGGTCCGAGAGAGTCATTGAAAGATAAATTTAAAGATGTTAAAATAATGACACTCTATAGCCAATACATATTTGAAAATTTAATGTATGTTCACAAAAATATATCAAAATTTAAAAGATAAAGTGACTGCAATAATTTAAACGTTAGAAGCAAAAATAAACTTGCAGTGCAGTACACTAGACTACACAAAATAAGCAATTCATTTAAAGGAAATTGTATACAATTTTACAATAAATTACCGGTTGATATCTTGGGGATGTCACTAAAGAAGTTCAAAGTTTGTATTAAGCGAAAGCTTATAGAAAAGTCCTATTATAGTATAAAGGATTACGTAAACGATAAAAAAGCTTGGGTGTAAACAATTGCTCTAACCAGGTTGCTTCTTAAATTTTTTCTAATGACAATGTGAGATGGTGATAACAAAAAGAACACCCGGCTAAGTTTGTTGTGGGCTTCTTCTTAGACCAGGGCGCGATTGGAACCCTCGTAGCTTTAGTTTTAAGTTTACGATTGTAGTTATCGCCATCACTACTCACTGCTATGTACACATTTTGTATACAATAACGCATCAAAAGTGCCATCTATGTGCCTATTTGAATAAAGGAATATTTGACTTTGACTTTGACTTAAAGGTTTTTTTTAAATATTTAAACTATGCTGGAATGTGAAAACTTTTAAATCGGGTCACTGGATCAGGTATTTTTGTATAAAGAACTTTATTTGTTAACTCCAAAATAGGCTTTCACTTTTTTTTTGAGTGAAAAGTAAAAGTCTTTTCAAAAGTCTATAAGGTACTTTGGAGTTAAAAAAAAACTGCTTCATTGATGAATATGTGTAACTACGGACACGAGGTTTTATTCCCGGGTCGACCTAATAATTGTTAGATTCGTATCGAGTTTATTTTTGTGAGACTAGTTGATAGGAGTGCGGCCTGTCTCTCGTGGGGACCTATCACTATTCGGAGCGACGTGCGTTTTAAGTAAATATCACTTGCTTTAACGGTGAATGGAAACATCGTGAGGAAACCAGGCAAGCTTGAGAGTTTTTCACAACGTTCTCAAAGGCGTGTAAAGCCCACCAATCCGCACTTTGCCAGCGTCGTGGACTGCTTCCTAAGCCCTTTTCAAGTTACGTGTTTGATAACGTTTATAACGATTACGTTTGTTTGTCTAAATTTCAGTACCAGCTCGGAAAGACAGAAGGAGGGTTTAAAAATTCAATTGTATTTCTAGTTTTTATGTATATTGCTTCAGATTGCCAATAGTTTGGTGTTTTTCAAGTTGATCCTGTATATTTTTTTATGAAATTAGGTTAATCGGTTCGGTTTGGTTCGGTTATTTGTAAATTGAAAGCGCAATATGTAAGTAAAAAATGAACTGCAATAAAATATGTCACTTATGAAGAAAACTCCATTTTAATTTCTTTAACTTTTTTTAAATGTTATCCATTTTTTTTTAATTATATTTTTTTGTATCGGTCTTAGGTATCGGCTAAAACAACCACAGATGACGTTAAAAATGTCATCCTCTAAGATCTAATGATAATAAAATATGAAGCAATCTGTATTACGCCTTGACACAGTAACCAAGGCTAAAACCAAAGGTTGCCGGAAAAAGATAGATAAAAAATACAAAATCACACACAAAAAAACAGCTCCACCGACACAATAAGATTCACGTGACTTTGTCCGCATAAATGATTTGACCTTATGCCTTATTGCCAATTTAAGAGGGTTTTTATTTGGTTCTGTTACTGCTTTGCATATACAAACTTTCATCTGCTATTCCACACAAGACACCTCGACCCACCGCGTCGCATCACCCGCCTACACTATTACTTTGTTTGCTCCGCTCCTAAATTTAATTTTAAATAGTATTAATAATAAAGCCTTTACAATAAGTAACCTTCCTCAAGAAGTTTCAAAAGTTCATTTAAAGTACTAGGAGTACATGAAAATTTAGTGGTAAATTAAAATCGGTCATTGATACCAAGACATTGTTTTCAAGTAATTTGCTTTGTTTTTTTTTTAATCAGAACCATGTTATTAAACACATGAAACCAAAAGATAGTTATATAATTAAAAAATCTTACTATCCTTACTGATATTATAAATGCAGAAATGTTTTTGTTCGTCACGCCTCGTAACTAAGTAACCAATAAACTTGATTTTTGGCATAGAGATAGTAGACAGGACGGAGAGTAGCATAGACTACTTCTTATCCGAGAAAGACAAACGGTTCCCCCTGGATTTTTCACGTCACTCGATAAATCACAGGACTTTTAAAATAGTGAGGAGCCTATTTTATAAAACACGATATGTTTCGCCGCTGAATAAAAATCATAACTATGCATTTAGTGTCAAGGCTTTATAGCGTCCGCGTGAAGAAACTATACGTGATCGGGTTCTAATGTTGTTTGTACAGACTACTGGTATTGTATGATGGCCTGGTACCTTATGAGTAATAACGTTTGGATTTTAAATGAAAACTCTTGTCTTTAGATAGAGATAGAGAGAGATACTTAGAGATTCATTTCTTTCGATCTCCCTGGCTCAATGGTGGTGAAATGGTTAGGGGAGGTCCCGGGTTTGATACCCGGCGTTGGCAACTTTCTTTGATCTGCTTTGCCTACTTATCACCAAACCGACGATTACCAATAAGCCTGGTGCAGTAGTGATCAATATGGTATTATTAGTGGGTGGTCCGAAGCGTTGATAGCGCATTGGGTAGAAGCTCGACTTCACTTTCCGGGGGCCGAGTTCGAATCCCAGCACGCAATTCTAACTTTCCCAAGTTATTTGTGTTTATCAATCAAATATCACTTGCTTCAACGGTGAAGGAAAACATCGTGCGAAAACCTGTATGCCAGAGAGTTCCACACAATGTTCTCAAAGGTGTGTGGAGTCCGCCAATCCGCATTGGGACAGCGTGGTGGACTTCTCATTGTAAGAGCAGACCCATGCTCTGTAGTGGGCCGGGTTGATGTGATGATGAGTGGAAGGTCACGGATACGATTCCCGGCAAAAGCAATATGGGTTAAATTTACACTCATCTATAAAGTTAGGAACTCTTCTTTGTCAGCCCCGACTGTAGCCGGCACAATGACGAATTAGCGGATTAGCCCGGTATGATATTTTGGGTTGGATATAACTGCCGTATCCCTAACAGGTAAGCCCGCTACCATCTTGGACTGCATCATCTCATACCACAAGCTGAGATATCAGTCAGAGAAAACTCGTTAGAAACGTGTAATTACAAAAAAAACTTAGCCTTTAATTTCCCACTTTAAATACAATACGTTAAAACCATCTAGCCAGTAGCTTTTTGTCGCAGAGCTCGTCCGGGGAACTACTTCCACCAAGCTTATGACGTATCTATCTCACGACAGGCTGGAAGAAAATCCTGCACTCTTTGCTGTCAAACGTCACTTTTGAATTTTTTTTAATGCAAGGTACGTTTGGCATCAAAGGTCGCGAGATTTACGCCCGCGCAAGTCTGTCGCGAGATACGTAACCACCCTGCCGGTCTGAAGGGCGTGGTTGCCGGTATAATTACAGATACATAAGGCCTTAACACCAACGCCTCAGGTTAAAGGGCAGAGGGCGGCACGGCACGTGTTGTGTCCTGCGAAGTGTCGTTATAGGCGACGGTTTTTCAATTCTGTCAAGTACTATTAAGAAAAAAAGAACTCTAATTTTTTTCACTCCAAATAAAATTAGTTTCTTTCTAGTGTTATGTGCAACAAGTGTGCTATGTTTGTGTGTGTGTGACATAACATTTGTGCAAACATGATGAGCGATCACTTGGTAGCGAACATGACGTATTATGGTAAGTTTATACGCGAGGTCGTCTGCAAATGGGGTAGTGGGTCACCACCGGAAACCAGCTGAGAAATATAACTAGTATTTGATTTAGAAAAAATATTATAATTAAAAATATACGTTTTTATCATGCCATGTGACGGCTGATCGGAATACAGTAGTCACCACTCTTTCCGCAGGTGTCGTACAAGGTGACTAAGGAAAGGCAAGGAATCAAAAAAAAGTGACTTAAGAAAAAATTTCAATCCTAACCAATTGCGTTTATAATAAAAATAATAATAATTCTTTACTTTGGTAACTATCAATCAATCAATCAAAAATACTTTATTGCACACAAGAAATAAACAAAAGAGTAGAAAGGTACAAGTCATTTAAAATTGTATAACAAAGGCGGCCTTATCACTTAACGTGAATTCTAATTTCTACACACATACAGAGTAAAAATAATAAAGTAATAATTATTGGATAGAAACAGGGTACTTTGAAAAAGTCCATTAAGAAAATTAAGCTTAGTTTGCTATACTCCGCGAAAAGCAGGAGAAGCTGTATTATGTAATTTCTTCAATCGTTTTACTCCACACCAAACAGATCTTCCGCAATGTAACTACGCACGTTGCGCGCGGAAACCGGAGCATCCTCAGGAGATGTTGACTTAACAATGAATTAAAAGTATAAGTTACACCATACAGATTATGGACAGATATCTCCTGAGGATGCTCGGACCGTTTTCTTAGCGAAACGTGCGTAGAGGGTACATTGCCGAAGATCTGTGTTCCATGTTCCGCGAAGCAAGGGGTTTTTGTTTCTTAACTACTGGGTAGTACCGGGAAAATGTAGACATATATAACCTACACTAGTTATTGCCCGCGACCTCGTTCGCGTCAAAATATTGATGTGTTTGACTATTTCGCTCTGACCCCTTTATTACCACCCATGGGGCGCTAGATTTTTCTGGGATAAATAAATAAATAAATATACTGGTACAATACACTTACCGCCATCTAGCCCCAAAGTAAGCGTAGCTTGTGTTACGGGTACTAAGATGACTGATGGATATTTTTATGAATAACTAGCTGTTGCCCGCGACTTCGTCCGCTTTTGTTTTTGTTTTTCGAAAGACATGTGCCTCATAAATGTGGCAGCACTTTATGTATTTAGGATAGCTAAGCCTGGTGTAAAATCGTCATACACCTTCGTCCCCTCTCCCAAGAGGACTGAGCTTTATTTCGGCATAAAAAGCATCCTAAATTACTTCTAATACCTTCAGGAATATGTGTACAAAGTTTCGTGATGATCGGTTTAGTAGTTTTTGCATGAAAGCGTAACAAACAAACTTACAATCACATTTATGATATTAGTAGGGATTTACATAAATACTTATAAAACACCTAGACACTGAAAAAGTTCATGTTCAAACATTGAGACATTTTCTATCATAATATTATAAAGGGGTCAGATTATATAGATCCCATTTTTCTCTCGAATAAGAGATTTCTTGTAATTTTTCTATGAGAAATAAAGATCTTTAAATTATTCTATGTGCTATTCTAAGAAACAAACTAATTCATATAAAATATCACATTTATAAATAAGTAAGGCAGCGCAAAAAACAGATATAAGGATATCTGTTCTATTTTCGCCTCCTTTTAGTTAGACCAAACTAGATTAATGGGCAGTACTAAAAATAGTGTTAAATACTACACTACGGCTGACCAAATTTAGGTCATCTAGGGCAGATCTGACCCACTTGTCCGGTTGGCATGGCAACGTCGGCCATATTGCGGTCGCCATGGCAACACGCATGCGCGCGCCACACCGCTCTTTAAGGCGTGGTGATAAGAAACGATAACAATAGGCTGCGTTCCTATTGTCTGATGAAAACTAATATATGTTAGCCTTAACTCCAATCACAGCTAGTTTGTGATGATGCAGTCAAAGATCATAGCGGGCTAACCTTTAAGTGGTATAGCAGTTGTGTTTAATATATATATAAATTTTATAAATGAATATACTACGACAATACACACATCGCCACCTAGCCCCAAAGTAAGCGTAGCTTGTGTTATGAGTACTAAGATGACTGACGAATATTTTTATGAATAACTAGCGTACCCCGCTTCGCCGGGCTACATTTTGCTTTATTTTATTTAAACAATAAACTTACATCATAAAATTTTTAATTTATGTCTCATAATATATTAAATCATTTATTTATTATATACGTATTCATTCTCTTCTATTCTCTTCTCGAGCGGGTGAAGATCATTATCTACACCTATGTACACCTAACAATAGAATATCATCATAGTAAATAAAAGCTGTATATTTGACAGTTTGACAGTTCTAAAATAGGAGTGCTCCGATCGCCACCAAACTTTACAGGATTACTCGCCAGGTCAATCCGGAGATTCCCTGAAAGTTTCATTGAAATCCGTCCAGCCGTTTCGGAGCCTATACGGAACATACCCACACACTTTCTCTTTCGTACATATAGATAGATATACATAAAAAAAAGCAATATACATATAAACATCCAGACACTGAAAAACACTCATGCTCATCACACAAACATTTTCCTGTAGTGGGAATCGAACCCACGGCCTTGGACTCAGAATGCAGGGTCGCTGCAAACTGAGCCAATCGGCCGTAATATATAATTAATATAACCGCTATGGTTTATAGACTTCATCGTAGCGGAACGTTAAATCGCTTGGCAACACGTCTTTGTCGGTAGGGTAACTAGCCAATGCCGAAAGCTCCCACCAGAGCAGACCAGAGAAAATTCAGAAATTATTCCAAATTTCCCGAGCCGGGTATCGAACCCGGGTCTACCATAGAACCAAAGTACTCAGCGAGGTCTTTGAACCTGAGGATACATTTTTTTAAGCAGCCGGGATTTGAACTTCGGACTTTCTCAAATACGCCGCTAACCCAGTGAGGTAACATTAGGTCTTCCTCAAATAGGTAAAACTTTTTTTTTAAACAGCCGGGGTTTTGGATAGAAGCAGGCGTTACTTTACGGAATTCCACGATATATTATGAAAATTTATTCGAACTTGGGTCTTCTCCAAATATAGCGCTAAGCCAGCGAGGTCACAAGTTTTACTAAACAGCCGGGAACCGAACCTCGGACTTCACGCGGCATTCCTTCTCACTATAATCTATTACGAAAACTAAACCGGAAATAGAAATTAGGTAATTGACTGGAAGGGGAACTAGTTGACAATCTGATGTTTTTTTCCGGTCGACATCAATGCAGTAGGAGTTAATACTATACAGGATAATTTTGAAACCACTGCGGATTTTTTTAGTTGGTTCGGTATCCCTACTTCCCTATCCCTTCTAATTTTATAAATGTGAATGTAAGTTTGTTTGTTACGCTTTCATGCACAAACTACTAAACCGATCATCACGAAACTTCGTACACATATTCCTGGAGGTATAAGAAGTAATATAGGATGCTTTTTATCCCGAAATTAAGTTCAGTTCTCTTAAGAGAGGTGACGAAAGTGTTTGACGATTTTACACCAGGCTTAGCTATCCTAAATAGGCACATGTCGTTCAAAAACAAAATCAAAAGCGGACGAAGTCGCGGGCAACAGCTAGTAGAACATATTTCCACTAGAAGTCCGGGACCTCGTCTTCACCGGCGAAGACGCTGAGGTTGATTGTGCGGTCTGATAGGGAGCATTGTCAGTAGTAATCTGATCGTCAAGGTCGTGAAGGATACCTATGTTTAGAAAAAATTCATATTTTAATATGATTTTTTTCTAAACATAGGTATCCTTATAAAATACAGAATTTTGTATTTGACGGCCGATTGACGCAGTTTGCAGCGAACCTGCTTTCTCAGTCCAAGGCCGTGGGTTCGATTCCCACTACTGGAAAATGTTAGTGTGATGAGCACGAATGTTTTTCAGTGTCTGGGTGTTTATATGAATATTGCTATTTATTTATGTATATTATTCATAAAAATATACATCAGTCATCTTAGTACCCATAACACAAGCTACGCTTACTTTGGGGCTAGGTGGCGATGTGTGTATCGTCGTAGTGTATTTATTTATTTATTAATTGTATTTGAATTCATTCTGTAGTTACAGCGTGATGCGCGGCTGCGATACAGACAGACAAACATAAACAGACAGGCAGACAGTCTGGCGGGAGGCTTTGACCGTGTCTACCACCCTACCGACTAAGACGTGCCCCTAAGCAATTTAGTGTTCCGGTGCGATGTCGCGTAGAAACCGATTAGGGGTATGACTACCATACTCCCTGACTGGTTAGCCCGCTACCAACTTAGACTGCATCATCACTTTCCACCAGGTGAGATTGCAGTCAAGGCCTAACTTGTAGTGGAATAAAAAAATAAAAAATAAATATACTACAACAATACACACATCGCCATCTAGCCGCAAAGTAAGCGTAACTTGTGTTATGGTACTAAGATGACTGTTAAATATTTTTATGAATAATATACATAAATACTTAGAGTAAAGATATAAACACCCAGACACTGAAAAACATTAATGCTCATCACACAAACATTGTCCAGTTGTGGGAATCGAACCCACGGCCTTGGACTCAGAAAGAAGGGTCGCTGCAAGCTGCGCCAATCGGCCGTCATAAATAAACAAGTAAAACATATAACATGCGTCGGATGTTAGTGAAAGCATATAAACGCAAGGCAATAAGTATCAAACTGTACGGAAAATAAGCAAATAACGATGAAACTGCGACAGTTAGACAATTTTCCATAAAATCGCGGCACGTAGCGACGCGTGCTCTCTGATTGCCGCGTGGCCTAGATCCAGATACAGCACGGTCTAGATTTTCCTTATCGCTAAACGCTTAGTTAGACTCAAACTATGCATTTGCTATAGTCTCTTCCTATTTATATATTTATTCAAAGAAC
The DNA here is from genome assembly GCF_905163445.1 of Pararge aegeria. NCBI lineage: Eukaryota > Metazoa > Arthropoda > Insecta > Lepidoptera > Nymphalidae > Pararge > Pararge aegeria. Next base: position 5,747,533 of record NC_053206.1, on the reverse strand, counting down.
TACAGAATCACATGTAGGTAACACAGTGTTAAATGATAATAGCTGCAGATACACATATGATTCAACTCAGCGGCGTGCAATTCATATATGCACATATACACTGCCTACCATAAAAATTTTATACGACTTGCACAGAATGAGAATATTATATAATCCATATACACAGCTATGTCTAGATCGGCTATGGACAAGTTGCAAAGGATATGGAGGAATCGTAATATAACGAAAGCCACAAAGATCCGGCTAGTTAAAGCACTGATATTCCCCATATTTTTCTACGCTTCGGAGACGTGGACCCTGAGGGAGACTGAGAAGAAAAGAATAGATGTTCTTGAGATGTGGTGCTGGAGGAGAATGTTGGGAGTGACCTGGAACATGTTCCGTACTAATGAATCAATTCTTGACGAACTCAGCATCAAACAGCGCCTTTCTTCTACAGTTCAAGTGCGAATTCTTAGTTTCTTCGGTCACGTGTCCAGGCGTAATGTCGTGTCCATTGAGCGACTTGTGGTTCAAGGTAAAGTAGAAGGTACCAGAGCACGCGGAAGATCACCGATGAGATGGACGGACCAAGTGAAGGCTACAATCGAGGCTCCTCTACATGAATGCGCAAGAAAGGCAACCATTAGAGAAGAGTGGCGAAGTATTGTTTAAAGCGAGCCACAACACCGAGATGACGACCACGACCAGTCTGTCAAGACTGAAACGACTAAGAAGAAGAATATACACAGCAGACGGCCGAAAGACAACGCACCGCACCGACGACAGCGCAGTGTACAGCGACTTTGCTTAATGAGTCAAAGGCTTGGATTTCGATATGAATATGAATGTTTTTCAGTGTCTGGGTGTATATATGTATATTATAAGTATTTATGTATATCCCTACTAATATTATGAATGTCAATGTAAGTTTGTTTGTTGCGCTTTCACGCAAAAACTACTTAACCGATCCTCATGAAACTTTGTACACATATTCTTGGAAGTGTTAAAAGTAACATAGGATACTTTTTATCCCGACATTAAGCTCGGTTCCTTTGGGAGAGGGGATGAAAGTGTTTGACGATTTTACACCATAACTCCGAGAATATGTTTATAATATGTGTTAAATTTTGGCTATACTTTGTGTAGATCTGAATGTGGTTGGAGATAGAGGACAGAACTCCTCAGCGGACGGCAGCAAACCCCTCATTTAAGGCTTAGCGATACTGAACACTTTAAGAACCTTTTTTAGAACCACAACTAAATTGAACGTCACATCAAAAAACAAAATTAAACGCAGACGAAGACGCGGGAAACAGCTAGTTAATAATAAAAATTTTAATCACTCGCTACGCTTACTTTAGGGCTAGATGTCGATTGTCGATGTGTGTATCGTAGTTGGTGTATTTATTTTTATTTATAAACTAATTACGTTACGCCTAAGCAATCTACGCCGTTGGTAACCAAACCCTATTTTGTATGTTTTGCTTTACGCGGCATAGAACCATCGGCGGTCATATGGCGGTTCTTAGTTTACTGTAACTGACCACAGTCGAAGCCTTCCAAAGCAGGGAAAATTCAGAAATCATAAAAGTCAAATTGCCCCTTCTCCGTAATGAACCCTGGGCCCTCCGACATATAAGAGCAGAGAGCAAAGCAATGCACCAGAATTACTCCAAAAGTCCGATAGGTACGTTGAACCGAGCCGAGGTCCGAGCCTTCGATGCCTCGGTCGACGTCCCCACTTCCCCCGTAGTCGTCGAGCCCTGGGGCTCTTCTAAAGGCAAGCTTTCGCGCTCGCACCATCCGTGACGCTCAGTGTCTGAATAAGCAAGCTCGGGGCTCGTAGCAAATTCTTTTAAAAATCCCTTGATATGCTATGGGTTCTTAAGTATAAAATGGTAAAAATACAATTCAATAATCAATACGTATTTGCTATTTGTAGGTTACAATTTTGTGGGTAATGAATAGTGTAGTAAATTACTATAAAGGACTAGCGGACCCCAGCGCCATCTGTCGGGCTGATTTGTGAATCTAAACCATCTGAGGTGCCACCCAAACGCATACCAAAAAAATCATTCAAATCGGTCCAGGCGTTTAGGAGGAGTTCAGTGACATACACACGCACACATGAAATATATATATATAAAGATGTCTGTGTGCGTGTGTGTCTGCGATTGCGTGTGCGTGTATGTCAGTCAGTCAGTCAGTCAGATAGAGATGAGCGGTATTTAATATGCGCGACCCTCTTTCCGTAGCAATTGCTGACGCTCTCTGGTGACGCTGTACGACACGTAAGTTATCAGTTACCGTCCGTCCGAAAACTGAATACCTAAGCTTTTTTATCGTTCAGCCCTTCTGATCGCGCCAGGTTTTTGACGCGTCATTGCTAAGACTTCCGCGCGTGCGCAGTGCGTAACCACCACGTGACGGTTCAATGACATTGTAGTAATTTGGTCACAGGAGCGATGCCGTAAAAGTTACGGCTGTGTTTCAACCGAAAACTCCATAAACGTTTACGCTCATGTCATTTGTCGTAAAAAGTTTGCTCTCGCTAAACATAAATGGTTTAAATTCTACAACATCAAAGTAGGTTCTTACCTATTTAAAAATGGCTGCTCTTAAATTAGACCTTACTATAATAAGACACAACAAAATAATAAGTTTTTTGAATTGAAGCTTGGGCGTTTTTAAATTATGAAATAAACGAAGTTAACGCAATTTGATTTGGTTATACATACTTTGTTTATGCTTATGTCATTTGTTCAATTGTTAAAAGTTTGCTCTTGCTTACGTAAATTGTTTAATCTCGACAACTTCAAAGTACGTACTTACCTAATTAAAAATGGCTGTTGTATAAGTAGAGTTTACGATACCTAACAATAGGTTTTTCGGCTTGAAGCTTGAATGTCTTTCAAACATTAAACAAGCAAAGATAATGAAATTTTTTCACGCTTATGTCACTTATTCACTTGTAAAAAGTTTGCTGTCGCTTACGTAAATGTATGGAGGGTAGAGGTAAGGAGGATCATCTGTGTATATGAAAAAGTGTCGTCAAAATGTATTAAATTAGGATGGCGCCACATTTGCATCAAGGTAACTCTTAAAAGAAGCGCCAAATATAAATATTGTTAGAGTAGGCTTGAAAAATAAACAACGAAGTAAGGTTATATTTACCACAATATTTTGTACAACGTAAGTTGTTGAAATTCTCAATAATTAACTACTTTAGTCGATAATGACATGAAATTTTTTAACTCGGCATACTTCAATTCATCTACGATTGCTACATTCATACCATACCCTGTGCATCCACCAGCGCCATTGTGGAGGATTTTTGAACTGTTATTTAGCGCATACAACTGGACACTTTTTCAACTTTTCTCCCATATAAGATTACTCTCCTTACCTCTACCCTCCATACGTAAATGGTTCAAACTCGACAACATCAAAATATGTACTATACTACATTACGATGCTATAACTTAAATAAAAAATGGTTGTTTCAATAGTCGAGTTTACGATACTTAATTAAACCTTTTATTAGTTAAATAAAGTTAACGAAATATGATACCAATCGAATCAAGATCGCTAAGATTTTACTTTAAAATGGATCCTCAAAAAAATTTTCGAGGCCAAAAAAATCAGACTTTCTTATTTATACAACTAAAAAGCAAGAAATAAATATTTTCCTACAACATTTTTAAGCCGGAACCTATGCATCGTTTTCCCTTTATACAGTAGCAAGGAAAGTACCTGTATTTGCTACATTTTAGTTAGCACTAACTTAAAATGTTAGCTCTTCTCGGTAGAATCTGCCTTTCGAACCGGTGTTTTTTTTTATATATAGACAAGTGTGTGCCTGCAATCACACCTGAAAGAAAGTGATGATGCAGCCTAAGATGGGGCGCGCTTGTCTAGAAGATGCCTATTCACTCTTGATTTGAAGGTACCCATATTATAAGTATCGGGGAAGACATAGAAGATGGGAGGGCATTCCAGGCCTTTGCGGTGCGGATCAGAAAAGAAGAAACAAAACGCTTCGTACGTGTTGAAATTTCAATAACGTAACGGTGCAGATTCTTTCGGTGTCTCGCATTTCGATGGTAGAAAGGAGAAGATGAAGGAAGGAGATGGTTTAACCAAATCGAAAAGCTTTAAAATTACTAACGAGCTAAGCTTTAGACTCCATTATGAAGTCCACGCAGACGAAGTCGCGGGCAGAAGCTAGTATTTATATAAAAGTCGACATTAAGGACTGGACCCAAACATTTAACACTTAAACAACTTTATTATTTTTATTATAACACTAAATATTATGCTTCCATCACGACCTAGCAAAGCAACCGATGGATAATATAAAACTAGACGCAATGCACGGCCATTGCCGGAAGCAACTCGTTAGGTGCACCTACTCTATGATCAGCTGTGTACAATTTATGCTTGCCTAGTACTTCCATAACTTGTTTCTAGAATTTCGTCATCACCGTTCATAAAATACCCGCTGGCAGACGGACGGACAGACAGACAGCGGGTATCTTTGTGAAGAGGCCTAATAAAAGCAATTTTAAAACGACAAGTCTGTCAGTTTGTAGTGTCTCTACCACCGGTTCGGAAGGCAGATTCTACCGGGAAGAAGCCGGCTCTTTTACGACATCAGCATTTTTAACCAAAGACACAAAAAAGACGTGGCTGTTTGTCTGTGGCTCCGTATTTCACAAATGGATGAACCGATTTTGATTTGGTTTTTTTTTGTGTCAAAGGAGTCGGACTGTTCTTCGGTGCAAGATGGCCGCCACCTAAAAATGGCGGGTTACATAAACTTTCACAACTTTCTCAATATGGGTATCAAATGAAAACGCTTGACTAGTAGGTTAATGCACACGATATAAAGTCGGTGGTTTATCCATTTTGATATCAAATTATTATTCTGTCTTGCGGATCAAGCACTAGCTTTCAAGCAATATGACAGCGTCTACTTTTTTAAATTCTTATAGCGGCAATGGAAATACACATTCTGTAAAAATGTCGTAATACACATTCTGTACGCGTCAAGATACAGAACTCGCAACTTAAACAAATAACAGCTTTATCATCATCATCATCACATCAACCGATAGACGTCCACTGCTGGACATAGGTCTTTTGTAGGGAGTTCCAAGTTCCACGATTCTGAGCCGCTTGTATCCAGCGGCTCCCCGCGACTCGCTCGATGTCGTCTGTCCACCTGGTTGGGGGTCGACCAACGCTGCGTTTACCGATGCGGGGTTGCCACTCCAAAACCTTGGAACCCCAACGTCTATCGGTTCCCCGAGCTATGTGCCCCGCCCATTGCCCGTTCAGCTTTGCGACTCAATGAGCTATGTCGGTAACTTTAGTTCCCCAAATCTCCCCATTTCTGATTTGATCACGTATCGTATGTGTATCTAACACATTCGATACTCCTAACATAGCTATTTCCATCGCTCGCTGAGTGACTCTGAGCATTCTTAATAATACGTTTATAAAAAAATAGGCAATGCTTTTTTCGACGGCCGTTTGGCGCAGTGGACAGTGGCCTTGGACTCAAAAACAGGGTGTTTTTTGAGTCCAAGGCTGCTCCGATTCCCACTACTGCAAAATGTAGTGGTGTGATTAACTTTCATGTTTTTCAGTGTCTGAATATTATAAGTGTATAACATTCATAAAAATATTCATCAGTGATCTTAGTATCCATAACACGAGCTACGCTTACTTTGGGGCTAGATGGCGATGTGTGTGTTTTATCTTAGATATTATAATATATTATTAATATTTAGCTTACTTTTGAATGATTTAAACTATTTGTCGGAGAGAATATCTTAAGGTAGACTATTAAATAAAACACATTTACCAGGGAATCATAAAATGTAGAGCACCGCCTCACGTCTCACGTCGGTTAAAATCATTAGTTACGATGCGACACTAGGTCAGCCGGTGGGAAAATCAATAGCCCCACAAGGCAACTGCCAGCCGTTACCGGTAACAGGGATTTAACCGCGCAACTGACTACGTAGCAGGGGCGTGCACTTCATACATATATAAAAGCAATGCCTACCCAACGTTTTTAAATATTATTTATTTATTTATTCCTGCTTAATACCTACCTTGGTCAAGAAACGGAAGGACTGGACTGGTAGAACAATGAACTCAATATTGAAAGTTGGGGTTTTTTTAATTTTCTTTATTTTTGCGTCGGGGCTTTATGAATTTTTAATTACTTTTTGTGTTATATATATATATATATTTGTATATATGTATATATATATATATATATATATATTTGCATATTGTATATGTATATATATTGATTCGGCACTGGCATATAATACAGCCTGGTCAAGCCGTGCTACCATATTAAAGTGACCCCCAAACGTTTTATCGTTACAAGTGTTAATAGGTCTTGAAAAATTGGTATGTTTTGTATGCCAATTACTATGTCATTACTTTTACATCTTACGATATTTTTAGTCATTGCTAGCATAATATATAAAGTTATGTCTACATATTATCTCGTCTATTATAATGCATGGTCTCTAAAAGGCAAGGCAACTAAAAATTTAAAAAAAGGTTGTTATGGAAAAGTTGTAAAAGCGGCCACGTAGCATTTAAGGTCGCGTTTTAGTATCCAAAGTTCTGAGATCAAGTCAGGATATATCACTCTCTAAGTCCTTCTGTTTTTACTCTAATGGCGAAAAAAGCCCTAACTGCCTTTCTAATATTATAAATGCGACAATGTGTTTGTTTGTTTATCCTGCCTTCAAGTCCCATATAAGCAACCAATGAACTTGATTTTGGACATAGAGTTGAAAGGATGAAGATTGACTGTTTATCCCAAGAAAATTATAAAAGAAAGTAATAAATGAGGACGAAGAAAACTGAATACAAACAAGGCTCCACAACCAGACGCAAACATCACACTCGGTGCTATGGTCTAAAACAAAAGAGTGCAAACACACGAAGGAGGCCGTACCAGTTCTCAACCCACGACTAACAACAAAATTACTGCAACTGAATCGACCTAAACTAAGGACAGTTGTAGGTATGATAACAGGGCACTGCCCACTAAACAAACACCTTTCCATTTTAGGTATAACTGACAGCCCTCTCTGCAGAACATGCATGGAGACGGAGGAAACCCCGATACACGTAATGTTCCAATGCAACGGAGTAGCAGAACAACGCGCAGCACACCTTGGCTCCTCAGCAACACTCCATGAAGCACTCGGCGACCTGGGCGGCCTGCTAAGCTTTTGGAGCGAGCTCGGCTGGCTGGAGTGATCCAGCGGGGAGCCGCATCAGTGGCCTTACGTACAACGGACGGTCCCAGACCAACCAAGTGCGGAAAAGGCCCAGGAACAAAAGAAGAAGAAGAAGAAGAAGAGGACGAAAAATGCGGGAAACAGTTGGTGATGAATGAATAACCTTTATTTCGTTTCGAAAGTTCATCGTCAGTATATCGACAAATAAGAAGAGTTGCATCTTCGACACGCACCATCGGAGTTATTTGCGTTTAAGCAATTAATACCTGCTTTAACGGTGAAGGAATTTCGTGAGGAAACCTGCATGCCTGTCAGCATCACCACAGCTCCACAGGCCTTGATCAAGCTAATTTCTCCATCGGAAGCGGTCAGAAGCAGCTACCTTTCAAATTCGAATTCCTAAAACCCTCGAGCCCCTTTATGGGGTATAAAGGGGCTCGATCACACCTAGGTCCTTTTCGGACTCCAGCACCCATCCAATTTGCCCAATATGACTGTACGTTCTCTATAATATCCACAAAAAGGTGTGCTAAGTTAACCAATCTGCACATCTATTTAATTTGCTATACTCCGCGAACAGCAGCAGAATCTGTATGGTGTTTTTATAATTACTTCAATCCGTATACTCCACACCCAACAGAACCTCGGCAATGTACCCTCTACGCACGTTTCGCTCCGAAACCGGAGCATCCTCAGGAGATGTTGACTTTACAATGAATAATTGTTAAACAGTTATTAAAGCTAAATGAAGCTTAATTTTCATAATCTGCACATCGCCAGCGTGGCGATGTGCAGATGTGCAGGCCTAAAGGGTTTACGACATTATGTCGTGCATTATAAATAGTTGTTTAGATAAATAGTTATCGAATCAATCAAATTCAGCCTTGCTTTGGCATTTCTGTTCATATACCTACACTGTTTTTACAACCTTCGATTTGTGAAATAAATAATATATGTGTTGGATCAGCGTGGTGGGTTTAAGCTGTATAATTTTGACGAACTTCCTGGCGCAACGGTGATCGCTGTGGTTTTAAGTGGGATGTTCGATCCCAGGCAGGTGCAATTCGGGAATTTATTATTTCAGTATTTTCTCTGGTCTGGTCTGATGGCAGGCTTCGGCCGTGGCTAGACAACATCCTACAGATAAAGACGTGCCGCTAAGCGATTCAGCGTTCCGATACGATGGTGCATAGCAAGTTCAAATCGTTTTTGCGTGATTGCAGGGTAACCATTGATCTTATAATAAAACATAACAAGTTACGTTCTACAATCTGCCATTCTATAGCATGCAAATTATAATAAAACCTTAATAATAAAACAAGTTTTCAATTTTATACAAAATGACAGAAAATTAAGGTATCAAAACTGTGAAATTAAATAACAATGTCAACTTTAAATTGAATAATGTAAAGTTAACCAAAATATAAACCTAGAAACACTATTTATTTTTTATTTTTTTATTAGCTTTTCAAGTTAAACTAGCAGTACTATTACACAAAAAAGTAATGCCGTATTTTTATATCAGATAAGCCAATGAAGTTTCCACAACTAAGTTATACATATAATACAATAACATTAACCACAATTGCTTAGGAAATAATTTAAACCTTTAATTTTAGATATTCGTCTACTGAATAACCGATTACGGATATGGGTTAAATATAACTGCCCCTAACAGGTTAGCCCGCTTACATCTTAGACTGCGTCATCACTCACCAGAAGGCGAGATTGCAGTCAAGGGCTCACTCGTAGTGCAATAAAAAATAAAGCTGCTCTGAGTATACAAACAGACGCTTCAATTTTGTTTATTTTGTTAGAAAGCAATATTACGTGACCAAATAGATTGTTTCGTTGAATTTAAATAGGGCGCAAAGCCAATGACCGCTGTCTATCCAGAAGGCTATGCATAAAAAAAATGTATGAATGAAATACACTTTATTGTACACCAAATAAAAAAATAAAAGAACAAGCATTAGAAAAAAAAAAGGAGAAAAGGTACAATAGGTGGCCTTATCGCTCAAAAGTGAAATTGAAAAAAAAATAACCTTAATTCACGAACTTAATTTGCATGTAACTCTGAAATGCGGCGAACTAGAGTTTAAATGTTTTTGGTATTGTATTGTAATTATTAAACCCTTCAAAATGAGATAAATTCCAAGAAGGCAACTTATAAGTACTATGTGAAACCAAATCCCATACTACATTCTTCATTATTATTCTTCATACTTAATTTCATTTCATTTCAAAAGTATTTATTTATTGTCGAATTAAGAGAAGCTTTGTAATAAAAACCTTTTTTTTTTTTTGTAAACAGTATTTGTTTACTCATTGACTGTATTTTTGATAGTAATCTGTGGTATGTAGCAATACCTATGCAATCCTAATACTTTAGGTAGAACTATTAAAATCTCATCAGGATCGCTGATGAGTACAAAACGAGTCCGCAACAAACTGAAATGACGAAAGACAATAAAAAAAAATAACAACCTAATGCCATTGATATAAAAACCTAGGTTTTTATCGGTTTTCTCTGTTTCTTTTTATAAATTAATAAAGTTATTTGTACAGATAATTTAAACCAATTTAGGTGTTTTTTTTTTTGTGGTTCAGACTTTTCTTTTGTCTTTAATTGTGTGCCATAGAGTTCATTTATCTACCTATACTTGTCTATATTAGCATTTCGGATTAGTTAAAAACTAAATAAATAACTTATGACAACCCTATTGAATGTAAAATACCGACACGCGCATAGTACCTACGCTACGCGACGCGTACCTAATAAAGTGACAGGAGTCGCTCGAATTTAGATTTTAGTTAGGGCTGTATCTGATATCTTTGAGTAAAAACTATGGCAATGGTTTAATCAAAATCCATAAGTCTCTGAGACAGTAAATAATGTACCTCTAAAGTTCCGAAGAACTATTTCGGTTTTCATTTACACCTATTTTTAATCCTACTAATAAGTATTATAAATGTGAAAGTGTGGATGTTTGTTATTCGATCACGCAAAAACGGCAGAACGGATTTGGATGAAATTTGGCATGCATGTAGCCTTTGACACGGAAAAATATAGGCTACCTTTTATCCCGATTGCTTAAGTAGTTCACGAGGATAAAATTGAATATTGTTTACGAGCTAAGCCGCGAGCAGACAGCTTTGAAATTTGAACCTATTTCTTAAGTCCACGCAGACGAAATCGCGGGTAAAAGCTAGTTTATACTATTTTTTACGTTTCTTCGCGAAATTGAATAGATTGTAAATCAATCAGCATATCTATGATTTGGTGAAGCAGTGGTTCAGACAGACGTAAATATTAATAAACCTATCCGCTTTATTTTTAAAATAGAAGACAACAGTTATTTTTGAGGACACATTTAGTTTGTTAGTTGTTTGTTGGACGTTAGACGCGTATTTAAAAAAATACTCGTGATAATAACCCATAGACAGTATTTTATTCTTAAAATACATAACTTTTTGTATGGAACTTATTATTTTTATTTTTGTACAGGCAATCCACTATGTGTAAATAAAAAAAAAATTGTGAATAAATTCAAACGAATTTTAATTTAAAATTTGGAACGCGCGTGTCATTTTTTTTCATTCGCGAGGTCTAGTGACGCAGGGCGCTCGCGTGTGTTAATATTTTTTTTCCGAAGAAAATAATCGTGTTCGCGAGTTTTGCTATTATAATCGGTTTATAAATTGTTGCAATATGTCGGTGCATACGATCCCATTGATTACGTCTTTCATCCGAGGCCCCAGATTCCCGTATAGAAAGAGTGAGTACATTTTAATAATTAATTTTCTAAAATAATATTTTATCGTTCGCACGAAATGCGACATTTTTTGTTTAACAAATGTTATTTTATTTCACACAATAATTGTCATTGCTAATATGTTAGAATTGGTGGGTTTTACATTCAGAATTATTAATATCTATCTACATTTATATGCTATTACCATTTTAATTGATTATTTTTATTCATAATAACATAAAGTATTCCGTTTATATATTTTCGTTGTATGGAAATTTCGCTTGCTTAATTTTTCAGTGTTAACACCTATATATATCTATCTTGTAATGAGGCCCGCTTCAGCGGATGCACTTCGACCCTCCAGGATCTTTTGTGCTCACACCTATATATAAGTCGTTGGTTAAATATTATTTACTCTTTTATCATAGATTTTTAGATTAGATTTTTCAGGATATTCTACTCGAGCTTAAATAAAAATCTAGATTCTATTAAAATAAAACCTCTCCATGAAGGTTCGACGTCAAAATCACAGTTTTCACAGCAGCTGCGTGTTCATGTACCCTACCCTACCGGTGGTAGTCATTACAAACGATCACAAACGAGCAGCAACGGCGCAATGTCACCGGTTTTTTTTCTACCGGATCATCATCATAATCCGCAGCCTATCCGCCGCTGGGCGCAGACCCCTATAGGAGAGACGGTTTTAAAGCTCCAACACCCACAACGCTGCTCAAATGCGGGTGTTTAAAGTGTTTAACGACTATAAATAAAAATAAAAAAAAAATGCTTCGACAATACACACACCGCCATCTAGTCCCAAAGTAAGCGTAGCTTGTGTTATGGGTACTAAGATAACTGATGAGTATTTTTATAAATAATATATATAAATACTTATAATATACATATAAACAACCAGACACTGAAAAACATTCATGTTCATCACACAAACATTTTCCAGTTGTGGGAATCGAACCCACGGCCTTGGAATCAGTGCGCCAATCGACCGTCGAATATAGACACAATTTAGTGATAATAACCGAGACTGAAGGCTTTACGTGCTCCCCGAGGCACGAGGGTTGACACCGCCAATTTCCTGTCGCCGTGATGCTACTGAAGTTTTTTTAAAAGAAAAACACAATACTCAACAATTTCTGGTCAGACCCTGGATGGCACCCCAGAACCTTGTGATCTGTAGATGTTAACCACTAGACAAACGAGGCAGTCACCAGTTCTGATACCAGATATGTACCTTCTAATATTTTGGAGAGTGTTTTCATGAACTTTATTTATTTGGTAATGCAGTTATATTTAAAATGTAATTAATTTTAAAATTATTTGCAAACGTTGCGATAACCTGTAATAAGCTGAAACGTACACTTAGCTCACAGCGTAGAATCTTGGACAAGGAAAAATTTATTAGCTGGTGATTTTCCTAAATTCCTACTAATATTATAAATGTCAATGTAAGTTTGTTTGTTACGCTTTCACGCAAAAACTACTTAACCGATCCTCATGAAACATTGTACACATATTCTTGGAAGTGTTAGAAGTAATATAGGATACTTTTTATCCCGAAATTAAGCTCGGTTCCTTTGGGAGGGGGGACGAGTGTTTGACGATTTAACACCATAACTCCGACAAACAATAACCGATTTAAATAATTGTTTTTGTATAAGTTAGCCCTAAGTAAGTTATGGTGCCGTGCGGAGCACCAAAAAGTATGAACTTCTTCAGCTTATCGTACAAGGTACAGTGGCAGGCAGAAGAAGGCCTGGCCGAAGAAGAATATTATGGCTCAAAAATCTACGACAATGGTTTGGAAAGAGCACCAATTCATTATTTAGAGCAGCAGTGTCCAAGGTAGAGATAGCCCTAATGATTGCCAACCTTCGTAAGGAGACGGCACCCTAAGAAGAAGAAGTTATGGTGCAATCTAAGATGGTAGCGGGCTAACCTATGTCCATGTCCCCTTAAAAGGTCTCTATGCGACATCGCACCGGAACACTAAATCGCTTAGCGGCATTTCTTTATATCTATGAAACTTTGTACACATATTCTTGGAAGTGTTAGAACTATATAATGTAGGATACTTTTTATCCCGACATTAAGCTCGGTTCCTTTGGGAGAGAGGATGAATGTGTTTGACGATTTTACACCATAACTCCGACAAATTATAACCCATTTAAATAATTATTTTTGTACTATAGAGGTTGTAATATGTGTTTAATTTTGCCCAAACTTTGTGTAGATCCAGAATGTGGTTGGAGACAGAGGACAGAACTCCTCAGCGGACAGCAGCAAACCCCTCATTAGATGGCTTAGCGATACTGAATTCTTTAATTTTTTTTAGAACTACAACTAAATTGAATGCCACATCAAAAAACAAAATCAAACGCAGACGAAGTCGCGGGCAACAGCTAGTATACCTATATATATATACATAAATAATTTATATATATTTACATAGCTATGAGACGATATTTTTGTCGTGCGACATATCGCAAGTATATATATGCAATAGTATTATAGTTGTATGTACTTTTTACTTTAAAAGTGTAAAGGTCATTTTTTGTTTAAACACCTAGCTAAAACGAAACTATGCTTGCTCTGCGTGACCAACTCGTTATGGTTCAATGACCCGCAACCATTTTTACGTTCACCCCAAAACGCGCTAAACTATAGCATTTTAAAATGGTGACACGAACCGCCCTTTATTATTATTTATTCCGCTATTAGTTGTCCCTTGGCTGCAATCTCAAAGATCAAATGACTACCGACATTGTGTCCCAACAACTAGGTAACACACATATATATATTTGACGACCGATTGGCGCAATGGGCAGCGACCCTGCTTTCTGGGTCAAAGGCCGTGGGCTCGATTCCCAACACTGGAAATTTTTTGTGTGATGATCAGGAATGTTTTTCAGTGTCTGGGTGTTTATATGTATTTTATAAGTATTTATCTACATTATTCATAATAAAAAAATATTCATCAGTCATCTTAGTACCCATAACACAAGCTACGCTTACTTTGGGGCTAGATGGCGATGTGTGTATTGTCGTAGTAATTTATATTTATTATATTATATACACACAACCTTTACAGCGTCTAAACCGTAGACAAGGGCCCCGATTTCTGACGTCACCCGGACGTGGACCCTTGCCACGGTCATGGGGCTTTCGGACTATACCACTATTAATTAGTGCACAAGTCCACCCACTAGTCCAAAACGTGAACGTGAACCGAGCCGAGGTCTGAGTCCTCCGAGGAGGCACCCTCGGGTAGACTTGCCCCTTGCCTCTTTAATATTAGCACCATAAACCAATGTAAACCAAATAATTATTATAATTATTATTACGTACCAATCTTATATCTTTAAACGAGCAATTCTTGTATATATTTATATAATTGGAATCTCAGAATCGGCTCCAACGATTTCATGAACATACAGGGGGTACATAATATACAGGGGGTTTCGGGGGCGATAAATTGATCTAGCTAGGATTCATGTTTAGAAAATGACATTTTATTCGTGTTTTATCGATATTTATATATATATACTAGCGTACCCAGCCCGCTTCGCTGGGCTAGATTTTTCTCTATTTTATTTAAAGAATAAACTAACATCATTAAATTTTTAATTTAAGTCTCATAATATATTAAATCATTTATTTCTCTCCGTATTTATTCTCTTTTATTCTCTTCTCGAGCGGGTCTACACCCATGTACACCCAACAATAGAATATCATCATAGTAAATAAAAAATGTATTTGACAGTTCAAAAATAGGAGTGCTCCGATCGTCACCAAACTTTACAGGATTACTCGCTAGATCAATCCGAAGATTCCCTGAAATTTTCATTGAAATCGGTCCAGCTGTTTCGGAGCCTATACGGAACATACCCACACACTTTCTCTTTTATATATATATACAAGCGGACCCCAGCGCCATCTGTCGGGCTGATTTGTGAATCTAAACCATCCAGGGTGCCACCCAAAGGCATACCGAAAAATTCGTTCAAATCGGTCCAGCCGTTTAGGAGGAGTTCAGTGACATACACACGCACACAAGAATTATATATATAAAGTTGTAATTGGAATCTCGGAATCGGCTTCAACGATTTTCATGAAATTTAGTATACAGGGTGTTTCGGGGGCGATAAATCGATCTAGCTAGGAATCATTTATATTGGAATCTCGAGCAATAACTGCAAAAAATATCCTGTTTGAGAGATTCTGATGCGTGCGATGCATGAACGGTAAACGTTACGCCAAACGTGTAAGTATATCGGAATTGTCAGAATTGTTGTTTGTTTAAAGTTCTATAGTTCTATAAGTCTGCTCATTCGCGGACGAAATCACGCGGGACCGCTAGTAAGTATTAAATTAACAAAGACAATTATTAGGTATGATTTGAATATATTTATTATTTACTAGCTGTACCCTAGCGAAGTGTCGCTGTGGCACATTGTGATTGAATGGTTGAGAAAAATAGATAAAAACAATCCTTGATGCGTATTTATATATCAAGCTAAAATTTCAGCTCGATCGTTGCAGAACCTTTTGAGTTTTTGAAGCGTGAACAAACCAACATAACATTTTTATATATTACTAGCTGTTGCCCGCGACTTCGTCTGCGTTTGATTTTGTTTTTTGATGTAGCATAAAATTTTGTTGTTGATCTAAAAAAAAATAAGTATACCTATCCTATTACGTCCAACACTTTTAAGAATATGTGTACAAAGTTTCATGAGGATCGGTTCAGTAGCTTTTGCGTGAAAGCCTAACAAACAAACTTACTTATTTATTTTTTTATTTGTGCACCACTATGAAATTAGGTAAATAAATGAAGAATAGAAACACAAAGACGGAAGTAGAATACAAAAGGCGGCCTTATCGCTTAGTAGCGATCTCTGCCAGGCAACCTTCGGATTAGGACAACATGAGCGATTGCGGACAGATATATGTAGCTACTAAACAACAGCGAAGAGCCTTTCACCTCAGAGCGTGACGGCTCAGCCTAGCTTACCTACAGACAAATCTGTGTGCCAAAAGTAGTTTTCACTTACATTTTTTTTGTTCCACTACCGGTTAGCTCTTGACTGCAATCTCACTGGTGGTAAGTGATGATGCAGTCTAAGATGTTAGCGGGCTAACCTATTAGGGAGTATGGTAGTCATACCCCAATCGGTTTCCACGCAACATCGCACCGGAACACTGAATCACTTAGCGGCACGTCTTTGTCGGTAGGGTGCTAACATGTTTCTAAACGTAAAATAACATTTGTTCCTGTAACATCCAACCGCATAGAGAAAATGAGATATAGCCTAGTAAATGACCTCCCATTCCTACCCTCAGGGGCGACTCCAAATGCAATGTACAGCTCCTTTTTCAATACCTTTAATAGACTATTTCATTCTATATTTACTAGTAAGTCGGTTGTGATTACTGATACATTAAATTTTAGTGAGTGGGCGACAGTTGAACTTCATAAAAATAGGCAAAAGCTGTACGAATTGTATGCTGAACGTCAATTTAACACTGGTGATAAGTTTGGGGATTATGTTAAATTGTTTTCCAAGAATTTTAAACGCGCTTGCCACTTAGAAAAGACGCGATACATCAAAAATAAAATTAAAAATAGCAGCAATGCAATCAAAACTACTTGGAACATAATTAATGAGGAGACGGGAAGAGTAACACCACGAAATATTAACTTTAAACTTAATGTAGATAATAAAGCCTTAACAACAGATTTCGAGGTGGCTACTGCTTTTGAAACCTTCTTTACCAACATTCCCGTCTCCACAACAGAATCATTAAACTCTTCACCAGATATGGCTCTCTCTCTATTAAAGGAAAATGTGCCTGAGTGTAACCATTCTTTTAAATTCACGCATGTTAGTGGCTCTGACGTTATTAAAGCCTTTAAATTATTAATTAATAAAAAAACAAATGATCTGTGGGGCATTTCCGTAAACGTTGTCAAATCATTAATTGATATTGTTGCACCTGACTTAGCCTTAATATTTAATAATTGTATAGATTGTGGTGTGTTTCCTGACTTAATGAAACTTAGTAAAATAGTTACATTGTTTAAATCGGGTAGTACTTCTGACCCCACTAACTTTAGACCAGTATCCGTACTACCCACTTTCAGTAAAATCTTTGAAAAACTCATTTTAAATCAATTACTTTACCATTTTCATAAGTATAATTTACTTCATATTAAGCAATTTGGTTTCACACGGGGTCGCTCAACAATCGACGCAGGTGTTGAGCTAATACAAAACATATTTGAAGCCTGGGAGGAGTCACGTGATGCACTTGGTGTGTTCTGTGACTTATCTAAGGCGTTTGATTGTGTTCAACACGAAACGTTAGTTAGGAAACTACACCACTATGGAATTCAGGGTGTAGCTCTAGACTTAATGAGTAACTATCTACGCGATAGAATTCAGAAAGTCGACGTGAATGGAAAACGGTCTAATGGATCAGTTATGAAAATAGGTGTCCCACAGGGGTCTATATTAGGACCATTTCTGTTCCTTATTTACATTAATGACCTTCCTTACCTTGCCAAGGATAAACACGGGATAGTTCTGTTTGCCGATGATACATCACTGACTTTTAAAATAAATCGACGTGAACTAGCTTTTGACGACGTAAACAACTCTCTCGCTAAAGTGGTACAGTGGTTTGAAGCTAATAATTTGGTTCTTAACGGAAAAAAAACCAAGTGTATAAAATTCACTTTACCTAATGTTAAACACGTGAAAACCACTGTACTACTTAATAATGAGGAACTGAAACTGGAGGATACGACAGTTTTTCTAGGAATAACGTTAGATTCTAAACTTCAATGGGGCCCTCATGTAAATAATTTATCGAACAGGCTTAGTTCTGCTGCCTATGCGGTAAAGAAGATACGCCATATGACCGACGTAGAAACTGCTAGACTGGTATATTTTAGTTACTTTCACAGCATTATGTCATATGGAATTTTACTTTGGGGTAATGCTGCTGATATTAGCACTATTTTCGTGCTGCAGAAGAGGGCTGTTCGTTCTATCTACAAAATGGGTCCGAGAGAGTCATTGAGAGATAAATTTAAAGATTTTAAAATAATGACAGTGTATAGTCAGTACATATTTGAAAATTTAATGTACGTCCATAAAAACATTTCTAAATTTAAGAAAAAATGTGACTGCAATAATTTAAACATTAGAAGTAAGAATAAACTTACAGTGCAATATACTAGGTTACATAAAATTCATAATTCGTTTAAAGGAAATTGCATACAATTTTACAATAAACTACCAATTGACATCTTGGAGATGTCTCTTAAAAAGTTCAAAGTTTGTATTAAACGTAAGCTTATAGAAAAGTCCTATTATAGTATAAAGGACTACGTCAACGATAAAAAAGCTTGGGTGTAAATTATTGCTCTAACCAGGTTGCTCTTCTAATAATTTAAAATGACATTGTGAGATGGCGATAACAAAAAAAAAAAAAACAACAACCGGCTAAGTTTGTTGTGGGCTTCTTCTTAGACCGGGACGCGTTTGGAACCCTCGTAGCTTTAGTTTTAAGTTTACGAATGTGGTTATCGCCATCATCTCACTACCGTGTAATTCTTATGTACGCATCAAAAGTGCCACCTGTGGGCCTACTTGAATAAAGATATTTTTGACTTTGACTTTGACTTTGACATGCCACGGCCAAAGCCTCCCACCAGACCAGACTAGAGAAAATTCTGAAATTATAAATTTCTAATTTGGCCCTGCCGGGAATAGAACCCGGGAACTCCTACTCACAGCGCTCTCCGTTGCGCCAGGGAGGTCTTAAAATTGTTTACAAAAAATTCGGAACCGTTAGCGTTTGAATCCGCATTAGTATCCTGCGGTTCCCAACAGCCCTAAGATAGCTTAGCACAGTCGAGATCAAAGAGGATAGAATCACTCCAGTCTCCAGCACGCCCGCTAATTTTCCTATTTCTCCTTTTCTTTTACATGTGACCTCGGTTAACCTGTGACCCCCGAGGGTCAATACGCTGGGGTTATGTAAACCAGACGGGTTGTAATAGACAGTTGTAAAAACTAACGTGTGTGTAGCGAACTAAAAAAAAATTTTGTAAAAAATGTAAACGTATTTGAAACTCGATAAATCGAAAATTACTTCACGATAAAGAAACAAGGATTAAGGTTTGGAGGACCTGCCTGGCGCAGCGGTACGCGTTGTGGTTTTAAGTTGGAGGTACCGAGTTCGATTTCCGGCAGAGGCAATTTGGGAATTTATAATTTCTGAATTTTCTCAGTTACCACCCTAACGACAAAGACGTGCCGCTAAGCTATTTAGTGTTCCGGTGCGATGTCTCGTAAAATCCGATTAGGGGTATGACTACCATACTCCCTAACATGTTAGCCCGCTAAAGCTCTGAGCTCTGTATTGGATAGAAGCAGGCGTTACTTTGCGTAAATCCATAATATATTATGAAAATTAAGCTTAATTTTCTATACTCCGCGAACAGCAGGAGAACCTGTATGCTGTAATTTATAATTACTTCAAGCCGTATACTCCACACCAAACAGATCCTCGGCAATGTACCCTCTACGCGCGTTTCGCTCCGAAACCGGAGCATCCTCAGGAGATGTTGACTTTACAATGAATAATTGTTAAGTCAACATCTCCTGAGACCGTCTTAATTTTCAAAATATCTGAAGGGCGTGGTTGCCGGTGTAATTACAGGCACATGAGACTTAACACCTACGGCTTAAATTGATAGACACAGGCAGTGGCGTGCATAGAGGGTATGCACAGGGTATGTAAAATGAAGAAAATTTCTAGTACGAGCTATAAATACTTAAGGGTAGGCTTTTTATAACTCTTACAATACCTATCCTTCGGTTTTTATTAACTCTAATTGGATATTTTCTTAATTTTTTATCATATGCATACCTTGTGCAATACCCTCTATGCACGCCACTGGACACAGGGTGGCATGTTGCAGGACGTGTTCCTTAAATGCCCTGAGAAGTGTTGCTCTGTTTATTGTCGATGGTTTTCCACGTGTGATGGTAATCACTTATACTATCTGCTTAGTCCGTCCAATATTACTATAAAAGAAAAAAACTGCCATGCCTGAGAGTTCTCCGTAATCTCTTCAAAGGGCGTGTAAAGTCTACAAATCCGTGCTTGGCCAGCGTGGTAGACTACGGCCGAAACCCAGTGCCGGATTAACCACGTAGCAAGAGTAGCAAATGCTACGACGCGCGAAAAGGGGCCACTCATATTTTTTTTTTACTACGACAATACACACATCGCCACCTAGCCCCAAACTAAGCGTAGCTTGTGTTATGGGTACTAAGATGACTGATGAATATTTTTATGAAAAATATACATAAATACTTAGAATATATATATAGAATATATAAGAAATAAGAATATATATATAACATAAACACCCAGACACTGAAAAACATTCATGCTCATCACACAAACATTTTCCAGTTGTGGGAATCGAAATTTAATACCGCTCATCTCTGCCTGACTGACTAACTGACAGACGCACACAGACATCGCCTATAGTAATTTACTACACTATTAATTACCCACATAATTGTAACCTATAGATAGCAAATATTTATTGTATTTAAGATACGTATTGTGTATTGAATTGTATTTTTACCCCTTTATACTTAAAAACCACACACACAGCAGATCATGGAAGGGCTCTTTTAAATAATTTGGTACGGGCGCTTGCTTAATCGGGCACTGCCCTTATCTTTCTAAGAGGAGACCAGTGTCCCGTAGTGGGCCTACTTGAAATAAATGAATTTTGAATTTGATGTGTTGTTGATGAAATATCGACGTGTAAAAATATTTTGGTGGCGCAATCCAGATTGCATCAGTTTGGCAATAGGGACACTGACTGACTAACTGACTGTATTTAGTTCTTAATATTGACGGTTACGTCTATTAGTGTATTGCGCGAGTCAACGACATTTAGTTTTGGAGTAAAGCCAAGCGTCCAAGCGGGGCGAGAGCGGTGCAAGCAAGTGTTAAATAAGTCCGCATTGAGAATGTTTGGGACTGTCGTTTCCTGGGCTCCAACTCTTTAACGGTAGTATCCAGTCCACAGTGGCGTGCATAGAGGGTATGCAGATGAGAAAAAATTAAGAAAAACTCCAGCAGGGTTAGTACTGGCAGGAGACAAATGTTATATCCCCCGATTATAAATAAATAAATAAATATACTACGACAATACACACATCGCCATCTAGCCCCCAAGTAAGCGTAGCTTGTGTTATGGGTACTAAGATGACTGAAGAATATTTTTTTTTCATGAATTGTATACGTTCTTTTGTTATACTTTTCTTTTTGTTCTATGTACTTTTCGTGGTGTGCAATAAAAGTATATTCATTCATTCATTCATAAATACTTATTAAAAACACCCAGACACTGAAAAACATTCATGTTCATCACACAAACATTTACCAGTTGTGGGAATGAAACCCACAGCCTTTGACTCAGAAGGCAGGGTCGCTGCCCACTCGGCTGTCAAATTATATCCCCTGACAGGGAATATAATTAATGTTTCGTGTAAATCGCGGGAACATGGGAATGGGATAGGAGAAGTTTACCCCCGTTTATTAATACACATATATTATTTGGATAATATTTCCACTTGTGCGTCAGTGCTCTAGGCGTTGAAAAAGCTGTGGGAGAAGATACGTTTTTATCCTTTCCCCGGGGATATAATTGTCTCCTGCCCATGCTAGCCGGTGCTGTACGAGTTATAAAAACTTATATGCTTTTTAAAACTCTTACAATGCCTATCCTTAAGTTTATTATAATTCGAATTGGAGATTTTTATTCATTTTATATTGTCTGCCCGCTTAGGGCATTCGCTGTGCATATACCCTCTATGTATGCCACTGCTAGTCCATCTTATACAATAAAAAAGTACTAATTAATGTACCAAAATAAATAGGTACTTTTATCACTTTACGACGATTTCGACTAAAAGTTTACGCAGATAAATAAATATAAATATACTTCGACAATACCCATATCGCCATCTAGCCCCGATGTAAGGGTAGCTTGTGTTATGGGTACTAAGATGACTGATGAATATTTTTATGAATAATATACATAAATACTTATAACATTCAGATAAACAAACACCCAGACACTAAAAAACATTCATATTCATCACACAAACATGTCCTGTTTTCGGAATCGAACCAACAACAATGCACTGTGAACGCAAGGACGCTGGCCACTGCGCCAAGCGGCCGTCAAATAGATATTTTCAGTATATCGGGATTCAGGTTGCATCCACATCTTCTGTCAGTTATTTTTTCGCCACTTGAAGCTAGTTTTACTGTCAGTTTTTTTTTTTACGACTAATCCTGCCTTGTTCAAATACAAATTTATCAATTTTGTCGCAGCTGTACCATTTTCTCAACTGTCCCGATGTTGGCTTGAATACACAGTTTCAGTGAGCCGTAATCAGCGTACCGTAAATTCAAACAATTGCAGTGGCCAAGGTTGGAGCGTTTCCACCTAAGCGCAAGGCCACGACCTTGGCGCGTAAGCGGCTTGCGGTATGCGATGCGACACGAAACAAAAACAATGTGATGTTTACAATATTTGCTTTCTAGCTAGCTGTAGTGTGTTTATTAAAAATTTGCCCGCGACCTTCGTTTGCGTTTATTACGGCTTTTTATAAATCCCGTGAGAACCGTTGGTTTTACAGACATAAAAAGTATAGTTTGTTACACACCGTCCTTTCAAATAACTCTATGCCAAAAATCAAATTGGTTGAAACTTGGATGCTTAGTTCGAGCTTTAGCCAAAGACAAACCAATACACTTTCGCATTTATAATATTAGTAAGGATAATGAAATTAAAGCAAACAACACGATTTTTTACATTTAAAAATGGTGTCATGCAGTATGTTTGTCACCCATTCACGCTAGAGCGGTTCAACGGATCTGGATGATATTTAGCACAGAGATCGATTCAAGTCAGTAATAGCATATGGGCTGCTTTATGTCTCAGATAAATGTATGGTTGTTGAAGATTTGTTTTCGCTTTTCACAAAACATGATATCGACATGATTTTTGCATAGTGGTAGTTTTGGGTCAGCGAATAAAATAGGCATACGCATATAAAATTGCTAAAACTCGTGACCCATACGTGCAAATCTGTTGAGGCATTTAGTTATGAATGTGGAATAAATACATTCACATACATGAAACCTGAAGACATAATACGCTTTCTTCGGGCAGTTGTGTAAAAAAAGCTCGCGCTGGAAAACGCATTGTTGATCAGGTGGATATTGGTGGAACACCGCCACTAGGTGGTCAGACGTCATCAAGAGAGTCAAAGAGTCGCTGGTCATATCTAGTACCGTTAGGTGTGAAAACGCCAGCGACCAGCGAACTGCAGAAGCCCTTACAAAAGACCAGCGATCGTCATGTCCAGCAGTGGTCCAGCAGCAATCGCTTGGAATGACAATCCATACTTCGATAATAATATTATAAATGGCGTAAGTGTTTGTTTGTTGGTTTGTTTGTCCTAACTTTACGCTCTAAAGAAGGAATCAATCAGTTTGATTTTTGGCAAAGAGTAGGTTGAAAGGAGATTAATATAGATAAATTTGATCCCAGAAAAACATATGGTTCCCATGGGATATAAAAAATAAGGTAAAAACCCGTTATAAACACGACTAAGGGCGCGGGCAACAGTTAGTAATGAAGTTAATTGAAGGAATTACGCATAAAAGTCACATAATAAAACTCCAGTAGCGACCTCTGGTGATTTATAACAATAAAGCACTACCCGTGACATGGCCGGATACGATTTCAGTACGTTGCAAACTAAAACGCGACATGAACTACGTGGCCGCTTCTTATTCACTTTCTTCGCATTTTTAGTTGCCAAAATAAACATTAAACATAGCTTAATTATTCAGTAATCGCTATATCTACGGTTAATTATTAAAATTTATTAACTAATAAAACCTTACTGCAAATTCGCGTTATAGTAACTTTGTAATTTTTTTTTCAAATTTACCTTTTTTTCGCTGTAAAGAACTTACATAGTTTAAATATGTTGTTAATATATGTTGTTTGGCATACACAGGCGTCTTAAGATATTAAAAGATCCATTTTAAACGCTTAGTAGTGTAGCATGGTTTAGAAACCTACTTTTGCTTTATCTCGTTTGCCATGGTATGTAAGCTGCCGCTTATAGAAGAAAGTCGTGGCCCTGCCGTATCACTGCAACTACATTATTGACTAGTGGTGCGCACTCCATAGAACCAAAAACACTGCCTACCCCTATACATTAGCCGCTTAGGCTGCAATCGGAACTGGTAGTAAATGATCATACAACTTAAGGTGAGGTGCTTAGAAGATATATTCACTCTTAATTTGATTGATCTAGATCTAAGATGGTACTCCGAAACCAAGGTTATTTAAATTTAATCAAATACCACGGGTACATTAATGAAGAATTTCTCTGTTACTTTTGGAAAACAACATTGACTTACATTCTGATGGAAACAAACTTGGCATTCTTTAAACGACTTGATTCAGAGTTGAAGTTCGATGGAGTCATGTGCAGATTGATGAGAACTTAATGGAGAGTTAGTTAGGCATGCAGGTTGCCTCGCGATGTTTTCCTTCACCGCTGAAGCGAGTGATAGTTTAAAACGCTCTTAACTCCGAAAATGCATATATGTTAAGAACATGTTTTTCCGGTAACAAATAGTCGGGCGGGAAACGGGGACTATTTCTCACAGGTATAACATACTTTCTGCCTCGTATTCAAAGAAATAAGGAGAGGCTTTTAAATTGTATATTTATCTCCGATACGATCCCATCCGATAGTGTGAAAAAAACACTAGATGTCACTATTCCAAACATTTTGTGTAAATTGCTAGGTAAAAAGTTGCAAAGGTATTCGGCAAATAACTTTTTATCTCGTGCATGCAATAGGTACTTTCAACAGCAAATATTGTGAGACGGACATTTTTCACGTCAAAATTGGCACTTTTAGGAAATTTATTGTTTTTTGTTTTAATTTAATTTTGTTGTATAATTTTCGCTTGGCAGGTACTTATTCCAAAGCAATTGTGGTTAATGTTTTCGTTTATGTACAGGTAACTAAGTTGTGGAAACTTGATTGGCTTATGTGATATAAAAATACGGCATTACTTATGTGTGTAATAGTACTGTTTGTTTCCCTTGAAAAGCTAATGAATAAATAAATAATTATTGTGATTCCGAAACAACTGAACTTCGTGAAAAAGTTACGAGGTGCGTGCCGGGGACCGATCTGGGTCGCCACCAAAGAAAAGACTAACCACTGGGTTATTACCGCTTTGATGTGTATAACAACAGAATTCACGTGTAGACATAACGACCTTGGCGCCACACAGCGATAGACGGCTTTGATAAATTGGCTTACAGCGAAAACCATGATAATCTTAAAACAACACGTCTTCCAACTGGTTATGTTAAGCCTAGAAGCCTTAGGAAGGTTTGAGGTATGGCCTAGAAACTCAAAAAAAAAAAAGAAAATAAAAGACGCAATCTCACCGCTAAAGCAATAAATTTTAAATTCCCTAAATTAAAAAAAGCGCACACAGCTCAGAAAGTTTGAGGTGCGCGCCGGAATCCAACTCGGTCACCCCGAAACGGAGGTGAAGCTCTTACCACTAGGCTATCACTGTATGACCGCTTCATACATTCATGTAAGATTGGGAATAAATAAATAAATGTATATATAATAAATAGTGTTTATATTCTATAGTGCCTGCCTTTAGGACATAAATAAACAAATCAAGGTACTGCCAAATATGAGATCCAATGAAGTAAAATTATTGATTAAATTATATATCTCAGCAATTCAAAAGCGTTAGATTTTTTTAATTTCCCGACGCGCATAGTTGTGATGTTTTAACTCAGTCTGCCTGTAGGATTGCCGCTACCAAACTTAAAGACGTATTTTGATTTGCTGACAGCTAAAATATTAGGTAATACAGTCGCGTAAAAGAGACATTTGCTTACAGAACGTGAGAATTTTTTATTTATCTTGTTAGTTTATGTATCATGAATGTAGTCTTTTTAATCAAAATAAGACTATTTTAAATAATAACTGTGGATTATAAGGCTATTTGATTGATTCTTTATAATCGTCTATTTGTAACAGTGATAGCATACTTTCTGCCTTGTATCATCACATCCACCTTCTACGCCACGCTGGCTCAGTGTAGATTGGTGGACTCTACACCTTTGAGAACATTATGTAGAACTCTCGTGCAGGTTTCCACACGATGTTTTCCTTCACCGTTGAAGCAAATGATGGTTTAATTAGAAACAATTTAGAGGTGCTTAGCTGGGATTTCAACTCGCCCCCCCGGCGGGTAATGCGCTATCACCGCTGCTGCTAGCTGTATACGAAGAAGTATTAAACCAGTTTCCAAGCTGGCTTTAGGTTCTTGTGTATTGTGTACTTATCCAAGTCTCCGCTTGTTCCAGGCAAGTCGCCATTCTTCCCCGGCGTGGAGGAAGCGGGGGTCGCGAGCGCGGCGGGTGCCGGCTCGCCGTCTGGCCCCGCGGACCAGACCCAGGATGTGGTATCCAGGCTCAGTGCTGCTGGTGAGTTTACTATACTATGCTGGTTGCAAAGAAGGGGGCCAACAACACAGTACAGTACCAAGCCTACAGTAGTGTGCTGAGCATTATTGCCAATGCACGGCATATTGATGAGTTTGCGGCCAGTTGCCGTATTGTTAATAATTTAGTTCAATATCTTGTATTAACAATATACTATGGCAATATTCAAATTCAAAATTCATTTATTTCAAGTAGGTCTGTAGGCTAATTTCAATAACGCTAATTTCACTTTTGAAACGTCAAGTCTGTCTGTTTGTAGTGACTCTACCACCGGTTCGGAAGGCAGATTCTACCGAGAAGAAGCCGGCAAGAAACTCAGCAGTTGCTCTTTTCCAACATCGTTTTACAATTAAACAATCTTTGTTCTATTTTGCGTGTAATAAAGGATTATTATTATTCTATCATTTATTATTTTTTAATTTTTGTTTTAAATTCTTAACCATGCTTAAAAAAAAAAACACTATTAAAAATTATTATTATTATTATTACAGTAGTAAACTTCCAAGTATTAAATTATTCATAATAGTAAGGGTGAGCTAATTGTATCCTTCCCACAAGGGTTCTCGGGAGGAGATCATTTAAAGCGATAAAACACTGCACATTTTTATTATTTCTTATAGTTTTTATATTTTTAAACGATTTACAAAAAAGGAGGAGGTTCTCAATTCAGTTGTTTTTTTTAAGTTTGGTAGCTCACAACTCTGCCATTTATAAACCGAAATGAAATATTTATTTTTTCTTCGAGACGGTATACTTACTATGTGGTCACATTTTCATCAACCTTTGCTTTCATTTTCTATGCCATAGTTTAAGGTGATTCGATACTGCTGTCAAAGCAAAATTTTGATAGAAAAGAAGCGCCTAGTGGCTTCAGGTTTCCGAGACTGAGTACGAGCCTCGGAACGCACCACCGATTGTTCAGAGTTCAATACCTTCTAATTTAACCAATCTAAATATCAATTGCTTTAAACGGTGAAGGAAACCATCGCGAGGAAACCTGCACGCCTAAGAGTTTACCATATAGTTCTCAAGGGCGTGTGAAGTCTACCAATCCGCATTTGGCCAGCGTGGTGGACTACGGCCTTAAACCCTTCTCATTCTGACAGGAGACCCGTGTCCTGCAGTGGCCCGGCAATGGGTTGGTGGTGATTCATGATAATAATAGTAAAGTTGATACACTCTTTGTACTTTATGCCCTTCAGAACTCCGCGGTACCTTGCATAATGAGGCAAACGCTCAAAGGCCCTGACATTGATATCTTTCACGATACCCTAGAAAGTTTTAGGAAGGAAATTGTATGTAAAACCCTACTAAAATTATAAATGTCAATGTAAGTTTGTTTGTTACGCTTTCACGCGAAAACTACTTAACCGATCCTCGTGAAACTTTGTACACATATTGTTGGAAGTGTTAGAAGTAATAAAGGATACTTTTTATCCCGACATTACGCTCGGTTCCTTTGGGAGAGGGGATGAAAGTGTTTGACGATTTTACACCATAACTCCGACAAGTTATAACCGATTTAAATCATTACTTTTGTACCATAGAGGTTATAATATGTGTTTAATTTTGCCCAAACTTTGTGTGGATCTGAATGTGGTTGGAGATAGAGGGCAAAACTCCTCAGCGGACAGCAGCAAACCCCTCATTTACGGCTTTATTTATTTATTTTATGACAAATCAAAAAACAAAATCAAACGCAGACGAAGACGCGGGCAACAGCTAGTTAAATATAAATCTTAATATATATATTTCTTGTGTGCGTGTGTATGTCACTGAACACCTCCTAAACGGCTGGACCGATTTGAACGAATTTGTTTGTATGCGTTTGGGTGGCACCCTGGATGGTTTAGATTCACAAATCAGCCCGACAGATGGCGCTGGGGTCCGCTAGTAATCAATATTACTAATCAATCTGTTTAATAGCTTAATTCATATTTATGTTATTATTTTTAATAATCTATAGTTAAATACTTATTTAAGTTTTCTATTTTATTTTTTTTATTTTGACCGGCGATAACATCGATAATGCTGTATACACCTACAATTGATTATTGTAATGGCACTAGACAGAGTTTGTAATTCTAACACATACTTTTTTTTTATGAATGTTGTTAAAATTAATTTCTGGTGTGTCTTATGAATAAATAAATAAGGTTATTGGCCTCGAAACTAGCCTTAAGGTGAAGGTTTCTCCCATGTTCCAGGACTCTCGATGTGCGTGAGCGCACTAGGTTCGCCGGCGAGGTCATCCCCTGTATCTGCCGGCTCGGAGCACGGCGAGCGGTTCAGTCGGAAGGTGTTCGTCGGCGGACTGCCGCCTGACATTGACGAAGGTAACTCGGACACTAGTTGACTCTGACGCTCTGGTGGGAGGCTCTACGAACAAAGACATGCCACAGATAATATAAACATAAATATTTAGTGCGATTTAGCGTCCCGGTACGATGTCGTGTAGAAAGCGATTACAGGGGTGTATGGCTTATGGCTGCCAAAACCCTAACAGGTTAGCCCATTCCATACCATTTAAGACTGCATTCTCACTTACGACCAAGTTGTAATGCAGCCAAGAGTGGGGTTACCATTTAATATAAATATGCTACGTTAATACACACATCACCATCTAGCCCCAAAGTAAGCGTAGCTTTCCTACTAGATGACGCTACAGTCGCTATAAGACTGATGTGAAAGGCATATACTAATTTTGGCTGAAGCTGAGAGCCGTAGCTTAATAGGATAAAGCGCTCAGGCCGCGATTGCCAGAGAGTCGCAGGTTCAAATCCTGTCGGTTGCGAATTTTTTTTTATGCATTTTAAATTTATAAAAAAGCGTAGCTTAATTGGGTGGGTAGAAGATGCCTAATGAATATTTTTATTAATAACATACAGATAAACACCCTCACACTGAAAAATTTCGTATTCATCACACAAACATTTTAAAGTTGTAAAGAAAATGAATGAAATTTCAATTACAATTTCAAATATAAAATATTAAAAAATGTCCTGAAATGTCACCCTATACCAAAAGGTTTAGTCAATTTGACTGCACTTTCTAATGTAAGAATGATTCAGAAGATGCTCTTTGAATCTATTTATAAATATATTGAAATCATTTGTCTTAAATGAGGTTAAGCTATTAGTATGGATTATTGAAGTATCGTTTTTTATTTACAGATGAAATCACATCATCGTTCAGACGATTCGGCCCCCTGGTGGTGGACTGGCCGCACAAGGCCGAGAGCAAAAGTTATTTTCCGCCCAAGGGATACGCCTTCCTGCTATTCCAAGTAAGTTGACCACTATGACTATTGTGGATTGTAAGCCCCATCACTTAAGAAATTCCTCCCGTGCCAATATACAAGTTTTTAAGTTTTCAGATAACTGACTAAACGTCGCACGATATAGGTATATCTCTAATCTCTAAAAATATAAATAAAGTAAATGTAAAACCTTGTGTCATTATAAACATCGTAAACTAATCTATTTTTTTTAAACAAAACTTGAAAAAGTAGGTATAATGAGATATTATTAACAAACAAACAAGGTATTATTTTTGAAAAAATCGTAATAATGACCAATGTCCAAGGCATAAAAATTTTTTAAACTACAATTTAGTTAAGTCCTTTAAGAATTTGATAAGTTTCAATGTAAAATCTATCGTTATGTAACACTTTTGAACTCATCACAGAAAATCTCCAAACAAGGATTATATTAGCGTCAAGAATCGCTGTACCTGCGATAGTAAAATAAATTTGAAAGAGAAAGATAGCTTCACAGAGCTACCAACAATTTAAAACCAGCCGTGTAAAGATGCCGTAAAATTATATGTATTTTCTTACATTTTAAAATATTACAAGCCAAGAAGCTGTAGTTGCGATATTTTTATATTGTGTCCGTCTTTCCTCTTAAAAGTACAACGAATTTGAAAGAGGGGGCAGCTTCACAAATAATTAAAAACCGGCCGTGTTAAGATGTCTTAAAACGGCGTCGTGGCATAAAAATTACAATAAACCGCTGTGTGGTATGCCGGGAACAGCCAACTCCTCGTTTTTAGAGGAAATAAAGGATACCAGACACACACCTCTAACTTTTATAAGTCATGTGCGTTTTTGGCAATAAAAATATCACTTCGCGAGGAAACCTGCATGCCGAAGAGTTCTCCATAATTTTCTCAAGGGTGTGTGGGATCACCAATCCGCAATGGGCCAGCGTGGTGGACTACGGTCTTAACCCCTTCTCATTGTGGAAGGAGACCCGTCGCCTGTCCGTAATGCTGTGCCGCCGGTAATGGATTGATATGATGATGATGATATTTCAGGACGAGAGTTCAGTAGCAGCTTTAATGGAGGCTTGCATCACAGACGACGACAAGTTATACCTCTGCGTGTCCTCTCCCACGATCCGGGACAAGCCGGTGCAGATCAGGCCCTGGAGGCTAGCTGATGCGGACTTCGTGCTGGACGCCAGCATGCCCCTCGACCCCAGGAAGACGGTGTTCGTTGGCGGTGTTCCACGCCCTCTGAAAGCGGGTGAGAATCGCTCCACCTATAGTATTTTCTCGTCACGATTTTCTGCAAATCTTCAATATGTTCTTTGGACTGGATAATAAAGTAAATGTGTTTAACATCCACACTCTATGAAAACTATGCTCAACCTCTACACACTTTGAAAACTGTTAAGAATCTCTCCATCCATACATCTTTAGATTTTTTCAAAACGTTAAAGGTGAAAATTTTATGCAAAGCTTCAATATATTCATTGGACTCAATAGTGTACTTCTTGTTGCTCCTTCTTGTTGCTCGGTAAAATGGTGTGCCTAACATTATGAACATCTTGAGCCTGTGAAGGGTGTGTGCAAAACATCAATGGGTTTCTTGGATTCGATCATATACTTCTGATTCCTTGCTTACACGTTGTCTAAACATTTACACCCTTTTAGAGCCAGAGAGAGTCTTTCCATACATATATCTTTAGGTTTATTCAAAACGATAGGTGAAGGTGAAGAGATTCTGCAAAGCTTCAATATGTTCTTTGGACTGGATAGCAAAGTAAAATGTTGTGTTAAACATCAACACACCTCTTGAAACCTGGGGAGTATCTCCGATACCGCAGATGTTGGCTCTACAATGACTTGACTAAACGATTATTCATTGCAAATTCAATATCTCCTGAGGATGCTCCGGTGTCGCAACGTGCGTAGAGGATTTGCCGAGGATCTGTTTGGTGTCGAGTATAAAGATTGAAGAAACTATAAATTACAACATACAGATTCTCCTGCTTTTCGCGGAGTATAGCAAGTTAAGCTTTATTTCCATACGAGATAGCCTTTTTGGCAAAGGTGATTTCTACTTAACAGAAGGTCAAAACCTTATCTGATATGGGAATATGTGAAGAAAGAAAGATTTTTATTTGTTTTCATTGCAATGTTTCTGGTTTCCAGTGGAGCTTGCGATGATAATGGACCGGCTGTACGGTGGCGTCTGTTACGCGGGCATAGACACGGACCCGGAGCTCAAGTACCCTAAGGTATCACCTTCTTGTCCTAATGTTCTTAGTATTAAATTCTTTTCATTTATCTTTTTGGTATTATCTCCTACCTCCAGCATGGCTGGCATTGACAGGACACAGAAAAAATATTCCCCTCCTTTACAAATATAACGGAATCGCAACCCGCGTAATACTTACTATTGTGTATAGCCGGTGACCATTTGTGGTCTCCATCATCGGTTTCACTTGACAGTTACTTAAAAAAATAACCAAATCGCAAATGGTGTCCCTTTTGCCTATACAATTTGAAGAGATTCCTTGATTTATCCAGGATTGCTTTAATAGGTATAGGGAAGACTTGTTCTGGTGTGGATTCGTGGACCGACAGGTGGAGTGTCGGAGAACCTCCAGACCGTTGGATGGTTATCTAGACAGATAGACAGCTTTCGGTAAGGTCTATATCGAGCAGTGGGCGGGTCGGGGGCTGATGATGATTTGATGATATCAACTGAGAAGAGGTGATAGCGCATTGGTGATAGCTCGAACTTACTTGCGGGGGCCGAGTTGGAATCCCAGCACACTCAGTTCTTACTTGATTAACCCCTTCTCACTCTGGTAGGAGACCTGTGCTCTGTAGTGGGCCGGTAATGGGTTGACGTGATGAGCTTAGAAGGGATATAATTAACATGTCCACCTGCCATAGCACGTCAACTGGGAAAATACATACTATCAAACAAACCAGCAAAAAAAATCTTACCTCTCTATAATATTGACGGCCGAGTGGCGCAGTGGGCAGCGCCCTGCTTTCTGAGTCCAAGGCCGTGGGTTCGATTCCCACAACTGGAGAGTGATGAGCATGAATGTTTTTCAGTGTCTGGGTGTTTATCTGTATATTCTAAGTATTTATGTATATGATTCATAAAAAGATTCATCCAGTCATGTGTATTATATTCATAAAAAAATATTCATCAGCTATCATCTATCAGTACCCATAACACAAGCTACGCTTACTTTGGGGCTAGATGGCGATGTGTGCGTTGTCGTAGTATATTTATAATATTAGACGCTAGTAATGGCGGTTGAACCATACATATCTGACATAACCTGCTTGATCACGATTGCCCCCCAGCTTTTTAGCGTCGCGAGAGACGAGGCATAAGAAGTTTACCCTGATTTGATTATAATAAATAATAATAATAAATATACTACGACAATACACACATCGCCATCTAGCCCCAAAGTAAGCGTAGCTTGTGTTATGGGTTCTAAGATGACTGATGAATATTTTTATGAATTATATATACATAAATACCTAGAATATAGTATAGATACACACCCAGACACTGAAAAACATTAATGTTCATCACACAAACATTTTCCAGTTGTGGGAATCGAACCCACGGCCTTGGAGTCAGAAAGCAGGGTCGCTGCTCACTGCGCCAGTCGGCCGTCTAACACATACCTTTTGGATATTACTTAAACCCGTTTGCGCCCATGCTGGTAGAGAGGATAAAAATGGGGGAATATTTTGTCGGACCAGGGATCGTCTCATCGTCGGCGATACAAGTTTGTCTGGTGCTCTTTTAACGTTTAGCACCAATGAGTCGGCGCCATTTTGTTTGTTCAGTTTATGTTGCGTGTTTCAGGGAGCGGGTCGCGTGGCATTCTCCAACCAGCAGTCTTACATAGCGGCCATTTCGGCGCGCTTCGTTCAGCTCCAGCACGGGGATATTGACAAGAGGGTCGAGGTTAGACATGTTCTCATATACCTACCTACTTATATCTCCTTTGTTACGTTTCAATTTTTTTATTTCACTACAAGTTAAGGCTGGTGTCAATCGGAGTGAATAATTTTTTTTGAATCAGTTCATTTTTTTTTACATTTTCTTCTTTCAAACTATTTTTTTTTTTAATTCATTTTGAAAAAATTTTAATCAATATATTTTTTTTTCTTTAGATTGTTTCATTTTTTGAAGTAATCATAAAAATATGTTGTTGAATTCAAATAATGTGCCAATTAAAATTATATGCCTTGTTAAATGATTGATATATATTGACGATGTTTAGATAGATAGATAGATAGATAGATAAATTCTTTATTGCACACAATTTATTATATAAATTGAAAACATAAATACAAGAAGAATAACAATGCGCAAAGGCGGTCTTATCGCTTTAAGCGATCTCCTCCAGACAACCCTTAATGAAAGAAGAACAGGAGTATGGAAACGGGATAGTGCAATTTTAAAAATATATAACATAAACTACATCTACTATATATAACAATAATACATAAACAGCTAATACAAATACAAATAATACAGAAATAAATACATACACATATAAACATATATACAAATATATATATATATATATATATATATATATATAAATAAATATAAATATACACAAATACATACAGAGCAAATATATTAGTTTATGACTCCGTAGATAAATAATATTCTTTTAAACGACTTTTGAAGATGCTTAATGATTTAGACTGTCTTATGTCTCTTGGCAATCCATTCCAGAGTATAACCACCTTGACTGTAAAAGAATTTCCATACGCATGCGAGTGACTGGCAGGAACATGCAACCTGTTGTCATCCTTAGCCCTCAAATAGCACTGAACATTGCTACCAAGAAAGTTGAATCGCTCTTTTAAATATGGTGGCGTCTGAGGATAAAATAAAATAGAATATAAAAGACAAAGAGCGTGCAAGTTCCTACGTGATCGAATTGGTAGCCAGTTTAACCGAGAACGATACTCGGACACATGATCAAACTTACGTATACCAAAGATAAACCGTATACATACGTTCTGCAGCCTCTCCAGTTTATCGAGCATGGTCTCTGATAAATCCAAGTAGCAAATATCAGCATAGTCTAAAATAGGTAATAGAAGAGAATTAGCTAAGAGAATTTTAGTTTTTAACGGTAGAAACTTCTTCCACCGTCTCAAGTATCCAACAGCGGCAAAAATTTTGCGACTCATTTCAGAAACTTGAGGTACCCAAGACATTGTATTGTCCAAAATTAGCCCAAGGTCTCTGACTGCACTATTCCAAGGTATAACAGTACCTTCAAATAGAACAGGTGGTAACCTGTTATATGATAGAGAGGAAAGGAAATAAGAGCTGCCTATTATAGTTACTTGAGATTTACCTGGATTTACTTGGAGACCAAATGACCGACACCAAGCCGCAATTTTATTTAAATCAGTATTAATATTATCAATGGCAACGGCAAGATTATCAATAGCCGCCGATGCATAAAACTGCAAATCATCAGCGTAAAAATGATAGGACGAAGATAAAACAGATGACACTGAGTTTATAAAAATTGAAAATAGAAGCGGAGAGAGAACACCACCCTGAGGTACTCCGGAAAGAAGTGGAAGAAAGGAAGATAGTTTACTGTCCGAACGAATACATTGCTGACGATTACATAAGTAAGACCGGAACCAGTTGACAACGTGAGGTGAAATGCTGACTGTCTTTAGAACAGCCAAAAGTAGATCAAAGTCTACGTTGTTAAACGCATTACTGAAATCTAAGAGAACTAATACGGTAAGGAGTTTATTGTCGACAGCGAAACGAATATCATCGCAGACCTTGATCAAGGCTGTTGTTGTGCTATGACCACGACGAAAACGATGTTTAATGAATGTATACATTTTTATTGCCCACCACAGATAAAAAATATAAAAGAAGATAGCTAGCTAGATAGAGGGTACAATTGGACGAACGTTTGCATAACTGGACGAACTTTTGCACTATTGGATGAACGTTTGCACAATTGGATGAACGTTTTCGAATTCAAATTCATACTGATGAAATAATGAGACACACTGATATGCTCGGCCAAATTCCGCCTTACAGTATGCAATATTGTACAAAAAAATCATCGTTCATTCAAGATATAAAAAGTGAAAATATTAAAAGTGTAATAATTACAAAATCAATAGTGTAATTTATTATAATTTTTAATTTTAAATTATAGTGCTAATTATAATATTACAGAATATATAATATAATATAATATAAATATTACAGAATTCTTCATGTCTAATACAACTTATCATTATCATATAATACATCATTAGTTTGCATAGTTTGCACAATTGGATGAACGTTTCTCACTATTAGACGAACGTTTGCATAATTTGACGAACGTTTGCATAATTGGGCGAACGTTTTTCACTTTTGGACGAACGTTTGCAGGACGAACGTTTGCATAATCAGACGAACGTTTCCACAATTGGATGAAAGTTTGCATAATTTGACGAACGTTTTTCACTTTTGGACGAACGTTTGCAGGACGAACGTTTCCACAATTGGATGAAATTTTGCATAATTTGACGAATGTTTTTCACTTTTGGACGAACGTTTGCAGGACGAACGTTTCCACAATTGGATGAAAGTTTGCATAATTTGACGCACGTATTTCACTTTTGGACGAACGTTTGCATAATCAGACAAACGTTTGCATAATTGGACGAACGTTTGCAGGTGAAGCCGTATGTGCTGGACGATCAGATGTGTGACGAATGCGCCGGGGCCCGCTGCGGCTCCAAGTTTGCGCCCTTCTTCTGCGCCAACGTCACTTGCCTGCAGGTAGGGACACACACTTTAAACATAAAACAGGGTAACAGGGCGTCAAGACGGATTCTTTATATAGAGGAATTTAAAACAGGTAGGTCCCGGGTTCGATCCCCGACAAGAGCAATTTGGGTATTTATAACTTCTGAATTTCCTCAAGTCTGGTCTGGAGAGAGGTCTTGGCCGTGGCTGGTTATCAGCTCACTGGCAAAGACGTGCCACTAATCGATTTAGCTTTCCGCTAATTAAGGTAATTTTGGACTTACCAATGCATAAGTTTAAAGAATGTGTTAAAACACATTTATTACAGCGAGGTTATTATACAATTGATGAATTTCTTAATGACAAGGTTGCTTGGAAGCATCCGCCTCCGCTTTCATCTCTCACAAGATAGAAAAATGAATGTTAAAATGTAAAATGTAAATTTTTGATGTTGGAAAAGAGCAACTGCTGAGTTTCTTGCCGGCTTCTTCTCGGTAGAATCTGCCTTCCGAACCGGTGGTAGTCACTACACACGGACAGACTTGACGTTTCAAAAGTGCTTGTATTAGGCCTACTTGAAATAAATGAATTTTGAATTTTGAATTTTGCTATGAAATCGCGTGGAAACCGATCAGGTGTATGGCTCACAACTTTCTAATAGGTTAGCCCGCTACAATCTTAGACTTATCACTTATCACCGTGTGAGATTACAATCGAGGGCTTACTTTTAGTTGAATAATAAAAAAAATCGTTTTCTTATTCGATCGTGTGAAAGTTGACTACGATTTATATAGCAACGAAAGAGCGCCATCTAGTGATAATTCTTCTTCCCAGTATTGTAACTAGATGGCGCCGATACCATACAAAACGTAGTTAACTGTTTAATTACGCAACAGTTGCATAAATAGGTAAAATAAATAGATACAATTTCAAGCCTGAAATAAATACTGAATAAACACTCGTACACCTAGGTTAGCGTTGGCAGCTGTCGTAAAAATGAAAGCGCAAATGAAACTATTTTCCGAGGCAAAACCTGTGCTATGTGTTCGATTCGCACAAATGGAAAATGTTTGTGCAATGAACATAATTTTCAGTCTTTATTATTCAAATTCAAAAATTCAAATTCAAATTTCATTTATTTCTAGTAGGCCTGATTTATAAGCACTTTTGAAACGTCAAGTCTGTCTGTTTAAGAACTTAAAGGTAGATCTAATATTACCTTCGCTAGCATGTTATCATAAAAGCATATACCCATCCCCACAAAGGATTTCTGTACTTTTCTCACGCGATATGCGGATATCACTGATATATGTCCGTTTCTAGTAATTCGACTGTTTATATCAACTTTTATTAGTATATGTGTATATTATTCATTAAAATAATTCATCGGTCATCTTAGTTCCCATAACACAAGCTACGCTTACTTTGGGACTAGATGGCGATGTGTGTGTCGTCAGTGTATTTATTCTGACTAATTTTTCCAGTACTACTGCGAGCACTGCTGGGCGACGATCCACTCTCGCCCCGGCCGTGAGTTCCACAAGCCCCTGGTGAAGGAGGGAGCCGACCGCCCCCGCGCCGTGCCCTTCCGCTGGTGTTAGAGGGGCTGAGTGGGGGAGGGGGAGTTAGTAGTGTGTGAATTTGGAGGGGGGAGTGTTTGCCCCACTGCTAGTATTTGAAGCGTGACATAGGGAAAGGGAGATTGTGTGGGGTTTAGGGGGAGAGGGATGGATGAAACTGAGAGATTGTGGATTGTGTTAAACATGGGTATCAATTAAATGGGGGTGGAAGGGGATGTTGTTTGGGGGTGGGGGAATTGTTGGGACATGTTGGGAAGAGACTAGATAATGTGTGTTGTGCTAAATATTAATGGGGGAATTAAAATGGAGTAAGGGATATTAATGTGTGTGATTAACACTATAAGTTTTATTATTTAAATTCTAACTCAGGATAAACATAACAGAAGATCGTTCCAAATCAATCTTTAGAATGATATTTTGATCTTCGATTTAGATATTTGTGATATGGCATATATTATTAACTTTTGGCTTTAAAGGAAATCATATTGGGATATCTATACATATTTTCATTTTATAAGTTATGGGATACGTTTTGAGTTGGTTAAGTCTCTCAGTTTATCCTACAACCTGCCTGCCTCCACCCCCCCCCCCCCCCCCCCCATACTGCTAAAACAGGCATTATGTAACATCTAGCTCGAATTGTAACAAATCACACACTATTAACAACCTCCTTAGCGCTTCTCTGGCAACACTGATTAGCCATTCGTGTTGAAGACATTTCTAGCAACACTGGCTATCGGTAGAGTAGCACGGAGAATGATGTAGTAGAAAAAAAAACTTAATAGTTGCGGTCCTTGACCTTAGATATTTACAAGATTTTTCACTTAAGGTGCGTTGTTGTTTGCAATACATTTTATTACATTTTACACTGTAATTAACAGTTCCACTTTCTAGAATAAAATACACAGCTTCTTAGTACCTGTAGTGGAAGT
The DNA here is from genome assembly GCF_905163445.1 of Pararge aegeria. Taxonomy (NCBI): domain Eukaryota; kingdom Metazoa; phylum Arthropoda; class Insecta; order Lepidoptera; family Nymphalidae; genus Pararge; species Pararge aegeria. The sequence continues at coordinate 5,708,244 of NC_053206.1, read as the reverse complement.
GTGATAAAATGCTATTGTGTATCGCCTCCGGATATGACAAAATCACTGATTAGTCGAAATTTGGCCGCCATTTTGAGGCGATGCCGTTAGGAAATATTAATTAAAAAGCAACATTATCCAAACGTAATAATGTTAAGCAAAATATATAGAATTCAAGTACAAGGCGATTGGCTCTTTGAATTCTCTCTGGTGCTGCTAGCAGTCAAGGAGGAAGCTACCAAACTGGTAGCTTTTGACGAATTGGTAGTTTTGGGCGGGAGGGAATTTGGAGAGATATTTCGATTTAAGCAAAATGTGTATTCAAAAACTTAGCTAGTTGTCGGTTTGTCGTTTGTGGATAAGCTCTATAACGTCTTAGTGGCGCATCTCGACAAAATTGTCGCAACCGCTTCGCAGCATTTTGTCGCGGGTGCGGGCGCTCATTTATCGTAAGATATTATTTAAATAAGACATAAGTGGAATCACATTTCTCAAAAAGATAAAATATTGTACCTGTGTAGCTAGAGTGAATTTTCTATTTTCCCGATTATTCCTGAGTTTAATTTTGGATATTGTTGCCATTGTCTCGAATCTAGTATTTTTCGTCAACTATTTGTAAGTCATTGATCGTTCTTATTTCGGATCGTTTCGAACGTAATCATAATCTAAGCGATGTTCTGTCGAATATTGATTGTTGTTCTTGTTCTTTCTGGACTTTCTCTCTGCTTTGTTGAGTTTTTTTTTTTGAATATGTTTTCCGGTTTTGTTCCTAAACTAGACGATTGTTGATTTTTCGGGAGGCGGTATGGACTGGGTTCTTAGTACAAACATTGATAAAAAACGTTACCAACCTTGGCTGTAGGCTCCAAGAGTGAGCGATTCTTTCTTATATTTTTTTAGTATTAAAAGTTATAATATATATATTTTTTGGATCCGCCGGGGTAGTGCAATAGCTGATAGGACCTAGGTATTCTATAATAAGATTATAATATATAACCAAATATCTAGTGTATATAGTGGTCATGTTTTTGAATTTGCCTTCGATTTAACTATATCGGTTTTCTTAGTTTGTCTTTAATTAGAAAAGGTGTTGATATTACTTCGTACGTACACTTGTGAAATTAAATTAAGATCCTTGATAAATTTTTAGAACGATTTTATAATTCTCGTAGGATTGTTAAGGCGGACATCGTTCGAATTTTGACGCGTTCGAAATGCGAATATCGTTCGAATCTTGACGCGATCGAAAGGTCAACACCAATTTTGAAGGGCGGACGCGTGCGATATGCTTTTTGGGTATGTACTTAATTACTTCGGATACAGACGTCGTATCCCGACCGACCACGGACTCTGAGACTGTAGTAAAAAGACTAGCGCGAATTTTTGATGAGTTTTTTCATGATTTTTGTAGACGTTTTTTCGTGTCGTGGTTTTTCGGTATTATATTGAGGCGGAAGTGCCTTGGAGCGGCGTGTTGCTTGGTGAACCCCTCCCGTGCTTCGTTTTATGGGTGGCTTTGGAGCGTTAACTCACATCTACCGCAAAAGAAAACTTCTCTTGATTCCGCCATGACTTATAGTTACATAATACGTTCAAGCTGATATATCAGATAAATTGTCTGAACGCGGAACATCATGTTGCAGTCAAATCTATGCCTTAAAACACACAATTCTCTTGGCATATAGAAAATCCTGTAGATACGAGAGTGTAGAAAACAAACATCCATCGGACAGATCTCGAAGCCTTCATATCAGCTTAGGGAAACGTACCTTATAAATGCTTTACTCAAGGTAAAAATAACGTAAACTGCCGACTGCAACTTCACGATTCTCAGACTGTGTTTCCGTTTCAAAACTAAAGTGATAAAACTACAAGTCATGTCAGAGCTACCGTGGTTTTGCGTGCGACGTTAACGCTCTCAGACCGATTCGATTTCGTTCTAAATTAGGTAAAGTCATTATCCGATCGATCGTTGATTGAGCGGTCGATCTATCGCATCAACTGTCGTTTCTTTTCGTCATTTTCATCCTCATCAGTCCTTGATGATAGAATTTTAAAATCTATTTTTTAATAGCTTAGTCGTTGGGGGATGAAAACGAACGATTTGGAACTTAAGCGTTAAGTAGGAAATTTGTAATGTAGAAGAGCATTTTAGTAAAAATTTATTTGCCATAATAAAAACGCATCGTTTCCGATACCTTTCAGAAAGTGGCATTAAGTCTACTCACTAGAGTTTGCGTTAATCTCACTTTGTACGTTGAACTAAATCTAGTGATTGAGTTTTAATTACGCAAAAGTTTCCTTCGAAGACAGAGACTCGAAAGTGCTAAAAGAATGCGAGAGAAGAACAGTAGCTGTCTCTTTCTCTCACATGCAAACGTCGGTTTAACTGATTTTGACAAAGCAATCACAAGGACATGCCTCCTCCATTTACAAGACATTAGTGAGGTACCTTATGCCCAAATTGGCACAGACAAAAGTTATTTAGGTTCAAGAATATAGACCTGTTTACTACGAAAATAGAGTGCAAGTATGCAGTGGATACGAAAATGGTACAACGCTAGTGTACAACAACTTTTCACAACAACTGTATCGCTGTTGCAACTTGTTTTCAAAAACTTCATACAACAATATAACATTACGAAATACAACCGGTGATGACACTTTATGTCGATCAGGAAATGTGAACAATTTAATGGCGAATTGGCACGCTATAGCAACGATTACTTTAGATCTTATTCGTAGAAGATAATCGCAAGCAGTTTGAAATGCGTGTGAGAGAAAATGACAGTGTTTCTATCCTCTTTTACAGCATGAGATTACGTCAGTTTGCTTACGCACTCTATCGGGTATTGATGGCTTTGCTTTAGACGAATTGAAATGTTATATATATTTTCTTAGAACTCGATATTTATTATAGAACTGATTCTAAAAGGTATCGCGATGCGTTACAGAGTTTAAATAATGCACACACGTGCATGTATAATGTAACTCTATAGTATAATGTAACTTTATAAATAATAAAAATAGATTCAGAATAAATAGCGAATAAAGCGAAAATGTCGTGGTTTCCTCTTTGATATAATAATAATAATTATAATAGTTAGAAATTTCTAGAAGATTTTTCTGTACACGCTCTGTATGCCCCGATATCTTTCTCTCTCTCGGCACTCTCGAATCTTCTATCCCTTTCATGCGCGTTTTTTTTAATTTTCTACTTTATGGTCTGCATTTCAGTATTTTTCACTTCTATATTTTTTGTGACAACACTTTTTTTGATTAGTTAAAAAAAATACTATATTGATTTGTTTCTAAACTAAGCTTCGTTATGAAAATAAAAAATGGTGGTTTAAACCTCTGTCAAAATCCAGAGTATTAACGCGATTAGAATTACCGTAGTTAAATATAATTATTTTAGTTTGCTTTTTGTTCCTACTCGATCGATGTGTGTGCATTTTCACTTTTGGTGATTGTTTTGTATTAAGGTTGCTCAATGATTTTATAAAAAAAAAAAGAAAACTTGTTTAAAAGTGCCCCCTACCCTCCCTAGTAAAGATACGAAGCGTGGTTGTTGTATGGTCGCACTGTCCCATTTTGTATTTTTGTATTTTTATAAAAAACGTTTAATGTGAAATTCGGACGTGATTTTTTACTTTACGCGCAACGTAGTGGAATTCCAGGTGACTTTTTTAGAAAGTTGGTCGTTTTCTTCGAAAAAGCTAACTTCGGTATTGATGAGAAATTCTGGCAATATGAAAAATATCCATCGCTTGATGATATATTGTTTTTAATTACTAATAATTAACGATTTTAGGTGTAGAACTTTACTTGGTGCCAAGTCTGAGATTTTCTATCTACATTATAAATGGTATCAGAAGAACGCCATCTAGTTGTAATATTTGGTAACAGTAATGTAACTAGATGGAGCTCTTTCAATACCATATAAATCGCGGTACTTTCACGCGTTCAAATAAGTAAACGTAGCAAGGAAATCTCACACTGTGTACGCTATGATATTTTAATATGTTAACGAGTTTGCGCGAATACCGAAGGTGTTTGAAATTGGAGAAAAAAAACCTGACAGTTCCTAGAGTCTTCGAATAACTTAGGACCTGTGCCTGGTTTGCTAGAAAAAAAAACAATTGGTGTTTATTATTACCGAGGTGTTTGGGATATGTGGTCTGTTGCGAGTTAGTTTTTTGCACTATACCTAAAAGCTGCTACTGTCAAAAATGGCGGGAAGCGCCATTTTAGGCTTTCTGGAATGCCAGGGATAGCTCGGCTCGTAGGCGGAGAGATTCTATTCTCTATAACATTTGAAGATTTACTCTAAAATGAGAAAAATGAATACATCATCAATTAAAAAAAAATAGTTTTTTAAATCTAACTAATCTTAAATTTGTTTATACTTTTGGCATATTCAATATTGATTGTAAGTTGTAACTTACAATGAAACTCAGTATGCAACGGTTATGATTTTTTTTATTTATTAAAAGTTGGAACCTTTAAATTTCTCAGCGTTAGAGCTATCCCTAAACTATTTCAGGCATTTAATTGTTGGTATAAACTTAGTGATGGTTTCGAAAGGATTTGATTGTACGGAGGAAATTTCGATTTCTTCTGGTTCTTGTTTGATCTTTTTTTAATATTTGCTTGTAGCCTTTATACTTTATGTTATGTTTGCGGGGCCGTTGATCTGTCGCCTATGGACACTTTGATGTATTTTTGTACTATACTTTATACTTAAATCGTTGCGGTAATATTATAAATTATTATCAAACAACATTTCCATATCAAAATCAATCAAAATTACAATATGAATAGCATCGAGGTATGTTTTAGCATCGTGGCGTAACCGCGATTTCTCGGTGAGCAGTGGCGTGCTCGCCGTTCACCGTGTTATATGCGACGCGCACTTATCTCGTCCTTATATCGTACAAGCCTGACTCCAAAATATCGTTATATGGCGTAATAAGTTATATTAACCCAACGCACGTATTTCACACTACGAAAGTTTCTCATTAAATGCGGCCTTATTGCTGAGGAGCGATTTCTTCTTTCAGACATTTTATAAGGGAGAGATTGAGAATATATCACTCGGTACATTAATTTATGGTGGTGAATAAAAAAGCATGCTCTAAATAAGTAAATAAATTAGGCATGATAATAATACAAGTTTTTTATTAATTATTATCGCAACTATTAGTATAAATAAAAGTATGACTGCACGTTAGAATGTTCCTAGAGTGGGCTCACTCACAGTGTTTGTCAAACCAGCAGAGAATCGGCCAATATCATAACGCCACCAGCAGCGTTGTTTATAACGTGTTTAGTTTTTAATCTATTTGAATTTCTCGTTTTTAGTTTGGATATAGTTTAGTTTGCCGCTGGGGCTAGTATGAGTTTACATTTTTGGTTTGTTAGTTTGTAGGTTGTTTGTCTTGTTTATGGCCACTTAGGCCGTTTGTTCTTGTTGTACGTTGTCTGTTTTCTATTGATAGTGCCTAGCTATTTAACGCGTAGACGTGATGAGTAAATGGGATTAGCCGGCACGCCATGTACTATTTCGGACATGACGCCATGTGCGGTGAAGCGTGGCGTGCCTATACATATATGATAACGCACGCCACGTTACACCGTGATAGTGACATGGATACTAGAAGTATGTTGAGACATGGTGACGCTTTATTTAGTTCTAACCTAACCTAATCTCAGCTGACGTAGGCATCAAAAGTTTGGAAAGGCGCGAAAAAACAAGAGGGAAAGCGAATAATTTAGCACTTACCAGGCGGTTTGACACCCCCAGTATTGTTTAAATTGCACAACTCTTAACGTAACACTGTGCAAGCAAGTAAATAAACTAGAAAACCTCCGTACATATCCAACATCGCATGTAACACGACGTTGCGACACCCCACATGTTTTAACGTTTATACTGTACAACACCCTATTTAACAGGATTCTGTGCTGTACTGGTGATTTGTAAATAACTTGGACGACGCATGGATAATTAGGGATACGAATTATTAAGATCGGTTTGGAAGCGACACGTTAATTGGGGGTTTGCTATGGTATAATGTCGAATATCGCCTATAGACTTAGTTGATACGTCAGTCTTATCTAAAACAAAAAAAAATAGCGAAACGGATGTTGCTGGTGGGAGTCCTATTTTCACATTACGTCTGCGGTGCAATACTATGTTTTTGTTTTTAGATAGTAATTTTCGCATATCACGTAACTTTTCACTTGTAACCGGGGGGCATGGGTGGTGTTGTCTTACATATTAAGGTACATATTTTGACGTGAAATTTGTACTTTTTGATGAAAAACGTATCGTCGTCGTAGCTGTAATATTGTAATTTGTCACGAAATACTTAAATAATAATTGTTATTGTTGAAATAAAAGTGGATTTTTAAGTCCGCTGGGCGTTTATACGAAATCAATAATTGTGGTTCGCTCAATAATATAAAAATTAGAACAACATCAAATCATTTAACAATTCATTAAAAAAAAAAAAAATCTTTTTAATCTCATAACATCACAGCTAATATGCTACTTCCCCTTTTATCGCCAGTGAATACTCTGTGCTTGTCTTTTCCTTCTATTGACAGCCACAATTATCTCGATAGGCAAAGAACATTAGCCATACAGCCTAATCAGTCGTAATGGTTTAAGTCAATTCAGAACCTGCGGGTTTAAGCTGTAATATCGTCGCGTATCCTTTGACCTGAGATCTGAATCTGACTGACCGAGAATGTGTTGCTAAACATTCTTCTTATGTCAGAAATAATAGGTAATAATCCAGCTAAATAATTGTGTGTACGTTTTGTCAGTTGGATTTCGGCTATCCTTATATCTACAAAAAATATCGTTTGGTTTTAGTTTGTTATATTTGAGCATACATTAGAACCATAGTTTAAAGACCTAAGATTTCGTACAAACGCCCCCCTCGTCACGTCCTGAGTGATTTTTTTTCGCACTTTTTTCACTTGCATGCATATTGGAGCGGTCGTATTTTAGTCCTATAGGCTCTAATTGAAAAAGCCGCGTTTTTTCATCACCTCGATGGAGGGTCGAGGATAGGTAATTTTTTGTAAGGGTACGCCTATTGAGAGGGCGGGCTTGGAAAATCTCGTAAATATAAATTTTAGTGAAATTATTACATAATAATAATAATAATGATAATTACGAGAAAAATAGCGAAAAGTAGCGCAATTGATTATTACCTAAAACTAAAACCTAGTTGATTATAAATATAATGAAAAAAAAATAGTACCTAATACCTTATAATGTTGCCAGACAATATTGTTTTTATAAATATTTCTTGCACTGTCGTTAGCGTCTGATATTTTTGTAATTTAGGCACGGGTTTTCTCTTAAAACTGTTAATTACAGGCCGGGATGGTGCATAAGATAATATTTTTTTAATAAATTTTATAACTCCGACTCCTTTCCCGACGAAGGTTAGCCTAATTTTATAAATGTAAAGTAAATTTTCAATATATAAACAATTCACTCTAGCTGTTGAAGCTGGCACTGGTGACTCTAGTGATTTTACGAAAGGTTTTAATAGCTAAATCCCTGGAGCAAGGATATTGTGTCATCCCGTAGTAAAACCTTGACATTGGTGACACAGAAACACAGAAATATCTTGAACTAAATTACTATTACTTGAACTAAATTTACTGTAAAACAGTACCTACTATATCCTTTTTCACAAAAATAACACAATCAAATGAAAGCACTTCTTTAAGACCTGTCAAATAGTAAGCTAATGATTTAAAAAGTCACTGGGAGCGTGACAAAAGCTAATTTGATAAAAAAATTATTTTCCCAAATTTATTGAAAAATTACCGAGGTAGGTTTGCCTTTCCGAAATCCAGGGATGAATATCCAGAGCTTCTAAGTGAGGACTGGTCACCAGATGTATCTTTCAGCATTTCTGCGCTAATGCTTTGCAGTTGTGGCCATTTTGCTCTTGGTCAGAACATTACCAGCAGCAGTATCGCCATCACCAAATCAAACCATTACTGGTCCATTATAGGGCACGGGTTCCACAATCAGAAGGGATTACAGCAACAGTATAGTAATAGAAATTTAGCTCTACAACTAGGGTGGATTGTGGTGCTTAATCGGCTACTCACACATCTCTAAACTGAATTGACAGGCGTAAAAGTTGTGACGTCTTATAAACCTGGAAGACCGGTTGCCAATTTTGGTTTTACAAACGAATCTAAACTAAATTGACAGATTTTAATATAGTATCCTTGACAGATTTACTTGTAAAAATGTAGAGCACTAATTTTACAAGAGTCATCTTTAAAACTGATCGGTGTCGAAATATTTTTTTAGACCTGTCAATTTGGTTAAAGATACATGTGTACTTGAGTGTTAGCGCCAGTTTCTCAATTATTGTGTATTGAGTATTTGAAACCCTTTTGGAGTCGGTTTCGACTATAATTTGAAATTAGATTTATATATATTTTTATAGACAGTTGTTTCTCTTGTTATATACCTACAATCGATTTTGTTGGGATTACGCTATGAATTTGACGTTTTTGTTACATGCTACGCCGATTTTGTTAGTGTTAACGTTTATACCTCTAAACCTCCACTAAATTGACAGTTCTGAAAATAGTGCTATTATTTTCCTCCGGCAACATTATGAAAAAACATAACACTACATTTACAGCAGTCAATTTAGTACTAGAATATCCGATCCTAACTGATAACGGATTTATGAGCGTAACGTACAGGCGTGCTTTTTGTTTGAGAACCTGGTTGCACATCGGAACGAGCAACACCGCGTATTATGATCTCTAAATCGGCTAAAATTTTTCTAACATCAATACTGTTTCATTCGCTAAAATCGATGCCAGTACGGAAGAGTCAAATTTTGGGTTCAAAAGTATGTTTTCGCAACAAAGACGTCAAATTTGAAGCTTAGCTAAATACTTCATTTGAATAATGTGTATAATTTATCAATTTGATTTTGGAAATTGTTCGGTTCTTAGAGTTTGTAATTTTATCCTTAGGAAAATATATTTTTATTTGACATGTTTCTATTTTGAAACTTTCGCGCGTGTGGCCAATTTTACAATTACGTTGATTTTAAAATCGGAATATAATAAAAGAGGCTATTTTAGTATCAGCCGATTGTATGCCGATTGATTGCCTATAGTTAAGTTACACCAAGTGGTATCACCAAATCAATAATTCTTAGCTTAACCATAACTCATACCTTAAACTGGAAAAAAATATGACTGTGGAAAACCGATTTTAAAATCGGTTTATAAAATGTGTAATGAAATCGGTCACACGTTTTTGCGGTATATTGTAAACCACGTGTTTATTTATTTTGATGTTTATTATGTTTGTAAATGAAATTGTTTTGTCGGATTTTTTGACGCGCAATTTGTTCCGCTTTTGTGAAATCTTCGCCCCCCCCATTTTTTTCAAATGCAATTAATTTTAGACTATTGTGAGAATATTAAAATGAATTTGAAACTTTCCTCTTGCGTTTTCTCTTGTAGTTTGCTTTGTGGGATAGTGCAATCTGCGAAAACTTTATTATTTACTCGTGTCAGCAATGCTTAAATTCGCATGACCTATTTACGGTGTTGTAGGCGATTTCATTTAATTTATTTTTATTTTATTTCGCAAGTTAGTCTTGCCTAGACGTGCATGACCTTTTTACGATATAATAGTGGGGTTTTTAAAATGGTTCATATAACTAGACTATTTCCCGCAGTCAATGTTATTAGTTCAACTAAAGAACTGATTTTAAATCTTCGAACAGCTGAGAAATTTCGATTATTTACTACATGGAATCTTCCTATATACGAAATAAAAAAAATCAGTATGTGCCAATTACACCGCTAGTAAACCACCGGAACTGTACAATCGGTCCGTATCGGAAATCGGTCATGCTCGTTTAATCTTTGTACATCATATTTTGCAATTCTTGTGTTGTCACACCCTTATATTTTTGTATGTACAATTTTGAGCTATTTTTTTTTCATATCGACCAAAGACAATTTTACCAAAAAGACAACGGGAAAATTTTTGCCAAAAAATATCCCGAATTCCTATATTCCGGTGAAAAGTCGCTTTTTTTTATAAACATTTTTTTTGTAATTAGTTTTAGTTTGTAATAATAATCCCGCTTTTTTTGGATGTATTTTGAAGTTATTCCTATTTATTTATTTTTTACCATTTTGTATTACTTTTTTTATAATATCGATTTATCGCTTAGTGTTTAGTGTTTATTATATTTTTCGTTATGCGGCGTGCAGACTGGTTAAACGATCAGACAATCACCTAGCCCACGCTACACAGGGCTGGCCAAGTCAAATAATAATTGATTATTTAATCCTTTATTATTTATTTTTCTTTATTCTTGAATTCTTTGGTATTTTCTTTTTTGTTTGTTATAATTCCGCTTATAATTTGTAATGACGCTCATTTTATAATCATTAAATGTAACGCAAACCTAAACCTAATAAATATTGTTCAAAAGTTATATGGTATAATTGACAAATATAATTCTCATTGTTTACGTTTCCGCCAATAGGAAATACTAAAATTTGATTTGACTCTGGTTTCGTGTGGCATGTTTTATTTACTAAAGTTAAACGATCTTTAGCTATTCGTTGGACTAGTCTGTTTACAGCATAAGATAAAATGACCAATAATGTTATAAGTAATCGACGAAGTTTACACGATAGAACTTTATCACTTAGAACCTGTAATAAGTCCTACGTCGCTTTAGTTATACCATTATTGGCGTCGACCGTTTATGTAGCAAACTGCTTAAAATATTATATTCTATAACAGTAAAACATATTGTTGATTTCATTAACAAGTACCTCTATAAATAAATTACAGCTAATGCTCTGTGGTAGATATCGTGTTGTGTGCAAATCTCTAAGCTAATTTGACAGGTGTTAAAGTAGTGGTGTACTTTACCACAGAGAATATACACTATTTTCTGTCAATTTAGTTAATTTTAGTGATTGCTTCACAACTTTCCAAGTACAATTTAAGTAAAACCCCAATACAAGTAAGATAGTTAATAAACCTTAAATTCCCATAGTAAAGACACGACTACCAAAATAATGTTTTTAAGCTAAACAGCAAAAACGTACTAATTCGTCGTTGATTTATGCTGCTACATACATGGTGTGAGTTTTTTTTCAAATATTTTCAGTATTTTCTAGTTTTTAAAGTATTTAAAACACACTGCATTCTAGAATATTTAAGCTTTTTTCGCCAGTAAATTGCACATTGGCCGTAAACATAAGTAATATATTTATGTATAAATAAAATAAACATAGTAAAAGATTGTAAAAATTCACCAAAATAAACCTGTTTCTGTCAATAATTATCAAAAAATAGATTTGGATTTTCTGAATTTGGCACTCTTAGTACGACATCTGTAAGGGTGCATTCGTGGGGTCAGTTCTTAAGTTTCGGAACCGAGTGGTGTCGGTTCTATTGAGCTCTCTTCTGATTTGACAGATCTAAAAGTAGTGCCATCTTTTTCACTATATTCTTAGTGGAAAAGGGCAATACTATTTATCGATTTACCAATTTAGTTTAAGAGAGCTACGAATTGACACCAGTGTAACGTTAAAGTAAAATGGATGTATTGGTTAAGAGCCGCAATTGGCTGTGAACGTGTAGACAGTTATGAGCTTTAAAACAATCGTCGTTAGTTCAGTGTGATTGATACTCGATTGCGATTCTGCGGTTACCAGCGTACAAATCTCATACTAAAAGTGCAAAGCTTAACTTGATTGGTATTGAATTGTGTATAATTTGAGGAGAAAATCAAAAAGTGAGGATGCAATACCGTTTTTTTATATATTTATATTAATTATATGGATTTTGTGTCATCACATATTACAAATTGCGATCGTACGTTGGTTTATTTGATTGCTATGTGTAAATACGGGGATGATTTATGCAATTTATGCAGTTACAGCGGTACGTGGAGCAAAAACTTAAACTGTTAGAGACGGAAAATGAAGTCAAAAGCTTGAAACAGCCGGCTTTTACTGAAAAGGCAAACAACGTTGGAAACATTGGAAAGTTGCCATCCAAATACTGCCAAATTAATTGTGTAGTGACCTTAGTGTCTGCCATTCCGTTAGGCACTGCGGCATACATTAAATTCATGGCCGCAGTAGCATATATTTTTTTTTAATTTAGTTTAATTAACTAATTTAACTATTTTGTATTCATTTCTGTGATGTTTTCTCCAAGAACTCTCGGTTTAAATCCTAAATCATCAAAAATGATCTATCTTCGATGGTTTAATTTTAAACTTCACATGCCGCCTGCTAGAATAACAAACAACCTATATAAAATCATCAACATCAACCTGTATAAAACCACCGCGATTTAAGAAATCGGTCGACTAACGTACAATCGGTTAGCCTGTAGCCTGCGATGGCAGTAAATGATTGCAGTAGTTATTGTAGTTTGTTTTTTTTTTCTTAAGAGTGTTTATTTTTTTTTTGTTGTTTGATGTAATAGTATATCTTAGTATTATTGACATTGATAGAGATGGGTTGATGTTTTATAGATGGAGAGTTTACTGGACGCGCATTGATAATAGAGAGGGGCCGCACGTAGTAACCTTTTGACGTTACCGAAATGGCATCGTCAACGTTTTTTTCTATAGTGAAAATACGTTATTTGCAAGACTCATGTCATTATCGTATACTTATTCATTATTGATTACATAAAATGCATAAACATCACTATAATAGTAATTTAGCAGTAGGAGCAATAACTAGTTAAAATATAGTTTATATCCACATTAAATTCCAAAATGTTTTAATTTGAATTCTGCGATGTGTCACTTTGAATTTTGCAACGTTTCGCTTTGAATTCATAGTGTAATGTCTTTACAGTTTAATCAAACACATTCTCATCAAATCTTATGTTAAATATATCTTGAAGTAATTATTTTATTATTCTGTAACTGCAGTAAATAATATTATTTATTTTTATGGGTTTATAATATTTCGCCTAATGTTCGTAAAATATGATTTTAAGATGATTGCACATAATGCGTAACAAGGCAATATTTTTTCGGTAACAGCATGTAACGACGTTTATGGTTTTCATTTTAGCCGAAAAAAGGGTTGCAGCATGACTATAGCTGCATTACCATTAAAATGCAACTAAAGTTGGATACATTTTTAAGTTGACATGCTGTTCTTTATACGAGCTTAAGTTGAAATTACGAATTCCCTCTTACATTTAAATGATTGACATAGTACTGGAAATCATTTTAAACTTAACTCGCTAATAACATATTTTATTGTACTGTCTGACATATTATTTAGTAAACGCTCATTTAATGACAAATCGGATTAAGCAATCTGTGGTAAACACTCGAGAATCTGCAGTGCCATTGTGTTTGGTCACAGACGAAAAATTATCAAAAGTCAAACTTAACTTAGTTAAATAGGATGTATATGGGAGAGCTACCTGGTAAATGGCATTAATCAGCTTTTTAAAATTAATCCTGTTTACATTTAAATCAATTCGTGCGGCTCACACTTCAATGTGCGATCAGCATTATAAGGGCGCCCATCTAGTCGCTGTAGGTATTGTTTAAACTGAAATACTTGGATTTTTATATGAATTTTATTATTATAATATGGTATTTTACTAAATATTAGTCCAATATTAAATCTTTAATATGCTTGTTTTATTTTTTCTCCCAATCATTTAACTTAAATTAAAAAAAACTTGCGTCTATATAAATAATACATATCTTCTATATCATACAGTATCGATCAGTAACTTAAAAGTAAAATATGTTATATCTAAAACATACAATGCTGTACACTACGCTCTAAACTACACCAAATTGACAGATCTAAAAGTTGTGCAGTTTTGACAGTGTTCCCCGTGCTTGCGTGTGTGCCGATGTGTGCGTCAGAACCGCGGGTGGTAGTGAAAGTTTCAACCTGTAGTATATATAGTACGAGACATATTTTAAAGAACACTTTTGAATTATCTAGTTTGCTTTTATCTCAACACAACTTACAACGTAAATCATACGAAGAGGCCAGCAAAATACTCCACTGAAGCCCTCTCCCAACGGTAGGTTTGCCCATAAAAACTGGGCAAGGCGGGTTGATGGTAGAGATGGTGCGAGAAGATGATAGTCGGCGGCAGCTGAGTTCAGATCGGCTGACACCACAAGCCATAAGTACATCTTATAATTTAAAATTAAAGCGCCAAAACTCAGTATACCTAGTAGGTACTAGGTATACTGAGTTTTTGACAAAGTGGCAACAAAAATGGCACCTACTCACTGGTGCTAATTGTTAAGGTAAAGGTAACAATATGGTATGGTGAGGTATGACTAAGGTATGCTAAGTTAAGCAAAGATGTGGTAAGGTAAGTTACCAACAGATAATTAAATTTTTCCTATTAAATTAACGGCCACGGCCAGTAGGTACCTAGGTGTGTGTAGAATTACTATATATTCTGTACTACTTAAGTTTCCCAGTTTAGGAAAGGTCTTTCCTTCCAAGATCGGCAAGAGACCTACGGGCAATTTACTCTGCAAAGAGTAGTACGTACTTTATCACAACTGTAGTAAAACAGGCCTCATGAGCATTGTTGCCTGTTTAACGATATTTTACAGGGAATACTCTGTATGTTTCATTTAAAATTCAGCTAAAAAAGCATTGTTTAAATTTCTTAAAACGCGCCTTCTTTTATATTATTTTACCACTAAAAGCTGTTTTTAGTTTAAGCTGCTAATTCTGTATCACGCTAACTGGATAATAAATGACCACTTCTTGATGTTAATTTTAATTTCTCATTAAGTGAAACTTTTGCTATTGAGAATGAATTTCTTTAAACCTAAGTGTGCTCAGATACTTTACAATATTGTCCCTAAGTTCCCGTTCAACCAGAGAACAGCAAGACGCCGTGAGCGATGGCATCCTTGAGTGGTTGATATTCAATCAAAACGCACGAGAATGAATAAACGCTCTCCGGGCCACGATGTTTTCCGGACATGTATAAATCAATCAATCAATCGATCAATGAAAGAGTGAATAGACGTTTTCCAAGCAATTGTGGTTCAACCTAGGCAACATCATTTGCTTTTTAAATCCATTCAAAATTAGAAACTATCGCTGTCAAATTAATTCGTATAGAGATAGGTACGTACGACGACGTAGATGGAAACTTGTTGTAAAAGTTATTGAATCGGACAGCAGATACCTAAAATATATTTGTCATAATTAACTATTTACCCGAGTACTGATTACTGTCAGGCCGCTGTTAGACCAGGACATATTAGCTCTTATGCTAAATCTCGATAGTCCTACGTTTGATACCTTAGGCTGGGGTTGAAATGGCCACCTTCCTGTTTTTCCTAATCACAATAAATCAACTATTGAAAACAGTGATTGAAAAGGATCGGATGGTAAGAAGTACTATTGTAGTTAATATTGTCAATTTAGTTTAAAATACGTGATTTTCTTTTTATAAATAATCGATCGATTATAAATAATCTTTATTAATCGTTTTTTTCCTAATTTGCCAATTATGTTAAAAAAAAAACACCATAAATAGTATATCAAAACATTTATTAATTAAAAATAAACAACAGATATAATAAATTCTTATATAATCAACACAAATTAAGTTTGAAGAACAATCAAATTATAAAAAGTTTAAATTAAATTTTTTTTCACATAAATCTATAAAACTGACTTATTCAAATAAATAAAAATAAATTAAATTATTCAAAAACTAGAAATTCAGAAAAATATTCAGAAATAACAGCTAGTTTGATGTACAATGTCACATCCCTACAGTATATGTCAGCTCAGCAGACGTAAGAATATGGAGGGTAGAGGTAAGGAGAGTCATCTGTGTATATGAAAAAGTGTCGTCAAAATGTATTAAATTAGGATGGCGCCACATTTGCATCAGTGTAACTCTTAAAAGAAGCGCCAAATATAAATATTGTTAGAGTAGGCTTGAAAAATAAACAAGGAAGTATGGAGATACAAGGAAGTAAGGTTATATTTACCACAATATTTTGTACAACGTAAGTTGTTGAAATTCTCAATAATTAACTACTTTAGTCGATAGTGACATTAAATTTTTTAACTCGGCATACTTCAATTCATCTTCGATTGCTACATTCATACCATACCCTGTGCATCCACCAGCGCCATTGTGGAGGATTTTTGAACTGTTATTTAGCGCATACACTGGACACTTTTTCAACTTTTCTCCCATATAAGATGACTCTCCTTACCTCTACCCTCCATACGTAAGAAGAAGACCGTAGACAGAGAAGTAACTTTTTACTCCTCGGCTTTTTACAGCCTGTTGTCACTTTAACACTTTTTGTTTCGATTGCCAAACAAAAAGTGCTCGTTGTTAGGTGTCAAGTGAAAGCAACTGGCCACAATCAATGTCATCGTCTGTTTGATATCAATAGTGCTAGTTCTTCTTCTAATCGATTTTTACTTTTATAAAATCGATATTTAATCGACTATTTCCATAATCGATTATTTTTTCACATCCCTAATAAACTGTCAATGTCTAAATCAATAAATGCAATTACCAATGTCTGTCTAATGTTTAATGTTTATATTAGTTTATATCAAAAGAAGAAAAAGAATGTTTAATGTTTAAATAAAGCAATAATTGCCGGTTAAAAGTTGCCACCATCTAGTGAGATTTGTGAATACAAAGTGATTTAATTATACAACAAAACAGTCAGACCATTACAACCTGTAAAAACACAGGACTTTATGTAAAAACTGCAACTTTCAGTAACCCAATTGTTTTTTCTTTTCAAGAAAATAACTACAAGCATGGAATTTCTTTGAACGTTTTCTCATCTTGAAGAAAAAATTAAGTTTTGAAATCAAAAACTCAATTTACCCTGTAATTGCAATACCGTAATAAAAGTCAACAAAAACGTTTTTACAAAGAACGATATGGTTGATAAACAGGGCTATAATATACCGCATTATTCGACGCCAACACGCCGCGTAGATGGTAATAAGGTACGCAACATGAAAAGCACAAACAAGGTGAAAAACCCTGCAGCTATAAATGCTATGTCCTCGGAAAGCCACATATTATCTAACCCAGTTTTCTGCCAGAACTGCGAAGTAAACTTCATAGATGTCGATGAATACGAGAAACACACCAAAAACAAATGTATAAGAAAACATATTTGCACATATTGCAATGCATCATTTCAAAGAAACGATCATTTGAAACGTCACATAGTAAGCGTACATTCAAATACTAAATGCAATATATGTCCATTGTGTAACGAAGATTGCAAGAACTACGATTTGTTATTAAAACATGTAAAAGTCCATCCCAATGAATCTGTGTGCCACTGTCATGAATGCGGGCAAGAATTCAAGTCGTTACACGAGCTTGTCGTTCACAAATTGACTCACGTATGGCCAGAGTGTCACGTATGTTCATACTGCAGTAAGGTGTTTAAACGTCGTGATCATATGTTGAGGCATATACAGACATTGCATTTACAACAGCATACTGCATGTCCGATTTGTAGTCAAAAGTTTAAAAGGAAGGATCACACATTAAGGCATATTAGAGAGAAGCATAGAATGGCTATACCTAATGGTGGATTGAAGGAGTTTCAAGAAAAGTTGATGTCTGTATCGCAATGAAAAACATTCGTTATAAATATTTCGTAGAATCCTATATCTTATCGCCATCATCATTAACAACCCAGTAGTGGCTCTCTACAGGACAAGGTTCTTCAAAAATCAAAATCAAAATTATTAATTCACTTATATTACTCCCGGAACTGCCAAGTGTGTATTAGTGGACAACTTATAATCACCAGTAACAACATAAATAACTAAACCTTCGGATCATAAAGGGGAGAAGATAAATATTTTCCATTCCCTGTAGTGAAAATGTCTTCTAGACTTCACAGTTCCTGTAAGATTATTATGACTATACAGGTAACCCCTATAGACCCACCATGCTGATCCAATGCATGTTGGTGGTCTCAAACAATCAGTCACACATCATTCTATAAGATATCTAATCATGTTTTTGTATATTTTATTTTGAAAGCTGTTTTATGTATGATCTCTTGTTAATCTATTAAATTATTTCTAAAGCATTTAGTAATTATGAATGAGTGTATTAATTATAGTGTATTTTTAAAACATCACTTGTAATTAACAACCCATGAATCTAATGTGGCACTGTCTTACAATAATAACTACTAAAAACTAAAAATTATTATCTGACTAACATACTTTTCCATTACTACTTAAACAAAAATGAATTTTCATCTTCTTTCCATAATGAAGTTTACTTTCGTTTATATATATATATATATATATATTTTATTGTTTTTATATGTGATTTCATAACTGGACTTCCCTCAACTAAATAGGTACTGACAGAATACCAGCATTGTGGGTACATTAGTATCCGGAGCATTAAGCTGAGTCAGAACCTTTTTATTGGCACGACACATCATAGACTTAAGCTATTAATAATTAAGTACAAAATTTTTAAGTTACTCTGTATGTAAGTCTGTTTGTGTTGTTCTGGTAAATAAACAAATTCTATTCTATTCTATTCTAATTCAGTAAATAATTTTAGAAGAATTGCCTGAATTTTTCTTTTTTTCATTTTGGATATTTTTAGCATTAGCAGAGCTTTTGGTGACAGATATCTATTGCCATGCAGAATTCCTGTTTTCCAGTATGTAGTAGTTGCTAGTGCGATTAAACATGCTTTTACATGGCTTAACGCCTAAGCCTCGGATTGATTGAGAATTGACACCGAGTGGCATGTTGAAGACTTTTATTTGTTGCGGCAATTATATACAAAAACGTAAGAATGTTTCTGATATGTCACAAGGGTCTTATTAATATAATCTTTATGTCTCAATACTGGGCACAGACTTACTGTCCCCCGAGTAAGCGTAGCTTGTGTTATGGGCACTAAGATAACTGATGAATAATTTACGAATATTCTTCATATATATTTATAATATACATATAAACACCCAGACACTGAAAAACATAAGAATGTTTCTCGTATGTCACAAGGGTCTTAGTAATGAATGAATGAAGACTTACTGTCCTCTGAGTCAGCGTAGCTTGTGTTATGGGCACTAAGATAACTGATGAATAATTTACGAATATTCTTCATATATATTTATAATATACATATAAACACCCAGACACTGAAAAACATAAGAATGTTTCTGGTATGTCACAAGGGTCTTAGTAATGAATGAATGAAGACTTACTGTCCCCTGAGTCAGTAGCTTGTGTTACGGGTGCTAAGAAAACTGATGAATAATTTATGAATATTCTTCATATATATTTATAATATACATATAAACACCCAGACACTGAAAAAGATTTGTGTTATCACACAAACTTTTTTCTGTTGTGGGAATCGAACCCACGGTATTGGACTCGGAACTGTCACTGCGCCAAGCGGCTGTCTGGAAATATGAGATGGAGGTGAGAGCTTTGTCCCAATATGTTGCTCTATAAAAGTTTGCGTAATTTAAGCACTTTTAACGCATCAAAAACAGTCAAATCCTAAAACAGTCCACTGTAGAGTAAAGTCCTCTTCCAACAGCTTTGCCCATAATCAGCAAGCTGGGCAGACGGGTTGATGATCGCAGTAGGTAGTAGTAGCACAGAGCATTCTGCTACCCGCTCTTCGTTATGTCACCTTAATCACCTCGTACGACACCCGCGGGAAGAGGTATGGTGGTGACAACTGTATTTATAGTTAAAATAAACGGTAACGTGCTCTTCAGAACAAGGGGTTAGTATAACGCCAGTTAGATCTTTTGACTGACCTCCCTGACGCAATCTCGTGATCGTTGAGGTCTTACACGTGGAAGGTACCCCACCTATTCGTTTTCTTTTTAGTTTTCCTAATCCTAAGGTTGCCTGGCAGAGATCGCTACTAAGCGATAAGGCCGCCTTTTGTATCCTGCTTCATTCTTCATGTGTTTGTTCTTTTTTTTGTCTCGTTTTTCTGAGTGGTGTACAAATAAAGAGTATAAATAAATAAATAAGGTCCCGGCAGGACAATATTTCTAATTTCTGAATTTTGTCTGCTCTGGCTTGCTGGGAGGTTTCGGTTGAGGCTAGTTATCACACTAACAAACGTGCCGGCAAGAGATTAAGAATTCCGGTATGGTGCCACCACATAATTCAAAACATACAGAACCCTAATTCAGCTATTATTGCATGCAGTGCAGTGTCCAAAAAAGTAAAAACGCCCTGAACACGTCTCACTTCACAATCGCGGAATGTCGCTAGTTTACAAACTTTTTCCTATTTTTTCCATTTTATGTTAAACGAACATTATAGGTAAAACAATTACTGTGAACTGCCAAATGGTATGACTAACCGCCTGCTCGAGAAACACTAATAAAGTGGACTGGTTTTTGAGTCTTCAATATTATTCGTGTATCTCCACGGTGTCTCCATGTTTCTTAATTCTATGGGTGCCACGTTGAACACCGATATATAGGTTTGCTCGTTAGCTTTTGCTATATTATAACTTACCACTGGGTGGGATTGTAGTCAAATTCAAATTCAAATTCATTTATTTCAAGTAGGCCTTCTTTATAAGCACTTTTGAAACGTCAAGTATGCATTTTTGTGTGACTCTACCACCGGTTCGGAAAGCAGATTCTACCGAGAAGAGCCGGCAAGAAACTCAGTAGTTGCTCTTTTCCAACATCAATATTTACAATCATTTTGCAATCTTGCGGGAGATGAGAGCGAGGCTGGCTGCTTCCATTCTACCTTGTCATTGAGGAATTCATCAAATGTATAGTAACCTCGCTGTACTAGATGCGTTTTTACACATTTTTTAAATGTATGCATTGGTAGGTCAAGAATTTCCTTAGGAATCATGTTGTAAAAGCGTATACTCAACCCCACAAAGGAGTTCTGCACCTTTCGCAGACGATATGCAGATATCACTAATTTATGACCGTTTCAGGGACTGGGTAACCTATATTAACCTTCGATCCCGCCTTGGTTACCGTCTGGTACTCCCATTTTGTAAAACGAAGTTCTTCAGTAATTCTTTCACCTTTAAAGCAATTATGCTCTGGAACAATCTGTCTGCTGAAATCCGTGGAAGTAGTTCCCTTCCGATATTCAAGTCGTCGAAGGACTACTACCTCACTTTGAGTGATGGAATTTGAGATTCTTTATATTCTTTCTATTAAATTGGGTGTTAAAATCTACTTATATATATATTATGTATATTTTATATTTATATATTACGTATATTTATTTAAATTATATATGTATTTGTATCTTTACGTTTTGGTATTAATGTATATCTATCAACACTCTTGGCACTATCCCGTTCTCTTGCAGTAAGACCTATCTACAAAGGTTGCCTGTAAGAGATTGCTTGCAGCAATAAGGCCGCCTTTGCATGTCTACATTGTGTACTGTATACTCCTTACTGTTTCTTTTTCTGTAACTCTTTTCTTAAAGAAAACCTAACGCCGGACCAGTTTAACAGTTTTTGACAGAGAACTGCAAATATCATTATAAATATAAACCCATTACCGACCGACCCACTACAGGGCACGGGTCTCCTCCCAGAATGATAAGGGTTTGAGCCGTAGTCCACCACGCTAGCCAAGTGCGGATTGGTGGACTTCACACGCCTTCTAAAACTCTCAGGCATGAAGGTATTCTCACAATGTTTAAATTCACCGTTTACCAAAGCGATATTTTTAATTTCTTTGGTAAAAACGCACGTACCTACGAAAGGAAGGCAGAAGTTCTAACCACTAGGCTATCACCGCTTTTTCAATACTAAAATAACTAACAACTATTGGGCATACCCGGTTCTGTCCTAACTGAACTGGCTTGACCGATAAACTTACGATAAGACACGAAATAGTAATACGGAATTCAATAATTTGTAATAAAATACCAAAATAAGTATATCCGTTTAATCTGTTTATTCTAAATATCAATTAGTATAAATAACATTTGTAACTCCTAAATTAAGACACAATTTTAATCTTACAACAACTGTGTCACAATAACTTTCAAAATAAATGTTATTGTAACGTACCACAAAAACTAATTAAGTTTATATAATCACAACTTATTATTTGCCCGCGCAAATAAAGAATACATTTATAAAAGGAGTTTGATGTAGTTCCATCTCTTTCGCGCAGTATACGTTGAATATTGTGCAAGCGAGATAGCACGAGAGCAGCCACCTTTCATAATTCTATTCTTTAATAGCTCGGACTTTACTAAAACATTACGCCTACTTAGTACAAAATACATTTATGTGCTAAAGGAGGACTTTGTGAGAGTCCGGCTGTGCTTACCTGTATCCACCCCAAAAACTCACCCTAGGGTGTATACTCGGAAACGTATGTTAGTATATCCATCCTACATGGAATTAATGGAATTCTTTCCCGATTATTCACGCCAAGTACAATGAGCTAAAATATATAATACGAGTATTTACGTCTGCAATTTATTATTACTAGCGGACCTGCGCGACTTCGTCCGCGAATGAGTAGACTTAAAAAATAGTCGTATGTCTAATATAAATGAATCCTATCTTGATCAATTTATCGCCCCCCCTTTAACTAAATTTCATGAAAATCGTTGGAGCCGATTCAGAGATTCTAATAATATTTCATTTTTAGATTCTAAAAATGAATCCTAGCTAGATCGATTAATATATTTATTTCATGAAAATTTTTACGTTGGAGACGATTACGAGATTCCATTTATATATATTTACAAGAATTGCTCGTTTAAAGATATAAGATTTTATCAGACATTGCATGGTTATACTTTTAGCGTGTTTTTTCACCATTTTAACCTGAGTGTACTTAGGGTGAAAATTCAGAATTAGAATCATAACAGTCCTTATTTTGCACTCCCAAGTATTTTGGGGTGAAAAATCGGGATTGAACTTCAATAACTCAAGCAACAACACGCTTTCGAATTTACGCCCTAGGGCGGATAAAATGAATCATTAACGCAATGGCAGTGGTCGAAGAAACAGCCCGGTTTTGGTCATTCTCATTTAGGTACTACTTATTTTTCCATGTAGTAAAAGTATCATATTATATACACGTAGCGTAAGGTACTGTTTAAAGAAACACACAGCTAAACTTACTTATAAATACATTGTATTACGCACGAGCTGCCTGTCGCTTCCAAACGCCTTATTAAAGCAATAGTCTGTAAGTAAATCCGGAATATAAAGGCACTTTTACTTTGAGAATTACCAGTGAACGCACACATAAATTATTAGATTATAGAACGAGTGCATAAAACCTTTTTTTGTATCCTATTTGTTATTTCTACCGAGTCAAAGACGAAGCTATATAGAATAACATGAGTTTGGTGAACAAGATGTAGGTACACTCTGCTAAGTAATTAGATTACATGTTAACAAAACTGTTCTACTGTAAGTAAATGGAATGAAACTGTAACGTGTTATTGACAAGAGAACGAGTGCATAAATAAGCTATTTCATCATATATGTTGTTTCAACCGAGTTAAAGGCGAGGATTGTATATATCTAAATATCAGTGGCGTGCACTGAGTTTCCTACCAGGGTATGCAAAAGGCAGGAAAAATGCATAAAATGGCAAAAATCCTCCTCCTATACGAGTTATATATAAATTTTAGGGTAAGCAGTGCTTTTAAGCATGTATGAAGTGCACGCCATTGCTAAATATAGTATTATGAGCATTATGATTTAGCTTTACACACAGCTTATTTATAAATAAAATTCAAATGAAATGGAAACATATAATCGTCACATATTAATGCAATCGTCTAGTCTTCTTCGTCTTATAACATTTACAGTATTTATTTCGCAATGTGTGTACGTTTTGTAAGGATTTAGCCATTTTACTAGCTTTTCGTTTATCTAACTAAAACACTTTACGTCTAAGAGAATAGAAAAAAATTTTTTTTTTTTTTTTTAAATAAGATCGTTTCCTATATTTTAATAATAATGTTATGAGTATAATAGTTGCCTTTTCCCCCAGCTACAGGTCTGGGTATAACGAAACGATATAGTAACCTCCACGATGGTCACATGGAAATAATAATGTGGATTGATTTAAGATAGTTTTATTATACAAAGTAGGAATTAGTGTAAAATAAATATATATATATTTTTTTTTTTTTTGCATGCCATGTAAGGGTGGATTGTTTGCCCTTATATTTTATCTACCAACATTGTAAAACCAATCAGCAAATAAATAAACGAATGGAATAAAATGGTTACTTTTTAAGAGAAAACTTCGTTATTGTGCACAAAAATCATCAAATTCGCAACATTTTTATTATATTTTTACTTCTGTGAAACTTCTTCTTCTTTTTTTATTCTAAAGGGGTTTTATTCCGAAATCATGATCATCATAAACATGGCCATTACCGGGTTGAGGCCGTAGTCCACCACACTGTCCCAGTGCGGATTCGTGGACTCCACACACCTTTGAGAACATTATGTAGAACTCTCAGGCAAGCAGGTTTCCTCAAGATGTTTTCCTTCGTATGCAGGGTATAAGATAAAGAAAATATCCAGTACGAATTATAGATAAGTAAGTAAAGCGTACCAAAGTACCCAAAGTAAGCGTAGCTTGTGTTATGGGTACTAAGATGACTG
Source organism: Pararge aegeria (assembly GCF_905163445.1). Classification (NCBI taxonomy): domain Eukaryota; kingdom Metazoa; phylum Arthropoda; class Insecta; order Lepidoptera; family Nymphalidae; genus Pararge; species Pararge aegeria. Next base: position 5,683,535 of record NC_053206.1, on the reverse strand, counting down.
ATAAACACCCAGACACTGAAAAACTTTCATATTCATCACACAAACATTTTCCAGTGGTGGGAATCGAACCCACGGCCTTGGACTCAGATAGCAGGGTCGCTACCCACTGCGCCAATCGGCCGTCTGGTGAACTCTTACTGGTAAAATAAAATAATAAATATACTACGACAATACACACATCGCCATCTAGGCCCAAAGTAAGCGTAGCTTGTGTTATGGGTACTGAGATGACTGATGAATATTTTTATGAATAATATACATAAATACTTATAATACACATATAAACACCCAGACACTGAAAAACTTTCATGTTCAACACACAAACATTTTCCAGTGGTGGGAATCGAACCCACGGCCTTGGACTCAGATAGCAGGGTCGCTGCCCACTGCGCCAATCGGCCGCCTGGTGAACTCTTACTGGTGATTTTCTTCATTTTATATAATCTGCATACCCACTTACAATCAGGTGGGATTAATGCTTGGTGCATTGATAATTAATTACAAAAAAAGTAACTACACTAAAAATTAATTACTTAAAAAAAAAATTCACAAGCTTTGCTTCAAAAAGTAACCACAGGGGAACCACATTGTGTTACATGATTAACTGTAACCTTAAACGTTTATGCAACGCACGCAGCGAAAGCTCTCAAAAGGAAAAAAAACCCCAGTTTTTGAAACATTCTTACTTGGTGCTATGCCCCTATTTGTCTTATTGTTATGATATATAGCCTATAGCTTTCCTCGATAAATGGGCTATCCAACACTGAAAGAATTTCTCGAATCGGACCACAAGTTCCTGAGATCATCGCATTCAAGTAAACACTTCAGCTTTATATATTAGTACACTGTAAGACAATTGACAAAAAAAAATTCTAACATGCATCTAATATGCGAGAATGCAAAGCTAAATTTTCTGCGTAATTTGAGAAAAAAATTATATCATTGATGAAAAAAGATTCTGGTAACGGGTAAATATATGCAAACGGTGTCATGGTACAAAATCTGTTCATCAGTTATTGAACAGTTTTGTTGATTTTGATTGAAAGAACTACGACGAGACGCAGTAATGCCTGGGATGTTATGATGATTTAATTGGACATTGTTAAGCGAAAAGACTCAATGCATTTTTGGATCGGCAAAAATATTTTAATGTTTTTGCTGCTCGAAAATCCTTGCTTACTAGATCAGCTAACGGTTGTCAACCCCCTTTTCCCACAGGTTTTATAGGTGGTGATTAAGGGAATATAATGTGGAATGGGCAGCAGCCATCTCTGTGCTACTACTATCTAATGCGATCACCAAACGTAGCTTTAGATTTAAGTTGGCAAACGAAGTTATCACCATCCCCTTGCAATAATGTAAACAAATATGTATGAACGCTTCGTAGGCCTACATGAACAAAGAAATTTTGAATTTCAATTTGAAATTTTGATTATTGCGTTTCAGAGAGGAATTGGTCCAGCAGGGCTTATACAGGCAGGAGAAAAAAATTATATCCACTGACAGGGGATATAATTCACGTGTCCACCTGCTAAAGCATTGGAACATGGAACAGAAGAAGTTTACCGCTGTTTATTATTAAACAAATATTATTTGGATACTATTTCCAGTTGTGCGCCAATGCTCTGAGAGTTGATATAGCTCTGTGGGAGAAGATATGTTTTTATCCTTACCCTGGGGAGATAATTGTCTCCTACCCATGCTAGCCGTGCTGCAGTGGACTGTTACAGGTTATTAATGATGATATGAATTTTGTATGTCGAGTCCTTTCCGTTAAGCAACATAAAATTGATCTTATTCTAGAATCTAAACTAAAAATTATCCAAATAATCATAACCTCTTGTGTATCCGATTCAAATGCGTCAACAAAGACTCCTTCGCTTTGAACTTTAAAGTACAGTGGCTGCACTCAAATGTAACATTCTTAAATGTATGTTTATTATTTGTGTGTTTCACAAGACGTTCTTTACTCGTGAACTTTTTCTGGCATTTCAAACACGAATTCTCTGCGAGTAGTTGCTTCAGCTTCATGTGGCGACGTAAACAATAACGTGACTTGAATGTGATCGCGCACGACTCACATTTAGACTTGCTATGCTTCAGATGGTGAGTTTGGCAGTGCATATCTAGGTTAGCCTTTTTGTTAAAGATGATCTGACATTCGTTGCACTCGAAAGTAGCTTCCTTCTGCTGGTTCTGGTGATTTGAGGTCATGTGTCGGAAGAAATGACTGTTCTGAGTAAATTTCACACGACAGTACTGACATGTGTAGATCAGGCTTTTTTCTTCCTGTTTCGGCAGTTCCTCCTTCTTTCTATTAGCCGGCCGGGTTATACGGATCCTCGGACCGGTTCTGGTGGGTTTTTTATTCATCACTAAGCCGTTTGTGTCACGGGAACTAATAAAGCATTTTCTTTATACCTAGCTCAACACGTAAGCAAATTATTCGTTTCGAATCGTACTTAAATTGTACATTTGACTGGATACACTTAATACTTCGAGTTAAGTTATGTGAGTAGTTAATTAGTTAATTATACTAATTCCTGTAGTTTACTAACATTTGAATAGTTTTCTTTCAGCTTGAAAGTCGAAATTTATGTATCATCAGCAAATGTCAAAGTCAAAATGAAAAGTTTGACAAATGACGTTCAGAAATGTATGCTTTACTTTCACTGTTTTGAGTGCACAAACCGTTTAAGCTATGCTATGACTTAAAAATTAGTAATTAAATGAAATTGGTGAATTCAAACACCACAAATATACATAAGAGAGCCACGCGACGCACGATGTGTAGAATTAAGCTGCAGAGGACAGATTTAAGAACATATAAGGAAAACGGTTTTCTGTTCCTGTACGAAGAATATATAAAAAACTGTTTACTCGACTAATATTAAAGCATCAAAAACCACTGCACTTTAGAATGGTTTCTCTAACAATCTTAGTAACTTCATACCATTTAGCAGTTAACAGTAATTTTTTCACCTCTAATGTTCTAATCTTCATCGTAAAATAGGAAAATGCATACATTTCGCGGGTGCAAAGTAAGACTATAGGTACTAGGATTCTGTATGCTAAGCTAAGCAAAATAGCCTCGCTAAACTTTAAAATGATGTTGGAAAATAGCAATCTGCTGAGTTTCTTGCCGAATCTTTCTTGTCAGTGGAATCTGCCTTCCGAACCGGTGGTAGAGTAACTACAAACAGACTTGACGTTTCACAAGTGCTTATTAATTAGGCCTACTTGAAATAAATGAATTTTGATTTTTTTGAATTTTGAATGTACTTAAGTAATAATGTTTACTTAAGTCAATTATATACTTAAGTTCATTATATACATAAGTACATTATATACTTAAGTACATTATATACTAAAGCTCATAATATACTTAAATACATTATTTACTTAAGTATATAATATACTTAAGTACATTATATACTTAAGTACATTATATACTAAAGTACATTATATACTTAAATACATTATTTACTTAAGTACATAATATACTTAAGTACATTATATACTAAAGTACATTATATACTTAAATACATTATATATTTAAGTACATTATATACTTATGTATATTATTTACTTAAGTACATTATATACTTAAGTACATTATATACTAAAGTACATTATATACTTAAATACATTATTTACTTAAGTTCATTATATACATAAGTACATTATTTACTTAAGTACATTATATACAAAGGTACATTATATACTTAAATACATTTTATACTTAAGTACATTATATACTTAAGTACATTATATACTAAAGTACATTATATACTTAAAAACATTATATATTTAAGTACATTATATACTTATGTTAAATATTTACTTAAGTATGTAATATACTTAAGTACATTATATACTAAAGTACATTATATACTTAAGTACAATATATACTAAAGTACATTATATACTAAGGTACATTATATACTTAAATACATTTTATACTTAAGTACATTATATACTTAAGTACATTATATACTAAAGTACATTATATACTTAAATACATTATTTACTTAAGTTCATTATATACATAAGTACATTATTTACTTAAGTACATTATATACTAAGGTACATTATATACTTAAATACATTTTATACTTAAGTACATTATATACTTAAGTACATTATATACTAAAGTACATTATATACTTAAATACATTATATATTTAAGTACATTATATACTTATGTTAAATATTTACTTAAGTATGTAATATACTTAAGTACATTATATACTAAAGTACATTATATACTTAAGTACAATATATACTAAAGTACATTATATACTTAAGTTCATTATATACTAAAATACATTATATACTTCAGTACATTATATACTTAAGTGCATTATATACTAAAGTACATAATATACTTAAGTACATTATATACTTAAATCATTATATACTTAAGGACAATATTTACTTAAGTTCATTATTTACTTAAGTTCATTATGAACTTAAATACATTATATACTTAAGTACATTATATACTTAAGTACATTATATACTAAAGTACATTATGTACTTCAGTATATTATATACTAAAGTACGTTATATACTTAAGGACATTATTTACTTAAGTACATTGTATACATAAGTACATTATATACTTAAGTACATTATATACTAAAGCTCATAATATACTTAAATACATTATTTACTTAAGTATATAATATACTTAAGTACATTATATACTTAAGTACATTATATACTAAAGTACATTATATACTTAAATACATTATTTACTTAAGTTCATTATATACATAAGTACATTATTTACTTAAGTACATTATATACTAAGGTACATTATATACTTAAATACATTATATACTTAAGTACATTATATACTTAAGTACATTATATACTAAAGTACATTATATACTTAAATACATTATATATTAAAGTACATTATATACTTATGTATATTATTTACTTAAGTACATTATATACTAAAGTACATTATATACTTAAATACATTATTTACTTAAGTTCATTATATACATAAGTACATTATTTACTTAAGTACATTATATACTAAGGTACATTATATACTTAAATACATTATATACTTAAGTACATTATATACTTAAGTACATTATATACTAAAGTACATTATATACTTAAATACATTATATATTAAAGTACATTATATACTTATGTATATTATTTACTTAAGTACATTATATACTTAAGTACATTATATACTAAAGTACATTATATACTTAAATACATTATTTACTTAAGTTCATTATATACATAAGTACATTATTTACTTAAGTACATTATATACTAAGGTACATTATATACTTAAATACATTTTATACTTAAGTACATTATATACTTAAGTACATTATATACTAAAGTACATTATATACTTAAATACATTATATATTTAAGTACATTATATACTTATGTTAAATATTTACTTAAGTATGTAATATACTTAAGTACATTATATACTAAAGTACATTATATACTTAAGTACAATATATACTAAAGTACATTATATACTAAGGTACATTATATACTTAAATACATTTTATACTTAAGTACATTATATACTTAAGTACATTATATACTAAAGTACATTATATACTTAAATACATTATTTACTTAAGTTCATTATATACATAAGTACATTATTTACTTAAGTACATTATATACTAAGGTACATTATATACTTAAATACATTTTATACTTAAGTACATTATATACTTAAGTACATTATATACTAAAGTACATTATATACTTAAATACATTATATATTTAAGTACATTATATACTTATGTTAAATATTTACTTAAGTATGTAATATACTTAAGTACATTATATACTAAAGTACATTATATACTTAAGTACAATATATACTAAAGTACATTATATACTTAAGTTCATTATATACTAAAATACATTATATACTTCAGTACATTATATACTTAAGTGCATTATATACTAAAGTACATAATATACTTAAGTACATTATATACTTAAATCATTATATACTTAAGGACAATATTTACTTAAGTTCATTATTTACTTAAGTTCATTATGAACTTAAATACATTATATACTTAAGTACATTATATACTTAAGTACATTATATACTTAAGTACCTTATATACTAATGTAAAATATTTACTTATATATATTATAAACTTAAGTACATTATATACCTAAGTAAATTATATACTTAAGTACATTATATACTTAAGTTTATTATGTACTTAAGAACATTATACTTTAGTACATTATATACATAATTACATTATATACTTACGTTCATTATTTACTTTAGTACATTATATACTTAAGTACATTATTTACTTAAGTACATTATAAACTTAAGTACATTATATACTTAAGTACATTATATACTTAAGTTTATTAAATACTTAAGTACATTATATACTAAAGTACATTATATACTAAAGTTCATTATATACATAAGTAAATTATTTACTTAAGTACATTATATACTTAAGTACATTATATACTTAAGTACATTATATACTTAAGTTTATTATATACTTAAGTACATTATATACTTAAGTACATTATATACTTAAATACATTATATCCTTAAGTTCATTATTTACTTAAGTACATTATATACTTAAGTTCATTATTTACTTGAGTTCATTATTTACTTAAGTACATTAGATACGTTAGTACATTATATACTAAAGTACATTATATACTTAAGTACATTATATACTTAAGTTCATTAAATACTTAAGTACATTATATACTTAAGTACATTATATACTTAAATACATTATTTACTTAAGTACATTATATACTTAAGTACATTATATACTTAAGTACATTATATACTCAGGTACATTATACACTTAAATACATTATATACTTAAGTACATTATATACTTAAGTTCATTATATACTTAAGTACATTAAATACTTAAGTTCATTATATACTTAAATACATTATTTACTTAAGTACATTATATACTAAAGTACATTATATACTTAAGTACATTATATACTTAAGTACATTATATACTTAAGTACATTATATACTAAGGTACATTATATACTTAAGTACATTATATACTTATGTTAATTATTTACTTAAGTTTATTGTATACTTAAGTACATTATATACTAAAGTTCATTATATACTTAAGTACATTATTTACTTAAGTACATTATATACTAATGTTGATTATTTACTTAAGTATATTATATACTTAAGTAAATAATCAACATTATATACATCAACATTATAATAATCTACATTATATACTAAAGTACATTATTTACTTAAGTACATTATATACTTAAGTTCATTATATACATAAGTAAATTATTTACTTAAGTACATTATATACTTAAGTACATTATATACTAAAGTACATTAAATTCTTAAATCATTATATACTTAAGTACATTATATACTTAAATACATTATATACTTAAGTACATTATATACTTATGTATATTATTTACTTAAGTACATTATATACTTATGTTGATTATTTATTATATAATATTTATTTATATAATATACTTAAGTACATTATATACTAAAGTACATTATTTACTTAAGTACATTATATACTTAAGTTCATTATATACATAAGTAAATTAGATACTTAAGTACATTATTTACTTAAGTACATTATATACTTATGTACATTATATACTTAAGTACATTATATACTAAAGTACATTATTTACTTAAGTACACTATATACTTAAGTTCATTATATACATAAGTAAATTATATAATTAAGTACATTATATACTTAAGTACATTATTTACTTAAGTACATTTTATACTTAAGTACATTATATACTTAAGTACATTATATACTTAAGTTCATTATATACATAAGTACATTATATACTTAAGTACATTATTTACTTAAGTAAATTTTATACTTAAGTACATTATATACTTAAGTACATTATATACATAAGTACATTATATACCTAAGTTTATTATATACTTAAGTACATTATATACTTAAATACATTATATACTTAAGTTCATTATAGACATAAGTTTATTATATACTTAAGTACATTATATACTTAAGTTCATTATAGACATAAGAACATTATATACCTGAGTTCATTATTTACTTAAGTACATTATATACTTAAATCATTATATACTTAAGTGCATTATATACTAAAGTACATTATATACTTAAGTACATTATATACTAAAGTACATTATATACTTAAGTACATTATTTACTTAAGTTCATTATTTATTTAAGTACATTATATACTTAAGTACATTATATACTTAAATAAATTATATACTTAAGTACATTATATACTTAAATCATTATATACTTAAGTACATTATATACTTAAGTTCATTATATACTTAAATACATTATATACTTAAGTACATTATATACTAAAGTACATTATTTACTTAAGTACATTATATACTTAAGTTCATTATATACATAAGTAAATTATTTACTTAAGTACATTATATACTTAAGTACATTATATACTTAAGTACATTATATACTTAAATCATTATATACATAAGTAAATTATTTACTTAAGTACATTATATACTTAAGTACATTATATACTAAAGTACATTAAATTCTTAAATCATTATATACTTAAGTACATTATATACTAAAGTACATTATATACTTAAGTTCATTATATACTAAAGTACATTATATACTTAAGTACATTATTTACTTAAGTTCATTATTTACTTAAGTACATTATATACTTAAGTACATTATATACTTAAATACATTATATACTTAAGTACATTATATACTTAAATCATTATTTACTTAAGTATATTATATACTTAAGTACATTATATACTAAAGTACATTATTTACTTAAGTACATTATATACTTAAGTTCATTATATACATAAGTAAATTATTTACTTAAGTACATTATATACTTAAGTACATTATAATTAAGTACATTATATACTTAAGTTCATTATATACTTAAATACATTATTTACTTAAGTACATTATATACTTAAGTTCATTATATACTTAAATACATTATATACTTAAGTACATTATATACTTATGTTAATTATTTACTTAAGTACATTATACAGGATGTTTGGTGCATCGTGTGCCAAATCGAATCTGATGATTGGAGGGGTCTTTGGCTATCTCTTCAGCCCTCGTAAAAAAATCTTGCTCAAACGGTTTTTTTTATACTGATTTTAAATTGTTTTTTTAAAAATTGTAAAAATTCTACATTTAAATTTTAATAAAAAATAAAGTTGTTAAGTATTAATTAATTTTCTTTTTAATCTTTAATTTGTAACGTTTTACGCTTCTTTTGAAACTAGAATTACACGCCAGCAACATCTAGTTTTTGTTTTACAGCCCCGCAAAGTTTTTTTTACGTAAAAAAATAAGCTTGAACGTCAACTTTCGGTTTTAATAAAAAAAAAACTAAAAGTGATCATGTTCTTCCAATTTTTTTAAAACATCTCTGGACTGTCCCCTTTCTAATGGTGTGCAATATGCCATGAAAAGTAATTAGTAACATCACTAATTTTCAAATTTTCTAAACTTGGTCGCAATTTTCTAATATTCAACAGGTGAAAGAAAAACAAGGGTTTGCGTAAATAACACTCACAATTCACAAGGCAGATGACATTTTCTGTCTCTTTCATAAAGTTATACGCCCGTTGTTCGTTTAAACAGGCAAAAATAGTTTTTTCACTCTAGTGAAGCGAAATCTATCTTCTATTCCTTTCTTGCATAGTGCAAACCTGTTTGAACCAATCGCGAACGGGCCCCGCGTCGCGTCGACACGGCGGCCATCTTATTTTTTAGTCGAGACATCACTGCCTCTGCTGCCTAACGTGTGTGCTAGCTTACTGTACTCCACGATTCTTTTATTTAGTTTTCGTTAAGTTTTGTTGTTTTTTGTTACGTTTTATTTACTTTTGGTGTTATTGTTAAACTTTGTTGACTTTTTTGTTGTTGCAATGACGACATACTCTAACGAGGAATATGCGGACATCATAATGGTTTATGGTGCAGCCCGTGGTGTCGCTCGTGCAGCGCAACGACTTTACCAGGAACGCTTTCCTGGTCGACGATTACCTGGCCGCAGAGTCTTCCAAGACACATACCGACGTTTACGCGAGACTGGGAGTGTCAATTTTCATGAACCAAGGGGACATGTTGTGCGACATAATGTTGAAGTGGACGAGAGAATACTGGCACTTTTTGAGGAAGACGACACAAGAAGCATTAGATATGTGGCGGCACAACTTGATATTTCAATATGGAAAGTGTGGAAAGTCCTTCGACAAAACGAAAAATATCCATTCCACGAGACTCCGGTTCAAGGTACGTAATTTAAAACCTTTGTTTGACGTTGCCTTTGTTTAGCAGGTATCCATAATCTTCTAGTGCAATTAATTACTGCTCAAGGGGAATTAAAAAGATTTTTGGTTGTTGCAGGTCTTGAGGGTGGCGACTTTGACAGACGAATGCACTTTTGTCGGTTTTTGTTACACACAGATGTGGATAATCCTGATTTTTTAAAAAGAATACTGTGGACTGACGAATCCAAATTTACCAGAGAAGGGATTCTTAACTTGCACAATTTACACCATTGGGCAATGAAACGGCAAAACCCACATGCCAAAAGACAGCAATCTTTTCAAAGACGGTTTAGTGTGAACGTTTGGGCAGGAGTGATTGGGAATCAGGTAATTGGACCGCACTACCTGCCTGATAACTTAAATGGCGATAATTATTTAGAGTTCCTGCAAAATGATCTGCCGGAATTATTGGCCGAGGTGCCCGTGTTTAATGAAGATGTGCCCATAGTATTTCAAAATGACGGCTGTCCCGCGCATTGGCGTTTAACTGTGAGGGAATACCTCGATAATGTGTTCCCCAATTCGTGGATTGGGCGCGATGGGCCTATTGCATGGCCTCCACGTTCCCCAGACTTAACTCCGTTAGATTTTTATGTCTGGGGACGTGCCAAAGAGCTAGTATACGCCACAGAAGTCCCAACGAGGGAGGTACTAATACAACGCATAGAAGCGGCCTTCGGTACAATTAAGAACGAAATACGGCTTCGGACTACAACTGTAACAATACGTCAAAGATGTCGGGCCTGCATTCGAAACAGGGGTGAACAATTTGAGCAGAATTTGTAAAAATTATGAAATAAATGTTTCAAATGCAATGTATTATTTTTATTTCAAGTAAAACCTACGAAATTTAAAAATTTTACCTGCTTGTGAGTTTTATTTACGCAAAAACTTGTTTTTCTTTCATCTGTTGAATATTAGAAAATTGTGACTAAGTTTAGAAAATTTGAAAATTAGTGATGTTACTAATTACTTTTCATGGCATATTGCACACCATTAGAAAGGGGACAGTCCAGAGATGTTTTAAAAAAATTGGAAGAACATGATCACTTTTAGTTTTTTTTTTATTAAAACCGAAAGTTGACGTTCAAGCTTATTTTTTTACGTAAAAAAAACTTTGCGGGGCTGTAAAACAAAAACTAGATGTTGCTGGCGTGTAATTCTAGTTTCAAAAGAAGCGTAAAACGTTACAAATTAAAGATTAAAAAGAAAATTAATTAATACTTAACAACTTTATTTTTTATTAAAATTTAAATGTAGAATTTTTACAATTTTTAAAAAAACAATTTAAAATCAGTATAAAAAAAACCGTTTGAGCAAGATTTTTTTACGAGGGCTGAAGAGATAGCCAAAGACCCCTCCAATCATCAGATTCGATTTGGCACACGATGCACCAAACATCCGGTATACTAAAGTACATTATTTACTTAAGTACATTATATACTAAAGTTCATTATATACATAAGTAAATTATATACTTAAGTACATTATATACTTAAGTAAATTATATACTAAAGTACATTATTTACTTAAGTACACTATATACTTAAATCATTATATACATAAGTAAATTATTTACTTAAGTACATTATATACTTAAGTACATTATATACTAAAGTACATTAAATTCTTAAATCATTATATACTTAAGTACATTATATACTAAAGTACATTATATACTTAAGTTCATTATATACTTAAGTACATTATATACTCAAGTACATTATATACTAAGGTACATTATATACTTAAGTTCATTATATACTTAAGTACATTATTTACTTAAGTACATTATATACTTATGTTGATTATTTACTTAAGTATATTATATACTTAAGTACATTATATACTAAAGTACATTATATACTAAAGTACATTATATACTTAGGTACAATATATACTAAAGTACATTATATACTTAAGTACATTATTTACTTAAGTTCATTATTTACTTAAGTACATTATATACATAAGTAAATTATATACTTAAGTACATTATATACATAAGTAAATTATTTACTTAAGTACATTATATACTTAAGTACATTATATACTTAAGTACATTATATACTTAAATCGTTATATACATAAGTAAATTATTTACTTAAGTACATTATATACTTAAGTACATTATATACTAAAGTACATTAAATTCTTTAATCATTATATACTTAAGTACATCATATACTAAAGTACATTATATACTTAAGTTCATTATATACTAAAGTACATTATATACTTAAGTACATTATTTACTTAAGTACATTATATACTTAAGTACATTATATACTTAAATGCATTATATACTTAAGTACATTATATACTTAAATCATTATATACTTAAGTACATTATATACTTAAGTTCATTATATACTTAAATACATTATATACTTAAGTACATTATATACTTATGTTAATTATTTACTTAAGTACATTATATACTAAAGTACATTATTTACTTAAGTACATTATATACTAAAGTTCATTATATACATAAGTAAATTATATACTTAAGTACATTATATACTTAAGTTCATTAAATACTTAAATACTTTATATACTTAAGTACATTATATATTTATGTTAATTATTTACTTAAGTACATTATATACTAATGTACATTATTTACTTAAGTACATTTTATACTTAAGTACATTATATACTTAAGTACATTATATACATAAGTACATTATATACTTAAGTTTATTATAAACTTAAGTACATTATATATTAAAGTACATTAGATACTTAAGTTTATTATATACTTTAGTACATTATATACTAAAGTACATTATATACTTAAATATATTATATACTTAAGTTCATTATAGACATAAGAACATTATATACCTAAGTTCATTATTTACTTAAGTACATTATATACTTAAGAACATTATATACTTAAATCATTATATACTTAAGTACATTATATACTTAAGTGCATTATATACTAAAGTACATTATATACTAAAGTACATTATATACTTAGGTACAATATATACTAAAGTACATTATATACTTAAGTACATTATTTACTTAAGTTCATTATTTACTTAAGTACATTATATACATAAGTAAATTATATACTTAAGTACATTATATACTTAAGTACATTATATACTTAAGTGCATTATATACTCAAGTACATTATATACTTAAATCATTATATACTTAAATACATTATATACTAATGTACATTATTTACTTAAGTACATTATATACTAAAGTTCATTATATACATAAGTAAATTATATACTTAAGTACATTATATACTTAAGTACATTTTATACTTAAGTATATTATATACTTAAGTACATTATATACTTAAGTACATTATATACTTGAGTACATTATATACTTTAGTTAAATATTTACTTAAGTATATAATATACTTAAGAACATTATATACTAAAGTACATTATATACTAAAGTTCATTATATACATAAGTAAATTATATACTTAAGTACATTATATACTTAAGTACATTATATACTTATGTACATTATATACTTAAGTACATTATATACTTAAGTTTATTATATACTTAAGTACATTATATACTTAAGTGCATTATATACATAAGTAAATTATATACTTAAGTACATTATATACTTAAGTACATTATATACTTATGTTTATTATATACTTAAGTACATTATATACTTAAGTACATTATATACTTAAATACATTATTTCCTTAAGTTCATTATTTACTTAAGTACATTATATACTTAAGTTCATTAAATACTTAAGTACATTATATACTTAAGTTCATTATATACTTAAATACATTATTTACTTAAGTACGTTATATACTTAAGTACATTATATACTTAAGTACATTATATACTAAGGTACATTATACACTTAAATACATTATATACTTAAGTACATTATATACTTAAGATCATTATATACTTAAGTACATTATATACTTAAGTTCATTATATACTTAAATACATTATTTACTTAAGAACATTATATACTTAAGTTCATTATGTACTTAAGTACATTATATACTTAAGTTCATTATATACTTAAATACATTATTTACTTAAGTACATTATATACTTAAGTTCATTATATACTTAAGTACATTATATACTTAAGTTCATTATATACTTAAATACATTATTTACTTAAGTACATTATATACTTAAGTACATTATATACTTAAGTACATTATATACTAAGGTACATTATATACTTAAGTACATTATATACTTATGTTAATTATTTACTTAAGTTTATTGTATACTTAAGTACATTATATACTAAAGTACATTATTTACCTAAGTACATTACATACTTAAGTTCATTATATACATAAGTGCATTATATACTAAAGTACATTATATACTAAAGTACATTATATACTTAGGTACAATATATACTAAAGTACATTATATACTTAAGTACATTATTTACTTAAGTTCATTATTTACTTAAGTACATTATATACATAAGTAAATTATATACTTAAGTACATTATATACTTAAGTACATTATATACTTAAGTGCATTATATACTCAAGTACATTATATACTTAAATCATTATATACTTAAATACATTATATACTAATGTACATTATTTACTTAAGTACATTATATACTAAAGTTCATTATATACATAAGTAAATTATATACTTAAGTACATTATATACTTAAGTACATTTTATACTTAAGTATATTATATACTTAAGTACATTATATACTTAAGTACATTATATACTTGAGTACATTATATACTTTAGTTAAATATTTACTTAAGTATATAATATACTTAAGAACATTATATACTAAAGTACATTATATACTAAAGTTCATTATATACATAAGTAAATAATATACTTAAGTACATTATATACTTAAGTACATTATATACTTATGTACATTATATACTTAAGTACATTATATACTTAAGTTTATTATATACTTAAGTACATTATATACTTAAGTGCATTATATACATAAGTAAATTATATACTTAAGTACATTATATACTTATGTACATTATATACTTAAGTACATTATATACTTATGTTTATTATATACTTAAGTACATTATATACTTAAGTACATTATATACTTAAATACATTATTTCCTTAAGTTCATTATTTACTTAAGTACATTATATACTTAAGTTCATTATTTACTTGAGTTCATTATTTACTTAAGTACATTAGATACGTTAGTACATTATATACTAAAGTACATTATATACTTAAGTACATTATATACTTAAGTTCATTAAATACTTAAGTACATTATATACTTAAGTTCATTATATACTTAAAGTACATTATTTACTTAAGTACATTATATACTAAAGTTCATTATATACATAAGTAAATTATATACTTAAGTACATTATATACTTAAGTAAATTATATACTAAAGTACATTATTTACTTAAGTACACTATATACTTAAATCATTATATACATAAGTAAATTATTTACTTAAGTACATTATATACTTAAGTACATTATATACTAAAGTACATTAAATTCTTAAATCATTATATACTTAAGTACATTATATACTAAAGTACATTATATACTTAAGTTCATTATATACTTAAGTACATTATATACTCAAGTACATTATATACTAAGGTACATTATATACTTAAGTTCATTATATACTTAAGTACATTATTTACTTAAGTACATTATATACTTATGTTGATTATTTACTTAAGTATATTATATACTTAAGTACATTATATACTAAAGTACATTATATACTAAAGTACATTATATACTTAGGTACAATATATACTAAAGTACATTATATACTTAAGTACATTATTTACTTAAGTTCATTATTTACTTAAGTACATTATATACATAAGTAAATTATATACTTAAGTACATTATATACATAAGTAAATTATTTACTTAAGTACATTATATACTTAAGTACATTATATACTTAAGTACATTATATACTTAAATCGTTATATACATAAGTAAATTATTTACTTAAGTACATTATATACTTAAGTACATTATATACTAAAGTACATTAAATTCTTTAATCATTATATACTTAAGTACATCATATACTAAAGTACATTATATACTTAAGTTCATTATATACTAAAGTACATTATATACTTAAGTACATTATTTACTTAAGTACATTATATACTTAAGTACATTATATACTTAAATGCATTATATACTTAAGTACATTATATACTTAAATCATTATATACTTAAGTACATTATATACTTAAGTTCATTATATACTTAAATACATTATATACTTAAGTACATTATATACTTATGTTAATTATTTACTTAAGTACATTATATACTAAAGTACATTATTTACTTAAGTACATTATATACTAAAGTTCATTATATACATAAGTAAATTATATACTTAAGTACATTATATACTTAAGTTCATTAAATACTTAAATACTTTATATACTTAAGTACATTATATATTTATGTTAATTATTTACTTAAGTACATTATATACTAATGTACATTATTTACTTAAGTACATTTTATACTTAAGTACATTATATACTTAAGTACATTATATACATAAGTACATTATATACTTAAGTTTATTATAAACTTAAGTACATTATATATTAAAGTACATTAGATACTTAAGTTTATTATATACTTTAGTACATTATATACTAAAGTACATTATATACTTAAATATATTATATACTTAAGTTCATTATAGACATAAGAACATTATATACCTAAGTTCATTATTTACTTAAGTACATTATATACTTAAGAACATTATATACTTAAATCATTATATACTTAAGTACATTATATACTTAAGTGCATTATATACTAAAGTACATTATATACTAAAGTACATTATATACTTAGGTACAATATATACTAAAGTACATTATATACTTAAGTACATTATTTACTTAAGTTCATTATTTACTTAAGTACATTATATACATAAGTAAATTATATACTTAAGTACATTATATACTTAAGTACATTATATACTTAAGTGCATTATATACTCAAGTACATTATATACTTAAATCATTATATACTTAAATACATTATATACTAATGTACATTATTTACTTAAGTACATTATATACTAAAGTTCATTATATACATAAGTAAATTATATACTTAAGTACATTATATACTTAAGTACATTTTATACTTAAGTATATTATATACTTAAGTACATTATATACTTAAGTACATTATATACTTGAGTACATTATATACTTTAGTTAAATATTTACTTAAGTATATAATATACTTAAGAACATTATATACTAAAGTACATTATATACTAAAGTTCATTATATACATAAGTAAATTATATACTTAAGTACATTATATACTTAAGTACATTATATACTTATGTACATTATATACTTAAGTACATTATATACTTAAGTTTATTATATACTTAAGTACATTATATACTTAAGTGCATTATATACATAAGTAAATTATATACTTAAGTACATTATATACTTAAGTACATTATATACTTATGTTTATTATATACTTAAGTACATTATATACTTAAGTACATTATATACTTAAATACATTATTTCCTTAAGTTCATTATTTACTTAAGTACATTATATACTTAAGTTCATTAAATACTTAAGTACATTATATACTTAAGTTCATTATATACTTAAATACATTATTTACTTAAGTACGTTATATACTTAAGTACATTATATACTTAAGTACATTATATACTAAGGTACATTATACACTTAAATACATTATATACTTAAGTACATTATATACTTAAGATCATTATATACTTAAGTACATTATATACTTAAGTTCATTATATACTTAAATACATTATTTACTTAAGAACATTATATACTTAAGTTCATTATGTACTTAAGTACATTATATACTTAAGTTCATTATATACTTAAATACATTATTTACTTAAGTACATTATATACTTAAGTTCATTATATACTTAAGTACATTATATACTTAAGTTCATTATATACTTAAATACATTATTTACTTAAGTACATTATATACTTAAGTACATTATATACTTAAGTACATTATATACTAAGGTACATTATATACTTAAGTACATTATATACTTATGTTAATTATTTACTTAAGTTTATTGTATACTTAAGTACATTATATACTAAAGTACATTATTTACCTAAGTACATTACATACTTAAGTTCATTATATACATAAGTGCATTATATACTAAAGTACATTATATACTAAAGTACATTATATACTTAGGTACAATATATACTAAAGTACATTATATACTTAAGTACATTATTTACTTAAGTTCATTATTTACTTAAGTACATTATATACATAAGTAAATTATATACTTAAGTACATTATATACTTAAGTACATTATATACTTAAGTGCATTATATACTCAAGTACATTATATACTTAAATCATTATATACTTAAATACATTATATACTAATGTACATTATTTACTTAAGTACATTATATACTAAAGTTCATTATATACATAAGTAAATTATATACTTAAGTACATTATATACTTAAGTACATTTTATACTTAAGTATATTATATACTTAAGTACATTATATACTTAAGTACATTATATACTTGAGTACATTATATACTTTAGTTAAATATTTACTTAAGTATATAATATACTTAAGAACATTATATACTAAAGTACATTATATACTAAAGTTCATTATATACATAAGTAAATAATATACTTAAGTACATTATATACTTAAGTACATTATATACTTATGTACATTATATACTTAAGTACATTATATACTTAAGTTTATTATATACTTAAGTACATTATATACTTAAGTGCATTATATACATAAGTAAATTATATACTTAAGTACATTATATACTTATGTACATTATATACTTAAGTACATTATATACTTATGTTTATTATATACTTAAGTACATTATATACTTAAGTACATTATATACTTAAATACATTATTTCCTTAAGTTCATTATTTACTTAAGTACATTATATACTTAAGTTCATTATTTACTTGAGTTCATTATTTACTTAAGTACATTAGATACGTTAGTACATTATATACTAAAGTACATTATATACTTAAGTACATTATATACTTAAGTTCATTAAATACTTAAGTACATTATATACTTAAGTTCATTATATACTTAAATACATTATTTACTTAAGTACGTTATATACTTAAGTACATTATATACTTAAGTACATTATATACTAAGGTACATTATACACTTAAATACATTATATACTTAAGTACATTATATACTTAAGTTCATTATATACTTAAGTACATTATATACTAAAGTACATTATATTCTTAAATCATTATATACTTAAGTACATTATATACTTAAGTTCATTATATACTTAAATACATTATATACTTAAGTACATTATATACTTAAGTTCATTATATACTTAAGTACATTATATACTTAAGTACATTATATACTAAAGTACATTAAATTCTTAAATCATTATATACTTAAGTACATTATATACTAAAGTACATTATATTCGTAAATCATTATATACTTAAGTATATTATATACTTAAGTACATTATAAAGTCAAAGTCAAAGTCAAAGTCAAAAATATCTTTATTCAAGTAGGCCCACAGGTGGCACTTTTGATGCGTACATATATAGAATTACACGGTAGTGAGATGATGGCGATAACCACATTCGTAAACTTAAAACTAAAGCTACGAGGGTTCCAAACGCGTCCCGGTCTAAGAAGAAGCCCACAACAAACTTAGCCGGGTGTTTTTTTTTTTTTTTTTTTTGTTATCGCCATCTCACAATGTCATTTTAAATTATTAGAAGAGCAACCTGGTTAGAGCAATAATTTACACCCAAGCTTTTTTATCGTTGACGTAGTCCTTTATACTATAATAGGACTTTTCTATAAGCTTACGTTTAATACAAACTTTGAACTTTTTAAGAGACATCTCCAAGATGTCAATTGGTAGTTTATTGTAAAATTGTATGCAATTTCCTTTAAACGAATTATGAATTTTATGTAACCTAGTATATTGCACTGTAAGTTTATTCTTACTTCTAATGTTTAAATTATTGCAGTCACATTTTTTCTTAAATTTAGAAATGTTTTTATGGACGTACATTAAATTTTCAAATATGTACTGACTATACACTGTCATTATTTTAAAATCTTTAAATTTATCTCTCAATGACTCTCTCGGACCCATTTTGTAGATAGAACGAACAGCCCTCTTCTGCAGCACGAAAATAGTGCTAATATCAGCAGCATTACCCCAAAGTAAAATTCCATATGACATAATGCTGTGAAAGTAACTAAAATATACCAGTCTAGCAGTTTCTACGTCGGTCATATGGCGTATCTTCTTTACCGCATAGGCAGCAGAACTAAGCCTGTTCGATAAATTATTTACATGAGGGCCCCATTGAAGTTTAGAATCTAACGTTATTCCTAGAAAAACTGTCGTATCCTCCAGTTTCAGTTCCTCATTATTAAGTAGTACAGTGGTTTTCACGTGTTTAACATTAGGTAAAGTGAATTTTATACACTTGGTTTTTTTTCCGTTAAGAACCAAATTATTAGCTTCAAACCACTGTACCACTTTAGCGAGAGAGTTGTTTACGTCGTCAAAAGCTAGTTCACGTCGATTTATTTTAAAAGTCAGTGATGTATCATCGGCAAACAGAACTATCCCGTGTTTATCCTTGGCAAGGTAAGGAAGGTCATTAATGTAAATAAGGAACAGAAATGGTCCTAATATAGACCCCTGTGGGACACCTATTTTCATAACTGATCCATTAGACCGTTTTCCATTCACGTCGACTTTCTGAATTCTATCGCGTAGATAGTTACTCATTAAGTCTAGAGCTACACCCTGAATTCCATAGTGGTGTAGTTTCCTAACTAACGTTTCGTGTTGAACACAATCAAACGCCTTAGATAAGTCACAGAACACACCAAGTGCATCACGTGACTCCTCCCAGGCTTCAAATATGTTTTGTATTAGCTCAACACCTGCGTCGATTGTTGAGCGACCCCGTGTGAAACCAAATTGCTTAATATGAAGTAAATTATACTTATGAAAATGGTAAAGTAATTGATTTAAAATGAGTTTTTCAAAGATTTTACTGAAAGTGGGTAGTACGGATACTGGTCTAAAGTTAGTGGGGTCAGAAGTACTACCCGATTTAAACAATGGAACTATTTTACTAAGTTTCATTAAGTCAGGAAACACACCACAATCTATACAATTATTAAATATTAAGGCTAAGTCGGGTGCAACAATATCAATCAATGATTTGACAACGTTTACGGAAATGCCCCACAGATCATTTGTTTTTTTATTAATTAATAATTTAAAGGCTTTAATAACGTCAGAGCCACTAACATGCGTGAATTTAAAAGAATGGTTACACTCAGGCACATTTTCCTTTAATAGAGAGAGAGCCATATCTGGTGAAGAGTTTAATGATTCTGTTGTGGAGACGGGAATGTTGGTAAAGAAGGTTTCAAAAGCAGTAGCCACCTCGAAATCTGTTGTTAAGGCTTTATTATCTACATTAAGTTTAAAGTTAATATTTCGTGGTGTTACTCTTCCCGTCTCCTCATTAATTATGTTCCAAGTAGTTTTGATTGCATTGCTGCTATTTTTAATTTTATTTTTGATGTATCGCGTCTTTTCTAAGTGGCAAGCGCGTTTAAAATTCTTGGAAAACAATTTAACATAATCCCCAAACTTATCACCAGTGTTAAATTGACGTTCAGCATACAATTCGTACAGCTTTTGCCTATTTTTATGAAGTTCAACTGTCGCCCACTCACTAAAATTTAATGTATCAGTAATCACAACCGACTTACTAGTAAATATAGAATGAAATAGTCTATTAAAGGTATTGAAAAAGGAGCTGTACATTGCATTTGGAGTCGCCCCTGAGGGTAGGAATGGGAGGTCATTTACTAGGCTATATCTCATTTTCTCTATGCGGTTGGATGTTACAGGAACAAATGTTATTTTACGTTTAGAAACATTTTTCTTCACATTTTCAAATTGAATAATTTGACCACAATGATCAGAGTCTAATTTACTAATAATATTTTTGCTTATAGGAATTATATTTGTAAAGATGTTATCCAAACAGGTGGCGCTAGTAGCAGTTATTCTTGTGGGCTCCATGAACATATTTGATAGATTGTAAGTTTTAAATAAATTCAATAACTTTATACTTAAAGAGCTATTTTCTAAAATGTTTACATTAAAATCTCCGCATATTATTAACTTTTTATTACACTTTGATATTTTAAATAACACTTCATCCATTACCTTTTCAAAAAGTTCAAAGTTTGACAAGGGTGGCCTATAAACAGTAACAATTATAAATTGCTCTAGTTCAACCGAGGCTAGCTCTATTGTCCGTTCAACAGAAAGGCTAACAATATCGTTTCTGTTTTTAAATTTTAAATTTTTATTTAATAAAATTAAAGAGCCTCCATGAATCGCTGTAACCCTGGTGAACGAACTACCAACCTGGTGGTTACCAAAATTAAACAAATATTCATGGGTTTTCAACCAGTGCTCAGTTATACATAAAATGCTAATGTTAAAATCATTTAAAAATAATTCAATCTCTAAGTCTTTTCCTCTAATACATTGAATATTTTGGTGAACCAAGTTGATATAATTAGAATTAGATTTTTTATTATATTTTTGGTTTAATAATACATTGTGCGACCCCTTACTATAATTTTTTTCATATATGCCTGAGGGAGACTCAGTTGTCTGCTTTTCTAAGCAAGAGAAAGCCTCTGTTGTCTTATATACTTAAGTACATTATATACTTGAGTACATTATATACTTAAGTTAAATATTTACTTAACTAACTTAACTTAAGTTAAGTATATAATATACTTAAGAACATTATATACTAAAGTACATTATTTACTCAAGTACAATATATACTAAAGTGCATTATATACATAAGTAAATTATATACTTAAGTACATTATATACTTATGTACATTATATACTTAAGTACATTATATACTTAAGTTTATTACATACTTAAGTACATTTTATACTTAAGTGCATTATATACATAAGTAAATTATATACTTAAGTACATTTTATACTTATGTACATTATATACTTAAGTACATTATATACTTAAGTTTATTACATACTTAAGTACATTATATACTTAAGTACATTATATACTTAAATACATTATATCCTTAAGTTCATTATTTACTTAAGTACATTATATACTTAAGTACATTATATACTAAAGTACATTAAATTCTTAAATCATTATATACTTAAGTACATTATATACTAAAGTACATTATATTCTTAAATCATTATATACTTAAGTACATTATATACTAAAGTACATTAAATTCTTAAATCATTATATACTTAAGTACATTATATACTAAAGTACATTATATTCGTAAATCATTATATACTTAAGTACATTATATACTTAAGTTCATTATATACTTAAATACATTATATACTTAAGTACATTATATACTTAAGTTCATTATATACTTAAGTACATTATATACTTAAGTACATTATTTACTTAAGTTCATTATTTACTTAAGTACATTATATACTTAAGTACATTATATACTTAAATACATTATAAACTTAAGTTCATTATTTACTTAAGTACATTATATACTTAAGAACATTATATACTTAAATCATTATATACTTAAGTACATTATATACTTAAGTGCATTATATACTAAAGTACATTATATACTTAAGAACATTATATACTTAAGTTCATTATTTATTTAAGTACATTATATACTTAAGTACATTATATACTTAAGTACATTATATACTAAAGTACATTAAATTCTTAAATCATACTTAAGTACATTATATACTAAAGTACATTATATTCGTAAATCATTATATACTTAAGTACATTATATACTTAAGATCATTATATACTTAAATATATTATATACTTAAGTACATTATATACTTAAGTTCATTATATACTTAAGTACATTATATACTTAAGTACATTATATACTTAAATCATTATATACTTAAGTACATTATATACTTAAGTTCATTATATACTTAAATACATTATATACTTAAGTACATTATATACTTATGTTAATTATTTACTTAAGTACATTATATACTAAAGTACATTATTTACTTAAGTACATTATATACTAAAGTTCATTATATACATAAGTAAATTATATACTTAAGTACATTATATACTTAAGTACATTATATACTTAAGTTCATTATATACTTAAATACTTTATATACTTAAGTTTATTATATACTTTAGTACATTATATACTAAAGTACATTATATACTTAAATATATTATATACTTAAGTTCATTATAGACATAAGAACATTATATACCTAAGTTCATTATTTACTTAAGTACATTATATACTTAAGAACATTATATACTTAAATCATTATATACTTAAGTACATTATATACTTAAGTGCATTATATACTAAAGTACATTATATACTAAAGTACATTATATACTTAGGTACAATATATACTAAAGTACATTATATACTTAAGTACATTATTTACTTAAGTTCATTATTTACTTAAGTACATTATATACATAAGTAAATTATATACTTAAGTACATTATATACTTAAGTACATTATATACTTAAGTGCATTATATACTCAAGTACATTATATACTTAAATCATTATATACTTAAATACATTATATACTAATGTACATTATTTACTTAAGTACATTATATACTAAAGTTCATTATATACATAAGTAAATTATATACTTAAGTACATTATATACTTAAGTACATTTTATACTTAAGTTCATTATTTACTTGAGTTCATTATTTACTTAAGTACATTAGATACGTTAGTACATTATATACTAAAGTACATTATATACTTAAGTACATTATATACTTAAGTTCATTAAATACTTAAGTACATTATATACTTAAGTTCATTATATACTTAAGTACATTATATACATAAGTACATTATATACTTAAGTACATTATATACTTAAGTACATTATATACTAAGGTACATTATACACTTAAATACATTATATACTTAAGTACATTATATACTTAAGTTCATTATATACTTAAGTACATTATATACTTAAGTTCATTATATACTTAAATACATTATTTACTTAAGTACATTATATACTTAAGTACATTATATACTAAGGTACATTTTATACTTAAGTACATTATATACTTATGTTAATTATTTACTTAAGTTTATTGTATACTTAAGTACATTATATACTAAAGTACATTATTTACCTAAGTACATTACATACTTAAGTTCATTATATACATAAGTACATTATATACTTAAGTTCATTATATACTTAAATACATTATTTACTTAAGTACGTTATATACTTAAGTACATTATATACTTAAGTACATTATATACTAAGGTACATTATACACTTAAATACATTATATACTTAAGTACATTATATACTTAAGTTCATTATATACTTAAGTACATTATATACTAAAGTACATTATATTCTTAAATCATTATATACTTAAGTACATTATATACTTAAGTTCATTATATACTTAAATACATTATATACTTAAGTACATTATATACTTAAGTTCATTATATACTTAAGTACATTATATACTTAAGTACATTATATACTAAAGTACATTAAATTCTTAAATCATTATATACTTAAGTACATTATATACTAAAGTACATTATATTCGTAAATCATTATATACTTAAGTATATTATATACTTAAGTACATTATAAAGTCAAAGTCAAAGTCAAAGTCAAAAATATCTTTATTCAAGTAGGCCCACAGGTGGCACTTTTGATGCGTACATATATAGAATTACACGGTAGTGAGATGATGGCGATAACCACATTCGTAAACTTAAAACTAAAGCTACGAGGGTTCCAAACGCGTCCCGGTCTAAGAAGAAGCCCACAACAAACTTAGCCGGGTGTTTTTTTTTTTTTTTTTTTTGTTATCGCCATCTCACAATGTCATTTTAAATTATTAGAAGAGCAACCTGGTTAGAGCAATAATTTACACCCAAGCTTTTTTATCGTTGACGTAGTCCTTTATACTATAATAGGACTTTTCTATAAGCTTACGTTTAATACAAACTTTGAACTTTTTAAGAGACATCTCCAAGATGTCAATTGGTAGTTTATTGTAAAATTGTATGCAATTTCCTTTAAACGAATTATGAATTTTATGTAACCTAGTATATTGCACTGTAAGTTTATTCTTACTTCTAATGTTTAAATTATTGCAGTCACATTTTTTCTTAAATTTAGAAATGTTTTTATGGACGTACATTAAATTTTCAAATATGTACTGACTATACACTGTCATTATTTTAAAATCTTTAAATTTATCTCTCAATGACTCTCTCGGACCCATTTTGTAGATAGAACGAACAGCCCTCTTCTGCAGCACGAAAATAGTGCTAATATCAGCAGCATTACCCCAAAGTAAAATTCCATATGACATAATGCTGTGAAAGTAACTAAAATATACCAGTCTAGCAGTTTCTACGTCGGTCATATGGCGTATCTTCTTTACCGCATAGGCAGCAGAACTAAGCCTGTTCGATAAATTATTTACATGAGGGCCCCATTGAAGTTTAGAATCTAACGTTATTCCTAGAAAAACTGTCGTATCCTCCAGTTTCAGTTCCTCATTATTAAGTAGTACAGTGGTTTTCACGTGTTTAACATTAGGTAAAGTGAATTTTATACACTTGGTTTTTTTTCCGTTAAGAACCAAATTATTAGCTTCAAACCACTGTACCACTTTAGCGAGAGAGTTGTTTACGTCGTCAAAAGCTAGTTCACGTCGATTTATTTTAAAAGTCAGTGATGTATCATCGGCAAACAGAACTATCCCGTGTTTATCCTTGGCAAGGTAAGGAAGGTCATTAATGTAAATAAGGAACAGAAATGGTCCTAATATAGACCCCTGTGGGACACCTATTTTCATAACTGATCCATTAGACCGTTTTCCATTCACGTCGACTTTCTGAATTCTATCGCGTAGATAGTTACTCATTAAGTCTAGAGCTACACCCTGAATTCCATAGTGGTGTAGTTTCCTAACTAACGTTTCGTGTTGAACACAATCAAACGCCTTAGATAAGTCACAGAACACACCAAGTGCATCACGTGACTCCTCCCAGGCTTCAAATATGTTTTGTATTAGCTCAACACCTGCGTCGATTGTTGAGCGACCCCGTGTGAAACCAAATTGCTTAATATGAAGTAAATTATACTTATGAAAATGGTAAAGTAATTGATTTAAAATGAGTTTTTCAAAGATTTTACTGAAAGTGGGTAGTACGGATACTGGTCTAAAGTTAGTGGGGTCAGAAGTACTACCCGATTTAAACAATGGAACTATTTTACTAAGTTTCATTAAGTCAGGAAACACACCACAATCTATACAATTATTAAATATTAAGGCTAAGTCGGGTGCAACAATATCAATCAATGATTTGACAACGTTTACGGAAATGCCCCACAGATCATTTGTTTTTTTATTAATTAATAATTTAAAGGCTTTAATAACGTCAGAGCCACTAACATGCGTGAATTTAAAAGAATGGTTACACTCAGGCACATTTTCCTTTAATAGAGAGAGAGCCATATCTGGTGAAGAGTTTAATGATTCTGTTGTGGAGACGGGAATGTTGGTAAAGAAGGTTTCAAAAGCAGTAGCCACCTCGAAATCTGTTGTTAAGGCTTTATTATCTACATTAAGTTTAAAGTTAATATTTCGTGGTGTTACTCTTCCCGTCTCCTCATTAATTATGTTCCAAGTAGTTTTGATTGCATTGCTGCTATTTTTAATTTTATTTTTGATGTATCGCGTCTTTTCTAAGTGGCAAGCGCGTTTAAAATTCTTGGAAAACAATTTAACATAATCCCCAAACTTATCACCAGTGTTAAATTGACGTTCAGCATACAATTCGTACAGCTTTTGCCTATTTTTATGAAGTTCAACTGTCGCCCACTCACTAAAATTTAATGTATCAGTAATCACAACCGACTTACTAGTAAATATAGAATGAAATAGTCTATTAAAGGTATTGAAAAAGGAGCTGTACATTGCATTTGGAGTCGCCCCTGAGGGTAGGAATGGGAGGTCATTTACTAGGCTATATCTCATTTTCTCTATGCGGTTGGATGTTACAGGAACAAATGTTATTTTACGTTTAGAAACATTTTTCTTCACATTTTCAAATTGAATAATTTGACCACAATGATCAGAGTCTAATTTACTAATAATATTTTTGCTTATAGGAATTATATTTGTAAAGATGTTATCCAAACAGGTGGCGCTAGTAGCAGTTATTCTTGTGGGCTCCATGAACATATTTGATAGATTGTAAGTTTTAAATAAATTCAATAACTTTATACTTAAAGAGCTATTTTCTAAAATGTTTACATTAAAATCTCCGCATATTATTAACTTTTTATTACACTTTGATATTTTAAATAACACTTCATCCATTACCTTTTCAAAAAGTTCAAAGTTTGACAAGGGTGGCCTATAAACAGTAACAATTATAAATTGCTCTAGTTCAACCGAGGCTAGCTCTATTGTCCGTTCAACAGAAAGGCTAACAATATCGTTTCTGTTTTTAAATTTTAAATTTTTATTTAATAAAATTAAAGAGCCTCCATGAATCGCTGTAACCCTGGTGAACGAACTACCAACCTGGTGGTTACCAAAATTAAACAAATATTCATGGGTTTTCAACCAGTGCTCAGTTATACATAAAATGCTAATGTTAAAATCATTTAAAAATAATTCAATCTCTAAGTCTTTTCCTCTAATACATTGAATATTTTGGTGAACCAAGTTGATATAATTAGAATTAGATTTTTTATTATATTTTTGGTTTAATAATACATTGTGCGACCCCTTACTATAATTTTTTTCATATATGCCTGAGGGAGACTCAGTTGTCTGCTTTTCTAAGCAAGAGAAAGCCTCTGTTGTCTTATATACTTAAGTACATTATATACTTGAGTACATTATATACTTAAGTTAAATATTTACTTAACTAACTTAACTTAAGTTAAGTATATAATATACTTAAGAACATTATATACTAAAGTACATTATTTACTCAAGTACAATATATACTAAAGTGCATTATATACATAAGTAAATTATATACTTAAGTACATTATATACTTATGTACATTATATACTTAAGTACATTATATACTTAAGTTTATTACATACTTAAGTACATTTTATACTTAAGTGCATTATATACATAAGTAAATTATATACTTAAGTACATTTTATACTTATGTACATTATATACTTAAGTACATTATATACTTAAGTTTATTACATACTTAAGTACATTATATACTTAAGTACATTATATACTTAAATACATTATATCCTTAAGTTCATTATTTACTTAAGTACATTATATACTTAAGTACATTATATACTAAAGTACATTAAATTCTTAAATCATTATATACTTAAGTACATTATATACTAAAGTACATTATATTCTTAAATCATTATATACTTAAGTACATTATATACTAAAGTACATTAAATTCTTAAATCATTATATACTTAAGTACATTATATACTAAAGTACATTATATTCGTAAATCATTATATACTTAAGTACATTATATACTTAAGTTCATTATATACTTAAATACATTATATACTTAAGTACATTATATACTTAAGTTCATTATATACTTAAGTACATTATATACTTAAGTACATTATTTACTTAAGTTCATTATTTACTTAAGTACATTATATACTTAAGTACATTATATACTTAAATACATTATAAACTTAAGTTCATTATTTACTTAAGTACATTATATACTTAAGAACATTATATACTTAAATCATTATATACTTAAGTACATTATATACTTAAGTGCATTATATACTAAAGTACATTATATACTTAAGAACATTATATACTTAAGTTCATTATTTATTTAAGTACATTATATACTTAAGTACATTATATACTTAAGTACATTATATACTAAAGTACATTAAATTCTTAAATCATACTTAAGTACATTATATACTAAAGTACATTATATTCGTAAATCATTATATACTTAAGTACATTATATACTTAAGATCATTATATACTTAAATATATTATATACTTAAGTACATTATATACTTAAGTTCATTATATACTTAAGTACATTATATACTTAAGTACATTATATACTTAAATCATTATATACTTAAGTACATTATATACTTAAGTTCATTATATACTTAAATACATTATATACTTAAGTACATTATATACTTATGTTAATTATTTACTTAAGTACATTATATACTAAAGTACATTATTTACTTAAGTACATTATATACTAAAGTTCATTATATACATAAGTAAATTATATACTTAAGTACATTATATACTTAAGTACATTATATACTTAAGTTCATTATATACTTAAATACTTTATATACTTAAGTTTATTATATACTTTAGTACATTATATACTAAAGTACATTATATACTTAAATATATTATATACTTAAGTTCATTATAGACATAAGAACATTATATACCTAAGTTCATTATTTACTTAAGTACATTATATACTTAAGAACATTATATACTTAAATCATTATATACTTAAGTACATTATATACTTAAGTGCATTATATACTAAAGTACATTATATACTAAAGTACATTATATACTTAGGTACAATATATACTAAAGTACATTATATACTTAAGTACATTATTTACTTAAGTTCATTATTTACTTAAGTACATTATATACATAAGTAAATTATATACTTAAGTACATTATATACTTAAGTACATTATATACTTAAGTGCATTATATACTCAAGTACATTATATACTTAAATCATTATATACTTAAATACATTATATACTAATGTACATTATTTACTTAAGTACATTATATACTAAAGTTCATTATATACATAAGTAAATTATATACTTAAGTACATTATATACTTAAGTACATTTTATACTTAAGTTCATTATTTACTTGAGTTCATTATTTACTTAAGTACATTAGATACGTTAGTACATTATATACTAAAGTACATTATATACTTAAGTACATTATATACTTAAGTTCATTAAATACTTAAGTACATTATATACTTAAGTTCATTATATACTTAAGTACATTATATACATAAGTACATTATATACTTAAGTACATTATATACTTAAGTACATTATATACTAAGGTACATTATACACTTAAATACATTATATACTTAAGTACATTATATACTTAAGTTCATTATATACTTAAGTACATTATATACTTAAGTTCATTATATACTTAAATACATTATTTACTTAAGTACATTATATACTTAAGTACATTATATACTAAGGTACATTTTATACTTAAGTACATTATATACTTATGTTAATTATTTACTTAAGTTTATTGTATACTTAAGTACATTATATACTAAAGTACATTATTTACCTAAGTACATTACATACTTAAGTTCATTATATACATAAGTACATTATATACTTAAGTACATTATTTACTTAAGTACATTATATACTTAAGTACATTATATACTTAAATCATTATATACTTAAGTACATTATATACTTAAGTTCATTATATACTTAAATACATTATATACTTAAGTACATTATATACTTAAGTTCATTATTTACTTAAGTACATTATATACTTAAGTACATTATATACTAAAGTACATTAAAGTCTTAAATCATTATATACTTAAGTACATTATATACTAAAGTACATTATATTCTTAAATCATTATATACTTAAGTACATTATATACTTAAGTTCATTATATACTTAAATACATTATATACTTAAGTACATTATATACTTAAGTTCATTATATACTTAAGTACATTATATACTTAAGTACATTATATACTAAAGTACATTAAATTCTTAAATCATTATATACTTAAGTACATTATATACTAAAGTACATTATATTCGTAAATCATTATATACTTGAGTACATTATATACTAAAGTGCATTATATACATAGGTAAATTATAAACTTAAGTACATTATATACTTATGTACATTATATACTTAAGTACATTATATACTTAAGTTTATTATATACTTAAGTACATTATATACTTAAGTGTTTTATATACATAAGTAAATTATATACTTAAGTACATTTTATACTTATGTACATTATATACTTAAGTACATTATATACGTAAGTTTATTATATACTTAAGTACATTATATACTTAAGTACATTATATACTTAAATACATTATATCCTTAAGTTCATTATTTACTTAAGTACATTATATACTTAAGTTCATTATTTACTTGAGTTCATTATTTACTTAAGTACATTAGATACGTTAGTACATTATATACTAAAGTACATTATATTCTTAAGTACATTATATACTTAAGTTCATTAAATACTAAGGTACATTATACACTTAAATACATTATATACTTAAGTACATTATATACTTAAGTTCATTATATACTTAAGTACATTATATACTTAAGTTCATTATATACTTAAATACATTATTTACTTAAGTACATTATATACTAAAGTACATTATATTCTTAAATCATTATATACTTAAGTACATTATATACTAAAGTACATTAAATTCTTAAATCATTATATACTTAAGTACATTATATACTAAAGTACATTATATTCGTAAATCATTATATACTTAAGTACATTATATACTTAAGTTCATTATATACTTAAATACATTATATACTTAAGTACATTATATACTTAAGTTCATTATATACTTAAGTACATTATATACTTAAGTACATTATTTACTTAAGTTCATTATTTACTTAAGTACATTATATACTTAAGTACATTATATACTTAAATACATTATATACTTAAGTTCATTATTTACTTAAGTACATTATATACTTAAGAACATTATATACTTAAATCATTATATACTTAAGTACATTATATACTTAAGTGCATTATATACTAAAGTACATTATATACTTAAGAACATTATATACTTAAGTTCATTATTTATTTAAGTACATTATATACTTAAGTACATTATATACTTAAGTACATTATATACTTAAATACATTATATTCGTAAATCATTATATACTTGAGTACATTATATACTAAAGTGCATTATATACATAGGTAAATTATAAACTTAAGTACATTATATACTTATGTACATTATATACTTAAGTACATTATATACTTAAGTTTATTATATACTTAAGTACATTATATACTTAAGTGTTTTATATACATAAGTAAATTATATACTTAAGTACATTTTATACTTATGTACATTATATACTTAAGTACATTATATACGTAAGTTTATTATATACTTAAGTACATTATATACTTAAGTACATTATATACTTAAATACATTATATCCTTAAGTTCATTATTTACTTAAGTACATTATATACTTAAGTTCATTATTTACTTGAGTTCATTATTTACTTAAGTACATTAGATACGTTAGTACATTATATACTAAAGTACATTATTTACCTAAGTACATTACATACTTAAGTTCATTATATACATGAGTACATTATATACTTAAGTACATTATTTACTTAAGTACATTATATACTTAAGTACATTATATACTTAAATCATTATATACTTAAGTACATTATATACTTAAGGTTATTATATACTTAAATACATTATATACTTAAGTACATTATATACTTAAGTTCATTATTTACTTAAGTACATTATATACTTAAATACATTATTTACTTAAGTACATTATATACTTAAGTACATTATATACTTAAGTACATTATATACTAAGGTACATTATATACTTAAGTACATTATATACTTATGTTAAATATTTACTTAAGTTTATTGTATACTTAAGTACATTATATACTAAAATACATTATTTACCTAAGTACATTACCTTCTTAAGTTCATTATATACATAAGTACATTATATACTTAAGTACATTATTTACTTAAGTACATTATATACTTAAGTACATTATATACTTAAATCATTATATACTTAAGTACATTATATACTTAAGTTCATTATATACTTAAATACATTATATACTTAAGTACATTATATACTTAAGTTCATTATTTACTTAAGTACATTATATACTTAAGTACATTATATACTAAAGTACATTAAATTCTTAAATCATTATATACTTAAGTACATTATATACTAAAGTACATTATATTCTTAAATCATTATATACTTAAGTACATTATATACTAAAGTACATTAAATTCTTAAATCATTATATACTTAAGTACATTATATACTAAAGTACATTATATTCGAAAATCATTATATACTTAAGTACATTATATACTTAAGTTCATTATATACTTAAATACATTATATACTTAAGTACATTATATACTTAAGTTCATTATATACTTAAGTACATTATATACTTAAGTTCATTATATACTTAAATACATTATTTACTTAAGTACATTATAAACTTTAGTACATTATATACTTAAGTACATTATATACTAAGGTATATTATATACTTAAATACATAATATTCTTAAGTACATTATATACTTAAATCATTATATACTTAAGTACATTATATATTTAAGTTCATTATATACTTAAATACATTATATACTTAAGTACATTAAATTCTTAAATCATTATATACTTAAGTACATTATATACTAAAGAACATTATATACTTAAGTTCATTATATACTAAAGTACATTATATACTTAAGTACATTATTTACTTAAGTTCATTATTTACTTAAGTACATTATATACTTAAGTACATTATATACTTAAATACATTATATACTTAAGTACATTATATACTTAAATCATTATATACTTAAGTACATTATATACTTAAGTTCATTTTATACTTAAATACATTATATACTTAAATACTTTATATACTTAAGTACATTATATACATAAGTACATTATATACTTAAGTTTATTATAAACTTAAGTACATTATATACTAAAGTACATTATATACTTAAATACATTATATACTTAAGTTCATTATAGACATAAGAACATTATATACCTAAGTAAATTATATACTAAAGTACATTATTTACTTAAGTACACTATATACTTAAGTAAATTATATACATAAGTAAATTATATACTTAAGTACATTATATACTTCAGTACATTATATACTTGAGTACATTATATACTCAAGTACATTATATACTTAAATCATTATATACTTAAGTACATTATATACTTAAGTTCATTATAAACTTAAATACATTATATACTTAAGTACATTATATACTTATGTTAATTATTTACTTAAGTACATTATATACTAATGTACATTATTTACTTAAGTACATTATTTACTTAAGTACATTTTATACTTAAGTACATTATATACTTAAGTACATTATATACATAAGTACATTATATACTTAATGTTTTACATGTGTAATGTATTACTTAATGTATTTAAGTATATAATGTACTTTAGTATATAATGTACTTAAGTTTATAATAAACTTAAGTACATTATATACTAAAGTACATTATATACTTAAATACATTATATACTTAAGTTCATTATAGACATAAGAACATTATATACCTAAGTTCATTATTTACTTAAGTACATTATATACATAAGTAAATTATATACTTAAGTACATTATATACTGAAGTACATTTTATACTTAAGTACATTATATACTTAAGGACATTATATACTTAAGTACATTATATACTTAAGTACATTATATACTTAAGTTAAATATTTACTTAAGTATATAATATACTTAAGAACATTATATACTAAAGTACATTATTTACTTAAGTATATTATATACTAAAGTTCATTATATACATAAGTAAATTATATACTTAAGTACATTATATACTTAAGTTTATTATATACTTAAGTACATTATATACTTAAGTACATTATATACTTAAATACATTATATCCTTTAGTTCATTATTTACTTAAGTACATTATATACTTAAGTTCATTATTTACTTGAGTTCATTATATACTTAAGTACATTATATACTTAAGTTAAATATTTACTTAAGTATATAATATACTTAAGAACATTATATACTAAAGTACATTATTTACTTAAGTACATTATATACTAAAGTGCATTATATACATAAGTAAATTATATACTTAAGTACATTATATACTTATGTACATTATATACTTAAGTACATTATATACTTAAGTTTATTATATACTTAAGTACATTATATACTTAAGTGCATTATATACATAAGTAAATTATATACTTAAGTACATTATATACTTATGTACATTATATACTTAAGTACATTATATACTTAAGTACAGTATATACTTGAGTACATTATATACTTAAGTTAAATATTTACTTAAGTATATAATATACTTAAGAACATTATATACTAAAGTACATTATTTACTTAAGTACATTATATACTAAAGTGCATTATATACATAAGTAAATTATATACTTAAGTACATTATATACTTATGTACATTATATACTTAAGTACATTATATACTTAAGTTTATTATATACTTAAGTACATTATATACTTAAGTGCATTATATACATAAGTAAATTATATACTTAAGTACATTATATACTTATGTACATTATATACTTAAGTACATTATATACTTAAGTTTATTATATACTTAAGTACATTATATACTTAAGTACATTATATACTTAAATACATTATATCCTTAAGTTCATTATTTACTTAAGTACATTATATACTTAAGTTCATTATTTACTTGAGTTAATTATTTACTTAAGTACATTAGATACGTTAGTACATTATATACTAAAGTACATTATATACTTAAGTACATTATATACTTAAGTTCATTAAATACTTAAGTACATTATATACTTAAGTTTATTATATACTTAAATACATTATTTACTTAAGTTCATTATATACTTAAATACATTATTTACTTAAGTACATTATATACTTAAGTACATTATATACTTAAGTTCATTATAGACATAAGAACATTATATACCTAAGTAAATTATATACTAAAGTACATTATTTACTTAAGTACACTATATACTTAAGTTAATTATATACATAAGTAAATTATATACTTAAGTACATTATATACCTAAGTTCATTATTTACTTAAGTACATTATATACATAAGTAAATTATATACTTAAGTACATTACATACTGAAGAACATTTTATACTTAAGTACATTATATACTTAAGGACATTATATACTTAAGTACATTATATACTTAAGTACATTATATACTTAAGTTAAATATTTACTTAAGTATATAATATACTTAAGAACATTATATACTAAAGTACATTATTTACTTAAGTACATTATATACTAAAGTTCATTATATACATAAGTAAATTATATACTTAAGTACATTATATACTTAAGTTTATTATATACTTAAGTACATTATATACTTTAGTACATTATATACTTAAATACATTATATACTAAAGTACATTATATACTTAGGTACATTATATACTAAAGTACATTATATACTTAAGTTCATTATTTACTTAAGTACATTATATACATAAGTAAATTATATACTTAAGTACATTATATACTTAAGTACATTATATACTTAAGTGCATTATATACTCAAGTTCATTATATACTTAAATCATTATATACTTAAATACATTATATACTAATGTACATTATTTACTTAAGTACATTATATATTAAAGTTCATTATATACATAAGTAAATTATATACTTAAGTACTTTATATACTTAAGTACATTTTATACTTAAGTACATTATATACTTAAGTACATTATATACTTAAGTACATTATATACTTGAGTACATTATATACTTAAGTTAAATATTTACTTAAGTATATAATATACTTAAGAACATTATATACTAAAGTACATTATTTACTTAAGTACATTATATACTTAAGTGCATTATATACTTAAATCATTATATACTTAAGTACATTATATACTTAAGTGCGTTATATACTAAAGTACATTATATACTTAGGTACATTATATACTAAAGTACATTATATACTTAAGTACATTATTTACTTAAGTTCATTATTTACTTAAGTACATTATATACATAAGTAAATTATATACTCAAGTACATTATATACTTAAATCATTATATACTTAAATACATTATATACTAATGTACATTATTTACTTAAGTACATTATATACTAAAGTTCATTATATACATAAGTAAATTATATACTTAAGTACATTATATACTTAAGTACATTTTATACTTAAGTACATTATATACTTAAGTACATTATATACTTAAGTACATTATATACTTGAGTACATTATATACTTAAGTTAAATATTTACTTAAGTATATAATATACTTAAGAACATTATATACTAAAGTACATTATTTACTTAAGTACATTATATACTAAAGTGCATTATATACATAAGTAAATTATATACTTAAGTACATTATATACTTATGTACATTATATACTTAAGTACATTATATACTTAAGTTTATTATATACTTAAGTACATTATATACTTAAGTGCATTATATACATAAGTAAATTATATACTTAAGTACATTATATACTTATGTACATTATATACTTAAGTGCATTATATACTTAAGTTTATTATATACTTAAGTACATTATATACTTAAGTACATTATATACTTAAATACATTATATCCTTAAGTTCATTATTTACTTAAGTACATTATATACTTAAGTTCATTATTTACTTGAGTTCATTATTTACTTAAGTACATTAGATACGTTAGTACATTATATACTAAAGTACATTATATACTTAAGTACATTATATACTTAAGTTCATTAAATACTTAAGTACATTATATACTTAAGTTCATTATATACTTAAGTACATTATATACATAAGTACATTATATACTTAAGTACATTATATACTTAAGTACATTATATACTAAGGTACATTATACACTTAAATACATTATATACTTAAGTACATTATATACTTAAGTTCATTATATACTTAAGTACATTATATACTTAAGTTCATTATATACTTAAATACATTATTTACTTAAGTACATTATATACTTAAGTACATTATATACTAAGGTACATTTTATACTTAAGTACATTATATACTTATGTTAATTATTTACTTAAGTTTATTGTATACTTAAGTACATTATATACTAAAGTACATTATTTACCTAAGTACATTACATACTTAAGTTCATTATATACATAAGTACATTATATACTTAAGTACATTATTTACTTAAGTACATTATATACTTAAGTACATTATATACTTAAATCATTATATACTTAAGTACATTATATACTTAAGTTCATTATATACTTAATGTATTACATGTGTAATGTATTACTTAATGTATTTAAGTATATAATGTACTTAAGTATATAATGTACTTAAGTATATAATAAACTTAAGTACATTATATACTAAAGTACATTATATACTTAAATACATTATATACTTAAGTTCATTATAGACATAAGAACATTATATACCTAAGTTCATTATTTACTTAAGTACATTATATACATAAGTAAATTATATACTTAAGTACATTATATACTGAAGTACATTTTATACTTAAGTACATTATATACTTAAGGACATTATATACTTAAGTACATTATATACTTAAGTACATTATATACTTAAGTTAAATATTTACTTAAGTATATAATATACTTAAGAACATTATATACTAAAGTACATTATTTACTTAAGTATATTATATACTAAAGTTCATTATATACATAAGTAAATTATATACTTAAGTACATTATATACTTAAGTTTATTATATACTTAAGTACATTATATACTTAAGTACATTATATACTTAAATACATTATATCCTTAAGTTCATTATTTACTTAAGTACATTATATACTTAAGTTCATTATTTACTTGAGATCATTATTTACTTAAGTACATTAGATACGTTTGTACATTATATACTAAAGTACATTATATTCTTAAATCATTATATACTTGAGTACATTATATACTTAAGTTAAATATTTACTTAAGTATATAATATACTTAAGAACATTATATACTAAAGTACATTATTTACTTAAGTACATTATATACTAAAGTGCATTATATACATAAGTAAATTATATACTTAAGTACATTATATACTTATGTACATTATATACTTAAGTACATTATATACTTAAGTTTATTATATACTTAAGTACATTATATACTTAAGTGCATTATATACATAAGTAAATTATATACTTAAGTACATTATATACTTATGTACATTATATACTTAAGTGCATTATATACTTAAGTTTATTATATACTTAAGTACATTATATACTTAAGTACATTATATACTTAAATACATTATATCCTTAAGTTCATTATTTACTTAAGTACATTATATACTTAAGTTCATTATTTACTTGAGTTCATTATTTACTTAAGTACATTAGATACGTTAGTACATTATATACTAAAGTACATTATATACTTAAGTACATTATATACTTAAGTTCATTAAATACTTAAGTACATTATATACTTAAGTTCATTATATACTTAAGTACATTATATACATAAGTACATTATATACTTAAGTACATTATATACTTAAGTACATTATATACTAAGGTACATTATACACTTAAATACATTATATACTTAAGTACATTATATACTTAAGTTCATTATATACTTAAGTACATTATATACTTAAGTTCATTATATACTTAAATACATTATTTACTTAAGTACATTATATACTTAAGTACATTATATACTAAGGTACATTTTATACTTAAGTACATTATATACTTATGTTAATTATTTACTTAAGTTTATTGTATACTTAAGTACATTATATACTAAAGTACATTATTTACCTAAGTACATTACATACTTAAGTTCATTATATACATAAGTACATTATATACTTAAGTACATTATTTACTTAAGTACATTATATACTTAAGTACATTATATACTTAAATCATTATATACTTAAGTACATTATATACTTAAGTTCATTATATACTTAATGTATTACATGTGTAATGTATTACTTAATGTATTTAAGTATATAATGTACTTTAGTATATAATGTACTTAAGTTTATAATAAACTTAAGTACATTATATACTAAAGTACATTATATACTTAAATACATTATATACTTAAGTTCATTATAGACATAAGAACATTATATACCTAAGTTCATTATTTACTTAAGTACATTATATACATAAGTAAATTATATACTTAAGTACATTATATACTGAAGTACATTTTATACTTAAGTACATTATATACTTAAGGACATTATATACTTAAGTACATTATATACTTAAGTACATTATATACTTAAGTTAAATATTTACTTAAGTATATAATATACTTAAGAACATTATATACTAAAGTACATTATTTACTTAAGTATATTATATACTAAAGTTCATTATATACATAAGTAAATTATATACTTAAGTACATTATATACTTAAGTTTATTATATACTTAAGTACATTATATACTTAAGTACATTATATACTTAAATACATTATATCCTTAAGTTCATTATTTACTTAAGTACATTATATACTTAAGTTCATTATTTACTTGAGATCATTATTTACTTAAGTACATTAGATACGTTTGTACATTATATACTAAAGTACATTATATTCTTAAATCATTATATACTTAAGTACATTATATACTTAAGTTCATTATATACTTAAATACATTATTTACTTAAGTACATTATATACTTAAGTACATTATATACTTAAGTAGATTATATACTAAGGTACATTATATACTTAAGTTCATTATATACTTAA
Source organism: Pararge aegeria (assembly GCF_905163445.1). NCBI lineage: Eukaryota > Metazoa > Arthropoda > Insecta > Lepidoptera > Nymphalidae > Pararge > Pararge aegeria. The sequence continues at coordinate 5,641,123 of NC_053206.1, read as the reverse complement.
ATCATTATATACTAAAGTACATTATATACTAAAGTACATTATTTACTTAAGTACACTATATACTTAAGTTCATTATATACATAAGTAAATTATATACTTAAGTTCATTATTTACTAAAGTACATTATTTACCTAAGTACATTATATACTTAAGTTCATTATATACATAAGTACATTATATACTTAAGTACATTATTTACTTAAGTACATTTTATACTTAAGTACATTATTTACTTAAGTACATTTTATACTTAAGTACATAATATACTTAAGTACATTATATACATAAGTACATTATATACTTAAGTTTATTATATACTTAAGTGCATTATATACTAAAGTACATTATATACTTAAATACATTATATACTTAAGTTCATTATAGACATAAGAACATTATATACCTAAGTTCATTATTTACTTAAGTACATTATATACTTAAGTGCATTATATACTTAAATCATTATATACTTAAGTACATTATATACTTAAGTGCATTATATAATAAAGTACATTATTTACTTAAGTACATTATATACTAAAGTTCATTATATACATAAGTACATTATTTACTTAAGTTCATTATATACTTAAGTACATTTTATACTTAAGTACATTATATACTTAAGTACATTATATACTTAAGTACATTATATACTTGAGTACATTATATACTTAAGTTAAATATTTACTTAAGTATATAATATACTTAAGAACATTATATACTAAAGTACATTATTTACTTAAGTACATTATATACTAAAGTGCATTATATACATAAGTAAATTATATACTTAAGTACATTATATACTTATGTACATTATATTCTTAAGTACATTATATACTTAAGTTTATTATATACTTAAGTACATTATATACTTAAGTGCATTATATACATAAGTAAATTATATACTTAAGTACATTATATACTTATGTACATTATATACTTAAGTACATTATATACTTAAGTTTATTATATACTTAAGTACATTATATACTTAAGTACATTATATACTTAAATACATTATATCCTTAAGTTCATTATTTACTTAAGTACATTATATACTTAAGTTCATTATTTACTTGAGTTCATTATTTACTTAAGTACATTAGATACGTTAGTACATTATATACTAAAGTACATTATATACTTAAGTACATTATATACTTAAGTTCATTAAATACTTAAGTACATTATATACTTGAGTTCATTATATACTTAAATACATTATTTACTTAAGTACATTATATACTTAAGTACATTATATACTAAGGTACATTATACACTTAAATACATTATATACTTAAGTACATTATATACTTAAGTTCATTATATACTTAAGTACATTATATACTTAAGTTCATTATATACTTAAATACATTATTTACTTAAGTACATTATATACTTAAGTTCATTATATACTTAAGTACATTATATACTTAAGTTCATTATATACTTAAATACATTATTTACTTAAGTACATTATATACTTAAGTACATTATATACTTAAGTACATTATATACTAAGGTACATTATATACTTAAGTACATTATATACTTATGTTAATTATTTACTTAAGTTTATTGTATACTTAAGTACATTATATACTAAAGTACATTATTTACCTAAGTACATTACATACTTAAGTTCATTATATACATAAGTAAATTATATACTTAAGTACATTATATACTTAAGTACATTTTATACTTAAGTACATTATATACTTAAGTACATTATATACTTAAGTACATTATATACTTAAGTACATTATATACTTAAATACATGATATCCTTAAGTTCATTATTTACTTAAGTACATTATATACTTAAGTTCATTATTTACTTGAGTTCATTATCTACTTAAGTACATTAGATACGTTAGTACATTACATACTAAAGTACATTATATACTTAAGTACATTATATACTTAAGTTCATTAAATACTTAAGTACATTATATACTTAAGTTCATTATATACTTAAATACATAATTTACTTAAGTACATTATATACTTAAGTACATTATATACTTAAGTACATTATATACTAAGGTACATTATACACTTAATTACATTATATACTTAAGTACATTATATACTTAAGTTCATGATATACTTAAGTACATTATATACTTAAGTTCATTATATACTTAAATACATTATTTACTTAAGTACATTATATACTTAAGTTCATTATATACTTAAGTACATTATATACTTAAGTTCATTATATACTTAAATACATTATTTACTTAAGTACATTATATACTTAAGTACATTATATACTAAAGTACATTATATACTAAGGTACATTATATACTTAAATACATTATTTACTTAAGTACATTATATACTTAAGTACATTATATACTTAAGTACATTATATACTAAGGTACATTATATACTTAAGTACATTATATACTTAAGTACATTATATACTTATGTTAATTATTTACTTAAGTTTATTGTATACTTAAGTACATTATATACTAAAGTACATTATTTACCTAAGTACATTATATACTTAAGTTCATTATATACTTAAGTACATTATATACTTAAATACATTATATCCTTAAGTTCATTATTTACTTAAGTACATTATATACTTAAGTTCATTATTTACTTGAGTTCATTATTTACTTAAGTACATTAGATACGTTAGTACATTATATACTAAAGTACATTATATACTTAAGTACATTATATACTTAAGTTCATTAAATACTTAAGTACATTATATACTTGAGTTCATTATATACTTAAATACATTATTTACTTAAGTACATTATATACTTAAGTACATTATATACTAAGGTACATTATACACTTAAATACATTATATACTTAAGTACATTATATACTTAAGTTCATTATATACTTAAGTACATTATATACTTAAGTTCATTATATACTTAAATACATTATTTACTTAAGTACATTATATACTTAAGTTCATTATATACTTAAGTACATTATATACTTAAGTTCATTATATACTTAAATACATTATTTACTTAAGTACATTATATACTTAAGTACATTATATACTTAAGTACATTATATACTAAGGTACATTATATACTTAAGTACATTATATACTTATGTTAATTATTTACTTAAGTTTATTGTATACTTAAGTACATTATATACTAAAGTACATTATTTACCTAAGTACATTACATACTTAAGTTCATTATATACATAAGTAAATTATATACTTAAGTACATTATATACTTAAGTACATTTTATACTTAAGTACATTATATACTTAAGTACATTATATACTTAAGTACATTATATACTTAAGTACATTATATACTTAAATACATGATATCCTTAAGTTCATTATTTACTTAAGTACATTATATACTTAAGTTCATTATTTACTTGAGTTCATTATCTACTTAAGTACATTAGATACGTTAGTACATTACATACTAAAGTACATTATATACTTAAGTACATTATATACTTAAGTTCATTAAATACTTAAGTACATTATATACTTAAGTTCATTATATACTTAAATACATAATTTACTTAAGTACATTATATACTTAAGTACATTATATACTTAAGTACATTATATACTAAGGTACATTATACACTTAAATACATTATATACTTAAGTACATTATATACTTAAGTTCATGATATACTTAAGTACATTATATACTTAAGTTCATTATATACTTAAATACATTATTTACTTAAGTACATTATATACTTAAGTTCATTATATACTTAAGTACATTATATACTTAAGTTCATTATATACTTAAATACATTATTTACTTAAGTACATTATATACTTAAGTACATTATATACTAAAGTACATTATATACTAAGGTACATTATATACTTAAATACATTATTTACTTAAGTACATTATATACTTAAGTACATTATATACTTAAGTACATTATATACTAAGGTACATTATATACTTAAGTACATTATATACTTAAGTACATTATATACTTATGTTAATTATTTACTTAAGTTTATTGTATACTTAAGTACATTATATACTAAAGTACATTATTTACCTAAGTACATTATATACTTAAGTTCATTATATACATAAGTACATTATATACTTAAGTACATTATTTACTTAAGTACATTATATACTTAAGTACATTATATACTTAAATCATTATATACTTAAGTACATTATATACTTAAGTTCATTATATACTTTAATACATTATATACTTAAGTACATTATATACTTAAGTGCATTATATACTAAAGTACATTATATACTTAAGTACAATATACTAAAGTACATTATATACTTAAGTACATTATTTACTTAAGTTCATTATTTACTTAAGTACATTATATACTTAAGTACATTATATACTAAAGTACATTAAATTCTTAAATCATTATATACTTAAGTACATTATATACTAAAGTACATTATATTCTTAAATCATTATATACTTAAGTACATTATATACTTAAGGTTATTATATACTTAAATACATTATATACTTAAGTACATTATATACTTAAGTTCATTATAGACATAAGAACATTATATACTTAAGTACATTATTTACTTAAGTTCAAGTACTTAAATATACTTAATGTACTTAAGTATAACATGTACTTAAGTATATAATGTACTTAAGTAAATAATGTACTTTAGTATATAATGTTCTTAAGTATATTATATACTTAAGTAAATATTTAACTTACTTAAGTATATAATGTACTTAAGTAAATAATGAACTTAAGTATATAATGTACTTAAGTATATAATGTATTTAAGTATATAATGAACTTAAGTATATAATGTACTTAAGTATATAATGATTTAAGTATATAATGTACTTAAGTATATAATGTACTTAAGTAAATAATGTACTTAAGTATATAATGTCCTTATGTATATAATGAACTTAAGTATGTAATGTACTTAGGTAAATAATGTACTTTAGTATATAATGTACTTAAGTATACAATAAACTAAAAAATCTCAGGTGATTATTATCGGTAGTCTGAACCTAATCTCAAGAGTTGACTGGTTTTCCTTGCCGCCCATAGAATTCAATAGCTTCATAGTTCCGTACTCTGACAGCGTTAGAAATCTGGGTGTAACTATGGATTCCACTCTAAGTTGGACTAATCACTTAAAGGAAGTCAGCTGGAAAACTTTTGCATCTCTATGCTCTTTGCGTCGCCTTCAATTTTTCCTTCCGATTCCTACCAAAATTATGTTAGCACAGACAGACTCTCCTTCTTCCTATTTTGGATTACGCTGACGCAAGCTTTGTTAACCTAACTGACGATCAGTTAAATAAACTTGAGAGACTTCAAAACATTAGCATTCGGTTCATATTTGGGTTACGTAAATATGACCATGTATCACAATTTCGCTCTCGTCTCAAGTGGTTACCTATTCGACTTCGCCGGAATTTGCACATTCTTTCTATTCTCTACTGTGTGTTGTTTTTTCCTTCTTCTCCACCTTATTTAAAGAAAAAATTTGAATTCGTTAGTCGCCCTGGTGAAGTTCTCCGTACTGCAAGGAAGTTGATCTTAAGGGTGCCTTCACATAATTCATCTTTCTTCCACCGATCTTTCACTGTTCAGGCTGTTAAGCTTTGGAATGCCTTGCCTCTTGAAATCCGAGAGGCACAGTCTATTACCATTTTTAAAAAACTTGTCAAAGATCATTTTTTGTCTGCATCTGCCGATCTTTTACTTGGTTTGACAATATTGTATATATTTATTTATTATTGATATTAATTATATAGGTATATTTTAATTATTATCACTATCTATATATTTTATTGTAAGTTTGTTATATGTACATATTATATTTGTATATATAGGTTTATGCATGTTTATTTGCAACACAGTACAGTCAAATGCACCACCTACCTCTCTTCTTGAGCTGTTTTTAACGCCTTTGGTTGCCTGGAAGAGATCGCTATGTAGCGATAAGGCCGCCAAATTGTATACCTTTTGTTAAATAAAAGTGTATTCATTCATTCATTCATTCAATGTTCTTAAGTAAATAATGTACTTTAGTAAATAATGTACTTAAGTTTATAATGAACTTAAGTATATAATGTACTTGAGTTTATTATGTATTTAAGTATATAATGTACTTAAGAATATAATATACTTAAGAATATAATGTACTTAATTAAATAATGTACTTAAGTAAATAAAGTACTTAAGTAAATAATGTACTTAAGTAAATAATGTATTTAAGTATATAATGTATTTAAGTATATAAAGTACATAAGTTAATAATGTACTTAAGTAAATAATGTACTTAAGTATATAATGTATTTTAAGTATATAATGTACTTATGTAAATAATGGTATACTGGTTTACTGCTAATAACTTAGTTTTGAACGCAAAGAAAACAAAGTGCGTAGAATTTATGTTACCAAATGTAAAGAAAGTTATGTTATGTATATATAAAAAAGTAATGATAAATAGAGAATCATTAGAAATGGAGAATTTCACAGTTTTCCTACGAGTTACCGTGGATTGTAAGCTACAGTGGGGTGCCCATATCGAGACACTAGCGGGTAAGCTCAGCTCAGCTGCTTATGCTGTCAGAAAAATTAGAAAGAAACAGATGTTGAAACTGCTAGGCTTGTTTATTTTGCATAATTCCATAGTGTAATGTCGTATGGGATCTTGTTATGGGGCAGAGCTGCTGATATAGAAACTTAGATCACGCAAATCCCTTCATACCAAATTTAAAGAAATAGGTATACTTACAGTAGCCTCGCAATATATTTATTAACAAAACATAAGTTGTTATAAACAAAAATCGATATAAACAGTCAACTAACTAGAAACGGACATAAATTAGTTATATCTGCATATCGTCTGAGAAAAGTACAGAAATCCTTTGTGGGGATTGATATATGCTTTTATAACATGATACCGAAGGTAATATTAGATCTACCTTTACCTAAGTTTAAACAATATATTAAAACATATTTAATAAATCGTGGTTACTACACGATTGATGAATTCCTAAACGACAAGGCTGCTTGGAAGCAGGCCACTCCGCTCTCATCTCTCACAAAACAGAAGAATAGAATTTCTAAAGATTGTTAAACTAGTATTTGCTCGGTCAATGGCGATGGTTGTCTACTTACCATCAGATGAGCCATCTGTTTGGTCATCAAATAAAACTACCTTTAAAAAACCTACTTTTAGAACTGTCATTTAGTGAGATTTGCAGAACTTATTCGGCATCTATGACTGGTTTAAACGTTTACATTACTCAATGACTTTAACGCTGCTTAGTCTATTTATTATGACATTAAAGTATTAGAAAGGTTTGAAAAAAATGCTTTGATTATTATCGTTTTTATATAAGTTTCAGGTAAACGTCCCTTTTAACATTCAAAAAAATTATTTCAAAACCATAAACACACCTCTAAATTTAAATAAAAAATAAAAAAAAAACTAAATAATCTATGGCCCAAGGTCAAAAATGTGACAAAGCATTTATTGTATGATTCGGATTTAAAAGTTTACAGCCACATACAATATTTTTTCATGCTTTACTGAAAGCGATTAAAATAATGCATCCGTTTAAGAGAAGTGTTAACAAAAATAGAAGGTATTGTAATAATAATTATTTTAGGTAATAGTTTTCTCGATTCATATCTCTTCGCAGAACTAAGGCTGGCCACACACTACTGCGTGGGTAATTATTACTTTTTATTGATAATTAACTAGTTTTTATTTCACCTCGTTGGTACTTAGCACGTTGAATTAAGGATGTGATATTGGTTTCAATTCCAAAACACAAAAAGCATGAGTAAATAGCTGTATAACATTTCAATTATAACACACACAAAATTAATTATACACAAATTATAAGATGTGTAGAAAAATTGCTGGCTTTGCATGAAAAATCTAAATGTAGATTTGTTATGTGTGCCTTTCCGTACTGTGGCACACTTAGTTCTAAGCGAAATAAGCAAATTTATAATTTAAATTTATTAATTTATAACTTGACATGCCGTCATAGTGAGGCAGTTTTTTATTTTGATGTGAATAAATTTATTTCACCACTGTTATTGACTAGGGATACTTTTTATCTGTCAAAAAAATGTAAGCAACATATAGCCTCATTATTAGCTTACAATTTAAATGATACAGTTACAAGTGTTGTAACTAAGTCTATTGACAACTTTACAAATTGTACTTTAGGTACCAATATTTCTGATAATGACCCAAGTACTTGTTCAAGTACTAAGAAAATTTCTTATAATTATTTAAACTAGATAGCCAGACAACGGAGAAGCTCTCCAATATTAACATTGTACATCAAAATATACAGAGCTTAACCGGCAAAGAAATTGAAATAGAACTGTTTGTGGAAAAACTCAATATACACATTCTGTGTATTACTGAGCATTGGCTCACTGGTGCACATCCAGCAGTGATCTTAAGGAATTTCAAAATGTCAAGTGTGTTCTTCAGAAGGACTGCAATTCATGGTGGGTCCTTAATTTTTGTACACAATAATATAACTTGTAAGGAGCGAAAAGACATAGTTAGTCTTTCTGTTGAACGCACAGTAGAACTATCTTGTGTGGAGCTGGAGCGATTTATAATAGTGTGTGTATATCGTCCCCCCTCAGGTGATTTTAGAATTTTTGAGGATGTAATGGAAGATGTGCTTAAGCGATTGTCTGTATCCACAAAAAAAGCAATAGTATGCGGGGATTTTAATGTTGATATTTTACTTAGTAATGCAACTACGACTAGGTTGCTAAACTTATTTAAATGTTTTAATTTAAATTATGCTTTTAGTGAACCTACTAGAATCACAGCAACCTCAGCATCGTGTTTAGATAATATTTTTCTCAACTGTGATATCTTAGGTAAATCGATAATAACCAACTTAAGATCAGATCATTGTGGCCAACAAATTACTGTTTTGAATAATATAAACAAAGATAAACATATCGTCAAGTGTAGGCCGATAACTAAGAGAAAATTGACGCGATTCAAAGGTGAAATATCATCCAAAATTCCTGCCCTTGTCTTTAAGAACGGTCATCCTGACAGCATTTATGGTACGCTCTTTAATATCATAGAAAATGAATTTAACAAAATATTCAATTTCAAACATATAGATTTCAATAAAAAAATAAAGTTTAGCGATTGGGCAACTATTGGCATATACAAAAGTAGAGATAATTTGTATGAGCTCTATAGTGAAAAACAATATAACCATACTCCAGCTTTCCTACAACACGTAAAAATGTACTCTAAAACGTTTAAGAACGTTTGCTTTCATGCTAAGTCGCTATACTTTAAGGATCAAATCATAAAATCGGATAACAAAGTACAAACAACCTGGAAAATTGTTAATAATGAAACTGGGAAAGCTAAATCTCGCAACGTAAACTTTGAATTAATTATTAATGATAATAAAGTTACCGCTGACAGTGAGGTTGCAAGTACCTTTGAAAACTTTTTTCAGAGTGTTCCTATTTTGTTGACTGATTCACTTAATTCTTCACCTACTGCAGCTCAGAGTTTATTGAGGAACAACGTTAATGAGTGCAACGTTTTATTTAATTTTAAACATATATCTGCATCTGCATATGATATAATAAAGAATTTTAAGTTGTTGAAACAGAAAAAAACCGGTGATTTATGGGGTATGTCTGTAATGGTAATATCTAACATTATAGACGTTATTGCCCCTTACTTAGCCATACTTTTTAATGAATGTGTTGATAGAGGTACTTTTCCAAATTTAATGAAACATAGTAAACTTATACCTCTATTTAAATCTGGCAATAAAAACGACATTAACAATTACAGACCCATTTCAATCTTACCAGCTCTTAGTAAGGTCTTTGAAAAAATTATATTAAATCAACTTTTGAATCACTTCAATGTAAATAACTTACTACATCCGGAGCAGTACGGTTTTACTAAAGGTCGTAGCACCACGGATGCAGGCGCTAAACTTTTAAAACATGTGTACGATGCCTGGGAACGTTCGCAGAATGCCATTGGTGTTTTTTGTGATCTATCCAAAGCATTCGATTGTGTCGATCATAAAACCTTGCTTCTTAAACTAGCCCATTATGGTATCAAAAACGTTGCACTAAATTTGGTTGCCTCTTATCTCAGTGACAGAACCCAAAGGGTTTCCATAAAAGACATTAAGTCGCAGGGGTCGGCTACGTCAATGGGTGTCCCACAGGGTTCCATCTTGGGTCCCTTTCTATTTTTGGTGTATATAAATGATCTACCACACCATGTCAGTGAAACCTGTGACATTGTACTGTTTGCTGATGATACATCTCTAATTTTTAAAACTGATAGAGGTAGAGACAACTCTGACGATGTAAGCCGTGCTATGCCGCATGTGTCGCACTGGTTTACTGTCAATAATTTAATTTTAAATGCAAAAAAAACTAAGTGTGTGGAATTTATTTTACCAAATGTAAAGAAAGTTAATAAAAATATAATAATAAATGGAGAATCACTAAAAATGGAAGATTCCACAGTTTTTCTGGGCATGACCTTGGATTGTAAGCTTCAGTGGGGTACCCATATAGATACACTAGCAGGTAAACTAAGCTCGGCTGCCTACGCCGTCAGGAAAATTAGACAGATTACTGACGTAGAAACAGCAAGACTTGTTTACTTCGCGTACTTTCATAGTGTGATGTCTTACGGGATCTTATTATGGGGCAAAGCTGCTGATATTGAAACTATATTCATATTGCAGAAAAGAGCTGTACGGTCAATATATAAACTTAAATCACGTGAATCCCTCCGTGAAAAATTTAAAGAAATTGGTATACTTACGGTAGCCTCACAATACATTTATAACAGTATAGTATTTGTAAGACAACATATTAGTCTTTATATACAAAAAGTGGATATAAACAGTCGACTTACAAGAAATGGTCATAAATTAGTGACATCTGCATATCGTCTGCGAAAGGTGCAGAAGTCATTTGTGGGATTGAGTATACGCTTTTATAATATGATTCCTAAGGTAATTTTGGACCTACCAATCCATCCATAAGTTTAAAGAATGTGTTAAAACACATTTATTACAGCGAGGTTATTATACAATTGATGAGTTTCTTAATGACAAGGTTGCTTGGAAGCATCCGGCTCCGCTTTCATCTCTCACAAGATAGAAAAATGAATGTTAAAATATAAAATGTCAATTTTTGATGTTGGAAAAGAGCAACTGCTGAGTTTCTTGCCGGCTTCTTCTCGGTAGAATCTGCCTTCCGAACCGGTGGTAGAGTCACTACACACGGACAGACTTGACGTTTCAAAAGTGCTTGTATTAGGCCTACTTGAAATAAATGAATTTTGAATTTTTTGAATTGAATTTTTTTTTGAATTGAAATTCCGCCAATTTCATGTGTCAGGGCCTACTAAAACTTAGGTAGTGGGGTTTTTTGTCAATTAATTCTCAGTACCAGCCTGGTTCCTCGATTCCAGGTTGCCAGGTTTTTTCGACCTCCCTGGTGCAGCAGTGAGTACTGTGGTATTAAGGGGGAGGTCCTGGATTCGATCGCCGTCAGGGCAATGATTTGGGAATTTATGATTTCTGAATTTGGGAGGCTTCGGCCATGGTTAGCAGTGGCGTGCATTTCATACATGCGCAAAAGCTCTGCCTTCGCTAACATTTTTGTATAACACATAAATGCGAAGGATTTTTCCATTTTATGGCATTTTTCTTCTTTATGCATACCCTGGTAAAAAAACTCTATGCACGCCACTGATGGCTAGCCACTATCCCACTGACAAAGATATATTGCTGTGTAACAAAAATATGGCCTGCAGCGCGTTCTCACGTTTTTAATGATATACACCGTAAATTTGTTCTAATGATTATTTTATACTCATAATACCTATTCTCTAATTAGGGTTAGGTTTAAGTTCCGTGGCAAGCGCTTTAGTAGAATAAGTTTATATGCTGCACATACCGGCTTGTTCATTTATAGTATTAGTTAGGATTATCTTTTTTTTTTTTATTAAAAATTATTCGTGTGCGGTCAGCCTAAGATGACTTAATACTATTCAATGAATATTATATCTTTATCTATTACCTAATGTTTACATAATAATTTTACAAGTTCAGTAATCGCTGATGTTTATCAGATACAAAAATCACGTACTACTTCTTAAACAACCAATATGACACGTATCCAATCAAATGGATGCTAAATTCAAATAGCCCTTTATGAATAACTGAAATAAAGCTTAAAATTACATTAACGTATTTTTTTAGTCTGCAAAGATAAATTTGTTCAACCTGTCGATATAAAAAGACCGTTTAAAAAATAATACTTTATCGTGTCAAATTCGTACAGGGAATGGGTACATTCTGTCAAGCGTTCGTATTTGCCGCCATTTTTGGCGTGGCGTTTTCGTTCGAAAATACGCAAACAGTTCATACGGCCGAGGGTAAAATTGAGGGTAGTTTGTCTGATAACGGTATTTACTATGAATACCTCGGTATTAGGTATGGTGTTCCGGTTAAATTTCGGGTGAGTACATTTATATGTTTTGATAATGCAGTCTAAAATATGGCAGTTTTATTACACCCATATCTCTAATATTTTCTTGAAATGAATTCCCAAATCGCCACTTAAACCTGGGAACTCCCACTTATAAGACGCCATGTTATTCTACGTTTTAGAAGTTAGCATATTCGACGATGGATCAAGAAGCCTTTAGTATCCCGTGTCGAGTGAAAAACTTTTATATTAAGGTTTATTGTCAAGAAATTCCCCAGAAATCTTTTTGAATATAAACTGAAAGGTATTATTGTCCTCATTCAATGCGCTCTTGGACAGAAATGCTCAATGGGATCTATTCCATGACGGGTGGACACAGGGTTGCCAGATTCTTCCGGTTATCGGGATCAATTACCGATTTTTCGGGATTTTAGGGCTTTGGTCGGGAGAAATAAAAAAATAAGTGAATAATATTAATTATACATAATATATTAAGTAAACAAACATATTTTTGCATAGCACTGTAGATAAAAGAAAAAAAAAACATAGTAGGTATTTGTAACACATAAGATAAGAACCGAATGAGCATGTTCATTGTTTTTTTTGTGTGTTGTTTGCAAGTTTCGTTTGACGAAAATGTGAACTTAAAATTATCGAACATGTTTTTCGGAGATTATTTGCTTTGTCGGGAGTCGGGAGGACATACAAAAATTCGGGAATCTGCCAATTCCCGACCGTCAACTCTAACGGCATTGTTCCGTGAATAGTTGAAATACTCAATTCTACAACATATATATATTTTTTTCTTTTTTTTTATCGAGAGTATCACTATATTAATATCCTGTCTTTTACAAAGTTCAATGTCATCTTTCATTCATTTGTCTTATAGTTATCCATAAATTATGTAGTTCTATCTAGTTTAAATTTATTTATTTCAAGTAGGGCTAGTTTATAAGCACTTTTGAAACGTTAAGTAACCACGACAGACCACACAACAATCAGTTATAAATCAAACCTATTTATTCCAATTTCCAGGCTCCATTACCGCCACCTAAATTCTCCGGCGTCTACAAAGCTGACAACCGTAACATCCTCTGCCCCCAATTCCCAACACACGACCCCTTAGCTGCCCCCAGCGACAATGAAGACTGCCTTGTCCTCAACGTATACGTACCATCCTTCTTAAACACCACATTCCCAGTGATGGTATTCCTCCACGGCGGAGATTTTGGAGTGGGATCCAGCTCATCAACCTTTTACGGACCTGAATACCTCCTCAGCCACGGAGTTATAGTGGTCACAGTCAACTATAGGTTAAACGTGTACGGCTTCCTAAACTTGGGCATCAAGGAAGCTCCTGGAAACGCTGGCCTTAAGGACATAAGAGCAGCTTTAAGATGGATAAAGAAGAATATAGCAAACTTCAATGGGGATCCAGATAATGTGACTGTTTTTGGCCAAGGAAGCGGCGGTTTGGCAGCTATTTATTTGACTCTGACAGATAGTACCAAGGGCTTATTCAACAAGATTATCTCCGAAAGCGGAACACCATTCACGCCTCATTCTTTCGATCCAAACCCATTATCTACAGCCAGTAACTTGGCCAAATCTTTGGGCGTTAAAACCAAGAAGGTGAAGAAACTTCTCGAGCTTTATACAGACTCGCCGATAAACAAAGTAGAGGAAGCTATCGGTAAGCAAATGAACGCAAAATCGTATTTCTTGCCTTCCGTCGAGGATGTGTTCGATGACGAAGAACCATTTTTAACTGACACCCCATACAACATACTGTCCGCCGGTACGGAACATAAATCTTTTAATCCCGTACCTATTATAATTGGTATAAATACTGTAGAAGGATTAACAAGTACATTGGATTATTATACTATTACCAGTCAGATGGACAGGATCAAAAATGAAGACTACACAGCATTAGATCAAAGATGCCTGATCATACCAGACGGTGAGAAAGAGGAATTTCGGAATACGATTAAAGAGACGTACTTCACAAATATAACTTCTGACGAGGCTTTGGTCGGTGGCATTATAAATTTGAACACAGATTTCTCGTTCGTCGGACCAATGTCACTGTTTTCGGAACTTTACACTAATGGTACTGATCAACCAATCTTCGAGTATATCTTCAGTTATATAGGTAACAGGAATCTTGGAAGATTGTTGACGAATAGTAGTTTGCCAGCAACCGCGAACCGGGATGAGCTGTTCTACGTCTTCGAATTGGAACGGATGCCTTTGCCGATGGATGAAAATGACGCAAGAATCGTCACTTTTATGACCATGATGTGGACGAATTTCGCTAAGTTTGGGTAAGCTATTTTGTATCTAAATACAGCCCCGGATGCCAGGCACCCATCCCTGGCACAGGTTTCCGGGGCAATATATCCATAATATAGTACCATAAAACTAGCTCACATAAATAAAAAATAGGTCAGAGATACTGAAGCAGAGAACAATGATTCTTAAATTTTGAAATGGTTCTTACTCACGAAAAATTCATCTCATTTTTAGTTATAAGTTTTATCGTGGGAAGCGTTGATAGCCCAGTGACGACTTTCGGGGGGCCGAATCGTATCCCAGCACGCACCTCTCACTTTTCAACGTTATGTGCGTTTTTAAGCATTTAAAATACCACTTGCTTCAACGGTGAAGGAAAACTTTGTGAGGAAACCTGCATGTCTGAAAGTTATCCATAATGTTCTCAAAGGTGTGTCAATCAATATGCACTGGGCCAGCGTGGTGGACTACGGCCTTAACCCCTCCCATAATGATATGGGAGGAGACCGTACCCTGTTGTGCCCCGGTAATTGGTTGATAGGATGAAGTTTTACTGTAACATTATTAGTAAATAAACGTCACATCCGTTTTAGCTTGGACCTGTAATTTTTTATGGAGGACCGCACTTCAAATTTTTGCAACTCCAGACAAAACAGATTTAAGTGTTTTCTCATGATAAAAAAA
Organism: Pararge aegeria; assembly: GCF_905163445.1. Classification (NCBI taxonomy): domain Eukaryota; kingdom Metazoa; phylum Arthropoda; class Insecta; order Lepidoptera; family Nymphalidae; genus Pararge; species Pararge aegeria. The sequence goes on along the minus strand of NC_053206.1, from coordinate 5,625,623 downwards.
CGCGTAAGGCCCTGAATCTCTAACAACATAATTGCGCAGTAAATTTTATTATAGGTATCTGCAAAATTATATATATCTGTTAAAGTAATTAAAAATTTCATTCACAGATCACCAACACCAGACCCCAGTAACGGCGAATGGCTACCGTATCCCCACCATTTAGAAATAAACCTCGAACCGCAATACGTGGCTCCGCTCACACCTGACAGGGCTTATTTTTGGCGCCATTTCTACTACAAATATGGCGCCGACATACCAAAAGAATAACGTAACATAAAAAATATATAACTAGTGTTGTAATAATTTATTATTGTTGTTAATAAAATTTTACTTGGGTTTTTATCTTTCGTTTCATTTCATTTTGTACAGGCATAGATCTGACGGCCTCACTAATAAAGATGGCATACTTCAAAAGATATAACCTTAAAAAGCTATGATTTTTTTTAAATTCGCTAGTTTTAAAATTTTATTTGTCAATGCTAATATATTATTAAAAAAAAAATACTGATTTTTGAAAAGACGTAGAAGAAAAGTTGTTGTAATCGTAAAAAACTAATAGGCCCGTTTTGACATTTGTTATCGCGACGTAACTAGTTATGGAACCATAAGACGAGGTACTCGATACTCACGATAAATCAATTCAAGTTTGTATCAGTACTTGATTGATATGATTATGTATTGTAAAGTGTTCGTTCGTTCAAAGTATTCCTTTAACTTCACAATTTTCATCGCACAAAAATTCGCGTGACTGGCGGTTGATTATACGTCCACTTTTCAACATGTTGAAACAGAGTTCGTACTATTTAACAACAAACACAAAAATCGAGTCAAATCACTATGTTTAAATCAATATCCAAAGTAGAAGAGCAAAAGTTAAAGTAATAGTAAACAGTATATATCAAACTTAAACGAGAGCACAGTCAACTATACAAGATGGGGAACGAATAACTGCGCAGTGCGCGCGGGGACGCTTCAGTCATGTCCCGCTTGGTCAGATACATCAACTCAGACTCATTATTTAGAACCCAGTGTCGTCAAAATTTTGCGGCTTTGAGAACCAAGCTCGGCGGCTTTCGATATTCAGTAAAAAAATGGTTACAACTCTAGAATAAAAAAAAAAAAAGACTGAGAACGTAACTGTTTTCGAAACGTTTCGCAACAATTATAAATTGCATGCTACTATAAAGTAAGCGCAAAAAGAATACTCGCGATATATTCTTTCATATTATTTAACGTGCCAAAAAAATTTACGTATTTTTTAAAACACTGTATGTAATTGATTTTTATTTTATTGTTTCTTTCAGTTTTGTTCCAAGTTACATTCTATGGTCTTGCACAAATGTCAAAACCGGCCTATTAAATTTTTAACGAATATAGTTTTTTAAGATAGGAACTACATGGCCGAGAGATTTCTGGTATTTTTTTAACCCTGTATGATATATCACATCGAAATATAATAATGTTTGTGATTGTGGAACATGTCAGTCAATAGAAATATTGCTGATTTTTAGGCGTTAATATTTTAATAACCGTTGGAGCTATACTTATGAAATTTTGGGTTCTAGTTAATCTAAGGGGCTTCAATAAATAAACCAAATTTCATGTTTTTATTTTAAATAGATTTAAAGTTATTAAGGGAAAAACTGACTCGAAATAGTTTGTGTAATATTACACACACTAGTGTGTAAGCCCAGTCCCAGCCAAGAATAATGGACTGGCGACGCAGCTACCGTGTGTAATATCATGTGAAATCAATAAAGTAACAATAACAACAAATAAGTTTAATTACCTACTCAGTTTGAGCAAACGAGCAACGATCGAAAGATCGTAAATCTTTAATAACAAAGGTAACCCCTAAGGTAAGTCTCAAAATACTTGGACCTTGCTCCACTTGGACTTGCATATTAAAAAGCTTTCGCTGGTTGTTGGATCAAGGGTCGTATACATATATATATACTACATATATATATATACTACGACAATACACACATCGCCACCTAGCCCCAAAGTAAGCGTAGCTTGTGTTATGGGTACTGAGATGACTGATGAATATTTTTTTTATGAGTCATCATCATCATCATCACATCAAACGATAGACGTCCACTGCTGGACATAGGTCTTTTGTAGGGAGTTCCAAGTTCCACGATTCTGAGCCGCTTGGATCCAACGGCTACCTGCGACGCGCTTAATGTCGTCTGTCCACCTCGTTGGGGATCGACCAACGCTGCGCTTACCAGTACGGGGCTGCCATTCCAGCACCTTGGGACCCCAACGTCCATCCTTTCTCCGAACTATGTGCCCGGCCCATTGCCACTTAAGCTTCGCGACTCGTTGAGCTATGTCGGTAACTTTGGTTCTTCTACGAATCTCCACATTTCTGATTCGATCGCGTAGAGATACTGCGAGCATAGCTCTCTCCATCGCCCGCTGAGTGACTCTAAGCCTTCTTATGAGGCCCATAGTTAACGACCATGTTTCAGAGCCATAGGTCATCACTGGCAACACGCACTGTTCGAAGACTTTCGTCTTCAGGCACTGAGGGATTTCTGACGAAAAGATGGCACGGAGTTTCCCGAACGCTGCCCATCCGAGTTGGATTCGGCGGTTCACCTCCTTCTCGAAATTGGACCTACCTAACTGGATCGTGTGTCCTAGGTATACGTATTCGTCAACAATTTCGAGTGCAGTGTTCTCAACGATTACTGGTTGAAGCGGAACATGAGCATTAGACATAATCTTCGTCTTGCTCATGTTCATTCGTAGGCCAACCTGTTGAGAAGCTCTGCTGATGCCATCGAGCATCGTATTTAGGTCTCCCAGAGTCTCTGCCATTATGACTACATCGTCGGCAAACCGAAGTTGAGTGATGTACTCGCCGTTAATGTTGATGCCAAGTCCGTTCCATTCCAGAAGCTTAAAGACGTCCTCCAACGCAGCGGTAAATAGTTTCGGTGAGATAACATCTCCCTGTCGCACGCCTCGCTGCAATTGGATTGGTCTCGTAGTCTGATCCTGTATACGAACTGACATAGTGGCGTTTTTGTACAAACACTGCAACACTTGGATATACCGGTAGTCAATTCGGCATTCGTCTGCAGTGACCTAAACACAGCCCAAGTTTCCACCGAATCAAAGGCTTTTTCATAGTCCACAAACGCTAAGCAAAGTGGCCGGTTATACTCTTCAGTCTTCTGTATAACCTGCCGCAGCGTATGAATGTGGTCTATGGTACTAAAGCCCTTACGGAAACCGGCTTGTTCGGGAGGCTGGAAGTCATCAAACCTACGAGCGAGACGATTCGTAATGACTCTCGAAAACAGCTTGTAGATATGACTCAGCAGCGAGATGGGTCTGTAATTCTTCAACCAGGTATTATCACCTTTTTTGAAGAACAGAACCACCACACTCCTGTGCCATGCCTCTGGCGTTGTGCCTTGGTGAATAACGGAATCAAACAATCGCTGAAGGACTTTCAGTATCGGTTTTCCACCTGCCTTCAGGAGTTCTGCCGTTATTCCGTCATCACCCGGCGCCTTGCCATTTTTAAGCTGCTTGAGAGCCACACTAATCTCGTATAGGCTGACGTCTGGGATATCTTCGGTATAGTGTCGAGTTAATTTGGCTCTAGGATCCTTAGCCAAATCTTCAACAGGCGTCTGTACTGTGGTGTACAACTGTCCATAAAAGTTCTCAACCTCACCCAAGATCTCAGGTTTGGAAGAGACAAGAATACCATTATTGGTCTTCAGTCGCATCAACTGGCTCTGACCGATAGACAGATCTCTAGCGAACACTTTAGAGCCTCTGTTTTGCTCGATGGCATTTTTAATACGCTCTGTATTGAAGTGCCGCATATCACGAGTCTGTGATTTAGAGATCTGCCTATTAATCCGCCGGTAAGCGGACGCGTCTGCTATAGACTGTAGTCTCATCTCTTGCCTCTCCGTCATAAGCTTGAGTGTATTGGTTGAGAACCTATTGGCCTTGTTTCTACGGTGGGCCTTGTAGAATTTGGACCCGACTGTTTGGACAGTTTCCACCAGCCTGTTGTTCAAATCGTCCACAGTGTCGCAATCTGCTAGGCAACCGAACCGGTTCTGTAGTTCTAGTTGAAAGCTCTCGGGGTTTTGAATATGGGCACGAGTAGGCCGGAGTGTAGACTTCACCAGTCTGACTCTTTCAAGTTGAACGTTTATACTCAATGTGCCTCTTACCATACGGTGATCGCTTCCGGTTTTAACCCTGTTGATCACAGAGACATCATTGAATACATGCCGTTTGGTCGACATGATGAAGTCGATCTCGTTTCTCGTGGAACCATCGGGACTTATCCAGGTCCATTTCCTGTGTGGCCGCTTCTTGAAGAAGGAGTTCATCATATAAAGGCCCTCCTTCTCCATGAAGTCAGCCAACATTTGACCCCTTTGGTTCCGTTGCCCATACCCAAATTGCCCCACCCTCAACTCTGAACCAGTTCGCTCGCCAAGCTTCGCGTTGAAATCCCCCATCACAATATTGTAGTAGGTGTTCGAGGCATGTATGGCTTTTGAAATGTCCTCATACAAAACCTCTACATCCTCGTCTGGGTGTGCCGAAGTCGGCGCGTATACCTGTATGACCTTCAACGAATAAAAATAAAATAAAATAAAAATAAAAAATAAAAAAGCCTTTTATTTCCTGTAACTTACATTGACATACCTAAGATAGTTTAAAGTTAGTATTTTATTTTTCGTTTACTTAATATTTATTATTATGAATGTTAGTTTATTACAAGAATCCCAGATTGGGTAAAGGCCTCCTCCAACGATGTCCATTTTTCTCTATCCTTTGCTACTTTAGCCCAATTTGGGCCGGCTATTTTTTTGATCTCGTCCTCCCACCGTGTCACTGGTCTCCCTCTGGCTCTTTTGCTTTCCGGGCCTTTCCACATAGTTGCTCTCACGGTCCACCTCCGGTCTGTAAGCCTCGCTATATGACCTGCCCATTTCCACTTCAGTTTTAATGCATAGCTCAAGGCATTTGTTGCTTTTGTTATGGATCTTATTTTTGTATGGCGTATTTTATCAAGTTTTTTTATGCTGAGCATGCTGCGTTCTAGTCCTCGCTGGCAGGTGTTGATTTTTTGTTTTGATTTGGCCGTAAATTTCCATGTCTGGCAGCCGTATGTCAGGCAAGGTAGGAGGCTAGAGTTCATGATCTTTGTTTTTATTTTTACAGGCATGTTACTTTTAAAAATTTCTTTCAGGCTCCAATATTTATTCCACGTTTGTTGAACTCTTCTTCCTATCTCTATGTCATTATTTGTTTTATCAAAACTAATTGTTTTTCCCAAATATATGTATTTTTCTGCGTATTCTAGTGGGCTTCCGTTAATTAATATTGGTATCTTGCAACTGTTTGTCATCGTCATAGTCTTTGTGAGATTGATTTCCAAACCTACATCTGCGCTGGCTAACTGTAAAGATTTTATCATATATTGCAGCTGTGAGCTTGTCTCGGATAATATCACTATGTCATCTGCAAACCTCAAATGACTTAAGAAAGCGTCATGTATATAGAGTCCTAGTTTGTTCCAGTCCAACTTGCTAAAGATTGTTCCTAAAATGGTTATAAATATTGTAGATGAGAGCGGATCACCCTGTCTTAAACCCCTCTCTATGGGGAAACTTGGGCCCAGGTTTTCTAACTTTATTTTAGCCGTATTATTTTTGTATATGCATCTAATGACCTCTATATACACCTCGCTAACTTCTTGTTTCTTTAAGCTTTCCCAGATACTTGCGTGTGTTACAGTGTCGAACGCTTTTTGGTAATCAATAAATGCGAGATATAGGGGTCTTTGATGTTCCTGGTATTTCTCAATAATTAACTCAAGGGTGTGTATATGGTCGATTGTAGAGAAAGCCTTCCTGAATCCTGCCTGCTCTACAGGTTGTCTAGCTCCAATTGTGGGACTAATTCTAGCGTTTATAATCGTGGAGAACAACTTGTATAGAGTCGGTAGCAAACTTATGGGTCTGTAGTTGCCTATGTCTTTGGGATCGCCTTTCTTATATAATAAAATGATGTTAGATTCAGACCATTGTGTAGGCGTTTCAGATTTTTGCAGTATCAAGTTGAATAGTTCAGCTAATGGTGTAGCCAAAATTGTGTGTGCTGTTTTTAATGCTTCGTTTGTAATGTTGTCGGGTCCGGGTGATTTTTCTAGTTTTAATCTCTTTATTGCTTCTACGATCTCTACTTCGCCCACTGCTGCAATGTTTTCAAAAGTGACATGTATGTTACTGTTGGATTTTCGAGTCTTGTCGCTATAAAGCTTTTTATAAAAATCAGTTGCTGTAGTGATGATGTCAGTTCGTTTGTTCGTGTCTTTGTCTAAATTTTTCAAACCTTCTATCCAAGTTTTATTAGTTCTGAGTTCTCTATAGGCTTTCTTTGTGCTTCCGGTGTGATATAGGTGTTTTTCTATGACATTCTGACTGTATTTTTCATAATCTTTTACTATGTTTTTGTTGACGAGTTTGTAGAGTGCGGAGAGTTCGTTTTTCATAGACCGCGTTTTGTTTTTTGTTTTCTGTAACTCTCTTCTTCGCTGCAATAAAGCTGATGTTCGTATCGATAGTATTTTATGAAGTTTTTGTTCACCTCTCTTTCGTCGGGTTAATTTTAAGCTGTTGGTGATAGCGTTTGTAATATTGTCGTAGAAGGTTTGCACTAAGGTATTTTGTTGGCGGACAGATGGATCAGATAGTAATGACGACAGGATATTCTTGTATCTTGTAATCTCAACTTCTGTATTTAATTTAATTAATTTTTTATTTGTATAATTGACTCTACTTTTTTTATGTTTTGTTAGTTTAATTGTTGCTCTGATTATTCTATGATCTGATGGATAATTTAGATTCATAGTACCTATATTCTGGAATATTCTAGTTTGGTTAGACAATATAAAGTCGATTTCGTTTTTAACTTCTCCATTTGGCGACCTCCATGTCCATCTTCTGTTTTTCTTCTTTTGGAAGCATGTATTTATTATTGTGAGTTTATGCTCAAGAGCGAAGTCGACAAGTCTCTGCCCTCTATCGTTTCTTTTTCCATAACCGTGTTGTTTCATGATCAAGTGCTCTTCCTTGTTGGGTATTCCGATCTTCGCATTGAAGTCTCCCATTATTATAATATTTTTATACGTATTTTCCAATGATTTGCCTATTGCTTTGTAAAATTCGTCTATTTCATATTCGCTTGCTGCTTCCGTCGGTGCATATACTTGTATAATGGTGAACATGTATCCTTGGAAGTTCATGTTTAGTACTGCAACTCGTTCCGTTATACCAGTGAAGCTCTCTATGTTGTTTTTGTGAGACTTTTTTACTATAAAGCCTACTCCGTATTTTCCAGGCGTTTGACCAACGTAGCATAGTATAAAATTATTGTGTTCTTCAATTTTTGTACCAAGCCTTCTTATTTCCGAAAGTCCTATAACGTCATATTTAATTATTTTTATTGCTTCTTCTAATTCTAATAAGCGCTCGTATGAGGATAGAGTTCTGACATTATATGTTGCAATCTGAATTTGATGACATTTGTTCTTCTCGCTTTTTAATAGTTTGGTTTCGTTTGAAGGGTTTTGGCCATAATCCTCCACGAGGGCCAGTCGGGTTGGAGGATAATATATGTTTTTTGCTTTAGTACGTTTGTTTGTCACATCTTTGCTGGAGGAGGGGATTTTCTGCTACAAATTATTGTCTTGATTTCTGGTTATGTTGGTTGTATCTTTATTCACTAAGAAATTTAGTATACCCGGTTTTATGACACCCTCTGAGATGCTGTTTGACCTTTTTACTGATGTGCTCCGTTGTTGTATTTTGTTCTTTTTATTTGTTTGTGTATTTGTCTCTATATTTGATGCTGTGACATTTTCTGGTGAAATAGGTAGTTTTCGTTTAGTGAAGTTTTTTGAAATAATTAGTTTATCATACTTAATTCGGGCTCTATTTCCCTGTTCTCTTTCCAACTGCAGTTGCTCTTGTAGTTCCTTTCTTTTTTCCAGTACATATTTTGGATAATCCTCTTTAATATAGTATTGTGTTTCTTGCAGTGCTCTTTTTTGCTTTAAAACTTTGATTTTCATGCCGAGTGTTAAGAAAGTAACTATTACTGGGCGTGGTCTTTTCTCCTTCTTTCCTACTCTTTTTACTTCCTGGATGTCACTGTACGTGAGCTTGAGAGCAAAATATTGATCTATCCATTTCATAATATTCGTTTCCAGGTTTTCATATGATGTTTCAGTCTCCTCTATACCAAAAATCACTAAATTTCGTTTTCTAGCCTGTTTTTCCAGATAGTAGAGTCGTTTTTCCTGATTTTCCACGATTTCCTTAAGTTTTTCGTGTTTTTCCTCCAATATTAAAAATTTTTCTTCCAACATTTGATTAATATTTTGTGTAACTTTTTCCGTCACATTTTTTCCTGTTTCACGAATTTCATGTCTCTGCATGTCCAGTTCTTTTGTTATTTTGTTAAGCGCTTCAACGAATACCGTTTGGTAATTCTGAGTATAAGGTATGCTACCCTGCTCGACACACTTTCGACTTTTACAACATTGTTGACGAGAGACTTGTGGACGATAAACCCGACACCACCCTGTGACTGTTGGTCACCCTCCCGGTAGTAAAACAAGTTGCCGGATTCCAAGATTATCGAGTCCTCCCCCTCTCGCCGGACTTCAGACAATCCTATAATATCCAAGCGCAACTTGCTCACCACTTCTTCCAGCTCAATCACCTTTCCATCGGTCCTCAACGTGCGTGCGTTGTATGTTGCCAGGTCAAGTCGTCGGGGTTGGCAGCGGAATCTCTGCCGGAGATTCTTAACACCCCTTGCCCCGCCGTTACCATAACCGCTGCCAGAGCCAGGAATAGCGGGGCCGCCGGGAACTAGGGGCTGTGGTTTTTTTTCTCCTTCCCATTAAAGATATGCCCGATAATGACCACGCTGGGCAGGCGGGTTGGTCATCGCAGGGCTAGACTGATCGCCCCGGCGTCGCTGCTGCCCGACACCGGTCTGTGCCATTTGTTCAGCTTAGCCAATTCGAAGTGGTTATACCGCCACTTGTCGGTCGCCAGAGCCTCGTCGGTTAAACGGCAGGGTGCACCACGTGCAGGTGAGGTTGGCAATTTGGGAGGCTGACTGGTACTAGCCACACCCACTTACACCCCTTTTTATGAGTTATATACATAAATACTTATAATATACATATAAACACCCAGATACTGAATAACATTAATATGCTCATCACACAAACATTTTCCACTTGTGGGAATCGAACCCACGGCCTTGGACTCAGAGAGCAGGGTCGCTGCAAACTGCGCCAATCGGCCGTCAAATAACAATAACAATACAGAAGGCAGTATTTCTTGAAATGTCACGTATTATGAGGAGGTTCCTCAGTTTGGAGCCCTGACCGCTGCGCCGTGAGCTTGGGCATTCAAAAGCCCCGCAAGCGGAGAAGTGGACGTTTTTTTTACAAATTTTTAATAGTTTTGTTTTCATTTATATAATTTAGCATTGCTGAGAATTAAAAAAAAAAAATTAAAATCGTTAAATTATAGAAAAATAAGGAAAACACAATATTTTTTTCTAACAATTTTATTAAAAAATCTAAAGAATAATAAAATACATCTGAAGTCATTCAACACGATCGAATAGTCTCTAACAACCTACAAATTTATTTGTGCGTGCGACGATATATTTTATGGTTTTAACTTGAAAGACATCAAAAATAACATTTACTTAAGTTATTTATTTTTCAACAATCTTATTCCTTACAGATTAACGAGAAAATCTTTTTGAAGATTTGTGTTTTTAAGTTCATGGATAATGAATAAATACAATTTATTTATAATGACGTATTATTATTAGTTTTTAAGTAACTAAAATATCAAAATAAATAGTAAATAAAACATCGTGAGAAAACGTGCATGCCTGGAGTTCTACATAATGTTCTCAAAGGTGTGTGGAGTCCGCCAATCCGCACTGGGCTTGCTTGATGGACTACGGCCTTAACCCCTGCTCACTGTAGGAAACCCGTGCCCTGTAGTGTTATGTTATGTTAGTTATGCTAAAAACTATCTCCTATACACAGCAACACAACTACACAAAGTATTTAGGCATTTAAGCGATATCGGTAGGCGGGTTTGGTCGAAGCTTCTGTTGCCCTAGTAATCCGTGACTTCATTTGACCTAACCACAGCTGACGTAACGGTTGTCACTGCGTAATCCTATGATATATTTGCGTATTTTTCTATACAAAATACAGTTATCTCTCTAAAAGTGTCGATCTCTTAATACCCTAGATTATCTTAGTGCCCAAGTTGTTTTTATATTACAAAACAATAATTTAAGAGCATATATATTTGAGTAAAACTTGATAAAACATTTTTTTTTAAATAATAAATAATTAAATATACTATGACAATACACACATCGCCACCTAGCCCCAAAGTAAGCGTAGCTTGTGTTATGGGTATTAAGATGACTGATGAATATTTTTTTATGAATATACATAAATACTTAGAATATACATATAAACACCCAGACACTGAAAAACATTCATGCTCATCACACAAACATTCTCCAGTAGTGGGAATCGAACCCACGGCTTTGGGCTCGGAAAGCAGGGTCGCTGCAAACTGCGCCAATCGGCCGTCAAACATTACATTTTTCCACTTCGTTTTACTTACTTTTTACTAGGTAGAGAAGAGAATATTCATAAAAAAAAGCAGATACAGGACATAAAAAAAGGGGTAGGTAATCTATATATATTTTTTTTAATTCTTGTAATCGGCCCTCGGCACATTTTTTAGTTTGTAGTTTGCAGTGACTCTACCACAGCTAATAAACTCATCCTTTCGAACGGTTTTCTGTATGTGACGTAGAAGATAAAAACAAATCATTTGTCTATTCTCACAGACAATATTTTCACGTTCAGAATAATAATGTAAGCTAGAACTGTTTGACTTAAACCTACAAATTACTACTAAATATAAATTTTAACTATATCTTTTCTAGCGAGGTCTATTCGATTTCAATTATTTGTAAAATCTTATTCTAATAGATATAATATATTCTAGATTACACTATTAATTATTTTTTAAATCTACTAGCTGTGCCTACCCGCCAAACTTTGCTATGGCTCAGTCTGACATTAATTCGCGTCGGAAATACGGATACAAAGTATGTATATACAAACACTCTTATAATATATAAATGCAAATGCTTTTGCGAACAGTAACAAAAGCAGAATTTTTAGTAGAAAAAATTAGTATTTTCCAATTACAAATCTTAAATCCAACAACAATAATTAGTGATAGGTGATCTATTCCCATACAAATACCACTCCACATTTAATGCGACTTCATTTAAAACCTCAAATCATCTTCCAAAAATTACTCCCTCACAAAGATATGCTTATGGCCTTAGTAGCCATAAACAACATATTTTTTTCTAATTTAGAAACCGTTCAAAAGAGGTGAAGGTTCAACTCGAGCTGTCAGAACTGTCACTTGATTCGTGACGTTTCTTCTTCTTCTCTTTTTGTCTGTCGCCGTGTTTGTCTCTGTGCTTGCGGGGACTGCGTTTAGGGCTGTCCCTGCGCACCCGATGATGTCAAATTCCCGAATCATCGGTGGTATGGTGAATATTGTTAAGAGATTCCTCAGATGATTCCGATTTGTGTTTCTTTTTTGATCTGCAATTTAAAAATAGAAATTTCCCACTAACGTATATGCTGTCTAAGGTGGTAATGGGATAACTGTTTAGGGGTAAAGTAGTTATTTACCCATATTCATAATCAGCATCTACGCGACACGTACCGGAACGCTAAATCGCTTAGCGGTACGTCTGTGTCGCAGTGGCGTGCATACAGGGTATGCACTACGTGGGCAGATGATATAAAATCAAAAAAACTCCTGTAAGAGTTATAAGATACTTAAGGGTAGGCATTGTTAGAGTCATAAAAAGTCTACCTTTAGTTTGAATTAAATTATAAACTTCACAAAATGCTCAGCGCCGGGATCGACCCCGGAACTTCCCACTTAAAACCATAGCGCTCGCCGCTGCGTGAGGGAGGACAATGGAATATAAAAAATGAAATCAGTCGCAGACGCGAAATAACAAGGTTTTACCCATCAAAAAGTCAAACACGCGTATGATACGGTCGGGTATATACAAAAATAAGTGTATATATGCCGTATAAATGTACACAGACCGCTATACAACGCTTAACACATCACGAGCACGTCGAGGCCAGCTGTGACGATAACCCCAAAGAAAAATTGCTGAACGCGGCTGAGGAAGTTTTGTCTTCAGAAAATGACCACCCTAACTAACGTAGCGACTTAAAATCATACTTACACGTGTGTGTGTGTGCGTATGGACCTGAGTGTGAGTAATTACTATGCCATGATCAGAATACAGTTATCGTCACCCCTGCTCTTGCCGCGGGTGTCGTACGACTAAGATAATGTAAGGGCAGCAGCGTCCTTTGTGCTATAACTACCATCTGCGGTCAACAACCCGTCCGCCCAGAGGTCTTTAGTCCAGCAGTGGACTGTTATAAGCTGGGAGAGGCCTTTAGTCCAGCAGTGGACTGTTATAAGCTGGGAGAGGCCTTTAGTCCAGCAGTGGACTGTTATACGCTGGGAGAGGCCTTTAGTCCAGCAGTGGCCTGTTATAAGCTGGGAGAGGCCTTTAGTTCAGCAGTGGACTGTTATAAGCTGGGAGTGGCCTTTAGTCCAGCAGTGGACTGTTATAAGCTGGGAGAGGCCTTTAGTTCAGCAGTGGACTGTTATAGGCTCTTGATATACTTACGATTTCTTCTTCTCATTATCAACTGTCACTTGGTCCTTGAAGAACTTTGATAGCTCTAACTCCTTTATCTCATCAGTATTCGTCAGGATGATAGCTCTAAAAAAAAAACTTTATCAATTGGAATCTTCAAATTTGAAGCGCCACACGTTGAACAAAAAATATATTTAATTATTCCACTATACAGTTAGCCCTTGGCCGCAGTCACACCTCGTTTGTGACGATGCAGTCTGAGATGCGATAAATCGATATAGTAATAATAAATTTATTCTATATAGATTAAGATATCGATTACAATTTTGTTATCGATTATGATATCGATATCTCAATAGATTTCTATAATCGACATCAAAATCGTTGTCTATATAATAATCTTTATCGTAAATTTACTATTACAATATCGATTATAATATCGATATTATTTTTAACATCTATTCAATATTGTAATCGATAACTATAATCGATATTTTAATCGAATAAACTATGATAACGATTATAGTAATCGATTTTGATATCGATTAATCTATAATTTTGATCGATTGCTGTAATTGATATCTTAATCGATGTCAATATCGATGTCATAATTTTATTGATTATAATATCGATATTATAATCGAATCAACTATCTTATCGAAATTGATATTGATTAAAACATCGATAACAGTTATTGATTGCAATCCATATTATATTTTAGTATCCATAACACAAGCGAAGCTAACATTGGGTCTAGATGGCGATGTGTGTATTGTCGTATTATATTTTTTTTTTTAAATAAAAACGAAGTATTAGTTCACAGGAGCTTGAGATACATTTTTAACTGTTTCTGAGACTTATATATGTACCAAAACGCTACTAGTTTTTGAGTAAACTATTGCCAAAGAATTTCAGTGAAAGAATTCAGACACTAACATCAGATACAAAATCTAAATCACTAAATGACTCATGTCACTTATTCAATCTAACAAATTTATCGGTATAGGCACATTCACAGTTGACGGCCGACTGGCGCAGTTGGCAGCGACCCTGCTTTCTAAGTCCTAGGCCGTGGGTTCGATTCCCACAACTGGAAACTGTTTGTGTGATGAGCATGATTGTTTTTCAGTGTCTGGGTGTTTATCTGTATATGATAAGTATTTATGTGTGTTATATTCATAAAAATATTCAACAGCTATCGTAGTAACCATAACACAAGCTATGCCTACTTTGGGGCTAGATGGCGATGTGTGTATTGTTGTAGTATATTTATTTATTATTATTATTATCTATTATTCATGAAGCTGAATTTCGAATGAATTACCGCACATTTTATATTACTTTGTATGAAAAAATAAATATTCTTATTTTGATTTAATATTTTGCAGGTTAATTCCTTATTAAATATACGAGAGATTGAGGTGAATGTAGAGTATCTGAACTATTGGGATAAATGTAATGTTTATTATTTAGTTTCCATGGTAACAAGAATAGGAAAAAACTCACTCTGTCCCATGTATTTATGTGTTTGTTTCTTTACCTAGATAATATTCGGCTTCCTTGGTAACTCAAATAGGAAAAATAAGTTAATTAAACGAAAGCGACGTTGCATGTTTGCGCATCACAGTTGCCGGGCATGCAACGTCGCAAAGCGAAAACGTAAAGAGGTAATTCATCAGTCGATTTGACTCCTCAATTTTTTTTCATACCGGGCGCCTTATATATGAAAATCGATTTTTAAGGTGTAAACTCCAAAAATACCTCCCTTTGATTTAGTTGTTAATCGTAAAGTGGCAACAGAAATTCATATTCTGTGAAAATTACAAATCTCTATCTAATACGGTTCTCGAGATATAGCCCACTGAAAGTCATCTTCGTCATCACCATCGTCATATCAACCAACAACAGGGCACAATGAGAAGGGGTTAAGGCCATAGTCCACCACACTGGCCCAGTGCGGATTGGTGGACTTCACATACCTTTAATAAATAAATAAATATACTACGACAATACACACATCGCCATCTAGCCCCAAAGTAAGCGTAGCTTGTGTTATGGGTACTACGATGACTGATGAATATTTTTACGAATAATATACTTATAATATACAGATAAACACCCAGACACTGAAAAACATTCATGTTCATCACACAAACATTTTCCAGTCGTAGGAATCTAACCCACGGTCTTTGACTCAGAAAGCAGGGTAGCTGCAAACTGCGCCAATGGGCCGTCAACTGGGCTTTGAGAACGTTATGGCGAACTCTATGGAATGCAGATTTCCTCACGATGTTTTCCTTCACCGTCGAAGCAAGTGATATCCTAATCACTTAAAACGCACATAACTTAGAGGTTACAGGTGCGTGCTGATTCGAACTCGGCCCTCCGAAACTGAAGTTGGGCTCCCACCCACTGCGCTACACAGTTTATATATGTAACTAAAATAGCTTTTATTAATGACACTCTTAATTGCTTGCCATTGTCCACTTGTATCAACAGTGTAAACAAATGCACTCGTTAAGGACTGTACAAACATCGTTATCAAAACACTCCGTTTAATTAGCGGTCAAGGGCGAACGTGACTCTCGCACCAAAATTCAAATTCAAAATTAATTTATCTCAAGTAGGCCCAATACAAGCACTTTTGAAACGTCAAGTCTGTCAGTTTGTAGTGACTCTACCACCGGTGCGGAAGACAGATTCTACCGAGAAGTTACCATATTGAATTATTAAAAACCATCTGGTTAGAGCGTAATAATTCACACCCAAGCTTTCTTATTGTCTACGTAATCCTTTATTATCATTATTTTTTATTTATTTATTAACTTGTTCGTTTACTGTTAATACTACGTAAAATCCCTATCCCTATCCCTACTAATATTATATCAATGTAAGTTTGTTTGTTACGCTTCCACGCAAAAACTACCGATCCTCATGAAATTTTGTACTATTATTCTTAGCAGTGTTAGAAGTATTACGGGATACTTTTTATCCCGACATTAAGCTCGGTTCCTGTGGGAGAGTGGATGAGTGTTTGACGATTTTACACCATAACTCCGACAAATTATAACCGATTTAAATAATTATTTTTGTACTACAGAGGTTATAATATTTGTTTAATTTTGCCCAAACTGTGGTTGGAGATAGAGGACAGAACTCCTCAGCGGACGGCAGTAAACCCCTCATTTAAGGCTTAGCGATACTGAATACTATATTTTTTTCAGATCTACAACTAAATTGAATGCCACATTAAAATAAAAAATCAAACGCAGTCGAAGTCGCGGGCAACAGCTAGTAATATTATAAATATGAAAGTGTGGATGTTTGGTACTCAATCACGCAAAAACAGTTAAACGGATTTGGATGAAATTTGGCATGCGTGCAGCCTTTGACACGGAAAAGAACATAGGTCACCTTTTATCCCGGGAAATAGGAGCGTTCCCGCGGGAATAAACAACCTTAATCCAAGCAAACGAAATCGCGGTCATCAGCTAGTAATACATATAAAAGGAAATGTTATATTTTGTTACAATCAGTGTGATTGGCCACTTAAAGGTGTCCACAGCATTTACTACAAAATAAAATAAATAAAATAAAATAGTTTATTTATAAATTTAAAATGCATATACAATTTTTCGGAACATACAGGATTTGAACCTGCGACTTTCTGGCAATCGCGGCCTGAGCGCTTTCTCCAATTAAGCTACTATACGGCTCTCCTACCGTCGATGCCGAAAATAATATATGCCTTTCACATCAGTCTTATAGCGACTGTAGCGTCATCTAGTAGGAAAAGTTGCTGTTTCGATCTACTTTTTTCAAACGTCCATATTACTATGAGACACGTTTGAAACAAGAGATGACACATTATAATTTTTATTAGTGTTTTCACCTACACTTGGAGGAATTATCAATTTTATAAATTTAAAATGCATAAAAAAAATTAAATTACAGTTTTAACAAGATTGCAAGTTTGGAACCTTCTTTTAGATGTAGTACACCTGTATCAAAAGACTTCGCTCTTCCATAACAAAATTATGTTATATGCGTAAAAGTTGTAAGTTGCATTTTAAAGTAAATTTAGGTACACGGAAATTTAATAATGTGTATGCGTGGGTGTGTGTGTGCGTGTGTGAGTGTTTGGGCATGTGTGCGTGTGTGTGCGTGTGTATGTGTGTGTGTGTGTGTGTGTGTGTGTGTGTGTGTAATGAGTGAGAGTGTGAATGTGTGTAACACGAATAATAGATGTGCTTCAATGAATTATAAAATGACTATTACATTACTTTTCTTTTACTTTCCTTTCTATCTTAATATATATAAATCTCCTGTCACGATGTTTGTCCGCAATGGACTCCTAAACTACTCAACCGATTTAAAATTAAATTGGTACACCGTGAGCAGTCTGGTCCAACTTAAGAGATAGGATAGCTTAGATCTTTAATTATAGTCGCAATTTTATTTTATTTCAAATTATTTGTCTATAATTAATTGGCAGTCACATGTTATATATATATACTACTATACTCATTTAAAGCTTAGCGATACTGAATACTTTAAAAACAAAATCAAACGCAGACGAAGTCGCGGGCAACAGTGTTATATAATTAGTAACTAGCTGACCCGTGCAACTTCGTCTGCACTAAATCGGTTATTCCCTGTAAACACAAATGAAATGACATTTTCTTAAAAATGAATCCTAGCTAGATCGATTTATCGCCCCCGAAACCCCCTGTATACTAAATTTCATGAAATCGTTGGAGCCGATTCCGAGATTCCAATTATATATACGAGAATTGCTCGTTTAAAGATATATCATAAGATTACATCACAGTTGCATAAATAGCTATCGGTAAAGTTTACTTTATTTACAAAATCCTAAATGACTTATAAGGTATAGGCATTGGGGGGTAGCTGCCCAGTCACCTTGAACTGGGGTTACGACTGACTGCACCTAGTGATGTACCCTGAACTCTTTATCGATATTCCTTATTTTATCGTTGCCTCCGCTGTCCGCATACGTCGGTATGTCTTCGAGCTAGCCCAGTTTCTACTCCAGCGGGTACTTCAACTTTACTTTCGTTGGGCGCCGAGTTAGCCAGCACGCGCCTATAACTTAACTAACTATTAACTAATCGCTAATTAAACGAAGTGTTGTGATAACGATGTTAACTATTGCAACTTTCTTTAACACATTTACTAAGTTATGTGCGATTAAGCTATTAAAATATCTCTTGTTTGGTGAAGGAAAACGTCGTGAGGAAATCTGCATACCATAGAGTTCTCTTTAATGTTCTCAAAGGTGTGTGAAGTCCACTGGGCCGGCGTGGTGGACTCCGTAGTCCACCACGCTTAAAGCCGTCCTTAACCCCTTCTCATTGTGGGAGGAGACCGTGCCCTGTAGTTGGTTGATATGACGATGATGATGACGAAGATGCCTTTCAGTGGGCTATATCTCGAGAACCGTATTAGATAGAGATTTGTAATTTTCACTGAATGTGAATTTCTGTTGCGACTCGATCGATATATCGATATATCTACTTAATTACCGATCGTGTATTTAATACCTAAATGGGGGGTCAATTTAAGAGGGTGGTTAAATCAATCTTTTACCGCGCCGAATTGGCGTAACCGACAAATCGTAAATTTTTAGAAAGGATTTTTAAAAGCATATTAACAACTTAGTCAAAGGGGAGGGATTTTTTATTTGTAAAATATAAGCCATGTGTTTTTTTGGTGGTACCATTGCCACAGGTAAATTTCTAATTACATCATCATGAACAATTTATTACCGGTCCAATACAGGGACGGCTCTGTTCTCGGAAGGAATAGGGTCTAGACCGTAGCCACCAAGGCCATTAGAATAAATGAATTGGAATCTTCGGCAATATACTCTCTACGCACGTTTCGCATGGCTAGTATAAATCGAAACATTGGACAGAAGCGTTACCTTAAGGATTTCATCACATACAATGAAAATACATGCCAAATAGTCCTATATTATAGTAAGCAGTTGATTGTCAGTTTTGCGAACTAAAAAAAAAACAATGAGGCTTTATTTGCTGTAACTCCGCGGAAAACAGGAGAAACTGTACGGTGTAGTTTGAAATTTCTTCAATTTTTATACTCCACACCAAATATTCTTTGGCGATGCGCTCTCTACGCACGGTCCGCTCTGACACCGGAGAATCCTCAGGGGACGAACAATTCTTAAGTTGTAACAATTGTTTTCTTTAACAGTATGATGTGAATGATAAATGGTGAATCACTAAAAATAGAGACTTCCACAGTTTTTCTGGGCGTGACCTTGGATAATAAGCTACAGTGGGGTGCCCATATAGATTCACTAGCGGGTAAACTAAGCTCGGCTGCCTACGCAGTCAGAAAAATTAGACAGATTACTGACGTTGAAATAGCTAGGCTAGTTTATTTTGCGTACTTTCATAGTGTTATGTCCTATGGAATCTTGTTATGGGGTAAAGCAGCTGATATCGAAACTATATTTATATTGCAGAAAAGAGCTGTACGGTCAATATATAAACTTAAACCATGCGAATCCCTCCGTGAGAAGTTTAAAGAAATAGGCATACTTACTGTAGCTTCACAATATATTTATAACAATATAGTATTTGTAAGACAACATATTAGTCTTTATAAACAAAAAGTGGACATAAACAGTCGACTTACAAGAAATGGTCATAAATTAGTGTCGTCTGCATATCGTCTGCGTAAGGTACAGGGATCATTTGTGGGATTGAGTATACGCTTTTATAATATGATTCCTAAGGTGATTTTGGACCTGCCAATGCAAAGGTTTAAAGAATTTGTTAAAACACATTTATTACAGCGAGGTTACTATACAATTGATGAATTTTTTAATGACAAGGTTGCTTGGAAGCATCCGGCTCCGCTTTCAGCTCTCACAAGATAGAAAAATGAATGTTAAAATGCAAAATGTAAATTGTTGGTGTTGGAAAAGAGCAACTGCTGAGTTTCTTGCCGGCTTCTTCTCGGTAGAATCTGGCTTCCGAACCGGTGGTAGAATCACTACAAACAGACAGACTTGACGTTTCAAAAGTGCTTGTATTAGGCCTACTTGAAATAAATGAATTTTGAATTTTGAAGGTCAACATCTCAGCCGGAGCGGACCGTGCGTAGAGAGCGCATCGCCAAAGATATATTTGGTGTGGAGTATAAAAATTGAAGAAATTATAAATTACACAGTACAGTTTCTTCTGCTCTCCGCGGAGTATAGCAAATAAAGCTTTATTTTCATTGTATATGATGAGCGTTACCTTAAGGAATCGCTTGGTTCTATCCAATATTTCGATTTATACTAGCCACGCCCCGCAGTTTTTCCCGCGGTAACAATTATGTGCACTTAATTTCAATTAAAATAATAACGAGTACAGAATTATTCAATTATACCAGGCGCAGCTAGTTGTCGATAAATATTTTTTTAAACAAAAAAAACATGTCATTTACTTGTAACATATTGTGTAGATATTAGACCTTTAACAATATTTATTGTTATAAAAGTGTCGATATATCGATGACTTGGTTTTAAATCGCCCATCCCTATAGTAAAGGGTGCGGCAAACGACTTGAGGGCATACAATTCGGGATGACCTGTAGATATACAATAATGTATACGTAACACCGTAGAATGAACACGTAGTATCTTAGTTTGGATACTATATCTCACAAAGTACTAAGGATATATAAACTTCATTATAAACATCATTATTTAGGTAGCTTTTGAAGGTTTGTGGAGCTTTTTGAAGCGGTAATAGCTCAGTGGGTAACGCTTCGGCTTTCTTTTCATGGAGACAGTGTTCGAGCCCCAGCACGCACTTTCCGGAGTTACGTGCGTTTCTAATTTAAATATCACAGACATCGTGAGGAAACTTGCATGCCTGAGAGTTCTCCATATGTCCTCAACGGCGGTGAAGTCTACCAATTCGCACTTGGCCAAAGTGGAAGACTACGGCCTGAACCCTTCTCATTCTTTTCGACAGGCCAGGAACCACACCTCGACAGCGGACTCTTATATAACTTCGACCAGGAGAGGCGGTGAGTATGCTTAGCAGCCAAATTATCACTCGAAATATGGCAGTTATGTAGGGCTATGAAGCCTCGGTTCAAAAAATATGTCTTTTTCGACCGTCTAAAACGTGCGGAATTCGCGTGCGCGCCGCTCTCGCGCGTGCGTGTGTCGTGCAGTCCGGTGAAGAGCACACGCTAATGTGAAAAATTTGTAAGGATATTTGGACACTCGGAAAATTTTCAGAAAAAGTCCGAAAATTTTCTAGTGAAATTAAATTTTGCACGACTCATGATGCGAAGCATCAGAGAGTGCTTTACGATCGAAACATTTTTTTCGCCTCATTTCGGCGGCTATTTTTATTATTATAGCCTTGTTAGTTCACGGAATCAAGATATTTTGCATACTATTGTCGAGATAATTTAATGGAGATTAATTCCATACTTTAAAAAAATTGATTTACTGCAATAGAATTGGAAAAAAACACCAAAATAGGTCAAAAAATTTTCCTGTCCGTTATTCGAGTTAAATTTAAAAAAAAAAAATTCTAATCGACGATTGTAGGTCACTGAATGCGAATGATTAATTAATTCAGTGTAGTTTAATTGCAATTAATAAAAAACGAAAACTGCAAGACTGTATATCTATATTTATCCATGTAAAATTAACATGGATGGTGATATATCTATATCTATAGATATTATGTACATTTTATTCCACCAGGGGCGCCTGTGCATCACTTTCCTAGTACAGCTGTTTTAAATTTTTTTTTTTTTCTTTTTTCAATATTTAATAGTTAAATGAGCATTATGAGTCGTGCACTTTTGGATTTTCCAAATTTTTTTTTTTGCAGGGTGGCGCAGAAGGCCAGGTAGTACACTCCGACAGCAGACTGTTATAAAATCTCTCTCATTCTGAGAGGAGTAATGAGTCGACGATGATAAAACGGTTTCTGTAACCCAGCCAAGTGGCCAAGTTTCTTGCCAAGGATTATTAGACTTGGAGGATATTATAGGGGACTCTGAGCCGTGCAGGAATCCTTCACCGTTTAAGCAAGTGATGTTTTAAATTCCTTAAATTAAAAACGTACATAGCTCCGAAAACTTAAAAGGTTCGTGCTGGGACTCGATCTTGGTCCCTCCGAGAGGGATGCTGACGTTATAATCATTAGGCTATCACCGCTAACATGTAAGTAGGTAAAGCGAAATAGAAAGCTATAATAACTTACCGTATACGACTGCCGCCATCGACTCTATCTTGTCTTCTCGGATCGCTTATCACAGATATCGAAGTTTCACCAATTTCGGGCCGTCGCTTTTGCTTCTTTGTTTTGGGATCCCTGTATGATACATTAACAAAAATAAAACCAACTACAATTTACCTAAGACTTGTTTTTAAAATGCATATAAAAAATTTCGGCAAAGATTGCAAAGTGTAGGTAAAAATGCACTTTTACCACTACACTACACACAAAATGGCAAATTACATTTTTTCCAAAAATTCCTCAATATCGGTATCAAATGAAAGAGTTTGACCAGTAGAATAATAGACACTATATTGAAAGCTGATTTTTAAAATTAAAATTTATATAAATTTGTTTTTATTTATGCTATTTAATGCAAATATTATTGACTTATGTATATATTATGTTATAATAAATAAATAATAAATAAATATACTACGACAATACACACATCTCCATCTAGCCCCAAAGTAAGCGTAGCTTGTGTTATGGGTACTAAGATGACTGATGAATATTATAATGAATAATATACTAAAATACTTAGAATATAAATATAAACACCCAGGCACTGAAAAATATTCATGCTCATCACACAAACATTTTCCAGTAGTGGGAATCGAACCCACGGCCTTGGACTCAGAAAGCAGGGTCGCTGCAAACTGCGCCAATCGGCCGTCAATGTTATGTACTTATAGGTGCGATAAAAAAAAAATGTATCCAAGATTAAAAGATTAAAAGACACCTACGAGGCGAGACTACGTTTAAAAATCTCTAAAATGAATGCTACTTTTTGCACACTTTTATTTCAATTAAAACTTGCCTGCGTTTTTTGTCTCGCTCTTTCTTCTCGCCCGGCTTCTGTTTGCGCCTTTTTCTGTAAACCGATCCGCCGGTGTTCCCTTCGTCTACCGTCTCCAAATGTAACACATATAGGCGGTATATTTGTAGTAATATCACCTGCACAGAAAAACATAAAGATTCGAAATGTCTCGCCGCCAAACTACTGGACGAATAATTGATTCTTCGCGCGAACATATTCAAATTTTAAAAAAATAACGCGTGAACGGAAATTTACAAAAAGAACCTCTCCAGAAAATTACTAAGATTATCCATTGTCTAGTTTAAATTTCAACAACAACGCTGTGGTTTTATGTTAAGCCTCTTCGGGACAGGCAAAGATCATTGACCATACAGCCCATTCAGTTGTATAATTAAAGCCTGCAACAATGTTTTGCTTCTTTTTTCTTTTTCACATGAAAAGGCAAAGGTATATCTCCGCACAGCCATGTTTCAGTGTTTTTAAAACCCATTTTTGTCTTACGTTTTTTTATATAGCCAGGATTAATAATTAATATTATTCAAAAATTTAATAATTAAAAAACAATTCTGTATTAAATATCCACTTACCAAAGTGTTCTTGCAAGTGAAGAATATGTTCATATAATTAATTATTTTGTAATGCGCGATAATAAGAAGGCGGAAAGCCAAAAACGGAGCATCCTGCAGAGCTATGTTCATGATAATTGCGCACACTTCTATGGAGCAACAACACGCGCGGCTTGTGTTCCTGTCGACAAAACAAAGTCACCGACAATGAAACGAGGCGTCCCACCCCCTTTTTATATCACAGTGTCAAGATAAGCGTCTTATTAAGCGATACAGTAATTTCGAAGCATCGCATCAACATTCGAGGTGTCCATCCGCTTTATAAATCCCTACTTATTTCATAAAACAAGTGTATTAATTTAATTTTTTTTTTATGATATAGTCATAATGTTTTTTATTTTTAATTTTTGATATTTTTAAAACATTGTTTACACTAAAACTAAGGAAAATATGTAAGAAAAGAACTAACCATACAAAACCATACCACGGATTACAAATTACAATAGTTGAACTAAAAAAAGAGATGAATCGGACGTTTCTTTAAACCCTTAGAGCTTGAGGCTAAAAAGAAAAAAAAATAACAGTGGTAGGAAGTGAATATTAAAAAACAAACTAAGTATATAATATGAAATATTGAATGAATACACTTTGATTGTAAATGTCACATAAGTACAGATAGTAGAGAAAAAAAGCACAACACCGAGAAACGTAGAAGAAAAAAGCACTTTTGGATGTCACGACGTCTTTTTTTCTATGGTAGAATGATTAATAGGTCCTAAAAGCAAGTGAAAATTATTAAGATTATGGCAAACTTTTGATGAGTGTATCGTGTAAAAAAAAGTTGAACAGGCAACATTGCGATGGTGGCGATGAAAAAGTGTTGCCAAAACAATATAAGTGTGATAGCTTTTTTGAAAGAAAATGAGTAAAATCCTTGATGCCAGAATCTGTAGGTTTGCACCAATAATCGGTAATTTGTATCCAAAATCGGTAGATTTTAGCTAAAATAAAGGGCTTTTAGGAGATTTTAGAAAATCAAAAAACATATTGATTCAAGTAATATAATAAATATTTTACTAGGTACAAACCTAGTAAAATATCGATTCCTTTTAACGTATGGAACAGAACACAAATTTTACAGATGTATTTTTTTAATACTTATAAATGTGCTTTAAATTATAGTTTAGCAAGTATTTTAAATTAATGATTTAACATAATACCAACAAATATACTAAAAAACAAAATTAAAAACAAAGAATTTGTTTTCTGGCTGTTACGCAAAATCGACGGTAAAAGTTTAAGACTTAAAATTTCTTTGAATTCTGTAAATCCGGAAAAAACTATATAGGTACATCTCTTTTGGTAGATTGTATTCAATTTTGAAACAAGACATACCTATGAAACAAGATTATCGCTTCAGATTTAGGTTACGGGATTTATGGGGTTTATTACTTCTGAATCCCGTACAAACAACGCCGGGTATCAAAATACCATGGTACTCCAAACATGGTTTAACATATTACAAATTTTTTTTTACTTTCTCAAAAAGAAGAAGAACTTAAAGAAAAAGTCTTTATTGCACATACAAATAGAAAGCCAGGTTAACAAAAAAAACGATAATACACATATCCACCAAGGAGGCCTTATCGCTTGAAGCGATCTCCTCCAGACAATTCTTGGTTGAAGAAACATATTACATAAAACGGGATAGCGCAATACCCAAATTGTGCTAAATATATACATTACATATACAATACCTACTAATGTATAAAAAAATTTAGTTTCATTAAAAAATAGTTAAAGTGAAACCGAAATTTTTAATGTTTTTTTCAACTTCGTATTTCAAGAGAATTTTTAAAAAAATAAAACATATAACTCTACTATACATACATATATTATTTACTCTCTGAGAAAAAAGCATTAGAGTGTTGAAACTCATCCTGATCGAACTGTTTGTTTTCTTTAAACTTATTAAATACCAAATAGACATAGAAAAGATATTTGTGAGAAGAAGAAGAAACACTTTGTTGCACGCAAAACATAAAGGAATACAAATAACACGAAATAAAAAATGAAAAAGGCGGCCTCATTGCTGCAACAATCTGTTACAGGCAACCGTTGTATGAAAGAACCTGTGTTAGAAGAGTGTGTGAGGTGAGTTATTCAAAATGAGCGGAGTCTGTCGGCAAAACGAAGCTACAAAGCATGTGTACCACTCTTGTTAGTGTGGCGTAACTCAGAAGGGGGTTAAGTAATACTGTTTCATACCATATGATGAAACCTGTTTTTTCTCCTTCAAAACAACCCGGCCATCTACGGAACACGGGTCTCCTATTACAATGAGAATGAGTTAAGTCTGTAGGCCAGGTTGGCCCAGTGCGGATCGATGGAATCCTCACGCCTTTGAGAACATCATGGAAAACTCTCAGTCATGAAGTTTTCCTCACGATGTTTTCCTTCACCGTTGAAGCAAGTGATATTTTAATTACTTAAAACGCACATAACTTAGAAATGTTAGGTGCGTGCTGGGATTCGAAACTCGGCCTCCAAAAGTGAAGTCGAGCTCCTACCCAATCCTCATTTGTACTAGCAGTTCCCCGTGTCTTTGTCCGCGTACGTACAACATCTGTTAAGTTAATTTGTCACATATACGCTTTTTTCATTCTACCGCCGCCCGTCGCGTCGCACGATCTACTTATCTAAGAGACGTATCGCAATTGGTGATGTTAATAGACTTGCTCAAGATTATTATGGTTTATTTACAAATCCCGTGGGAACTGTTTGTTTTCCTGGCATAGCTGGCACTTTTGATGCGTACATTACATGAGAATTACACGGTAGTGGGATGATGGCGATAACCATTTTTGTAAACCTAAAACTAAGGGGGTTACAAACGCGTCCTGGTCTAAGCACGCCCACAACAAAACTAGCCGCGTATTTTTTTTTTTGCTATCACCATCTCACATTGTCATTTAAAATTATTAGAAGAGCAACCTGGTTAGAGCAATAGTTCACACCATAGCTTTTTTATCGATACAGGAAGCTAGATTGAAACTAAAATTTATAAATTTTTATATAGTAGGTATGAAATTTAATACAAATGTCGGTTTTTTTTTTTTTTTTATACTGTTACTTTGAGTTACGCCAATGTGAGTGACGTGCATGAGCATGCGTGCATCGACATACGTACATGTCAGACCTATTTGCGGTTCCTCTGGATTTCCTGGACTTGGTGGCTGTCAGGACCACGGTGAACTGCATGAGGGACCACGACCATATGGCGAGGGTCAGGAGTACAAGGACCTTCTCGGTCGCAACCTTCTCATCTTTGAACGAGTCGAAGAATTCTATGATGTCAGCTGCGGTACCTATATAAATAAATAAATATACTAAGACAATGCACACATCGCCATCTAGCCCCAAAGTAAGCGTGTGTTGTGGGTACTAACATGACTTTTGAATATTTTTATGAATAACTAACTAACTAATAATCCTATAGATACTAAAACGATTAAACGTTGTAATATATGAATATGGGGTTACGTCTATGTATAGGTTTACCTTGAACCAATGCTGTAAGCCAGAAACCTAATCGATGACGGAACTGTGGTCCTAATTTGACCTTACGTAGCCCGACAAGCAATGTCACTGGTCTGCCATAAATCTCCTTTGTTATCACTAGCATCGGATGATAATCCGATTTTGACGACCTCTGTTTTAACTGTAAGAACGTGGGCCATGTTTGCTAGCAAATCTACCTTTGTATGTACATTTGGTTTAAGATAAAAAGGTATCTTCGTTCAGACAGGTCAAAATTATGCACAATCTGTGGTCGGTATAAGTTGGCTTCGGAATTCAAAATGACAGGAACCCAGAGCAAAAGGAGGAGAAAAGGAAGGTCATATAAAATGGCGGGGAAAATAGAGGTACAGAAGAGTATAGACAGAAGTATGACGGGAAAATTGAAGAAGTTAATAAGTTGTAATACGCTTTAACGTTGTAAGATATGAATATGGGGTTTCCTTTATGTTTAAAAATGTTGAGGGTTTAATTTTTATTTGGTAACTTTTATTTCATACATTCGTTTCGTTAGAATTGGAATAGTTAAAGATTATTTATAATATTGGTGAATTAAATACGTAATTGATAGTTACAGTCATTCTTGTTTTTAAGCCACCTGTAAAGTAAGTTAAACTAGCTATTCAGTGCAGACGAAAAGTGACCGGATATGTAAAAACAAAGCACAATAAAACTTTTTTGGATAACATTTTAATTTCGCTAAAAAGTCTATGGTCTCCTTTTCTTCTACTTCTTTTGATTTATGGCTTTTCGTAGTGCCAAAACAGCACAATGTACTTTGCCAGTCTCAAATAGCTTGGAAAAGGCACGAACTAGAGTGGTCAGTAAATTAAAAGAAATGTCTATTTCACAACTTCGTCCTGCAATAGTAGTTGTTAGTGAAATGAACTAAGTACGCATGAATTTAACAATAATTTGAAGATGAAATAAAATTAAAAATTTATATCCATAATATAAAACTTAAAGTTTTAATTTGTTCATTTTAATAAATTTACATAGATATTTAACATACCGACTATACACTGACATTAACACACACTCGACATTTAAGGAACGAGGAATTTTAGAAGGAAGTATATCATACAGATGAAAGGACAATTTCGGGCAGGAAAAAAGGATATGTGGACTGATCCTTCGTCCGTAGCTTCGCAATACATTTATAATAATATAGTCATTGTGAGGCAAAATATTACTCTTTATAAATCAAAAGCTGAAATTAACAATCGACTTACCAGAAACGGTCATAAATTAGTGATATCTGCATATCGTCTGCGAAAGGTGCAGAACTCCTTTGTGGGGTTAAGTATACGCTTTTGCAACATGACTCCTAAGGAAATTCTTGACCTACCAATGCATACATTTAAAAAAAGTGTAAAAACGCATCTAGTACAGCGAGGTTACTATACATTTGATGAATTCCTTAATGACAAGGTAGAATGGAAGCAGCCAGCCTCGCTCTCATCTCCCGCAAGATAGCAAAATGATTGTAAATGTTGATGTTGGAAAAGAGCAACTACTGAGTTTCTTGCCGGCTCTTCTCGGTAGATTCTCTTTTCCGAACCGGTGGTAGAGTCACACAAACATGCATACTTGACGTTTCAAAAGTGCTTATAAAGTAGGCCTACTTGAAATAAATGAATTTGAATTTGAATTGGTCCAGGCCACACTCACACAGAGAATGACCTCGAACTCTTATTTTTGTCAAATGTACTGGGGTAAAAGCATGTCCAATCCGTAGACGACTGAATGGTCTCCTTTTGTTTCTCGACATATAATTCTTTAATGTAGCTTATTTAAAAGAGACTGTCTTAACATCTACTAATGACCAATATATTTTTTATTGGACAATTTAGTCAGCGTTGGCTAGTGATTTAGGTGAATCCTAGTGCTATAAAACGTTTCACGAACTCATAAGTGATGTCTAACGACGTTAGGCGCCAACACCGATTCGGCGAATCGTAAAAGGGGACTCGGAAACGGACACTTGACAGATGCAAACCAACATGTATTAGTTGTTTTTAATAAAATTACATCCATCCAAACAACATCCACCTTAAATCCATTTGAAAGATGTATTAATACAAACACAAAATACAACACCTTGTGGCAAGGACCATAGACAAGTTCGGTTTTTTGAGTTGCCTTGTCAAAATAGATGCATCGTCATCACCATCACATGCCGGCCCACTACGGAGCACGGGTCTCCTCCCACAATGAAGAGGGGGTAAGATATGAAAAGTAGTAGATCCACTTTAGGTACCACTAGGTCTTGTATGATATGAAACCCCATATTCATATCTTATTCAAGACCTTTCCTCATGATGTTTTCCTTTACCGATGAAGCAAGTGATATTTTAATAACTTAAAACGCACATAACTTAGAAGTTTGTTTTCCTTTACCGATGAAGCAAGTGATATTTTAATAACTTAAAACGCACATAACTTAGAAGTTAAAGGTGGGTGCTGGGATTCGGAGTCGACCCCCGAAAGTGAAGTCAAGCTCCTACTCGATAATCGTGCACATAAGTATTTTTTAAGGCCTCACCAATATAAACCAGGAGAAGTTGACTGAGCTGATCCCTGGTGAGGTCACCCTTGGGCAGCAGCCACCGACCCACGATCAGGGTCAGCATCAGGAACTGCTCGATCAGCGTCACCCACATGTCCGTGGGGATCTTTGTGGCACCAGCCAAGGATATTTCTGGCTGTGGGGCAAATATACTTCAGACTACATATACTATAACCAAGAACTGAATGCACTGAGTAATTAAAAAAAAATCATCATATGTCATACTAACTGATAGTGATAACAAAAATAAACTCAGCTACGTTTGTTGTGGGCTTCAACTTTTCGCTTGAAACCCTACTTGCTTGAGGTTTAAGTTAACTAATGTGATATAGTAACTTAGTACTGTATATCCGCCATTTTTTTTTCTAAAATAGTAATAACACAATGAAAAGAAGATAATTAACATCGGTCCATACGTATGGGAACTACGTCATAGCGTAATATTTATTATTTAGCCTGTGACACTAAATATTAAATTATGATGTTTTTTTATCATTCACGTACCTTCCTTAATATTATAATAGTATTCTTCTAAAAGCTAACGTTTTGAATCAACTTTGAACTTAACCATTACAAACATCGTTCATCAGCTCATTCATTCATTCATCTGTAACTGTCATCATCTCGCTCATGCATTCATTTGTGACTGATTGACATACTTACCTCTATATGTGTTATGTTCGACTTCTTCTGCAGTCGCATATCCACCTTGTGCAATTCAAGCAGCCATATAGCCGGCACTACCAACCCCAAGTAGATGAAGACCGACGGACAGAACCTGGGGACCAAATTGTATACAGAATAAACTTCCATGAGTTATGTTACGTGTAACGGGAATACGAAATGCTGATGAAGGGTGCATAAACATAGGAAACAAGGAATCACCCTGTAAAAATGTTAAATCAAAAGAATCATATTTTTTTGACTGTCTATTGCTGTGGACTATATTTGTGTCATGAATATGAATGTTTTTCAGTATATTATAAGTATTTATTTCATTCACCTTTACGAAAGACCGCTCACATTGGCGGCGCTTAGTAAACACGAACGTGACGAAGTTTGAGTTGAGGCGACTTAAGGCGCTTGATGCTAAACGTGATGAGCTAAAGGCCCGACAACCAGCGGCCTTATCATATAACTACATTGCCGGTGTGTTGACGTGTAGCGAATGCAGCCGCACGTTTAGCACAAAATCAGGTTATGCGAGTCATCTAAGGGCCCACCAGCGGCGCTCTCAGCCGGAATCCGAAACAGTCGCTGTGACCGAATACGGTTAGGATTGATTGATAAGTATTTATTTATATTATTCATAAAAATAATTCATCAGTTATCTTAGTACCCATAACACAAGCTACGCTTACTTTGGGACTAGATGTGTTAATTGTCGTAGTTTATTTAATATATTTATTTTTGAAGTACGCTGCAGAATAGAGCAAGCACATAACGCCTTTTCTAGACTGAAAAGAGTTCTTTGTGACCGAAACCTAAGCATTGCTCTTCGAAAACGCATAGCGCGGTGTTATGTGTTCTCTGTACTCCTATATGGCGTAGAAGCTTGGACTTACAGAGACCATGTCCAGGAAACTCGAAGCGTTCGAGATGCACAGTACAGACGTATGTTAAGAATATCTTGGACAGATCGTGTATGGAATAGCACTGTATTGCAGGGAATGGGTAAGGTTCCAGAGGTACTCTTATAAATAAAAATAAAAAAATAGAATATTTTGGTCATGTGATGCGGAACACCAAAAAGTATGAACTTCTTCAGCTTATCGTACAAGGTAAAGTGGCAGGCAGAAGAAGGCCTGTTTGGAAAGAGCACCAAATCATTATTTAGAGCAGCGGTGTCCAAGGTAGAGATAACCCTAATGATTGTCACGAAAAAGAAAAAGATAAAAAAGAAAGATTAATTTTTCCATACAAACTAATTCAAAACATTCTAAGTGTTTACTTATGACAACCCTATTGAAGATAAGAAGATAAAAGACCGACGCGTGCATAGTACCCATGCTACGCGACGCGTACCCAATATTTAGTGACAAGAGTCACTTGATTTTACTTTTGCATGTCAAAGTCAAAGTCAAATATTTCTTTATTCAAATACTCGACTCGTGCTTTTATATACGACACAAGTTAAGACTAGTAATCAATATTGCTGAGAGTTTAATTTAAAGTATGATAAAAATTTAACAAAAAAATGGCTTGATATTTGCCGAGCTCCCCCCTCTCTCCAACGTAAGATTAGATGAGCTTTGAATCGACCCCCTCCCCCCTTAAACATCTCACGTATTTTAGAAACGCCCCCTAACTAATTAGAAAAAACCAACTAGAAAATTCCTAGTTACCTACCTAATCTACAAACTTTCGCTAGTAGGTAATTTTCAGGGTTAATCCGGCAAAATTAACTTTGTCACAGTACCACGTTCCGCTCGGCTTGTCTTTCACAAAACACCCCGAAATGTCAACCGTTCCTGACATTTGAGTACTAACATAATTGTTGGGTATAACATAACACCTCGACTCCTGCATTTTATTGTGAGCAAATTTTAAATATATTTGTTTTTATATAATCATCATCAGCACCATGATGTCAACCAATGGACGTCAACTGCTGGACATTCGTCTTTTGTAGTCAGCAGCTTCCTGCGACTTGATCTCATCCGTACCCCTCGTCGGGGGTCTACCAACGCTGCATTAACCAGTGCAAGGTCGCTATCCTAACGTACCTTTTTTTTTTTTGACGCTGGGCAATGCGTTTAAGCATCCCTGCCGGAGGCTGTGCAGTCAGAACTGTGCAGCCTCCAGCACGGTATGTGGGACTCGCTGGCTGGTTAAGCATCAGCCAGAATACCCACTAAAACCCAGCGGAGCCGCCTGCGCCCAAGTTGGGGCGTCAAAGGATCGCGGTCGCATGCAACTTTAATGCCCCGGCGCGCTTGCCGAAGGTACGCAATGGTATCTACGGGGGATTATCTGGGCCTTTATTTCCACCTGAACACCCTGGACGGTGATGTGACGGTGACGGGCACCTCGTTGAGGACCTCTGCGTGGGCCATGGAAAAGGAGGGCCTCGGTTTTAGGAACCGAAACCATTAGTCCCAAGGCCTGGATCCTCCTTACCACTAGGGACGTACCCACCGTGGCCAGGCGGAACGCCTCCGAGAATTTGCTCCCACGCGCCGTGATGAGAGTGTCATCCACATAGCATAACCACAATCCACATAGCCAGCATAGGATCCTGCAGGAGCCAATCGAAACCGATGTTCCACAACACCGGCCCCAGAACCGACCCCTGCGGGACCCCGTTGAGCACCTTCCGCCAGTCTCGTTGCCCCCCACGACTGTTTGTATGACTCCAACAGTCTCCTGAGATATGGAAGCACTCCATGGTACCGGAGCGCCTCAAGAAGAGTCTGTTGAAGGCATTCGTGACGTCCAAGGAGACGGCGAGAATGACGTCCCCCCTGGCAACTGAATTATGCGTGAGGGCCTTCAACGACTCCTAGGCGTCAATGGTCGAGCGACCCGCCCTGAAGCCTTACTCCTCCACGGAGAGCCCTGCACCAACAGTTTCCAGATGCCCAACGAGCAAGGATCTTCTCAAAGACCTTTCCGATCTTGTTGAGCAAGACTAACGATCCTTCCAAGACTTGGGGAACGGTCCAGCCAGTAGACCCCGGTTGAACAGCTCCCGGAGTCTTGCCTCGAGTATCTCCCGGGTCATGTATATGACCCGCCCCGGGATGCCGTCTGGTCCAGGTGCCGTCTTATTGGACCGGAGGCGGCCAAAGGCTTCGTCCGTTTCCTTGGTAACCAGCGGGACAGAACCTCTATCGACCAGCGGTACGGATCCTCTGGGAAGAGACCCTCGACGACACGCTTAAGAACTCCGGCTGGAGGGTCTGGGTTGCCGGAGGCCCCTGGTTACGGAGCTTCTTTCTTGCAATGCGATAAGGACGTCGTGGTCTCTACTAATGCCCGCCAGCAGTTCCCGGGCCTGCTCCTTGGCTCCGTTTGTTGCCAGCTAAAGGGCCATATTAGCCTGGCGATAAGCCTCCCTTAGCTGCTCCTCCAGAACTCTGTCCAGACCATTCCGCCTACGGCACCGAACATAGTCCCTGCGGGCTCGGTGAATGGCGGTGCGCAGGACCGTGATTTCATCCGACCACCAGTACACCCGTTTATAGCGGCGCCATCCACGGGCCCGCGGCATTGAAGAGGCGCAGACTTACACGCAACCGTTCCCCCTGTTCTCCCACTCTGGGGTCTCTCTCAGTTCTGGGATAGGCCTACCACCTAACAATTGAGGCCTCTTCGACTCACTCCCGGACCATTTGGGTGAGACACCAACAAGGGAAACGATTCGGACCCTGTGGTGGTGCCATCACGACAACCAGGTACGTTGAGAACTCAAATCGGATATAATTATGATCTGACAGGGTCTCCACCCCGTCCGCCACCCTCCAGTTGGCAACTCTGTCGCAACCTAAGGGGAGGCAAAAGACAGGTTCACGTTGGAACCACCCTGCGCGCGGACACAGGTGTGGACTGTCCCCCTATTGAGTAGGGAGAGCATTAGGTGCACAGCCCACACCTACACGGCTAAGAGCGGAAGGGGTGTTGTCGTTCCGTGTAGTGAGGGCCTCCACTATGGCCTGGAGCTCCTAGGCCGCCTCCTTGAACTTCTTCACGTACGTCCCTTTCAGATGGCTAGACTTGGTAGCCAACTGAATTATGGACGCCGTGCTCATTCCTGCCCAAGCCGCAACTCTTGTGTGCCGAGCTTGGTGGGGTCCTCTCGACAAGATGCCTAGCTTGCCATCCCCTCCGCTGGGTCCAAGACCGTAGTTAGGGCTGCCCGCCCTACATACTATACATATAGTACGAGTTTTTACTCAGTTTAGGTATCAGGGATTCAACCAAACATCGTACTAGGCTATGATTTCTGTCACGATTATAAAATTGTGTGAATAAATGATTTTTATTTATTTATTTATATAGTTACATTACTTGTTACACTCTCGGCTCTCTTAGCGCATTCGCTTTTAGCCTAATACCGCCTCGAATGTAAAATACAATGTTACAAAACTAGATTCATAATCTACTATTATATCGTCAATTGTCATTCGTTGTTTTACATCGCTGAGCTAAGTGGTGACACCCCTAAATTAGGGGTGTGTAGACATGACGCATCCCGGAAGCACCATTAGTGTCATAGATAACGAATTCTGAGAACACTAAATAGGTATTTTAGTGGGTGGAAAACCGTGCAATCCCCTCCCAAGTACCAACTAATATTATTAATGCGAAAGTTTGTTTGTCCAGCCTTCACGTCCTAACTAACAACTTAGTGCCCGTAACACAAGCTACGCCTACTTTGGGGCTAGTTGGCGATGTGTGTATTGACATTTTTACAGTTTTTTACGATTGCCATGGGAATCGTTGGTTTTCCCGGGATAAAGAGTAGCCTATGCTACTCTCCACCCTTCAATCTAATTCCAGGCCAAAAATCAAGTTGATTGTGTTATGACTTAGGGCTAGAAGGAAGGACAAAAAAAACTATTTAAGATTGATTGATGAGAATGAAATAACTCTTCTGATCACTCACCAATACACTTTCGCGTTTACAATGTTAGTTACAGAGAATTAAGATTTGTTATGAATTTCGCGGTTAGTAAGTAAAGTTTTGTCCATAAAAATATATCAAAATTTAAAAAGAAAATGCACTGTAACAATATAAATATTAGAAGCAAAAATAAACTCGTTGTGCAGTTTACTAGGCTACACAAAATTGCAAATTCATTCAAGGGCAATTGTATATTATTTTATAACAAATTACCAAATGAAATCTTTGAGTTGTCTCTCAATAAGTTCAAAGTTTATATAAAACGTAAGCTTACAGAAAAATCCTATTATAACATTAAGGATTATTTAAACGATAAAAAAGCTTGGGTGTGAATTGCTCTAGCTTCATAGCTTAATTTAAATTTACTGGAAGATGGTGATAACAAAAAAATAAATTTACCCGGCTAAGTTTGTTGTGGGCTCTTCTTAGACCAGGGCGCGTTTGGTACCCTCGTAGCTTTAGATTTAAGTTGGCGAACGAAGTTATCACCATCCCGTTACAATTATGTAAACAAATATGTATGAACGCTTCATAAGTGCCTGTGATAGGCCTACATGAATAAAGAAATTTTGAATTTGAATTTGAATTTAAAAGAATTGATACGCAACCGCCCTGCGATATATTAATACAGATAAATATTTTTCTAATTCATTGATTGATGGATTGACCAGAGCAAATGAAATCACCTGACCTGAAGTTATTATTATAAAGTTTAAAGCATGGGTTACGTAAATGATTTGAATTTTTCTGATTGATTGATTGACGGATTGACGGGAGTGGATGAAAACACCTGACCACTCATCAAGCTACTTTTAAATTTATGGTACTACTAAATAAAATGGATAATAATAACAAGCTGACCCGTGCAACTTCATCTGCACCAAATCGGTTAAAAAAACAAATAAAATGAAATTTTCTAAAAATGAATCCTAGCTATATCGATTTATCGCCCCCGAAACCCCCTGTATACTAAATTTCATGAAAATCGTTGGAGCAGATTCCGAGATTCCAATTATATATAATAATGAATATATATATACAAGAATTGCTCGTTTAAAGATATAAGATATATGTTTGAATGTTTTGTTTTTATTATTTTTGAATTTGAGGTTATTGTTATTATTTTGGTTAGAACAAAGTTATATATGTTGTAAATTTCTCAATTAATTACAACAGATTTTATCTTTTAACTCTAAAATATAATTTTTATTAATACATAACTATAACCTAAAATAAACTATTTAAAAACTAAATAAAATCTAAAACGTCCTCGAAACCACCGCAGCGAGGCACAGTTCCTAAGATGCTGGCAGCATTGCCCCTTTGGACGGCCAAACTAATTCGTTGGCCAAGGTAACTGGCCAAACTAATTCGTTGGCCAAGGTAACTGCCCGCTCTAGGCTCACCGGTAGACTCGATAACCCTTTTTGATAATTCTTTGAAAAGGGCTCTTGCCTCCGGACCCCACGGTCCCGAAGTCTCTACTCCAAAAGGCACAAAAATGAAGCTGCTATCCAGGTTTTCATATTTACGCCTCTTGGCCTGCTCGGCACTGGAAGCAGCCGCACCTACCATTGACGAAGTGGCCTGGATGTGTGATTTTATTATTTTTGTATTTTTTTAAATATTAATTTTATATGGCTTATTTTTTAGGTTTTATTTTTATTTAATATTTTGTAATTATTACTTATTGACGGATTGACGGGAGTGGATGAAAACACCTGACTACTCATGAAGCTACTTTTAAATTTATGGTACTACTAAATAAAATGGATAATAATAACTAGCTGACCCGTGCAACTTCATCTGCACCAAATCGGTTAAAAAAACAAATAAAATGAAATTTTCTAAAAATGAATCCTAGCTATATCGATTTATTGCACCCGAAACCCCCGGTATACTAAATTTCATGAAAATCGTTGGAGCAGATTCCGAGATTCCAATTATATATAATAATGAATATATATATACAAGAATTGCTCGTTTAAAGATATAAGATATATGTTTGAATGTTTTGTTTTTATTATTTTTGAATTTGAGGTTATTGTTATTATTTTTGTATTTTTTTAATTATTAATTTTATATAGCTTATTTTTTAGGTTTTATTTTTATTTTATTTCTTGTAATTATTACTTGTTATTGTTAAATTCTTTTAATAGCCC
The DNA here is from genome assembly GCF_905163445.1 of Pararge aegeria. NCBI lineage: Eukaryota > Metazoa > Arthropoda > Insecta > Lepidoptera > Nymphalidae > Pararge > Pararge aegeria. Next base: position 5,588,177 of record NC_053206.1, on the reverse strand, counting down.
AGGGTAGACGAATTGGGCAACTGTAATGTCTTCACGGGATGCGTTACTAAATAAATAAATAAATGTCTGTTTTATAACAGGCCTATTCGAATATTATATAATAGATATTACAAAATACATATACTTTATTTTTCATTTATTGGTATAAATTACTTATTTAACATTAATTATTTTTATTTTAAGGCACAAAATTTTTCATATTTTAATAACTTTGATTTTCTTCATATTTAAATCAAAAATAATTTTTTTGATAATTTATATTGTCCTATTTATTTCACTAATCCTTAAACCTTGAATATAAATTTTGATTTTATGTTTACAAGGCACAGTAACACAATTTACTCTACATATTGAGTTATTATATTATTATATATTGATTGAATGAAGAAGACTCACCACTTCCACTCCTGGTTCTCCTTGATGGTCAGAGTGAAGACTCCCTCGAATACTAGCAGGAGGATTGGAGACGCAAGATACCAGAATTCGTTGTTATTTTTGAAATATGTCACCTGCCATATAGCCATGATGCCGTGGCAAGCGAAAACCAGCCTTGTTATCACCGCTTTAATAGTAGCGAGAATTTTACCTATGTTCGCCATTTTGTTTTTTTTTGTTTTGGTTTGTATTTGGAATACTTAATTGGTGATTAACATTTTTGTTAAAGAATTTTGATTTAGAGTTTGTTTATATAGATTTTATTTACGGGATTTTTGTTTTCTAATTAACAATTTTTTTCTTTGAATGCGATTAAATTGAAATGTTATTCATCTTCTGTAAATATTTTTCTCGGGATACGTAAAATATATCATTATTTTGAAGTAGTTTTTTTTATTATATTCGTTGGATATTAATTATACCCAAATATTTTGTTTTCCATATTTAATAATTTTATGATAATTGAAGTATTTCGATTGATTTTTAATTGTTTTTTTCTAAACTTCTATTCACTTTTTCATTGTTACAAACGAGGAATATTTCGGGTAATTTATTTATTTTCTTAAATCGTGTAGATATTACAAAATATACTTTATTTTTCGTTTATTGGTATAAATTACTTATTTAAACATTAATTATTGTAATTTTAAGGCACAAAATTTTTCATATTTTAATAACTTTGATTTTCTTCATATTTAAATCAAAAATAAATTTTTTGATAATTTATATTGTCCTATTTATTTCACTAATCCTTAAACCTTGAATATAAATTTTGATTTTATGTTTACAAGGCACAGTAACACAATTTACTCTACATATTGAGTTTTTAATAACATTTTTATTGTTTGAAGGCACTTTTTATTTTTTTAGTCTTCGGTAGTCGGTTTGAACTACATAACTGCTTGTTACGGACTTCGGACAGACCACAATGTCTCCTGAAAGAGAAATAGAATTCAACGAACATGCACGGTTGTGAATCAAAAGTTGTTGATATACATTGCTGGCTTTTACCTTGGTTTGTGAAATTATAAAAGAAAACTAGTAGGGGGAAATTTAAATATTACGTAAGCTGATTTTTTACAATTATTTATTTCCCCTCCCCTTTTGTCAGCAAAAGTAAGCAAAGCTTTTACACCCTCTACTGACATAAACATTGGTATATATGCATTTTTCTTTAATGTGTGAGTTAGCCTATGGCTGCAATCTCACCTGGTGGTGATGATGCAGTCTAAGATGGTAGCGGGCTAACCTGTTGGGAGTATGGTAGTCATACTCCTAATCGGTTGAGACGCGACATCGCACCGGAACTGTAAATCGCTTAACGGTACGTCTTTGTGCGTAGGGTGGTTACTTACCACGACCAAAGACTCCCACAAGACCAGGCCACAGAAAATACAGAAATTGTAAATTACCAAATTGCCCTGTCGGGAATCAAACCCGCGACCTCCTTTAATTCACAGCGCTCACCGTTGCGCCAGTGAGGTCGTTTCTTTTCTGAATGAGAAGGGTTACAGTCCAACAGCCACTGGAAGACTTTTAGCATTGAGAACGCCCAAGCATACAGATTTCCTCACAATGTTTTCTTTCACCATTGAAACAAATGATATTTCATTGCTCAAATAAACAACGCACGAAAAGTTAGAAGTCCTGTTAAACCGTGTAACTTACCGTAATTTGTTCATGGTTTGTTTAAGCAAATGTTATTAGCACTACGAAGTTGTGATCCTCCTTTTTAGTTGTAAAGTTTAATTGTCAATGAATGTTTCTGGATTTAATTTTTTTTATAAGAATCGTAATACTTTGGATGCCCCTGACCTGCTTTATCAGATAAGTATCAATGTTCCCCGTCGTATTCCTAGATACCCAGAGTCAAAAACCTTCGCTCCTAAATTTTCCAACACTAACCTAGGACAATTCTCCTATTAACCGAATGACTAATCTTTTTAACAACTTAAAAAACCCTGACATTGACATTTTTCACGACACTTTATTTAGCTTTAAGGCGAAATTGTACTTAGAGTAATATTTTTCAAATTCTTTTTCTTAATTGTTTTAAATTTTTTTATTTTTATTTTAATTTTAATCATTATTTTCATTTGTTTAATCTTATTATTTTTGTTTTTGACTTAATTTAATTATTTTTAACCGGACTTACTTTAATGTTGTGTATACCTGTAAGTGATAACTGTACTCGGACATTAAACTATAATGTAAAATTATTAATGATAATACAGTGTATCGTTGGTATATCTAATGAAATAAATAAATAAATAAATAAGAATACATGTATTATCCTCGTTCTTTATCCATACCCTGTGAACGCCACTGATAACTCTACCACCAAATAATACGTGACGACTGAGAGAGTTCAGCATGTACTGGCCACCAACCAGTCTGCCAAGCGTGGTTATACTTGGCAAACCCGGGAAAGGCCTTTCGTCCATCAATGGACTTTTGTAGTCTATTCATGATTCACGTACATCAAATAGTACCGCTAACGATATCTAATAAAACTATGAAACAGTTTTGGAGTTACGGTGGAACAAATAGCTAAACTCATCTAGTTAAAAACACGCAATGTATACAAAACGTTGAAAAAAATACGTTATCCAGGTAAAGCTGTGCGCGCGCATCCCTAAAATTAACCAATTGGGATGATAGCTGGCAAAAGGGCTGGGAGTGTTACCAACTAAACATAGACCTAAATAACATATCATAAGACCTTATGTACTAGAATTTAAAGTTGAAAATCGTATACAAATTAGTTATTTGATTACAAATACGTTGGTAGTGTTAAAAACTTGAAGATACAGCTACATAAGTTAGTTTACGCTCTTAATTTTTTAGGAATAAGGTTGAAATTAGTATAATAACGAGTTTTTGACTTGCAATAGAAATGGGAAAATTGCAAACCTGAAAATAGGGTTGCAACAATTTGTAAACGCTCTTATGCAGAAGAAATTAAAGTTTAATTTGCTATGAAAATGGTTTTTCATTGTATACAGGTTAAGAAAATTGCTAATAATAAAATGGAGTTACGAAAATGAGCGTACGCTCTTATGACGTATGCAATAAAGTTGAAATTAGATTGTAATTTTGTTTAATGGGGTGTTTTTTTTTTAATTTGTATCCGAGGGTAGGAATAGTTCCGATAGTCATTTGCGAGGATATAAAAGGTGAGTCATCGTGTTTCAAGTTAATTTCGTGTATATATTTTATGTTGCTTCACTTGTATGTTTTTTTACATCACTCGTGCTACAATTAATTATTACAAGACGGCATTACATATCGTAGCATAACGTCGAAGTAGTTTAAGCAGTGTTTTTTTAAGCTCTGACATTTCAAAAAAGCTGTTTAACCACTTTTTTTTGACGGCCGACTGGCGCAGTGTACAGCGACCCTGCTTTCTGCGTCCTAGGCCGTGAGTTCTATACCCACAACTGGAAAATGTTTGTGTAATGAACATGATTGTTTATCAGTGGGTGTTTATCTGTATATTATAAGTATTTATTTATGTGTATTACATTCATAAAAATATTCAACAGCTATATGAGTACCCATAACACAAGCTACGCTTACTTTGGGGCTAGATGGCGATGTGTGTATTGTCGTAGTATATTTATTTAATTATTCCAACGTTATGCCACTTTTATTAATATTTCAGAAGAAGAAGAAGTCTTTATTGCACATACAAATAGAAAGCTAGGCTAACAAAACAAACGGTAGTACCAAATATTAACGTATATGTTTTATTTATTTATTCCAACGTTATGCCACTTTTATTAATATTTCAGAAGAAGAAGAAGAAATCTTTATTGCACATAAAAATGGAAAGGAAGGTTAACAAAACAAACGATGATACCAAATATATGCGCAAAGGCTGCCTTGTCGCCTGAAGCGATCTCCTCCAGACAACCTATGGTTGAAGAAACATGGGAATAGAGGTAATGTTCAAAAATCTGGAAGACTATCGATTTTCAGCCGTAGGTAAACAGGCAGGAGACAAAAATTATATCCCCCGATTATATACCCTGAAAAGGGATAAAATTAACGTGCCCACCTGCACGGCAAAGTTGACTAGGAGAAGTTCACCCACGTTTATTATTCCACATATATTATTTGGATATTATTTCCACTTGTGCGCCAGTACTGTGAGAGTTGATAAAGCAAATTCAAATTCAAAATTTCTTTATTCATGTAGGCCTATCACAGGCTCTTATGAAGCGTTCATACATATTTGTTTACATAATTGTAACGGGATGGTGATAACTTCGTTCGCCAACTTAAATCTAAAGCTACGAGGGTTCCAAACGCGCCCTGGTCTAAGAAGAGCCCACAACAAACTTAGCCGGGTGAATTATATATTCATTAAATTTCAAATTAATTTACAATATTAAATTAAGCTGTGGGAGATGATCAAATTTTTATTCTTTAGCTGGGGATACAATAGCCTTTATTATTAACAATCTTATAAATTACATTTCACCTTATTCTACTTATAGTACCACCAAAATATTTATTTAATTTATTTATCATAGGTCAAAGTCTAGTATATCTTTATTCAAGTAGGCCCATAGGTGGCACTTTTGATGCGTACATAAGAATTACACGGTAGTGAGATGATGGCGATAACCACATTCGTAAACTTAAAACTAAAGCTACGAGGGTTCCAAACGCGTCCTTCTCTAAGAAGAAGCCCACAACAAACTTGGCCCGGTGTTTTTTTTTTGTTATCACCATCTCACAATGTCATTTTAAATTATTAGAAGAGCAACCTGGTTAGAGCAATAATTTACACCCAAGCTTTTTTATCGATTACGTAGTCTTTTATACTATAATAGGACTTTTCTATAAGGTTTCTGTGTTTTAGGTGGGTACATGTACACGTAAAGTAAAGTAATTATAATAGTTATACAAACAAAAGCGTACCTCACATCTTATATTGGTGTGTGTGTATAATAAATGTATGTAATGGTGCAATTTAAAATCTACTGTCCCTGATTTAGGTAAAAAAATCGGTTGTCTGTAAATTCGGTTTACTGACGATAGTTAAGTATGGAACGACTTGTTGTCCAGGGGAAAGTGGAAGGCAAACGGTCACGTGGTCGATCACCCACGCGTCGGACCGACATAATTAAAGCTACAACACAAACCTCCATAGTCCAATGTTCCAGAAACGCTGAAGATCGTGACAAGTGGAGGCGCATCGCGGGGTCTGCTGTAGGCAAAGAAAAAGAACCATCGTCAACCACGACCACTCTGTCAAGAGTGAACGACTAAGGAGGAGGAGACAATGTCATAAGACAATACTGATGGAATGGTTGCATTTTTCAAAAGAAAATTTTAAATTTTATTTGTTTGATAGATTTTTTTATTTTTATTTTTTTATTCTTCTTTTTAAGGACTTTTACAGAACAGCTGCATGTCAGCCCTATAGATATCTTTCTATCGATATAGAAAGTAGATAGATGGAAATCACAATTGAATTGATCAAGTTACATTTATTTGTACGCATGAATACAATTATATCATATCATCATCGTTGCTATAAACAATTGACACCACATTCACTTTGCACTGCACTTCATACTTGACGAAAACATGTTAATGTATTATTGTATAGCAGCTGTCCACGCGGGCGCATCGCTCACTCAAGTAAGAGAGAGGCAGATGTCGAACGCTGCCGAGCGCGGAGGCCGATTGTGCCTCTTTGTCGCCCGTTCCGAGCTCTCGCTTGCACTTCAAGTCTTAAATGGAACGCCTCAGAGCGTGGTAACGCCGCATGAGTCATGTTTTCCGTGCGTGCAGCCGGCTCCATCGAATTATGAGACGTTGTCACGTCAAAAACTGTATTACAGGCGACAGTGCTGTCCTTAAATGGTTGTCTCGATGATTGAGTGTATGATTGTGCGTGTGTGAGTTTGCGTCGCGTAGGTACTTGTACTCGCGTATATGTTTGCTTATACAAGATAATTATTATATTAAGTTATAAATATACATATATAAATTTGTTTGCGTGTGTTTGTAGGTGTTTATAGGTATGTGTGTGTGTGTGTGTTTAACATATTATTTCGATCCTAAGAAGTTTTTCAGTTTCAGCATATGATTTTGTCAGTATCCACTCTTTTACACATTTTTTACAGTTATTTTTATTTAGGGGGTATATATATATATTTCTCTATTGATAATATAATTATCTCCTGCCCATGGTAGCCGTGCTGGTGGTGGGAGGACGGAGGTTTCGGCCGTGGCTAGTTACCACCCCATAGACAAACACGCGCCGCTAAGCAATTTAGCGTTCCGGTACGATGGCGCGTAGTAAGTTCAAAACCATCGTCTTTAAATTGTAAGGAACACAGCCTTAAAGTTGCCGCCCCGTGCCCACCAACCCAAGGCGTAGGTGTCGGTGTAGGTGTATCCCGTCAGACCGGAACACAGCAATGCTTCTTAGCGGCAAAAATAAGCTAACACTAATCAGCGTGGTGGGTCTAAGCTCTATATATCTCTCCTTGACAGAGTAGTGTACCCAACAGTGGAGCTTCATATGTTGAGGATGAATAATTAAACTTTGAATTGTGAATGTAAGTTAAAAAGTCGTCATGTATTTAAATATGAAGTAAAAAATAATAAATACTTTTATCCATGCAAAAAAAACTAACAAAACAGTGAAAAATCTCATGTATTTAATCATAAACTCAATTAGAATTCTTTCATGCTCGTTTTATTGTTAAGTGAAAAATGCTCCTTCAGACACAATAGTTTATAAACAAGCCTAGTTATATGGTTTTACTAGTCATCTGTCGAAACATATCTCATAACTTATATATATTTTTTTTTGTTATTTGTACACAAATAAAACACAGACAGAAGCAGTAACAAATGGCGGCCTTATCGCTTTGTAGCGATCTCTTCCAGGCAACCTTAGGATAAGGAAAACAAAAGGATAACATACTGCAGGATGTGCATATTAAAAAAATACATACTATATTTGAACTAGATTACACAATTTGAACTAGAATATACAAATAAATATTTAAAAAAAAAATAAGAATAGTAAACTAATATATACTTTAACATACATAATAAATACATTAATAACAGTAAATACTATTACAAGTCTTCTTTAATGTAAACTATAGTGATATTGTTGTAGTATATTTATTTATTTATTTATATCGTAAACTTAAAACTAAAGCTACGAGGGTTCCAAACGCGTCCTGGTCTAAGAAGAAGCCTCATCAAACTTAGCTGCGTTTTAAACAGCAACAACAATTTTAGAGCAATAATTCACAACCAAGCATTTTTATCGATTACGTAGTCCTTTATACTAAAATAGGGCTTTTCTATAAGATTACGTTGTATTAACTTAGTCGCCTCGTACGATACCCGCGGGAAAAGGAGGGGTGGGATGGTGACAACTGTAGGTATTCTGCTTTGCCGTCACCACAAAGCAAAGGGTAAGGCTGAATCTGCCATACGTCTATCAGGTAGGCCATTTTTGACTAAATCATTCTTTGCGATTTCAGTCGAGGCCTAAGTAGCTTTTAGTGAAATAAAAAAAAAATTCAACAAACAGAAAATTCTGATAAATTTTTATCAACCAGAATGATTGGTATAGAAATTTCCTATTACTAAAACATTCAGAGATTATCTAAGCGGAACTATGAAGTCGAATTATGAACAGTTAGTACCTACACAACAAAATAAAATAAGAATCACAATGTTTGCGAAACGATTTGTTTTGGTAATGGTTAACTTTTATTTGAATGGTAAGTACCTAGTTTTTAATTTTGGAAATGAGTGATAAAATCTTTGCCATAAAGGTTTAAAAAAAAAAAAATTACCCACCTTTTCACCTTTTAAATATATCAGATTTTTCAACATCTTTGGTTAGCTAGACGACCTCCCTGGGGCAAACGAGAGGTTTTATATGTTGAAGGTCGCAGGGTCGGTCCCTGGCAAAATAACAACCGCATTGCCATCTATTTTTAGGGTACATGGTGGGTCCCTGCTCTAATGCCCTCTCTTCTATGCGACAGACCTGTGCTCAATATTACCATCGTATTGACTTTCATTTTAAAATAAGTTATTAATGATTCTTAATTTACAGTAAATTTTACGAACGCATTCTCAAAAATATTGCTCAAAATAGAAGACCCCGATGCTATAAGCAATGATTATTATGAAAGCTTTATCGATAAAACGGATTACCGAAACTTTAGAACGTACGATGACCTAGAGTTAATAAGTAAAGCTCTTGAAATTATAAAAAAAGAAAAAAGTGATAGTACGGCTCTAGAAATAAACAAATGTCTAGATGTTGTAAATATGAAAAAGAAACTCAACTGTATTAAAAGACTTATATACAAAGAAAAATCTGATAGTGATAATAAAAAGCCGTATTTCTATACGAAATTATTTAATGATGAACCATTTCCTTTAATGAAATACAAGCATAACCTCGATAATGGTTTCGTTGATTTGACTAAATCGGGAAACGATGCAAAAAGGACGTTTCATACTCTATTTAAATTTTCCGATGACTATTTAGATATTAACGACCTATTAAGAGCTGGTACAGAAATGGTTGATGAAAAATCAATAGCACCGAATAAAATAAAAATCCTAGATGAAGCTCAAAGTTTGAGACAGTTAAAGAATTTCTCCCAAGATTATTTAGATGTTAACGATATATTAAGGACGAGTAAAAATGCTAAATCGACACCAGAAAGAATAGACAATGAGAAGGCTAAAATGAATGTATACGTTTTTAAGCTTCTACCAATTAAGGAAGGGGTGAAAATTATGAGAAGGTATAGAACTATTGACACCAAAGGCAATGAAAATAAGAACATACTGAGATCAGCTTCAGAAGAAAACGATTCAAGTTCATCCAGCGAATCTTCAGAATCAAAAGAAGAAAGAGTAATAAGAAAAGGTAAAAAATGGAAGAGACCGAAAAGATTTCAAGTTATCAATAAAAGCGTTGAAGAGGACGTATCCTCTGAAGAGGACAGCAGCAACGAAAGCGATATACCGATTCAAAGACCTATAGAAGTACCGAAGAGGGGGAAGAAAATGGTCTTTTATATGCAAGCACCTGGTAGAATATATAAAACAGAAAAAGAGAGTAGAAGAAGACTCCCTCATTTCTTCCCAAAAAGGTACCATTGGAATGAGGAGGAAATGAAAGACTTGAGGGATTATTGGTTTAACGGACCGCAGGGGAAATACCGGGGGCACTATAAAACACCTTATTAATTAAACTAAGTATTTTTATATACCCTATCCTTATTATTATCATTATCAAGTATCAAAGTTCATTCGATTCAAGAAGGCGTAATATAAGCACTTTTGAAACGTCAAGTCAGGTCTGTTTGTAGTGACTGTACCACCGGTTCGGAAGGCGAACCGAGAAGATGCCGGCAAGAATCTCAGCAGTTACTCTTTCTCAACATCAACAATTAACATTTTACATTTTAACATTCATTTTTCTATATTGTGGGAGTTGAAAGCGGAGCTGGATGCTTCCAAGCAACCTTGTTATTAAGAAATTCATCAATTGTATAGTAACCTCACTGTAATAAATGTGTTTTAACATATTCTTTAAACTTATGCATTGGTAGGTCCGAAGTTACCTTAGGAATCATTTTATAAAAGTCTATACTCAATCCCACAAATGACGTCTGCACGTTTCGCAGACGATATGCAGATGCCACTAATTTATGACCATTTCTTGTCAGTCGACTGTTTATATCCACTTTTTGTTTATATAGACTAATATGTTGTCTTACATATACTACATTATTATCAACCAACTACTGGCCCACTACATAGATTTGCACACTCGCAAACGAGGTGTCGTTGTCAAGATGGAATACTTCAACATCAGTGTAAAATTAACCTTATTATCATTAATTAAAGCACAAATTTGGCTATAATTTACATCGGGCTTTTGACTGAACGTTTGTAACACAAAAATCAGAAGTACTGGATTTGTGACTCTAAGTCGAGCTTCATTAAGTCCATTTTACTCTCTCCTCTGCGACTCTGATTGCGAGCGAGCAAATCATAAGGGGCCAGACTCTGTCAGTATGAGCCCTAGTCCACAACGTTGACCAAGTACAGATAGGTAGACTTATGGAGAATTCCTATAAATAATATACATAAATACTTATAATTTACATATAAACACCCAGACACTGAAAAACATTCGTGTTCACCACAAACATTTTCCAGTCGTGGGAATCGAACCCACGGCCTTGGAATCAGAAAGCAGGGTCGCTGCCCACTGCGCCAATCGACCGTCGTGTTTGTAGGTAGGTTATAGGTATGTGTATCGGTCTCCACATTACCGAACTAAATGGCGCCACAAAAATGCTGCATCGCGCTAGCGAAGTGTTCACAAAAATTTACTATATAGACAACTTCCAAAGACAATGTTTGGCGCGCTGTATGCTGACGACGCTGCCTACTTTACTACGTCGCTCTCGGGCCCACACGCAGCCCTAAAAATGCGAGCACTGGACGCACTTCCCACATGGCTGAAGGACTGGCGACTCAAGGCCAACGTGGACAATTGGACGGTCGGCATGGACTCCGTACCCCCTGGGGTTCGCTTCTGGGAGAAACCGTCGATTGGTCCCCCATGGCTGAGTACCTAGGGGTCACCATCGACAGAGGTCTCTCGATGCGAACTCACGTTAGGAATGTGGTCGCGCAGTCGCGCACCACACGCTACCTCCTCCGTGCCATGTTGGCATCCCACCTGCCTCTCCGTGCGAAGCTGGACATCTACAAGATGTACGTTCGTACGCGACTCACTTACGCGGCCCCAGCGTGGCACGCGCTGGTCAGCGAGACGGGCCGCAAGTCGCTGCGAGCGCAACAGTCTTTAGCGCACCGCACCATCTCCCGAGCACCACGCTTCGTACGGAACCAGGTCATCGCCAGGGACCTGTGCATGGAGAGCCTAGATGAGTTCATCCGCCGTCAGATCGGATGTGCCCGCGCCGATGGAGCGCGAGCCCAACACCTGTGGGGAATCGAGCCATCCATCCGCGCCCGCCGGACGACAGAGGCCTGCCACATGACCTCCTGGACATTTAAACCCTTCCTCACCGCTGGCTGATGGGCACTTGCCAATTCACATTGGTAAGCTCGACCTCACTGACGTAAGCCCCCCACGGACATACCAAGTCGCCGCAACACCGCTGTTCACCGACACATCGCAGGCTTGATCCGCGACTCTACGCGGACATGACACCACGGACCCACCCAGTGACCGGTCTGTAGTTGCAGACGGCGCTGCCACCACCGAAAAGGGGCCATCGCCCTGAACGGTTACCCCGAGCCTCATTAGGAAGACTCCAATGTTCGGACCTCGGTCCCCGAGCACGATGTCCCGCCCGGAGGAAGATCTTCCTATTGATACGGTCGAGCGTATCACCATAGCTCCCGTACATATATCTACTCACGAGCGATTATGAACCTTGAATCATTTACAACAAGGTTAAATGTAACAGCCAGTCCACGGCTGGATCTAATGTATTTCCGAACGGCAGGGTTTTCCAATAAACAGCACGCTGGGCAGACGGGTTGGTGTTCGCAGTAGGTAGTAGTTGCACAGAGGACGATGCTGCCCACTCTCCTTTATTTTTTTTATTCGCCTCGTACGACACCCGCGTAAGAGGAGGGGTGGTAACTGTATTATGATCTGCTGTCATCGGCTTTGTAACAGCACTAAAGATTAAATTTTTATTTAATTAAAAGCGGCTACCTGCGACGCGCTTAATGTCGTCTGTCCACCTCGTTGGGGGTCGACCAACGCTGCGCTTACCAGTTCGCGGCTGCCATTCCAGCACCTTGGGACCCCAACGTCCATCCTTTCTCCGAACTATGTGCCCGGCCCATTGCCACTTCAGCTTCGCGACTCGTTGAGCCATGTCGGTAACTCTGGTTCTTCTACGAATCTCCACATTACTGATTCGATCGCGTAGAGATACTCCGAGCATAGCTCTCTCCATCGCCCGCTGAGTGACTCTGAGCCTTTTTATGAGGCCCATAATATACTATGAGAAGCAGGCGTTACTTTGCGGAAATCCATGAAATATTATGAAAATTAAGCCTAATTTATACTCCGCGAAAAGCAGGAGAATCTGTATGTAATTATAAATTAATGAATTGTTAAGTCTTAACAATTATTCACTGTAAAGTCAACATCTCCTGAGGATGCTCCAGTTTCTGAGCGAAACGTGCGTAGAGGGTACATTGCCGAAGATCTGTTTGGTGTGGAGTATAAGGATTGAATAAATTATAAATTACACCATACAGATTCTCCTGCTATTCGCGGACTATAAGGCAAATTAAGCTTAATTTTCATAAATACATTTTACAAAACTATTTAGGAAAAATTAACTAAGTCGCCGACAGAACATAATGGGGTAAATGAAACGCCAAAATAAATTGGAAAAAAATATATATTCACTGGATAAAACAACAAAAATATCAACAATCTAATGATCTTATCTAAAATGCGCAATTTACACAAATCTTATAGAAAACACATCATGAGAATAGTAGTCCAAGAGACAGTGGGCGAAATTTTAGTAAAGTTCACACATTCTATATCTGTAATCCTATACCCACATTCAGTGGCGTGCATAGTCCTCGGAAAAAACTTTTAAAAAATAGTCCACTATCTCTTGGTCTATAGAAATATAATCAGTAATCATAATAAAGAATTACAATATCTACAATAATGTAGGAAAATAGGTAATAATAATTAATACTTCAAAAATGGCAACACCACGTAAGGATTTCGACGGAATACTACCAAAAAGTTTCGACAATAATACCTCCGAGTTTCCATCGAATGGTAGAAAAATGGCTTTACGCTGGCAACACTTAATTTCTAAGTTTGACATTAGAATTGCCGCCAAAATTTATAGAACGCCTAGTTTAGCTGTGACGACCTTGAACTATACAGCTAGGCTGGGCTGTCTATAAACACGAAGAGTCAATATTTACTTTGACATTTGATTGCGGGTGACACACAGGTCAATTCTCCAGTAGTAGAAGGGTATAAAAGATTAGACCCGTCCCGCTGCTCTAATGCAGTTTGGCGGGCTTACATAACGATTATTATTATTAGGAGTTAGCGATAATAATTAATCGGCACCAAAACGACTTTAAATATTTAAATCCAAAATACCAATCAAATGTCAAAATATATATATTTGTTTTGGAAAATTATTAGGATAATGATTGGAAATGGATTAAGAAAAACTACATGCAGCCCACGATATACAGTTTTATAAAAAGTTATTCACTAAAAATATTATTTTAACTGATTTTTAATTTTATATAAAAATTCGCATCTACGTTTGCAAGTGTCGAATATACAAGAATGTGTCAAAATCGTGTCAGCTTTTTACGCGCAAGTGTCAATTTAATTTTAGGAATAATGTTGAGTGCACCTTTTTCTTTTTATTCCAATAAAAAAATGGAAGATGGTTCAACAACAGTTTCGTCGATTAACGCATTCGATTCATTTTGATATCGAACCGAATTCAAAATTTCTAGTATTTGAATGTAATAATGTTATCATTATTGTTCAGTCATCGATGCACATTAAATAAAAAATATTTAATCAAATCGAACGCTATGAAAGTCACGAACAGTCTGCATTTTTTCTATTGAAATATAATGAACGAGGTGGATATACGATTACAATTTTTGAAAGTACATAGTAATATAAAACCTGCAGGCCGCATTTGAAAAAAAAAATCCCAGTGTCAAAAAAGTGTGGCTCAAGAACTGCTGAGAAATTTAAAAAAAACTTAAAAACAAACCAGCTGGCATCTAGGTTTGGCATATTTAGGTAAAGCTTAAGAACCACTTAAAGCTTAGCTGTGTTCTAACACCCCTTCAAATTTATTCACCAACTCTCGGCCTATAACAAGAACATGTCGAATTATAATGTGGAATTAATCTGAATGTCTTTAAATAAGGCTGCCTTTACACCAGATATACGCAGATGCATAGCAAAGGTAAAATATAATTTTGAGTGCAGAGTTTTTTTTTTTTATCCGGGAACATTCACCTCTTTCCTATATAAAGATCTCTAGGCAATATTCAAAATAATTGAAAACTTCTGCATTTAGAAATTCGATTTTTTTGTTCTGGTGGACAACATCAACATTTATTGTATTGTTAATGCCGTCGCACCGCGCCGCTGTCACTCGATATAGGTTGCTTCTTATGCACCCAACTATTCATTTAGTTGACTTTATTGGAAAGAAGAAGAAGCAAGCGTTAATTTGCGGAATTTCATGATATATTATGAAAATTAAGCATTTTTTTTTACCGATGAATTTTATTGGACCATTTAACTTGGTCAATGTAGAACGACAAAATAAACGATCGTATCGTATTTTTGGTTTTAATTTCAATTGTTTTAAAAGAGTCCGAAAGACCTCTGCGCAGTTATCGATTAAAAGTATCGTATAGTCATCGTACTATATTTTTATTTTTTATTTTAACTCTTTATTTGTACACCACTATGAAGTTAAACAAATAAAAGAAGAATAGAAATATTAGTAGCAGTAGAAAAAAAAAGGCGGCCTTATCGCTTGGTAGCGACCCAGGCAACATTAGGATTAGGACAACATGATGTCCTTATTATATACACATTTATATAACTTTAGAAAAAAAAACCCTTAACTATGCATCCATCCATTGTGAAATGACAGCCTGAGGGTTTACACAGACATGTCAGTCAGTCAGTTTTTCAGATAGGAGTGTCATAACGAAACTGCAATGTTTCCTACTAGATGTCGCTACAGTTACTATGAGACAGATATAAAAGGCATATAATATTTTCATTCATCATTGATTGATAGCAGTAGCTTAGTGGGAAAAGCGCTCAGGCCGCGATTGCCAGAATCCCAGGTTCAAATCATGTCGGTTCCAAAATGTCTGTTTGCCTTTTAAAATTTATGAAATCGATATAATACCTCGAAGTGTAGGTAAGAATACTAATAAAAATTATGAAACTGTGCACCGACTGACATGTCTAAATAAACCCTAATAATAATAAGTTTATATATAATACACAAAAATCTTTTTAAGCTCATTTTAAGCTAAACATAGTTACTTCGCGTTGATAAAATAGAGGCTTTTAAACTACCTCGAATTTCAGCTTCGGCTTCGTCACAATATATCCTTATTTATTATAAGAGAGGTATTTAGAGTTCAAGGCCACCACGCTACCCCAAAGCGGGTCCCAGGAAACCGCTGATCGCAATAGTGTAAGTGTCAAAGTTTTAACACTAAATCGCATAGCGGCACGTCTTTGTCAGTAGGGTAGTAACTAGCCACGGCCGAAGCCTCCCACAAGACCATACCAGAGAAAATTCAGATATTCATTATAAATTCCACAATTGGCCCTGCCGGTATCGAAGCAGGGCCTTCCAACTTAAAACTACAAAGCTCACCGCTGTGCGAGGTAGGTTGCCAATATCGCCACTATTTTGTCAAAGGGAATCGAACTATCGCTAAATAAAAATAGTAATTTTTATTACATACGTGGAAAGCATAGGCATATTAAAAAACAGTTTTATTGTCTGTCCGTATACCAACAAAATGATCAAGCTATAAATAAATACTCCATAGTAATATTTCTACCAAAATGGTAGTTCTTTTCACGTAACGCACAATTTTATATTAACGGATGTGTATTGAAACAATAAATAATTATATTATTACCAAGAAAATTAAATTTTAGCGAAAATATTCATACTAAGTATAAGGTGACAGTATCTAACCTAGTTATTTATCATTATGTGTTGTCTACAATTTCTACTAAAATGGTAGCTTTTTTAACGTTTTACAATACACAAGTCAATAAAGTAAATTCATAAATTATTATAAGTTTAAAATAATGCAGCAGATTTGAAAGGAGGCATTTTTCGGCCGTCGCACCCTAAAAATAAAAGTTGCAAAGAAACCTTTTTTTATTATTCAATCTGATCTACATGATAAATAATAGAGTAAGTCAAAACAGTTATTGCTCAAAAAGAGAGTGTTTGTCTTTTTTTTTTTAATTTTCTAGTTATTTTTTCTTAAACAAGCGCTTCATAACTTCTAGATACTATTAAATAAAATTATCGTATATAGTATCACATCAAGTGGCCTTTGGCTTTGAATGCCTCTTCTCATTCGCCGTCCAATAAAAGTAAGTAAATAAATACACACAGACAGACAATAACACCGCGTCATAAACTAATTTTGGTCGATGTACAAATTATCATTATAACATTATTAATTATTATGTATTTATCGAACTTTAGATCACTGGCAACACTCAGTCTTTGTGGTAGAAAATCCAATTTAATAACGCTTGCAACACCATCGCTAGAACAAAGCCGCCGAAGAGGTCCCACGAGTGGGACGATGTGGGCACCCTGCCCACGTTCTGGGGTCTGAAGGCCGCTGCTCTTTGACCTTGGACAGATGATACATACAACGTATAAATGAAAACCAAAATAATACTTCACAGCCTTTAGAGGTGCATTATTTACTGTATCTGAGACTTATCTGTGAAACCGAAACGCTAATACTTTTTGAGTAAACCATTGCCACAGTTTTTACTGAAATAAATCAGATACAGCCCTAACATGACATGCAAAAGTAAAATCAAGTGACTCCTGTCACTTTATTAGGTACAAGTCGAGTAGCGTAGGTACTATGCATGTGACGGTCTTTTATCTTCAATAGGGTTGTCAAAAGTAAACAATTAGAATTTTTAAATTAGATATTTGAAATATAAATATGCTTATTTTGATTTAATATTTGTACAGGTTGATTCCTTATGAAATATACTTATGCACCATTCAACAGTATTTCGTAATTCCGTAACACGTTGTATATTAAACATATGCCTACTAATATTATAAATGTCAATGTAAGTCTGTTTGTTACGCTTTCACGCAAGAACGACTTAACCGATCCTCATGAAACTTTGTACACATATTCTCGGAAGTGTTAGAAGTATTATAGGATAGTTTTTATTCCGACATCAAGCTCGGTTCCTTTGGGAGAGGGGATGAAAGTGTTTGACGATTTTACACCATAACTCCGACAAATTATAACCGATTTAAATAATTATTTTTGTTCTATAGAGGTTATAATATGTGTTTAATTTTGCCCAAACTTTGTGTAGATCCAGAATGTGGTTGGAGACCGAGGACAGAACTCCTCAGCGGACAGCAGCAAACCCCTCATTTAAGGCTTAGCGATACTGAATACTTTAAATTTTTTTAGAACTACCACTAAATTGAATGTCACATCAAAAAACAAAATCAACCGCAGACGAAGTTGCGGGCAACAGCTAGTTGTTAACTATGTTTATTATTTGCTACTATTATTTTTCACTTACTATACTATAGGAAAAAATAAACTTAAAAAGTAGGATACAAAGGGCGGCCTTATCGCTTAGTAGCGATCTCTTCCAGGCAACCTTAGGATTAGGAAAACCAAGGGAAACCGATTGGTGGGGTGTATTATTATTATATGCATACTTACGAACAATTACACACTAATACTTATCAAGATTACACACATAAAATACTAATAAAAATAAACTGTGCATACAATTCTACAATAAACTACCAATTGACATCTTGGAGATGTCTCTTAAAAAGTTCAAAGTTTGTATTAAACGTAAGCTTATAGAAAAGTCCTATTATAGTATAAAGGACTACGTAAACGATAAAAAAGCTTTGGTGTAAATTATTGCTCTAACCAGGTTGCTCTTCTAATAATTTAAAATGACATTGTGAGATGGTGATAACAAAAAAAAAAAAAAAACACCCGGCTAAGTTTGTTGTGGGATTCTTCTTAGACCGGGACGCGTTTGGAACCCTCGTAGCTTTAAGTTTACGAATGTGGTTATCGCCATCATCTCACTATCGTGTAATTCTTATGTACGCATCAAAAGTGTCACCTATGGGCCTACTTGAATAAAGATATTTTTGACTTTGACTTTGAAATATATCCCCTTACAGGAAGGCTTCAAGAGTCATTCAGCGAGCGATTGAGAGAGCTTTACTGGAGGTATCTTTATGTTATCAAATCATACAGGAGGAGAAATAGAGTTACCAACGTAGCCTCGTAAGGCTACTCGCTACTCGAAATAAGGCTGCTCCGATTCTCTCATCCTTAGTTCAGAGGCCCAAGGGCTCCGGGAAGTATACAACGGGTTGCCTGGGCGTCTAGTAAGGCCAAAGAGAGTGACATGCTGTGGTGGGTTTTAGTTAGGGGTAAGTTTGGAAAAAGGAATAAAGTTGCTTATATACATATAGCGGTGAAAGCCCAGTGGGTGGGACTTCGACATCACTTTCGAGTGGCCGAGTTCGTTTTAAGAATTTAAAATATCACTTGCTTTAACGGTGAAGGAAAACATCGTGAGGAGACCTGCATGCCTGGGAGTTCTCCATAATGTTCTCAAAAGGCGTGTGGAGTCCACCAATCCATACTGGGCCAGCGTCGTGGACTACAGCCTTAACGCCTTCTCATTGTGGGAGTGGGGCGGTCAATATGATGATGTTGAACATACATATGAAAACTGTTTTTTTTTTTAATATACATTACTTGTATACATTACTTGTATAAAAGATAAAGTACCTTCGCTCAGACTGTCGACGGTTTTGGATAGGCGTTCAATCGCCAGCGTTTGTTCACGCAGCGACGCATCAATCGCGAACAGCGTCTGCTTGAGAGATCGCCTGAAACAAAAAAAAAAACAATATTAAAAAAAAACAGAATATCGGATTGTAGCGGCAGAGATTTTTTTTTTAATTTTGCAATTGCTTTAGCGAGCGAGCGATTTTAAAAAAAATTCGCGAGTTTTTAACGAAGCCATTCTTTTTGGAAAAGTCGCATACAGACATATGTATGGTTTGTTCTGTATCCACGTCACTATTGTGTAGAAATGTTACGATCGTTACGATAATTAAGTTGTTAAACGTAAGCTTATAGAAAAGTCCTACTATAGTATTAAGGACTACGTCAACGATAAAAATGCTTCGGTGTAAATTATTGCTCTAACCAGGTTGCTTCTTTAATGGTTTTAAGTGTCAATGTGAGATGGTGATAACAAAAAAAAACTAGCTATGTTTGTTGTGGGCTTCTTAAACCAGGGCGCGTTTGGAACCCTCGTAGCTTTAGTTTAAAGTTGACGAGTTTAGTTATCGCCATCAACTTACTTCGATGTCATATTTTACATGTAATGTACGCATCAAAAGTGCCTATTTGAATAAAGAAATATTTGACTTTGATAAAAGAATATCTCTATAACTTTTCGCGACTTTTTCAAAAATCGCTCGCTAAAGCGATTGCAAAATTCAAGAGAATTAAAGAAATCGTTTTATGGTGCAACTCTTTTTTTGAAATCTCATGCTTCATTAGAATGAAGCATGAGATTTCAAAAAAAGAGTACTAATTTAGAAGTCTAATTTTGTTGCAGTCTTCACTAAACTTAGGTAACGCTTAAATCAAATGCCTAATGATTTGGGTGAAGCGTAGATGAAAAAACGTTTCACCAACTCTTAGATGATGACTAACTAAACTAGAACTAAATGTACGATACCGATTCTGCGGTGCGCAATGCTTAGGAAACTGACACTTGACAGATGGAAAAAATATAAATTCGGTTTCGGTTCGGTTTTTGATAACCATACAAAAAACGAAAAATATGATATTACAAAATACCATGGATAAGTTAGGCTACATATAGAATTAGTTTGCTTTTTTTCCTTTAGTATAATTTTGTATATTTAGAAATTTATTTTCGCCAAAAATCGCTCACTCGAGCGATTCATTGAGAAATGTACCAACTTTTTTGCAAAATTTGAGGTTATAAAATCCGATGTTTAGCGCGACTTTTTTTACTATACCATAATATACTTACATAGAAGTCTTTGATCACCTCGCCAACTCGTCGTGGCTGTCTGTGTCGCTTCTCTTGGAGAGCTCGCCGGCACTTTGGGTCCGTACATTGCGTACCGACGCATTCATCACTATTTAATGTGGTGAAAGAGTACAGCGATTTTGCTGCCGTAAAAATAGTCGCACGATAAAACTATATAGCTCAATATTGCCGCGACTTTTCAAAAAACGCTCGCTCAAGCGATTTTTTTCCAAAAATCGTTTGCTCAAGCGAATTATTTTCAAAAATCGCTCGTTCAAGTGATTCATTGATAAATGTACCAACATTTTAAAGTTTTATATTGTAAAATTTTCGTTCATTCCTTCTTTAGCGCGACTTTTTACTTTATTATAAGATAGTAGATACTTACGTAGAAGTCTTTGATCGCCTCGCCAACTCGTCGTGGCTGTCTGAGTCGCTTCTCTGGGCGAGTTCTCTTATACGCGCCTCGCCGGTACTACGGGTCGGTACGTTGCGTATCGAC
Source organism: Pararge aegeria (assembly GCF_905163445.1). Lineage (NCBI taxonomy): Eukaryota > Metazoa > Arthropoda > Insecta > Lepidoptera > Nymphalidae > Pararge > Pararge aegeria. Next base: position 5,567,268 of record NC_053206.1, on the reverse strand, counting down.
GTCACTACGAAGTCATCTTCGTACTCTATCACCTCTTCCGGTTGCCAGGGGCTATAAAAACAAAATTGTAACCCTTGAACAAGTTAACTAAACAACAAATAAACTAGCTGTTACCTACGACTCCGTCCGCGTTTGTTTTTGTCTTCAAATCAGATTTTTAAGATGTGTATACTTGTAAAAAAAATCGGGTGTAATTATAAAATAGAACTTTTCCAATGAAGTTTTTTTAGGTGTCCTCCATTTTTTTAATCTCACGACGATATAAAATAATATTTCTAAAATATACGTACGTTTACGCACACCGAGTGATTCTCCAAATTAAAATGTCACTTTTTTTATTCTTTATTGCTTTTATAAGTGAATATAAATAGTTAAATGTTGAGAAAAAACACTATTTTTAACACCCTGATATTTTTAAATATCTTTTTATTATTTAAACTAATTAAATATCTTTTTATTGTTTAAAAAAGTTCTGTCTTGGACGTCCGTGTGTCTGTATGTGCGGATCCCGTATCTCGTGGTCACGATAACGAGCGAAATACTTCACTCATCGAGTTGGCTTTTTTTTATAGGGTTCAGTATTTTGAGGAATAGAAGCCTATTACTTTTCACGGTATAATCAGATGTAGTTTAATTATTATTTACAAATAATCTCAATTTTCTTGTAATGAATGAGATTATGAGGCGTGCACTTTTGGATTTTCCAACTATTGTCTTTTATTTTCAATTTTTTTTTTCTTCTTTTCTTTCCTTCGCAATTGAAAGGGGCAATAGGGCGCCAGCATTTTAAGTGCCATGCCCATAAGTGAACAGTTAGACGGCTTATATTTATTGTACATATTAAAAATTTCATTGGTAAAAAAAAAAAAAAAAAAAAAAGGTATTATCATTGTTGTATTAATTACTTACCTTGTATTCGTGTGATTATATTTCCAGCCCTGATCGGTGATTCCTGAAACATTTTTTAGTAAATTATGAATATAATAACAAACGCTAAAAATGTTTACTGATAGATTTCATTCGAATACTCTTTCTTCTATTTTGGGTGGGCAGAGCCTTTACGCTTTTATGGATTGCACGTCACTGTCGTTTAACCCCTATATCCCTTACACGGCATCATACAAGAGCGCACTGGAAACGGCGGTAACTAGAAAATACTAAGTGGCGTGCAGTTGGCGTTGCTCAAACCAGGTTGCTCTTCTAATAATTTAAAATGACATTGTGAGATGGTGATAACAAAAAAAAAAAAAAAAAAAACACCCGGCTAAGTTTGTTGTGGGCTTCTTCTTAGACCAGGACGCGTTTGGAACCCTCGTAGCTTTAGTTTTAAGTTTACGAATGTGGTTATCGCCATCATCTCACTACCGTGTGGTTCTTATGTACGCATCAAAAGTGCCACCTGTGGGCCTACTTGAATAAAGATATTTTTGACTTTGACTTTTGACTTTGACTTCATACATGCACAAAAGCACTGCATACCCTAAAATTGAAATATAGCCCGTATGAGAGGCGGATTTATACCATTTTATGCAATTTTCCTGCTGTATGCATACTCTGGTAAGAAACCCAGTGAACGCCACTGAAAATACTAAACATAGAAAAATACTATTTTATATTATTTAGATTTTGCAATTCTAAGGCAACTCGGCTTACATACTAACTTATTCCAACACAAAGCATAACATTTTAAGTTTGAATTTATTTAAGCCAAATTTCAAACATTCAGAAATTACAACATCTCACATCTCAAGATCACTTTTAGTGATAAGGCCGCCTTTGCACCCTAGCACAAAGTACTATTACTGTTTTCCTTGTATTTTTCCTATTGTGTTGTGTCGCAATAAAGTGTTTCTATTCTATTCTATTCTAATCTCAACCTCCGGGAATAGAACCCGGTAGCTCTCACTTATAAAGGCCACATCGCTCACAATTGCGCCAAGGATGTCAAAACACAAGTGCAGCAATGAAAGTTTCGTACCTTCGGGAAGCGAGGTTCCGGTGTCCCGGTGGAACAGCCTCGGCACCCAGGGAGTCACGAGGTTCCTGGCCCGGGCACGCTGCGCCTCCTCTATTATGGTCTTCTGTTCTGTCGCTACTATCTGGAAAGACCGAACCGTCGGCATCCTTAAAATTTAAGGAACAAAGAGAAAGAAAAAAAAAAAAAAGGGAATCTAACTTATTATAACTTGTAACAAGCTTATAACAAAAAATAAGAATAAAAATAATTAAATAGTTCGAACAAACTAAAAAAACACGCTTGGTATAAAAAACTAAACTAATTTCTTTCTTTTAGTTTATTCATAATAGCGATTTTTTTTTTAGTTTTTCTTGATCTATTATTTTTATTAGAGCAAAATTAATCGGTAAACCATCCACCATTAAAGAGATATTTTTTTTTATTTTATTCAGTGTGCCCGTCTCTCGAAATGCAAGTTGTAATTATTATTTAAAACAGGCCATTAAAAAGTAACAGCTAACGCCCTCTACAATCTAGTAGCCTAATGTTTTCTGTGGAATTTGTTAGGTACGCGAACGCCATAGGTTTTTTAAATTTGGGTCTAGATGGCGCTGTAGTAATTAATAAAAAATCTTATTTTTTATAGTGAAAATTGGAATAATCTTTTCAGATTAGTGTATTGTCATCGGTCCTCGATATGTCTACAAAGTTTGACCGTTTAAAGTGGGTCAAAATCGCGCCCAAAGAAGTCGGTTACAAACAAACATACAAGTGAAGCTAATATAAAGCTCGACTTCACTTTGGGGGGGGGGGGGGGGGTTCAAATCCCAGCACGCACCTCTAACTTCTCTGAGTAATGCGCGTTTTAAGCTATTTCAAATATCACTTGCTTCAACGGTGAAGGACAACATCGTGAGGAAACCTGCATGCCTGAGAGTTCTCCAGGGTGGGTGGAGTCCAACAATCCACACTTGGGCAGCGTGACGTCATTCTGGGACAGGACCAGTAACCTGTAGTGGGCCGGTGACGACAGCCCATTTCTCACCTGGTCCTCATTGTGTATGGCTTCGGAGACCTTGATCCAAAGCCTCTGGGACTCCCATTCTTGCTGTTTTTCAAGCTTCACCAGATACCGAGGCAGGCGATGGTCTCTGAGAACCGCTACGTCCAGTAGGTTACTTTCTTCCTGCAACGTAATAAATTCAAGGTCAACACTTCATTCGTTCAAACCAGAAGTTTTGTTCATCGAAACGGGTACGCTCTGAAAGCATTTCGATGAAAAAAAAAGACTTTTTGTCTGGTGAGAGGCTTCGGCCGCGGCTAGTTACCACCCTACAGACAAAGACGTGCAGCTAAGCGATTCAGTGTTACGGTACGATGACGCGTGGAAACCGATTAGAGGTATAACAACCATACTCCCTAACAGGTTAGCCCGCTACCATCTTGGACTGCATCATCATATACCACCGGATGATATTGCAGTCAAGGGTTAACTTGTAGTGGAATAAAAAAAACTATTCATTTGAAAAATTGCACCAATAAAATCCTTTTAAGTGTTATTGTGATGGTGATAACAACGACAGTACCGCAGGGTGACTACGTATCTGAAAACAGCCTTGCGACAGGCGTAAATAAGCAGAGATTTCAAGATTTAAGCCTGTCGCAAAGGAGAATGCCGGAACACGGTTTCGTTTGGGTGCCTCATTTAAATTGGTATCAAAATTTAAGTTTTTATTCTTTAAAAAAACCTCTCAAATCCCAAGCCTTTACTTCGACGGTTTAAAAATCTTTTAATGAAATAGTTTAGTGGTTCTGATATATTGTGAACAGTACCATCAATAGGTAGGTACAATAATCGCATGTGTCAAAAATAACCTTAATTCACGAACTTCATTTGCATGTAACTCTGAAATCCGGCGAACTAGAGTTTTAATGTTTTTGGTTATGTATTTTAATTATTAAACCCTTCAAAATTAGATAATGAAATATGTGAAACCAAATCCCATACTACATCCGGCATTCTCTTTTATAATGTCTACACATTTAAAAGTAGGACGAGAGAATGGTAGAGATAATCATACAGTAGCGCGAAGTTAGTCCTGCAAGTCGCGTTTGAAAACAGCGGCGTGCACTTCATAGAAGCACGAAAGCACTGCATACCCTTAATTATAAACAATTAAAATATCGCTTGCTTCAACAGTGAAATCGGCATGCCTGAGAGTTCTCCATAACGTTTCCAAGGCGTGTGCAGTCCACCAATCCGCACTTGGCCAGCGTGGTGGACCACTACCTAAACCGTTCTCATCATGAGACCCGCAGGGTGCTGCCAATTACGATTTACAGGGTGAGATACATAATTACCTTTTTTTTTTTTTTTTTTGTCGTGGTGGAAAAGCTTTATGGCTACCTCTGTCCTTTTTGGCAGGACAGAGGTTATGTGGGACTCGTTTACCCGATCTAAAAACCACCACGGCATGTCCCTCTCGTTGGCTTTATTGGACGTCCGGAGAACCCGTTGTATACCTCCCACAAATACATACACAATTACCCTGCCGTGCCATGTAGTGCGACGGATACACGTTAGGACGCGTGTGAAACCGCGAGGCACAGCTAAACAAATACATGCCGAAACTTACCCTCGTCCGCTTGTCCTTAATATCGATCCGACCGTCCCAGTAACCCTCCAACGAAGCGACTGTATCCACCCCTTTCTTGATGCGACCAGAGATCGCGTTCGTCTGATCCGAACCACCGAGGAACGGCTAGAAACAAGCATAGTTAAGATGAATAAATACAGAAAAAGTTGTAAACAAAAAGCTAACCAATAATTATAATAAATATTAATTACGACAATACACACAGCGCCATCTAACGCCAAAGTAAGCGCAGCTTGTGTTATGAGTACTTAGGTGACTGATGAATATTTTTATATATAATATACATAAATACTTATAATATACAGATAAACACCCAGACACTGAAAAACATTCGTGTTCATCACACAAACATTTGCCAGTTGTGGGAATCGAAGCCACGGCCTTGGACTCAAAAAGCAGGGTCGCTGCCCACTGCGCGAATCGGCCGTCGGCCGGATATGTCCAAAATAACTAAGGCAGATGCGCTGAAGGCAGATGGTAGATTTGTGCGCTTGACAGTCCACGGTTTGCGTACCATTCGCCAAAAAAAAAAAAAACGCCATAAAGGAAGATACGAAAGATTAATGCAAAATAATTCTGTCAACTGCTAAATGTTATCTAATCGTTTGTTCGACAAACCATTCTAAAGTGGAGTGGTTTTGATGCTTCAATATTAGTCGCGTACACGGTTTCTGCATTTTCTTAATTCTATGCTTTAAACTTATGCTATTATAGGACGATATTTAACTCACCCTCAACTTAAATTCTACGTCCGCTTGATATCCGGTATCTTGACATATTACGTGTACCTTGAAACAAATAAATGTTACATAAATACGTCGATATAAATAAACAGTTCATATATTTATCGGCACTTTTGAAACGCCATGTATTAACATTTGTAGTGTCTGTACAACCGGCTCAGAAGCAAGAGTATACCGAGAAGCCATACTCGTTTACTAGCTTCCAAGAATGCTTGCTATTAGAAAATACAACAACTATGTCATATAAACGATTTATTTATCAGGGATTGTAGTATTGTCGACCTGACAGTATGATTTATATACATACTGTCTAGTCGACAATACAAAGTCATCTGATGCACCTTGGCCTGGTGCTCTTTTTTCGCTTTAGCACCAATAAGCAGTGGCGTGCATAGCGGCTATGCACACACAATCTCCAATATTAGTTATAAATACTTGAGGGTAGGATTTTTATAACTTTTACAATGCCTATCCTTAAGTTTTTTATAGCTCGTACTGGAGATTTTCTTCATCTTATATCCTCTGCATAACAGGGTATGCAGACCCTCTATGCACGCCACTGCCAATTAGTGAGTTACACACAGTATTTATATACCATGATGATATACCATGTGTATATATATATATATATATATATATATATACATATAGAACAATGTTCGGCCCATTTAAAGGCATGCAAATCTTAACTTAAAAATAATTCATAACATTCTGAATTTGATTAATTTCAATTAAATAATAAATAAAAATACTACGACAATACACACACCACCATCTAGCCCCAAAGTAAGCGTAGCTTGTGTAATGGGTACTAAGACGTCTGATGAATATTTTTATGAAAAATATACAGAAATACTTAAATATACATATAAACACCCAGACACTGACAAACATTCATGCTCATATATATATACACAATCATATCTTTATATATATATTTCTTGTGTGCGTGTGTTTGTCACTGAACTCATCTGAGACGGCTGCACCGATTTGAATGATTTTTTCGGTATGCGTTTGGGTGACACCCTGGATGGTTTAGATTCACAAATCAGCCCGAAAGATGGCGCCGGGGTCAGCTAGTACATATATATATATATATATATACACAACGTGAAAGCCGAAATAATACTTCAGAGGCTACATAATTTACTGTCTCTGAGACATATCTGTGAAAACGAAACGCTATTACTTTTTGAGTGAACAATTGCCATAGTTTATACTGAAAGAAATCGGATGCAGCCCTAACATCACATGCAAAATTAAAATCATGTGACTCCTGTCACTTTATTAGGTACGCGTCGCGTAGCGTAGGTGTCGGTCTTTTATCTTTTATATGGCTGGCTTTTATCTTTTATATATATATATATATATATATATATATATATATATATATAGTCTCATAATATATTAAATCATTTATTTCTCTCCGTATTTATTCTCTTCTATTCCCTTCTCGGGCGGGTGAAGATCATTATCTACACCCATGTACACCCAACAATAGAATATCATCATAGTAAATAAACACAGTTCAAAAATAGGAGTGCTCCGATCGTCACGAAACTTTACAGGATTTCTCGCCAGGTCAATCAGGAGATTCCCTGAAAGTTTCATTGAAATCGGTCCAGCCGTTTCGGAGCCTATACGGGACATACCCACACACTTTCTCTTTTATATATATAGATAGATAGATATAACATCTTCACCTTAACTTTCGGAGTGCTGAGTTGAATCCCAGCACGCTTACTGCTGAATCCCTTTAACTTTTCTAAGTTATGCGATGAATCCACGATGATTTATCTTAATATATATAAATCTCTTGTCACGATGTTTGTCCGCGATGGACTCCTAAACTACTTAACCGATTTCAAATTAAATTGGCACACCGTGAGCAGTCTGGTCCAACTTAAGAGATAGGATAGTTTAGATTTTTAATTATAGTCGCAATTTTATTTTATTGCAAATAATTTTTCTATAATTAATTGACAGTCACATGTTATATATATATAATACTACTATACTAATTTAAGGCTTAGCGATACTGAATGCTTTAAAAAATACAAAATCAAACGCAGACGAAGTCGCGGGCAACAGCTAGTATCAATTATAATACTAAGTTTAAATAAATAAGTAAATATACTACGACAATACACACATCGCCATCTAGCCCCAAAGTAAGCATAGCTTGTGTTATGGGCACTAAGATGACTGATGAATATTTTTTATGAATAATATACATAAATAAATAGCAATATACATATAAACACCCAGAAACTGAAAAACATTCATGCTCATCACACAAAAAATTTCCAGTTGTGGGAATCGAACCCACGGCCTTGGACTCAGAAAGCAGGGTCGCTGCAAACTGCGCCAATCGACCGTCAAATTTTAATTTCCTTACAAAAGTAACGACAACTTCATTTTCCCCTTTTTCAAAGACTTTTAGAGGATCAAAAAAAAAAAAAGATTTTGACTTTGATTTTGACTTTGTCCATCAAAAATTACCTTGCCTCCCAATTCCATGCTGAGGGTGCCCATGACTATGCCCCTGCAATGGGCATAGGGCGCTGTGGTCACGTAGGTTTCGCCCCAGTTCAACAGGTGGATACGCGCACAGCCTTCCAAGATGGCGGACGTCGAATTTCCTTAAAAACAAAAAAAAAAGAAGCTAAGTGTTGTGCTAGCGATATGGAGGGTAGAGGTAAGGAGAGTCATCTTATATGGGAGAAAAGTTGAAAAAGTGTCCAGTGTATGCGCTAAATAACAGTTCAAAAATCCTCCACAATGGCGCTGGTGGATGCACAGGGTATGGTATTAATGTAGCAATCGTAGATGAATTGAAGTATGCCGAGTTAAAAAATTTAATGTCATTATCGACTAAAGTAGTTAATTATTGAGTATTTCAACAACTTACGTTGTACAAAATATTGTGGTAAATATAACCTTACTTCCTTGTTTATTTTTCAAGCCTACTCTAACAATATTTATATTTGGCGCTTCTTTTAAGAGTTACCCTGATGCAAATGTGGCGCCATCCTAATTTAATACATTTTGACGACACTTTTTCATATACACAGATGACTCTCCTTACCTCTACCCTCCATAGCTAGCGACTTATAAAGGTATTACTTTACTTATACAGCACGAGGTATAAATAAATAAATATACTACGACAATACACACATCGCCATCTAGTCCCAAAGTAAGCGTAGCTTGTGTTATGGGTACTGAGATGAGTCATCTTGAAAGTTTTTATGAATCATTACACAAATACTTATATTTATTTTATATGACGTTTATTATTTTTTAAACTGTTGAATTCTCATTCACTTCGCTATTAACAATTGATACATTTGACAATATTGGAAATAAATAAATCCTAATTGATTGTGATATTTATGTGTGATTAAATCTTACTCAAGTTTATTATTTTTTATATTTATTTTTATTAGTATTTTATTTGTGTAATCTTGATAAGTATTAGTGTGTAATTGTTCGTAAGTATGTATATAATAATAATACACCCCACTAATCGGTTTCCCTTGGTTTTCCTAATCCTAAGTTTGCCTGGAAGAGATCGCTACTAAGCGATAAGGCCGCCCTTTGTATCCTACTTTTCAAGTTTATTTTTGTTGAGTTCTTTGTTTTTTTTTCCTATTTGTGGTGTAAAAATAAAGTGTATAAATAAATTTAAAAAAATATTTGCCACTGACTGGCGTGGAGTCAAGAAGCGTGGAGTATATGACATATACTTACGGCCAATCCAAATTATTATTTTTAAAAACTACACAGACGTCTGACGTAAGCGTTACTTCCGTCAGAATAAATATGAATTAATCCCTAGTCGCGCCTAAAGAAGTTTTACTTCTTTACAACTTTTTCAACATTATTTCATTCGTACAGGTCGTTTATGTGTTAGCAATAAGTGTAACTCACCGTAAAACTTCGATTTCGCTAACAAACTGCCCTCTATAACGAAACCGTCCTTTCTGTTGGAAATATAGAAGGCGGAGATCGGCGGATGATGCGAGACCTGGGAATTAAAAAAAAAAAAGGATTATGCAAGTCGTTAGAGACCAAAGGCAAAGTGGGGTTACTTTAACCCATAGAATAAGCAGTGGCGTGCACTTCATACATGCACAAAAGCACTGCATACCCTAAAATTGAGATATAGCTCTTATAGGAGGAGGATTTTATCCAATATATGCAATTTTCCTACTGTATGCATACCCTGGTAAGAAACCTGGTAAGAGAATAAGGTACATACAGAACCCTCATTCAGTCATTATTACGTGAAGTGCAGCGTGACGAAAAACAGTGAACACGTCCAGCGCGCGCCCGACTTCACACCCGCGGAATGTTGCTAGCTCAGAAACTTTTCCCACATTTATGGTATACGTTAAGAACGATAAAGATATTTTTGACTTTGAATTTGAAATCTCTTATATACGTGTGATTTCACACCCGCGCAATGTTGCTAGCTCACTAACTTTTAACATTTCCCCCATTTATGGTTAACGTTTAGAACGATAAAGACATTTTTGTCTTTGACATTTCTCATGTAATGTACGCATCAAAATGGGCAGCTATGTGCCTACTTGAATAAAGATATTTTTGACTGTCAACTGGTCAATGGAATATAGTGACTAACTGTCTGCCTGTTCGAGAAACAGTACTAAAGTGGAGTGGTTTTTGATGCTTCAATACTAGTCTTGTACTGGGTTTCTGTACGTTCTTAAATCTGTGTTCCAATCCAATCGATTTAGGAGGAACGCAGAATTAGGATCTCATTATCATCATCCGCAGTTTATAGGCGATTAGATACGCGTCGCGTAGCGTAGGCACTATGTACGTGTCGGTCTCTTATCTTCAATAGGGTTGTCACTTAGAAGTTTTTGAATTAGTTTGTATGGGAAAATAAATGAGCTTCTTATGATTTCATATTTGAACAGGGTGATTCCTTATAAAATATACTTATGCATACTTCAACAGTATTCCGTTATTACGTTTCACGCTGTATAGGCGTGACGTCATAAGTTTGAAATCTGCGTTTCGCCTGTCATGGCGGATCGAGATTTTGCGATTATTTATTGAAAATAAATACTAATCTCGCTTGGAAGATAAATAAAAATACGTTTTCCACAATACATGAATATCCATATATCATTAGATAAATATAATATTTTATCGATTCCTTGTAACTGTCATCATTTCTCAAATCTGCCTATTCTCAAGCATTTTTCATCACGGTGTTTTCCTTCGTCGTTGAAGCAAGTGATATTTCAATTGCTTAAAACGCACATAACTTAGAAAAGTTAGAGGTGCGTGCTGGGATTCCAAACACCGTCCCCCCCCCCCCCAAGTGAAGTCGAAGTCCCACCCACTTGATCAAATGTATATACCTCGTAATATACCTCGCGATGTATTAGATGCGTTTTTACACACAGAAGTAGAAAAATTAAAAACTGCAGTAGAGATCTGACCTGTTCAGCTATATAATACGTGTAGGTGTCTTGGTCGGCATGCTGCCAGCAGCATCGGAAGGTTTCGCCCAGAACCGGGTTGTAGGGCTTCTTCAGACCCTTCGGCTTCCGGTACAGCCCCGACAGGTACCATTTGAGGACACCTTTGAATCTTTGGTACGGATCTTCAGCGGTTTGCGCCCTGTAAAGAAACACTTTTGAAGTTATACTTCGTTTGGCGCGTTAGGGAAAAATTATGGGAGTAAACTTACACGATGCGCGCGCACACCGTCACGAAAAACCGACACCCTGAAGTTAGCTTTAAGGTTTTGCAGTGCACTTTCAATTGTCAAAGTCTGCGGGCTCATTCCGGTGATTTCATTGATTCAATTGTACATTAATCTCAAATTTTAATGTTGAGTCAAACTTGGTTGTTCAATAATAAGTATTCCAAGTCTAATTACTTATGTTTATTATGTCCATTTCTTTAATTTTTTTTATAGCCTTTTGTTAGTGTACTTTTTTTTTCTACAAATGTAGAATAAGGCGAAAGATAAAATTTTTGAAAAGGTTCTTATCTTGTTACACAAAAGAAGTTTGTATCACTCATGCGGGGAAAGTAGTATCTTGACGCTCGCTGTTGCGGTTGAAAAAGAACCGATTGCCCATTTTAAAATTATTCTTGGCACACGCAAATTGAGGTTGACGCGTCTGACAGTTTAATTTAATAAATAAAACTGTAATTAAATTGAAATTAATTTTAAATTTTTCCCCGCATGAGTAATACAAAATAGTATGTGCAACAAGTGCGACATCGATTACCCACTCAAGCGAGTGACCGCACTCGCTTCTCTTGTGCGTTCAACTTCGCTTTCGTGGGCAATCGACAACTTGTCGCACTTGTTGCACAATATACTAATAACTCCTAACGCGTTTACATAAGTACACATATGTTTTTTTTTGTATAGAAGCAAGGCGTTACTTTAGCTTTATTTACTCCGCGAAAAGCTATGAATTTCGGAAGGGGCAATTTGGGAATTTATAATTTCTGAACTTTATCTGGTCTGTCGGGAGGCTTTGGCCGTGGCTAGTTACCACCCTACTGACAAAGACGTGCCGCTAAGCGGTTTAGTGTATGCCTACTATACTCCATAACAGATTAGCCCGCTACCATCTTAGACTGCATCCTCAATTATCACCAGGTGAGATTGCAGTCGAGGGCTAACTAACTTCTAGTGGAATAAAAAAAAAAACTCTATATTCCCCACCAAAAATATCTTCGGAAATGTACACTCATCGTCAGATGTTGACTCTACAATTTGTTGTAATCTGTTGCCGCTATAAAAGCAAATAAAAGGAATAAAATAAATCACGACATGTTTTTTTTTTTTTGCCGTTTTTCTAGACAACGGTACGGACCCTCTTGTGAGGTTGGCTGGTATTTATTGATATACATTTCTGATCACTTATAATTAACAAGAAGTAATTTAAACTGTTGCTCACTGTGCCAGCAGGTCCGCGTGGTAATAGTTGTCGGACAGCTTGTCCAGGAACGACCGCGGTTCCAGGATGAATGTGGGCAGCACCACCTTGGACAGATCCATCCCGGGCCGCACCTGCTTCAGCAGGAACCATAGCAGGGACTTGTTCTCCTCCGCAACCTCCTCTACTAGCTCCCCGGACTGGAAAGATGGACAGCATTCATGGAGTAGGTTTAAATGAGAGTTCTAGCATTAAAAAAGCTGTTTTATTTATATATTTTTTGAAGTTATGCTTCTTTTAAAAAAAAAAAATAAAAACGTGACAATTATGAGAGTAAAGTTTTACGATGCGCGCGCACACCGTCACCAAAAACCGACTCCCTGAAGTTAGCTATAAGGTAAGGTTAGCTAAAAAAATGGCACACACACGCACTAAGATCATGCGTATAATTTCCTGCAATCCTGAGGGTCTACATCTCCGGAAACTAAACCTCGCACTGGGTTTTTCATCATTTTATATCATCTGCATACCCTGTGCGTTGATTTATATATTTTTTGAAGTTATACTTCTTTTGGCGCGTTAGGGAAAAATTATGGGAGTAAAGTTTTACGATGCGCGCGCACATTGTCACCAAAAACCGACACCCTGAAGTTAGCTATAAGGTAAGGTTAGCTAAAAAAAAGTGGCACACACACGCACAAAGATCATGCGTATAATTTCTGGGATCTTGAGGGTCAACATCTCCGGAAACTAAACCTCGCACTGGGTGTTTCTTCATTTTATATCATCTGCATACCCTGTGCGTACCCTCTATGCACGCCACTGTGTATGGACGATTGGAATAAAGTACTGCTATTGGGTCTGGGGTGCCCGGCCAAGAAGAGGCATAATATGTTTAGTTTAGAAGTGTAAATAATGTACATACATTGTGAACGTATGTGAACTTTTATAGATAACTAGCGTACGTTTCGCCGGGCTAGATTTTCTTTATTTTATTTAAACAATAAACTTACATCATTAAATCTTTAATTTAAGTCTCATTATATATTAAATCATTTATTTATCTCCGTATCCATTCTCTTCTATTCTCTTCTCGAGCGGGTGAAGATCATTATCTACACCCATGTACACCCAACAATAGAATATCATCATAGTAAATAACAGCTTGTTTGACAGTTCAAAAATAGGAGTGCTCCGATCGTCACCAAACTTTACAGGATTACTCGCCAGGTCAATCCGGAGATTCCCTGAAAGTTTCATTGAAATCGGTCCAGCCGTTTTGGAGCCTATACGGAACATACACACACACTTTCTCTTCGATATATATATAGATACACCTAAATGTAATACTTAGTCGATGGGAAAATACAAAGGCTTTATTAATATTATTATATTGGCTCTGGATTCCTGGTATTTTTACCCTGGAAGTATAAGCTTTCTCGTATCTAAGAAGTACTTACCACGCCGATCTCCGTGTCGGGGTCTTCAGCATAGCAGCTGTGTATCCTGGCCAGTACATCCCGCTTCCTGGTTCCCGGATCCTGGCTCGGGATTTCTGGCATCCCCGGCCTGGAACCCTCGCTGTCCGTGTCCGAGGCCGCGCCCGCTAACTCTACGAGAAAAGTGGGGGATGGGTGCGTATTAGCTATAGCTACAGGGCTTACTCTATAGGGTACGTAGCGATCTACTCAGTTATTTGGAACAGTAACTACATAATATGGACACCAAAGGAGCACTAGCTTCTTACAGTATGAATGATAATATAGTCTTTTTTTCTTTAATTAATATCTATTTAAGACGCCATCTTTTAAAACAAATTAAAGTGGAAATTTCCATACCAAAGTTTTTTTTAAAATTTTCCACTAAATAGCCATTATATAATGTTTTAGCTATTTTCGTTATAACACCGCCGCAGCCATTAGCTTTATTTTTTTATATTATTTGTTTGTTTCGTATGGATTCTTTTTTCTGATTTTTTTAAATTGTTGCTTTTTTTTCTTTAATTAATATCTATTTAAGACGCCATCTTTTAAAAAAAATTAAAGTGGAAATTTACATACCTAAGTTTTTTTTAAATTTTCCTTTTCTTTAAAACTAAATAGCCATTATATTATGTTTTAGCTATTTTCGTTATAACACCGCCGCAGCGATTAGCTTTATTTTTTATATTATTTGTTTGTTTCGTATGGATTCTTTTTTCTTATTTTTTTTTAATTGTTGTTTTAGGTTTAAAGAAACTTTTAAATATTGTTTTTGTTTTTATTTTTTAAAATTTTGTTTTAGGTTTCTCAAAAGAAACAGTTTAACTTAATGAGAAATCAATTTTAACATAAAGAAGTGGTAATATGTTATCTAGTTAGTGTGATACGTAACTAGCAGCTTAAACTAATAACAGTTTTCATTAGTAAAACGAAATAAAAGGTGGCGCGTTTATAAAAAATTTAAACAATGTTTTTTAGCTTATTTTTAAATGATTTAAAAGATTTCTCGCATCAAATCTCTTTAGGTAGACTATTCTGTGGTATTGCACCCTCAACCTGTATACTTTTACTAACTGGCGTGCACTTCATACATGCACAAAAGAACTGCCTACCCTAAGATTTTTGTGCTACTCATAAATGCGAATGCGTCGTAAACTTACTGACGTTTTACTGCCATACTCAGTTCTGGTCTCATTTAATTGTAGAAATTAAAACGTCAATTAATAATGCACGCTGTTTAAAAGTGTGTTACGGAGGTGTACATTATAAGTTTTTTTTTCTGAATATAATATAGCCTACGCTCTAATACTCTTTCGTCTATGACGGAGAAGGTCTGTGCCAAAAAGTGATATTTTAATGTACTAAACATGTTGTAGTAACTTTTTTTATACATTGACGTTAAAGTGTTTCGATATTCGAAAGCGAATTGACGTTATCGGACGCGTACTTTTCGCACTAAGGGTAATGAATGCATTATGAAATCGGCACCTTTTATGTCCAACACCTCAATGCTTTAGACATAAAAGGAAAACAATGTCTGATACATTATTAATATCCAATAATAATAACAATTTATTTGTGATCTATTAATAATGAATTATTATCGCAAATCTCTTGTGCTAGAGTGCATGTCAACAGAGCTTAGTAATAGTACGAATGTGGTGCCTACACGTTTTTTTTGAAGTGAAACTTCTTTATCGGCGTTGGAAAAAAAACCGTCACATTTTTCGGTTACGCTTTTTTAATGCCGTTACCAGTTAGCCTTACGTTATAACTCGTACTGGAGATTTTCTTCATTTTATATCATCTGCATACCCTGTGCATACCCTCTATGCACGCCACTGACAGGACGTGTTCCTTGCATGCCCTGCGTGTTTCTCTGTTTATAGACGATGGTTTTACACTAAATATCATTTAGGTCATATGTTTGGTCCATCAAAAAAAAAAAACCTTTGTGTGTACACGCGTTAGAAGTTATACTTCTGAGGCATAACAAAATAAAAATCTTTTAAAAATTTAACGACACTAACAAAAGAATAGTATTTAATACATTGAAAGTTTTATTATAACGCATTATCTTGTTAAATAAAGATACGTGTGTGTACTTATGTACACTCGTTAGAAGTTATACTTCTTTGGCGTTTTAGCTTTCGCCCTATTCTACGTTAGCAGAAAAATCTACACTAACAATAGAAAAAAGGTATTTCATACATTGAAAGTTTTATCATAACGCATTATCGGACAACCAAGTTTCACTACAAATTTAAATTTGAGATTTTTGTACAATTGAATCAATTAAATCACCGGAATGAGCCCGCAGACTCTGACAATTGAAAATGAACACTGTCAAACCTTTTTTTGGAGTCGGTTTTTCGTGACGGTGTGCGCGCGGATCGTAAAAATTTGATCTCATAATTTTTCCCTAACGCGCCAAAAGATATAAACTTCAAAAAATCTACATAATTAAAGAAGTTTTACTCAATATTAAAAGGTCAGATTTTTGTACAATTGAACCAATTAAATCACCGGAATGAGCCCGTAGACTTTGACAATTGAAAGTGTACACTGTCAAACCTTATAGCTAACTTCAGGGTGTCGGTTCTTAACGGTGTGCGCGCGCATCGTTAAAATTTACTCTTATCATTTTTCCCTAACGCGCCAAAAGAAGTATAATTTCAAA
This sequence comes from Pararge aegeria, assembly GCF_905163445.1. Lineage (NCBI taxonomy): Eukaryota > Metazoa > Arthropoda > Insecta > Lepidoptera > Nymphalidae > Pararge > Pararge aegeria. The sequence goes on along the minus strand of NC_053206.1, from coordinate 5,550,809 downwards.
AAAAACTGACTTCGACATACGGCAAAAAAATTGTTGATTTTTAATAACAGCTCGTACGATTTCGATAAAATTTTAATGGGACCACCTGAAGAGTATGCCCTTTAAAACAAACAAAGAATTTTTCACATCGGTTCAGGCGTCTTCGAATAATTGGGAAACATACATAAAAAAAAAAAAAAAAGTTTCCGACGAATTGAGAACGTCCTCCTTTTTGAAGTCGGCTAATAAGGAATGTCCCATTTTTTTACTCAGACAGTGCAGCCACCGTACAGTGACGCATTAACAATTGAATTACGGTAAAGATACGCTAAATGGCACCTCACTTAGCACAGTGATAACGTCAGCAAACATTGTTTACTATCATGTGTGTGGTAGTTTAAGGGCGCCTTTCCACCAGAGATGTGCTATGCAGCTATGCTGCGAAGATGTGAAATCTACGCTACGAAAATATGTTACTGTTTCCACCCATACTAAGCTTTGTAGCTGTGCGAGGAAGATGCGCTATGAAGATGCGCCGCCGATTTCGTGTCCAGAATCTATGTTTCCTTCGTCGGAGTAAAAAGATGAATTCATCTTCCTCCATGAGTTCTTCGCGCATTGCGAGATATAAAATAACTTTTTGCTTCCACGATGGCATGTCTACTTTCAGCGACAAACGCGGGCATACTGTAGGTACTCTGCTCTGCACATATTCCCCACTCGCAACGGCCCAAAGTCAAAGTCAAATATTTCTTTATTCAAATAGGCACATAGATGGCACTTTTGATGCGTTATTATATACAAAATGTGTACATAGCAGTGAGTAGTGATGGCGATAACTACAATCGTAAACTTAAAACTAAAGCTACGAGGGTTCCAATCGCACCCTGGTCTAAGAAGAAGCCCACAACAAACTTAGCCGGGTGTTCTTTTTGTTATCACCATCTCACATTGTCATTAGAAAATATTTAAGAAGCAACCTGGTTAGAGCAATTGTTTACACCCAAGCTTTTTTATCGTTTACGTAATCCTTTATACTATAATAGGACTTTTCTATAAGCTTTCGCTTAATACAAACTTTGAACTTCTTTAGTGACATCCCCAAGATATCAACCGGTAATTTATTGTAAAATTGTATACAATTTCCTTTAAATGAATTGCTTATTTTGTGTAGTCTAGTGTACTGCACTGCAAGTTTATTTTTGCTTCTAACGTTCAAATGATTGCAGTCACATTTTCTTTTAAATTTTGATATATTTTTGTGAACATACATTAAATTTTCAAATATGTATTGGTGTCATTATTTTAACATCTTTAAATTTATCTTTCAATGACTCCCATATGACTCCCATGATGCCTGCCCATAGCAGGCATCCATAGCACGCGTCTTTCCATATAAAAACATATCTTAGTTGAATCCGTTTCCACCAAGGCTAAGCCATGTGCACCAATGAATATGATTGGTGGATATCAAACGCATCATAGCAACGTAGCATAGCACATGTCTGGTAGAAAAAAGCAGCCTTAATATTATAAGCTCGGGCCACGCGTCAATGTGGCTCGATTGTGTTATTAATTCCCGTTCCCGTGGGAATTGAGGATTTGATTAAATTAATTTACTAACCGAAATAAACAAGCTGCCTACTATTATGGTTTTATCATAAATTCTTACGAATTTTACCGTACGCCACCGCGACGTCGCCAAAAGGTAACCTCTAAGGAAATTAATTAACACTAGTTGCACCTACCTACTCCTCACAAAATCAATTAAGATATTCCATATAAATAAAATAATTCCCACATTATTAATTGGTAGGTCACATCGGTTAAAGTTTTGATTTTTTTTTTATACACACTCTAGCCCCAAAGTAAGCGTAGCTTGTGCCACGGGTACTAAGATGACTGATAAATAATTTTATGAATAATATACATTTAAATTTATAATCCCTACTAATATTATAAATGTCAATGTAAGTTTGTTTGTTACGCTTTCACGCAAAAACTACTAAACCGACCCTCATGAAACTTTGTACACATATTCTTGGAAGTGTTAGAAGTAATATAGGATACTTTTATCCCGACATTAAGTTCGGTTCCTTTGGGAGAGGGGATGAGTGTTTGACAATTTTACACCATAACTCCGACAAATTATAACCGATTTAAATAATTATTTTTGTACTATAGAGGTTATAATATTCGTTTAATTTTGCCCAAACTGTAGTTGGAGATAGATCTTTAAAAAAAAAAACAAAAAATTAAACAAATATTATAACCTCTATAGTACAAAAATAATTATTTAAATCGGTTATAATTTGTTGGCACAGCCCTCTAGGGCAGAACTCCTCAGCGGACATCAACAAACCCCTCATTTAAGGCTTAGCGATACTGAATACTTTAATTTTTTTAGAACTACAACTAAATTGAATACCACATCAAAAAACAAAATCAAACGCAGACGAAGTCGCGGGCAATAGCTAGTATTCATATAAACACCCAGACACTGACAAACATTAAAGTTCATCACACAAACATTTTCCAGTTCTGGCAATCGAACCATCGGCCTTGGACTCTTGAATTTTATAGAGACATGAAACATTGTGTCTGAATTTCAAATGATTCTGTTTTTTGTTATCACCATCTCACAGTCTAGTTGAGCTATGAAGTAAGAGCAATTCATAACTACTTTGACTAGATTTTTGGCATAGAGTTAGTTGAAAGGATGGAGAGTAACATAAGTTTTTTTTTGTCCCGGAGAAAACATCGAATCCCGGAAGTATGGTTTACAGGAACATTAGTATCTTTACACCGAAAATAGTAATTCCTACACGTCGTAACAAAATAACCGAACGACTTATTCACCGCGGAGCGCTGCTAGTCATTTCATATTTAAATACGAACTGACAAATGTTTAGAAAGTAGACCCAACATTATATATATTTACATAGTAAACTAACCTCCATTGCAGTGCGACAAGTCTGAAACGCTATCGGCGTTTCCATTCGCAATTTCCACATCCGTTTCCTTGAAACGCGTCAAGATCGCCGAATCGACGGAGTACTTCCGGTTAAGCGGAAACGCGCATGGCTCTGAGCTCTGCCTCGCCAACTTCTTCTGGCGTTTCAGTAGGGAGAATATGCTGGAGCGTCTTCTACCCTTGTCCTTCATCTTGGCTGATATCATCATGTCGGTTTCCTGCTCCATCTTCTCTAATAACATTGCCGTTATCTTCTCTTTCTCATTCAATTGCACTTATTGATAAACGTAACACAATTTTTCACGAGTTAATCTACGCATAGTTAACAACGTCATCGGACAGGGGTCGTAAACCTAAATGGTTTATTAAAAACTTTTATTCCACAAACAATTTCCCTGAGATTATAAATCATTTAGAGAAGTAACTGTACGAAGTTGTCGTACGTTTTTATTAAACCATCGTCTAAGACCATTGTGTACGGAACTCTTAATGCGCGAGTCCGACTCGCGCTTGGCACGTTTTTATTTAATGTCTGTAGAGGATTTCACTTTCACTATCACAGTACCTACTGTTTACACTTTTTGTGATAAAATTTCGCTTCAGTCCACAGAGTAAATATAGCTGTGAGATAATTTTTAAATAGAAAAAATAAACTGCGTAAACAATAGGTATATTCAAATATAGTTTTGCGGGCTCCTGTATCAAGTTAACTTATGGATATTTACATTCAAAATTTATTTATTCACGTAGGCCTATCACAGGCACTTATGAAGCGTTCATACATATATGTTTACATAACTGTAAGGGGATGGTGATAACTTCGTTCGCCAACTTAAACCTGAAGCTACGAGGGTTCCAAACGCGCCCTGGTCTAAGAAGAGCCCACAACAAACTTAGCCGGGAAAATTTTTAAAAGATAAATTACAGCTGTATATATATATTTTTTTTTATACTTGATAGATTTGCACTTGACAACAATCATGGCTAAGCAGGCTTGCCTAGAAAATGCCTATTCACTCTTGCCTTGAAAACGTTCAAGTTGTATGTATCAGAAAACACCGAATTGTATGTATATAGTAACATACAAAATGAATTCTTTCAGAGAAATAGCTGTACTAGCTTGCCATAAAAACATACGCGCGGAAGACCATAACATCACCTTTTTTTACAATTAAGGTCAAATAAGAACTGTGTTGTCTGTGTTTCCGCACCGAACAGCCAGGCTGTTTCTTTGCACAAAAAATGGGCAAGCCCGAACCAAATCGGCACATTTTTGTCGGTGGGCCGTGGGATGGTAACCAGCCAAAGTCTCCCATCAGACCGGAACAGAGAAAATTCAGAAATTATAAATTCCCAATTTGGCCCCGCCGGGGGTCGGATCTAAGATCTACTGTTAAGTCCTACTCTACTGTTAGTTCATTGTAAAGTCAACAGCTCTTGAGGATGCTCCGGTTTCGGAGCGAAACGTGCGCAGAGGATACATTGCGGAGGATCTGTTTGGTGTGGAGTATACGGATTGAAGTAATTATAAATTACACCATACCGATTTTCCTGCTGTTCGCGGAGTATAGCTTAATTTTAATAATATATTATGGATTTCCGCAAAGTAACGCCTGCTTCTATCCAATACCTCTGCGCCAGAGAGGTTGTTACGGAAAAATTTTAAAGACCTCGCTAATCAGCAATGTAGGCCAGATAAGATAATAAAGCGATAAGAAAATTTCTCTGTCTCAACTAATAGGTATTATAAATTAGTTTATTTTATGACGCTCATACCTTGGAGGCTTGAAAGGTCAGTCTTCTGTGGGATGCAACTTGTGTTGATACCCTAGCTGCTTCACACATCCAGGCCACTTCGTCAATGGTAGGTGCGGCTGCTTCCAGTGCCGAGCAGGCCAAGAGGCGTAAATATGAAAACCTGGATAGCTGCTTCATTTTTGTGCCTTTTGGAGTAGAGACTTTGGGACCGTGGGGTCCGGAGGCAAGAGCCCTTTTCAAAGAATTATCGAAAAGGGTTATCGAGTCTACCGGTGATCCTAGAGCGGGCAGTTACCTTGGCCAACGAATTAGTTTGGCCATCCAGAGGGGCAATGCTGCCAGCATCTTAGGAACTGTGCCTCGCTGCGGTGGTTTCGAGGACGTTTTAGATTTTATTTAGTTTTTAAATAGGTTATAGTTATGTATTAATAAAAAATATATTTTAGAGATAAAAAAAATAACTAAGTATAAAACTTAAATAAAGTTTTATTGTTCCAATATGCATAAAGACCTTCTATTAATTCTTCTGAAATATAGCGGCACTTTGCAGGGCGTGCAAGCAACAAGTCCGAATAACCGAATATATTACATTAAATATGCATTTTATATATTTCTTATGATTTGCGTTGAATTTTTATTAATTAACTAGCTGTTGCCCGCGACTTCGTCTGCGTTTGATTTTGTTTTTAAAGTATTCAGTATCGCTAAGCCTTAAATGTATAGTATATGTATAGTTGTATATATATATATATATATATAACATGTGACTGACAATTAATTATAGACAAATAATTTGCAATAAAATAAAATTGTGACTTTACTTAAAGATCTAAGATATCCTATCTCTTAAGTTGGACCAGACAGCTCACGGTGTGCCAATTTAATTTAAAATCGGTTAAGTAGTTTAGGAGTCCATCGCGGACAAACATCGTGACAGGAGATTTATATATATTAAGATTTATTTAATAATGAATTTGTTATCATATGAAAATCTGTCATATTTTGCTACAGTTCATAAACAAAATAAACTAAGCTAAATAAACTGAAACATAACTAATTAAATATTAACTGACGGCCGACTGGCGCAGTGGCCAGCTACCCTGCTTTCTGAGTCCTAGGCCGTGGGTTCGATTCCCACAACTGGAAAATGTTTGTGTGATGAAAATGATTGTTTTTCAGTGTCTGGGTGTTTATCTGTATATTGTAAGTATTCATATGTATTATATTCATAAAAATATTCAACAGCTATCTTAGTACCCATAACACAAGCTACGCTTACTTTGGGGCTAGATGGCGATGTGTGTATTGTCGTAGTATATTTATTTATTATTTAATTGTAATTAATCAAATTCAGAATGTTATTAATTATTTTTAAGTTAAGATTTGCATGCCTTTAAATGGGCCGAACATTGTTATGTATAACTTTTTGTTACATCTATAAATTGGCATGTTTTTTGCAAATAAATGATTATGATTATTATTAAGTCCTTCAAAGTGCCGCCCTGTGTCAATCAACCTGAGCGGCACAGAAATGCCGCTAGGCAGCAGTAGTGCGGATAAGTGGACTCAACACACACCTTTGAGAACATTGTGGAGAATCAGGCATGCAGGTTTCCTCGCAATGTTTGCCTTCAACGTAGAAGCCTGAATAAAGAAATTTTGAATTTAAATATTCACAAGTTAACTTGATACAGGAGCCCGCAAAGCTATATTTGAATATAATGTCCACGCAGTTTATTTTTTCTTTTCAATAATTATCTCACCGCTATATTTACTCTGTGGTCTGAAGCGAAATTTTATCACCAAAAGTGTAAACAGTAGATTCTATGATAGTGAAAGTGAAATTCCTTACAGGCATGAAATAAAAACATGCCAAGCGCGAGTCGGACTCGCGCATTAAGAGTTCCGTACACAATGGTCGTAGACGATGGTCTAATAAAAACGTACGACAACTTGAAGCCAGTAATATTTTTGTTGATTAAAACGCACATAACTTAAAAAGATTAGAGGTGCGTGCCGAAGTCCTAACCACTGAGCTATCACCGCTAAAGAAAATTTAGAAATTATAAATTGCCAAATTGATGCCGGGAATCGAACCTGGGATCTCCAGCTTTAAACAAAGGCTCGGAAACCGATAAAATTTTCAAACCGATTTCGGTCGCTAGATATTGGAATAATTTCGGTTTTCGTTTTTTTAACCGGTTAAACATAGAAACCGGTTCTTATTTAATTTTACGCAATAGAATAGAAAAACTTTATTGCAACACAACACAATAGGAAAAACACAAGGAAAACAGTAATAGTACTTAGTGCTTGGGCGCAAAGGCGGCCTTATCACTAAAAGTGATCTTTTAAAGGCAACCTGAGCGTACGAAGCCGATAAAAAAGTGGAAATAGATTGAAATAAACCGGATTTACTAACTTTAATTTCAGTTCTTTTTTGATATATGTATTATGAAAATCAAGCCTAACATTTTACATTGAACAATTGTTAAAAATCTTAACAATCTTAGGAATCTTAAAAAATATACATTGTAAAGTCAACATCTCCTGAGTATGCTCCGGTTTCGGAGCGAAACGTTCGTAGAGTGGATAAAATTCCATAGCTTGTTACAAGTACCTTATCATCTCTTTTATTAATTAAAGTTTACCAAATGCAATAAAATCGTTCGCTCAATTAGAACAGCAACCTATAGCATTCCGGGTCGTTCAATCATTTAACCGGTGAAACGGAGAACATTAAAATAAACCGGTTAAATAACCAAAATTTGCCGGTGAATTAAAACCGGTGCCGAGCCCTGCTTAAAATGGAGTAGTCGGGTTAAGTACGTAAGATTTACGGATTAAACTGCGTACGCAGTAAATGTGCATTCGCTAATAAACATACACGCATTTGTTTTATCTCACTCCCGATCGGTATATTCAGTCTTATAAATAAAGCCAGGTGCATTAAACCTCTCATACATATTGGATGGAAGCAGGCGTTACTTTGCGGAAATCAAAGATCTATATAAATATATATATAAAAGAGAAAGTGTGTGGGTATGTTCTGTAGGCTCCGAAACGGCTGGACCGATTTCAATGAAACTTTCAGGGAATCTCCGGATTGACCTGGCGAGTAATCCTGTGAAGTTTGGTGGCGATCGGAGAACTCCTATTTTTGAACTGTCAAACTGTCAAATACAGCTTTTATTTACTATGATGTTATTCTATTGTTGGGTGTTCAGGGGTGTAGATAATGATCTTCACCCGCTCGAGAAGAGAATAGAAGAGAAAGAATACGGAGAGAAATAAATGATTTACTATATTATAAGACTTAAATTGAAAATTTAATGATGTAAGTTTATGGTTTAAATAAAATAAAGTAAAATCTAGCCCGGCCTGGGTACGCTAGTATATTATGAAAATGAAGCTTAATTTGATGTACTCCAATGTTCTGAATGCCACGCCACATATGTAGGTAAGACCGGACGTAAATTTGAAACGCTTAACAAAGAGCAAATGGCGTCATAACCATCCTGAAAAATTTCATTTTGCAAAATATCTTTTGACAGTGGACATAACGTATACATGATTAAGGAAAACATCGCGAGGAAACCTGCATGCCTGAGAGTTCTGTATAATGGGCCAGCGTGGTGGACTACAGCCTAAACCCTTCTCACTGTGGGAGGACACCTGTGCCCAGTAGTGGACCGGTAAAAAATAAATAAATAAATATACTACGACAATACACACATCGCCATCTAGCCCCAAAGTAAGCGTAGCTTGTGTTATGGCTACTAAGATGAGTGATGAATATTTTTATGATTAGGGTACATAAATACCTAAAATATACATATAAACACCCAGATACTGAAAGACATTCATGTTCATCACACAAACATTTTCCAGTTGTGGGAATCGAACCCACGGCCTTGTACTCAGAGAGCAGGATCGCCGCCCACTGCGCCGTGTGTATAATACTAGTATCTATAAGTTCGGACTAATAATAGCATTTATTTCGTTATCAATATGTAGGTATGTATGTTATAATGCACATACTTCGTAGAGTAGGTAAACATTATTTGTTTGAACTCTCGTAACCTTACTTACCTACACAAGGTCTTCGTAACGTGAGGTAGACGTATCATATTATACTGGCCGTTGCCAGCAACTACGTCCGCGTTTATCTCGGGCTTTAAAAAATTCCGCAGGAATCCTCAATTTTCACGGTATAAAATATTTAAATAATATACAGTTTTTTATTCAAGACAAAAGACGTATGGTTTTCAGCTTAAAAAACAATTTGGGAATTTGTGGTCTCCGAACTTTTCGACGTGACGTGAAAGACGTGCGGCCGCCAAGCGACTTAGCGTTCCAGTGCGATGTCGTGTTGAAACCGATTGGGAGTATAGTGTTATTATAACTGCCTTCCCCTAACAGGCTAGCCCGTCACCAACTTAGACTGGACCATCAAGCCCTTTAGCTTCAAATATACAACGTGTAACGGAATTACGAAATACTGTTGAAGTATGCATAAGTATATTTCATAAGGAATCACCCTGTTCAAATATTAAATCATAAGAAGCTCATTTATTTTCCCATACAACATTCTAAGTGTTTACTTTTGACAACCCTATTGAAGATAAAAGACCGACACGTACCTAATAGAGTTACAGGAGTTACTCGATTTTACTTTTACATGTGATAGGATAGAATAGAATAGAAAAACTTTATTGCAACACAACAATAGAAGCATGTTTAACATCCCACCATATGTGACTAACAAGAATATCCAAAAAGATTTAAATATTAAAACAGTCAGAGAGGAAATAAGGACATACAGTATTAAGTATCAAGGGCGACTAGCGGCACATGTCAACGACTTGGCAAATCAACTGGGAGGAGACGGCAGTCTTCTTTTCTCTCGACTGAAGAGAAACAGCATTCCAAATTTAATAAGTTGATATATGAGCTACTAGGGTAAATTCATCAATGGATGATACCCTGAAAAACAGAAATAAAAATTACCTTAACCCACAAACGAACGGCCCAATGTCACAAGACAGATTGCCGAGTTACAGCAATTAAAGAAACGAAAAAAAAATTGCAACACAACACAATAGGAAAAATACAAGGAAAACAGTAATAGGACTTAAGTGCTAGGGCGCAAAGGCTAGGCTATCACTAAAAGGGATCTTTCAAATGCAACCAGGTGATGTTAGGGCTGTATCTGATTTCGTTCAGTACAAACCGTGGCAATGGTTTACTCAAAAACTATTAGCGTTTCGCTTTCACAGATAAGACTCAGAGACAGTAAATAATGTACCTGTAAAGCATCTGTAAAGAATTATTTCGGTTTGCATTTACACGTATGTGTTATCTGTTCAAGGTCAAAGAGCAGCGGCCTTGGGACCCCAGAACGTGGGCAGTCCACATCGTCCCATTCGTGGGACCTCTTCCGCGGCTTTGTTCCAGCGATGGTGTTGCAAGCGTTATTAAATTGGATTTTCTAGAACAAAGAATTAGTGTTGCCAGTGCTCTCAAGTTTGAACTACTCCTAACGCCCGTTTTCATTCACACGATGTAGAAATATAAAACGGATTCAACTGATCTCGTCAACATAACACTCTCCATCGCCCTTTGTGTGATTCTAAGGCTTCTTATGAGACCCATAGAGCCAACGCTGGCCACGAGCACTGTTCTGACACTTTGGTCTTCACACTTCGGCACATCCCTACTTACTATTATAAATGTCAATGTAAGTTTGTTTGTTACGCTTTCACGCAAAAACTACTTAACCGATCCTCATGAAACTTTGTACACATACTCTTGGAAGTGTTAGAAGTAATATAGGATACCTTTTATCCCGACATTAAGCTCGGTTCCTTTGGGAGAGGGGATGAAAGTGTATGACGATTTTACACCATAACTCCGACAAATTATAACCGATTTAAATAATTATTTTTGTACTACAGAGGTTATAATATGTGTTTAATTTTGCCCAAACTTTGTGTAGATCTGATGAATGTGGTTGGAGATAGAGGACAGAACACCTCAGAGGACCCCTTATTTAAGGCTTAGCGATACTTTAATTTTTTTTTGGACAAACAAAAGAACAAAATCAAACGCAGAAGAAGTCGCGGGCAACAGCTAGTTTATAATATTAGTATGGATTGTACAGTTAGTTTTTTTTTCTCTACAAGTTAGCCCTTGACTGTCTCACCTGGTGGCAAATTATAATGCATCCTAAGATGGTAGCGGGCTAACCTGTTAGGGAGTATGATAGTCATACCCCTAATCGGTTTCCACGCGACATCGCACCGTAACACTAAATCACTTAACGGCACGACGTCGCCAGTTGGTTGGTAACTAGCCACGGCCAAAGCCTCCCACCAGACAAACACACCACATTGTTAACCGTTAATAAAGATTCACGTGTTCTTTATTATAGTGGTATTGTTAAAAAAATTAAAAAAAAAAAAATTAAACATGGTCACAATAATAATAAACAAAAAGACATGTAAAACAGAAAAAAAAAATTGTATTAATTTAAGGACGAAAGACAAAAGGAGAAAGCTAATAAAGAAACCCAAATGTGACTAGCCAAGTATTTTAAGTATTCTATAATAATGCATTATTAACGAGGGTGTTTTCTATGAACATGATGTTAATCCTCATCCAAATAAATAAGTTAGACATCACGATTTTTAAAAAGCCAAAACAAATGCGGTCAAATCCGCGGGCGACAGCTAGTCAACGATATAAACCTTTGTAAACATATCTGCATTCTATATCAAAAACACACTGTTGTTTTATTGTTCGTACTCAAATTCATATAAATTTTTGAAATGTTTTCATCGCCTGTATGTATTGAGAACGTTTGAACGCACGTTGTTTACGTATTTAACAAAACATTGCTAGCCCTTGCTAATCTATCTTGCATACAAACACGAAAAATTCTGATTCGATCGCGTAGAGATACTCCGAGCATAGCTCTCTATATATATATATATTATGTTGAATATTACTAAAGCGAAATAAACTTTGAAAATGGAAACGCTATTGAATGAGTAGACAAACGTAATATCGAGTACGTATTGCCAGACGCGCGCCGGTTTAGTCACTGAGTGGTTACTCAGAAACGGCTGGTAGAGATAACGTGTAGAGGTGCGCTTTTATTATATGTTAAACGTTATTTAATAAACAGTTTAATATCAAATATTGTATAGAAGCAGGCGTTACTTTGCGGAAATCCATGATATAATATCAAAATTAAGCTTAATTTGCTATACTCCGCGAAAAGCGGGAGAATCTGTGTGGTGTAATTTATAATTTCTTCAATCCTTATACTCCACACCACACAGATCCTCGGCAATACACCCTCTACGCACGTAGGTGCGTTGCCGAGGATCTGTGCGGTGTGGAGTATAAGGATTGAAGACACCACACAGATCCTCGGCAATACACCCTCTACGCACGTAGGAGCGTTGCCGAGGATCTGTGCGGTGTGGAGTATAAGGATTGAAGACACCACACAGATCCTCGGCAATACACCCTCTACGCACGTAGGAGCGTTGCCGAGGATCTGTGTGGTGTGGAGTATAAGGATTGAAGAAATTATAAATTACACCACACAGATTCTCCCGCTTTTCGCGGAGTATAGCAAATTAAGCTTAATTTTGATAAGTTTAATATCAATAACGTAACCGGTAACAAGTTAAGAACGTTTAAGTACAGCTTTTCGTGGCAGAGCTCGTGGAGTAATACCGCCATGTTTATTTCTGTCGCCAAGCAGCATTTGGACGGCCGATTGGCGCAGTGGGCAGCGACACTGCTCTCTGAGTCCAAGGCCGTGGGTTCGATTCCCACAACTGGGAAATGTTTGTGTGATGAACACGAATGTTTTTCAGTGTCTGGGCGTTTATATGTGTATAATAAGTATTTATGTATATTATTCATAAAGTTATTCATCAGTTATCTTAGTACCCATAACACAAGCTACGCTTACTTTGGGGCTAGTTAGGTTAGTGTGTATTGTCGCAGTATATTTATTTATTTATTATTTACTATTGCTTTGTTTGCGACTGAAAGGCGTGGCTAGTTACCACGTTACCGACGAAGGTGCAATGTAAAGCGATATAGCGCTCCGGTACGATGTCGCGTAGAAACCGTATGTGTTTAATATAACTGCCCTAAGTGGGTTTCTTGAGAGGCGGTCAAACAGTTCTAGCTTAAAAAAAACACAATGCAAATGGAGTGCATAGGCAAGAAGGCATTGCCTACCCAATATGACAAGCACAGAGCCTTCTTCTTTTTTTTTCTACAAGTTAACCCTAGACTCCAATCTGCCCTTGACTGGTGGCAGACTAATCTGCCTGCCATATTAGACTGCATGATCACTTACCACCAGGTGAGATTGCAGATGCAGTCAAGGGCTAACATTTAGAAGAAAAAAAAAAGCTCCATGCTTGTCTTATTGGGTAGGCAATGCCCTCATGTCTATATGGAGTGCATCGTGTTTGTTTATAAGCTAGAACTGTTTGAGAGTCTCTCAAGAAACGACCTTCAAGAGTTCGTGCAAACAAATAAAAACGTTACTTCGCGCGACATTAAACAGGTAGTAAAAATGATGTTTGCACAGTGCTCTGCGTTCTAACGGACGCGTATGGGTCTTTTATTTTATGTTTATAGACGAGTGTGCCTAGAAGATGCCTATTCACTCTTGATTTGAAGGTACTCATATTGTAGGCACTGGGGAAAATGGAAGCTGGAAGGTCATTCCAGATCCCAGCGGTGCGGATCAGAAACGAAGATGCGAAGATGAATGGGTCAACACAGTTAGGGCCATTGGTCATTATATTAAAAACTCGTAGCGATGTGTCTGTGAATCACTAGCGTCTAATTTATGATACAAACAAACGAAATAGAAACAAAATGGTAGATCATTTTCTATCTATAAATAAATAAGTATACTACGAAAATACACACATCGCCATCTAGCCCCAAAGTAAGCATTAGCTTGAGTTATGGGTACTGAGATGACTGATGAATATTTTTATGTATAATATACATAAACTAGCGGACCCCAGCGCCATCTGTCGGGCTGATTTGTGAATCTAAACCATCCAGGGTGCCACCAAAACGCATACCAAAAAATTCATTCAAATCGGTCCAGCCGTTTAGGAGGAGTTCAGTGACATACACACGCACACAAGAAATATATATAGAAAGATACTTAGAATATACATATAATCACCCAGACACTGAAAAATATTCATGCTCATCACACAAACATTTTCCAATAGTGGGAATCGAACCCACGGCCCTGGACTCAGAATGTCAATTACTCGCGGTGGTGCGCGTGTCCAGAAGATTTTTACTCCCAACTCAGTTTTGTTATGGTTTGAACGCAAAATATTTTTTTTTTTCTTCGCTGCTCAATGACACGACCGGATTCCATTGGATAACGCTGCAAACTAAAACGCGATCTAAAACACTACGTGGCCGTTTAATTGCCTAAATAAAATTAAGCGTAATCCCGCCAATCGTTATAGAATCTTGTTTTCAGTGCTTTGTTTAGCTTGGTTCACACCGCAAAATCCGGCGTTGTTAAATTAAGTTGAATCTCGATTACTCGCGGTGGGAAAATGCTTAATTGCCTGAATAAAATTTAACGTAACCAAAATAACGAAGGATTCGTATTCCTTTGGTTTTGGGATTTCACTTTCAGTGGTTTTTTAGGCTTGGTTCACACCGCATAACCCGTTGTTGTTACTTATTCAGTTGAATAAAAAATAAATAAAAATACTACGACAATACACACACCGCCATCTAGCCCGAAAGTAAGCGTAGCTTGTGTTATGGGTACTCAGATGACTGATGGATATTTTATGTAAAATATACATAAATACTTAGAATATACATATAAACACCCAGAGACTGACAAACATTCATGCTCATCGCACAAACATTTTCCAGTAGTGGGAATCGAACCCACGGCCCTGGACTCAGAATGTCAATTACTCGCGGTGGTGCGCGTGTCCAGAAGATTTTTACTCCCAACTCAGTTTTGTTATGGTTTGAACCATACCATGGTGTGTACCATGCAAAACAAAACCGCTGAAAATATAATCACGGTTACACATATATAACATTTATAATAGTAACAGCCCGCCAACCAACATAAGAACAACATGGCGAGTCAATGCTCCGATTACCTATCTCCTATAAGATACAAGGCCTACAGCACTGGGACATAATCGGCTGTATAATTAACAGGTAAATATATATGTATAATTAACATTTAGGGCCTAAAGTGCGGGGTACACCGAGCTTTCAACCAGTCTCAACACTGCGTAGGATCTTCCCGGGTATATAATCCCGGTTACGCAAATGTGATAACAATAGTTGCAGCCCGCCAACCCACATTATAGCAACATGGTGGGTCAATGCTCCAATTACCTATATCTCATGAGATACGAGACCTACAGCACTGGGACATAATCGGCTGTATAATTAACAGGTATGATTTCGGGCCTAAAGTGCGGGGTACACCAAGCTTTCAACCAGGATCTTCCCGGCTATATAATCCCGGTTACACAAATATGATAATAATAGTTGCAGCCCGCCAACCCAGATTATAGTAACATGGTGGGTCAATGCTCCAATTACCTATATCTCATGAGATACGAGATCTACAGCACTGGGACATAATCGGCTGTATAACTAACAGGTATGATTTCGGGCCTAAAGTGCGGGGTACACCAAGCTTTCAACCAGTCTCACCACTGCGTAGGATCTTCCCGGCAATATAAACATCTTGGGTTGTGAACCGATTGTCCCTACGGACCGTCTGATCGGCGTCGAAGTTCGCCGAGGGCATTCGGTCGTAGTTTATTAAAGAAAACTTTTGGTTGAATAGCGGGCTCCTAAAAAAAAACGTGTGTGTCCTTATGTACACGCGTTAGAAGTTATACTTCTTTGGCGTAAAAAGATAAAAAAAAAATTCAAAATCATTATCTCTCGCCCTCATTCTATGTTTGTAGAATAAACGACACTAACAATAGAAAAAAGTTATTTCATACATTGAAAGTTTTATTATAACGCATTATCTAGTTAAATAAAAGTTTATTTAAATATCGCAAATAAAAAATATTTGTACCTAATTAAAGAAATTGACATAACAAACATAATTAAAAATCATTTTTATATATCTATAAATCAAAAATCAATCATTCATTCCTTCATTCATTCATTCATTCAAACCTTTTTTGAAAAACTGAACATTTTATGTCGACTATGGCTAACTTCAGGGTGTCGGATTTTTGTAACGGTGTGCGCGCGCATCGTAAACATTAACGGTCATAATTTCTTCCCTAACGCGCCAAAAGAAGTATAACTTCGAAAAATACTAACCTACAACTCTCCATATCATCGCTGGACGTAGTTAAATCAACGGAGGGTACACCGAACGCCTCAACAGATGGCGCTGTTTTAGTTATCAGAAAGTTCTCCGGAGAACTAAAAAGCACTTCCGATTCCTTCCCGTTCTGAGTTATCTGGCGTGATTTAAATGCGTCGTCATTCTCGGAATCAGTTTTCACGGATTTGCGAAACTCGCTTATACGTTTCGGCGAGGAGCTGGGTTTCGCTGCTGACGGGGTAGAGGATCGTCGTTTGGGGAATATCTTCGATAGATTCTCCTCAATAAGACTCGGCGAGGACCACTTATCGTGGAGTTTCTCGCCTATAGATAGCTTTCTTAGTTCGAAACATTTCGCCAGATCTATTTTGAATGGACTGGATGCCAGGCTTTTGGATTTAGGATTGAAAACTTCTAGTTTCGCGTCGAAATACGGATTTCTAGGTTTCGGCGAGTAATCGTGTATGGAAAATATGGGTGAATGGGAACTGCAAGAGGAGTAGGGCGGTTTTAGAACTGTTTTATTTAATGTAACAAAAAAAAAATTGTCACCATAAATTTTAAAATAATATTAATATTTATTTATTTAATAGTAATTTTTAACACATTAATATATTTTTTGATAATCGAAAATTTTAGGGTAATTTAACAAAAATTACAATGTTAGTACGTCAGCAGAATCAATGTTATATATGTAAGTTATTATATTAACAGGTTTTTTTGGCATGTATTAACAATTAGTTGAAGATACGAGTCATAATAATTAGGTGTTTTTTGGGTTGTATTCGATTTTCATTAATAATCGAAAATAATAGTGTAATTTAAAAAAAAATACGTTTTTAGTACGAATCAAAGTAATATATTTAAGTTATTATAAGAATTAGGTTTTTTTTTGGCATGTATTAAGAATTAGTTGAAGATACGAGTCATAAATATAAGATTTAAGTAAGTTAGCAGAATTAAAGTTATATATGTAAGTTATTATAATTATTAGGTTTTTTTTTGCATATATTTAGATGAAGAAAGAATTCAAACGAACAAAATGGTTTTTAAGGAAAAAAACATATTACACAAAGCATCATTACATCATTAATATTTCATCGGTAACATTATAGTCGTGTTATCAAGTTTACAAGGAAATAGGAAAAAAATAATTAATTACATTTTAAGTTTTAATGATGAAGAGAATGGCGAGAAATAACGAAACGAGCGTATTTTCGTAAAAAAAACACACAACAATATTGAATTACGATTAAAAAAAAAAACAACAAAATAGCGAATTTAAGTGCAGGTTGTGAGTAAAAAAAAATTCATTAGTCTCATATAAACTAATAAAGCCCTTAATCCTAAGGTAAATAACGTAACCATAAGGTAAGTCACGTTGTCAGGTAAGTAAAGCTAACTGAGTGGCGTTCTGTCTTAGATTACTTACCTTAAAATGGTTTAAGATAATAGTGAAGGCAATGTAAGGTCGTTAGGATAAGTAACGTTACCATGAGGTACAAACAATTGGGGCATCTTAAATTAAGGATATGTTAAGCAAAATAAATAAGAAAAGTTTAGTAACGTACCCTAAAAATAAGCACAAAAATATTTAACTTACACAATTCAAAGACCAATAAGAAAAATACTTTAGTTTAATTGCCATAAAATTGCAGAAATGAAAGATATTCGAGATACTTTCATAAATATAATTAGATATTTCTTAAAGAATTATGCAGTATGATTCTTAATTAAAGTGACGAAAGGTAAGCAACAATTCTCCAAAGATAAATAACGCCTTCTAAAGGTAAGTTTAGTTAACTTACCGTGCTCATTGAAGTGTTTCTCCAACTCTTCATGAGAGATATTTGTTTGAGTCGCCGGCGCGTCCTCCACAGCCTGTTCCGGCCGGGAGCGAGAACATCTGGTATGGGAGAACAAATGGTCAACATTAGCTTAATTATAGCCCCACGGCTGGGCAAAGAGTGGAATATAGAAATAAGTGTTCATAATCTCCGAAATAAATACGAAATAAATATAATACGGCCAAAAACAAGACCGATAGAAATAAAAACATATTGTGTAAGAATGCTCATTTATACAATAAATTACCAAACTCCACAAAACAATGTAATAACATTAAAAGGATTATATCGTAGAAAATACTGATAAGTTATTAATGTTATGCTAATTTAATAAACCTGTGTCTTAAACCACCAGGCCCTTTCCCCAAGGAAAACATTATAAAAGAATAAATATAATATTGTTAGGGATCAATTTACCCTTTACCTAAGTTTAAACAGTATATTAAAACACATTGAATAAATCGTGGTTACTACACGATTGATGCATTCCTTAACGACATGGCTGCTTGGAAGCAGGTCACTTCGCTCTTATCTTTCACAAAATCGAAAAATTCTAAAGATTGTTCAACTAAAAATTAATAAATATAAAATGATGTTGGAAAAGACCAGTTTTTGCCGGATCTTCTGAGTGGAATCTGCCATCTGAACCGATGGTAGAGTCACTACAAACAGACTGACTTGGCGTTTCAAAGGTGCTTGTAAATAAGGCCTACTTGAAATTAAAGAATTTTGAATTTTGATTTTTTTTTTAATTTTCCTAAAAAGGCAATTATCACAATTGTTTGGGGTCATTTTGACGTCTATCGTCGAATAGTGGCGGAGCGCCGCCATCTTGTGATTAGTTCGTAAATTATTTCTTTGTTTCTCGAGTAAAATTGAACTTATCAGTGTGCGATTCTGTCGAACCAATGAGATTCTATTTAATCGTTTTCCCCCCTAATTCCTAAAAAATATAGTTGGTTAGTAAAAAGCATAGCTGAATTGGTGATAGCGCATTGGGTAGGAGCTCGCCTTCACTTCGCACAGTTCGAATCTCAAAATCTCAGCACGCACCTCTCACTTTTCTAAGTTATGTGCGTTTTAGGTAATTATAATATAAGTGATATTCTATATGCTTCAACGGTGAAGGAAATCATCGTGAGGAAACCTGCATGCCTGAGAGTTCTACATAATGTTCTCTAAGGTGCGTGGGGTCCACCAATCCGCACTGGGCCAGTCTGGTGGACTACGCCATTAACCCCTTCTCATTGTGGGAGGAGACCCGTGCCCTGTAGTGGGCAGGTAATGGGTTGACGTGATGATGATGATGATGATGATGATGATTTAAAGGTAATGTAGCGGTCATAAGTCGACTTAAGCTTAGTTGACCAAACTTACCTGTCACATTAGCATCAACTGAACTTACCTGAGCATTGCATTGCTGCATCTTAGAGCAAGTTCGAGCCCGTCGAGCCAGCAATGGCCGGCAGTTTGTGATGGCGCGCGGAATATGAGATGCGCTGTCGGTAGCGGCTGTACTACAGCTCCTGTAAACAAAGTATAATAAAAGTTTTTTTTTTTTTTTTTGAAACATCAACAAAGTCGGAGGGTAAACCGTACACAGGCCGTGGCGACGCATCGCCACGCAATAATATGATTGAATTTTTGTATTTCGTATGTAACAATAAAACAGAATATTAATTTTGTAATAAAACAGTCATTATCAACCGACTTACAAAAAAGTGTGGTCATCCATTTGGTTGTATTTTTTTTTTAATTTGTGGAACAAATTTGTTAAACTTTATCTTTTCATTATGCAATATCTGCGGTAACTTACATAGAACAATTACGATTTGAAACTGCAACGTTTCCTACTAGATGACGCTACAGTCGCTATAAGACTGATGTGAAAGGCATATACTAATTTCGGCATCGACGGTAGGAGAGCCGTAGCTTAATTGGTGAAAGCGCTCAGGCCGCGATTGCCCGGGAGTCGCAGGTTCAAATCCTGTCGGTTCCCAAAATGTTTATATGCATTTTAAATTTATAAAAAAACAATTACGATGTTTCACATCTGCCAGGCGTCCCGTGACGGCTTTTTTTTTATTTTCCTAAAAAGTCAATTGTCACAATTGTTTGGGGTCATTTTGTCGTCTACTGTCGAATGTGCGCCGCCATCTTGTGATTAGTTCGTAAATTTTTTGTTTTGTGCATTTCTTTGTTTTTCGAGTAACATTGAACGTATCAGTGATTGCTAAAAATTTAGTTTAAGTAATGTTATAATCACAGTTATCGATTTAAAGTTTACAACAAGGTAAGGTAGCAGCCATTTATTTTTTCATCTGACATGGAGACTGTTTTAGGTCGGTACTATAGTTAGTTTTTTTTTTTACCTACTACTTATTATAAGTGCAGTGCATCAGGGTTATTTGTTAATTAAACTAATGTAAATAACAATAGTTTTTTTTTCCTTTTTTTTGTCTCTTTGCTTTAGCTAAATATAACATTAGCTAAAGTCCCGTGACGGCTCACACGTTTTTTTTTACTTTAGAATTGTTTCTCGAACAATGGCACTCTACCATCTACTGCGATCACCGACCCATGGTGGTTATGGGAAAACCCTCCCCTTGGGAGAGGCCTTTAGTCCATCAGTGGACTTTCATAGGCTTCCACGATGATGCTATTTATAATAATATACATCAGCCATCTTAGTACCTATATCACAAGCTACTGTTACTTTGGGGCTAGATGGCGATGTGTGTATTGTCGTAGTATAAGTTGAAATTAAACCAATAGACCTCTTGAAGATGTCTCTTACAAAGTTCAAAGTTTGTATTAAACGTAAGCTTATAGAAAAGTCCTATTATAGTATAAAGGACTACGTAATCGATAAAAAAAGCTTCGGTGTAAATTATTGCTCTAACCAGGTTGCTCTTCTAATAATTTAAAATGACATTGTGAGATGGTGATAACAAAAAAAAACACCCGGCTAAGTTTGTTGAGGGCTTCTTCTAAGACCAGGACGCGTTTGGAACCCTCGTAGCTTTAGTTTTAAGTTTACGAATGACTTTGACTTTAACTTTAAAAAATAAAAAAAATACGAACCTATAGTCTCGTTGTGCGGCCCCCTAGGCGCCCAGATGCTCTGCTCCAGTGGATGGTAGAGTTTGAAGCAGAAGCCGTCCTTCTTACTCGGCCTCTCGATCACCTGGCACGAGGTCAGTAGCACCGTGCCCACCCAGTGGCTCCGCTGGAAATAAAATATAACCATAATCATTTAATCAATCAATCAATCAATTAATCAATCATCAATCAATCATCAATCAATCAATCAATCAATCAATCAATCAATCAGTCAATCAATCAATCAATCAATCAATCATCAATCAATAAATCAATTAATATTTTTTTTTTCATCATTAATAGTTAACGGAACAAGCAAATAGCCTACAGAGAGATGAAAGCGGAGCCGGATGCTTCCAAGCAACCTTGTGGGAGAAAGCGCTTAGGCCGCGATTGCCAGAGAGTCGTAGGTTCAAATCCTGTCGGTTCCGAAATTTCTTATATGCATTTTAAATTCTACACAATTATCAATTAATCAATCAATCAATATTTTTAAAATATTGCCCTATCCCCTTTCCATGATGCCTTTTTTCTTCTTTCATTAAGGGTTGTCTGGAGGAGATCGCTTTAAGCGATAAGACCGCCTTTGCGCGTTTCAATTTTTGTTGTATTACTGTTTCCAATGTTTAATATCTTTATCCCTTAATTGTGTGCAAAAAATATCTATCTATCTATCAATAATCAATCAATCAATCAATGCATTCCACTGGTTAAAAGTGACTCTTGACTGTGACCCTGATCCCACCTGAGCCCCAGTACTTTATAAATAAATAAATATACTACGACAATACACACATCGCCACCTAGCCCCAAAGTAAGCGTAGCTTGTGTTATGGGTACTAAGATGACTGATGAATATTTTTATGAATAATACCTATACATAAATACTTATAATATACATATAAGCACCCTGAAAAACATTCATGCTCATCACACAAACATTTTCCAGTTGTGGGAATCGAACCCACAGCCTTAGGCTCAGGAAGCAGGGTCGCTGCCCACTGCGGCAATGGGCCGTCGACAACAATATTAATTAATTATCAATTTTTATGAGTGTGTGAGTGTGTGTGTGTGTGTGTGTGTTTTATATTAAGATGTTAATGAAATAAAATTTATTATTATTACTTTAGCTTTAGGAGTCTTATACAGCAGCAGTAGTCCAGGTTTCAGCACACACCACAACTTCGTCCATGACTTGAGGGAGCCTCGGACCTGAGAAACAGAAGAACATTATTGTCAGAGCGAGATAGCGTGGTGGCGTGGTAGTGACAGCCCAGTGGTTAGGACTTCGACATCACTTTCAGGGCGCCGAGTTGGAATCCCAGCACGCACCTCTTACTAACTTATGTGCGTTATAAGAAATTTAAATATCACTTGCTTCAACGGTGAAGGAAAACGTCGTGAGGAAACCTGCATGCCTGAGAGTTCTCCATAATAATCCCAGCACGCACGTCTATTACTAGTTCTAAGTTACTTTCTTCAATTTTAATTTCAATTTATTCAGCACAATACATAATGATGCGTTTATAATATAATATTCATAAATAAATTTAATTATTTTAATCTAACGTATGTATAACCAGTTTGGGCTTAGCCAATTTTTAAATTAAGCAATTCTATCAGTTTCCCAAAAGCAAGTGAGGGATTGCACCGTATTGAAACCGGCAACCAGCGTTTTGCAGCATCATTCCAGCACGAGGTAGTGTTAATATACCTTAAGCCAGTTGGACAGCACGGACGGAGTGTTAACATAAATGGTGCAAAAACAAAGAATGAGGGTCAACATACTTGGAGCAAGCACCGCGAAGGAGTGTCAACATACTTGGAGCAAGCAACGCGAAGGAGTGTCAACATACTTGGAGCAAGCAACGCGAAGGAGTGTCAACATACTTGGAGCAAACACCGTGACGGAGTGTCAACATACCTAAACCAAGCACCGTGACGTAGTGTCATCATACCTGGAGCAATCACCTTGACGTAGTGTCAACATACCTGGAGCAAGCATCGCGACGTAGTTTCAACATACCTGGAGCAATCACCGCGACGTAGTGTCAACATACCTAAAGCAAGCACCGTGACGTAGTGTCATCATACCTGGAGCAATCACCGCGACGTAGTGTCAACATACCTAAAGCAAGCACCGTGACGTAGTGTCAACATACCTGGAGCAAGCATCGCGACGTAGTTTCAACATACCTGGAGCAAGCACCGCCACGTAGTGTCATCATACCTGGAGCAATCACCGCGACGTAGTGTCAACATATCTAAAGCAAACACCGTGACGTAGTGTCAACATACCTGGAGCAAGCATCGCGACGTAGTATCAACTTACCTAAAACAAGCACCATGACGTAGTGTCAACATTCCTAAAGAAAGCACCGTGACGTAGTGTCAACATACCTGGAGCAAGCATCGCGACGTAGTTTCAACATACCTGGAGCAAGCACCGCCACGTAGTGTCATCATACCTGGAGCAATCACCGCGACGTAGTGTCAACATACCTGGAGCAAGCATCGCGACGTAGTATCAACTTACCTAAAACAAGCACCGTGACGTAGTGTCAACATACCTGGCGCAAGTATCGTGACGTGAGTTTTTTTTTTTTTTTTTTTGACGTTGGGAAATGCGTTTAGGCATCCCTTTTGGAGGCTGCGCAGCCAGAACTGTGCAGCCTCCAGCAGGGTATGTGGGACTCGCTGGCCGATGAATATCAGCCAGAATACCCACTAAAACCCAGCGGAGCCGCCCGCGCCCAAGTTGGAGCGTCAAAGGATCGCGGTCGCATACAACTTTGACGCCCCGGCGCACTCGCCGGAGGCACGCAATGGTGTCTACGGAGGTGGCATAAGGTGCGCATATCTGCGCCTCCTGCCACCAATTCTCCTTCTTCGGAGGGGAAGAGCATCAGCCGCCTGCTCTCTCTCCCTCTCCGAGGCCTCCTTCAAGCCCATTACGGCTTCGCAGAAGGAGGCGACAGTAGACCATCCCTCCTCACTGCCGAGCATCAGATTGATAACACTCGGCAGCGAGAGGTCACCGTCCAGGAGTGACACCATCGCGTGTCTTTGCGGCGCCCATGACGCGCATAATGCCAAAGTGTGGAGCGCCGTGTCTTCAGGCGCGCCACAATCATGGCAGATCGGCGAGGCCTCCCTCCTCGCGATCCCGTGCAAGTACTTACCGAAGCAGCCGTGTCCGGTAAGCACCTGCACGAGGCGATATGTCAGCGCGCCATGGCGCCGCTTCAGCCACCGCTCTAGGTGGGGCCGGATGCCCTCCACCGTCCAGATGCCTGCCACCGGGGACTCGAGGTCTTCTCTCCATCTCCCTCCCTCTCTCCTCCTCCTTTCCGAGGGTACGGAGTCTCCCAATCTCCTCGAGTCCTGGTGTTTCCCCTCGAGTCCTCAAGCTTGACCGGTAGCGGTGCACCTGTGCAAGCACCTCAGCCTGCAGGTCCCACGGCGGGTCGCCAGCGAGGAGTGTAGATGCCGTCCAAGACACCGTACGGTAACCCCGTATTGCACGCACCGCGATTACGCGTTGTGGTCGCCGCAGAAGCGTAATGTTCCGCGGAGACAGTGCGTGCACCCATATTGGAGCCCCGTACAGCGCCATACTCCTGACGATACCCGCATACAGGCGTCTGCAGGCCGAGTCCGGCCCCCCGATGTTGTGCAAAAGCCTTCCTAGAGCGGCTGCCGTTCCGACGAGTCTGGGCGCAAGCAGCTCGAAGTGCCCTTTAAAACTCCACCGTCCGTCCAGGGTGAGGCCCAGATACTTCATCTGGGCCTTTATTTCCACCTGAACACCCTGGACGGTGATGTGGGCACCTCGTGGTGGACCTCTGTGTGGGCCATGGAAGAGTAGGGCTTCGGTCTTAGGGACGGAAACCCTCAGACCCAAGGCCTGGACCCTCCTTGCCACGAGGGACGTGCTGACCGTGGCCAGGCGGGACGCCTCCGCGAAGGTGCTCCCGCGTGCCGTGACCAGGGTGTCATCCGCATAACATAACACCCTCGTCCCAGGCAGCATGGGGGCCCGCAGGAGCCAATCGAAGCCGACGTTCCACAACACCGGCCCGAGAACCGATCCCTGCGGGACCCCATTGAGCCCCTTCCGCCGGTCTCGTTGCCCGTCACTCCCCGTCCAAGATATCCACCTATCCTGGAGGTATGACTCCAACAGCCTCCTGAGATACGGAGGCACTTCATGGTACCGAAGTGCCTCTAGAAGAGTCTCAAAGGGGAGGCTGTTGAAGGCATTCGTGACGTCCAAGGAGACGGCGAGAATGACGTCCCCCCCCGGCAACTGCCTCATCCGTCAGGGCCTTCAACGATTCTAGGGCGTCAATGGTCGAGCGACCCGCCCTAAAGCCGTACTGCTCCGCCGACAGCCCTGGACCGACAGTTTCCAGATGCCCAACGAGTCGGTCTGCAAGGATCTCCTCAAAGACCTTCCCGACCTCGTTGAGCAAGACTATCGGTCTGTACGCCGACGGAGCGTCCAGCGGTCGCCCTGCTTTGCGGATAAGGCACAGCAGTCCCTCCTTCCAAGACTTGGGGAACTGTCCAGCCAGTAGACACTGGTTGAACAGCCCCCGGAGTCTTGCCTCAAAATACTCCCTGGTCATGAATATGACCCGACCCGGGATACCGTCCGGTCCAGGTGCCGTCTTCTTGGACCGGAGGCGGCCAAGGGCTACGTCCATCTCCTCCCCGGTGATCAGCGGAACAGAACCGCTATCAGCCAGGGGGGTGGAGCCCCTTCCAGCCTGGGGTACCGGGGAGGACATCGTTGGAGGGACATGTCCCTGGGAGTCCGGGAAGAGTCCCTCGACGACGCTCCGCAAGAGCTCCGGCTGGAGGGTCTGGGTTACTGGGGGTCCCTGGTTACGGAGCTTCCTTCTCGCCACGCGATAAGGGCGTCCCCAGGGGTCCCTACTCAGGCCCTCCAGCAGTTCCTCCCGGGCACGCTCCTTGGCGCTGCTTATGGCCAGCTGAAGAGCCCTCTGGGCCTGGCCGTAAACCTCCCGCAGTTGCTCCTCCAGAACTACGTCCAGTCCGTTCCGCCTACGACACCGGACATAGTCCCTGCGGGCTCGGTGACTGGCGATACGTAGGACCGCGATCTCGTCCGACCACCAGTACACCCGTTTACGGCGGCGCCATCCACGCGCCCTCGGCATTGCAGAGTCGCAGACCTCACTGAGGTCCACGCGCAGCTGTTCCGCCCGTTCTCCCACACTGGTGTCCCTCTCATCTCCGGAAGAGGCCCACCGTACAATAATGGAGGCCTCTTTGACCAGCTCCCGGTCCATTTGGGTGAGGCACCAACGTGGGAGGCGATTTGGACCCTGGGGAGGTGCCATCGCGACCACCGGGGATGTAGAGACCTCAAATCGGACATAGTTGTGGTCCGATAGGGTCTCCACCCCATCCTCTACCCTCCAGTTGGCGACTCTGTCGGCAACCCGAGGGGGAGGCAAACGACAGGTCCACGATGGAACCACCCTGCGCGCGGACGCAGGTGTGGACTGTCCCCCTATTGAGTAGGGAGAGCCCGAGGTGCACAGCCCACACCAGCACAGCCCTGCCTCTGCCGTCCGAGGTGGGACTCCCCCACGCCTGGCTCTTGGCATTGAAGTCTCCAAGAACCAGAGTACGCCCTCCATTGTGCCGGCGGACGGCTTCGCTAACAGAGTCGAGGAAATCCTCAAATTCTGCCAGCGTGCGGTTAGGGGAAAAGTACAGGCCGACAATGGTGTACTGTCCCCATCCCGCAACCACAAACCCGGGACCCCTTTCGAGAGGTGAGAGGGGAGGGCCGGCGCCGTTCGCTGCGACAATGCCAACCGAGCCACACATGTCTCCAACCCAGCGTTCCTGAGTGGGGACATAGTATGGCTCACAGGCTACCACCAAATCGACAGACCATCCCGCGGCGGACTGCAGTAAAAGGTCCTGGGCCCCCGCACAGTGGTTCAAATTCGCCTGGAGTACGCTGATATGTCGTTCGTTCATTCGGGCGGCATATCAGTGTCTTCGTGCGCTGGGCTATAACCATCACGTGGCGAGGGTCGGGTCTGCCTTTCACACGAGGGTGGCAGTTCTTCCCCCCCATGATATGCCCCGACGGCTGAGAGGCGTCCGCGCAGACGGCGCAGCGTATGGGCCTCTCGCACCCTGAGTGCCTGTGTCCCTCTTCTCCGCACCGGTAGCACATCTTGCTCCGGTCGGTTTCAGAGGTACACAAGGCTACCGTGTGTCCCATTCTTAAGCTACAGGTGTAGCAGCGAAGAGGGCGCTGCTCCAGGGCCTGGACTCTGACGGAGCTCCAGCCCACCAACAGACGCCCGGCTTCGCAAACCTATTTGCCCGCATCCACCGGGCAGTAAACGGTGGACGACCCCATGCCCACGGGGCTCCTCTGCACCAGAGTCGCCCTGACCGCAACAATAGAGCAGCCTCCTACGCGTGCTACAGCCGCCGCCACCTTTACCGCAGTTGCGGAGTCATCTAACCCGGTGACGCGAAGGGTCGCCGTTTTTGTAGGGCGAACAACCTCCGCTACCCCCTCCAACGCTTTGCGAAGGTGATCTGCCAATAACTCCGCCTGATCCTGGGTGTTCTCCTTTGGTAGCTCCAAGAGCCTAGCCCCTGTCGCAGAGCGGCGAATCCGCATCCCCGCGCCTATTTCAATCTCGCCCAAGTTAACCCTTTGCTCAGCCTGCTCTAAGACCTGAGCGTAGGTCACACCTCTACTGACCGCCTCGGGAGCCAAAGTTATAATAACGGCGGCCGTCTTAGGGGGAGTCAGACTGGGCTTCCACTTAGGGGCCGCTGTGGGCGGGGGCCTCGATGTTGACGTCGCGGGATTGGCGCCTGGGGCATTTTTGCCCCTGGTCTTTCGGCCCACCACTTCCGACCAAGTTTCAGCCTCGGGTGCTGTCCGGCTTGGGCCTGCCCGCGCTGGAGGCTCCCCAGGAGTCGCTGGAGCCACGCTCGTTCTGAGGCCACCCGATCAAGCCGGAGCCGCCTGTGAGGTCCCAGCGGAGCGCGGTGGTGGCGGCCCTCTTCTATCTGAGGAGAGCGGTGGGCGTGTCACCTTTTCTGGAAGGAGACGCTCCTCGATTCCCGCGAAGCGGGCGTCTAGCATCGTCCCGACTGAGGCCACTATGGAGGCTTTCAGCTCCTCCAAGACGTCTGCATCAAAGGCCGTTGCAGGTGGCACAGACGCTCCTGCCCCTCTCGTCGCCGCCCTCTTGGTTTCCCTTGCCGCCTCTTTGGCCATCGCGGTCTACATCTCCGCGAAGTCCCGCCGATACGCCTTCTGCTCCGTCCTTATCAGGTCAAGCTCAGAGCGGAGGCGGGCGTTGTCTGCCCGCAAGCGGCGGGTTTCTTCAGCCTCAGTCCGTGAGCTGAGGGCCTCCACTATGACTTGCAGCTCCGAGGCAGCCTCCTTGAATTTTTTAACGTACGTCCCTTTCAGATTACTGGACTTACCAGCCATCTGAATGAGGGACGCCGTGCTCCTTCCGGCCCAGGCACGCAGCTCTTGCACACCGAGCTTGGTGGGGTCCTCCCGGCAAGACTCTTCGCTCGCCGGTTCCTCCTCCGCATCCAGAACTGCGGTTCGAGCCTCCTGTCCTACTATGCGGCCCTGAAGGAACCGATTGAAGGCAGCCTCCTTTTGTTCCTCAGCCGCCACCCTGAGTTCAGTCATAGCGCTTCTCACGCCATAGTTCCCCCTTGATACCGGCGTCGAGCACCGCGACATCGACGAGTTCCGGGAGCTCGTCGAAACGGAATCATCCCGGCGCGAGTACCTCGCAACAACAGGGGTACGGGCCGGAGCTCCGCCCCTTACTGCAACCGCCTTATTGCTCCGGCGCGAACGCGTCTGCGGTCCTGGAACGCCATCCCTCCCCGATGACAATTCATCCGCCATCTCCGACGGTCCACCTGTCTGTAAAGCCAGACAGGCCAACAGTCAGAGACAGCCAAACTTAACAATTAGCAACAACAAGTGAGAAAACAATAACAACAGCCAACAGTCAACAAAACAAGATAAGAAATTACAACCTGTGGCCCTTAAAAGGGGCCCTTTGACAATCCCCCTATCCCTGTTAAAACTACAATAACAATAACAAAAACAACAGCAATAACAATCCCAACTACAACTACTACTACCGTGTCAACATACCTGGAGCAAGCATCGCGACGTAGTTTCAACATACCTGGAGCAAGCATCGCGACGTAGTTTCAACATACCTAAAACC
Source organism: Pararge aegeria (assembly GCF_905163445.1). NCBI lineage: Eukaryota > Metazoa > Arthropoda > Insecta > Lepidoptera > Nymphalidae > Pararge > Pararge aegeria. Next base: position 5,521,466 of record NC_053206.1, on the reverse strand, counting down.
ACCACGACATGTCTGGTCCCTTTCGTTGACTTTAGTAAAAATCCGGGGAACCCGCTGTATACTTCCCAGGCGTCTACCAACCGCCCCAACCGAGTGCCAGAGCTACCACGCTAAAAAGGAGGGAATCAGGACCGCTTGACCTCCCCTCAGAAAGTAGGGCTCAGCGCCCTGTGGTGGGCCGGTAATGGTTTTATATGATCATGGTGATGAACACAGCGCTAATAATGGCATAAGGCGTAAGTAAGCGTCTCTAATAGAAAGTAACATATTTGTTATGTTTGTCGTTCAGCCAGCATTCTCAGCACCATTCCAGCAAGAGTTAGTGTTAATATAAAATTCTAAATTCATTTATTTCAAGTAGTTTGAAACAATTAATAAGCACTTTTGAAACGTCAAGTCAGTCTATTTGTAGTGACTTTACCACCGGTTCGGAAGGCAGATTCCACTTCGAAGAGCCGGCAAGAAACTCAGCAGATTGCTCTTTTCCAACATCATTTGTAAGTTTAACAATCTTTAGAATTGTTCTGTTTTGTGAGAGATGAGAGCGGATTGGCCTGCTTCCAAGCAGCCTTGTCGTTAAGGAATTCATCTATCGTGTAGTAACCACGATTTGCTCAATGTGTTTTAATATATTGTTTAAACTTCGCTAGCTAGCTAAGCTATTCGATTTGGTCAAACCATCTCCTTTCTACCATCGAACTGCGAGGTACCGAAAGAATCTGCACCGTTACGTTATTGAAATACCATCAACACGTACGAAGCGTTTTGCTTCTTCCTTTCTGATCCGCACCGCAAAGGCCTGGAATGCCCTCCCATCTTCCGTCTTCCCCGATACCTATAATCTGGGTGCCTTCAAATCAAGAGTGAATAGGCATCTTCTAGGCAAGCGCGCTTCATCTTAGGCTGCATCATCACTTACCATCAGGTGTGATTGCAGTCAAGCACTTGTCTATATATTAAAAAAAAAAGAAAACTTAAGTAAGTTGACACTCCGTCGGCCAGCACGACGGAGTGTCAACATACCTGGAGCAAGCACCGCGACATAGTGTCAACATACCTGGAGCAAGCACCGCGACGTAGTGTCAACATACCTGGAGCAAGCACCGCGACGTAGTGTCAACATACCTGGAGCAAGCACCGCGACGTAGTGTCAACATACCTGGAGCAAGAATCGCGACGTAGTGTCAACATACCTGGAGCAAGCACCACGACGTAGTGTCAACATACCTGGAGCAAGCACCGCGACGTAGTGTCAACATACCTGGAGCAAGCACCGCGACGTAGTGTCAACATACCTGGAGCAAGCACCGCGACGTAGTGTCAACATACCTGGAGCAAGCACCGCGACGTAGTGTCAACATACCTGGAGCAAGAATCGCGACGTAGTGTCAACATACCTGGAGCAAGCACCACGACGTAGTGTCAACATACCTGGAGCAAGCACCGCGACGTAGTGTCAACATACCTGGAGCAAGCACCGCGACGTAGTGTCAACATACCTGGAGCAAGCACCGCGACGTAGTGTCAACATACCTGAAGCAAGCATCGCGACGTAGTGTCAACATACCTGGAGCAAGCACCGCGACGTAGTGTCAACATACCTGGAGCAAGCACCGCGACGTAGTGTCAACATACCTGAAGCAAGCACCGCGACGTAGTGTCAACATACCTGGAGCAAGCATCGCGACGTAGTGTCAACATACCTTGAGCCAGTCGGCAAGCACCACGACGGAGGGGTCCTCAATGGAGTGCAGCAAAGCGGACGCGGCACGTTTCTTCTCCTTACGGTAGTGTTGCCGCTGAGCCTTGTAGCTCTCTTTGCGGGAGAGCGCCGCGCTCGGAGTTCGCGATATACCGCCCACCGCTGTTTCCGACGACTGCGGGCGAACGTTACAAACTATCAATCACAAGACAGTTGCGAGCATTAAGGGTATGCACAGGGTGTGCAAATGATTTTATTTATTTATTTATTTATTTATTTATTTATTTATTTATTTATTTATTTATTTATTTATTTATTTATTTATCTATTAGCTTTTCAAGGGATACAAACAGCACTATTACGCATAAAAGCAATGGCGTAGTTTTATATTCAAATTAGATTCAAATCGTTTATTAGCAGATTAGTTTTACATAACTGCCGACATGACGGACGGCAGAGGGCAGCGACCCTGCTTTCTGAGCCCAAGGCCGTGGGTTCGATTCCCACTACTGGAGAATGTTTGTGTTATGAGCATAAATGTTTTTCAGTATCTGGGTGTTTATGTATATGTATTATTCATAAAAAAATATTCATCAGTTATTTTAGTACCCATAACACAAGCTACGCTTACTTTGGGGCTAGGTGGCGATGTGTGTATTGTCTTAGTATATTTATTTATATTTATTTATTTGCTATACTCCGCGAACAGCAGGAGAATCTGTATGGTGTAATTTATAATTTCTTCAATCCTTATACTCCATACCAAACAGATCTTCGGCAATGTACCCTCTACGCACGTTTCGCTCCGAAACCGGAGCATCCTCAGGAGATGTTGACTTTACAATGAATAATTGTCTTAACAATTGCATAAAGTGCGAATCGAAAGATGGTGACCTTTTATAACATGATATTAATTTGACGGCCGATTGGCGCAGTTTGCAGCGACCCTGCTTTCTGAGTCCAAGGCCGTGGGTTCGATTCCCACTACTGGAGAATGTTTGTGTTATGAGCATGAATGTTTTTCAGTGTCTGGGTGTTTATACGTATATTCTAAGTATTTATGTATATAAAAAAATATTCATCAGTCATCTTAGTACCCATAACACAAGTAACGCTTAAATTGGGGCTAGATGGCGATGTGTGTATTGTCGTAGTATATTTATTTATTTATTTATTTATTAATTCTTATCCAAATAAATATATAAGTTTTATAATTAAGATTGATATGTATCTGCAAATTCCTTTTCAAATTATTTAAATTGGTCCTACCGTTTAGAACTCACGACGGGTATAGAAGTGGTTAATCAACGTTTCTTAAATATAGTTCAACGGGTACATTCCACGATAATATTTTTGGATCTGTCGATAATTGGATTTAATCCATGCAACTGGGTCGAAATATCGACAAATCCAAAAATATTATCGTGGTATGTACCCGTTGAACTATATTTAAGAAAAAGTAAGAAAAATGCCGCTGGAGGCCGCGCCCGGCCGCGTAATTTATAGTTTGGAAATAAAACTAGACCCGGTAGGTGGCGCTGCAATTAGGTTGAATGAATGAATGAATGAAAATACTTTTGTGGCACACCACAAAAAGTACATAAAAAAAAAAGTATAACAAAACAACGCGTACAATTTGGCATTGGGTTCTTGGGTTTTTTTTTAAATTAAAACCGGTAATAACCGATTCGGTGCAAACGAAGTTTGGCGGGTCAGCCAGTATTAAATCAATGCACTGCCAAGGAACTGAATTTACAAAAATTTTAGTTCGTTGTCTATTATATACTTAATCGACTTTAATCAACTGTTGGGAAAATTTAAGACTCTAACTAGCGGGGATATAGCTCAGTGGTAGAGCATTCGACTGCAGATCGAGAGGTCCCCGGTTCAAACCCGGGTGTCCCCTATAATCCCTTTTTTTTTTTTAATTTCACACTACACAAATTAATTAAAAAAATTATTATTCGAACCTTTTTTTCTGAAAATAAAAACCTCCATAGTACGAAATCTAAATAAACAAGTCGCGCGTGTTGTGTGACAATAATAATTTTGTATAGTAACCGTTATTTTGATGGCATAAAATTTTTGATAACTTGTCCTTTACTGATACTGTTTCAGTTTTCCTAATCCTAAGTTGGAAGGGGTTATAGCCCAGCCACACAAACGTTTTCCAGTTGTGGGAATCGAACCCACGGCTTTGGACTCAGAAAACAGGGTCGACAAAGTTATGATGATATACATACATACATACTAAGGCAATACACACATCGCCACCTAGCCCCAAAGTAAGCGTAGCTTGTGTTATGGGTACTAAGATGACTGATGAATATTATTATGAATAATATACATAAATACTTATAATATACGGTATATATAATACCTTGTCTGACGATGTCCCGTCCGGGGGTCCGTGAACTCTTACGTCCCCGGAGGCAGGAGTCACTAGGGGTGCGCCTGGGGACCTTGGCGGGGGCGTTAGGGTTGGCTCTCCTGAAAAAAAAACATGGAACAAATAATTATCTAATTTGTTCAATTTATATCGTACTACTAAAGTATTTTAACATCAATAATTTTTTTTTTATTCCTCGACAAGTTAGCCCCCGACTGCGATCTCACCTGATTGTAAAGTGATGATGCAGTCTAAGATGGTAGCGGGCTAACCGGTTAGGGAGTATGGTAGTCAAACCCCTAATCGGTTCCTACGCGACATCGCTCCGGGACTAGACGGGACGGGCTAGGGTGGTATCTAGCCACGACCAAAGCCTCCCACCGGACCAGACCAGAGAAAATTCAAAAATTATAAGACAAATATATATATTTTTATTAATTTGGTGTCTACAATATCAAAAAAATATTTCGTTGATATTAATTGCAAATTATATATTTCAAAATATATTTCCCGCGGAAATGCTCGCCGGGTGTCATGGCCGCGGTCGTGGCGTCATAGGTAAATTAGAGTTATGAAAATAAATAAGTACAAATCTCACTAAGAATATAAATAAAAATACGTTTTCCTTTATACATGAATCGTATGATATAAGATAAAAACAATAATTCAGCGATTCTTTGCCGCATTAGGCATTATGCCTACAATTAGAGAAACTAGAAGAATGACTGCGCATTTTTATTATTATCTACACTTTTATGTATCGTAAAGTAGGTGCCCCATTTTCGCGTGCCTTCTCATAGCCTCCGTGGCGCAATTGGTTAGCGCGTTCGGCTGTTAACCGAAAGGTTGGTGGTTCAAGCCCACCCGGGGGCGAATCCTTTTTTTTTTTTAATTATTTTGTAATTTTTTTCAAAAAATTTCATTAGTTGTCTTTTTATTCAAAAATGTTTGTGAAACTGTATAAAAAATTCAAATCTGTTTAACAAGAACTACATCGGATCTACCGTTTTGGGTTACCTTTTGTTTATGAAGTAGCTACGAGAGTATTTCGGTTTTTTTTTCAAATAGGTTTAACAACTAGGTATATCTAATCAATCGTGTCGGTTAACATTAGTTTATAAAGTTGCCATTTTGATAACAATGCTATTATAAAAAAAAATAAAAGCGAGCAAAATATTCATTGGGGATATGAATTTCTTCTTGTCATTTTATTTACAGTTAAATTAGGTCTAATAAGTCGGATACATCGTGTGCAGTAGCCAACAAATCAAGGCATGCTGGCAATCGGGAAGTCCTTTTTAGATATCGAAAGACTCCAACGTGAAGTAAAATATACCTATTTGTGCTGATATTAGAGTCGAAAATTGTAATACTGATTTTTGTATTGCGAACCGGCAGCTGTGAAGTTTACACGAATTAAAGCGCTAAACCGATGTACATAAGTTAAATTTTATTCTGACGTTAAAGTATTTACTCATAAACTTTTCTTCCTTTGATATTTTATCTACATTTTATTCGAAACTTGTTGTCTCGGACTTTATTAATGAAAAACCGTACTAATGTTATAAATGCGAAAGTGTCTTAAATTTTTTTTATGACGCTACCAGTTAGCTCTTGTCTGCAAATTGGTGGTAAGTGATGATGCAGTCTGAGATGGTAGCGAGCTAACCTGTTAAGAAGTAAGGCAGTCATATTTAAACCGTACCCCTAATCGGTTTCAACGCGACATCGTACCGGAACGCTTACTAGCTTAGCAGCACGTCTTTGCCGGTAGTGTGGTATCTAGCTACGGCCGAAGTCTCCCTATGAAGTTATTTGCAATTCATATATCACGCAATTATTCGTTACACAAAACTATAAGTTTCATAACAAACTATTTTAGTTTTAAAAATTAGAAATCATTAAACATTATTACAGTCCACAGTAATATAGGAAGCGGTGGTAGTCCGATCGGCTCGACTTCAAGTTACTTGCTCGCGCTATTTGCTCAAGTTACTCGCTCGCTAGCTCGTGCAAGTAACTTAATCAAGTTACTAGGACAAGTAACTCAAGCGAGTTACTTGCACCAGCAATTTGAGCAAGTATCTAGAGCATGTTACTCACGCCAGTGACTAGGGCAAGTACCTTGAGCGAGTAACTTGAGCGAGTAACTTGAGCAAGTTACTCACGCCTGTGACTCGGGCAAGTAACTCGAGCGAGTAACTTGAACCAGTAACTTGAGCAAATAACTCGCCCTAGTCACTTGCACCAGTAACTTGAGCGAGTAACTCGAATCAGCAACTTGAGCAAGTAACTCGCGCTAGTGACTAACTAGCACGCGTTACTTCCGCAAGTTATTCGCTCAAGTTACTTGCTTAAGTTACTCGCCCGAGTTACTTGCTCAAGTTACTCGCTTGAGTTAATTGCCCTAGTCACTGGCGCAAGCTACTCGTGGCTAGTGACTCTGGCAAGCAACTCGCGCTAGTGACATGAGCGAGTAGCTCGCTCTAGTAACTCATGCAAGTAACTTGAACCAGTAACTTGAGCAAGTAACTCGCGCTAGTGACTAGGCAAGCAACTCGAGCGAGTAACTTGAGCGGGTTACTTGCTCATTGCGTCAATGTTATCACATTTGTCGAAACACAGAAATATTTGTAAGTGGCCCAAGATCGATACTGTGCTGGTGACTCTGCCTTTACAATGCCTTAAAGAGCAAATCAAACAGTAGGTTTATCCGACCGGTGGCCACCGGTTAGCATAACTAACATTGGATAATAATAGTTAAAACCCGCCATCCCGTGTTAGAGGGGCTTTGCGGTTTGCTAATCGTCGATGATGATAATTTTCTTACCGTATATAGGAGGCGTGGACGGTGCAGTGGCAGTCAGTACAACGCTCAGCGGCTGGTGTTGCTTCTGTAATCATAAGTCAAAGTCAAAGTCAAAACTTTTACCAAACAAGCAGACACTTTTCGGTCGATTGGCGCAGTGGGCAGCGACCCTGCTTTCTGAGTCCAAGGCCGTGGGTTCGATTCCCACAACGGGAAAACGTTTGTGTGATGAACATGAATGTTTTTTAGTGTCTGGGTGTTTATCTGTATATTATAAGTATTTATGTATATTATTTACCAAAAAATATACATCAGTCATCTTAGTACCCATAACAAGCTACGCTTACTTTGGGGCTAGATGGCGATATGTGTATTGTTGTAGTATATTTATTGATTATTTATTATTTATTTACTTATTATAACTTTTGATGAGCTCTATGGCACAGCGGTGACAGTTGCGTGCATAGAGGGTATGCACAGGGTATACAGATGATATAAAATGAAGTAATTATCCAGTACTAGTTATAAAAAACTTAAGGATAGGCATTGTAAGAGCTATAAAAAGCCTACCCTCAAGTTTTTATAACTCGTACTGGAAATTTTCTTCATCTGTATTTTTCATCGTTATTTTATATCATCTGCATACCCTGTGCATACCCTGTATGCACGCCACTGAGCGGTGAGCGCTGTATTGAATGAATAATATACACAAATTCTTATAATATACATATAAACACCCAGATACTGAAGAACATTCATGTTCGTCACACAAAGATTTTCCAGTTGTGGGAATCGAACCCACAGCCTTGGACTCAGAAAGCGAGGTCGCTGCCCACTGCGCCTGCGGCCGTCAGTAATTTAAGCAATTAAATATAACTTTCTTCAACGATGTAGGAAAACATCGCGAAGAAACATGCATGCCTGAGAGTTCACCGTAATGTTCTCAAAGGCGTGTGTCCACCACTCCGCACTGGGCCAGCGTGGTGGACTACAACCTACGTGCTTCTCACTGTGGGCGGAGGCCCGTGCTCTGTAGTGGGCCGGTAATGGGTTGATATGATTTTGATAAGACATTATAATGGTGTTTTAACTGAACCCGTGCAACTTCGTTTGCACCAAATCGGTTATTACCGGAAAACACAAATAAAATGACATTTTCTAAAAATTACATGAAAATCATTTGAGCCGATTCCGAGATTCCAATTATATATATACAAGAATTGCTCGATTAAAGATATAAGATAAGATAAGATAAGATAAATAAATAAATAAAAACTAGTCGAACGCAGTGGTTGCTTGTTAAAAATAACAAAATTAAAGTGAACCCATATCTATATAAGTATATATAAGCGTAACAAACAAACTTACATTGACATTTATAATATTAGTAGGGATTTAAATAAATACATATAAACACTAAGACACTGAAAAACATTAATGTTCATAACACAAACATTTTCCAGTTGTGGGAATAGAACCCACGGCCTTGGGACTCAGTAACACTGCGCCAATCAGGAGTTGTTTTTGAAGGGAGCTGTTTACTGAAAAGGATCCAAAAACTTTACCTACGTGATAACAAACACGGACGCATTCATTGAGTTATATTTATATAGAGAATACGTGTGTAGATATTTAATATTTTAAATTTTTATTTTACAACGAAACTATATTACACTACTAGCGGACCCTCGCGACTTCGTCCGCGTATGAGTCAATCGAGAAGCTAGAAATGATGCGATGCTAGTAACACAATCATCGTTGCTAGCTACGTACCTACCAGTGGCGTGCACTTCATACATGCACAAAAGCACTGCATACCCTAAAATTGAAATATTGCCCGTATAAGAGGAGGATTTTTGCCATTTTATGCAATTCTCCTGTTGAATGCATACCCTGGTAAAAAACCCAGTGCACGCCACTGGTACCTACTATTATTTTACTGCGGGTCGTGCAATCGAATCTTCAAAACTAAATTTGGCTACGCTAGTCATATCCGTGCACACTCGAGACGATAAAGCCAAGGTGTCGCCGTTGACGGATACGTCATGGAGGACATCATCATCATCATCATCATCATCATCATTTTACGTGGTATACTGAGTTAGTAAGTTATCATTATTTCAGTTGTTACAAACATACATCGATACATCCACTCTCACAAACTTTCGCATTATTAATATTAAGTAGTATGGTACGCATGTATTCGATCGTTGTCCCATATGCCTCGCTACTTGCTGTTATTTGTGAAGAGTTATGTCCTTTATCTCCGACAATATTTATCAGATCTTCATTAAAATTAGACACTACATTTTTAATAGTATACACTTTAAAATAAAAAAATAAAAATTATTAAAATCGTTTCAAATTTAACGGAGCTAGAGCTATGAAGTAAAATTGATAAAAATTTTCATCCCGTTTCACGGAGGAAACTTCTTTTTATCGGGAGATAAAAGATATCCAATATCTTGACCCGGATATCAGCTACCAATATACCAAATTTTATTTAAATCCGTTCAGTAGTAAATAAAAATATGTTTTGGACTCAGTATCGATTATAAAGCATCCCTCGGTCAAAATTTTCAAAATATATTAAATGTACAGAAATCTTCCAGTTACAATCTTAATATATATAAATCTCTTGTCACGATGTTTGTCCGCGATGGACTCCTAAACTACTTAACCGATTTTAAATTAAATTGGCACACCGTGAGCAGTCTGGTCCAACTTAAGAGATAGGATAGCTTAGGTCTTTAATTATAGACGCAATTTTATTTTATTGCAAATTATTTGTCTATAATTAATTGACAGTCACATGTTATATATATATAATACTACTATACTAATTTAAGGCTTAGCGATACTGAATGCTTTTAAAACAAAATCAAACGCAGACGAAGTCGCGGGCAACAGCTAGTTTTATTATAAATATAGATATCATAAAATATTGTCGTACATAAGTCTAGTAAACACTCGAAACAGACTCAAAAGTTTTATCTACTCGTTTAAGTAAACCCATAAAAACTACATTTGTTATATTCAATGGGAAGCACCAGTTAACAGTAATTGATTGTAAAATTAGTACGAGAATTAATACAGATAGCTTGCAACTCTATAAAACTCAATGGCCGCGACGAGGTTTCCGAGTAAAAAAACTGACATAATTTCGTTTTAGCTAAGCTGATAACTTTATCAGTTTCGCTTTACACTAAATGTTGGTATTTATCAACGCGTAATATATATATACAATATGAATGTGAGTGATAAAAATAACGATAGATAACGTAAATCGCACTGGATCATAAAGTAAACAATTTTAGTAAATATTTGTAATTTTATAAGCGATTGATAAAACGCTTCCGATCCGCTATTGGTTGATTGATTATTTAAAAAAAGAACGTAAAAAAAATATTAAAAACAAATGGGATGATAAATAAATAAAAATTATACAGATCTACCTATTTTTTGAAGTTATAGTTTTGGCGCGTTAGGGAATAATTATGAGAGTAAATTTTTACGACGCGCCCACCGTCACATAAAAACGACACCCTGTAGTTAGCTATAAGGTTTGACAGTGTACACTTTCAATTGTCAAAGTCTGCGGGCTCATTCCGGTGATTTAATTGATTCAATTGTACTAAAATCTCAAATTTTAATGTTGAGTGAAACTTGGTTTTCCGATAACTAACTGTCTATTAGTGCTCCAGTTTTAGTCCGCGAAAAGCAGGAGACTGTGTATGGTGTAATTTATAATTTCTTCAATCATTATAATCCACACCAAACAATTCGGCAATTTAATGTCACTTTTTTTATTCTTTATTGCTTTTATAAGTGAATATTAGTAAAACACTATTTTTAACACTCCTGATATTTTTAAATCTCTTTTTATTATTTAAACTACTTAAAAAATTGCTCTGTCTATGACCTCCGTGTGTCTGTATGTGCGGATCCCGTATCTCGTGGTCACGATAACGAGCGAAATACTTCACTTATCGAGTTGGTTTTTTTATAGGCTTCAGTATTTTGAGGAATAGAAGCCTATTAATTTTCACGGCATAATTAGATGTAGTTTAATTATAACTTACAAATTATCTCCATTTTATTTTAATTAATGAGATTTTTATTTTAATTTTGCCCTTAAGCTACTATTTACTACGTGAGAATGGCCAACTATAAATGGAATAGAAAAACCTTCATAACATCTTTAACATGGCAGTGATATCTCACCCAGCGAAGAGGAAGCGCTGTGCCCAGCTGTGGGATTTTAAAATAAGCCAAACAGTGTTAGCGATGATGACAGTGAAAATATAAATAAATTGAAATCTTACCTTCAAATAATTGGGGGTAGACGTGTGGAATTGATAGTCCGGAGCTCGCAGCGCGGGGGAGGAGGGGGTAGCGGTAGGGGTGGAGGCCTCGATCGCTGGAGAGGAACTCATACTGATTTGTTTGTCAGATCATTGTTCAAAACCTACAATAACTCCATTGAACGAAGAGAACATAAATGTTGGTGTGATACAATAACTCCCGTTAACTATGCAATACACACGTTAGTGTGTTACAATAAATTTGTTAACGGTACAATACATAAGTTATTGTGATACGATAACTTTTGTAACGCTACTTTAGATACCAGTTATTTTGGTTAAATGAATTAAACAATTTAAGTTGATGTTGTACTTTAATTTGATTGTATTTCAAGATACAATTCATCAGTTATTTTGATAACTTGGTTAATGTTACAATACATCAAAATAAGTTTTTTTGTTTATTAAAACTTCGTTTAATTTAATAAATATTTATTGAGTATGGTATTAATAATAATAATATATAAATTAAATATTGCAAAAATATAATATAGCAAAGATATTACACCTTTTATTATTTATTTTCGTTTTAAAGTAGGAAGTGTTTTATTTTTTTTTACAAAGTAAATAATTTACATAAGCGGTACCAGCTTCAATATTTAATTATTTTTTTATCTAGAATTTGAAAAATATTTATTTATTTAAATATAAATTCAATATTTAGTAATATTATTGCTTTTAGGGAGGTGCACTTTTATTTTTAATAGAAAATATGATTTTATTATATAATAATTATCAAATATTGCAATTTAGTTTTTGTAGCGTATTTGTATTGTAGTAGGGTGCGTATTTTTTTTTATTTCATTTATAATAGGAAATATATTTTATATAATTCTTATATTATTTCAATAAGTGCCTACAAAAGCAGTGTATTTACAGAATTATTACTAGATTATTTATATATTTATTATCACGTATAAGACACTGGGTTTTTTTTTTTTACAGAAAGAGAATTATAATTTTTTTTACACGTTTAATTTACAGATTTCGATCTGGAATGGCATAGTGGAATAAGGGGGTGTTCGTACATGAGGTTTTCTTTTTTTTTTTTAAATATTATTTACAAAATATTATTTTAATTATGATGCATCTTAGCTGTTAAACCGGCAGTGTGGTAGTAAGTAGTAGCTTTCTTTTTTGGAATGTGGTAAAGGTTTCGGGGGAAAGGAATGGGTACGGCGTCACCTGAAAATTTAAAAAATTACTTTTAAGATATATATAATATACTAGCTGTTGCCCGTCTTCGTCTGCGTTAGATTTTGTTTTTAAAGTATTCAGTATCGCTAAGCCTTAAATGAGTATAGTTGTATATACATATAACATGTGACTGTCAATTAATTATAGACAAATAATTTGCAATAAAATAAAATTGCGACTATAATTAAAGATCTAAGCTATCCTATCTCTTAAGTTGGACCAGACTGCTCACGGTGTGCCAATTTAATTTTAAATCGGTCCAGTAGTTTAGGAGTCCATCGCGGACAAACATCGTGACAGGAGATTTATATATATTACTAGCTGTTGCCCGCGACTTCGTCTGCGTTAGATTTTGTTTTTAAAGTATTGAGTATCGCTAAGCCTTAAATGAGTATAGTAGTATATATATACATAACATGTGACTGTCAATTAATTATAGACAAATAATTTGCAATAAAATAAAATTGCGACTATAATTAAAGATCTAAGCTATCCTATCTCTTAAGTTGGAGCAGACTGCTCACGGTGTGCCAATTAAATTTAAAATCGGTTAAGTAGTTTAGGAGTCCATCGCGGACAAACATCGTGACAGGAGATTTATATATATTAAGATAATATATATAGCACCATTGAAATTAAGGAATGTAATCAAACTAAAGACGAGAAATATTTTAGTCACTTTCAACCCATTACCAGCCCACTGCTGTGCGGTACACACAATCCGCTCTCGGCAATTCCGGAGGCAACATCTTTTTGTTTGTTTGTTTGCACCCTATATGCTCAGAAAGTACTGCACCGATTTTAACTTTTTCTTTACCAAAATAAAGCTAAACTATCACGAAGTAACATCGACTATAGTTTTATCAAAAAAAAGAATAAGAAATCCTTTAGAAAATTGCAATAGTTACCCAAAGCAACAAAATTTTACCTATAAAATTCATTAAAAAGTTATTTTTTCAAAACTACACCCGATTTTTTTAACATGAATGTTCAAGTTGAAAATTTGCTCCAAAAACAAACGCCGACGGAGTCGCGGGCAAAAGCTAGTTCCTATAAAATTAATTAAAATGTTCTTTTTTAAAAACTTCACCTGATTTGTTTTAAACACGAATGTTCAAGTTGAAAATTTGCTTCAAAAACAAACGCCGACGGAGTTGCGGGCAAAAGCTAGTTCCTATAAAAATAATTAAAATGTTCTTTTTTAAAAACTACACCCGATTTTTTTTTACATGAATGCTCAAGTTGAAAATTTGCTTCAAAAACAAACGCCGACGGAGTCGCGGGCAAAATCTAGTTTTTAAAAACTACACCCGAATTTTTTTTACATGAATGCTCAAGTTGAAAATTTGCTTCAAAAACAAACGCCGACGGAGTCGCGGGCAAAATCTAGTTTTTAAAAACTACACCCGATTTTTTTTTACATGAATGCTCAAGTTGAAAAATTTGCTTCAAAAACAAACGCCGACAGAGTCGCGGTCAAAAGCTAGTATATTATGTACTTATTTTATTTATTTTTTAAAGCTTTTTGACTCTGGCTCTGGATGGCAGATTGGCGCACTGGGCAGTGACCCTGCTTTCTGAGTCATGAGTCTGTGGGTTCGATTCCCACAACTGGAAAATGCTTGTGTGATTAACATGAATGTTTTTCAGTGTCTGTGTGTTATAAGTATTTATTTATATTATACTAGAGGTCCCTCGCGACTTCGTCCTTGAAAAGTCAACCATAAAAGCTAGACATGCGCTGTCCCAGGCCTTTTTAGAACTTATTTCTAGAAAAGGGAACAACTTTACGCAGCGCTCATAGCGTAAGCTCTCAAAGGTAAAAAAAAAACCGATTTTGAAATATTCTTCATTGGTGCTATGCTTCTATTAGTCTTAGCGTGATGATATATACTTTATGGCCTTTTATGATAGATGGGCTATCCAAACTCGTACCTAAATAAACCATCCGTTTAGTTGCAGTATAGAAAAATAACTTAGATTCCGACTGCAGCGCTATCTGTCGGGCTGATGTGTGAATCTAAACCATCAAGAATGCCACCCAAACGCATACCAAAATATTCATTCAAATCGGTCCAGCCGTTTAGGAGGAGTTCAGGGACATACACACGCACACAAGAAATATATATATAAAGATATTCGTAGAAATATTCATCAGCTATCTTATTACCCATAGCACAAGCTATCCTTACTTTAGGGCTAGATAGCGATGTGTTTTGTATAGTTATTATTATACTAGCGTACCCAGGGCTAGATTTTGCTTTATTTTATTTAAACAATAAACTTACATCATTAAATTTTTAATTTAAGTCTTATAATATATTAAAACATTTATTTCTCTCCGTATTCATTATCTTCTATTCTCTTCTCGGGCGGGTGAAGATCATTATCTACACCCATGTACACGCAACAATAGAATATCATCATAGTAAATAAATGCTGTATTTGACAGTTTGACAGTTCAAAAATAGGAGTGCTCCGATCGTCACCAAACTTAACAGGGTTACTCGCCAGGTCAATCCTGAGATTCCCTGAAAGTTTAATTGAAATCGGTCCAGCCGTTTCGGAGCCTATACGGAACATACCCATACACTTTCTCTTTTATATATAAAAGAAGTTTGTATTCCACTCTGTTTATTAAAACATTGCCATTCGCACAACCGTGCGCTAAGAATTCCTCTTTATTTTCTCCTATGGAAAATCCTGCCCATCAATCATGAAGTTTACAAACTAGATAACAATGTATGGTCATCAAACAAAAACACCTTTTTCCATCTGGTACGGTTACATATCAACGAGAACTAATTTCTTTATTATTCCACTACATATTAGCCCTTGACTGCAATCTCACCTGGTGAGTAAGGTGATGATGCAGTCTGAGATGGTAGCGGAGTAAGGCATCCTTAAATTACGCGAGGTCTTTTTTTTAATTTACTGTCCCTCCCTCCCCTACCCTCCTTCATCCTCCACATTGGCTTGCAAAGGAATTTGTAGCAGAGTAAGTATAAGTAAGTATAAGTAAGTAAAATGGCATAAAATGGCAAAATCCTCCTCCGTTGCCAGTTATATGAAAATGTTAGGGTATGCAGTGCTTTTGTGCATGTATGAAGTGCACGCCACTGCTCCTCCTACTGGTGAGATGTCGTAAGATTTTATTCAACCCCCTCCCCTATCCACGATCTCACGTGAGATTTTTCAATATTTGGGTTTCTTCCGAAAACGGGTTGGGTGGTTTCCCATTCCGGGACCTACTTGTTAAATTAACAGCGTTGCGCCAGAAAGGACGTCAAAAATTTTACTTTTTTTTTCATCCCACTACAAGTTAGCCCTTGACTACCATCTCACCTGGTGGTAAGTAGTGACGCAGTTTAAGATAGTAGCGGGCTAACCTGTTAGGCAGTAGGTTAGTCATATCCCTAATCGGTTTCTACGCGACATCGCACCCGAATGCTAAATCGCTTAGCGGCACGTGTTTGATCTTTTTAGCCACGGCCCTTTGCCAATCAAAAATACAACTTGTAATTAAATTAAACAAAAAGTTAATATAAAATAAAAGTTGAAACAAAAAAGAAACACTTAAAAAATAATATTTATATTATTTCCCTAAAGATTATGTGGAATAGTGCTTAATAATTTTATTTTTAAAAACATTTATCCTCTTGTTAAAAATGTCAATATTACGATTACTTGTTAAGTTAAGTTACTGTAAGTACTATCAGTTAAGTTTGTCCATCAAAATACTCTATTCTTGTCAATGGTTTGGCAAACCTATTCCAAAGTCATGAGCTCAAAAAATACTCAATTTTAGAACACAATCGCCAACCCTATTTCAAAGTTATTAGCATAAGAAAATACTCTATTTTAGACAACAGTTGGCAACCCTATTCTAAAGTGATTAGCACAAGAAAATACTCTATTTTGAACAACAGTTGGCAACCCTATTCTAAAGTGATTAGCACAAGAAAATACTCTATTTTGAACAACAGTTGGCAACCCTATTCCAAAGCGATTAGCAATCCACCAAAATTTGTATGATAATAATTTGACACTGACCTATAAATGGGCTTATTTGGGTTAATTAACCTAAAGAGTACAAAAACATTTGGTTATGATTCAAGAAATTAGTATAACAGCTCTAAACTATAAAGAAGGTTAACTTGAGTATATATATTATAACCACCCTATACCTACCACATACCGATAACCACTATATATCCCTACCCTACTTTAATATTATAACAATGTAAGTTTGTTACGCTTTTACGCAAAAACTACTTAACCGATCCTCATGAAACTTTGTACACATATTCTTGGAAGTGTTACAAGTAATATAAGATACTTTTTATCCCGACATTAAGCTCTGTTCCTTTGGGAGCGGGGATGAGTGTTTGACGATTTTACACCATAACTCTGACAAATTATAACCAATTTAAATAATTATTTTTGTACTATAGAGGTTATAATACATGTGTTTATATTTGCCCGAACTTTGTGTAGATCTACATCTATCTAGATATGGTTTGAGACAGAGGATAGAACTCATCAGCAGACAGCAGCTACCCCTCATTAAGGGTAAGCGATACTGAATACTTTAAAAACAAAATCAAATGCAGACAAAGTCGCAGGCTACAGCTAGTATATCATATTTGAATGCAGATCAATAGGTCCTAATTTAAATCTGAAACTCTTGTAGCTATAGGTTTAAGTTGGTGAACCCAGTTATCTCTTGCACCTTAAATTATCTACAATCTAGTATATTGGAATAATTGATACTCAATTTTGAGTCAAATTAAATCCTATGTATCGTTTTAAAAAACACAGATAACCTTAAACAGGTTGGGTCATACTTCATTTGAATTGAATAGCTATTTTTTTTGCAAATGTTTTATTTATGAGTAGCAAGGCACACTTTGTTGATGTTAATTTTGTTTTTTATCAATACAAGGTGCGGTATTTGGATGTAACAAATACTGCCCCTTTGGCACACAATTCTAAATATTGGATAGAAGCAGGTGCCCTTTGTGGAATTCCATGAAAATGAAGCTTGATTTGCTATACTCCGCAAAAAGCAGGAGAATTACAGATTCTCCTGCTGTCGTAATTTATAATTTTCTCAAACTTTATACTCAGCAAACAATGTGATGTCCACACAAATTTCACTCAGACACTGGAGCGTCTTTAAGAGATGTTGACTTTACAATGAATCATTATTAAGTGTTAGTTTAGAAACCTCTTTCTTAACCTCTTTAGCAACCTGTCTCTTGCCAAGTATCTTTCCTTCCGAGAATAATATTTAAATAGCAAAAATATGCAAACAAAATTATGAAAACGAAGTACCTTGAGATTTTTGGCACATCCCAGTAATCAAACCCAATTATTCTGTAGTAATTATATGCAGTTTAACATGGTAACTATTTGACCACAGGGGCAATCAACAGACATATATTCATATGTACTCAATATAACAAACAACTACTTTAACACAGCAATATGACTTTTAAAGTAATATTTTTTGTTTTCTTTTTCATTCCTGTTGACCTATTAGCAAAATAACATCTCCTTTATTTCCTAATTCTGTAGCAAACCTGAGCTAATTGTTTATGTTTACCAAGCAATTAGTGCAATGTTTCTAAACTCTAAATCCCTGATTCTTAAATCTATGTCCATTTGGAAAGTGTAAAACATATATAATTAATAATAAATAAATATACAACAAAAATACACACATAGCTATCTAGCCCGAAAGAAAGTGTAGCTTGTGTTATGGATACAAACAGGACTGTGAATATTTTTATGCATAATCTATTGTATAAATACTTATATTATACAGGTAAACACCCAGACACTGAAAAACATTCATATTTATCAAAAAGTTTCCAGTTTTGGAATGGAACCCACAGCCTTGGACTCAGAAAGCAGCCGTCGCTGCTGTCTATGTCTCTCAATAATATACTGGTGTGGTTGTTTAATGGCCCACTATTATAATATTGTGGTAGGTGTATGTATCCCTAATATATTATAGTGACGTTGGTCAATGATTCTTTCTAATATACTAGTTTGGTAGAGGTATTTGTGATATTTAAAAGAGTGGTAGATCTATATGTCTCTATATGTGTCTATTTTTCACTACAATAATAGTAAGATAAGTATATCCTTCTTTATTTAATGTATTGTGAGGTAGTTCTATGTCTCTCTGATATAGTATAAAAATTAAGCTTATCTTGCTATACTCCGCAAAAAGCAGGAGAATATTTATTTTTTATTTATACTCTTTATTTGTACACCACTCAGAAAAACGAGACAAAAAAAAAGAACAAACACATGAAGAATGAAGCAGGATACAAAAGGCGACCTTACCGCTAAGTAGCGATCTCTGCTAGGCAACCTTAGGATTAGGAAAACTAAAAAGAAAACGAATAGGTTGGGTACACTATTTAATACATACATACGAATATCTACATACTAATACATAAACCAGACTACACAAATACAAAAATACTATTGATAATTAATATAAAAAATAAATATCGGTACAATCTCACTAATCCGGCACTATTAAAAACCGGAGGGTGCCGGATTATTGGAATGTTCGGATTACTGGATTATACTGAAAAAATCATAGGTAATAAATAAAATAAAGCATTTCATACAGATAATAAATGTATATAATGTATTAAATTAACATGTAGGTAGATATGTAATTAACTAGTTTTGAAATATTCCTTAATTGAGGTCTGACTGAGGTTAGACTGCTAGTCGACGACGCAGCGACCAAGCACACAGGTATAGAGGGGTGAGTGATGCGTGGGCGGAGGGTGCCGGATTATTGGACATGCCGATCTATCGAAGTGCCGGATTAGTGAGATTGTACTGTACTAATTCATATAATACAATATGTAGAGTGTAATTTATAATTTCTTCAATCTTTATACTCCACACCAAACAGATCTTTGGCAATTTACCCTCTAAGCATGTTTTGCTCCAAAACTGGAGCATCATCAGTCAATGCTGACTTTGACTTGACCTAAGATCTGTTTGGTGTGGAGTATAAAGATTGAAGTAAATTACACAATACAGATTCTCCTGCTTTTCGCGGAGTATAGCAAATGAAGCTTAATTTTCATAATATATCAAGGAATTCCGCAAAGTAACGCCTGCTTCTGTCCAATATGTCTCCCTGATATAAAAGTGTGGAAGACTTGTTTCTCTCCAATATACTAGTGTGGTAGGTCATGTCTCTCTCATATTGATTATAATTGTTTTTAAAAAACAATAGAATAGTATTAACTATTAACTTAATAATTGATGAATGAACAAAAGAAAACAGTTTTAGTGTGTTTTATTTTTCATAGTAATTGATAGTCATATATTCAAATATTTATGTACTTTTTAACTTTTAATTAAATAGGGTGTGGAATTTTGTTTAAGATATTTAGTATCAGTCTACAATGTTGTAGAACAGTAGCAAATAACTATGCCTACAGATTGGATTTTTATAACAGACTAAGGTAGTCTGTCTATATATTTCTTTAAAAAAAAGCCAAGAAATAACATAATATTATCTATATTTTTATGTTATAACTTCTTATTGGAATCTTGTATTAACTATAGTGCATACAAACCTCCTTAATACCTGTGACCTAATACCCTAATACCTTCGCTTAATTGGATTAAAAATAAACACTTTGACTATGGATCGACATTTAAAAAGAACCTTGCGCGATATACGAAAAAAACTTTACGTCAAGAGTTACTTTGTAAATATGTATAGTTTTATATTTAATATACTTACCAGGATGCTCACAGCCAATATTTGGTGAAGAATCGTTCATCAAATATGTTTTTTAAACAGGTAAAGAGTGAATCCGGCGAACATTGCTAAATCCGTTGAGTAACTTACAAAAGGTCAATCTAGTGAAAATACGAAATTAAAATAAGGATATTTATTAACACAGGAAACGCGCGGCGTAGTACACCCACAAGCACAAACAATTACCGAATAAGAAGATTTATTAATTTAATAGCCAATTTTTAGTTCAAAGTTTACACTCAATACGGGTTTCACATCAAAACAACAAAAACACTCATACACGGTCAGCGAGCACAGTTTATTGTCCTACATTCGGCACTTTAAACGTATTAATGAGTTTCGAAACAAAATGTTTTATAATTTTATGCTTCAAGGCACAAAAATCCTTTTCTTTGACGTGCGACATGCGTGAATACGTCATGTGTTGTGACTTGTGAATAAGGAAATGTCGATATCGATAAAATTAATCATCATGAAATCTTATCATGAAATATCGATACAAGTAACTTAGATGGCTTATATTTGTTGTAAATAGCTGAGTAACTAGTAGTTTATTTTTGTTTTAACATATTTTAATTTTTCTATTTTTAAAATTTATACAAAATAAAAGGAAAGTGGAAAAAAACTTAAATAAAAGCTATAAATTATTGTTTCTGAATAATAATACTCAATATAAATCTCAGCCTAGCTGGAAAAAAGAAGTCGAAATCTTTTTTTTTAATATTAAAATGTAAAAAATAGTAATTCTTATTATTATAGAAAGATTTCAACTAAGCATTTGTATACAAATGAATTTTTACTAGTAATAATAAATACTAATTTATAAATAAATAAATATACTGCGAAAATGCACAATACACAATACATCACGCCATCTGACCCCAAAGACCCCAAAGTAGCTTGTGTAAGTATTATGGGTACTAAGATGATGATGACTGATGAAAAATTTACATAAATACTTATAATATACAGATAAACATGAATAAGAAATTTAAACATGAAAAAGATTCTTGTTCATCATACAAACATTTTCCGGTGGTGAGAATCGAACCCACGGCCTTGGATTCTGAAGGTTCGCTGCAAACTGCGACAATCAGCCGTCAAATTTAAAAAATAGCATGTGAGAATTTCCACGTAAGATCTATGCATTGAAAATTTGTTGTTGTTGGATGTGGAAGTCTCAAAAATGAAATAAAATGAAAAAACCTATTATTTTTTATACTCATTATTATCGACTAAAAACCGCCTCTCTTGGCCTCCCTAGTGAATAAATCATAGACACCGTTAGCATAGCAAATATTTATAACCTGTGCTCACAAATAAAATTTTCACAAAATTTGTAATTCTTTGTGTAATTATGTGTTATACTTTGCGAAGCATTTAATCAATTCTATAAATAAAATCCTATCTAAAATAAATATTTTAAACCAATAATTGAATTGAATTTCGAACATAACATTCGTTTGTTATTTATGGTAATTATCATATGACTGTCACAGTATGACAGGTGATAAAATTATTAAGTTCAAAACATTTATTTTACCACATAACAGAATACATGTTTGCATCTAGAACGATATAGAACCACCACAGGGAAGCCGATTACAGAACATACCAAGAATTGTATTGAAAAGAGTGGTAAACTATATTAAAAAATGGGATCCTTAATTATCAGAATAATAAACTGTAATTTTTTAATTTTTTTTGTTGAAAATTAAAATAAGAGAAATGAAAAACTGTAAAACGGAAAGTTGTCGATCGAATGTGAATGCCAGACCTATGCTTTACCAATCTCCACTTCAACATTTTTGTTTTTTCTGTAAGCTGAAAACAAAAAAAGAATGAAGTCAATAGCAAAAGTTGCTTTGCAGGCACCATGTATCTTGGTCAGAAGAAAAATTAAGACTAAGATAAAAACTAAACACTAAAAGATGGCAGATACTTGCTTTATATGCGACGATACAGTAACTGTGGATATAGATGAGCAAACCAGGGTGAAATACAGAGATGTTGTTGGTAAAAATGTAAGTAATTACTCATTCATACCAGAAAATTTGGTCTCACTGTCCGCTGAAAAACCTACGTAGCTCTATCGATAATTTCGATAGTGTTTTGATTTGTTTGTTTGTCTTTCCTTTACGCCCTTCTTCTTTCCCTGGTCTTGTCTCCCTACCTGGCCGGCCGGAACCTTCCTTTGTACGTAGTGCCACTGGTCACTCTAGCCAGCCCAGCTCACTCCAGAAGCTTAGCAGGCCGCCCAGCTCCTTTACGCTCTATCTAAGCAACCAATCTTTAATAATTTTTTGGCATAGGGTCTGTTGAAAACGTGGAGAGTAACATAGGCTAGGTTATCTCAGAAAATTATACGTTATATATTATATGTTATATTATTAACTCATATAACATAAAAAGAACGAAAATACATAGTTAGTATTTTCTGTGGAATGTATAGTTGAACTGTCTTGTGTGGAGCTGGAGTGTTTTATAATAGTGTGTGTATACCATCCTCCCTCAGGTGATTTCAATCAATTTGAGGATGTAATGGAAGATGTGCTTAAGCGATTGTGTATATCTACTTAAAATATAGTAGTATGAGGGGATTTCAATGTTTATATTTTATTACATAATACAAATACAACAAGGTTGCTAAACCTATTTAAATGCTTTAATTTTAATAATACTTTCAATGAACCTACTAGAATCACAGCAACTTCAGCATTGTGTTTAGATAATATATTTTTCAACTGTGATATCTTAGGTAAATCAATATTAAACAATTTATGGTCAGATCATTGTGGTCAACAAATAACTGTTTTTGGTAAAAATAGAAATAAACATATTGCTAAGTGCAGGCCGACAACTCAGAGTAAACTGACGCGATTTAAAGCTGAAATATCGGCCAAAATTCCTGCTCTCGTTTTTGAAAACTGTCATCCCGACAATCTTTATCGTACTTTCTTCAATGAAATAGAAAATGCACTTTTCCCACAGGTTTTGTAAAGAACTGTATAAATTAGGTGAAGGAACCTTGATGTGGTACGACAATTGTACAATATTTGTAGTTATTTTCGAATTTGAAATATAGAACTACACAAAGCGAAGAACCGTGGCAACGGGTAGTCTACAACAATTATACAAAATTTGTAGTTAATTTCAAATTTGAAATATAGAACTGTATAAAGCGAAGAGCTGTGGCAGCGGATAGTCTACAACAATTGTACAAAATTTGTTGTTATTTTCGAATTTGAAATATAGAACTGCACAAAGCAAAAAAACCGTGGCAACGGGTAGTCTACAACAATTGTACAACATTTGTAGTTGTTTTCGAATTTGAAATATAGAACTGCATTAAACGAAGAACCGTGACAACGGGTAGTCTACAACAATTATACAAAATTTGTAGAATTTTTTGAATTTGAAGTATAGATAATATTATTTTTTTTCCAGTTGATTCAAGATTGCCAGTTATGCTACTTATGCTGTCATGTATTGAATAAGCTCGCACTTTTTAAATATATATGTCTGCAGAAGACCTCGCAATATCCTGGCCTACTAAGGTAATTTTATTTTTCACAGCTTTATGAATAGAATAATTATTTATTTATTTAATTTTTTATTTATACATTTTATTTGTACACCACAAATGGTGGAAAAAAAAACAATGGTCACGCAAAGAAGAAACTTAAAAAGTAGTTTATAAAAGGCGGCCTTATCGCTTCCAGGCAACCTTAGGATTAGAAAAATTAGATTAGACCAATAATGGTAGTCTTGTCTCTTCCAAACCTGAGATCTTGGGTGAGGTTGAGAACTTTTATGGACAGTTGTACACCACAGTACAGACGCCTGTTGAAGATTTGGCTAAGGATCCTAGAGCCAAATTAACTCGACACTATACCGAAGATATCCCGGACGTCAGCCTATACGAGATTAGTGTGGTTCTCAAGCAGCTTAAGAATGGCAAGGCGCCGGATGTTGAGGGAATAACGGCAGAACTCCTGAAGGCAGGTGGAAAACCGATACTGAAAGTCCTTCAGCGATTGTTTGATTCCGTTATTCACCAAGGCACATCGCCAGAGGTATGGCACAGGAGTGTGGTGGTTTTGTTCTTCAAAAAAGGTGATAATACCTTGTTGAAGAATTACAGACCCATCTCGCTGCTGAGTCATATCTACAAGCTGTTTTCGAGAGTCATTCGAATCGTCTCGCTCGTAGGTTTGATGACTTTCAGCCTCCCGAACAAGCCGGTTTCCGTAAGGGCTTTAGTACCATAGACCACATTCATACGCTGCGGCAGGTTATACAGAAGACTGAAGAGTATAATCGGCCACTTTGCTTAGCGTTTGTGGACTATGAAAAAGCCTTTGATTCGGTGAAAACTTGGGCTGTGTTTAGGTCACTGCAGAGATGCCGAATTGACTACCGGTATATCCAAGTGTTGCAGTGTTTGTACAAAAACGCCACTATGTGGCGACACTCAGTTCGTATACTGGATCAGACTACGAGACCAATCCAATTGCAGCGAGGTGTGCGACAGGGAGATGTTATCTCCCCGATACTATTTACCGCTGCGTTGGAGGACGTCTTTAAGCTTCTGGATTGGAACGGACTTGGCATCAACATTAACGGCGAGTACATCACTCAACTTCGGTTTGCCGACGATGTAGTCACAATGGCAGAGACTCTGGGAGACCTAAATACGATGCTCAATGGCCTCAGCAGAGCTTCTCAACAGGTTGGCCTACGAATGAACATGAGCAAGACGAAGATTATGTCTAATGCTCATGTTCCGCTTCAACCAGTAATCGTTTAGAACACTGCACTCGAAATTGTTGACGAATACGTATACCTAGGACACACGATCCAGTTAGGTAGGTCCAATTTCGAGATGAAGGTGAACCGCCGAATCCAACTCGGATGGGCAGCGTTCGGGAAACTTCGTGCCATCTTTTCGTCAAAAATCCCTCAGTGCCTGAAGACGAAAGTCTTCGAACAGTGCGTGTTGCCAGTGATGACCTATGGCTTTGAAACATGGTCGTTAACTATGGGCATATACATAACCTATACATAACCGGGCACATAGTTCGGAGAAAGGATGGACGTTGGGGTCCCAAGGTGCTGGAATGGCAGCCCCGAACTGGTAAGCGCAGCGTTGGTCGGCCCCCAACGAGGTGGACAGACGACATTAAGCGCGTCGCAGGTAGCCGCTGGATCCAAGCGGCTCAGAACCGTGGAACTTGGAACTCCCTACAAAAGACCTATGTCCAGCAGTGGACGTCTATCGGTTGATGTGATGATGATAAACTAATATATACTATAACATTCGGTAAATACTTAAATATGAGTAAGAGTTAATCACTGTCGTCTTTATTGCTCAAGATAATTATGAAAATTAAGCATAATTTACATTATAAGAATAATTGTTAAGACACTTCACTTAACATTTATTCATTTTAAAGTCAACATCTGAGGATGCTCCGGTTTCGGAGCAAAACGTGCATAGAGGATGCATTGCAGAGGATCTGTTTGGTGTGGAGTATAAGGATTGAAGGAATTTTAAATTACACCACACGGTTTCTCCTGCTTTTCGCGGAGTATAGCAAATTAAGCTTAATTTTCATAATATCTCATGGAATTCCGATAGAAACGCCTGCTTCTATCCAATGAGTATAATATTTAACATGGGCAGCAGAATTCTATGTCCTACTACTACCAACCGAGCCCAGCGTTGGGATTTTGGGAAACAGGGACCGCGATCCATACACCCGTTACACAATATTTAAGATATTACAAACTTTAAGATAATACAGACTTATTACAGAATTTAAGATATTACAGACTTATTTGAAACTAAACTGAATTTGTGTTTTAGCAAAAAATATTATCCGATAAAGTTACAAAAAAGCGACCTCGAAATCCACATCCTATGTCCAGAGAAATGCTATGAATACAATCAAATACATAGCAACAAAAGCTACCAATTCAATCACAGCGATGACTCCAATGATTCTGTCGACACTCGATATGCCAATGACAGTGATAATGAAAATTTAAATCATCATAACGAAATCGTATACAATCATAATATAATAAATAATGACATTGAATACATAAATAGTGACAGACAAAATATAAACAGTGATAAAATAGTGATATCAGGATGTGACAATTTCTACGATAATATTAAAGAACATAATGCAATAGATGAGTTACATTGTGACGTAAAAAATGATAATAGAAATGATGATGAAGTTATAAAACTAACAGATATTGATACGGTTTTAAACGCAGATTTAAATGGTCAATCTATAGATTATAATATAGGAAATTATGATAAAATGAATGATTTAAATAATCAGGACAATAGAATAACAGGAACATCATTTACCGGTGTATCACCGGTAAATGATGATCATACAAACTTGTACGATGTTAAAATTGAAATCGATAACGAGAACTATTCAGGAGCAAATAAAAATGACAATTTTGAAAAAGAAATAGTGTTTAATGCTGAATCAAAAATGGAAGAAACCGCAGACGATAGCAAGGTTGTAAAGAAGAGCAAGAAGAAGTCGGATCGAGGTTTCAAGAGGATAATTTTGAATCTAGACAAGCAGAAGATTGAGTTAGAAGCGAATAGAAAGAAGAAGAGTTATATAGAAGCTGAATTTAAGTGTTACAATTGTGCACTGAGTTTCCTTTTCAAAGATACGTATCAAGCTCATATGATGAGACATGAAGAAGTAAGTTTGCATCATAAACAATAAAATATTGTCGTAGAAATATACATATACTAGCTGTTGCCCGCGACTTCGTCTGCGTTTGATTTAGTTTTTTGACGTGGCATTAAATTTAGTTGTAGATCTAAAAAAAATTAAAGTATTCAGTATCGCTCAGCCTTAAATGAGGGGTTTTCTGCTGTCCGCTGAGGAGTTCTGTCCTCTGTCTCCAACCACAGTTTGGGCCAAATTAAACACATATTATAACCCCTATAGTACAATAAAAATTAATTAATTCGTTAAAAGTTTGTTTGATTTATGGTGTAAAATCGTCAAACACTTTCATCCCCTCTCGCAAAGGAACCGAGCTTAATGTCGGGATAAAAAGTATCCTATATTACTTCTAGCACTTAACAGAATATGTGTACATTAATATATATTAATATATAATTTATTAAAGTTTACAATATTTAATAAAGAACATTCAATCTATACTCCTTTCACATTTGTTTTATAAATATAACCTAAAATGAACTATGTAAAACTAAATAAGATCTAAAACGTCTTCGAAACCACCGCAGTTCCTAAGATGAACGACTCGACTCGAACTCGAAAATTTATGACCATTTCTTGTAAGTCGACTGACTTACAAGAAATGGTCATAAATTAGTGACATCTGCATATCGTCTGCGAAAGGTGCAGAAGTCATTTGTGGGATTGAGTATACGCTTTTATAATATGATTCCTAACGTAATTTTGGACCTACCAATGCATAAGTTTAAAGAATATGTTAAAACACATTTATTACAGTGAGGTTACTATACAATTGATGAATTTCTTAATAACAAGGTTGCTTGGAAGCATCCAGCTCCGCTTTCAACTCCCACAATATAGAAAAATGAATGTTAAAATGTAAAATGTTAATTGTTGATGTTAGAAAAGGGCAACTGCTGAGTTTCTTGCCGGCTTCTTCTCGGTAGAATCTGCCTTCCGAACCGGTGGTAGAGTCACTACAAACAGACAGACTTGACGTTTCAAAAGTGCCTATATTAGGACTACTTGAAATAAATGAATTTTGAATTTCATGCTGGGATGATTTTAGATTGTAATCATTTTAACGATAGACATTTAGATACAAGAGTTGTCGAAATTGTTAACGTTGATTCTTAAAAGAATATTAAATGTAATTTAAAGTTTCTAATAATTCATAAAAATTTAACCATGAAATTACGTATCGGTAACTATGGGCCTCATAAGAAGGCTCATGAGACTCAGAGTCACTAAGCGGGCGATGGAGAGAGCTATGCTAGGAGTATCTCTACGCGATCAAATCAGAAATGAGGAGATCCGTAGGAGAACTAGAGTTACCGACATAGCTCAGCGAGTCGCGAAGCTGAAGTGGCAATGGGCGGAGCACATAGCTCGGAGAACCGATAGACGTTGGGGTCTTAAGGTGCTGGAATGGCGACCCCGCACCGGTAAACGCAGCGTAGGTCAGCCCCCAACGCGGTGGACATCAGGCGAGTCGCTGGGAGCCGCTGGAGGCAAGCGGACCAGGACCGTTTATTGTGGAACTCCCTACAGAAGACCTATGTCCAGCAGTGGACGTCCATTGGTTGAAATGATGACGAATGATGAATAAAATACAATTCATATGTCATGTCTAACGCGCCAAAGTAACTTATCACTTGTGTCGGATTTTTTTTTTTTTTTCTAGTCCAACGGTGAATATCAATGTGTTACATGCACGTTACGTTTCGCGACACCCGCCTTGCTGAGGATCCACGCGGCTAGTCACACCGAGCGATACTTGTGTCGCAAGTGTGGTGAGTGCCTGAGGCCGCGGGTCAAGAGACGCCACGCATGTCAGCAGCCAAGAGAGCCGCAGAGCGTCGCTTGCCATTTGTGCGGGAACTTGCTCAAGTAAGCTCATAACATCGTCAATAACCCATTGCCGGCCCACTGCATATGCATACCCTGGTAAGAAACCCAGTGGCGTTCACTGGGTTTCTTACCAGGGTATGCATACAGCAGGAAAATTGCATAAAACGGCAAAAATCCTCCTATTATACGAGTTATATATGAATTTAAGGGTATGCAGTGCTTTTGTGCATGTATGAAGTGCACGTGATGATTTCAATTTCAATTTATTCAACACAATACATAATGTTACGTTTATAATATAACTAGCTGACCCGCGCAACTTCGTCTGCACCAAATCGGTTATTACCGGTTTTAATATCTTATAAAAACCTAGAAGCAGTGCCACCTACCGGGTCCAGTTTTATTTCCAAACTATGTTATACTCGGGAAGCGGTGGTAGCCCAGTGGATGGGACCTCGACTTCACTTTCGGGGGGCCAAGTTCGAATTCCAGAACGCACCTCTCGTGCGTTTTAACCGACTTAAAAAAGGCTCTCAATTCGTCGGAATCTTTTTTTTTTTTGTATGTTACCCGATTACTCGAAGACGCCTGAACC
Organism: Pararge aegeria; assembly: GCF_905163445.1. Taxonomy (NCBI): domain Eukaryota; kingdom Metazoa; phylum Arthropoda; class Insecta; order Lepidoptera; family Nymphalidae; genus Pararge; species Pararge aegeria. Next base: position 5,492,000 of record NC_053206.1, on the reverse strand, counting down.
GATTTGAAAAAGTCTTTTTTTGTTTTAAAGGGCATACTTTCCAGGTGGTACCATGTAAATTTCATTGAAATCGGTCAAGCTGTTATTAAAAAAATTGGTTGCCTGTAAAGTCGGTATACGGGCGAAAGTTTTACGTGACAACACTTTGAGTGGTAAAATAATTTTAATGTGAATATTCATTCGTATAGTAGGAAGAAGGATGAAATAATAGTAACAATTTAAAACATTTATTTATACAAAGAATTATATTTAAAACATTAATTTATACAAAGAATCTCGCACTGAATTTCATATTAACAAAATTTTATTTTTACCTTTACACATACATACGTATTTATATACAAATATACATACAATAACTTGCAATACATTTGCGTACAATGAAACAGCGTTTACTACAAAGGGACGCGTGCCTTTCACTCGCTCTCATTGTGAGCGCATAACGTGAGCGGAGCGTAACGCAGTTTCTTGAAGTGTCACCCGGCAAACCAATTTATAAGACGTTGTCACGTCAAAATCAACAACAATGTAACCCAAAGTAGCAAATTTTCGCCTACATAGTTCATTATTTGGCGTGCGCTGAGAAAAGTATTGGTGATACATAAAAAATATGTATATTCTTATATGGGAATATATCTAACTATCATATTTAGGTCACAATAGTAGCGTTTGTGTTCTAAAATTTAATTAGATCGCCGCGCCGGTAGAAACAAGTATTTTTTGCTTTTTAGTTTCTGGTTCTATTAATGTTTCTGGTAATTTATTTAATATGGCTAGTTTTATGTTTATTGGTTGTTGTTCTTATTTTTATGTTTTGTCATGTGTGTTAAAAATGAAAAAAAAACACATTATAAACAATTAAAATATCAGTTGCCCGAAGGCAAATCATCGTGGGGAAACCTGCATGCCTGAGAGTTCTACATAATGTTCTCAAAGGTGTGTTAAGTCCACCAATCATCAGTTCTCATTGTGACCCGTGCCCTGTAGTGAAATGAAATGAAATGAAATTTATTGTTAAAATATTAGTCATTTTACAATAGTGTTGGGAATCCTGAAGTAAGTTTTAAATTAAAACCTGTGTCTCAGGGTCCCCGCTCTTCTCCGTTTACATTTATCTATCTTAACATAGAAAAACAAAGTACCTATAATCTAACATGCTAATAATAGTGTGTGTGTGTGTGTGTGTGTGTGTGTGTGTGTGTGTGTGTATGTGTGTGTGTGTGTGTGAGTGGGGGTGTGTGTGCATTAGTGTGTGTGTGGTTGTGTGGTTGCGAGTCTCTAGAAACATACTTGACGTCTTTAAAAAATGCTTATCCTATGCCTACTTGAAATATATGCAATTGGAAGTTTGAATAATAAGTGCTTGCGTGTGTGTGTGTGTGTGTGTGTTTATCCACTAAATTTGCAAATTCAATAATTCTTCGGTATCTTCGTAATTTAACTTGTTTAGCCAAATAGCCTGTGGTGGACCAGTAATCGGTTGATATGATAAACATACGCGGCCCGCGGCATTTTTCTTGAATTTCTTTACCCATTACTTCTAAACGATAGGTCCAGTTTGATTAATATATATATATATATATATTCGATTGTACCCGAGTTTTGAATGGACAAATCATAACAAAGAAAAGAACGGCGTTTTCCGGAAAAAACTAAAAGTAAATTAAATGCACCTTATACAAAATTAGCACTGCACAAGCAAAGTCCATACGCAATGTCTATAAAAGTATTAAAAAAATACTAGAGCGATTTTTTTTATATTGAGTATCCCCGATAAAATCGCTTCCCCTACTTACTATACTATGGTTTTGGAAATTCATTGAATTATTTAATTTTAAAAATGGCAGCGCCCAAACTGGTTGTGCATAAATGAAAGTAGGTATATACCTACTTATATAAATTTATATAAAATATTGTATCACAAATGTTGTATTGTGCTGAATAAGAAATCGAAATATTTGGAGTGAAACGTTATTGTGTCCAGAGAATTTAAAGTGAAACGTCACTGTATCCAATGTATTTGATGTGAAACGTCACTATTTCCAATGTAGTAAAAGTGAAACGTCATTGTTTTAGTTATATGTATTTGAAGTGAAACATCACGGTGCTCATTGTATTTGTAGTAAAACGTCACTTTATTCCTCGTAGTTAAAGTGAAACGTCATTGCATCCAATGATTCAAAAGTTAAACGTCATTGTGTCCAATGAATATAAAGTGAAACGTCACTGTATCCAATGTATTAGATATGAAACGTCACTATTTCCAATTTAGTAAAAGTGGAACGTCATTTCATCCAATGTTTTAAAAGTTAAACGTCATTGTGTCCAATGAATATAAAGTGAAATGTCACTGTAGCCAATGTATTAAAAGTGAAACGTCACAGTATCCAAATGTATTAAAAGTGAAACGTCACTGTAGCCAATGTATTAAAAGTGAAACGTCAATGTAGCCAATTTTATAAATTTAAAATGCATATAAAAAATTCGCAACCGACAGGATTTGAACCTGCGACTCTCGGGCAATCGCGGCCTGAGCGCTTTCACCAATTAAGCTACGGCTCTTCTACCATCAATGCCGAATTAGTATATGCCTTTCACATCAGTCTTATAGCGACTGTAGCGTCATCTACGTTGCAGTTTCGATCTACTTTTTCAAAGGTCCATATTACAATGAGACACGTTTGAAACAATTGATAATTCCTCCCAAGTGTAGGTAAAAACACTAATAAAAGTGAAACGTCATTGTGTCCAGAGACGCAAACGGTCTCCAGCAGCATTTGAAGAGGGTGCACGCAAACAAAAGCAGCGGCCGAAGATACGCGTGTAACGTTTGCGGGGACAGCTACACGCGTCAAGGTGCCTTGAGAACGCATATGATGTGAGTATATCGTCAATGAATGAATGAATGAATGAATACACTTTTATTGTACACCACATAAACATAACAAATTAAAAAGTAAAAATTTAACAAAAGGTATACAATTTGGCGGCCTTATCGCTACATAGCGATCTCTTCCAGGCATCCAAATGCGTTAAAAACAGCTCAAGAAGAGAGGTAGGTGGTGCATTTAACTGTACTGTGTTGCAAATAAACATGCATAAACCTATATATACAAATATAATATGTACAAACAATCAATGTATAGATGCCGGATCCCAAGGTCCTTGGGATTGACGCGAGCTCGTCCGGAGTAATGCCAAGAGCCATTGCTGTATTCCGGTCTGCAGGACGTGGTCTCGCATCATATCAACCTATAGACGTCCACTGCTGGACATAAAAAAATAAATAAATATACTACGACGATACACACATCGCCATCAAATTCAAATTCAAATTCAAATCTTTATTTGCGTGATTGCAGGTTAACAAATTTGATCTTATACTAAAACATAACAAGTTACGTGCTACAATCTGCCATTCTATGGCATGAAAATTATAATAACACCTTAATTATAAAATTATTTTTCCAATTTATACAAAATGTCAGAATATTAAGGTATCAAAAATTATGAAATTAAATTACAATGTCAACTTAAAATTAAACAATGTAAAGTAAACCAAAATATAAACCTAGAAATACAATAATTAAAGCCTTTGATTTTAGATATTCGTCTGCTGAATAAAATTGATGAAGCATAAGCCATTCAATAATTTTAATCTTAAATTTAGGCAGAGGTATGTCAATTAAAGTATTTGGTAATTTGTTATAAATTGTTATTGCCATACAATACACATTTCTTTTATATAAAGTGAGGTTTACTTCTAGCCCCAAAGTAAGCGTAGCTTGTGTTATGGGTATTAAGAAGTTATGGGAATTTGTTCAGTGCTATTTGAGGGCTAAGGATGACAGACATGTTCGTGCCAGTCACTCGCATGCGTATGGAAATTCTTTTACAGTCAAGGTGGTTATACTCTGGAATGGATTTCCAAGAGACATAAGACAGTCTTAATCATTAAGCATCTTCAAAAGTCGTTTAAAAGAATATTATTTATCTACGGAGTCATAAACTAATATATTTGCTCTGTATGTATTTGTGTATCTTAATATATATAAATCTCTTGTCACGATGTTTGTCCGCGATGGACTCCTAAACTACTTAACCGATTTTAAATTAAATTGGCACACCGTGAGCAGTCTGTTCCTACTTAAGAGATAGAATAGTTTAGATTTTTAATTATAGTCGCAATTTTATTTTATTGCAAATTATTTTTCTATAATTAATTGACAGTCACATGTTATATATATATAATACTACTATACTAATTTAAGGCCTAGCGATACTGAATGCTTTAAAAATACAAAATCAAACGCAGACGAAGTCGCGGGCAACAGCTAGTATTTATATATATATACATTTATTTCTGTATTATTTGTATTTGTATTAGCTGTTTATGTATTATTGTTATATATAGTAGATGTAGTTTATGTTATGTATTTTTAAAATTGCACTATCCCGTCTCCATATTCCTTTTCTTCTTTCATTAAGGGTTGTCTGGAGGAGATCGCTTAAAGCGATAAGACCGCCTTTGCGCATTTTTATTCTTCTTATACAGGATGTTTGGTGCATCGTGTGCCAAATCGAATCTGATGATTGGAGGGGTCTTTGGCTATCTCTTCAGCCCTCGTAAAAAAATCTTGCTCAAACGGTTTTTTTTATACTGATTTTAAATTGTTTTTTTAAAAATTGTAAAAATTCTACATTTAAATTTTAATAAAAAATAAAGTTGTTAAGTATTAATTAATTTTCTTTTTAATCTTTAATTTGTAACGTTTTACGCTTCTTTTGAAACTAGAATTACACGCCAGCAACATCTAGTTTTTGTTTTACAGCCCCGCAAAGTTTTTTTTACGTAAAAAAATAAGCTTGAACGTCAACTTTCGGTTTTAATAAAAAAAAAACTAAAAGTGATCATGTTCTTCCAATTTTTTTAAAACATCTCTGGACTGTCCCCTTTCTAATGGTGTGCAATATGCCATGAAAAGTAATTAGTAACATCACTAATTTTCAAATTTTCTAAACTTGGTCGCAATTTTCTAATATTCAACAGGTGAAAGAAAAACAAGGGTTTGCGTAAATAACACTCACAATTCACAAGGCAGATGACATTTTCTGTCTCTTTCATAAAGTTATACGCCCGTTGTTCGTTTAAACAGGCAAAAATAGTTTTTTCACTCTAGTGAAGCGAAATCTATCTTCTATTCCTTTCTTGCATAGTGCAAACCTGTTTGAACCAATCGCGAACGGGCCCCGCGTCGCGTCGACACGGCGGCCATCTTATTTTTTAGTCGAGACATCACTGCCTCTGCTGCCTAACGTGTGTGCTAGCTTACTGTACTCCACGATTCTTTTATTTAGTTTTCGTTAAGTTTTGTTGTTTTTTGTTACGTTTTATTTACTTTTGGTGTTATTGTTAAACTTTGTTGACTTTTTTGTTGTTGCAATGACGACATACTCTAACGAGGAATATGCGGACATCATAATGGTTTATGGTGCAGCCCGTGGTGTCGCTCGTGCAGCGCAACGACTTTACCAGGAACGCTTTCCTGGTCGACGATTACCTGGCCGCAGAGTCTTCCAAGACACATACCGACGTTTACGCGAGACTGGGAGTGTCAATTTTCATGAACCAAGGGGACATGTTGTGCGACATAATGTTGAAGTGGACGAGAGAATACTGGCACTTTTTGAGGAAGACGACACAAGAAGCATTAGATATGTGGCGGCACAACTTGATATTTCAATATGGAAAGTGTGGAAAGTCCTTCGACAAAACGAAAAATATCCATTCCACGAGACTCCGGTTCAAGGTACGTAATTTAAAACCTTTGTTTGACGTTGCCTTTGTTTAGCAGGTATCCATAATCTTCTAGTGCAATTAATTACTGCTCAAGGGGAATTAAAAAGATTTTTGGTTGTTGCAGGTCTTGAGGGTGGCGACTTTGACAGACGAATGCACTTTTGTCGGTTTTTGTTACACACAGATGTGGATAATCCTGATTTTTTAAAAAGAATACTGTGGACTGACGAATCCAAATTTACCAGAGAAGGGATTCTTAACTTGCACAATTTACACCATTGGGCACCGAAACGGCAAAACCCACATGCCAAAAGACAGCAATCTTTTCAAAGACGGTTTAGTGTGAACGTTTGGGCAGGAGTGATTGGGAATCAGGTAATTGGACCGCACTACCTGCCTGATAACTTAAATGGCGATAATTATTTAGAGTTCCTGCAAAATGATCTGCCGGAATTATTGGCCGAGGTGCCCGTGTTTAATGAAGATGTGCCCATAGTATTTCAAAATGACGGCTGTCCCGCGCATTGGCGTTTAACTGTGAGGGAATACCTCGATAATGTGTTCCCCAATTCGTGGATTGGGCGCGATGGGCCTATTGCATGGCCTCCACGTTCCCCAGACTTAACTCCGTTAGATTTTTATGTCTGGGGACGTGCCAAAGAGCTAGTATACGCCACAGAAGTCCCAACGAGGGAGGTACTAATACAACGCATAGAAGCGGCCTTCGGTACAATTAAGAACGAAATACGGCTTCGGACTACAACTGTAACAATACGTCAAAGATGTCGGGCCTGCATTCGAAACAGGGGTGAACAATTTGAGCAGAATTTGTAAAAATTATGAAATAAATGTTTCAAATGCAATGTATTATTTTTATTTCAAGTAAAACCTACGAAATTTAAAAATTTTACCTGCTTGTGAGTTTTATTTACGCAAAAACTTGTTTTTCTTTCATCTGTTGAATATTAGAAAATTGTGACTAAGTTTAGAAAATTTGAAAATTAGTGATGTTACTAATTACTTTTCATGGCATATTGCACACCATTAGAAAGGGGACAGTCCAGAGATGTTTTAAAAAAATTGGAAGAACATGATCACTTTTAGTTTTTTTTTTATTAAAACCGAAAGTTGACGTTCAAGCTTATTTTTTTACGTAAAAAAAACTTTGCGGGGCTGTAAAACAAAAACTAGATGTTGCTGGCGTGTAATTCTAGTTTCAAAAGAAGCGTAAAACGTTACAAATTAAAGATTAAAAAGAAAATTAATTAATACTTAACAACTTTATTTTTTATTAAAATTTAAATGTAGAATTTTTACAATTTTTAAAAAAACAATTTAAAATCAGTATAAAAAAAACCGTTTGAGCAAGATTTTTTTACGAGGGCTGAAGAGATAGCCAAAGACCCCTCCAATCATCAGATTCGATTTGGCACACGATGCACCAAACATCCGGTATTTATGTTTTCAATTTATATTATAAATTGTGTGCAATAAAGAATTTATCTATCTTATCTATCTAAGATGACTGATGAATATTTTTATGAATAACATGCACAAATAATAAAAAGCGAGCAATTTTTTGATACTCTCTACAAAAAAAATCTATTATAGTGTAAAAGAATAACTTAGTGACAGCAATATACCTACTTAGTTAGCTTTTATAACATTTGTAATTGTATTATTTGCCTAATTAATTTAAAATGACATTATTACTTATTTCTGATTATTGTATTTTTATTCTTTAAATGGTAATGTAATTTATATTTTTATTTTTTTATTTTTATAAACATTTTTACACTGTCTGTGACAGTCGATTGTGAAGGGTCTGTTTAATGAAATGTGCCCACAATTTGGCAAATAAATAAATATTATTATTACTATTATAAATACTTATAATATACATATAAACACCCAGACACTGAAAAACATTAATGCTCATCACACAAACATTTTCCAGCTGTGGGAATCGAACCAACGGCCTTGGACTTGGAAAGCAGGGTCGCTGCCCACTGCGCCAATCGGCCGTCAAATGTGGTTGCCGGTTCTTAAATATCTTCCAAATGATAATGTGAGCAGTGAGATGGTGATAACAAAAAGAACACCCGGCTAAGTTTGTTGTGGGCTTCTTCTTAGAGCAAGGCGTTTGGAACACTCGTAGCTTTAGTTTTAGGTTTACGAATGTAGTTATCGCCATCACTACTCACTGCTTTGTATAGTATGTATACATTTTACATGTAATGTACGCATTAAAAGTGCCATCTATGTGCTTATTTGAATAAAGAAATTTTCGACTTTGACTTTGACACAAAGGTCTGATTATTAAAATTAAACTGAACTTGCTGTACTCCGCGATAATCAGGAGAATCTGTATGGTGTGACTTATAATTTCTTCAATCCGTATACTCCACACCGAACAGATCTTCGGCGATGTACCCTCTACGCACGTTTCGCTCTGAAACCGGAGCATCCTCAGGAGATGACGACTTTACAATGAATAACTGCAGTCTTAGCAATCGCATCAAGTGCGAAACGAACGTAGAGGGTACATTGCCGAATATCTGTTCGGCGTGGAGTATAAAGATTGAAGAAATTATAAATTACACCATATATATATTCTCCTGCTTTTCGCGGCGTATAGCGAATTAAGCTTAATTTTCATAATATATCATGGATTTTTCCAAAGTAACGCCTGCTTGTATCCAATATTCAAAAATCGGATGTTTGTCTGTTTGTTCCAGAAAACACATAAACCGCAAATTCCACTGCGACCAGTGTCCAGGTACCTACAGCAGTCCGTACACATTGACGCAGCACAAGAAAACCCACGACGCCGGCGGTGTGACGCACTACTGTGACACGTGCGGGGCGGGCTACGCCTCCAGAAAAAGTTTACTGGCCCATATGAGAAACACAAGCAACCATTCTACAACGACGTGAGTTGAAATGTATTTTTTTAAAAATATATATGGATATATATATTTTCACTCTTGATTTGAAGTTTATGAATATTATTATTTGTATTTTAAGTTTGTGAGTTATTCGTGAGTTGTTTGTGAGTCGGTCTTTTAAGTGGCAGGTTCCGAGTTTGATTCCCAGCAAGCGCGATTCAGGAATGTATAATTTCAAAATTTCCTTTGGTATGGCTAGTTCCCTATAGCATAGCCTATATATCTATGTGCCTTTTTGAATAAAGAAATATATGACTCGACTCATACAACGTGTAAATTAAACCGAAATAATACTTAGGTGGCTTCAGAGGTACATTATTTACTGTCTCTGAGACTTATCTGTGAAAGCCGAAAACCTTATAGTTTTTGCGTAAACCACTGTTTTCGCTGAAAGAAATCGGATACAGCCCTAACATGACATGCAAGAGTAAAATCATGTGACTCCTGTCTCTTCATAAGGTACGCGTCGCGTAGCGTAGGTACTATGCGAGTGTCGGTCTTTTATCTTTTATAGGGTTGTCATAATTCGTTGGTAGGGAAAAATAAATATGCTTCTTTGGATTTAATATTTTTACAGGGTGATTCGTTATGAAATATACTTACGCAATCTTCAACAGTATTTCGTAATTTCGTTGCACGTTGTATGAATTTTGTCCCCAGATACGAATGCCCCATTTGCAGTCGCGTTTGCCCCAACCAGAAGTCCCTCGCATCCCACATCCAGTGTGTCCACTCAACACGCAAGGACTTCACATGTTCGCTTTGCCCCGCTCGCTACAGCAACCGGAAGTCGCTCGTGCGACACGCAGTCGCGCATACTACACAGAAACCGGCCAGAATTGTGGTTTGTCACTTGTGCGGGACCAATTTCAAGGTGAATTCATTAAAATTTTGCTACAATCTCTACTAATTATAACATTACTAACTAGTCGTAAATTGAAAATAAATGAATAAAATAAAATAATAATTCCTTACTTCGTTTTCCTTTTTATGAGTATGCATCTGTAATATTGTGTATAAGTTTTATTATATACTAGCTGTTGCCCGCGACTTCGTCTGCGCTTGATTTTGTTTTTTTATGTGGCATTACATTTAGTTGTAGTTCTAAAAAAAATTTAAGTATTCAGTATCGCTGAGCCTTAAATGAGGGGTTTGCTACTGTCCGCTGAGGAGTTATCTCCAACCACATTCAGATCTACACAGAGTATGGGCAAAACTAAACACATATAATAACCTCTATAGAACAAAATTAATTATTTAAATCGGTTATAATTAGTCGGAGCTATGGTGTAAAATCGTCAAACACTTTCATCCCCTTTCCCAAAGGAACCGCGCTTAATGTCGGGTTCAAAAGTACCCTATATTACTTCTAATACTTCCAAAAATATTTGTACAGTGTTTCATGAGGATCGGTTAAGTAGTTTTTGCGTGAAAGCGTAACAAACAAACATACATTGACCTTTATAATATTAGTAGGGATTTACCTTAGATTTTATTGCCCCAGATTGATAATTCCCAGATATATGGGATTATAGTAATGATAGGTCGAACACACATACTCAAATCAAATTTCACCATATTATATTGAACTTAGATTTTATTGCCCCAGATTGATAATCCCCAGATCCGTTTGCCCCAAACCATTTTAACTCGCACGTTCGTTCATTTATTTTATTAATATTAAATTTATTTATTTCCAGGATAATAGCAAGCTGAATAGACATCTTCGGGAAGTATGCAAGAAGTCGAAAGAAGAACAGCTTTTAGCTATGTACGATTAAAAATACTTACTGTATTTATTTATTTATTTACTTGCATCCATCCCTTAAGGTACTCGTGAGGTTCTGTCAGGGCGTAGCGATAAGAAACAGTTTGACCCTTATAAATAAATAAATATACTACAACAATTCACACATCGCCATCTAGCCCCAAAGTAAGCGTAGCTTATGTTATGGGTACTAAGATAACTGATGAATATTTTTATGAATAATATACATAAATACTTATAATGTACAGATAAACACCCAGACACTGAAAAACACTTATGTTCACCACACAAACATTTTTCATTTGTGGGAATCGAACCCACGGCCTTGGACTCAGAAACCAGGGTCGCTGCCCACTGCGCCAGTCGGCCGTCCTTTATGATTTATGTCTTCGGATTCTAATTGGAGTTAATAGATATATATATATCAGATGTCAGAATAATTAGTTCTTTATTAAAGATCGTCAAGTCTAATAAGTCTAATAAATAGCCAATTAGCGCAGTTTGCAGCGTCACTGCTTTCTGAGTCCAAGGCCGTGGGTTCGATTCCCACAACTGGATAATGTTTGTGTGATGAACATGAATGTTTTTCAGTGTCCGGGTGTTCATCTGTATAAAGTATATATGTGTAATATTCATCAGTCATCTTAGTACCCATAACACAAGCTACGCTTACTTTGGGGCTAGATGGTGATGGTGTATTGTCGTAGTTTATTTATTTAAAAATAAAAAAAAAAATGTTTTGTATTTTGTCTGTGTGTATAATATATTGATATTTATATAACTTTAACAATGTCATCAAATAAAAAAAGATCTGTAACTATTGACTTGATTTTTTTTTTCATAGTCAAGTTAGGTTAATTTAAATATAATATATTTTTATTTTCATAGCAAAAGGGGCATAAATGGGGGATTTTATGGTGGGGGGGGGGCTTAGAAAGTAGGAAATATGCTGATGGGGTAATTAATCTAACGATAGTGATTTTTTTCCTACCAGATGACGCCACAGTCACTATAAGTCAGATACGGCATATACTAATTTCGGCTTCGGCGGTTGTTTGGCACAGAATGAAGAACATACAGAACCCTCATTCAACCATTATTGCATGCAGTAAAGTCAGTGGCGTGCACTTCATACATGCTCAAAAGCACTGCCTACTATAAAATGTATACATAACTCGTATACGAGAAGGATTTTCACCGTTTTATGCAATTTTCCTGCTGTATGCATACCCTGGTAAGAAACCCAGTGCACGCCACTGAGTGCAGTCCGTCCAAAAACAGTGAAAACGCCCAGCGCACGTCACACACGCGTAATGTTGCTAGCTCACAAACTTTTCCCATTTTCAACTGCTAAAAAAAGTGAAGTTACTACTACTGCCTTTTCAAGAAACACTTCTAAAGTGGAATGGTTTTGGATGCTTCAATATTAGAAGTGTACACGGTTTCTGCATTTTCTTAATTCTGTTATACATTTGTATACATTTAAAATTTATGTAATAAAAACAAATCGATTTATTTAAATATTAACTTTATTTAATTTTGCAATAAATTGAAGCACTGTAAGGCGGCGAACGAAACTAAACTGTAACCGTCGATAGCTTGCACAATCATTTTGTTCAACGCCTCACTGCACTTCGTTAAGACGCATTTTTTCTTTACACTACCCTCAATAACTTCACTTTTGGTCAAATTCCACTTTCTCCTCCAGATTTCGGTTAGTGAACTCCTTTTTAACACCCTCTCATCGTCCTGGGAGTTTTGGACACTCATTTGACTGTTTTCACTCGTTCTTTTCACTCTTTTCAATAAAACTTCCAATATATGGAATATGTGGCATAAATTTTCGGTTCTTGCTATGTCTTTCAGTTCGAAAACGTCGTCGGTTAAATCGGTGTTAGTTTTGTCTAATATAACAATTATTTTCGCTATTGTATAATGGATTATATGTTTCGATCTGTTCAGTTGTAGTAAACGATATATAGTGTCATCTGTTTTCAGTAACTGGAATAAACAAACATACATACAGTGTTAGGTGCGATATAGGTTACTGTCTGGTTATCACCGTACCGGCGAAGACATGCCGCCGAAAGATTTAGTGTTCCAGTACGAAAAATTTATTTTTAACGCTACATCGTGGGCATAGAATAAACAACATACAGAATCCTCATTCAGCCATTATTGCATACAGTGTGTCCAAAATTCAAAATGCATTTATTTCAAGTAGGCCTCATATAAGCACTTTTGAAACGTCAAGTCTGTCTGCTTGTAGTGACTCAACCACCGGTTCGGAAGGCCGAGAAGAAACCGGCAAGAAACTCGGCAGTTGGTAGGTCCAAAATTACCTTAGGAATCATATTATAAAAGCGTATACTCAATCCCACAAATGACTTCTGTACCGTTCGCAGACGACATGCAGATGTCACTAATTTATGTCAATTTCTTGTAAGACAGTTTATATCCACTTTTTGTTTATATAGATTAATATGTTGTCTTGCAAATACTATATTATTATAAATATATTGTGATGCTACAGTAAGTATACCTATTTCTTTAAACTTCTCACGGAGGGATTCGATATAGGATACGCGAATCCCGCGTGATTTAAGTTTATATATTGATCGAACTTGACGGTTCGGAAGGCAGGTTCTACCGGCAACAAGTCGAAGTCAGAGAAAACGCCCCGAGCAGGTTGCGCTTCACAAACGCGGAATGTTGCTAGCTCACAAACTTTTCCTCATTTTATGGTAAACGTTTGAAACCTTAGAGGTAAAATAATAACAATCATTTGCTAAATGAATAAAGTAACTAACCGCCTGTTCATAAAACACTACTAAATACGAGTGGTTTTTGATGCTTCAATATTAGGTGTGTACACGGATTCTGCATGTTCTTAATTTTATGCTTACAACAACATTGACTCTTTTGTAAATTTGCTAAGCTATGAAACTTTGGATTTAAAGGTAAAGTCAGTCAGTCAGTCAGTCAGTAGGTGTACGGAGAGGCGTGCATAGAGGGTATGCAGATGATATAAAATGAAGAAAATCTCCAGTACGAGTTATAAATACTCAAGGGTAGGCTTTTTATAACTCTTACAATGCCTATCCATAATTTTTTTATATAATCTGCAGTACGAATACTGGAAATTTTCTTAATTTTATAACATCGCATACCCTGTGCATACCCTCTATGCACGCCACTGAGTAGTTCTACGGAAATTTTGACGTTTTGCCCTCCATAAAATAAATAAATATACTACAACAATACACTCATCGCCATCTAGCCCCAAAGTAAGCGTAGCTTGTGTTATGGGTACTAAGATGACTGATGAATATTTTTCTGAATAATACAAATAAATATAAACATATAAACACCCAGACACTGAAACACATTAATGTTAATGACACAAAGATCGTCCAGTTGTGGGAATCGAACCCACGGCCTTTGACCCAGAAAGCAGAGTCGCTGCCCACTGCGCCAATCGGCCGTCAAATAGGGATTTATATAAGAACCTTCTGATATTATCAGGTAATTAGATAACCAATTTTGCTAAAACTAAAAGGTAAAAGGTACTGGCAGATTTCAGAATTAAAAAAAAAAAAAAATACTGTAATTACTCCATTAAATACTCCATTGTTAACTTCATAGACTTCATTGAGTAATGCGTTCACTTTATCAAGCAAATCTTCCAGAAATTTCGGATATTTCTCTTCCTCGTGCAATTTATCTATTAGTTTACCTAGAATCTAAATGAAGGATATGTGTCTTAATATAGGTTTAAGGTTACGGGTTATGGGCGCCCGAGATTAAATTTGTCTTATAGGTTAATATATTATGAAAATTAAGCTTAATTTGCTATACTCCGCGAACAGCAGCAGAATCTGTATGGTGTAATTTATAATTTCTTCAATCCTTATACTCCACGCCAAACAGATCCTCGGCAATGTACCCTCTACGCACGTTACGCTCCTGTGTTATATTAACCAAAATGAAAAAAAAAATACCTAAAATCTGTAAAAATAACACTATTTGTTCAACATTGAGTAATTCAAGCTTAAATTACTGTGATAAGTGAGTTAACCGAAAGGTCTTGGGCGCCCAAGACGTTTGAGTTTTGTCTTCTAGTTTACTTAATATGTTGGCCTGAATCTAAAATTTTATTAGGGTTTCCATCATGGGGGGGTAATTCAAGTTTTAATTACAAGCGCTCGGATAAATGTGTTATCCAAAGTGTTTAGGGGCGCCTAAGTCAAGTAAGTCTAATAATGCTGTACATTGTTAAACATGGGCACAATTGACAATTGCGTTAAAGGTGCCGCGATAAATAAGTGTAGCAAGGGGTTTTAGGGGCGCCCAAGACCGTGAAAATCGCAACAAGTTTGCCTATAATCTGAAAAATGAGTACATTATGGTTGCATAAATCTAATAACGTAGTAGAATTTTTAATATGGGGGTAGTTCTAGTTTTAAGTTTATGGTGCCCAGATACATAAATGTAGTGATAGGTTTGGGGGCGCCCAAGACGTGGCAATTTATTTACACCACTAGTTTCTTAAAAAGGGTATTTCAATGTGTGGGCCACATTTAATAATGTAAAAGAATGTTCAACAGTGAGGTAATTCAAGTTTTAATTAAAGGATAAATGAGTGTAACCATGGGTTTAGGGGCGCCCAAGACGAGGCAATTTGTCTCCTAGTACTACTGTAGCACCTAGAATCTAAAAAAAATAAGCATATTTGATGAGTGGCCTAAATTTAAAAACGTAATCAATAGTTTAACATAGGGTTAGATAAAGTTTTAAGTTACAGGTTTAGGGGCGCCCTAGTCGAAGACAGCATTACTCCCTCGTTGATTACAATTATGTTTTAGGTCCCAACATGGGAGTAATTTAAGTTTGAAGTTACGGCTGCCGTTATTGTATAGAAGCAGGCGTTACTTTGCGGAAATCCATGATATATTATCAAAATTAAGCTTAATTTGCTATATTTATGTGTCGCCTTTTATAAAAGGCGACATATTTGGCGAATTTTTCACTTAACAATTATTCATTGTAAAGTCAACATCTCCTGATGATGCTCCGGTTTCGGAGCGAAACATGCGTAGAGGGTGTATTGCCGAGGATCTGTGTGGTGTGGAGTATAAGGATTGAAGAAATTATAAATTACACCACATAGATTCTCCTGCTTTTCGCGGAGTATAGCAAATTAAGCTTAATTTTGATAATTACGGCTGCCGTTATTACTACAATGCTTAATTCTGCCGCCAAGCAGCATTTTTGTGTTCCGGTCTAAAGGGCGTGGTTGCTGGCTCATGAGGCTTAACACCTACGTCTCAGGTTGATGGACACAGGACGGCAGTTTGTGCCGTTCATGCCCTGCGAAGTGTTGCCAGAGGGTTTTCTCAGCAGCTAAAGATGAAGGCAAATAACTCACTCTAGATATTTCATCAGCAATTTCCGTAGTGCCACCTGCTAACTGACTGACTGTAATGAAACTCAGTAAACTGTGCGCTGATTCGTTTATCCACACCTCGGAGTGTTGGGAGACTAAAACAACAGAAACAAAAAAAAAAAACGTGTTTGGACTTATGTACCCGCGTTAGAAGTTATACTTCTTTGGCGTATCTTTTCAAATTTTTCATCTTACCACGTTTGTAACTTAACTAACAATAGAAAAAGGGTATTTAATACATTGGAAGTTTTATCATAACGCATTATCTAGTTATCTCATTATAGGACCACCAAATATCACTGAACATTAAAATTTGATATTTTTGTAAAATTGAATCAATTGAATCACCGGAACGAGCCCGCAGACTTTGACAATTGAAAGTGTACACTGTCAAACCTTATAGCTAACATCAGGGTGCGGGTTTTTTGTGACGGTGTGCGCGCGCATCGTAAAAAGCGAGCTGGCGGGCGATGTATTCCCCTCTCACTCGGTTTCGCAACTACCTTCATCCTGTTACATCGTGTAACAATGCGCGCGCGCATTTCGTTACATCGTATAATTTCACTCCCATGATTTTTTCCTAACGCCGTTAAAGAAGTATAACTTCAAAGACTTGTGAATAAAAAAATCTTACCACTTTTATAAGAACTTCTGGGTTGAGAACTTCTGAAACCGGAATCCAAAGAATTGCTAACTTCGCTGAATCTCCTTTCTCTTTTATTCAGGTAACTCTTAATTCTATTCAATTCTTCCAAAGTTTTGAAAGACACTGTTTCCAATTGAGTATCTGCTTCGTTATCAGAGAAGTCATTTTCGCTTGGAATATCCATCAGGGGGTTATCATTTGAAATACATTCTTTCGTCATTTTCTTTGGATGGGAAACATCTGCTGTCGTTCCATCATCGGGTAAATTGTTTAAAACCTTTTCTTTTAGCCTATCGCTTTCTTTGAAATCAGATATAGCTTTCATTTCGTCATGTTTATTCGAAAAGTCTTTTAAATTCGTTTGATAGTGTATTCCAGAAATTAATTCTTTTGTTTTGTAATTATTTGTATTATTTATGGTTTGACTTAAGTTAATTATTGGGTCATCAAAATTTGTTAACTTATCTAAAAAGTTTGTATTTTCTTTTATTTCACTTCTGTTTTGATATTTTTCTTTTGCAGAGTTGTTAGAATCTGTATTAATATATGTATATGCATTTTCAGTATTATATATATTATTATCACTCAGTTTAATGTTTTCTAACGAAGCATTTATGCATTTTGATCCGTAGTTTTCATTAGATAAAAGCAAACTTTGGGATTCATCAGGTGAAAATCGAAATTCTAAACTTTGTGCTGTTCTTATGGAATCAACCGTATTCGTCTCAAAGTTCACTCTGTCTGTATGATAATTTTGTATGTCTTGACTTATTTTAGGTGTTAAATCATTTGAACGATCCTGAAATGTATGTCCCAGTGTTAAGTTATATGTTTCTTTGTAAATTTGAGCTCTGTCATTGCCATCTTTATTTTGGCTTAGAATCGCAAAATCTTGTTCTACGTTTCTATCATAATCGGTTTCGTAAGATTTTGTTGTATCATTGCTTTGATATTTAGGAATACAACTTAATTCTTCGAATTCCAAACGAGTACTTGAGCTCTTTGTATATATTTTATCATTTGCGTCAATTTTAATACGTTTACTTCCAATATTATAGTTATCATTTGGATTTTTATTCTTTCTAGGTGCTTGGTAATCACTAAATATAGTCATTTTATCGATTAGATTAATTTTATTGGCATCAAAATGTATTTTATCGTGATCAGTGGCTTTATTATTTTCTTTAATTATATCTGCATTCACATTGCATTCTAATTCTTCTTTACCATCCTGAATTTCCTTTCTTGAATTATGCTGATCTGTTTGGCTATTGGTTATGTTTTGAGTAACAATTTGATCACATCTATTGCTGTTTAATACAGTATTAGATCTATTTAGTAAATTTCTATTTGCTATAACGATATCTTCCTGACTTTGGCTGACATGAGTGTTACTAGTGAAACCTTGTAGTGTATAAAATATAGTTTTTTGTGTATCTATGTTATTATTTTCTATTACTGTCTTGTTTTCTTTTATAAAATTATTACTTTGGCTATAAGGAATTTTACCGACTTCTTTGTTTATATTAGTAGCATGGATCGCGCTTTTACTATTAGTGATGTTATTCTGATATTTATTAATATTAACTTCTTTGGAATTATTACGAACTTCTTGATTACTCTCAATGTAAGTTTCATAAAACATCTCAATGTTGTTAGCTAATTCACTGTTCTTATCACATATCACATTCATAGGTATTTGAGACTCATCAAAATTTGTCGATTGTGTGCAATAATTCTGTGAATCGTTTATCAAAATCTGTAATAAAACGTTTATATTGATGATATGAAATGTGATATGTGGAGGATACATTTATACTCGTATATATAAGAATGTGTTGCTATGGGTAACTTATTTTAGTTTAAACTTAAGGAAGCCAATAATAAATATGATAGCTAATCCGTAGAAATTGTCGAAAAGTTATTGTATTCGTATTGATTTTTCCCATAGTGTTTTATAAAATCAAAAATAATTACCTCGTTAACTGAATGCTCTTCAATATTATCCAATTCTGTCATCACATCTAATAAAGAATTTGCATCGTCTTTCTCTTTTTCTCCAAGATCATCTAAAGCGTTCAAGTTAAAATTCTGAAGTATTGTTACACTATCGTGACTTTCATTTATCTGTTCATTCATCACCATACTTTGATCATTACTAATCATTTGACTATCATCGTGTACACAATCGTCACTTATGTTAAAATCTTCTTCACATATGGTAATGTCAAGGTTAGATTCCATGTCTGTCTGTATGATTCTGTTTCTTATATGATCTATGTATGTTTCGTATGCTATATTGGCTGGTTTAGATTTGATGACTGCTAACGCGATTGCTAGGACGTGTTTTTGTATCATATAAACAGCTAGAAATTACCAAATGTATACAACGTGTAAATAAAAACCGAAATTATACTTCACAAGCTTCAGTGGAACTACTGTCTCTGAGACTTATTTTTTTTATGTTTGTATATGTGCGATTTGAAGGCACCCAAATTATAGGTATCGGGGAAGACGGAAGATGGGAGGGCATTCCAGGCCTTTGCGGTGCGGATCAGAAAGGAAGAAGCAAAACGCTTCGTATGTGTTGATGGTATTTCAACAACGTAACGGTGCAGATTCTTTCTGTACCTCGCAGTTCGATGGTAGAAAGGAGATGGTTTAATCACGTCAAGAACACATCTTAATCTAAGATTAAGATATACTAGCTACACCCCGCCGAAAAGTTTGCCCCGTTTCCCCGCGATAAATTCTGTACACGTAATTGCAATAATGAAAAAAAAATACGTGAACAGAGTAGGTACGGACTTATACACAATTTCACATTTCTGGACAATATTGTCTGTCAGTCTGTGTTAGTGATTTTATTTTTGTATTTATTAACGATTCAGCGATTCACCTGATGACGGTATTTAAAATGGATGTGTCATAAATTATACAGTACTAATATTTTTACGTACTAATATTTCTTCACGGCTTCGTACCGGAACGCTAAGTCTTTATCGGTAACTAGCCCCGTCCGAAGAAAAACCTAAACCAACAGAGCGAGAGAACCGGAGAAAATTCTGAAATTATAAATTCCCAATGGTAATTTGCCGGGAGGGGTAACCTCCCGGCAAATTGAAGCCGGGACCTCAGGACTCAGGGCTCACCACTGCGCCAGAGAAGTCATTAAAACTTTTTAGTTTATAAAATCTTCCGAAACAAGCCCGAAGAAGGTGAAACATTTACGCTTACTGTAACTTTTTTTTAAATCTTTCAAATGCATATGAAGTAAACTTACCGTAATCTTCAATATTCATACTGATTTAAAATATTTAATTAATGCATTTATAATATAATTTTAGGTATATTTGATCGGCATTCTGTAAAAGTACATTTTTTGCAAATTAAATTTTGTTCCACTTGGCGCGTACAGTGCGCCATAGAGCGAAACAAGTTTTTAAAAGAGGTATTTTTTATGTGCTGATGTTGGTCGTTGTTTAATCCGATGAAAAACTATAATGACAAATGTATAAAAAAAATTGTAATTTAAGTATTAGTGTAATACTATATCAATTATATTTTATGTTGAGATATATAGGTATAGCTATTGATCACTGACCTATATTATTAACACATCAAAGTCAGTGTCACACATAGTGCTTGTATACTCATACACTACGTTAAACGTCAAATGTTGGCAATCATTCGAAGACCCTCATTAATCTGTGGGTAGATCAACAAGGTCTTTTTTCTTAGGATGTTATTAATTTTTATAACAATTTAAATGGCGTTATACACGATTTTATTCGGTATAAGTATATTTATGATAGCTTTAGTGATGACGATTATAAAAAAAATGTATTTTCATTGGAAGAAAGAGCACAAAATCGAAAGAATGTCTATCACAACAGTAGAACGACCAAGTTAGTACCTATGATCCTGTCATAAAAAAAACATCAGACTTTGAATGCTTTTACCTTTTTGGTTGTTGCTGTAGCTTAGCACTAAAATGGAACTTATCTTCAATGCTTTAAAGTTCAAATTCCGCTCAGCTCTTAAGAGCTGTAAATATAAACCGGTGACATACAAATTGCAACTCTAAAACAAGCGACATTAGGTACATTTTAGTTTGAACGCAATCATCATCATCATGTCAACCCATTACCGGCCCACTACAGGGTAACGGTCTCCTACCACAATGAGAAGGGGTTAAGACTGCAGTCCACCACGCTGGCCCAGTGCGGGTTGGTGGACTTGACACACCTCTGAGAATTCCATGAAGAACTCTCCAGCAAGCAGGTTTCCTCACGATGTTCTTCTTCACCGTTGAAACAAATGATATTTAAATTGCTTAAAACGCAGATAACTTAGAAAAGTCAGAGGTGCGTGCTGAGATACAAACTCGGCCCCACGAAATTGAAGTCGATATAATACCCCGCTAGGGTAGCCCGCTGGGGTATTATTTCGACTGCCACAGATTCATTTCGCGTTGATGTCACTTATAAATGACTAGCTGTTGCCCGCGACTTCGTCTGCTTTTGTTTTTTTTTTTTGATGTTCAATTTAGCTGTAGTTCTAAAAAAATTAAATTATTCATTATCGCTAAGCCTTAAATGAGGGGTTTGCTGCTGTCCGCTAAGGAGTTCTGTCCTCTATCTCCAACCACAGTTTGGGCAAAATTAAACACATATTATAACATCTATAGTACAAAAATTTTGTCGGAGTTATGGTGCAGAATCGTCAAACACTCATCCCCTCTCCCAAAGGAACCGAGCTTAATGTCGGGATAAAAAGTATCCTATATTACTTCTAACACTTCCAAGAATATGTGTACAAAGTTTCACGAGGATCGGTTAAGTAGTTTTTGCGTGAAAGCGTAACAAACAAACTTACATTCAAATTTATAATATTAGTAGGGATTAGTAAGGATGTGAGCAGCAAAGACTTATCCTCCAAAGAGTTCAATACGAAGTTAGCACTTAGCAAAATGTTTATAAATATAATCCAGTGGCATGCAAATTGCAACTCTAAAACAAGCAATCTTAGGTCCATTTTAGATTACATACATTATAATTTGTTATTCCTGCTAACAAGTCTGGCACTAGTAAATAATGGATTGTCCAGCGGTCAGTATGATGATCAGTGCAGACAAATGTCTGCTGCGGCGTCGGCGGTACGCGCACGAGATCGACGTGTATGACGTCATCAGCAAGAGTGACGTCAGTCTCACCAAGAATTTGGAAGGCTCGCCCTACGCCAAAGTGGATGCCGGCGCGACGGACGCGTGACTTGTGCTGTTATATTGTCGTATTAAAAAAAAAAGTGCATAATTTGCGTCTTTCAAATCAGAGTAAATAGTTTTATTTTACTTTGAAGGGGCTTAGAAAGTTTGTTGGCAAGTACGAACAAAATAACCAACGGTTTAGGCGGCCGATTGGCGCAGTGGGCAGCGACCTTGGTTGCTGATTCAAAGGCTGTGTGAAGGTTCGATTCACACAACTGGAAAATGTGTGTGCGATGAACGTAAATGTTTTTCAGTGACTGGGCGTTTATCTGTATACTATAAGTATTTAGGTTTAAATACATTTGATCTCAAAAGAAACAGTTTCTTAAAATTAACAAAAAGAAGTGATAATATATTATCTAGTTAGTGTGATACTAAGCTAATAACAGCTTTTAGTACTCAAATAAAATAAAAGGTTGCGTGTTATTTATGTATATCTTCTATCAGTGGCGTGCATAGAGGGTATGCACAGGGTATGTAGATGATATAAAATAAAATAAAATCAAAAGCCTTGTAAGTATTTATACTTTAAGGTAGGCTTTTGATAACTCTTACAATGCCTATCCTTAAGTCTTTTATAACTCGTACTGGAGTTTTTCTTCATTTTATATCATCTGCATACCCTGTGCATACCCTCTATGCACGCCACTGTCTTCTATATATCTCCTATATATATAAAAGAGAAAGTGTGTGGGTATGTTCCGTATAGGCTCCGAAACGGCTGGACCGATTTCAATGAAACTTTCAGGGAATCTCCGGATTGACCTGGCTAGTAATCCTGTAAAGTTTGGTGACGATCGGAGCACTCCTATTTTTGAACTGTCAAACTGTCAAATACAGTTTTTATTTACTATGATGATATTCTATCGTTGGGTGTACATGGGTGTAGATAATGACCTTCGCCCACTCTAGAAGGGAATAGAAGAGAATGAATACGGAGATAAATAAATGATTTAATATATTATGAGACTTCAAATTAAAAATTTTATGATGTAAGTTTATTGTTTAAATAAAATAAAGCAAAATCTAGCCCGGCGAAGCGGGCTGGGTACGCTAGTTATTTATAAAAATATGCACATATACTTTGGGGCTAGATGGCGATGTGTGTATTGTCGTAGAATATTTATAAAAAAAATAACAAAAGCGTCACGCCAAACGCGAAAAAAAAATGGTGTGAAAGTAACATACGTATTTATAAATTTATATTTTTCATTAAATAAGTATTAAAAAAATACTTATTTAATAAATAAATAAGTAAATAATAAATAAATATACTACGACAATACACACATCGCCATCTAGCCCCAAAGTAAGCATAGCTTGTGTTATGGGTACTAAGATGACTGATGAATATTTTTATGAATAATATACATAAATACTTAGAATATACATATAAACACCCAGACACTGAAAAACATTCATGCTCATAACACAAACATTTTCCAGTTGTGGGAATCGAACCACGGCCTTGGACTCAGAAAGCAGGGTCGCTGCAAACTGCGCAAATCGGCCGTCAAATGAAAAATAAGGCACTGAATCTTTTATATTTATTACTTATTTTATTGCTCAAAATGTAGATAATCTATAAACTTCTAAGCGAGTAAACTTCGTCAACGCGTCTGTATGAAACTCCGCTGTTTCCGGAAGCACTGCACTCCGTAGATGCTGTTTATCTTTACGATGTCAACATTCGACAGAAGCTGTTCGTTTTGGCCAAGCGATCTCATTATCGAGCCGTCTGGGTCCTAGGAACAGAAAAAATCAAGTAAATTATATGAGCTTAAAAGGTAGTTTTTCGCATCTGTAGACAGACGTTTTTATAGTAGGTACACTAGCTTCTGCCCACGACTTCGTCTGCGTTGACTTAGGAATTGGGACTAAAGCTGAACGCTCGGTAACAATTTTTAATCCTACCTACTATTTGAGATATCGGTATAGAAAGTACATGTCCTTTTCCATAGCATAGGTGACATGCATACCAAATTCCAAAGCTGTCTGCCAGCGGCTTAGCTCGTAAACAATTTTTTAATTTTCCCTCGGGAACTACTTAAGGAATCGGGATAAAACCGTAGCCTATGTTCTTTTCCATGTCAAAGGCTACATGCGTGTCAAAATTCATCTAAATCCGTTCAGCCGTTTTTGCGTGATCGAGTAACAAACATACAAACTTGCACATTTATAATATTAGTAGGATTAGTAGGATAGTAGGATAGTAGGATATTCCTAGTCGCTTCCTACTATACGGGGGAAGTGGAGGGGTCACAATTGCAAGCTTAGTATATTCAGCCAGATCTCACCTGATCCTTGTAAGTGGCGACGGTGGATATCCCAATTCGCCCCACCCTCCTCCAGAACTGCCACGCGGGGTGAGTTGCGCTCGTGTAATCATAGGGGAGGTTGAGGGTGGCATCCGATCGAATCTTCTCGAAGTGATGGAGTTTGTCTGGAACAAGATACCTATTATAGAATTTAAATTACAAACCTACCCTGGCGAAGTTGTGAGCTGGGGCAATAAAAATTAAAAAATTCTGAATACGATGTTTTTGACGACCTCACTGGCGCAAGGGTAAGCGCTGTGAATTAAAGTGGGAGGTTCCGGGTTCGATTCCCGGCAGGGGATTGGGTAATTTATAATTTCCTATTTTTTCTGGTCTGGTCTGGTGGGCTTGGGCCGTGGCTAGTTAACACCCTACCGTCAAAGACGTGCAGCTAACCACACATTTGAGAACAGTATGGAGAACTCTCAGGCAAGCTGGTTTCCTCACGATGTTTTCCTTCACAGTTGAAGCAAAGAATATTTTTAATTGCTTAAAACACACATAACTTGAAAAAGTTAGAGGTGCGTGCGTGCTGGGATTCATTAATCACACAAACATTTTACAGTTGTGGGAATCGAACCCACGGCCATGGACTCAGAAAGCAGGGTCGCTGCAAACTGCGCTAATCGGCCGTCAATTTATAAATAACATATATGTTTCTTTATTCCACTACAACTTAGCCCTTAACTTTAAACTCGCTAGCAAGGTCAGAAGATAAATATTACATCCCCCGATTATATCCTCTAACAAGGAATATAACTAACGTGTCCACCTGCTAAATCACGGAATCATGGAATAGGAGAAGTTTAACCCCGTTTATTACTACACATTTATCTATTTATTTATTTATTTAGGAAAACCAACCGCTAATACATTTGTTCTTGTCCAAGTTTTTACGTTGTGAGCTAAGTGAATGTTCAGCTTATTACAAGTTTTCACAACGTTTACAAATAATTTCAAAATTAATTACATTTTGTATATAACTGCATTACAAAATAACTGTCTAATAATATTTTACTAATTAATAAGGTTGTAATGTTAAAAAATTAAATAGAATTAAAATTCAAATTCAAATTAAATTAAAAAAAAAATTAAAAAAAAAATGGCTATTATTTCCACTTGTGCGCCAGTGCTCTGAGAGTTGATAAAGGTGTGGTATGGAGGGTAGAGGTAAGGAGGATCATCTGTGTATATGAAAAAGTGTCGTCAAAATGTATTAAATTAGGATGGCGCCACATTTGCATCAAGGTAACTCTTAAAAGAAGCGCCAAACCAAATATTGTTAGAGTAGGCTTGAAAAATAAACAAGGAAGTAAGGTTATATTTACCACAATATTTTGTACAACGTAAGTTGTTGAAATTCTCAATAATTAACTACTTTAGTCGATAATGACATTAAATTTTTTAACTCGGCATACTTCAATTCATCTACGATTGCTACATTCATACCATACCCTGTGCATCCACCAGCGCCATTATGGAGGATTTTTGAACTGTTATTTAGCGCATACAACTGGACACTTTTTCAACTTTTCTCCCATATAGAGAAGATAACTTTTATCCTTTCCCTGAGAAGATAATTGTCTCCTGCCCATGCCGTGCTGTGCGTGCTGGGATTCGAACTTGGCCCCGCGAAAGGGAAGTCGAAGTCCTACTCACAGGGCTATCACCGCTTGTTTTTTTGGGCCAATTAAACCCAACGATAAACCCTCCAGAGGGTACATTACCGAATATATGTTTGGTGTGGAGTATAAGGATTGAAGAAATTATATAATGTCATATCAGAGCAATGTGATTTGTATAGTTGCGCTCTGAGTGAATTCACGAGGATCGCAATGTGGGTTATTTGTTACCCGAATAGGTAATTAAATATTATAATGTTAAGATTATGTAAAAAAATAAAAAAAAGCTACACTATCGTATTAGGTTTAAGAATTCTGTAATGATAGTGTTAGAATAAGAATATAAATAAATAAATAAATTACACCATACAGATTCTCCTGCTTTTCGTGGAGTATAGCAAATTAAGCTTAATTTTCATAATATATCATGGAGTTCCGCAAGGTAACGCCTGCTTCTATCCAATATTTAATAACGAGATAGTTGTAGTTTGAGGCTTTGAAAATATCACCTGGTCGTATATGCCGGTTGTGAACCCTCACGTATCGGTCCCTATCATGGCGGGACAGCTCGAAGTAGAAGCCCAACATCGCCATCACCATCAGGGCGGCGTGCTGCTGATGCTGTCCACCTTCGAACAGCTCTATGGCTCCAAACACCTGGTAAAGTCAAAGTCAAAATTCAAAATTAATTTAATTCGAGAAGGCCTAATTGATAAGCACTTTTGAAACGTCAAGTCAGTCTGTTTGTAGTGACTCTACCACCGGTTCGGAAGGCAGATTCCACTGAGAAGAGCCGGCAAGAAACTCAGCAGATTGCTCTTGCCTGCTTCCAAGCAGCCTTGTCGTTAAGGAATTCATCAATCGTGTAGTAACCACGATTTGTTAAATGTGTTTTGATATATTGTTTAAACTTAGGTAAAGGTAGATCTAATATTACTTTCGTTATCATGTTATAGGTAAAAGCATAAACCCATCCCCACAAAGGATTTCTGTACTTTTCACAGACGATATGGAGATATCACAAATTTATGTCCGTTTGTAGTTAGTCGACTGTTTATATCGACTTTTTGTTTATGTTTTGTTTAATAAAGATTATATTATTATAAATATATTGCGAGGCTACTGTAAGTATACCTATTTCTTTAAATTTGGTACGAAGGACTCGCGTGATATAAACTATATCGATCGCACAGCTCTTTTCTGTCAATAAGCAATATAGTAGTTGGTTGCCTGGAAGAAATCGCTATGAAGCGATCATCATGTTAACTAATCGACGTCCTCTGCTGGAATAGGTCTTTTGTAGGGAGTTCCACAATACACGGTCCAATTGGACCGTGTATTGTGGAACTCCTTGCCTCCAGTGCTTGCCTCCAGTGGCTCCCAGCGACTCGCCATTCCAGCACCTTAACACCCCAACGTCCATCGGTTCTCCGAGCTATGTGCCCCGCCCATTGCCACTTCAGCTTCGCGACTCGCTGAGCTATGTCGGTAACTCTAGTT
Source organism: Pararge aegeria (assembly GCF_905163445.1). Taxonomy (NCBI): domain Eukaryota; kingdom Metazoa; phylum Arthropoda; class Insecta; order Lepidoptera; family Nymphalidae; genus Pararge; species Pararge aegeria. The sequence goes on along the minus strand of NC_053206.1, from coordinate 5,464,683 downwards.
TTTCTACGGATCTCCTTATTTCTGATTGGATCACGTAGATACTCCTATCATAGCTCTCTCCATCGTCCGCTGAGTGACTCTGAGCCTTCTTAGGAGGCCCATAGTCAGCGATCAGGTCTCAGTTCCGTAAGTCATCACTGGCAACACGCACTGTTCGAAGACTTTCGTCTTCAGGCACCGAGGGATTTTGGACGAGAAGATGTCAAGAAGAAGAGCAATAAAAGTATATTCATTCATTCATTCATTCATAGTAGGTTTACTATGACAATACAGACATCTTTCATCGACATCTAGCTCCAAATTAGGCGTAGCTAATACTATGGGTACTGAGTTGACTGATGAATATTTAAATAAATAGATATACTACGACAATACACACATCGCCATCTAGCCCCAAAGTAAGAGTAGCTTGTATTATGGGTACTAAGATGAATATTTTTATGAATAATGTACATAAATACTTATAAACACCGAGACACTGGAAAACATTCACGTTCATCACACAAACATTTTCCAGTTGTGGGAATCGAACCCACGGCCATGGACTCAGAAAGCAGGGTCGCTGCAAACTGCGCCAATCGGCCGTCAATTTATAAATAACATACATTTTTTTTTATTCCACTACGAGTTAGCCCTTAACTGCAATCTCGCTAGCAAGGTCAGAAGATAAAAATTACATCCCCCGATTATATCCCCTGACAGTCTAGGGGATATAATTAACGTGTCCACCTGCTAAATCATGGAATCATGGAATAGGAGAAGTTTACCCCCGTTTATTACTACACATTAATTGGATATTATTTCCACTTGTGCGCCAGTGCTCTGAGAGTTGATAAAGCTGTGGGAGAAGATAAATTTGCATACTTTCCCCGGGGAAATAGTTGTCTCCTGCCCATGCTAGCCGTAAAACGGTAGCGGGCTAACCTGTTAGGGAGTATGGTAGTCATACCCCTAATAGGTTTCTACGCGACATCGCACCGGAACACTAAATCGCTTAGCGGCACGTCTTTGTCGGTATGGTGGTAACTAGCGACGGCCAAAGCCTCCAGACCGGACCAGAGAAAATTCTGTAATAATAAATTCCTGTATTGCCCCTGACGGGATTCGAACCCGGGACCTCCTACTTAAATTCAAAGCGCTCACCGTTGCGCCAGGAAAGTCGTCAAAACATAAATGAATACATAAATGAAAAAATACTTGAATGGGTAGGACTTCGATTTCACTTTCAGGTAATATGCTGGAATTACGTGTAAAAATACGAATAGTGAATCAAAATTAATTCTACCAGTCGAATTATCTTAATATATATAAATCTCCTGTCCCGATGTTTGTCCGCGATGGACTCCTAAACTACTTAACCGATTTTAAATTAAATTGGCACACCGTGAGCAGTCTGGTCCAACTTAAGAGATAGGATAGCTTAGATCTTTAATTATAGTCGCAATTTTATTTTATTGCAATAAATTAATTGACAGTCGCATGTTTACTACTACACTCATTTAAGGCTAAGCGATACTGAATACTTTAAAAACAAAATAAAACGCAGACGAAGTCGCGGGCAACAGCTAGTATATTATATATACAAAAGCGGTGATAGCGCATTAGGCAGGAGCTCGAGTGCCCTTTCGGGAGGCCGAGTTCGAATCCCAGCTCGAAAACCTCTAACTTTTCTGAGTTACGTGCGTTTTAAGCGATTAAAATATCACTTGCTTCAACTGTGAAGGAAAACATCGTGAGGAAACCTGCATACATGAGAATTCTACATAATGTTCTCAAGGGTGTGTGGAGTCCACCAATCCGCACTGGACCAGCGTGGTGGACTACGGCCTTAACCCCTTCTCATTGTAGTAGGAGACCCGTGCTCTGTGGTGGCCCGGTAACGGGTTGATGTTATGACGATGATGATGACTTATAATAAACATATAAACACTGTAGCGGTTAAATCCCTACTAATATTATAAATGTGAATGTAAGTTTGTTTGTTACGCTTTCACGCAAAAACTACTTAGCCGATCCTCATGAAACTTTGTACACATATTCTTGGCAGTGTTAGAAGTAATATAGGTTACTTTTTAACCCGACATTAAGCTCGGCTCCTTTGGGAGAGTGGATGAGTGTTTGACGATTTTACACCATAACTCCGACAAATTATAATCGATTTAATTAATTAGTTTTGTACTACAGAGTTGTAGCGGTCTCCACATTACATAACTAGATGGCGCTACAAAAATCCTGCATCGCGCTAGCGAAGTGTTCACTAAGAATGCCTATTTATACAACTTCCAAAAATGAATGTTCGGTCTTACGTCACCCGGACGTGGTCTCAATCCACGGCCACGGGGACGTACGGACTAATCACCGTCCGATCAGTCCTCCAAATTCCGACGTCCGCCTAAGCCGAGGTCCAAGTCTCGAAGGAGACATCCCTAGGTAGACGTCACCCCGATATTCCCCGAGCCCTGGGGCTCAGAACCATTCATCAGGCGACGCTTCGCGCTCGCCCCGACCCCACCGGTGGCGCTGTTGAAACCCGTAAGGTTCACAGCTAATAACATTTCGAATCTACACACACACACAAAATGAATGTTCGGACCTCGGTCCCCGAGCACGATCATCCGCTGGGCTTCCTATTGTTACGGTCGAGAGTATCACCATAGCTCCCGTACAGAGTTTGCAATATGTGTTTAATTTTGCCCAAACTGTGGTTGGAGATAGAGGAAAGAACTTCTCAGCGGACAGCAGCAAATCCCTCATTTAAAGCTTAGCGATACTGAATACTTAAATTTTTTTTAGATCAACATCAAAATTTAATGCCACATCAAAAAACAAAACCAAACGCAGACGAAGTCGCGGGCAACAGCTAGTAGAGAATAAAAGGTTTTAGAAAAGTAGAAATGAATTAATTAATGAATAACATAAACATATAGTAAAATTATAAATAAAAATTTAAAAATTTTGCGGCCTTATCGCTATATAGCGATCGCTTCCGGGCAACCAAAGGCGTTAAACACAGCTCAAGAAGTAGGTGTATATAAATAAACATATATATTTGCATGTATACCTGTATATAAATATATAAATAAATAATATAATAAATAAAAATACTACGACAATACACACATCGCAATCTAGCCCCAAAGTAAGCGTAGCTTGTGTTATGGGTACTAAGATTACTGATGTTTATTTTTATGTATAATACGCATAAATACTTATAATATACAGACAGACAGACACTGTAAAACATTCATGTTCATCACACATACATTTTACAGTTGTGGGAATAGAACCCCCAGCCTTGACTCAGAAAGCAGGGTCGCTGCCCACTGCGCCAATCGGCCGTCAAAAATATATAACATATAAATATAATAAAGTATATCATGTTTCAAGTTATATCCCAGTATTTCGATACTTTTATTAGCACTCAGTCAGTTTTATGTTAAACTACCCCTAATCTGTTAATGCGCACTGGAACAATAAGTCCAATTGGCAGCACGGCTTAGTCGGTTTTTAGCAACGGCAAGGTGAAAATTCAGAAATTATGAACTCCCAAATAGCTCTGGGCATAGAACCCGGGAACTCCCACCGTGCCTAAACTACTACCACCGGTACTACATATACCAAGGTAAAGACCCATCCCCTCAGATTCCGCAAACTACTGAGTGAAAGTATAAATAAAACAAAATTACTTTGTTTTAACATTTTATTCACTTAGAACACGCAGGTATAATTATTATTATGAGGTAGACTTAGAGAGAATTATCTAATCAGGGCTGGTTTTCCAACCACCAACATACCCATACTCCAGTAGGCAGGCAGTTTTCACTTATCATATCCTCTGCAGTTTGCCAGTGGTCACTCATTATATATTCTGCAGTTTGCCAGTGGTCACTCATCATATCCTCTGCAGTTTGCCAGTGGTCACTCATTATATCGCCTGCTTTTTGTCATTTGTCACTGATCATTGTCATTTGTTATATTCTCAGCAGTTTGCCAGTGGTCAGTCATCATATCCTCTGCAGTTTTCCAGTGGTCACTCATTATATACTCTGCAGTTTGTCATTTGTCACTCATCACATCCTCTGTACTTTGTCATTTGTCACTCATCATATCCTCTGCAGTTTGTCATTTGTCACTCTTTACATTATCTGAAGTTTGCGAGTGGTCACTCATCAAATCCTCTGTAGTTTGTCATTTGTCACTCATCATGTCCTCTGCAGTGAGTTTGTTTGTCCTCACCGTTTAATCAACAAATCAACTTATTTTTTGGCATAGAGTTAGTTAAAAGAACGGAGAGTAACATAACAGTAACGTAACAGTTTTGCGCCCAGAACCACAAACGTTTCCCGCGGGATTTGTAGAGAATCATTACAAAAGCGGACTAAAATGAAGGCAACAGCTACTATAGTAATAATAATATCAAAGTAATGTCGTTTTCTTCAGACGATTGAAAAACCAGCCCTTAATCAAATATTCATTAATACACTTACTTAATAAGAGAAATATTACGTCAGTGTAAACTTGCATTGACGCTAAAATAAAGATATCCATCGATGATTCGTGTAATAGACATTAAGCATGATGAATTATTTTGAAAAAAAAAACTACCCCAAGATGTTCGGAATTATCTACTGTATCCAAAAAATATCTTATTTTTGCACAAATTAAAGGTTTTTTTGTAGATATAAAATGCATTTTTTTTTTTAAATTGGCATCAAAAACGCTTGTTGGTTGTTATAGCCGTACTCGTGACGTAATAGGCAATTAAGAGCTTTGATAAGTCCTTGTTTCTAGCTAAAAATTAATGTTTTTGGTATTGGTAACAAAAAACTTAGCAAATGATATAAATCACGAAATACTTGATATGCGCAGAGATTTTCGAAGTTCAAACGGTACAAAATTAGGTTTAAACAGAAGTGACGTCATCAGTTTGAATTCGGCGTTTCAACTGTCATGACGGATCGATAGATTTTGCAGTTTTTGTAAATTGAAATTAAATACCAATCCCACTTCGAATATACTAAAATTATACGTTTTTTATATTACATTAATCGTATATAATTAGATTAATTAAATATTTTAGCGATTCTTTGTAAACGTCATCATGCCTGTTCACTTATAGCTACTTAAAGATAATTACGTACAAAACGTTTAGATAAAGCGCACTAACTTAGCGCCATCTATTAGAATTATTCTTAAATAGATACTAAATTAATTTAAAACCCCCATTAGAAGAGCGTTTAGCATTAATGTCTTATCTAATCCACTTTAAGCAGACCTGCGCTCAGCAGTGGAACGTTAAAAGCGCTGATGACCTTCAGATTGTCACAACTAGCTCAGTTTTTTTTTTAGTTGCCAGCTTTTTGTTCGTCTCTTCTCTGGATGATTCCGAATAGAATTTTTGTGGCAGCACCAAAAGACACCACAAGCTCCTTTACACAAAATTGATGTGTGAAGATTTCGGACTATCCAGAGACTAAATTTTGTTTCTGCGATGGTCTTGGATTTTAATTTATTTCTCTGCAAGTTAGCCGGCTTAATATGTCAAGGCATTTAAATATCTCGTAAAGTAGATATTCAGGAGAAATGTTCCAGAGAGCGTAGCGTCTTTTTCTCTTGATCTTTCATTAAAAAAATCCTCTGTAGTATCACGCGCAGAACATAAAAATTATAAACTTGGAAATTTCTTTTTCGATATTTCCCACAATAGCTGCCGTCTCAACTGAAAATACATTTTTTTTAAATTACATTGTACCGGACAGTAAACTGATTATTAAAAATGATTTCGTTAATTATACTAAAGCATTGTCTTATTAAATAAACAGACACAGCAATTTTCATACACCTATAAAAGCTTGTTAGTAATATGAGTAAATAAACAGCAAAATGGTAGATCTTATAATAACTGAGCACTGAGTCATGGATAACACAACTTTTAGGCCTAAGATTTCAGTACGAAAAGAAGATTACTTCGATTTACTTTTAAAATATGAGATAATTTACAGAAAGTAATTTTTTTCTAAAAGCTATTACACTGATTCCGAGACATTTAATACTTATAGCCAGTGTTCAGCAGCAAGGAAATCGGTAAAGCTATTGACTTTTTAATGCTTAATTTGACGATGATGATGAAAAAGCTTCATAAATAAAGAACATAAAATAAATCTTACAAAGGAAATTACAAGTATATTTTAATATTTATTGGCTTACCTTTTTTACGCAAGAACTTATTTAAGAACCTCTCTTTTGCTAAATCCTTCAAAATTATTAAGTGCTAATTAAAGATCATTAACTACCTCTTCTATAGTGGCTGTATGCTCAATGATATCGCTTTTCTGTCTTTTAATTCTATGGGAAATATTGTCTATTCTCCTTATATCTGTAGACCAACGTCTAAGCAATTCCGACATCTTCCTCTCATACTCCTCTCTCAAACAGTCAGGGTTATCATCCAGCCAAGCGATTGCTGTTTTACATTCCCCAATCATGTCTGCACACTCAACCCCAGTCAAACCTTCTAGATTCTCAACCACTGATCTCTTTACATTATAAATATAAGTCTCCAACTGATTCCTCACTTCTAAGCGAAGTTTATTCTCGCTATCTTCTTCCCGAAACTTCTCAGCGTTGGATACCATCTTGCTAATCTCTTGCTGAGACATTCTGTTAACAGTATCTATGGTTATACTCTTACTGTTACCAGTGCTTTTGTCTCGGGCAGAGGCGGTCAAAATGCCATTAGTGTCGATGTCAAAAATGACATCGATTTTCGCTACTCCACGTGGGACCGGAGGAATGTTGTGAAGTTCGAAAACACCTAGCAAACGGTTGTCTTTCGTCAGAGTTCTCTCGCCCTCAAATACCTCGATGGTCATGCTACATTGATAATCTTCTAGAGTTGTAATTTCTTTGGTATTTCGGCATGGAATTGGCGTGTTGCGTTCGATTACTTTGAACATGATACCTCTAGCTGTTTCAAGACCTAATGACAATGGCACTACGTCGACAAGTAACAAATCTTTTAGTCTCGTACTGCGGTTTCCTGACAAAATGGCAGCTTGTATGGCCGCGCCGCAAGCTATAGCCTCGTCCGGATTAATAGAGTTACTAATATTCTTTCTACCAAAGTACTCGCTGAGCATTTTGTTTATCTTTGGTATTTTTGTGCATCCACCGACCAAAATCACGTCATGCACATCGCTTTTCTTCATACTAGCATCCATCAATGCTTGCTGAACGAAGTGAAGCGTGTCTTGGAACAAATCTGAGCAGAGCTGCTCGAATAAAGTGCGTTTAAGGCGTCCGGTATAATCCTCTGAATCCTTAAGAGACTCCACTTGTATCACTGCCTCCATAGCGGACGTCAGACAAGTTTTCGCTTTTTCGGCTGCGAATTTAAGTCTTCTTAAAGATCGGGCGCTTTTAACTTCTTTGCCGTGCCGTTTTTTAAAGTCCTCGACGAAGTACGCTACAATTCGGTTGTCGAAATCTTCGCCACCTAATCTTGAATTGCCAGCAGTTGCTTTAACTTCGTACACGGAGCCATCTCCTATATTTAAAATCGAAACATCGAACGTACCCCCTCCCAGATCGTAGACCAAAACGTTGCGATCTCCTTTCAAATTCTTGCTTAAACCATACGCGAGCGCAGCGGCGGTCGGTTCATTTATTATTCTAATAACTTGCAAACCAGCTATGTCTCCTGCCAGCCTGGTAGCCTGGCGTTGCGAATCGTTGAAGTAAGCTGGCACAGTTACCACAGCTTTGTCAACTTTACACCCCAGATAATCCTCCGCAATCTCCTTCATCCTGAAAAGTATCATAGCGCTTACTTCCTCGGGCGCGAAAAACCTTTTTTGGCTTTTGTAATTAACTATTATTTTTGGCTTACCGTTATCGTTAGTGACGGAAAAGGGGAAATGACGCAGGTCCATTTGCAAGCCAACGTCGTCAAAAGCCCGCCCGATCAAGCGTTTCGCGCCGAAAATCGTGTTGGTAGCATTGACAGATGCTTGGTTCTTCGCGGAGTCACCAATCAAACGTTCGCGCTGCGTGAACGCTACGTAAGACGGTGTTATTCTATTCCCGTGCTCGTTTGGTATCACTTCCACACAATTGTTACGCCATACGGCCACACAAGAACACGCGGTACCCAAATCAATGCCTATAGCCACCATTACTTATATCTTAAATAACACTAAAACCCACTAAAACGAAATTATAGTTCACGTGTACAACATTTGGGAAGATTGGAACCGTAGCGCGCTTTTATATATACCCCGCCAACCAATAGCGAACATTCTAGAGCGTGGCGACAGCCAATCGGCGATCAGAGTCCATAGACGTTTCTAGAGAGTGTTGCCAGACTACGAATTTCCATTTGCCCCAGCTTTTAGCTTTTAATACATTGAAGTACTAGACAGACTGAAACAGATTATTTCGTAATTTAAAAATTTATTTATTCAAGAGAATAATGAAATAATATTAAACATTTTTTTATAGTAATACGCTGCTATATTTTATGTAATAATATTGTAATATGGATATTATAGTTTTTATGTTTACCAATGGCATTTAGCCTTTAATAAAACTTGTTATTAACTTATTACCTATAGCTTAAACTAAGCGCACTTCGGAAGTTACTCTAAAGTACCACCAGGTGTACCAAGTACCACTAGCAATCAGTTTATATAATTTGATATTTCGAATATAATTATAGTAACCATAAGTACAAAAATAATATTTAATAGCTCTCAACTTTTAATAATAATTATTGTTTACGTGCTCTTAGTTTCTCGGAAACAACTTGAATAAAAACACGATATATTATTTTACGCAAAAAATTGTATACGGGTACAAGAATAAAAGAAGGGGGTAGACTCCAAGTACAGCTAGGACCAGTTTTTACCATTAGTTTATGCAATTTATAGTTATTTTGTGCGTTACTAATAATATATTTAATTTTATTGGGGGTAATTTTGAAGGCTTTTAGGGGTATCAATGTAGTTAAGTTTAGTTTTCAAAGTATTCAATAATTTAATAAATATGTATTTTAAAATGTGAACCGTTAATTATTCTCTTATTTATAGTAATACAGAGGTAGAAGTAATATTTTTAATTCTATAATTAAAATTTACAATTCTTTTATTTAACATTTGCAATACTTTTATTCTTAAATAGCATCCTTCCAAAATTACGATCTTGTGAACTTACATTTTTACGCAGTTCAAACTATTACCCCATGTGTCGGTAAGAGTTAGCTATATGGCAACCCACAATAGAAATCAGGACATGCGTCACAGACAATGACAGTTGTAGGCTAACTCTTTTTAGCAAACAGGATGAAAATATATCTATCTCTTTCACCTTATTTCTTATTCAATTCAATACGACTTATAAGACGTCGGCCCATTTTACGTAAACTGAGATAATAATAATTGTGAAATGAATTATTATGAATATTGTAAACACAAATAGTTTTATTTAGAATTCACGTGATTTCTAGAAATAGATTTAAATATTGTTGTCCACAATGTAATTATTGAAAAGTTATTAAGATACCTTTTTTTCTTTGTTTTTATTTTATTTTGCAATTAGTTGGTACGTAAAATGGTTCTCTGACCGTCCTTTTCAATTCATTTTTTTTCTCATAAATAAGTAGTTTTTTTTTAATCGAAAATGCGCCATTCAAAAATCAAATTCAAAATTCATTTATTTCAAATAGGCCTAATATAAGCACTTTTGAAACGTCAAGTCTGTCTGTTTGTAGTGATTCTACCGTCTGTCTGTCTCATTAATTGTTGAAAGCTGTAATAGCCTAGTGCCAGTGGCTAGGGCTTCGGCTCCCTTTGGGGGCACCGAGTTCGATTCCCGGCACGCACCTCTAACGGTGTTATGTGCGTTTTAATTTAAGCAATTCAAATTAAAGATTTCTTTATTCATGTAGGCCTATCACAGACACTTATGAAGTGTTCTTACAGATGTTTATATAATTGTAAGGGGATGGTGATAACTTCGATCGCCAACTTAAACCTCAACCTACGAGGGCTCCAAACACGGCCTGGTCTAAGAAGGGCCCACAACAAACTTAGGCGGGATTTTTTTTTTGTTATCACCATCTCACTATGAATATTAAGCTATGAAGTTAGAGCAATTCACCCCCAAGCTTTTTTATGGTTAAAGTAATCCTTAACATTATAATAGGATTTTTCTGTGAGCTTACGTTTTATATAAATTTGAACTTATTGAGACACATCTCTGTTTGTATAAAACATTTGTTATAAAATTAAAAATACAATTACCCTTGAATGAATTAGCAATTTTATTTAGACAACGAAATTATTGGATGTGCTTTAACGGGGAAGGAAAAGTTGTGAGGAAACCTGCATGCCTGAGAGTTCTCCATGACGTGTGAAGTCTAGCAATCCGCACTCATCCAGCGTAATGGGCTACGGCCTTAACCCTTCTCATCTTAGGAGGCCCTGTAGTGGGCGTTTAACGGATTTATGATGATGGTGATACTCACCTGTCTCCCTCCCACTCGACCCGTGACGTAATCAGCACTGGTATCAATAACGAGATAGTCCTTATATCTCTGTCCCTCTCTCTCCGAGATTTCCTCTATGCGGACGCACGTCTTTCTCTTCAGTATCTCATTGACCTCCTCCAGGCGAGCACGCATCGATTGCAAGTTATCTATATTTAAATTCAGAATACTCATTTATAATTCATAAGCAGTAGTTTTCTCATTTTGCAAGGAAGGCAAGGATCACGGCCTGCAACGTGACGCCCTGTGCCCATCAACCTGAGACGTAGGTGTCACGCCTCATGTGACTGTAATCACACCGGCAACCATACCCTTCAGACCGGAACACAGCATTGCAACAATGCTGCTTAGCGGCAATAAGCATGGTTCCCCAATTTCCTATTACTTTAGGTAACTTTTTAAAATTAGTCAAGTCAAGTTGAAACAAGCGGCCCAGAACCGTGGATTTTTGAGCTCCCTTCAAAATACCTATGTCCAGCAGTAGACGTCAAGTGGATTGTCATAATTATTCTCTATAGAAAAAATACGAGTAACAGATAGAGATAATTATCTCGTGGCGCGCGTGCTAGCCCTACTAAACGACGTGGCTTTAACACACTGTAGACTTTACAGTTGCTCAATTCTTCTCCCCGGAATTATAAAAATAATTCAATACCAATAATAAATAATTCAATACAAAAAAAAAACTAATAATTAAATAAATAATATAAACAGCTATATAAAATTAAGAATTAAAAAAAACAATAATAATAAATAACTCAAATAATAAAAACACCAAATTTGAAAAATACTAATTCAATACAAAAAACAAGTACCAGTTATAAAAAAAAACAGATATAAACATTGGATAGAAGCAGGCGTTACTTTGCGGAAATCCATAATATATTATGAAAATTAAGCTTAATTTGCTGTTCGTGGAGTATAGCAAATTAAGGTTAATTTTCATAAGATATAAACAGCTAAATAAAATTAAGAATTATAAAAAAACAATAATAATAAAAAAACTCAAATAATAAAACAACCAAAAATTAAATAAATACATATATATATCACATTATTTTATACTTACATGTAGAATCCTGTGCAATGACATATCTGACCACACCATCCGGCCATATCCTGTCAGCATAGAATTCCTTATTTGCCTTCGTTAGTGGTACTGTTTCTGGTAAACGGGATATATGCTTCTCTTTCTTTCTATGAACCAATCTTTTCTTTTCTTTGGGCCTTTTGTTTTGTGGTCTGGATGGATGTGAAGTATTACAGGTTTATCAGGTCTGGAGCTAACGTAATTGTGTCTGCGTAGACTTGAGATATGTGTGGTCCGCACCATAAAGAAAATATATAAATATTGGTTAGAAGCAGACGTTACTTTGCGGAATTTCATGATATATTATGAAAATTAAGCTTAATTTGATACACTCCGCGAAAAGTAGGAAAACCAGTATGGTGTAATTTATAATTTCTCTAAATACTTATACTCCACACCGAACAGATCTTTGGCAATGTACCTTCTACGGACGTTAAGACTCAGACTTGACATCTCCTGAGGATGGAAAAGTGCGTAGAGGGTATGGGTTCGTTTGTCCTTCCTTCACACCCTTAGAAACCAATCAACAAAAATTTTGGCATAGGGTTAGTTGAAAGGGCGGATAGTGACATAGGCTACTTTGTATTCCAGGAAAATAAACGGTTCCCAAAGGATTTTAAAAAAAACAAGGACAACAGCCAGTTAAATTACGGTATACTTTAAAAAGCTAAAAAGCACGCTTTACGCTAAATCGAACTTTTAGTCGTAGTACAGATTTTTGTGCCTTCATAAATTTTACCTGTTTACTTCTCTGTCTCTGTTTTTCCTCTCTCTTCCTTCATCTCTGTCCCTGTCTCTCTCTAATTTGTGACGAATGTCCACTGCTCGTTTAGTTGTTCTTGTTTTTCTTATGTCGCTTTCTGATGATGAAGAGTCATCTCCGTTTTCTTCTTTATTCAATTCAAAACTGTCGGAGTGCCTAAAAATTTTATTACTTTTTAAATAAACTTTTTTTATTATTTTTTTAGGTACTGTAAGTAAATAATGTCTATTTATCTGTGACCGTTCTTCAAAAATACTGGAACCATAAAATATATTTTTAGGGATGCAAAATAACCAAAGTGTTAACCCCGAGTACCAGTAACCAAAATATATATAAATCCGTTCACTAGTTTCAGCGTGATACGCGAACAGACAGTCGTAATAAAATGAAGTAAAAATCTGTTTAGTGTTTAGGCTACATTTCCCTTGATTAAAATTTACAAAAATCTAATTAATTGTCTAGTTACAGTTTTATAATAAGGTTATTTTTATATGATGCAATTAAAAAAAATGTAAGTTACCCAAATAACTCGCGATGTCTTCGGTTTACTGAAGCAATAGCCACTTTTTTATCACTGTTATCTTTAGTAGCCAAACGCAGCATATCCCTACTGACATTTACAGAAGTATTTTCGATCCCTTTACCTATTATCCCAATATTTTCTTTATCAATATAACCTGGCTTCTTTAAAAGACTTTCATTAGATTTTTTCGTAATTTTCCCAAGAACATCTCTTTCAGTAGCTGTTTTATGATTAGTATTTTCTTTTTTAGTGCTGGTGGCTATAAAAGTACCATTTGTGTCCATCTTAATATAACTTATAGTAATGTTTGGTCTTTCTATGTCTCTTTTTCTTCTATATGTAGTTTTTATAGATAATTCAGTATCATCAGTCATTACTTCAGATTGATTGAATATTTCAGTATCTTTCTTTCTACTTATAGATTCTTTGCTATCATTAGCAGCTGTTATAAAAGTACTCTTTGTTTTATTATTAAAATTATTTAAATCTGTGATATGCATCGCTTCAGTATCTTCTTCCTTTTTAGAAGTATTTATAGCCTCTTGTGTATCATTACCAGATATAAATCTGGCATACTGATTTTTTTCAACTCTTCCATTATGTGTGGTAAACGATTTTAGAATGCGTCTATGTTTGGTAGAATACCTGATGGGGCCTGATATAGTTGACTTGTACCTTTGGGTGCATCTATTTTCGGTTCCCCATCCACAGTTTGCCCTTTGAAATAGCTCTATAGAATTCGTAGCGTCACAATATATAGTCAAGTTTGTTTTCGCGCTAACGATAACGTATTTAACATGATTAATAACCTCTTCTATAATCTTTCTTATAAAATTAGATCTTAGTTTTTTACCAGTCGATACATTTTGAGCTAGTGTCAGATTACTGTCAGATGTTCTTGTATTAGTATTTGTGGTATTGCAAATTTTAACTCTATCATTTTCTAAAGCTGCTGCAGATATTTTGTGAACTAGTTCAACTAAATCTTGTATTTCTCTATTTATATTAAGTAGTTTTATGTCACTTGTTATTTCGTCTGTAGGGTATTTAACAGGCGGTGGAGTTATGTCTCTATTAATTCTCAAATTTTGGACTATCTCCAAATCTGGTGCAATATCTCTTTTTCTTCTTACGCTTGGATATTTTTTGCAAACGTCGATTTTGGCTTGGCGATCTCTCATTTGACATTCGGGTCCATAAATTATTTCTATTTTCCTATAGTCTGTTTTCGATAATCCTACTCTGGCCTGTTTGGTTTTCGGATTCTGTAAAATTACAACATATAAGAGAAGGCCGGTAGATCAAATTTGCGTCTTAGTGTTGGGCTAACAATAAAAACTGAGTTCTCATAAGATATTGTTCTTTCACCTTCTAAACGAAGGTGCTTTTATTTTAAAGTCTTACTTACTAATAACATTTTTTTTATAATATTTTCTGGGACCATAACCTTTTTTCTGTTGCCGTAGTAACCAGGTGATATTACGGATGTCACTGCGTATTGTTCAACCGACTTAAAAAGGAGGAGGTTCTCAATAAATTAAAATGTAAAAAATTACTACTATTTTAATGCTCAGGTTGCCTTTAAAAAACCAGTTTTAGTGACTCTAGCACTAAGTCGGTACTTTTACTGTTTTCCTTGTGTCTTTTGTGTGTTAAGCCATTAAATTTTACTTGGCACCGACTTAAAAATGTTGTGGAATAGATTTATTTCTTGTTTTTTAGCTGTTTTACAAAGTCGGTTCGTTTTTGGCAACTTTTTTTATCGCAACTTTGTACTGTTTCTCTAAAAGTATTGAAGACGGGAAAAGGTATTTTCTAGAATGGAGACCGCGAACAAGCAATCGTGGTGAGGGACAAAAAGAGAGTGAAGGGGAGTGGGTCGTTGAGGAAGGCCTAGGAACGGGTGTGGTCGCTATTTTTGGGAAACGCCTATATTCAGCAGTGGACGTCCAAAAGCTGAAATGGTAATGATGAACTAAACCGGCCTGACCTTGAGAATGAAGCTGCGGTGACCGTTTTTGCTGTATTCCCTTTCACCGAAGTGCATCACACTGTTCACGTCGTACGGTAGAACCCTCAGCTCCGGGGGTAGGATCTTTTCTTTGGTGAAAAATGGTATGTAACCTTGGAGAAAGAAGAAGAATAAAAAACTGGCCAAGTGCAAGTCAGCAAAAGAGCTAAAACGGCAAAAATAACAAAAAACTGTTTTATGGGTGTTATATTTGTTGTTATAGTAGCAACATAAATACATCTGTAAAAATTTCAACTGTCTAACTATCACGAACGATTGAAATACGTGAGTCTGGTAAAAAAACGGACAGGCATACAGACGGACGGATAACGGAGTCTTGGTTAACATGTAGAACTTTTAACATGATTAAGATGGTTTTCGTGTAAGTTGTGCCAATTTACAACTAGCTGTTGCCTGCGAATTTGTTTTCGTTTATTTTGGGTTTTAAAAATCCCACGGGAACCTTTACATTCGCTTGGTTAAAACTTATCCTATGGGTGTCTCTAGGATATTTCTTGACAAAATTTCACGAAGTTAAGCGGTGAAGCCATGCCAACTTAACAAAAGCTATTGTTTCTGATTCCATTAGTAACTTTTACAAGTAGCTTTAGTGGTACTAATAGCTTAGAACGGGTGATAGCCCAGTGGTTAGGAACTCGACTTCACTTTCGGGGGGCCGAGTTCGAATCCCAGCACCCACCTCCTACTTTTTACATATACCTCGGAGAACCGATGGCCGTTGGGGTCTTAAGGTGCTGGAATGGCGACCCCGCACCGGTAAACACAGCATAGCTCGGCCCCCAACGAGGTGGACAGATGACATCAGGCGAGTCGCTGGGAGCCGTCGGAGGCAGGGGGCCCAGGACCGTGTATTGTTGAACTCCCTACAAAAGCCCTATGTCCACACACATGACAAACACACTTTTGCGTCGGAGCCTGTGATTTCGACCCGTTACAGTTTTATTACAAGTATAACTTGGCAGCTTGTCCTACACCCTAAACTGCATATATACCAAATATATTATATGACAAAACAGCTGCAAACCAGAAGCTGGGTACACCCATAAAAATACATATGGCTTGGGCGCACTAAGTGACGAAAATGTCATTACGCAGTAGGTATATGTTATCGGCTTCAAATATAAAGATATTGTTATCGTAAGACTTAACCGATTACAAAGATCCCAATATCATTTTCAAAGTTAATTTCCATAAATGCGATAATGTGTGTTGGTTGGTGCTACGTTTACGCAGCAACGGAGCAAAGGATCGACGTGGTTTTTTACGGCTAGCAATAATGACGGGCACATGAGGTTTAACACCTACACACTTTGTAGGCCTTCCTTGTTTATAGGCTCGTGTTCTACTTATCATTTAAAAAAAAGTGTGTGTCAGCTCCGACGCACGACTGGAGTTTACTTCTTAAGTACGATTGTCGAAACATACACAAAAATAATTTATTTAACTGAATAAATATTAATACCATATGAAAGGGTAAATTAAAAATCCTGTGCAATTTATTCACACACAGCGAAACTGTAACTTCTTAAAAATAGCCTACGAGAGATTGAGGTGGATGTAGAGTATCTGAACTATTAGGATAAATGTAATGTTTATTATTTAGTTCCCATGGTAACTAGAATAGGTAAAAAAATGTATTATGTTTTCTATCTCACTCTGTCCTATACATTTATGTGTTTGTTTCTTTATCTAGATATTATTCGGTATCCTTGGTAACTTAAATAGGAAAAATAAGTTAATTAAACGAAAGCGACGTTGCATGTTAGCGCATCACGGTTGCCGGGCATGCAACGTCGCAAAGCGGAAACGTAACGAGGTCATTCATCAGTAGATTTTACTCCTCACATTTTTCTCATACCGGGCATATATATGAAAATATATATAATCTTTATTCAGTTAAATAAACTCTTTTTGTGTAAGTTTCGACAATCGTACTTAAGGAGTAAACTCCAGTCGTGCGTCGGAGCTGACACACACTTTTTTATTACTAAGCAGCATTGTTGCAAGGCTGTGTTCCGGTGTGAAGTGCGTGGTTGCGGGTTGTTAAACGACTAAGACAAAGGGAGGTATCTTGGCATCGTTCGAGTCCATGTAGGACTGCCGACTGCGGTGCATCTTTTACTTTACTTTTTCGGAAGGACACTTGCCGATAACCACCTGAGGGGTTGCTACGGCGTCACCGGGGGAGTGGGGCGAGCGCGAAAGCTCGCCATGAGAAGAGCCCCAGGGCTCGACGACATCGGGGGGTGCGGTGCATCGATAATGCAGTCGTATTTATATCAAAATACCCACCAACTCAATGTCATGAACATTGGTTGTTAATCAAAGTTTAATTGTTTACCTACTTTATAAATTTACTGTAACACGGTGTAATTGCAGACTGGATGACCATCACGGGCCCATGCGCGTGCAATTTTGTCAGCGGTCGATCAGTGACAAAAGTCAAACTCAAACATTTTTTGATTCAAATTGACACATTGATCGCACATTACATAAAAATTATGTAAGTACATAGTATATTACAAAAAAAAAAAAACGAGGTATAAATCAGGCGCGACTCAAAATGACGCTGTATCACTTAGTAGCTATATCCTCCAAACAACCTTAGGTTTAGAAAAACCGAGTGAATCCGAACGTAAGGTAATAATCATACTTATTATTTGGTCTATTTAGGCCTTCAAATATTCCTAATAGTCAAGGGAAGGTTCAAACGGTGACAAACTACCGAAAAGTTGCTAGTAAATTAATAAAAACTGATTTTATTTTCCCGTAATGAAATTGATATGATCTTTTTTCACCATCACGAGTCAAAATAATGGACGTGCATAACTCACATCTTTCAATCAATCAATCAATCAATCAAAAATAGTTTATTGCACACAAGAAAAAAAAAAGATACAAAAACAACAAAGGTACAATGAAACTTGTGTAACCAAGGCGGCCTTATCACTTATAGTGATTTCTTCCAGGCAACAATTATGAGCCTATATTTGTATCTTCTTTGTAGATCGGCCACTAGGATAAAATTTAATATTAATTTGTATCTTCTTTGTAGCCACTTAGATAAAATTTACATATACTGGGTCCCCAGGTGAAAACACATTGAATATCTTTACTTGCAATAAAAACAAAACGATATAAGAAACAAATAACCTTTATTACTCACATATTACAAATATTATTGAAACAGCAACACACAAAAACTTCGTACTCACAACAAAACTTTATGCAAATGACACAATGAAAGAATTGGCACTGCTGTCGGCTCTTCCGGAGGCATGCCAGCCGAACCAGCGATATCCAGGTGCGTATACTTTATATTCTTATCCTCCAAACCTCCCACTTTGATCAAAAAGCCAGCTGCCAATTGATGGTTACGGAATTTGGCTTCAGGACAGATTTGTACCAAATCATCGCCCTTGCATTTGCCAATATTGACAGCTAGGTCTTCAGCTCTAACCGTGGACACTTCGAAACCTTCCCCGATTCTGTTACCACTGAACTGAAGCCTTCCAGAATGGTTCGTGGCTTTCGCGCTGTGATTATCCATCGTGGCTGTATAATTCCCATAGCATGCTCGAGCGTGTCCAGTTAGAGTGGCTATCGTGTATATATGCGGGTTCAATTCCTTCCCAGCGAACTCAGACAGCTTGAAAACTGAATCCGCCATAGCGAAGCGACCTTCCGCATCAGTGTTAGTGACTCTGACGAGCTTCCCACTTCTGGACAGCAGTAATTCATCAGCGACATACGAATCCTCCCCTATGGAATTCCTCGTAAGACAAAGCACTCCGATAACTTTCAAATGCGGCGGCTTCAATATCGCGCAGGCTTTCAGGAAGCCCGCCACTGCTGCTGCACCGCATTTGTCGCGCGACATACCAGCCATTTTACCTGTAATCTTGATATCAGCACCACCAGTATCGTAAGTAACACCTTTGCCGACCAGAAGAAGAGTTTCCGTGACGCGGGTGGGGTTGGAACTGTTGTACTCGATTTCAACAACCCTGGCCTTGTGCCTATCCACTCTATTGGATGCTCTAGATACAGCAGCTAGCAGCGGGTAATTTTCAGATATAAACTCCTCGTCATCGATCACGTTGATGCTTATATTGCTGTCGCCGTTGAACGAGTTTTTGACGTACTCAACTATTTTAGCAGGCGCCATTCTCTCGGGGTCACCACCAGCTATATCCCTCGCGAAAATTCTCGATCTTTCCAAAGCGATTGCGTTTCTGACAATCCTTTCGAAGGCCTCCTTCTGCTTCTCTTCCGCGTGCAGTCCAATTCTAATAAAATTCCTCGTATCATCTCTTTCTCTTATCTGCAGCGCCACGTAGAAAGCTTCGAGACCGCCCAGTATACAGACTAATTGTCCGTCGGGGAAGTCGACAATATTTTCGACGATTAAAAGCGGTTTTTTCATGCCGGCGTCCAATGCGCGTAACATACCATTCCTCGCCGCGTCCTTAACAACAGTCACGTCGTGGTATGGCGTAATCTTTCCCGTCGGTGAAAGCACCAATCTCCCGCCCGAAACATAATCACAATTCCAAACGGTTGGTATTTTATGTATATGTTTATCCAGCAAGGAGATTTTGTCAATAAAACTGCTGATATGCCTCGGCAGACGGATGTTCATCTCTTGCGGATACAAAATTAATATGACCCCATCGTAATCGGGCGACTGTAGGTTTGTTTCTATAAATATATTTTCGTATAACTTGAAATCTTGTGCCATGTTCACTGCCCGAAGGTCGATAGGCGACTGACTGACGTTCTACTTTAGTGAGTGATGTAAAGAATTAATTAGGTACATATTATTTAGTGGTTACTGCTGTAATTTTATTACGTTTATCGTATATTTGTTTTGTTATCAGATGATAAAGGCTGTGATATGCCACGTTCGGTAGATATCGATGTATAGACAGTAGAGATCAAAATGGTGGCGTTTCAGTAAGTATTTCTATGCATTGATTGCAGTTTACGTTTTTTGCCGTTCACGAATGAAGGCGTTTAACTGTATACCTGTATGTACAGTTGTTTTTATATGCATAGTATCTATTAGGTCCTTTCTAATATAATATACTAGCTTTCCGCCGTGGTTTCAGCGCGTCATAACTGCTATTGTGGCTTAACTATGATAGATATATTTCCTCTCGGATTTTTTTGTTGGGTAATGAGTTTTTTAATATTTAGTATAAAGTTATTATTAAAAAAAAATAATAATTATATGTAAAATTATACAGGTTTGGATCACGGTATTGCAATTTTGATAGCTACTTATAATGAAAAAAAAATATAGCCAGATTATTTATAATATTCTGTTAGTAAAGAGTTTTTTTTTTTTGACGGCTTATATTTATTGTAAACAGTAATTTTAGTTTTTAATTATTATTTCCCTAGAAAAATATATATTTCGTTGGTTCGTTTAAGGTCAGTGATTTGAGTAAAGAAAATTGTTAAAATAATTCCAGTAGTTTCAGAGACTATTCGGTACAAACAAAAAAAAAACCTCCTCTTTATAATGGTTATAGAAATAGGCTCGTTTTGACAGCGGCCGCGCCCGCATATATAGGAATATAGGAAATGAGAAAAACTATTAGAAATAATTTATTGTAATTAAATAACCGTCAAAACATTATTCCATCCATTGTATTGATACCAGGCGAGCATAAACACGTAATCTCAGTTGGCAACTGGGTTTATAGAATGCAAGATAAGAGTAGGTATTAATAGGTTATTTGATGGCAACTTTCCATAATTTCTAAGGGTATACAAAATAAAACTACACCGTCAGTTCTTTGGATAACTGTTATATGTGACATATACTTGACTAGCTGTTGCCCACGACTTCGTTCGCACATGTTTCGGTTTTTTAGGATTACATTCATATATATTTGTCCGGCCGCTGTGAACTTAAGTAGGAGGTCCCGGGTTCGAATCCCAGCTGGGACAATTTGGGATTTTATACTTTCTGAATTTTCATTTTTTCTCTGGTGGATGGCTTCGGCCGTGGCTAGTTACCGACAAAGACATGCCGCTAAGCGATTAAGTGTTCCAGTGCAGTGTCACGTAAAATCCTATTAGGGGTTTGACTACCATATTCCCTAACAGGTTAGCCCGCTGCCATCTTAGACTGCATCATCACTTACCATCAGGTGAGTTTGCAGTCACTACTAACTTGTAGTGGTTTATTTTTTGGTTATAAATAATGCTTTTTTTTTTAAAACAAATTTGAGAGAGAGTGAGAACTTTAAAAAGTAGAATCATCCTGCGAACTTTTGTAGCATATTTAAAGGGGAATAATTCTTTGATAAATTATTTTATATGATACAAGCGTACCCAGCCCGCTTTGCCGGGCTTTATTTTATTAAAAAATAAACTTACATCATTAAATTTTCAATTTAAGTCTCATAATATATTAAATCATTTATTTCTCTCCGTATTCATTCTCTTCTATTCTCTTCTCGAGCGGGTGAAGATCATTATCTACACCCATGTACACCCAACAATAGAATATCATCATAGTAAATAAACGTTGTATTTGACAGTTTGACAGTTCAAAAATAGGAGTGCTCCGATCTGAAAGTTTCATTGAAATCGGTCCAGCCGTTTCGGAGCCTATACGGTGTTCCGTACCCACACACTTTCTCTTTTATATGTATAGATAGATAGATGTAAATTGTTTTTTTTTTGTTCACACGTACAACAGCTCAAGTAATAAGTACAATTCATTTGAGATAAAGAGTTCATTAAACTTTGCTAACCTGTTTATGTAATTCTTTAAAATTATGTTAAGTAAATAAAGGATATTTACATTGATATCGATGTACATGTACGCAATTATATACCTAACTAATGTTATAAATGCGAATTTGTGTCTGTTCGCTTGTCCTGCTTTCATGCCCTAACTAATATCTACCTAAAAATTTTGTAATGATTTTTTCACTATGCAATATCAGTTTCCTATCGTAATCTGTTCATATAATTTATAGAAAACAATTTCGATGTTTCAAATCTGCCAGGCGTGCCTTGACAGCTAACACATTCTTTTTTCTGGGAATCTGGGAATTAATAGTAGTTGCGCGTATATTTATTAAGTATTTCATATTATCTTTCTACAATATGATATCCTATTAGTTATTATGATCGTGTTCGTATCGTATTCGTTGTATTTTTTGTCTTAATTCTTTCCCATTAGGGAAAAGGCAAAGATATATCACGGTACAGCCTTGTCTTCTGTGTTTAATATTCGTATCTTATTTGGCTGTAAGGTGTAAAGCCATGTCTTTAGTTTCCATTTCTCTTTTGTATTGCATTTTTATCCTATGTTTTTCGACATACCTTCAATGTATGTCGCTGCGGGCGCGCCGTTCCTTTAAAAAGCGCGAGTCGAATAGTAATTTTTATTTACAGATTTACATACATTCATAAAAACAAATATAAATAGACACATATGATATGAATATCCCTACTAATATTATAAATGTGAATGTAAGTTTGTTTGTTACGCTTTTACACGAAAACTGCCGAACTGATCTTCATGGAACTTTTTATACATATTCTTGGAGGTATTAGAAATAAGTAATAACATAGTATACTTTTCAGTGAAAAAAAATTACGCAAGATAAAAAATGTTTGTTAAATAATCTCAAAATCTCATATATATGATATCAGGTGTAGACTATGTAGCAGTACGCTGCCTCCCAAAATTACGCGGGCGAAGCCGCAGGGCACATCTAGTATATAATATAATATGGTTAATATTTTGATGAATTTAAAATGAATAAAACTTAATGAAAAAACTAAATTTATTTATTCTTTAAAATATTTGTTTTATAAATATAATGTAAAACTAAATAAAATCTAAAACATCTTTGATACCACTGTGCGACGCAGCGAGGCACAGATCCTAAGATGCTGGCAGCATTGGCCCTTTGGATGGCCAAACTAATTCGTTGGCCAAAGTAACTGCCCGCTCTAGGATCGCCGGTAGACTCGATAACCCTTTTTGATAACTCTTTGAAAAGGGCTCGTACCTCCGGACCCCACGATCTCAAAGTCTCTTCTCCAAAAGGCACAAAAATGAAGCTGCTATCCAGGTTTTCATATTCACGCCTCTTGGCCTGCTCGGCACTGGTAGTACTGAATTTAAATATAGATTCTTAACTCACCCGGTTCAATATTCTCGAACTGCACATCGATGTATAGATCGCGTATCGCTCGGTTATGCTCGAAGGGAAACCCCAATGCCTTCATGATGACCAGCTCGATGTCCGGACTACGTAGGCACTCGTAGCCGAGGGTTATCCTCTAAAACAATCGTAATCACCATTATCATCAGCATGGCTAGCATGGGCAGGGGACAATTATATCCCCGGGGAAAGGATAAAAACGTATGTTGTCCCAAGTCCCACAGCTTTAGCAACTCTCGGAGCTCTGGCACAAGTGAAAATAATATCCAAATAATATGTGTGTAATAATAAACGGGGGTAAACTCCTTCTATTCAATGTTCCCATGCTTTAGAAGATGGACACCTGTGTCCTGTGTGTGTGTCCCCTGCAGGGGGGGGGGGGGGGGGAGGGGCAGCTGTCCCCCTCTGGAAATCTCGCAGAAAATACATGAACTCTCTTAAAACATGTATGGCGGCCAAGATGCAAACAGACAGACAGACAGTCAGAAAAATTACAGTTTTAGCTTCAGTATCGACTTTAAAGGGTCCTGAAAATTTTTGCAGTTTTATCATAAGTTTAAACTACAAATAAAGGCGAATCATTTATGGCTGTTTGTCCTTAAAGCGAAAGGGAACTACAAGGTAAGGATTGATATGTAAAGAAGACCTAGAAAACCTTTCTATACCATGAAGAAAACATCATACGATGTTGACTTTTCACACCTTTTAGTACTTTCATATATAATTTTTCCTTGAATAAGAAGAAACAATAACCTACATTATACAAACGGTATTTTCCGTCTAAAGAATGTGTTGGACGAATTTTGGAATTCCAAAAGTTTTTCTACGTTTCAATATTCTCAGACTACGATGAATACTACTAAAAAAATTAATTATCTTACACCCAGGTAAATAAAATTACTCTAAAACATTGGATTTCGATACAAATAACCGGTAGGTACTGAAAGTATAACTTGAGATTACATCCACGAACCGGTAGGTACTGAAAGTATAACTCGCGGGGGAATTCTCTGAAAACTACGATTCTTCTTATATCTTTTTTTAATTTTATTACATACATAACATTTGATTTTAGACTTTAGTTTTTCATGTAATAAATCCTTACTAATATTATAAATGTGAATGTAAGTTTGTTTGTTACGCTTTCACGAAAAAAACCATTTAACCGATCCTCATGAAACTTTTTACACATATTTTTGGAAGTGTTAGAAGTAATATAGGATACTTTTTATCTCGACATTAAGCTCGGTTCCTGTGGGGATAAAAGTGTTTGACGTTTTACACCATAAATCCGACAAATTATAACCGATTTAAATAATAATTTTTCTGTAGATTTGATGAATGTGGTTGGAGATAGAGGACAGAACTCCTCAGTGGACAGCAGCAAACCCCCTATTTAAGGCGTAGCTATACTGAATTTTAAAATTTTTTTAGAACTTCAACTAAATTGAATGCCACATCAAAAAACAAAATCAAACGCAGACGAAGTCGCGGGAAACAGCTTGTTAGTTTCATAATTTTTGATGTTGTTTATATAATAATAGGCTTTTTTTTTCTTTTTTTTTTGGTTTTATTTTTATTATTTACCTCTTACTTATTATTTTGTATTTAATGATGTCCTTCAGGGGTTAGTAAACTCGTGTTAATGTAAAAAAATATCTTTCGTTTGTTTATATATCATATTCTATGTTATTGTCCTTTTTATGATTATTTTGTTATTGTTGTTAAGGGGACTGGCTGGAAATTTGTTCCACAAATAAAAAAAAATACAACCAAATGGATAACCACTCCTTTTTTTAAGGCGGTTAATAATGACTGTTAATTACAAAATTAATATTCATTTTTATTGTAACATACGAAATACAAAAATTCAATGATATAGCGTGGCGATGCGTCGTCACGGCCGGTGTTACCACGCCAAAAATCAGGTTTACCGTCCGCCTATAGATGTTTCACATAAAAAAAACACAGACAGAAGCAGTATACAAAAGGCGGCCTTATCGCTTCGTAGCGATCTCTTCCAGGCCACCTTAGGCATAGCCATAGCCTTTGTATAGCCATCACACAGACACTTTTGTTAAAGAAGCGGTTTTTTGAGGGGTCGACTTAAACCTATCCATACAGCGCGCTAAAATAAATTCTCATCATTTGGACGGCCGATTGGCTCAGTTTGCAGCGACCCTGCTCTCCTAATCCAAGGCCGTGGGTTCGATTCCCACAACTGGAAAATGTTTGTGTGATGAGCATGAATGTATTTTTAGTGTCTGGGTGTTTCAAAATTCAAAATTCATTTATTTAAAGTAGGCCTAATATAAGCACTTTTGAAACGTCAAGTCTGTCTGTTTGTAGTGACTCTACCACCGGTTCGGAAGGCAGATTCTACCGAGAAGAAGCTGGCAAGAAACTCAGCTGTTGCTCTTTTCCAATATCAACAATTTACATTTTACATTTTAAAATTTATTTTTCTATCTTGTGAGAGATGAAAGCGGAGTCGGATGCTTCCAAGCAACCTTGTCATTAGAAATTCATCAATTGTATAATAACCTCGTTGCAAAAAATGTGTTTTAACACATTCTTTAAACTTATGCATTGGTAGGTCCAAAATTACCTTAGGAATCATATTATAAAAGCGTATACTCAATTCCACAAATGACTTCTGCACCTTTCGCAGACGATATGCAGATGTCACTAATTTATGACCATTCGTTTATATGTATATTATAATAATTTATGTATATTATTCATAATAATATTCATCAGTCATCTCAGTACCCATAGCAAGCTACGCTTACTTTGGGGCTAGATGGCGATGTGTGCGTTGTCGTAGTATATAAATTAAATTATATATAAGTATAATTTACATGTGGTTCCTCTTTAGCATGACCTTCCATGTCGATAACACACTTCCTGACGCCGCGGGGGTTCTCGAAAAGCATCACATGCTGCGTGGAAGATGGCTGGTCCATCACTGGCCGGAACTCGAGGCAAGTCTTATGAGTGAAGAGTGACAGAGAGGACAATATCGCCAGTGACTGCTCCTTGTCTACAAGAGGAAACATTTTTATATATATACTAGATGTGCCCTGCGGCTTCGCCCGCGTAATTTTGGGAGGCAGCTTACTGCTACATAGTCTACGCCTCCATGTTCCAAGCGGATGTCTTCGCAATAATTCAATGTGCGGAAACCTGTCTGCTAAAAGACTACAGAAACAAAACCATTTATATCCATTCGGACAAACATGCAGCACTTTCTGCTTTATCTTCTGAGGTTCTGAACTCAAAGTTGGTAGAAAACTGCAGACAAATCCTGAATTCCCTGGCATTAACTAACAGGGTTATTCTACGTTGGGTTCCAGGCCATGAACGGATCATCGGTAACGAAAAGGCTGATGAACTTGCAAAAGCAAATTGGCCCTGAGCCCGAGTCGCTGGGAGCCGCTGGAGGTAAGCGGCCCAGGACGATGACTGGTTAGAGCAAATAATTCACACCCGCTTGGGCCCCTACGCTGCGTTTACCGGTGCGGGGTCGCCATTCCAGCACCTTAAGACCCCAACGTCCATCGGATCTCCAAGCTATGTGCCCCACCCATTGCCACTTCAGCGTCGTGACTCGCTGAGCTATGTCGGTAACTCTAGTTCTTCTACGGATCTCCTCATTTCTCTCTCTCTATCGCCCGCTGAGTGACTCTGAGCCTTCTTATGAGGCCCATAGTTTAAAATTAACGTTTATGATGTGGGGATTTGGCCAAGAATCCCGTCTGGTTCTTATTCAGAGGTAGCCAGAATACTATTACATTTTAAGTTAAGATAAGAGAAGAAGGTATTTTAATTTTCATAAAAAGAACGATGGGGCAGACATTCTTATTGTTAAGAAAAGTCCCGAATTAATATAAGAATTAAAACAAAAAGAAAAGCTTGGAAAATACTTCATTCCTAATCTATTCACCTGTTTGAACATCGCTTAAAAATTACTTATCTATGTAATCGAGTATTATGTAAGTTTATAATAGCATAAATATATATCATAAATATCTATTATAGTATATTTAATTTTATATCGGTATTTAAAATATAATTTTTATTAATACATAACTATAACCTAAAATAAACTATTTAAAAACTAAATAAAATCTAAAACGTCCTCGAAACCACCGAAGCGAGGCACAGTTCCTAAGATGCTGGCAGCATTGCCCCTTCGGATGGCCAAACTAATTCGTTGGCCAAGGTAACTGCCGTAACGTAACGTATTTTGTATTTAATATGTAAATATATGTTCATGTAAGTTTATTTTATTCATTATAACATCCTTTATGCACCATCCACTTTCCGCTTTTTTATCGGCTTCGCACACTCAGGTTGCCTTTAAATCACTTTTAGTGATAAGGCCGCTTTTGCACCCTAGCACTAAGAACTATTACTGTTTTTCTTGTGTTTTTCCTATTGTTGTGTTGCAATAAAGTTTTTCTATTCTATTTCTGTTCTATTAAAAACTTTTTTATCGGTTACGTAGTACTTTATAACTTTTCTATAAGCTATCGTTAACACACACACACACAAGCTTTGAACTTTTTAAGACAGCACCAAGATGTGAATGGGTAGTTTATTGTAAATTACGGAATACTTACCAAAATGTGTGGGATTCACATAAAACGGTACGGTGCCGTTTGGCCAGAAAACGAAATTTTCCCTCTCAAAAGCAACTGCAATCAAAAGGTAAGAGTAAAATATGAATGAAAATAATACAGGGTTTACAAAGAATTAAGAATATACAGAAGCCGTGTTCACGACTAATATTGAAACATCAATAACCATACCACTTTAGAATGGTTTCTCGAACAAACGGTTAGTAACTTCATACCATTTAGCAGTTGACAGTAATTATTTTACCTCTAATGTTCTGAACGTTCAACATAAACTTGGAAAACGGGAAAAAGTGTGTGAGCTAGCATAATTCCGCGGGTGTAAAGTGTGACGTGCGCGGGGCGTTTTTACGGTTCTTGGACACAATGCATGCAGGCATGAAATAATGACTGAATGAGGATTATGTATGTTCTGTTTCAATGCCAGCAGGTAAGCTTACAGTCAAGGTAATTTGTAGTGGTAGGTAATAATAAATTTAAAAAAAAGCCTTTTATTTCTTCATACATTTACATAATTTTAGAATATTTATACTTAATTTCAAGTATATAAAGTGAAAAAAAATAATAGTAACAATAAATAAATTAAAAAAAAAAACTCCGTTTGAAGAACCCTTTTTCAAGGTCAAGGCCACCTCCAGAGACAGCAAGCGCTGCCTGTATTTTGATTTCAGCATCCAATTTGGTCCAGCCACGTTTTTGATATTTTATTTATTTATTTATTTATTTATCATAGGTAGGTTTATTTATTTATTTATTTATTTATCTTTGTTTATCATAAGTACAAGTAACGTAACGTAAAGTAATTATAATAATTATACAAACAAAAGCGTACCTCACAACTTATATTGGTGTGTATCTAATAAATGTATGTTATGGTGAAATTTAAAATCTACTGTCCCTGATTTAGGTAAAAAACTGTATTACAGGCGACAGTGCTCTCCTTAGATTGTTGTCTCGATGATTGAGTGGATGGTTGTGCGTGTGTGAGTTTGCGTCGCGTAGGTCACCCACCGATATTGCGGTCTACCTCTAGCACGGTTACCCTGGGCCTGGCCATTTCGTTAACCTGAGGGTCCATCGATTGTCGGTAAGCCTAGCAACGTGGCCAGCCCACTTCCATTTTGCTTTTAGAGTATAGGCGAGGGCATCGGTATTTGCTATCTATAGGTTACAATTTTGAGGGTAATTAACAGTAAATTACAATAGGCGATATCTGTCCGTCTGTCAGTCAGTCAGTCAGTCAGTCAGTCAGGCAGAGATGAGCGGTATTAAAAATGGGCGCGAAAGGACCCTTAACAATTGCTACTCTTGCTACGAGGTCAATCCGGCACTGACCTTTAGGTATCTGCTTTGTCTGTCTGTTATTACTATAAAAAAACCTACAAGTCGAGTAGGGAGTCGCTGCGGCACAATGCCGTCATAAAAAATAAACAACTGGCTAAGTTTGTTGTGGGCTTCTTCTTAGACCAGGGCGCGTTTGGAACCCTCGTAGCTTTAGTTTTAAGTTGACGAATTTTGTTATCGCCACATCAAGCATACATGCAATGTACGCATCAAAAGCGCCATCTATGTTCCTATTTTAATAAAGAAATATTTGACTTTGACTTTGAGATAGTAATTATGATGAATTATTATGTCTGGAATTTCACAGGATAAACCCATCATCTTAATAAATCATCAGCATTATTACCGGCCCGACAGGGCATAGGTCTTCTCTAAGAATGAGAAGGTGATGTGTATCTTATTAATCTTAGGTCATACCTATACGAGTATAGTCAGTAATAGACCAGTCTTCGTAACTGACGGTCGTCTTATTTGCCCTCATACATCTCAGAAGGGTTTATGCCGTAATCCACAATGCTGGCCAAGTGCGAATTGGTAGACTTCACACGCCGTTGAGAACGTTACGGAGAACTCTCAGGCTTGCAGGTTTCGCCGATGTTTTCCTTCACCGTCACAGCATGTGATATTTATTTGCTCTGCGAAAGGTGCAGAACTCCTTTGTGGGGTTGAGTATACGCTTTTACAACATGATTCCTAAGGAAATTCTTGACCTACCAATGCATACATTTAAAAAATGTGTAAAAACGCATCTAGTACAGCGAGGTTACTATACATTTGATGAATTCCTCAATGACAAGGTAGAATGGAAGCAGCCAGCCTCGCTCTCATCTCCCGCAAGATAGCAAAATGATTGTAAATGTTGATGTTGGAAAAGAGCAACTACTGAGTTTCTTGCCGGCTCTTCTCGGTAGAATCTGCTTTCCGAACCGGTAGTAGAGTCACACAAACATGTCACACGTTTCAAAAGTGCTTATAAAGTAGGCCTACTTGAAATAAATGAATTTGAATTTGAATTTGAATTTAAATTAAAAACGCATAAAACTCCGTAAAGTCAAATTAGTTTAGTCATTCAGTTATAAATCGCACCCCTTGCAACTTCGCGGCAGAAATAAAAATGGTGGTAGTACTTTCCCGGACGAGCTCTGTCACTTAAAGCTCTCCTAGGTACTACTGTTAGCGTAAATGTTTTATTCATGTAGACCTTATTACAGGCACTTATGAAGCGTCCATACATTTAACATGTTACACTTATGTTAGTGATGGTGATAACTGCATTCGGTAACTTAAAACTAAAGCTAGGAGGGTTCCAAACGCGCCCTGTTCTAAGAGCCCACAGCGAACTTAGCCAGGTTTTTTATTGTTATCACCATCTCACAGTCGAAATACTGGATAGAAGCAGGCGTTACTTTGCGGAAATCCATAATATGTTATGAAAATTAAGCTTAATTTACTATACTCCGCGAACAGCGGAAGTATCTGTGTGGTGTAATTTATAATTTCTTCAATCAGTATACTCCACACCAAACAGATCGACAATTACAATGATTATTCATTGTAAAGTCATCATCACATCACCTGAGGATGCTCCGGTTTCGGAGCGAAACGTGCGTAGAGGGTACATTGCCGAAGATCTGTTTGGTGTGGAGTATACGGATTAAAGTGATTATAAATTACACCATACAGATTCTCCTGTTCGCGGAGCATAGCAAATTAAGCTTAATTTTCATAACATATTATGGATTTCCGCAAAGTAACGCCTGCTTCTATCCAGTATTTCGACTGTGAGATGGTGATAACAATAAAAAACAAGCTTTTTTGTCATGCATGTAATCACTTTAACAGCATATTTCTCTCTATTGTTCTGGCGGTAATAACACTAAAATATTAAGTAGCTAAGAAATCGTTGCGACCCGTTGCATTTGAGAAGCACGGTGGGTCTTTGCTCTATAACCCTCTACCTAAAAACCTATAAGGCAGGAATTTTGTGCCCAGCAGTGGGACCTTCATAGGTGATGATGATAATGAAAAACCTATTGGAAAAAAACTTACAGGAAAATTTAAATAACACTGTAACAACCAATGTGATATTATCGAGAGAAACATTTTTCCAGCGCGCTGCCATTCTCGATTTCAACATGGCGAAATTGAAAACGCAACTGAGAAGTATTTTACGATCCTTTTTACGAGTACATTAAATGTACTGGACTGTATAAAAAGGTGGTTGCGATTAAAATGTATACCTACTCCGACGTACATTTATTATGGTGTTAATTACATACAGGCGTAAAAGCACTGCCTGACCTAAATTTTTTAAATACCTCCCGTAGGACTTTTTCTTTATGTTATAAAAAACTTTGTATGAAAATCATGTTTCAAAACAGAATGCTTTTAATTAAAATGAGGTAAAGAATGAAAGATGTTGAATCAAACAACTTGGTACGAACTACATTTTTTTTATTCTTTACTTAAATATTAAAATTATGTTAGAATTTTTTTCTCTGGCAACCCCAGCAGCTTCCTAACGGAGGCATCGTACTTTTTCAAAGTGTGCTCACTTTCTGCATCGTTAAACAATGAACACACTGCATCTTTGTATTCTGTTGCATTCGGTATTGATGAGACATCAAATGATTTGTAATCATTGTCACTTAAAGTTTGTCGTTCGTTATTACACTGCAAATGCCAATTTATAAGGTTCTTCTTCGATTGATTCAAATCAAAATCATAGTATTCCATATCCTCTAAGGTCTTCTCACCTTCCCAGTCTTCGTAGCCCCATGATTCATGGTAACACGCAGTCAATAAATAGTTGACGTAATCCAAATTCTGCTGTCTCACCGGACAGCGGTCTGCCGTTATCGTGACCAGATCTGTCTCTTGATTGTATCTGTCATCAATTAAACGTAGAAACTTATCACGAGCATGTGTATCCAGTTTCAAATCGGACAATTTAATTCTTAATATAACAACACGTGACAGTGGATTCCGAATAGTTGGACTTGCATGACAATAATCCGATGTGATGACTTCTAAAGGATAATGTTTCTCTATTGCTTCCTCAGAGTTGAGTAATTTCGGCCATTCGGTACAAAACTTTTTTATTGCCTCGCATTGAGTTTTAATGACAGGCGGAGTTAAATGTAAGAAATTAGGTATTTTCATCAGCTCCGCATTCGCTTTTTTGCCAGGTGGCGCTTGTCCTTTTGGTACGTAGCCTTGTCTGATGGGTAAAGGTACAGATGACGGTTGGAATGATCTTGGTCCAGGCCATACGTTGCCCCAACTCTGAAATTACATTAAAGTAATATAAGTAATCGATATATTATTATTGAGTAGTGGGTGGGTGGCAGCGACTTCACTTTCAGAATCCCAGCACGCACCTTTAACTTTTCTAAGTTATGTGCGTTTTTAATTAAAATATCACTTGCATCAACGGTGAAGGAAAACATCGTGAGGAAACCTGCATACCTGAGAGCTCTTCTTAATGTTCTCAAAGGTGTGTGAAGTCCACCAATCGGCACTGGGCCAGCATTGTGGACAGCCTAAACCCCTTCTTATTGTGAAGGGAGACCTGTGCCCTGGTGTGGGCCTCTAATGAGTTGATATGATGATGATGGTGGAGGCCTTACTGAGCCTGACCTACGAGTAGATGGATATGCAATGTGGATTGATTGATTAAAAACAGAAATATTCTAAAGATTGTTAAACTTTAAAATGATTTTGGAAAAGAGCAGCCTTACTGAGCCTGACCTACGAGTAGATGGATATGCAATGTGGATTGATTGATTAAAACAGAAAAATTCTAAAGATTGTTAAACTTTAAAATCAAGTTGGAAAAGAGCAATCTGCTAAGTTTCTTGCCGGCTCTTCTAAGTGAAATCTGCCTTCCGAACCGGTGGTAGTCACTACAAACAGACTGACTTGACGTTTCAAAATGCTTATTAATTAGGCCTACTTGAAATAAATGAATTTTGAAATTTGAATTTGAATGTTTGTTACTAGATAGGTGTTTGTTGTTTTTTTTTAAATATTATTAGCGAGCAAACATTTGCCACCTGATATTCAGTGACACTGTCGCCCAGGAACATCTGCAGCACCAGAGAAGCAACCGGCGAATTGTCGTCTGTTAAGGAATTTGTTTATCCGCCCCATTGAATGACCCAAAATTATTTAAATTGAATACATAACGCTTTGTCATATATAGGTATCTACATCATTTGTTTACCTTTTCATAACAAAAGTAAAACCAAGTGGGTAGTTTAATTATTACATGTACACATACTGACAAGTTTTGCTACCTAGGTCAATAAACATGTTACTATCCAATAATGTATTATTTATACATAATATGCTTATACCTGTTACTAATCGGTAACTACCAGGCTGGGTAACTCCTGTCATAAGAGAGGCCCTAGTAAGAAAAGGAGGGGTGGTGACAGCTTTATTCTGATCTGCCACCACCACACCAACCTTTCTATTTAGAAGAAGAAGAAGAAAAGAAAGAAGTACAGTAAAACCTGGATAAGCAAGAGTTCGAGGGAGCACAATCTCATTCTATGGCTTATAGAGGTTTCTCACTAACCCGAGTTTCTCGCGAATGCAGGTACATGGGTAGCGTTTCTCTCTTATAGAGGTACGCAGCAATAACAAGACATATTCATGCACTATGTAATTTTATTTTATTATTAACTTATTTACATTTAAAAAATCCCTGAATTTCGTTTGGGTTTCTGTTTTTGTATTTTGAATGGTTTTCTCTAACTCATAAATTTTGTTGAATATAGCTTGTTCGACTGTTGCTTATAGAGGTATAGATAAGTAGCAGTCTCACTTACGGAGGTCCGTGAGGGAAAAACGACTCTCTTACAAAGGTTTCTGTTTCTCGCTAATAGAGGTTTTGGAAGCTTAAAATGACGGATCCTGGCTTATAGAGTAGGATTACTCTCACTTATAGAGTTTTCTCACTTATCCAGTTCTCACTTACCCAGGTTTGACTGTATTTAGCTACTAATTTGGGAATTTATAATTTATGTATTTACTATGGTCTGGTCTGATTAACGGAATCAGTTGCTGGTTACCACTCTACAAACAAAGACATGCTCCTAAGACATTTAGCATTTGGGTACAATTCTGAGTAGAAACCGGTTAGAGGTATTTATTTCATATAATTTCCATATCTCTCACAGGTTACTCGCTAGCACCTAAATACTATGTCATCACTTACAATCAGGTGAAATTGCAGTTATGGGCTAAAAAATTCAATTAATAAATAAATTTTTTTGGCTTTCGCGTCTGTTCAAAGTAATATTCATATTGAATAGCACAGCTAGCAGAGCTTGAATGTTAATCAAAAAAGATAACTTTGGCATAACCAATATACTTATTGATTACCTGATCCGTACGCATTTTGTCGGTCCTGTCTGGTGGAACCTCAGTTTTACGGGCTACTTTCCTCTGAAATCTATCTTTCTTCTTCAAAATATCGAGAACACGAAATTCTTCCTCATCTTCCCCGTTGGTTTGTTTCGTTGATTCGGCTGTGGTTGAAGCGAAGCGCCATATTTTCGTGTTGTAAATGCCACCAGGTTTGTAGTGCCTTATTAAGACACTCATTTTTATTGATACTTTTATATTTACAACACTAATTAGAAATACCACATAAATACGGCCATTTTTAGGTTATATATTTTTTAAGAATTAGTGATGTACCTAGAAGTGTCAAAAAGGGTTACCGATTAGTCGTAACTTTGAGTTCAGAATACCGATTTAATAATAACACTAATGTAGTTATTTTATTATTTAATTCAAAATGAGAAATTATTTTGGAAAATATTATATTATTATGTTAATATTCGGTATTATAAAAATTATGCATAATTATAATTTCTTCAATCCTTTTACTCACACCAAACAGATCTTAGGCAATGTACCCTCTACGCACGTTTCGCTCCGAAACCGGAGCATCCTCAGATGTTGACTTAACAATTATTGATTGTATAAAGAAGTCTGTGTTGTATACACATTGCATAACTCACTAAAGAATAAATGACTTGGAACATTGCAAATCTTCGGGAATGTCCTTCTCAGGTTTCCATTTTACGGGGCCACAAATCAAGGGCATCATATCATTCCTCAATCTTTATCTAAGTCTATAAAATATAAGGTATCCTGACAGGAATCTAGTACAAATCATTCCATTTTCAATTAATTTTTTGACTTGAATTCATAATTTGTAATAATTTCTTATTTTAAAACTGAAATAGTTTATGTAGTAGTTTTTATTTTACCAAATAACTTTCAATATTTGTAAGGAAAAAAAAATTGTGTAGACTTAATATTAGATTTATTTAATTCCGAAAAAGAATCCGAAACTTGAAAGATGTGCACCTGCCAAATGTTTTATATACTCATCGTATCAGTTAGAAGTGGTATGAATGGGCCCTTCGATACGGTGGAAAATAAGTAAGGAACCACTAGTTGGGGGTTCAATTTCTTTTGGGACTTTGTTTTTAGGTTTCGAACAAGCTAGCATAATAATGCATTTGAAGCATTTTACGCCGGAGTTCTGGTAATGGAGCAAGCCACCTCTGGTTGTAAAAACAAAAACAAATTTTTATATGATATTATGTAATGTAAATTAGTTTTTATGTACATTTTTATATTTAAATAAATGAAAAAAAAAGCAGATTATATTTCTATAAACTTTTATTTCGTTCACTTTTTAGGCGCAGCCTTGGGTTTTGCAGCCTTGGGTTTTGCCGCCTTGGTTTTTTCTACCTTCTTCTTCTTGGGGGGCGGTGGTGCTGTTTTCTTTGCGACTGGCTTCTTCGGTTTCTTGGAAACTACCAATTTGATAGACTTCGCCCTCATTTCACGTAGTTTTTGTGCCCGCACAGCTGGGTCAGAGTCGGGAAGTTTAATCTGGAAAAAATGGGGTGTTAAGTCGAGTCAAATAAGGGGGGTGATAAAGTTATTAACTGGGGTAAATCAGTATGTGTCAACGTGATTTAGCAATCATGGTTTGTCATAACCCAATGCTCTGTAAGAGAGTATCATCATTTTAAATTTTGACTTTGTTTACATAAAACTACTATTTATACAATGTGTAAATGAAAACCGAAAAATTACTTCACAGACTTTAAAGGTAGATTATTTTCTGTGTCTGAGACTTATCTGTGAATCTGAAACGCTAATAGTTAGAAAACCAGTTTTTACTAGAGGAAATCAGATACAGCCCTGACATCACATGCAGAATTAAAATGAAGTGACTCCGGCCAATTAGGTACGCATCGCGCAGCGTAGGTACTATGCACGTGTCGGTCTTTTATTTTTAATAGGGTTGTCATAAGTAAACACTGTTTTGAATTCTATGTATGGAAAAAAATAAATATGCTTATTTTGATTAAATATTTATACAGGTTGATTCCTAATGATATTCGGTTACACGTTGTATAATCTCCAAAAAATATTGCTATTTAAAAAAAAAAATTTGCTATTTATTATAGATATAGCGGAAAAACCGTGATAGAAACATGAAAATAATTAACTCTTTTTTACAAGTCAAAATTCCAGCAGCAAATGGCAGGGGCGACAACAATTTGCTTTTGGAATAAATATTTGCACACAACTTGAAATATTGTTCCAAAAAACCCAAAACTTACTCCACGCTTCTCCGCCAAAGCAAGCGCCCTAACGTTGGTCTTCCTCTGCTGGTCGAGTACAGCTTTCCTCTTCATCACGGCAGCGTATGGGTTAAGACGTAACATGGCCTTGGAATTGACCAAAGGGTTGAGTTTACGTGTTGCGCGGACAATTCTCTTGCTGTGAAGGAAATAAAGATGATATTAGTGTGGCTTCATAGGTATTGGTGACAATGCGTTTTATATACGCGATAGATCAGTATGTGTCAACGTGAAATTTAGGTAATCATGGTCTTATCATAACCCAATGCTCTGATAGAGAAATATCATCATTTAACGAGGTTTAACAAAGTTTAAAACATTCAACTATTATTAGAACACATAGTAAAATGAGCCCAATGCATTCTATTTTAAATTGTCTTTAATCTTTTTCTCAGCAAACATTGAAAGACAGAAATGCAAACTCAAATAAAAAATTATTCAGGCAAAACCTGTATACATACTTGGGTGCTCGCAGAACCTTCCTAATCTCGTCTGACTTCAGCAATCTGCTCAGGTCAGTGTTGGCCATCTTGGGTTGGGGTAAGTTGAAGTTCTTCTTTTCCTTTGAGGGCGTCTTCCATGAACCAAATAGAGAATCTGTGGATAAATAAAGGTAATATTGCTAGAATAAATTAAAAAAAAAACAGCCTCTGCAGAGACCACTTCATCAGGGTATTTATTGTATTATGATTTGAATTATGTTTGTCTGGTGTGGTCTGGTTCCTACCGACAAAGACGTGCCGCTAAACGATTTAGTGTCCCGGTGCGATGTCGCGTAGAAACCAATTAGGGGTATGACTACCATACTCCCTAACCGGTTACCGCGCTACCATCTAAGACTGCATCATCACTTACCACCAAGTGGGATTGCAGTCAAGAGCTAATTTGTAAAGGAACAAAAAAAAATTATATACCATTGCTGGGTACGAGAATTTTAAGGGTAAAGTCTTTTTTGTGCTTAAGTGGAAAACTATTATTGGAGGCAACATTTAAGGCATACATCCTAAAAGTGGTGCCCTGCCTGCGTCCATTAACTTGACGCGTAGGTGGGAATATGAGTAATACACCAATCTTCACCGGAGCGCAAGTAAATATGGCAGTAGTACTTAAACCGGACGAGCTCTATCATAAAAATCTCTATTATTACTTACTCATTGCAAGAAATGTTGTGATTGCATTTATAATATTTTGTAGAAAAAAGTACAAGCAAAACAAAGCATATTTTTATACAGAAAAACATTATGGCTTCGAAAATTATAATGGCTAAGTGTCCAAAACAAAATACCACATATTTTTTTTTTTTTTCTAATTCAAAATTTCTTTATTTATGTAGGCCTATCACAGGCACTTATGAAGCGTTCATACATATTTGTTTACATAATTGTAACGGGATGGTGATAACTTCGTTCGCCAACTTAAATCTAAAGCTACGAGGGTTCCAAACGCGCCCTGGTCTAAGAAGAGCCCACAACAAACTTAGCCGGGTAAATTCAGATCTTTTTAAGATAAAACAATCTTCAGTAAAGTTGCTTGGAAAAGGAAGTTCGAGTTTATGCACACTGTGCGTCGCCAAGCAACAAGCCGGTCCGAACGTCTCTTCTTGTAATCTTATCTGATATTAAAATCAGTGTAGTGTCAACACTGCACCCATTTGCCTCAGAGATTGAAACACCTGGAACGCCTGATCAACACAATAATGTAGCACTATATTCGCAGTAACTCCACACAACATTGTGTTTTGCGTGGAGTGGACATTTAGTGCATAATCACCAACTTAGTGAAAGTTCATCGCGCTGAAGTTATCACTAACAGTCCCTGGATTGATTGTTACTTAAATTTTGGATAATCTTATCTAACATTGAAGTATAAGACTAAACATTGTTAAACAAGTGCCATTATTGCTTCTAACAGTTTGAAACAACATCAATATTAACTTTAAAATGTTGAGTGTATTAGTTAGGGAACAAAATGGTGATACGAGAATATATTCAATATA
The DNA here is from genome assembly GCF_905163445.1 of Pararge aegeria. Classification (NCBI taxonomy): domain Eukaryota; kingdom Metazoa; phylum Arthropoda; class Insecta; order Lepidoptera; family Nymphalidae; genus Pararge; species Pararge aegeria. The sequence goes on along the minus strand of NC_053206.1, from coordinate 5,425,872 downwards.
TTCTCGTATCACCAATATATTATATTGACTCTGCTGTGAGGTGGTGAAATACCATAACATAATATCAGCTAGTACCCTAAACTAATGCATAAGCATACATCTGTATAGGACTGTGGTAGATCAGCTCAGCTTTTGCTTGCGCGCCGGTACTCTTAATGAGTATACAAACAAAAGTTTAATCATACCATGTTATGGTATCGTAATAGATTATGATTAATGATCAAAGTGACACCCAAAGTAGCTAAAGAAGATAAAGATGACCAGTTTAAGACCTTTAAAGAAGAATATACGTACCCAGCCTCTCAAAAGCAGATTGGGTCCAAATGATGAACCGTCCGACATGACCTCCCGGCGCCAACTTGAGTAGGTTCAGTTTGTTCACGCTGAGCATTTCAACGCCGGGGATGTTGCGGAAAGCGCGGGTAAGACCCTGGGTAGAGAAAACGATGTTTAAACAAAATTTGGAGCAAATCTTACAGTCAAGGCACACATTATATAGTAGTTTTTCAGGAAAAGTTTTTCGGTTTTGATGATTTAATGATTATTCATAATAAAGTCGACATTTCCTGAAGATGCTGTTTCGGAGCGAAACGTGCGTAGAGGGTACATTGCCGAAGATCTGTTTGGTGTGGAGTATAAGTATTGAAGAAATTAAAATTACACCATACAGATTCTCCTGCTTTTCGCGCAAATTAAGCTTAATTTTCATATTATATCATGGATTTCCGCAAAGTAAAGCCTGCTTGTCTCCAATATGTTTTCACACTTTCACGCCAAATGAACTGATTTGGCTACCCTTTCACACATTAAATCACAGTTTTTTTTAGTTATTCAAATTAAACTTTAACAGCAGATCAGAAGAATTCACCATCTCTCTTCTCGCAGGTGTATTTGAAATATAACATAACAAGCAGAATCGTCCTTTATGTCACCAATCAGTGAGAGTGAGAGATGCAGTTAGCCCAGCACTGTGTAGTGGACCGTTGTAGGCTATTGATGAAACTATAACCGAATTCCACAAAATAAACTGAAAGCTAATCAGAAAATAAATTACCTGATCTTTGTTGAATACGATGAGTGGTCCCTTACGCTGCACGCGACGACGGTTACGCATTTTTCCTTTGCCGGCGCGCAGGCGTTGGGATTTGTACACCTGTCGACAAACATCAAGTCCTATTAATTATTGTAAAAGCGATAAACAATGGGAGAATTAATCCCTCCAACTTAACAAAGGCCAACAACATTAGAACAGAAAATGGATATTTGTAGACATACTTTGACGATATTTGCGAAAGATTTTATCCACTGACGAGATTAAATACCAAATCACGGAAAAGCGAGAAAAGCTAGTTTACTCCCCGTTAGTTTATTTTTTTTAAATAAATAAATATACTACGACAATACACATCGCCATCTAGCCTCAAAGTAAGCGTAGCTTGTGTTATGGGTACTAAGATGACTGATGAATATTTTTATGAGTAATGTACATAAATACTTATAAAATACAGATAAACACCCAGACACTGAAAAACACTTATGCTCATCACACAAACATTTTCCAGTTGTGGGAATCGAACCCACGGTCTTGGACTCAGAAAGCAGGGTAACTGCCCACTGCGCCAGTCGGCCGTCATAATTTTGCACGGATATTATTTCCATCTGTGCGTCTGTTGCTCGGAGAATGGATAAAACTGTGGGAAAAGATAAATATTTGGTCCTTTCCCTGTGGAGAATATGCAAGCAGCCCGTGCAGAACCACTTATTACACAAGGTGGAATGCATAGAGGTCTCTTAGCCAATATTATTCATAATAACGATAAACTGCAATTAATTTACTTTTTCCTGAGATCAATACTTTAGAGGGATTACGGTTTGTGACACACCATTAAAGATTAGATTCATAATCTCTTTTTATAATATTCGTATTTCTGTTACGCCCATGTATTAGTATATCGGCCATCCTTTATAATTCGCGGGGTTTTAAAAAGTTTTCTTAAAAACTACACAGTAAACTATATAATTCTGCTGTTTTCACATTATAATCTCAAATGGGTTATGTAATACTATAAAAAGAGCAAAATTATAATATTAAAACAATGATTCACGTATTATGAATGTGTGACTGCAACTTTAAGCCATTGCCATTTTGATTTATATGAAAACTGAATTTATATGTTGTTTCAAATCATAATAGCTTCTCTAGATTGATTATTATAAAGAATATTCTTCTTATAGATGGTATCTTAGTATTTACTAACCTAGATTCTGAAAAAATGTCTTCTTTATTCTATAACTAACTGCAAAACAAGCACAGTTGGTTTGTTGTTAAAGAAATTTCAATATTGTCCCACATGGAATAGCGGACAGTTTTTAACAACTGACCGATTTAGAATAGGGACTTTGTTCATACAGTTTGTGCACTGATCACACATGGAACATGGACATTAAAATTGAGCTTTATTTCATTCGACATAAGGTAAATGCTATAGAAACTGTAAAATCGACGAGTGGCAGAGCGTTGCACACACGTTGACCATTTCTTACCAGCTAACTAGCTCGTTGGCAACGAGTTGTGAACTCAGTCACCTCATTGACTGCCCGTTGATGTGGTAGAAGTGATAGTAGATGCAATCGACTGTTTGACAACGCGTTGTCAACTCGTCGATCCCGGCGGGCGACTAGTGGATACAAGTGGTCGACTTGTCGATGGTGAATTAAAAATTGAAGTGAGCGAAGGTCTCCATAATGTTAGACTTATAACATTTGCATATAAAGTGCAGAGCTATTTATTTGACTTACTTTTAGGACATCAGACCAGGCCTTGACGCGTCTCAGGAAGATTACAGCCTGTTTTGTCTTGTTGATCTCTTGGACCTTGTCGGATACCACCAGGGGCAGTTCTGGAATCTTCTCAATGATGTGACCTGTGAATTTATGTTAGCGTTTCAGGCGTCATAATACAGCTTATTTGTTGAATCGGAGAAATAATAGATTAATGCTACACAGTGGCGTGCACTTCATACATGCACAAAAGCACTGCATACCCAAATTATTTTATATAAGTCATATTAGTGGGAAAATTTCCATTTTATGCCATGTACCTGCTTTTTGCATACCCTGGTCAAAAACCCTGTGCACGCCACTGATGCTACATTGGTATAGATATACTCTATTTTTTCCAATTGTATTGAATACAATAAAATTTTAATGGAAACATTAAGTATGTTATAAAACGTGTTTTTTTAAGAAAAATTTACAAAGAAAACTGTTTAACAAACTGCAAAATTACTTTACATCACAGTTTAAATATTATCATGTCATTCCTAACATTTCAACACAATTTGCTAAACACAATATTGCATCTGTGTCGGGAAATAATTCTGTACCCTGCCGTAGTGACTCCTATTTTAACTTGATAATCAAAATAAGTAAGGTCACAGGGATAGGCATGAGTATACCCAGGGGGGCAGAGGACAGGCTCCCCTGGAAATCTCGCAGAAAATGTATGAACCATCTTAAAAAAATGTGGTTTAAAGGCGGCCAAGTTACAAACAGACATGCCTGAGAGTTCTTGATAACGTTCTCAAGAGCGTGTGAAGTCTACCAATCCGCACTTGGCCAGCATGGTAGACTAAGGCCTAAAACCTTATTGTTTAGATGGGAGACCTGTACCTTGCAGTGGGCCAGTAATGGTTCGCCAATGATGACTTCCGCACTTCACGCAGTGTGGTGGACTAAGCGACTTACTTTGATGTTCAAGGAGAACATCTAGAGAAATTCTGCACGCATGACAGTTTCCATTACTTTGCCAAAGGGGCGTGAAGTTTAGCAATCCGAACTTGGCTAGCGTCGCGGCCTTCGGAGACCTTCTCATTCTGAACCGTGCCCTTGTCTCCTTCGTCTGTACCTTGGCCTTTTCCGAACTTAGTTGGTCTGGAACCGTCCGTTGTACGTAATGAATCGTGCCCTGTAGTGGACCTGTACCTTGCAGTGGGCCAGTATGTCTCGCCAATGATGACTTCCGCACTTCACGCAGTGTGGTAGAATTCTGCACGCATGACAGTTTCCATTACTTTGCTAAAGGGGCTTGAAGTCTAGCAATCAGAACTTGGCTAGCGTCGTGGTATACGACCTAAGACCTTCTCATTCTGAATCGTGCCCTTGTCTTCTTCGTCTGTACCTGGGCCTTTTCCGTACTTGGTTGGCCTGGAACCGTCCGTCACGTAGTGGACCTGTGATGGGGTGATGATGAAGACTCACCCCTAGCTTGCACGAGGGCTGGCACACCGGCGGCAGCGACGGCGGCGGCAGCTGCCGCTCTGCGTTGACGTAGATTGACGCGGCGATGCCAGCGTCGCCACGGCTTGGTTGGCGCGAACATGCGACCACCTCGGCACATGTTACCGAACGCACCCTGACCGGACCTGGGAGAATTAAACTGGTTTAGTACATCCCTGGGCAGAGTAACGCCATATTATAATATGAAAATTAAGCTTAATTTGCTGTACTCCGCGAACTGAAACAAACAATACAGCTATCCAATATTTAGAGTAATGCCATTAAAGCCTTAGTAAAAATAAGAGGATTTTTTATAGCATACTAGCCCCTGCCCACGACTTCGTCTGGGTGGACTTCAGAATTATTTCCAAAGCTTAGTTCGTTAACAATTTTTAATCCTACCACGGAAACTATTTGAGGGATATGTATAGAAAGTACATGTCCTTTTCCATAGCATAGGTGACGTGCATAATTTGACGGCCGACTGGCGCAGTGGGCAGCTATCCTGTTTTCTGATTCTATGGCCGTGGGTTCGATTCCCACAACTGGAAAATGTTTGTGTGATGAACATGAATGTTTTTCAGTGTCTGGGTGTTTATCGGTATACTATAAGTATTACATCAGTTATCTCAATACCCATAACAAAAGCTAAGCTTACTTTGGGGCTATATGGCGATGTGTGTATTGTCGTAGTATTTATAGCAAATATCAAAGCTATCTGCCCGCGGATTAGCTCGTAAACAATTTGCAATTTTCCAGCGGGAACTACTAAGAAATAATCGGGATAAAAGGTAGCCTATGTTCTTTTCGATGTCAAAGGCTACATGCATGCCAAATTTCATCCAAATCCGTTCAGCCGTTTTGGCGTGATTGAGTAACAAATATCCACACTTTCACAAAATAAGTAGGACTAGCGAACCCGAAATTCGTTATTCTCGCCTGATAAGCATTGCACCTTAAATATGATATTTCAATCTAATTTTGTAATACTAACAGAAGTGCCTCATACGTCTGTACGGGCCCAATTATAGGTTCTTTATTAATACCAATTAATAATATTTAAAAAAAAAAATTTTTGAGTGTTTGTATTCCATATGTCGACACACCACCAGCAGAGTACCAAGTGATGTTTCCTAAAGGAACTTTGATATACCCCTAAAATGTACCTGGAAAGCTAGGGAAAGCACGACCAGGAAGAGTTCGGGGAAATAGATACAAAAATTATACGGCCAAGATGTATAACAAACCTTTAGAAATTTGTGTTATTTAAAACAAATATTAAATCATTTTTTATTTTTAACTAATCGGTAATGAATTAACATTACATTTAGAAGCTTCTGTGTGTGCGTGTGAATTATACAACGCGTAACGGAATTACGAAACGAACGAACGAATTACTGTAGAATCACCATGTGATTTTACATTCATAAAATCACATTGTACAAATCACAATGTTTTGCGAGTGGGAATATCTTTCAATAAAAATTTGGCAATTACTCAAAAACTATTATGTTTTCGGTTTGACAGAAAAGTCTCAGAGACAGTAAATCATGAAGTCTCTGAAGTATAATTTCGATATTCATCTACACATTGTATTAATTTCGTATTATCTAGGCCCTACATTTTTTCTGTTGCCATCGTCCACCGTGCCACCGTTTATATAGTTATTTCTGCAAAAAATGAAAGACTGAGGAAAAAAATGTAAAACAATTTTTTTCATTATCCTGAAGTCTAGTGGAGATCACAACAGATTGGCAACAGTGAGTGTGACTTTAAGACGTGCATAGCTATAGCTGTTAATCATAATAAGAAAACCCCTAATTACAATTTGACGGCCGATTGGCGCAGTTTGCAGCGATCCTGCTTTCTGAGTCCAAGGCCGTGGGTTCGATTCCCACAACTGGAAAATGTTCGTGTGATGAGCATGAATGTTTTTCAGTGTCTGGGTGTTTATATGTATATTCTAAGTATTTATGTATTTTATTTATAAAAATATTCAACAGTCATCTTAGTACCCATAACACAAGCTACGCTTACTTTGGGGCTAGATGGCGATGTGTGTGTTGTCGTAATATATTTATTATTTTATTATTATTATTTACAATGTCAAAGTAAAAAATATCTTTCAAATTCATATTTCATTTATTAGCCTATCATAAGTAGGCCTAGTTTATAAGCACTTTTGAAACATCAAGTCAGTCTGTTTGTAGTGACTCTACCACTGGTTCGGAAGGCAGATTCCACTGAGAAGAGCAGGCAGGAAACTAAGCAGATTGCTCTTTTCCAACATCATTTTATAGTTTAAGAATCTTTAGAATTTTTCTGTTTTTTGAGAGATGAGAGCGGAGTGGCCTGCTTCCAAGCAGCCTTGTCGTTAAGGTATTTATCAATCGTGTAGTAACTACGATTGGTTGAATGTGTTTCAATATATTGCTTTATTCAAGTAGACACTTATATTGTGTAAATTACATGATAAATTTGTACATGGTAGTGAGATGATGGCGATAACCATATTCGTAAACTTCTGCATCCATCGAAACATCCTGGTCTCAGAAGAAGCCCACAACAAACTTAGCAGTGTTCTGTTTTGTTATCACGATCTGAGCCACCTGGTTAGAGCAATAAGTCACACTATAAGCTTGTCTTTAATACAAACTTTGAACTTTTTAAGGGGCATCTCCAAGAAGGCAACGGGTAGTTTATTGTTTATGTAACCTAGTAAATTGCACTGCAAGTTTATTCTTACCCAATTGTGGGGTAATATATCTTACCTGTGAGTACCACCACCTCGTACACGCGGAATACGCGCTACGGCACGGCCGGTACCCCATGACTCGGCACTGGTTTGGTGACCTGGCAACAAGATATTTCTGGTTAGTAAACGGAGAAAGGTATAGAATACGGAGAACCGATGGATATTGTTGCCCCAAGTTGCTGGAACTGGGAGACACAGAAACTCGTAACAAAGTAGATAAAATTACAACAAAAAGTAGCAGGGAGCCGTTGGACCCAATAAAGCAGGGCAATAGGTTTACCCCCGTTTATTATTACACATATATTATTTGGATATTATTTCCACTGCAGATTCTCCTGTTGTTTGCGGAGTATAGCAAATTAAGCTTAATTTTCATAATATATTATGGATTTCCGCAAAGTATCGCCCTGCTTCTATCCAATGTTTTTAGTTTTGTTGTTATAGCAGAAATACAAATAGATCTGTGAAAATTTAAAGTCTTTAACTATCACGGTTCATGAGATACAAACTGGTGACGGACAGACAGATGTATGGATAGAGTCCAGTTTTACACTTTCGGTATTGAACCCTAAAATCTAATACATATATAGCCTTAAAGTAAACATGTTGTGGCAAATTTGCACCCGTGCCAATCATAAGAATGACCCAGAACGCCATATCATCACAATAATATTGCACTGTCCCGCAGTAACACTCAACATCATGGCAAACATGCTGAATGTGGACATGCAGTGCAACCAGATTCTTTGCCCCCTGAGGGAAAGAAGTGGGTTTAGTAAATACCGAATCCAGAAATAGGGAATAAAGACAAAATAACTTCAAATGGTTCAATCTTCAATATGTGCAACCTCAATATACCAAATCAACATCAACAATAAATAAAAAAAAAATAGGGAAAAGGAAAGGTGTGTTATATTGAGGTCACTAATTGTTCATCTTCAGGAGATGATAACTTTAAAATGAATAATTGTTCATTGTAAAGTCAACATCTCCTGAGGATGCTCGCGTTTTGGGACGAAACATGAGTGTACCCTACATTGCCGAAGATCTGTTCAGTGTGGAGTATAAAGATTGAAGGAATTATAAACTACACAATACAGATTCTCTTGCTTTTCGAGCAAATTAAGCTTATTTTTCATAATATAAGATTTCTAGGACTATGACTCACCAGCCTCCTTGTTCACGCAGTAGGGCTGGCGTGCGTTCTTGGACATGGAGACGTGCACATCGTTGACCAGGTCCGGGCGGATGGGCGCCTTGAACACGAACGGGAGCGGCACGGATGCATCTGCCACCTTCTCACTCTTCTCCGAGTACACCGACACGAGCGGTCGGGCAACTGATAGACTCTGCAAAGACATTCATAATTACAGTACAATAAAACGCTGATAGCCCAGTGGGTAGGACTTTGACTTCACTTTCGAGGAGGCGAGTTTGAATCCCAGCAAGCACCTCCAACTTTTCCAAGTAATGTGGGTTTCTAGCAATTAAAATACCACTTGTTGTTCAACGGTGAAGAAAACATCGTGAGGTAACCAGCATGCCTGAGATTTCTCCTGGGCGAGCGTGGTGGACTACGGCCTTAACCCCTTCTCATGGTGGGAGAAGACCTGCGACCTGTAGTGGGCCAGTAATGGGTTTGATATGATGATGTACCGCAGACTAATCAAAATTACAATGGCCACAGGAATAACAGATGTCCCCAGACAAATTAAAAGGCTAAAATGGTGCCAGAATGGCCATGTGGTCCTCTGAAAGAAAAATGTAGTAGTGTGTAGTTGTTCTCACAGCTGGTTTTTTATTTCTCTATGTAAACACCTAATGTAATAGTTGCAGATAGGCATGGAGGACAAACTTCTGTGGTTTTTTTTATTTGATAAATAAATAAATAAAAAAACTTATTGGTTTTGTATTCCATATGTCGACACACCACTAGCAGAATACCAAGTGATGTTTCCTAAAGGAACTTTGATATACCCCTAAAATGTACCTGGAGGGCTAGGTGTCGCACAACCAGGAAGAGTTTGGGGAAATAAACACTAGAAATATTCATTTTTAATTTTAAATTATGCAACCTCTCAAAAAACATGCAGTTTTAAAAATAAAAACTAAGAACCTACCTATGTTCAGATGTCGAAATGAAGTATTTTTAAATGATACCTAGCAACATTTAGATTTAGATGCATTAACCATAAATTAACAATGATTGCCGCTTCTGCAAAGTAACTATTCACAATTAGCAGATAACTTCAACAATGTGAGACAGCTACATAATAAATGAACCACAATATGTTGGTCATAGAGTTACTTAAAATAAATGAACTTTGCCTAAGATAAATAAATAAAATTTATACTACAACAAGACACACATTGCCATCTAGTCCTTAAGAAGAAAAGTTGGAAGTTCTTCTAGAGAGACTGAAGAATATGAACAAAATGTCTAGTTTTATCATGCTACCCTAATGTGGATCAACTGACCAGGCTTAACAAACTTGTAATGACAACAATACAGCAAAAGATTTATTATATATAAATCTTATCTTTTAGTGTAGTTATTTTGCATCTAGAGGTCTATTAACATAATGTCTCAGTATGTGTCCAAATATTCATAATTTGAAAGGTGCCACAATGAGAAGTGTGACAAAACAAACCATAAATATTCTGACTTTCAATGTCATAAAATAATCAATCCACTACAGAAAAGACTGAAGGATTTAGGTGGTCCACCGTAGTAGCTGAGTGAAGATTGGTACTTAACATGCCTTTGGGTACATTAACAATCAAGTATGCAGGCAAAATGCTTTCCTTCACCGTTAAACTAAGTCACCGGTTTAGCTCATCGAATGACACAAAGTATTTATGATCACAGTGATGCAATTCTATGCGTGCAGTTAAAAAGCTGTTTCATAAATTTTAATGAATATCAGGTGTTTGTGATATTGATAGTTTAAAACGCTCTTGAAGTCATCTTCGCCGACAATCAATAGCTAAACCTCACTTTTAACCACCCAACTAAATTGATTTTTGAATTAAATCAACTGGATAACTTCATGTCATGGCCAGCGGCTATGTGATAAGTTGATGACCGCAATACCTGCCGCTTGGCTAAAAGTATTCAGCTCATAACAGCCGAATAAAAGAAGATATCCGCAATGTGATATTCACAACTTTAGATATGCATACACGTGACTCCTAAATAATCGACACATAATTCAAACCGCACTTTGAAAAGAGAATGCTTTTCGAGTGCATAAAAATTTCCAGGACATAACCTCAACATAACCAAGAAATACAAACATCAAAAAGCCCCTATTTAGGGGAAGTTTTCCTCTAAGCCACGACTAAATTAACTCTGAAAGCATCATTTACAACTCTGCAAACTCGAATTCTTCGAAATAAACAAAGTTAAGGAACGTCAGGTGTGGTTGTATATCATGTGCAAAACACAATTTTTACCTAAATTATTTGACCGAATAGCCTAACGCACCGTCAATTTGGCTCTCCATAACGTTCTGAATAAATGTAACTCACTGAAACTCATGAAATTGTTGATATTTCAAGAGTTTCTTTTAGAAACACGTGGACGGATCACCATGTTACTTCCATGTTATAAACACTTTCACTTTGCGATATTCCATTGTTGAAATGTATTTTTTTACAATTAAAGCACTTTTGAATAGTTACAACTTACCATTTCGCTTTATCAGCGAGGTTATTCCTCCTAAAACACACTATAGGCGGCGGTAAAGACCATCCGCCATGCCACGAAGGAGTAAAAAGACCGGAAGCGTCAGTTTTTCTGACACACTTTAACGACGGTTGCCATATTCATAAATTAATAAAAATATTACTAAAAAGTTTTTTTTTAAATAATGAAAAATAATTACAGCATCTCTCATTCCATTTAATTAAACATTTATTTATAAAAATGGTGTTACTAATTTAAAAACTAACTTTTGTCTTTTGTTTGGCAGAGTTATGACCTTTTAAAAGAGCTGTAAAATAGTCATATAATTTTACTAAAATTTTTTTAGTAGAGTAATTAGAGTTTCTGGACAATAACATTATTAAATAATGTATTCAGTCAAATTTGAAACATTATTATCGTTGTGTTGCTATCAAGTTTATTTATTTATATTATAAAAATATTTTATTTAAAGTTCTTTATTCGTTATTTTGTATGAATCTTTCCAAGCAATCAAATTATTTTTAAATAATGGAAAAGCAAAAGAATGATATTCCTCCCGTAAGCAGCAGCACTATTTCTTCAAGTCGAGATATTCATACGGAACAAGAGGATGATGATGCGTCTTTAAATTCCAGAGAAATATTCGCTCAAAGATTAGATACACCCGATACCCAAACCGAACATATTACGCAAAGAACTAAACAACAAAACGAAGAATCAACTCTTAATGCTGAAACATCTGCAATACCTTTAATCCTAATGAAGCATTTAGAAGTACCAATAACGAATCAACCTTTACGAATATCATCAAATTTACCATCTTCTGTCTCTTTAAATATGCCTCCGTCAAATCAACCACAAACACTGGTCCTTCAAGCACTAGCCCAATTGAACGAGAGCTCGTTAAGGTTAGCTATGGCTGACAAAAGAATCAATAACCTACAAGCTTGGTTTAATACCAAAAACTACTCGGAAATTACGCCTCCAGATTCACTGACAAGTGCTCCTCCGTCTTATTCATTCGTTTTAAGACAAATGGCAGTAAGAAGGAGGCCTCGACTAATGGGAACGTTCATTCCATCCCCATCATACATTCAACATACTCCACCGCCTAATTACACAACAGCTTTTGATATTTACGTTGATAATCCGTTACCACCGCCTCCACCAAGAGTATACAACTTCGGTTTTACACCCGTAACTATTGTTTGTCCTGAATGTGGATACACAGGGATGACTGTTGTGGCGAGCAAGATAACCCTGTGTACGCATTTGTGTGCGGTAACTCTATGTTTGCTATGCTGCTGGATATGTGCTCCATTGCCATACGTTCTAAGATCTTGTAAAGACGTATACCATTACTGTAGAAATTGCAGGAACTTCTTGGGAATGTATTGTCCCACTAACCCAGAAAGCGCCTATGCAGGAAACGCTTGTTAAGAATAATTAAATATTTTAATGCATAAGCATATAATTCTGTATTACAGTTTTAAATAGTATTTTGATTGATTTATGTAGAAAAATATAGTGCATTTCTATCCCATTTGTTCTTGATTCGATAAACTAGGCTTTGTCTTTATCGTAAAATTACTTCGAAATAAGACATCAAGGACCAGATACGAACATAGCAGAAAAGGAACAGGAAGACGTCTTCGGTAAATCTTGTTAATGCTATGAGATGATTGATTGATGTCTGCAGTTAATTCTCAAGAGAAATCTTACGTATCAAAATGTCTTTCAGTGTTGATTGCTGAAGTAATTTTTTTGTTTGGTTATAATAATTATTCTGAGAAGAACAAATTTCAGAACGAATGTTTAGTGTTGCAACGTGTTTCGAGTCATAGATAATAAAATATACGATAATAGATTATATTTGATATTTTTTAATTGCTATGAAAGAGATGTTTATATTTCTTAACTGAAATAATATCTCCATGATAAACTAAACCACATTTTCAGTTACATTTTGATGTGCGTTGCCGAATTCACAACATGAAATAGGTTACATTTACAAAATAAGCAAGGTCGCCAAGAAATAAGAATGAAATGTGATTTTTACAGAAGCTGCGTTCATGAATAAAGAAAAAGATCTTTCAAATATATATTTCATTGAAACTATTATGTCATTAATGGCAAATATACGCCTTGGAAATTATCTAAGTATTTGCAAAAGGTATAAGATAATGTAATTTATGCGCTAGTTTTTCTAAAATTGCAATTTTTCGAGAATTTAATTTGAACGTGCTCGCTGTCAGTGATTTTTCAGCGCCATCTGGTGACAAATGTCCTCGCCTTGTAAAATTAGAAGTCACAGCCTTCCGCGAGATCCGTGTGTTGCGGAAAATACCTTTTTGGGCGTCCGACCACATGTGTGAATAGTGAACAAAATATGGTTCTTTAGTTATTTCCAGCTCGAAAAGGTCGTTTTCGGTAGTATTTGTATACGTAATCGATCGCCACGGTGCGTCCGGACCGTCGGGTGTGCGTAAAAAGTTGGAACGAGACGACGGAAGTGAATTTTTTCGATGTAAATACGGTCGATCCAGGGTCAATCTGGTGTGAATTTTGTACCGTGCGCATATTTGTATCTATTATAGTTTCGTGAAACTAGTCTAGATATTACATTGTCGAGTACAGTTTGACCTCTGTGTGTGGTAAAAAGTGAATTTCGTGGGATCATCCCGCACCATGCCGTCTTGCTAAGAGGCATGGCCGCGCTCTCGTGATCCTATGTCGGCGCGGAGCGCGCGCCCGGGGTTACATAACGTGGAGAGCGGTATGGCCGCGAGAGTATCGGAGGGCGCGGGGCCCTCGTACGCGTCGGTGCTGAACTTCCGAGGGGGTGACAGCAACAAGGAAAACATCGAAAACATAGAGTCCTCCGAGGAGGTGGCCGATGTCCCTCCGCGGCAAGACGACGAGGAGGAGGAGGGCTTCGTGCCTGTCATATCCCACACGCGGCGCCCGGCTAAAAGCCGTCGCGACCGCGAGCGCAGGGCTGCCCCACGTCCTCAAAAGACCCCTCAATCCCACTCAGAGCCTCAGACGACCACAGAACAGCAGCAAGCCGACGATCAGCCGAAGAAGTTTGTTGAGGCACCAATACCAAAAGTCAACCCTTGGCAGGTGAGTTGCTTTACTCAATTGTAAAATATGTAAACATCACAATGCTAAGCCTTATAAGATTCTTAAGACACCAATAACAATGAGTTTAAAGTTAAGTAGGGTTAAATAACATCATACTTCAATACTATTGAATTATGCGATAATCAACCTATGTTAGTCTGTACAAGCGTTACTCTATAAACATTAAATGAATCAGATTTATTCCTTAGTCATAATGTTTTGCTAATCAATTTATCACCATTACTCAATCAATATGCATAGTATTGACTCTTATTGCATAAGTGTTTACAGACGGTAATACTAATATAACCCTAAAAGTTAATATCAGTGATGGTGTTTTATAACAGATCTTCTAACTATAATATTAGGTTGTAGTATTTATTACTGTTGTATCATAATATTACAACAGGTTATTTATATGAACAATTCACAAGGGCCTGCATTGGTCTTTCCAAGTAAAGATTATTTGAATTTGAGGTTAGATTGCCTGTTGCAACTGTCCTGGTAACTATTATAACTGCCCCAGCTTGCAACTCATCACTTAAGGCGTATTCCAGTTTTAAACCTGGGCTTTATGTCTCTTTCTAGTAATTGTATTGGTTATAAATCCAATAGTTTTCATACAAACATTAATATTATAAATATATTGTGCTACTGTTACTGTGAATATAACTATTCAAGCTCATCATCGTTTCAACCCATTACCAACCCACTAAGGGACATGGGTCTCCTCCCACAATGAACAGAGTTTAAGGATAAGTCCACACTGGCCCAGTACGGATTGGTGGACTTCAAATAGTTTCCATATGATATTTTCCTTCTCCATTAAAGCAAGTGATATTTAATTACATGGTAAATAAACCTATATAAGGTAAATTCTTTGTCAGTGATTGTTGTTGACTTATCTTAAAAGCATTTTGTGATCAAATTGTTGGCATCAGTTCAGTACACCTTAAATAGCTCCTGTCAACATTATTCTTTGTATAAGTGAGACACTGTAACTTCCCAAACCTTCTGTAACCTATGCTACTTCTGTGTTGGAGGTGAAGGTCTGAGCATTATGTTAACTATAGAAGAAGAAGAACTAGCCTATATAACCTTCCTCAAGAATTTGGGCTCGGAATAGCTCATAAAAGATTGTCAACATACTCTTCAGTGTTATTATTTGATAAAATAAGATGATATTTGTACTTTGTTATATATTGCAGTGTCATGCCAAGTTTGAAATAAAAGGTATTCTACTTGATATATTTCAGAGAATGTGCCCAGGAACTATTCAACTTGAGGAACTATTGAACTGTGAGACATCATAATCATTTGCACCAATGTAGTTGATATCCCATGGACGTCTTGCTCTCTCATTTCTAATTCACATCACAAAAGTCAGTAGGTAGGTTTACTCTACAGTCATGGGCTTGTAGAGTAAACCTACTTCAAATAAATGAATTTTGAAAATACAAATTCTACAGTTAATAGGCATCTTCTAGACAAGCACTCCATCCTAGATTGCATCATTACTCTCTATCAGTTATTATTGCAGACAAGTGCTAGCAAATATATGTATATATATATATCTATATATATATACTAGCTGACCCCATCACCATCTGTTGGGTTGATTTGTGAATCAAAACCGTCCAGGGTGCCACCCAAACGCATACCACAAAATTCATTCAAATTGGTCAATCCTTCTAGCAGGAGTTCAGTGACATACACACGCACACGAGAAATATATGTGTAAAGATATGTAAAAAAAAAGAAGAGCACACATGCCTTTTCATTTCCAATGATTACTGTATGCCTGCCCTGAAACAAAATAGAACCCCACCTAGTTTTGGTCAGACAGAAGTAAATTATTATTAATTTCTTTATCAGACAACAAAGATTCATTATGCAACTTGCATTTCATTATGAAGCATTAAAAAAGCAAACTATTTTATCACTTAAAGGAATAACAACCTGTGCAGAAGTTTCCGCATTAGAAGGCTATGCATTCTATTTGCTGTATTGGATTCTATTTGGAATATTATTCTTGCAGTGTTTTTAATACTGTTTTAACTGGCTTGGAATTGACCACCAGTTCAGTGTTACTATTCAAAGGCATTATACTGAAGAGGCACTCAGTTATCAGTATGGCATAACTTGTGATACTCAGTGGTTCAACGAAACAGTATGCTTAATCTTTATCTGTGCAAATAGATAAAACTGTATGGATGAGTGATTTCCAAATAGCCTTCTAGTAATATGATTAATTGAATGATAGCATAACCCTAAATCACACATAAAAACTTCTTGATTGCCTGCCGGTTTGTCCAGGTATGTTACGAAATATTAAAGCTATTTAAAGTTTGTAAGAAATAATCTAGGCTCCTTTTCAGGAAATCTGGCTCCACTTTATTGTATGCGGCTAAAATGTTGATAATGCCTAAGTCTAAAGATTTAATATGAAATGTTTTTATTCCAATACAAGCCCAAAATTAACTCTATATTTCTTGCTTGTAATGGCATCTGGTGGTAAGCGACATTCTTCTTCCTCTCCTTCTTCATTGTCTTCTTCTTCTTCTGCTCCTTCTCACTGTTCTTCACTTCTTCTTTTGCTTCTTCTTCGGCTCAGGTTTGGGTGGACACTGGTATAACATCAAACAGTTACGATCTAATGTGCTGCAGCTGTCTAGATCTCCCAGCAAGTATTGGTTGCAGCCAGGAACAGCAATAGTTTCATCGCTCTAAGAAATGTAGCATCTTCTGGATGTATTATACAACGTGTAACAGAATAACCAAATATTATTGAAGGATGCATAAGTATATTTCATAAGAAATCACCCTGTAAAAATTTTAAATCAAAAACAAATTTATTTTTCCATACAAAAAAATTCAGAACATTGTAAGTGTTTACTTATGGCAACCCTATTGAAGATAAAGACTGACACGCGCATAGTACCTACTACATAGACTTTAGGCTTATATCATCACGCTAAGACCAAAAAAAGCATAGTACCAATACCATAGTACTAGTAGTTTGGAGTTCCTAAGATGGTTCCAGTGTACAATCTGTTGGTGAGCCGAATAAATAAATAAATAGAAATGTTCAAAAGCGGGAGTTTTTTTCTCCTTTTGCGAGCTTTCGCTGCGTGCGCAGCATAAACGGTTAAAGTATCGATAAAATCCTGTATGACATAATTGTTCCCAAAAAAAGGTCTGCGACAGCATTTGTATGTCTATCTTTTAAGGTTGACTTTTACGCGGACGAAGTCGCGAGGGACCGCTAGTAATTTATACGGCAGAACAACGTTGGCCTTTCTACATCATCATCATATCAACCGATAGCCGTCCACTGCTGGATATAGGTCTGAAGGGAGTTCCAAATTGCACGGTTTTGTGCCGCTTGGGTCCGGGGGCTCCCCGCGACGCGCTTGATGTCGTCTGTCCACCTCGTTGGCGGTCGACCAACGCTGCGCTTAACAGTGCGGGGCCGCCATTCCAGCACCTTGGGACCCCAACGTCCATCCGTTCTCCGAACTATGCGCCCCGCTCGCCGGGTCAGCTAATATCTTATAAAATTAAATATCGCGACACCAAAAATTCTAGTGCTCAGACCTTGATACATCACAATTATGCGATTTCATAACATTTTACATTCATTCGATACAGTCTCATGATACATTCGTCTTGCGTAATTATCTTGTCGGTCGGTGCGTTCGCCTTTCGTGTGCCCCGCTCTTGACAATTTTATTATTTTTATTGATCAGTCGCTGCGCTCCGCGGGTTTACACGCGTAAGTTTTGATTCCGATGCAATATCGGAAAAGCAAACGTGACAGTAAGATATTTGGTACGCCGTATTCCGCCACGCTTGCCAAGCGCGTATTGGTAGACTTCACAAGCCCTTGAGAACGTTGTAAAGAACTCTTAGGCATGCAGGTTGACTCACGATTTGGATTGCGAATCCTCGTAGCTTAAGTTTAAGTTTAAAATTTCACTTACTTCAACTGTGAAGGAGAACATCGTGAGGAAACTTGCATGCCTGAAAGTTCTCCATAATGTCCCAAAGGTGTGTGGAGTCCACGAATCCGCACTGGGCCAGCGTGGTGCACTACGGCCTTAACCCCTTCTCATTGTGGGAGGGGACCCGTGCTCTGTAGTGGGCCGGTAATGAGTTAATACGATGAGCCTATTTGAATAAATAAATGTTAGACTTTGACTTAGACTGGCAAAGCCGCGCCCAACACAAAAGTGCCAATGTAAACACATTGGCGTGCAGTTTTGTGTTGCTTTCAATTGATTCAAATTGTTTAACTCATTTACGTAAGCAGTGACCTAACAGTGCCGCTTTTATATCCGTGTTAATTATTGTATTTAACGAATTCCTTAGGTAACTAATTATTATATATATATTATGTTTTATTTTATTTTTATCGGAACAGCTATTTTTTTTTGTCAGGTCGCAAAACTGACAGTCAACGTGGTGTAGAGTTTAAGGCTTGAAGAAATTATAAATTACACCATACAGATTCTCCTGCTGTTCGCGGAGTATAGCCAATCAAGCTTAATTTTCATAACATATTATGGATTTCCGCAAAGTAACGCCTGCTTCCATCCAAAAATAACATGTAATCTTTCTACGCTCCTTCAGTGAAATCATTTTATAGAACCCAAGTCGCGAGTCGTATGCGTAAAATTTCTTACAATTTAAATCCATGTATGACATGTGATATAAGAATCTTCTTTGGATGCGTTCAATTTTATCCGAATACACTTGATGCCCCGGGCTCCATACCGTGCTACAATATTCAAGAATACTGCGAACAACACTGTTAAAGACAACTATTGATAAACTTAAAACGAGTCCCGATAACTTTGATGCCTTAGAGGTTAGGTGTTTTACATGTTCGCGAAAACTTAATGCAGAATCTATTATAACATATAATGTAGCGGTAAGTTAAATATGATTTAGTGGCTTTAACAGAGCGGCTTAGTTGCATTGACCACAAAGCTCTTTAAATAAAGATAAAAAAAAGTGTTTAGTGTTTACTAAGATAGCTGATGAATATTTTTATGAATATAAATAGAAACACCTGGACACTGAAAAACATGCATTCTCATCATACTTACATTTTTCCAGTTGTGGGAATATCGAACCCACGGCCTTCGACTAAGAAAAGAGTGTCGCTGCCCACTGCGCCAACCGGCTGTCTGAAAGATTGCGAAGTTCCTCGGCGCACTCTTCAATAAACAATAGCAAAGCGTTTAATAGCGCGTGGTTAGTATGACATGGCTTGTACTTGACCGACTTAAAGAAGCCGCGCATGAGCCAAATCGCAAGATAGGTGCAACCCGAAGATATTTGAACCAAATCCAAAAAACAAAGTAAGCAACAGACCGTATTGGTGGTGCAATTGAATGACCGCACCGCATCGTCACAGTGCTGTTACTTACAGTAGGCAAATTTATGCTAGCACAAGAACGGCTCGCGCGGCCGAAAGACAAAACATATATCCCCTTATTGTACAACGTGTAACCGAATTACGAAATAATGTTGGATGCATAAGTATATTTCACAAGCAATCACCCTTAAAAAATATTAAATAAATAGAAGCATATTTATTTTTTCATACGTATTAATTTAAAACATTGAAAGTGTTTACTTATGACAGCCCTATGGAAATTAAAAGACCGACACGCGCATAGTCAGTAGCGTGCATAGAGGGTATGCAGATGATTTAAAATTGAATAAAATCTCCAGTATGAGTTATAAATACTTGAGGGTAGTATTTTTATAACTCTTACAATGCCTCTGCTTTAGTTTTTTATAGCTTGGACTGGAGATTTTCTTCATTTTATACCCTGTGCATACCCTCTATGAACGCCAGTGCGCAAAGTACCTATGTATAGAGTCACATGCATCTGTACTCTTACAAGCAGGTGAGACTGCAGTCGAGGGATAACGGATTCTTCTATTAATTTAAAATGACATTGTGAGATGGTGATAACAAAAAAAAAACACCCGGCTAACTTTGCTGTGGGCTTCTTCTTAGACCAGGGCGCGTTTGGAACCCTCGTAGCTTTAGTTTTAAGTTTACGAATGTGGTTATCGCCATCATCTCGCTACCGTGTAATTCTTATGTACGCATCAAAAGTGCCACCTATGAGCCTACTTGAATAAAGATATTTTTGACTTTGACTTTGGATTGTATAATGAAGTATACAAAAAAAAACGGATATTACTTTCACTTGTGCTCCAATGCTCGGAGAGTTGATATATGTATAGCGGTCGGAGAAGAACAAATTATATCCTTTCGCGAGAGCCCTCTAGTCGAGCAGTGGACTTTGTTATAGGCCTTGGATAAGATTTGACGAGAAGAGAAGGATTTGTCGGCCGATTGGCGCAGTTTGCAGCGATCCTGCTTTCTGAGTTCAAGGCCGTGGGTTCGATTCCCACAACTGGAAAATGTTCGTGTTATGAGCATGAATGTTTTTCAGTGTCTAGGTGTTCATATGTATATTATTCATAAAAATATTCAACAGTCATCTTAGTACCCATAACACAAGCTACGCTTACTTTAGGGCTAGATGGCGATGTGTGTATTGTCGTAATATATTTATTTATTTAAGACTAGCTGTTGCCCGCGACTTCGTCTGCGTTTGATTTTGTTTTTTGATGTGGCATTAAATTTAGTAGATCTTAAATAAATTAAAGTCTTCAGTATCGCTAAGCCTTAAATGCTGATGTCCGCTGAGGAGTTCTGTCTTCTATCTCCAACCACAGTTAAGCAAAATTAAACACGTATCATAACCCCTATAGTACAAAAATAATTATTTAAATCGGTTATAATTTGTCGGAGTTATGGTGCAAAATCGTCAAACACTCATCCCCTCTCCCAAAGGAACCGAGCTTAATGTCGGGATAAAAAGTATCCTATATTACTTGTAACACTTCCAAGAATATGTGTACAAAGTTTCATGAGGATCGGTCTAGTAGTTTTTGCGTGAAAGCGTAACAAACAAACTTACATTGATATTTATAATATTAGTAGGGATGATTTTTTGCCAGACAGCTGTCTACGCTGGCCATCGGATTTGTGGACTGCACTCGCCTTTGAGAACATTATGGATAACTCTATGCGGTATATTGAGTTTTAAACAACTTTGAAAAACTTTGAAAACTTGAGGTGTGTGCCGGGGTTCAAACTCGGCTCCTTAATAGTGAAGCCGATGTCCTAACCACTAGGCTATTACCGCTCATAATTACTTATCAAGTTAAAAATAATATCTCTCGCACACCCCGTAATGTTTTTGTTCACCGTTTCAAGCTGATATTAAATGGCTTGAATTAAAAGAAAAAAGTTTGTGTACTTATACGTCTAGTTGACGTACACGCGTTAGAAGTTATAATTCTTTGGCGTAACAAGATATTTTTTTTTTGTCTTTCGCCTTAATCTACGTTTGTAGAAAAAACGACCCTAACAATAAGAAACAAAGGTATTTAATACATTAAAAGTTTTATTTCAAAACATTATCTTGTTAAATTAAGTTTATTTAAATATCATTAAAAAAAATTATACATAATTAAAGAGATGGACATTATAAACATAATTAAACTTGGAATACACTGAAGAAGTGTACACTGTCAAACCCTATTGCTAACATCACGGTGTCGCTTTTTTGTGACGGTGTAAAAATTTACTCTCGTAATATTTCCCTTACGCGCTACCATCAAAAAACCGTGAGGGAACCTGCATGCCTGAGAGTTCTCCATAATGTTCTCAACAGTGTGTGAAGTCTATCAGCGTGGTAGATAGACTACGGCCTTAAACCCTTTGAAATACCAGACCGGGAATGGGTTGTCGATGATGATGACCCCCTAATAGTAATCGACTGTAGTGCTTGATAATGTCGACGTGTCATTCTAAACACTCAAATTCAAAATTCATAATTTCTTTATTCATGTAAGACCTATCACAGGCACTTATGAAGCGTTCATACATATATGTTTACATAATTGTAAGGGGATGTTGATAACTTCGTTCGCCAACTTAAACCTAAAGCTACGAGGGTTCCAAACGGGCCCTGGTCTAAGAGCCCATAACAAACTTAGCCGGGTAAATTTTTTTTTTGTTACCACCATCTCACTGTTTATTAATATTAAGCTATGAAGCTAGAGCCATTCACACCCAAGCTTTTTTATCGTTTAAGTTATCCTAAATATTATAATAGGAAAACTCACTCACTGTTCTGTTTTATACAAAACGTACTCTTGTGATGTAGGTCAAGTTCGCAGAATCGATATCGCTGAGATAGGTCCGGGTGTGTTGCATTTGACGAAAATAATAACGTGCTGTTGATGTAACGCAAAGTCGCACTGGGCACATCATTAGGGCACATCTTGCTAATGTTGGTTGATGAGGACCCGGCGGAATATTTTACTTTATAATATAAAAGAGAAAGTGTTTGGGTATGTTCCGTATAGGCTCCGAAACGGGTGGACCGATTTCAATGAAACTTTCAGGGAATCTCCGGATTGACCTGGCGAGTAATCCTGTAAAGTTTGATCGGAGCACTCCTATTTTTGAACTGTCAAACTGTCAAATACAGCTAGATAATGATCTTCACCCGCTCGAGAAGAGAATAGAGGAGAATGAATACGGAGAGAAATAAATGTTTAATATATTATGAGACTTAAATTAAAAATTTAATGATGTAAGTTTATTGTTTAAATAAAATAAAACAAAATCTAGTACTTCATAAAACTAATTAACGAAATATTGTTGTATATTATGAACAGTAAATAGAAATGGACTATATACTTGACGGTATTGAGCCTTACATCTAGCTGTAACCATGACCTTGAGATGGGGCGGGAAAATCGATGTCAGGTACGACAGTGATCTCGACTATACATCTAGCGAGACTACGTACATCGCTCTGTCAAACAATCTATCGCCTATACAAATTAATCATATTGAAGAGTCTTTTTATAATGATAAAGAAAAGAAAGAAGAAAAAAGTGAAATTGAAGTTATCATCACTGAATACGGCTTACTGAAATACTAAGTGAGCGAATGTAGTGTGGTGACTACAAATCATGAAAACCGCCACTATTCCAACCCAAATATCATGGCGAATATTGACGTTTTATTTATTGAAAATAAATACCAATCTGTTAGAATAATAATCTTTTTTTTTTTTCATAATTATATCATGAGACAAAAAAAAATCTAAGCGATTCTTTTTGATGCCTTTATAATATCGCTTGCGTTGACGGCGAAGGTTAATAAATGATCGTGAGGAAACCTTTATCCCTGAGAGTTCTACATATGTTCTGAAGGGCGTGTGAAGTGTACCAGCGTACCGCGAGTAATAGCTGTAAAGGGTTGATGATGATATTAAACCAACTTAAAAAAACACACACACGCACGCACGCACGCGCGCGCACACCGACACCCACACACACACACCACGCTGACCCAGTGCGGATTGGTGGACTCCGCACACCATTGAGAACAGTATGGAGAACTCTCAGGTATGCAGGTTTCCTCACGATGTT
Source organism: Pararge aegeria (assembly GCF_905163445.1). Classification (NCBI taxonomy): domain Eukaryota; kingdom Metazoa; phylum Arthropoda; class Insecta; order Lepidoptera; family Nymphalidae; genus Pararge; species Pararge aegeria. Next base: position 5,402,482 of record NC_053206.1, on the reverse strand, counting down.
TTCCTTCACCGTTGAAGCAAGTGATATTTCAATTACTTTAAAACGCACATAACTCAGAAATGTTAGAGAAGCGTACTGGGATTCGAACTCGGCCTCCCGAATGGGCAGTCGAGCTCCTGCCCAATGCGCTATCACCGCTTTTGTATATATAATATATAATTGGACTGGTAGAATTAATTTTTATTCACTATTCGTATTTTTACACGTAATTCCAGCATATTATTGAACTGTACTTTGAAAACGGTGCTAATCGTTTATCGCAGATTAACTACATTATAATTCGACTTATCTAAATGTTATCTTAATAAGTAAGCCACTTATTATTTTACCAGCGGATTTTATGTTTAAACTAACGGTCCCTCGCGACTTCGTCCGCGTATTAGTCAACCTCGTAAGATGGCCATATGCTGTCGCGGACTTTTTTTTAGAACTTTTAAAGGGGAATTCCACCAAGCCGCACTGGTCCAGCTTGGTGGACTACGTGCCCTGTAGTGGGCCGGTAATGTGTCGATATGATGATGATACATACATGTGTTGTTTGGTCTGCATTTGTTTACATTAGACCTAGGTAACAACTTGTGCTCTTCACTCGATAGTTTGTGAATATTCAATATTTAACACAGATACTCTACTTCTAACTACACTGTAATGTAAGGTCAGCAACAGCGCGTGAAATAAGACTCCATCGTGCGTACTCGCAGCGCATTCTTCATTCACCACTGGTTCAGATCGCTAAGTGTAGTGATATACAACGTGTAACGAAATTAAAAAAATACTGTTGAAGGATGCATAAGTATATTTCATAAGGAATCACCATGTAAAGATATTTAATTAAAAGAAACATATTTATTTTTCCATACAAACTAAATCAAAACATTTTAAGTGTTTACTTATGGCAACCCTATTGAAGAGTTAAGTTTACTTAACAATTGTTCATTGTAAAGTCAACATCTCTTGAGGATGCTCAGGTTTCGGAGCGAAACGTGCGTAGAGGGTACATTGCCGAGGATCTATTTGGTGTGGAGTATACGGATTGAAGTAATTATAAATTACTCCATACAGATTATCCTGCTTTTCGCGGAGTATAGCAAATTAAGCTTAATTTTCATAACCCTATTGAAGATAAAAGACCGACGCGAGCATAGTGGGTACCTACGCTACGCTACGCTAAAGGGACGGGACTCACTTGATTTTACTTTTGCAAGTGATGTTAGAGCTTTCTTGAAATAAAAACGATTGCAACGGTTTACTCAAAAACTTTTAGAGTTTCGGTTTCACAAATAAGTCTCAGAGACAGTAAATAATGTACATCTAAATCCAGTGAAGTACTATTTCGGTTTTCATTTACACGTTGTATAAAAAATATAGATGTATATTTTTAACCGCGACCTGGGTATCTGTGACATCGTAGCTCTCAAATGAATGTACCGATTTTGGTGCGGTGTATAGTATGCTTGAAAGCTGATGGGATACATCAAAAAATCGTTATGTACTCTGATTAAGTCGCTTGCTACAGTCAGTTGAACATAATATGACTGAAATTATCGCACTGGCGAGCATCCAGTCTGACGTCACTCGATGTCAACGCCTGCTTGACGTCACGCGACCTTCTGGAGTGGAACTCGCTTGATAATGATTTGTATTTAACACAAATTTTACATTCTATTAATATAACAGTAATAATAGAAATATCGTTAAAAAAAAAAAAAAAACTAAACTCGTGTTATGCGTAATAAGATAACTGAAATGTTGAGAACCCCTGTGTCACGCTTAGCGGCAGAAATAAGCATGGCGGTAGGCGGTACTTCCCCGGACGAGCTCTGCACAAAAAGCGCTAGTACTACTATTTTGACGACCTCCGTGGCGGTGACCTCCAACGGTGAGCGCTGTGAATTTAAGTAGGAGGGCCTGGGTTCGATTCCCCTGCCGGGCAATTTTAAAATTTATAATTTCTGAATTTTGCTCTGATCTGTTCTGGTGGGAGGCTTCGGCCGTGGCTTGTTACCACCCTACCGACAAAGACGTGCCGCTAAGCGTTTTAGTCTTCCGGTGCAATTACGCTACCGTAGATACCGATTAGGGGTATGACTCACCATACATGTTAGCCCGCTACCATCTTAGACTGCATCATCACTTGCAACCAGGTGAGATTGCAGTCAAGGGCTAACGTGTAGTGGAATAAAACAGCATAGCTCTACTACCACTACCGCTAAACCGCGGCTTTGGGGTCTCAAATGCATCAACTTAGTGTCCACATAAGTTTACAGTTAAGAGCAACGGTACAGAAGGGTGATTACGTATCTCGCGTCAGCAATGCGACAGGCGTAATATTTTTTTTTTTTTTTTTTTTTTTTTTTTAATATTAACAGCGGGCAAACGAGCAAGTGGGGCACCTGATGGTAAGTGATCACCGCCGCCCATAAACATCTGCAGCACCAGAGGAGCCACCGATGCGTTGCCGGCTTTTAACGAATTAAAAACTCTTCCATACAATAAATAAACAAAAGTGACGTTTGACAGCAGTGATTTCAAGATTTACGCCTGCCGCAAGCCTGTCGCGAGATACGTTATCACCCTGCGGGAGGTATCTTTGCATGGTTCGAGTAATACATAAATTATTTATTATATTTCCAAGTGTATCGAAAACGCACCCCGATTTATATCAAAATACCCACCAACTCAATTTCATGAACATCATAAAATTTAATTTTAATTGATTCTTGGAAACTAATTATTAATAAAATAATAATAATAAGCGTATTTTTGAAAAAAAATTCTTATCAAATTTAATAAAATATCTTGCCATTTTGAGTTTATACTCGTAGTTATCAAAACTTTAATTATTTACTCGCTTTATAAAATTACTAGCGTACCCAGCCCGCTTCGCCGGGCTAGATTTTGCTTTATTTTATTTAAACAATAAACTTACATAATTAAATTTTTAATTTAAGTCTCATAATATATTAAACATTTATTTCTCTCCGTATTCATTCTCTTCTATTCTCTTCTCGAGCGGGTGAAGATCATTATCTACACACTTGTACACCCAACAATAGAATATCATCATAGTAAATAAAAGCTGTATTTGACAGTTTGACAGTTCAAAAATAGAATCGTCACCAAACTTTACAGGATTACTCGCCAGGTCAATCCGGAGATTCCCTGAAAGTTTCATTGAATTCGGTCCAGCAGTTTCGGAGCCTATACGGAACATACCCACACACTTTCTCTTTTATAAATATAGATTGTAACACTAGTCTAATAATAGCAGAGATACAGTGGCGCGCACTTCATATATGCACAAATGCACTGCACACCCTTAAAATTGTATACAACTTGTATAGAAAGGGACTTTTTCAACTTCATGCAATCTGTCTGCTTTATGCCTTTGCACGCCACTGCAGAGATAGCAACTGCAAAATTGCCAACGCATTCCTGCTCGGTACAATGCACCCCTTTCTCTGAACCCTCAACGGGCAAACGCAGTGTATCCGCGCGACCCCTCTGCTGTAGCATCGACGAGGGCGCCCTTGACATTAAGCGAAGGGGCAACCCTAATGGAGGGGCCACACATTCTCTAAGAGTCCATCGTAAAATTTCGGGAGCCGGTATTCAAAGTCAAAGTCAAAAATATCTTCACTCAAGTAGGTCCATAATATATGGCACTTATGATGCGTACATTACATGAAAAATTTGTAAACGGTCCTCTGATGACGGTGATAAAAACATTAGTAAATTTAAAACGAATGCTACAAGGGTTCCAAACGACTATACACTGTCATTGTTTTGAGATCTTTAAAAGTATCTATCAATAAGTCTTTCGGATCCATTTAGTAGATAGCACGAACAGCCCTCTTCTGCAGCACAAATAGAGTGCTGATATCAGCAGCATTACACCATAGTAAAAGTCCATAATATGACCTAATGCAGTCACAGTGTCTAAAATAGACTTTTGTATCGTTTAACTTATCCTTAATATTAAAAAATTATTTTCTATAAAAGCTTACCTTTTTTATAAACTTTGAACTTGAGAGTCATTTCATAGGATATATAAGGCTCAAAACTTTCATTTGTGGGCTCTCAGACTATAAGATGACAGTTACGTTTAAAAAATCCTTTCGCTTATTAAGCCAGCGGCGCACTTGCAAGTTAAGAGTTTTATATAAACTTTGAACTTGTTAAGAGACATCTCATAGAATATATTGGGCTCAGCACTTTCTGCCCTACCTCCTTCATCGGTGGGCTCTCAGACTATAAGAGGACAGTTACGTTTAAAAATTCCTTTTGCTTATTAAGCTAGCGGCGCTACGTTAAGAATTTAGCCAGTTAAAAAGCTAGGTACTTGTTAATTATTAGGTATATAGGCGCATTAAATAAAAAAATACTCATTATGAAACTAATATAACCTTAATAAATAATAAAGTTTAACAAAGAAATAAAGAGAAGAGTGAGAGAGAATTAGAAGCGGTGATAGCCCAGTGACTTCGACTTCACTTTCGGGGGCGAGTTTGAATCGCACCTCGTATGTGCGTTTTAAGAAATTAAAATATCACTTGCTTCAAAGTTGAAGGTAAACATCGTGAGGAAACCTGCATACATGAGATTACTCCTCAATTATGTTCGTTCGATTCGATTATGTTCGATTACGTTCGATTATGTTCTCAAAGGTGTGACCGACCAGTACTGGGCCAGCGTGGTTGACTATGGCCTCAACCCCTTCTCAATGTGGGAGGAGACCCGTGCCCTGCAGTGGGCAGTAATGGGATGATATAATGATGATGATGATGATGATGATGATGACGACAAAGAATTAAGAAAAATAATACTCGCTCAACTATGGGATGGCTGTGCTTGATGACTTTCATAATTTTTCAAAGCTGCACGAAGACTAAAAAAAATTGGTTGTCTGTAAAGTCGGCTTACTGACGATAGTTGAACGTTGACAACGTCGTAAGAAAATACTGATGGAATGGTTGCATTTTTCAAAAGAAAATTTTAATTTTATTTGTTTGATAGATATTATCGTTGCTATAAACAATTGACACCACATTCACTTTTCACTGCACTACATCCTTGCCGAAAACATGTAAATGTATTATTGTATAGAAGCTGTCCACGCGGACGCATCGCTCACTCGAGTAGGAGAGAGACAGATGTCGAACGCGGAGGCCGGCTGTGCCTCTTTGTCGCTCGTTCCGCGCTCTCGCTTGCACTTCTAGCCTTGAATGGAACGCCTCAGAGCGAGGTAACGCCGCATACGTCATGTTTTTTCGTGCGTGCAGCCGGCTCCATCGAATTATAAGACGTTGTCACGTCAAAAATTATTATTCGTGAATTTTATTGAAGAACAGAAAGAACGATGATATTTGACAAATGCACAATATTCATAATAGACGACGTTCAGTGTTGCAATTAACAATTTCAACAAGCGACTTGTGGTGCACCTGTGTGCCTTCAACAGCGCCAAAGTTGGGAAGCCCTTCTTTAAAAAAAAAAAAAAACCACGTCAACAACGGGTCTTTGATAGTCATCATCGTCATATCAACCCATTACGTACTACAGAGCACATTGAGAAGGGGTTAAGGCCGTAGTCCACCACGCTGGCCCAGTGCGGATTGTTTGACTCCACACACCTTTGAGAACATTATGGAGAGCTCTCAGGCATGCAGGTTTCCTCACGATGTTTTCCTTCACCGTTGAAGCGAGTGATATTTTAATTGCTTAAAAAATTGATTATGATAGAATGCTTTGATAATGATTTATCTAAATTAAGTATATTAAAAACCGTTAATAACACATTCCGTTAATTTATTTTGTGGTCCAATTAGTTACAGATTGGAGGTAATCAAACATGGACGCCATTGTGTGATAACAGAATTCCTGTATTATGTTATTAGCTGTCGCCCGCGACTTCCTCCGCACTAATTTTTGGGTTTTTGAAGATATTTCAAATAAATAGATAAACTAAGTAACAAATATTCGCCGACCTCCCTAGCGCTGTGGTGAGTGTTGGATATTTACTTTGCGTACTTTCATAGTGTGATGTCTTACGGGATCTTATTATGGGGCAAAGCTGCTGATATTGAAACTATATTCATATTGCAGAAAAGAGCTGTACGGTCAATATATAAACTTAAATCACGTGAATCCCTCCGTGAAAAATTTAAAGAAATAAGTATCCTTTCGGTAGCCTCACAATATATTTATAACAATCTAGTATTATAAACTTTAGTAGGATAGCGATGAGGCCACGAAAAGATGCAAATAAACATACCATACAAATATCACTTTATTAATTTACTTTATAAACTATGACAATATGAACTTATCGTTTTACAACCTCGCAATTCACTTCATAACTCTCTCAAAGAACGATCCAACCCGCCAAGACAAAATCCAATTTCCCGCCAAAACTCCTAGCGTCCAGGTAGAATCCAAGCAATTTGATTGGTTCCCGCCGTTATGCGTCTACCGGCGTTAACCAATCGGAGAATGACAACCGATCGTCTCGTTCAAAAATAAGATTAAATTAAAAAAATAACAAAGAAGTGGAAATTATAATGCTATTTAAATTTAAATCCTAACAATCGACCGTCCTGACAACGTGTGCGCCCTCGCACATGTCGCCAGGAGGCATCCTAACAATCGGAACTTGGCCAGTTGTTTCAATCTTGACATAATTTTAACAATTGAGTACCAAAATATGTTATAAACATCCATTATCATCTTACTATATATTTACATATACATTGGAGTTTAATATAACTAACAAAACAACCACAACCATCAATATTTTAGTAAATAATATAGGTAAAGATTATTTTCTAGACCTATTATACCTTTATAATTATATAAATATAATATTATTCATACTACTTCATAAACATTATATAAATCGACTTGATAAGAAAAACAACGATCGATAAATGTTTTTCATCATAAATGTATTCATTATATTTGGGATCCGAACGATCAATTAATCGAATAACCCATTACGACTCATCCCCTGAACGATCGATTTATCAGGGGAAACCCTACAGACATGCCAACAAGACGATCGATTTACTTGTGGCAGTCAGTGGGCATCATACTCTCTCTCTCTATTTAAGTTCCAGGACACGATCCGATCGATTCTCGTGCCTGGCTCTAGTGTTTTTGCTGTATCAGGGCACGATCCGATCGATTCTCGTCCCTGATTCCAGCTACATCAAGACACGATCCGATCGATTCTCGTGTCTAATCTGCAACAATAGAAAAATGGTTGTCTGTAGTTTTATGCATCAAGCGCTTATAAAACACACAAAACAAAACTTGAACATAAAACATTGTAAACTAAAACCAAATAGAACCAACTTTTATCCAATTTTTTTTTTTTTTTTTTTTGCTATATTTTAATCAATCCTCATTATAAGTTACTACTGGTAACCGATCCATTCACCTCAAGGCATAAGCAATATGTATCCATAGCATTATACACGATTGAGTTATCTTAATAAGTTAACCCTTTTGCATAAAGTCGTTTGTTCTTTCATCATCATTTCATCAGCGCCTTTGGAAACAGCATTGAGACAGTACCTCTGATGGTGTCCTACCGGCCGGCGCGGGCGGTCGTTATCTGGATGGTGTTATTCAGTCCCCACTGAATATTTCCAGAATGTTAATCCTAATAATTTGCCAATTCTTTCCACCATATTTCGCCGTCATTGCCTCTAAGGAGTCGAGAATGGTAAGATTGTACCCCTGTACCTACTTTGCCATTCAACCTAGAACTTCCTACTGCGATAAGGGTATGCTTTGTGCCCCTATTCAAGCAAAATAGAGTTAATGTGTGAGAAGTGAAATGGTTACCTTCGTCACTCATAATACTGCCTTAGAGCTCTTATCCCATTTAAGAGGTTGGTATTGCTATCGGGCTTAGTAAAACAAAACTTTGTGCAACCCTCTACAAAAACGAGCATGTGCTAATTGACTTTACGAAGGGTACATGAATGGTAAGAAATGGCATATCTGCTTTAGCAATAGGGTAGGGAAGACCTTCATAACGCTTTGAACGCTTTTAACACATGCTTACCTACGGGGTTTCTTTTATCTGACTTAAGGTAACGAAACAACTTATTATCTTTTATTAATAAGTTATCTTTTAAGCCCTGTTAAGGTCCTACAAAGCTCTGTAGTCTGTACAAAGCTGCAGTGTATGCAGCCAATCCTCACTATTAATTAACCTAACCGAAACAATCTGACCCTAAGATTATATTTATCATTCACTGAAAGACAGCCGGTGCTAGTCAAATGGTATCATGATTGTATTGACCATATGAAAGACAAACGAAGTTAGGTGTATACTAAGCACTGAAGTAGGGACTTGGTAGTAGACCCTGAAGTCAAATCGAGTGAAAACAAACAAGCTTAGCCTATGAGTCGAGCTATCACATCGTCTAGGATGGGCATAGAATAGTTCCCTTTAACTCTAATTAATTTTAGCAATATAATCATAGTGGTATTCGACGCACATTCTCAATAAGCTATCCTTTTAACGTAGACTCAATCATACTAGAATACTCTACAAGCTATTCCAGCATTAAAACATTTATTTTACCTTGACACGTACTTCTTCTCTCTCACGGTGTGACAACCTATCTTATTTACATGTTCTTAAGTATTCTTAGTTTGTTAGTTATAGTTCTTAGTTATGTACGATTGAGTAGATATTAGTTTAATATATATATATTTTTTTATTATATCATTCTTACTTGTGCAATTTTGTTTATGTATTTGTATTTAGCTAATTGAATGTAGGTTTATAATAACTTTACACCACCACCAGATTTTTTTTTTTTTCTTTATTGCTTTTATAAGTGAATATAAACAGACAAATATTGAGAAAAAGAAAATTTTCTAAAATCGAAAAGGTGACGCAGATGTATTCAGTAGATATATCGAGGTTTGCCTACATTTTCAACTATAAAGTTAGTTTTATGTTTGTTGGAAGCTTTTTGTTGCACTTAGTCAAACTCGATTTATACAAAAATTTATTTTGGTATAATATTTATTTCAAAAGTTGGTTAAAATAGCTTATATCTTGTGTAGTGTCGTTGAAGTCTCTCTTTATTAAAAAACAAAATACTATTGGCTAAGTAATCACGGAATCAAAGAAACTATTAAGTCTACGAAACTTGGAAAGGAAGCCGCCAGAACCAGTGGCGGTACTACCATACAAGCCGAAAAGATATTAATATTTTTAAATAACACTCGTAATATTTTAAAATCTCTTTTTGTTTTTTTTTTTTTTAAACTAATTAAAACATTATTAAAAAAAAAAAAGTTCTGTCTTGGACGTCCGTGTGTCTGTATGTGCGGATCCCGTATCTTGTGGTCACGATAACTAGCGAAATACTTCACTTATCGAGTTGGTTTTTTTTTTTTTATAGGCTTTAGTATTTGAGGAATAAAAGCCTATTACTGTTTACGGTATAATTAGATGTAGTTTAATTATTATTTTCAAATAATCTCAATTTTATTGTAATGAATAAGATTATGAGGCGTGGACTTTTGGATTTTCCAACTATTGTATTCTACTTCCGTCTTTGTATTTCATGATGTCCTTCAGGGGTTAATAAAGCTTATGTTAATGTAAAAATATCTTTCGTTTGTTTATATATTATATTCTATATTATTGTCCTTTTTTTTTTTGATTATTTTGTTATTGTTTAGTCGTGAGGATTCAGTGACGACGAAGACAACGGGGCTGGCTGAAAACCAGTGCTGCGCTTTTTAGTATGCAGTTATACTGAGCCAGCTCCTTTGTCACACACTTTTTTTTTTTTTTTGTTCTTTAACAAATTTATGTAACATTTTTCTTCTTTCTTTCTTTAATTGAAGACGCAAAAGAATGTTTGTAACGATCGAGCAACTCTTACATTCTCTGCTTATCTATTTCTGGTATTTATAACTGACAGGCTTCTATTTTAAATCAAAATTATCTTAAATAACCATAATCATAAGTGGTTTGATGTTTTTACTTCAACGTCTACTCGTTTTGCCCTGCACAAAAATGAACTACCTGAAATCCAGCAAGGTTCGCAACAAGGGAACTGTTATACTGACATGTCAACTTTCAGAGCGATAGAGACCACCACAAATGAAATATTGCATGGTCGGCTTACCCTCAAGACTTTTTCTTACGATGCCGTTTCCCTTAAAATTATGTTCAAGTCTTGCCTTACCGATACTGCGCCATGGATCTCTACCACTCATGCCGTACTAATTCCAATCAAAGATTCTTGTATCAAAAGTGACATCTTCCTGCCGATATCCATGAACTGGAGCTTAGTTGCAACTTTAGAAACGATAATATGGGGCTGTTTCGGGTATGGCTGATCTTTGAGGATAGATATAGATCTTTTAGCAAATTGCCAAATATAACTTTACATAGAACACGAGCGTATACTCCATTAACACTAATTCTATAATCATTTTACATTGCCGAATCCCCGTAATAAAGACGGTATATACTCGTAGTCATGAGCCACACCTAACTCCTTAACTAAGGATTCCTTCACCAGCCTAATCTCACTGCCGAAAACGACAAATGTTTGACGTGACGTGCCGTTTATTTGCCCATTTTTCATTAATTTTCAAATAAAAAGAGAGAGGGAATTCTTTTCCTGAGACAAATAGTTTTGGTACGAGTTCTTGCTGCTTATCAAAAATTGCAATAACTAATCAGGAACGAAATACTAGAGCACCGGATTTTAAACTCCTTTCACTGATATCATGAATAACTGCACGCCTATCAACTATATCGCTTTTCATAAAATTAAATTTCTATAGGTATTATACCTGCTCTTCCTTTTAAGTATATCCCTTAAAGCCTGGCCCTAATTTTGCTCGCAAGGAAAAACATTTACTAATTTCTCTTGCCATTTCGGCCCGGTAACAAAACTGAATTTAGGTCTTCCTACCATATTTTGTCAAGGCCTTGGAGTTTCTTTATAGCAAAATGAGTGACAGTTTTATTTATTTTTTTCCAACCGTATACATAAGCAAAATCATTGTTTTCTTTTTAGCCAAACATCTATCCTTTGGTTTGGTGGAGGGAGTCGAAATTGAAACTATATTTGGGTTCAACTGTTTGGAAAGAACTTCAGTACCTACACGGTTGAGACGTCAAACTGTCCTTAAGACATTTCAAAACATTTCTTAGAATCGGAAAGACGACGTGACCTTTTATCATATCTCGCGACGCCACGACGCGCCGCCCGGCAGGATGCACTGCGCCGGCCCCAGCCTCTGCCCGCCGCGCCGCCCAGCAGGATGCACTGCGCCGTCTCTGCCCGCCGCGCCGCCCGCTGATCTCAGGACACGTGGTCGCTGCGTTGACTGCGACTTGAATGTTGCCGCGGAGTAGCCCGGTGCGAAGTCATAGCTGGCGCGGTGTAGCGGCTGCGACTTCTATTGTTGCTCTCGCAGTTGCAGTAACAGCCTCTCCTAAATCTTCACCCGCTCACGGCTTGGCTCTAGCTCCCGACTCAGGACCCGAGAAGATCTGCGTGCACATAGCCAGCTACGGCTCCGCTCCCTCAGTCGGCTCCGGCTTCGATATTCCACGGGTAGGGTCAGATACAAGAAAACAAAGTTTAAGTTTGAATTTTTTTTTTTTTTTAAATAAACTTAACAAGGGGTGTAGACATCTGCGCGTAACAAATAAATACAAATGAAAAATAAAGAATTCGATTCCATTGTTTTTGTTTTTTTTTTGTAAGATTTAGAAACATGTCACAAATTCTCAAATCACCGTTACGTAGAAAGTGACTGTTAATATTAAATTTTTATCATATTTGCGATAGCCTGAATGCCATAATAAGTTAAACCTACGTTTGGTACATTTGAAAATAATGTCTATCGGAAAAATAATATCAGATCCAGAGCTCGGTAATTTATGGGATCTTATTTTTATATAACCTACAATATGAGTATGTAAATATACTGTTACAAATGAAATTAAAACTCACTGAAAAAATATTGCAAAATAGGCACTGAGTCCGTGCACACTCAATTAGGTTAACAACATAAATATTAATCGTACATGTTATTATGACATAACCATAATGATTGTTAGTAACATTTCGCGTAGCTAAATATTATTATAAATTAATTAAACAGCTAATAAAATTATATAATTGGGCGTGTACTTACGCGTTGAAAAGGTAACGCTGTCTTGTCACTTCTGAATTATTATAAACTTTAGTAGGATAGCGATGAGGCCACGAAAAGATGCAAATAAACATACCATACAAATATCACTTTATTAATTTACTTTATAAACTATGACAATATGAACTTATCGTTTTACAACCTCGCAATTCACTTCATAACTCTCTCAAAGAACGATCCAACCCGCCAAGACAAAATCCAATTTCCCGCCAAAACTCCTAGCGTCCAGGTAGAATCCAAGCAATTTGATTGGTTCCCGCCGTTATGCGTCTACCGGCGTTAACCAATCGGAGAATGACAACCGATCGTCTCGTTCAAAAATAAGATTAAATTAAAAAAATAACAAAGAAGTGGAAATTATAATGCTATTTAAATTTAAATCCTAACACTAGTATTTGTAAGACAACATATTAGTCTTTATAAACAAAAATTGGATATAAACAGTCGACTTACAAGAAATGGTCATAAATTAGTGACATCTGCATATCGTCTGCGAAAGGTGCAGAAGTCATTTGTGGGACTGAGTATACGCTTTTATAATATGATTCCTAAGGTAATTTTGGACCTACCAATGCATAAGTTTAAAGTGCTAAAACACATTTATTACAGCGAGGTTATTATACAATTGATGAATTTCTTAATGACAAGGTTGCTTGGAAGCATCCGGCTCCGCTTTCATCTCTCACAAGATAGAAAAATTAATTTTGAAATGTAAAATGTAAATTGTTAATGTTGGAAAAGAGCAACTGCTAAGTTTCTGGCCGGCTTCTTCTCGGTAGAATCTGCCTTCCGAACCGGTGGTAGAGTCACTACACACAGACAGACTTGACGTTTCAAAAGTGCTTATATTAAGCCTACTTGAAATAAATGAATTTTGAATTTGAATTACTCTCTACTACGTATCAGTAGGTTCCATGTTCTAACCCCGGCAGGGCATCAACTAATTGGAATTCGCAACCCAGTGGGTGATTAAATTTATTTTCTATACATATTGGTTAAGAAAGTTTCTCGAAAACTTGATTAAAAATTAGATAGTATTTTTTAATCAAGTTTTCGATAAACTTTCATAAAAAAAAGTAGCTGATGATATTCAAATTCAAATTATAATATTCAACAATTCGAAATTCATTCATTTCAAGTAGGCCCAGTTTATAAGCACTTTTGAAACGAGAAGTCAGTCTGTTTGTAGTGACTCTGCCACCAGGTCGGAAGGTAGATTCCACCGAGAAGAGCTGGCAAGAAACTCAGTTGATTGCTCTTTTTCAACATCATTTTACAGTTTATAATCTTCTTAGAGATGAGATCGATAAAAAAGTTTCTAGGCACACAAATTTAACACTTTGGGTAACATTGTTGCAACTTACTTAAGGATCTCTAGTTATTTTAAAATAAATTATAGCCTATGTTACTGTGAGATAATTCAACTTTCTTTTGGTAACAAAATTGTTAAAATCGGTCCAGTAGTTACGGAGCCTTTTCGTTACAAGCAAGCAAACAAAATAATCTTACCTCTTTTTTATATTAGGATATATATATATATGTTAAAAAGTTAGCTATGTTTACATGCCAGACAAGTCAAGCGCGAAAGGCCTAATAGCACAAAACGCACGGCAACATAATATATGTTTATACCTACTTTAATACACGAAAATTGCGTGATAAACAGATTAAAAATAGATTGTTTGGACGCTTTCCAATGTTGGCATCTCCCAGCTGATTAACAGTATGATGAAATGCTAAACAATAATAAATACATAGGCTGTTCGTTTATGATGCCCTAGTAGTTAGTACTACGCATCGAGCCTTTAACGCCGAATTATTGCATCCGCGAAATAAAAAACTTTAACAAAAGAAGGTTTATTTGTATTCTACTTTTTTTGGTTTCACGGCCGATTGGTGCATTGGGCAGCGACCCTGCTCTCTGGGTTTAAGGCCGTGGGTTCGATTCCAACAACTGGAAAAATCTTTGTGTTATGAACATGAATGAATTTCAGTGTTTGGGTGTTTATAAAATATATTATAATTATTTATGTATATTATTCATTAAAATATTGACCAGTCATCTTAGTACCCATAACACAAGCTACGCTAACTTTGGGGCTAGATGGCGATGTGTGTATTGTCGTAGTATACACACATCGCCAAAATGAAAAAAAAATCATTAAATAAGTCACTTGCTGCAACTGTGAATGAAAACATGGTGAGGAAACCTGCAGGCCTGAGAGTTCTGCGTAATGTTCTCAAAGGTGTGTGTGTGGAATCAACCGATCCGCACTGGGCCACGGTGGTGGACTATGGTGGCCGTACTATAGAGGTTATAATATGTGTTTAATTTTGCCCAAACTGTGGTTGGAGATTGAGATGCCTCAGCAGTCAGCAGCAAACCCCTTATTTAAGGCTTAGCGATACTGAATACTTTATTTTTTTTGAAATGAAAAACCAAAATCAAACACAGACGAAATCGCGGGCAACAGCTAGTAGCTGTATAAAATTAAAAAATAAAAAAAAACAATAATAATAACATTAACCAGAAAATTCAAAAAAAAACTAAACACTCTAACAACATTTAAATATGTTTTCGGGGCTGAAGCGGCGGGGTGTGAATATGACCGAGAAGTAGCTCCAAATTACTACGAGTTAGGTCATTGAGCAAGCATAGCGCACGAGTCAGTGGGGCGTGCTTAGTCAATTATAAATTACAGCACACTGATTATCCGGCTTTTCGAGGAGTTTAGCAAATTATACATAATTTTTATAGTCTACTATGGAATTCTGCAAAGTAACGCCTGCTTCTATCCAATGCTCATGAAGGTAGAACTAAGACTCTGTTAATGTCGACACACCTTAAACCCATACAAATAAAAAAAAAAAATGCGATCCCAATTGAGAGAGTTTGCAGCACTTCACGTGTTAATTTGACTAAAAATCAAGTAGATGTGACTTGTATTAAATCAAGTTCTTTTTTTAAATATTTGTGACCTTAGAAAGTCATTAAAGAACAAAAGTGTTTATCTACTCTATACCTACATCGTTAACAAAATATAGATTGTATACTCAGTTTTACGGTTAGACGTATTCCACTGTCGCGTAGTGTGTAGTGTTCGCTCAGTCAAGGTCACTAGTTATAACATTTATAATGTGCTCTTTACACTTTTAACGTACAAGCTATGTGTTAAGTTAACACGACATGTTAACCGAGGAGTGACGTCTTCTAAGGTTACTTAGACTTTATTTTGCAATTTATTAGAAGCTCATTGATAGACCCGTAAAAAAATAGACTTCACCCGCAGTTATCTCGCGATTACGTAGATATCTCGCGACATGTTGACGGCAAGCGTAAATCTTGAAATTTTTGTTGTCTAACTTCACTTTTGTAGTTTTCTTGTATTCAAATCATCGATCATCGGTTGCCAGTCAGTCAGTGTCTCATATGATATACTTTTCCTCACCATTCTACCATCGCTCTGCAAGGCACCGGGCGGGTTTTCACCCCTACGTTGTTAATATCCCAAAGACTTATAATTTATATCCCCCGCTTCGTGCGAAGCGATTTGTATCTTCTTTTTTGATAGGCATGTGTTTGGAACACCCTCCGTGTTCTGTGTTTCCTAATTCTGACAACCTGGGTATCGTTAAAACAACAGTAAATAGGGCATCTTCTAGGCGAGCGCGTCCCATCTTAGGCCATATCTTCACTTTCTATCAGGTGAGATTGTTGTGGTCAAGCGCAAGTCTCACAGTAAAAAAAAAAAACCTTTTGACAGCAAAAAATCGCAAGATTTACTATTGTCGCAAGCCTGTTGTGCGATATGTAATACGCTCGTGAAGGTATCCATCAGTTTTAAAGCTAACCCCGCAAAATTTAATTGTCTACAAGCAATACGTTTCTCACTTTACGGAGATATGAAGCGTCATCGTAAGTAGTGGTATATTTGGGGCACTTTATCATATTGTTTTCTGACTAGGACTAGTGTTAAAGTATGACAGTCAAGGTTTTTTGTATGAAGACCTGGGAAATTCATTAAGGAACAAAGTGTTTATCTACTCTATACCTACATCGTTAACAAAATAATTTATTTTATTTATTTATTTAGCAAAAAATCACACCCCGTGGAGACATTACGGTTGCCCAATTCGTCTCCCCGGGGCTTTAAATGAATTCAATATATTGTGTACACAGTTTTATGGTTAGAATTATTCCATTGCCGCGTTTGCTCAGTCAAGGGCCACTTGTTATAACATTTATTATGTGTTATTTACACTTTTAACGTACAAGTTATGTGTTCATTTAACAAGATATACTTAACCGAGGTTACTTATCTGTGTTTTGTATTGGAAGAGTGAGATCTTCTGGCACAGGTTTTAAACTTAACAGAAGTTCTCCGCCTGGTGTGCTATTATTGACGTGACAACGTCTTATAATTCGATGGAGCCGGCTGCACGCACGAAAAAACATGACGTATGCGGCGTTACCTCGCTCTGAGGCGTTCCATTCAAGGCTTGAAGTGCAAGCGAGAGCGCGGAACGAGCGACAAAGAGGCACAGTCGGCCTCCGCGTTCGACATCTGTCTCTCTCCTACTTGAGTGAGCGATGCGTCCGCGTGGACAGCTTCTATACAATAATACATTTACATGTTTTCGGCAAGGAGGAAGTGCAGTGAAAAGTGAATGTGGTGTCAATTGTTTATAGCAATGATAATATCTATCAAACAAATAAAATAAAAATTTTCTTTTGAAAAATGCAACCATTCAATCAGTATTTTCTTACGACGTTGTCACGTTCAACTATCGTCAGTAAGCCGACTTTACAGACAACCAATTTTTTATGTGAGCAAATAAATTTTCATTTCATATAATTTTTTTTAGTTATTTTTAATTTTGCAATGAAAAGTACCTAAAAAATTGTATGTATAGCGAATATGCTGTCCTATTTTGAAGACTTCCATTGTCTATCTCTGTAATTCTCCATCAGATCTATATGAAATTAAATGGGACCATTTCGTAAGGAACATTGTGTACTGTCTTTGAGACTATCTGTAAAACCGAAACCCACTAGTTTTTGAGTAAACCATTGCCATAATTTTCACTGAAGAAAACAGATACAACCCTAACTTGACATGCAAAATTACAATATCGAGTGACTATCTTAAATTTATTAGGTACGTGTCGCGTAGCGTAGATACTATGCGCGTGTCGGTGTTTTATCTTCAATAGGGTTGTCATAAGTTTGATATATTGTTGATTCCTTATGAAATATACTTTATGCACCCTTCAACAGTATTTCGGAATACTGTTACACGTTGTATATGACGGAGTTATGCCCAAACACAAAAAGAAGCTTTCCTAAATAAATATAATTTACGAGATTATAGAGATGATACATTTTAATCCTTTCCGCGGGGATATAAATTATATCCCCTGACAAGTTCACCTGCTAAAGCACGAGAATAGAGAATAGGAGAACTTAACCCCCGTTTATTATAGCACATATATATTTTGGATTTTATGTCCACTCGTCCAGTGCTCTGAGAGTTGATAAAGCTGTGGGAGAAGATAAATCTATATCCTTTCCTCGAGGGGATTATTGTCTCCTGTCCATGCTAGCCGTGCTGATGGTCTATGCCCATCGCCTTTAAACAGATACTTTAAGCTTATAGAAAAGTCATATTAAAGTATTCAGGACTACTTTAACGATTAAAAAGCTTGGGTGTTAATAACTGCTTTAACAAGGTTGAATCTTAAATATTTTTGTGTAATATATTGGGATGGTGATAACAAAAAGAAAGAAAAATCAAAAACTATAAATCTATCAATCTCGTTTTTGAAGGATGACAGTTAAAAATAAGCTTTCCTAAATAGATATAATTTACGAAAAAAGCTCGCCGGACGCAGTGCGTTGCCGTCTGTGCTTGGCCGGGCGCCAGTGCCAGTGTCGCAGAGGAGCGCCGAAAACGCGGTACCGTTCGATAACGACTTTGACGACTGTCGCTAGGATATACCGGTATTACGTATATTGTCCACGTAGATATAATAATATACGGACTAAACAGATGGCCCACCTGCAGGGCTAGCACCGACAGGAGACAAAAATTATATCCCCCTATTAAATCCCCTGACAAGGGATATAATTAACGTGTCCACCTGCTAAAGCACGGGAACAGGGAATCTACCCCAGTGTATTATTGCACACATACCTATTATTTGGATATTATTTCCACTTGCGCGCCAGCAGGGCTAGCACAGGCAGGAGATAAAAATTATATCCCCGATAATATCCCCTGTCATCCCCTGACAGGGGATATAATCGGGGAACATAGAATAGGAAAAGTTTATCCCCGATTATTATTACACATATTTTACTAAGATATTATTTGCACTTGTGAAGAAGATACATTTTAATCCTTTCCCCGGGGATATAAATTATATCCCCTGACAGGTCCACCTGCTAAAGCACGGGAATAGGGAATAGGACAAGTTTACCCCCGTTTATTATAACACATATATTTTTTGTATATTACGTCCACTTATCCAGGGCTCTGAGAGTTGATAAAGCTGTGGGAGAAGATAAATCTATATCCTTTCCTCGAGGAGATTATTGTCTCCTGTCCATGCTAGCCGCGCTGATGGTCTATGTCCATCGCCTTTAAACAGATACGTAAGCTTATAGAAAAGTCCTATTATAGTATTAAGGACTATGTCAACGATAAAAAAGCTTGGGTGTTAATTATTGCTCTAACTAGGTTGCATCTTAAATATTTTTAAATGACAGTGTGAGATGGTGATAACAAAAAAAAACAAACGGCTAAGTTTGTTGTGGGCTTCTTCTTAGACCAGGGCGCGTTTGGAACCTTCGTAGCTTTAGTTTCGAGTTGAAGAATTAAGTATACCACCATCAACTCACTTCTATGTCATATTTTATATGCAACGTACGCATCAAAAGTGCAATCAAAATGTTAACGTATTCGTTACTCTCGAGCTCAAAGAGTTGCCCAACCACCGTCTTTCTGTGGTTTGACATTTTTGCACATAACCCGCTAACGAGTACGTTGCCAATCGATTATGTGCCTTAATGACAGAGCAGGAAGAGCTATTGTTCACTCGCTAATGCATTGATACATTTTCAATAGTCGTGTGTGTGGTGCAAGTCATAAGATTGAAGTGAACTCTGTTTGTCTGTAGCGGTGGAAAGAAAATTGTATGACAGTTTTGTTTTGTGTCATTAAATTTGATGGATATTTTAAGAAAAGATGTTATCCTTATAATAAGTACGTAAACAAGCGACTATAAAAGCCTTAGTAAAATAAAAGAAAGATCTATCGTTGTATTAATGATAATACCAGTACTTTAGCAAGAAATTATATGCCTTAATGACAGGAAGAGCTAAAATGGAATCGCTATTGAATTGCTACACGAGTAACGGTCTAGTTTAGGATAAGCCATAAGAATGCAGAGGACGGTTATTTTGTGACATCGAATTTGTTAAATTGTTCAACAGCGTCAGCAAGCGATTATGTAACTTAATGAAAGGGCAAGAAGAACTTCATCTTCCTCATAAATCCTGAACGCACAACTTACAATCACCACGGCAACCAGTGCAATAGAAATTCTGTAAGCTCAAACATTGAACTTAGTATATATATAAATATTGAACAGATTGGAATTAGTACTGCCATTATTTTCATACTCTTTCTTCCCTGTGAATAAGGATAGCACTGCTCAATTAAATCTCCCAGCTGTCGTTACGTTACGTTCATCGTGAGTGAATGAAATCAAATCATTCTTGATTTATATAAGCCATTTCATTTACTGAATACTACTTTTATTTTACGTAGTAGTAAAGCTTTTAGTGACAGATCTCGAAGAGTTCCGGGGAAGTGCTACCGCGATGCTTATTTCTGCCGCCAAGTAGCATTGCTGTGTGCTGCTCTAAAGGCCGTGGTTGCCGGTGTAATTACTGGCACATGAGGCGTAGATGCCTAAGGATGGACACAGGGCGTAACTTCGTGGGACGTGTTTCTTGTATGCCTTGCGAGGAGTTGCTCTGTTAAAAGGGCGATTGTTTTCTACTCACTGGCCCATGTGGCCCATTTACTTGGTCCGAAAATTATTATTATATATATATATAACAAATCGTTGGAAAATCCAAAAGAACGCACGCCTCATAATCTAATTCATTATAATAAAATTGAGATGATTTGTAAATAATAATAAAACTATATCTAATTTTACCGTGAAAAGTAATAGGCTTCTATTCCTCAAAATACTGAAGCTTATAAAAAAAAAAAAAAAAACTATAAGTGAAGTATTTCGCTCGTTATCGTGACCACAAGATACGGGATCCGTACATACAGACACACGGACGTCCAAGACGGAACTTTTTTAATTAGTTTAAATAATAAAAAGTGATTTAAAAATATCATGAGTGTTAAAAATAGTGTTTTTCTCAACATTTGTCCATATATATTCACTTATAAATGAATAAAGAATAAAAATAGTGACATTTTGTTAAATAGTTGGAGAATCACTCTGTGTGTGTAAACTGAAAGTAATACCCACCTCAACGCTTCGCTTATGAGGCGTGCAAAACGCCTGTAGAAGGCACTTTCATTTGGTACATAAGCACATACAACTTATATGCGTTGTAAGTAAAGGCACCATTCAAAATTTATGAAGATTTAATTTCGCAAATGTGTTAAAACCACAACAACAAATCACTAGCAATCAGTGCGATAAAAACGCTATAAGCTCGGAAATTGCACCACAAGCAACTTGGTTTTTTTGATAAAGAAAACCGGATTGAATTAAATACGTTACTGGTTTCAAAAATATACCACTTAAAAGTTGTATTAATGCAATTTTGAGTCACTTTTCACCTGTAGCCTTAGTACAACATTTGCTCGGTCAATTTAAATATACTGACTAACACTTGAATTATGAAAAGGTAATAATGTCATGATATGTCCATTTTTAATATTCAATCTATCCGTAATCTAAGGATCTACTCTTTAGGAACGTTGTTATTGTCTAAAAATAAATAGTTAGATACACTATCTTATATTAAAATTAAGTTTTAAAAAGAATCAGTGAGTTGAATGATATAAAACATGTATTGAGTACAATACGATAAATTCGCATAGTTTAAAATAAAAATTAAAAAATCCCTTACTTTTCGATCGAACTTAAGTATTGTTATCGTACATAGCTAGGAACACTAGCTACTAATTTATCTTTTGAACAAAGAAGAAACTCAATAATCACATACACACACACACATATACACATACACGCACACATACACACACATTCACACACATACACACACACACACCTTACTTTGCATCGACTTAAAAATGTTGTAGAAAATAATATGAAATTAAAGCTCAATTAGTCACACCCCGCGAAAAGCAGGAGAATCTGTATGGTGTAAATTATAATACCGACAACGGAGCACCCTCAGGAGTTGTTCACTTTACAATGAATAATTGTTAAGCAAATGCCGCAAAGTACCGCCTACTTCTATCCAATATTGTTGGAAATAGTTATTTCTTGGATTTTAGTTGTTTTATTTTTTGAAGTTATACTTTTTTTGGCGCGTTAGGGAAAAATGATTTTTACGATGCGCGCGCACACCGTCACAAAAAACCGACACTCTGAAGTCAGCTATAGTCAAAATTTTAGTTTTTCAAGAAAGGTTTGACAGTGTACACTTTCAATTGTGTAACTTGGTTGTCCGAT
The DNA here is from genome assembly GCF_905163445.1 of Pararge aegeria. NCBI lineage: Eukaryota > Metazoa > Arthropoda > Insecta > Lepidoptera > Nymphalidae > Pararge > Pararge aegeria. The sequence continues at coordinate 5,380,534 of NC_053206.1, read as the reverse complement.
AATGAGATAATTAGATAATGCATTATAAAAAAAGCTTTCGATGTATTAAATACCATTTTTTATTGTGTGTCGGTTTTCTAGAAACGTAGAAGAATTTTTTTTTTGTAAAGATTTTTATCATGTTACGCCAAATTAGCATAACTTCTAACGCGTGTACATATAGTACACAAGCCTTTTTTTTTTTTTTTTTTATTGATGATATAATCTGAACTCATGTATCACGTCTTTGTCATCAGGTCCGAGGAGGAAGCACCGGGGTGCCGCCCCCTGCACCCCCAGCGATGATGGAGCTGGAGAAGCGGTCACCTTTGCAGCCCCAACAGCAAGGCAGGGCCATGTTACCACCAGGTTAGTTAAACGAATGCTATAGTTAAGTGGTCAGCGCGGCGGCCTTTTAAATAGGAGGCCCCGGATTTGATACAGGGGAATTTGGGACTTTAGGCGGTGATAGCCCAGTGGGTAGACTTTCGGAGGCCGAGTTCGAATCACGCACACGCAACTCTTAATTTGCTAAGTAATGTGCGTTTAAAGCAATTAAACTATAACTTTCTTAAACGATGAAGGAATACATCGTGAGTAAATGCACATCTGAGAATGCTCCATAATGTTTTCAAAGGTGTGTGGAGTCCACCAATCCGCACTGGGCCAGCGCGGTGGACTCTTCTCAATGTCAAAGTCAAAAATATATTTATTCAAGTAGGCCCATAGGTGGCACTTTTGATGCGTACATAAGAATTACACGGTAGTGATATGATGGCGATAACCACATTCGTAAACTTAAAACTAAAGCTACGACGGTTCCAAACGCGTCCTGGTCTAAGAAGAAGCCCACAACAAACTTAGCCGGGTTTTTTTGACGGCCGACTGGCGCAGTGGGCAGCGACCCTGCTTTCTGAGTCCAAGGCCGTGGGTTCGATTCCCACAACTGGAGAATGTTTGTGTGATGAGCATTAAGTGTTTTTCAGTGTCTGGGTGTTTATATGTATTTTCTAAGTATTTATGTATATATAATTCATAAAAATATTCATCAGTCATCTTAGTACCCATAACACAAGCTACGCTTACTTTGGGGCTAGGTGGCGATGTGTGTATTGTCGTAGTATATTTATTTATTTATATTTATTATATTTGTTTTTTTTGTTATCACCATCTCACAATGTCATTTTAAATTATTAGAAGAGCAACCTGGCTAGAGCAATAATTTACACCCAAGCTTTTTTATCGATTACATAGTCCTTTATACTATAAATAGGACTTTTCTATAAGCTTACGTTTAAACGTTTAATACAAATGTTTAAGGAGACCCGTGCCATGTCTACCATGCATGCCATGTTACCCGGTAATAAGTTGATGTGATGATGGTTATAGTAAAATATGTTGAAGTAGTATGGAAATTACGAACAACCGTCGAAACGGCACACACTCACAGATACACGCACCGAAGCGATTATCGCAGGACTTCAGTCGGGTTAAAAGCTTTGGGCCCCACTACAGGGCAAGGGATTCCTCCGACTTACCAAAATGAGAGGAGTATTATTCCGGCGATTCAAAACCACTCGTGGTCAATAATTGATTTCGAATATTTTTTTAATGTTTTAAGCAATCTAATATCACTTGCGTTAAGGTAAAACAAAACATCACGTGGGAGTGCATACGTGAGAGTCCCCCTTAATGGTCTCAAACGCATTTGAACATATATTATTAGATACAGCCTTTAACGACGAGAAGGGGTCAAGGGAACATTAGGGATAACTCTCAGGCATGCAGGTTTCCTCGCGAAGTTTACCTTCACCGTTGAACCAAGTGATATCTTAATTGCTTAAAATGCACATAACTTGGGAAAGTTAGAGATAGATGGATAGATAAAGTCTTTATTGCCCACATCAAAAGTGAAAATAAGAAATAACAAAAACAATTAAAATAGATATATAAAATGCGCAAAGGTTAGAGGTGCGTGCTAAGATTCGAACTCGGCCCCCCGAAAGAGAGGTCGAAGTCCTACCCGCTATGGCCGCTTCATAAAATTCAAATTCAAATTCAAAATTTCTTTATTCATGTAGGCGTATCACAGGCACTTATGAAGCGTTCATACATATATGTTTACATAATTGCATAAAGGGGATGGTGATAACTTCGTACACCAACTTAAACCTAAAGCTTCCTGAGAGTTCCAAACGCGCCCTGGTCTAAAAAGACCCCCCAACCAACTCAGCCGGTTTTTTTTTTTTTTGTTATCACCATCTCACAGTTTATTTATATTAAGTTATGAAGCTAGAGCAATTCACACCCAAGCTTTTTTACCGTTCAAGTAATCCTTAATATTATAATAGGATTTTTCTGTAAACTTACGTTTTATAAAACATATGTCTACTGTGATCTAACCATGATGCGTTTAGTTCCAGAGCCCGTGCCACCGCCACCAGCCCCTAAGCCAGTTGTCGTGAAGCCGCCAAAGAATGTCAAGATCAATCCGAAGGTATGTCTTTACTTATGGGCTTAGCGTAATACTTATTGTGCGGGCGCTATGGTGAAACGCTCGACCGTAACAATTAGAAGATCTTCGAGCGGGGTGATCCTTCTCGGGAACCGAAGTCCGACCATCTTTCTTTGATTCCGATTTTCGGATGGACACTTGCCGATAACCGCCTGATGGGTTGCTACGGCGTCACCGGGGGAGTGGGGCGAGCGCGAAAGTTCGCCACGAGAAGGCCCCAGGGCTCGACGACATCGGGGGGGAGAGTGGGAGACGTCGCCCCGAGGTTGCCTCCTGCGAGGGCTCCGACCTCGGCTCGTTTCGACGATCTGAGTGATCTTTCTTTGGAAGTTGTAGGTATATATGATCAATTTTTGTGAACACTTCGTTAGCGCGATGCAGGATCTTTGTGGCGCCATCTAGTTTGGTATTATGGAGACTTATACACACTTATTATAGATCAGCCTTGTCGAATATTTAATAATTTACGAGTTTTTTTTATTTAACTAAACAATAACCGACTTTCTTGGTAAATTAAATTTTTTTTTTTTTTTTGTTTTAAATGAAGCTTCAATACTCTGTGTTACATTTACTGAGCCTCCAGTCGCGAAAAAATATTCGACTAAGTACCTCCTACTAAGTAACTAATTTTGATGGAAAATGTGGGTGTATCCCGATATACTGAATACATCAGCGTTACCTTTTCGGGGGTACAGAGTTGATGTTATGTTGTGTGATTTTAAGCAATTTAACTTCTTTAAGCGCAACTAGAAAGTAACACCTGTAAACTTTTTTTTCTGACGGCAGTAACGCTTCCTTGTAGTTTCCGCTATTTAACAATAATTATTTGAATTGGTCGTAAGTATATATTGTATACTCTACGCTTCTTTACTTATACGCCAGCTAGTGGCAAATATCACAATCAATTAGGATTATTTAATTCCAATATTTACAAACAGAAAAATTGTGAATAGCAAAGTGAATAAAAAATCTACAGTTTATAAAAAAAAATTAAATTGCAAAGTTTTAGAAAATATATAAATATACTTGTTTTTTTTTATATAAATTATAATTACATTTTCTGACGATTGCGACATTCTATAATATTCAATGATAAGGTTATATTGACATGTGATAATGTAACCTTCAATTTTCGACTCCCAATTATTCTATTTAACAAATAAAAATATTTATATTAGCTGAAAGTGATATTAATGAATTTTAAATTGAATATAAAATGAAATAGTGAATATTAAATGAAATGGCGGAGTCCCAGGAACATTTTACTCTATCATCCATAAATAATAATAAAAGTTTTACTCCAATCGCGCGTACACACTTTTTTTTTCAATTCGAAAGGGGTTTATTCCGATGTAGTCCCATTTAAATTTCATATCGATCTTATTATATTCTGGTTATTTTTGGAGACATCGATTATCAATCGATTGCTGCTATCGCACAAATATGCACGAAAAGTACGGAAGCTCAGCCGACACCCTCATTTCAGTCAGTATTTAAAAAAAAAAAAAACTATTTACCATAAATACAACATGGCGTACGCAGCCACAGGGCGAAGTTTGGCGCGCAATTGCGTGACTAGTGTTGGCCTCGGCCCTCGCGGGGTTTATAGATTAAAAAAACTATCCAAATTAAATTATAACGTATTTCCGCTTATTGAAACTGCATAATTGTTGTATTTTTAATATTCTCTATTCATAAATGAATAAGAGATGTTCATGATTACATAAACGCCAATATGCAATAGGTATGCTACTTTTTTACTAAACAATCTAATTTACGATTAAAATGAGGTTTTAATCATTCTCAAGCATGACGTTTTACGTGGAGCATATCCACAGATAATAGGTTTGTCTGCTAAACGTCACATGGGCATGGAAAACGTGTTTCAACAGCTAGAACCTATCGTCATCATCATGACCACTACGCACGGCGCCGGTCTCCTCTCAGAATGAGAGGGGTAAAGGCTGTATCTAATAATATATGTTCAAATGCGTTTGAGACCATTAAGGGGAACTCTCACGTATGCACTCCCACGTGATGTTTTGTTTTAACTTAACGCAAGTGATATTAAATTGCTTAAAACATTAAAAAATATTCGAAATCAATTATTGACAAGGAGTGGTTTTGAATCGCCAGAATAATACTCCTCTTATTTTGGTAACTTGTCGATAAGCTTGTTTTAAGTAGCAAATATTACACAATTTACATGTAGGTAAAATCATCAGCAAACCTTAAAGATAAGATAAGGCAGTTGTGCATATTATAATGACTTTATAGCCGAATGTATTTTTACATTCTTTTTATCTTTCACAAGATTAAATTTTGAAGCATTCACTAAAATAATAAGAACTACTTTAAGTAATATAATGTGTAGGTATTTATATAATGTGGCCGTACGGTGATAGATCAGAACACGTTCGTCACCACCCCTCTTTCCGCGGCTTTCGTACGAGTTGAATAAGGGAATTTAACAGACTACGGTCAGCAGTGCCCTGTGTGCTATTACTAAAATCTACTGCGATCGACTACCCGTCTACACAGAGTGGTGACTATAGTCAGCAGCGGCCTTGATAATAATGATGATATGTATAGCCTCGTTGGTATAGTGCCTATGTGTATTATCTACGTGCTAAAGTCCCTCATCGAAATAGCGCGGTGGGTCTATATGCTCTATATTCCTCTGTCCTATGCGGCGTGTGTCCAACTATGGGACATGAAAAGTCTGAAAAAGATGATGAAGATATGTAATTAATATCACAACCTACTAACTATTTTAGGCACAGGCTCTTACTTAAAGTAATTTTGCTTGTTATTAGATCTATTTTAATCACGGCATGATGTCAATTTTTTTTTACCTCGGTACTAATAAAGTTATTATTATATTTATTAGTATTACCTTTAAAGAGTTGCATCACGTAGGCATATTCGTACTAAATAGTGTGTATGTTTGTTTGTTATCTATATTTGGCCCAGCTACTTTACCAATCTTGATGAAATTTGGCACATATAAATATCTTGCGTCCTAAAGATGGACATAGTTTTTTATTTATCCCAAAAATTACTAGGGTAACGCTACCAGGGAATTTTAAACTTTTCACATCCCAATTTGGAATGATTGAAATTTTGAATAGACATGCTTTTATTCCGGAAAGTCGAGGTCGCGGGCAGCAGCTCTTTAGTAGTTACATCAACAGTATTTAACGAGGTATAATAAGTAATAATACCTGCAAAAGTATTTATAAAATAGAAGCAATCAATACTCGAATTAATTAGCTCCGACGTCAGGCACCACCGCCTTAGGAATTATTTAGTGCCTATTCTTGAGCGGTATAGACCGGTAGCCTGTAGACGTCACATCTACATGAGTGTAAAGTCCTTTTTATATGGAGAACGAATGAAGTTGCCGAAGGTTGACGTTCGGTCGTTTGATACAAATGTGTCAAATTTACTTAAGTTTCTTACTTTATAAGTAACACTACGGGCACGGGTTGCATCTGACACATACATTTTGATTTTTCATTTATTATTCATAGTTAAACTAATTATGGAACGCAAGAAATAACACCCAAGTGTTTTTAACCTAGTGAAACTTAGAATAAGATATATAAATGCATAATCGATTTAGAATTGACGGAAGCATACATATACCAAGATCGCCGAAAGAACACGTTGAATTTATAACCTCAGCTCCATTTTAAAAGCAAGTGACTTATAAGTTGCAATACGAAACGAGAATTAATTATTCTTTCGTAAAACGCGCTTTAAAAGCAGTTCCACCGATTATTCCAGTCTACATGACATATATAGCCGCATGGGAAATATACCAGTCTACGAATACCAAATCGACGTATAACAAAATTAAATCGAAATTTATGCCTTGTCGTTTACCACGCACAGCCAATCGTGAGACGGCCATCACTAGGCCAGTCGGACGCAAAACGGCGCGGTCGGTGCACGCGTTTCCCGCGTAAATTCGATTTTGGAATTCTGTTAAATCCATTTCAGTCCGAATAATCTATGCCAATAATACAGAAAAACGCGTCGACATTTCTGTGTTACGCGGATTAGTCGTGGGTGTTTTATAGTGTCGAGTTTTTTCAATTATTTGCGGTAAATGAGCTGTGGTGTTTTCTTTTCAACAACGAATTTTATTATTTAAAATCCATAGTAACCTACGCGGATAAAGGTCTTTTATCGTGTCGACATATTGATCGGTTACACGAAAGCGTTATTTTGTTAAGAGGCTTCAGTGTTATTCGAAATTATTTGTGTTGAACTTAAAAACGAAGGAGTGTTTTTCCTTTACGTGTTGATTTACTTATCGGTAGATTTGTTGCGGTTATGGAATGCAGTTGTTTTTTCACGGTTTGTGTTATGGTGGATAGGTTTTTTATAATGCACGGATCGGATCGCGGTGTATGTTAGTCACTGATAAGAGAATGCTGTTTAAAATAAAATTAAAAACATAATTGCTAGCTATAAATCTTTTATGACATGTTATTTTAATTTACTTAATTATTTTTCGAGATACTAAAACGCTTATGATTCATGAGTCATTTGCCCATCATTGTTATTACAAAATACCATTAGATAAAAAATACCATTGCCTAGTTTTTAGTTTGAGCCTAGTCTATGCTCAGTATCTTTGATATACTTTTTTTTAAATTTATTTAATTGTATCAGGCAACAAGGTCGATATAAAAACGCATAATATACTAAACGACACCAAAAGATAATTTATATAAGACAAATATATATATATATATATATATATATATATATATATATATATATATATATATATATATATACTGAAAAAATATCTAAAAAATATCTATTACTAGGTGTTTCTGTGTAAGTAACGGTCGTAATTATTTCTTTATCTTTCCCGTAGGGAAAGGGCAAAGGTATATAACCGGTACAGCCTTCAGTACGTAAAGGTAGTAACGTTAGGTTATATTGACCACGTGGATACCTTGGGGAACCTTACGCACACCCGTCAATATAATTTCAATAATAAGAATTTTTATATTTAAAGCGGTGATACCTAGTCGAGTTGAAACGTGCATGCCTTAAAGTTCTACATAATGTTCTAAAAGGTGTGTGGAGTCCACCAGTCCGCTCTGGGCAAGCCTGTTGGACTACGGCCTTAACCCCTTCTCATTGTGGGAGGAGACCGGGCCCTGTAGTAAGCCGGTAATGGGTTGATACGATCACGGTGATGAATTTAAAATTAACATTTTAATTTAATTTAAATTTTCGATATGCGTTATTGCGACTTATTTATATCAGTCATGTTTATGGTTGAGCGAACTTTCTTTTTAAATTTACCAAGGGCAGTAGCATAAACGTAGAACAAATTATATCTGTATTTGAGTATTTGTTTCACAAGTAAGTACGTGGGTACTTTAATTTAAAACAAAATATTCTTTACATTTTTCGATTTCTTCCTTCGATGAAAGAGCGTTCGTATTGTTTCGCAAATTTTTTTTAAATCTACTTCATCTTAAAAATCAATGAAGAGTTATTTTTAGATGTCGTATTATTTACGAAAAAAATTACGTATTATTCAGAGTTTTTTTTTCTCTATTTATTATATTTTCTTTACTTCAATCAAGGAATAATAAAAGGTTTTTTTTATTTATTTATTTGTTATTTCGAGAAGTAACTGTTTATTTTTGTAAAGTTTCATCCAAATCTATTTAGCCGCTTCACCGTGTGTGTTTAATATTCTACAAACTTTCGCATTTATAAGTAGGATGGGGTCTAATATTTATTAAACAAATTTCCTTATTGTGCCATCTGTTACAGTAGGTGTCACATAAAAAGTGCGCCGGTAATCAAACTAGTATTTATCGTAAAAACGCGTAAGCTACTTGCCTTTTTGTATAGCACTTAAGTTTAAACATAATCAGTGAAACCTCTTGAAAATTATTATGCAAGGAAAAATATTAATAAATTGTACTCTCTTGATATGTATTTATATCTCTGTAACTACTTTTTTCTTTGGTGTACAATAAAAGTGTATTCATTCATTCATTAAAGTAGTAAGTCCATACCGTTAGTTAATTACATATAAAATTTTACATTAAATTATTGAATGAAACTTAACAATTAGTGGTATGTTCGATTACGAAACACGAAGCGCTGGGTTAGAGCTTGAACAGAGAATTTCAAAAATGCGAGAACTCCTGCGATGTGGGAATCCCCGGCCTTCGGAAAGCCAAAATTGAGAGTTATAGTAATTCTTCGAGCGTTCGGGAAACTTCGAGACATCTTTTCGTCCAAAATCCCTCAGTGCCTGAAGACCAAAGTCTTCGAACAGTGCGTGTTGCCAGTGATGACTTACGGGTCCGAAACGTGGTCGCTTACTATGGGCCTCATAAGAAGGCTCAGAATCACTCAGCGGGCGATGGAAAGAGCAATGTTGGGAGTATCTCTACGTGATCAAATCAGAAATGAGGAGATCCGTAGAAGAACCAGAGTTACCGACATAGCTCGGCGAGTTGCTAAGCTGAAGTGGAAATGGGCGGGGCACATAGCTCGGAGAACCGATGGACGTTGGGGTTCCAAGGGTTACAAGGTGGACAGACGACGTCAAACGAGTCGCTGGGAGCCGCTGGAAGCAAGCGGCCCAGGACCGTGGATTTTGGAACTCTCTACAAAGGACCTATGTCCAGCAGTGGAATTCAATCGGTTGAAGTGATGATGATGATGATGATAGTAATTCTCAAAACACGTTTTGGAGCAGCGTGGTGGGTAATGCTTTAAACCATCTTCCCTTCCATGTAGAATAAGAAGTGAGACATTAATATGCCGAGAATAACGACGATGAAGTAGCTTCGCAATACATTTATAATAATATAGTCTTTGTGAGGCAAAATATTACTCTTTATAAATCAAAAGCTGAAATTAACAATCGACTTACCAGAAACGGTCATAAATTAGTGATATCTGCATATCGTCTGCGAAAGGTGCAGAACTCCTTTGTGGGGTTGAGTATACGCTTTTACAACATGATTCCTAAGGAAATTCTTGACCTACCAATGCATACATTTAAAAAATGTGTAAAAACGCATCTAGTACAGCGAGGTTACTATACATTTGATGAATTCCTCAATGACAAGGTAGAATGGAAGCAGCCAGCCTCGCTCTCATCTCCCGCAAGATAGCAAAATGATTGTAAATGTTGATGTTGGAAAAGAGCAACTACTGAGTTTCTTGCCGGCTCTTCTCGGTAGAATCTGCTTTCCGAACCGGTGGTAGAGTCACACAAACATGCATACTTGACGTTTCAAAAGTGCTTATAAAGTAGGCCTACTTGAAATAAATGAATTTGAATTTGAATTTGAATTTGATGTATGAATTGACATTGTGTAAAATTGGTCCTGTCCTATTCAGCACATTTGTCAAGACAAAGGATAGCACTATTTTTACAGCCATCGATTTTACTCTATAGATTTTGGCAATATTTTCGAACTATGGTCAGTAAATCTGTCATCGCTCTTTTTTTGTGGCACCTAGAATACCTAAATCATATTACAAGGGTCGGACCCTCCGACGTGACCCTACAATGTTACCTCCCTACCAAGCCAAGCGCTTTAGCGTATGTTTGCATCACAGACTAGATTTCACCACGCGGTTTTACTCGATAAATTAAAAAATTAAACTAGCAATCAATATGTATGTACCTATAGTGTCATATTAAAAATAATTACCGTCGACTTGCCTAGCTGGAAATGTTTATAATTTGTATGGATTACCTTTAAAATTTACCAGTATTAGTAAAATGTACTGAAAAATTTAATTTCTGACAAGCCATTATGGGGTTACACTCAGTGACACACACAGACATTCTCTCACAGCCTATTCAGGTTCCAGAACTAGGCACACGCCTCCTCCTTCATAGAACATAGTGTTTTAGAGCATAAACCCACCACTGCTCAATTTTGGGTTGGTGGGCTTGAACCACTACTAGTATTAAAAGCGGTACTGACGTGCGCTCTCCGCCAGTTTTCCAAATTCTGGCTGATACTGAGAACTCCCTAACAGAAAAACCCACGCGGATAAACCAATTCCTGAAAAGCCTGCAACGCATCGGTGGCTCCTCTGGTGATACAGATGCTTATGGGCGGCGGTGATCACTTAACATCAGGTGACAGACTTGCTCGTTTGCCCGCTATTAATATTAAAAAAAACAACCCCCAATGCCTAATAACTGGTCCGACCCACGATTCGTGCCGAGGACCGCGTTATACGTAGCAAAAACTCTGGATCACTAGACCAATAAGGCACAAATTTTCCTCCGCTATCCTACAGAAAGTACCCCAACCTACCGCGTCGAATCTCCCACCTGCCTTCCTAAAGAAATGGGATATGAATGTCCTGTGGTAATGAATAAACTTTTATCCCCTATACCTAACCACTTAGGGGTAAAAAATATGAAGAGCTATATAGCCTATGGCCTTCTATATGAATTGAGCTATCGAAAGCAAAAAATATTTTACAAATACCACTGGAAGTTCCTGAGATTAGCGCAAGCAAACAAACACATTCTTCAGCATAATTACTAAGCATAGATACTGATATTTCTTTCGTTTGCTTTAGAGCGGCCATGCGAATATATTCGATATTTAATACGACAAAAATCAAGGATACTGTCAGAGAGAATTCGTTTATTTTTAAAACAGGTTTGCACGGACCGACCTCACTGTTATAATCGTAGCTGAGTTCGGGAAACGGTGAAAGGAACTTGGAGTTCTTTTTTATTCCACTACAAGTTATCCCTTAAAAGGCATACTTTCTAAGTGGTCCCATTTAAGTTTTATCGAAATCGATCAAGCTTTTATTAAAAAATCAACAATAATTAAACCGAAAGTAGAAAATTTTCGCCTAAAAAGTTCATTATGAGGCGTGCGCTGAGAAAAGTATTGATAATACATAAAAAATATGTATATTCACTTAAATAATACCACTAGAGCAGAATTGAGACGAAATGTACAGTTAACAAATAAGAATTTCATAATGAATAAATATAGCAAAATATATATAGCAACTACCAGAGAAAATTTTCAAAAAATTATCAGTATAATACCATGTAGGTTGTACCACGTGACGTCGAATGGTGCAATTCTATTGGTCGATATTTGGGTCGGAAAAATAATCATTAGTATCTACAAAAAAGTCCGCGAGGGAATATATCTAACTATCATATTTAGGTCACAATAGTAGCGTTTGTGTTCTAAAATTTTATTCGTTTTATTTTCTTTTTAGTTCCTGGGCGTAGGTATGTTAAAGTCGGGTTGTTTTTTTTTTTATTTAAAAATAATTTTATCTATTATAATATATTTACTTCGGTAAGGTAATAGTTATGTTTTTTATGCGTAAGCGCTTAATTCTTTTTTGCTGATAGTTTTTTCAGTGTCGCATTTCATTTTTTTTTTTTCGTCTAGTCATCATTATACCGTTTTACCTTGAAACATTATACTTATTGAAGCGCTTTATGAAAATAGGTTGATAGTGATTTTTAAAATGAAACTTTTCTTTAGAATCGTTGTAATTTGAAACGGGACGAAACGAAAATGCGTCACGATAAAGAAATATACATACAGTCAAAATCTGTTATAACGACATCGAAGGGACTACTCATATTAACCGATAGTTGTAACAACCGGTGACAGGTATTAATAGGAAAGACTATAGTGTATGTAATACGCGATTTTTCTTTGATTTTGATTAGTTTTCTTTTTTGCGTATGACGAAGCGGGCCTTGAGGCTAGGGCATGCACGTGCTTTGTTTCTAAGAATTATAAAAGACCCTAAACTTTGTTTACTTTTACGAAAATAGCCATTGACCATTATACTGTGCCAGATGTGGATACTGTTACCTATTCAAATTGTTTACAATACAGCTGAACCGGTCGTTCTACAGATATAATTTTCCGAAAGCATTAACCAAATGTGGTCGCTTAATGCGGTATGTCGTAGTAAACAATGTCGTAAAAACCAATGTTTTCCGATAAGGCGGTCATATAGCATTCAGCCAGGACCTTTGATTTTGGTCAGTTTAACCGGTAGGCTGTTCTAAACGATGTCGCCATAAACGGTTTTGACTGTATTAATGTTATAGGATGAAGCGTTTATAGCCCTATGGTTAGGTCAGAGGTCAGGCGTTTCGGGGGGCCGAGTACGAATCCCAGCCCGCACCTCTAACTTTTCAAAGTTTTTAAGTAATTAAAATATCATTTTTTTTTTTTATAAATTTATAACAGAGTAAACACTATATAAATTTATATATATATATAAAAGAAAGTTGTGTTAGTTACAACATTTATAACTCAAGAACGGCTGCACCAATTTTTATGATATTAGATTTTTTGGATTCGTCTTAGACCGGAATAGGATAATAAGTATTAAAATATAACATTCATAAAAAAAAAATGAGATAGTTATAAAATATAAGTTATATTTTGCTTCAACCGTGAAGAAAAACGTGAAGAAACCTGCATACATGAGAGTTCTCCATAACTTTCTCAAAGGCGTCTGAAGTCTAGCACTGGGTTAGAGTCTAACCCCTCTATACGGCCTAACCCCTTCTCATCTTGGGAGGATACCCGTGCTCTGCAGTGGGCCGGTATTGGGTCGATATAATGATTATAAGGCCCATAGTAAGCGACCACGTAAGAAGAAGGCTCAGAGGCACTCAGCGGGCGATGGCGATGGCTATGCTGGGAGCAGTGGCGTACATTGGGTTTCTTACCAGGGTATGCACACACCAGGAAAATTGCATAAAACGGCACAAATTCTCCTCCTATTCGAGTTATATATTAATGTTAGGGTATGCAGTGCTTTTGTGCATGTATGGAGTGCACGCCACTGGCTGGGAGTATGTGACCAAACCAGAAATGAGAAGAAGGATTAGAGCCACGGACATAGCTTAGTCGTGAAGCTGAAGGTGCAATGGGCGGGCAGTGGCGTGCATAGAGGTTATGCACAGGGTATGCAGATGATACAAAATGAAGAAAATCTCTTGTACACGAGTTATAAAAAGTCTTAAGGATAGGCATTGCAAGAGATAGTAAAAAGCCTACCCTTAAATATTTATAACACGTAGTGGAGATTTTCTTCATTTTGTATCATCTGCCTTTGTTTTTACGCCATTGGTTGCCTGGAAGTAATCGCTATGTAGCGATAAGGCCGCCAAATTGTACTCTCTTGCTATGTATTTATATATCTGTAACAACTTTTTTACTTTGGTGTACAATAAAAGTGTCATTCGTTCATTCATTCATCTGCATACCCTGTGTATACCCTCTATGCACGCCACTGTGGGCGGGGCACATAGCTCTGAGAACCGATGGACGTTGGGGTCCTAAGGTGCTCGAATGGCGACCTCGCGTCGGTAAACGCAGCGTGGGTCGACCCCCAACGAGCTGGACAGACGATATCAAACTGGGAGGCAACAGCGGATCCAAGGGGGGGGTCATGGGGGGTCATGACCCCCCCCCCCCCCCCCCCCTGAGCTTGTTGAACCATTCACTCTTGCGGAGTTTTGCGGCATACCCCTCGACATATCTCTAGCTGTTATGGCAAATCATTCTCCACGGTTATGGAATATAAATAGGCTGCCTCATTCCGTGAGTGATAATTCTTCTCTGGATGTCTTCAAGAGAAGATGGCATTATGTACGTGTATATGTACAAGTTATTTAGGTTAAGTTTTGCAAGTGTAAAATAGAGAATAAAAAATTTTAAGTACAGTACTTAGGTACATTAATAAAATACCTACTTTTTACTTCTATCTATTGGCATCAAAATTAAATTATAAGTTCTCGACTTGACCACGACTATGTGACGCCCTCCTGGCGCCAAAGCTGGATCCGCCCTTGCTGGGAGCCGCTGGAAAAAAGCGGCCCAGGACCTTCGATTTTGGAACTCCCTACAAAAGACCTATCCAGTCCAGCAGTGGACGTCAATCTGTAGAACTGGTGTTAATGATGGAATGTATTTTGTTAGATGTTGCAAGGTATGGTTGAGCTGTAAACACTACGGACGGATAGACAGTTCGCATCTTCGTTTCTGTTCCGCACCGCTGGGATCTGGAATGCCCTTCCAGCTTCCATTTTCCCCAGTGCCTACAATATGAGTACCTTCAAATCAAGAGTAGGCATCAAATTCAAAATTCAAATTCAAAATTTCTTTATTCATGTAGGCCTATCACAGGCACTTATGAAGCGTTCATACATAATTGTTTACATAATTGTAACGGGATGGTGATAACTTCGTTCGCCAACTTAAATCTAAAGCTACGAGGGTTCCAAACGCGCCCTGGTCTAAGAAGAGCCCACAACAAACTTAGCCGGGTAAATTTATTTTTTTGTTATCACCATCTTCCAGTAAATTTAAATTAAGCTATGAAGCTAGAGCAATTCACACCCAAGCTTTTTTATCGTTTAAATAATCCTTAATGTTATAATAGGATTTTTCTGTAAGCTTACGTTTTATATAAACTTTGAACTTATTGAGATCTTCTAGGCAAGCGCGCTCCACCTTAGGCTGCATCATCGCTTACTATCAGGTGTGATTGCAGTCAAGCGCTCGTCTATAAACATAAAAAAAAAAACATTGCAGCTGTCCAACTGACAGTCCCGGCCGTAGATACGTCACCTTGTGTAAGCGGCAGCGATTTCGTAATTCCATGCCATTAATAAAATATATTAAAATATTATGTTACGTGAACTTTTCGCAATCTATCATTTTAATGTACGCAGACCTTTCGAAACGTGTTTACAGTCGTTTAAGAACTCCGCGTGGTGTCTCTCAGCGAAATAGCATACAAAAAAAAACGTTAGAGGTGATTTTTGACGGCCGACTGGCGCAGTAGGCAGCGACCCTGCCTTCTGAGTTCATGGCCGTGGGTTCGATTCCCACAACTGGAAGATGCTTGTGTGATGAGCATGAATGTTTTTCAGTGTCTGGGTGTTCATATGTATATTATTCATAAAAACATGGTTGCCTGTAAAGTCGGTATACGGGCAAAAGTTTTACGTGACAACGACTTTGAGTGGTAAAATAATTTTAATGTGAATATTTATTCGTATAGTAGGAAGAAGGATGAAATAATAGTAACAATTTAAAACATTTATTTATACAAAGAATTATATTTAAAACATTAATTTATACAAAGAATCTCGCACTGAATTTCATATTAACAAAACTTTATTTTTACCTTTAAACATACATACGTATTTATATACAAATATACATACAATAACTTGCAATACATTTGCGTACAATGAAACAGCGTTTACTACAAAGGGACGCGTGCCTTTCGCTTTTTATGTCTGTCTCTCTCGCTCTTAGGCGGGCGCGTGCCTCTCACTCGCTCTCATTGTGAGCGCATAACGTGAGCGGAGCGTAACGCAGTTTCTTGAAGTGTCACCCGGCAAACCAATTTATAAGACGTTGTCACGTCAAAATATTCAACAGTCATCTTAGTACCCATAACACAAGCTACGCTTACTTTGGGACTACATGGCGATGTGTGTATATTTCGTAGTATATTTATTCTAACACATGTATAAATAGCATTACCTAATAACCAAAAGTCCAAATGCCACGTTCGGAACCCGTTCGATACAGTTCCAACCGGTTTGTGTACGAAATTAATATAATACCCTCGTCTCATCGCCGATGAGATGCTATAAATTATTTTCTCGCTCAAGTAACTTACGATACACTACAATTGTACACTTTTAACTTCTTTTGCTACTTACAATTGTACTTTATACTTTAAAAAATCTATTTACGTTTTTTCTATATGTTTATGTGGTGTACAATAAAAGTGTATTCATTCATACAATTATTCAATACACTTTCTGTTATATAATATACTAGCTGTTGCCCGCGACTTCGTCTGCGTTTGATTTTGTTTTTAAAGTATTCAGTATCGCTAAACCTTAAATGATTATAGTTGTATATATATAACATGTGACTGTCAATTAATTATAGACAAATAATTTGCAATAAAATAAAATTGCGACTATAATTAAAGATCTAAGCTATCCTATCTCTTAAGTTGGACCAGACTGCTCACGGTGTGGCCATTTAATTCCAAATCGGTTAAGTAGTTTAAGAGTCCATTGCGGACAAACATCGTGACAGGAGATTTATATATATTAAGATATAAACGCAGTCGTTACTTTGCGGAATTCCATGATAAGTTAAGTAAATTAAGCATAATTTGCTATACACCGCGATAAGCAGGATAATCTGTATGGTGTCATTTATAATTTCTTCAATCCTTATACTACATATATACTACTACATACATTCAACCGGTATTCGGCAATGTACCCTTTACGCAAACTAAGCTTAATATTCATAAAACACTACCACTGTTGCATTTCGACTTGTTTTTCTTAATGCCTCGAGAACTGTTAGTTTTGTCGAGATACATAGTGTGATATTGAAATTTAAAATTATTTTATTTCAAGTTGGCCTAATAAAATCACTTTAGAAACGTCAAGTACCTAAGTCTATTTGTAGAGACTCTACTATCGGTTCAGATGGCAAATTCTACCTAGAAGAGCAGGCAAGAAACTCCAAAATTCCGATGTTTGTTTGGCAATATATTTGAGACTTAAAAAAAAACAAAAAAAAATTAAAAGTCAGGCTCCTCTGGGGATACAGATGTTCATGAGGGCGGCGGCGCATTGTAGGTATTTTCTTGGCAAGAGCGTACGATCCATCCTAGATCTACATTGTTGCCCAGGCAAGTGGCGTCAATATAGAGTATGCACTAAGTGGGAAGATGATATAAAATTTAAAAAATCTCCAGTACGAGTTATAAAAAAACATAAGGATAGGCATTGCAAAACCTTGTCATTGAATATTATAGAATGTCGCAATCATCAGAAAATTAGAGATATTCAAAAAACTTTGCTATTCACAATTGATCCGTTTGAAAGTATTGGAAATAAATAATCCTAATTGGATTATTCTATTTGCCACTGGCTGGCGTATACGTCAAGAAGCGTGTAGTATATGACATATACTTATGACCAATCCAAATCATTATTTTTAAATAGCAGAAACTACACAGAAGTCTGACGTAAGCGTTACTTCCGTCAGAAAAAAGATCTGAGTTACTCCCTAATCGCGCCTAAACCAGTTTTACTTCAAAAAGATCGAAGCAATTATAAATTGTACCGTGCTAATTTGCCTGCTCCTAGCGGATCTTAGCATATAAATCATAATTTTTATTGCAATATCACTTCAGCAAAGTAACGTCTGTCATTGTACATCATGGACTTCCGCAAACTTACGCCTGCATCCATCTGATAGTTTATAGCTGTAGGTGCTCGCTTCTCGCTCAACGTGGGCGGTGGGACAGATGCCTTATGCTAATCTTCGAATTAGCAACAAATTTATCTGCCACGCTTCGGCTCGAGTTGATATTTGAAATTATAGTTTTGAAAATGTGCAACCTTCTAATAATTAATTATATACTAGTCGTCTAAAGGGTCCCAAATCACTGGAGATCGGTTGCCACGATAGTAACATATATATTTTTTTCTAATTTATTTATAATTATATGGATGCGTTGTTTCGAACGTTTGTACATAGTTCTTCTCCTTTTTCCTTATTCTTCTACTTCTTCTCCTGGACTTGTCACCGTACTTAGTAGGCGACAACCTTCCGTTGTATAAATAAATAAATAAATAAATATACTACGAAAATACACACATCGTCATCTCGCCCTAAAGTAAGCGTAGCTTGTGTTATGGGTACTAAGATGACTGATGAATATTTTTATGAATTATATATACATTAATACTTAGAAAAATACATATAAACACCCAGACACTGAAAAACACTTAATGCTCATCACACAAACATTTTCCAGTTGTGGGAATCGAACCCACGGCCTTGGACTCAGAAAGCAGGGTCGCTGCCCACTGCGCCAGTCGGCCGTCGGTTGTATGTAGGCCCAGGTCGAACGGACGAGTCCTGTGACCCTGTCACATGTGTTGTTTCGAACGTTTGTACATAGTTCTTCTCCTTCTACTTCTCCTCCTGGACTTGTCTCCGTACTTAGTAGGCGACGATCTTCCGTTGTATGAAGTGCCAGTGGTCTCCCCGCTGGGTCACTCCGGCCTTCCGAACTCCAGAAGTTTAGAAGGCCCAGGTCGACCAACCCTACGACTTGACGAGTCCTGTGACCCTGTCACAAAAAGTTTTACTGCTACTTCTACTTGCGCACTGGATGTCAGCTTAGTATGTAGTAACATTAATTATATTGATTGACATAGATATTAAGTTTATTGTGAACTAGCGAACCCTCGCGACTTCGTCCGCGTATGAGTCAATTGAGAAGCTAGAATAGATCTGATGCTAACATAATAAACATCGTGGCTTATTGTTTTACGTACTGTGTTAGTAAGTTGTCATTATATTAGTTGATACATACAAACATACATACATACATACGAGTAAATACATCCATCCTCAGAAACTTTCGCATTTATATTAGTTTTTTATATTAGTTTTATTAGTTTTCCCATATGCTTTGCGACTTGATGTTATTTCTGAAGAGTTATGTCGTTTATCTCCGACGATATCTATATATATAAAAGAAAGTCGTGTTAGTTACACTACTTATAACTCAAGAACGGCTGTACCGATATGGCTGAAAATTGGTAGGTGGGTAGCTTAGAGCCAGGAGGCGGACATAGGATACTGTTTATCCCGTTCGACAGCGTTCCCGTCTGAGTTGACATAAAAAGACAGTTACACCATTTATAACTCAAGAACGGCTGGACCCATTTTTATGATATTTGATTTTTTGGATTCCTCTTAGACCGGAATAGGAATATAAGTATTAAAATAATAACATTCATCAAAAAAAATATGATGCGCGGTACGAAGTTCGCCGGGACAGCTAGTTTATTATATCTTCATTAAAATTAGACAACACATGGGTTGATAGTATACACTTTGAAATAAAAAAAGAATTATTAAAATCGGTTCAAACTTAACGGAGCTATGGAGTAAAATTGATAAAAATTATCCGGTTTCCCGGAGGAAACTTACTGATTATCGGGATAAAAAGTATCCTATATGTTGACCCGGTATATCAGTTACCACTGTACCAAATTTTATTTAAATCCGTTCAGTAGTTTTCACGTGATGCCCGGACAGACAGACATACAAACAGACAGATTAAAATAAAATATGTATAAAGCAACCCCGGGTCAAAATTTTCAAAATACATATATTGAATGTACAGAAATCTTCCAGTTCCTGTTTTATTATTACTATACTAACACATAAATAAATAAATAAATATACTACGACAATGTACACATCGTCATCTCGCCCCAAAGTAAGCGTAGCTTGTGTTATGGGTACTAAGATGACTGTTGAATATTATTATGAATAATATACATAAATACTTATAATTCATTTTTGTTTTGTTTTGTCTCCTAATAATTGATTAAGTTAATTTTTTTTATTGTAATTTAGCTTTAAATATTTATACTTTTAAAGGTTTATATTAACTGACTAATATTTAATTGTAAATAATTTATAAGAATGACTTTTTTTACATTTTAATGCTGTGATAACCTGTAAATAGTTGAACATTTACTATGTGACTCATTCCAAAAAAAAAGCAAGTTTTAATGTATCTACTGTTGGTTGTCCTTTATAAATAAATAAAAATAAAAATAAAATAATATACAGATAAACACCCAGACACTGAAAAACATTCATGTTCATCACACAAACATTTTTCCAGTTGTGAGAATCGAAACCACGGCCTTGGACTCAGAAAGCAGGGTACGCTGCCCACTGCGCCAGTCGGCCGTCAAACATGGACCTTTTACGTTAAAGAAGGCTATGCGCAGTCGGGTAAACCAGCGGAGCCAGGCTAGCGTGTCATATGACGCAACACGCGAAAATACCGTATGTTGGTATGCGTGCTCACAGTGTATCAAGGTTACCGCAATTTGGTCACAATGCTCGTGATAAAACGATAACGTACGTAATAAGTTAATTTGCGCTATTTACCTACCGTTTGATAAGAGGCTTGCCAGAAGAGGATCTCGCCGTTTTAGGGATCACCGTGGTAAGATGAACCTCTTTGGTTCCATTTTTTTTTTTTTTATCCCGCGCGAACCATTTTGTTTGCTTCGGGCTAGAAAGTATCATATGTCTTTAACTAGGATGTAAGATATCCACTGTATATATTTTGACGACCTCCCTTGCGCAGCGGTGAGCGCTGTGAATTTAAGTAGTAGTTTCCGGGTTCGATTGCCGGCAGGGGCAATTTTTGATGTGAAACACCTATAGGCGGAGGGTAAACCTGATTTCTGGCGTGGCGACACAGGCCGTGGCGACGCATCGCCACGCTATATGATTGAATTTTTGTATTTCGTACTAGCTGTTGCTCGACTTCGTCTGCGTTTGATTTTGTTTTTTGATGTGGCATTCAATTTAGTTAAAAAAAAAAATTAAAGTATTAAGTATAGCTAAGCCTTAAATGAGGAGTTCTGTCCTCTATCTCCAACCACATTCAGATCTACACAAAGTTTGGGGAAAATTAAAAACATTATATATTCTATAGTACAAAAATAATTATTTAAATCGGTTATAATTCGTCGGAGTTATGGTGTAAAATCGTCACTTTCATCCCCTCTTCCAAAGGAACCGAGCTTAATGTCGGGTAAAAAAAGTATCCCATATTACTTCAAACACTTCCAAAAATATGTGTACAAAGTTTCATGAGGATCGGTTAAGTAGTTTTTGCGTGAAAGCGTAACAAACAAACTTACATTGACATTTATAATATTAGTAGGGATTAGTAGGGATGTAACAATAAAAATGAATATTAATTTTGTAATAAAACAGTTATTATTAACCGAATTACAAAAAGGAGTGGTTATCCATTTGGTTTTTTTTATTTGTGGACGAAATTTGTAATGCTTTATTTTTTAATTATGCAATATCTGCAATAACTTACAGAAAACAATTTGTTTCACATCTGCCAGGCGTCCCGTGACGGCTCACACGTTTTTTAATATGGTATGGTCTGGGGGGCTTTAGGTTGTGGCTAACTTGTAGTGGAATAAAGAATGCAAGATAGCAACATTCAAATTACGTGACAGTGTGAGACTCCGTCATTCTTCTAAGCGAGTGTTACAGTAAATTTATAAAGTGGGTAAATAATTAAACTTTAAATAACTATCAATTCATATTTGCCAGATATTTTATTAAATTGATATACGCTAATAATTATTATTTAATTGAATATCAATACGACTGCATTATCGATACACTCCAGTCCTACGTAGACTCGAACGATGCAAAGATACCTCCCGTCGTCGTTTATCACGAGATAGCAACATAAGCTTTTTCGGTTTCGGAATGTTTCTTAATTAAAATCATTTTGGTATTTATGTATATCTATGAACACTCTTGGCACTATCCCGTTCTCTTGCTGTAAGTCCTATCTACAAAGGTTGCCTGTAAGAGATTGCTTGCAGCAATAAGGCCGCCTTTGCATGTCTACATTGTGTACTGTATACTCCTTACTGTTTCTTTTCCTGTATGTTATACGTGCAATAAAGTGTTTCTTCTTCTTCTAAAATCATATTACAATCCACGGGGTTAATGTATTTCAGTACAACATAACAACCCCGCTAATCGTTACAATTACGTACAATAATAATAAATAATGATTTAATTCGTTCTAAATACCCATATGACAAAAATTAAAACAAAAAATACAAAAAAATACTGTGAAGATAAGCAAATATGTACAGACTACTATCTTAAACCAATACTAACTTAAATTAATTTCAAATTGCAAATAATAAAATGAAAAACAAAATTGAAATTTAAAATTTAAATAAAAATATGTTATGTGTATGTATGTATATTATGGAGGTAATGACGTACTTTACAATTAATTTGAAATTCGAATTCAAAAATTCTTTATTCATGTAGGCCTATCACAGGCACTTATGAAACGTTCATACATATATGTTTACATAATTGTAAGGGGATGGTGATAACATTGTTCGCCAACTTAAACCTAAAGCTACGAGCTATATTAAATAAAAGCTATTGTGATAAGGCATTATCGAGCGTCTGGTGTGATAAACTATTTATGAACAAACAACTCGGACGACGATGACGGGGTTACTGTTGTAACTTTTTAGACGATTCCATGAAAAGTTTTGGACTGATTGGATTGTATGAAAGAAAAATATTGTTTAAATTTTTAAACTGGAACGTTGACGAAAACGTGATACCGAAGTAAGTAAATTACCATAGAGATTACTTTGATAAACTTTAGAGTAGAAAGGCTAATGATCTTAATAGCACGGTAAATTTATGATAGCAGTATGGAAACTACGAACATACTTTTGACTGGTGGGAGGATTTGGCCGTGGCTAGTTACCACCCTACAAACAATAACGTGCCGCTAAGCGATTTAGTGTTCCGGTGCGATGTCGCGTAGAAACCTATGAGGGGTATGACTTCCATACTCCCTAACAAGTTAGCCCGCTACCATCTTAGACTGCATCATCACATATGACCAGTGCAGGTGGGATTGCAGTCAAGGGCTTACTTGTAGTGGAATAAAAAAATAAAAAAAAACGTTCATTACGGCACTGATGAGTTAGTGTGCCGTTTCGAACATCTGTTCGTAGTTTTCACACTGCTTTAATATATTAACTGTGGTAATAGGTTTAAAAGAAACAAAACTTAGTTTTTTATGCTATTAATTTGACCACGTTTATTTCGTTTTTTGAACGTCCCGCGAAACACATTTGCCTCTGACACGATTGTTAAAGCGCACCAAGCCCGCTAGTACAATTGTGTGTCGTGTAATGTTAAAAGTACTCAAAAGGAGTACTTATTAAAACTATATGTGCTAAATATAGACACAGAAGTGGTGGGCGTGATCTCTAGTAAGTGCGTCACATATCACAGTTCACTGAATATCAGGCCCCAATTTAGTCTGAACGCAAACGTCGTGAGATACTATGGCGCGTTGATACTATGACACTCAATTTAAACGCGAGGCAAAAAAAAAAAAAAATTATAAACCTGTCAAGTATGAGTCAGACTCTCACACGAAAGGTTCGTACCACCAAATTAATATAAGTCTATGTGCTCTTTGAATGATTTTGTTAAAAAAACAAGACGTAAAAATGTAGTATTTCGCAATTGTCGGAATAGTTTTTTCTTTAAAGTTCTATAAAACACACGACAACATACGACTATTTTTTAAGTCGACTCATTCGCGGACGAAGTCGCGCGGGTCCGCTAGTTGTCTAATAATCGAATTATCATCATTTGTTTTTTTGTTATTTCGTGTTGTCATGGTTTTTTTTGCTTCATCAGGTTCGAACAGTAGGAGTATTGTTTAGTTTGTGTAGTATTGCCAGCATGATCTATTATTTAGAGATTGGTAGCAGAGGCTGTTTTGCCACTTACCATCAAGTGCTTAATTCGTCAATTATCACTATTAAAAAAATAAATTTCATTTTATTTTTTTGAGCTACCTTTCTTATGCGAGATGGCGCCTGGTATAACAGCTGGTAATTATGTTGATGATGTAGTAGCAGAAAAAATGGCTAATTGAATGCTTGATTTCTGACGTAGTTGTCGCTATGTCCTTTCTAACTCTAATGCAAGTTTTAAATATCTTCGTAAAAAAAACATCAAATTTCAAAGAAACGTCGCTTTTTACACTTGCCTCTAGAGTCCCGAGCGCTTTGGTCGAGTTTTATTTTTTTCATACTGGTGATGTTATTTTAAAAGAGCCCGGAATAATTTAAATAAAATTACCTACTTTAAGAATTGCTATTATGGGCTATCTCATAGTCCACAGTGGCTGCTTAAAATACCTTTTAAACTATAAATGTGGAAGTTTTAATGGATCATTAACCCCTTCTCATTGTGGGAGGAGACCCGTGCCCTGTAGTGGGCTGGTAATGGGTCGATATGACAATGCAATCAAAAACATCTGTAAATATAAAGGCAAGTTGTAGATGCACCATTTATAACTCAAGAACGGCTCTACCAATTTTTATGATATTTGATTTTTCGGATTATTCTTAGTCAGGAACAGGATAAGAAGTATGAAAATATTGTATTTATAAAAAAAAAAATTCTGGCGGTACGAAGTTCGCCGGGACAGCTAGTTTTATATAACTAATAAAAAGTAAGGAGGGCGGAAAGTTTCCACGCGTACGAAGTAGCGGCCAGCCACAAGAATAATGATAAATCGATACACCTGTGAATGTGATATAACAGTGGTCAATGCAAATGTGAAAGGTAGCATTGCGAATTTAAAGCGAACCTCTAGCCTTAGTACAAGATTCGCACTCTCGCAATCGACGAGTCGCTATCGAGTAATGAAAATACTTGAATGTCGGACTAAAATGTATCTTATCTGCATTATGTTAAAGCTCAAATTAGCTTACAATTGTTTAGCTCGGGCTTTTGACAGAACTTCCCTGGAGCAGCGTTGAGCGTTGTGGTTATAAGTTCGATTTCTGACACTGGCAAGTGGCCGTGGCTAGTAAGCACCCTACGGTCAAAAGCGTGCCAGTAAGCCATTAAACACTCCGGCACGATGTCTAAACCGATTAGGTGCGTGGGTTTAATATAACTGCTATACTCCCAAACAGGTTAGCCCGTGACCGTCTTGGACGGAATCATCACTTAACACCTGGTGAGATAGCAGTCAAGGGCTAACTGGCCGTGTCATAAATCACAACAGGTTTTGCGATTCTAAAACGAATGACGTTAGATTCCACTTTACTTTGCCGATACAGAATTTGATATGCGAAAACGAATCTTCGATTGCGAGCGAACAAAACTTGTCCTAAGGCTACTGATAACGGGTCGCGCCGAATGTTAAAGCAGAGTGACCTTGGCCGGCGGTAGACCGAGACGGCCGGTGTGCGAGTGGGACGGCTGTACGCCGCGAGGCAACGTGGTCGCCACGAGGTGCGCTCTGTTTTGGAGGTTAGGCGGTTTAGTGCACGCTCTTTGCGAACGTTCTTTTGTCGAATTTTCCCTGGCACATAGCGCTGCGGTGTTATAAGTGAAAGGTCCCTGTTTCGAAGAAGAAATTATTTTTGATTTGAGAGGTTTCGGCCGTGGAAAGTTATCACTCTTTCGACAAAGACGTTATCTAATAGACAGTCGATTGACGCAGTCTGCAGCGAGTCCAAGGCTGGGGGTTCGATTCCCACAATTGGAAAATGTTTCGTGTGATGAACATGAATGTTTTCCAGTGTATGGGTGGGCGTTTATCCAGTATGCTAGAAGTTTTTATGTATATTTTTCATAAAAATATTCATCAGTCATCTTAGACAGTAAATAAATGTACCTCTGAAGCCTCTGATGAATTATTTCGATTCTCATTTATATGTATTATAAATAAATATACTACGACAATACGAATATCGCCATCTAGTCCCAAAGTTAGCGTAGCTTGTGTTACGAGTACTATATTATTGCGAACTCGCCATCCTCACCGTAAACGTATAGTTTCTAAGAGTATGGCTGAGGATATAATGAAAATATAATACGCATGATGACAGTAACAGAGAATCGCTAAAATATTGTTCGTATGTAATGATGAATGAATGAATGAATATAATTTTAATGGACACCACAAAAAGGTCATAAAAAAAAAAAGGAAAAGTATAACAAAAAAAGAAAAGTAATGGTTCTTGTTTTATGAATAACATATTTTATTTATATTCCAAGTGAGATTGGTATTTATTTATATTAAATGAAACTGTAAAATCTAGCGATCCGGCCATGACAGGCGAATCGCCGAATTCAAAGTTATGACGTCACGTCCATATAAACATAATTTTGTACCGCTTGAACTTGGAAAATCTCTGCGTATATCAAGTGTTCTGTGATTTCGAACAATCAGTTGCTAAGTTTTTTTTTTTAACAATGCCAAAATCTTATACTTCCTAGCTTAGCTATTTAATTGTTGTGATTTCAAACTCGATGAAACAATAAAATAAGTCCATAAGTTACACATCTGCCGTGAGTGAATAAATTGCACAGAATTTATTTTTTGTACATTGCGCAGTTCTTCATAACTAGTCATCATGCCTAATTAAATTATAAAAAAAAAAAAAAAAGGTGGCTTTGCTAATATCTCTCTCTCTGCTTGAGAGATATTAGCAAAGTCCAAAAAGCCCAAAAAAACAAAAAAAATCTACAGCTGTTTGTAGAACATGCATGACGCAACGAAGCTTGTGAAATTCGTTTTAATGTGGAATTATTTAAGCCTGACCGTTATTACTAGGGTTGCCAACTTATTTTTAATTGAAAGAAATGGATTGTATCTGATTTCTGAATGGGTATACAATAAAAAAATAAATATGATACGACAATACAAACATCGCCATCTAGCGCCAAAGTAAGCGTCGCTGGTGTTATGGGTATTAAGATGACTGATAAATATTTTTATGAATAATATACATAAATGTTAATTAGAATATACATATAAACACCCAGACACTGAAAAACATTCATGCTTTTCACACAAACATTTTCCAGTAGTGGGAATCGAAACCACGGCCCTGGACTCAGAAAGCAGGGTCGCTGCAAACTGCGCCAACCGTCAAAACATTGCAACAATTCTGCTCAGCGGCAGTCATAAGCATGGCGGTACTACTACCCCGGACGAGCTCTGTCTCAAACAGTTTCTACTACTACTACTGACTGATTATGAATATTAGTGTGGAATTCAAAATAATTACTGTGAACAATCAAAATTTCGCACGCTTTGCTCTGACCTTGGGACGGCTGTAATATTTAGGTACGCTATCAGTGACACAAACTTTTATCGGTGTAACGCATAATATGTTGGAGATTTATCGCGTCTTAAAGACTTCCAATAAATTGTTTATTCGTGGTATTACATAATACTGCCTCGTTGGTCTAGTGGAAGGATCACGAGGTGCAAGAATTTTCGATTTTTGAAGTGGTGAAGACTCGCGCGGGAAGCCGTGCAATCCAATGATGACTGACGTTATGAAATTCATCTCAGCAGCCACGACCACTCTGTCAAGAGTGCAAGAAGAAAGAATTTTCATTAAAAGTCCGGAGACAGGAAATTGGCTTGGTCATCCCCCGTGGCTCTGTAAGAACGTTAAGCTGACTGTAGCAATAGTCAACAGGCCCACATGCCCGCATTGGAGCAGCATGGTGGGTCTATGCTATAAAACCGTATCTCCTATGACAGTGAAGACCTACTATTATTATTATCTCAGTTCATATCGGGAGGCATCCGTGGCTCAGTGGTAAAGCGTTCAGGCCGCGATTGCCAATGTCAAAATTCAAATTCAGTACGTTCCAAATTTTTATATGCCCGTAAAAAGCTGGAAGTCCTGCATTAACTGAATGTTGTGAAGGTTATAAAAAGCACTTTCATACTAAAATTTTGCGCACCGCAACGCAGAAGTAATAAAATGAGACACAAACGTAAAACTCGTAAACAAAGGAAAAAAAGGGAAAGTTTTTTCCGGCCGACTGCTCGTAAAGTACCGCAGGTGATAGGTGTAGCCATTGACATTCATAAAGGACCGCCCGGCCCAGACGAAAATGTCCGCTACTGGACTAAATGACTTTCCCATCGGAATGGTTTGCCCATAGTTTGCAGTTTGTGACGCGATGTGATCGCAGTAGATGGTAGTAGCACAGAGGCAGCTTCTGCCTGTTCTTTTAATCGCCTCGTATGACACCCGCGGGAAGAGAACGGGTGGTGATAATTGTAGCATATCAGCCGTCTCCACACGGTACAATTTTTTTTTATCCCATTAACCAGTAACGTGCATATAGGGTATGCACAGGGATATAAAATTGAATAAAATCTCCAGTATGAGTTAGAAATACTTGAAAGTAGGATTTTTATAACTCATACAATGCCTATCCTTAAGTTTTTTATGGATCGTGGAGACCTACTTAAGATTTTCTTCATTTTCTATCATCTGCATCTGCATATCCTTTGCATACCCTCTGCCATTGCCATTAATGGGTTCAAAGACTTTGTAGTTAAGTTGAATTAAATTGGAAACGATCCGCGCCGTGTCGGTTACCGTGACTCGCCTCGCTATGAAAAATCCTATTATAATATTAAGGATTACTTGAACGATAAAACAGCTTGGTTGTGAATTGCTCTAGCTTGATAGCTTAATATAAATAAACTGTGAGATGGTGATAACAAAAAAAACATATATTACCCGGCTAAGTTTGTTGTGGGCTCTTCTTAGACCGTGGCGCGTTTGGAACCCTCGTAGCTTTAGGTTTAAGTTGGCGTACGAAGTTATCACCATCCCCTTACAATTATGTAAACATATGTGTATGAACGCTTCATAAGTGCCTGTGATAGGCCTACATTAATAAATAAATTTTGAATTTGAATTTGAATTATGCCAGTGCTGTGAAACGATGGCAATATTAACTGTGACACTTTCTCAGTATTTTTTATTGTACCTTATTGATGTTAAACAAGGGAGATTTGCCAGGGCTTTGTGCTCAAGCTATGACACATGATCTAGTCTAGCTAGCTCTAGCTCTAGCTATTACAGACTTGTGACTGAGAGAAGGTAGAACAATAAATATACTAATAGGAATCAAATTCAACTTGTCAACAAAGTCGGTGCATTTGACCATAAAAGACTGCTGTCACTCTTGTTTGGAGTCATTTTATCGTCTACCGCAGAATAGCTGGCTTAGCTACGCCATCTAGTGTTTAGGTAGTAAATTATTTGTATTTTGGGTTTTTTTTTTTATTAGGACTACCAACAAAATTTCATGTATTATAGTTATGAGTAAAGCTAGCCTTAGGTAACTAATGACACATAATTTCACTTAGTCACAGCATGCACTGGTTAGAATGTACGATAACTCAATTTCATACAAGCATTATTAAAAGATATGTATATATATAATAATAAAATTTCCTTACTTACATTACCAACGTTAATATTTAAGGAACTTAGAAAACATAGTTGGTGTACCTAATCATTAAATTATTTTCTTTGTTTTTCGAGTAAAATTAAAACCTCTCAGTTTGAGATTCTGTCGAATTACCTTTTTTATCATTTTCTAATCGTAATTGACGAGTATATAAAGAAACTTAAGACTAAGCTGAGCGTCTCTCATTCTGAGCTAAGCTTAACAATGTCGTGGAATAAGAGCCAGTAAGTTATCTGATTGGTCCTAAACTAGACCACTAGGGCTACTCGGTTTTTTCGTTATAATGGCGAATGCGTCGCGTCGGTTACGTAGTTCTGAACATTCGGATCGCCGTATCTTGACAGATATATCCATGGGTACAGCCCTACTTATTGCGTTAGGTTTAATCTTTTAACTACTTAGACAGCAAGAGGGGTGTAATAAAGATTGGCCGCATTACCTGACGTAGGAAACTTCTAGAAAGGAAAACTAAACACCTATCATTTATTGGCCTTACTTGGGATTCGAATCCCGGACTTCCTGTCGCCATCTATTTAGGTAGAAAAGATTAATGTAAGGATGACTTTCATTTAGACGACCTCTCTCTGGCGCAGTGGCGAGCTCTGTGAGCTGTGGCTTTATAAATGGGAGGCCCCTATTTCCATCTCCTGCAGAGACAATTTGGAAATTAATAATTTCGGAATATTCTCTCGTCCGGCCAAGTTGGGTGGTTACGAACCCACAAACAAGGAATTGCCGTCAAGCTATTTATTTGAAAAATTCGCCAAATCCATCGCCTATGCAAATGTGTGCGTATAAAAGACACCGTATTTGGCAAATTTTTACTTTCCTTTACGAGCTCTGTCACAAAAAGCTCGGCTACTGCAACTTGGCATCCATGTGCTGCTGATGGCAGTGGCGTTCATAGAGGGTATGCACAGGGTATGCAGATGATATAAAATTAAGAAAATCTCCAGTACGAGTTATAAATAGCTTAAGGGTAGGCTTTTTATAACTCTTACAAAGCCTATCCTTTAGCTTTTTACAACTCGTACTGGAGATATTCACCATTTTGTATCATCTGCATACCCTGTGCATACCCTCTATGCACGCCTCTGGTACCATCAGGCCATAGACAAAAAATGCTGTTACTGTAGACAGTTTATTGAGGAAGGTTTGCGCTTGAAGTGCGAAATAAAACAGGCCTGTAGAGTTGATTGCGAACCGGTAAAATTTCAACGAAATCGAAACCCAATAAAACTTGGGTACCTACCTACCTACATTCCCGTGGAACCGGTAAAGACAAATGTCTTCCTACTACGCCTAAATGTCAACGCATTTACATGATTTTGCGCTCGATATTTTATATGTCACCTGTTTTAATTATTAATAGCGGTCCCGCAGTGGTCGAAATTCGACCACAATTCATTTAAATAAGTTTTAACATTATTAAGGTTCTAAAGTCAAATACTATTGCTTCTACTATCACAGATCAACCGATAGACGTCCACTGCTGGACATAGGTCTTTTGTAGGGAGTTCCAAGTTCCACTGTTCTGAGGCGCTTGGATCCAGCGGCTACCTGCGACGCGCTTAATGTCGTCTGTCCACCTCGTTGGGGGACGACCAACGCTGCGCTTACCAGTGCGGGCTTGCCACTCTAACACCTTGGAACCCCAACGTCCATCGGTTCTCCGAGCTATGTGCCCCGCCCATTGGCACTTCAGTTTCGCGACTCGTTGAGCTACGTCGGTGACTCTAGTTATCCTACGGATCTCCTCATTTCTGATTTGATCACGTAGACATACTCCTGAGCCTTCTTATGAGGCCCATAGTTAGCGACCATGTCTCAGTTCCGTAAGTCATCACTGGCAACACGCACTGTTCGAAGACTTTGGTATTCAGGAACTGAGGGATTTTGGACGAAAAGATGTCACGAAGTTTTCCGAACGCTGCCCATCCGAGATGGATTCGGCGGTTCACCTCTTTCTCGAAATTGGACCTACCTTACTGGATTAGTGTTTCCTACGTAAAATTTCGAGTGCAGAGTTTTCTATCACTGGGTGGAGCAGAACATGAGTGTTACACATAATTTTCGTCTTGCTCATGTGCCTACCTACCTGTTGAGAAACTCTGCTAAGGTTATTGAGCATCGTATTAAGGTCACCCAGAGTATCTGCCATTATGACTACATCGTCAGCAAACCGAAGTTGAGTGATGTACTCGCCGTTGATGTTGATGCCAAGCGTGTTCCAATCCAGTAGCTTAAAGACGTTATCCAACGCAGCGGTAAAAAGCCTCGGGGAGATAGCATCAAGTCAAGACACAGACACTGACTGCAATTAGTCTATTTTCTTTCAAACAAACTATAATCCGAGTAATTATTTAAGAAAAATTGTTTTTTTTTTATTCCACTACAAGTTAGCAATCTCACCTGGTGGTATGTGATGATGCAGTCTAAGATGGTAGCGGGCTATCCTGTTAGGGAGTATTGTTGTCATAACCCTAATCGGTTTCTACGCGACATCGCACCGTTTACGCTGAAATTATATGATTAATTACTAAGGTTTCCCTCATTAGTGAACAAATAGGAGCATTCAGTGGTGAAATTGATTCACGGGTGCAGCTACCGAGCCACATTCAGTGGCGATCTGATTATAATTATCAATTATGAAATCAGCGCTGAGCATTGTTGCTAATGCATTGTTGTTTGACGGCCGATTGGCGCAGTTTGCAGCGATCCTGCTTTCTGAGTCCAAGGCCGTGGGTTCGATTCCCACAACTGGAAAATGTTCGTGTGATGAGCATGAATATTTTTCAGTGTCTGGGTGTTTATATGTATATTCTAAGTATTTATGTATTTTATTTATAAAAATATTCAACAGTCATCTTAGTACCCATAACACAAGCTACGCTTACTTTGGGCCTAGATGGCGACGTGTGTATTGTTGTAATATATAAAAAAAAAAAAAAAAAAAAAAAAATGCACAGCATAAAGCTGAGTTTACGGCCATTTGCCATATTGTTAATATTTATTGATGATTCTTTTAGTTATTAATCTTGTATTAACAATAGTGTATGGCAATAAAGGATTTTTTTTTTATTTTTTTTATTATCATTATTGTTCATACCACTGCACAAATGACAAATGGCATCCATGGAAGTTAGGGGTGCATTGTTTGATTGTTTTAGGTAGAGAATCAATAGCGTTTATTTTTAATTAAACAATATACTATAACTTATTGTACGAATCTCGATATCTAAGGATATTAGTTTTAGTCATCTATCGAATGATGCTATAAGATGTACAGGGTTGGAAGTTTTTACCAACAGCAAGTCCCAAACTTTAAACGTAAATATCACATTAGATAGCTTAGCGGCACGTCTTTGCCGGTAGGGTGGTCTGGTGGTCCAAAGCCTTCCGCCAGACCAGACCAGAGGAAATTCAGAAATTATAAATTCCCTGTCGGGGATCGAACCCAGGACCTCCTACTTAAATTCACAGCGCTCACCGTTGAGCCTGGAAGGTCGACAAAAATGAGTAAATATGCGTGGTATGTCAAATACGTTTTTGGTATAACAAATCTTAATATATATAAATCTCCTGTCATGATGTTTGTCCGCGATGGACTCCTAAACTACTTAACCGATTTTAAATTAAATTGGCACTCCGTGAGCGGTCTGGTCCAACTTAAGAGATAGGATAGCTTAGATATTTAATTAAAGTCGCAATTTTATTTTATTGCAAATTATTTGTCTATAATTAATTGACAGTCACATGTACTCATTTAAGGCTCAGCGACACTGAATACGATAAAAACAAAATCAGACGCAGACGAAGTCGCGGGTAACAGCTCGTATTATTATATTTTGGGTTATGTAATGTAAAAATTTGTATTTAATTGTACTACCTTTTACCTATAAAAACTGGATTTTTAAAACTGGTTTCGACATTGAATATATATTATACAACGTGTAACCAAATTACGAAAAACTATTGAAGGGTGTATAAGTGTATTTCATAAGGAAACACCGTGGAAAAAAAAATCTAAGAAGCATATTTATTTTTCCATACAAACGAATTCAATATATTCTAAGTGTTTACTTATGAAAACCAAGTCAAGTGAGATTCTGTGATTTTTTTTTTAAATGTTTGTCTGTCTTTCTGTATCTTGGCAGTCTTATATTTTTTAAGAGAGTTCATACTTTTCTGGGAGATTTGCAGGGTATACTGGATATAAGTCCAGAACATGAGCGGTCAATTAACCCGGTCAATGCTCATCCAAGGAAACGCCTCTTTAACCGGTTACGATTCTCACCAATTTACAAACTGAATAACAGTTTTTAGTTTTTCCTGAAGACCGTTACTTTTGTCGTATTAATTTATCTCCTTAACTACTGTCTTATTCCATTAGAAAAACCTACCCAAAATGTTGCCATACAGAAACGGAATCCATACGAACTCTTAAGTGTATTGTGAATTAATTGTGACAAAAGTGTTCAGCCATACTTTAAAAAGCGAAGTGTTGCCATATAGTATAAACGATGGCTTTCTAAGTGTCAGTGTTGCTAGTGGAGAAAACCGAGTGATTATGACAGCCGGGGTTGCGACGAGACGCAAAGCGAGGACTCGGAAAAGATGGGCTCGGATCGAGCAGGATGGTCAGGTAAAACTTCAACTGAGATCAAATCAATCTATGCTTTCCTAGTAATTTTTGTAAAACATGCCACCGTTGGTTCGTCGGTTTGTTCTTCTTTCACGCAGCAACGTGGCAACGGATCGACTTATTTTTTTGCACAGCACAACAGACAATCCCGGGAACAGAATATTTTTTTTTCTCACACGGCTTTATCAACTCTCATAGCATTGGCGCACAAGTGAACATAATATCCAAATAATATATTTTATAAATTTAAAATGCATATAAAAATTTTTGGAACCGACAGGATTTGAACCTGCGACTCTCGGGCAATCGCGGCCTGCGCGCTTTAACCAATTAAGCTACGACTCTCCTACTGTCGATGCCGAAATTAGTATATATATGCCTTTCACATCAGTCTTATAGCGACTGTAGCGTCATCTAGTAGGAAACGTTGCAGTTTCGATCTACTTTTTCAAAGGTCCATATTACAATGAGACACGTTTGAAACAAGAGATGACACATTGCTTTTTTATATTTTTATAATTTTTATTAGTGTTTTTTTACCTACACTTGGATTGATAATTATCAATTTTATTAAAAAAAATTATATGCATTTTAAATTTATAAAATTGATAATTCCTCCAAGTGTAGGTAAAAACACTAATAAAAATTATACAAATAATATAAGTGTAATAATAAACGGTGGTAAACTTCTCCTATCCATGTTCCCGTGCTTTAGCATGTGGACACGTTAATTATATCCCCTGTCAGGGAATTTTATCGGGGGATAAAATTTTTGTCTCCTTTCTGCCTGTGCTATAAGTTACTTCTTCCGGAATAATGCATAGTTCCCTTCACTAGTTAAAGATATTTACAGTGCATTATAAAACCAAATCCTATTTGACTAGTTCTAGTTATTCTATAAATGAAAACTTGTTCATTGGTTAACCCTACTTTGATACAGCAACGGGAGCAATGGATAGACGTGATTTTTGCATAGAGATGTTTTAAGTTATACACCCTCTTGTAAAGGGGTAAAGATGGCAAGTCAGTGCCAACAACTCTGTTCCCCTTTACTTACTGTAAATTATTGCGTCATTCGGTGAACCGGTTAATTCCTATTCATTGCGCTTCATTTAACCGGTTAAATAATGGCCGAAACCGGTTCGTAATTTTCCAATTAACGCTAAGCACGCATTAGATATCGCAGACTTTAGTATTTCTGGACTACTGTTAATTGAGCTTCATTTAACCGGTTAAATGATGCCGATAATAACCGAAACCAGTCCGTAATTTTCCAAGTTAAAGTTAAGCACGCATTAGATATCTCAGCCTTTAGTATTTCTCTCTTTGACGGCCGATTGGCGCAGTGGGCAGCGACCTTGCTTTCTGTGTCCAAGGCCGTGGGTTCGATTCCCACAACTGGACAATATTTGTGTGATGAACATGTTTTCAGTGTATGGGTGTTTATCTATATATTATAAGTGTTTATGTATATTATTCATAAAAAATATTCATTAGGTGTCTTAGTACCCATAACACAAGCTACTCTTACTTTGGGACTAGATGGCGATGTGTGTATTGTCGTAGTATATTTATTTATTTCTGGACTACTATTTATTGAGCTTTATTTAACCGGTTAAATGATGGCGATAATGACCGAAACCGGTTCGTAATTTTCCAAGTTAAGGCTAAGCACGCATTCGATATTAGTATATAATAGTTATATAAATACTAACTACGGCTTATTTCTTATCCATTTCATACAAAGTTGTTGCCCTACATCTATTCTCTGGACTCTCTTCAATTGCATTGTTTCGATCATTTTCAATGGCTGTTTATAATTTCAATATATCTATTGAATTGTGACACACTTAGTTTAAATAATGGTGATGCCGATCGCATACTACAGCCATTATAGAAGGCCATTGGTAATTTCCATAGGAAAAAAAAACTTTTTTTTTTATTTATTCATTTTTATCAATGAACAAAGCGGTGATAGCGTGTAGGAGCTCGACTTACTTTTGGGGGGCCGAGTTCGAATTCCAAAACGCATCTCGAACTTTTCTAAGTTATGTGCGTTTTAATTAATTAAAATATCACTTGCTTCAACGTTGAAGGAAAATATCTTGAGGAAACCCGCACGCCTGAGAGTTCTACATAATGTTCTCGAAGGAGTCTACCAATCCCGCATTTGGCCAGCGTGGTGGACTTCTCATTGTAAGAGGAGACCCGTGCCCAGTAGTGGGCCTGTAATGGGTTGGACAACCTAATCGGCTGAACGTAGAGATGAGAAATTTCAAGAGAATATTTTTGAGCTAACTTGCGTTAAAGTGGGGGAGAACGTGTGTACGAACATGTGTAATTTTACCTTTATTTTTTTATTTAAAGTTATATCCATGAAACTTTGGTATTTAGGTTTTTGGTTACAAAAAAAACCAAATACTTGCTTCACAGTTTTTTGAAAAAAAAACCACCCCCAAACAATTGGTAAAGTCTTTAATTATTCAAGATATTTCTGAAGATATATCCACGAAAATCGATATTTTCGCTTGCTTCCTATCTCGGGATATCTTGATTCTACGCAACAAAGCTGCTGGCATCCGATAGTCGTCATTATTTATTTATTTATTTATAAAAAATATGTATAATGTTATATTTATTTATAAAAATAATAATATAATGTTAATATGAATTAAGCTATTATAACGTATCGATAAGTAATATTAAATTAAATATTCTTCCCATAATTCGATGATTTCGTTGGAGGAATACGTCCTGAAAATCAAGGTAGTCGAAATATAGACATGGCGGCGGTACTAACCCGGACGAGCTCTGTCACAAAAGCTTAAAGTGCTGACGTGATATTCCAAAATTAAAAATTCAAATTCAAAATCAAAATTCATTTATTTCAAGTAGGCCTAACTAACAAGTACTTTTGAAACGTCAAGTCAGTCTGTTTGTAGTGACTCTACCACCGGTTCGGAAGGCAGATTCCACTGAGAAGAGCCGTCAAGAAAGCTTCCAAGCAGCCTTGTCGTTAAGGAATTCATCAAACGTGTAGTAACCACGATTTCTTAAATGTGTTTTAATATATTGTTTAAACTTAAGTAAAGGTAGATCTAATATTACGTTCGGTATCATGTTATAAAAGCATTTTCCATTGTCCACAGGGTTCAGATTTCACGGACACTGGGGACTGGCCCACGCTTGGCGCCGCGGTCGCCGGGGCGAGGTGTCACTCAACGCCGCCTCCACACGACGATCCCACCCATCATAACGGCAATGCTGTAAGTAGAATCTATACAATTGTTAAAGATTTTAAACTAAGACTTTCGTGGTTAATCAACATTTCTTAAATATATTTCAACGGGTACATATCAAGATAATGTTTTTGGATTTGTCGATATTTCAACCCAAGTTGCATGGATCGTGGTCACGACGGGACTGCGTAGGTGCGAGTTGTCAAGTTGGATGTCGCGGGCAGAATCTGACTACCCGCTTTCGTTTTCTTCGTTTTCTTTTTGTCGGTATTTCACGTAATGATCGACATACAACACTGACAACGTCACTTTTGAATTGAGAAGCTGTACGATGCTTTCTTGTCTTGCATAATTGTACCACTGGATAATACAGTTCAACGGGTACATATCGCGATAATGTTTTTGGAATTGTCGATATTTCGACCCAGTTGCATGGATCGTGGTCACGACGGGACTGCGTAGGTACGAGATGTCAAGTTGGATGTCGCGGGCAGAATCTGACTACCCGCTTGCGCTTTCGTGTTTTTTTGTTGGTATTTCACGAAATGTTCGACATACAACACTGACAACGTCACTTTTGAATTGAGAAGCTGTACGATGGTTTCTTGTCTTGCATAATTGTACCACTGGATAATACAGTTCAACGGGTACATATCGCGATAATGTTTTTGGATTTGTGTAGTATTTTGGAAACTTTCACTTAAAAAAAAAAAACTTAATTTTCCAGGACCAAGAGCGGCAACCGCTTGAGGAGCAGCCTCCGAGGGTGGAGAAGGTGGAGGTGATGCAAAATCATCAGATCCACAATGACAAGCACGCCCTCTACGACAAGAACAAAATGGCAGGTGAGAAAGAAAGACAATTTATTTTTGTTTAATGTTACATAAGATACCCGTCATATAAAATTCATGCGCTCGCAAAAGTAGAGTTGTTTTCGAGTAAGCTAACACTGTAATTGTAGAGTAAAATGAAACTTAGCTACCCTGTAATAACGCTTAAATTCCTACATTTTTTGTGCACCCTGGAAGCCGATTAGGGGTATGAGTTTAATATTATTGCGATACCCCTATCAGGTCAGCTCGAGCAGATATCAGTTGTTACTTGTAGAGACATTTTACGAGGTTGTTATCACACGTTTGTTTGTTGTATATATTTCCCGTAATTCAGGCCTGTTCTCTTACCAATAGAGATTTTGGGTTACGCAATACGGGTACATAAAGTTCTTTTATAACTTATAAAAATTGGGGTGTAATTTTGGCTCCGTTTTTATTATAAAAGAAGACATTATTTCCAAAGCGCAACTTCGATGCCTCAATAATTCAAGGTCTAAACGTAATGGTAGAAGCACATTGGCTACACTCCAACCGAACATTGACTTGAAATAATACAGAAAGTTTATTTAGTCAACACTGTTAGTGAAATATCCACTCTAACACCTCTACGGTAAGTTGCAGTTTGCTCGCAGTGGTGCTGCACCGTTTGCGTTATATTTACCTAGACTACAATATTGCGGGCTAAATTCAACCTAAATACCATACCGGAAGGTCGATAATTCACTAAACCAAACTGGACTAAGGACTCGCTTACAAAGCACGAGTTAATGATGAAGGCTGTCTTTCGTCAGTCGCTGCTGTCACCATTAATCGAATTTTGACTTGTGAAAAAGCTCTGTGGTTTAAAAGTGGAAGGTCCCAAGTTCAATCCTCGGCAGAGGCAATTGGGGATTTGGTGTTTTTTTTCTGGTCTGGTCTTGCGGGAGCCATCTCCGAAAGATCCGTTTGCAAAATTAAAAAAAAAAGTATTGAGACGGGCTCCATGGACTTGTGTATAGGATCATGGAGTAGCTTAAGAATCATAGAGTTATTCTATGGTATTCCTTACAGCTGGCAAAGGTGGCAACAAATCGGGCAAACACAAGTGGGTGCCTCTCGACATAGACGTCAAAGCCGCCCGACCTCCCAAGCATGGACCGCAGCATCCACCAAGACAGGATCACGGTAAGATACACACTCACGCACACCCCCACACGCAGTCACGAATACGCAGTGCCGTGCACTTCGTACATACATAAAAACACAGCATAGCCTACAATTTTAATATAGTTTATTAAATTTTATATTATCTTCTTGCATTATAGCTTTAAAACTGTTTGTTTTGGCAACTGTAATGTCTAAACGGGGTGTGTTGCTAAGTAAATGAATAACACCTGTAAGTATTGGATAGAAGCAGGCGTTACTTTACGGAAATCCATAATATATTATGAAAATTAAGCTTAATTTGCTATACTCCGCGAACAGGAGAATCTGTATGGTGTAATTTATAATTACTTCAATCCGTATACTCCACACAAAACAGATCCTCGGCAATGTACTTTACCTTTACAATGACTAAGTCATTGTAAGGGTAAGTTATAGATGCATTTTAGGGTATGCATTGCTTCCGTGCGTGTATGAAGTGCACGCCACTGGTCGGTTAGCACTGGTATCCCGTAATTTAGGCCTCTTTTCTCTTTCTCATAGAGAACTAGAGTTACGCAATGCGGGTAAATTATTTCTTTCCTACAGAAGCTTTCTTAAGGACATGTGTATAGTGTTTTTGTGCTTCTTTGGAAATACATATTATTTTTGTTTTTGCAATGACATTATAATGTTGCAGTGTACGGGCTCTAATAATTATTAATAATAACAGGTCTCTGAGGCACGTGCTCTCTGAGGCACGGTGGTTAAATTAGCTATAGTACAATGTCTAGCTTTATAAACAACCTAGCAAATGCCCGCGTGGAGTAAGGTTTTATATTTATTCCCGCGGGAACTCTCTTATTTCCCGGGTTAAAAGGTAGCCTATGTTCTTTTCAATGTGAAGGCCTACATGCATGCTTGATATAGTAACAGACATCCACACTTTCACATTTATAATATTAGTAGGATGTTAATTCAGGAGATACTGTAAGCCGCGGCTTTCACTGATAATAATTTAGATACACAATGCTTTAAAAATATCCGACCTTATAATTGAACTATAAACAACATATAACATGTTATCCACCATAAACTCACTAACTATTAATTTTGACGACCTCCCTGGCGCAACGGTGAGAACTGTGAATTTAAGCAGGAGCTTTCGGGTTCGATTCCGAGCATTTCCAGGTCTGGTCTTGTTGGAGGCTTTGGCCGTGGCTAGTTACCACCCTACCGACAAAGACGTGCCGCTAAGCGATTTAGTGTTCCGGTGCGGTGTCGCGTAGGAACCGCCATGAGAAGAGCCCCAGGGCTCGACGACATCGGGGGGGTAAATAAGTTATTCAAAAACTCGCCTTTTAAAGCATCTAACTATTTCGAATGGCCCCATTTCCAGACACAGTGTCCCTGAACGGGGAGGACTACCGCGGGAGGGGAGGCGCGCGCGGGAGGGGCGCGGTGCGGGCGCGGGGTGCACGTCGCACCACCACCCGGGCTGCCTCCCTGCACCCACACCCGCACCCCCTGTATCACCACCCGGAGCTCGCACACCACGACATGCCGCAGGTACGATTCGTTCCAAAACCACCCCATTAAATAAACTTACTATAATGTTGTATTTAATCGTTGTTTTGAAAGATGCTGTCAATTTAAATAACCTTTAAGTAATCCTTGTACTGGTACTAAGAGTTTCTTGTGAAGCGCAATGCATCGCGGTAGGTCAGAGTTCATTGTGCAGATGGTAGTGGAAAAAATTAAGGGAATTTTCATTTTTCGTTGGTTCTTGTTGGTGGTCATGCTCGCCTGCATATCACGGGGGCCAGGGTTCGATTCCCGGGTCGGGCCAATGAATAGTATTGGGTTTACTTTTACTAAGAATTACTCGCAAAGCGAATTGCGACACACGGTTGGTCAGAGTACATTGTGTTGATCAGAACTTCCCAATCTGGGCGCTGTAGACAATACAGAAGTGCACCGCGGTGCGCACCTTTTGTTTGTGTGTGTTTGTTTAGTTGAGATGCGTCAAAACACTTCGTAAGAATTCCGACGTTACGCCACGTTTATTATTACCAGCGAATATAGGTATGGCATAAAATTTCTAATTTACCGCAGTTATCATCTGAGTAAGAGAGAGGTATTAGTTAAGACACGTTTCTATAGACTACGATGTCAATGTGTGCAAGTGAGACGGAATGATAAAATTACTGACTGGGACAGACGGCCTTATGTCCTTTGCACACCATATAGTCTCTCTATATCTCTCTCTTGATTTTGACCGAAGTTTAAATAGAGAATTATCAGTGAGTGCGAGTGAGGCAGAATGATAATATGACTGGGACAGAAGGCTTGTGACAAACTTTGCTAACAACTCAACATATTGCCTCAACACCGACTAGGTTAAAAATAATTTCGGAATTTGTTTTTTTTGCTGTCAAAATTTCGTATTGATTTTGAATAAAATCTATCTAAGCTTCCAATTTAAAATCACTAGGTGCCAAAAAAATAAAGTACATTCGTTACTTTAGCGATGGTGACCTGATTCGCTGAAAGAGAAACGAGCGAGCGAGCGGTAACCTTAATGGTTTAGGAGCAGCTACATTTTATGAATGTTTTTTTTTGTTGCTTTTTTGTGTCTTCTTTTTAAAACGGGCCACTCACATTGGCTGACTGAGTGCTATGTCCGAGGTATGGCAACTTTTCTCGGAAGGGTTCGTCCATGCCTGAACGCGATCCTGTTTCCCCCCCTTTTTTTGGCGTATCATCTTTGGGTTGCCACTATTTTGAGTATCATATTAATATCAAATTCCTTTTCTTGCTTATTATTAATCTCCTATGCAGGAATGGTTTATATGCTTTTAAAAAAATGCTGGTTCTAACTGGGGCTTCTTTCATTTTATACCATTGTCATATCAAATCAGCTTTTCCATACGCTGCTTATTTTTTTATGTTATTTCATATCTTAACATATCTTCGTTTATGTACAGTCGCTATAAGACTGATGTAAAAGGTCAAACATCCATCCAAACTCGCGCATTTACATTTTCGGCATAGGTACATAGATGGTCCTTCAAATTACTGAGACTGAAACAGCCCCCCCCCCCCCTTCCACCAACTATCCAGGGTGCCACCTAAACATATACCAAAAAATTCATTAAAATCGGTCTAGCCGTTTAGGAGGAGTTCAGTGACATACACACGCACACAAGAAATATATATATATATATATATATTTAAATTAAAAATGCTAAATATCTCTCGGCTTGTAGTAGTTTAAATTAAAACTCTTACCTTTTTATTTTACTCAATAGTTGTGAAATATTCAATATTTAACGTAGGATACTCTACTTGTAACTACTCTGTAATGTGACTCGCACGCTTGCAGCGGTTTGGCAACGTGGACTGTTACGCTGTATCACATGTATTACACAGTGTAAAGACACTACAGAAATAACATGTTTTTTTTCGTACGGAATTAATTACCAATGAATTTGGTGTTTTGGTGTTTTGGTGGTGGTTCTGTTGGTACCACCATAGCGAAACCGGGTGGTTCAACTTGTAATACATTCATATTATCATATAATATAATTTATAAGTATGTCAAGGATTTGAATCGTAAGATATGCTTTAACTTCGAAAATATGTTTTTTTGAATCGAACCAGGTACCTTCCACTTAAAACCACTCTTTACCGCTGGACCAGGAAGGTCATCATATTACCTACTGGTCAACGTTCTTAGTACAGTGTAGTGTTTTTAATACTTTGTTACATTTTTTACGACATTTGAAACTTCTGAATTTTCTTCGGTCTGATCTGGTGGAAGGCTGTTGGACGGTAACTAGTATCACCGTACGGACAAAGACGTGCCGCCAGGTCACTTAGCGTTCCGGTACGATGTTTTGCTAATTTGAAATTGGGACAAAGGCATATCTATCGATATAAATCAT
This sequence comes from Pararge aegeria, assembly GCF_905163445.1. Classification (NCBI taxonomy): domain Eukaryota; kingdom Metazoa; phylum Arthropoda; class Insecta; order Lepidoptera; family Nymphalidae; genus Pararge; species Pararge aegeria. The sequence goes on along the minus strand of NC_053206.1, from coordinate 5,337,219 downwards.
TGCGTGTAACAAACATTGGTGTTGCGTATCATTGTATCATGAGTATCCGATTTTGTATGGAGGTTGTGTTCGTATATAATATAGGTAACGAAATGGTTGTTAAATTTTTGTTTTCAAACCGTTAATTTACAACGTAAATGAAAACCGGCATTAAAGAAACATTATGTACTGTTTTGAAGACTTATCTGTGAAACCGAAAACCTAATAGTTTTTGAGTAAACCACTGCCGTAGTTTTTACTGAAAGAAATGAGATACAGCAATTAGATGCAAAATTAAAATCATGTGACTCCTGTCACTATATTAGGTACGCGTCGTGTAGCGTAAGTACTATGCCCGTGTCGGTCTTTTATCTTCAATAGGGGGTTGTCAGGAGTAAACAATTAAAATGTTTTGAATAAGTTTGTATGGTCAAATAAATTTGCTTCTTTTGATTTAATATTGTTACTGGGTGATTCCTTATGAAATATATTTATGCACCCTTACAATATTTCGTGATTCGATTACACGTTGCTGTTGCCCGCGTCATTGTTTCGTGTTTTTTTTTACAAATCCCGTGAGAACCGTTTATTGGAACAACTATTCAAACTAGCATATATTACTCTCTGTCCTGTCAACCAACTGTATGCCAAAGATCAAGTTGATTGGTTGCTAAGTTAAGGCGTGAAGTAAGAACAAACAAACAAATTAATAATATTAGAATTGATTAACTATGTACTAGCAAATTGACGACCATTTTCGCTAATTATACAGAAAATAATGCTGGTAGAATTTTACTTAATGTGAAATATTGCCTAAACACAACCGAATTACATTATCGGAGGTAGCCAAAAACCCTTTACCCCCCTCCCTCCCCTAGCTGCGTGTGGCTCAGCCGGCGCTGCCGCAGGTGGTACTCCGTTACGGGCTGGGAGCGCTGCCCCTCGCGCCGCCGCTTGCGCAGGCCTTCTACTACGGCGCCGCGGCTGCCACCGGAGCACCCTACGGCGTGGGGCTCGACCAAGCTACATTGAAGGATCTCATCAAGAAGCAGATGTGAGTATTGTCTTTATTTATTATGCAACGTGTAAATAAGAACCGAAATAATACTTCACAGAGGCTTTAAAAGTACATTATGTAATATCCCTGAGACTTATCTGTGAAATTGAAAACCTAATAGTTTTTGAATAATCCACTCCCATAGTTTTACTCCAAGATATCAGATACAGCCCTAACGTCACATGCAAAATTAAAATCATGTGACTCCTCCTTTTATTAGGTACTATGCGCGTGTCGGTATTTTTCTTCAATAGGGTTGTCACATTTTTTCAATTCGTTTGTATGAAAAAATAAATATTTTTCTTTTGATTTAATATTTTCACACGGTGATTCCTTATGAAATATACTTATGCATCCTTCAATATTATTTCGTAATTCTGCTACACGTTGTATATATGATAATATATAAATCATTTGATAAAAGCAATATGTTAGCTATTCTTTGTTACTGTCATCATGCCTATTTCATGACAGCTGGCTGGCCCCAGTGAGCCTTGTCATTACAGTAATAAAAAATATATTTTGTCCGTCCGCAGCGAGTACTACTTCAGCCCGGACAACCTGGCGCGCGACTTCTTCCTGCGCCGCAAGATGTCCGCCGACGGCACCATACCCGTGACGCTGATCGCGTCGTTCCACCGCGTGCGCGCGCTCACGCCGGACGTGCAACTGGTGCTAGACGCCATCCGGGACTCGGACCGCCTGCAGCTCATCAGCGGCTTCAAGGTGAGGTCAGGGTGACACAAACCGTGCCCATAGAAATCTTACTAACGGTACTCTAGAAAAGACTATACTGTGTCTATAGAAATCTTAAAAATTAGACACTAGAAATGCCCTTTTTGACAAGTGCTGTAGACGATGCCAATAGAAATCATAATAACTAGATACTAGAAATGCCCTTTTTGACTAGTGCTGTAGACCGTGCCAATAGAAATTTTAATAACTAGATACTAGAAATACCCTTTTTGACAAGTGCTGTAGACAATATTGTGGACAATAGAAATCTTAATAACTAGATAATGGAAATGCCCATTTTGACTAGTGCTGTAGACCGTATCAATAGACATCTTAATAACTAGATACTAGAAATGCCCTTTTTGACAAGTGCTGTAGACCGTGCCAATAGAAATTTTAATAACTAGATACTAGAAATGCCCTTTTTGACCGGTGCTGTAGACCGTGAGAATAGAAATCTTAATAACTAGATACTGGAAATGCCCATTTTGACTAGTGCTGTATACAGTATCAATAGACATCTTAATAACTAGATACTGGAAATGCCCTTTTTGACAAGTGTTGTAGACCGTGTCAATAGAAATCCTAATAACTAGATACTGGAAATGCCCTTTTTGACAAGTGCTGTAGACCGTGTCAATAGAAATCCTAATAACTAGATACTGGAAATGCCCTTTTTGACAAGTGCTGTAGACCATGCCAATAGAAATCTTAATAACAAGAGGCTAGAAATTACCTTTTTTAAAAGTGCTCTAGACAGTGCTCATATAAATCTAATAACTAGACTCTAGAAATGCCCTTTTTTACAAGTTATGTAGACTATGCCCATATAAATCTTAATAAATGGTCACTATAAATTACAAATGCTGTAGACTACGCCAGTAGAAATCTTTGAAAGAATACTTATTTTGTGAAATGTAATATTTAAAAAATTAAACAAAATCTTCGGATTACATCCGCACCAGCAATATTTTTAATACAATCTAATACCCCATTCAGACAAAGCTAAACAAACGTTGAATAAAGAATAAGCTAAAAGAACATCGCCCTAAGATTAAAAATAGAGAATATAAAATTAGAGAATGCTAACGTAATTCTATTCCAGGTCCGTACAGCCTTCGAACCGACGAAATGGCCGATACTGGACATAAGCAACACAGAAAACCCGGGAATCAACTCCCACGAACCCGGACCGGACAGAAAACCGGACCAGAACACAAACAGGAACCCAGACGCGAAACCGGCTGAAGAGAAAAACGATGAGAAAGTGGGAGACGGTGGGACAGAGAAGGAACAGGAGAGGATAGAAGAGAGTATAGATAAAGAAGTGAGTGAAGAGAAGAAAGTGGTCGAGCAGGAGAACAGTTTGGAAAATGAGGTAAGTTCTGTTTGTTGGGAATTTTAAGATTTAACTTATTAATGGGCATATTTTCTTACCTCTCGCTCCTTTGATTTTCAGGCTTTTATTCAGCAATGGGATGTTAGTCTGATAGTGATGAAATCCCATAGAATCCTTTATCAAATTTTGGGTCAGTTTTCGGCTTCTATTCTAGGATACCGAGATCTATACGATTCAATTCAATTCAATTTTATTTATTTGCTGATATAGATAGAAATAAAAACTATGCAGATCTTAACTGTACCACGCCAAATTGGCATGCAAATTGTCGTCAGGGTAGTATTTAAAATTTTAATTGATGTTACTACTGGGTACAATTAAGTTATTGGCAATTACATTGTTTATAATAATACAATCCTAGAGCGGGCAGTTACCTTGGCCAACAAATTAGTTTGGCCATCCAAAGGGGCAATGCTGCCAGAATCTTAGGAACTGTGCCTCGCTGCGATGGTTTCGAGGACGTTTTAGATTTTATTTAGTTTTAAATAGGTAATTTTAGGTTATATTTATAAAAAAATTATTTTATTTGAATTTGAATAAAGTCATACATTTAATAAAATAATAAATTACAATTACTATTTTTTAAATTATCCTCTTAACTTTCCAGAGTTGTGCCTTTCAAGCAAATATTATCACCGACTTACTACAGGGCACGGATCTCCTACCACAATAGAGTTAGGTTAGGGTCACGCTGGCCCAGTGCGTATTTGTGGACTTCACACAGTTTTGAGAACATTACGGTGAACTCTCAGGCATGCACGTATCACAACGATGTTGCAAACGACGAAGCAAGTGATATTTTAAATACTTAAAACACACTAAGAAAAGTTAGAGGTGCGTGCAGGGATTCGAACTCCGAAAGTGAAATTTTGGGGGACGTAAAAATACTATAAATATACTAAGAAAATACACACATCGCCATCTAGCCCCGAAGTAAACGTAGCTTGTTATAGGTACTAGAGATGACTGATTAATATTTTTATGAATAATATAATATAAATACTTCTAATATACAGATTAACACCCATACACTGAAAAGTACTAATTTTCATAATGGACTGTAACAATATTAATATTAGGAGCAAAAATAAACTCGTTGTGCAGTTTACTAGGCTACACAAAATTGCAAATTCATTCAAGGGCAATTGTATTATTTTATAACAAATTACCAAATGAAATCTTTGAGATGTCTCTCAATAAGTTCAAAGTTTATATAAAACGTAAGCTTGCAGAAAAATCCTATTATAATATTAAGGATTACTTGAACGATAAAATAGCTTGGGTGTGAATTGCTCTAGCTTCATAGCTTAATATAAATAAACTGTGAGATGGTGATAACAAAAAAAAAAAAAAAATTACCCGGCTAAGTTTGTTGTGGCCTCTTCTTAGACCAGGGCGCGTTTGGAACCCTCGTAGCTTTAGGTTAAAGTTGGCGTACGAAGTTATCACCATCCCCTTACAATTATGTAAACATATATGTATGAACGCTTCATAAGTGCCTGTGATAGGCCTACATGAATAAAGTAATTTTGAATTTTAATTTGACTCAGAAAGCAGGGTCGTTGCCCATTGCGCCAATATGGCTTTAAACCTGCATGCCTGAGTGTACTCGATAATGTTCTCTAGGTTGTATGAAGTCCACGCTAGGCAAATGCAGATCGGTTGATGCCTGCGTGCGTGGTAGACTGCGACCTTAACCCTTATCATTCTGTGAGGAGACCCGTCCCCTGCATTAGGTGGATAATAGCTTGATGATAAACAATTAGTTATAACGTTTTTAAATTAACAGGTCAAACCAATCCCAGAAGCGAAATCGAAATCAATACAAGAAACAGAAGTTAAAACAGAGGAGCAACCCAAAGTGGAAGACACAAAAGCCATCGATGAGGCTCCTCCACAGATGCCTCAAGAAGTAAAATTGGCAGCAGAGGTTGACGCTCCTACGAATGTCAAAGAAGAAGAGAAAAAAGCAGAAAACGAGAGTGCGGAAGTTCGTGATGTGGTGGAGAGAACGGAAGAAGTTGAGAAGGTGCAAGAATCGAGTGAGGATCCACCGCTACAGCCAGATGTTACGGACAGACCTGGAGAAAAACGGTTAGTTTTATGCTTTAATAGTGGTCCGCGTACAGCTTCTTATAAGTTACCCATCCAAACTTTATTTCGTTGTCTTACACATTGTATCCCGGCCTCTGGCGGGAAAGGGTTTCACAAAAACAAACCACACGTTTACTGGTGTTCTCTTGGGATTTATATTAACATTTTCTTTCAGCCGTAAGAAGCAGATGGTTGGCATATTCCCCCTAGCAACGATGGGGGGTCCATTGGTGGCGCCAGTGTCAAGTCTTCTAAGGGCGGTACCACCACCACCTCTGCCCAGGTAAGTCAAATAAAAAAGCAAAAAAAAAAATATTTATGAAAATTTAGCCTTATTTACTATACTCCGCGAATAGCAGGAGAATCTTAACTCGACTTATTCAACTAACAAATTTTAGTATTACATTGTGTAAATGAATACCTACTGTCTGTACTGTCTCTGTGACTAATCTGTGAAACCGAAAACCGAAAGGTTTTTGAGTATATCACTGCCATAGTTTTTACCGAAAGAAATTAGACACAGCCCTAACATAACATGCAAAAGTAAAATCAAGTGACTCCTGCCACTTTATTCGGTACGCGACGCGTGGCGTAGGTGCTATGCACGTGTCGGTCTTTTATATTCCATAGGGTTGTCAAAAGTAAACACTTGAATTTCCTTTGTATGGAAAAATAAATATGCTGCTTTTGATTTAATATTTTTCAACGATCGAAATATCGACAAATCCAAAATATTATCTTGGTGTGTACCAGTTGAACTATATTTAAGAAATGTTGATTAACCACTAAATTCTTAGTTTAACTGAAATATACTTATGTAACAGTATTTCGTAATGTTTTGTTATCTTGGGGTTTTTTTTTTCGTATTTTTTTTCCTTGAGAAGGGTCTAGGCCGTAGCTGGTGTATTTTGGAACTCCCTACAAAAGACCTACGTCCAGCAGTATACGTCTATCCGTTGAAGTGATGATAAAGATGACGACGATAATGATCTCTCTTATGTGGTCTCTTTTATATAAAGCAACATAAATAATTATATAAATACTTCATTTCAGAATGTTTCGTACCGGACGCGGAGGCGCGTCGCCACTGATGCCGCACGACCACCTCAATCCCGACGTACCGGAATTCGTACCCCAGGCGAGGAGAATTGGTATGTACCACCTATAGAGTTCTTGTACATGGTGTATGTCGGTGTACCTGTAGCATGCGAGAAAGATCACCATCACCACGAGAAAAATTTTGCACCACCTGCAGTTAGTTCTCCTCTTTTTTTTCCTAATTCCAAGGTTGCCTGGCAGAGATCGCTACTAAGCGAGAAGGCCGCCTTTTTTGTATTCTACTTCTGTTTCTTTTTTTCTTATATAATTCTTAATGTGGTGTACAAATAAAGAGTTATAATAATAATAATAAAAATATCTCTGAACATTGTCTCGTATATCTCTTATTGTAGTATTATTACGGCAGGGGGCACTTTGGGAATTTATAATTTCCGAATTTTACTCGGTCTGGTTTGGTGGGAGGGAGAGGCCGTGGCTAGTTCCCGACAAAGTCGTGCCGCCTAGCGATTTAGCGTTTCGGCACGATTTTGTGTAGAAACCGACCAGGAGTATTGGTTTAATATAACTGCCATACCAAATAGGCTAGCTCTTTACCGTCATAGGCTGCATCATGAATTACCAACAGGTGTGATTGCAGACAACTTGTAGAAGAATACAAAGAAATCTATAGAAACAATATGATTAACTGGCAGTGATAATTGTCCCTTGGCGTGCATACTAGTAAAAAAACTTATTGATAGGCAGTGCTTTTATGCATGTATGTAGTGCACACCACTGTGTATCCTTACCACAAAGTTTGCACTAACTTCCTCATAATTAAGGTAGAAATTAAGATACAGCTTTATTTGTTATAATCCGCGAAAACCACTTTGTTTTCGGTATTACGGTGTCCTTCAAGGTAGTATTTTAGGACTTATATTTTTGTTAATATATGTTATTGACAATAGTAAACGAATAGGCAAATTGAATGAAGATTAGTGGGCGTTATTATTTGTACCCAGCGCGCTAGTGACCGCGTGAGAAACGCGCAAGCTGCAGTGCGATGGGCATAGCAAAGCGTCGTCACCGAACCGACTGCGCATTTTCGCTGATCGGATCATAAACGACGAAACATTGGCATTTTTTTGACGCAAATTTCAGTATATATCTTTGACGACCTCCCTTGGGCAGGCTGAGCGCTGTGATTTTGAGTTTTTAATAATCGATACGCTACCTTTAATTATAAGATGTTGACTTTACAATGAATAATTGTTAAGTAAGTAAGTTTGTTCATTGTAAAGTCAACATCTCCTGAGGATGCTCCGGTTTCGGAGCGAAACATGCGTAGAGGGTACATTGCCGAGGATCTGTTTGGTGTGGAGTATACAGATTGAAGTAATTATAAATTACACCACACAGATTCTCCTGCTTTTCACGGAGTATAGCAAATTAAGCTTAATTTTCATAATATAGTATGGATTTCCGCAATGCTTATATTCAGATAATGTTGTCGAGGTGTCATTCCGAATTGTTTGAGCCATCGCTCATATTTTGAGGAGGTTGATCAAGAAATAAACTATAAAAAAACATAACATATTAAACATAATAACATTAACATTAATTGCATTTTGACGGCCGATTGGCGCAGTGGGCAGCGGCCCTGCTTTCTGAGTCCAAGGCCGTGAGTTCGATTCCCACAACTGGAAAATGCTTGTGTGATGAACATGAATGTTTTTTTAGTGTCTGGGTGATTATATGTATATTGTAAGTATTTATGTATATTATTCATAAAAATATTCATCAGTCATCTTAGTACCCATAACACAAGCTACGCTTACTTTGAGACTAGATGGCAATGTGTGTATTGTCGTAGTATATTTATTTATTTTATTATATTTTATTTATTAAATGATGTAGAAAAAAAATTTTGTCCACTTACTAAAGTATAGTTTATTCCTCTACAAGTTAGCCCTCGACTGCATTCTCACCTGGTGGTAAGTGATGATGCAGTCTAAGATGGCAGCGGGCTAACCTGTTAGGGAGTATGGTAGTCATACCACTAATCGGTTTCTACTCGACATCGCACCGGAACACTAAATTGCTTAGCGGCATATCTTTGTCGGTAGGGTGGTAGCTAGCCACGGCCAAAGCCTCCCACCAGAGTTGAATATACTTCAAATAGATGTCCTTATCAATAAGGTGAAAAGAATTCCTTTGAGTCATTTACATTAAATATTTTTTTGTTACAGAGGAACCAAATGTTGGCAAAACTGGTCGACGTGAAGACGGTCGGTCGAATAGAAGTCCCACATTAGACAAGGGCGATCCAGATGTATGGACAGAGGTAATTATAAATAATTATTATATATATTTTCTCTATTCCACCACAAGTTAGCACTTGACTATTTTGTTTATTTTCTTATACAGTCTATTTATCGGCGTAAAGGTAGGACAGACAAACACTTTCGCATTTATTATATAAGTAAGAATTTTGTTTCAAGGTTACTGGTCCGCCTGGTGCTCTTTTAACTTTTAGCACCAATAAATAATCGTTGTTATTATGTTATTTTCTAATCCGGCCAATACACAGTGATACTAGCGAACAATAACACTTAATATTAGTATTAGTTATTTTGTTCAAGGTTAATGGCACCTGCCTGGTGCTCTTTTAACATACAAACAATTTTGCATTTATTATATAAGTAAGGATTTTTGTTTCAAGGTTTTGGTGCGTCCGCCTGGTGCTCTTTTAACGTTTAGCACCAATAAATAATTGGTGCTATTTTGTTTATTTTCTTATACATTATGTAGTGTATTTTTGTAGTTAATATGTAAATGTAGTATGTATGTTCATGTAAGTTTATTTTATTTTTTTGTAACATCCTTTATGCACCATCCAATTTCCACTTTTTTATCGGCTTCGTACGCTCAGGTTTCCTTAAAAAAAAACACTTTTAGTGATAAGGCCGCCTTTACACCCTAGCACTGAGTACTATTACTGTTTTCCTTGTATTTTTCCTATTGTGTTGTGTTGCAATAAAGTTTTTCTATTCTATTCTATTCTATTTATGATATTAATCTCATTCCCAGGTGAAACGTCGCACTAAAGCGGGCTCCCGGGAACGCGGTGTCCCCGTCCAGAACCCCAGGGATGAAGTGGAAGAGCCCCGGGAGGAGTTGCACTTTCAGTTAGACGAGGAGTTGGAACTGCCACCTCCGAGGAATAACACATTCACTGATGCATGGTGGGTGGAACACAACTAACTAAAAACAAAAAAAAAAATATGTGGGTATGCTTTTGTATCACTAGCCAGTAGTTTTTGACGACCTCCTTAGCGCAACGGTGAGCGCTTCTAATTGAAATAGGGGTCCCGGGATCGAATCCCGGCAGGGACGACTTGGGAATCGTCTATTTTCCAAATTTTGGCGGCTTTGACCGTGGCTAGTTACCAACCCTTTTTTTTTTTTTTTTTTTTAATACGTGGGGAAAAACTCTTGGATACCTCCCCGCCACGGCACGGAGGTTATGTCAGACTCTTACTGACTTTAACCCCACGCTGTTCGGTCTTACCGCCTGTAGGCGGAACCACGGTAACGCTCTAGCACACATCTGCGATTCCGCCAGGGGTTGCCCCCCGAAATGAACCCAGCTCTTTTGTTGTCGTAAGAAGCGTGCCAGAACAATAGCACGCCAACAACAATGGACACCCCCGTTTCCATCACCAACAATTCCTGCAAAGGCACTGAGTGCAACAGAGTGAACGCGCCGGAAGAACACCCTACCCATGCCACCAGCCTCCACTCCTCCACCAGTCTAATACCTGGACGGTTCGCGGTTCCGGAGGTATGAGCCTCCACTCCTCCACCAGTCTCTTACCTGGACGGACCTCGTGTTCCGAAGCCTCCACTCCTCCACCAGTCTCATACCTGGACGGTGCTTGTGTTCCGGAGGTATGAGCCTCCACTCCCCCGCCAGTCTCATACCGGGACGGTGCTCGTGTTCCGGAGGTATGAGCCTCCAACCCCGCCAGTCTCATACCTGGACGGTCCTCGTGTTCCGGAGCCTACACTCCTCCGCCAGTCTCACACCTGGATGGTACTCGAGTTCCGGAGGTATGAGCCTCCCCGCCACAGTCAGTCCAATTCCTGCCTGGGCCATCCACTTACACTACTTACGACAATACACACATCGCCATCTAGGCCCAAAGTAAGCGTAGCTTGTGTTATGGGTACCAAGATGCCTGATGAATATTTTCATGAATAATATACATAAATACTTAGAATATACATGTAAGCACCCAGACACTGAAAAACATTCATGCTCATCTCACAAACATTTTCCAGTATTGGGAATCGAACCCACGGCCTTGGACTCAGAAAGCAGGGTCGCTGCCAACTGCGCCAATCGGCCGACATTATGGCCGCTTATATTATGGTCTATTTGAAATAAATGAATTTTGAATTTTTCGAATCTTGTCGTCTTCAGGTCTGATGAAGAGTCCGATCTGGAGTTCACGGATCGCGACGTCGGGCGCCTCTTGATAGTGACGCAGACGGCTACCAGGCAACCAAAGCATGATGGCCACGATCGTCAAGGCGACTGGGCAACCAGGACAAAAATTACCCAGGATTTGGAGCAGGTACGCCATCTTTGATAGGCTGTTATATATGCAACACCCTCCAGCACGGCTAGCATGGGAAAGAGTACAAATGTATCTTCTCCCACAGCTTGATCAACTCTCAGAGCACTGGCGCACAAGTGTAAATAATATCCAAATAATATATCTATAATAATAAACGGGGTAAACTTCTCCTACTCCATGTTCCCGTGCTTTACATGGGAACATGGGACATGGGCAACATTGGAATAGGAGAAGTTTACCCCGTTTGTTATTACACATACAGTAAGCCATTATGATTTACTAGCTGTTGCCCGCGACTTCGACTGCGTTTGATTTTGTATTTTGATGTGGCATTCAATGTAGTTGTAGTCCTAAAAAAAATTAAATTATTCAGTATCGCTAAGCCTTAAATGAGGGGTTTGCTGCTGTCCGCTGAGGAGTTCTGTCCTCTATCTCCAACCACATTCATCAGGTCACACAGAGTTTGGGCAAAATTAAATACATATTATACAAAATTAAATACACTCTATAGTACAAAAGTAATTATTGAAATCGGTTATAATTTGTCGGAGTTATGGTGTAAAGTCGTCAAACGCTTTCATCCCCTCTCCCAAAGGAACCGAGCTTAATTTTGGGATAAAAAGTATCCTATATTACTTCTAACACTTCCAAGAATATATGTACAAAGTTTCATGAGGATCGGTAAAGTAGTTTTTGCGTGAAAGCGTAACAAACAAACTTACATTGACATTTATAATATTAGTAGAGATAGAGATAGAGCTCTTGCATATTATGAAATTTGCTAAACCTCGAGCAAAGAATCTGTATGGTGTAATTTATATTTCTATAATCTCATTATTATCCAGTTCTGGGAATCGAACCCACGGCCTAGGACTCGAAAAGCAGGGCCACTGCGCCAATCGATTCCCACACACTTGAAAATGTTTGCAAAGTCAAAGTCAAAGTCAAATATTTCTTTATTCAAATAGGTACATAGATGCGTACATTACATGTAAAATATGACATAGGAGTGAGTTGATGGCGATAAATAAATTCGTCAACTTAAAACTAAAGCTACGAGGGTTCCAGACGCGCCCTGGTCCAGAATTAGCCCACAACAAACTTAGCCGGTTGTTATTTTTTTTTTCGTTATCACCATCTCACATTGCCATTTAAAAACTATTAAAGAAGCAACCTGATTAGAGCAATAATTTACACTTTCTGTCCTTAATACTATAATAGGACTTTTCTATAAGCTAATTAAATAACGTTTAATACAAACTTTGAACTTCTTCAGAGACATTTCCAAGATATAAAATTGTATGATGAACATGAATGTTTTTCAGTCTCCGGGTGGCATAGGTGGCACTTTTGATGCGTACATAAGAATTACAAGGTAGTGAGATGATGGCGATAACCACATTCGTAAACTTAAAACTAAAGCTACGAGGGTTCCAAACGCGTCCTGGTCTAAGAAGAAGCCCACAACAAACTTAGCCGGAAATATTTTTTTTTGCTATCACCATCTCACAATGTATTTAAAATTATTAGAAGGGCAACCTGGTTAGAGCAATAATTCACACCCAAGCTTTTTTATCGATTACGTAGTCCTTTATAATTATAATCTATATATATATATATATATAAATATTATGTTGGTTTGTGTACGCTTCAAAAACTCAAAAAGTTCTGCACTGATCGAGCTGAAATTTTAGCATGATATATATATCTGCATCAAGGATTATTTTTATCTATTTTCTGCATCGGTCACATATCCGCGACCGCGAAACTACAGTTTTTTTAACGATCGATATACCAGTGACCGCGCCATCTGCCGAAAGTGAGAAAAACACTCCCTGACATATGTAATGTATTCTTTGTGTTGTTTCTCATTTCTCAACCATTCGATAAAGATGTGCCACAGCGATGCGTGGCAGGGGCAGCTACTTAAGTATAAAATTGTTAGTTACTCAGTATGTAAATCTGTTTGTTTTCTTCTGGTAAATAAACAAATTCTATTATATTTAAAAGCGCAGAAGGGCCTTCTTCTAAACTCATTTCTTAACTTATTGTAAATTAACAACTCTTCTTTTAAAATAACAACACAAGACAGTACAAACACAAAATTATTATATTCCTCTAGTATGTATTATATCACAATAATAATTATTTCAATCTATATTACTAATTATCAGTATTTCAATAAAGATTATCATAAAATAATTTGTTTAAGTTAACAAACAGCGATTCGTCGCAAAAACGGCGCGCTGGTTCTTCCCGCCTCTCGAGAAAAACAAGATGGCGATCCTTTTCCCCGCTACCATAAACGCGACGCTCCGCTAGAGTGACTTTGACAGGCCGTATTCACTCTAAACTTTGACGCGCCGTCATATTCTATTCTATTAAAATAATGTTTTTGTTTAATAGGTGATAACAGATGGACTCAGGCGCTATGAGGAAGATTTGTGGAACGAAGGTTCTTCGGTGAGATAATATTTTATTTAAAACCAGCTGTTTCGTACGCGGTTTTTTGGTTTTTAATGAATCCTGCGGGAACCGTACATTTTCCCGGGATTTTAGCAGCCTATTTATTAATCCAGAGTATAATCTTTCTCCATTCTAAAATTAAATCAAATTGTTTCAGTAGTTTTTGCGCGAAAGAGTATCAAACAATCATCTATCCATCCATCCAACCATCCATCCTGCAAACTTTCCCGGGTGTTATTTTTGTCACCATCTCACATTGTCAACATGGTTAGAGCAATTATTCAGACCTAAGCCTTTTTGTCATTCACGTAATCCTCTATACTATAAAAGGACTTTTTTTAAATAGGACTTTTCTATAATAGGACTTTTGTATAACAGGACTTTTCTATAATCTTTAGTTTTAGCTTTACTAAACTATTATTTGTTTTTTTACAGTCGCACAGCAGTACACCGCAATACCGTACCGTGTCTGTCATAAGTCGGGAGCAGTTCGAAGCAGCTGCGCCCCCGGAACGGTACCAGAATCCCACGGAACCACCTCCGCCGCCGCCCAGGCCGCAACTCGTAAGTAGAACAATTTAAATTTATTTTTTGATATATTTTCGTTGTGCAATTATTTATTAGGTTCGCCAACAGTGAAGTGGCGTGAAGATTGTAGATTTTTTTTGTAATTGCCTTTTTTAAACCTATATAAAGTTGGCGTGTACAATGTTTAAAAACTTAGACTTATTTGGAATGCTATATCTATAAGTTTTTTTTTAAATATAAATTAAACTCACAGACACGAAGTTTAAAAGATAATCGTGTATACTTAACAAATAGGCAGAGTCGGTGGCCACCTGTTAAGAAAACTATCTCACCAACAAATCATTAAAACGCTATATTTATATAAAGCATTCTTTTTAGCATACTTAACAAATAGGCGTAGTCAGTGGCCACCTGTTAACAAAACTCTATTTAACCGACTAAACATTAACACGTGAAGTTTGTAAAAAATGTAAAATAAAATGTTTTCAGCCTATATCTGTATAATCTTTTTTAAATTTTTAATAAATCAATGAATGCGTTCACTTACCAGCAAATGGAACAACAGCAAGAGGCCGGCGGTAAAGCGAAACGGCCGCGACGCACGGCGTGCTTCTACGCTGCGAATAAGGACCCCCATGCCACAGACGTCATGTGAGTTTTTGTATAATTATGTAGGAAAGAACAGTAATTCACACCTAAGATTTCAACCGGTAGTTTATTGTAAAATTAACTAAGGCCTACTTGAAACAAATTTATTTTGTATTTGAATTTTTTACTTGAATTTTGAGTTAGTCAGTTCAAGTTCAAATAGAAATTGAATTTTTGATTTATATTTGGAATTTTTTACTCGATGAATTTTCTATTATCGTTTACGTAATCCTTTATACTATCATAGGACTTCTATATAACCTCACGTTTACGTTTACTTAGGCTTACTTGTAACAAATTTATTATAAATTTGAATTTTTCTACTTGAATTTTTAATTTGAATGTAGAATCTTTTTACTTGAATATTTAATTTTTATTAACTTAGGCCTACTTGAAACAAATTAATTTTAAATTTGAAATTTGTATTTTTATATATATATATAATACTTGAATATTTAATTTTTTTTACTTGAATATTGAATTCTTTTACTTGATATTTTTCCCCCTTTAATTTGAATTTTTTATATTGCATCACAGAAGCAGCAGAAAACACAAGACCCGTCACAGTCTGAACCCACCGGTGGAGCATCACGTGGGATGGATAATGGATGTACGTGAGCACAGACGACAGCACCGCGACAGTGCTGGGTAAGTGGACCTCAGCACTCCATTTTTGAGCCATAAACAACTTTTTTTTTTCTTTCTATGAATAGTTGACGGACCAAGAAGGTGGACAACCTAATCGTAACTAAAAAAGAAACATCGCCTTTAAACAGAGCAACACTTCACAGGGCATGCACTCCCTCTATTTTTGAGCCATAGACAACTTTTTTTTTCTTTATATTTATAATTGCCGGACCAAGAAGGTGGACCACCTGATCGTAACTATAAAAAAGAAACATTGCCTATAAACAGAGCAACACTTCAAAGGGCATGCACTCCCTCTATTTTTGAGCCATAGACAACTTTTTTTTTTCTTTATATGAATAATTGACGGACCGAGAAGGTGGACCACCTGATCGTAACTATAAAAAAGAAATATCGCCTATAAACAAAGCAACACTCACAGGGTATGCAAGGAGCATGTACTGCAACTTGCCGCCCCGTGTCCATCAATAATTTGAAGCGTAGTAATCACACCGGCAACCACGCCCTTCAGACCGGAACACAGCATTGCAACAATGCTGCTTAGCGACAGAAATAAATAAATAAATATACTACGACAATACACACATCGCCATCTAGCCCCAAAGTAAGCGTAGCCTGTGTTATGGGCGCTAAGATAGCTGATGTTTTTTTTTTTATGAATATAATACACACAAATACTTCTAATATACAGATAAACACCCAGACACTGAGAAACATTCATGTTCATCACACACACATTTCCCAGTAGTGGGAATCGAACCCACGGCCTTGGACTCACAAAGCAGGGTCGCTGCCAACTGCGCCACTTGGCCGACTATAAAATAAAATGTATTTGGAATCCCGACAACTCAACTACGTAAAGTAACTATGTTCCATCATATAGCGTGGTAATCCGACGCCACAACCTACAATCAGGTTTACCCTCGCTATTATAGGTGTTTCACATTAAAAAACATTTTACTGTGAGATGGTAATAACAAAAAAAATACCCGGCTAAGTTTGTTGTGGGCTCTTCTTAGAACAGGGCGCGTTTTGAACGAAGCTTTAAGTTGTGAAGTTTAAGTTGGCGAACGAAGTTATCACCATCCCCTTACAATTATGTCAACATATATGTATGAACGCTTCGTAAGTGCCTACATGAATAAAGATTTTTGTTTTGAAAAAAAATATTCAAAAAATTTAATCTTTGTCTTTTAGTCCACTCCGTCTTCCTCTCCCTCTTTAATTTTATTACTCTTAACAAAACGTTTTATTGTATTCCAGGTCGTCACTTGGCACGTCACCAACGCTGGGCTCATCTTGTGGGTCGGTGCCGCAGTCGTTGCCAGTGTTCCACCACCCCAGCCACGGTCTGCTGAGAGAAAACCACTTCACTCAGCAGGCGTACCACAAATACTACTCGCGGTGTCTGAAAGGTAAGCGACGCCTGCAACGCCATTGTAGAGCAATATAATGAATAAATAAATAAATAAATAAATAATGAGTGGAGACATTCGAGCCAACGGTAATACAGGATAATTTAAAGTTTTGTGTACCTTTTGTATGCGATTGAGCGCATAAAGCAAATGCCAATGAGTATGCAAACACTCAGCAATCCGTGCCACTTTCGTTTTTGGCTTGACATTTGCATGGTCTGTGGCAGACATTTATTTTCTCTTTTTAGCTTTTTTTTTTTTCACGCTCGCCTAACAGCCTTCTATAACGTCTCAATATAAAAATTGTGATTTCAAAATAAATAATACGTTTATAAAATGGTGCTTATAATTAATCTGTCAAGTCAATCAGTGTTTTTTTTTTAATTTAACCACAAAAAAATAACACGAATTAAATTAAAGTTGAGAAATAGTTTAAAAACAACTATGTTATTTTTTCTATGTCAATAATTAAATAATCAGCTCGATGAGAAATGTAAAAAAATGAGTGCTGGTCACTTTTTCGATTAATTGTTTCATCTTTTAATTTTTTGCATAATATCTAGTATTACATGTCTGTTTTATATGAACCTACTTTACTCATATTATTAATGCGAAAGTGTTCGTGTTCGTTTCTCCTTACTTTAAGCTGTAACTTAGAAACCAATTGTCTTCTATTTTGCCATAGAGTTATAGTCGGAAAAATGTAATAGGCCCGTTTTGACTTTTGTGCAAGACCATAGAATGTAACTTGGAACGAAACTGAAAGAAACAAAAAAATAAAAATCAATTACATACAGTGTTTTAAAAAATACGTAAATTTTTTTGGGATGTTAAATAATATGAAAGAATATATCGCGAGTATTCTTTTTGCGCTTACTTCATAGTAGCATGCAATTTATAATTGTTGCGAAACGTTCCGAAAACAGTTACGTTCTCAGTCTTTTTTTTTTTTATACTAGAGCTGTAACCATTTTTTTTACTGAATATCGAAATTAAATATGGTGTAGTTATCTTTACTGCAAAGAATAAGCTTGGTTCTCAAAATGGGTTCTAAATAATGAGTCTGAGTTGATGTGTCTGACCAAGCGGCACATGACTGAAGCGTCCCCGCGCGCACTGCGCAGTTTTTCGTTCCTCATCTTGTAAAGTTGACTGTGCGCCCGTTTACTATTACGTTAACTATGGCTTTTCTATTTTGGACATTAATTTAAACATAGTGATTTGACTCGATTTTTGTGTTTGTTGTTATATAGTACTAACTCTGTTTCAACATGTTGAAAAGTCGACGTATAATCAACAGCCAGTCACGCGTATTGGTTGTGGAGTTAAAGGAATACTTTGAACGAACAAACACTTTACAATACATAATAATATCAATCAAGTACTGATACAAACTTGAATTGATTTATCGTGAGTATCGAGTACAGAGTCTTATGGTTCCATAACTAGTTACGTCGCGATGACAAATGTCAAAACGGGCCTATTATATTTTTACGACTATAGTTGTAATGACGGAGAGTAAGATAGGTCACTTACCGGAACATTCGTACTGTTCACCAAATATCGTACCTCCTTCACGTACTAACAAAGCAAACGACATAATAACTGCGAGTAACACCGCGGAGCGCAGCTAGTGAAAAAAAAGTATAATTTCATAATTCATTTATTTCAAGTAAGCCCATTTTATACGCACTTTTGAAACTTCAAGTCAGTCTGTTTTTGATTGAAATTAATATGGCCACTCGTTTTACTTCACTAGAGCACAAATATAACTCTGATCGTGTCCAAAGCAGTCCGCAAGTGAACTGTTTTTAACTAGCCCCTTACGTTACCTCGCTTGGCCGAACAATTTAGCTCGCGAGGCTACAAATCCACACATTACACTGTATTCTATGCATAAAAAATATGTAGTTATTTACTCTTTATTATATTTATTTAGTACTTTTACATTAAGTACTTTTGAAACGTCAAGTCTTTCTGTTTGTAAGGCAGAACAACCGGTTCGGAAGGCAGATTCCACCGAGAAGAGCCGGCAAGAAACTCAGCAGATTGCTCTTTTCAACATCATTTTACAGTTAACAATAAAAAATATATACAGTGGACCCCCGGTAGTCCGGCCCCTGTCTAATCCGGCGCCCCCTGTAATCCGACATGGTCTATTATTTATTATTGAATAAGTATTCGCTAAGCATGATTGAACAAGTTACAACTTGTACGCACCATCACTATTGTGGTCGGATTACAAGGTACTCTTTTGTAAAAAAATCCGGACCGGGTCTTAGGCAGTACTCTATAATCCGACGAATTCGATAGTTCGACACTGCCCTGCAAAATGTTTGTCGGACTACCGGGGGTCCACTATATATAATAAACTTTCTATCTTGTGAGCGATGAGAGCCTGCTTCCAAGAAATTCATCAATCGTATAGTAACCGCGATTCATTAAATTTGTTTTAACACATTGTTTAAACTTATGTATTGGTAGGTCCAAAATTACCTTGGGAATCATATTATAAAAGCATATACTTAATCCCACAAATGACTTCTGCACCTTTCGCAAACGATATGCAGATGTCACTAACTTATGTCCATTTCGAGTAAGGCGTGTTTAAATCCACTTTTTGTTTATAAAGAGCAATTTTTTTTTTGTCTTAAATTGAATAAATACTGATACAGGAAAAAATTGTCCACAGAGCGTAAGAAGCTGGGCATCGGCCAGTCACAGGAGATGAACACTCTGTTCAGATTCTGGTCTTTCTTCCTGCGGGATCACTTCAACAGGAATATGTACAACGAATTTAGGTGAGTGAGAGTGAGAACGTTTATAGGGTACCGGTTATAGCGTGATATAAACTTCATGTAGTCGCGGCAGTTCATCAACAGCCTACATGCGTCCACTGCTGAACATAGGCCTTTCCAAGAGCGCGCCACCACACACGGTCCTCCTCCTTTCTCATCCGCTTCCAGCCACCTTTTTAAGGTCATCTGTCCAGCGGACTGGAGGTCGTCCCACACTGCGCTTACCGATTCGCGGTCTACACTCTAGAACACGTCTGCCCCAACGGCCATCGGTCCTACGACAGACATGACCCGCCCACAGCCACTTCAACTTGCTTATCCTTTGATCTATGTCGGTGACCTTGGTTCTTCTACGGATTTCTGCCCCGCTGTCTGTCCCTCTGTCAGTCTGTCGTCTGTCCGTCTGTCATCAGGATAAAATTTTCACAGATTGACTATATAAATATTTTAGGGCCGTTCCTTAAAACAGCCATTTTTTTTTTTTTTTGCTGTTTTTATAGATAATGCTACGGCAGCCTTAGTGAGCGAGTACGAGTCGCACTTAGCCATTTTTTTTTTTCAATTTTTATTCTACTTTGACTGCAAGCAATTTAAATATCAGTTGCTATAAAGGTTAAGGAAAAATTATTGTGAGGAAACCTGCATGCCTGAGAGTTCTCCATAACGTTATGAATGAAGTCTTCCAAACCGCACTTGGCCTGCGTGGTGGACTCATCATTCATTCATTCATTCATTCATTCACTGCCGTTCCATTCATGTTCGTTCCTCCTTTTGTCTTCGAAGTAGCTGGTACTCTGCTGTACTAAATGCCTCCATTGCGTTCGATTTCCAGCCAGACTTTCCCAATGCGTGACGTTTATATTGCATCTAGACAAATGCCGCTTTTGCACATCTTTATATCTCAAAAACTGGCCGCCTTGTTTGCGCTTCTCGTTTTCGAGCTCAGAGTAGAAAATGCGCTAAGTAACCTCTCGTTGGACATTCTCATGACATGTCCGCACCAGCGTGGAGGACTGCGGCCTGCTCGGCTAGAAGAAGAAGAAGAAGAAGAAACACTTTATTGCACGTATAACATACAGGAAAAGAAACAGTAAGGAGTATACAGTACACAATGTAGACATGCAAAGGCGGCCTTATTGCTGCAAGCAATCTCTTACAGGCAACCTTTGTAGATAGGACTTACAGCAAGAGAACGGGATAGTGCCAAGAGTGTTGATAGATATACATAAATACCAAAATGTAAAGATACAAATACATATATAATTTAAATAAATATACGTAATATATAAAATATACCTACATGATATATAAATAGAAAATATACATAATATATATAATAAATATATAACAAACATAATATATATAGCTAGCATTGGTTGCCTGGAAGAAATCGCTATAAAGCGATAAGGCCGCCAAATTGTATACGTTGTCCTGTTATACTTCTCTTTTTTCATGTACTTTTGCGGTCTGCAATAAAAGTATATTCATTTATTCATTCATTCATTCATGGTCAGGAGACAATAATCTCCCCGGGAAAGGATAACAATGTATCTTCTCCCACAGCCTTATCAACTCTCAGAGCACTGAGGAAATAATATCCAAGTAATATATGTGTATATTAAACGGAGGTTAACTTCTTCTATTCCATATTCCAGTGCCTTAGAAGGTGGACACGTTAATTATATTCCTTTTCAGGGGATGTAATTTTTGTCTCCTGTCTGTGCTTAGCCCGGAACCCCTTTTCATTCTGAGAGGAGACCCGTGTCATTTAGTAGGTTGATAATGATGACTGTTGCCACTTTATTTCAGAACGCTCGCAAACGAGGACGCCGCGGCTGGATTCCGCTACGGGCTCGAATGCCTGTTCCGCTTCTACTCTTACGGACTCGAGCGGAAATTCCGGCCGGAACTGTACCAGCACTTCCAGGCCGAAACGCTCGCCGACTATGAAAAGGGTGAGAAGACAATTATTTTTTCTATACAGATATTCGACGGACGAAGTACGAATTTAACAATTACTACTAAAAAAAATAATCTTATAAAAAATAAATATTAATTCAAATCAAAAGTTAATAATTGATTTTATATATTAAGCTTGAATACTGTTTGCTACAAATAGCTTTCAGTCGCGAAAAAAAATATATGAACTGCAAATTTTGATGGAATACTTGGGTGTACTCCGCTATACTGAATACATTTGGTGTACACTTGTGATGTTATATTTTGTGATTGCGTAAACAATACATTTATGCGACAGCGGCAAAGTTGGTTGATTTGCCGTCATTTTTTGAAACTCTTCATCAGATCTATATGAAATTAAAACCATTTCAAGCAAAAAAGTCTTTATAATATGACGGAATTATGTCCGAACATACATAATTTTTTTTTTTTTTTTATAATTTTTATAAGTGATTTACCTACACTGGGAGGAATTATTAATTTTATGAATTTAAAATGCATATAACAGTCGCTATAAGACCGATGTAAAGCGCATATACTAATTTCGGCATCGACGGTAGGAGAGCCGTAGATTAATTGGGTTAAAGCGCTCAGGCCGCGATTGCCAGAGAGTCGCGGGTTCAAATCTTGTGGGTTCTGAAAAATTTTATATGCATTTTGAATTTATAAAAAAAAAAAAATCAATGAATTAAATGATTTTAAAAGTAGTAGTAATAGAGTGTCAGAGCCCGTCCGGAGAGTATTATCGCCATGCTTATCTCTGCCGCATTGCTGTGCTCCGGTCTGAAGGGCGTGGTTGCCGGTGTAATTACGCACACCTACGTCTCGGTTGATCGTCACAGGACAGCGCTTTATAGGATGTGTTACTTGCATATCGACCAACTGAACTGAACTGTTTGTCTGTGTCCATTCAACCCTAGCAATTGTTACTATAAAATTGATATTTAAAACGTGTTACTGAATAACGAAATACTACTGAAGGATGCATAAGCACGTTCTGTCGCTTCTATACTGTGTGTTATTTAACCCAAAAACTCCCTCTTAACTAAAGGAGAAATTTAATTTTCTTGGAGTGCAGTCAGATTTACGTTCTTGCCGTACGCTGACTTTGAGCATGCCGTTTCACAAAACTAAGTTGTATAAGCATTGATTCATTGTTCAAGCTACTGAACTGTGGAATGCACTCCCAATAAGCATACGACAGTCAAGGTCACTAGACTTATTCAAAAATGCTGTTATAGTCGTAAAAATGTAATAGGCCCGTTTTGACATTTGTCATCGCGACGTAACTAGTTATGGAACCATCTGTACTCGATACTCACGATAAATCAATTCAAGTTTGTATCAGTACTGGATTGATATTATTATGTATTGTAAAGTGTTCGTTCGTTCAAAGTATTCCTTTAACTTCACAACCAATACGCGTGATTGGCTGTTGATTATACGTCCACTTTTCAACATGTTGAAACAGAGTTAGTACTATATAACAACAAACACAAAAATCGAGTTAAATCACTATGTTTAAATTAATGTCCAAAATAGAAGAGCCATAGTTAACGTAATAGTAAACGGGCGCACAGTCAACTTTACAAGATGAGGAACGAAAAACTGCGCAGTGCGCGCGGGGACGCTTCAGTCATGTGCCGCTTGGTCAGATACATCAACTCAGACTCATTATTTAGAACCCATTTTGAGAACCAAGCTCATTCGTTGCAGTAAAAATAACTACACAATACTTAATTTCGATATTCAGTAAAAAATGGTTACAGCTCTAGTATAAAAAAAAAAAAGACTGATAACGTAACTGTTTTCGGAACGTTTCGCAACAATTATAAATTGCATGCTACTATGAAGTAAGCGCAAAAAGAATACTCGCGATACTTTACGTATTTTTTAAAACACTATGTAATTGATTTTTATTTTTTTGTTTCTTTCAGTTTCGTTCCAAGTTACATTCTATGGTCTTGCACAAATGTCAAAACGGGCCTATTACATTTTTCCGACTATAAAGCCCATTATCTTGAGCAATAAAGACGACAGTGATTAACTCTAACTCGTATTTAAGTATGTTTTAGTATATATTAGTTTATTATTTTTTATATTTATTTTTATTAGTATTTTATGTGTGTAATCTTGATAAGTATTAGTGTGTAATTGTTCGTAAGTATGTATATAATAATAATACACCCCACCAATCGGTTTCCCTTGGTTTTCCTAATCCTAAGGTTGCCTGGAAGAGATCGCTGCTAAGCGATAAGGCCGCCCTTTTTTATATCCTACTTTTTAAGTTTATTTTTGTTGTGTCCATTGTTTTTTTTTTCCTATTTGTGGTGTTTAAATAAAAATAAAAAATAAAAGAAATAAGTAATTTCATAAGGTAGGAAATAAGTAATTACCTAATCACCCTTTGAAAATATATAATCCAAGGAAGCTTATTTCTTTGTCCATACAAACTAATTCAAAACATTTTAAGTGTTTACTTATGACAACCCTACTGAAGATAAAAGACCGACACGTGCATAGTAACTACGCTACGCGACGTTTACCTAATAAGGTGACAGGATTCACATGTTCTTAATTTTGCATGTTATGTTAGGGCTGTATCTGGGTTTCTTTCAGTAAAAAAATATGGCAGATTAGAGATTTAGTTTCATATATAAGTCTGCGAGACAGTCAATAATTTAACTCTAAAGCCTCTGAAGTAGTATTTCGGTTTTCATTTACACGTTGTACTTGTATATTATATATATATAGAAGAAAGACACGAATGCCTTATTGTTTTGGAAATAATTGACATGTTTTTTTGTTTGTCCGTCGCAGGTCAGCTGTACGGCATCGAGAAGTTCTGGGCGTTCCTCAAGTACTACAAGCACGCTGCGGCGTTGCAGGTGGAGCCCAAGTTGCAGGCGCATTTAGCTAAGTTCAAGAGTATTGAAGACTTTAGGGTTCTGGAGGTGTGTAATGCCCCTTATCTTTAGCGTGACGGAAGTCTTGATTCACCCTTTATCTTAAGGATGGTGGAAAAGTATTACCTCTTATCTTAATAGTATTCATTTTTCATTCATTTGACTTTGACTTTGACTTTGACTTTATAATAATGAATATTCTACCATTTATTTATTTTCATTTTTGTTTACTTCTTTTTTCTTTATAAGAAAAAACACCCATCGTCCGCATGCAGGGCTTTTGAATGCTCAAGCAACCGGCGGTCAGGGCTCTAGAGTGAGGAACCCATTATAATTATTATTAAGGGTCACCTCCGTGTATACTGCCTTTTTTTTTTTGTATTATTAATAGTATTATCAAAATTAAGCTTAATTTGCTATACTCCGCGAAAAGCAGGAGAATCTGTGTGGTGTAATTTATAATTTCTTCAATCCTTATACTCCACACCAAACAGATCCTCGGCAATACACCCTCTACGCACGTTTCGCTCCGAAACCGGAGCATCATCAGGAGATGTTGACTGTACAATGAATAATTGTTAAGTATATAATCTTAACAATTATTCATTAAATTACACGACACAGATTCTCCTGCTTTTCGCGGAGTATAGCAAATTAAGCTTAATTTTGATAATATATCATGGATTTCCGCAAAGTAACGCCTGCTTCTATACAATTAGTAGACGCAGGCGTCTACTAATTGTATAGAAGCAGGCGTTGGACATGGGAACGATTTCCCATGTCCAGGCATTGGACATGGGAAATCTGTAGTTTTTCCAAAAAATTGAAAAAAGAACTAGCCACGGCCGAAACCTCCCACCAGACAAAGCTGCAATAAAACTAAAGCTAAATTGTTTGTTCAGCCCCAGCTGAACGAGCTGCTGGCATCACAGGGCCCATCTGGCCCGGGCCGCGGGCCTCACGCCCGTCCCTACGACAGGCATCGATCAGTCTCCGAGAGTGAGAGGACTCAGCAGACATACAGGAACAATTTCACGTAAGTATCACTTTTAATAAACTTCAAATAATAATGTCAACAATAAAATATTATTGGGTATATTACATCCTTTATGCTACAATAAGTAAATATATATATATATATATAATATATATATATATTTACTTATTGTAGCTTGTATATATATATATAGTATTTGACGGCCGATTGGCGCAGTGGCAGCGACCCTGCTTTCTGAGTCCAAGGCCGTGAGTTCGATTCCCACAACTGGAAAATGTTTGTGTGATGAACATGAATGTTTTCAATGTCTTGGTGTTTATATGTATAATATAAGTAATTTATGTATATTACCTATTTATAAAAAATATTCATCAGTCATCTTAGTACCCATAACACAAGCTACGCTTACTTTGGGGCTAGATGGCGATGTGTGTATATTTATTTATTTTACTGTCGTAGTATATTTATTTATTTTATTTATATTATATTATTTATTTTATTATTAGACAAAATGAATTCAATATTTGAAACTTCTGTCTAAGAGAATTAAACTATATTATAAATGTAAATGCACTTGGAGGAATTATCATTTTTATAAATTTAATATGCATATAAAAATTTTCGGAACCGACAGGATTTGAACCTGCAATCGCGGCCTGAGCGCTTTTTTTTTTTTTTCCAATTAAGCTACGGCTCTTCTACCATCAATGCCGAATTAGTATATGCCTTTCACATCAGTCTTATAGCGACTGTAGCGTCATCTAGTAGGAAACGTTGCAGTTTTGATCTACTTTTACAAAGGTCCATATTACAATGAGACACGTTTGAAACAACATTGTTTTTTTATAATTGGAAAAGCGCTCAGACCGCGATTGCCAGAGAGTCGCAGGTTCAAATCCTGTCGGTTCCTAAAAATTTTATATGCATATCAAATTTATAAAAATGATGATTTCTCCAAGTGTAGGTAAAAACGCTTATAAAAATTATAAAATTAAACTATATTCTAAGATAAAATAAGAAAGTATCAAAAGATAAAACATGTACATTACCAAGCTAGGAACTTACCTGTATTATAGGTGATACCATTGCATGGTATTGTGTGGCAGATTGTAAATTGCACAATTTCAATTGACTGTACAACACCTTGTATACTTCCAATCTGGCAATAAAGATATATATATTATTATTAGGAAGCTAAATTCATATAATTCAAAAATATCTACATTATAAGTAGATATACACACACGCACCCAAGCACAAAACCTTTTTTTTTTTTATCATAGGTAGGAACATGTACAAGTAACGTAAAGTAGTTATCTTAATATATATAGTGCTAGACTTCAGACGCCTTTGAGAACGTTATGGAGAACTCTCAGGTATGCAGGTTTCCTCACGTTTTTCTTCACGGTTGAAGCAAAATATAACTTATCTTAATATATATAAATCTCCTGTCACGATGTTTGTCCGCGATGGACTCCTAAACTACTTAAGCGATTTTAAATTAAATTGGCACACCGTCAGCAGTCTGGTCCAACTTAAGAGATAGGAAAGCTTAGATCTTTAATTATAGTCGCACTTTTATTTATATTGCAAATTATTTGTCTATAATTAATTGACAGTCACATGTTATATATACTACTATACTCATTTAAGGCTTAGCGATTCTGAATACTTTAAAAACAAAATCAAACGCAGACGAAGTCGCGGGCAACAGCTAGTAATTATATATATATATACAAACAAATGCGTACCTCACATCTTATATTGGTGTGTATGTAATAAATGTGTGTAATGGTGCAATTTAAAATCTACTGTCCCTGGTTTAGGTAAAAAAACTGTATTACAGGCGACAGTGCTCTCCTTAAATTGTTGTCTCGATGATTGAGTGTATGATTGTGCGTGTGTGAGTTTGCGTCGCGTAGGTACTTGTACTCGCGTATATGTTTGCTTATACAAGATAATTATTATATTAAATTATATATACATATATAAACATTTGTGTGTGTGTTTGTATGTGTGTGTGTGTATACATACACGCACACACTCACGCACACTCACACCCACTGACACTCATTCACGCTGTTGTGAATATCGTAACTGATTGTTTTGTATATTTTGTACTTGCACCTTATTACTTAATTGTCACAGTTTAGACTTGTAATCTAGATTTAAAAATATTCATCGGTCATCTCAGTACCCATAACACAAGCTACGCTTACTTTGGGGCTAGATGGCGATGTGTGCATATACTACGACATATTTATTTATTTATTAGTTGGCCTTATTTTAGTTATAAGATAAACCCTTAACCAAAATAATTTGTAACGCTGTTACGCTGATTACTTATAAATAAATAAGCACTTTGAAACGTCAAGTCTGTCTGTCTATAGTTATGCTACGGTTCGGAAGGCAGATTCTACCGAGAAGCAGCAAGAAATAGTATAGAAGTCATAAAATTTATTAATTTGAAAGTTTTATTTTTTAAAACGTTTATAAATATTTGTTATTTTTAGCTTTTGTTTTATTCTGAAATTTTTCAAACTTTGTTATTACAGTCGACCAAGCGGCAACTCCGGTAACCCGTCCAACAATCGCGGGCGGGCGGGATCTTGCGGCGCGCAGAGTGTCATAGCCAACTCGCGACCGAGACGTGAGTACACATAATATTGCATTATTTTACCGCAGACATAAAAATAGAAGTGTTAACAGTCTTAAAAAAAACAGGAGAATGTTCTCATATCGGCTGTATTTTATGTTTGTTACCTTAGAACTCTGTAATTTGTAAATTGATTTAAAATAGATTTTCAACCAAGATGGAAAACGCACTATCCCTTTTGACCTCAAAAGGGTTGGGGGAGAATGGGTGGTTTCCAGGTAAGTTTTTAAGAAGCGGTAAAGATAGCCTAGGTTAGGGTTTCGGCTTCAATTCCGAGGGAACCGAGTTCGGTACCCGGCACGTATAACTTTTCAGTTTTTGTGGGTTTTTAATTTAGGCAATTTAAATATCACTTGCTTTAACTGTGAAGGAAAACGTCGTAGGGTAACCTGCTTGCCTGAGAGTTCTCGATAATGTTCTCTAGTGCGTGTGAATTCTACCAATCCATACTTGGCCAACTTGGTTGGCCTTAACCCTTCTCATTCAGAGATGATGACTTTCCCCTTTAGTGGCCTGATAATAAGGATGTTTGGAATGTCATGAAATACATGCTATTTTTTGTTCACAGCGAAGCAACAGAAAACGAAACCAGAGGCCGCCCCGACTGAGATGGCGACGCAGGTCGCAACCAAAACGCAGTAGACGCGAACTCAAACAATAAAAAAACATACAAACGAACACTGTAAATATATAAAAACAAACAGTCTCTGTGCATGTGGTTACTTACTTAAAAAAAAAACGTGAAAAGAAAAAAAAGTGCATTTTATATATAATTATTACTATTATATAAATATAAATAAAATAATACATACGCCGTAAATGAAACAAAGAAGGAAAACTTTTAAAATTATTAACTATAGTGAAGTGTGGTGCGGTGGTTTTTAAGTGTGTGATATAATCCTCGTGTGACCTGTTCCGTGACCGGTTTCTTATGGTGACCGGTCGGTGACTGGTTGGTGACCGGTTGGTGACCGGTCGACGACCGGTGGCTGTGTGGCTGTGACTGGTTACGTTGGGAGTGCGGCCGCCCGGA
Organism: Pararge aegeria; assembly: GCF_905163445.1. Lineage (NCBI taxonomy): Eukaryota > Metazoa > Arthropoda > Insecta > Lepidoptera > Nymphalidae > Pararge > Pararge aegeria. The sequence goes on along the minus strand of NC_053206.1, from coordinate 5,308,220 downwards.
TTGCAGGCTTTGTTTTAATGTGGAGCCTAGGTGAGAGATCATAAACTATTTTGATTGAACTTTTGATTGCGTTCTTCTCTAGATGTACACTTACCGGTAAGTGTACAACTGGCGCAGTTTGCAGCGACACTGCTTTCTGAGTCCAAGGCCGTGGGTTCGATTCTCTCTAGTGGAAAACGTTTGTGTGATGAACATGAATGTTTTTCAGTGTCTGGGTGTTTATATGTATATTCTATCTATCTTGTAATGAGGCCCGCTTCAGTGGATGCACTTCGACCGAATGTATATTCTAAGTATTTATGTATATTATTCATAAAAACGTGCGCATGGTTGTAGCTAAAAACTTAAAACTCAAGCCCCTTACAAACTAAATTTATAAAAAAACGTGTGGGTACTTATGTACATGCGTCAAAAGTTATACTCCTTTGGCGTAACGAGATAAAAATTAAAAATCTTTTCAAACATTTCATCTTTCGCCTTATTCTACGTTTGTAGATAAAGGTATTTAATACATTGAAGGTTTTATTATAACGCAATATCAGTTAGTCAAATAAACTTTGAATGAATGAATGAATGAATGAATGAATACACTTTTATTGTACACCACAGAGAAAATTTACAGAGATACAAATACAACAGCACAATAAGGTAGAACGTACAATTTGGCGGCGCTATCGTGCTATTTTCGCTAAATAGCGATCTCTTCCAGGCAACCAAAGGCATACAAGAAAATGTTATAAGAAATAAGTAGGTGGTACAACAAACAAAATTAAATATTAGGACTTAAAACTAAATTAACATAAAAAAATACATAATAAAAAAAAAAAACATAAAACATAGTATATACTAAACATAACATATTAAAGATATGTACAAAAATATAAAATATATTCCATACATATATACAAACATATAAACATACAAATACGCTACTATAAATACTTAATTAAAAAAAAAAAATTAAAAAAATTAATAAAATAAAAGAACCCCCTCAAAAATATGTAGAAAACGAAATAAACAAAAAAGAATACAGTGATCATTCCCATCAATGCCCGGCTGATACAGACAAGCAGTGATCCTTCACTTGTTTCTTAAAAATGCCGATCGTTTGCGCCTCACGAATCTCTAACGGCAGGGCGTTCCAAAGTGTAACGGCCTGAACCGTAAAGGATTTGTGGAAAAAAGAGGACTTATGACCAGGCACCTTCAGGATAAACCTCCTCGTAGAGCGAGCATCCTCAGGAGGCCCTGTGAATACAAATTTCTCTTTGAGATAAACAGGAGTAGAAGGATGGAACAAGATACAGTACAGAATAGAAAGAATATGCAAATTCCGGCGAAGTCGGATTGGTAACCACTTGAGACGAGACCGAAATTGGGAAATATGGTCATATTTGCGCAATCCAAATATGAACCGGATGCTAGTATTTTGAAGTCTCTCAAGCTTATTTAACTGGTCTTCAGTTAAGTCAACAAAGCTTGCGTCAGCGTAATCAATAATGGGAAGGAGGAGAGTTTGTGCGAGCATAATTTTGGTAGGAATCGGAAGAAAAGAACGAAGGCGACGCAAAGAACCCAAAGCTGCAAAGGTTTTTCTACTGACCTCTTTCAGATGATGTGTCCAACTTAAGGTTTGATCTAGATATATACCTAGATTTTTAACATTAACACTATAAGGAATTGTTACACCATCGAATTCAATAGGCGGAAGGGAAACCCAGTCAATCTTTGAGATTTGGTTTCGGCTGCCTATAATAATTGCCTGTGATTTCCTAGGGTTCACATTTAGGCCATGTGCTTTACTCCACTGTAGAATAAGACGTAAATCCCTATTTAAATCTGCAATAGCTATCGAAAGATTCTCAAAGGTTGACTGGGTGCAAATCTGGACATCGTCAGCATACATATGGTAGAGAGAAGATATGTTATGAGTTATCGAATTGATGAAAATAGAAAAAAGTAATGGTGACAACACGCCGCCTTGAGGCACGCCAGCAGTAATATTACACCATGAGGAGTTAGTGTCCTCAACGCGAATACGCTGCCGACGACCATGAAGGTAACTATGAAACCAGTCAATTACTGATGGAGATATGTTAAGAGAACGTAACTGACCCAACAAAATGTCAAAGTCAACCGTGTTAAAAGCATTGCTGAAGTCCAGCAATGCTAAAACAGTGAGTTGTTTATTGTCCATGCCCCAACGTATATCATCAGTTCCTTTAATAAGAGCAGTAGCCGTACTGTGCCCAGGACGAAAACCGGATTGAAATGGATTAAAAAGAGAATGCCGGTTAAGAAATAGGTTCAGTTGATGGTAAATAAGTTTTTCAAGGACTTTTGATAAAAAGGGTAAAATTGAGATTGGACGGAAATCAGGAAAATCGGCCGGAATAGCACGTTTAGGTAGAGGACTATAAACTTTATTTAAATATCACAAAAAAATATTTCTACATTATCAAAGAAATGGACATAATAAAAATAATAAATTTGGAATACTATTAGACTCAATATCGGACAACCAACATTAAAATTTGAGATTTATGTACAATTGAATCACCCGAATGCGCCCACAGTCTTTGACAATTGAAAGTGTACACTGTCGAACCTAATAGCTAACTTCAGGGTGTCGGTTTTTTCTGAAGGTGCGCGCGCATCGTAAAAATTTACTCATCATTTTTCCCGAACGCGCCATAAGAAGTATAACTTCCAATAGGTTGCTCTGTACAGGGGACTGTCAGTGAAGTCTAGAACTACAAGTTTTCTATTCAAAGATACATCCCGTCAATTATTACTTTAAAGGTGACGGCCGACTGGCGCAGTGGGCAGTGAACCTGCTTTCTGAGTCCTAGGCCGTGGGTTCGATTCCCACAACTGGAACAAGTTTGTGTGATGAACATGATTTTTTTCAGTGTCTGGGTGTTTTTCTGTATATTATAAGTATTTATGTGTATCATATTCATAAAAATATTCATCAGTTATCTTGGTACCCACAACTACTTTGGGGCTAGATGGCAATGTGTGTATTGCCGTAGTATATTTATTTATTATTTATTTAAAGGATTGTTCTTTCAATCACGGCTCCGTTAGGAAAAAGAGATTAAAAATGTACAAAGTTGAAAATTACTTAATCAGTTTTATTAAACAATTTATTTCTTTGTTTCAGCTTGTACGCGTCGACAATAAGCAAAAAACAATGCTATGCGGTTGTAAGTCTTCACGATCGATTTAGCCTAAGCCTATATATATATTTATATATATATATGTAATATCAATACTACTATGTTATATTATGTATATTATATAATACTTCTACTACACAACTATGTATATGTATATCAATATATATTTTTGACATGTAAAATAAATACATCATAAAACTGTTAACTCTTAAATAAATAGTGACCTATCTTAGGCTATACTGTATTAATAAAATTGTACCCGAGCAACAAGTGTCAGTTTTAAGTTTACTTCACTTCGCTGGATTCTGCTTTGAAATTTAATTTTGAGTCAGCGTCTAAAGTAAGGCCAATGTAATAAGATAATTAATATGCTACGTGTAAGATAAAAGGATGTTTTCTCTTGCATACATAAAAGCCAAACTTGTCTACATCTCCGCTAATATTATAAATACGTAAGAGTCTGTTTGTTTTAAGATAGATATCTTGATACTTGGAGATATCGGGCATAGAATACTTAGAGATACTTTTGCATATGGATAGCTTACATCCTTGAGGCGTATATAGGATAACGTGTATCCTTTTAACGGATCCCAAATAATTCAAAGTAGCCTTCGTTACAAATGCACGTCTTCACAGAAAAACAACAGCATTCTGGATGCATAGGTAGATTTCAATCTTTCTATTTTGGAAAAGCGTAAGGTTTCAACATAAAAATAACAATTGCGAACGTAGAAGCTAGTAAAACAACCGTCATGATGCAAAAATTCATTCATCTTAAAAGTCCGTTAGATGGCGCTGTTTACCGAACAAAATATTGACGTTTCACGCTAAATCCAGCGAAGGAATTTCTATTCGAAACGTGGCACTCGGGGCTTGTGTGTTGTACGAAATAAAAAAATGTTTAACTAATAAGGTTTGGTTAGGTTATGCTTTTTGGTAGAAATTTAAGGTTATAAAGTGGCAACACTGTATACAATCGAGCCATAGACAAGGGTTTATTTCGTATTTTTTTTGTTCGTTTTGACAGTTCGCGTAGTTTTGTAAGCGGGGCTGCGAAAACAGTTAGTTAAAAAAAAGCACTAGATAGTTATAACATGGTTTTGGATTCCAAATCCGTTATAAAAATAAGACTAGATAGGAAATTAAATGCTATGAGCGTTGGACATTCGCAGGGTGTTGTGATGTCGAAAAAACGGTCCATACAAATGTATGGCGTTCGGAAACGTCATCGCCTTAATGTGGCATACAGTAGCTCGTGCAAAAACGCCCTTTACGATGTATACTTTATATTACATAACATACTTCAGTCTATATTATGTTTAATAAAATATTGGATACTGGTTCCTAGACATATTGTATAAACAGTATCAATAATCGACCTTTTCATGAAAATATCCATCAATTGATATCTCTTATAGAGCTAAAACCCACCCCTGTACCCTACGCTGGATAGAGTATGAGATATGTTTTTTTGCACGCACCAAACATGGTTAGCTTTACCATTGCATAATAACAAAAAACATAGATTGCATAAGTGAAACTATAAAAAAAAATGCATGCAACGCAAAAAAAAATACGAAATAGCTCTTAAGAAAAAAATAACTTAAAGTAGAGATGACTTGACAATCAGTGTGTATATAATTATCTAAACGTTGAAAATTTAACAGCAAAATCTATCGAGTTCCGTGACTATAAAATCGAATCGAAAATTCCACGCAGCGCAAAGCGTGTTGCGTCTAATCATACTGTTATTGAGTACCCAGAAACACAGCACCAACACCCGACAACACGCCACGTTGGGTGCGGGTAATTTTTCTCTGAACATACAATAATTTGATTTGACTCAACACGGTGGCATCTTGTAGGTTGGTACGGCATTGATAAGGTGGTATTGATCTAAAAAAAAAAAATTAGTATCTCATACATCTTTCATTTTAGCTAGGTTTAGCAACAAATCATGTTTACGAACAAACTCTAAACAGTATGAATGTAGGTATATGTAAATAACAATTGCACATTACATTTACTATAATACATAAAAAAAAACAAAAAAAAAACATTTGAAGTCTAACTTTAAAATTCATGCTTTTAACATTTGAAGTGTGTTCACAGAGCTGAAGAATGAGCCACGGACTAAATAGTCAAGTCTATAAGAGCCCATTTCTATATTCAATAAAATATACTTGGGCCCTAAAGTCGCACTCGGGCAAACGGTCTCATACTATGTATGCCCAGTGTCAGCTCACTCTGACTCACGTACTCGGCTCTTAATTGCAACAGTCTAAACAGGTTGTCGCTTATATGCCCATTGTGATCTCACTCTCGTATTTACTGCCCATTTCTAATAAAATATAAATAGGCTTAACATGGGCAAACAAAAAACAAATATATGTCTATTGTGATCTCGCTCTGATACTACAATAGTAGCACTCCGTTATGGCATTCATATTTACAATAATTACTAGAAATCTCATAGAACGCACTTTGTAGGTTCCGCCGATCATGTTTTACAAGATGACGCGATATTTTCATAAATTAGGATTATTTTAAAAACAATATCGTAAACTGTCCACACGTTATATCTGTCTCTTTCGCAAAGTGGTATTGTAGTACCTTCAAAGACGCGCGGATCTCGATATTTTTTTTTTTTTTTAAATATATATTAAAAAAAAAAATTAAAATTGTACATTGTTGTTAATATTCATCCACTTTCTGAAAACTGAAATTTGTAATCCGTACTTTGGTTTGTTAGGCAATAAGTTCCTGATTGTTGCTAGTCAATTTAAGTTATGCCAACATAACAAAAAAAAATGTATAATCTTCATGTAAGTTGGTCTATGGAACACATTTTTGTTTTTATGGTATAATCTATGATATTAATGGCGATCATTGCACATTATAGAACTGAAAACTCGCCATATAAACACGCATTTGCATTATTGGACAGCGTTTTGCTTACGTTTCGTGCTGTCTAACGCGATTCAAAGACAATTTCATTCGCGCAATAAAATTTTTAGAGAAAACAAAAGAGTTGAAATTCCATAAAGTTACAATTTAAACATGCAGGTTATAAATTTCAGTTTCAAAAAATAGTCAAATTGTTAAAAAATAATAATACTTCGTTTAGGCGTTGAGACGTCGTAAAGACTGGCTATAATATGCATATTTTGTAGAAAAAATTGTAAAAAAAAATACATTTCTTTTTTCGGTTAGCACTATATGTATTCGCTTCGTATATGTAACATTATTGTTTTGACTGCGTAATGCGGATTAACTGAAATGGTCTATTAAAGTTTTATCGCTCAAATTAAATAAATTCACTTTATAACCATACTATATTCTTGGAATAGTTACCTTGCAGTTATTTGCTACATCGGCTTAATTTATGCGTTAATAAATCGGCCGCTTACACGATAATCGTTCTTAGCGCGTATTTTTTATGTCTTGTAAAAAAATTACCAAGAGGATGTAAAAAAAAACTCTTAACTTTGCGTTTGAAAAGGACAGCTGCTAATATCTCTATCTTATTCTCTCGCAGGCAACAGTAAAGTTACATTCAAATCACACTTTGTTTTAAATCATGGTGCGATAAGATTTTAATAAACCAAACAATATTATGTCCGCTCTTCAATACTGCCACTTATTAATATGATTATGATGACACAACTGATCACACAAATTTATTATAAATAAACTGTTTTTGATTGAAATTAATATGGCCACTCGTTTTACTTCACTAGAGCACAAATATAACTCTGATCGTGTCCAAAGCAGTCCGCAAGTGAACTGTTTTTAACTAGCCTCTTACGTTACCTCGCTTGGCCGAACAATTTAGCTCGCGAGGCTACAAATCCACACATTATACTGTATGCATAAAAAATATGTAGTTATTTACTTCTTTACCTAGATTCAATTTTTTTTATTTCAAGTAGGCCTAATATACGTACTTTTGAAACGTCAAGTCTGTCTGCTTGTAGTGACTCTACCACCGGTTCGGAAGGCAGATTGTACCGAGAAGAAGCCGGCAAGAAACTCGGCAGTTGCTCTTGATAAAAAAATACATATTGTTAATAACACTTCTGGAATTATTATTATTTGGCTATGATTAAAATATCGTGCACTTACCGCCGATTTAATGTAACCGACTAAAAACAAATTTTACAAGATTTTTAAAAGTGTCATTACATATTTAATGTAACAAGCAAGTTAAAAAAGTTCAATTTATTTTTTGTCGCATAACACATGATCATCGCATAGTTCAGAAGGCAGTCGTTAATATCCGGTGCTTCAGTTAGGTAACTCATCAGAACGTAAACAAATTGACCTAGGAAGAGAGAGAGAGAGAGAGAGATCCTTTTGAGATTAGTTTAATGAAATCGCAGTTTTATTTAACGCTAGTGGCAAACGTGGTTGCTAGTATTGCCATAGAGATTTAGTTCATCTTAATCCATAGATACAAATGGTTCTAGCAAATATTTTTGGGTCGCTGCGACGCCACATAAATATCGCAGTAGTTTCATTTGAAACTTGTTAAACACTTATAAAGGTCGGTCGCTAGGTTCGCAATAGAGATTTTAGTTCCTATTAAATAATAGGTATATGCAGGAGAGAAATATTTTTGGGCACTGGTGAGATCATGTGATAGACTGGTGATATAAGTGACTGGCGTCATTGTGTTTGACGGTGTGTGTCGTGACGGAGACGTGGGTGAATTTTAGACCGAGTACATTGAGTACAACTACTAGTCTGTTTTTTCTAAGATGAGTAAATTTTTTTTATGAGAAACGGTGTTTTCGCAGCGCTTGTTTAAGGTATTCCTGCAAGCAAACAATGAATCTTTTCAATATGAAGATATAGTCAGAAGTGTATTTATTGAATTTTTTTTCTAAAATATCGCCAGAGCCCAAAAATATTACGACCATCGTCATATTTATTTCAATCAAAAATACTCAACTCACAATATGTCACTTTTGTTTTTTAGATATAAATTAAATATAACTCCGGCATTTGTTGTTATTGTATTAGCTAAAGATAATATTTGTATTTAGTGTATTTTGAATATATTAGTTTTTTGTATAAATATTGGTGTCTAATTCGGTACCGAAACTAAACTAAAATAAATGTTTATCAGTAAGGCAATTACAGAGATTTAGTTTAGGCTTTAGTCTAGTTAAATATATTGATTAACGTATATAATACGATTACTTAAATAACCTTTACTCAATAATATAAGCTGGCGTTTATTCTTTCTAAATTTATTTGGTGCATGTGAAATAATGATTTAATTGAAATGAACTCTTTATTTATAGAAGGAAACATGTTAGTTAAACTTAAATTTAGTTTAGTTTTAGTACACCCGAATTTATATCACTGTGTATAAGATTTATTTCTCATCTAAGTTAGCCACTTTATTGCCATTTTGAAATTGCATTCAATACAAAACAGATACGCTCTTAAACCGATAGATGCCTAATATTTCTTTTGTTTGCGTTGCATTAAACACGAGGTCTAATTTTCTATGATATTGAAATCGAAAAGCGTTTTCGTATGTCGAAAAGTGGTTAGCATATGGCGACGTTGTCTCTGGGCAGACGGTGCTTACACACGCTACATGTAACTTTCGTAAAGTACCCCGTGATATCTGCCACGAGCATATCTATGGGGTCTTTTATATGTCGCATGTAAGTTGCAAACCTTTTAAAATTAGTTTTCACATATGCGTCAAAAGCTTTCCTATTTTCCTTGACCTACTACACATACTCTAATGTTTTATTCAAAGATGTCAAGATAAGTGTAGCTGATCAAAATGAGAAAAAAAATATATAATAAAATTTTTCTTTATAATTTAACAGAAAGTTGGCTGTACGGGGATATGTCTTTGCCTTTTTTCTACGGGAAAGAATAAAGAACAAATAACTTCATAGAAAGGTGTAGGGATTTTTTTCTTGTTGGTAAACCACAAAAATTGCCGAATTTGGATGATATTGTTTATGCCAAAGTTTTACGATTTCAATGTGATACGGAAAATAAGGTCTCGAGACAGGTGATGTGTAGAAAATATTGTATACCATACATAATTAATAAAATGAGTAAATATATAAATGAAAATTATATATAACTGTTCATCATATACTAAATGTAGATATGATCTTTATTTTTATTTTCTTATTTTTTCTTTTTTTTTTGTTTGTTACTATACTTATAAATAAATACACTAACTTGCTCAATACGATCGTAAAACTGTATTGTGTACGAGATTTAGGAGTTATGGACGCGGTGGAAAAACTAAATTATTCAAATGAAATAAAAAAAAATAATCCCATAATAAATTTAATTAGTAGTCGCCTCCCCTTCAAAAGGGGGTGCAATTTTGTCAAAGTATTTCCAATTTACCCCTCTATTGAAAAAAAAATATTTTAAGAAATATGGTTTAACAAAGACTTCCATTCGACCAAATTAGTCCTTATATTAAACTTTCCCGCCTAAAATATCGTAAGCGTTCTGTTGCCCCTAATACGAAACGTTTTTGCAAATTTGGATAAAACGAATTTCGTAATCGAGCTTCTCCCCTCATCCACTGAGCTATCTATATACTTTATTTTAGTTGTCATTTGTTATGACTTAGTGACACATGATAATAGTTAGCACAGATTTCTATCGAAACCCATGAAAAAAGTTATATATAAGTAGTAAGAAATATACTGTAAGTACTAGGGGTGCATATAAACTAAAATATACTATATTAAAAATTAAAGAAGCTGCATAGCTTTAAAATTCAGTGTTGTGCTTTGTTCAAATAGATATATAAAGTATTAAACTAGTGCCAATTTTGTTGTACACTAATTTCTGAACGAAACTAAATTGACAAGTCAAAAAATAGTTCTTTTACACTGAACATGAATAGGATATTATTACTTTTAGAATTGTCAATTTTGCGTAATTTATGACATTTGCATCCAAAACCAATTATTAGCAAAACTTTATGATAACTTTAATTACTCAAACACATTTCCATTGAGTATCTAGTTCGTAAAAAGTTCCCGCGGAATATAGCCCATTTGACAAATCACCAATGCCAAGTTGTCATAAGTCGTGCGTTCGGAAATACAAATTTATAATCTTACAAATAACTATCAATTTATAGAAAATTGTTCTAGCATCGTAATTTTCGCATTTTCAGCATCTGAATATTTGTCATGTTTGTCATTCATTGGAAGATATGAACTTTAGTTAGTCTTGTGTGAAATGTAATAAATCGTAATTGTTGAAAAAAAAAATTATTAGCATAATTGTAATGAAATAAGTTACTAAAATGATTATAAATGTAGTTAAATTAATTTGTTTTCGTATAGAATAATTAGTAAATAGTTATGCTAACGATATTCTGGCGGGAAATTGGAAAGGGAAATGGAGGGGGTTTGTTTTTCGATTTGATTTGAATAATTTGAATTTCGCAAGAAGCAATTTTTAATCTGTATATTGCATTAAATATAAAACAGAGTAAATAAGGTGTGTTTCTTCTTTTTAATTTTTTCTAGATTGTAAGTATGCTTTTTTTTTTTTAAATAATCAGCTATGTGGCGCGGGTATGTATATTTTAATTATTTCAGAATTTTATTTCCACTATTTGATACAATGAGAATATTATGAGAACTAATAGTTCATATGCAACGTTTTGAAAAAGTTACTTCTCCTAATGCATAATATTATTTTTAATTAAATAAACAAAAGGGCAATATTAAGCAGGTACAATGGGATATTATTTAAAATTTCTACCATAACATAGACATTTTTACTCGGAACGGTGTTACCATACTCGCGCCTCATACAATTTCTACTATTTGGTAAATTTAGGACATAAAATTTAATATAATTATACGTCTGCACTTCGCTTAGGTCGCTTCTAATATTGAATTTATTATAAAGCATAGTTCCTAATATTTTATTGTTACAAAAACACACAAAATATTTTTTGTCTAATATTAATTACAACGACACAGAAATTGTAGTATAGTTTTCGCAACTAATGTTTAAACGTATATAAGTGTAGGGTATAAAAATGAAATATTTCTGTTAAAGTTATATTAAACTGTTACTCCTGGCACTTATTGATTGATATTAACGGTGATACGGATTAAAACTATATTTCAGCCAATAGCAGACGACGATCAGCCAATTGGAAGGAATTAGCATGATCACTGTGTAGCTGTCAAACTTAGGTGCTAGTGAAAGGATGGTTAACAATATTATTCCTTTGTAATTTTAAGCGTAGTTTTCTAAAGTGCACTATGCTAAATTAAGACGGTGATATAAATATGTGGTTACAATTTCGCTTATGTTACAATTTCCCCATATATTTATATTACGCATAATTTATGCAATGCATTAATGAGAAGATGGCCGAAGTCAATTTTTTTTTTATATAAAATAATTTCACGGTTTCTGTGTCGCGAAATTCTTTTCTAGAACTGCCATAGACGAATAAATTTATCGCATAATGGTGTCCTCATTCGCTCTTAACTTGTAAATTGTGTTTGAATACTTCAAAGAACCATAAAATACAAATGTCGCTTTGATTACAAAGTTGCAAGATAGTTAAAAAGTGCACATGTAGATACACTAGTTGCATAAATAACTGAAAATGAACTAAATGAACAATAATGTAAACGCACCTGGATAAGTTTTAAGTCGGAATGCCATGTTTGCAATGTAAACTTTTTTAAGCGAACGTAAACATTATTGTGAGTGAGAAACTGTATAATTAAACAAAATAATTACCTTGGTCTTTTAATCTTTCAGTCATCCAGGTTTGAATGTATTGTATAAATAATTTTGACTCTTTCGGGAGTCGGTATGACGTGAGCCGTGAACACAGACAGGATATCATCGTCTCATTAAATAAAGAATTAAAAAAAAAAAAAGAAGATAACTTGTTCGTCTAATGCAGTATTATACTCAACCCGTCCCTTTTTAAACGTAGTCTTTAATTTAATAAGGGTGATATAGTTTTGAAAGGAAGCGATCGTGATGCGAATTAAGATTTCAAGTTTTTAAACGTATCTTATTTTATCTCATTTTAAAATTAAAAATAATAATGTGTTTTGGCTGATTGTGCTTAAAATTTTAATTTAATAATTTTAATTTTGTTTTTTTTTTTTGTCGAAATATTGTGTAATATACTGACTATGAGCTTTTAGGCCAAAAAAAATATTCGTTTTAATTCTGATACGTTTCAAAACTTGAAAGGCGCGACGTTATGATGTGTTTTTTTGTTAAGTTTTTTTAAGTTAAATAATATTGTCAGTTGTTGCAATTTTTTTTTTTCGTAAGAACGCCAAAGGAGACGACATTGTGCTAAAATGAAAATGCAAAAATCATTTAGATTTATTGTATAAATGAAAAATGATACAAAAAAAAATATAATTCTTGCTATTAATGTTAAGTGCTGTATAACCGGGGGAAAAATTAGTAAAACATCGCAGTACGCGTAATTTCCAGTGTCTAATTTTGTCGACTCCCTTAATTTTTTTTTGGTTTTTTAAAAATTGCAAAAAAATATATTAAAAAATTGGTTGTTGTAATATAGGCGAGCGTAGAATTGTTTCATAGTGTTAGGTGTATTTGATGAGTTGATAAAATTAAGAAAAAAAAATGTTTTTTAAGGATGCTTGGCAGCGTCGGTCGAGGCCAAATACCTCCCGTTGTGAAATATTTGGTGTAATTTTTCTTGAATTTTCACAATTTTTAATTGGAATGGGTCCCTCATAGAAATTCTGATGTAATCTATCCCCGATTGACGCTATTTAAGGCTGTAAGTTATACATTATATACATATTATTATATTGATAAATAAATTAATAATAAAAAGAAAGTGTATTTCATTTATTTCACCAGTCCTCTATCTGTAGCAAGGTGCAGAACTGCTGTGTGCCAAAAAGCTTTGCCTACCTTTACTTTCACGAGCAGATAATTACTTTTTTTGTACATTATTCTAAATTCTAATTTGACGGCCGATTGGCGCCGTGGGCAGCGACCCTGCTCTCTAAGTCCGAGGCCGTGGGTTCGATTCCCACAACTGGAAAATGTTTCTGTGATGCATATGAATGTTTTTCAGTGTCCGGGTATCTTATATGTGTATATATATATATATATATATTATTCATCAGCCATCTTAGTACCCATAACACAAGCTATGCTTAATTTGTGCTAGTGCGATGTGTGTATTGTGGTGGTATATATATTATTATATTAAAGTGAAGCTTTTATTACATCGTCTTACTTTTTCATCTGTGTGGTGCATGTCGCGTGACGGTCGGCCGCGAAGTAGGGATAGAGTGACAGACACTCGGCAGAGCAGCCGAGACCAATATGGCGGCGCCTATAGTTCGCATCAGCTGACCGTGTAGTGTATAGACTATAGTAACTCATTTGTGCCAGTGAACTCCATGAAATATTGGTTATATTTTTAAGCTGTGAAACTCATGATGAAGATGGAATTGATAATAGAATGATTGAAAATAATTGAAAAACTGATCAAAATGACTTGAAGATTATGAAATATTGTTTTCAGTTTTTGAATGTGTGTATATCTTCTAAATACTTAATTGTTAAGTATTATGTATGTCGTACTCTAAGATACAGAGTTCCATAAAAATATTAGTCGGAGACCTAGTCTACTTTCTCATTTCCCATTTTCATTAAATTAAGATTGATGATGCGAATTTTTTTAAGTGAAATGTCTATAATGTGAAAATAAGTTTCACTTTTACCGTGCTTTCATAAAACCAATCCTTTTTTTTATAATTGCTTCAATGGAGGAGGAAAATTCGAGAGGAAACCTGCATGCCTGAGTCTAGACTGGACTGGACTGGACTGTCCCGTCCTGACATAAGAGACTGGACTTGAATGAACAGAACAGAATAGAATTTACTAACGCAGTCAGAAAAATTAGACAGATTACTGACGTTTAAATAGCTAGGCTCGTTTATTTTGCGTACTTTCATAGTGTTATGTTCTACGCAATCTTGCTATGGCGCAAAGCTGCTGATATTGAATCGATAAATTAGTGTCATCTGCATATCTTCTGCGAAAGGTACAGAGGTAATTTGTGGGATAGAGTATACGCATTTTTTTTTAAATTGGTAATCGAACAGCGTTACAAATAATTTTGGTTTAGGGTTTATCTTATTACTAAACTGTGGTCAAATCTAAACTGTGACAATTAAGCTATAGTTGCAAGTACAACATATACAAAACGATACGGTACAACATATTATCAGTTACGATATTCACAACAGTATGGATGAGTGTGTGTGGGTGTGAGTTTGTGCGTGTTTGTATAAGTGTGCCTGGATGCGTGTGTGAGTCTTTATTTATTTAGAAGTGCAATCTTAAATGAATGATTTCACATAATTTATTATCTCTCGCGAAACAGTTTAGTTATTTCATTCTTTAATTGTGTTTTCGATACTTTGAATATATCAAGTTTGAATAAAATTTATTGTAGTTTCTCGCAAGATGCAATATTATAGAATTCTGAGCATAATTTGTATTTGATTTGGGAACAACCAGTTGGCGCCGGTGACGTGTTCGAATCAAGGAGGCATTGAATGAGTAAGCTGACAGTAAACTGGGACAATTTAGTTTGTCAGAATAGCTTGCAGCAGTAACATATCACTCTGATTTCTTCTTTGTTGTAGTAATGCGTACAAGCTTCCTCGTAATTATCGAAAGTTTTAAAATCTTTAAATACTTAAGAAACTTATTTTGTAAGTACTCAAATCTTTGGGTATGTATGATATAATAAGGTGACCAGACGTTACATGCATATTCAAGAAGACTTCGGACAAAAGCAAAGTATAGCGCTTTGATACATTCAATATTATTAAAATGACGGTTCACTCGTTTAATGAAACCCAATTGTTTATAAGCTCGGTCTACTACAATATCAACGTGTTCATTCATGGATAGCTTACTGTCAATCTTGATATCCAAGTCTCTAACAGTGTTTACTTTAGGTATAGTTACATCGTTAATTTTATAGTCAAAAATAATATATGCTTTTTACGAGAAAAAGTTATTTGATGGCATTTTTTGACATTAACTGAAATTTTATTTTTTGTATAATATACTGTCCACGCATTTAAGTCTTTAAATCTTTAAAGCTTGTGACAGTCGTCCAGGGTGTAAAATATACATATTTTATAGATTTTTTTGTCGTCAGCAAACATAAAGTGTTGTGCATGACTGAAGCAATTACAAACATCAAATAAATAGGCGTTATATAAATGAGGACCTAGAATAGACCCCTGAGGAACGCCAGAAGGTATTGTTATAAAATCTCATCTAGCACTTCCCGTCACAACTGCCTGCATACGATTATATTATATATGAAGTCAACCATCGAAGCAGGTTCCCATTTATTCCCAAGACGCTCAGTTTTCAAGCAAGATGATATGATCCACACGGTCAAAAGCTCTTTGAAAATCTGTGTATATTACGTCCACCTGGCATCTCTCGTCCATGCTTCGTAGTACATAATCAGTGAAAACAGCCAAGTTTGTAACAGTAGAACGGTTTTTTATGAAACCGTCCTGCTCGTATCGTATTGATCTAGTAATAATAGGGCGTATGTGTTAGCCAATTATTTGAAACAGCTGTTTCAAATAATTGGCTAATCACGTTGCGAATAGATATAGGCCGGTAGTTCTCTATTTTGGTTCTTGACCCACTTTTATGAATAGGAACTATTAGGGCTTGTTTACATATTTCGGGAAAACTGCAAAAGACGTTAATAGAAAGGTTAAAAATAATGGTAAGAGGCTTAGCCAAGTTGGAAGCACATTTGCTGAGAAAAATAGGAGGAATACCATAACTACCTTGTTTTTTTTTTGCTCTTGGAAATGCATTGACGCATCCCTCCCGGAGACAGGTAAAAATTATCTAACCTGTTTCTGGAAGGGTATGTCTGTCTCTGGTCTGTCTGTCTATAGGAAGGGAGTGACGGGCGGATGTACAGACAGGATGTCGGTACATCGGTCCGTCACTACCTTCTTATATAACTTTCCTGTCCTGTAAGTACGCCTCCAATAGTCTCTTAAGATACTGTGGCACCTCATGATATCTAAGTGCCTCCAGCAACGTCTCAAAAGGAAGGCTGTTGAAGGCATTTGCCACGTCGAGAGAGATCGCTAGTACGACTTGTCCTCTATGTACTGCCTCCATAGATAGCTCCATACCTTTCCGGCAGGGTGATTACGTATCTTGCGACAGGAATGCGACAGGCGTAAATATTGCAATCACTGCTGTCAAACGTCACTAATGCATAAAATAAATAAACAAAAGTGACGTAATCACCCTGCCGACATCCAGGGCGTCTAAAGTCGAACGTCCAGTCCTAAATCCGTACTGCACCTCGGACAGACCCGGCCCCATCATTTCCAGGTGTAAAGTGAGACAGGCAGCAAGGATTTTCTTAAAGAGCTTGCCCGTGTCACTCAGCAATTCTATTGGCCTGTATGCTGCAGGTGAGTCCAGAAGGCGACCCTCCTTACGCAGCAAGCACAATTTTCCCTCTTTCCAAGACATAGGAAACTGTCCGACACTAAGACACTTGTTGAACAGTGCCCTAAGTCGATCCCCCAGACACTCAAAGACAATGCTTAAAACCTTACCAGGGACACCATCGGGCCCCGGTGCTGTCTTCCGAGTACGCAGGGGTCTCGGGCTTGGCCCATCTCTTCTTCAGTGACCAAGGGGACACTTCCCACGGCTTCTTCTCTGGGTCGTGTAGCCATTACCGGCGCGACATGTCCCTGAGAGTCTGGGAAAAGCTCTACTACCAGCCGCAGAAAGAGGTCCGGCTACAGGGTTTCCGTGATCGGGGCGCCCTGAGTGCGAAGTTTGTTTCGTGCCCAGCGGTAGGGACGTCCCCATGGGTCCCTATTTAGCGTCTTCAGAAGCTGTTCACACACAAATCCCCATCTAACTTGCTGATAGACCATCGTGGAAACTAGTTCGTGCCCCTGGGACGATTCACAGAGTTAGTGGTTGTTTGAACCCATGGAGCTGTTCTGCCCT
Organism: Pararge aegeria; assembly: GCF_905163445.1. NCBI lineage: Eukaryota > Metazoa > Arthropoda > Insecta > Lepidoptera > Nymphalidae > Pararge > Pararge aegeria. The sequence goes on along the minus strand of NC_053206.1, from coordinate 5,290,959 downwards.
TCGTGACGGGGGAATTGCAGCTCTTTCCACCCATAATATGAGCTGCAGTCCTCCATCTGCACAAATCGCGCACCGGATCTCGCCCGTGCACTCCATCGTTCTGTGACCATCAACACCGCATCTGTAACACAGATTCCCCCGATCCGCGCTGGAGGGGCAGACTGGCCTAGTGTGTCTGATGCCGAGACACCTGAAGCAGCGTAGTGGGCGCTGCTCGAGCACCTGAACCTCGGCCGCGCTCCAACCAACAAATAGTCTCCCGGCCTCAGACAGCACCTTAGCTACCTCGATGGGACAATAAATCGTGACAGTTCCCATTCTCCTAGGGCCAAGCTAAATTTCGCAAACTTCCACAGACTCTGCAGAACAGTTCCGAGCTCTCACAACGGGGGTCACAATCTTGTCTTTCGTGGTCGAATCGTCTAGCTTCCCCTTTTTTCCTTTCCTTACTACGGTGGCCCAATTAGTGGCATTCACACGTGTTCCGCTCGTGCCAGCGACTGGGTCTGGAGTTCCAGCAAAAGACTAGGCCTTTGTCATCGAGGCTGTCTGTTCCGTCTTGTTGACAGTGTTTGGCTGAGATGCTTGAGGAACTCGCGTCCTCCTATTCATCCCTTATCTTGTAAACCATTTACAATTTTTCCCTCGGGAACTAAAGGAATCGGGATAAAAGGTAGCCTATGTTCTTTTCCATATCCTAGAAGACATGCATGCCAAATTTCATCTAAAGGCGTTTGGGATTTCGAGTACACTTCCAGCGGGGCAAGTTTGAATTCTAGCACTGGACTGGACTGGCCGGATAATGTATTTAAGTAAATAATGTACTAAAGTAAATAATGTACATAAGAAAATAATGAACTTAAGTAAATGATGTATTTAAGAAAATAATGAACTTAAGTAAATAATGTATGTAAGTAAATAATGGACTTAAGTAAATAATGTATTTACGTAATTAAAGTACGTAAGTAAATAATGGACTTAAGTAAATAATGTATTTAAGTAAATAATGTACTTAAGTAAATAATGTACGTAGTAAATAATGTATTTAAGTAATAATGTACTTAAGTATATAATGTATTTAAGTAAATAATGTACTTAAGTAAATAATGGATTTACGTAAATAATGTACGTAAGTAAATAATGCATTTAAGTAAATAATGTACTAAAGTAAATAATGTTCGTAAGTAAATAATGTATTTAAGTAAATAATGTACTTAAGTAAATAATATACAAAAGAAAATGGTACTTAAGTAAATGGTGTATTTAAGTAAATAATGAACTTAAGTAAATAATGTATGTAAGTAAATAATGTATTTACGTAATTAAAGTACGTAAGTAAATAATTTATTATGTAAATAATGTATTTAAGTAAATAATGTACTTAAGTAAAAGATGTATTTAAGTAAATAATGAAATTAAGTTATGACTAGACTGGACTGGACTGGAATCGACTCGACTCGACTGGACTCAACTCGACTCTACTCGACTCGGCTCGACTCGACTCGACTCGACTAGACTCGATTGGACTGGACTGGACTCGACCCGACTCGACTAGACTGGACTGGACTCAACTCGACTCGACTCAACTTGCTTCGGCTCGACTCCACTTGACTCGACTCGATTAGACTCGTCTCGATTAGACTCGACTGGACTCGACTCGACTCGACCAGACTCAACTCGACTCGACTGCACTCGACTGCACTGGACTGGACTGGACTGGACTGGACTGGACAGAACTGCACTAAATAATGTATTAAGGTAAATTTATAGACTTAAGTAAATAATGTATTTACGTAATAAATGTACGTAAGTAAATAATGTATTATGTTAATAATGTATTTACGTAATTAATGGACGTAAGTAAATAATGTATTTAAGTAATTAATGTTCGTAAGTAAATACTGGATTTAAGTAAATAGTGAATAATGTACATAAGAAAATAATGTACTTAAGTAAATGATGTATTTAAGTAAATAATGAAATTAAGTAATGACTAGACTGGACTGGACTAGACTCAACTCGACTCGACTGCACTCAACTCGACTCTGCTCGACTCGGCTCGACTCGACTCGACTCGTTTAGACTCGACTGGACTGGACTGGACTGGAATGGACTGGACTGGACTGGACTGGAATGGACTGGACGGGACTGGACTGGACTGGACTGGACTGGACTAGACTAGACTGGACTGGACATGACTGGATTGGACTGGACAGGACTGCATTAAATAATGTATTAAGGTAAATTATGGACTTAAGTAAATAATGTATTTACGTAATAAATGTACGTAAGTAAATAATGTATTATGTAAATAATGTATTTAAGTAAATAATGGACATAAGTAAATAATGTATTTACGTAATTAATGTTCGTAAGTAAATAATGTATTTAAGTAAATAATGGATTTAAGTAAATCATGTATTGAAGTAAATGACGTATTTAAGTAAATAATGAACTAAAGTAAATAATGCTTGTAAGTAAATAATGGACTTAAGTAAATAATGTATTTACGTAATAAATGTTCGTAAGTAAATAATGGACTTAAGTAAATAATGTATTAACGTAATTAATGTTCGTAAGTAAATCATGTATTCACGTAAATAATGTACTTAAGTAAATAATGTACGTAGTAAATAATGTATTTAAGTAATAATGTACTTAAGTATATAATGTATTTAAGTAAATAATGTACTTAAGTAAATAATGGATTTACGTAAATAATGTACGTAAGTAAATAATGTACTTAAGTAAATAGTGTATTTAAGTAATAATGTACTTAAGTATATAATGTATTTAAGTAAATAATGTACTTAAGTAAATAATGGATTAACGTAAATAATGTACGTAAGTAAATGTAAAAATTAAACACACCCCGATACTCAATATGCACACTCGATTTATTATACTAAATGTTTGCGTCCTATTCGAAGTCACAGCCAAAAGTGCCCTGTCGTGTCATCCCACCCTCAGGCCAGAGCCGCCATATTTTTCCCCCTCTTGGTGACCGGATACTGACGTCACAACGACCGACAAGCTGCCGAGGTGGCGCTTGCGTCGATCTTTGTACATTGTCGCACACAAAACGCGCGGTGTTGCCAACACGGCCATGCTGCACGGTGCCCGCCCCGGGTACCCCACGAGCCGGGATCAAAACACTGCGAAATTTAAGAACTGTTAACACATGAAGCATTCTATATAAACACATAACCTCATTATTCTTTATATTTGTAAGGCCCATCGGAATATTGCCCATGCCTTGTCCATTGTGCGACCCCGTAGCTCAATCAACAAGACCATCCCACCCAAAGGGACAAGCCACACTTAGGAGACAGATGTGTCATTGTTGAAAACCACTTGCACTTAAAGAACATTTCGCTCACTTAAGCGTACTAAGTTGGTGAAGACCACTTGCTCTTAAAGAACATTTCGCTCACTTAAGAGTACCAAGTTCGTCTTCAAGCTCAGGCGTTCGCATTCCAATGTGACGTTCTTTGTTCATAATGCAATATTCCCATCATACGTCACAGTATTTTATCACGGCTCGCTGAAGTATTGTTTATATCTACAAATCCTACATAATGTATGAAAATACTGATTAGAGATTCATTTTAATAATAATTTTGAACTATAGCAAAATGTAACATAGCACTGAAAGTTAAGTAAGTCAACTCTCTATTTAAATTATGGTTAATCTAGTGAAAATCAATGGCGTAAAGACAATTTAAATATTTACATAAGAATTTCATAATATTTATAGTTTAAGATAATATTTATAGTTTAAGATATACCTTGCCAACACGGTTTTTGGTTTACGGGTTTAATAAATAAAATAATATATTTCTAATCTAGGCTCCAATCACCGATATTGATCCATGATTTCATATTTTCGGCCACAGCTACGCCATTATACATTTTAGAACATCTTTGACTACCTCTCAAATCCACAACCTCATATCTATCGTTGTTCAAAATTTTCTTGACTTGAAATGGACCTTTAAACGTCGGCATTAATTTTCTACTTTGACCGTCGTTACTTTGACTTTGTATTCTAATCAATACTAAATCTCCTTCTTTGTAAGTTTTAGCTTTCACCCGAGATTTATCGAACCTTTCTTTCTGATATTGAGCACTAGCCTTAACATTACTATCAACTCTCTCGCGCAACTGAGACATGTCGACTAATTTTTCGTCTTCCAACTCTGGGGCTAAACTATCACTATCCATGCGTAATCTATAACCGAACATAACTTCACTAGGGACAGCTCGTGTAGTTTTGTGTATCGTGCTATTTAAGCCTTGCTGTAGAGCCTTTATGCATTGATCCCACCTATCATCGGTAGTGTCAGCACCCATAGATTTTAATGATTCTAAAATAGTTTTATTAAATCTTTCAACTTGTCCATTAGCGCGAGGAACACCTGTTGCCACTATATGTAATCTAATATTTCTATTTGCACAATATTGAGCAAATTTACCCGATGTAAAACAAGAACCGGCATCAGTGATTATGCGTCTGGCGTTTCCGAAGGTCTTTGATATATTTTCTAACTCTTTAATGACACCCGCTGTATTAGTTTTACGAACCGCGGAAATAAAGACAAATTTTGTAAACGCGTCTACCACTACTAACAAATACTTATTTTTATTTTTAGTAGTCACAAATGGACCAATATGATCCAGATGCAAAGTATGAAACGGTTGTGCGTATTTTGGCAAAGGGTATAATTCCCCTTCCTTTGGTCCCCCTTTATTTTTGTGATAAATGCAATTCAAACAGTTTTTGATATACTTTTTTACTATTTTCCGTAATCGTGGAAACCAGTAAAGTGTACGAATACGCTCAACCGTTTTATCTAATGAGAAATGGCCTACGTCATCATGGTTACATTTTATTATTTGCCAGATGCAGTTCTGTGGGACCACCCAACGACGGCCATCACTAGTTCGCTTATACACCTTCGCGCCTAATAACTCGTAACTATTAAAAATCTCTTTATTATCTTCGGCCTGTCCTGATGCTAAGACCTCTCTTATTTTCATTAATTCTGGGTCTTGGACTTGTACCGCAAGTAACCAATCCCCTTCCGTGATTGACATAATAATCTCAGCCTCGGATTTTTCTCCGGATGGCACAGGGTTGCGACTGAGAGCATCAACATGTTGCATCCGACTACCCTCTCTGTGTAAAATCTCAAAAGTGAATTCCTGAGTCGACAACACCCATCTAGCTATCCGAGGAACAATGTATTTTTTAGACAACGCATAACGAACGGCACTACAATCCGTAATAATTTTGAAGCAATTACCTAACAAGTAAAGTCTAAACTTTTGAAGACAACAAACTACAGCCAGTAGTTCCAACTCGAAAGAATGAAATTTCTTTTCGTCGTTTGTAGTCTGTCTGCTGTAATAATGGACTACCCTTTCGCCTTCATCCCCTACTTCATATCCTACTTGCGTAAGGATGCCAGCTAAACCTTCTCTACTGGCATCAGTATACAAAACGGTGTCTTTTTTTGGATCGAAGATAGCTAGTACGCTTTCAGAGGTTAATTTATCTTTCAAAATGCAAAATGCTTGATTTTGTAGCTCACCCCATTCCCAGACAGTATCCTTCTTCAACAACTTAGTAAGTGGAGTGGACAAAATAGCACAGTTTCGTATAAATTTCCTAAAATAACTAATAAGCCCCAAATACTGTCGAAGTTGGTGCACTGTTTTCGGTACCGGAAAATTCTTTACTGCTTCCAGTTTGGCTTCGTTTGGCATAACACACCCTGGTCTAATTTTGTATCCCAAGAATTCAATTTCATTTTTAAAGAAATGACACTTTTTTAAATTCAATGTTAAACCATTTTTCTTAAATATTTGCAAAACTTCTTCAAGCAAGTTCATATTTTCCTCTACAGTTTCCGAAATTAAGTATAAATCATCTAAATAAACAATCACTTTCCCAAACCTTAAATTACCAAGAGTTTTGTTCATCATTTGTTGAAAACAAGAAGGTGCATTAGCCAACCCAAATGGAAGCCGCAAGAATTCGAAATGTCCGTCCTCTGTTATAAATGCAGTTTTTTCAATCGAATCCCTATGCATCGCAATCTGATAATACCCACTTTTTAAATCTAAGCTGCTGAATACCTTATAGCTTTGTAGTCTATCCACTAAATCTTCAATTCTGGGGGTATTTATCTTTAACCGTTATCTTATTTAAGGCCCTATAATCTATGCATAGCCTTTTCTCCCCGTTCTTTTTATTAACTAAAAGGGCTGGACTAGCATATGGCGAGTTACTCTCGCGTACGATATTATTTACTAGTAATTCGTCGACCATTTCGCGAATCGTTTGCCTGTCGGAATGTGATGCTCTAAAGGGTCTGCATTGAATGGGCTGCGAACTAGATAACTTAATTTCCATTTCATAATTATTTACCTTACCCAATTCTTTTATATTACTGGCTATGCAATCACTATATTTATTTAGTAAAGCAACTAATTCAGTTTGATGTACCTGTGCGTCTATTTCAGATACCGCAATACGATGACAGTACTCTTTTAAATCGCTTGCATATAGAAATTTCAAAATATCACCTACTCGAGAATAAACTAAATCGCGCCGCTCTGTAACATTCCGCCCAATCAGTATATAAGAACCCACCAAGTCATCGATAACGTAAAAATCAATATCACATAGTGTGATCGAATCAAAAGAAAGATTAACACAAATCTTCTTATTGACACTTTTACAACTATGCTTAGAAAACCCTTGCAAAACTACAGGAGAAGGTAGTTCAATAATTTTTAACGAAAGTTTCTTTACCAATGATTCGGAAATGAGTGAACAACTACTTCCGGTATCTATGAATGCTTCGTGGCAGGTATCGAATATACACACGTTTTTAACAAACTTATTTTTCGCATCTGAGGAAACAAATTTTGTCTCTTGTTGCTCTGGTTTAACTAATGATTTCCCTGAATTCTTCTTACTATAGCAAAGGGATTCCACATGTCCCCGCTTCCCGCAATATTCGCATTTGTTAGCCTCACACTGATGTTTTTTGTGATTACCCCCACATACGAAACATTTAATAACCTTGCGAATTTGAGTATTATTAATATCCGTGCTACTATTTGAAGGACCGCAAATGCTGGAGTTAGTAAAGTTCGTATTCATTTGTGAACTTTGATTACCCGACAGAGTACCATGACTACTTTTAACTGACGCATCACGTGAACTACCCACTTGTTTAACATTTTTCTTGTAAATACGCCCATGTAAATAACTCGATAAATCGTCACATGTTTTAAAGTAACTGGATTCTAAAGAAACATAATCACTGATGTTACCTACTATGATCGAAACAATATCTTGTTCGCAGAAATTTAAACACAATCGGTCAATTTTGCACTTCTGTTCAAAATAGAATTCATATAAAGATTGATTATCAATCGGTTTTCGATCAATAATTTCTTTTAAAAGTTCGAACATATTTCTTCGAATTTGTAAACTACCTGACAACTTCGTCTTCCAATCAATCCACTTCCATAAGGGCCACTTATCATCTGTACGTAATAACGAATCGTACCAGATTTTAGCCGAACCCTTCAATTTATTAAGAGCTTGATAACGAATTGTTTCATCAGACCATCTAAAAGTTTGCGCGTAAGATTGAATAATGTTAAGCCATGCATTAATATCGTCTTTCAAAGGGTCAAAGTCTGGTATAATATTGTTCAATGTACTCACAGTCTCAGTATTTACGAGATACCTTATTACGTTTCCTTGGAGGTGATGGCGTCCTGGGCTCTGAAGAACTCGAGGTGGACCGAGCGCGTTTGCGTTTCGATCTTTTTTTTCCCATAGCGTAAGTTACATCCCACTTCTGATGTAAAAATTAAACACACCCCGATACTCAATATGAACACTCGATTTATTATACTAAATGGTTGCGTCCTATTCGAAGTCACAGCCAAAAGTGCCCTGTCGTGTCATCCCACCCTCAGGCCAGAGCCGCCATATTTTTCCCCCTCTTGGTGACCGGATACTGACGTCACAACGACCGACAAGCTGCCGAGGTGGCGCTTGCGTCGATCTTTGTACATTGTCGCACACAAAACGCGCGGTGTTGCCAACATAAATAATGCATTTAAGTAAATAATGTACTTAACCGCTTTCCGTTCACGTCAACTTTTTGAATTCTATCATTAAGATAGGAAATCATTAAATCTAGAGCTATGCCCCGAATTCCATAGTGGTGTAGTTTCCTGATTAATGTTTCATGTTGTACACAATCGAAAGCCTTGGACAAATACCAGAAGACGCCAAGTGCGTCCCGTAACTTCTCCCAGGCTTCAAATATATTTTTTACTAACTCAACACCAGCATCGGTTGTTGAGCGACCCCGTGTAAAACCAAATTGCTGCCCGTGCAATAAATCGTTCTTATTAAAAAAGTGAAGTAATTGATTTAATATAAGTTTTTCAAAGATTTTACTGAGAGTGGTAGTACAGATATTGGTCTTAAGTTAGAGGGAGAACCTTTGTCTACTTTTATGCAATTCAGTCGTAGCCCACTCACTAAAAACTAGTGTATCAGTAATCATGACAGACTTACTAGTGAAAATGGAATTAAATATTGTAATAAATTTACTGAAGAAAGTAGTGTACATTGCGTTAGGGCCAATTGATGATAAAAAAGGAAGGGTCTTTAACAAGGCCTATTCTCATTTTCTCCAGTCGGTCCGATGTCACAGGCACAAAAGTTATTTTATGTTTAGACAATTTTTTTTTCCAATTTTTGAACTGGATTAATTGACCACAGTGATCAGAATCTAATTTACTTATTATATTTTTAGTGATTGGGTTGATATGTGTGAAGATATTGTCTAATCGATATTGATATCGACATCAATATTGATTTAAATAATAACTATCGATATGTATATCGATATCGATATCAATATAGATATCAATCATAATATCGATATCAATATTGGTATCGATATTGATATTGATATCGATATCGATATCGATATCAATATTGATATTAAAATTGATATCGATATGGACGTCGATTTTAATATCGATATATATATTATGATATCGATATTGGTATCTATATCGATATTGGTATCGCTATCGATAGTTCCTATTGCCTACACTAACATATAGGATATTTTTTATCCCGATAAACAATAAGTTTACTTTAGTATATTATTAACTTAAATACATTATTTACTTAAGTACATTATTTACTTAAGTACATTATTTACTTAAGTACATTATTTACTTAAGTCCATTATTTACTTACGTACATTATTTACTAAAGTTCATTATTTACTTAAGTCCAGTCCAGTCCAGTCGAGTAGAGTTGAGTCGAGTCGAGTCCAGTCCAGTCATTATTTACTTAAGTACATTATTTACTTACGTACATTGTTTCGGCCCAAGGCAACTGGATGCTCCGGCCTAGGGCATTAAGAGGCTGCAAACTAAAACGCGCAGCACTGGTTTTCAGCCAGCCCCCAATCTAGTGGCTGGCACGTTTAGCTATGGGAGGAGTCACGTGACGCACTTGGTGTGTTCTATGACTTATCTAAGGCGTTTGATTGTGTTCAACACGAAACGTTAGTTAGGAAACTACTCTACTATGGAATTCAGGGTGTAGCTCTAGACTTAATGAGTAACTATCTACGCGATAGAATTCAGAAAGTCGACGTGAATGGAAAACGGTCTAATGGATCAGTTGTGAAAATAGGTGTCCCACAGGGGTATTTGACCATATCTGTTCCTTATTTACATTAATGACCTCCCTTACCTTGCCAAGGACAAACATGGGATAGTTCTGTTTGCCGATGATACATCTCTGACTTTTAAAATAAATCGACGTGAACTAGCTTTTGACGACGTAAACAACTCTCTCGCTAAAGTGGTACAGTGGTAAGTGTATAAATTCACTTTACTTAATGTTAAACACGTGAAAACCACTGTACTACTTAATAATGAGGAACTGAAACTGAAGGATACGACAGTTTTTCTAGGAATAACGTTAGATTCTAAACTTCAATGGGGCCCTCATGTAAATAATTTATCGAACAGGCTTAGTTCTGCTGCCTATGCGGTAAAGAAGATACGCCATATGACCAACGTAGAAACTGCTAGACTGGTATATTTTAGTTACTTTCACAGCATTATGTCATATGGAATTTTACTTTGGGGTAATGCTGCTGATATTAGCACTATTTTCGTGCTTAAGAAGAGGGCTGTTCGTTCGATCTACAAAATGGGTGCGAGAGAGTAATTGAGAGATAAATTTAAAGATTTTAAAATAATGACAGTGTATAGTCAGTACATATTTCAAAATTTAATGTACGTTCATAAAAACATTTCTAAATTTGAGAAAAAATGTGACTGCAATAATTTAAACATTAGAAGTAAGAATAAACTTACAGTGCAATATACTAGGTTACATAAAATTCATAATTGGTTTACAGGAAATTGCATACAATTCTACCATAAACTACCAATTGACATCTTGGAGATGTCTCTTAAAAAGTTCAAAGTTTGTATTAAACGTAAGCTTATAGAAAAGTCCTATTATAGTATAAAGAACTACGTAATCGATAAAAAAACTTGGGTGTAAATTATTGCTCTAACCAGGTTGCTCTTCTAATAATTTAAAATGACATTGCGAGATGGTGATAACAAAATAAAACAGCCCGCTAAGTTTGTTGTGGGCTTCTACTTAGACCAGGACGCGTTTGGTACCCTCATAGCTTTAGTTTTAAGTTTACAAATGTGGTTATCGCCATCATCTCACTACCGTGTAATTCTTATGTACGCAGCAAAAGTGCCACCAATGGGCCTACTTAAATATAGATATTTTTGACTTTGACTTTTGACTTTTATGGCTTACGAGGCCATGTGCTCTAATGGCCCGGGTCAAGGCAAACATTTAATAAGGTTTTGTGTTTCAGTATCGAGCCGGAATAGAAAATTGGCTTGGTCAATCCCCTTGTCTCTTGGAGCACGGAAATAAATATACTACGACAGTACAAACATCGCCATCTAGCCCCAAGGTAAGCATAGCTTGTGTTAAGGGTAGGTACTAAGATGACTGATGAATAGGTGATATACCTACATAAAATACTTATAATATACATATAAACACCCAGGACACTGAAAAAATTAAAAAAAAAAAAAAAAAGTTTATTTCGGTAAGAAACAAAGTGGCATCAATATATCGCTGAAGCCTTCTTTTAAGAGTAGTATTACTACCCCTGTGTCAGAAGACTCCGCTCTTCAATTACAATTAAAATAAACTTAACAAAATACATTAAAATGAAGGTAGGTAAACAAACAAAACAAGAGATACAATGATATACAAAAGGACACGACATGTTATAAAGAAATTTAGATGATAATAAAAAAATAACAACCTATAATATACAAAATAAGTATGCGTGTTTCTGTGTATGTTTGTGTGTGTGTGTGTGTATGTGTATGTGTATGTATGTTTAGGTGTGTGTGTTTGTGTGTGCGTGATCAAAGTTTGTGTAAGACAGAATTTGTGAAAATTCACGACTGATAAATTCAATTTTATATAAAACGTTCTAATAAAGATTCCACCTCATCATAATTTAGTGATAAAAGGTACTTATTTCAAATTTCTTTGCATTTATGTAATCCTAGTAGGTATATTTTAAGTTTCCTGTTAATAACGTTATACAGATAGTTTGATTGCGACAAGTATTGTTTCCGCGCAAAGGCAGTTTTGGTTTTAAATGAATTAGCTGCACAATATCTATTTCGTTTACTGGTAGTTAAAAGTAAACGGTAAAGTTTTGTGCCTTCTAAGAACTATGCTTGAAATATAAAACTTTCTGACAGTAAGCAACCCAGTGATGGAATAAAGTTGTGAAGTAGAAAACAAATAAGGTTTAAATAAGGTTAGAGCATTACTTTTAAAAGAGATCTTTGGGCTCTCTCTAGCTCCAGAAATTTAGTTTTGGCTGCACCACCCCATACAGTAATGCAATAAGATACAACTGATTGGGCAAGAGTTAAATAAACAGTGTTGAGAATTTTTTCTGAAGCTATATGCCTGAGATATTTGAATACCCATATTAATTTTCATATTTTTTATATATATATTATAGTTATATTTAAATATATATATATATTTTATTTATATTTATATATTTGTATAATTTTTAAATCTTATTTATTGCACCACCTACCTCTTTTCTACGTTTTTTCCTTTTACGCCATTGGTTGCCTGGAAGAAATCGCTATGTAGCGATAAGGCCACCAAATTGTACTCTCTTGATTGTATTTATATCTTTGTAACTACTTTTTGTTTCTTTGGTGTACAATAAAAGTGTATTCATTCATTCATTCATTCAATTTTCTAATTCTATTGGATACTAAATCTATATTAAAGATCATCACACAAACATATTCCAGTCGTGGGAATCGAACCTACGGACTTGGACTCAGAAAGCAGGGTCGCTGCCCACTGCGCAGATCGGCCGTCCAAACCGTCAATAAAAACCGTCAATCTAATTGGAACCGCGTGGGGGGGAGGAGTCCCGTGGTGTAACGTTAATTACGACGACGGCCGATTGGCGCAGTGGGCAGCGACCCTGCGTTCTGAGACAAGGCCGTGGGTTCGATTCCAACGACTGAAAAATGTTTGTGTGATGGACATGAATCTTGTCAGTGTCTGGGTGTTTATTTGTATATTATAGGTATTTATGTTTACTGTTCATAAAAATTTTCATCAGCCGAGTACCTATAACGCAAGCTACGCTTACTTATGGGTCTAGATTGCGATGTGTGTATTGTGTAGTACCTATATTTATTTATTTATTTATTCATTAATACGCTACGGATTATATCAAGAACATGTGTGATTCATACAATTAATGTTACTGCCAGATGCATTATCTCCAATCTCTAAATTGGAAACGCAGTAAGAGCTAAAACCCGCTACGCTGCACCAATGCTGATTGGAGGGCTCTAAAGAAACATTTTTTATGATAACAACTGTTTACGAAGGCTTTACGTTCTCATACAAAGGAATGCGGTTAATAAGCGCCAATTATCTATATATTGGCTGGCATTATGCCAAAAAGAATAGCGCAATTTGTCCGACTTATAGCTAACTCTAACACGCAAAATTATTGTCAAATCGTGACACTGTTGCTGCGTGAAAGGACAAACCATGAGCTCAGTAGACATTTAAGAAAATGTTTTTCTAGGCTGTTCTTTAGAAACAGAGTTATTACGTAATCAGGAAGGAGGTCAGAGTCGAATGCCCTTGTAACATCCGGTCGCCATTAAAATGCATATTGCATAACTAACATTAAATAAACGGTAGAGAAAAAGTAAGACAGTAACGCTTTATTTCTGTAAAAGTGTATGAAAACAAATATTATTTTGTTCCCACAGGCTCCGGAATACGTTCATTAACTTAAAAACAACTTGTGTACCACAAAAAATAAATTAGCAAATTACGCCCTCAATTGACGTAAATGACAAATGATGACATACAAATTTTGACAAAATTGACAGCAAAATAGTGACAATGACAATTTACAACTTGCCAGTGGCCCACATACATCATTCATTGCTCTTCTTCATTTTCGATGATAACAAACTAAAATGAATTCACTGAAAGGTTGTTCCTAAAATAACCCTGAATAACCGGAAGCCACGTAAAATGAGTCGATCGATGTGGCGCCTATAAATTTGTCTATGGTATAGCGTTAAAATAAAACCTTCTGAGATTAATATCAATAAGGCCTGTATTCGTACTTTAAACATTTATTTTACGTTAACTACGTAATATAACTCAAGATCTACTACTAAAACATCGGAATAGAATTTTATTTGATGATAAACTTACTAGCTGTCCCATACTATAATTTAGCGCCAAGATAACACTTTGTCTATGATCTATATTTTCCTATATGGCAATATGCATCAAAAAATCGATATTAAATAAATCGTTCAGCATTCGAGTAAAATTTTTAAGATGATTAAAAAATGTATTATTAAGTAAATAATTCAGTATCATTGTAAAAAAAACAAAACCAAGTTAGTCCTGTTTCATAAAACGTAATAAATGGAGCTCGCATTTACTACTATACACAAACATTTAGTGATAATATTGAACATTAGTTTTTACAATTATAGGTATTTGAATATGAAATTTTAGCAATGAATCAGTGATAATATAAATTTTTAATATTAACATTTTCGAAGTCGTGGCACCAGCTAATAGTAACGTAGGTCATACCAACTACGTTATTATTCGCTAACTATTGGTATGATCAATGAAGTATTGATATATATCATGTTCACTTGAAGGTAATAAATAGAACCTTCTCCAAGAGCTTATTTTCCAACCGTAAATTTAAATAAGATCCATTTAAATATTACAAATAGACACATAGTGAGTTGAGTTTACTTTATTTTATGTACATATGCTTTCTAAAATATTACTAAAAAGTTAGTTTGATTTAAATAAGCAACTTAAAACAAAAAAACGCATAAAAATAATTATATCAATTTAAATCGAAAGCAGAATCGATGTTTTAATAATCGATTACAAATTCCAGTGCTGCCATGTACAAGGTCCCATGGAAAATTACATCACCATTGACCATTTCATGGCACGCATTTGGGAATTCGACTTTTCGTGACAGCATGTCATTTTCGACATTTGATTGATAATTTTCTTGGGATCCATCAAATTAGTTTGTTTGAAAGTTAGTTTAGGCGCTAAATGTTAATATTTTATAATTTTCACGTCGAAACAATATGTGAGTGAACGGAATCCATATTTGGTGTTTGTGGCTACGGTCTCCATTATGAGCGATCAAAAATGTGTGGTTGAAGGCTGCAATTTGGAATACGATGTGGTTTGCAGCTTTTCCTTTTACAAGTAAGTGATTTTCCCGCTTTTATTATCATACGGTACAGTTCTTTTGAGCTCTAGATGGTATTAAGGCGACGCTCCCACGTACGACCTCGAAAGCGTCCTATATACGCGTATGTACTTCACAGAGATATCTTCCTATAAGATATTAAGTATTTGTTTACATTCAACTTTCGCCAACAAAAGTTGCTCAGATACCTCTAATAACGAAAATTATGCAATATATCCCATTGTAATGGTATTTTGTCGATCTATGGAAACTATATTTGTTTTATACTCAGCGAGGCATACCCTTATCAATTTATTTATCGCGAATAATCGTTTTGTGGCTTTGATACAGCTGTTATAGTGCTCGTAACTTTGTTGCTAAATTAATAACTTCAATACCGTTATAGTTAACAGAGGTTTGACATCAGATAAGCAATAGGAGTGATTCCCAAGGAGGATTGACAGCAGAGGCAGTCGGTCAAAACTCTACCTTTAAGTTTGATGACATCATGTTATGCTGACCTCTCAAAATGTGGGATAAGGCCAGAAGGCAGCTCTAGGGATAGACTTAAACTAAAAGTTAGGATCAGATTGTAGTTGTCAGACTATTGCCATAGTTATAAGCAGTGGCATGCATATAGGGTATGCACAGGGTATGCAGATGATATAAAATGAAGAAAATCTCCAGTACGAGTTATAAATACTTAAGGATAGGCATTGTAAGAGTTATAAAAAGCCTACACTTAAGTATGTATAGCTCGTACTGGAGATTTTCTACATTTTATATCATCTGCATACCCTGTGCATACCCTCTATGCACACCACTGGCTATAAGGATAATGTGTCCCAGATCCCATACAAAAGTCATATTCATCAACAACCCATTACTGGCCCTAAATAGGGCAAGGTAGAAGGCACTAGAGTGCACGGTAGGTCACCGTTATTTATGCGATGGACCGATCAGGTCAAATCTTCAGTGGGAGGTCCCTCACACGAGTGTACCAGAGATATCTGCAAATAGGGAGAAGTGGCGAATGATTGTGAGGCGAGTAACGACTGCCACAAACAATGTCCCACCGCTCTGGCAAGAGTGTTACGACAAAGAAGAAGATAGGGCACAGGTCATCTTTCAGAATGAGAAGGGTCCACCACACTGGCCACGTTACTAGACCTTACACACCCTTGACAAGATTATGTCAAAAATATCTTTATTCAAGTAGGCCCATAGGTGGCACTTTTTTGCATACATAAGAATTACACAGTAGTGAGATGATGGTGGTTACCACATTCGTAAACTTAAAACTAAAGCTACGAGGGTTCCAAATGCGTCCTGGTCTGAGAAGAAGCCCATAACAAGCTTAGATGGGTGATTTTTTTTTGTTGATTAGAAGAGCAACCTGGTTAGAGCAATAATTCACACCCAAGCTTTTTTATCAATTATGTTGCCCTTTATACTATAATAGGACTCAACAATCATCAGAGAAATTAAAAACAAATATAACTCTGAGGAGTTAGAAATGTATGCTACATATTTAAATCATACATTTATTAATTATTTTTAGTTAATTTTTTTTTATAATATTAATGAATTTTATAATTAGTTTAAATATGACATTTAATGTACTAGTTTTAAATAATTAAAATATAATACTTTGTAATTGTTGGGACTTCATACATGTAATCAATCCAACCTGACCTTGTAATATGCAATAAATGAATTTGAATTTCAAAAATCAATAAAAATACTATGACAATACACACATCGCCATCTAGCCCTAAAGTAAGCGTAGCTTGTGTTATCGGTACTAAGATGACTGATGAATATTTTTGTGAATAATAGATACATAAATTCTTTTAATATACAGATGAACAACCAGACACTGAAAAACATACATGTTCATCACACAATCATTTTCCAGTTGTGGGAATCGAACCCATGGCCTAGGACTTGGAGAGAAGGGTTGCTAACTGCGCCAGTCGGCCGTCCAAATCGCCATCAATATTTTTTTTTTATACTGGTGCCCGGCGCTTGACCTGGAAATACCACATCGATCACAAAAGAGATGAACTCAATGCCAGATTATTATAGATTCCGAAATTTGTTCTGGCTGCTTGGCCGGCAGTCTGCGGCTCAATAACAAATTGCTCGTATATTGCGCAATGCTCAAACCCATCTGGCTTTACGGCATACAGCTATGGGGTATCTGCAGTAAGTCTAACATGATGCGCATCCAAAGGGTCCAAAACAAAATTCTACGGGTAATCACTGACGCTCCCTGGTTCGCACGCAACGACGAGATTCATCAGTATCTCGAAATGCCAACGGTATTTGAGGAAATCGGCAGGTTCTGTAAAAAACACAAAGAACGCCTAGCTAAACACCCCAACCGTCTTGCTAGCTCACTATTAGTAGCTCCACGTATGAAACGCCTAAAACGAGCTGATGTGCTCGACAATTGACGGACGGTTGAGCGATGGCTCCCTCGTCTGTAAATGCCAATAACCCACCCAGCACATCTGATTATAGTCTCGCGACTGATTGCAGATTTATAAAAAAAAAAAAAAATACTGGTGCCCGGTGATTACCTCTTATCGGTTTCTGAGCTGGATTTTGTGCTGGAATGCTAAATTGTTTCGCAGCACGTCTTCATTGTTAGGGTGGTAACTAGCTATAGTCACAAAGCCTTCCACCAGACCAGGCCTAAAAAATTCAGAAATAATAAGTCCCAAATTGACGGCCGACTGGCGCAGTGGGCAGCGACCCTGCTTTCTGAGTCCAAGGCCGTGGGTTCGATTCCCACAACTGGAAAATGTTTGTGTGATGAGCATTAAGTGTTTTTCAGTGTCTGTGTGTTTATATGTATTTTCTGAGTATTTATGTATATATAATTCATAAAAATATTCATCAGTCATCTTAGTACCCATAACACAAGCTACGCTTACTTTGGGGCTAGATGGCGATGTGTGTATTGTCGTAGTATATTTATTTATTTATTTATATTTATTAAAAAAAAAAAAAAAAAATGCCTGAATGGTACTAATAAAGAACTAACAAACCATAAGACATAGCTTTAGTGAGAGGTTTGAATAAAGATGAGAAAGTCTGTATCTTTGACGACCTCCTGTAACAGAGACTAGGTAGAGGTAGATATTTTGTGTACCAAACTTCACCACAGTGCACTATGATACACCAACTACCGCTAAAGTTCTGGAAAGATGGAATAATTACTGTCATCATTGAGTTTAGATAACCTGAAGTTTTCTTAATTTATAACGAGATGAAACATCAGAAGTTATGCAATACCCATCCCATATGCGGAGGCAATTTCAACTATCGCATATAATATTCAACATTTCTAAAGATTGAATTTGCATAAATGTAACATTGCATAATAACATTTGTATTTGAAAACTAGTCTCAAAGAACTTTGTTGTTGGACTGATGTGAATACAAACTTATGGCGATACTTATCTAATTTTTTTTTTGTACTAGCAATCGGTTGTGTGGCTCTACCGTGTTATAACATGGTTTTTCTTACAAAACCTATGGGAACCATTCAGTTTTCTGGTATTTAAAGTCGACTATGTTACTCTACGTCCTATCTAATAACTCTGTGCCAAAAATCAAGCTGTCTGGACATACTTTATGAGTTAAAGGAAACACTTTACATTGTAAAGGAAAGATTCATATCCAAAATTTCTTTAGTCATGTAGGCCTATCACAGGCACTTCTCAAGCGTTCGTTCATACATATATGTTCACATAATTGTAAGGGGATGGTGATAACTTTGTTCGCCGACTCAAACCTGAAGCTAAGAGGGTTCCGAACGCGCCCTGGTCTAATATATTTAAATAAATAGAGGTTATTATACAAATGATTTATGAATTTCTTAATGACAAGGTTGCTTGGAAGCATCCGGCTCCGCTTTCATCTCTCACAAGATAGAAAAATAAATTTTAAAATTTAAAATGTAAATTGTTCATATTGGAAAAGAGCAACTGCTGAGTTTCTTGCCGGCTTCTTCTCGGTAGAATCTGCCTTCCGAACCGGTGGTAGAGGCACTACAAACAGACAGACTTGACGTTTCAAAAGAGCTTATATTAGGCCTACTTGAAATAATGAATTTTGTTTTTTTTTTTTAATTTAAAATTATTAGAAGAGCAACCTGATTACAGCAATAATCCTTAATATTGTAAACGTTTTAAATAAATTTTGAACTTTTTTTGACACTGAAAAACGTTCATTTCGCACATTCATCTTCCAGTGGGAATCGAACCCACAGCTTGGACTCGGAAAGCAGGGTCCTGCCCACTGCGCCAATCGGCCATATAGGCTACTGACGAATGATGTTAATATTAATTTTTCAGTGTCAATACATCAGCACACGGGGATGACAAAAGGCAAGACTGGATCGAGGGTGCAATGCACGAAGAGAGCGAGTGCTTCTGGAGGCATGTCAGCCTGCAGCTATGCGGGTAAGCTTATAATCTTCTTGGGATGGTGGGCTAAAGTCCTAGAGTCCTTACAAATTTAAATAAATAAATAATATACTACGGTCAGGTGAAGGCCTCCTGCAAGGATTTCCATTTTGGTCTATTTTTGGCTGTTTGTAACCAGTTTGTTCCTGCGATCTTTTTAATATCATCCTCCTATTTCGAGTATGGTCTTCCTATTCGGCGTTTGCCTGGTGGGCCGTTCCATGTAGTGACATTAAAAGTCCACCTGTTAGGGGAGGCCGGTTGCCTGAGACCTGAGCGGGGTCCTTGCAAATTAAATATGAAAACCAATAATAAATTAATTCTTAAATATAATAAAAGAAAAAAATGTTGAAACGAATTTGTATTGTAAACTTTATAGACACTATTTTTTACTTCATTCTTTTTCTTACTATGTTTTTTTTTTTTTTTTTATATATATGTACTAAAAAATTTAAAATACTTACTATGTTTGTAATATTATTTGCATGGAATAAAATGCTTTTTTTTTTTTTTTTTTTTATTTATTTATTTACTACGGTCATCATTGGTTCACTGCCGCGTACGGCAACAGCGACTAGTTCTGTTTTTTTTTTCTTCTTTTTCGGAGTCCGATAATTAACCCAGCCAGTCAATTGCGCAGGATATATTAAAGTGCACAAGTGAACGTGCAAATGCAGATGCACTCCCTCGACGATAACCTTGACTCCTATCGCAGCCTTAGGCTGTCCACCATCGCTACCCCGCCAAGTCCACCAATCTCTTTTGCTTATCAGCGTTGAGATGCCTTCATCACCGGGGTGGACTTGCACTGAGCAGGGAGTAGCCACTTTCAGATTTATACGCATGACGTATAAATTCCCCCCCCCCCCCCCCCCCCAGGTTTAGCCCACGAACCAACGTGGTTACCGGGGTGTGGCCGCTGCATGCAAAACAGCTTCTCGGAGCCACTGGTGGGGGTTGGAGATTGCCGATGATTTAACAACGACCCCGTTACCTTTTATATAAAAGGTTGGTTAAATGGGACAGAAACAGACACTCCCCCACACCCCACTACGGTAATACACACATCTAGTCCCAAAGTAAGCGTAGCTTGTGTTATGGGTACTAAGATGACTGAGTAATGTAATTTTATGAATCATAAACATAAATACTTAGAATGTACATATAAACACCCAGACACTGAAAAAGAGTCATGCCCATCACAGAAACGTTTTCCAGTTGTGGGAATCGAACTTGTTTTGTACTCTGAAAGCGGGGTCACTGCCCACTGCGCCACTGAGTAAAAATTCCAGCTTTATTCCATGCTTGAAATGATAAAACGCGTCCTGCTCTAAGAAGAAGCCCTGTGTTCGTTTTTGTTATCACCATCTCACATTGTCATTTGAAATGATTAGAAGAGCAACCCGGTTAGAGCAACTATGACTAGAACCGGGAGTATGGTAGTAACTTAGACTGCATCATCACTTATTACCAGGTGAGATTGCATTCAAGGGCTAGCTCGTAGTGGAATTAAAAAAATTCACACCCAATTTTATTATTACTATTTTACATAGTTCTTCCTTTATACTATACTAGCGTACCCAGCCCGCTTCGCCGGGCTAGATTTTGCTTTAAGTTAATTTAAGTCTCATAATATATTAAATCATTTATTTCTCTCCGTATTCATTCTCTTCTATTCTCTTCTCGAGCGGGTGAAGATCATTATCTACACCCATGTACAACCAACAATAGAATATCATCATAGTAAATAAAAGCTGTATTTGACTCCAACGATGGAGAGAGTTCTCTCCATCGTCTGCTGAGTGACTTCGTGAAGATGTTTTTTTTTTGTTTGTATCATCATAGGTATCATTTCGAGCTGGACGCCCAAGGCCTTTGGATCGACTCGCCAATGTTACCTGAACTCCTGACGCCACCGGCTAAGCAAGCCCCTGTTTATGAGCAGACGGAGCAAGACAAGAAACGTAAGTACGCAAGAAATAAGCGTTTCATGAAATTACATTACGTCTTAAAAAAAAAAATTATACCACAAAAAACTTCGAAAAATCCGATTGGAATGAATTAAAAAGTATTTTACGTTAAGTAGCTATATTAATACCCTTCATGAATTAAACTATAGAATTGAATAAGAATTTATACTGCGTTACAACAGTAATCCACTTTTGTTTCTAACGGCGATCTGCTAACATTTTAGAACACAAAAACTGCTTTTGTGATTTAACTATGACACGGACCGTCCGTGATGTAAATACATCACGGACTTTATTTAACGTAGTAAAGACTACTTTGATTAAAGTAGTCTTACATATTTTTTATGTATCACCAACAGTATTCTCAGCGCATACTAAGTAATAATAAATAAATAAATATACTACGACAATACACACATCGCCATCTAGCCCCAAAGTAAGCGTAGCTTGTGTTATGGGTACTGAGATAGCTGATGAATATTTTTTATGAATATAATACACATAAATACTTATAATATACAGATAAACACCCAGACACTGAAAAACATTCATGTGATGAACATTTTCCAGTTGTGGGAATCGGTCGCTGCCCACTGCGCCACTCGGCCGTCGTACTCGTAGTAATGTATTTTTATATGCAAAATGTTGGTACTTCGGTTTTACATTATTGCTATTTTCGTAAGGATTTCCTTTTTTTTTGTTAAACAAATTGTAGCCTTTGTTACTTCGTAATAGTTTTGCTTTCTTTTTGCGAAGAAACGGTTAAAGTCGGGTCAGTACTTTCGGAGCCTATTTGGTGCAAACAAATAAAAAACTCTTTTCTCTTTATAATGTAAGATTAGGTTTATAACAAACAATTCAAACAGTGTAAAATAAAATATAACTTAGAAAACCAAAGTTCGACTAAAGAGAAATTTAATTTTACGGAAATACAAAACCTATATAAAAAGTTATAAACCCTAATTTTTAAAAAATAAGTTTAGTCGGTGGCCATTAAGCTCTTACAACATATGCCTTTTGGCTGAGTACTGAAATATGTAGTTATGAAAATGCGCACTAGTTTAATACCCCATAATAATCTCAGCTGGGGGTTGAGCCGAGAATAGGTAACAAACAAACATACACGCATTTACGCACGAAAAGTATGGTTATTTTGGAACTAAAGGGCCGCTCTGGTTACAGGCGCGGCCCGTGGCTCTTACCAAAGCAATTACGAAAAGTTCATATCCCACAAGGACCAAGGTAAATAAATGTTTAGTTTAGTTTAAAATCGACTAAAGTACCAGTAGAAGTTCACTAAAGATAGTTTTTGTTTAGGCACTGTTCGGTTTTATAATTTAAAAAAAATACTAAGTAAATTAAAGTACATATCCCACAAGGACTTTGGTAACTATATGTTTAGTTTAGTTTAAAATCGACTAAAGTACCAGTATTGTTTACTAAAGGTAGTTTTTGTGTGGGCTCCATTCGGTTTTATAATGTTGAAAAATACTGAGTAGGTATACAACAGTACGTATCCCACAAGAACTTTGGTAACTATATGTTTAGTTTAGTTTAAAATCGACTAAAGTACCAGTATAGTTTACTAAAGGTAGTTTTTGATTAGGCACTATTCGGGTTTATAATTTTGAAAAATACTAAGTGAATTAAAGTACATATCCCACAAGTACTTTGGTAACTAAATGTTTAGTTTAGTATGAAATCGACTAAAGTACCAGTAAAGTTTACTTAAGTAAGTTTTTGTTTAGGCACCATTCAGGTTTATAACATTGAAAAATACTGAAGAGGTATATAAAAGTACGTATCCCACAAGTACTTTGGTAACTAAATGTTTAGTTTAGTTTAAAATCGACTAAAGTATCAGTAGAGTTTACTAAAGGTAGTTTTGGGTTAGGCACTATTCGGGTTTATAATTTTGAAAAATACTAAGTGAATTAAAGTACATATCCCACAAGTACTTTGGTAACTAAATGTTTAGTTTAGTATGAAATCGACTAAAGTACCACTAAAGTTTACTTAAGTAAGTTTTTGTTTAGGCACCATTCAGGTTTATAACATTGAAAAATACTGAAGAGGTATATAAAAGTACATATCCCACAAGTACTTTGGTAACTAAATGTTTAATTTAGTTTAAAATCGACTAAAGTATCAGTAGAGTTTACTAAAGGTAGTTTTGGGTTAGGCACTATTCGGGTTTATAATTTTGAAAAATACTAAGTGAATTAAAGTACATATCCCACAAGTACTTTGGTAACTAAATGTTTAATTTAGTTTAAAATCGACTAAAGTATCAGTAGAGTTTACTAAAGGTAGTTTTTGGTTAGGCACTATTCGGGTTTATAATTTTGAAAAATACTAAGTGAATTAAAGTACATATCCCACAAGTACTTTGGCAACTAAATGTTTAGTTTAGTATGAAATCGACTAAAGTACCAGTAGAATTGACTAAAGAAAGTTCTTGTTTGGACTTCATTCAAAGTATTAGGTGTATAGTTATGAAACATTCTGAGCAGTAAGTTATAAG
Organism: Pararge aegeria; assembly: GCF_905163445.1. Lineage (NCBI taxonomy): Eukaryota > Metazoa > Arthropoda > Insecta > Lepidoptera > Nymphalidae > Pararge > Pararge aegeria. Next base: position 5,267,057 of record NC_053206.1, on the reverse strand, counting down.
TTATAATGATTGTAAATGTTGATGTTGGAAAAGAGCAACTACTGAGTTTCTTGCCGGCTCTTCTCGGTAGAATCTGCTTTCCGAACCGGTGGTAGAGTCACACAAACATACATACTTGACGTTTCAAAAGTGCTTACAAAGTAGGCCTACCTGAAATAAATGAATTTGAATTTGAATTTGAATTTTGAATTTAAGATCATCATATCCCACAAGGACAAAGGTAAATACTGTGAAGTTTAAAATCGACTGAAGTACCAGTAGAGTTTACTAAAGATAGTTTTTGTGTAGGCACTTTATCATTTAGAAAAATACTGAGTAGGTAGTTTAAAGAACATATCTCGCAAGGATATAGGTACCTAAATGTTTAGTTTAGTTTTAAATCGACTAAAGTACCAGTAAAGTTCACTTAAGAAATTTTTTGTGTAGGCATAATTCAAAGTTTCCTTACTAATATTATATATATATATATATATATATATATATATATATATTAATCGGAAAGTGTGTATGTTTGTTGGATTTTACTTCCTTAACAACCTAAGTAAGCAGCTCGCCTAAATCGCTGCCCATGAAATGGTTTATAACATAAAACACCAAGTTAATGTTGACCTTTTGTTTCAGATATTAACGCTCACTTACAAATAAACTTTCAGTCCCTATTTAACCTTGAAATTTGTATTAAATAATATTAAAGAATGCACGAGTAAATATCATAAGGAAACACCCTGTAAAAAAAAATTAACTCTAAAGAAACATATTTATTTTTTTATGATTTTTTTTAAATTTATTTATTTTCTTATTCTAACACTTATTATGACAAAATACTCAAAACAAATGCGATAGTGTAGCTTTAAAAAAATAAAACATTACTAATTCAAAACATATGAATGTAAAAGACCGACACGCGCATAGTACCTACGCTACGCGACGTTTACGTAATAAAGTGACAGGAGTCACATGATTTTAACTTTGCATGTGATGTTAGGGCTGTATCGGATTTCTTTTAGTTAAATCTATGGCAGTGGATTACTCAAAAACTATTAGGTATTCGGTTTCACAGATAAGTCTCAGAGACAGTACAAAATGTACCTCTATAGCCTGTGAAGTATTATTTCGGTTTTCATTTACACGTTGTATAAGCAATGAGAAGCGGTGATAGCCCTGTGATTAGGAATTCGGCTTCACTTTCGGGTAACCGTGTTCGAATCACGCACCTCTGACGTTTCTAAGTACATATCCCACAAGTACTTTGGTAACTAAATGTTTAATTTAGTTTAAAATCGACTAAAGTATCAGTAGAGTTTACTAAAGGTAGTTTTTGGTTAGGCACTATTCGGGTTTATAATTTTGAAAAATACTAAGTGAATTAAAGTACATATCCCACAAGTACTTTGGCAACTAAATGTTTAGTTTAGTATGAAATCGACTAAAGTACCAGTAGAATTGACTAAAGAAAGTTCTTGTTTGGACTTCATTCAAAGTATTAGGTGTATAGTTATGAAACATTCTGAGCAGTAAGTTATAAGTTATAATGATTGTAAATGTTGATGTTGGAAAAGAGCAACTACTGAGTTTCTTGCCGGCTCTTCTCGGTAGAATCTGCTTTCCGAACCGGTGGTAGAGTCACACAAACATACATACTTGACGTTTCAAAAGTGCTTACAAAGTAGGCCTACCTGAAATAAATGAATTTGAATTTGAATTTGAATTTTGAATTTAAGATCATCATATCCCACAAGGACAAAGGTAAATACTGTGAAGTTTAAAATCGACTGAAGTACCAGTAGAGTTTACTAAAGATAGTTTTTGTGTAGGCACTTTATCATTTAGAAAAATACTGAGTAGGTAGTTTAAAGAACATATCTCGCAAGGATATAGGTACCTAAATGTTTAGTTTAGTTTTAAATCGACTAAAGTACCAGTAAAGTTCACTTAAGAAATTTTTTGTGTAGGCATAATTCAAAGTTTCCTTACTAATATTATATATATATATATATATATATATATATATATATATATTAATCGGAAAGTGTGTATGTTTGTTGGATTTTACTTCCTTAACAACCTAAGTAAGCAGCTCGCCTAAATCGCTGCCCATGAAATGGTTTATAACATAAAACACCAAGTTAATGTTGACCTTTTGTTTCAGATATTAACGCTCACTTACAAATAAACTTTCAGTCCCTATTTAACCTTGAAATTTGTATTAAATAATATTAAAGAATGCACGAGTAAATATCATAAGGAAACACCCTGTAAAAAAAAATTAACTCTAAAGAAACATATTTATTTTTTTATGATTTTTTTTAAATTTATTTATTTTCTTATTCTAACACTTATTATGACAAAATACTCAAAACAAATGCGATAGTGTAGCTTTAAAAAAATAAAACATTACTAATTCAAAACATATGAATGTAAAAGACCGACACGCGCATAGTACCTACGCTACGCGACGTTTACGTAATAAAGTGACAGGAGTCACATGATTTTAACTTTGCATGTGATGTTAGGGCTGTATCGGATTTCTTTTAGTTAAATCTATGGCAGTGGATTACTCAAAAACTATTAGGTATTCGGTTTCACAGATAAGTCTCAGAGACAGTACAAAATGTACCTCTATAGCCTGTGAAGTATTATTTCGGTTTTCATTTACACGTTGTATAAGCAATGAGAAGCGGTGATAGCCCTGTGATTAGGAATTCGGCTTCACTTTCGGGTAACCGTGTTCGAATCACGCACCTCTGACGTTTCTAAGTTATGTGCGTTTTGAGCGATTCAAATAGCACTTTCTGCAACAGTGAAGGAAAACATCGTGAGGAAACCCGCATGCCTGAGAGTTCTCCATTATGTTCTCAAAGGCGTGTGGTGTCCACCAATCCGCACTGGGCCAGCGTGGTGGACTACAGCCTAAGCCATTCTCATTGTGGGAGGAGACCCGGGCTCTGTAGTGGGCCGTTGATCTCTTGATGTGATGATGAGTCTGTGGCATTACATATTCTTTTTTTTAATTATCGTGTATTGATTTTGTTTTTTTGTTTGAAATGCTAACTAGGCGGGAGTGATCTTAGCTACGTTTAATAAAAAAAACATTGAATTGAAAAGAGCAACTACTGAGTTTCTTGATAGCTCTTCTCGGTTGAATCTGCTTTCCGAACCGGTGGTAGAGTCACTACCAACAGACATACTTGACGTTTCAAAAGCGCTTATAAAGTACCCTATAGTGGGTTTGTAATGGCTTGATATTATGATGATCACTTCAACCGATTGAAGTCCACTGCTGGACATAGGTCTTTTGTAGAGAGTTCCCAAAATCCACGGTCCTGGGCCGCTTGCTTCCAGCGGCTCCCAGCGACTCGCTTGATGTCGTCTGTCCACCCCGTTGGGGGCCGACCAACACTGCGTTTACCTGTGCGGGGTCGCCATTCCAACACCTTGGAGCCCCAACGTCCATCGGTTCTCCGAGCTATGTGCCCCGCCCATTTCCACTTCAGCTTAGCAACTCGCCGAGCTATGTCGGTAACTCTGGTTCTTCTACGGATCTCCTCATTCCTGATTTGATCACGTAGAGATACTCCCAACGTTGCTCTTTCCATCGCCCGCTGAGTGACTCTGAGCCTTATGAGGCCCATGATATAAGCCACCACAAGGCTTAAATTTTTTTTTTTGTATTTTTTCCAGTCGCAGACATAATACGCACAGAACATAACTACAGTTGTGAACCTGTGCAGGAGACCCCGGAATCAGTCTCCAGGCTAAATGTGAGGCAGCTGGTCGACACCCTCGGCTATCTGTGAGTACTAGAGATATAATTTTCTTTGGATCGCTACTTAGCGATAAGGCCGCCTTTTCAGGTTAAAGAATCATTTATTTCTGTTAAAGAATAATTTACATATTCACTTACAGAGAAATCATATTGAACTTATATTATTTGGTTAGCAATCATTTATATTACACTTATTATTAAGGTATACATATAAATTATTAAAGATCTACCTACCTTTTGTATCCCGCTTCATTCTTCATGTGTTTGTTTCTTTTTTTCTGCATATATACATATACCCATAAAATACATATTTCATTACTTAAATATATACATATAATATATAAAAAACAATATTTGTAATTAAAGACAAATAAATAAATAAGTAACTACAATTATACATATAATTTATAAAAAATAATATGCTAGATTAAATATGAATGATTATTTTCCTAACTGTGTAGTGGTGTACAAATAAAGAGTTTAAATAAATAAATAAATAAACAAATGAAACAAAATATATAAAATAAATATATATCTAAAACTAAAAATAATAAAAAATTAATAAAAGAGAAGGAGGGAGCAGTGAACTATCCCGGGTGATCAGTTGATTGAGACATAAAGTGATCTTTAACAAGTTTATTTAAGATTTGGATAGATTTTGCCTCTCTAAAAGCCAAAGCTTAACAGCCGTTTTATTAATAATTTAAGTAAGCATAATCAATTATCATGAATCATTTTAATTCTAATTTTATTGTTAAACCAAATTCAAAATTTAAATTCAAATAGGTTTTATTCATGTGGGCCTTATCACTGGCACTTATGAAGCGTTCATACATTAACCATGTTAACACTAATGTTATGTGATGGTGATAACTGCATTCGTTAACTTAAAACTAAAGTTAGGAGGGTTCCAAATGCGTCCACAAGAAGAGCCCACAGCAAACTTAGCCAGGTTTTTTTTTTGTTATCACCATCTCACAGTCGAGTTAATGTGTAGCTATGACGTTAGAGCAAGACATACCCAAGCTTTTTTAATCATACATGTAATCCTTAATATTAGAATACAACCCTTACCTTCCCTAACCAATCAATATAATTATTAATAATTAAAGTTTATTAAATTAAAAAGTATTCAAATAAATAAATATAAATTTACTACAATATACACATCGCCATCTAGCCCCAAAGTAAGCGTAGCTTGTGTTATGGGTACTGAGATGCCTGATGAATATTTTTATGAATAATATACATAAATACTTGGAAAATATAAACACCCAGACACTGAAAAACATTCATGCTCATCACACAAACATTTTCCAGTAGTGGGAATCGAACCCACGGCCTTGGACTCAGAAAGCAGGGTCGCTTCAAACTGCGCCAATCGGCCGTCAACCTCTAATCTATATTGAGGTAGTTTGGGTAGCGGCCATCTTGGATTTGAAATGTATCAAAGTGTGTATACCTACTTATGAAAATTAAGCTTAATTCACTATACGTATAAAGATCGATCAGGCCAAGAGGCGTAAATATGAAAACCTGGATAGCAGTTTCCTTTTTGTGCCTTTTGGAGTAGAGACTTTGGGACCGTGGGGTCCGGAGGCACGAGGTCCATTTTTTCAAAGAATGATCGAAAAGGGTATGGAGTCTACCGGTGATCCTAGAGCGGGCAGCTACCTTGGCCAACGAATTAGTTTGGCCATCCAAAGGGGTTTCGAAGACGTTTTAGATTTTATTTAGTTTTACATAGTTAATTTTAGGTTATATTTATGAAACAAATGTGAAAGAAATAAAGATTGAAGTAATTATAATTTACTAAAAACAACAATAATAAACTCTGAACTTAAACTCTGAACTTTTCGTCCTATCCAGGTCTCTGAAAAACCTCCAGAAGAAGCAGTTATGGGTGGTGAAGGTGGAAACCGACAAAGCTGAGGCCTCCATCACCCAGTCGGAGCAGGTCATCACCAAGATGACCGATCCCAAGCAGATCATTGAGGTACGTATCCCACCTTTCCTAACTCGTGTCCCACTGGTGGGCGAGTCAGTGGCAACAGCACCATTATATTTTTTTTATTTTAAAATAAAATACAATATACTACGTGACTCAGTGAATATGGCCATACTAGTAAAAAAAAAAAGGTGTATTAAGAAGCATCCCACATTATTGCCAGCAGCGCGGTGCGGCGGCGGTATCAGTTCTATCGATTGCGGTCGTTTCAAAAACAATTCGTATTGGTATTCAATTTTATCCATTGCAGGGCGCGGTTGCCGTTATAATTTAGACACATGAGAGACACTGAAAAACATTTATGTTCATCACACAAACATTTTCCAGTTGTGGGACTCGAACCCACGGCCTTGAACTCTGAAAGCAGGGTCGCTGCCCACTGCGTAAATAGGCCGTGTACTCACTCAGTTTTTTTTTAAATTCCAGATCGTCCCCCAAACTTCAACTTCGGAGCAGTTGGAGAGTGAGAACCAGAACGAAGTACTTCATATAATGGAGGACGGCAGCATCTCTGACAACTTCATCTACGAGATAGCTGAGGAGCAGGAGATAACCATGGAAGAGGTTAAGGAGATACCAGTCTCCGAGAACAGGTATGGTCTTTTACGATAAGCTAAAGAAAAATGGCGAACTCCCAAAGAAATTTTTGTAGTATTTTAATTTAAAAAAAAAAAAAAAAAAAACCAAAAATTAGTGCATGTGTTGTTTATAAATTCCTAAAAATATTTTTTGTTATTTTACTTTTAAATAAAACTACAAAATAAAGATCTTGTGTCTTGAAGTTGTTAACTTAAGTGTTTGTATCCTCTTTGGTTTTCAAATATTTTTAATCTTTGTCAATCAATGAGTTATTGCCAAAAATATACGGTTTCGGTAGGTACTTTAAAACCTCAAAGTCCTCGGTTTAGGCCTTGGCAACCACGCCGGCCAAGTTCGCATTGGTAGTGTTGACTTGCTTAATGACAAGGTTGTTTGGAAGCATCCGGCTCCGCTTTCATCTCTCACAAGATAGAAAAATTAATGTTAAAACGTAAATTGTTGATGTTAGAATAGAACAACTGCTGAGTTTCTTGCCGGCTTCTTCTCGTTAGAATCTGCCTTCCGAACCGGTGGTGGAGTCACTACAAACAGACAGACTTGACGTTCCAAAAGTGCTTATATTATGCCTACTTGAAATAAATTAATTTTGAATTTTGACTCATCTTTGACAAAGCTTTGAAGAATACTAAGTTCTGCAGGTTTTTATCATGATGTTTTCCTACACCGTTTAATACGAGTGCTTATTAAGTAGTCAAATAAAAACTTTTAAATTAAAAAAAATGCATGGTGGTAGTACTTTCCCGGACGAGCTCTGTCGAAAAAATGCTATACTACTACTATTTCTGAGAGGAGACACACACAATGTAGTTGGCCGGCAACGGGTTGATGATGAAGAAGATGCCCAGTTGTGGGATGAAATCTTACACTTGTATCTCTTGATCCCAGATCGTGGACAGTGAACATAATTCCGGAGGATCCGAAACCCAAGTACGCGTACATAAAGCACTGCAACACTGGCAAGAAAAAACGACATTTCACTGCCGAAATGAATGCAATCGCCCTGCAAGGTAAATGCTCCATCCATTCAATCTCATTCAGTCGTTTGTATTTACTCTAAATCGCACTCTAAGACGCAATTACACTTTGACAAAACTATCATTCGCTGTATGACATCCACTCGTTGACACTTACACTCATTCACTCTCAATCACTCGTTGATATTGACATTCTTTCCTGGACATTAACTCTCACTCGCTCTGTGACTGCTGTTTGATATTCAATCGCATTCACCCTTTGGACTTATACTCATTCACTCTCAATCACTCACTTTTCGACATAAGTATTATCCGCTGTTCGACAGATGATATAAAATGAAGAAAATCTCCAGTAAGAGTTATAAAAAGCTTAAGGATATGCATTGTAAGAGTTACAAAAAGCCTACCCTTCTTAGGTATTTTTCTCGTACGGGAGATTTTCATCATTTTATATCATCTGCATACTCTGTGCATACTCTCTATGCACGCCACTGCAACCAGGTGAGATTGCGGTGAAATGCTAACTTGCAGTGGCAGAAAAATAAAATTACAAAAAAAAAGTCTAAAGAAAAGTTGCATTATAGAATTAGGTTGTACTCAAAAATAAGAAAGGAAAAGAAATATGAAAATAAAAAATAAATAACGATACATGTAATCATCAAAAGACACTCATCATCAAAGTCTACAACTGTCCACTGCTGTACTTAAGGCCTCTCCGAACTGGGCTTGGTCAGATTCAGACAGACAGACAGGTTGGCCATCGCAGTGGTGGTAGTAGCACAGACGCTTCTGCCCGCTATACGTTATTTTCCCTTAGTCGCCTCGTACGACACCCGCGGGAAGAGAAGTGGTGGTGACCACTGTATTCTGGTCTGCCGTCACCTCAATATATATAAATAGAAAAATATAGTCAACCAGCTTCTGCCCGCGGCTTCGGTCACGTTAAGTTAAATTTTTGATTTGGCAAATTTTAACTGCAAAGGTTTAAAAAAGTGTCTTGCTGCTAATAGAAAAATATGAACGTAAATTACTTGGAAAATCAGAAACTTTTAGATAAATTTTCCGTCCCCTATTTGTTGCCTTTTGAGTTGGAATTTTCAAAATATGTGAATACGTATTTTTTTTAAAGAGTCACGGAATTAACTTAAAAAATGAATTGATAAATGAAGGATTTTATACAAACTTTCTTCCTCCAGTTTAAACCTCTTAGGGTTGGAATTTTCAAAAATCCTTTCTTAGCGGATTCCTACATTGTTTTAACTATCTGTGTGCAAAATTTTAGCCCGATCCGTCAAATGGTTAGAGCTGTACGTTGATAGATCAGTCAGTCAGTCAGTTACCTTTGCCTTTTATATTTATAGATAACTCTCATTATCTCCTTGACATTAACTATCATTCACTCTTTGATAGGATCTCATATTCTTACTTATAATCTCTCATTACCGGCCAACTACAGAGCACGGGTCTCCTCCAACAACAAGAAGGGCTTAAGGCCGTAGTCCACCACACTGTGCGGATTGGTGGAAACCACACACCTTTGAGAACATTGTGTAGAACTCTCAAGCATGCGGGTTTCCTCACGATGTTTTCCTTCACTGTTGAAGCAAGCGATATTTTAATTAATTAAAACGAACGTAACTTAAAAAAAATTAAAGTGAAGTCAAGCTCTTACCCAATGCGATATCACCGCTGCTCACACTCACAATTAACATTCCCAAACAGAAAAATAATTACACATAATTATTTCTTTAGGTGACTTCGAGAACTACTACATACTGCCGGACGTGGATCCGTCCGTTGGTGTGGAAATAACCACCAGCTACGAGTCGGAGAACTTCATCGTGGAGGAGTACCCCCACCTGGTCCTTCAGGAGCGGCCCAGGAAGCGGTCCCGGGAGTCAGATCCCACCAAACGGGGCAGGAAGAAGAAAATCGTCGGCTCACCATCCGTACGTGAGCAGGTTATTTTTTTTAACTTACTCTCATTCATTCGCATACTCAGAATTCAAGTCAGAATTGACAAATACAGGGCGTAAGTGACATGTTAACGAGAAATATAAATGTATGGTTGAATGAATGATTGCACTTTTATTGCACACCACAAAGGGCGTAAGTGATGTTTTAACGGAAACTATAAATTAATGAATGTACTTTTATTGCACACAACTAAAAGCGTAAATGACGTTTTAACGAAAACTATGAATGAATGATTGTACTTTTATTGCACACGACAAAGGGCGTAAGTGATGTGTTAACGAGAAATTTGAATGAACGGTTGAATGAAAGATTGTACTTTTATTGACCCCAAAAAAAGGCGTAAGTGACATGTTAACGAAAGCTATGAATGAATGCTTGTATAAATGTACTTCTATTGCAAACCACAAAAGGCGTAAATGAAACTATGAATGTATGGTGTACGCAGTTTGCAACGACCCTGCTTTCTGAGTCCAAGGCCGTGGGTTCGATTCCCACTACTTGAAAATGTTTGTGTGATGAGCATGAATGTTTTTCAGTGTCTGGGTGTTTATATATATATATCCTAAATATTTATGTATATTATTCATTAAAATATTCATCAGTCATCTTTGTACCACTAATACAAGCTACGCTTACTTTGGGGCTAGATGGCGATGTGTGCATTGTCGTAGTATAGTTAAAAAAAATTGGTTGCCTGTAAAGTCGGTATACGGGCGAAAGTTTTACGTGACAACGACTTTGAGTGGTAAAATAATTTTAATGTGAATATTTATTCGTATAGTAGGAAGAAGGATGAAATAATAGTAACAATTTAAAACATTTATTTATACAAAGAATTATATTTAAAACATTAATTTATACAAAGAATCTCGCACTGAATTTCATATTAACAAAATTTTATTATTACCTTTACACATACATACGTATTTATATACAAATATACATACAATAACTTGCAATACATTTGCGTACAATGAAACAGCGTTTACTACAAAGCCACTCGGGCATGGTTAGCCCGCCTAAGAGCGAGAGAGACAGACATAAAAAGTGAAAGGCACGCGTGCCTCTCACTCGCTCTCATTGTGAGCGGAGCGTAACGCAGTTTCTTGAAGTGTCACCCGGCAAACCAATTTATAAGACGTTGTCACGTCAAAAAATGTTCCTTGTTTTCCAGGTGAAAGTGCTGAAGACAGAGATAAAATCTGAGCTGGATACCTCCGAGGACTGGTTAATAGATCACAGCGTGTACGACCAAGACAATTCGGACGACTACGACGACAAAAAAGCCGCGAGGGTGCGGCGGAAAAATAAGAAATACCTGGGCTACGACTTTGTCACTTAGTTTTTGCTTTTTTTTTTGTTAGTTTTTAGTCTATGACCGCGCGTGGGTTATGCGTGTCCTGCTTGATGGAAATGGTTTTTTATTTTAATGTTAATTTCAAAATATACCCAGTTGTATCTTCACGTTTATATTATCATCTTGAATGGTCTATAACAGTCCACTGATGGAGTAAAGGCCTCCCATAAGGGTTTGCCCATAATCATCAGTGACAATCACAGAGGACGTAGCTGTCCTCTCTCAGTTGTACACCCTTACGGAGGGGGATGACATTTGCATTCTGATTCTGATATTGAAAATCCAACAACAACAAACAACAAAGATATTAGACTGATATGTTAAGTGTCAAATTCTATGCCGGACTCTAAACAACTTAATCTTAAGATGCTGATTACAAAATGAGTTTGAAACAACATATATTATTTTTAAATCATGAACATAATTTTTGACTGAATGACCATGCAAGATTATGGCAAATTAATCTGACAGAAAAAAAAATAATACAACGTCCTCATTTGGCACACCTAAAAGCCAAAAAAAGCAAAAAAAAGAAGAAGAAAAAAATCTGTGTTCTTATTTACACACGTTAGAAGTTTTATCTTTCGCTCTATTCTACGTTTGTAGAGAAAACGACGCTAGCAATAGAAAAAAAGTATTTAATACATTGAAAGTTTTATTATAGCGCATTATCTTATTAAATAAAATTTATTTAAATATAATAAACAAAAATCTGCATGATTAAAGAAATGTTCATAATTAACATAATTAATTTTGGAAAACTATTAGATTCATTATCGGACAACCAAGTTTCACTGAACATTAAAATTTGGGAATTTTGTACAATAGAATAGAATGAATCAAATCACCGAGTGAGCCCGCAGACTTTGACAATTGAAAGTGTACACTGTCAAACCCTATAGCTAACTTCACGGTGTTGGTTTTTTGTGACGGTGTGCGCGCGCATCGTAAAAATTTACTCTTATAAATTTCCATAACGCGCCAAAAGAAGTATGACTCCAAAAATTACAGAGTTACCTCCAACGCAAATTTTGCAGAAACATTTTCTTTTTAAAAATTTGGGATAAAATAAAAAAATACTGTATACGTTGAGATCACTAATTATTTTTCGTGGACATAGAAGCAGTTACGTAGCGTTTTGGTCACGTTAACTCTGTTAAGCATTTTGAGCCGGTCTCAACTTACTAAGTCTCACGTCAAAATGCAAATCTTATGCGAGTTAAAAATCTCTGCAAATCTATGCAAATCATATGCGCATGTTAAATTACTGGCATAATTGAAATGGTGCAATAATATAATATTATTATAATAAATAAACTATTAATTTTAAAAGGGCTATTTATTTAAAAAAAATTACACGTGAAAAAAAAAACATTAATTGTTTGAATCGTGTTTATAAAACAAAGCCTAAATATCGAAAAAAATTAATCACGTTTAGATTTTCTTTTTTTTAAATATATTTGGGACTTAAGGCTTAACACCTTTGCTTTAGGTTTATGGGCACAGGGCGGCACATTGCAGGACGTGTATCTTGCAAAGTGTTGTTTTTTTTTTTTTTTTTAGTCCACAGTTTTTTCCATTTACCATCACGAAGTCTTATGGCTCGGTTTAAAATGTACGGTGGTAGTGGGCAGTGTAAACGGTATAATACTTTTTAAAGCGGTGTCCCATTACGCCCAGTAAGAGTGTTTATGTAGATTTCATAACATATAATTTCCCACGGGAATTAATACCAGACGGCAATAGAAAAATCATCGGACAAAATTTTTGAATTTGATGGATTTTCAAGTACTACTTGATCATCGTCATCAAATTCAAAATTCAAACTCAAATTCAAATTCAAAAAATTCTTTATTTATATTAATCCTATCGCAGGCACTTATGAAGCGTTCATACATATATGTTTACATAGTTTTAAGGGGCATCAATGTCAGTTCTCTACGAGACTAAGGGCCTCTCCTGTCGGGAGGTAACCGTCGCAGATGGTAGAGTAATCTTCCTAAGACACCAGTGGGAAAAGGGTTGGTGGACAACTGTTTTGATCTGCCGCCACCACACGACACATAATAAAGATAAACGACATCTGTTTTAATTATTTCCATTAAGCAGGATATACATATTAACGTTTAGTAAACTCATGAACTACGAATACCGAATCTGTTAAAATTAAAGCATAGGAATGTGAACTTTATGTTGTGTTAAATAAAGCAAACTTTTCAATGTTTTTGTGACAGTAGTTTACGTCTCGTCACAGCAAACAACACTATGACATAAGAGCATAAAGTTCAAATTTCAAAGCTTTTGTTTGAATCGCTTTGTTATTCGAAGGTCATTATGAGATATACGCATATCGCAGTTGGACTGTGGTATGCAATATCGAATTAAGCGACAAAATTTAAAAGTATAAATTTTAGAATTAGAATTGAATGCATTTCAATTCTAGGCACTTCAAACTAGGTATTTAGCCAATATTATGTTCAAACCACTGACACAAATATTCCGGATTCCTCATTCCCTTTCAATACAGTGTACATTATTCTACTAGTCGAGCCCATTCATTTCATACCTATATTGAGAGAGCTGTGAAAAAAATGTATTTCGCCATTTTGTGATGGCGGCCATCTTAGAGTTGTAGTCTGTCATAATGTATAACATTTTATTTTTTTAAAACCCATTCATTTTATATCCATTTTGAGGGAATTTTTAAAATCATCCATCTTCAACCTATTTTCATCAGATGTAGCTCAGAACTTTACACTAAAAAGTAATTGAAAGATGACATAATAAGACACGTAAGAAAAAATGGAGTTTTACGACACTAATGAAATACAGATAAGACCTACTTTGCACGCCCCATTTTCAATTCTATGCTTCTTCTATGCATGAGTTTACTTTGTATACAATTTGTGTGTGCAATAAAGTTTGAAAACAAACAAATAAACACACAACAATATTGGCTAAACACTTTGCTTAAAGTGCCTCGAATCGAACTGTTTTCTTACCTTTATATTTTTCAATATCTTGTCTTAATTCGATATTGCACAAACCGGTCCAACTGTGGATTCGTAATCGACACGTTAATGTCAAAGTAAAATGTGACTTATATCTTTTGATGTAAAGTCCAAATCCGTCAACACTTTTACATCAAGTAAATTTATACTCTATGATGAGAAACGCTAAGTCTATTTTTCTTTGACGTTAAGTTTTTGCGATAATCGATAATAATTACGAAATAGCAAACGTGCTAATGCTATACTAAGGGTTACGGTGATATGAAATTCAAGTCGTGAACACTGGAGAAACGATTTCTGTAAAATAAGTTTTTATGCTTTGAAAACATAGACTACGTGCTATATTGAGTATATATATATTTATTTTTAAAATCATTCGAAGGCTATAACAGTCCACTGTTAGACAAAAAACCCTCTCCCGAAAATTAAAAAATTCAAAATTCAACATTTATTTCGAGTAGGCCCAGTTTATAACTTTGGAAACGTCAAGTGTTTGTAGTGACTCTACCACCGGTTCGGAAGGCAGATTCCACTGAAAAGAGCCGGCAAGAAACTCGGCGGATAGCTCTTTTTCAACATCATTTTACAGTTTACAATGAAAATATATATATATATATATATATATATATATAATAAATTTTCGATCTTGTGAGAGCGGAGCCTACTTCCAAGCAGCCTTGTCGTTAAGAAATTCATCAATCGAATAGTAATCGCGATTTATTAAATGTTTTTTAACACATTGAACTTCTGCATTGGCAGGTCCAAAACTACCTTGGGAATGATATTATAAAAGCATATACTCATACTGGCCGTTCTTCGTGACAAATGTATTCTTATATACCGTCATCACACGTGTTTAAATGCTTTTCAAAAGTGATTACGATTTGAATCTTATTGCTGGGAAAGGCGTTCTGCTTCTAGCACCAAACTAGTGACTTTTGCAATGCAATAATCCAAATAGGATATTTAAATTGCTTTTTTTTTTTTTTTACAAAAAGTTATATGAAATCTTAAATTGAGACATCGTCGTGTATTGAAACGATATAAAAAGAAAAGTAGATCGAAACTGCAACGTTTCCTACTAGATGAGTAGTCGCTATAAGACTGATGTGAAAGGCATATACTAATTTCGGCATCGACGGTAGGAGAGCCGTAGCTTACTTGGAGAAAGCGCTCAGGCCGCGATTGCCAGAGAGTCGCAGGTTCAAATCCTGTCGGTTCCGAAAATTTTATAAGCATTTGAAATTTATAAACTTGATAATTCCTCCAAGTGTAAGTAAAAGCACCGATAAAAATTATGAAAAAAATTGTCGCATATTCTCTAACAAATCTATTTTTTTACGACCCGGCGCCATCGCGTTTTCTTAACATTACAGTGTTTCTATACTCAAATTCGAGCTAAAAAATCTTATAAAGTTTATTTATCCAATAGTGTCAACTTTTAGGATTGCATTCTTTCAACTGTCACAGTTTGGTGGAAGAGGTGATGATTTGGTTTTTATGTCAAATTTTAATCATTAATTTTTTACTTATAGCGGGATCATTCGTTGATTATGTCACATTTTTTATCGTTTTGTTCTTCTATGCAATATCGCAAACGTGTGACGGTATTTTGTGACGTCACATTTCAAAGAAAGATACGTTTAATATGTCACTTCTTATTTCAAAAGTTATATTCGTTTTTTATCACTCTACAAACTAAGAGGTAACATATATAAATAATTTTCTTTCTTTAAAATAAATTCATAAGTAAATAACCCAATGGCTTTTGTTTTAAAGTAGATTCATATTTATTTCACAAATGTTCATCCAAGAGCGGCAATTGTAGACGAATGTGCCTTAAAACAATAGGAATAAGTATCATTTTACTATGCGATTAATAGCGTATATTAAGTTAGCGCTAGTCGGGTGCATATTCAATTTTTTTCGCCGGATTTATAATCAGATTATTGCGCTGTTAATTGTTATTCTTTATCCTTAACCAAGCATTTCTTATAGAATCCTGAGTGTAGTGAGAGTTTAGGGGCGCCCATCAAAAATTCCTTGCTTACCCCGCGAGACAATAGAAACAAAACTGGGCACCTTTATTAATAATTAATATTAAATTGTTGCTGCTATCTTCGAATAATCTCGCTTTGAAGATATCATATATAGATAATCTCGATGTCCATTCTTTTCACTCACCAAAATGTATCATAATTTCAAATAAAACTCATCTCCGAAACGCTATCTTCATTCAACTGAAGATAGCAACAATAAATAGTAAAAAATAGCAATATTTTTTGTTTATTTATTGTTTAGTGGCAACGGTAGCAGCAGACATTTTAATCGGCACATTATAAATATAGACTAAAGTATTCTCGTTGGGCGCCCCTAAACCCTCGGTACACTCATGATTCAATTTTTTTTTTTTTAATTTTAAGGACAAATAATAAAATTCATAGCGCCGCTATATCTATCTGCTACTGCTATCCAGCTTTGTTTTATATATATATATTTCTTGTGTGCGTGTGTATGTCACTGAACTGCTCCTAAACGGCTGGACCGATTTGAATGAATTTTTTGGTATGCGTTTGGGTGGCACCCTGGATGGTTTAGATTCACAAATCAGCCCGACAGATGGCGCTGGGGTCCGCTAGTATATATATATAATATAACTGCCGATAAGTTTTGTGAGGAGACGCTGCTGGCTAGGGCTACCTTAAATAAGGCTCTGTGGCCTTAACTGTTTTAGACCCTGCCATTGTGTAAATCGAATTAAATTATGCATTCTATAGATGTAGTGACGTCACAAAAAATAGATTTTCATGTCACACGCACTTTCACCTTCATCAATACAGTATAATATCATCGTCGAAGGACTCCCCAGGGAAGAGAAGGTAACAACTGTATTCTGACCTGCCGTCACCATACGACACCACGTGTGACGTAATCAATGTACAGGTCAATATAATATAATATATAATTTAGTGTGAACCATGCCTTAGTTTTTAGTATACTATATTATTTTCTTCGTTATTTTTGTTAAGTTAGGTAACCCCATACACTTATAATGATGTACTTTTAAAAATAAATATACATATATATAAATAAATAATTTAAAAGAAAAAGAAAAGAAATAAATTGTTTAATTGTATGAAAATGTGGGTACTTTATATCATGAGGACCGTAAGGCGGCTGGACTAATTATGATGTTATCAGTGGCGTGCACAGGGTATGCATGAAGCAGGTACATGGCTAAAATGGAAAAATTCTCATCCAATACGAGTGATATAAAATAATTTGGGTATGCAGTGCTTTTGTGCATGTATGAAGTGCACGCCACTGGATGTTAATCATGTGAAACGATCGATCGAGGTTCAAGATGAATTTGTTTGTTATTCAAATGCCCAACAACTATTACTGCTAAATAAATGTTTAAAAGAATCTGTTTTTTTTTCTTATACCTTTATTCTTCATCTTTGTCAACTCATTACCGTGGCAGTACAAGCCACAGGGTTTTATCAGAATAATACTAAGGCCGCAGTCCGCCACGCTGGTCAAGTGCGGATTGGTAGACTCCACGCGCTTTTGAGGTTTCTTACGATGTTTTTCTTCAAATTTATCATCATCATTTCAACCAATTGACGTCCACTGCTGGACAATATGTCTATTTTAGCGACTCGCCTGATGTCATCTGTCCACCTCATTGGGGGCCTACGCTGCGTTTACCGGTGTGGGGTCGCCGGTTCAATCGGTTCTCCGAGCTATGGGCCCTGCCCATTGCCACTTCAGCTTTGCGACTCGCTGAGCTATGTCGGTAACTCTAGTTCTCCTACGGATCTCCTAATTTCTGATTTGATCACGTAGAAATACTCCTAGCATAGCTCTCTCCATCGCCCGCTGAGTGACTCCGAGCCTTCTTATGAGGCCCATAGTTACCATGTCTCAGATCTTCACAGTTATAGCTAGTGATATTAAATAGCTCAACCCATTTATTATTTTAAAAAATATGTCAGCCTTATTAAAAGTAATTACGAGGAGAGGTTTTTAATACAAATCTATTTTTCCTTTTCAATATAATCACCTTTAATCTGAATAAATTTATTAGATATATACGAATGAATTTTACTAAACCATCGTTAAAATATTTTTTTTTATCCTTTGCCTCGAAATGAGCGAAAATTTCCGTATTGACTTCAATGTCGTCGAAAAATTTTATTCCACTTGAGTATTCTTTTTAATTTGTTTAAAAATAATAGGTACTCAAGGTTTGGCAATTATTATTGAAAATTTCTGAATTTTCTATGCCGCTAACCGATTTAACGTACGGTACGATGTCGCATTGAAATCGAGCTAGCAGATATGTTGAGGAAAATTGTAGACTTTGCATAGGACAGGTCGTAGAAAATAAACGCCAAGATTTCGTTAATTATTATTTAATTTATTTACACTATATACAACTTATCAAATAAATTACAGAAAAATAAATAAAACTAATAGTCCGCCGCGGTATTGGCCAAATAATCTCTTCTTCCGATATTAGAGGCTTGCTTGTTTTGTACAGCTTCCAGTTTCGGGCATTCTGTAAAAAAAAAATATACAAATAATAATATATTAAGTACGAATGTACTGAGGTCCCAAAGCTTTTATCGTAGGATTTTAGTCTGCCTTCGGGACCTCGTCGGTGCGTACATATGTGAGTGCAGTATCCATACTGCTTTAATATACAACGTGTGACAGAATTACGAAATAATATTGAAGGATGCATAAGTATTTTTCATAAGCAATCACCCTGTAAAAATATTAAATCGAAAGAAGCATTTTCATTTTTTCATACAAACATTCTAAGTATTTACTTATGAGTCTTATGACAACCCTACTGAAGATAAAAGACAGACACGTGCATAGTACCTACGCCACGCGACGCGTACCTAAACGGTGGTGGAAGAGCACGATAGGAATCGTCGCAGACGGGCGTCGACCAGCGCAGGAGACAGAGCTCCAACTCTGATCTGACTCACGATCACCCGCTCGGAGGAAGATCTTCCTAAAACGCCGACGCGCCGGAACAGTTTCGTACAAGAAAAATAAATATAAATAATTAAATACTCCATACCCGTAATCCTGTGTCCGAGACCCCCACAATACGAGCAACCCTGGCCGTCTGCCGCCGGGACGTCTGGCTCCCCGATCATATCCAGAAGGAATGCAGGCACCTGGAGAGCAAAAAAACTGTATTACCTAATGCATAAAGTGTTATTTTCCACGTATTCTATCGCGTGAGAGAAAAACGAAACAGCGCCATCTAGTGACGACACAGTTTCCAAGTATGAATGAATGAATGAATACACTTTTATTGTACACCACAGAGAAAATTTACAGAGATACAAATACAACAGCACAATAAGGTATAACGTACAATTTGGCGGCCTTATCCCTAAATAGCGATCTATTCCAGGCAACCAAAAGCATACAAGAAAATGTTATAAGAAATTAGTAGGTGGTACAACAAACATTAGTAAATTGTCATAAAATAAACATAAAACATAGTACATATTAAACATAACATATTAAAGATATGTACAAAAATATAAAATATATTCCATACATATATACAAACATATGAACATACAAATACTCTACTATAAATACATAATTACAAAATAAATAAAATTAAAAGAACCCTCAAAAATACGTAGAATACGAAATAAACAAAATAGAATAAAGTGATCATTCCCATCAAAGCCCGGCCGATACAGACAAGTAGTGATCCTTCACTTGTTTCTTAAAGATGAGATTTTGTGTGAAACATCTGTGAACAGATAGTTTTACAAACGTTTGACGACCTCTCATTTCTTTTCTTAACTTTCATACTTTTTGTACCTGTTTGTTTTGGTCCTTCAAGCCGGACACCACTCACCTTTCCCTCATTTCTTACTTTTTGTACTTTACATTTATGGTCCTTCGAGCCGGATAGCACTCACCTTTTGTCCGGCCTCTGTCAGTAGATGCGCCAGGTCTCTTAGAACGCTAATGTCTGCCGCGCGCCCCAGCAGTGTTGTGGCCACCCCCTCGCCCCCCGCCCGCCCCGTACGCCCGATGCGGTGCACGTAGTTCTCTATATCCTCGGGCATATCGTAGTTTATGACATGCTGGATGTTCTCGAAGTCGAGACCTGGAGGTGAATTTTGGAGTTGATTATTACGAGGTCGCCAACGCCATCTAGTGAAAACACTGTTTCCCAGTGCTGTCACTAGATGTCGCTTTTTCGATTTCATACAAATCTTTGTTACAACGATTTGTATGGATTGTTATTTATACAACGTGTAAATGAAAACCGAGACAATACTACACAGGCTTTAGAGGAATATTATGTACTGTCTCTGAGACTTATCTGTGAAACAGAAAACCTAATAGTTTTTGAATTAACCATTGCCATAGTTTTTACTGAAAGAAATCAGATAAAGCACTAACATCACGAGCAAAATTAAAGTCACGTGACTCCTGTCATTTTATTAGGTACGCGTCGTGTAGCGTAGGTGCTATGCGCGTGTCGGTCTTTTATCTTCAATAGGGTTGTCACAAGTAAAACTTAGAATGTTTTGAATTCGTTTGTATGGATAGATAAATATGCTTCTTTTGATTTCATATTTTTACAGGGTGATTTCTTATGAAATGTACTTATGCATCCTTCAACATTATTTCGTAATTCCGTTACATGTTGTATAGTAATTAAATAATTGGCGGACAAAACTGGTGTCCTGCGATAGAGTCGTAGTTCGTTTTTGCTTGTGTTACATTACAGAGTAGTAACAAGTAGAGAGTCTATTTAAAGTATTGAATTTATAATATATCGCGAACTATCTAATAATTTTAAATGACATTGTGAGATGGTGATAACAAAAAATCGGTTGTCTGTAACGTCGGTTTACGGACGATAGTTGAACGTGACAACGCCATAAGTAAATACTGATTGCAATTGCAATGGTTGCAATTTTTAAAAGAAAATTTTAATTTTATTTGTTTGATAGATATTTTGTATGGATAAAGAGAAGTAGGTAAATGGAAATCACAATTGAATTGATCAAGTTACATTTATTTGTATGCATAAATACAATTATGTAAATTTATTATCACAATTGACACCACATTCATTCACTCCACTTCTTACTTGACGAAAACATGTAAATGTATTATTGTATAGCAGCTGTCCACGCGGACGCAAGTAGGAGAGAGACAGATGTCGAACGTGGAGGCCGATTATGCCTCTGTCGCTCGTTCCAACGCCTCAAAGCGAGGTAACGCCGCATACGTCATGTTTTTTCGTGCGTGCAGCCGGCTCCATCGAATGATAAGACGTTTTCACGTCAAAAAGCACCCGGCTAAGTTTGTTGCGGGCTTCTTCTTAGACCAGGACGCGTTTGGTACCCTCGTAGCTTTAGTTTTAAGTTTAGGAATGTGGTTATCGCCATCATCTCACTACCGTGTAATTCTTTTGTACGCATCAATAGTGCCACCTATGGGCCTACATGAATAAAGATATTTTTGACTTTGACTTTATCGAGTTAAAAAAAGTACCTTTGCTGGCTACATCTGTAGCTACCAGAACATCTTTCTCCCCTCTTCGGAACGCCTCAACGGCGCGGGATCTCTCTTCCTGGTCCTTGCCACCGTGGATGGCCACTGCTTCGACACCTTTGGAAAGACGATACATAATACAAATTCTGATGATAACCAAAACCAAATAAAAAAATAAAAAGTTGAAGTTATATTTCTTTTGGCGCGATGGAGAGTGAATTTTTTACGATGCGCGCGCACACCGTCACCTGAATTCTACATCGTAAAGTTAGTTCTAGGTGTCATGAAAATCGATAACTATGTTCAAGTTGTATATTCTAGCAATTTTATATTTAGAACACATCTGTAGTGTTTCGTAACAGTACAAACAGTGTTAATAAATAAATATTGTTACGTTAATAAAACCTTTTTTATTAAAATAAAATCTTTTTGATTAATTTTAATATTTATCGTTGATCACTTCTGCATTTTAGTTATTTCTTGGTCCATACGCCAAAGAAGTATAACTTCTAACGCGTGTACATAAGTACACACACTCTTTTTTTTTTTTAAGTGAAACTTCTTTAGAATCGTTGTGATTTCAAACCGGATGCAACGGAAAAAAACGACAGGTAAGAGACACAAATACAAACATATCTAGGATTCAGCAGGCGAGAGAATGAGATAGAACACATGTGTTTAATGTATATGTTTGATTGTTGATGAATTTTTATTTGTGTCATTATATTCATCTCCTTGATAAATAAATTTTAAAATTATGCCAAAAACTAAAGTTAACAAAAAAAACCGCGCACGCAATGCACTACGGAGTTATATTGTATTGCTTTGTGTTATAATAATTATTGAAGGGAAATTAGAACCGTTGGGATTTTAAACTCGATGTAACGCAATGAAGAAAGTGACAGATTTATAGACGACACATGTATGGGAGGGAATAAGATAGAATACATTACACATTTTATAAATTGTTAATTCCTCAAAGTGTAGGTAAAAACACTAATAAAAATTATAAAAATTACACATTTTGTTTCGTATTTAAGTTACCAAGGAAACCGAATAATATCTAGATAAAGAAACAAACACATAAATGTATATGACAGAGTGAGATAGAAAACATTGTACATTTTTTTAACAATTTTAGTTACCATGGAAACTATATAAAAAACCTTACATTTATCCCAATAGTTCTGATACTCTACATCCGCCTCAATCTCTCGTCGACTACTTTTCAGAAGTTAAACTTCCGCCGTGTGTGAATAAATTGCACAGTTTTTTTTTTTTTTCGGATTGTGTGTAGCTGAATAACCCTAAGGATTTTAAAAGCGTAACGCGGGTTTGTTGGCGTGCCTCGGAATGGGGCTCTGCCAGGAAGAGTTTGAGACCTAGGGCCCGAAGAAGCGAATGGATCATCGGTCTGAGGGTGCCTCATGAGGCCGAACCTCGGCTCAGGCGAGGATCGGAGTGACGGGGTTCCGGACGGTGATTAGTCCGCACGCCTCCGCCCGCATGTAGGAACTCTCAGGCATGCAGGTTTCCTCACAACGTTTTTCTTCACCTTAAAAGTGAATGTATTTCAATTGATCTTAATCTAAATAGTATAGTATAATAAATAAAAATAAATAAAAAAAATAAAAAAGCCTCTTATTAGTCCTTGATTGAAAATGTAAATAAAACATTATAAATATAAAAATAGATGCTTCTTACACACCAAAAAAATTTTATTTTTAATGAGTTGTAGAATTACTGATGTCACTGTTGTTCCATAAACTTTTTTTTTTTAAACTCACCTTTCAACAGCAAGTATTCGTGTATAGCATCTACATGTTGCTTCCTCTCTGCAAACACCAGCACTGGTGGCGGGGTCTTCTGCAGGCACTGCAGAAGATGTACCGTCCTGGCTTCCGCCTGCACCAGTTCCAACTCCTGGCGGACGTTCAAGGAGGCCGCGCCAGCCCGACCCACGTTCACTGTCACCGGCTTCACTAACGCTGACCTGGTGGAGAATTTATACCGCTGGTAAATTGTCGAAGGTCACTTTAACGTTAATTATAACAGACAAACAAACACGGACGTAATGATGTGCTAGTTTTCATTGTAAATATAAATACTACTTATTCTCAGATCATGAATTTAATACCCATTTTGAACTTATAAGTTTATCTAAATCAGGCCACCTTTTTATTTATCTTTTCACGTTAACTACTTACAGCGGAGTAAGGGAAGATGATCCTGGAATATTCCTTAATGCATACTTCTTTTATCATCAGTCAGCTTTAGTGCCCTATCTCTGCTCCTCATCTGGCGAAGTTCTGTAACTCTCCCGGCATGGTAAAACCGAATAGTCTATCTCTGTCTTGTTAGAGTTAGTTGGTCTTTATAATTTCCTGGAAACACACGTACTCTCCTGTCCTATTTCTGTCCCTGTCTGCGTCTCGTGTCCTGGCAATGTTCTGCAACTTCTGAGATATGTTTTCGCTGAATAGCGTTTATTTCTGGCACGCGAAGTAAGAGAAGACGATTCTTATATATTCCTCAAAGAATACGTCTATCACTCAGTCAGCTTTAGTGCCCTATCTCTGCTCCTCATCTGGCGAAGTTCTGTAACCCTCTCGGTATGGTAAAACTGAAAAGCGTCTATCTATGTGTAGAGATAGTCTTTATTATTTCCTGGAAACACACGTACATCACTATCCTTTCCTGTCTGCGTCTCGTTAGAGAAGATGGTCCTCGAAGCATATGAAGTATATTCCTCGAAGCATATGTCTATCACTCAGGCAGCTGCAATACTCTCTTACTGTCCGTCATCTGAGGATGTTAGGGAACTACCTTAGCATGTTGGTGTCAAATATTACTTGTCACTGTCTCTTAACAGAAGATTGTTCTGACATCTTTCTTGAAGCATATGTCCATCTCTCAGTCAGCTGAAATGTTCTACTACTGTCCCTACCCTGGCAAGATTACGCAACTTCCGAGGTATGTTTTCGCTGAATAGCGTTTATTTTGACAAGCGAAGTAAGAGCTCCAGACATATTCTTCAAATCATACGTCTATCAATCAGTCAGCTTTAATGCTCCTCACCTGACAACAGTTCTGGATCTTCCTCGGCATGGTGGCACTGAACAGCTGCGTCTGTCTCTATCCCGCGAAGTAACAAAAGATGATGCTGACATATTCCTCGAAACAAACGTCTATTACTCAGTCAGCTTTAATGCTCCATCTCTGTTCCTCACCTGGCGAAGTTCTGGATCTTCCTCGGCATGGTGGCACTTAATAGCAGCGTCTGTCTCTGTCTAGCGAAGTAACCGACGATGTTCCTGACATATTACTCGAAGCAAACGTCTATTACTCAGTCAGCTTTAATGCTCCATCTCTGTTCCTCACCTGGCGAAGTTCTGGATTTTCCTCGGCATGGTGGCACTTAAAAGCAGCGTCTGTCTCTGACCCGCGAAGTAACAGAAGATGTTCCTGACATATTACTCGAAGCAAACGTCTATTACTCAGTCAGCTTTAATGCTCCATCTCTGTTCCTCACCTGGCGAAGTTCTGGATCTTCCTCGGCATGGTGGCACTTAATAGCAGCGTCTGTCTCTGTCTAGCGAAGTAACCGACGATGTTCCTGACATATTACTCGAAGCAAACGTCTATTACTCAGTCAGCTTTAATGCTCCATCTCTGTTCCTCACCTGGCGAAGTTCTGGATCTTCCTCGGCATGGTGGCACTTAATAGCAGCGTCTGTCTCTGTCTAGCGAAGTAACCGAAGATGTTCCTGACATATTACTCGAAGCAAACGTCTATTACTCAGTCAGCTTTAATGCTCCATCTCTGTTCCTCACCTGGCGAAGTTCTGGATCTTCCTCGGCATGGTGGCACTTAATAGCAGCGTCTGTCTCTGTCTAGCGAAGTAACCGAAGATGTTCCTGACATATTACTCGAAGCAAACGTCTATTACTCAGTCAGCTTTAATGCTCCATCTCTGTTCCTCACCTGGCGAAGTTCTGGATCTTCCTCGGCATGGTGGCACTTAAAGCAGCGTCTGTCTCTGTCTAGCGAAGTAACCAAAGATGTTCCTGACATATTACTGGAAGCAAACGTCTATTACTCAGTCAGCTTTAATGCTCCATCTCTGTTCCTCACCTGGCGAAGTTCTGTATCTTCCTCGGCATGGTCGCGCTGAACAGCAGCGTTTGTCTCTGTCCCGCGAAGTAAGAGAAGATGGTCCTGACGTCCTCTTCGAAGCCCATGTCTATCATCCGGTCCGCTTCGTCCATGCACAGGTAGCGGCATACGTTGAGACGTACCTGGAGTGAATGATTGAGTGAGCGAAGACACTCTTATTGTTTTTTTTTATTAACGATTAGCGACCAGCGCTTGACGACAATCATGCCAGTGAGAAAGCAATGATGAGGTCTAGGTTGGAGCACGCTTGCCTAGAAAAAGCCTATTCGATCTTGCCTTGAAGGTACTCAAGTTAAACGTGGCAGGAAACACAGTTGCCGGTAGGGCGTTCCACATCCTAACAGATACGTGGATAAAAAAAGTTTCGACCGTGTTGTTGGAATATCAACCATATAAGGATGCCACGTGCCGCTGTTCTGTGGTACACCAAAGACAGTGCAAAGTAGAACGAAACAGATAAGATACGCCGTATGGTGGCGATCTCCACTTTAACAAACTAGATGGCCCGACAAAAATCTATATCGCGCTATCGAAGTTTTCAAACATGAGCGTCATATACAACGTGTAACGGAATTACGAAATACTGTTGAAGGATGCTTGGTAAATTTCATAAGGAATCACCCTGTAAAAATATTAAATCGAAAGAAAATAGGCTTCTTTACAAACAAATTCAAAACGTTCTAAGTGGCAACCCTATTGATGATAAAAGACCGTCACGCGCAAAGTACCTACGCTACGCGACGTGTAGCGATAAAAGCGTATTTTTAATAAATAAAACCCGAAAAAAATACCTTTTTTTTTTTTTTTTTTTTTTAATTATATAGACAAGTGCTTGACTGCAATCACACCTGATGGTAAATGATGATGCAGCCTAAGATGAAGCGCGCTTGCCTAGAAGATGCCTATTCACTCTTGATTTGAAGGTACCCAGATTATAGGTATCAGGGAAGACGGAAGATGGGAGGGCATTCCAGACCTACAGAAAATCTCTATTTTTTGGAATGTGAAAAATATATCAAATTAAGAGTAGTTAAGACATAAGTCACATTAAAAAAAATGGCTATATTTAATATTTTTTTAAACCTGGGGAGGTTCTCCGATTCAAGTATTTCTTGAAGCCTCACCATTTTCTTGTCCAGCATATCCATGAGCCTTCCTGGAGTAGCGACCATGATGTGAACACCTCTTTGTACCACCTCCATACATTCAGATACAGCCACACCTGTTTAAAATTATAATTTAAAGTATGAAAGTATTCTAAGAATCCGAAGTGATATCGGTTACCAATATTCAAACGCACGATGTACAGTGAATAAATAATATTATATCTGAATAGAAAAAGTAATGCGCCAAATTAAGCAAATAAGAGTGTTCTAACTTCACTGATTTATTTCAGTTTGCCCCTTTAACCGGTGAAGTAAATTAAAAAAAAATCGAGTTATTCGACTTCGTTTACTTCAAAGTTCACCAGTTTTCACTAGTTTTTACCAGTTTTAACCAGTTTTGGGGCATTAGCGCACAAATGGAAATAATATCCAAAGAACATTAATATCTTTATATATATATTTCTTGTGTGCGTGTGTATGTCACTGAACTCCTCCTAAACGGCTGGACCGATTTGAATGAACTTTTTGGTATGCGTTTGGGTGGCACCCTGGATGGTTTAGATTCACAAATCAGCCCGACAGATGGCGCTGGGGTCCGCTAGTATATGTATAATAATGTACGGGGGAAAACTTTCCCATTCCATGTTCCCCAGATTAAGCAGGTGAACACGTTAATTATATCCCCTGTCAGGGGATTTAATCAGAGGATATAATTTTTGTCTTTTGCCCCGCTGCCCATGCTAGCCGTGCCGGTGACTTCGCTTACCTCCAATAGCTAGACAGCTTCTTATCTCCGGGTTGCCCGCCATCTTTAAGTGTTTGACGAAGTGCAAGATGATGTCGTGTGTCTGCTTGGCGAGTTCTCTTGATGGACAGATTATGAGGCCGTAGGGTCCTTCATTCCTATAGATAAACAAACATTGGTGCGGATTCTGGTGGATTCAACTCTCTATGATAAACAAAATTGGTGGATCTAAAAGTTTATTTTTTTGGCGACCTACCTGGCGCAACTGTGAGCGCTGGGAAATTAAGTGGGAGGTCCCGGATTCGATTACCGGTGAGGGCAATTCGGGTATTTATAATTTCTGAATTTTCTCTGGCTTTGGCCTTGGCTAGTCACCACCCTACCGACAAAGACGTGCTAGCGTAGTGACGCTAAGCGATTTAGTGTTCCGGTGCGATGACGCGTGGAAACTAATTAGGGTTATGACTACCGTAACAGGTTAACCCGCTACCATCTAAGACGGCATAATCACTTACCACCAGGTGAGATTGCAGTCAAGGGCTAAATGTAGTGGAATAAAAAAATAAAAAAAGTTGTATTATAGAAGCGGTGATAGGCAATCGGGTAACTCTTCGGCTTTTCTCTATTGGAGATTGAGTGCACAAACCACTGATCTTTAGGAGTTATGTGCGTTTTTAATTTAAGCAATTTAAATATCTTTCGCTTCAACGGCGACGGAGGAAATGGTGAGGAAACCCGCATGCCTGAGAGATCTTGATAATGTTCTTAATGGAGTGTCGAGTCCACCAATCCGCACTGGGCCAGCGTGGTGAACTACGACCTTAACCCATGCTCATTGTTGGAGGAGACTCTACCCGATTATTATAACAAAATGTAAATTAACTTAATAGTTAAACTACTTGGACAGCCGATTGGCGCAGTGGGCAGCGAGCCTGCTTTCTGAGTCCATGGACGTGGGTTCGATTCCCACAAATGAAAAATGTTTGTGTGATGAACATGAATTTCAGTGTCTGGTTTTTAACTGTATTTTTTAAGTATTTATGTATATGATTCATAAAAAAATATTCATCAGTCATCTTAGTACCAATAACACAAGCGACGCTCACTTTGTGACTAGATGGCGATGTGTGTATTGTCGTATTATATTTATATGTATTTTTATTTATAAAATATACAACGTGAAACCGAATTACGAAATACTATTGAAGGATGCATAAGTATACTTCATAAGAAATCACCCTGTAAAATATGAAATCAAAAGAAGCATATTTAATTTTCCATACAAACGAATTCAAAACATACTAGTGTTTGACAACCCTAACGTTTACACATTTCTTATGTAATTTAAGCATCAAAAGTGCCATCTATGGGCCTACTTGAATTATATGATATGATATTATGACTTTGGCTTTGATTTAGATAAACAAATATTATTTAATTTATTTATTTCTTTCTTAAAGGAACACCAACAGCTTGTTTACAAATGCATATTAACGGAAATTTACAAATATTTTGTTTCTAATCTGTCTTTGGGGCTAGATGGCGATGTGTGTATTGCCGTAATATATTTATCAATTTAAATAACTTACCGAATAAACGGCATTTTGACTTCTTGCTCTAAACAGAACACTATGATTGGCAGAGTGAACACAAGGGTTTTACCCGAGCCAGTGAACGCTATGCCAATCATATCTCTGCCACTGAGCACGGCTGGTATACCCTGGACCTGGATGGGTGTTGGCTTTTTTATGCCTTTAGCTTCCAGACCCTGAAGGATACCTGGAGCAAGAAAATTTGTATTATAAATAACAATATTGATCTAATATGTCGAAGGCCGAATGATTTCAAACGTGCTATACTTTCAATTCACCAGTTTTTACCAGTTTTCACCAGTTTTCACAAGTTTTGACCAGTTTTTACAAGTTTTTACAAGTTTTTACTAGTTTTTACAAGTTTTTACCAGTTTTAACCAGTTCTCGCCAGTTACTACTTCACCAATTTAAGTCAAATATGACCTTGTTTATTTTCATACGGTTGTAAGGTTTAAATCAAATGCACTATATTGAACACCACATTACAAACCATTAAAAAAACAAATGTGCGTTTTAAGTACATACTCGTACGTATGTATCACATAAGAGTCTTCCCGATTATTATAACGATGAAATCAACTTAATAGTTAAACTACTTTGACGGCCGATTGGCGCAGTGGGCAGCGAGCCTGCTTCCTGAGTCCAAGGCCATACATACATACATACACAAATTACTTTTAAAACTAAATCACATCTAAATACACGAAATAGGCATAAATTAAGATTACCCAAGACTAAAAGTAAGTATGGCAGTAAAACTATATACCCAAAGAGATTTTTTGCGAGAAATCTTTTAAATCATTTAAAAACAAGTTATACAAGCATTGTTTAAATTTTTTATAAACTTGCCACCTTTTGTATTTTTGTTTTTGTTTTGTTTTTGTATCACACTAAACTAGATAATATATTACCACTTCTTTATGTTAATTTTTAATTTCTCATTAAGTGAAACTGCTTCTTTTGATAAAAAATGTCTTTAAACCTAAACCTATAGGTAAAAAATAGGTAAATAACAATATTGATCTATTATGTCAAAGGCCGAATGATTTCAAACGTGCGATACTTTCAAGTTCACCAGTTTTCACCAGTTTTTTACCAGTTTTCGCAAGTTTTTACCAGTTTTTACTAGTTTTTACCAGTTTTTACTAGTTTTTACCAGTTTTTACTAGTTTTCACCAGATTTTACCAGTATTCAACAGTTTTTACAAGTTTTCACCAGTTTTTACAAGTTTTCACCAGTTTTTACCCGTTTTTACCACTTTTTACAAGTTTTTACCAGTTTTAACCAGTTTCAGAAAACGAAAACGTTATCGTATACGGCAACGAAAACGTCATCGTATACGAAAATAAAAACGAAAACATCGTATACAAACACAAAAACGAAGAGGAAAACGTCATCGTATACAAAAAAGAAAACATCATCGATTACGTAAACGAAAACAAAAACGTCATCGTATACAAAAATAAAAACGAAAACGCTATCGAATACGAAAATAAAAACGAAAACGTCATCGTATACGTAAACGAAAACGAAAAGGATAACGTCACCGTATACGAAAACGAAAACGTAAACCTAACCTTGCCACCTTTTGTATTTTTGTTTTTGTATCACACTAAACTAGATAATATATTACCACTTCTTTATGTTAATTTTTAATTTCTCATTAAGTGAAACTGTTTCTTTTGAGAATAAATGTCTTTAAACCTAAACCTATAGGTAAAAAATAGGTAAATAACAATATTGATCTATTATGTCAGAGGCCGAATGATTTCAAACGTGCGATACATTCAAGTTCACCAGTTTACACCAGTTTTTACTAGTTTTCACCAGTTTTTACCAGTGTTTACCAGTTTTCACCAGTTTTTACCAGTTTTTACAAGTTTTTACCATTTTTACCAGTTTTAACCAGTTTTTACAAGTTTTTACCAGTTTTCACCAGTTTTAACCAGTTTTCACCAGTTTTAACCAGTTTTTACAAGTTTTTACCAGTTTTAACTAGTTCTCGCCAGTTACTACTTCACCAATTTAAGTCAAATATGACCTTGTTTATTTTCATACGGTTGTAAGGTTCAAATCAAATGCACTATATTGAACACCAAATTACAAACCATTAAAAAACATATGTGCGTTTTAAGTACATACTCGTACGTATGAACCGAATACGAAAAACGTCATCGTATACAAAAATAAAAACGAAAACGTTATCGTATACGGCAACGAAAACGTCATCGTATACGAAAATAAAAACGAAAACGCTGTCGAATACGAAAATAAAAACGAAAACGCTATCGAATACGAAAATAAAAACGAAAACGTCATCGTATACGTAACGAAAACGTCATCGTAAACGAAAACGAAAACGTAAACGTCTTCGAATACGAAAACGAAAAAGTTATCGTATACAAAAACGAAAACATCTTCAAATACGAAAACGAAAACAAAAACGTCATCGTATACAAAAATAAAAACGAAAACGCTATCGAATACGAAAATAAAAACCGAAAACGTCATCGTATACGAAAATGAAAACGTAAATGTCTTCGAATACGAAAACGAAAACAAAAACGTCATCGTATACGTAAACGAAAACGAAAACAAAAACGTCATCGTATACGTAAACGAAAACGAAAAGGAAAACGTCATCGTATACAAAAACGAAAACATCATCGATTACATAAACGAAAACAAAAACGTCATCGTATACAAAAATAAAAAACTTTATCGTATACGGCAACGAAAACGTCATCGTATACGAAAATAAAAACGAAAACGTCATCGTATACAAACACAAAAACGAAAAGGAAAACGTCATCGTATACAAAAAAGAAAACGAAAACGCTATCGAATACGAAATTAAAAACGAAAACGTCATCGTATACGTAAAAGAAAACGAAAAGGAAAACGTCATCGTATACAAAAACGAAAACATTATCGATTACGTAAATGAAAACAAAAACGTCATCGTATACAAAAATAAAAACGAAAACGCTATCGAATACGAAAATAAAAACGGAAACGAAAAGGAAACCGTCATCGTATACGAAAACGAAAACGTAAACGTCTTCGAATACGAAAACGAAAAAGTTATCGTATACAAAAACGAAAACATCATCAAATACGTAAACGAAAACAAAAACGTCATCGTATACAAAATAAAAACGAAAACGTTATCGAATACGAAAATAAAAACGAAAACGTCATCGTATACGTATACGAAAACGAAAAGGAATACGTCATCGTATACCAAAACGAAAACGTTATCGTATACGGCAACGAAAACGTCATCGTATACGAAAATAAAAACGAAAACGCTATCGAATACGAAAATAAAAACGAAAACGTCATGGTATATAAAAATAAAAACGAAAACGTTATCGAATACGAAAATAAAAACGAAAACGTCATCGTATACGTAAACGAATAGGAAAACGTCATCGTATACAAAACGAAAACATCATCAATTACGTAAACGAAAACAAAAACGTCATCGTATACAAAAATAAAAACGAAAACGCTATCGAATACGAAAATAAAATCTAAAACGTCATCGTATACGTAAACGAAAACGAAAAGGAAAACGTCATCGTATACAAAAATAAAAACGAAAACGTCATCGTATACGTAAACGAAAACGAAAAGGAAAACGTCATCGTATACGTAAACGAAAACGAAAAGGAAAACGTCATCGTATACGAAAACGAAAACGTAAACCGAACCTTGCCACCTTTTGTATTTTTGTTTTTGTATCACACAAAACGACATATATTGCCACTTCTTTGTGTTAATTTTTAATTTCTCATTAAGTGAAACTGTTTCTTTTGAGAATAAATGTCTTTAAACCTAAACGCGATACTTTCAAGTTCTCCAGTTTTCACCAGTTTTCGCAAGTTTTTACCAGTTTAAACCAGTTTTTACTAGTTTTTACCAGTTTTTACTAGTTTTCACCAGTTTTAACCAGTTTTTACTAGTTTTTACCGGTTTTTACCAGTTTTTACAAGTTTTTACCAGTTTTAACCAGTTCTCGCCAGTTACTACTTCACCAATTTAAGTCAAATATGACCTTGTTTATTTTCATACGGTTGTAAGGTTCAAATCAAATGCACTATATTGAACACCACATTACAAACCATTAAAAAACATATGTGCGTTTTAAGTACACACTCGTTCGTATGTATCACATAAGAGTCTTCCCGATTATTATAACGATGAAATCAACTTAATAGTTAAACTACTTTGACGGCCGATTGGCGCAGTGGGCAGCGAGCCTGCTTTCTGAGTCCAAGGCCATACATACATACACAAATTACTTTTAAAACTAAATCACATCTAAATACACGAAATACGTACGTAAAAATAAAAACGAAAACGTTATCGAATACGAAAATAAAAACAAAAAACGTAAACATCTTCGAATACGAAAAAGAAAACGAATACGTCATCGTATACGTAAACGAAAACGAAAAGGAAAACGTCATCGTATACGAAAACGAAAACGTAAACGTCTTCGAATACGAAAACGAAAAAGTTATCGTATACAAAAACGAAAACATCATCGAATACGTAAACGAAAACAAAAACGTCATCGTATACAAAAATAAAAACGACAACGTTATCGAATACGAAAATAATAACGAAAACGTCATCGTATACGTAAACGAAAACGAAAAGGAAAACGTCACCGTACACGAAAACAAAAACGTCATCGAATAAAAAAAAGAAAACGTTATCGTATATGAAAACGAAAACGTAAACGTCTTCGAATACGAAAACGAAAACGTTATCGTATACAAAAACGAAAACATCATCGTATACGAAAATAAAAACGAAAACGCCTTCGAACACGAAAATAAAAACGAAAACGTCATCGTATACAAAAATAAAAACGAAAACGTCATCGTAAACGAAAACGAAAACGTAAACGTCTTCGAATACGAAAACGAAAAAGTTATCGTATACAAAAACGAAAACATCATCGAATACGTAAATTAAAACAAAAACGTCATCGTATACAAAAATAAAAACGAAAACGCTATCGAATACGAAAATAAAAACGAAAACGTCATCGTATACGTAAACGAAAACGAAAAGGAAAACGTCATCGTATACGAAAACGAAAACGTAAACGTCTTCGAATACGAAAACGAAAAAGTTATCGTATACAAAAACGAAAACATCATCGAATACGTAAACGAAAACAAAAACGTCATCGTATACAAAAATAAAAACGAAAACGCTATCGAATACGAAAATAAAAACGAAAACTTCATCGTATACGTAAACGAAAACGAAAAGGAAAACGTCATCGTATACGAAAACGAAAACGTAAACCTAACCTTGCCACCTTTTGTATTTTTGTTTTTGTATCACACTAAACTAGATAATATATTACCACTTCTTTATGTTAATTTTTAATTTCTCATTAAGTGAAACTGTTTCTTTTGAGAATAAATGTCTTTAAACCTAAACCTATAGGTAAAAAATAGGTAAATAATAATAGATCAATACTGATCTATTATGTCAAAGGCCGAATGATTTCAAACGTGCGATACTTTCAAGTTCACCAGTTTTCGCAAGTTTATACCAGTTTTCACCAGTTTTTACTAGTTATTACCAGTTTTCACCAATTTTTACCAGTTTTCACCAGTTTTTACAAGTTTTCACCAGTTTTTACAAGTTTTCACCAGTTTTAACCAGTTTTTACAAGTTTTCACCAGTTTTTACAAGTTTTGACAAGTTTCTACCAGTTTTAACTAGTTCTCGCCAGTTACTACTTCACCAATTTAAGTCAAATATGACCTTGTTTATTTTCATACGGTTGTAAGGTTCAAATCAAATGCACTATATTGAACACCACATTACAAACCATTAAAAAACATATGTGCGTTTTAAGTACACACTCGTACGTATGTATCACATAAGAGTCTTCCCGATTATTATTACGATGAAATCAACTTAATAGTTAAACTACTTTGACGGCCGATTGGCACAGTGGGCAGCGAGCCTGCTTTCTGAGTCGAAGGCCATACATACATACACAAATTACTTTTAAAACTAAATCACTTCTAAATACACGAAATACGTACGTAAAAAAAAACGAAAACGTTATCGAATACGAAAATAAAAACAAAAAACGTAAACATCTTCGAATACGAAGACGAAAACAAAAACGTCATCGTAAACGAAAACGAAAACGTAAACGTCTTCGAATACGAAAACGAAAAAGTTATCGTATACAAAAACGAAAACATCATCGAATACGTAAATTGAAACAAAAACGTCATCGTATACAAAAATAAAAACGAAAACGCTATCGAATACGAAAATAAAAACGAAAACGTCATCGTATGTATACGTAAACAAAAACGAAAAGGAAAACGTCATCGTATACGAAAACGAAAACGTAAACGTCTTCGAATACGAAAACGAAAAAGTAATCGTATACAAAAACGAAAACATCATCGAATACGTAAACGAAAACAAAAACGTCATCGTATACAAAAATAAAAACGAAAACGCTATCGAATACGAAAATAAAAAAGAAAACGTCATCGTATACGTAAACGAAAACGAAAAGGAAAACGTCATCGTATACGAAAACGAAAACGTAAACCTAACCTTGCCACCTTTTGTATTTTTGTTTTTGTATCACACTAAACTAGATAATATATTACCACTTCTTTATGTTAATTTTTAATTTCTTATTAAGTGAAACTGTTTCTTTTGAGAATAAATGTCTTTTAAACTAAACCTATAGGTAAAAAATAGGTAAATAATAATGGATCAATACTGATCTATTATGTCAAAGGCCGAATGATTTCAAACGTGCGATACTTTCAAGTTCACCAGTTTTCACCAGTTTTCGCATGTTTATACCAGTTTTCACCAGTTTTTACTAGTTTTTACCAATTTTTACCAGTTTTCACCAATTTTTACAAGTTTTCACCAGTTTTTACAAGTTTTTACAAGTTTTTACCAGTTTTTACCAGTTTTTACAAGTTTTTACCAGTTTTAACCAGTTCTCGCCAGTTACTACTTCACCAATTTAAGTCAAATATGACCTTGTTTATTTTCATACGGTTGTAAGGTTCAAATCAAATGCACTATATTGAACACCACATTACAAACCATTAAAAAACATATGTGCGTTTTAAGTACATACTTGTACGTATGTATCACATAAGAGTCTTCC
This sequence comes from Pararge aegeria, assembly GCF_905163445.1. Classification (NCBI taxonomy): domain Eukaryota; kingdom Metazoa; phylum Arthropoda; class Insecta; order Lepidoptera; family Nymphalidae; genus Pararge; species Pararge aegeria. The sequence continues at coordinate 5,230,994 of NC_053206.1, read as the reverse complement.
CGATTATTATAACGATGAAATCAACTTAATAGTTAACCTACTTTGACGGCCGATTGGCACAGTGGGCAGCGAGCCTGCTTTCTGAGTCGAAGGCCATATACATACATACACAAATTACTTTTAAAACTAAATCACATCTAAATACACGAAATACGTACGTAAAAATCAAAACGAAAACGTTATCGAATACGAAAATAAAAACAAAAAACGTAAACCTCTTCGAATACGAAAACGAAAACAAAAACGTCATCGTATACGTAAACGAAAACGAAAAGGAAAACGTCATCGTATACGAAAACGAAAACGTAAACGTCTTGGAATACGAAAACGAAAACGTTATCGTATACCAAAACGAAAACGTCATCGTTTACGAAAATAAAAACGAAAACGCTATCGGACACGAAAATAAAAACGAAAACGTCATCGTATACAAAAATAAAAACGAAAACGTTATCGAATACGAAAATAAAAACGAAAACGTAATCGTATACGTAAACGAAAAGGAAAACGTCATCGTATACGAAAACGAAAAAGTAAACGTCATCGAATACGAAAACAAAAAAGTTATCGTATAAAAAACGAAAACATCATCGAATACGTAAACGAAAACAAAAACGTCATCGTATACAAAAATAAAAACGAAAACGTTATCAAATACGAAAATAAAAACGAAAACGTTATCGTATACGGCAACGAAAACGTCATCGTATACGAAAATAAAAACGAAAACGCTATCGAATACGAAAATAAAAACGAAAACGCTATCGAATACGAAAACGAAAACGTAAACGTCTTCGAATACGAAAACGAAAAAGTTATCGTATACAAAAACGAAAACATCATCGAATACGTAAATTAAAACAAAAACGTCATCGTATACAAAAATAAAAACGAAAACGCTATCGAATACGAAAATAAAAACGAAAACGTCATCGTATACGTAAACGAAAACGAAAAGGAAAACGTCATCGTATACGAAAACGAAAACGTCTTCGAATACGAAAACGAAAAAGTTATCGTATACAAAAACGAAAACATCATCGAATACGTAAACGAAAACAAAAACGTCATCGTATACAAAAATAAAAACGAAAACGCTATCGAATACGAAAATAAAAACGAAACTTCATCGTATACGTAAACGAAAACGAAAAGGAAAACGTCATCGTATACGAAAACGAAAACGTAAACCTAACCTTGCCACCTTTTGTATTTTTGTTTTTGTATCACACTAAACTAGATAATATATTACCACTTCTTTATGTTAATTTTTAATTTCTCATTAAGTGAAACTGTTTCTTTTGAGAATAAATGTCTAAAACTAAACCTATAGGTAAAAAATAGGTAAATATTTATTACAAAGCTTCTCTTAATTCGACAATAAATAAATACTTTTGAAATGAAATGAAATTAAGTATGAAGAATAATAATGAAGAATGTAGTATGGGATTTGGTTTCACATAGTACTTATAAGTTGCCTTCTTGGAATTTATCTCATTTTGAAGGGTTTAATAATTAGAATACAATACCAAAAACATTAAAACTCTAGTTCGCCGGATTTCAGAGTTACATGCAAATTAAGTTCGTGAATTAAGGTTATTTTTTTTTTCAATTTCACTTTTGAGCGATAAGGCCACCATTGTACCTTTTCTCCTTTTTTTTTCTAATGCTTGTTCTTTTATTTTTTTATTTGGTGTACAATAAAGTGTATTTCATTCATACATTTTTTTTATGCATAGCCTTCTGGATAGACAGCGGTCATTGACCTTGCGCCCTATTTAAATTCAACGAATCAATCTATTTGGTCACCTAATATTGCTTTCTAACGAAATAAACAAAATTGAAGCGTCTGTTTGTATACTCAGAGCAGCTTTATTTTTTATTGCACTACGAGTGAGCCCTTGACTGCAATCTCGCCTTCTGGTGAGCGATGACGCAGTCTAAGATGGTAGCGGGCTAACCTGTTAGGGGCAGTTATATTTAACTCATATCCGTAATCGGTTATTCAGTAGACGAATATCTAAAATTAAAGGTGTAAATTATTTCCTAAGCAATTGTGGTTAATGTTATCGTATTATATGTATAAGGCAGTTGTCCCACCAACGACGAGAAAACGACTAACTATCGGCTATTTTCTCGCTCAAGAAACGTACAATAGATATACTTTCCGTGTGAACAAAAGAGATGCATATACAAACAGTTGATCGCTGACTGTTCACACTGCCGGCGACCACTCGCTTCACTAGTTTGTCGCCGAGCGACAAGAGCGATGAAAGATAACACTCGCCAAGCGATTAGAGCTCACGCCGAGAGAGCAACCAGTGGTCATTTCTCTACAGTGCGTATCTGAAAGTACATGTTTTTTTTTATTTAATATGAATATCGAAAATTCATTTGAATTATCATTGTTATCTAGTTCAGACGACGATGATGATGAATTCTATGATAGGATTTGAGAGTATATATACTATGAGCGAGTGATGCGAGTAATCGTCACTCACTCGCACACTCGCTTATAGCCGAGCTACACAAATATCGGAACTACGCACTCGCTCCCCGCGTCTCGCTAACTCGTTTCTAGTTCTAGCTCTACTCGTTACTCGTTAATCGTTGCCGGTGAGACGAGTGCCTTACTAAGTTGTGGAAACTTCATTGGCTTATGTGATATAAACATACGGCATTACTTATGTGTGTAATAGTACTGTTTGTTTCCATTGAAAAGCTAATGAATAAATAAAAAATAAATTGTGTTTCTAGGTTTATATTTTGGTTAACTTTACATTATTCAATTTAAAGTTGACATTGTTATTTAATTTCACAGTTTTGATACTTTAATTTTCTGACATTTAGTATAAAATTGAAAAATTGTTTTATTATTAAGGTGTTATTATAATTTGCATGCTATAGAATGGCAGATTGTAGATTGTTATGTTTTATTATAAGATCAATGGTTACCCTGCAATCACGCAAAAACGATTTGAACTTGCTATGCACCATCGTATCGGAACGCTAAATCGCTTAGCGGCACGTCTTTATCTGAATTCAAAATTTTAAAATTCATTTATTTCAAGTAGGCCTAATACAAGCACTTTTGAAACGTCAAGTCTGTCCGTGTGTAGTGACTCTACCACCGGTTCGGAAGGCAGATTCTACCGAGAAGAAGCCGGCAAGAAACTCAGCAGTTGCTCTTTTCCAACATCAAAAATTTACATTTTATATTTTAACATTCATTTTTCTATCTTGTGAGAGATGAAAGCGGAGCCGGATGCTTCCAAGCAACCTTGTCATTAAGAAACTCATCAATTGTATAATAACCTCGCTGTAATAAATGTGTTTTAACACATTCTTTAAACTTATGCATTGGTAGGTCCAAAATTACCTTAGGATGTTTATACCAGTTTTCACCAGTTTTTACTAGTTTTTACCAATTTTCACCAGTTTTCACCAATTTTTACAAGTTTTCACCAGTTTTTACAAGTTTTTACAAGTTTTTACCAGTTTTTACCAGTTTCTACAAGTTTTTACCAGTTTTAACCAGTTCTCGCCAGTTACTACTTTACCAATTTAAGTCAAATATGACCTTGTTTATTTTCATACGGTTGTAAGGTTCAAATCAAATGCACTATATTGAACACCACATTACAAACCATTAAAAAACATATGTGCGTTTTAAGTACACACTCGTACGTATGTATCATATAAGAGTCTTCCCGATTATTATAACGATGAAATCAACTTAATAGTTAAACTACTTTGACTGCCGATTGGCACAGTGGGCAGCGAGCCTGCTTTCTGAGTCGAAGGCCATACATACATACACAAATTACTTTTAAAACTAAATCACTTCTAAATACACGAAATACGTACGTAAAAAAAAAACGAAAACGTTATCAAATACGAAAATAAAAACAAAAAACGTAAACATCTTCGAATACGAAAACGAAAACAAAAACGTCATCGTAAACGAAAACGAAAACGTAAACGTCTTCGAATACGAAAACGAAAAAGTTATCGTATACAAAAACGAAAACATCATCGAATACGTAAATTAAAACAAAAACGTCATCGTATACAAAAATAAAAACGAAAACGCTATCGAATACGAAAATAAAAACGAAAACGTCATCGTATACGTAAACGAAAATGAAAAAGAAAACGTCATCGTATACGAAAACGAGAAAGTAAACCTAACCTTGCCACCTTTTGTATTTTTGTTTTTGTATCACACTAAACTAGATAATATATTACCACTTCTTTATGTTAATTTTTAATTTCTCATTAAGTGAAACTGTTTCTTTTAGGAATAAATGTCTTTAAACCTAAACCTATAGGTAAATAACAATATTGATCTATTATGTCAGAGGCCGAATGATTTCAAACGTGCGATACTTTCAAGTTCACCAGTTTACACCAGTTTTTACTAGTTTTCACCAGTTTTTACCAGTAAAACGTCAATCGTATACGAAAACGAAAACGTAAACGTCTTCGAATACAAAAACGAAAAAGTTATCGTATACAAAAACGAAAACATCATCGAATACGTAAACGAAAACAAAAACGTCATCGTATACAAAAATAAAAACGAAAACGTTATCGAATACGAAAATAATAACGAAAACGTCATCGTATACGTAAACGAAAACGAAAAGGAAAACGTCATCGTATACGAAAACGAAAACGTAAACGTCTTCGAATACGAAAACGAAAACGTTATCGTATACCAAAACGAAAACATCATCGTATACGAAAATAAAAACGAAAACGCTATCGAACACGAAAATAAAAACGAAAACTTCATCGTATACAAAAATAAAAACGAAAACGCTATCGAATACGAAAATAAAAACGAATACGTCATCGTATACGTAAACGAAAACGAAAAGGTAAACGTCATCGTAAACGAAAACGAAAACATCATCGAAAACGTAAACGAAAACAAAAACGTCATCGTATACAAAAATAAAAACGAAAACGTTATCGAATACGAAAATAATAACGAAAACGTCATCGTATACGTAAACGAAAACGAAAAGGAAAATGTCATCGTATACGAAAACGAAAACGAAAACGTCTTCGAATACGAAAACGAAAACGTTATCGTATACCAAAACGAAAACATCATCGTATACGAAAATAAAAACGAAAACGCTATCGAACACGAAAATAAAAACGAAAACGTCATCGTATACAAAAATAAAAACGAAAACGTCATCGTAAACGAAAACGAAAATGAAAACGCTATCGAATACGAAAATAAAAACGAAAACGCTATCGAATACGAAAATAAAAACGAAAACGCTATCGAATACGAAAATAAAAACGAATACGTCATCGTATACGTAAACGAAAACGAAAAGGAAAACGTCATCGTATACGAAAACGAAAACGTAAACGTCTTCGAATACAAAAACGAAAAAGTTATCGTATACAAAAACGAAAACATCATCGAATACGTAAACGAAAACAAAAACGTCATCGTATACAAAAATAAAAACGAAAACGTTATCGAATACGAAAATAATAACGAAAACGTCATCGTATACGAAAACAAAAACGTCATCGTATACAAAAATAAAAACGAAAACGTCATCGTATACGAAAACAAAAACGTCATCGTATACAAAAATAAAAACGAAAACGTTATCGAATACGAAAATAATAACGAAAACGTCATCGTATACGAAAACAAAAACGTCATCGTATACAAAAATAAAAACGAAAACGCTATCGAATACGAAAATAAAAACGAAAACGCTATCGAATACGGCAACGAAAACGTCATCGTATATGAAAATAAAAACGAAAACGCTATCGAATACAAAAATAAAAACGAAAACGCTATCGAATACGAAAATAAAAACGAAAACGCTATCGAATACGAAAATAAAAACGAATACGTCATCGTAAACGTAAACGAAAACAAAAGGAAAACGTCATCGTATACAAAAATAAAAACGAAAACGTTATCGAATACGAAAATAATAACGAAAACGTCATCGTATACAAAAATAAAAACGAAAACGTCATCGTATACGAAAACAAAAACGTCATCGTATACAAAAATAAAAACGAAAACGTTATCGAATACGAAAATAATAACGAAAACGTCATCGTATACGAAAACAAAAACGTCATCGTATACAAAAATAAAAACGAAAACGTCATCGTATACGAAAACAAAAACGTCATCGTATACAAAAATAAAAACGAAAACGTTATCGAATACGAAAATAATAACGAAAACGTCATCGTATACGAAAACAAAAACGTCATCGTATACAAAAATAAAAACGAAAACGCTATCGAATACGAAAATAAAAACGAAAACGCTATCGAATACGGCAACGAAAACGTCATCGTATATGAAAATAAAAACGAAAACGCTATCGAATACGAAAATAAAAACGAAAACGCTATCGAATACGAAAATAAAAACGAATACGTCATCGTATACGTAAACGAAAACGAAAAGGAAAACGTCATCGTATACAAAAATAAAAACGAAAACGTTATCGAATACAAAAATAATAACGAAAACGCCATCGTATACAAAAATAAAAACGAAAACGTCATCGTATACGAAAACAAAAACGTCATCGTATACGAAAACTAAAACGTCATCGTATACAAAAATAAAAACGAAAACGCTATCGAATACAAAAATAAAAACGAAAACGCTATCGAATACGAAAATAAAAACGAAAACGTCAGCGTATACGAAAACGAAAAAGTTATCGTATACAAAAACGAACACATCATCGAATACGTAAACGAAAACAAAAACGTCATCGTATACAAAAATAAAAACGAAAACGTTATCGAATACGAAAATAATAACGAAAACGTCATCGTATACAAAAATAAAAACGAAAACGTCATCGTATACGAAAACAAAAACGTCATCGTATACAAAAATAAAAACGAAAACGTTATCGAATACGAAAATAATAACGAAAACGTCATCGTATACGAAAACAAAAACGTCATTGTATACAAAAATAAAAACGAAAACGCTATCGTATATGAAAATAAAAACGAAAACGCTATCGAATACGAAAATAAAAACGAAAACGCTATCGAATACGAAAATAAAAACGAAAACGCTATCGAATACAAAAATAAAAACGAATACGTCATCGTATACGTAAACGAAAACGAAAAGGAAAACGTCAACGTATACAAAAATAAAAACGAAAACGTTATCGAATACGAAAATAATAACGAAAACGTCATCGTATACAAAAATAAAAACGAAAACGTCATCGTATACGAAAACAAAAACGTCATCGTATACAAAAATAAAAACGAAAACGTTTTAGAATACGAAAATAATAACGAAAACGTCATCGTATATTAAAACAAAAACGTCATCGTATACAAAAATAAAAACGAAAACGCTATCGAATACGAAAATAAAAACGAAAACGCTATCGAATACGAAAATAAAAACGAAAACGTCAGCGTATTTTTAAAACGAAAAAGTTATCGTATACAAAAACGAAAACATCATCGAATACGTAAACGAAAACAAAAACGTCATCGTATACAAAAATAAAAACGAAAACGTTATCGAATACGAAAATAATAACGAAAACGTCATCGTATATGAAAATAAAAACGAAAACGCTATCGAATACGAAAATAAAAACGAAAACGCTATCGAATACGAAAATAAAAACGAATACGTCATCGTATACGTAAACGAAAACGAAAAGGAAAACGTCATCGTATACAAAAATAAAAACGAAAACGTTATCGAATACAAAAATAATAACGAAAACGCCATCGTATACAAAAATAAAAACGAAAACGTCATCGTATACGAAAACAAAAACGTCATCGTATACGAAAACAAAAACGTCATCGTATACAAAAATAAAAACGAAAACGCTATCGAATACAAAAATAAAAACGAAAACGCTATCGAATACGAAAATAAAAACGAAAACGTCAGCGTATACGAAAACGAAAAAGTTATCGTATACAAAAACGAACACATCATCGAATACGTAAACGAAAACAAAAACGTCATCGTATACAAAAATAAAAACGAAAACGTTATCGAATACGAAAATAATAACGAAAACGTCATCGTATACAAAAATAAAAACGAAAACGTCATCGTATACGAAAAGAAAAACGTCATCGTATACAAAAATAAAAACGAAAACGTTATCGAATACGAAAATAATAACGAAAACGTCATCGTATACGAAAACAAAAACGTCATTGTATACAAAAATAAAAACGAAAACGCTATCGTATATGAAAATAAAAACGAAAACGCTATCGAATACGAAAATAAAAACGAAAACGCTATCGAATACGAAAATAAAAACGAAAACGCTATCGAATACAAAAATAAAAACGAATACGTCATCGTATACGTAAACGAAAACGAAAAGGAAAACGTCAACGTATACAAAAATAAAAACGAAAACGTTATCGAATACGAAAATAATAACGAAAACGTCATCGTATACAAAAATAAAAACGAAAACGTCATCGTATACGAAAACAAAAACGTCATCGTATACAAAAATAAAAACGAAAACGTTTTAGAATACGAAAATAATAACGAAAACGTCATCGTATATTAAAACAAAAACGTCATCGTATACAAAAATAAAAACGAAAACGCTATCGAATACGAAAATAAAAACGAAAACGCTATCGAATACGAAAATAAAAACGAAAACGTCAGCGTATACGAAAACGAAAAAGTTATCGTATACAAAAACGAAAACATCATCGAATACGTAAACGAAAACAAAAACGTCATCGTATACAAAAATAAAAACGAAAACGTTATCGAATACGAAAATAATAACGAAAACGTCATCGTATACAAAAATAAAAACGAAAACGTCATCGTATACGAAAACAAAAACGTCATCGTATACAAAAATAAAAACGAAAACGTTATCGAATACGAAAATAATAACGAAAACGTCATCGTATACGAAAACAAAAACGTCATTGTATACAAAAATAAAAACGAAAACGCTATCGAATACGAAAATAAAAACGAAAACGCTATCGAATACGAAAATAAAAACGAAAACGTCAGCGTATACGTAAACGAAAACGAAAAGGAGAATGTCATCGTATACGAAAACTAAAACGCTATCGAATACGAAAATAAAAACGAAAACGTTATCGTATACGTAATCGAAAACGAAAAGGAAAACGTCACCGTACACGAAAACGAAAACGTCATCGAATACGAAAACGAAAAAGTTATCGTATACAAAAACGAAAACATCATCGAATACGTAAACGAATACAAAAACGTCATCGTATACAAAAATAAAAACGAAAACGCTATCGAATACGAAAATAAAAACGAAAACGTCATCGTATACGTAAACGAAAAGGAAAACGTCATCGTATACGAAAACGAAAACTTAAAACTAACCTTGCCACCTTTTGTATTTTTGTTTTTGTATCACACTAAACTAGATAATATATTACCACTTCTTTATGTTAATTTTTAATTTCTCATTAAGTGAAACTGTTTCTTTTGAGAATAAATGTCTTTAAACCTAAACCTATAGGTAAAAAATAGGTAAATAACAATATTGATCTATTATGTCAAAGGCCGAATGATTTCAAACGTGCGAAACTTTCAAGTTCACCAGTTTACACCAGTTTTTACTAGTTTTCACCAGTGTTTACCAGTTTTCACCAGTTTTTACCAGTTTTCACTAGTTTTTACCAGTTTTCACCAGTTTTTACCCGTTTTCACCAGTTTTCACAAGTTTTAACAAGTTTTCACCAGTTTTTACAAGTTTTCAACAGTTTTAACCAGTTTTTACAAGTTTTTACCAGTTTTTACAAGTTTTTACCAGTTTTAACTAGTTCTCGCCAGTTACTACTTCACCAATTTAAGTCAAATATGACCTTGTTTATTTTTATACGGTTGTAAGGTTCAAATCAAATGCACTATATTGAACACCACATTACAAACCATTAAAAAACATATGTGCGTTTTAAGTACATACTCGTACGTATGTATCAAAAAAACATCATCGAATAAAAAAACGAAAACGCTATCGTATATGAAAACGAAAACGTCATCGAATACGAAAACGAAAAAGAAAACGTCATTGTATACAAAAATAAAAACGAAAACGTTATCGAATACGAACTTAAAAACGAAAACGTTATCGTATACGGCAACGAAAACGTCATCGTATACGAAAATAAAAACGAAAACGTTATCGAATACGAAAATAAAAACGAAAACGCTATCGAATACGAAAATAAAAACGAAAACGCTATCGAATACGAAAATAAAAACGAAAACGTCATCGTATACGTAAACGAAAATGAAAAGGAAAACGTCATCGTATACGTAAACGAAAACGAAAAGGAAAACGTCATCGTATACGAAAACGAAAACGTAAACGTCTTCGAATACGAAAAGGAAAAAGTTATCGTATACAAAAACGAAAACATCATCGAATATGTAAACGAAAACGAAAACGTCATCGTATACAAAAATAAAAACGAAAACGCTATCGAATACGAAAATAAAAACGAAAACGTCATCGTATACGTAAACTAAAACGAAAAGGAAAACGTCATCGTATACGAAAACGAAAACGTAAACGTCTTCGAATACAAAAATGAAAAAGTTATCGTATACAAAAACGAAAACATCATCGAATACGTAAACGAAATAAAAACGTCATCGTATACAAAAATAAAAACGAAAACGTTATCGAATACGAACATAAAAACGAAAACGTTATCGTATACGGCAACGAAAACGTCATCGTAAACGAAAACGAAAACGTAAACGTCTTCGAATACGAAAACGAAAAAGTTATCGTATACAAAAACGAAAACATCATCGAATACGTAAACGAATACAAAAACGTCATCGTATACAAAAATAAAAACGAAAACGCTATCGAATACGAAAATAAAAACGAAAACGTCATCGTATACGTAAACGAAAAAGAAAACGTCATCGTATACGAAAACGAAAACGTAAAACTAACCTTGCCACCTTTTGTATTTTTGTTTTTGTATCACACTAAACTAGATAATATATTACCACTTTTTTATGTTAATTTTTAATTTCTCATTAAGTGAAACTGTTTCTTTTGAGAATAAATGTCTTTAAACCTAAACCTATAGGTAAAAAATAGGTAAATAACAATATTGATCTATTATGTCAAAGGCCGAATGATTTCAAACGTGCGATACTTTCAAGTTCACCAGTTTACACCAGTTTTTACTAGTTTTCACCAGTGTTTACCAGTTTTTACCAGTTTTTACCAGTTTTCACTAGTTTTTACCAGTTTTCACCAGTTTTTACCCGTTTTCACCAGTTTTCACAAGTTTTAACAAGTTTTCACCAGTTTTTACAAGTTTTTAACAGTTTTAACCAGTTTTTACAAGTTTTTACCAGTTTTTACAAGTTTTTACCAGTTTTAACTAGTTCTCGCCAGTTACTACTTCACCAATTTAAGTCAAATATGACCTTGTTTATTTTCATACGGTTGTAAGGTTCAAATCAAATGCACTATATTGAACACCACATTACAAACCATTAAAAAACATATGTGCGTTTTAAGTACATACTCGTACGTATGTATCAAAAAAACATCATCGAATAAAAAAACGAAAACGCTATCGTATATGAAAACGAAAACGTCATCGTATAAAAAAAGGAAAACGTAAACATCTTCAAATACGAAAACGAAAACAAAAACGTCATTGTATACAAAAATAAAAACGAAAACGTTATCGAATATGAACATAAAAACGAAAACGTTATCGTATACGGCAACGAAAACGTCATCGTATACGAAAATAAAAACAAAAACGTTATCGAATACGAAAATAAAAACGAAAACGCTATCGAATACGAAAATAAAAACGAAAACGCTATCGAATACGAAAATAAAAACGAAAACGTCATCGTATACGTAAACGAAAATGAAAAGGAAAACGTCATCGTATACGTAAACGAAAACGAAAAGGAAAACGTCATCGTATACGAAAACGAAAACGTAAACGTCTTCGAATACGAAAACGAAAACGTTATCGTATACCAAAACGAAAACATTATCGTATACGAAAATAAAAACGAAAACGCTATCGAACACGAAAATAAAAACGAAAACGTCATCGTATACAAAAATAAAAACGAAAACGTCATCGTAAACGAAAACGAAAACGAAAACGCTATCGAATACGAAAATAAAAACGAAAACGCTATCGAATACGAAAATAAAAACGAAAACGCTATCGAATACGAAAATAAAAACAAATACGTCATCGTATACGTAAACGAAAACGAAAAGGAAAACGTCATCGTATACGAAAACGAAAACGTAAACGTCTTCGAATACAAAAACGAAAAAGTTATCGTATACAAAAACGAAAACATCATCGAATACGTAAACGAAAACAAAAACGTCATCGTATACAAAAATAAAAACGAAAACGCTATCGAATACGAAAATAAAAAAGAAAACGTCATCGTATACGTAAACGAAAACGAAAAGGAAAACGTCATCGTATACGAAAACGAAAACGTAAACCTAACCTTGCCACCTTTTGTATTTTTGTTTTTGTATCACACTAAACTAGATAATATATTACCACTTCTTTATGTTAATTTTTAATTTCTTATTAAGTGAAACTGTTTCTTTTGAGAATAAATGTCTTTTAAACTAAACCTATAGGTAAAAAATAGGTAAATAATAATGGATCAATACTGATCTATTATGTCAAAGGCCGAATGATTTCAAACGTGCGATACTTTCAAGTTCACCAGTTTTCACCAGTTTTCGCATGTTTATACCAGTTTTCACCAGTTTTTACTAGTTTTTACCAATTTTTACCAGTTTTCACCAATTTTTACAAGTTTTCACCAGTTTTTACAAGTTTTTACAAGTTTTTACCAGTTTTTACCAGTTTTTACAAGTTTTTACCAGTTTTAACCAGTTCTCGCCAGTTACTACTTCACCAATTTAAGTCAAATATGACCTTGTTTATTTTCATACGGTTGTAAGGTTCAAATCAAATGCACTATATTGAACACCACATTACAAACCATTAAAAAACATATGTGCGTTTTAAGTACATACTTGTACGTATGTATCACATAAGAGTCTTCCCGATTATTATAACGATGAAATCAACTTAATAGTTAACCTACTTTGACGGCCGATTGGCACAGTGGGCAGCGAGCCTGCTTTCTGAGTCGAAGGCCATATACATACATACACAAATTACTTTTAAAACTAAATCACATCTAAATACACGAAATACGTACGTAAAAATCAAAACGAAAACGTTATCGAATACGAAAATAAAAACAAAAAACGAAAACATCTTCGAATACGAAAACGAAAACAAAAACGTCATCGTATACGTAAACGAAAACGAAAAGGAAAACGTCATCGTATACGAAAACAAAAACGTCATCGTATACAAAAATAAAAACGAAAACGCTATCGAATACGAAAATAAAAACGAAAACGCTATCGAATACGAAAATAAAAACGAATACGTCATCGTATACGTAAACGAAAACGAAAAGGAAAACGTCATCGTATACAAAAATAAAAACGAAAACGTTATCGAATACAAAAATAATAACGAAAACGCCATCGTATACAAAAATAAAAATGAAAACGTCATCGTATACGAAAACAAAAACGTCATCGTATACGAAAACAAAAACGTCATCGTATACAAAAATAAAAACGAAAACGCTATCGAATACAAAAATAAAAACGAAAACGCTATCGAATACGAAAATAAAAACGAAAACGTCAGCGTATACGAAAACGAAAAAGTTATCGTATACAAAAACGAACACATCATCGAATACGTAAACGAAAACAAAAACGTCATGGTATACAAAAATAAAAACGAAAACGTTATCGAATACGAAAATAAAAACGAAAACGCTATCGAATACGAAAATAAAAACGAAAACGCTATCGAATACGAAAATAAAAACGAAAACGTCATCGTATACGTAAACGAAAATGAAAAGGAAAACGTCATCGTATACGTAAACGAAAACGAAAAGGAAAACGTCATCGTATACGAAAACGAAAACGTAAACGTCTTCGAATACGAAAACGAAAACGTTATCGTATACCAAAACGAAAACATTATCGTATACGAAAATAAAAACGAAAACGCTATCGAACACGAAAATAAAAACGAAAACGTCATCGTATACAAAAATAAAAACGAAAACGTCATCGTAAACGAAAACGAAAACGAAAACGCTATCGAATACGAAAATAAAAACGAAAACGCTATCGAATACGAAAATAAAAACGAAAACGCTATCGAATACGAAAATAAAAACAAATACGTCATCGTATACGTAAACGAAAACGAAAAGGAAAACGTCATCGTATACGAAAACGAAAACGTAAACGTCTTCGAATACAAAAACGAAAAAGTTATCGTATACAAAAACGAAAACATCATCGAATACGTAAACGAAAACAAAAACGTCATCGTATACAAAAATAAAAACGAAAACGTTATCGAATACGAAAATAATAACGAAAACGTCATCGTATACAAAAATAAAAACGAAAACGTCATCGTATACGAAAACAAAAACGTCATCGTATACAAAAATAAAAACGAAAACGTTATCGAATACGAAAATAATAACGAAAACGTCATCGTATACGAAAACAAAAACGTCATCGTATACAAAAATAAAAACGAAAACGTCATCGTATACGAAAACAAAAACGTCATCGTATACAAAAATAAAAACGAAAACGTTATCTTATACGAAAATAATAACGAAAACGTCATCGTATACGAAAACAAAAACGTCATTGTATACAAAAATAAAAACGAAAACGCTATCGTATATGAAAATAAAAACGAAAACGCTATCGAATACGAAAATAAAAACGAAAACGCTATCGAATACGAAAATAAAAACGAAAACGCTATCGAATACAAAAATAAAAACGAATACGTCATCGTATACGTAAACGAAAACAAAAAGGAAAACGTCAACGTATACAAAAATAAAAACGAAAACGTTATCGAATACGAAAATAATAACGAAAACGTCATCGTATACAAAAATAAAAACGAAAACGTCATCGTATACGAAAACAAAAACGTCATCGTATACAAAAATAAAAACGAAAACGTTTTAGAATACGAAAATAATAACGAAAACGTCATCGTATATTAAAACAAAAACGTCATCGTATACAAAAATAAAAACGAAAACGCTATCGAATACGAAAATAAAAACGAAAACGCTATCGAATACGAAAATAAAAACGAAAACGTCAGCGTATACGAAAACGAAAAAGTTATCGTATACAAAAACGAAAACATCATCGAATACGTAAACGAAAACAAAAACGTCATCGTATACAAAAATAAAAACGAAAACGTTATCGAATACGAAAATAATAACGAAAACGTCATCGTATACAAAAATAAAAACGAAAACGTCATCGTATACGAAAACAAAAACGTCATCGTATACAAAAATAAAAACGAAAACGTTATCGAATACGAAAATAATAACGAAAACGTCATCGTATACGAAAACAAAAACGTCATCGTATACAAAAATAAAAACGAAAACGCTATCGAATACGAAAATAAAAACGAAAACGCTATCGAATACGAAAATAAAAACGAAAACGTTATCGTATACGTAATCGAAAACGAAAAGGAAAACGTCACCGTACACGAAAACGAAAACGTCATCGAATACGAAAACGAAAAAGTTATCGTATACAAAAACGAAAACATCATCGAATACGTAAACGAATACAAAAACGTCATCGTATACAACGTAAACGAAAACGAAAAGGAAAACGTCAACGTATACAAAAATAAAAACGAAAACGTTATCGAATACGAAAATAATAACGAAAACGTCATCGTATACAAAAATAAAAACGAAAACGTCATCGTATACGAAAACAAAAACGTCATCGTATACAAAAATAAAAACGAAAACGCTATCGAATACGAAAATAAAAACGAAAACGCTATCGAATACGAAAATAAAAACGAAAACGTTATCGTATACGTAATCGAAAACGAAAAGGAAAACGTCACCGTACACGAAAACGAAAACGTCATCGAATACGAAAACGAAAAAGTTATCGTATACAAAAACGAAAACATCATCGAATACGTAAACGAATACAAAAACGTCATCGTATACAAAAATAAAAACGAAAACGCTATCGAATACGAAAATAAAAACGAAAACGTCATCGTATACGTAAACGAAAAGGAAAACGTCATCGTATACGAAAACGAAAACGTAAAACTAACCTTGCCACCTTTTGTATTTTTGTTTTTGTATCACACTAAACTAGATAATATATTACCACTTCTTTATGTTAATTTTTAATTTCTCATTAAGTGAAACTGTTTCTTTTGAGAATAAATGTCTTTAAACCTAAACCTATAGGTAAAAAATAGGTAAATAACAATATTGATCTAAAAACGTTATCGAATACGAAAATAATAACGAAAACGTCATCGTATACAAAAATAAAAACGAAAACGTCATCGTATACGAAAACAAAAACGTCATCGTATACAAAAATAAAAACGAAAACGTTATCGAATACGAAAATAATAACGAAAACGTCATCGTATACGAAAACAAAAACGTCATCGTATACAAAAATAAAAACGAAAACGCTATCGAATACGAAAATAAAAACGAAAACGCTATCGAATACGAAAATAAAAACGAAAACGTCAGCGTATACGTAAACGAAAACGAAAAGGAGAATGTCATCGTATACGAAAACTAAAACGCTATCGAATACGAAAATAAAAACGAAAACGTTATCGTATACGTAATCGAAAACGAAAAGGAAAACGTCACCGTACACGAAAACGAAAACGTCATCGAATACGAAAACGAAAAAGTTATCGTATACAAAAACGAAAACATCATCGAATACGTAAACGAATACAAAAACGTCATCGTATACAAAAATAAAAACGAAAACGCTATCGAATACGAAAATAAAAACGAAAACGTCATCGTATACGTAAACGAAAAGGAAAACGTCATCGTATACGAAAACGAAAACGTAAAACTAACCTTGCCACCTTTTGTATTTTTGTTTTTGTATCACACTAAACTAGATAATATATTACCACTTCTTTATGTTAATTTTTAATTTCTCATTAAGTGAAACTGTTTCTTTTGAGAATAAATGTCTTTAAACCTAAACCTATAGGTAAAAAATAGGTAAATAACAATATTGATCTAAAAACGTTATCGAATACGAAAATAATAACGAAAACGTCATCGTATACAAAAATAAAAACGAAAACGTCATCGTATACGAAAACAAAAACGTCATCGTATACAAAAATAAAAACGAAAACGTTATCGAATACGAAAATAATAACGAAAACGTCATCGTATACGAAAACAAAAACGTCATCGTATACAAAAATAAAAACGAAAACGCTATCGAATACGAAAATAAAAACGAAAACGCTATCGAATACGAAAATAAAAACGAAAACGTCAGCGTATACGTAAACGAAAACGAAAAGGAGAATGTCATCGTATACGAAAACTAAAACGCTATCGAATACGAAAATAAAAACGAAAACGTTATCGTATACGTAATCGAAAACGAAAAGGAAAACGTCACCGTACACGAAAACGAAAACGTCATCGAATACGAAAACGAAAAAGTTATCGTATACAAAAACGAAAACATCATCGAATACGTAAACGAATACAAAAACGTCATCGTATACAAAAATAAAAACGAAAACGCTATCGAATACGAAAATAAAAACGAAAACGTCATCGTATACGTAAACGAAAAGGAAAACGTCATCGTATACGAAAACGAAAACGTAAAACTAACCTTGCCACCTTTTGTATTTTTGTTTTTGTATCACACTAAACTAGATAATATATTACCACTTCTTTATGTTAATTTTTAATTTCTCATTAAGTGAAACTGTTTCTTTTGAGAATAAATGTCTTTAAACCTAAACCTATAGGTAAAAAATAGGTAAATAACAATATTGATCTATTATGTCAAAGGCCGAATGATTTCAAACGTGCGAAACTTTCAAGTTCACCAGTTTACACCAGTTTTTACTAGTTTTCACCAGTGTTTACCAGTTTTCACCAGTTTTTACCAGTTTTCACTAGTTTTTACCAGTTTTCACCAGTTTTTACCCGTTTTCACAAGTTTTAACAAGTTTTCACCAGTTTTTACAAGTTTTCAACAGTTTTAACCAGTTTTTACAAGTTTTTACCAGTTTTTACAAGTTTTTACCAGTTTTAACTAGTTCTCGCCAGTTACTACTTCACCAATTTAAGTCAAATATGACCTTGTTTATTTTCATACGGTTGTAAGGTTCAAATCAAATGCACTATATTGAACACCACATTACAAACCATTAAAAAACATATGTGCGTTTTAAGTACATACTCGTACGTATGTATCAAAAAAACATCATCGAATAAAAAAACGAAAACGCTATCGTATATGAAAACGAAAACGTCATCGAATACGAAAACGAAAACAAAAACGTCATTGTATACAAAAATAAAAACGAAAACGTTATCGAATACGAACTTAAAAACGAAAACGTTATCGTATACGGCAACGAAAACGTCATCGTATACGAAAATAAAAACGAAAACGTTATCGAATACGAAAATAAAAACGAAAACGCTATCGAATACGAAAATAAAAACGAAAACGCTATCGAATACGAAAATAAAAACGAAAACGTCATCGTATACGTAAACGAAAATGAAAAGGAAAACGTCATCGTATACGTAAACGAAAACGAAAAGGAAAACGTCATCGTATACGAAAACGAAAACGTAAACGTCTTCGAATACGAAAAGGAAAAAGTTATCGTATACAAAAACGAAAACATCATCGAATATGTAAACGAAAACGAAAACGTCATCGTATACAAAAATAAAAACGAAAACGCTATCGAATACGAAAATAAAAACGAAAACGTCATCGTATACGTAAACGAAAACGAAAAGGAAAACGTCATCGTATACGAAAACGAAAACGTAAACGTCTTCGAATACAAAAATGAAAAAGTTATCGTATACAAAAACGAAAACATCATCGAATACGTAAACGAAATAAAAACGTCATCGTATACAAAAATAAAAACGAAAACGTTATCGAATACGAACATAAAAACGAAAACGTTATCGTATACGGCAACGAAAACGTCATCGTAAACGAAAACGAAAACGTAAACGTCTTCGAATACGAAAACGAAAAAGTTATCGTATACAAAAACGAAAACATCATCGAATACGTAAACGAATACAAAAACGTCATCGTATACAAAAATAAAAACGAAAACGCTATCGAATACGAAAATAAAAACGAAAACGTCATCGTATACGTAAACTAAAAAGAAAACGTCATCGTATACGAAAACGAAAACGTAAAACTAACCTTGCCACCTTTTGTATTTTTGTTTTTGTATCACACTAAACTAGATAATATATTACCACTTCTTTATGTTAATTTTTAATTTCTCATTAAGTGAAACTGTTTCTTTTGAGAATAAATGTCTTTAAACCTAAACCTATAGGTAAAAAATAGGTAAATAACAATATTGATCTATTATGTCAAAGGCCGAATGATTTCAAACGTGCGATACTTTCAAGTTCACCAGTTTACACCAGTTTTTACTAGTTTTCACCAGTGTTTACCAGTTTTTACCAGTTTTCACTAGTTTTTACCAGTTTTCACCAGTTTTTACCCGTTTTCACCAGTTTTCACAAGTTTTAACAAGTTTTCACCAGTTTTTACAAGTTTTCAACAGTTTTAACCAGTTTTTACAAGTTTTTACCAGTTTTTACAAGTTTTTACCAGTTTTAACTAGTTCTCGCCAGTTACTACTTCACCAATTTAAGTCAAATATGACCTTGTTTATTTTCATACGGTTGTAAGGTTCAAATCAAATGCACTATATTGAACACCACATTACAAACCATTAAAAAACATATGTGCGTTTTAAGTACATACTCGTACGTATGTATCAAAAAAACATCATCGAATAAAAAAACGAAAACGCTATCGTATATGAAAACGAAAACGTCATCGAATACGAAAACGAAAACAAAAACGTCATTGTATACAAAAATAAAAACGAAAACGTTATCGAATACGAACTTAAAAACGAAAACGTTATCGTATACGGCAACGAAAACGTCATCGTATACGAAAATAAAAACGAAAACGTTATCGAATACGAAAATAAAAACGAAAACGCTATCGAATACGAAAATAAAAACGAAAACGCTATCGAATACGAAAATAAAAACGAAAACGCTATCGAATACGAAAATAAAAACGAAAACGTCATCGTATACGTAAACGAAAATGAAAAGGAAAACGTCATCGTATACGTAAACGAAAACGACAAGGAAAACGTCATCGTATACGAAAACGAAAACGTAAACGTCTTCGAATACGAAAACGAAAACGTTATCGTATACCAAAACGAAAACATTATCGTATACGAAAATAAAAACGAAAACGCTATCGAACACGAAAATAAAAACGAAAACGTCATCGTATACAAAAATAAAAACGAAAACGTCATCGTAAACGAAAACGAAAACGAAAACGCTATCGAATACGAAAATAAAAACGAAAACGCTATCGAATACGAAAATAAAAACGAAAACGCTATCGAATACGAAAATAAAAACAAATACGTAATCGTATACGTAAACGAAAACGAAAAGGAAAACGTCATCGTATACGAAAACGAAAACGTAAACGTCTTCGAATACAAAAACGAAAAAGTTATCGTATACAAAAACGAAAACATAATCGAATACGTAAACGAAAACGTTATCGAATACGAAAATAATAACGAAAACGTCATCGTATACGTAAACGAAAACGAAAAGGAAAACGTCACCGTACACGAAAACAAAAACGTCATCGAAAAAAAAAAAACGAAAACGTTATCGTTTATGAAAACGAAAACGTCATCGTATACGAAAACGAAAACGTTAACATCTTCAAATACGAAAACAAAAACAAAAACGTCATCGTATACAAAAATAAAAACGAAAACTCTATCGAATACGAAAATAAAAACGAACACGTCATCGTATACGAAAACGAAAACGTCAACGTCTTCGAATACGATAACGAAAAAGTTATCATATACAAAAACGAAAACATCATCGAATACGTAAACGAAAACAAAAACGTCATCGTATACAAAAATAAAAACGAAAACGTTATCGAATACGGAAATAATAACGAAAACGTCATCGTATACGAAAACAAAAACGTCATCGTATACAAAAATAAAAACGAAAACGTTATCGAATACGAAAATAATAACGAAAACGTCATCGTATACGTAAAGGAGAACGTCATCGTATACGAAAACTAAAACGCTATCGAATACGAAAATAAAAACGAAAACGTCATCGTATACGTAAACGAAAACGAAAAGGAAAACGTCACCGTACACGAAAACAAAAACGTCATCGAATAAAAAAACGAAAACGTTATCGTATATGAAAACGAAAACGTCATTGTATACGAAAACGAAAACGTAAACATCTTCAAATACGAAAACGAAAACAAAAACGTCATCGTATACAAAAATAAAAACGAAAACGCTATCGAATACGAAAATAAAAACGAAAACGTCATCGTTTACGTAAACGAAACGAAAAGCAAAACGTCATTGTATACGAAAACGAAAACGTAAAACTAACCTTGCCACCTTTTGTATTTTTGTTTTTGTATCACACTAAACTAGATAATATATTACCACTTCTTTATGTTAATTTTTAATTTCTCATTAAGTGAAACTGTTTCTTTTGAGAATAAATGTCTTTAAATCTAAACCTATAGGTAAAAAATAGGTAAATAACAATATTGATCTATAATGTCAAAGGCCGAATGATTTCAAACGTGCGATACTTTCAAGTTCACCAGTTTACACCAGTTTTTACTAGTTTTCACCAGTTTTCACCAGTTTTTACCAGTTTTCAAAAGTTTTCACCAGTTTTTACTAGTTTTCACCAGTTTTAACCAGTTTTTACCAGTTTTTACAAGTTTTCACCAGTTTTAACCAGTTTTTACAAGTTTTTACCAGTTTTAACTAGTTCTCGCCAGTTACTACTTCACTAATTTAAGTCAAATATGACCTTGTTTATTTTCATACGGTTGTAAGGTTCAAATCAAATGCACTATATTGAACACCACATTACAAACCATTAAAAAACATATGTGCGTTTTAAGTACATACTCGTACGTATGTATCAAAAAAACATCATCGAATAAAAAAACGAAAATGCTGTCGTATATGAAAACGAAAACGTCATCGTATACGAAAACGAAAACAAAAACGTCATCGTATACAAAAATAAAAACGAAAACGTTATCGAATACGAACATAAAAACGAAAACGTTATCGTATACGGCAACGAAAACGTCATCGTATACGAATATAAAAACGAAAACGCTATCGAATACGAAAATAAAAACGAAAACACTATCGAATACGAAAATAAAAACGAAAACGCTATCGAATACGAAAATAAAAACGAATACGTCATCGTATACGTAAACGAAAACGAAAAGGAAAACGTCATCGTATACAAAAATAATAACGAAAACGTCATCGTATACGAAAACAAAAACGTCATCGTATACAAAAATAAAAACGAAAACGTTATCGAATACGAACATTAAAACGAAAACGTTATCGTATACGGCAACGAAAACGTCATCGTAAACGAAAACGAAAACGTAAACGTCTTCGAATACGAAAACGAAAAAGTTATCGTATACAAAAACGAAAACATCATCGAATACGTAAATTAAAACAAAAACGTCATCGTATACAAAAATAAAAACGAAAACGCTATCGAATACGAAAATAAAAACGAAAACGTCATCGTATACGAAAACGAAAACGTAAACGTCTTCGAATACGAAAACGAAAAAGTTATCGTATACAAAAACGAAAACATCATCGAATACGTAAACGAAAACAAAAACGTCATCGTATACAAAAATAAAAACGAAAACGTTATCGAATACGAAAATAATAACGAAAACGTCATCGTATACGTAAACGAAAACGAAAAGGAGAACGTCATCGTATACGAAAACTAAAACGCTATCGAATACGAAAATAAAAACGAAAACGTCATCGTATACGTAAACGAAAACGAAAAGGAAAACGTCACCGTATACGAAAACAAAAACGTCATCGAATAAAAAAACGAAAACGTTATCGTTTATGAAAATAAAAACGTCATCGTATACGAAAACGAAAACGTAAACATCTTCAAATACGAAAACGAAAACAAAAACGTCATCGTATACAAAAATAAAAACGAACACGTTTTCGTATACGTAAACGAAAACGAAAAGGAAAACGTCATCGTATACGAAAACGAAAACGTAAACGTCTTCGAATACGAAAACGAAAAAGTTATCGTATACAAAAACGAAAACATCATCGAATACGTAAACGAAAACAAAAACGTCATCGTATACAAAAATAAAAACGAAAACGCTATCGAATACGAAAATAAAAACGAAAACGTCATCGTATACGTAAACGAAAACGAAAAGGAGAACGTCATCGTATACGAAAACTAAAACGCTATCGAATACGAATATAAAAACGAAAACGTTATCGTAAACGTAATCGAAAAGGAAAACGTCACCGTACACGAAAACGAAAACGTCATCGAATACGAAAACGAAAAAGTTATCGTATACAAAAACGAAAACATCATCGAATACGTAAACGAATACAAAAACGTCATCGTATACAAAAATAAAAACGAAAACGCTATCGAATACGAAAATAAAAACGAAAACGTCATTGTATACGTAAACGAAAAGGAAAACGTCATCGTATACGAAAACGAAAACGTAAAACTAACCTTGCCACCTTTTGTATTTTTGTTTTTGTATCACACTAAACTAGATAATATATTACCACTTCTTTATGTTAATTTTTAATTTCTCATTAAGTGAAACTGTTTCTTTTGAGAATAAATGTCTTTAAACCTAAACCTATAGGTAAAAAATAGGTAAATAACAATATTGATCTATTATGTCAAAGGCCGAATGATTTCAAACGTGCGATACTTTCAAGTTCACCAGTTTACACCAGTTTTTACTAGTTTTCACCAGTGTTTACCAGTTTTCAACAGTTTTAACCAGTTTTTACAAGTTTTTACCAGTTTTTACAAGTTTTTACCAGTTTTAACTAGTTCTCGCCAGTTACTACTTCACCAATTTAAGTCAAATATGACCTTGTTTATTTTCATACGGTTGTAAGGTTCAAATCAAATGCACTATATTGAACACCACATTACAAACCATTAAAAAACATATGTGCGTTTTAAGTACATACTCGTACGTATGTATCAAAAAAACATCATCGAATAAAAAAACGAAAACGCTATCGTATATGAAAACGAAAACGTCATCGTATACGAAAACGAAAACAAAAACGTCATTGTATACAAAAATAAAAACGAAAACGTTATCGAATACGAACATAAAAACGAAAACGTTATCGTAAACGGCAACGAAAACGTCATCGTATACGAAAATAAAAACGAAAACGCTATCGAATACGAAAATAAAAACGAAAACGCTATCGAATACGAAAATAAAAACGAAAA
The DNA here is from genome assembly GCF_905163445.1 of Pararge aegeria. Taxonomy (NCBI): domain Eukaryota; kingdom Metazoa; phylum Arthropoda; class Insecta; order Lepidoptera; family Nymphalidae; genus Pararge; species Pararge aegeria. The sequence continues at coordinate 5,206,282 of NC_053206.1, read as the reverse complement.
CGCTATCGAATACGAAAATAAAAACGAAAACGTCATCGTATACGTAAACGAAAATGAAAAGGAAAACGTCATCGTATACGTAAACGAAAACGAAAAGGAAAACGTCATCGTATACGTAAACGAAAACGAAAACGAAAAAGTTATCGTATACAAAAACGAAAACATCATCGAATACGTAAACGAAAACAAAAACGTCATCGTATACAAAAATAAAAACGAAAACGTTATCGAATACGAACATAAAAACGAAAACGTTATCGTATACGGCAACGAAAACGTCATCGTAAACGAAAACGAAAACGTAAACGTCTTCGAATACGAAAACGAAAAAGTTATCGTATACAAAAACGAAACATCATCGAATACGTAAACGAAAATAAAAACGAAAACGTTATCGTATACGTAAACGAAAACGAAAAGGAAAAGGTCATCGTAAACGAAAACGAAAACGTAAACGTCTTCGAATACGAAAACAAAAAAGTTATCGTATACAAAAACGAAACATCATCGAATACGTAAACGAAAATAAAAACGAAAACGTTATCGTATACGTAAACGAAAACGAAAAGGAAAAGGTCATCGTAAACGAAAACGAAAACGTAAACGTCTTCGAATACGAAAACGAAAAAGTTATCGTATACAAAAACGAAAACATCATCGAATACGTAAACGAAAACAAAAACGTCATCGTATACAAAAATAAAAACGAAAACGTTATCGAATACGAACATTAAAACGAAAACGTTATCGAATACGAACATAAAAACGAAAACGTTATCGTATACGGCAACGAAAACGTCATCGTATACGAAAATAAAAACGAAAACGCTATCGAATACGAAAATAAAAACGAAAACGCTATCGAATACGAAAATAAAAACGAAAACGCTATCGAATACGAAAATAAAAACGAAAACGTCATCGTATACGTAAACGAAAATGAAAAGGAAAACGTCATCGTATACGTAAACGAAAACGAAAACGAAAAAGTTATCGTATACAAAAACGAAAACATCATCGAATACGTAAACGAAAACAAAAACGTCATCGTATACAAAAATAAAAACGAAAACGTTATCGAATACGAACATAAAAACGAAAACGTTATCGTATACGGCAACGAAAACGTCATCGTAAACGAAAACGAAAACGCAAACGTCTTCGAATACGAAAACGAAAAAGTTATCGTATACAAAAACGAAACATCATCGAATACGTAAACGAAAATAAAAACGAAAACGTTATCGTATACGTAAACGAAAACGAAAAGGAAAAGGTCATCGTAAACGAAAACGAAAACGTAAACGTCTTCGAATACGAAAACGAAAAAGTTATCGTATACAAAAACGAAAACATCATCGAATACGTAAACGAAAACAAAAACGTCATCGTATACAAAAATAAAAACGAAAACGTTATCGAATACGAACATTAAAACGAAAACGTTATCGTATACGGCAACGAAAACGTCATCGTAAACGAAAACGAAAACGTAAAAGTTATCGTATACAAAAACGAAAACATCATCGAATACGTAAATTAAAACAAAAACGTCATCGTATACGAAAATAAAAACGAAAACGTCATCGTATACGAAAACGAAAACGTAAACGTCTTCGAATACGAAAACGAAAAAGTTATCGTATACAAAAACGAAAACATCATCGAATACGTAAACGAAAACAAAAACGTCATCGTATACAAAAATAAAAACGAAAACGTTATCGAATACGAAAATAATAACGAAAACGTCATCGTATACGTAAACGAAAACGAAAAGGAGAACGTCATCGTATACGAAAACTAAAACGCTATCGAATACGAAAATAAAAACGAAAACGTCATCGTATACGTAAACGAAAACGAAAAGGAAAAAGTCACCGTACACGAAAACAAAAACGTCATCGAATAAAAAAACGAAAACGTTATCGTTTATGAAAACAAAAACGTCATCGTATACGAAAACGAAAACGTAAACATCTTCAAATACGAAAACGAAAACAAAAACGTCATCGTATACAAAAATAAAAACGAACACGTTTTCGTATACGTAAACGAAAACGAAAAGGAAAACGTCATCGTATACGAAAACGAAAACGTAAACGTCTTCGAATACGAAAACGAAAAAGTTATCGTATACAAAAACGAAAACATCATCGAATACGTAAACGAAAACAAAAACGTCATCGTATACAAAAATAAAAACGAAAACGTTATCGAATACGAAAATAATAACGAAAACGTCATCGTATACGTAAACGAAAACGAAAAGGAAAACGTCACCGTACACGAAAACAAAAACGTCATCGAAAAAAAAAAAACGAAAACGTTATCGTTTATGAAAACGAAAACGTCATCGTATACGAAAACGAAAACGTTAACATCTTCAAATACGAAAACAAAAACAAAAACGTCATCGTATACAAAAATAAAAACGAAAACTCTATCGAATACGAAAATAAAAACGAACACGTCATCGTATACGAAAACGAAAACGTCAACGTCTTCGAATACGAAAACGAAAAAGTTATCATATACAAAAACGAAAACATCATCGAATACGTAAACGAAAACAAAAACGTCATCGTATACAAAAATAAAAACGAAAACGTTATCGAATACGAAAATAATAACGAAAACGTCATCGTATACGAAAACAAAAACGTCATCGTATACAAAAATAAAAACGAAAACGTTATCGAATACGAAAATAATAACGAAAACGTCATCGTATACGTAAAGGAGAACGTCATCGTATACGAAAACTAAAACGCTATCGAATACGAAAATAAAAACGAAAACGTCATCGTATACGTAAACGAAAACGAAAAGGAAAACGTCACCGTACACGAAAACAAAAACGTCATCGAATAAAAAAACGAAAACGTTATCGTATATGAAAACGAAAACGTCATTGTATACGAAAACGAAAACGTAAACATCTTCAAATACGAAAACGAAAACAAAAACGTCATCGTATACAAAAATAAAAATGAAAACGCTATCGAATACGAAAATAAAAACGAAAACGTCATCGTTTACGTAAACGAAAACGAAAAGCAAAACGTCATTGTATACGAAAACGAAAACGTAAAACTAACCTTGCCACCTTTTGTATTTTTGTTTTTGTATCACACTAAACTAGATAATATATTACCACTTCTTTATGTTAATTTTTAATTTCTCATTAAGTGTAACTGTTTCTTTTGAGAATAAATGTCTTTAAATCTAAACCTATAGGTAAAAAATAGGTAAATAACAATATTGATCTATAATGTCAAAGGCCGAATGATTTCAAACGTGCGATACTTTCAAGTTCACCAGTTTACACCAGTTTTTACTAGTTTTCACCAGTTTTCACCAGTTTTTACCAGTTTTCAAAAGTTTTCACCAGTTTTTACTAGTTTTCACCAGTTTTAACCAGTTTTTACCAGTTTTTACAAGTTTTCACCAGTTTTAACCAGTTTTTACAAGTTTTTACCAGTTTTAACTAGTTCTCGCCAGTTACTACTTCACTAATTTAAGTCAAATATGACCTTGTTTATTTTCATACGGTTGTAAGGTTCAAATCAAATGCACTATATTGAACACCACATTACAAACCATTAAAAAACATATGTGCGTTTTAAGTACATACTCGTACGTATGTATCAAAAAAACATCATCGAATAAAAAAACGAAAATGCTGTCGTATATGAAAACGAAAACGTCATCGTATACGAAAACGAAAACAAAAACGTCATCGTATACAAAAATAAAAACGAAAACGTTATCGAATACGAACACAAAAACGAAAACGTTATCGTATACGGCAACGAAAACGTCATCGTATACGAATATAAAAACGAAAACGCTATCGAATACGAAAATAAAAACGAAAACGCTATCGAATACGAAAATAAAAACGAAAACGCTATCGAATACGAAAATAAAAACGAAAACGTCTTCGTTTACGTAAACGAAAATGAAAAAGGAAAACGTCATCTTATACGTAAACGAAAACGAAAAGGAAAACGTCATCGTATACGAAAACGAAAACGTAAACGTCTTCGAATACGAAAAGGAAAAAGTTATCGTATACAAAAACGAAAACATCATCGAATACGTAAACGAAAACAAAAACGTCATCGTATACAAAAATAAAAACGAAAATAAAAACGAAAACTTCAACGTATACGTAAACGAAAACGAAAAGGAAAACGTCATCGTATAGTTCGTATCGTATAGTAGTTTTCACCAGTGTTTACCAGTTTTCACCAGTTTTTACCAGTTTTCACTAGTTTTTACCAGTTTTCACCAGTTTTTACCAGTTTTCACCAGTTTTTACCAGTTTTCACCAGTTTTCACAAGTTTTAACAAGTTTGCACCAGTTTTTAAAAGTTTTAACCAGTTTTTACAAGTTTTTACCAGTTTTTACAAGTTTTTACAAGTTTTTACAAGTTTTTACCAGTTTTAACTAGTTCTCGCCAGTTACTACTTCACCAATTTAAGTCAAATATGCTGCTTTCTGAGTCCAAGGCCATACATACATACACAAATTACTTTTAAAACTAAATCACATCTAAATACACGAAATACGTACGTAAAAATCAAAACGAAAACGTTATCGAATACGAAAATAAAAACAAAAAACGTAAACATCTTCGAATACGAAAAAGAAAACAAAAACGTCATCGTATACAAAAATAAAAATGAAAACGTTATCGTATACGGCAACGAAAACGTCATCGTATACAAAAATAAAAACGAAAACGTTATCGAATACGAAAATAATAACGAAAACGTCATCGTATACGAAAACAAAAACGTCATCGTATACAAAAATAAAAACGAAAACGCTATCGAATACGAAAATAAAAACGAAAACGCTATCGAATACGGCAACGAAAACGTTATTGTATATGAAAATAAAAACGAAAACGCTATCGAATACGAAAATAAAAACGAATACGTCATCGTATACGTAAACGAAAACGAAAAGGAAAACGTCATCGTATACAAAAATAATAACGAAAACGTCATCGTATACGAAAACAAAAACGTCATCGTATACAAAAATAAAAACGAAAACGTTATCGAATACGAAAATAATAACGAAAACGTCATCGTATACGAAAACAAAAACGTCATCGTATACAAAAATAAAAACGAAAACGCTATCGAATACGAAAATAAAAACGAAAACGCTATCGAATACGGCAACGAAAACGTCATTGTATATGAAAATAAAAACGAAAACGCTATCGAATACGAAAATAAAAACGAAAACGCTATCGAATACGAAAATAAAAACGAAAACGCTATCGAATACGAAAATAAAAACGAATACGTCATTGTATACGTAAACGAAAACGAAAAGGAAAACGTCATCGTATACGAAAACGAAAACGTAAACGTCTTCGAATACGAAAACGAAAAAGTTATCGTATACAAAAACGAAAACATCATCGAATACGTAAACGAAAACAAAAACGTCATCGTATACAAAAATAAAAACGAAAACGTTATCGAATACGAAAATAATAACGAAAACGTCTTCGTATACAAAAATAAAAACGAAAACGTCATCGTATACGAAAACAAAAACGTCATCGTATACAAAAATAAAAACGAAAACGTTATCGAATACGAAAATAATAACGAAAACGTCATCGTATACGAAAACAAAAACGTCATCGTATACAAAAATAAAAACGAAAACGCTATTGAATACGAAAATAAAAACGAAAACGTCATCGTATACGTAAACGAAAACGAAAAGGAGAACGTCATCGTATACGAAAACTAAAACGCTATCGTATACGAAAACGAAAACGTAAACATCTTCAAATACGAAAACGAAAACAAAAACGTCATCGTATACAAAAATAAAAACGAAAACGTTATCGAATACGAAAATAAAAACGAACACGTTTTCGTATACGTAAACGAAAACGAAAAGGAAAACGTCATCGTATACGAAAACGAAAACGTAAACGTCTTCGAATACGAAAACGAAAAAGTTATCGGATACAAAAACGAAAACTTCATCGAATACGTAAACGAAAACAAAAACGTCATCGTATACAAAAATAAAAACGAAAACGCTATCGACTACGAAAATAAAAACGAAAACTTCTTCGTATACGTAAACGAAAACGAAAAGGAAAACGTCATCGTATACGAAAACGAAAACGTAAAACTAACCTCGCCACCTTTTGTAGTTTTGTTTTTGTATCACACTAAACTAGATAATATATTACCACTTCTTTATGTTAATTTTTAATTTGTCATTAAGTGAAACTGTTTCTTTTGAGAATAAATGTCTTTAAACCTAAACCTATAGGTAAAAAATAGGTAAATAACAATATTGATCTATTATGTCAAAGGCCGAATGATTTCAAACGTGCGATACTTTCAAGTTCACCAGTTTACACCAGTTTTTACTAGTTTTAACCAGTTTTTACAAGTTTTTACCAGTTTTTACCAGTTTTAACCAGTTTTTACAAGTTTTTACCAGTTTTCACCAGTTTTAACCAGTTTTTACCAGTTTTTACCAGTTTTCACCAGTTTTTTACCAGTGTTCACCAGTTTTTACCAGTTTTCACCAGTTTTAACCAGTTTTTACCAGTTTTTACCAGTTTTTACAAGTTTTTACAAGTTTTTACCAGTTTTTACTAGTTCTCGCCAGTTACTACTTAACCAATTTAAGTCAAATATGACCTTGTTTATTTTCATACGGTTGTAAGGTTCAAATCAAATGCACTATATTAAACACCACATTACAAACCATTAAAAAACATATGTGCGTTTTAAGTACATACTCGTACGTATCACATAAGAGTCTTCCCGATTATTATAACGATGAAATCAACTTAATAGTTAAACTTTTTTGACGGCCGATTGGCGCAGTGGGCAGCGAGCCTGCTTTCTGAGTCGAAGGCCATACATACATACACAAATTACTTTTAAAACTAAATTACTATTTGGATTGCGCAAATATGACCATATTTCCCAATTTCGGTCTCGTCTCAAGTGGTTACCAATTCGACTTCGCCGGAATTTGCATATTCTTTCTATTCTGTACTGTATCTTGTTCCATCCTTCTACTCCTGTTTATCTCAAAGAGAAATTTGTATTCACAGGGCCTCCTGAGGATGCTCGCTCTACGAGGAGGTTTATCCTGAAGGTGCCTGGTCATAAGTCCTCTTTTTTCCACAAATCCTTTACGGTTCAGGCCGTTACACTTTGGAACGCCCTGCCGTTAGAGATTCGTGAGGCGCAAACGATCGGCATTTTTAAGAAACAAGTGAAGGATCACTACTTGTCTGTATCAGCCGGGCATTGATGGGAATGATCACTGTATTCTTTTTTGTTTATTTCGTTTTCTACATATTTTTGAGGGTTCTTTTATTTTATTAATTTTTTTAATTTATTTTTTTTAATTAAGTATTTATAGTAGTGTATTTGTATGTTTATATGTTTGTATATATGTATGGAATATATTTTATATTTTTGTACATATCTTTAATATGTTATGTTTAGTATATACTATGTTTTATGTTTTCTTTTTTTATTATTTATTTTTTTATGTTAATTTAGTTTTAAGTCCTAATATTTAATTTTGTTTGTTGTACCACCTACTTATTTCTTATAACATTTTCTTGTATGCCTTTGGTTGCCTGGAAGAGATCGCTATTTAGCGATAAGGCCGCCAAATTGTACGTTCTACCTTATTGTGCTGTTGTATTTGTATCTCTGTAAATTTTCTCTGTGGTGTACAATAAAAGTGTATTCATTCATTCATTCATTCATCACATCTAAATACACGAAATACGTACGTAAGCATAAAAACGAAAACGTTATCGAATACGAAAATAAAAACAAAAAACGTAAACATCTTCGAATACGAAAACGAAAACAAAAACGTCATCGTATACAAAAATAAAAACGAAAACGTTATCGAATACGAAAATAAAAACGAAAACTTCATCGTATACGTAAACGAAAACGAAAAGGAAAACGTCATCGTATACGAAAACGAAAACGTAAACGTCTTCGAATACGAAAAGGAAAAAGTTATCGTATACAAAAACGAAAACATCATCGAATACGTAAACGAAAACAAAAACGTCATCGTATACAAAAATAAAAACGAAAACGCTATCGAATACGAAAATAAAAACGAAAACTTCATTGTATACGTAAACGAAAACGAAAAGGAAAACGTCATCGTATACGAAAACGAAAACGTAAACCTAACCTTGCCACCTTTTGTATTTTTGTTTTTGTATCACACTAAACTAGATAATATATTACCACTTCTTTATGTTAATTTTTAATTTCTCATTAAGTGAAACTGTTTCTTTTGAGAATAAATGTCTTTAAACCTAAACCTATAGGTAAAAAATAGGTAAATAGCAATATTGATTTATTATGTCAAAGGCCGAATGATTTCAAACGTGCGATACTTTCAAGTTCACCAGTTTACACCAGTTTTTACTAGTTTTCACCAGTGTTTACCAGTTTTTACCAGTTTTCACTAGTTTTTACCAGTTTTCACCAGTATTTACAAGTTTTCACCAGTTTTAACCAGTTTTTACAAGTTTTTACAAGTTTTTACAAGTTTTTACAAGTTTTTACAAGTTTTTACAAGTTTTTACCAGTTTTAACTAGTTCTCGCCAGTTACTACTTCACCAATTTAAGTCAAATATGACCTTGTTTATTTTCATACGGTTGTAAGGTTCAAATCAAATGCACTATATTGAACACCACATTACAAACCATTAAAAAACATATGTGCGTTTTAAGTACATACTCGTACGTATGTATCACATAAGAGTCTTCCCGATTATTATAAAATAAAATAAAATAAAAATAAAAATAAAAATAAAAAAGCCTTTTATTTCCTGTAACTTACATTGACATACCTAAGATAGTTTAAAGTTAGTATTTTATTTTTCGTTTACTTAATATTTATTATTATGAATGTTAGTTTATTACAAGAACCCCAGATTGGGTAAAGGCCTCCTCCAACGATGTCCATTTTTCTCTATCCTTTGCTACTTTAGCCCAATTTGGGCCGGCTATTTTTTTGATCTCGTCCTCCCACCGTGTCACTGGTCTCCCTCTGGCTCTTTTGCCTTCCGGGCCTTTCCACATAGTTGCTCTCACGGTCCACCTCCGGTCTGTAAGCCTCGCTATATGACCTGCCCATTTCCACTTCAGTTTTAATGCATAGCTCAAGGCATTTGTTGCTTTTGTTATGGATCTTATTTTTGTATGGCGTATTTTATCAAGTTTTTTTATGCTGAGCATGCTGCGTTCTAGTCCTCGCTGGCAGGTGTTGATTTTTTGTTTTGATTTGGCCGTAAATTTCCATGTCTGGCAGCCGTATGTCAGGCTAGGTAGGAGGCTAGAGTTCATGATCTTTGTTTTTATTTTTACAGGCATGTTACTTTTAAAAATTTCTTTCAGGCTCCAATATTTATTCCACGTTTGTTGAACTCTTCTTCCTATCTCTATGTCATTATTTGTTTTATCAAAACTAATTGTTTTTCCCAAATATATGTATTTTTCTGCGTATTCTAGTGGGCTTCCGTTAATTAATATTGGTATCTTGCAACTGTTTGTCATCGTCATAGTCTTTGTGAGATTGATTTCCAAACCTACATCTGCGCTGGCTAACTGTAAAGATTTTATCATATATTGCAGCTGTGAGCTTGTCTCGGATAATATCACTATGTCATCTGCAAACCTCAAATGACTTAAGAAAGCGTCATGTATATAGAGTCCTAGTTTGTTCCAGTCCAACTTGCTAAAGATTGTTTCTAAAATGGTTATAAATATTGTAGATGAGAGCGGATCACCCTGTCTTAAACCCCTCTCTATGGGGAAACTTGGGCCCAGGTTTTCTAACTTTATTTTAGCCGTATTATTTTTGTATATGCATCTAATGACCTCTATATACACCTCGCTAACTTCTTGTTTCTTTAAGCTTTCCCAGATACTTGCGTGTGTTACAGTGTCGAACGCTTTTTGGTAATCAATAAATGCGAGATATAGGGGTCTTTGATGTTCCTGGTATTTCTCAATAATTAACTCAAGGGTGTGTATATGGTCGATTGTAGAGAAAGCCTTCCTGAATCCTGCCTGCTCTACAGGTTGTCTAGCTCCAATTGTGGGACTAATTCTAGCGTTTATAATCGTGGAGAACAACTTGTATAGAGTCGGTAGCAAACTTATGGGTCTGTAGTTGCCTATGTCTTTAGGATCGCCTTTCTTATATAATAAAATGATGTTAGATTCAGACCATTGTGTAGGCGTTTCAGATTTTTGCAGTATCAAGTTAAATAGTTCAGCTAATGGTGTAGCCAAAATTGTGTGTGCTGTTTTTAATGCTTCGTTTGTAATGTTGTCGGGTCCGGGTGATTTTTCTAGTTTTAATCTCTTTATTGCTTCTATGATCTCTACTTCGCCCACTGCTGCAATGTTTTCAATACAAATACGAAAATAAAAACGAATACGTCATCGTATACGTAAACGAAAACGAAAAGGAAAACGTCATCGTATACAAAAATAAAAACGAAAATGTCATCGTAAACGAAAGCGAAAACGAAAACGCTATCGAATACGAAAATAAAAACGAAAACGCTATCGAATACGAAAATAAAAACGAATACGTCATCGTATACGAAAACGAAAACGAAAAGGAAAACGTCATCGTATACGAAAACGAAAACGTAAACGTCTTCGAATACAAAAACGAAAAAGTTATCGTATACAAAAACGAAAACATCATCGAATACGTAAACGAAAACAAAAACGTCATCGTATACAAAAATAAAAACGAAAACGTTATCGAATACGAAAATAATAACGAAAACGTCATCGTATACGAAAACAAAAACGTCATCGTATACAAAAATAAAAACGAAAACGTCATCGTATACAAAAATAAAAACGAAAACGTTATCGAATACGAAAATAATAAAGAAAACGTCATCGTATACGAAAACAAAAACATCGTATACAAAAATAAAAACGAAAACGCTATCGAATACGAAAATAAAAACGAAAACGCTATCGAATACGGCAACGAAAACGTCATCGTATATGAAAATAAAAACGAAAACGCTATCGAATACGAAAATAAAAACGAAAACGCTATCGAATACGAAAATAAAAACGAAAACGCTATCGAATACGAAAATAAAAACGAAAACGCTATCGAATACGAAAATAAAAACGAATACGTCATCGTATACGTAAACGAAAACGTCATCGTATACGAAAACGAAAACGTAAACGTCTTCGAATACGAAAACGAAAAAGTTATCGTATACAAAAACGAAAACATCATCGAATACGTAAACGAAAACAAAAACGTCATCGTATACAAAAATAAAAACAAAAACGTCATCGTATACAAAAATAATAACGAAAACGTTATCGAATACGAAAATAATAACGAAAACGTCATCGTATACGAAAACAAAAACGTCATCGTATACAAAAATAAAAACGAAAACGCTATCGAATACGAAAATAAAAACGAAAACGTCATCGTATACGTAAACGAAAACGAAAAGGAGAACGTCATCGTATAGGAAAACTAAAACGCTATCGAATACGAAAATAAAAACAAAAACGTTATCGTAAACGTAATCGAAAAGGAAAACGTCACCGTACACGAAAACGAAAACGTCATCGAATACGAAAACGAAAAAGTTATCGTATACAAAAACGAAAACATCATCGAATACGTAAACGAATACAAAAACGTCATCGTATACAAAAATAAAAACGAAAACGCTATCGAATACGAAAATAAAAACGAAAACGTCATCGTATACGTAAACGAAAAGGAAAACGTCATCGTATACGAAAACGAAAACGTAAAACTAACCTTGCCACCTTTTGTATTTTTGTTTTTGTATCACACTAAACTAGATAATATATTACCACTTCTTTATGTTAATTTTTAATTTCTCATTAAGTGAAACTGTTTCTTTTGAGAATAAATGTCTTTAAACCTAAACCTATAGGTAAAAAATAGGTAAATAACAATATTGATCTATTATGTCAAAGGCCGAATGATTTCAAACGTGCGATACTTTCAAGTTCACCAGTTTACACCAGTTTTTACTAGTTTTCACCAGTTTTCACCAGTTTTTACCAGTTTTCAAAAGTTTTTACCAGTGGTCACCAGTTTTTACCAGTTTTCACCAGTTTTTACCAGTTTTTACCAGTTTTTACCAGTTTTTACAAGTTTTTACAAGTTTTTCCAGTTTTTACTAGTTCTCGCCAGTTACTACTTCACCAATTTAAGTCAAATATGACCTTGTTTATTTTCATACGGTTGTAAGGTTCAAATCAAATGCACTATATTAAACACCACATTACAAACCATTAAAAAACATATGTGCGTTTTAAGTACATACTCGTACGTATGTATCACATAAGAGTCTTCCCGATTATTATAACGATGAAATCAACTTAATAGTTAAACTTTTTTGACGGCCGATTGGCGCAGTGGGCAGCGAGCCTGCTTTCTGAGTCGAAGGCCATACATACATACACAAATTACTTTTAAAACTAAATTACTATTTGGATTGCGCAAATATGACCATATTTCCCAATTTCGGTCTCGTCTCAAGTGGTTACCAATCCGACTTCGCCGGAATTTGCATATTCTTTCTATTCTGTACTGTATCTTGTTCCATCCTTCTACTCCTGTTTATCTCAAAGAGAAATTTGTATTCACAGGGCCTCCTGAGGATGCTCGCTCTACGAGGAGGTTTATCCTGAAGGTGCCTGGTCATAAGTCCTCTTTTTTCCACAAATCCTTTACGGTTCAGGCCGTTACACTTTGGAACGCCCTGCCGTTAGAGATTCGTGAGGCGCAAACGATCGGCATTTTTAAGAAACAAGTGAAGGATCACTACTTGTCTGTATCAGCCGGGCATTGATGGGAATGATCACTGTATTCTTTTTTGTTTATTTCGTTTTCTACATATTTTTGAGGGTTCTTTTATTTTATTAATTTTTTTAATTTATTTTTTTTAATTAAGTATTTATAGTAGTGTATTTGTATGTTTATATGTTTGTATATATGTATGGAATATATTTTATATTTTTGTACATATCTTTAATATGTTATGTTTAGTATATACTATGTTTTATGTTTTCTTTTTTTATTATTTATTTTTTTATGTTAATTTAGTTTTAAGTCCTAATATTTAATTTTGTTTGTTGTACCACCTACTTATTTCTTATAACATTTTCTTGTATGCCTTTGGTTGCCTGGAAGAGATCGCTATTTAGCGATAAGGCCGCCAAATTGTACGTTCTACCTTATTGTGCTGTTGTATTTGTATCTCTGTAAATTTTCTCTGTGGTGTACAATAAAAGTGTATTCATTCATTCATTCATTCATCACATCTAAATACACGAAATACGTACGTAAGCATAAAAACGAAAACGTTATCGAATACGAAAATAAAAACAAAAAACGTAAACATCTTCGAATACGAAAACGAAAACAAAAACGTCATCGTATACAAAAATAAAAACGAAAACGTTATCGAATACGAAAATAAAAACGAAAACTTCATCGTATACGTAAACGAAAACGAAAAGGAAAACGTCATCGTATACGAAAACGAAAACGTAAACGTCTTCGAATACGAAAAGGAAAAAGTTATCGTATACAAAAACGAAAACATCATCGAATACGTAAACGAAAACAAAAACGTCATCGTATACAAAAATAAAAACGAAAACGCTATCGAATACGAAAATAAAAACGAAAACTTCATTGTATACGTAAACGAAAACGAAAATCAACTTAATAGTTAAACTTCTTTGATGGCCGATTGGCACAGTGGGTAGCGAGCCTGCTTTCTGAGTCGAAGGCCATACATACACACACAAATTACTTTTAAAACTAAATCACATCTAAATACACGAAATACGTACGTAAAAATAAAAACGAAAACGTTATCGAATACGAAAATAAAAACAAAAAACGTAAACATCTTCGAATACGAAAACGAAAACAATAACGACATCGTATACAAAAATAAAAACGAAAACGTTATCGAATACGAAAATAAAAACGAAAACGTTATCGTATACGGCAACGAAAACGTCATCGTATACGAAAATAAAAACGAAAACGTCATCGTATACGAAAACGTAAACGTCTTCGAATACGAAAACGTTTATTAAACGTTAGTTATCGTATACAAAAACCAAAAAAAAATCATCGAATACGTAAACGAAAACAAAAACGTCATCGTATACAAAAATAAAAACGAAAATGTTATCGAATACGAAAATAATAACGAAAACGTCATCGTATACGTAAACGAAAACGAAAAGGAAAACGTCATCGTAAACGAAAACGAAAACGTAAACGTTATCGAACACGAAAATAATAACGAAAACGTCATCGTATACGAAAACAAAAACGTCATCGTATACAAAAATAAAAACGAAAACGCTATCGAATACGAAAATAAAAACGAAAACGCTATCGAATACGAAAATAAAAACGAAAACGTCATCGTATACGTAAACGAAAACGAAAAGGAGAACGTCATCGTATACGAAAACTAAAACGCTATCGAATACGAAAATAAAAACGAAAACGTCATCGTATACGTAATCGAAAACGAAAAGGAAAACGTCACCGTACACGAAAACGAAAACGTCATCGTATACGAAAACGAAAAAGTTATCGTATACAAAAACGAAAACATCATCGAATACGTAAACGAATACAAAAACGTCATCGTATACAAAAATAAAAACGAAAACGCTATCGAATACGAAAATAAAAACGAAAACGTCATCGTATACGTAAACGAAAACGAAAACGTCATCGTATACGTAAACGAAAACGAAAACGTCATCGTATACGTAAACGAAAACGAAAACGTCATCGTATACGTAAACGAAAACGAAAAGGAAAACGTCATCGTATACAAAACCGAAAACATCATCGATTACGTAAACGAAAACAAAAACGTCATCGTATACAAAAATAAAAAACGAAAACGCTATCGAATACGAAAATAAAAACGAAAACGTCATCGTAACGTAAACGAAAACGAAAAGGAAAACGTCATCGTATACAAAAACGAAAACATCATCGATTACGTAAACGAAAACAAAAACGTCATCGTATACAAAAATAAAAACGAAAACGTTATCGAATACGAAAATAATAACGAAAACGTCATCGTATACGTAAACGAAAACGAAAAGGAGAACGTCATCGTATACGAAAACGAAAACGAAAAAGAAAACGTCACCGTACACAAAAACAAAAACGTCATCGAATAAAAAAACGAAAACGTTATCGTATATGAAAACGAAAACGTCATCGTATACGAAAACGAAAACGTAAACATCTTCAAATACGAAAACGAAAACAAAAACGTCATCGTATACAAAAATAAAAACGAAAACTCTATCGAATACGAAAATAAAAACGAACACGTTTTCGTATACGTAAACGAAAACGAAAAGGAAAACGTCATCGTATACGAAAACGAAAATGTAAACATCTTCAAATACGAAAACGAAAACAAAAACGTCATCGTATACAAAATTAAAAACGAAAACGTTATCGAATACGAAAATAAAAACGAAAACGTTATCGTATACAGCAACAAAAACGTCATCGTATACGAAAATAAAAACGAAAACGCTATCGAATACGAAAATAAAAACGAAAACGCTATCGAA
Source organism: Pararge aegeria (assembly GCF_905163445.1). Taxonomy (NCBI): domain Eukaryota; kingdom Metazoa; phylum Arthropoda; class Insecta; order Lepidoptera; family Nymphalidae; genus Pararge; species Pararge aegeria. Next base: position 5,190,546 of record NC_053206.1, on the reverse strand, counting down.
TACGAAAATAAAAACGAAAACGCTATCGAATACGAAAATAAAAACGAAAACGTCATCGTATACGTAAACGAAAACGAAAACGAAAACGTCATCGTATACGAAAACGAAAACGTAAACGTCTTGGAATACGAAAACGAAAACGTTATCGTATACCAAAACGAAAACGTCATCGTATACGAAAATAAAAACGAAAACGCTATCGAACACGAAAATAAAAACGAAAACGTCATCGTATACGTAAACGAAAACGTCATCGTAAACGAAAACGAAAACGTAAACGTCTTCGAATACGAAAACGAAAAAGTTATCGTATACAAAAACGAAAACATCATCGAATACGTAAATTAAAACAAAAACGTCATCGTATACAAAAATAAAAACGAAAACGCTATCGAATACGAAAATAAAAACGAAAACGTCATCGTATACGAAAACGAAAACGAAAACGTCTTCGAATACGAAAACGAAAAAGTTATCGTATACAAAAACGAAAACATAATCGAATACGTAAACGAAAACAAAAACGTCATCGTATACAAAAATAAAAACGAAAACGTTATCGAATACGAAAATAATAACGAAAACGTCATCGTATACGTAAACGAAAACGAAAAGGAGAACGTCATCGTATACGAAAACGAAAACGAAAAAGAAAACGTCACCGTACACAAAAACAAAAACGTCATCGAATAAAAAAACGAAAACGTTATCGTATATGAAAACGAAAACGTCATCGTATACGAAAACGAAAACGTAAACATCTTCAAATACGAAAACGAAAACAATAACGTCATCGTATACAAAAATAAAAACGAAAACTCTATCGAATACGAAAATAAAAACGAACACGTTTTCGTATACGTAAACGAAAACGAAAAGGAAAACGTCATCGTATACGAAAACGAAAACGTAAACGTCTTCGAATACGAAAACGAAAAAGTTATCGTATACAAAAACGAAAACTTCATCGAATACGTAAACGAAAACAAAAACGTCATCGTATACAAAAATAAAAACGAAAACGCTATCGAATACGAAAATAAAAACGAAAACTTCATTGTATACGTAAACGAAAACGAAAAGGAAAACGTCATCGTATACGAAAACGAAAACGTAAACCTAACCTTGCCACCTTTTGTATTTTTGTTTTTGTATCACACTAAACTAGATAATATATTACCACTTCTTTATGTTAATTTTTAATTTCTCATTAAGTGAAACTGTTTCTTTTGAGAATAAATGTCTTTAAACCTAAACCTATAGGTAAAAAATAGGTAAATAGCAATATTGATTTATTATGTCAAAGGCCGAATGATTTCAAACGTGCGATACTTTCAAGTTCACCAGTTTACACTAGTTTTTACTAGTTTTCACCAGTGTTTACCAGTTTTTACCAGTTTTCACTAGTTTTTACCAGTTTTCACCAGTATTTACAAGTTTTCACCAGTTTTAACCAGTTTTTACAAGTTTTTAGCAGTTTTTACAAGTTTTTACAAGTTTTTACCAGTTTTAACTAGTTCTCGCCAGTTACTACTTCACCAATTTAAGTCAAATATGACCTTGTTTATTTTCATACGGTTGTAAGGTTCAAATCAAATGCACTATATTGAACACCACATTACAAACCATTAAAAAACATATGTGCGTTTTAAGTACATACTCGTACGTATGTATCACATAAGAGTCTTCCCGATTATTATAACGATGAAATCAACTTAATAGTTAAACTTTTTTGACGGCCGATTGGCGCAGTGGGCAGCGAGCCTGCTTTCTGAGTCGAAGGCCATACATACATACACAAATTACTTTTAAAACTAAATCACTATTTGGATTGCGCAAATATGACCATATTTCCCAATTTCGGTCTCGTCTCAAGTGGTTACCAGTCCGACTTCGCCGGAATTTGCATATTCTTTCTATTCTGTACTGTATCTTGTTCCATCCTTCTACTCCTGTTTATCTCAAAGAGAAATTTGTATTCACAGGGCCTCCTGAGGATGCTCGCTCTACGAGGAGGTTTATCCTGAAGGTGCCTGGTCATAAGTCCTCTTTTTTCCACAAATCCTTTACGGTTCAGGCCGTTACACTTTGGAACGCCCTGCCGTTAGAGATTCGTGAGGCGCAAACGATCGGCATTTTTAAGAAACAAGTGAAGGATCACTACTTGTCTGTATCAGCCGGGCATTGATGGGAATGATCACTGTATTCTTTTTTGTTTATTTCGTTTTCTACATATTTTTGAGGGTTCTTTTATTTTATAAATTTTTTTATTTTTTTTTTTTAATTTAGTATTTATAGTAGCGTATTTGTATGTTTATATGTTTGTATATATGTATGGAATATATTTTATATTTTTGTACATATCTTTAATATGTTATGTTTAGTATATACTATGTTTTATGAATAGAATAGAATAGAAAAACTTTATTGCAACACAACAAAAAAAGGAAAATACAAGGAAAACAGTAATAGTACTTAGTGCTAGGGTGCAAAGGCGGCCTTATCACTAAAAGTGATCTTTTAAAGGCAACCTGAGCGTACGAAGCCGATAAAAGAGTGGAAAATGGATGGTGCATAAAGTAAGTTACAAAAAAAACAAAAAAAAAAAAAGAAATGTAATATAAACTTACATGAACATACATACTACATTTACATATTAACTACACAAATACCAACATAAATTTATATATACTATGATAGATATATGTGATATATATTTATGCTATTATAAACTTACATACTACTCAATTACATAGATAAGTAATAATTCTTTAAGCGATGTTTAAACAGGTGAATGGTTTCGGAATGACGTATTTCCCAGGGGAGCGAGTTCCACAGTGTGTCAGCTTTAACAGTGAATGACTCGTTATAGCGCTGAGAGCGAGATAAGGGAATCTCAAGCTTGTTGTCATTCGCTGACCGGAGACTGACAAGATGCTGAGAGAAGGAAAAACGCTCTTTAAGGTAAAGCGGAGAGATAGGACTATATAGAAGAGAATAAAGTAAAGTAAGAATATGGATATTTCGCCTATCATTAACAGTTACCCACTTGAGTTGCTGACGGTAATGAGTAATTTGGTCAAATTTCTTAAGCCCAAAGATAAATCTTATGATTAGATTTTGGAGCCGCTCAAGTTTATTAAGAAGGTACTGGGGTATATCAGAATAACACGTGTCTGCGTAGTCCACTATAGGAAGTAAAAGAGAGTGGGCCAGACAAATTTTGGTACGAATAGGTAAAAAGTATTTCCACATTTTAAGCCTACCAATTACAGCGTAGATCTTGCGACTAAGCTCGGATATTTGAGGACCCCACGAGAGCGTATTATCCATGATAATACCCAAGTTTTTAACAGAACTGCTGAACTCAAGTATAGCGCCATCAAAGACTACAGAAGGAAGAGACGAGAAGCTAACTTTAGAGATTTGCTGCCGGCTGCCGATTAAGATGACCTGGGATTTACTAGCATTTATAGACAACCCACTCGATTTACTCCATGAACTAATTAAGTTCAGGTCCGAATTCAAACGAGTGATAGCCCCCGATATGTCATCAACAGAGGTTGACGTATAAATCTGCAAGTCATCAGCATAGAGATGGAAAGACAGCGAAAGCAAATCTGTCAATGAGTTTATAAAAATGGAAAAAAGTAGAGGAGAAAGAACACCACCTTGTGGGACACCAGCACTGAGACTGCACCAAGAAGAACACTTACTATCAATACGTACACACTGTTTACGGTCATAGAGGTATGAACGAAACCAATTTAAATCATTACAGGATATATTTATGGAATCAAGAATAGCCAGAAGAATTTCAAAATCTACTGTATTGAAAGCATTAGAGAAATCGAGTAATGCTAAGACTGTTACTTTTTGTTCATCCATACCGCATCTAATATCATCGCAAATTTTAACAAGGGCTGTAGTAGTACTGTGTCCAGGACGAAATCCAGATTGATAGGGACTTAAAATGTTATTTTTCCTAAGAAATAGAGATAGTTGCCCATGAACAATGCGCTCCAGGACTTTTGACAGGAAAGGTAAAATAGAGATAGGCCTATAATGAGAAAAAGATGAAGGTTGGTTAATTTTCGAAATAGGTATGTTTTTTTGTTTGTTGTACCACCTACTTATTTCTTATAACATTTTCTTGTATGCCTTTGGTTGCCTGGAAGAGATCGCTATTTAGCGATAAGGCCGCCAAATTGTACGTTCTACCTTATTGTGCTGTTGTATTTGTATCTCTGTAAATTTTCTCTGTGGTGTACAATAAAAGTGTATTCATTCATTCATTCATTCATCACATCTAAATACACGAAATACGTACGTAAAAATAAAAACGAAAACGTTATCGAATACGAAAATAAAAACAAAAAACGTAAACATCTTCGAATACGAAAACGAAAACAAAAACGTCATCGTATACAAAAATAAAAACGAAAACGTTATCGAATACGAAAATAAAAACGAAAACTTCATCGTATACGTAAACGAAAACGAAAAGGAAAACGTCATCGTATACGAAAACGAAAACGTAAACGTCTTCGAATACGAAATGGAAAAAGTTATCGTATACAAAAACGAAAACATCATCGAATACGTAAACGAAAACAAAAACGTCATCGTATTCAAAAATAAAAACGAAAACGCTATCGAATACGAAAATAAAAACGAAAACTTCATTGTATACGTAAACGAAAACGAAAAGGAAAACGTCATCGTATACGAAAACGAAAACGTAAACCTAACCTTGCCACCTTTTGTATTTTTGTTTTTGTATCACACTAAACTAGATAATATATTACCACTTCTTTATGTTAATTTTTAATTTCTCATTAAGTGAAACTGTTTCTTTTGAGAATAAATGTCTTTAAACCTAAACCTATAGGTAAAAAATAGGTAAATAGCAATATTGATTTATTATGTCAAAGGCCGAATGATTTCAAACGTGCGATACTTTCAAGTTCACCAGTTTACACCAGTTTTTACTAGTTTTCACCAGTGTTTACCAGTTTTTACCAGTTTTCACTAGTTTTTACCAGTTTTCACCAGTATTTACAAGTTTTCACAAGTTTTAACCAGTTTTTACAAGTTTTTACAAGTTTTTACAAGTTTTTACAAGTTTTTACAAGTTTTTACAAGTTTTTACCAGTTTTAACTAGTTCTCGCCAGTTACTACTTCACCAATTTAAGTCAAATATGACCTTGTTTATTTTCATACGGTTGTAAGGTTCAAATCAAATGCACTATATTGAACACCACATTACAAACCATTAAAAAACATATGTGCGTTTTAAGTACATACTCGTACGTATGTATCACATAAGAGTCTTCCCGATTATTATAACGATGAAATCAACTTAATAGTTAAACTTCTTTGATGGCCGATTGGCACAGTGGGCAGCGAGCCTGCTTTCCGAGTCGAAGGCCATACATACACACACAAATTACTTTTAAAACTAAATCACATCTAAATACACGAAATACGTACGTAAAAATAAAAACGAAAACGTTATCGAATACGAAAATAAAAACAAAAAACGTAAACATCTTCGAATACGAAAACGAAAACAATAACGACATCGTATACAAAAATAAAAACGAAAACGTTATCGAATACGAAAATAAAAACGAAAACGTTATCGTATACGGCAACGAAAACGTCATCGTATACGAAAATAAAAACAAAAAACGTAAACATCTTCGAATACGAAAACGAAAACAATAACGACATCGTATACAAAAATAAAAACGAAAACGTTATCGAATACGAAAATAAAAACGAAAACGTTATCGTATACGGCAACGAAAACGTCATCGTAAACGAAAACGAAAACGTAAACGTCTTCGAATACGAAAACGAAAAAGTTATCGTATACAAAAACGAAAACATCATCGAATACGTAAATTAAAACAAAAACGTCATCGTATACAAAAATAAAAACGAAAACGCTATCGAATACGAAAATAAAAACGAAAACGTCATCGTATACGAAAACGAAAACGTAAACGTCTTCGAATACGAAAACGAAAAAGTTATCGTATACAAAAACGAAAACATCATCGAATACGTAAACGAAAACAAAAACGTCATCGTATACAAAAATAAAAACGAAAACGTTATCGAATACGAAAATAATAACGAAAACGTCATCGTATACGTAAACGAAAACGAAAAGGAGAACGTCATCGTATACGAAAACGAAAACGAAAAAGAAAACGGCACCGTACACGAAAACAAAAACGTCATCGAATAAAAAAACGAACACGTTATCGTATATGAAAACGAAAACGTCATCTTATACGAAAACGAAAACGTAAACATCTTCAAATACGAAAACGAAAACAAAAACGTCATCGTATACAAAAATAAAAACGAAAACTCTATCGAATACGAAAATAAAAACGAACACGTTTTCGTATACGTAAACGAAAACGAAAAGGAAAACGTCATCGTATACGAAAACGAAAACGTAAACGTCTTCGAATACGAAAACGAAAAAGTTATCGTATACAAAAACGAAAACTTCATCGAATACGTAAACGAAAACAAAAACGTCATCGTATACTAAAATAAAAACGAAAACGCTATCGAATACGAAAATAAAAACGAAAACTTCATCGTATACGTAAACGAAAACGAAAAGGAAAACGTCATCGTATACGAAAACGAAAACGTAAACCTAACCTTGCCACCTTTTGTATTTTTGTTTTTGTATCACACTAAACTAGATAATATATTACCACTTCTTTATGTTAATTTTCAATTTCTCATTAAGTGAAACTGTTTCTTTTGAGAATAAATGTCTTTAAACCTAAACCTATAGGTAAAAAATAGGTAAATAGCAATATTGATTTATTATGTCAAAGGCCGAATGATTTCAAACGTGCGATACTTTCAAGTTCACCAGTTTACACCAGTTTTTACTAGTTTTCACCAGTGTTTACCAGTTTTTACCAGTTTTCACTAGTTTTTACAAGTTTTCACCAGTATTTACAAGTTTTCACCAGTTTTAACCAGTTTTTACAAGTTTTTACCAGTTTTTACAAGTTTTTACAAGTTTTTACCAGTTTTAACTAGTTCTCGCCAGTTACTACTTCACCAATTTAAGTCAAATATGACCTTGTTTATTTTCATACGGTTGTAAGGTTCAAATCAAATGCACTATATTGAACACCACATTACAAACCATTAAAAAACATATGTGCGTTTTAAGTACATACTCGTACGTATGTATCACATAAGAGTCTTCCCGATTATTATAACGATGAAATCAACTTAAAAGTTAAACTTCTTTGATGGCCGATTGGCACAGTGGGCAGCGAGCCTGCTTTCTGAGTCGAAGGCCATACATACACACACAAATTTCTTTTAAAACTAAATCACATCTAAATACACGAAATACGTACGTAAAAATAAAAACGAAAACGTTATCGAATACGAAAATAAAAACAAAAAACGTAAACATCTTCGAATACGAAAACGAAAACAATAACGACATCGTATACAAAAATAAAAACGAAAACGTTATCGAATACGAAAATAAAAACGAAAACGTTATCGTATACGGCAACGAAAACGTCATCGTATACGAAAATAAAAACGAAAACGCTATCGAATACGAAAATAAAAACGAAAACTTCATCGTATACGTAAACGAAAACGAAAAGGAAAACGTCATCGTATACGAAAACGAAAACGTAAACCTAACCTTGCCACCTTTTGTATTTTTGTTTTTGTATCACACTAAACTAGATAATATATTACCACTTTTTTATGTTAATTTTTAATTTCTCATTAAGTGAAACTGTTTCTTTTGAGAATAAATGTCTTTAAACCTAAACCTATAGGTAAAAAATAGGTAAATAGCAATATTGATCCATTATGTCAAAGGCCGAACGTTTTCAAACGTGCGATACTTTCAAGTTCACCAGTTTACACCAGTTTTTACTAGTTTTCACCAGTGTTTACCAGTTTTTACCAGTTTTCACTAGTTTTTACCAGTTTTCACCAGTATTTACAAGTTTTCACCAGTTTTAACCAGTTTTTACAAGTTTTTACCAGTTTTTACAAGTTTTTACCAGTTTTAACTAGTTCTCGCCAGTTACTACTTCACCAATTTAAGTCAAATATGACCTTGTTTATTTTCATACGGTTGTAAGGTTCAAATCAAATGCACTATATTGAACACCACATTACAAACCATTAAAAAACATATGTGCGTTTTAAGTACATACTCGTACGTATGTATCACATAAGAGTCTTCCCGATTATTATAACGATGAAATCAACTTAATAGTTAAACTTTTTTGACGGCCGATTGGCGCAGTGGGCAGCGAGCCTGCTTTCTGAGTCGAAGGCCATACATACATACACAAATTACTTTTAAAACTAAATCACTATTTGGATTGCGCAAATATGACCATATTTCCCAATTTCGGTCTCGTCTCAAGTGGTTACCAATCAGACTTCGCCGGAATTTGCATATTCTTTCTATTCTGTACTGTATCTTGTTCCATCCTTCTACTCCTGTTTATCTCAAAGAGAAATTTGTATTCACAGGGCCTCCTGAGGATGCTCGCTCTACGAGGAGGTTTATCCTGAAGGTGCCTGGTCATAAGTCCTCTTTTTTCCACAAATCCTTTACGGTTCAGGCCGTTACACTTTGGAACGCCCTGCCGTTAGAGATTCGTGAGGCGCAAACGATCGGCATTTTTAAGAAACAAGTGAAGGATCACTACTTGTCTGTATCAGCCGGGCATTGATGGGAATGATCACTGTATTCTTTTTTGTTTATTTCGTTTTCTACATATTTTTGAGGGTTCTTTTATTTTATAATTTTTTTTAATTTTTTTTTTTAATTAAGTATTTATAGTAGCGTATTTGTATGTTTATATGTTTGTATATATGTATGGAATATATTTTATATTTTTGTACATATCTTTAATATGTTATGTTTAGTATATACTATGTTTTATGTTTTTTTTTTTTATTATTTATTTTTTTATGTTAATTTAGTTTTAAGTCCTAATATTTTATTTTGTTTGTTGTACCACCTACTTATTTCTTATAACATTTTCTTGTATGCCTTTGGTTGCCTGGAAGAGATCGCTATTTAGCGATAAGGCCGCCAAATTGTACGTTCTACCTTATTGTGCTGTTGTATTTGTATCTCTGTAAATTTTCTCTGTGGTGTACAATAAAAGTGTATTCATTCATTCATTCATTCATCACATCTAAATACACGAAATACGTACGTAAAAATAAAAACGAAAACGTTATCGAATACGAAAATAAAAACAAAAAACGTAAACATCTTCGAATACGAAAACGAAAACAAAAACGTCATCGTATACAAAAATAAAAACGAAAACGTTATTGAATACGAAAATAAAAACGAAAACTTCATCGTATACGTAAACGAAAACGAAAAGGAAAACGTCATCGTATACGAAAACGAAAACGTAAACGTCTTCGAATACGAAAAGGAAAAAGTTATCGTATACAAAAACGAAAACATCATCGAATACGTAAACGAAAACAAAAACGTCATTGTATACAAAAATAAAAACGAAAACGCTATCGAATACGAAAATAAAAACGAAAACGTCATCGTATACGTAAACGAAAACGAAAAGGAAAACGTCATCGTATACGAAAACGAAAACGTAAACGTCTTCGAATACGAAAACGAAAAAGTTATCGTATACAAAAACGAAAACTTCATCGAATACGTAAACGAAAACAAAAACGTCATCGTATACTAAAATAAAAACGAAAACGCTATCGAATACGAAAATAAAAACGAAAACTTCATTGTATACGTAAACGAAAACGAAAAGGAAAACGTCATCGTATACGAAAACGAAAACGTAAACCTAACCTTGCCACCTTTTGTATTTTTGTTTTTGTATCACACTAAACTAGATAATATATTACCACTTCTTTATGTTAATTTTCAATTTCTCATTAAGTGAAACTGTTTCTTTTGAGAATAAATGTCTTTAAACCTAAACCTATAGGTAAAAAATAGGTAAATAGCAATATTGATTTATTATGTCAAAGGCCGAATGATTTCAAACGTGCGATACTTTCAAGTTCACCAGTTTACACCAGTTTTTACTAGTTTTCACCAGTGTTTACCAGTTTTTACCAGTTTTCACTAGTTTTTACAAGTTTTCACCAGTATTTACAAGTTTTCACCAGTTTTAACCAGTTTTTACAAGTTTTTACCAGTTTTTACAAGTTTTTACAAGTTTTTACCAGTTTTAACTAGTTCTCGCCAGTTACTACTTCACCAATTTAAGTCAAATATGACCTTGTTTATTTTCATACGGTTGTAAGGTTCAAATCAAATGCACTATATTGAACACCACATTACAAACCATTAAAAAACATATGTGCGTTTTAAGTACATACTCGTACGTATGTATCACATAAGAGTCTTCCCGATTATTATAACGATGAAATCAACTTAAAAGTTAAACTTCTTTGATGGCCGATTGGCACAGTGGGCAGCGAGCCTGCTTTCTGAGTCGAAGGCCATACATACACACACAAATTTCTTTTAAAACTAAATAACATCTAAATACACGAAATACGTACGTAAAAATAAAAACGAAAACGTTATCGAATACGAAAATAAAAACAAAAAACGTAAACATCTTCGAATACGAAAACGAAAACAATAACGACATCGTATACAAAAATAAAAACGAAAACGTTATCGAATACGAAAATAAAAACGAAAACGTTATCGTATACGGCAACGAAAACGTCATCGTATACGAAAATAAAAACGAAAACGCTATCGAATACGAAAATAAAAACGAAAACTTCATCGTATACGTAAACGAAAACGAAAAGGAAAACGTCATCGTATACGAAAACGAAAACGTAAACCTAACCTTGCCACCTTTTGTATTTTTGTTTTTGTATCACACTAAACTAGATAATATATTACCACTTTTTTATGTTAATTTTTAATTTCTCATTAAGTGAAACTGTTTCTTTTGAGAATAAATGTCTTTAAACCTAAACCTATAGGTAAAAAATAGGTAAATAGCAATATTGATCCATTATGTCAAAGGCCGAACGTTTTCAAACGTGCGATACTTTCAAGTTCACCAGTTTACACCAGTTTTTACTAGTTTTCACCAGTGTTTACCAGTTTTTACCAGTTTTCACTAGTTTTTACCAGTTTTCACCAGTATTTACAAGTTTTCACCAGTTTTAACCAGTTTTTACAAGTTTTTACCAGTTTTTACAAGTTTTTACCAGTTTTAACTAGTTCTCGCCAGTTACTACTTCACCAATTTAAGTCAAATATGACCTTGTTTATTTTCATACGGTTGTAAGGTTCAAATCAAATGCACTATATTGAACACCACATTACAAACCATTAAAAAACATATGTGCGTTTTAAGTACATACTCGTACGTATGTATCACATAAGAGTCTTCCCGATTATTATAACGATGAAATCAACTTAATAGTTAAACTTTTTTGACGGCCGATTGGCGCAGTGGGCAGCGAGCCTGCTTTCTGAGTCGAAGGCCATACATACATACACAAATTACTTTTAAAACTAAATCACTATTTGGATTGCGCAAATATGACCATATTTCCCAATTTCGGTCTCGTCTCAAGTGGTTACCAATCAGACTTCGCCGGAATTTGCATATTCTTTCTATTCTGTACTGTATCTTGTTCCATCCTTCTACTCCTGTTTATCTCAAAGAGAAATTTGTATTCACAGGGCCTCCTGAGGATGCTCGCTCTACGAGGAGGTTTATCCTGAAGGTGCCTGGTCATAAGTCCTCTTTTTTCCACAAATCCTTTACGGTTCAGGCCGTTACACTTTGGAACGCCCTGCCGTTAGAGATTCGTGAGGCGCAAACGATCGGCATTTTTAAGAAACAAGTGAAGGATCACTACTTGTCTGTATCAGCCGGGCATTGATGGGAATGATCACTGTATTCTTTTTTGTTTATTTCGTTTTCTACATATTTTTGAGGGTTCTTTTATTTTATAATTTTTTTTAATTTTTTTTTTTAATTAAGTATTTATAGTAGCGTATTTGTATGTTTATATGTTTGTATATATGTATGGAATATATTTTATATTTTTGTACATATCTTTAATATGTTATGTTTAGTATATACTATGTTTTATGTTTTTTTTTTTTATTATTTATTTTTTTATGTTAATTTAGTTTTAAGTCCTAATATTTTATTTTGTTTGTTGTACCACCTACTTATTTCTTATAACATTTTCTTGTATGCCTTTGGTTGCCTGGAAGAGATCGCTATTTAGCGATAAGGCCGCCAAATTGTACGTTCTACCTTATTGTGCTGTTGTATTTGTATCTCTGTAAATTTTCTCTGTGGTGTACAATAAAAGTGTATTCATTCATTCATTCATTCATCACATCTAAATACACGAAATACGTACGTAAAAATAAAAACGAAAACGTTATCGAATACGAAAATAAAAACAAAAAACGTAAACATCTTCGAATACGAAAACGAAAACAAAAACGTCATCGTATACAAAAATAAAAACGAAAACGTTATTGAATACGAAAATAAAAACGAAAACTTCATCGTATACGTAAACGAAAACGAAAAGGAAAACGTCATCGTATACGAAAACGAAAACGTAAACGTCTTCGAATACGAAAAGGAAAAAGTTATCGTATACAAAAACGAAAACATCATCGAATACGTAAACGAAAACAAAAACGTCATTGTATACAAAAATAAAAACGAAAACGCTATCGAATACGAAAATAAAAACGAAAACGTCATCGTATACGTAAACGAAAACGAAAAGGAAAACGTCATCGTATACGAAAACGAAAACGTAAACGTCTTCGAATACGAAAACGAAAAAGTTATCGTATACAAAAACGAAAACTTCATCGAATACGTAAACGAAAACAAAAACGTCATCGTATACTAAAATAAAAACGAAAACGCTATCGAATACGAAAATAAAAACGAAAACTTCATTGTATACGTAAACGAAAACGAAAAGGAAAACGTCATCGTATACGAAAACGAAAACGTAAACCTAACCTTGCCACCTTTTGTATTTTTGTTTTTGTATCACACTAAACTAGATAATATATTACCACTTCTTTATGTTAATTTTCAATTTCTCATTAAGTGAAACTGTTTCTTTTGAGAATAAATGTCTTTAAACCTAAACCTATAGGTAAAAAATAGGTAAATAGCAATATTGATTTATTATGTCAAAGGCCGAATGATTTCAAACGTGCGATACTTTCAAGTTCACCAGTTTACACCAGTTTTTACTAGTTTTCACCAGTGTTTACCAGTTTTTACCAGTTTTCACTAGTTTTTACAAGTTTTCACCAGTATTTACAAGTTTTCACCAGTTTTAACCAGTTTTTACAAGTTTTTACCAGTTTTTACAAGTTTTTACAAGTTTTTACCAGTTTTAACTAGTTCTCGCCAGTTACTACTTCACCAATTTAAGTCAAATATGACCTTGTTTATTTTCATACGGTTGTAAGGTTCAAATCAAATGCACTATATTGAACACCACATTACAAACCATTAAAAAACATATGTGCGTTTTAAGTACATACTCGTACGTATGTATCACATAAGAGTCTTCCCGATTATTATAACGATGAAATCAACTTAATAGTTAAACTTCTTTGATGGCCGATTGGCACAGTGGGCAGCGAGCCTGCTTTCTGAGTCGAAGGCCATACATACACACACAAATTTCTTTTAAAACTAAATCACATCTAAATACACGAAATACGTACGTAAAAATAAAAACGAAAACGTTATCGAATACGAAAATAAAAACAAAAAACGTAAACATCTTCGAATACGAAAACGAAAACAATAACGACATCGTATACAAAAATAAAAACGAAAACGTTATCGAATACGAAAATAAAAACGAAAACGTTATCGTATACGGCAACGAAAACGTCATCGTATACGAAAATAAAAACGAAAACGCTATCGAATACGAAAATAAAAACGAAAACTTCATCGTATACGTAAACGAAAACGAAAAGGAAAACGTCATCGTATACGAAAACGAAAACGTAAACCTAACCTTGCCACCTTTTGTATTTTTGTTTTTGTATCACACTAAACTAGATAATATATTACCACTTTTTTATGTTAATTTTTAATTTCTCATTAAGTGGAACTGTTTCTTTTGAGAATAAATGTCTTTAAACCTAAACCTATAGGTAAAAAATAGGTAAATAGCAATATTGATCCATTATGTCAAAGGCCGAACGATTTCAAACGTGCGATACTTTCAAGTTCACCAGTTTACACCAGTTTTTACTAGTTTTCACCAGTGTTTACCAGTTTTTACCAGTTTTCACTAGTTTTTACCAGTTTTCACCAGTATTTACAAGTTTTCACCAGTTTTAACCAGTTTTTACAAGTTTTTACCAGTTTTTACAAGTTTTTACCAGTTTTAACTAGTTCTCGCCAGTTACTACTTCACCAATTTAAGTCAAATATGACCTTGTTTATTATCATACGGTTGTAAGGTTCAAATCAAATGCACTATATTGAACACCACATTACAAACCATTAAAAAACATATGTTCGTTTTAAGTACATACTCGTACGTATGTATCACATAAGAGTCTTCCCGATTATTATAACGATGAAATCAACTTAATAGTTAAACTTTTTTGACGGCCGATTGGCGCAGTGGGCAGCGAGCCTGCTTTCTGAGTCGAAGGCCATACATACATACACAAATTACTTTTAAAACTAAATCACTATTTGGATTGCGCAAATATGACCATATTTCCCAATTTCGGTCTCGTCTCAAGTGGTTACCAATCAGACTTCGCCGGAATTTGCATATTCTTTCTATTCTGTACTGTATCTTGTTCCATCCTTCTACTCCTGTTTATCTCAAAGAGAAATTTGTATTCACAGGGCCTCCTGAGGATGCTCGCTCTACGAGGAGGTTTATCCTGAAGGTGCCTGGTCATAAGTCCTCTTTTTTCCACAAATCCTTTACGGTTCAGGCCGTTACACTTTGGAACGCCCTGCCGTTAGAGATTCGTGAGGCGCAAACGATCGGCATTTTTAAGAAACAAGTGAAGGATCACTACTTGTCTGTATCAGCCGGGCATTGATGGGAATGATCACTGTATTCTTTTTTGTTTATTTCGTTTTCTACATATTTTTGAGGGTTCTTTTATTTTATAATTTTTTTTAATTTTTTTTTTTAATTAAGTATTTATAGTAGCGTATTTGTATGTTTATATGTTTGTATATATGTATGGAATATATTTTATATTTTTGTACATATCTTTAATATGTTATGTTTAGTATATACTATGTTTTATGTTTTTTTTTTTTATTATTTATTTTTTTATGTTAATTTAGTTTTAAGTCCTAATATTTTATTTTGTTTGTTGTACCACCTACTTATTTCTTATAACATTTTCTTGTATGCCTTTGGTTGCCTGGAAGAGATCGCTATTTAGCGATAAGGCCGCCAAATTGTACGTTCTACCTTATTGTGCTGTTGTATTTGTATCTCTGTAAATTTTCTCTGTGGTGTACAATAAAAGTGTATTCATTCATTCATTCATTCATCACATCTAAATACACGAAATACGTACGTAAAAATAAAAACGAAAACGTTATCGAATACGAAAATAAAAACAAAAAACGTAAACATCTTCGAATACGAAAACGAAAACAAAAACGTCATCGTATACAAAAATAAAAACGAAAACGTTATTGAATACGAAAATAAAAACGAAAACTTCATCGTATACGTAAACGAAAACGAAAAGGAAAACGTCATCGTATACGAAAACGAAAACGAAAACGTCTTCGAATACGAAAAGGAAAAAGTTATCGTATACAAAAACGAAAACATCATCGAATACGTAAACGAAAACAAAAACGTCATTGTATACAAAAATAAAAACGAAAACGCTATCGAATACGAAAATAAAAACGAAAACGTCATCGTATACGTAAACGAAAACGAAAAGGAAAACGTCATCGTATACGAAAACGAAAACGTAAACCTAACCTTGCCACCTTTTGTATTTTTGTTTTTGTATCACACTAAACTAGATAATATATTACCACTTCTTTATGTTAATTTTTAATTTCTCATTAAGTGAAACTGTTTCTTATGAGAATAAATGTCTTTAAACCTAAACCTATAGGTAAAAAATAGGTAAATAGCAATATTGATCTATTATGTCAAAGGCCGAATGATTTCAAACGTGCGATACTTTCAAGTTCACCAGTTTTTACTAGTTTTCACCAGTGTTTACCAGTTTTTACCAGTTTTCACTAGTTTTTACCAGTTTTCACCAGTATTTACAAGTTTTCACCAGTTTTAACCAGTTTTTACAAGTTTTTACCAGTTTTTACAAGTTTATACAAGTTTTTACAAGTTTTTACCAGTTTTAACTAGTTCTCGCCAGTAGTAACTGGCGAGAACCAATTTAAGTCAAATATGACCTTGTTTATTTTCATACGGTTGTAAGGTTCAAATCAAATGCACTATATTGAACACCACATTACAAACCATTAAAAAACATATGTGCGTTTTAAGTACATACTCGTACGTATGTATCACATAAGAGTCTTCCCGATTATTATAACGATGAAATCAACTTAATAGTTAAACTTCTTTGATGGCCGATTGGCACAGTGGGCAGCGAGCCTGCTTTCTGAGTCGAAGGCCATACATACACACACAAATTACTTTTAAAACTAAATCACATCTAAATACACGAAATACGTACGTAAAAATAAAAACGAAAACGATATCGAATACGAAAATAAAAACAAAAAACGTAAACATCTTCGAATACGAAAACGAAAACAATAACGACATCGTATACAAAAATAAAAACGAAAACGTTATCGAATACGAAAATAAAAACGAAAACGTTATCGTATACGGCAACGAAAACGTCATCGTATACGAAAATAAAAACGAAAACGCTATCGAATACGAAAATAAAAACGAAAACGTTATCGAACACGAAAATAAAAACGAAAACGTCATCGTATACAAAAATAAAAACGAAAACGTTATCGAACACGAAAATAAAAACGAAAACGTCATCGTATACAAAAATAAAAACGAAAACGATATCGAATACGAAAATAAAAACAAAAAACGTAAACATCTTCGAATACGAAAACGAAAACAATAACGACATCGTATACAAAAATAAAAACGAAAACGTTATCGAATACGAAAATAAAAACGAAAACGTTATCGTATACGGCAACGAAAACGTCATCGTATACGAAAATAAAAACGAAAACGCTATCGAATACGAAAATAAAAACGAAAACGTTATCGAACACGAAAATAAAAACGAAAACGTCATCGTATACAAAAATAAAAACGAAAACGTTATCGAATACGAAAATAAAAACGAAAACGTCATCGTATACGTAAACGAAAAGGAAAACGTCATCGTATACGAAAACGAAAACATAAACGTCTTCGAATACGAAAACGAAAAAGTTATCGTATTCAAAAACGAAAACATCATCGAATACGTAAATTTAAACAAAAACGTCATCGTATATAAAAACGAAAACGCTATCGAATACGAAAATAAAAACGAAAACGTCATCGTATACGTAAACGAAAACGAAAAGGAAAACGTCATCGTAAACGTCTTCGAATACGAAAACGAAAAAGTTATCGTATACAAAAACGAAAACATCATCGAATACGTAAACGAAACCAAAAAGCGTCATCGTATACAAAAATAAAAACGAAAACGCTATCGAATACGAAAATAAAAACGAAAACGTCATCGTATACGTAAACGAAAACGAAAAGGAAAACGTCATCGTATACGAAAACGAAAACGTAAACCTAACCTTGCCACCTTTTGTATTTTTGTTTTTGTATCACACTAAACTAGATAATATATTACCACTTCTTTATGTTAATTTTGAATTTCTCATTAAGTGAAACTGTTTCTTTTTAGAATAAATGTCTTTAAACCTAAACCTATAGGTAAAAAATAGGTAAATAACAATATTGATCTATTATGTCAAAGGCCGAATGATTTCAAACGTGCGATACTTTCAAGTTCACCAGTTTACACCAGTTTTTACTAGTTTTCACCAGTTTTTACCAGTGTTTACCAGTTTTCACCAGTTTTTACCAGTTTTCACCAGTTTTTACCAGTTTTCGCCAGTTACTACTTAACCAATTTAAGTGAAATATGACCTTGTTTTTTCATACTCAAGGTTGTAAAGTTCAAATCAAATACACTGTATTGAACACCATATTACAAACCATTAAAAACATATGTGCGTTTTGATTAATTTACAAATATCACTTTCGATGGTGAAGGAAACCTGCATGCTTGAGGGTTCTACATAATGTTCTCAAAGGTGTGTGGAGTCCACCGTTTCGCACTTGGCCAGCGTGGTGGACTACGGCCTTAACCTCTTCTCATTGTGGGAGGAGACCCGTGCCCTGTAGTGGGCCGGTAATGGGTCGATATGATGATGATGATATAGTAGTAGTATAATAAACTAAACGTAGTATAAGGTTTTACTAAAGGTCGTAGCATTACGGATGCAGGCGCTTAACTTTTAAAACATGTGTACGATGCCTGGGAACGTTCGCAGAATGCCATTGGTGTTTTTTGTGATCTATCCAAAGCATTCGATTGTGTTGATCATAAAACCTTGCTTCTTAAACTAGCCCATTATGGTATCAAAAACGTTGCACTAAATTTCGTTGCCTCTTATCTCAGTGACAGAACCCAAAGGGTTTGCATAAAAGACATTAAGTCGCAGGGGTCGGCTACGTCAATGGGTGTCCCACAGGATTCAATCTTGGGTCCCTTTCTATTTTTGGTGTATATAAATGATCTATCACACCATGTCAGTGAAACCTGTGACATTGTACTGTTTGCAGATGATACATCTCTAATTTTTAAAACTGATAGAGGTAGAGACAACTCTGACGATGTAAGCCGTGCTATGTCGCATGTGTCGCACTGGTTTACTGTCAATAATTTACTTTTAAATGCAAAAAAAACTAAGTGTGTGAAATTTATTTTACCAAATGTAAAGAAAGTTAATAAAAATATAATAATAAATGGAAAATCACTAAAAATGGAAGATTCCACAGTTTTTCTGGGCATGACCTTGGATTGTAAGCTTCAGTGGGGTACCCATATAGATACACTAGCAGGTAAACTAAGCTCGACTGCCTACGCTGTCAGGAAAATTACACAGATTACTGACGTAGAAACAGCAAGACTTGTTTACTTCGCGTACTTTCATAGTGTGATGTCTTACGGGATCTTATTATGGGGCAAAGCTGCTGATATTGAAACTATACTCATATTGCAGAAAAGAGTTGTACGGTCAATATATAAACTTAAATCACGTGAATCCCTCCGTGAAAAATTTAAAAAAATAGGTATACTTACGGTAGCCTCTTTGTAAGACAACATATTAGTCTTTAAAAACAAAAAGTGGATATAAACAGTCGACTTACAAGAAATGGTCATAAATTAGTGACATCTGCATATCGTCTGCGAGAGGTGCAGAAGTCATTTGTGGGATTGAGTATACGCTTTTATAATATGATTCCTAAGGTAATTTTGGACCTACCAATGCATAAGTTTAAAGAATGTGTTAAAACAAATTTATTACAGCGAGGTTATTACACAATGATGAATGATGAGTTTCTTAATGACAAGGTTGCTTGGAAGCATCCGGCTCCGCTTTCATCTCTCACAAGATAGAAAAATGAATGTTAAAATGTAAAATGTAAATTTTTGATGTTGGAAAAGGGCAACTGCTAAATTTCTTGCCGGCTTCTTCTCGGTAGAATCTGCCTTCCGAACCGGTGGTAGAGTCACTACACACGGACAGCGTTTCAAAAGTGCTTTTATTAGGCCTACTTGAAATAAATGAATTTTGAATTGAATAAATCGTAGTTACTATATGATTGATTAATTTCTTAACGACGAGGCTGCTTGGAAGCAGGCCCCGCTCTCATCTCTCACAGGATAGAAAATTTATCAATGTATATATTTTTACATTGAAAACTGTAAAACGATGTTGAAAAAGAGCAATCTGCTGAGTTTCTGACCGGCTCTTCTCGGTGGAATCTGCCTTCCGAACCGGTGGTAGAGTCACTGAAAAACAGACTGACTTGACTTTTCAAAAGTGCTTATTTTAACTGGGCCTACTTGAAATAAATGAATTTTGAATTTATTAAATTTTTTATTTCTGCTTTGTCAAGCAATCTGGGAACTGCACTTCTAGATTATAATTTTAATTTTTTTTTTTTTTTAGTTTTTCTTATTGTAATATTACTTTTGTTTAACATTTTATTTTTGTATTTTTATAGTTTGTAGTGTTAAAATCGGTAATTTTGTACTAAATGCTCTGCACGCCTTTAAGTGTCTTGTCAAACTGATTAGACACAAAATGTTTGTAAATTTCCTTTAATATGTATTGTGAAAAAGCTCTTAAGGAACCCCCTTTAATAAATAAAATAAAATTAGTTTACCTAATTCAAAGCCAAAGTCAAAAATATCTCTATTCAAGTAGGCCCACAGATGGCCCTTTTGATGCTTACATTACATAAGAAATTTGTACACGGCAGGGTTGTGATAAGTAAACACTTAGAATGTTTTGGAGTCGTTTGTATGGAAAATTAAATATGCTTCTTTTGATTTCATATTTTACAGGGTGATTCCTTATGAAGTATACTTATTCATCTTTCAACATTATCTCGTAATTCGGTTTCACGTTGTATATTTTATAAATAAAAATACATATAAATATAATACGACAGTACACACATCGCCATCTAGCCACAAAGTAAGCGTAGCTTGTGTTATGGGTACTAAGATGACTGATGAATATTTTAATGAATAATATGTACATAAATACTTATAAACACCCAGTCACTGAAAATCATTCATGCTCATCACACAAACATGTTCCAGTTGTGGGAATCGAACCCATGGACTCAGAAAGCACTGTCGCTGCCCACTGCGCCAGTCGGCCATCTTTTACTGGTTTTACTGGTTTACCCACCTTTAGGGAACTTCATATGCGCGAAGGTTCTCACAGGTGGGGGTACCTCTTCCCCCTCCACCAGTATACGCATCTGTTCCCGCACGAGGTCGTGCCGCGACTCCGGCAATTCAAGGACACATCGTGGCGGCCGCCATGATGTTTTAATTGGTTCCGAGTATTGAATACCTGCAAGAACGAAACGTTTTCCATACGCATGAGAGCTGTGCTTGGAGTGACTCTACGTGATCAAATATTGCTGATATAGCTCATCATCACCATCATCATCATTTCAGCCAATGGACGTCCACTGCTGGACATAGGTCTTTTGTAGGGAGTTCCACAATACACGGTCCTGGGCCACTTGCTTGCAGCGGTTCCCAGCGACTCGCCTGATGTCATTTCTCCACCTCGTTGGGGGCCGATATGCTGCGTTTACCGGTGCGGGGTCGCCATTCCAGCACCTTAAGACCCAACGTCCATCGGTTCTCCGAGCTATGTGCCCCGCCCAGTGCCACTGCAGCTTCGCGACTCGCTGAACTATGTCGGTAAGTCCAGTTCTCCTACGGATCTCCTCATTTCTGATTTGATCACGTAGAGATACTCGTAGCATAACTCTCTCCATCGCCCGCTGAGTGACTCTGAGCCTTCTTATGAGGCCCATATGTATGCTTCTAATGAGGGTTGATAAAGCTCAACGAGTCGCAATGCGAGGGAGACAGCTCGAAGCACCGATAGGTTTTTTTTTATTCCAATAAAAGTAAACAAATTCGTAGCGGGCTAACCTGTTAGGGAGTATGGTAGTCATAAAACCGATTAGGGGAATCGGTTTTAACGCGACATCGCACCGGAACACTAAAACGCTTTGTCGGTAGGGTAGTAACTAGCCTCGACCAAAGAAAATTCAGAAATTATAAATTCCCAAATTGACCCTGAAACCGGGACTTCAATTCCCAGCGCACACTGTTGCGCCAGGGAGGTACACTGCTGAATGCAGCGGCGTAGCGAGCCTTGGCATCTCAAGATTGCATTTTTTATACTTTTGTCATTTCTGAATGCAAATGTAAATGTTGATGTTGGAAAAGAGCAACTACTGAGTTTCTTGCCGGCTCTTCTCGGTAGAATCTACTTTCCGAACCGGTGTTAGAGTCACTACAAACATACGTTACACAGTACTTGATGATTCAAAAGTGCTTATAAAGTAGGCCTACTTGAAATAAATGAATTTAGAATTTAGAAATTTTGTAGTGACACAAATGACACAAGACCGTATTAAATGGCGGACAAGTATCAGGAGGGCCCACCCCAAATAGGGAAAGCGCCAGGAGAATGATGATGAGAATTTGTGTAGTGAAAACTCTGTAAGCACGTATGACTGTTTTTTATTTTTATTAGTTTTTTCCGGTAAGTACAAGATTAAGCGACATTTTGAATAATGTTTAATGAATTTTTTCTTACACACGTTAGGGGCATCTGTTGCCCCAGTACCACTGATACGGCTGATAGCGCAGTAGCTACGCCCCTGGATGAGTGTTGAGTTCCCAGGTTACTGGAGCCGACCTAACACCAGTAAAAGCCACCGGAGCTATGTTGACAGACACAGTCGCAGGGAGAACAAGACCTGGACTTAAGAACTCCCTACCAAACACCTACGTCCAGAAGTAGACATCCATTGTTAGACGTGATGAGGATGACACACTTACCCTTGGCTAACTCAGCTACGCCCATAAGAGCCTTGCTCTGAGCCACGCTCTCCAATATATGCTCTTCTTCCTTTGCTTGCCGTTCAGCCGCAGACAGGGCTCTGGCCTCTGCGATCCGCTTCAGTTCACTGTGCTGGTCGAGTAAAGACACATTGTATCTGCGGCCCCACTCTTCCTGAGATGCTGAAAACACACCAAAATAATTAATATCATCCGAGATTATGCAAAGAGTGACCTCTATGAATAGTCAAACAGCACTTTCTGCTTTATCTTCCGAGGTTCTGAACTCAAAGTTGGTAGAAAGCTGCAGGCAAATCCTGAATACCCTGGCATTAACTAACAGGGTCATACTAAGGCCATGAGGGGATCGTTGGTAACGAAAAGGCTGAACGATGAACTTGCAAAAACAGGCGCTTTGGAGAAGCAAATAGGCCCTGAGCCAGTCTGCGGAATACCGAATGCAACTACCGTACATTTGGCGGCTGATTGGCACAGTGGGCAGCAACCCTGCTTTCTGAGTCCAAGGCCGTGGGTTCGATTCCCACAACTGGAAAATGCTTGTGTGATGAACATGAATGTTCTTCAGTGTCTGGGTGTTTATTATAAGTATTTATGTGTATTATATTCATTAAAATATTCATCAGTTATCTTAGAACCCAAACACAAGCTACGCTTACTTTGTGACTAGATGGCGGTGTGTGTATTGTCGTAGTATATTTATATTTATTTATACACTCATTCACTGGAGAAAACTCTGAGGAATAAACCATTCTCGAGTGCTAATAACACCATTCAACAGAAGGCGTCTGAGGCATTAGCACTCAAGAGAAAAAACCTATGCATCCTAGTGCGAGCGCTAACGGGGCACTGTGGGTTTAACAGGCACATGTTCAACCTAAAGCTGCAGGACACAGATCTATGTAGACTCTGTAAAGAGGCTGCGGAGACGCCGCTGCACTTAATCTGTTCCTGCCCCGCGCTTATGCATAAACGCAGCACTCTTTTGCGGAAGCACATAATACAACAAGAGGATGCTAAACTTCTTCTAGCAAGGAAAGTGCTGGTATTCCTGGCGTCGAACAATGCTTGCTGGGAAATCTAGACAGCGGCGTCACAATAGATCGTGGCCGGTCGACGTGACACCAAGGACAAGGCCCTGAACCTGGAACCTGAGCCGCAAGCAAAAGAAGAAGAAGATCCTCTATGAAAGAGTCCGAAAAGCTAACATCCATATAAACTTCTATTTTTAGTGCTACTAGACAAAAATAGTCTAGTAGCACTAAAAATACACACACAATGTACGACTTTATTAGGAAAATAGCTAATAACACTAATGGTATTTTGAACATTTTTACCCTTATACGCTCATTCCAGTGATTTAATTGTACAAAAATCTCAAATTTTAATGTTCAGTGAAACTTGGTGGTCTTGGCTGTGGGATTCCCACGACTGGAAAATGTTTGTGTGATGAACATGATTGTTTTTCAGTGTCTGGGTGTTTATTATAATTTTTAAACTCATATCGTTTTCCTCTCCTAAGCAGAATGATAAAACGATTAGTTATTAGGGTAAATACCAGGGCCAAAACCTCCTGCCAAACCAGGGCAACGTAAATAAATAGAGCACCCCTAACCTTCATCATCTGGGTCATTGTCACTGGAACTCTTAGTTTCCGTGGCCGCCTCTGCCGCGACCTGGCCCAAACGGCCCAATTTCAACAATTTCTGCTTCTTACGCTCTTTAACAGGTACGTATGGCACGTAATTGTCGATGTCTTCTTCGGATTCCGACTTCTCTTCGCGGCGATACCGCTTTATGGGCGGATCGGACATTTTTTATGTTAAGTGTACGTTAACTTGTATTATTAAATATTTTATCCAAATATTAACGCCTAACGGTTATAATTATAAAATTATCAAATACTTCAAGCAATTCTGGTTGATTGTTTTGAGTTTTTGACATATACAGCGTCAGATCCCGCACTCTGAAATACTCTGAAGGAAGTATGAAGGAAGCCACAGATGATTATGATGTTATATTTTTAAAAACTTACTTAACGGTGTACGGCTGTGGGCTAAAGTCTTTATGAGGTTTTGACGTTTATAGCCCAGCTCAGACCATATTAATAACGTCATTGTTCTTGAATAACGAACGCCTTTTTACACTCGAATATTTTTGTTAAATCTATCATCTTTACATGTCACAAATGTACGTCAACGACCAAACTGATCTTCATGAAATTTGAACGTATACTTTTTATGTTGAAAATACCGTTCCCGAAGTAATATAACATAACAATCTATGTTTCGTATCAACTTAGTACCAAAAGAACAAACCTTTGTCTGTTACTTGAAACAATTAATTTAGATTTTCTTTTAATTCAATAGTCCTTTTTCTCCTTCCTCAACATGCCTTCTATCAATATAACTAAAAATATATTGTAGCAATCGATCTTCAAGCTGCTATCATATTGAAATTATTGTATAAGCACAAATGGAAAGACAAATCCGGAATCGATCATTAACAGTAATTTTTACATCCAAACACACCAAATCGCTTTTCGCGAAAATTCGTCAATAAAATCGTCATCGAAAAGACGGCAAGTGGCGCTAAACAAAAAAAATCACGTTTCTTTACACGACATAGAAAATAATAAAATAACTGGTTCTATTGTTCGTGCGGGATCTAGCGAACGTCGCTTCCTATTTATGATTTTTGTGCCAATCTAGTGTCGAGTCGTGAATTTAGAGACAGATATATATAATCTGTTGTTTAATATTCTTGAGCTGCGAGTATGGAGGGTAGAGGTAAGGAGAGTCATCTTATATGGGAGAAAAGTTGAAAAAGTGTCCAGTTGTTGCGCTAAATAACAGTTCAAAATCCTCCACAATGGCGCTGGTGGATGCACAGGGTATGGTATGAATGTAGCAATCGTAAATGAATTGAAGTATGCCGAGTTAAAAAAATTAATGTCATTATCGACTAAAGTAGTTAATTATTGAGAATTTCAACAACTTAAGTTGTACAAAATATTGTGGTAAATATAACCTTACATATTTATTATAACCAAACGTGCGTTTAGAGTGATTTTATTTCGTAAACAGTAAATAGTACGGTATTTATATTTGGCGCTTCTTTTAAGAGTTACCCTGATGCAAATGTGGCGCCATCCTAATTTAATACATTTTGACGACACTTTTTCATATACACAGATGACTCTCCTTACCTCTACCCTCCATAGCTGCGAGTCTTGGGCTAGAACTATGGAGGGTAGAGGTAAGGAGAGTCATCTTATATGGGAGAAAAGTTGAAAAAGTGTCCAGTTGTTGCGCTAAATAACAGTTCAAAAATCCTCCACAATGGCGCTGGTGGATGCACAGGGTATGGTATGAATGTAGCAATCGTAGATGAATTGAAGTATGCCGAGTTAAAAAATTTAATGTCATTATCGACTAAAGTAGTTAATTATTGAGAATTTCAACAACTTACGTTGTACAAAATATTGTGGTAAATATAACCTTACTTCCTTGTATCTCCATACATCCTTGTTTATTTTTCAAGCCTACTCTAACAATATTTATATTTGGCGCTTCTTTTAAGAGTTACCCTGATGCAAATGTGGCGCCATCCTAATTTAATACATTTTGACGACACTTTTTCATATACACAGATGACTCTCCTTTCCTCTACCCTCCATAGCTAGAACTCAAATTTGTTTGACAATACAAATACAAAAAAAAATATACCTACAGTAAACAGTTTTGTTAGCTCATAGTTCAATAGAATGTAGAAGTCAGCCGTCAGCGTTTGCTACCGGTGATCGGTGACAAAATATATTACTGGAAGTACGAAAAAATATTTAGATACACGTATATCTTTACTCTTTTAATTAATTCAGCCGCTGAGAACCCAAACATTAAGGATAGTTAATCTGTATGCAATTTGAATTTGCGATTCAACTATTAGAAAGCTGTATTTTTGTTGTGAGGTCTCAGGTTTGTTATTAAAATTAGTTTTTTTAAATTGTTATATATTCACTTTACTGCCGCGTTGGTCTTTTAGTTTTAGTATTTACGTATTTTCCGCTGTAGTCCTCCGACATGTTAGTACTATTTTGAAGACTATATAGACTGTTATTTACTATTTTTAATTATTCATACTCGTAATTCATTTTATTGTCATTGGTCTAGTGGTTAGTATATTTAACTGTGAGTCACGAAGTCGTTAGTTCGAATTATGGACTGGGCCAAACATTTGTATAGGTACATCGCGTTTTCTGTTAAAAAGTTCTTAGTACTAACCTGGACTCCGCAGTAAGGGAACTGGCGTTGTCCAACTCTAACAGATCACGTCAGATGTCGGCTTTTAACACCGTTGAGGATGTCGTCTTTTAACACCGTGTGAGAAAATCGTTAGTCGGAAAACCCCGCCAGCCGAATATGGAGCAGCGTGGTGGGCCTATGCTCTAAAAGTCCTATGAAAGAGGAGGCCTGCGCCCAGCAGTGGGTTGGCAATAAATATTATGGGGATGTGATGAATATTTTAACATATTGTCTTCTATGATTAACACTGCAAAGGCTGCTTACAAATTGTTTTTATTAACAACTAGCGTACCCAGCCCGCTTCGCCGGGCTAGATTTTGCTTTATTTTATTTAAACAAAATAAACTTACATCATTAAATTTTTCATTTAAGTCTCATAATGCATTGAATCATTTATTTCTCTCCGTATTCATTCTCTTCTATTCTCTTCTCGAGCGGGCGAAGATCATTATCTACACCCATGTACACCCAACAATAGAATATCATCATAGTAAATAAAAGCTGTATTTGATAGTTTGACAGTTCAAAAATAGGAGTGCTCCGATCATCACCAAACTTTACAGGATTACTCGCCAAGTCAATCCGGATATTCCCTGAAAGTTTCATTGAAATCGGTGCTGCAGTTTTGGAGCCTTTACGGAACATACCCACACACTTTCTCTTTTATATATATAGATTGATTGACATAATTTGGTATTGTAAGTGTGACACTGTATTATGAGTGTCCAAGGCATTAGTCTGGGAACTTTGTATTGCTTAAGACACAATATTATTACTTCCTGATGCACATCAAATGTGGACAGTATTTAATCTCAGGCAGCTTTTTAATTGTTAATATAATAGACTAAGCAGCTTTCGCTGATGCATCTATGTCATTTCATGTGCTCTTTGTCTTTTTGATGTTTATCCAGTCTGATCTTAAACTGATTCAGTGATACTGCAGTCACTACATCTTCAGGCAAGGCATTCGACATTTGTATAACTCTATTGCTGATAAAGTGCTTGGAAGGATTAGACGATGCCTGCTAAAATTCAAGTTTGAGACCACAGCCCCTTAATCTGGGGTTACTCTTTTTTGAAAATATTTCCTCATAATTTGGAATGTTGTAATACTTATTTAATATTTTTTAATAGCATAGTTTAGTTTTTTTCTTGTTAGCATATAGAAGTTCCTAATTTTACATTATTATTACAGAATACAGATCAAAATGCCACATAAAGAAATGAGTGTGAAGACACAACTGGTGAGGAATGACGAAGGAACAACAAAAATGTTGCTCTTTCTGCAAAACGGCGAGGAGAGATTAATCACATTCATACTGCCCAAGGAGAGTTGCACGCTTCAGGATGTTCTTGAACAGTGCAACGTGCCGTTCACGGACAAAACTAACATACAGATTATGCAGAACTGCAGCGGCGTTATAGAATTCTTCGTGTCGGTCGGTCGCACGAAGAAAATCGAAGATCTAATAAAGAAACACCACATGCACAATTGAGAGATTTTACTGGTAATATGTTTTTTTTTTATATTAATAATTGACGGACTAGGAGATGGCCCACTTGGATGTAAGGAGAAAACCATTGCCTGTAAACAGAGCAAGGCATGCTAGAACATGTGCTACAAGGTGCTGATAATGATTTAACCGGTTTTCGCGAGCAGTACCAGAGATTATATGTTTATACATAGACAACCTCACAAATTCACAAATTTTACCTCTAAACAAATGAAGTTGTTTACTTAGATATGACTGGATAAAATCTAATTGTTATTACATTTCTGCAGGACATGCTACACTGTGTCCACAAATTTAAGGCATAGGTGTTAATCCTCATGTGCCAGTTAAGTATAAATTTACTACTAGTTATTAATAATTATGATAAACATCCTGCAGTGTAGATAAAAACACTATAGTGAAAGCTCAGAAGGGTAATTTGGAATAATACGCTGATAAAATTTCATTAAATCATTTTATTATTTATCTCCTATTTATCACATTAATCACTTTAATTATTCACAGTAATATATTTTTTGTCCACGTCCGAACGTGACCACAGCCGACAGTAGACTGCCGTCCGCCTCAATCATTCAATGCCAACAAGTCTCATCAGTATGTACCTATACACAAATCGGTATCACTACCTGTCAATGTACGTCATGAAACGTATGCAACAAGGGTATATTGACATGGTTACATTTATTATTTCATGAGGTACATTGACAGACACTAATCATATTTGAAATTGCTAACAATAGTAAAATTATACAAATAATTTTACAGAATAGAGAAAATACAAATTGCAATGTTGCACACTGAAATCCAATACGGTCGAACCACAATCTTAATTAGTATTTAAAGAATCAATATTAAAACCACATTCAAGAAAATAAAACAAACATCATTCAAAATTTTGAGGAAATACATTATTATTACCCCTTTCTTATTTGACTGCCGATTGGCGAAGTTTGCAGCGACCCAGCTTTCTGAGTCCAAGGCCGTGGGTTCGATTCCCGCTACTGGAAAATGTTTGTGTGATGAGCATGAATGTTTTTCAGTGTCTGGGTGTTTGTTTATGTTTATTCTTATTAATATTCATCAGTAGTATCCATAACACAAGCTACGCTTACTTTGGGGCTAGATAGCGATGTGTGTATAGTTGTAGTATATTTATTATTTTCAAAAAAAAGTACTAATAGTCTATGGTCTCAAACTTTTAATCTAATCCTTCCAAGCACTTTATCAGCAATAGTGTTATTAAACATGTGGAATGCCTTACCTGCAGATGTAGTGTATCACTGTATAGTGAATATACTATCAGTATCACTGTATCAGTTTAAGAATAGACAAACATCAAAAAGACAAATAGAACAAGAAATGATATACGCATCAGCGAAAGCTGCTAAGATTATAAATATTTTTTACTATTATTATAAAAAAAATAAAATTAAATATTTACAATCTTATTTATTTATTTATTTATTTAAACATCTTTATTGCGTAATAAAGGAGAAATTACAAATATAGTTAAACAAAAAATTAAAAGCAAAAGGCGACCTTATCACTAAAAGTGATCTCTGCCAGGTAACCTTACCGATAGTACACAACAAAACATGAGAGACGGGAAATCGCAATTAAAATAAACAATACATAAATTTACACACTTAAGTACATACTACTAATAACTAATATAATAAATAATTAAAAGAGATAAATAAAATAAGATATAAATAAATATATATATATATATATATATTAACAAATATTTACATTTACTATAGATACATAAGTACACATATACGAACAACAAAATTATAATGACAAATAGTGAAGTCTAACACGGCTTTTGAAAATAGCTAGGGATTTAGAGCGACGAATATCGTCAGGGAGTGCATTCCACAGCGTTGCAGCTTTTATTGTGAAGGATTCCGAGTAACTTTGCGACTTACATTTCATCATTCGGAGAATATTCTCCCTAGCAGAACGCTGAGATCCTTGAGACGGACACGGGCAAAGGAAATGAAAGCGTTGTTTAAGGTAGGGTGGTGTCCAAGGATGAAAAAGAGTAGAATACAGGATTGAAAGGACATGCAGATTACGCCGATGCCTAATAGGAAGCCACTTCAATTTTTTGCGATACTCAGAGATGTGATCATATTTCCTAAGACCAAATATGAATCTTATGCATAAGTTTTGTAGTCGCTCCAGCTTATCCAGAAGGTCCTCAGTCAAGTCTAAATAACAGGCATCGGCATAATCTAAAATAGGAAGAAGAAGGGTATTGGCTAATAAAATCTTAGTCTTGATAGGCAAGAGATTTTTCCATCTTTTTAAGGACCCAAAGGCACTAAAAACTTTCTGGCTTACATGGGCTACTTGCGGCCTCCAAGATAAACTGCTGTCCATGAGAATGCCTAGGTTTTTCACAGTTTTGCTATAAGGCAGCAGAGACCCATCAAAAGTGACTTGCGGAATACCAGAAAAATTCACTTTCGCAATTTGCCTAGAATTACCCAAAATAATTGACTGAGACTTGCTGGCATTAACCAATAACCCATGAGATCTGCTCCAGTCACAGATAGCACTAAGGTCAGCGTTGAGTCTATTTACAGCCTCAGGAATATCAGAAACCAGAGCAGACACATATATTTGAAAATCATCCGCATAAAGATGATAAGGTAAAGAAAGGAGATCAGTCATGGTATTAATGAAAATGGAGAATAGAAGAGGAGATAGTACACCACCCTGTGGAACACCAGCAAGGAGGCGGCAGTAAGAAGAGAATTTATCTTTGACTCTGATACATTGCGTACGATCATGTAAATAAGAATGGAACCATCTAACTACAGGTGAAGAAATATTAATGGAATCTAGTATGGCCAAGAGAATCTCAAAATCCACAGTGTTGAATGCATTGGAGAAATCAAGCAAAGCCAAAATGGTCACCTGCTTATTATCAATACCTAAACGAATATCGTCACAGACATTGGTTAAAGCCGTGACAGTGCTGTGCCCACGACGAAAGCCAGATTGAAAAGTGCTAAGGATATTATTTTTAGAAAGAAATAAAGATAATTGAGAATTAACAATACGTTCCAGGACTTTAGATAAGAACGGAAGAATAGAAATAGGTCGGAAATGAGAAAACAAAGACGGGTTAGAATTTTTAGGAATAGGTATGACCTCAGCTATACGCCAGGCACTAGGAAAGGAACTAGATGAGAGAGATAGATTAAATAAGTAGCACAGAACGTGTAAGATGTAATCTAAACTTAACAATATCATCTTACGGCTGATACCGTCATTTCCCAAAGCATCTGATTTAACTGCATTTATGTGCTTTATTATTTCGCCAGGACTGACCACGCTAAATTGGAACAATGGAAAATGAGGCTTTGAACGCGAGCTTATCGAAGCCAGGGTTTCAGTTTTGCGACTAATACTAGTTGTCACATTACTGAAATGACGATTCAAAGCATCTATATCCACACTATCAGGAACACTTTTTTGCCGGCGACCAATGCCCAAAGTTTCCAAAAATTACCACACCTTAAGGGTACTCTTTCCATCAACTGAAGAGTGGATATAATTGCGCTGAGCGTCTCTGCACATCTTGTTACACCGATTCCGCAGCCGCTTATACTTAAGCAAGTTGGCATCAGAGGGTTGGATCTTATACCTTGATTTCGCCGCGTTACGCTTAGACATGGCAAGCTTTATATCATGAGTAAGCCACGGTGCAGGCAGATGCTTTAGTTTAATCGGTCGAAAAGGTGCATGGGTATCAAAGAGTTCAATAAGAAGAGAATTGAAAATAGAGATCTTTTCATCCAGCGAAGGAGCATTGAAAACTACGTCCCAATCTATGCAATTTAGATCCCGCAAGAAATGATCATTACTAAACTTGTGAAAACTACGACGCATGACTGTTGTTGGCTTGAGCTTAGGCGGGCGCACATTATAGGATAGGTATACCAAATCGTGGTAAGAAAAGGCTTCCGCAGAAAGCTGGCCAAAAGAACTAACATACGCCGATGCAGAGACAATCATCAAATCCAGCTGTGAAGGCGAGCAGTTCGGAAAGAAATGTGTGGGACTCGTTGGAAGCAAAGACAAATTTGTGCTATTTATTATATTTTTTAGCTTATGGGCCCGCGAATCATCTTTAACGAGGCAAGTATTAAAATCACCCATAATTATTATATGATCTGCATGTGGCACATAAGTCTCTAGTAGAGTTTCAAATTCGTGAAAGTAATCTATTCGAAGCGATGGACTGTAAAATACACCTAAGAGCACTTTTAAATTACCAAACAGTAGTTCTAAAAATAAATGTTCCGAAGATTCAGCATAAGTTGACGATGACTTATTTAAAATGGAAAATGGAATGTGGCTGCGTAGGTAGATCGCAACTCCCCCACCACCTTTACCCACACGGTCATTTCGAATTAGATGGAAGCCAGGAAGAGAATAAGAGGTGGAGGGAAGGCACGGCTTTAAAAAAGACTCTGAAACTAGAATAGCATGGACGTTCCTAACATCAAAAGAGGTTAAAAGGTCTGGGAAGTGTGCAGGAATACTCTGCGCATTTATGTGAACTACGTTGAAATTCTTAGGATACCCCGCAAAAGCGGACTCAAGGCGTGTATTTAAAGGTAACGAAGTGCTATGGAAGCTCCCATCAGAGGAACAAACAGGAGAAAAGAAGGTTACCTCATCAGAGCTATCACTACTGTCACTACAAGAAATATCATCCCCAATATTCATAATACAATTAAAATAATAATATTATAAAATACGATAAAAATAATAATAATAAAAAAAAATATATATATATTATAATTTAAAACGTGCTAAACATATTGCCTGCCGACAGTGTAAATTCCTAAGGTTTAAACTTAAGAAAAAACAATCATCAAAAGAAAACAACTTAATTGACATAAAAATAAAGATCTAACCTAATTACAAAACATGAAGTTCTTGTCTATCATTAACACAATTCTCTAAAATATCTTAGTTACTAAGTTCAGTCTAATCTAGTCTGTATTTATGCTAGCTTCTTAACCGAATACTCTTCTACTCTTTTTGCAGAGGAATTTAAAGTACTAAGTGAGCGGATGTATTGTGGCAACTCAAAATCTTAATTACCAGATAAAATTTAAAATCTGCCGCATTTTATAATGTAACCTTTTTTATTATTCGTGGGGAAATACTCATAAACATTTATGTAGTAGCACAGTACGCTTAATTTATCAATTCGGATTTAATAGACGTTGGCTTTAAATAAAAATCGCCCACTTAGTATTTCTATTCGCCCGCTTTATATTTTTCATGATTTAAAGCTGCTGGGTTAAGTATTACTGTACAATTTTGGAATGTTTATTTATGTTTTTGTTAGCAATTTAAAATTGTTTGCCTGTGATTATACTTTTAGGTCTGTTAGTCTAAGGTTTTTTTGCATTATTTATTGTTTGTATGATAAGATTGAATAGAAAATATATATTATTCTTAACGTATGTGCGTGTATAAATTATGTATTTAAATAAATAAGTATCTATCTATCTTGTAATGAGGCCCGCTTCAGCGGATGCACTTCGACCCTCCAGGATCTTTTGTGCTCCCCCCGTCCTTGAATCCCCTCACCCTAAATAGCTTCAAATATCCACTCTAAGAGTTTGATTGAAGCTTTTAGGTTGGAGGCACAGTAATCCTCTGGTTGTGGATAGGCCACTCCCAAGAGATCCAACCGCTTTCTAGCCAACCCGTCGCATTCACAAAGCAAATGCTCCATTGACTCGACGTGCTTGTTGCACCTGTGGACCCTGTGCCAAAGTGTCATGTTATGGGCGCTATGGCGTAAATAAAAAGTATGACTAAATAAATAGCCTTTCATTCGACAAAGCAGATAGTATAACTGATGGTAAGTGGAAAACTATTGTCCATAATAAAACGGAGCAAGGCATGCTAGGAACCCGTCCTATAAACTTCAAAGTGCTGATAATGATTAAACTGGTTTTCGCGAATAAATCCAGAGATACCTCTTTAAACAAATGAAGTTGTATGCTTAGAAATGACTAAATAAAGTCTAATATTAAGTTGTATACTAAGATATGGCTGGATAAAATCTTATTGCTATTACATTCCTTAGTCTGCCATCCCGTATTCGATTTTGTAGTTGCGGTTGTAATGCCTCGTTTTTAAGAAGAAAATGAACAAATGAACTTGAAAATGAAATGAATGGACATAAATTATGCTGATGATAGACTGTAAGTTTAAATTAGGTAACTTGGTTTTAGATACCAAAAGTTGGCAACATTACAGAGTTCGACAGCCGATTTGTCAAATGTCAATGTCAAATCAAAATACTGGGTGACACGTACATCACATCATATAATTAAATTTACTTTTTGCGACTTTCAAATGTAAAAATTCGCCAAAAATTATACATGTGCCGATTCCCGAGAACCGCGACAAAATGTCCGATAGGAGTTTCGGTGATTACCCAAATCGGAGTGTTGTGAAAAACCCTCTATTGTCCACCGCTGTGACTGGCCTCTCAATCGAAGATTTGACGCAGAATGCTGTACTGTTACCTGCCGTTCCTAGCCAGGAATTGATCACAAGACAAGGTTAGTGCTATTTCTATCCCTGAATGGTGTAAAAAATACGTAATTTGTGCCGGCCTTGGCATAAAGGCAATAGTCATGGAACTTATATATACATTCGCATTTCGCACCTCTTCTCTCAGTTTTGGCTACGAGTCGGTTGAATTTCTTGTCTTTGCATACCGTATTATACTTTTGGATTATAAAACTTGTGTTTAGTGTACGATTTAAGTGTAAATAATTAGTGAAATTGATAGAATTACCGAAAAACATGTACCATTGTGAAAAAGTGTTTGTGAGTCTACATCAAATCGTGTTTACACTCGTAAATTTCAGTGTTTTATCTTATTTTTAAGTAAACAAACTGTGCAAACTAACTTTTTAATTTTAAACTACTAAACAAACCCAACAAATTACAAATTTTGTTATAAGAAACCAAGTAGGGGTAAACCAATAAAAAAACCCAATAGGGGTTTTTTAATAATATGTCATCATTTTTGTATAGGAAATACAAAAACGCTCCATTCCAGAGTGGTTTCGTTCCAGACATTAATTGGTCATCATATTCAAGGAATAGAAATATTGAAAGAGTTTTTAAACAATTAGTAAGTCCATAATATCTAAAAATAATTTTTACTAAGTTATTCCACTGTGACATTTATCTTGGTATGTAAGAAGGACGTTATTGTGGTGATAGCTGAGTGGGTAAGGCTTTGTGAAGGCCTAGTATGATCCGTAGCACATACATCTAACTTAAATTATCACTTGTACAGTGTAAATATATTATGCTGCTAATATTGAAACTATATTCATATTGCAGATAAGAGCTGTACGGTCAATATATAAACTTAAATCTTGTGAATCCCACTGTGAAAAATTTAAAGAAATAGGTATACTTACGGTAGCCTCACAATATATTTATAACAATATAGCATTTGTAAGACAACAAATTAGTCAATATAAACAAAAAGTGGATATAAACAGTCAACTTACAAGAAATGGTCATAAATTAGTGACATCTGCATATTGTCTGCAAAAGGTACAGAAGTCATTTGTGCAATTGAGTATAAGCTTTTATCTATAAGCTAATATCATTCCTAAGGTAATTTCACCCTACCAATGCATAAGTTTAAAGAATATATTAAAACACATTTATTACAGTGAGGTTACTATAAAATTGCTGAATTTCTTAATGACAAGGTTGCTTGGAAGCATCTAGCCTCATCTCTCACAAGATAGAAAAATGAATGTTAAAATGTAAAATGTAAATTGTTTATGTTGGAAAAGAGCTACTGAGGAGTTTCTTGCCTGCTTGTTATTGGTAGAATCTGCCTTCCGAACTGGTGGTAGAGTTACTACACACAGACTTGACGTTTCAAAAGTGCTTATATTAGGCCTACTTGAAATAAAAGAATTTTGAATTTGAATTTATGCAGATACTTATTAGGCGCGGCTGTCAGTCACACCAGATTATTTCTTTCCTTCTAACACAATCACATTATGGAATAGGTTAGTATGCCCACCTGTGTAAATTTGAAGTGGTTAAATAGTAAATACAGTAAGACAGTAGTAAAACAGTAAGATGCAGGGTTTCTCGAGAGTGTTTATCCCTAATAACTTAATGCCCGCAATACAACACACATCCTATTAGGTATAGTTAGCACTGGGGAGTATAGGCAAACCTACTGTTACCATGGAAAAGGAAACAATAACTATTTGTAGTCTAAGAATGTCCTTTTTGAGGGCTAAATTGGGTACCACAAGATAGTTATCTCTACCCATTAATTGTAGGCAGACATAATTATCTAATAAGGTAGATTATCTGGGCATAATCAGTAGAGCTAACTTTCTAACGATGCATATGCCAGCGCTCACACACTACACATTTACTTATTTGTTCCGTTACGGCATCAATCACCCTTATACTTAAACAACAAATTACTATTATACCAGTGCATAATAAAACTTTTTTGGACCTATAGCATAGAACTCTGGGGCTCAAGTAGCAAATCCAACTATGAGATACTCCAGACATTTTAAAACATTGTCCTTAGTGCAATCTCTGGTGCCCATTGGTTCAAACGTAATGAGGAAAATCACAATTAATGGTAATACCGACCATCAAAGAGGAAGTGATCAAATACTCTAGAAACACAAGCTCAGACTCGTGAAATATCCCCACAACTTGGCACAGAGATTGCTGACATACCATATTACCGGACCATAATAAATAAATAAACTACGACAATACACACATCGCCATCTAGCCCCAAAGTAAGTGTAGCTTGTATTATGGGTCCTAAGATGACTGCTGAATATTTGTATGAATAATATACATAAATACTCAGAATAAACATATAAACACCCAGACACTGAAAAACATTCATGCGCCACACAAACATTTTCTAGTGGGAATCAAACCCATGGCCTTGGGCTCAGAAAGCAGAGCCGCTGGAAACTGCGCCAATCGGCCGTCTAAAATTACCTCTATAGGGGAGGATATTCACTGTTATACTCCTCAAATTAAACAACAACAAAAACATATAATCTGCCACTGTCTTCGTTTTAAAGTCCAACTGCAAGTCTAAGTTCTGCTACTGTCTTCGTTTAAAAGTCCAACTGCAAGGCCTTCTTTCTTACATTTTGTACAGAAATATATGTATATATACATTAAAAAAAATATCTTTATTCATGTAGGCCTTTCACAGACACTTATGAAGTGTTCATGCAAATATGTTTACATAATTGTAAGAGGATGTTGACAACTTTGTTCGCTAACTTAAACATAAATCTACTTGGGTTCCAAGTGTGCCCTGGTCTAAGAACAGTCCACAATAAACTTAGCCAGGTAATTATTTTTCTTATCACAATCAATTAATATTAAGCTATGAAGCTAGAGCAATTAATACCAAAGCTTTTTTTATTGTTAAGGTTATCCTTAACGGACCTTAACAATATAACAGGATTTTACTGTAAGCTTTCGTTTTATATAAACTTTGAACTTGAGACATCTGAGAGATTATAATAGAAAAATCTATTTTTATTTAAAATAAGTTTACCTAAATTAATGGTAATCTTGGTGCGTAAGTCTGAATCAAACTTGCCCGGTTTTCAGTATGAGCACTGTCGTAAAAACTTGACTACTGCTTTGAAATGTATAATGAGTTATCAATTACATTACATAACTAGGGACATCGCAGGGTTGAATAATAAAAACAAATGGCATCACATAAAAATTTATTGGCAAATTAAAAATAAAACGAGAAATACAAAATAATTAGCAAAATATGGCTGAAATATTTTCTACTAGCTAAATTAATTTAATTTAACAATTGTACTACCCGTATTAGTAAAATTTAATTTTAATATTAAGTAAATAAAATACTCGTGAGGTACATTAATAAACGGGATGGGCTTTTTGAGTTAGTTATCTGAAATACGTTGAAATAGACAATTTTGCCAGAACGTTAAAATAGATGTGACGTCTCTACCATCCCAAGTGACATTGGCGAAGTAAATAAATGTACCCAGAGAGATTACTGAACTAATACATAAATTTTTAAAAATTATTAAATTTGATATTTCTTCCAAGTGTAGGTTCCAAAACTCTATAATGAAAATTATTTATATTATAAAAAATCAATGTGTACAACTTGTTTCAAAAGTGTCTCATTGTAATATGGATCTTTGACAATTAGATCGAAACTGCAATGTTTCCTACTAGATGGCACTACAGTCGCTATGAGACTTATCAAGATGGCATACATTAATTTCAAGACTGTTGGAATTAGAGCCATAGCTTAGTTATAAAGCCCAGGTTCAAGTCCTGTCGGTTACGAAATGTCTATATCAATTTTCAAAATTTCTAAATTTGAAATTTCCTCCAAGTTTTGGTTGTTTTAATTTGGTTTTTCTTCAATATCAATTGAAAACTTTCATTTATTGTTTTTAAGTAAGATCTTGATGTTGTGATTTCTGCTTGTTGCTTATTTTACTTGAAATCTAGCTGCTAACGTAATCATCCTGCCGTACTCCTGCAGGGGTATTACGTATCTCGCGACAGGCTTGGGACAGGCGTAAATCTTGCAATCCCTGCTGTCAAACGTCACTTTAGTTTATTTATTGTATGGAAAAGTGACGTTTGACAGCAGTGATTGCAAGATTTACGCCTGTCGCAAGCCTGTCGCGAGATACGTAATCACCCTGCCGGAAAAAGGGAAGCTTTGAATACTTGAGTCTCCAAGTTAAATTTAATAGAATTTTCTGAGCCACCCACAGATAGTACTGCAATGTGAACAATTCACTTAGCATCTCAATCGCCGGCATTAAAATTTCGACTTACGGTCATTTTAAAATAACGCACATCATTCACATGGAAAACTTTACATACGTCAGCTTAGAAATTATTATCTTCTTCTTCTTTAGGTGCCTCTCCAACTAGTGGCCGTCAGTTTTCATTAATTTTCCTTTTCTCTCGCGAGCCTAAACAGCTGGGCGGCGCTCGCGATCCCAGTCCACTCCCTAATGTTGCGTAACCGAGACTCCCTCTTGCGGCCGATGCGTCTCTTTCTAGCAACTTCGCCCATCATTATCAGTTGCAGTAGCCTGTATCTATCATGCCCAAGCACATGCCCTAGATAAGCAACTTTTTTCTTTTGACGGTCTTCCAAAGTTCGCGCTGACAACCAACTAAGAAATTATTATGCCAACGGGCTAATGCAGAAATTGCTGCATGTATGGCCCATCGACAACAGAGTGTCCTAAAGATCCAATTAAAAACAAAAACCGCGTAATCAAAAAAATCACTGGTAACACAAAATACTCTACTCATAAATTAATGTTGATTTACTGTACTGTTGAGTTTCCCGTCAGCTTGTTTTAGATTTATGAAACAACCTCTATATATATATAAATTAAAAAAAAAACACAGAAGCTTAAATATAACTTAGTCACAAACTCTATAAAAAAAGTAACTTAATACATAGCTTAGGATTATGTTAATAAAACACTCTTACAATAATTTATAAACTTAATTTGGTGTAAGTACTCGAAAAGAATAAGTCTATTCTATCTTTTAAATTATCACAAAATATTGTGTCATCAAAATTTTGTATTACTCACTTTTAATAAGAAAAAAGAAATATCGAAAAAATAAATAAGTGATTTATAAAAAAAAACTGATTTCTACTACGATATAAATTAATGACAAAATTAATTGAAAAAAAACCTTATATTTTATTCTTATGAAATAGTTCTTATTTTTATAACTTACATAATATAAAAAGCGATAAAAATTAATTCAAAATATACATATATTACTTTTAAATATAATTTTGTTCACGTCAACCAAACGTGTCTAACCCACGTGTGAATAAATAGCATGAACTACTCTTGCGTTATCAATTCCCGTGAATTTTTAAGCGAAAACGTGTACGTCTACCACCTTTTGGTTATTTTTTAACAGCGATTACAATTCGTATGAAATTTACGTGTGTAAGCATCAAATGCTAACGCCGATTTACATGTTTTTTTTTTAAAAGCGATTTAATTTCATATGCATTTAAGGTGAATTACCATCATATGCTAATGAAATGCCCAATGCACATGTTATTTTTTAACAGCGAATGCAATTCAAATGAAAATCACGTGAATTAGCATCAAATGCTAACGCAAATTCACATGCTATTTTTGAAAAATCTAAATAATTATTAACTAATATTTCTGGTCGTATATGAAGGTAGTTCTCTGGTTTCCTTGCGCCTCTTCACGCAGCAGTAGATTAGTGCTATAAGTATCGCCAGTACAGCTATTAGCAGTATTACGCCAAGCGCTATAGCAGCTATAGCGG
Organism: Pararge aegeria; assembly: GCF_905163445.1. Classification (NCBI taxonomy): domain Eukaryota; kingdom Metazoa; phylum Arthropoda; class Insecta; order Lepidoptera; family Nymphalidae; genus Pararge; species Pararge aegeria. Next base: position 5,149,491 of record NC_053206.1, on the reverse strand, counting down.
CCTCGTCTATGTAACCTAAAAAAAAAAAGGGGCTAGCGGTTAGCATGGTCTACTACGGTCCTGGGTACGAATCCCAGGTAGGTCCAAAGAATATATGATATTTGCTTTTATTTTTTTAATATATAGACAAGTGCAATCACAGCTGATGGTTAGTGATGATGCAGCCCAAGATGGAGCGCATCTTCATAGGCATCTTCTAGGCAAGCGTGCCTAGAAGATGCCTATTCACTCTTGATTTGAAGGTACCCAGATTATAGGTTTCGGGGAATACGGAAGATGGGAGGGCATTCCAGGCCTTTGCGGTGCGGATCAGAAAGGAAGAAGCAAAACGCTTCTTACGTGTTGATGGTATTACAACAACGTAACGGTGTAGATTCTTTCGGTACCTCGCAGTTCGATGGTAGAAAGGAGATGGTTTGACCAAATCGACTAGCTCCTGAGCACACTCTCCGAAATATATCTTGTAGGATACAGCTAGACAGGCAACCTTGCGCCGGTGATCAAGACTTTGAAGTCTACTGACTACAAGGTCGTTGCCTATGAGTCTCCCAGCACAACGATCCACCGAATCCAAAGAATCGAGCTGGTACTTGGCAGAGCCATCCCAAAAATAAATAAGTAATTTATATACTACGACAACACACACATCGCCATCTAGCCCCAAAGTAAGCGTAGCTTGTGTTTGTGGTTTGGAAGCAACTACCAGATTAGTGTCACCCCAATCGGACACCTCGCTTAAGGCCAGATTTACGCGTTCCACCAAGGTCTCTCTGAGCATAAGAGTTTCGTCTCCACTAGCTCGTGGACCAGACATATATCTCACCGTCACGGTGCTGTTACTGCATACCCAAAGATACCTGATAAGTATTAGCAGATCATTTATATGCAGCAGGAAAAGCGTAGTGGAGAGAAGTGATCCCTGAGGGACACCAGCGTTGCAAACGCATTTGAAAACGTCATAGAGAACTCTCAGGCATGCAGGTTTCCACAGTATGTTTTCTTCACCGTTTATCTTGCAAGCTATATTTCTGCGAATGAACTCAGAGGACTTAGTTCATCATCATCATCCCGAGCACAGAACGCCCTCTGCTGGACAAATGTATTTTGTAGGGATTCCCACTCGCTACTGTTTCTTGCCACTTGTATCACCGTTTACATTGGATACTTACTGGATATATCCACGGTGTAGCTATTGGTGTTGCCGAGCGCGTCCACCGCGTTGATCATTACTCTGGGCGTGCAGCACGTCGCCCGGTAAGTGGTCGCCACCTCCTCCCGCGTGCCCGATATGAAGTTGCTGTCGAACACCAGACCTAGGGGTGCTGACGACAGGCGTAGGAGACCTGGGGGGGCGAAAGAGTTGAAATGGTGAAAAGCCTACCTTCAACATGTTTTTTTTTCTTCGACTACAATTAGCCCTTGACACGCAATCTCACTTGGTGACAAGTGATAATGCAGTCTAAGATGGTAGCGGGCTAACTTGTTAGGAATGCACTAGACTACACAAAATAAGGCCTATTGGCGCAGTTTGCAGCGACCCTGCTTTCTGAGTCGAAAGCCGTGAGTTCGTTTCCAACTACTGGAAATTGTTTGTGTGATGAACACATATATTTTAAAGCGTCTGGGGTGTTTATATGTATATTCTAATTATTTAAGTATATTATTCATAAAATTATTAATCGGTTATCTTAGTACCCATAACACAAGCTACGCTTACTTTGGGGCTAGATGAGTTCCTTATAAAAGTTCAAAATTCGTATTAAGCGAAAGCTTATAGACAAGTCCTATTATAGTATAAAGGATAACGTAAACGATTAAAAAGCATGGGTGTGAACAATTGCTCTAACCAGGTTGCTTCTTAAATAATTTCAAATGACAATGAGAGATGGTGACAGCAAAAAGATGATGAATGATGAAACACCGATGATGATCAGACATTTTCAGTCAGTTCCCTGCCAGCCAAGACATGTCCCCTGGTACGTGTCTCAGATTATAGTTTCTATATTATACCGAAGTATATGACATAATTTTTTTTTTGCTATACATAAATATACTACAACAGAACACATCCATCGCCGTCCAGTACTGAAGTAAGCGGAGCTTGTGTTATTGGTACTGAGATAACAAATGAATCCCTATCCCAATCCCTATTAATATTATAAATGTCAATGTAAGTTTGTTTGTTACGCTTTCACGCAAAAACTACTCAACCGATCCTCATGAAACTTTGTACCTATATTCTTGGAAGTGTTAGAAGTAATATAGGATACTTTTTATCCCAACATTAAGCACGGTTCTTTTGGGAGAGGGGATGAAAGTGTTTGTCGATTTTACACCATAACTCCGACAAATTATAATCGATTTAAATAATTATTTTTGTACAATAGAGGTTATAATATGTATTTAATTTTGCCCAAACTGTGGTTGGATATAGAGGACAGAACTCCTCAGCGGACAGCAGCAAACCCCTCATTTAAGGCTTAGCCATACTGAATACTTATTTTTTTTAAACTACATCTAAATTGAATGCCACATCAAAAAACAAACTCAAACGCAGACGAAGTCGCGGGCAACAGCTAGTAATTTTATGAAAACATACCTACATAAATACTTATAACATATAAACACCCAGACACTGAAAAACATTCATGTTTATCTCACAAACATTGTCCAGTTGTGGGAATCGAATCCTCGGCTTTGGACTCAGGAAGCAGGGTCGCTGCCCACTGAGCCAATCGGCCGTCATGTAATAATCTCACCTACTTTTTGATATCTCTCAATGACACTCGCACACTAGACATTGTCAGCGCAGCCTGTCGCCCGTCTGCCAGGAAATGTCCTCTGTAACTTGTCACTGACTATAGTGCCTTGGTAGATGACGTCATAAATATCTCACCTACTTCCCGATCTCTGACAATATCACTCGCAGACCAGACATTGTCAGCGCAATCTGTCGCCTGTCTGCCAGGACTTGTCCCCTGTTACTTGTCCCTGACTATATTCCCTGGGTAGATGACTTCATATGAATATCTCACCTGCTTCCCGATCCCTGACAATGACGCTCGTAGACCACACATGGTCAGCGCAGTCCGAGCCCTGCCTGCCAAGACATGTCCCCTGGAAGGTGTGCCTGACCTCGGGCGCTGACACATCCCGTACAGTTTCACCTGGGTTCATGACGTAGACGTAGGCGGAAATGGAAACTTGTTCTAGACCTGGAAACAATTTTAAAATTGTAATAGTTTGGACAGTGATACGCCCCACCGCCACGCTGCGCGCTCACACTATAGGGTGTTTCTTATCCACCAATATCTCATATTGGAATTGTCTTTACTTTTTTTACCAATTAATATCATATCATAAGGAGGTATATTAAATATAATAAAAATAAATAAATAAATATACTACGACAATACACACATCGCCATCTAGCCCCAAAGTCAGCGTAGATTGTGTTATGGGTACTGAGATAGCTAATGAATATTTTTTTATGAATATAATACACATAAATACTTATAATATACAGATAAACCCAGACACTGAAAAACATTCATGTTCTTCACACAAAAATTTTCCAGGTGTGGGAATCGATCCCACGACCTTAGAATCAGAAAGCAGGGTCGCTGCCCCGAATTTTATTTTCGCGCCACTCGGCGAGAAAATAAAATTTTATCAGTATCTCGGAGAGAAAAAGGGAACATTTGTGTATAGAAAAAAACAAAAGATTTCAACAACTCTTAGGTGAAAACTATTGGTGAACGGTGGACGTATGCCTAGGCATCTCTTTAGATTTTAGGCGTTACCTATAGAATCTCCAAATTATTAGGCATTCGATATAGGCGATGCCCAGTTTTAGTGAAAACGGGCATAAGACGGTTGCGCATTTTGAATTTTTTTTTTTGTATTTCCAATAGTCATTGTATGTAATACCCCTAGATCAGGCGTTACTTACAGGTTGCTTCTCAAATATTTTCAAATGACAATGCTAGATGGTGATAACAAAAACAACACCCGGCTAAGTTTGTTGTGCGCTTCTTCTTAGACCAGGGCGCGTTTGGAACCCTCGTAGCTTTAGTTTTAGGTTTACGAATGTAGCCGTCACTACTCACTACTATGTACATATTTTGTATGTACCTAATCAATGCAATTAAAGTACCATCTATGTAACTTTGACTTTGACTTTGACTTTGACTTATTTAGATATTGCCTTATTTCGTTAGTGAAAACGGGCCTGAATGTAAGAAGGAAACAATGCTCTTGCATAAGTTTACTGTGCTTAGTTTGTTGTGGGCTCTTCTTAGACCAGGGCGCGTTTGGAACCCTCGTAGCTTTAGTTTTAAGTTGGCGAACGAAGTTATCACCATCCCCTTACAGTTATGTTAACATAAATGTATGAGCGCTTCATAAGTGCCTGTGATAGGTAGGCTACATGAGTAAAGAAATTTTGAATTTGAATTTTGAATTTGTTTCGGTGGTTTTTGAAGTGAAACTTCTCTAGAATCTTTTTTATAAATTTAAAATGCATATAGAAAATTTCGGAACCGACAAGATTCGAACCTGCGACTCCCTGGCAATCGCGGCCTAAGCACTTTCTCCAATTAAGCTTACGGCTCTCCTACCGTCGATACCGAAATTAGTATATGCCTTTCACATCACTGTTATAGCGAAGAACCGTTGTAATTTCAAACCGGATGCAAAGGAAAAAACGACAGGTAAGAGACACAAATACAAAAATGTGTAGGATGAAGCCGGCAAAGAATGAGACAGAAATATACATACTATTTTATCTGTTTTTTTCCTATTCAATTTACCAAGGAAACCGAATAATATCTAGACAAAGAAACAAACACTTTAATGTATAGGACAGAGTGAGATAGAAAACATTATACATTTTTTTAGCTATTCTAGTTACCATGGAAACTAAATAATAAACCTTACATTTATCCTAATAATTGTGATACGCTACATCCACCTCAATCTCTCGTATGCTACTTTTAAGAAGTAACCCTTCTGCCGTGTGTGAATAAATTGCACAGGTTATTTCTTTTTTTTTTGACCTGACAACGTCTTATATTTCGATGGAGCCGGTTGCACGCACGAAAAAACATGACGTATGCGGCGTTACCTCGCTCTGAGGCGTTCCATTCAAGGCTTCAAGTGCAAGCGAGCGCGCGGAACGAGCGACAAAGAGGCACAGTCGGCCTCCGCGTTCGACATCTGTCTCTCTCCTACTTGAGTGAGCGATGCGTCCGCGTGGTCAGCTTCTATACAATAATACATTAACATGTTTTCGGCAAGGATGAAGTGCAGTGAAAAGTGAATGTGTTGTCAATTGTTTATAGCAACGATAATATCTATCAAACAAATAAAATTAAAATTTTCTTTTGAAAAATGCAACCATTCCATCCGTATTTTCTTACGACGTTGTCACGTTCAACTATCGTCAGTAAGACGACTTACAGACATCCAATTTTTTTTTTTAATATTTTTAATCTGTGTTCCATACCGTAAGCAGTGAAAGTGATCAGATCCCTGGCGCCAGCTTGTGCATTGGAGCTTATAGTCAGACTCACGATGACGTTGGCCGTCTGACCTGACTGTATTGTTTGACTGAAACAAGTGGCAATTCATATTTATAGTTACACTAGCGGTCCCACTGTCCGCTTTAAAGTTAACCTTAAAATAAACCCAGCGGCGTGCACTTCATACACGCGCAAAAGCACTGCATACCCAAAAAAAATTGTATTACTTATAAAGGGGAAGGATTTTTCCTATTTATGCCATTTTCCTTCTTTATGCATACCCTGGTCAAAAACCCTATGAACGCCGCTGATTTTTTTTTTTAATTTTAAAGGAGATCCGCTTTGTCATACATGATTATATCGAGACTTTGAAACGATTTTGAAACAGTCTTCATAATAATGTTCTCAAAGGTGTGTGGGGTCCACCAATCCGCACTGGGCCAGCGTGGTGGAGCCCTTCTCATTGTGGGAGGAGACCCGTGCCCTGTAGTAAGCCGGTGATATGATGATGACGATGTCATAAAAACTTTACTATTACGTAATTGTATCTTTATCTTTTTTTTTTTTTTTTTTTTTTATTATATTATATTAATAGCGGGCAAGTGGGGTCACCTGATGGTAAGTGATCACCGCCGCCCATAAACATCTGCAGCACCAGAGGAGCCACCGATGCGTTGCCGGCTTTTAAGGAATTTGTTTATCCGCCTATATTAATTTGTTTATTTTATGATCATACTTACATAGTAGGATCGATTCCGGTCAGGAATCTCAGTTCACCGACTGCTCCGAAGCTGAACCTCACAGCCTGCTCTCTAAAGTTGGTTACTTCGAAGTGTAACTACAAAAAAAAAGGTAGTTTAAAGAACTTCGAATAACACGCTTTGATGGTTAAAAGAACTAAGAAGCCAAAAATTCACGTTAAAAATTCTCGCAGGTTGCTTCTTAAATGTTTTCAAATGGCGAGACGGTGATAACAAAAAACAACACCCGGCTAAGTTTTTTGTGGGCTTCTTCTTAGACCATGGCGCGTTTGGAGCCCTCGTAGCTGTAGTTTTAAGTTTACGAATCAATTACGGCCACCGACGCAAGACGGGGTTTGACGTGTGTGTGTGCGTATGTGTGTGTTTTGATTTTGTGTTTGAAAGGTGTATTAGTCGGGAGTGTTCTTAGTTATGTTCGATTAAAATCCGGTCCGAGATAGCCGACGTCACAAAATGGCGGAGAACCTTTTTTTTGAAGTTAGAATTTTTTTGGCGCGTTAGGGAAAATCGTGAGAGTAAATTTTTACGATGCGCGCGCACACCGTCAAAAAAAACCGACACCATGAAGTTAGCTATAGTCAAAATTTTATTTTTTCTAAAAAAGGTTCGACAGTTCACTTTCAATAATTCATACAATACCTTTTTTCTATTGTTAGTGTCGTTTTTACTACAATCGTAGTACCAGACGAAATAACATTTTTATCTTGTTACGCCAAAGAAGTATAACTTCTAACGCGTGCACATAAGTACACACAAGTTTTTTCAACTACTCCTCCAAAATGAAGTGGCTTGACTAATAGAATATTATACAGTTTGACAAATTTAAAATCCAAGATGGCCGACACAATGTTGTATTGCATATATTGTTTTCGTAACACCCTCAAATCAAAGGGCTCGTAGAATTATGTACGCTATATTGGTGGTATTGGCTTATAGAGTAAATTGTACTAACCTGTAATCTGTCATTCGGTGACCCGTAAAGACGCGAGCTTAGTCCGATCTGAACGGACGTCAATAGGGCCCCTCTTTGATTCACCACCTGGTAACATGACAGTGAACATTTTAATAGTCGTAGAGAACATTGCTCGCGCTAACAATATATACGCTGGCGAACGGCCGTCTTTTTGGTTCCGGGATTCGTGAACGAACTACCTTCAACGTTGATCCAAAAAGTTAATATTAAGTTATTCTATATAAGATAGGCTGATATTCTCTCCTTCTCTCTATTCTCGATATTTGCTTGAAAGCGTAACAAACAAACTTACATTGACATTTATATTATTAGTAGAGAAAGGGATATTCACTTACTTACTACTATTGAGATTGTTCCCATCATTCTACAATCTAGCAGTATGATTTTCCCACAGCTAGTATTTTATTCTTCTAATTAAACACCTAAGGCAATGGTTGCAGATGGGCTCCGAGGGCAAACCTCGGAGCCCATCTGCAACCATTTCAAATCCTGTCGGTTCCGAAATTTTTTATATGCATTTTAAATTTATAAAATTGATAATTCCTCCAAGTGTAGGTAAAAACACCAATAAAATTTATAAAAATACTTATAATATACAGATAAGCACCCAGACACTGAAAAACATTCATGCTCATCACACAAACATTTTCCAGCTGTGGGAATTGAACCCACGGCCTTGAACTCAGAAAGCAGGGTCGCTGCAAACTGCGCCAATCGGCTGTCCGAAAAAGAAAAAGCTGTTTCTGACAGCTCGTCCTTGGCAGTACTGCCGCCATGCTTATGTCTGCCGCTAAGCAGCATTGTTGCAATGCTGTGTTCCGATCTGAAGGGCGTGGGTGCCGGTGTAGTTGCAGGCTCATGAGGCTTAACAGCTAAGCCTCGGGTTTATGGACACAGGGCGGCATGTTGCAGGACGTGCACTTTGCACGGCCTAAAAGTATTGCTCGGTTCATAGGCGATGGTTTGGCAATTAAAAGGCACACTTGCTCTGTCCGTCAATTACAATTATTTAAAAAAAAAATTGGTTGTCTGTAAAGTCGGCTTACTGACGATAGTTGAACGTGACAACGTCGTAAGAAAATACTGATGGAATGGCTGCATTTTTAAAAGAAAATTTTAATTGTATTTTGTTTGTTAGATATTATCGTTGCTATAAACAATTGACAACACATTCACTTTTCACTGCACTTCATCCTTTCCGAAAATATGTAAATGTATTATTGTATAGAAGCTGTCCACGTGGACGCATCGCTCACTCAAGTAGGAGAGAGACAGATGTCGAACGCGGAGGCCGACTGTGCCTCTTTGTCGCTCGTTCCGCGCTCTCACTTGCACTTCAAGCCTTGAATGGAACGCCTCAGAGCGAGGTAACGCCGCATACGTTATGTTTTTTCGTGCGTGCAGCCGGCTCCATCGAATTGTAAGACGTTGTCACGTCAAAAAATCGTATTAATAAACTACGCTCCGACCGGTAATGGATTTACAATGATGATGATACAAACATAGAGGATTGCAAGAACGTAATTAGTATTAATACTGTGACGAGTGATTACGGAATCCAATCGTGAAAACTCGTACTACGCCAATTTTTTTTGTTAACTGCAATCTCACCGGGTAGTAAGTGATGATACAGTCTAAGATGGTAGCTGGCTAACCTTTTAGGGAGTATGGTAGTCATACCCCTAATCGGTTTCCACGCGACATCGCACCGTACGCTAAATCGCTTAGCGGCACGTCTTTGTCGGTAGGGTAGTTACAAGCCACGACCGAGGCCTCCCACCAGACCAGACCGGAGAAAATTATAAATTCCCAAATTGTCCCTGCCGGGAATCGAACCAGGGACCTCCTACTCAAATTCACAGCGTTGCGCCAGGAAGGTCGTCAAAACATTGAAACAGTGTGGTTGGCTGAAAAATCAAAACCTCCCTCCTAAAAGATTACGCTGGCGCTTAGTGGAATTTAAATATAAATATAAATATACTACGACAATACACACATCGCCATCTAGTCCCAAAGTAAGCCGAGCTTGTGTTATGGGTACTAAGATGACTGATATTTTTATGAATTATACACATAAATACTTATAATATACAGATAAACACCCAGATACTGAAAAACATTCATGTTCATCACACAAACATGTTCCAGTTGTGGGAATCGAACCCGCGGCCTTGGACTCAGAAAGCAGGGTCGCCCACTGCGCCAGTCGGCCGTCAATTTACCCCTAAACGATTTCTACGTGGCGTCGTACCAAAACGCTAAGTCGCTTCGCGGCACTTTTTGTCAGTAGAGCGATAACTAGCCACGGTCGAAGCCTTCTAACAGAGAGAATTCAGAGACCAGGCAAAATTCAAAATTTAGAATTTCCAAAATTACTACTCCCTGAGAATTTTATAATCCCTATCCCTACTTATAATAAATGTCAATGTAAGTTTGTTTGTTACGCTTTCACGCAAAAACTACTTAACCGATCCTCATGAAACTTTGTACACATATTCTTGGAATTGTGAGAAGTAATATAGGATACTTTTTATCCCGACATTAAGCTCGGTTCCTTTGGGAGAGGGAATGAAAGTGTTTGGCGATTTTACAGCATAACTCCGACGAATGAAAACCGATTAAAATAATTATTTTTGTATTATAGAAGTTATAATATGTGTTTAATTTTGCCCTATTTGTGATTGGAGATAGAGGAAAGAAGTCCTCAGCGGAAAGAAGCAAACCCCTCATTTAAGGCTTAGCGATACTGAATACTTGTTTTTTTTTAGATCTACAACTAAATTTAATGCCACATCAAAAAACAAAATCAAACGCAGACGAAGTCGCGGGCAACAGCTAGTATAATAATAAATAAATATACTACACATGACAATACAAACTTCGCCATCTAGCCCCAAAGTAAGCGCAGCTTGTGTTATGGGTTCTAAGAGGACTGATGAATATTTTTATGAATAATATACATAAATACTTATAATATACAGATAAACACCCAGACACTGAAAAACATTCATGTTCATCACACAAACATGTTCCAGTTGTGGGAATCGAACCCACGGCCATGGACACAGAAAGAAGGGTCGCTGCCCACTGCGCCAGTCGGCCATCAAAATACTTATAATATACAGATAAACAGCCAGACTCTTAAAAATATCTACGTTCATCACCCAAACATTATATACTTTGTTTTGGTATACTTTTCTTTTTGTTCTATGTACTTTTTGTGGTGTGCAATAAAAGTATATTCATTCATTCATTCAAACATTTTCCAGTTGTGGGAATCGAGCCCACGGCCTCGAGCTCAGAATACTGGGGCGCTGCCCACTGCGCAAACCGTCTGCATTTAAAACCTTGCCTTTGCTCATCTCTCATCTGTAGAACCTCTCTCACCTGTGAAGTAACCTGTCCGAACGGCAGCAGATTGCTGTCATTGTACTGGAGTTTCCCATTGTAAGCCTTGCTATTCAGCTCTTCGGCCTTCTCCAGATCGTTGACTGAGTCCGGAAACCTGATGGAGGCAGATCTGCTCATACGGACCTCTGCATGTTTGTTTATCGGTCCAGCTATACGTACGAAAGGTTTATCTGGAATCATATTAAAATTCTTTAAACTTTTTTTTTTGTTATTAACGATAGTCCAGCGCTTGACGACAATCATGCCCGTTAGAAAGCAACGATGAGGTCTAGGTTGGAGCACGCTTGCCTAGAAAAAGCCTATTCACTCTAACCTTGAAGGTACTCAAATTATACGTGGCAGGAAACACAGTTGCCGGGAGGGCGTTCCACATCTTAGCGGCACGTACCAGAAACGTGGATAGTAAACGTTTCGTGCGTGTTGATGGAATATCAACCACATAAGGATGCCACCGCTCACGGTGTCTCGCTGTTCTGTGGTAGAACGGGGAAGGAGGAACAAGATTGTGAAGTTCCTGAGCACACTCATCTTTGCACTTCGCACCGCAGATATCTCGAATGCTCTACCGGCTTCTGTTATTCCTAACTAATACACTTATACCACCTGATCTTCTAGGTAATTCACGCTCTCCTTGGGTAACATCAGGTTTTATTTATATAGAAATAGAAAATATTTACTAGAAAAACTCAGTACAATAAATCTTTGGAATCCCGACACCTAATCTAGGAAATCCCGTATCTTATGAATAATTATCAGAAGATTACCCCCTATTGTTCAAAATAAAACTGCGATCTGTATAACTGGTCGAATTACAGAACTATATCTTTAGGTGAGCACACAGGGTCCACCTGAAAACCAGCGCCGCAGCTCCTCTGATTCCTTGCAGGGGGCACGTCTCCCACTTCCCCCCCCGATGTCGTCGAGCTCTGGGGCTCTTCTCATGGCGACTCTCGCGCTAGCCCCACTTCCCCGATGACACCGTAGCAACCCCCCCCCAGGTGGTTATCGACAAGTGTCCATCCAAAAATCGAAAAATCTCTCGCTGCGGCTTCGTGCAGAGGAACGGACCCTATTTGCCCACATGCTTACTGTATGTATTTTTGTTAGTTACATTTTTGTATACACTTAAACGTAAGCAAATATGTAAGCAAATAAAAAATTTCTAGCTTTCTTCTTTCTTTCTTTATGTACTGTTATCAGTTAAAGGACATAGTCCATTATAGTATGAACAAATGTACTCTTAAACATTTTTTGTATCTCAATGAAATGGGATTTTATTCATTCATTGACAACATAAAAGGACATAGTCCATTATAGTATGAACAAATGTAATCCGAAACATTTTTTATATCTCAATAAAATGGGATTTTATTTATTCATTGATAACACAAAAATCCTTGTAGAAAATTTCGGCGAATCGGTTTTCCCATTTCGGAAATATTCACAAAATAAAATGAATATATTGACAAATATAACATCCACAAATGCAGCTGGGGAACTTATAGTATTATATTGTTGCAAGATATTCCACTTGGAACCTAAAGTATTTCTTAAATTTTCATTTCTCAATTTTGGACAATATAAATAGGCACACATAATGGAGTGTAGGTAGGAGAGAAGCTATGACTTGAGTCAGTTGTTAATCACCAAATATTATGGCGTAAAATTACTTGCATGGGCACCAAGAGTATTGGGAATCTGTGTAGGTTTACGGGGGGTACGAATACCAAATTAACTATGTAAAGTAGGCTCACAATAGCGAACACAGCAAAATGCGGTGTTCGACAAGGAGGTTTTGATCCCCCGGCATTGTTTAACCTTTCTGTCAATGGCCTTTTTGAATGGCTGAGAGGTTTAAGAGTCAGTTGTGATAGTGGCAACGTGTGTGTTACTACTATCAGCTTTATGGCCAATATTAAATTTAGAATGATATATTTTTATCGTAAATAAACCGAAACATCTCGTTCAAATATCCTTAGAATCTGATACGGTTTGTTAATGAACGACCTCTTACGTGTCTGCTGGAGGATCTTTTTAACACTGTCTGTTATTCGGTGGTAGTTACCTTTTACATCTCGTCCGAAGATCTTAACGTAGACCTTAGCAGCTGTGACTTTCGGTAAAGGTACGTCTGCGTATATGCCATCCGTATGACCGTCTAGGTTGCGATCGTTGTCTGTCACTGGTTGGTAGCTGTCAAAATAAAATAATTTTATTTATACTAGGTATCGGAAATAGGTCGTTCGTGTTGTATGAACCAAAATGTTCGGCAGTAAAAGGGAAGGATATGAACAGACGGTTTTTAAAAAATCAAATTAATATTAATAACGTATTAGCTGCGCCCCACGGTTTTATCACCATTCTCATCAGGCCTCATAAGAAGGTTCAGAGTCACCAACCGGGCGATGGAGAGAGTTGTAGGAGTTAGGAGTATCTCTACAAAGGTCCTATCTACAAAGGTTGCCTGTAAGAGATTGCTTGCAGCAATAAGGCCGCCTTTGCATGTCTACATTGTGTACTGTATACTGTTTCTTTTCCTGTATGCTATACGTTACTGTTTCTTTTCCTGTATGCTATACGTGCAATAAAGTCTTCCTTCTTCTTCTTCTTCTCTACGTGATTGTATATAATATTTCTTCTATATACGGAAGTCGGTTCGACACTTACCTAAAAGCCAGTTTAGCCAGCTCATTTCCATATTCATCCACCAGGTATGACTCCCGGACGCTTGCGGCCGGTCCCGTGACCCGTAGTTTGAGCATATCTGTAATCATCATCACCATCATGATCGTAATCATAAAGTTGAGCTTTTTGTGACAGAGCTCATCGGGGCAAGCACTGCCGTCATGCTTTTATCTACCCAAAGTAGCATTGCGAGTGTGTTCCCGGTGAGGTTGCCGGTGTAATAACAAGCTTATGAGGCTTAACACCTACGCCTCAGATTGGTTGGTGGATTGGTGGCAATTTGTAGGACATGTTCTTTGCATGCCCTGCCCGAAGTGTTGCTCTGTTTGTAGGGGGGGGGGGGGGGGGGTTATATACTGCCATAGTTTTTACTGAGAGAAATCAGATACAGCCCTAACATCACATGCAAAATTAAAATCATGTGACTCATGTCACTTGATTAGGTACCTACGCGTCGCGTAGCGTAGGTACAATGCGTGTGCCGGTCTTTTACCTTCAACAGGGTTGTCAAAATTAAACGCTTAGAGTGTTTTGAATTTCTTTTCTATGGAAAAATAAATATGCTTCTATTGATTTCATTTTTCTACAGGATGAGCCCTTAAGCAATATACTTACGCATCCTTTGATATTATTTCGTTATTCTGTTACACGTTGTATAAGTAGGTGCGTAGTCTTAATCGGAACTAATTAAATATAAATGCGAAAGAGTGTTTGTTTGTCTGTATGTCCGTAAGACCTTCGCGCGCTAACCAATCATAATGTTTTTTGGGATAGAGTTAGCTTCAAGGACGGAGCGTAACATAGGGTATTTTTTATGCGATTTTTGACGTGACAACGTCTTATAAATTGGTTTGCCGGGTGACACTTCAAGAAACTGCGTTACGCTCTGCTCACGTTATGCGCTCACAATGAGAGCGAGTGAGAGGCACGCGTCCCTTCCACTCGGGCATGGTTAGCCCGCCTAAGAGCGAGAGAGACAGACATAAAAAGTGAAAGGCACGCGTCCCTTTGTAGTAAACGCTGTTTCATTGTACGCAAATGTATTGCAAGTTATTGTATGTATATTTGTATATAAATACGTATGTATGTGTAAAGGTAAAAATAAAATTTTGTTAATATGAAATTCAGTGCGAGATTCTTTGTATAAATTAATGTTTTAAATATACATAATTCTTTGTATAAATAAATGTTTTAAATTGTTACTATTATTTCATCCTTCTTCCTACTATACGAATGAATATTCACATTAAAATTATTTTACCACCCAAAGTCGTTGTCACGTAAAACTTTCGCCCGTATACCGACTTTACAGGCAACCAATTTTTTTTTTATTTGTAAGTAACCGCAAGAAACGCAGACGAATAAATAAATAAACTAAATTAGAAGAAACATCAAACCCCCCTTCTTGCGAGGTCGGTGAGAACTACAATTCATTCATAGCAATGTGGAAACCATGATAGTCCATGATAACGCCGTGTTATCTCTCAAATGACATGCCTTTACGATAACCTCAAAGTAGGATAGGATATGTTAGTGATTGCGTTTCCGTATTGCATTGGGGATGGAGAGGGGGGGGGGGGGGGGGTATTTATCTATGGTATAATATCTATTTAAGGTCTGATACTGTCAGGATACTGTAATAAATTAACCTTCAAAACAAACCTTTTCTTGAATCACTATTTCAAAGGTGTGTGAAGTGTACCAAACGGCGTAAACCCTATTCTTTCTCAGATGCATCCGTGATGGAACGGCAGTAAATTTATAATTTTTTTTTATACCTATAAATTACGCATTTTATTTTATAAATAAATAAATAAAATAAATATACTACGACAATACACACATCGCCACCTAGCCCCAAAGTAAGCGTAGCTTGTGTTATGGGTACTAAGATGACTGATGAATATTTTTATGAATTATATATACATAAATACTTAGAAAGTACATATAAACACCCAGACACTGAAAAACACTTAATGCTCATCACACATACATTTTCCAGTTGTGGGAATCGAACACACGGCCTTGGACTCAGAAAGCAGGGTCGCTGCCCACTGCGCCAGTCGGCCGTCTACTATATTATAAGCTTATTTATCGTACATACATCAGGGACTTACTAATAAAAATAAACGTTGATAAACTATTGCAATGGGCGTTGAGATAAACTATACTAGTGCTATAACCCGGTTGGCTTCGACTTTATCACCACCTGGTTTTATTTGCTAAACATACTACATTTTTACCACTGGCGGTTTCACTAGTACTTGCAATTAAAATTAACTTATCAAATTTTTGTTAAGTATTGATTATCTTACAATATAGTCTAACCCACAACGTATCATTGCCCGCCCTCGCTTTAATATGTTTCCCAAATACTCGGCCAGTCTGGCTATTTTGTATACTCGTGAGTCTCCATATAAATTTTAGGGAAGCCATGTGACATGAAAATAGCTCATCAACCGATTATTCGGCAAATCTGGTTTTTTGAAGTCTCAGTTTCCCATTTAAAGAGATTTTGAAAAGTCTTAATTCCCCATTTAAATTTTGTTAGATCCCTGTGATGTGACGAATAAATGAATAGCAATCAAACATTCGGCCAATCCGGCATTCTGAACATTCTTAGTGCCCCATTTAAAACCAAGAAAGTCAAAGTAATTTGACAAATTTCTGAATATTGATCAAATATTTCCCCATAATATAATAATTCCCCATTTAAATTTAAGTATATCCCTTTGCTACTTAACTTTGGAGAGAAACTGCGCCCGTTATTGACAAATACAAAAGCTGTTTTTAAAAGTTTCGCTTTTCTCTTGCACCATGGAACCCTAGTACAGACGCGACAACATTCGTATATATACGCATAAAAAGTTATAATTAAAGATAACAAATGACGATACATAAATAATGATTGCGTTTAAACTTAGTTTGTTATTAGACGTCGATTAAACGTCAAGTGTGTGTTCGCGCCAAAACGTGGCCGCCATTGTGATTTTTAGTGAGGTCATTGCCGTGCGAAGGTTGATAACGTGTGTTAAAAATTACATCCTTTGTCTATGATATTTTGACAACAGGATGTACTTGGTATTTTAAGTCGTTTTTCCGGCAATTTTTAAATTAAATTAAAATACCTTAAATTTAAAAATAATTTGTCAAAGGGATATATTAATTTTCATATTTAATAAACATCCTTTGTTTATTATATTTTCACAACTGGATGCAGAAATATTTGGTCGGTGTAATAAAGTTAATTTTGTATTTTTGATATATGTCACAATACTTTTTAAATTAAACAAATAACGAACAAATATATTTTAAAATTTTTAGATATGTATGTAGTAGAAATTAGTTTTAACTGTCCCGTTATATTAAAGTCCTTATTGCGTAGCATTAACAAGTAGATGCAACTGTACAAAGTCCATACGACATGTTAGGTTTAGGAACCATAAGCATTTTGTTCAAATACCTAGTGGTTCGCCCATTTTTAAACACTTTTTAAGTTTTCTTTTGCTAATTGATAATTAAATGTTGTTTAAAAACAGAAAACTACTATATCATGGATTCATTAATCAATTAAACGAAAGTTTATTTTTCATTCTAGCTAGTGTCATTTTTGGACTAGATTTTTTAAATTTATCTGAAAGACAGACTTCCATACCACATAGATAAAAAATCAGGTTTTTTTAGTTTTGTTGCTCTGTTAAAAAAATGCTTTTTGAATAAATTGTGATTGACCACCAAATTGGTACTTTCGAACGAAAGTCGTTTCGACCTATCTACCTATACCCCTGGCAAAGTCAAGATGTTTTGCGAAGACTTTTTACTACCAACATACATAACACTTAACAATAAACACAATCCAATAAACACCAGTATATTTGTGATCTAACTGTGCCGAAAAAACATAATTGTCTATGCTGTCATGTAGGAAAACGTTCGATATTTAAATCTCAAACCGGGTCTCGTGCAGTGTGTGCAATATGTGTGCCCTTGACCCACAGAGAGTTCGACGCCATTTTACCAAGATGGCGGCCACCTGTCAGCGATAAAACGAAAGGTTACATTTCTTGTTTTATTTTATTATTTATTAATGTAGTGCAGTGGGCATGCTTTTAGCTATTTCTTTTATCTTTCTTTTTGATCTTTTATTTATATTTATATGTAGTACCTACAGGTTTTTTACTGTCTATGTATATTAATGAAACTTTCATTTCTACCCTCTTTTACTAATTGTATAATTTATGTCTTCTTTTACGATTCTTTTTTATAGTGCATGCCTTATTAGTTTTTGTGTTTATTTTTGATGTTTTTGTTCTATATTAATGAATCTTTCCAAATACTTCGGCTTAAAGACATTTATTTCTCAAAAATAATACAATAGTTCACTTACATCGAGAATACAATAATATTTTAAAATTAGTAGATACAAAATCTCAAAGTGCTGAACAATATGGTACAATATTATTTAAAAGTAAAATTTTTTGCGGGTGGTTAAAGAAAAAGTTAGCGAGCGTTAATACAAACTTCACTACTTCGTACCTGTCATCGATGCTTAAAGACTGACGTTTTAAAATGTATTTAATCAATGTTACCAACTATCAACTGTCAAGACTATATGTCCGTTTAAGCTGGGCTCCTATACTCCTGATCTGATCTCACAAAATTTATACAGTACTAGCTATTGCCCGCGACTTCATTCGCTCATCAAATAGATAAAATAGACGGGTCATCAAATATCAAAACCACAGATTTAAGAACATACAGTACCCTTTTATCGGCTTCGCACGCTCAGGTTGCCTTTTAAAGATTACTTTTAGTGATAAGGCCGCCTTTGTACCTTAGCACTAAGTACTATTACTGTTTTCCTTGTGTTTTTCCTATTGGGTTGTGTTGCAATAAAGTTTTTCTGTGCTATAACCCTCATTCAGCCATTCTTGAATGATTTGGGCCCTATTGGCCCACATGCTTACTATTCGCGTTTTTGTTAGTTATATTTTTGTATACAATTGTAAGCAATTATGTGGGCAAATATTAAATTTCTATCTTTCTTCTTTCTTAAAAGGAATTTAGTGCATTGTGTGCAGTGAAAACGCCCCGAGCACGCCTCACTTCACACCCGCAAGCTTAAAAACTTTCCCTATTTTTTCATTTTATGGTAAAAGTTTGGAATTTTAGAGGTAAAACAATTACTGTCAACTGTTGAATGGTATGAAATGACTAACCGTTTGTTCGTGAAACCATTCTAAAGTGGAGTGGTTTTTGATGCTTCAATATTAGTAGTGTACACGGCTTCTGTATGTTCTTAATTCTGGGATTAAAAGTTTAATTGCTTTTTATTTGCGCAATATTTTTTTTGCGTGCGTACTTTTCTTACACAACGCCCATTATATTTGTAATACGATATTCTGATTTACGCTACGTTTAGGATTTCTGTGATCAGCGAATGTTAAATTTGTTGACCTTTTCATATACATATTTTATCTCTGCCATCATGTTTCCCGAACGGATTCTAATTTTGTTTTCTTGTTTGAAAGTTTTATCAGTCGGGAGTGTTCTTAGCTATGTCTGATGGAAATCGATCCAAGATGGCCGCCGCAACAAAATGGCGGATTACATTTTTTTTTACAACTCCCTCAATATGGGTATCAAAATATTATCAAAATTAAGCTTAATTTGCTATACTCCGCGAAAAGCAGGAGAATCTGTGTTGTGTAATTTATAATTTCTTCAATCCTTATACTCCACACCAAACAGATCTTCGGCAATATACCCTCTACGCACGTTTCGCTCCCAAACCGGAGCATCCTCGGAAGATGTTGCCTTTACAATGAACAATTGTTAAGCAAAGGGTATCAAAAGCAAAGGGCTTGACTAGTGGAATACTATACACGATGACAAGATGGTCGCTACCATAAAATGGCCATAATACCATAAAAAGTGTTTTTTTTTCACAACTCCCTCAATATAGATATCAAATGAAAGGGCTTGTCTAGTATAATGTTGGTACACTGTGCTGAAAGTTTGGGTGTTTGAAACTTTGAATTTTTATATTCAAATTCAAAACTAAGTTACGTTTAGTAGGCTTTTGAAACGTCAAGTATGTCTGTTTGTAGCGACTCTACAAGCAATAGAAAAAAAGTTTTTTAACACATTGAAAGTTTTATCATACAAAAAACAAAATATTTGTACTTAATTAAAGAAATGGACATAATAAACATAATTAAATTTAGAATTCTAATAGATTCATTATCGGACAACCAAGTTTCATTCGACATTAAAATTTGAGATTTTTGTACAATTGGATCAATTAAATCTCCGGAACGAGCCCGCAGACTGTGACAATTGAAAGTGTACACTATCAAACCTTATAGCTAACTTCAGGGTGTCGGTTTTTTGTGACGGTGTGTGCGGGCATCGTAAAAATATAGACAATAAGTTACCACCTTTATTGTAATCGGATAGAATATCTCAATTTTTGTTGCTATTCGCGTGTTCATTTTAAAGTTGAGATTATCCTAATGTGTCTTTATTATGTACCTACTGACAAAAAGAGTTCGTAAAAAAACACAAGTGTTTGATACGTTTTTTACTGTTTTATAACAAAAGACTCGCTGGCGCTCGCGACTCCGTTCACTTACAGTTACTAATTGCTTTTAGCCAAATAAACTTTTATAGTCTAGAAAGATTTATTTCATTTAAAATTATGCAGATTCTAATACGTTTACTTCCAAAACATTGTACTTTTTCAAATATGTTATATGAATGTATTTGTTTAGGGCTGGAATCTTATTTATAAAAAATGCTATACTCGCTGAAAATGTGGCTTTGTACAAGTGAAAGTCTTTTTAAAATGTGCGAAGTAGTTTTGAGTTTATACATTATATGCAGCCATGTTGGACGGCCGACTGGCGCAGTGGGCAGCGACCCTCCTTTCTGAGTCCAAGGCCGTGGGTTCGATGGGTACTTGTAAATGTTTGTGTGATGAGCATGAATGTTTTTCAGTGTCTGGGTGTTTATGTTTACATTCTAAGTATTTATGTATATTATTCATTAAAATATTCATCAGTCTTCTCAGTACCCATAACATAAGCTTCGCTTACTTTGGGGCTAGATGGCGATGTGTGTATTGTCGTAGTATTATAATACATGTATATTTGTAATATCATCATCATCATATCAAGCCATTACCAGTGGCGTGCACTTCATAGATGCACAAAAGCACTGCATACCCTAAAATTGATATATAACTTGTATAAAAGGAGAATTGTTGCTGGTTTATACAATTTTCCTGCTGTATGCACACCCTGGTGAGAAACCCAGTGCACGCCACTGGCCATTACCGTCCGTCTACAGGGCACGGACTACTCTCACAATGAGAACGGTTTAGGCTGGTTTAGTTTTATCCACCACGCTGCCCATAGCGGATTGGTGGACTTTTTTTTTCTCTCTTTTTTTAATCCTACATCATCCTATTTTGTAATCCTACTTAATATTATTATTTTTTTTTTTTTTTAATATTTAATATATTATGTATTATTTTGTTTGTGTAATCTAGTTTAAGTATTAGTATGAAGTTATTAGTATGTATTTTTTTTTTTAATATGCAAAACCTGCAGTATGTTATCCTTTTTTTTTCCTTATCCTAAAGTTGCCTGGAAGAGATCGCTACAAAGCGATAAGGCCGCCTTTTGTATACTTCTTCTGTTTGTGTTTTCTTTTATTCTTCTTCTGTATTTTTATTTGTGTGCAAATAAAGAGTATAAATAAATAAAAAAATAAAAATATTAAGAATATGAAAGTGTGAATGTTTGTTACTTAATCACGCAAAAACGTCTGAAGGGTTTTGGAAGATATTTGGCATGCATGTAGCCTTTAAAATGGAAGAGAACACAGGCTACCTTTTATCCCGATTCCTTAAGTAGATCCCGTAGGATCACTAGTGAGTATGGTAGTCACACCCCTAATCGGTTTCTACGCGGCATCGCACCGGAATACTGAATCGCTTAGCGGCACGCATTTGTCGGTAGGGTTATAACTAGCCACGGGCAAAGCCTCCCACCAGACCAGACAGGGAATCGAATCAGGGACCTCCTACTTAAACTCATAGCGCTCAAGCGTTGCGCCAGCGAGGTCGTCAAAATATATACGCGATGCGAAAGCGTTAGGCCATTTCCCGTGACGCAAAACGGAAGCTTAAGATTTATTACGAATAAACAAACGGACGCGATGATTTGATTCATTATAAGTATGGAAATTTTATATATATGGATGACAACTAGCCACACGGGTAATGAACTGGTTTTTGCTATATCCCGTTTTGCGGTTCCGAATTCAATGACAAAAAAGATGTTTTTTTACTACGTGATGTTGATTTTACACTAACTTAATAAGGTATAATAAATGAATTACGTGTCTTTTTTTTAATAACTATGGATATCTCGCGACTTTGTCCGAAATTCAAAATTCATTTATTTCAAGTAGGCCTAAGATAAACACTTTTGAAACGTCAAGTCTGTCTGTGTGTAGCGACTCTACCACCGGTTCGGAAGGCAGATTCTACCGAGAAGATGGCAAGACCCTCAGCAGTTGCTCTTTTCCAACATTAACTATTTACATCTTGTGAGAGATGAAAGCTATGCAAGCAACCTTAAATAAATACTACGACAATACACACATCGCCATCTAGCCCCAAAGTAAGCGTAGCTTGTGTTATGGGTACTAAGATGCCTGATGAATATTTTTATGAATAATATACATAAATACTTAGAAAATACATATAAACACCCAGACACTGAAAAACATTCATGCTCATCACACAAACATTTTCCAGTAGTGGGAATCGAACCCACGACCCTGGGCTCAGAAAGCAGGGTCGCTGCAAACTGCGCCAATCGGCCATCAAACCTTAAACACGAAACAAAGAAAATTACCATCAGCACGGCCAGCATGGGCAGGGGACAATTATATTCCCTGGAAATGGGTAAAAATTGTGCATCTCCCACAGCTTTATCAACTCTCAGAGCACTATCGCACCACAAGTGGAAATAATATCCAAATAATCTATGCGCAATAATAAACGGGACTACAATTCTAATATGGTGGATCGTCGCTCCAGGAGAATTATAGGCGACAATTCGTTAACACAGTCGAAACTACATAGTCTCCAGCACCGACTCAATGTTGCCTGTTAATCGGTTTTTTACCGGATATACTTCGGTGAGTGTGCTCAGGAACTTCACAATCTTGTCCTCCTTCCCCGTTCTACCGCAGAACAGCGAGACACCGTGAGTGGTGGCATCCTTTTGTGGTTGATATTCCATCAACACACACGAAACGTTTTTTATCCACGTTTCTGACACGTGCCGCTAAGATGTGGAACGCCCTCCCGGCAACTGTGTTTCCTGCCACGTATAATTTGAGTACCTTCAAGGCTAGAGTGAATAGGCTTTTTCTAGGCAAGCGTGCTCCAACCTAGACCTCATCGTTGCTTTCTAACGGGCATGATTGTCGTCAAACGCTGGCCTATCGTTAATAAAAAAAAAATAAAAAAATCTTCTTAAACGATAAAAAAAACTTGGGTGTGAAATAGCTTTATATAAATTGACTGTGAGATGGTGATAACAAAAAAAAAAATTACCCGGCTAAGTTTGTTGTGGGCTCTTCTTAGACCAGGGCGCGTTTGGAAACCTCGTAGCTTCAGGTTTCAGTTGGCGAACGAAGTTATCACCATCCCCTTACAATTATGTAAACATATATGTATGAACGCTTCCTAAGTGCCTGTGATAGGTCTACATGAATAAAGAAATTTTGAATTTGAATTTGAATTTATTCCATATTTCCGTGCTTTAGCAGTAGGACGTTGATTATATCCCTCGTCGGGGGATATAATCGGGGGATATAATTTATGTCTCCTGTCCGTGCTTGCCCTACTGGTGGGCCAGATCAAGGTGGTAACTTTATGAGGTTCTTACCTCTAGGTTCGACATCCACGTAGAAATGCAGATCTGTCCGCGCGGTGACGCTAAGGGTGTAGTTGCAGGTGTCGCAGCTCATGCTGAGGTGCCAGGTTCCCACCAGGGAAGACGTGTCCACTGCTGGCATCACTGCTGGGAGCACTGACAGCCTGTGGGGAACATATCTTGAGCTTATAGAAAAGTCCTATCCGTATCCCTACCTCCCTACTCCCTAGGGACTCCCTACTAATATTATAAATGCCAATGTAAGTTTGTTTGTTACGCTTTAACGCAACAAACTACTTAACCGATCCTCATGAAACTTTGTACACATATTCTTGAAAGTGTGAGAAGTAATAAAGGATACTTTTTATCCCGACATTAAGCTCGGTTCCTTTGGGGGAGGGGATGAAAGTGTTTGACAATTTTACACCATAACTCTTATAGTATGTGTTTAATTTTGCCCAAACTTTGTGTAGATCCGATGAATGTGGTTGGAGATAGAGGACAGAACTCATCCGCGGATAGCAGTAAATCCCTTATTTAAGGCGTTACTGAATACTTTAAAAACAATATCAAACGCAGACGAAGTCGCAGGCAACAGCTAGTTATAGTATAAAGGACTACGTAATCGATACATCATCACTCCAACCGATTGATGTCCACTGCTGGACGTAGGTCTTTTGTAGGGAGTTCCAAAATCCACGGTCCTGGGCCGCTTGTTTCCAGCGACTCGTTTGATGTCGTCTGTCCACCTCGTTGGGGGCCGACCAACGCTGCGTTTACCTGTACGGGGTCGCCATTCCAGCGCCATGAAACCCCTACGTAAATCGGTTACGGTTTCTAGCCAGCCAGTTTTAAAATATTAGAGTTCTTGACATCTTAAAGGGTTCTTACATGTCAATATCGAGGGTAGCTCCGGGGAACACGAGGTAGACGTCTCGCGGTGACAGACTGCTGGTCTTAGAGGCCGGGGAAAACAGCTGAACCGATGTCTGGTTGTATAGGTCGATTTGCGGTGCTACGGACAATGTTTTACGATTAGTTTTTTTATTGCGCTTCAGTTTAGCGCCTTGTCTGCAATCTCACCTGCACGATTAGCTAGAATATAGTTAACGTCGTCGTGCATAGAAGGGTAGAAGCGGTGATAGGTAGAAGATAGGTCGGAGCTCGACTTCACTTTCGGGGGACCGATTTCGAATCCCGCACGCAGAAAAAATTCGGAAATAATAAATTCCCAAATTGCCCCTGCCGGGAATCGAACCCGGTACCTCCAACTTGAAACCTCAGCGCTCACCGCTGCGCCAGGGAGGTCTATAACTTTACTACTACTTATTCACCAATCGCAAGTTACAAAAAGAAAGGCTGAACGGATCACTATGAAATTCACAATGATAAAATGTAGTCTGGAATATATTTTATTCCGCAAAAATGTAGAAATTACAAGAAGTCTTTAAGAGGTTCCTAGTAGCTGTTTTGAGTTTCTTTAAAACCGTGATCCAATGTCGCTGGGGTACCAGGGCACAATAAGTTGTTCAGAGGTTGATTAACTTCTTTCCTAATAAGCAATTTGAGATTCTACTTTCCTAGTCCTTACTGATGATTTGAGTTTGATCTAAAGTAGTTGGGGTACCAGGGCACAATAAGTTTTCAAGAGGTTGATTAAATTCTTTCTGCATGAGCTCTTGGAGATTCTACTTTCCTAGTAGCTGATTTGCAGAACCATGGTCTTATGTCGTTGGGGTACCAGGGCACAAGAAGTTGTTCAGATGTTGATTAACTTCTTTCCTAATAAGCAGCACTTCAAAAATTATATTTTCCTAGTAAGCTGATTTGAGTTTCTTATCATGATATCAACCCATTACTGGCCCACTACAGGGCACGGGTCTTCTCCCACAGTGAGAAGGGGTTAAGGCCGTAGTCCACCACGCTGTCCCAAAGCGGATTGGTGGCCTCCACACGCCTTTGAGAACATTATGGAGAACTCTCAGGCATGCAGGTTTCTTCACGATGTTTTCCTTCAACGTTGAAGCGAGTGTTTAAAACGCACATAAGTAAGTTAGAAACGATAGTACCCTAAAACGATAGAAACCCCCCCCCCCCCATAGTTTAGTTGAAGTACTACCCACTGGTCTATAGCCGCTTCTTGTACAACATACTAGCATATAATAATACTTAATAGTGAACGCTCCAAGCCTCCGGACATAATACATTGAAATAATAATTCGTAAACGCATAACATAACCTTGCAGGAGTAATTCGTTGTAATGGTAACGATTTGTTTTGTCGTGATCATTATGTCGTTGGCAAATTGGATGTGGTGACACGTGGGAAAATAATGGCGTTCGAAAAAAAAATACATATCGAGCTTTTATCACGTGTGTGTGCGTGTGTGACGGTCCGGTTGGAGGCTTCGGCCGTTGCTAGTTACCAACCTACCGACAAAGACGTGCCACTAAGCTATTTCATTCCGGTACTTTATCGTACCGGAACGGAAAACAAAGCGGTATGTATGTATCCCTTGTCAGGGGAATATAATTTTTGTCTCCTGCCTGTTCTAGCTCTGCTGATTACTTACCTTCATTGGGTGGATAAAGGACAGCATGGTCGACGTCACCTTCAATTAGTACCCTCAATACTGTCACGCCATTCTCAATTGGCAAGCCACGGGTGATGGCGTCACCGCCACCCCGTCGCATAAGCAGGGTCTGTGAATAGAGACAGATTGTAAGTCAATGCTGTGTGCTGACGGAAAATTAGAATACAGTAGCAGCGGAGCTTTTTGTGACAGGGCTCGTCCGGGGAAGTACGAGGATAAAATTTATGAAAAGATTTTTATCTTGTTACGCCAAAGAAGTATAACTTCTAACGCGTGTACATAAGTACAAACACGTTTTTTTTTTATTTAAAGAATAGTAATAAATAGAAATAGAATCTTTACAAAAATTGTATCTTTCGCCTTTTGTAGAAAAAACTACACTAACTATAGAAACAAGGTAATGTTTGAATTATTGAAAGTCAACTGTCAAACCATTTTTAGAAAAACTAAAAATGTTGACTATAGCTAACTTCATGGTGTCGGTTTTTTGTGACGGTGTGCGCGCGCATCGTATAAATTTACTCTCACCATTTTTCCCTAACGCGCCAAAAGATGTATAACTTCAAAAACAAATCGGTTCATGAATGACGGGGTACTTATGTTACAAAAATTTCAAAATCAGGCCAAGTGCGAGTCGGACTCTCGCACGAAGTGCTCCGTACTATTAAGCGTATCTATGAAAACAACTAAAAAAAAAGTCTGTTGTATGTCTGTATTTAATATTAATTTTATTATGTTTTTGAGCATTTGTTTTTATAGCGGCAACAGAAACATCATCTGTGAAAATTTGAATAGTCTAACTGTCTGTCTGTCTGTTCACGAGATACAGCCTGGTGACAGACGGACGGACAGCGGAGTCTTAGTGATACACCGTTTGAACCCTAAAAACAATGGAATCGAAAATGGTCCCCCTTTTTAAGTCCGTTAAAAAGACTGTAAACTCTTTCAAAAGTGGAAAAAAAACCATCAAAATCAGTCCAAATTTAAAAGTCATCGTCATAAAAAAAAGCACAGACGGATCTCGCTTCCTTTAAGTACCACTATGGTAGGTGTTCCTAAATATAATTCTATATACATATAAATAAAATCGAAATGTCCCTGTTATTTCGTACAATTATAACTATTAAACATTATTTGGTAATTCGGTTACACGTTGTATATAAAAAAAGATGCGTAACTCGAAAGCGGTGATAGCGCATTGGGCAGGAGCTGGATTTCCCTTTCGAGGGGCCGAGTTCGAATCCCAGCACACACCTCTTAACTTTTTTTGAGTTATGTGCGTTTTAAGTAATTCAAATATCACTTGCTACAACGGTGAAGTAAAAACCCCCTTCTGATTTAGCTTCCGCATGATGTTTTCCTACCAGGATCTGTACCGGCCCACTACAGATCACGGGTCTCCTCCCACAACCTGGGTTGATGTGATGATGGATGATCATGCATAAAGAAGGAAGAATTCATAAAATGGAAAAATCCTTCGCCTTTTTTTTTTTTTTGGTAGGCAAAGCTTTAGTGCATGTATAAAGTGCACACCAATGCCGACAGCATTTACGCGGGAAAAAATGTTTTTAAATATACTTACAATTTCTCAACGAAACCTTTAATTACTGCAAAAATATGAATTTGTTATAGAACTTCCGAACGTTTTTCAAAATTAGTTATAACGCCTATTAAAGCCGTTTAGCCGGTGAAACCGCGCTAAACAGCTGGTGTTAAATATTTTTTATAATGTTTCTTCTGGGGTTATCCCAACCAAAAGAGGTTTGAGGTGGATTTTTTTGCTTCTCCAATTCCGTCATAAAAACTCAGCATCGGGAAAAAATCGATATAATGGAATTAACCTTTATACAGCGTGTAAATAAACCCCGAAATAATAAAACACAGGCTTTGGAGGTACATTATGTACTGTCTCTGAGACTTATCTGCGAAACCGACAAACTAATAGTTTTTGAGTAAACCACAGCCATAGTTTTTACTGAGAGAAATCAGATACAGCCCTAACATCATATGCAAAATTAAAATCATGTGACTCCCGTCTCTTCATTAGCGTCGCGTAGCGTAGATGCTATATACGCGTGTCGGTCTTTTATCTTCAATAGGGTTGTCAGAAGTAAACACTTAGAATGTTTTGAATTTATTTGTATGGCAATACAAATAAATATGCTTCTTTTGATTTAATATTGTTTCACAGGGTTATTCCTTACGAAATATACTTATACATCCTTCAACATTTATTCGTATATCGGTTACACGTTGAAAATTAAAAAAAAAAAAAAAAATTAGATTCTGTTAATATTTCAGTGATCTGATGGGTTTGGTGGAACACTATTACCCGTTCCCCTGGGGCTCTATAATCGATACTGAAGCCATAACTTAATTTTTTTTTATTTTTGTCTGTCTGTCTGTATCCTAGCCGCCATACATTTTTTAAGAGAGTTCATACATTTTCTGTGAGAGTTTAAGCCGCTCACCACTGCCCCCCCTGGGTTCGTCCATGGTTAAAAGATGTCTTACATCAAATACATCGACTGTCGGATGGTTGCTGATCCTCGCCCGTCGAGGCTGTGGGGTCACCATTGGCTCCCATTCCTGCAACTCAGTTTCCGACGCCATGTTGCTGGCGCCGTCTGAATCCTGGAACAGAGAGTTCGGTTTCAATACCAACCCATCAATAAAAAAAAAATATAACGCGACAATACACACATCGGCCATCTAGCCCCGAAGTAAGCGTAGCCTGTGTTATGGGTACTAAGGTAGCTGATGAATATTTTCATGAATGTAAAATACTTAATTACTTATAATATAGCGGTAAACGCCCAGACACTGAAAAACATTTATGTTCATCACACAAAAATTTACAGTTGTGGAAATCGAACCCACGGCCTTGGAGTCAGAAAGCAGGGTCGCTGCCCGCTGCGCCAACCGGCTGTCAACAGCCTCTAACATTCCACTGCTGCACGGCTAGCATGGGCAGGCGACAATTATATCCCCGGGGAAAGGTTAAAAAATTATCTTCTGCCACAGCGTTATCAACTCTCAGAGCACTGGCGCACAAGTGGAAATAATATCCAAATAATATATATAAATATATAAATATGAAAACCTGGATAGCAGCTTCATTTTTGTGCCTTTTGGTGTAGAGACTTTGGGACCGTGGGGTCCGGAGGCAAGAGCCCTTTTCAAAGAATTATCGAAAAGGGTTATCGAGTCTACCGGTGATCCTAGAGCGGGCAGTTACCTTGGCCAACGAATTAGTTTGGCCATCCAGAGGGGAAATGCTGCCAGCATCTTAGGAACTGTGCCTCGCTGCGGTGGTTTCGAGGACGTTTTAGATTTTATTTAGTTTTTAAATAGTTTATTTTAGGTTATAGTTATGTTAACGATGCCACTGCGGTGACAGCGTTGACACCTACGGTCACCATGGACTCTCCTGTTCAAGAAGCGCTGGTCGCTTCTCTCGCCATAGCACCATCAACGACATCATCCGACGTTCTCTAGCTACCGCTCACGTACCAGCTGTATTAGAACCTATTGGTTTGGCGCGGAGCGATGGCAAGAGACCTGATGGTATGACGCTCATACCTTGGAGGCTTGGAAGGTCACTTCTGTGGGATGCAACTTGTGTTGATACCCTAGCTGCATCACACATCCAGGCCACTTCGTCAATGGTAGGTGCGGCTGCTTCCAGTGCCGAGCAGGCCAAGAGGCGTAAATATGAAAACCTGGATAGCAGCTTCATTTTTGTGCCTTTTGGTGTAGAGACTTTGGGACCGTGGGGTCCGGAGGCAAGAGCCCTTTTCAAAGAATTATCGAAAAGGGTTATCGAGTCTACCGGTGATCCTAGAGCGGGCAGTTACCTTGGCCAACGAATAAGTTTGGCCATCCAGAGGGGAAATGCTGCCAGCATCTTAGGAACTGTGCCTCGCTGCGGTGGTTTCGAGGACGTTTTAGATTTTATTTAGTTTTTAAATAGTTTATTTTAGGTTATAGTTATGTATTAATAAAAATTATATTTTAGAGATAATCAAATAAACCCCCGAATAATATATGTGTATTAATAAACGGGGGTGAAGTTCTACTAATCCATGTTCCAGTGATTTAGAAGGTGGGCACGTTAGTTATATCCCGTCAGGGGATATAATCGGGAGATATAAGTTTTATCTCCCGCCCGTGCTAGCCCTGCTGGACTAAAGGCCTCTCCCGACGTAATGGTTTTCCCATAGTCACCATCTTTTTACTAACAAACTAATAAACACGCTTTGTATAAAAAAAACCATACTAACTCCTACCCTAGTCTAGTTATATATTTTTACTAAGCGGTGATAGCGCATTGGGTAGGAGGGCTCGACTTCACTTTCGGGGGGCCGAGTTCGAATCCCAGCACGCGCCTCTAACTTTTCTAAGTTATGTGCTTTTAGGCAATTATAATACCACTTGCTTCAACGGTGAAGGAAAACATCGTGAGGAAACCTGCATGCCTGAGAGTTCTCCATAATGTTCTCAAAGGTGTGTGGAGTCCACCAATCCGCACTGAGCCAGCGTGGTGGACATATTTTTATTAGAGCAAAATTAATTGGTAATCCATTCATTGTGATCATCAAACTCGTTAATATTGTAAAATGCGCGGACGAAGTCGCGAGGTACTGATAAAAAGGCGACTTACAGGAATCTGCAGAGAGTATGGCAGGACCTCGCCCTCGGTGTGGGACGAGACGTTCCTCAGATCCTGTAGGGCGATTTCCGACTCCAAAGATGGGTGGCTCGGGTCGGTCCATATCGTGTACACCTTGGAGAAAGCAAAACGTATGTTAAAGACTTAGACACCGGGAGGTATCTTTGTATCGTTCGAGTCCATGTGGGACTGCGGTGACTCGATAATGCAGTCGTATTTATATCAAAATACCCACCAAGTCAATATCATGAACATTGGTTCAAATTCAAATTCAAATTTTCTTTATTCATGTAGGCCTATAACAGGCACTTATGAAGCGTTCAAACATATATGTTTACATAATTGTAAGCGGATGGTGATAACTTCGTTCGCCAACTTAAACCTAGAGCTACGAGGGTTCCAAACGCGCCCTGTTCCAAGAAGAGGTATTTTTTTTTGTTATCACCATCTCATAGTAAATTTATTTAGCTATGAAGCTAGAGCAATTCACACCCAAGCTTTTTTATTGTTTAAGTAATCCTTAACATTTTAATAGAATTGTTCAGTAAGCTTACGTTTTATATAATTTTGAAATTATTGAGAGACATCTCAAAGATTTCATTGAGATGTCTCCCTATAAGTTCACAAAATATTAATCCAATATAATTTTAATTGTTTCTTGATAACTATATGTTAGTTAAATAATAAATTTAAGCCAAAGCCAAAGCCGCCCAGTCAGAATTTGTGTGAAAAAAGTTGTGGAGCGAATTTTCATTATTATGAATACTGTAATACTCCATCGACTTTAATTGGTCCCAATGTAATTACACCGGCAAAACGCGCCTTTAAGACCGGCACAGCAACGCTTGGCGGCAAAAGCAAGCATGGCATATTGGATAGAAGAAGGCTTTACTTTGCGGAAATCCATGATATATTATGAAATTTGAGCTAATTTGCTATAGTCCTTGAAAAGCAGGAGAATCTGTATCATGTTATTTCTACAATCCTTATACTCCACACCAAACAGATCTTCGGCAATGTACCCTCTACGCACGTTTCGCTCAGAAACCGGAGCATCCTCAGGAGATGTTGACTTTACTTAACAATTTTTCATTGTAGCATGGCTTCAAAAGTAACTATAAAACTGTGTCCTCACCTTCAGTCTCTTCTCCACTAAAGCCCGCAAAGCCAGAGGCAGCCTTTGGGAATCACCAGCTCCCTTATCCGTGACCACGAAGAGTGCGCTGTCGTAAGGCACCAGTTTAGCCGCTGATGCCAGGGCACGCATGGTTCCATCATTGGTGGCGTCTGTATAGACGCCCTGTATGAAAAAAAAAAAAGACGTGTGTGCACTTATGTACCTACACGCGTTAGAAGTTATACTTCTTTGGCGTGGCGTGACAAGATAAAAATTTTTTCGAAAATTTTATATTTCGCCTTATTCTACGTTTGTAGAAAAAAACGACACCAACAATAGAAAAAAGAATGATCGAAGATCAACTGTCAAACCTGTTTTAGAAAAACTGAAATGTTGACTATAGCTAACTTCATGGTGTCGGTTTTTTGTGACAGTGTGCGCGCGCATCGTAAAAATTTACTCTCACCATTTTTCCCTAACGCGCCAAAAGAAAAAATCCAAGTTAAATCTTTTGTCAAAAAACAGTTTAACAATCATTTTATACTTTAACAATCTTTAGAAATTTTCTGTTTTGTGAGAGATGACAGCGGAGTGGCATGCTTCCAAGCAGCCTTGTTGTTAAGGACTTATTTCTATAATGAAGTACTGTCTGTTCAGCGAATAAAAGGTGGAACAAAGCGTGAATTCTCGACAACGCGGCGTTGCGGAACAATAGCCCAAAACATATGTCATCAAATTGTTCTTGAGAGACATGAATTAGCCACACTCGTACTGTAAACATTAATGAATAACTTATCCGCCATTTTCCGTACCATTTATTTATGTTAATTCCAATGTCTTTGGATATCACTTGCGGTCCCTCGAGACTTTGTCCGTATGTAGGTATAGCTTCAGGTAAGTTTACCATACAAAGGGCATTACGAGACATTGTTGTGTCAAGCATTCATATCCCTATCCCTTCCCTACTTCCCTACTAATATAATAAATGTTAATGTAAGTTTGTTTGTTACGCTCGCAAAAACTACTTAACTGATCCTCGTGAAACTTTGTACACATATTCTTGGAAGTGTGAGAAGTAATATAGGATACTTTTTATCCCGACATTAAGCTCGGTTCCTTTGGGAGAGGGGATGAAAGTGTTTGACCATTTTACACCATAACTCCGACAAATGAAAACCGATTAAAATAATTATTTTTGTATTATAGAAGTTATAATATGTGTTTAATTTTGCCCAATTTGTGGTTGGAGATAGAGGACAGAACTCCTCAGCGGACAGCAGCAAACCCCTCATTTAAAGGCTTGGCGATTGTTAACAAGTACCCAATAGGCACCCGACGGATATGACGTAGTTGGCACATAAATATTATAAGATACTTTTTTATGTTAATTTAATTATTTGATTAATATTCCAATAATTGGTTATTAATGTAATCATAAATTATTACACTAATTAATAAAATAGTATGATCTATCTAAATATTAAATGTTGATTTGATACATTGATGAAAACACTATAAAAAGGGTAGTAGAATAAATAAGCGGACATTATACGTGTGAGAGTTAACCAGGGTGTTACTCTGCCCGAAGTAATATTTGTTTTATTTTGCGGGGATCCTAGTCCTGCGTAATACGATACTGAATACTTTAAATTTTTTTAGAACTACAACTTAATTTAAAGCCACATCAAAACATGCAAAATTAAAATCGTGTGTTTCCAGTCACTTTATTAGGTACGCGTCGCGTAGCGTAGGTACTATACGCGCGGCGGTCTTTTATCTTCAATAGGGTTGTCATAACTAAACACTTAGAATGTTTTGAATTATTTTGATTGGAAAAATAAATATGCTTCTTTTTACACGCTTTATATTAGCTTCACTTGTATGTTTGTTTGTAACCGACTTCTTTGGGCGCGATTTTGACCCACTTTAAACGGTCAGATTTCTTTCAAACTTTGTAGACATATCGAGGACCGATGACAATACACTAATCTAAAAAGATTATTCCAATTTTCACTATAAAAAATAAGATTTTTTACTAATTACTACAGCGCCATCTAGACCCAAATGTAAAAAACCTATGGCGTTCGCGTACCTAACAAATTCCACAGAAAACATTAAGCTTCTAGATGGTAGAGGGCGTTAGCTATTACTTTTTAATGGGCTGTTTTAAATAATAATTAGAACTTGCATTTCGAGAGACGGGCACACTGAATAAAAAAAAAATATTTTATCTCTTTAATGGTGGATGGGTTACCGATTAATTTTGCTCTAATAAAAATAATAGATCAAGAAAAACTAAATAAATTCGCTATTATGAATAAACTAAAAGACAGAAATTAGTTTTTTATACCAAGCGTGTTTTTTTAGTTTGTTTGAACTATTTAATTATTACATGGTGATTCCTTATGAAATAAACCTATGCACCCTTCAATATTATTGCGGGATTCTGTAACACGTTGTATACTTATATAAGTGCAGGATTAATACAACAACAATAATACTTTGATGATGTTGATGTTGGACTTACTTGGTACTTCAGCAGTAACTTGGCCAAGGCATCAGCGACCGCTCGATCGCTGTTCCCATTGGCTGACGGCTGGAGGTTATGCCGGGAGCGCCAGTTTACACCTGTTGGCAATAGAATACATTGATTTTTGGTCTTCGGCCGTGGCTTGTTATATTATCGAAGGCTTAAAACAGAAAAAAGATTTTAAACTTAGATTTTCGAGGTTAATCTACATTTCTTAAATATAAAAGGGACGTTGTCAGTGTAGTATGTCGAACAGTTCGTGAAATACTGACAATAAATAATAGTTATGAATATAATTTTTTTTTTAATTCACACTATCATTAATTTATATTTATTGAAATTTCTAAACACTATTCTTAATTTAAATTAATTAAAATTTATTTTCTATTTTATAGTTCGGTTTTCCATAAAAAGCGTGTTTTTTAGTTTTTTTTTTTAACTATCATTTATTTTCTACTTTTTAGTTTGGTTTGTTTTAAACTGTTATTTGATCTAATCTACTATAAATTCCGTGATAACTCTAAGTAACTGTAATTATTTTCCAAATTATTAAAGTGTACGGTAAGAGCCCCATTACCCGCTAAGGAAATATTAAGACGTAACTACCATAACAGTCTCTACGCGGATGCTGCTAAGCTGAGTGCCCGATCAGAGTGTCTTTAAAAATGCAAGTTCTAATTATTATTTAAAACAGCCCATTAAAAAGTAACAGCTAACGCCCTCTACCATCTAGTAGCTTAATTTTCTGTGGAATTAGTATTTTATCTTAGATTTCGCTGTTAGGTACGCGAACGCCATCTGTTGGTAATGCGTTGGTTTTTTACATTTGGGTCTAGACGTCGCTGTAGTAATTTTAATTAATAGTTCGAAAAAACTAAAAAAATCTTTTTTTTTATAATGGAAATTGGAATAATCTTCTCAAATTAGTGTATTGTCATCGGTCCTCGATATGTCTACAAAGTTTAAACGAAATCTGACCGTTTAAAGTGGGTCAAAATAGCGTCCAACGAAGTCGGTTACAAACATTTTTTTTATTTTTTTTTTTATTTGTTGAACAAATTTGTAATGCTTTATCTTTTCATTATGAAATATCTGCAATAACTTACAGAAAACAATTTCGATGTTTCACATCTGCCAGGCGTCGTCCCGTGGGCGACTTACACATTCTTTTTTGTATTTGTTTTCTTCGTCATTGGTTGTCCGGAAGAAATCGCTATGAAGCTAATTGTATACGTTACTTTTTGTGGTGAGCAATAAAAGTATATTAATTCATTAGTTCATACTTTCAACTGCTTTATGGAGTGAAGTTACTAACCGTCGGTTCGAGACTATTCAAGTGGAGTGGTTTTTGACGCTTCAATATTAGTCGTGTGCACGGTTTCTGTGTGTTCAAAGTTCCAATCTATACTTATAATAAAACTGTAACTGGAAGATTACTGTGCATCTAATATATTTTGATTTTTTTTTACCGGGGGATGCTTTATAATCGATACCGAGTCCGAAACAGATTTTTATTTAATTTTGGTCTTTCTGCCTGTCTGTCCGGGTATCACGTGAAAACTACTGATCGAATTTAAATAAAATTCGGTATAGTTGTAGCTGATATTTCGGGTCAACATATAGGATACTTTGTATCCCGATAAACAATAAGTTTCCTCCAGGAAAATGTGTAATTTTTTTTTATAAATTTTACTTCATAACTCCGTTAAATTTGAACCGATTTTAATAATCCTTTTTTTTATTTTAACGTGTATACTATCAAGTATGTTTTCTATTATTTTAATAAGGAACTGATAAATATTGTCGGAGAAAAAGGACATAACTCTTCACAGATAACAGCAAGTCGCAAGGCATATGGTACAACGATCGAATGCATGCGTACCATCCTACTAATATTATAAATGCGAAAGTTTGTAAGGATGGATGTAGGGATGTATGTATGTATGTATCAACTAAAATAATAGATAGCCACGATGATTATGATGTTAGCATCAGATCTATTCTAGCTTCTCGATGGACACATACGCGAACGAAGTCGCGACGGTCCGCTAGTCTATCATACAACTTAACCTTGGTCAAGAGAACGTTGAGTTATGTAAAGTTCCGGTCCACTTCACGCGCAGCAATCGCCGCCGCAAAAAGTTCTACCATAATTGGTTGGCGAAATGATCAAAAGCCACCTTTGCGATTGATAATTTGAGCTATTGATATCAGTTGTACAAACATACAATTGCGTTATGCTACGGGCAATGTTTTGTCCTGGTGGGCAAAGTAAAACTTGCTCGTAATTCAAATTGAAACTCAAAATTTTCTTATTCATGCAGACCTATCACAGGCACTTATAATAAATAAATAAAATGATATATAAATATACTACGACAATGCACACATCGCCATCTAGGCCCAAAGTAAGCGTTGCTTGTGTTATGGGTACTAAGATGACTGATGAATATTGTACATAAATACTTAGAATATACATATAAACACCACGACACTGAAAAACATTCATGCTCATCACACAAACATTTTCCAGTAGTGGGCATCGAACCCAACCCCTTGGGCTCAGAAAGCAGGGTCGCTGCAAACTGTGCCAATCGGCCGTCAACCAATGCACATGGTATGCAATGCAATCTCCAGCACGAGTTATCAAAATTAAGCTTAATTTGCTATACACCGCGAGAAGCAGGTTTCGGAGCAAAACGTGCGTAGAGGGTATATTGACGAGGATCTGTTTGGTGTGGAGTATACGGATTGAAGATATTATAAATTAGGGCAGTAACGTTGGCCAACGAATTAGTTTGGCCATCCAAAGGGGCAATTCTGCATCTTAGGAACTGTGCCTCGCTGCGGTGGTTTCGAAGACCTTTTAGATTTTATATAGTTTAACATAGTTTGACGGCCGATTGGCGCAGTTTGCAACCCTCCTTTCTGAGTCCAAGGCCGTGGGTTCGATTCCCACTACTGAAAAATGTTTGTGTGATGAGCATTAATGTATTTCAGTGTCTGGGATGTATATTCTAAGTATTTATGTATATTATTAATAAAAATATTCGTCAGTCATCTTAGTACCCATAACAAAAGCTACGCTTACTTTGGGGCTGGATGGCGATTTGTGTATTGTTGTAGTATATTTATTTATCATTTTATTTATTTATTATAAGTGCCTGTGATAGGCCTGCCTGAATAAGGAAATTTTGAATTTGAATTCTTCGAATGCAAGTTTTACTTTGCCCACCCGGACAAAACTTTGCCCGTAGCATAACGCAATTGTACGTAGGTACAACTGATATCAATTGCTCATCTTCTTTAAATTGAAGTTTTACAACAACAAATGAAAACTCTCCGTATTGAGTGCCGCTTTCTTAAGATCTCAATAACAAAGTCCGGTCCACCCCCTTATATCGTCCTGGAGATCTATTCCCAACTATTTTACTTCTAGTACAAATCTTAGGATGGAAAACTGGTCTCCTCTTTGCGGGTGGCCAAAGAAAGTTACTTTTTTTGCGCATAATGGTTGACATCAGTGCTTGCTCCTTTCCCTACTAGTTGTAGCACGTTCTTATTGGATGTGAAACTGTGCCACCTTATTTTGAACATTTTTCGCTGCACCCACATTTAGATTTTCGAATATTAAGTATCCCTAAACATATTGTTATTAAATGATTGAATGAAAGTAAAAAAAAATATTTATAATTTTTAATAAATGTTTATGTGGTGTACAATAAAAGTGTATTCTTTTATTGTACACCACATAAACATATATTAATAAATTATAAATATTTTTTTTACAAAAAGTATTATATTTGGCGGCCTTATCGCTACATAGCGATCTCATCCAGGCAACCAAAGGCGTTAAACACAGCTCAAGAAGATTAGTAGGCGGTGCATATAAATAAACATATATACATATATAATATTAACATATAATATATAAATACTGATAATTACTGTTGTTTATTTGTTTCAGGTAATTTGTCAACTTTTCTAAACGATATTGAATACTTGCGTTGCTTGCCTCATAACATTACGGTAAGACTTTTAAATCATTTATTACTTGAGAGTACTGTAGCTGACGGATAGCAATAAATAAATAAATATAAAAATACTACGACAATAAACACATCGCCATCTAGTCCCAAAGTAAGCGTAACTTGTGTTATGAGTACTACA
Organism: Pararge aegeria; assembly: GCF_905163445.1. NCBI lineage: Eukaryota > Metazoa > Arthropoda > Insecta > Lepidoptera > Nymphalidae > Pararge > Pararge aegeria. The sequence continues at coordinate 5,111,101 of NC_053206.1, read as the reverse complement.
TCTTAGTACTCACTGTTGAATATTTTTATGAATAGGATACATACATACAAACAGCCAGACACTGAAAGACATTCATGTTCATCACACAAATATTTTCCAACTGCTGGAATCGAACCTACGGTCTTGGTCTCAGAAAGCAGGGTCGTTGCCCACTGCGCCAATCGGCCGTCATTGTTAGAATAACATCGATGTTAAATATCGATCGATGTTAGACGACCGATTGGCGCAGCGGGCAGCGACCCTGCTTTCTGAGACCAAGACCGTAGGTTCGATTCCCACTACTGGAAAATGTTCGGTGATGAGCATGAATGTTTTTCAGTGTCTGGGTGTTTATATGTATATTATAAGTATTTATGTATATTATACAAAAAAATATTCATCAGTCATCTTAGTACCCATAACACAAGCTACGCTTACTTTGGGGCTAGATGGCAATGTGTGTATTGTCGTAGTATATTTATTTATTTATTATTTAAATAACAAGTATCAATGACTATATTTTTCTCAAATGCAACACCGTTGTCGCCAGATAACTAAATGTCTGCTATTCTGTGCGGTCCAAAAAAAAGATTACTTTAACATTGTTTTTTAACAATATTCATATCCAACGTAAACGAAAACCGAAATAATACTTCACGGGCTTAAAAGGTACATTGTGTAATGTCTCTGAGAATTATCTGTGAAAACCGAAATCCTAATAATTTTTAAGTAAACCACTGTCCTGAATTTACTAAAAGAAATAAGATACAGCTCTAACATCACATGCCAAAATAAAATTATGTGACTCCTGTCACTTTACTAGGTACGCGGCGCGTAGTGGAGGTACTATGCTCGTGTCTGTCTTTGATCTTCAATAGGGTTGTCATAAGTAAATACTAAGAATATTTTGAATTCTTTTGTATGGAAAAATAAATGAGCTTCTTTTGATTTAATGTTTTACAGCGTGATTCTTCATGAAATATACATATATGCATCCTACAATATTATTTTGTAATTATGTTACACGTGTCATATTCAAATAAAAGTAATATAGAAATGGATATTACTTTTTGCCATGAGTTTGACCAAATATAGGTATAAATAATCGGCCTAAGTGTTTATTTATTTACGCTCTAATTTTGCCTAAATCGGAGAATGTCCTAAAGTATACGAAAAAAAAGTTGTGTGAAATTGATCTAGAATTCTTAACATAGAACTTTGTGATCAATTTGAAGTAGGTAATTTGAATGGTCTGGATTTTTGTGTAGTTATTTTTCCGTGGTTTGATTTTAGAACTTTTAAAGTTTTAAACTTTGCCCTAAATGGAAGGAAATCGCTAAGGTATACAAAAAAATACCTTGTGAAATTGATCTGTAGTTCTTTTAAGTCTTTAGGTAAATTGCCTTACATTTTAACTTTGTCCTGACATTTAAAAAATAACTAAATTTTAGTTGGTGAAATTCACCAGCTGAATTCCTTGGCTTGAATGTTAGTATTTTTATAATGTAGGGACGTAGATACATCTAGAATGCTCCGAGTCATCTAACGTCACTAAACACCAATTATAAGTAATAGTAATTATTGGCGCGATTGCGTAAGAAGTCAATTGAAGTATAATATCAATAGTTGTTATTACGACATAGTCGTAGACAAGAAGTACATATTATCGTTAATACTTCTATATAGTAAATTATACATACAGAGAAATAAATTCTAAATTTGTATAAGCACTTTTGAAACGTCTTTTTTGTCTGATTGTAGCGATCTTTTGTTCCGTGGTGCAGTGGTGATCACTGTAGTCTCAGTCTAGTGGAGGTTGCGGGCTTGATTCCGGAATCAGGAAATTATTATAACCGAATTTCCTCTGATAGATTTCTATTACGACACAGTACAGTACATATCTTTCTTTACTATAGTATAAATTAAAAAAAGTAAAAATTTTATTATATGCTTAATATAGCCACTTTTGGTATAAATTCCCAGATTGCCCCCCACGGAGATCGAACACGGGAACTCCCGCTTATAAACTATAGCTTCCACCACTGCGCTGGGGAGGCTGTAGCTTAGCTTACGAAAATAATATAGAAGCGTTTATAGCCTAGTGGCTCGGACTTCAGCTTTACTTTCTGGGTGCCGAGTTCGAATCCCATCACGCATCTCTAACTTTACTGAGCTATGTGCGTTTTAATTAAAATATCACTTGCTTTAACGGTGAAGGAATACATCGTGAGGAAACTTGCATGCCTGAGAATTCTCCATAAGGTTTTCGAAGGCTTGTGAAGTGCACCAATCCGCATTAGGCCAGCGTGGTGGACTAAGGCCTTTGAAAACATCGTGAGGAAACCTGCGCGCCTTAAAGTTCTCCATAAGGTTCTCGAAGGCTTGTGGAGTGCACCAGTCCGCACTGGGCTAGCGTGGTGGACTCCGGCCTAAATAAATATCGTGAGGAAACCTGCGCGCCTGAGAGGTCTCCATAAGGTTTTCGAAGGCTTGTGGAGTGCACCAGTCCGCATTGGGCTAGCGTGGTGGGCTCCGGCCAAAAAAAATATCGTGAGGAAACCTGCGCGCCTGAGAGTTCTCCATAAGGTTCTCGAAGGCTTGTGGAGTCCACCAGTCCGCATTGGGCTAGCGTGGTGTTTCCGGCCTAAGAAAACATCGTGAGGAAACCTGCGTGCCTGAGAGTTCTCCATAAGGTTTTCGAAGGCTTGTGGAGTCCACCAATCCGCACTGGGCCAGCGTGGTGGACTAAGGACTAAACTCTTCTCAATGTGGGAGGAGACCCGTGCCCTGTAGTGGGCCGGTAATGGGTCGATTTGATGTTGATAGCTACATACCATTGGAATCGTATCCCACGACGACTATATCGGTTACGTTCAACCCTTCCTCCGCCAGATCGTTCCACACCCCCAGAGCCCTGCTCAGGGCCAGGGGTCTCAAGGGCACCAGGATGCCGGCTGGTGGTCGCAGCCAGGAGTCCTCCAGCCAGGATCTGAGGGTCGAGCTCTTGCTTAGCGCCGGTAATGGGCGGGGTTTGTCCAATTTACGCAAGTCCATCGGTTGCTTGACAGCTGGAAAAGGAAATATTTCGTTAGTGATATTGTTTTTTTTATTTATTTATTATTAACAAGCTGTTGCCCGCGATTTCGTCTGCGTTTGATTTTGTTTTTTGATGTGGCATTCAATTTAGTTGTATGTAGTTTAAAAAAAAATTAAAGTATTCAGTTTTGCTAAGCCTTAAATGAGGGGTTTTCTGCTGTCCGCTGAGGAGTTCCGTCCTCTATCTCCAACCACAGTTTGGGCAAAATTAAACTCATATTATAACTTCTATAATACAAAAATAATTATTTTTATCGGTTTTCATGTGTCGGAGTTATTGTGTAAAATCGTCAAACACTTTCATCCCCTCTCCCAAAGGAACCGAGCTTAATGTCGGTATAAAAAGTATCCTTTATTACTTCTTACACTTCCAAGAATATGTGTACAAAGTTTCATGAGGATCGGTTAAGTAGTTTTTGCGTGAAAGCGTAACAAACAAACTTACATTGATATTTATAATATCAGCAGGGATATTAGGGATGTACCATAAATTGTGATTGTGAACATATGATACATGAAGTGTACAAAGGAAATCTTATTTCTATAAAAGATCTCTTCCAGCTACCCCAGGATGTGAGTAAGATGATTTAATTGTGGTTTTTGTCATTTGACAACATTTTTCTGATAACATGACTTTCTCTCCCCCGCATAACATTCCGCCAATTAATAATTTAAAAAAAAAATGTGGAAAGAAAGGTGCTTGACTGGGATAGAACTCGGGCTCCCCCGAACGCCGAAGCCGAACCACTAGGTTATCACATGTATAAATCTTACACTGTTTGTTTGTTTACTTGAACGCGGTGATCTCAGGAACTACTGGTCCGATTTGAAAAATTATTTCAGTGTTGGATAGCCCATTTATCGAGGAAGGCTATATATAGGTTAGGCTAATATCATCACGCTAAGACCAATAGTAGCATAGCACCAATGAAGAATGTTTCAAAATCATTTCAGAGGTTTTTTTTTCCTTTTTTTCCGCTGCGTGCGCTGCGTAAACGGTTAAAGTTTCGATAAAATCATGTAAGACAAAGTTGTTGGAGTTTACTCCTTAAGAATCGATTTTCATATATAAGGCGCCCGGTATGAGAAAAATGTGAGCAGTAAAATCTACTTATGAATGACCTCGTTACGTTTTCGCTTTGCGACGTTGCATGCCCGGCAAACATGCAACGTGGCTTTCGTTTAATTCGCTTATTTTTCCTATTTGAGTTACCGAGGAAACCGAATATTGTCTAGGTAAAGAAACAAACACATAAATGTATGGGACAGAGTGAGATAGAAAACATTATACTTTTATTCCTTTTCTTGTTACCATGGAAACTAAATAATAAACATTACATTTATCCTAATAGTTCTGATACTCTACATCCACCTCAATCTCTCGTAGGCTACTTTTAAGAAGTTACACTTCCGCCGTGTGTGAATAAATTGCACAGGATTTTTAATTTACCCTTTCATATGGTATTAATCTTTATTCAGTTAAATAAACTCTTTTTGTGTATGTTTCGACAATCGTTCTTAAGGAGTAAACTCCAGTCGTGCGTCAGAACTGACACACAGTTTTTTATTCCCCTTTAACAGTTCTAAAGAAAAGTCCGCGACAGCATATCTTTATGGTTGACTTATACGCTTACGAAGTCGCGGATGGCCGCTAGTCTTTAATGAATTGAAGCTCAAAAAATTTTGCTTCGTTTGAACCACCTCTCGGATTGTTTCATACGGGAATAGTTTTGTACCTACTTTCTGTCTTCGGGTTCCTCTGGCCCAAATTCTCGTAGTCTTCGAGCACAGCCTTTGATGTCTCCTCTATACTGTCCATCGACCTTGTCGTAGCCATGAGCGAAGGTGTCTCCGACTGGAATATAAAGTTTGTCATCGTAATCATGTATTGGATAGAAGCAGGAGTCACTTTGCGGAATTCCATGATATATTATGAAAATTAAGCTCAATTTGCTATACTCTGCGAAAAGTAGGAGAATCTGTATGGTGTTATTTATAATTTCTTCAATTGTTATAGTCCACGCCAAACAAATCTTCGGCAAATTTTTATATCAGTCGCTATAAGGCTTTGCTGCAAACCTAGAAAACGTTCACAAAAATACAGCGTGTAACAGAATTACGAAATAATGTTGAAGGATGCATCATTTTATTTCACAAGGAATCATCCTGTTAAAATATTAAATAAAAAAAAGCATGTTTATTTTTCCATTCAAACGAAGTGTCTACTTGAATTCGTTTGAATGGACAACCCTATTGAAGATAGTAGACCGACACGCGCATAGTAACTAAGTTCCGCGACGCGTACCTAATAAAGTGGCAGGAGCCACATAATTTTAATTTTGCAAGTGGTGTTAGGGTTGTATCTAATTTCTTTGGCAGTAATTTATTCAAAAACTATTAGATTTTCGGTTTCACAGATAAGTCACAAAGACAGTACATAATCTACCTCGAAAGCCTATGAAGTATTATTTCGGTTTTCATTCACACGTTGTATACACTTATCCAGTCTCCTTATCCCACTTCTGAAACTCTTTCAGTAATTCCGGTTAACTAAATACAAAAACATAAACAAACATATATCGTATCGCCACAGATAACAATAACATACCAGAACGCTGAGTCTGTGTTAATTATGACCATCCTCAGGTATATCTTTAGTATAAATATTATTGTATCAAGTATACACATACTGTCCTTACTATTTATCCGACTAAGATGCAGTGATAGCCTTGTGTGTAAGACTTCGGCTTTCTTTCGGATAGATTATAAAAACATTCGAATTCAAATTCAAAATTCATTTATTTCAAGTTGGTCTAGTCTATAAGCACTTTTGAAACGTCAGTCTGTTTGTAGTGACTCTACAAGAGTAGAGTTTGTAGTAATTCTACAGAACACCGGTTCGGAAATTGCTCTTTTTCAACATTTTATTTATTTATTATACTCTTTATTTGTACACCACTCAGAAAAACGAGACCAAAAAAAAAGAACAAACACATGAAGAATGAAGCAGATCTCTGCCAGGCAATTTTACAGTTTTCAATCTTTAGAATTTTACTTTCTTTCGAGAGATGAGCGGCCTGCTTCCAAGCAGACTTAAGAAATTCGTCAATGGTATAGTAACCACGATTTATTGAATGTATTTTAACGCATTGTTTAAGCTTATGCATTGGTAGGTCCAAAGTTGCCTTAGCATAATAGATAAAAGCATATACTCAATTCCACCAATAACCTCTGTACCTTGCACAGACGATATGTAGATATCTAACTTATGTCAATTTCGAGTAAGTCTGTCGTTTATATCCTCTTTTCGTTTATAGAGAACAATTTTTTTTCGTAAAGACTATATATTATTATAACTATATTGTGAAGCTACAATAAGTATACCTATTTCTTAAAAACTTTTCACGGGAGACTCGCGTGATTTGTGTTTATATGTTGCGGGAAAAGCTCTTCTGCGCAATAGCCCTTTTAATCTATTCCAAGCTTTGAAGTTGAACCGATATTAGAATAAAAATGCATAAAGCAATAGCTTGCATCCTTGACATAAAACACTTTTTCTCTAATCTACCGGTTCTTGTGGATTAAATCAAATATATATGCCAGTATAACATAAAAACGGAAGTTATTAAATCAATTACATACCTGCACGTTAACTCTGCTCTCATTTTGATCTTCCACACTGTCTCTATTGTAAACATTTGTGTCCAACATAGACACAGTGTAACCAGTAACTGTCTCTGTTACGTCTTGAGACGTGGTTTTGACTCTGCCATCGTTGTCTTCCAAAACCTCTCTGTTATTTTCGTATTCTGCATCAGGCTTCTCCACAATTTTGTCTGCTTCTGGTATTTCATCACATATAACTGTAGTTAATACATTATCTGTTGGTAGAGTTGTCTTGTCTATGGTCTCTTTTGAATTGACTTGTGAAACTTCGTCTTCATTTGTCTCTGCTCTTGCCAGTGTTCTCTCCGGTTCTTTCATTATAGATTCAGGATTACTGTTGATTGCGTACTCATCATAATCTATGGCGTCTTTTACATCGTCTCTTAATAAAAGTCCGTTCGGTTTTTCATTGTCACTGGCACTTTGATTTAAATCACTTTGGCAATTGTTCTTTATGAAAATATTCACTAAAACTAGTATTGTTAGTTTTGTTTTGTCACTTATTGACGCCATTTTGTTTTTTTTTATCACTTAGCACTTAACACATTGTCTTCGTGTATTTCGGTATCTGCAAGTTTTAAATTAGCGATGGTAAATACCTAATAGAGTATTTTAAGTCGGTGCCAAGTCGAATGTTATAAATTTTGAAATTTATTTAGAAAAAAAAAACAACTGCTGAGTTCTACCCTTCTTCTCGGTAGAATCTGCCTTCTGAATCTGAATGGTGGTAGAGTAACTACAAACAGGCAGACTTGACATTCCAAAGTGTTTATAGAAGAATATATATATATTTATATACTACTTGAAATAAATCAAATTTGAATTTGAGTTTCTCGTCTCTGTTACCCAGAATTCAAACAAACATTGCCGCGTTTAACACTGAACAACTAAACAATACTAGCTATTATAATATTGTGTAGTATTTTAAAGAAACTGCTGGTTTACACCACTCCAGTTGCAGTCGAGTCCCTCTAACGACTTTTTTCGCCTAGCGATGTGGACTGTACTTAAGAGTTCTACAATTCCAATTTGGGAAATTAGTAGCATTCTCCTAGTCATTGGCAACCAATGCACAAGATTTTTAACATAGAGCAGAAATATTGCATAACATAAACAAATCCTAAATTAAGGTAGGCATTGACTTTGTGTCAATATCAAGTGCAAGCGCTGCCTTTGGTTGAAGAGTCTATAGATATTTAACTAAATGTATGAATGAGTGAATAGACTATATTGTACACTACATTATAACTATATTCAGATGAATCTAATAGGCTTGTAATCACCTGAATATTTAAATATTTTAAAATACGAATATTTCTTAAAGTTCAGAAAACGTACACGTGACTTTCATTTTTAATTTTATAAATTTAATGTTTAGATTAAAGGACGTGTATTTTTTGAAGATATACTTCTTTTGGCGCGTTAGGGAAAAATGGTGAGAGTAAATTTTTACGATGCGCGCGCGCACACCGTCATAAAAAACCGACACCATTAAGTAAGCTATAATCAACATTTTAGTTTTTCCAAAAAAGGTTTGAAAGTTGACTTTCAATAATTCAAACAATAACTTTTTTCTATTGTTAGTGTCGTTTTTTCTACAAACGTAGAATAAGGCGAAAAAGAAAACTTTTGATAGATTTTCGATCTTGTTACGCCAAAGAAGTTTAACTTCCCACGCGTGTACATAATTACACACACGTTTTTATTTTACGTTTAGTTGATTACCTAAACTGACAGAGCGAACGGCATTTGAATGTCAGCTATTGTTTTAATCTCCATTATCGTCGGACTATTAATGTCTCACATTTTGTCATGGACCTTCCCTTCGTAACAAGAGGAGGATAAGGGACAATGTCAGGGCCTTTGCGTATGAAATAACCTGCAGTATATTGTTTGGCAGCGCAATTCAATACCTAGATTTTTTTTACTCGCGTAATGTGAACCGGGAATTACGAAGGTAATATTTCAATACAATTAAAGTGTTTACTGTTTACAACTAGCTTTTATGTCGTGTTTAATGTACACTAGGTACATATTATGTACATACATATATATTATATATGTGTATTGTAGTTAAACGGGTTTAAGTGTCGACGCTTAATATATTGGCCTTAGCACCGAACTCGTGGTTTTTGCGTTGCTTTACTGTTGAGAATGACCATTTTTTTCTGTTATATTATGCTACGAGTAAGCCCTTGACTGCAAATCTAACCTTGTTGTAAGTGGTTATGCAGTCTAAGATGTTATCGGGCTAGACTTCACTTTCGGGGGGCCGAGTTCGAATCGAAATTCAAAAGTCAAAATTAAAAAAAAATATTTATTTATTTCAATTAGGCCTAAATAACAAGCACTTTTTAAACGTCAAGTCAGTCTGTTTGTAGTGACTCCACCGCCGGTTCGGAAGGCAGATTCCACTGAGAAGAGCCGGCAAGAATCTCAGCAGATTGCTCATTTCCAACATCATTTTTAAAGTTTAACAATCTTTAGAATTTTTCTGTTTTCTGAGAGATCAGAGCGGAGTGGCCTGCTTCCGAGCACCCCTACGGTACTATCACTTGCTTCAACGGTGAAGGAAAACATCGTGAGGAAACCTGCATGCCTGAGAGTTTTCCATAATGTTCTCAAAGGTGTGTGGAGTCCACCAATCCGCACTGGGCCAGCGTGGTGGACTACGGCCTTAACCCCTTCTCATTGTGGGAGGAGACCCGTGCCCTGTAGTGGGCCGGTAATGGGTCGATATGATGATTTTCGGACGCAAAATATGGTTTTTGTTCTGAGTAAGTGGTGTGCACTGAGTTATTTACCAGGGTATGCACACAGCAGGGAGATTGCATTAAATGGCAAAAATCCTCCTCCTTAAATAAAATTTTAGGATAGGCAGTGCTTTTGCGAATGTATGAAGTGCTAGGCCAATGGAGTAAGGTATCCGCGTGGCACTCTAACGTTACATTACGAAGTTTTGTTGACGCGGCTGAAACCGCGGGGGGACAGCTAGTAAAATATAAAAACACTACCAATGCGTTGTCGTTATTTTTTTATTTTTTTTTTTAAAGGAATTTATTTATCCGCCCCTTGAGCAACCCCAAATCTCGTTTTCTTTGCTCACTGTACGTTACTTTATTGCTGGAGGTGAAGTTCGTGTCACGTAAAAAGGCCACTGACAATCATCTGCGCAGTAGACGTAATGTAACATAACTTACGTCTACTGCGCCGGTGTAGTACTATAATGTCATCATTATCATAATCATCATTATTGGTGCAGTGGTGGGCGCTGTGGCCTTATAAGTTTTTTTTTTTTTTTTTTAATTTAGTAATATAGACAAGTGCTTGACTGCAATCACACCTGATGGTAAGTGATGATGCAGCCTAAGATGAAGCGCGCTTGCCTAAGATGCCTATTCACTCTTGATTTGAAGGTACCCAGATTATAGGTATCGGGGAAGACGCAAGATGGGAGGGAATTCCAGGCCTTTGCGGTGCGGATCATAAAGGAAGAAGCAAAACGCTTTGTACGTGTTGATGGTATTTCAACAACGTAACGGTGCAGATTCTTTCGGTACCTCGTAAGTTGTAGGTTATATACACGCACTTCAATTTCGAGGGGTTGAGTTCAAAACCCAAATTAATTAAAATATCACTTGCAACGCTGAAAGGAAACGTAAGAAATGCTGCATGCCTGAGAGTTCTCCGTTATGTTCTCAAAGGCGTGTGAAGTCCGCCAGTCTCCACTTGGCCAGCGTGGTGGACTAAGGCCTAAACCTTTCTCATTCTGAGAGAACACCCTTGCCATGTAGCCTTGAAGCCAGTGAATTTATATGCCACGAAAACAAGGAAGATTTTTCAATCCTAAATAATATTATGAATGCGAAATTGTGTTCGCATGTTTGCCTTTCCTTAACTTCGACTCAATTTTTGGCAATCTTTGGCATAGATGTAGTATTATTTAGTCGGATGGTAACATAGCCTTGCTATACTTTTTTATCCCTGGAAAACAAGCATTTCCCAATGGGATTCTTAAAGCATGTTGATTGGTTGTTAAGTTAGGGCGTTACTCCTTAACGCCCTAAATTCACAACCGAACAAAAAAATAACTCACTTTAGCATTTATAATATTAGTAAGGAATAATGATTGATGATTGTACTGCATAGTGGGCAGTGTTCTTTTTTTGTGACACTGAGTTTATCGCGTATCGAAGGGCCGGGGTGACTCACTGCCCATTATGTCAGAATGCGGCTCCGGTTTTTTGGTATCCCACCGCAAGCGGGGGTCCGCAGTCCACGGGTGAAAACCTTTTTGGGACCGTTGATCATGACGTCACGTCGCGCGTGATGAATGGATGAACAAGGTGATAGACTAGTATTTGGCCTTCGACTTCCTTTCGGGAGTTCGATAGATAGACCGAACAATGTTTTTTTTTTATTCCACTACTAGTTAGCCCCTGACTACAGTCTTACCTGGTGGTAGGTGATGATGCAGTCTTAGTCGGTTACTAAGCGACATCGTAGCAGTACGCTAAATCGTTTAGCTGCACGTCTTTGACGGTAAATGTCTAATTAATGTCCTGACCGTAGTCACAAAAATAATTAATTCTCAAATTGCCTCAGCCGAGGATCGAACGGAACTTCTCAGTTATACAGCACTCACCACTGAGCCAAAAGGTGGTTAGTCGACAAAATACGATTTAGGCCTTCGGAGATTTGATAGGTTTACGATATACGGAACCAATCTATTAAAAACTTCTTCACCCCCTACTTTAATCGGGCACGTGCGCCCGCGTCGATGGAGTCGAATTCCTGATGTCGTTTTTTTGTTTTTTTTTTTGTTATATAAAATTTATTTTTCTTATTTTTATCACAAGTAAACATAGCCTTCGTAACGAAACGATAATTTGGCAGTTTCCTGATTTCTTTAATGTGTTTAATATAAAAAATATATATATAAATATTCTACGACAATACACACATCGCCATCTAGCCCTAAAGTAAGCGTAGCTTGTATCACGGGTACTAAGACGACTGATGAATATTTTAATGAATAATATACATACATAAAAAAAAACAAATTCATATCTTTCAAGTAGGCCTATTTTAAGCAAGTAACCTATTTGAAACGTCAAGTATGTCTGTTTATAGTGACTCTACCGCCGGTTCGGCAGGCAGATCCTACCGAGAAGAAGCCGGCAAGAAACTCAGCAGTTGCTCTTTTCCAATGTCGCTTTTTCAATTAACATACACACTTATAATACGGATATAAACACCCAGACACTGAAAATGGTCATGGGATTCGAACGCACGGCCTTGGACTCAGAAGAGTCAAAAAGTGGCAGTGGTGATGGTATCCACCGTTGGACGTACATTGCTAGACATAGGTGTTAAAATGTTATATGTATGAACGCTTCATAATTGCCTGTGATAAGGTCTACATGAATAAAACATTTTTGAATTAGAATTTGAATTTTGCAGTCAATGGCTTCATGTTGTACATTTGTTAAACATTTCAATTTAACAATTAACTACTAGTGGAGATATCTCTAAAAAGTTCAAAGTTTGTATAACAAGTAAGCTTATTGAAAAGTCCTATTATAGTATTATGGACTGCGACAACGATACAAATGCTTGGGTGTAAATTATTGCTCTAATCAGGTTGCTTCTTAAATAGTTTTTAAATGACAATGTGAGATGGTGATACCAAAAAAAAACCGGCTAAGTTTGGTTTGGGCTTCTTCTTAGATCAGGGCGCGTTTGGAACCCTCGTGGCTTTAGTTTTAAGTTGACGATTTTAGTTATCGCCATCAACTCTATTCTATGTCATATTTTACATGTAATGTACGCATCAAAAGTTCCATCTATGTATTGGGAATTGGGATATTGGATAGAAGCAGGCGTTACTTTGCGGAAATACATGATATTTTATAAAAATTAAGCTTAATTCGCTATACTCCGCGAAAAGCAGGAGAATCTGTATGGTGTAATTTATAATTTCTTCAATCCTTATACTCCACACCAAACAGATCTTCGGCAATGTAACCTCTACGCGTTTCGCTCCGAAACCGGAGCATCCTCAGGAGATGTTGACTTTACAATGAATAATTGTTAAGATAGTTACTTAACAATTATTCATTTGGTTTGGAGTATAAGGATTGAGGAAATTATAAATTACACCATACAGATTCTCCTGCTTTTCGCGGAGTATAGCGAATTAAGCTTAATTTTTATAAAATATCATGTATTTCCGCAAAGTAACGCCTGCTTCTCAGATTACAGATTCTCCTTCTCGCCATACAGTTTCTCCTGCTTTTCGCGGAGTATGGCAAATTAAGCTTAATTTTCATAATATGCCATATATGTGCCTATTTGAATAGAGATATATTTGACTTCGACATTATTAATGTAATTATGAAAAATGCTGGTTGGCGGACATAAAAAAAAAACCAGTTAAAAATGACCCAAATGTATTTCAGGTTACATCACCGGCGAACGTTAAAAACTCACCGTCCGCGTATTCGGTTAATAAACCTTTTGCACTTACGTAACACGTTATGGTGGCGATGGTGTTTTGTAATTTACTCGTGGTGGGAGATTTTTTTTTTTTTTTTTGAATCTCGCTAACTGTTAACCGTTGCAAAGAAGCTGTCAGTACCGATAGTGTGTAGGAGCTCTATTTCACTTCCGGGGGTCCGGTGTCCGGCTCCAGTACATGTTATAAAAAAAGGGTAGGCATTGTAAGAGTGATAAAAAGCCTACCCTTAAGTATTTATAACTCGTAATGGGGGTTTTGTTAATTTTATATCATCTGCATACCCTGTGCATACCCTCTATGCACGCCACTGGGATGGTCAAACAGCGGAGGCGGAAGTAATACGGTACCGTTGTTCCCTATATAATTTTTATTAGTGTTTTTACCTACACTTGGAGGGGTTATCAATTTTATAAATTTAAAATGCATATAAACATTTTCGGAACCGACAGGATTTGAACCTGCGACTCTCTGGCAATCGCGGCGCTTTCTCCAATTAAGCTACGGCTCTCCTACCGTCGATGCCGAAATTAGTATATGCCTTTCACATCAGTCTTATAGCGACTGTAGCGTCATCTAGTAGTAGGAAACGTTGCAGTTTCGATCTACTTTTTCAGAGGTCCAGAGATATTATATATGCATTTTAAAATTTATAAAATTGGAACCCTATAAGTTGAACCAAGCAGATATAAATATACTACGACAATGCACACAACGCCATCCCAAAGTAAGCGTAGCTTGTGTTATGGTTACTGAGATAACTGATAAATATTTTTTTATGAATAATTAACATAAATACTTATAATATACAAATAAACACCCAGACACTGAAAAACATTCGTTGTTCATCACACAAACATTTTCCAGTTGTGGGAATCGAACCCACGGCCTTGGACTCAGAAAGCATGGTCGCTGCCCACTGCGCCATTCGGCCGTCGGATACATGACAGAATTTAGATATCCGATCTGAACGTAAATGGAATATCATCGACTATTAACAGAGTAACGACCTCCCTGGCTCAACGGTGAGCGCTGTGAATTTAAGCAGGAGGTCGCGGGTTCGATCCTCAGGCAGGGGAAATTTGGGAATTTATAATTTCTGAATATTCTTGGTACACTCTGGTTGGAGGCTTCTGCCGTGGCTAGTTACCACCCTACCGACAAAGACGTGCCGCTAAGCGATTTAGTGTTCCAGTACGATGTCGGGTTGAAACCTATTAGGGATATGACTACCATACTCCCTAACAAGTTAGCCCGCCTTAACACCAGGTGATATTGCAACCAAGTACTAACTTGTAGTAAAATAAAAAAAAGATTACAATAGACAGAAATTAAGTTTTTGAATTTGATTTTTTTTTAAGCAATGACATTTTTATGCCGTTTTAATAGATAGTACGGAACTGCGCGCGAGTCAGACTGGCACTTGGACGGTTTTATTTTTTTAAATACATAATTATAGTTTTTTTTTTTTTTTTGTGAATAGTATAACGATCCCGGAATGAGATGTACTCGTAGCCTTGACTAACGTATGTATGTATTCGATGCACGTAGCCTGTACCTAATTTGTAAGACCTGCGTAAACGGATCCACGAAACTATAATATTACGGCGTAAAATTGATCTGACCCGTGGTGACGGCAGTTCAGAATACTGTTGTCACCACATCCCCTCTTCTAAATAAATAAATATACTACGACAATACACACATCGCCATCTAGCCCCAAAGTAAGCGTAGCTTGTGTTATGGGTACTAAGATGACTGATGAATATTTTTATGAATAATAAACACAATAAGTTTTTTTTATTTAGTTTTTGATTATTACTGCTTTTCGATTATTCTGTTATATAATAGTGAAGATGGGTTATGGTTACCAAATATATACAATAAATATTTAAAAGAGCATTTCTTCTATATCAATACATATATTTCTCGAAAACGCCTCTGTTTTGTACCTACTCGCTATGTTTTATAACTAACTTAGTAACTACTTCGCTTGGCGCGTTAGGGAAAAATGGTGAGAGTAAATTTTTACGATGCGCGCGCACACCGTCGCAAAAAACCGACACCATGAAGTTAGCTATATTCAACATTTAAGTTTTTCAAAAAAAAAGGTTTGACAGTTGACTTTCAATCATTCAAACAATACCTTTTTTCTATTGTAAGTGTCGTTTTTTCTACAAACGTAGTATAGGTAAATAGCAAAAGATAAAGTTTTTGAAAAGATTTTTATCTTGTAGCGCCAAAGAAGTATTTAGAAGTTCTAACGCGTGTACATAAGTACACACACGTTTTTTTCTTGTAATACGTATATAAGTACACACACGTACTTATATACGTATTATAAGTACACACACGTACTTATATACGTATTATTTCGTGTATAAGTACACACACGTTTTTGTCTTATAATTCGATGGAGCCGGCTGCACGCATGAAAAAACATGACGTATGCGGCGTTACCTCGGTCTGAGGCGTTCCATTCAAGGCTTGAAGTGCAAGCGAGAGCGCGGAACGAGCGACAAAGAGGCACAGTCGGCCTCCGCGTTCGACATCTGTCTCTCTCCTACTTGAGTGAGCGATGCGTCCGCGTGGACAGCTTCTATACAATAATACATCTACATGTTTTCGGCAAGGATGAAGTGCAGTGAAAAGTGAATGTGGTGTCAATTGTTTATAGCAACTATAATATCTATCAAACGAATAACTTTAAAATTTTCTTTTGAAAAATGCAACCATTCAAATCCGTATTTTCTTACGACGTTGTCACGTTCAACTATCGTCAGTAAGCCGACTTTACAGACAACCAATTTTTTTTTATTATGAATTTAAAAACACTCTTTTTACAATAAATCTTTAACTACAGATGTCGTAGTGTAATGATCCCGGAATGAGGAATACTGGCAGCCTTGACTGCCGAATGTATTCAATGCACGAAGCCTGTAGCTACACTGTTATGTATTTTGTCGACTCTACGGGCGGAATCATAATATTAAACCACGTGCGTTTTACTTGCTTGTTTTCTTGAAACAATATCTTAGTGTCGAATCTATTTTAAAGTGCTATTATATTTTTTACAATGAGATTTTATAAATATCTGTGTTACTTTTTTATTTCAAATAAATTATTTACTAGCTGTTGCCCGCGACTTCGTATGCGTTTGATTTTGTTTTTTGATGTGGCATTAAATTTAATTGTAGTTCTAAAAAAAAATTAAAGAATTCAGTATCGGGGTTTGTCCTCTATCTCCAACCACAGTTTGGGCAAAATTAAACACATATTGTAACCTATAACCTATATAATACAAAATCTTATCAATATCTTTAAACGAGCAATTCTTGTATATATATATATATAATTGGAATCTCGGAATCGGTTGCAATAAAGACTTCGAACAACAAACAATAAACCTATGTCCAGCTGTGGACTTCAATCGGCTGAAGAGATGATAAATAAATATACTACGACAATACACACATCGCCATCTAGCCCCAAAGTAAGCGTAGCTTGTGTTATGGGTACTGAGATGACTGATGAATAGTTTTATGAATAATATACATAAAAAATACATAATAAATATAAATAATAAATAAATACTTAGAATATACGTATAAACACCCAGACACTGAAAAACATTCACGCTCATCACGCAAACATTTTCTAGTTGTGGGAATCGAACCCACGGCCTTGGGCTCAGAAAGCAGGGTCGCTGCAAACTGCGCCAATCGGCCGTCATTGAAGTGATGAAGAGATGATGACGTTGATGACGATGTCGATATAATTTGTTTTAGACTTACGATAATAATAATGCAGGCAATTACTGAGTTAAAGAAATTGTCGAGTTTCTCTCAACAGTGGGTCAAGGTGAACCTACGTTTGCAAATAGTATCATATGACCCGTACTTATATTTGTTTTGGACATACCTCACTTATTTAGTTGCGTTATTGAATGTTGATTTAAATAGATTGCATAACAATATAAGATAGACAGATAGATAAAGTCTTTAGTGCACAAATTAAAAGTGAAAACAAGAAATAACAAAAACAATAAAAATATATATGTATATAAGATGCGCAAAGGCACGACTGGCGCAGTGGATAGCTACCCTGCTTTCTGAGTCCGAGTCCGTGGGTTCGATTCCCACAACTGTTTGTGGAAAATGTTTGTGTGATGAACATGAATGTTTTTCAGGGTGTTTATCTGTACATTATAAGTAATTATGTATATAATATTTTTTTATAAATTTAAAAAGCATATAAAATATTTCGGAACCGACAGCTACAGTCGCTACAGTCGCTATAAGAGTGATGTAAAAAGGCATATAATAATTTCGGCATCGATGGTAGGAGAGCCGTAGCTTAATTGGAAAAAGCGCTCAGGCCGCCATTGCTGCAGGAGAGTCGCAGGTTCAAATCCTGTCGGTTCCGAAAATTTTTATATGGTTTTTAAATTTATAAGAATTTAAAGTTCCTCCAAGTGTAGGTTAAAACACTAATAAAAATTATAAAACAAGTCTTTACTTATTTTTAAATTTTTTATTATTTTTATGCTTTATTATAAGTTCTTAAAAATTTTCGTTACAGGTAACTCTGTAATATATACACCGAGAAAATTTTACTTAATCATGTAAATTGATATTATTTGAATTTATTTTTTTAAAGATTACCTTTTCAAACTGGTGATTAACTATATGTAAAATAATTATTTCCTTATGCACCATTCTGCATTGATCGTGTCGCCTGGGCAGAACGGGTTTGGACCTTTGCTTTGTTGTGTTTATTAGATGCGAAAATACTAGTCATGTGTCTATGACTCAACTTTAATTTCGCGGTCTTTTTTTACAGTCGTCTAATACAATTATGGACAATTTATTAACAAGATAATGAATGTTATTCGACACACATTTTATTTAGAACTATTTTAAAACATGTGTTTTTTTTTTTCATTCAAGCTGGGTTACTTTGTAGTGGAATAAATAAATATTATAGTTGCATCTAGTTCGACGGCCGATTGGCGCTGTTTGCAGCGACCCTGCTTTCTGAGTCCAAGGCCGTGGGTTCGATTCCCACTACTGGAAAACCGTTTTGTGTGATGAGCATGAATGCTTTTCAGTGTATGGGTGTTTATATGTATATTCTAAGTATTTATGTATATTATTCATAAAAAAAATCATCAGTCATCTTAGCACCCATAACACAAGCTACGCTTACTTTGGGGCTAGATGGCGATTTGTGTATTGTCGTATTATATAAGTCACTAAAATTTAACGGTAAAGTAAAAGGCACTAGTGCGATAAATCCAACTTTCCGAGCGAGCTTCCGAGCTACAAAAAGTACCACTCAGAAGCAACTGTGTTGATAAAAAAAGTTCTTAAAACATTGATAATTGAATCGAATGAGATAGCAATGAAATTCTGATAATATTTTACGACGTTGAAAATCCTCCATATTTAAATTTATTCAAATTATCTGAAGCACGTTCGAGGTATGAAACCCCAGAATAAAGAACATCCAGAATCCTCATTTAGCCATTATTGTACGCAGTGCATTGTGACCAAAAACAGAGAAAACGCCCCGCGCACGTCTCACTTTACACCCGCGGAATGTTGCTAGCTCACAAACTTTTTCTCATTTTCCCACTTTGTGGTAAACGTTTAGAAAATAAGAGGTAAATAAAATTACTTTCAACTGCTAAATCGTATGAATTGACTAACCGTTTGTTCGTGAAACAACTCTTACGTGGAGTGGTTTTTTTGCTTTAATATTAGTATTAGAGGATACAGTGACGACGAAGATAATGCGGCTGGCTGAAAACCAGTACTGCTCTTTTTAGTATGCAGCCATACTGAGCCAGCTCCTTTGTCACACATTTTTTTTTATATACTTTAACAAATTTATGACACAAATGTAACATTTTACACAAATGTGTGACAATGACGATTTTTCATTCTTTATTAGTCGTTTACACGGTTGGTTGAAACCCTTGTCAGTTGCGCATTGCCGGATTTCATAAAAGCTTGTAAAAAAAATATGACTATTGCGTTATTAAATTTATCAAGTGTGATAAAAACGAAATTTACTTTATTAAATTATTCGAAATACGTTTGTGACTTAATAACGGGTTTGCGCCTTTGCTATATGTGTTCACACAAAAAAAAAGTAAACAAAAGGCGCCGCGCTTTTCGACAACTCTCTATATTTTGCCGCCGTAATGATGATTTTTGCTCGATCGTGGCTGGTACGAGTATGAGACTTGGTTCCTCAACTTTACGACAATGAAAAAAGAAAAAAACAACTAGCTAAGTTTGTTGTGGGCTTCTTCTTGGACCAGGGCGTGTTTGGAACCCTCGTAGCTTTAGTTTTAAGTAGACGAATGTAGTTATCGCCATCAACTCACTTCAATGTTATCTAAATTAAGATTAATTTTCATAATTTTGTCATGGATTCCCACATAGATAGCCTGCTTCTATCCGCTATTTGAGTAATTTTTAAAGCAAATTGTGCATCTTCTTTCCAAAAGCACCATATGGTCAAGTGGAAGTGATGATGCAGGCCATGGATGTCCCCTGGAACTATCCAATAATTAGTTTTATACGGGCTTCGCTTCGATTATGGCTGGAAAAAAAATTGACTTAAAAATGTGGTCGAAAATATTGCACGCCTCATAAGCGAAGCGTTGAGGTGGGTATTACTGTCAGTTTACGCACACCGATTGAATCTCCAGCTTAAAATGTCACTTTTTTAATTCTTTGCTAGCTATTGCCCGCGACTTCGTCTGCGTTTTATTTTGTTTTTTGATGTGGCATTCATTTTTGATGTAGTTCTAAAAAAAAAAAAAAGTATTCAGTATCGCTAAGCCTTAAATGAGGGGTTTGCTGCTATCCGCTGAGGAGTTCTGTCCTCTATCTCCAATCACAGTTTGGGCAAAATTAAACAGATACTATAACCACTATAGTACAAAAATAATTATTTAAATCGGAATTATGGTGTAAAATCGTCAAACACTTTCATCCCCTCTCCCAAAGGAACCGAGCTTAATGTCGGGATAAAAAGTATCCTATATTATTTCTAACACTTCCAAGAATATGTGTACAAAGTTTCATGAGGATCAGTTACGTAGTTTTTGCGTGAAAGCGTAACAAACAAACTTACATTGACATTTATAATAATAGTAGGGATAGGGATAGTAGGGATTGCACTTTTGGATTTTCCAACTATTTATTTTTTTATTGTATCAATAAAATTGCTCGTCAGTCCATAGCAAAAGCTACGCTTACTTTATGGCTATATTTATTTATCATTTATAAATCCCCAGGGAAAACAGATATTGAGTGCGGTGTATACTGTATACGCAAGTGAATCCCGTGTTCTCACTAATACGTCTATAGAGGGGCATACCGAGTTTTCAGTGGGTGCACAAGTCCCACATAAATACTTTGTTTCCACCAACGGAGTGGTATGCGTCAGGCATTTTCACTGTATAAAAAAAAAAAAAAAAGGAAATATAGAAATGCTATGCTGATCAAACCGCGTAGTAAACTTTACTGTACTACGTTTAGTTTGTCTGTTGGTTTATTCATTTGACAGCTCGGAGTTCGGAACATCGCGGTTATTTTAAAGTAATCATACTGATAACTTTACTACGCGGTTTGATCAGCATAGCATTTCTAAATTCCCTTTTTTTTTTAATCAGTGAAACATACTAGTATTAGATTATATTATAGTTATATGGAAAATTTTTCGCTACAGGTGGAGTATGCTA
The DNA here is from genome assembly GCF_905163445.1 of Pararge aegeria. Classification (NCBI taxonomy): domain Eukaryota; kingdom Metazoa; phylum Arthropoda; class Insecta; order Lepidoptera; family Nymphalidae; genus Pararge; species Pararge aegeria. The sequence goes on along the minus strand of NC_053206.1, from coordinate 5,090,084 downwards.
ATTGTTGTGTTTGTGACAGTGTTATTGTGAAATTATGTTAATATTTAAACATATACATTTTGCGTTGACATTGAATACATAATGTGCGACTATTTCCGATAATAATTTTATTTTTCTCTTTTATTTTTATATTTCTCATTGCCTCGTTGCTTTTGAACGTAGGTTCTTTTTTGTATGTTCGCAAAACCTATTTTTAACCTTTTATAACTTGGGGTTTGCGAGTGCAGGAAAAAACCTTAAAGTTTGTCTGTTGGTTTTGGTATTCATTTAACAGCTCGGAGTTCGGAACATCGCGGTTTTTTTTAATTTGTTTTTGTCAAAAGATGCACAAATGTAAAGTAAAAAAATTCTCGCCAAAACTGTATAACCAGTTTGTTGGCGCGTTAGCGATCATCTAAAATGCACCTAAAGCTAGAATATAATATAAAACTATATATATAGTATATCTTATTCCTAAAGAATAATATTTTAATAATAATAATAACAATAAACACCCGCTGCATTTACTTGGTTAAGGTCCGTAAATGCAGTTAAAACCAGCCAAGAGCTGAGAAATACAAACACTTCCAAAGATAACAATAATAAATTTTATTTCAGGCATAACCCATATACTAATATAAAAACTAAAATAATGAAATGAAACAAAACAAGACAAGTAATAAAATAAATATATAACAAAGTTAGGTACAACTAAGATTTTCTTTATTTCAATACACACATCGTCATCTAGTCCCAAAGTAAGCGAAGCTTGTAAGCAAAGCTTGTGTTATAGGTACTAAGATAACTAATAAATAATATACATATAAACACCCAGAAGCTAAATAACATTTATGTTAATCACACGAACATTTTTTAGTTGTGGAAATCGAACCCTCGGTCTTGGATTCAGAAAGCGGGGTCACTACCAACTGCGCCAATCGGCTGTCATATGTTAGTGAGGCTACGATAGCCTAGTGGGTAAGGCTTCTCCCTCCCTTTTCAAGGGACCGACTTCGATCCCCGATACGCCTCTAACTTTTCGGGTTTATGTACGTGTTGAATGTCATTTGTGAAAAAAAAGGCTAAAACAAACTACTACTCGAGGCTTATTGAACAGTAGAGAAATTAAAATGGTTTAGATCCACTACTACTACGTGGTGATTCGACCCCGTGCCTGGGGAGCACGTAAAGCTGTCGATCCAGCGCCTGATCTCCCCGGGGGAGTCGGAGATGCTGTCGCATCGGAGAATTCTAGCGCGGGAATGGAGAGTGCACCCGTGTACGCACACTCTTGTACAATATCCCTATCCCTATATCCCTACTAATATTATAAATGTCAATGTAAGTTTGTTTGTTACGCTTTCACGCAAAAACTACTCAACCGATCCTCATGAAACTTTGTACACATTATCTTGGAAGTGTTAGAAGTAATATAAGATACTTTTTATCCCGACATTAAGCTCGGTTCCTTTGGGAGAGGGGATAACTCCGACAAATTATAACCGATTTAAATAATTACTTTTGTACTATAGAGGTTATAATATGTGTTTAATTTTGCCCAAACTGTGTTTGGAGATAGAGGACAGAACTCCTCAGCGGAGCAGCAGCTAACCCCTCATTTAAGGCTTAGCGATACTTATTTAGTATTGCTTGCCTTTAAAGTTTTATTGGATCTACAACAAAATTTAATGCCACATCAAAAAACAAAATCAAACGCAGACGAAGTCGCGGGCAACAGCTAGTAACATATACATTGAAATGTTACATGAGCTTTGAATTTTTTAGAGGACGTAATTTTATTTTTGGGACATGTGTGGGAGGGATAGAAGAGTTAATAGAAGCTTAACCTCAAGTTAGTGGGGTCGCCGCCTTTGTCCCCCGGCCGCCATCTTGGAGAAAGAGGTGAAAACATTATGAAAATTAAGCTTAATTTGCTATAGGCCGCGAAAAGCAGGAGAATCTGTATGGTGTAATTTATAATTTCTTCGATCCTTAGACTCCACACCAAACAGATCTTCGGCCCCCTTGTGTAATAATGTACCCCCTACGCACGTTTTGTTCCGAAATCGGAGCATCCTCAGGAGATGATGACTTTACAATGAACACTTTTTTCGCGATATCTTAAATTAAGCATAATTTTTATGATTTATCTTCACTCAAGATACGATGGTTTTTGATTGCGGCCTATACGCAGCAATAACGTAAACGTGTTATAGTACTGTCAAAATAACATGTAGGTACCATTTATAATAACTCGCCTTTTTCAAATTTAATTGCAACATTGGGTGGTGACCCAATGGCGGGTGAAGCTGGTGGGTGCAAAATCACGTAAATATTGGCGTGAACCAACCATCACACTTTGGCATTTATAATATGGGATATATTTATATTTTTTAAATTTCACGAACTCCCCGGCGCAACGGCGATTACTGTAAATTGAAATCCTCGGCACGGGCTATTTGGGAAAAATAATAATAATAATTACTATTTTTAAGCACAAAATCTAATAAAATTTTCAATTTAATGTCAGTGTTTTAAGTCGAAAAATAACTACATGATAAAAAAAAACACTAAAATTTTATGTTGATAAACAAATCAACGATGTCGCCTTCACATTTAAAAAAAAACCTGTTATTTATTTTGAAAAAAAAAAAGCTCAAACCTTACGAAAACGAACTTCAAAAACTTTGACTTTTCGCACTGTGACGTCTATTTTTAAACCCTATAACACTCACAAAAAACACTCTTTTTAATTGGACACACGCGGAAAACACCCGAGTTCGTAACTTTCGCAAGTCGGAAATAAACACGGGGAATAAGGCACCCTTGTGTTATACACGTCCGTCCGTCGAGGCAGCCTGCGGTAGACTGACTGTCGACTCGTGAGCAGGTGTGCTTTAGATCGATACCGGATGGTGCTATGCCATAGTGAGTAACGCCGCGCTTTGGGCAGGTCATATAATAGGTACTGTAGTCTGTAGGATAAGGCCGCTAAACTGTTTACGTTGTTTTGCTATATTTTTCTTTTTTTATGTACTTTTTGTGGTGTGCAATAAAAGCATATTCATTCATTCGTACTGTGGGGACACCCGACGTCGGTGCTTATTTAGACGAGTGTCGATTTCTCTCAGTGTAAAATCACATATATTCGCATTTGACGGCCGATTGGCGCTGTGGGCAACGACCCTGCTTTCTGTGTTCAAGACTTTTGGTTCGGGACTCCCACAAATGGGAAATGTTCGTGTGATGAGCATGAATTTTTATCGGTATCTGCGTGTTGTGTGCTTGTATTTATGTATTCATACAAATATTCATCAGTCAACTTAGTACCAATAACACAAGCTACGCTCACTTTGGGGCTAGATGGCGATATGTGTATTGTAGTAGTATTTTTATCATAGGCTGCAACATGACTGCACGAGATGTTAGCGTGCTAACCAGTTAGGGGTACGGTTTTTTTTTTTTTTAATATTAATAGCGGGCAAACTAGCAAGTGGGTCACCTGATGATAAGTGATCACCGCCGCCCATAATCATCGGCAGCACCAGTGGAGCCACCGATGCGTTGCCGGCTTTTAAGGAATTTGTTTATCCGCCCCTTGTATTTTTGAGGAAACACATCAGATGGGAGATTGTTCCCTGATTGTGTGAAATGGTCTGGTATCTCGAACAGTAGAAGAATACCAGGTATCCAGGTAAGTTGAGGGTGGAATTTATTTCTGCGGCGTGAGGTGAGGTCAGAGAACAGGGAAGGAGGTATCAACGCAAACAACTCTTCAGAACACTCCATTATAGAGTCGATAGAACACACAAAGGGAGCTAACATCTCTTCGGTGCCCCAGGGACTCCAAACTGCAAGTCAATTTGGGATTGTCAACAAGTCGAACTGCCCGCTTAAGTTTATTTATTTATTTGTTTAGGAAGCCAACGTTATATACAATGTCTTAAAATTATTATAAACATAACAGTAATATTCTGAATTTTACATTGTATACACCACTTACAGGCTAACTCTGCATGCATCATGAAATATAAACGTAGACGTTCTTCAATATACAGAACCTAAAACTAAAGAGATAAATTTAAAGAAAATATAAAAGATACTACAAACTAAAATAAAAATTAATAAAAAAATAAGTTAAATTAAACGGTAGTTAAATTAAACCACGACCCCTAATCGGTTTCTATGTCGAAACCAGAGAGGACTTTATGGAACCTCCCACTTAGAGCACAACGCAGGGAGGCTTCGCCCACGTCTTATTACCAATCTACCGACAAAGCTTCGCCGCTGAGCGATTTAACGTTCCGGTACGATGTCGCGTAGAAATCGATTTGGGGTTTTGGTTAATTATAACTACCCCTAACAGGTCAGCCCGTTACCATCTCAGACTGCATTACTTACCATCAGGTGAGATTATAACAAAGAACAAACTAACAAAGTCAAAGTTAAAAATATCTTTATTCAAGTAGGTCCGGCTCATAGGTGGCACTTTTGATGCGTACATTACATGAGAATTACACGGTGGTGAAATGATGGCGATAACCATATTCGTAAACTTAAAACTAAAGCTACGAGGGATCCAAACGCATCCTGCTCTAAGAAGAAGCCCGCAACTAATTTAGTCGGGTGTTTTTTTTTTTGCTATCACCATCTCACATTGTCGTATAAAATTATTAGAATAGCAACCTGGTTAGAGCAATAATTCACACCCAAGCTTTTTTATCGTTAACGTAGTCCTTTATACTATAATAGGAGTGGAATACAAAAAAAAAAAAAACCTAGGTGTTAAAACCCCAGAGTGTTTTAACCACAGTCTATGCCGTAGAGCCCTTACATTCAGGACGGTGTTATGCAATCGTGAGTAATTTCACGTTTTCCGATTTACTTACTCCTTTTACGCTTTTCCGCTCCACTTAACGCTTATCTCTGCGTCATTTTGACGGTGCGTTATGCGTAACGGTTTGTTTGACAACAGGGTGTAGCTTGACAAAGTCATGTATCTTCCTAAGCGAATGAAATGTTTCTTTGCTTTATAATTGGAGCACGATGTAGAAGTTTAAAAATTCTATCACATTGGATCAAAGCAGGCGTTGCTTTGTGGTAATCCATGATATTCATCTACGCACGTTTCGCTCCGAAACCGGAGCATCCTCAGTTGACTATACAATGAACTTTGCAATTATTCATTGTAAAGTCAACATCTCCTGAGGATGCTCCGGTTTCGGAGCGAAACGCGTAGAGGGTACATTGCCGAGGATCTGTTTGGTGCAGTGGCGTGCATTGGGTTCCTTACCAGGGTATGCATACTGCAGGAAAATTGAATATAACGGCTAAAATTCTCCTCCTATACGGGTTTATATTTCGGGTATGCAGTGCTTTTGTGCATATATGAAGTGCACGCCACTGGTTTGGTGTGGAGTATACGGATTGAAAAATTATAAATTACACCGTACAGATTCTCCTGCTTTTCGCGGGGTAGGTTACATGCATAGCAAATTAAGCTTAATTTTCATAATAAATTCTCATAAATATATATCACATATATCTATAAATTTATGTTGGTATTTGTGTAGTTAATATGTAAATGTAGTATGTATGTTCATGTAAGTTTATATTACATTTCTTTTTTCGTTTTTTTTTTTTTTTTGTAACTTACTTTATGCACCATCCATTTTCCACTCTTTTATCGGCTTCGTACGCTCAGGTTGCCTTTAAAAGATCACTTTTAGTGATAAGGCCGCCTTTGCACCCTAGCACTAAGTACTATTACTGTTTTCCTTGTATTTTCCTTTTTTTTGTTGTGTTGCAATAAAGTTTTTCTATTCTATTCTATTCTAAATTCTATCATGTCTTCTTCGAAAATTTGTTCCCCTATGAATATTATAATACACGTGACAATATTGCGTACACACGATAAAATCCATGCGTACTGTGAAGAGGTTTTATAATTTTTTTTTTACTTAACAATAATTTATTAAATTACTGAGACGGCTTCCTAATGGAGGTCCCGTTTTTTTATATAATAACTGGCTGTTGCCCGCAACTTCGTCTGCGTTTGATTTTGTATTTTTAAAGCATTCAGTATCGCTAAGCCTTAAATTAGTATAGTAGTATTATATATATATAACATGTGACTGTCAATTAATTATAGAAAAATAATTTGCAATAAAATAAAATTGCGACTATAATTAAAAATCTAAACTATCCTATCTCTTAAGTTGGAACAGACTGCTCACGGTGTGCCAATTTAATTTAAAATCGGTTAAGTAGTTTAGGAGTCCATCGCGGACAAACATCGTGACAAGAGATTTATATATATTAAGATTTGGAAATTATTCTTTCTGTATTTTCTCTTGGCTGTTATGTGGCTTCGGCTAGTTATGGTACGATGTTAGTTAGGGTACGATGCCGTGTAGGAACAAATATTGTGAAAATTAAAATTCAGAGCATCCTCAGGAGCAGTGGCGTGCATAGAGGGTATGCACAGTGTATGCAGATGATATAAAATGAAGAAAATCTCCAGTACGATCTATAAAAAACTTAAGGATAGGCATTGCAAGTTTTATAAAATGCCTACCCTGAAGTATTTATAACTAATACTGGAGATTTTCCTCATTTTATATCATCTGCATACCCTGTGCATACCTCTATGCACGCCACTGCTCAGGAGATGTTGACTTTGCATTTAATATTTTGAAAAAAATCAAAATTCAATTGATTGAATTGGAATCGAATCCACGGCCTTGGACTCAGAAAGCAGGGTCGCTGCCCAGCAATTCTCTGTGGTCTGCCTGTTTGTAGGAGCTCTACCACCGGTTCGGAAGGCAGATTCTACCGAGAAGAAGCCGGCATTTGTTCTTTAAATAATTTTGAAGACTGTCGTAACCGATAAATAGCTGGTGAAAAAAATAAACACTTAAAGTTGAGCAATACGTAGGTGCGGTATAGGCGAGGCCCGTAGTTAACAAACTGTCAGATAACTTATTAGTTATTAGTAACTGTTTACGACGTCCAAGTGGCATGTGAGCAAGTGGTACCACGTGATTGCATTTACCTACGACACATTTTTCATCCGCGCTTCCCATGCAAATATTAGTTAATAGAATATTCATTTGATACGGCTATATTCAATTTCAAAATTTCTTCATTCATGTAGATAGATAGATAGATAGATAAAGTATTAATAACAAAACAAAGAAGAAATAACAAAACAACAAATATATATATATATATAAATATATAAGATGCGCAAAGGCGGTCTTATCGCTTTAAGCGATCTCCTCCAGAAAACACTTTATGGTAGAGAATTAGGTTAGGGAAAACGGGATAGTGCAAACAGTGATACAATTAAGTTTAAATTTTTAATACATATAATTATAATATATATAACATATATATATAAACATACAAAGGAACATACAGACAGTAAACATATTTAAAAATCGAAATCGAAAGAATTTTATTTATCTAATATGATATATCATATTAGATAAATAAAATTCTTTCGATTTCGATTTTTAAATATGTTTACTGTCTGTGACTGTCTTATATCTCTCGGCAATTCATTCCACAGATTTACCACTTTTACAGTAAATGAGTTACCATACGCCATCGAACGACTGGCAGGAACGTGCAACCTGTTATCATCTTTAGCCCGTAAAAAGGGTCATGTCGGCCTATCACAGGCACTTATGAAGCGTTCATACATATATGTTTAAATAATGCTAAGGGGATGGTGATAGCTTCGTACGCCAACTTAAACCTAAAGCTACGAGGGTTCCAAACGCGCCCTGGTCTAAGAATAGCCCACAACAAACGTAGCCGGGTAATTTTTTTTGTTATCACCATCTCACAGTGAAATTATATTAAGCTATGAAGTCACACCCAAGCTTTTTTATCGTTTAAGTAATAGCTTAACATTATAATAGGATTTTTCTGTAAGCTTACGTTTCATATAAACTAAAACCGATTCGCGACTTTACCTCCGTGCGCGAAGCGTTTTTGCGTTACCCATATACCTAAAGCCGCGTTAAAACCGATTGGAGGTTAAGTTTTCAACCTAGAGGTTGGGAGGGAGTTACATTAAGAGGCAGTTTATGGTTTTTTGTATACATGAAAGAAGCATCCTTGACTTTATTCATTAATTTTTCATTAATTTTTTTTTGTTACCCCCTTTTTTTGTTCTAAACGTGTACGTGTATATCTAAATCACAGAGTCAATTGCTCTGGTAGCTTTCCTAACTACCGTCAAGATTAATTGGCTGTGGTAAAGTCGCGCAACGCGCTATGCAGCGAGCTATGTTGAGAGTCTCTCTTCGGGACAAAATTCGCAACGGGGAAATCCGTAGGAGAACCAAGGTCGCCGACATAGCTCAAAGGATTAGCAAGTTGAAGTGGCAGGGGGCGGGTCATGTCTGTCGTAGGACCGATGGCTTTCGGGGCAGACGTGTTCTGGAGTGGAGACCGTGAATCGGTAAGTGAGGGACCTCCAGCCCGCTGGACAGATGACTTTAAAAGCTGGCTGGAAGTGGCTGGATGAGAAAGGCGGATGACCTTGTGAAGGCCTATGTTCAGCAGTGGACGCTGGGCTTTTGATGATGACGATGATGATGATGATAAGATAATAGTGGTGATTATTATATCCTTCTAACTGTCAAGTTAAATAAATAAATAAATATACCACGACGATACACACATCGCCATCTAGCGCCAAAGTAAGCGTAGCTTGTGTTATGGGTACTAAGATGACTGATGAATATTTTTATGTATGACTAGCGTACCCAGCCCGCTTCGCCGGGCTAGATTTTGCTTTATTTTATTTAAACAATATACTTACATCATTTAATTTTTAATTTAAGTCTCATAATATATTAAATCATTTATTTGTCTCCGTATTCATTATCTTCTATGGTGTACATGGGTGCAGATAATGATCTTCACCCATGTACACCCAACAATAGAATATCATCATAGTAAATAAAAGCTGTATTTGACGGTTTGACAGTTCAAAAATAGGAGTGCTCCGATCGTCACCAAACTTTACAGGATTACTCGCCAGGTCAATCCGGAAATTCCCTGAAAGTTTCATTGAAATCGGTCCAGCCGTTTCGGAGCCTATACGGAACACACTTTCTCTGTTATATATATAGATATATAGATAGATATACATAAATACTTATAATGTACAGATAAACACCCAGACACTGAAAAACATTCATTTTCATCACACAAACATTTTCCAGTTGTGGGAATAGAACCAGAAAGCAGGGTCGCTGCCCACTGCGCCAGTCGGCCGTCCAGTTTTCTCAGTAACCACTAGAAGTTGCACATACAAGGCTTATCTGTTTTCCATACAGTCACATATATGTATATCTTTTGGCGGCACGTTTGATGCTATGTACAAATAGTTAATACAGTTTTACAAGCGGAAACCGTGAGCCTCCCTGCATTCCTAGATAAACTTGTTTGAAAAAAAAATGACACATTTTTACTAAGAATTCGATTAATGGAATTGTGTCATAGTTTTAAACAGAAAGTTATTGAATTTTTTTTTGGAAAAATGTAAAACATGCAACCAATTTTATTAAAACTACATACCATTTTATTTGTACCTATGCAAAAAAATGCACTAATAAGTACTTATACTGATTGATTATGAAGACTACTGAATTTAACTCTGAAACGCTATGGTTGGTATCGTATACAGATCAGATTTTTTTTGAAGTAATACTTCTTTAGGCGACACTAGGGAGTATTCGTATATTTAGAAAATAGCACCTGTTACAGTTTTAAAAACATACAGCAGAAAAAATTCAATTCAAATTCAAATTCAATTCAAATTCATTCATTGCATATTACAGGTCAGGTTGGATAGAATTATACGTATGAAGGCCCAATGTATATTGCCTCTTTGGGCGTGCAACAATTACAGTGTAGGTTTTATATTTTACAGACTAAAGTTAATTATTTAGAACTAGTACATTAAATGTCATATTTAAACTAATTATAAAATTCATTAATATTATAAAATGTATTGTTAACTAAAACTTTAAAAGACTCTTTTTTAAAATTAATTAAATTATTTTCCCTTACGATCTTTGGTAACTTATTATATACTAGTCAATACTTGACAGCGCCGCCTGGTGGGGAGTTACATCAATGGACATAGCATGTTCGTTTTCTCCGTGGAAAAATACATGGTCATACCAATTTTTATGACAATCGGTTGAACGGGGCGGAAGTCGATACTTGACAGCGCCGCCTGGTGGGGAGTTACATCAATGGGCATAGCATATAAACCTTCTCCGTGAAAAAATACATAAGCATACCAATTTTCATAATGATCGGTCAAATAGTTTCTGAGTTTATCGATGACATATATACAAACATCCTCTTTTATATATATAGATTTGTATAGCCATCACACAGACACTTTTGTTAAAGAACGCGGTTTTGTGAGGGGGTAACCTAAACTTATCCCTACAGCGTTCTCGTTTATGCCGCTCAAATAAATTCTCATTGTTTCTTAGAAATAATATGTATATTCTACCGACATAGCATTAAAAAAAATCTACGAAGTTAGTTGACGACCTCCGTGGCGCAACGGTGAGCGCTGTGAATTTAAGTAGGAGGTCTCGGGTTTGATTCCCCGGGCGTCTAACAAAGCCAACAAGAGGGGCATGCCGTGGTGGTTTTCGGTTTGGGTATACCTCTTTCCTGCCTAAAGGTCGGAGGTAACAATAAAGCTTTTCCACCACGCCAAAAAAAAAAAAAAAGGAGGTCCCGGATTCTGAATTTTGTTTAGTCTGGGCTGGTGGGTGGCTTAGGGCGTGGCTAGTTACCATCCTACCGACAAAGACGTGCCGCTAAGCGATTTAGTGTTCCGGTGCTATGTCGCTTACAAACCGATTTGGGATATGTCTAACATACTCCCTTACAGGTTAGCACGCTAACATCTTAGACTGCATCATCACTTACCACAAGGTGAGATTGCAGTCAAGGGCTAACTTGTATTGCAATGAAAAAAAAAAAAATTAAAAGTAAATGGATGTTGCTGTTGCATAAAACCGTCCAAATCAAGTTTTAGTCTTTCAATGAATTAATTTACATGTATTGCTGTTGATTCGCTCGATCCGTGTATTGGTATGCAGTGTTTTGCTATTACACTGTTTACTGAGAGCGTTTCTCGAGTGTCGACAGACGAAATCGACCTTCGATTGACTGCGTACGAATCTGTTACTAAGCGTTCGTGCACTACATACAAGCACAAAAGCACTGCTCACCCTAAAATTTTTGCATAACTCACAAAGGGAAAGGATACGTACAACGGACGGTTCCGGCCGACCAAGTGCGGAGACAAGAAAGAAGGAGAAGAAGAAGAAAGGGAAAGGATGTTTCCATCTTATGCATACCCAGCTCAAAAATCCTGTGCACGCCACTGCTTACATGGGTGTAAGCAGTGGTGCTCAAACTACCTTTTGCTCGATATTTCAAAAAACTCTCGGAAACTTACTTCGAGAAGTCTTCTTTTCACTCACGCAACCTTAGCGCCACTCTCAACAAGGAGAGGCCTAGACATATCCTTCACGACCCTGTTAATCAGAGTACTGCTGACAATGCTCCCTATCAGGACACACAATCAACCTTTTCACAGCGTCTTCGCCGGCGAAGACGAGGTCCCCGACTTCTGACGTCACCGGGACGTGGGTTCAAACTGTGGCCTGTTTGGTACATACGAAATTGTTTGACCCGCATAATTGCGTATGCACCAAATCGGTTATTACCGGTTTTAATATTTAAAGAAAGACCAAAAAATTAATTGCAGCGCCACCTACCGGGTCTAGTTTTACTTCAAAACTATACGCGGCTGGGCGGCTCGCGGTATTTTTCTTGCTTTCAGCATTTCTATACCCGTCGTAACCGACATCCCAACCCTCTCATGGTTGCGGCTTCTTTTCACTCACCCAACCTTAGCGCCACTCTAAACAAGGGGAGGCCTAGACATATCCTTCACGACCCTGACGATCAGATTACTACTGACAATGCTTCCTATCAGGACACACAATCAACCTCTGCGCAGCGTCTTCGCCGGCGAAGACTAGGTCCCGGACTTCTGACGTCATCCGGACGTGGGATCACACCACGGCCTTGGATGCGTGCGAACTCAGCACCGTCCCTGTTACTCCAATCTGTACTATGGTTTTACACGAACTACTATGGTTTTACTATGGTTTCATAAAAACTACGGTGGCTTTTAAAAATAGTGTTTGTAAAGTAAGCCTTATGATACGTCGCTCGATATTCACCACTGCACCGTAGAGATCCAGAATTGTCAGATCCAGAATTGTCTGTAAACAATGATATTGCAAAATATTACATTTTTCAATTATTTTATTGATTGATAAAAACGTGCTATTGATTTTGAATGACTTTATGCAATATCTTTTAAATTAAATTCCTCAAGCGACTGTCGAAAAACCGGCCAAGTGCGAGATCGACTTTGCAGACTAAGGGTTTCGTACCAAGTTCGTTACTATCTATATATACCTATACTTATAATAAAACTGTAACTGTAAGATTTTTGTACATTTAATATATTTTGGAAATTTTGACCGCGGGTATGCTTTATAATCGATACTGAGTCCACAACAGATTTTTATTTCATTTTTGTCTGCCTGTCTGTCCGGGCATCACGTGAAAACTACTGATTTAAATAAAATTTGACATAGTGGTAGCTGATATTACGGGTCAACATATAGGATACTTTTTATCTATGAAATGGAAAGAAATTTATTGTTATTCTTCTTGTATTTATGTTTTCAATTTATATTATAAATTGTGTGCAATAAAGAATTTATCTATCTATCTATCAAATTTTTTATCAATTTTACTTCATAGCTCCGTTAAATTTGAACCGATTTTAATAATTCTTTTCTTATTTAAAAGTGCAAACTATCGTCATATTTTAATGAAGATCTGATAAATATTGTCGGGGATAAAGGACATAACTCTTCACAGATAACAGCAAGTCGCAAGGCATATGGGACAACAATCGAATGCATGCGTTTGGAAATAAAACTGGACCAAGAACTAACAAGGACCATAATTGCAGTGCCAGACTGCAATTACGTTCTTGGTTTTTTTAAGATATTCAAACCGATAATAACCGATTTGATGCAGACGACGTTGCGCGGGTCAGCTAGTTATATATAATTCCAGTGTCACTATGTCTGTCCTTGACAATTAACTTCGTAACCGCTGAACCGATATCAACTTTTTTTTATTTTAAACTAGCTGATCTGCACAACTTCATCTACACCAAATTATTACCGGTTTTACTTAAAAAAAAACAATAATCTAATTCAGAGCCTTTGAAGTGAGTACCATAGAGTATAGACTATAAAAAAACCCTCCAAAAATGTATTCTATTTGCACGAGGGGAGTTCTCAGGGTTGAAGCTGCCTTCGTTTCGGGCGCCCCTAAAACCCTCGCTACACCCAGGATTCTAGGTGCAAAACCCTCGCTACACTCAGGATTCTAGATGCAAATCCCTCGCTACACTCAGGATTCTAGAAGAAGAAGAAGAAGAAGAAACACTTTATTGCACGTAAAACATACAGGAAAAGAAACAGTAAGGAGTATACAGTACACAATGTAGACATGCAAAGGCGGCCTTATTGCTGCAAGCAATCTCTTACAGGCAACCTTTGTAGATAGAACTTACAGCAAGAGAACCTTTGTAGATACATAAATACTAAAATGTAAAGATATAAATACATATATAATTTAAATAAATATACGTAATATATAAAATATACCTACATGATATATAAATAGAAAATATACATAATATATATAATAGATTCTAGATGCAAAACCCTCGCTACACTCAGGATTCTAGGTGCAAAACCCTCGCTACACTCAGGATTCTAGATGCAAAACCCTCGCTACACCCAGGTTTCTAGGTGCAAATCCCTCGCTACACTCAGGATTCTAGATGCAAAACCCTCGCTACACTCAGGATTCTAGGTGCAAAACCCTCGCTACACTCAGGATTCTAGGTGCAAAACCCTCGCTACACTCAGGATTCTAGATGCAAAACCCTCGCTACACTCAGGATTCTAGGTGCAAAACCCTCGCTACACTCAGGATTCTAGATGCAAAACCCTCGCTACACTCAGGATTCTAGGTGCAAAACCCTCGCTACACTCAGGATTCTAGATGCAAAACCCTCGCTACACTCAGGATTCTAGATGCAAAACCCTCGCTACACCCAGGATTCTAGATGCAAAACCCTCGCTACGCTCGGGAATACCCAAATGTTGATCAGTCTACTATTTTGATACGATTTAACGTTAATTTCCCGTTGTCGACTAAAAAAAAACGTACGCGTGCTCGATAAGTGAATAAGATTTAGATAGACGGATAGAAACGTGATAAAAAGTATTGGTACAGTGTTTTGTAATTAATTTCCTCACAGTTCAGCAGAAATGACACTCTATTGTCTGTCGACTGAGCAATACATAACTGAATCTACCTTGCGTATTGCTTTCCGATACAGTCGGCTAGCCACTCTTGTAATAGGCTTATTGCACTACGAGTTAAACGAGAAGGTGTAACATTTTATTTGTGGTAATAGAACTCGCGGGCATAGAGGATACCCTCTACAGGTATTTCAGCTTTCGTGAAAGCTGAAAAGGAAAATGTATCTAAATACTTGGATCTTGCTCACGAGATTACCGCCATGTGGAATGTCGAGTCGATAGTTATTGTTCCGATCGTCGTTTCAATCAATGGTCTTCTCGCGAAAAGCTTCGACCAACATCTTAAGAAGCTTTCGCTTGGTTGTTGGATCAAGGGTCGGATACAGAAGGCAGTAGTCCTTGAAACGGCGCGTATTGTGAGGAGGTTCCTCACTCTGGAGCCCTGACCGCCGGTTGCTTGGGCATTCAAAATCCCCGCTAGCGGAGGGTGTTTTTTTTTTCTTATAAATTTTTAATTGTGTTTTTAGTTTTTGTAAGCATTGTTAGGAATTTAAAAAAAAATGAAAATCAATAAATGATAGAAAAATAATAAATAGAATATATAGAATAATTCTTCTGCCGCCAAGCATTCGAATTCATAATAAAAATGTTTTATTCATATATACCTTATCACAGGCACTTATGAAGCGTTCATACATTTAACATGTTACACTAATGTTAGTGATGGTGATAACTGCATTCGTTACCTTAAAACTAAAGCTAGGAGGGTTCCGAACGCGCTCTGGTCTAAGAAGTACCCACAACAAACTTAGCCAGGTTTTTTTTGTTATCACCATCTCACAGTCTCAGAGTTAATGTTTAGCTGTGAAATATTGCTGTGTCCAGTCTGAGGGGCGCACAGCTCGGAGAAGCCATGGACGTTGGGGTCCCAAGGTGTTGGAATGGCGTTCACCAGTAAACGCAGCGTTGGTCGGCCCCCAACGAGGCGGACATCAAACGTGTCGCTGTGGGCCGCTCGTTTCCAACGGATCGTGGATTCTGGAACTGCTGGACAAAAGACATATGTCCAGCAGTGGACATCAATCGGTCTAAGTGATGACGATGAAGAGTCTAGACACATACGCCTCTATCCATCCAGATTTATGTCTTGCGTGAAAAATAATCCACCGTAATCGAATCCGAGACCTCCCGCTACCGCTGCGCCACAGGTCAAGAATGGCCTGTGAGTAATGCGATTGCAAAACATTACATTTTCAATTAACTTATTGAACGATAAAAACGTATCATATTAATTAAAACGCCTTTATGCAATCTGAGACTACTGGCGCCGGATTTTTTTTTTATTCCACTACAAGTTAGCAATGCAATCTCACCTGGTGATAAGTGGTGATGCAGTCTAAGATGGTAGCGGGCTAACCTGTATGGCAGTTATATATTGAATACATACCCCTAATCGGTTTCTACACGTCATCACTTTGTCGCTTAGCGGCATGTCTTTGTCGGTAGGGTGGTAACTAGCCGCGGCCAATGCCTCCCACCGGACAAAACTTTCTTAAATTGAAGTTTATTAAAAGTTTAAAATTCATTCAAAATTCAAAATTCAAAATTCATTTATTTCAAGTAGGCCTAATACAAGCACTTTTGAAACGTCAAGTCTGTCCGTGTGTAGTGACTCTACCACCGGTTCGGAAGGCAGATTCTACCGAGAAGAAGCCGGCAAGAAACTCAGCAGTTGCTCTTTTCCAACATCAAAAATTTACATTTTATATTTTAACATTCATTTTTCTATCTTGTGAGAGATGAAAGCGGAGCCGGATGCTTCCAAGCAACCTTGTCATTAAGAAACTCATCAATTGTATAATAACCTCGCTGTAATAAAGTTGCAACTACTGATTAGGAAATCTTTCCTATACAAAAATTCATCGGTTATTACTGTAACCCACCGAGTCGCGTCGTCCGCCTGCTCTATTTCTTCGTTACCCAGCTACTCGTGATGGTCAAATGACATAGGAATATACTATTATTAAATGTATGAAGTTCTTCTTAGTGCGGCGTCAAAAAAGATATTTCTGACCATACCCATAGTAAAAACTAATATACTTAATTTATTTGTGAAAACTGAGGCTATCATACGAAAAAAATGTATTCTGACATCGTTCTGACCAATAGACTTCCATCCCCTGTTTTATCCCTATGGCGTTAGAATTTTTATGAATTCTAAAAATAAATACCTAAATACCAATTTTAATCGTTATGACTTCCCATCCCCTATTTAAACAGTAGCGTGCACAGGGTTTTTGACCAGGGTATGCATGAAGAAGGAAAATGGCATAAAATTATAAAATCCTTCCCCTTCACGAGTAATACAAAAGTTTTAGGGTATGCAGTGCTTTTGTGCATGTATGAAGTGCAAGCCACTGTATTTAACCCTCTTGGAGGTGAAAATTTGATAAAATTATATAGACTATCATCATCACATAATGACCCACTACAACGCACGGGTCTCCTCACACAATGAGAAGGGGTTAAGGCCGTAGTCCAACCACGTACCCACCACTGGCCCAGTGCGTATTGGTGGGCTCCACACACCTTTGAAAACATTATTTAGAACTCTCAGACATGCAGATTACCTCGCGATGTTTTCCTTCACCGCTGAAGCAAGTGATATTTTGATTACATAAAACGCACCTAACTTAGAGAAGTTAAAGGTTCTTGCTGGGATTCGAACTCGGTCCCCCGGAAAGTCAAGTCGAGCTCCTTACCAATGCGCTATCACCGCATAAGGATCCGCAGGGTGATTAAGTATCTCGCGACAGTAATGCGACAGGCGTAAATCTTGCAATCACTGCTGTCAAACGTTACTTTTCCATACAATAAATAAACAAAAGTGACGTTTGACAGCAGTGATTGCAAGATTTACGCCTGTCGCATTGCTGTCGCGTGATACGTAATCACCCTTCCGTTCTTGTCCGTGATCTTCTAGTGGTTTAGGACCCTACGTTGTGATAAAGCATGTAGCCTTCTCCAAGAATTGGCCTATGAAATGAAAAATCCGACTCATAGTTATAGAGATTAGCGCGTTCAAACAAACAAAACAAATTCTTTAGCTCCATTATTAGTATTGATATATGGAAGTATTGAATGTGGTGATTTTTTCAAAGCACTCTACAGGTATGTGCTAATAACATATCCGTTTAAGGCGAGCGCACATTAGAAAGTTCGTTTGCGCTGCGTGATAACTAAATTGGACTAGGAATTTACAGTGTCAATATTTCTAAATGTAGGATTACTTTAGGATTAGAAGCTGCAATAATTGAAATTAACATGTAAGATAATAAATATAAATAAATATATACTACGACAATACACACATCGCCATCTAGCCCCAAAGTAAGCGTTGCTTGAGTTATGGGTACTAAGATTGTTGAAGACGTTGAAGGCCCTGACGGATGAGGCAGTTGCCGGCATTCCCGCCGTCTCCTTGGACGTCAAGAATGCCTTCAACAGCCTCCCCTATGAGACTCTTCTTGAGGCGCTCCGGTACCATGAAGTGCCTCCATATCTCAGGAAGCTGTTGGAGTCGTACCAACAGGATAGGTGGGTATCTTGGGCAACGAGCACGGCGGAAGGTGCTCAACGGGGTCCCGCACGGGTCGGTTCTGGGGCCGGTGTTGTGGAACATAGGTTTCGACCGGCTCCTGCGGGCCCCTATGCTGCCTGGGACGAAGGTGTTATTCTATGCGGATGATACCCACGGTTTTGGTTCTCAAAACCGAGGCCTTTTTCATGTCCCATGCAGAGGTCCTCCACGAGGTGCCCACATGACCGTCCAGGGTGTTCAGGTGGAAATAAAGGCCCAGATGAAGTATCTGGGCGGCCTCACTCTGGACGGCCGGTGGAGTTTCAGAAGGCACTTTGAGCTGCTTGCACCCAGACTCGTTCTGGGAAGCCGCTCTGGGAAGGCTCTTGCCTAACGTCGGGGGGCCGGACTCAGCCTGCAGACGTCTGTATTCGGGTATAGTCGGGAGTATGGCGCTGTGCGGGGCTCCAATATGGGTGCACGCACTGTCTTCGCAGAACATTACAGTTCTGCGAACACCACAACGCGTAATTTCGGTGCGTGCGATCCGGTGTCTTTGACGGCATCCATACTTCTCGCTGGTGACCCGCCGTGGGACCTACAGGCTGAGGTGGTCGCACAGGTGCATCGCTACCGGTCAAGGATTAAGGATATGAGGACTCGAGGGGAAAGGACAGGACTTGAGGAGTTTGGGAGACTCCGTACCGTCGGGAGGGAGGTCCCGGTCTAAAGATGGAAAGAAGACCTTGAGTCTCCAAATGCGGGCATCTGGACGGTGGGAACATCCGGCCCCACTTAGAGCGGTGGCTGAAGCGGCGCAATGGCGCGCTGCCATATCGTCTCGCGCAGCTGCTCACCGGACACGGCTGTTTCGGTAAATACTTGCACGGGATAGCGAGGAGGGAGGCCTCGCCGATCTGCCACGAGTTTGGTGCGCCTGAAGACGCGGCGCTCCACACTCTGGCATTATGCGCGTCATGGGCGCCGTTGGCGATTTCCACAACTGGAAAATACTTGTGTGAGGAACATGAATGTTTTTCAGTGTCTGGATGTTTATATGTATATTATAAGTATTCATTAAAATATTAATCAGTCATCTTAGTACCCATAACACGCTTACTTTGGGGCTAGATGGCGTTGTGTGTGTTGTTGTAGTATATCTATTTATTTTATTTATATCTACAAGTTTTCATCTGAATTCAACGTCAGATTCGTTATGAAAAAAATTCTAAGTCATTATGCTTAATTACACACAAATTATATCGTAATTTGTTAACTTTATTTTAATTGTTATGGAAAAGTAATACTACTCTTAAAAGAAGGCTTCAGCGATATATTGATACCACTTTGTTTCTTACCGAAAATAAATATTTTTATTTTTTATTTTATTTATTACAGCAATCCGAAATTCGAGGTAGGGGACAATTTTCCTAATTTGGTTCTGTAACGCCTGTGATGTAACGAAATACAAGGGTATTGTGTAGCTAAATCTATTGAAGTTCGTTTATAGATCTTCTAATTCCTCATTTCTGTAAATACAATTTAGTGAAAACTGAGTGTTAACGCAAATGCACATTCCATTAATATATTATAAGACTTGTAGCATATTATGATGTCATCGGAATGGTCGAAACAATGCAATATTACTTAGAGTTAATTCGAAACTGCAATGGTTTAATATGGTGTTTAACTTCAAGTGACTTGCTAATGGCTTAGTGCAGGGCTTCCCAACCTGGGGTGGAAAGTACCTACAGTGGTCAGTGGCGTGCACTTCATATATGCACAAAAGCACTGCCTGTTCAAGACAGTATTGCGCACCTGGATTTAAATCTAGTAGACCGATATGCGCGGATAGCTGTATAACTTCGGCTGCTACGTACAACGGAAGGTTCTGGCCTACCAAGTACGGAGACAAGCCCAAAGAAAGAAGAAGAACAGAGTGAAGAAGAAGAGTGAACTTTGTTAAACAAAATTTAATTGACTTGTACCTTTGTTGTTTTTGTCTCTTTTATTTATTTTTTTCTTGTGTGCAATAAAGTATTTTTGATTGAAGAACTTCAGCCGCTACCAATATGCGGGGTTCGGGGGGAAACAACGCGCCGAGCGGCTACTTACGAATGTTACGGACATTGCGCGTCTTACCTTCATACGCATTGCAATCACTTTATTAGATTTTTCGGATAACCTTTGTGAACTGTGTTACTTAGTATTTCTACAATAAACGAATCTATGAGTACAGTGCTACTATTATTTGGACAGCCAGAGCTCCCTCGAAACCTAAATAGGGTACCACTGCCTACCCTATGGCTCCACCGCTGCCTACCCTATAATTGATATATATTATCTCTTATAGTAGGAGGATTTTTGCCATTTTATGTAATTTTCCTGCTGTATTAATACCGTGGTAAGAAACTCCGTGCACGCCACTGACAGTGGTGAACCGCGACGCGCTCCTTACTTCGGTTACAGTAATTTTATAAAGTGGGTAACTAATTGAACTTTTTATAACTATAATTCAAATTCAAATTCAAAATTCATTTATTTCAAGTAGGCCTAATATAAGCACTTTGGAAACGTCAAGTCTGTCTGTTTGTAGTGACTCTACCACCGGTTCGGAAGGCAGATTCTATCGAGAAGAAGCCGGCAAGAAGCTCAGCAGTTGCCCTTTTCCAACATCAACATTTTACATTTTAACATTCATTTTTCTATATTGTGAGAGATGAATGCGGAGCCGGATGCTTCCAGGCAACCTTGTCATTAATAATAATTCACGTTGGCCAGATATTTTATTAAATTTTTTAGATTTTTTTTTACAAATACGCTTATAATTATTATTTAGTTAATGAACAGTTTTCAGGAAACGATTTAAATTATATTTGATTAACAACCAATGTTCATGACATTGAGTTGGTGGGTATTTCGATATAAATATGACTGCATTATCGATACACTCCAGTCCTACATGGACTCGAACTAAGACACCATTAGGTATCTTTACCTAACGGTGTCTTAGTCGTTATGAGTATGGAAAAAAAATTTTTTTTTTCATTATTACTGTATTTTAATTATTCTGTTGTATAATAGTGTAGATGGGTCATATGTACCAAATAAGAATATTATTATCATTCTTATTTAAAAGCACTTTTGAATAGGCAAGTCAATCTGTTTGCACTGACTCTACCACCAGTTTGGGAGGCAGATTCTACCAAAAAGAGCCGGCAAGAAACTCAGCAAATTACTCTTTTTCAACATCATTTTGCAGTTTCACCAAGTACTTTCGACGGCCGACTGGCGCAGTGGGCAGCGACCCTGCTTTCTGAGTCCTAGGCCGTGGGTTCGATTCCCACAATTGGAAAATGTTTGTGTGATGAACATGATTGTTTTTCAGTACTGGGTATTTATCTGTATATTATAAGTATTTATATGTATTATATTCATAAAAAATATTCAACAGCTATCTTAGTACCCATAACACAAGCTACGCTTACTTTGGGGCTAGATGGTGATGTGTGTATTGTCGTAGTATATTTACTTATTTATTTATTTATTTATTTACTTATCTATTTTAACTAGCTAGGTTGGGGAACGGACGCCGTGACAAATTTCTTAACTTGTTAATGCGCTGCTGGCTTAAAAAGGTTGGGAACCCCTGGCTTAGTGGATAAAATCATGTAACTAAGATGTACCAGGTTTAGCCGTTCGCCATGCAGCATTAAGCACCTATTCACATTAAAATATAGTCAATAACCTACTAATATTATAAACGTGCTAACTATTGGCGTTATTAGAAGGTTCAGAGTCACTCAGTGGGCGATGGAGAGTGCTATGCTGCGAGTATCTCTACGTGATCAAATCAGAAATGAGGAGATCCGTAGGAGAACTAGAGCTACCGACGTGAACTGGCAATTGGCAGGCCACACATTTCGCTAAACCGATGGACGTTGGGGCACGAATGTGCGTTTGTCAGTACCTAACGAGGTAAACAGACGACGTCAAGGGAATCGCTGGGAGCCGCTGCACTGGAAGTAAGCGGGCGGATCGTGGATTTTGAAACTCCCTACATTAGACCTATGTCCAGCTGTGGGCGACAATCGGTTTAAGTGATGATTATATACTTGAAATTTTATATATATATACTATAATATTTATATACGCAAAATGCAGGAGAACCTGTGTGATGTAATTTATAATTTCTTCAATCCTTATACTCCACGCCAAACAGATCTTCGGCAATGTACCCTCTACGCACGTTACGCTCCGAACCCGGAGCATCCTCAGGAGATGTTGACTTTACAATGAATAATTTTTACATTAAATAACTGTTACAGAGTACAATAAAACAGATCCATTCCCACCGATATGACGTTATGGATGTTAAACACGCGCGTCAGCGGTGCGCGCCTTTTTACACGCTTTATATTAGCTTCACTTGTATGTATGTTTGTAACCGACTTCTTTGGGCGCGATTTTGACACACTTTAAACGGTCAGATTTCTTTCAAACTTTGTAGACATATCGAGGACCGATGACAATACACTAATCTGAAAAGATTATTCCAATTTTCACTATAAAAAATAAGATTTTTTACTAATTACTACAGTGCCATCTAGACCCAAATGTAAAAAACCTATGGCGTTTGCGTACCTAACAAATTCCACAGAAAACATTAAGCTACTAGATGGTAGAGGGCGTTAGCTGTTACTATTTAATGGCCTGTTTTAAATCATAATTAGAACTTGCATTTCGAGAGACGGGCACACTGAATAAAAAAAAAAAACATTTTATCTATATTTTATCTCTTTAATGGTGGATGGGTTACCGATTAATTTTGCTTTAATAAAAATAATAGATCAAGAAAAACTAAAAAAAAAACGCTTTGAAAAACTAAAAAAATTATTAATAAACTAAAAGAAATAAATTAGTTTAGTTTTTTATACCAAGCGTGTTTTTTAGTTTGTTTGAACTATTTAATTATTAAGTTAAGCACAACGTAGTGTGCGCACGCCTTTACTATCGAAATACCGTATAGAACACGATCAACTTGATCCAATAGTAAAATTGCGAATAACCTTAAATACATGCCATTGCGTGAATCGGATTAAAATGGAGGGTTCCGCAGGTACAAGATACAGGTCTTACGTTTCTAACCTACTGTTGTGGGTTAGAAGCGTAAGGCAACGGTACATACCCCTATTTCACGAAACACTATGAAATTCAAATTCAAAATTTATCTGTCTAGTTTATAAGCACTTATGAAACGTCAAGTCAGACAGTATTTACTGACTTCGGAACGTAGATTCCACTGAGAAGAGCCGGCAAGAAACTCAGCAGACTGCTCTGTGTGACTCTGAAATGATGTTTTTCAACATCATTTCACAGTTTATAACTGTCGACGTCGATTCTGAGTCGAAGGCCGTGAATTCGATTCCTAAAAAATGTTTGTGTGATCAACACGAATGTTTTTCAGTGTCTGGGTGTTTATCTGTATTTTATACGTATTTATGTATATTATTGATAAAATTATTCATCAGTCATCTTAATACCCATAACACAAGCTACGCTTACTTTGGGACTAGATGGCGATGTGTGTATTGTCGTTGTATATTTATTTATTTATTTATAGTTTTTACTGAAAGTAACTAAATTAAATTTAAGTGACTCCTGTCATTGAATATGGTACGCGTTGCTTAGCGTAGGTATTACGATCGGTGGACTCTACACGGCTTTGAGAACATTATGAATGACTCTGTTTTCCTTCACCTTTGAAGCAAGTGTTATTTTAATTACTTAAAAGGCACATAATTTAGAAAAGTTAGAAGTGCGTGCTGGGATTAGATTTCGAGCTTCTACCCAATGCGCTATCACCGCTACACATAAGCATTGCCTAACCTTATTTATTTTTATATTACTCGCATAGGTGAAGATTTATTTTAATTTCATAACACGTACCGGATTACGTATGTCGCGACAGCAATGCGACAGGCGTAAATCTTGCAATCATTGCTGTTAAACGTCACTTTTGTTTATTGTATAGAAAAGTGATTGCAAGATTTACTCCTGTCGCATTGCTGTCGCGATATACGTAATCCGGTACGTGTTATGAAATTAAAAAAAAATCTTGCCGCTTTATGCTAACCCATTGTTAAACCACTGTTAAACCGATGAATTCATTGCTCCTAATTCGCGGTAGAATCTACTGAAATCGAAAGCGGTTATGTCACGATCCTAAGGAACCCTGATATCGCAGGCGCCCGTGACCAAGTGTCGATTTGAACACATCAAAGGTCTCTGTCTTTACCTTGCTAATAGTGTGCGCTGTTTGTATATCATATTATATGTTATACTAGCTTCTGCCCGCGGCTTCGTCTGCGTTTGATTTTGTTTTTTGATGTGGCATTAAATTTAGTTGTAGATCCTTAAATGAAGGATTTGCTGCTGTCCGCTGAGGTGTTCTGTCAACTGTCAACCACAGTTTGGGCGAAATTAAACACATATTATAACCTCTAAAGTACAAAAATAATTATTTAAATCGGTTATAATTTGTCGGAGTTATGGTGTTAAATCGTCAAACACTCATCCTCTCTCCAAAAGGGACCGAGCTTAAAGTCGGGATAAAAAGTATCCTATATTACTTCTAACACTTCCAAGAATATGTGTACAAAGTTTCATGAGGATTGTTTAAGTAGTTTTTGCGTGAAAGCGTAACAAACAAACTTACATTGACATTTATAATATTAGTAGGGATACTAGCTCTTGCCCGCAGCTTCGCTCACGTTAAGTTCAATTTTTGATTTGGTAAATTTTTAACTACAAAGGTTAAGAAAAAGTCCGGCTGCTAATAGAAAAATAAGAAAGAATACAAAATTGCTTAAAAAAATCAGAAACCTTCATGTTGGAATTTTTTAAATTTGTGCAACACGTATTTCTTTATTTTTAATCGAAAACCTAAAATCAAAGTTTCATGGACGTAACTTGATAAATAAATTGATAAATTAATGATTTTATACAAACTTTCATCCCCTATTTAACCCTCTTAGGGATGGAGTTTTCAAAAATCCTGTATTAGCGGATGCATACGTTGTAATAACCATCTTTGTGCAAAATTTCAGCCCGATCCGTCATCTGTGTAGAGCTGTGCGTTGATACGAGTAGATCAAGCTTTTAATCATACATTTAATCCTTTATAATATAATAGGATTTTTCTGTAAGCTTACGTTTTATATAAACTTTGAACTTATTGAGAGATATCTCAACGATTTCATCGGGTAATCTATATATGTTTATAAAAGAGAAAGTGTGCGGGTATGTTCCGTATAGGCTCCGAAACGGCAGCACCGATTTCAATGAAACTTTCAGGGAATCTCCGGATTGACCTGGCGAGTAATCCTGTAAAGTTTGCTGACGATCGGAGCACTCCTATTTTTGAACTGTCAAACTGTCAAATACAGCTTTTATTATTATTAATTTACGTATTCCGTATACATAAACATTGAGTCCGTTAATCCGCAGTAGGCCAGCGTGGTGGGCTCCGACCTAAACCCTTCTGAGAGGAGACCCGTGTCCTGTATAAGGCCGGTAACGGTTTGATGATGTCTTTTATTAAAATAAATGTATCTTAGTATACCTCGAGGATTCATATGCTCAAGGCCAACACGCACAAAGCCGGGGCGTGTGATCTAGTATCTTGACGAAAACGTGACTTTAAGGGCGTGACATGTTAGCCTACGGTAAAGGCTGTAAGATATGCCAATTATCTGTGTTGCAGTCCAACTGGGAAATCAGGGCACTATCTTAAATGACCAGTGTATGTATATGTATCATCTTTATCATCATATCCATACCCATAACCGTCCCAGTACAGGGCACGGGTCTCCTCCCACAATGAGATAGGCTTAGGCCATATCGCCCCAGTACACGGCACGGGTCTCCTCCCACAATGAGATAGGCTTAGGCCATATCGCCCCAGTACAGGGCACGGGTCTCCTCCCACAATGAGATAGGCTTAGGCCATATCGCCCCAGTACACGGCACGGGTCTCCTCCCACAATTAGATAGGCTAAGGCCATATCGCCCCAGTACAGGGCACGGGTCTCCTCCCACAATGAGAAGGGCTTAGGCCATATCGTCTCTGTACAGGGCACGGGTCTCCACTCTCCTCCCACAATGAGATGGCCATAGTCCACCACGCTGGCCCAGTGCGGATTGATGGACTCCATGTATGTATGTATACGGAATATTCTGTGTTTTTGTTGTAGTAGAGTTTTTTGTGACAGAGCTCGTCCGGGGAAGTACCATCGCCATATTTATTTCTGCCGCTAAGCAGCATTGATGCAATTATGTGTTCAACACATGAGACAATATTAGTGACAATATCGAGATAAATGTCAATAATATTGACCTTGATTGATTGTGTGCTTGTTACCTAACGCTAAGGTTTTTTTTATAAATTGTTATGTGTGGCATAGTTTATTAATAAAGATATATATAATCTCTTTCTCTTTTCGCTCTACCTCCAATGTGAAACTTGTGTTCAAAGTCAAAGTCAAAAATATCTTTACCTCAAGTAGGCCCATAGATGGCACTTATGATGCGTTAATTACATGAAAAATGTGTATATGGTAGAGAGATGATGACGATAACCATATTCGTAAACTTACCTCAAACTAAAGCTAGGAGGGTTCCAAGCGCTTCCTGGTCTAAGAAGAAGCCATAAGCAAACTGAGCAGGGCGTTCTTTTTTGGTATCATCATCTCACATTGTCATTTAAAATTAATAGAAGAGCAACCGGGTTAAAGCAATTAAAAAAAATCAGACGTTAAACTTATGTCAACACTGGCACATAAGTGAAATGTCTGAAACTATATTCTACCCGCGGCATGAATCAATCGATAGGAAGTAGGTATGTATACTCATTGACTTAACCGTAACACAGTGTTGGGCTGGTTACTACAAGGCAAAAGAGTAAGACGTATTTCCTTTCATAACTAATTAAACAATTACAACATGCTATCGCGAAACAAGTTAAGCTACTAAAAATACTTGGCTAGTGATAACGACTATTTGTTACAGGAAAGTTTTCTCTTAACTGCGAAGTATAGACTTAACTGAGTTAGCAAGGTGGGGGAATCTATTAGGTTGGGGAAAAAGTTCTTCGCATTTTTTAAGAAAATTCAAAACATTTTTGACGTGACAACGTCTTATAATTCGATGGAGCCGGCTGCACGCACGAAGAACATGACGCATGCGGCGTTACCTCGCTCTGAGGCGTTCCATTCAAGGCTTCAAGTGCAAGCGAGCGCGCGGAACGAGCGACAAAGAGGCACAGTCGGCCTCCGCGTTCGACATCTGTCTCTCTCCTACTTGAGTGAGCGATGCGTCCGCGTGGTCAGCTTCTATACAATAATACATATACATGTTTTCGGCAAGGATGAAGTGCAGTGAAAAGTGAATGTGGTGTCAATTGTTTATAGCAACGATAATATCTATCAAACAAATAAAATTAAAATTTTCTTTTGAAAAATGCAACCATTCCATCAGTATTTTCTTACGACGTTGTCACGTTCAACTATCGTCAGTAAGCCGACTTTACAGACAACCAATTTTTTTGTTTTTTAAATAATTTATTTTTGACATGTAGGTATATATTTTAATTGCATTTAATTTTATTTCGTAACTGATGTTAAATTTTATGGGTAAAGCCTGAAATAAATGATTATTATTGTTATTATAATCTATCATTTATTATTTTTCTTTTTTTTTTTTTCTTTTTTTTTTTTAATTATTAACAATGCTTAAGAATAAATTAAAAAACACTATTAAAAATTTATAAAAAAAAAAAACTTCCACCCTCCGCTTGCGGGGCTTTTGAATGCCCAAGCAACCGGTGGTCAGGGCTCCAGAGTGAGAAACCTCCTCACAATACGCGCCGTTTCAAGGACTACTGCCTTCTGTATCCGACCCTTGATCCAACAACCAAGCGAAAGCTTCTTGAGATGTTGGTCGAAGCTTATCGCGAGAAGACCATTGACTGAAACGACTATCGGAACAACAACGGTCGACTCAACATTCCACATGGCGGTAATCTCGTGTATACCTGTCAGTGATAATCGTTCGATCCCAGTAGAGCAATGCACTGCTATTTTCAAGAACTGACGCCGGGTCGTACCTATAGTAAGGCATCTCAAAATCGATAAGGCCAAACCGAAGAGCAAGTTGTTGATGAACTATCCTGGCTACTTGATTATGTCTGTGCAAGTATTCGCCGTTAGCAAGATGAGAACACCCGGAAACTATATGCCTGAGGGACTCCCCAGGACGATGACACGCTCGACATATGTCTAGAGTGCCATCTTTCATAATGTGTTTCCGGTAGTTTCTCGTCTTGATGACTTCGTCCATAATTGCACAGACAAAACCCTCGGTTTCCCCAAATAGGTCACCGAACTGTAACCAGGATACAGATGCGATTTGATCTACATCTGGTCCCGACAGGGCCTTGTAGAATCTGCCATGCAACTCCTTACTCTTCCATACCGCCACACGATCTGAGTTGCTAAGTACTTTTGGCTTGCGCCAGTTCTCTTTGCCAAGGAATAGTGGAGTAAGACCCTTATCTACCGCAACGACATCCTTACATATACATATATATTCATTCTAAGAAAATGATCTCTAAGATTGCACACCTCACGATTATGAAGGTTCTTGGCATTCAAAAGACCACGTCCTCCACACTTGCGTGGGATGTACAACCTCATTACAGAGGAACGTGGGTGATGCATACGGTAAGCCGTCAACAGTTTGCGAACTTTACAGTCCAGGGTGTCCAGTTCAGTTTGAGTTATTATTGTTATTATTATTAGTGGCGAGCCTTGTCCAAGTGGGCTTCAATGTCGTCTCTGCCACCAGTGCAAGACTCGTTCGCTCCACCGGTCATCTTTAGAGCGCGCCACAATTTAGCTTAATTTTCATAATATATTATGGATTTCCGCTAAGTCACGCCTGTCTATCAAATCCTTAGGCTATAGACTGCGTCATCGCTTACCACCAGATGAGATTGCAGTCTAGGTCTAACTTGTAATCTGTGGCGTGCACTGGATTTCCTACCAGGGTATGCATGCAGCAGGAAAATTGCATAAACGACAAAAATCCTCTTCCCACAAGAGTTATGTATAAATTTTAGGGTAAGCAGTGCTTTTGTGCATGTATGAAGTGCACGTCACTGCTTGTAGTGAAATAAAAAATAAAGTACTTTTAAACCCGCTTTCGCACCCTTCAAACTAGACTTGTATAGATGAAGTCGGGGCAACTCAGCCAGTTAACAGCAAAACCTGTACACCACAGCCTAGCACTTAAGGAGAAAGTAGACCAGTAAGATAAACAGTAATTTTCACTATGCAACTATCAATTAGTGATCCTAGGTGTAGCCTTACGTACAAATCTATGCGTCAGTTACTTACCAGTTATTTTGCATAGAGTTCAGCTCACATAAGTGAAGTCGCTGGACTCATTATGTTGATATTTTGATTGCATTGTGTTTTTAACCCCCGACGGAAAAACGATGAGATGTTATTAGTTTGACGTGTCTGTGTGTGTGTGAATAGAAAACATTTTATCCCGGGAACATAAGAGCGGGATTTATAAACACCCAAAATAAAAGCGGACGAAGTCGCGTGCAACAGCTAATTGCCAATAAAGTTTGCATAAATTAAACTATTTGATTAACTAAACCATACTTTTCCATTGTTACAGATGAACGAATCGGGACCCAGATGAGATCCTTGGGGCACTCCCAACATGACATCACAGTTTTATCGGCCGGCGACACAAATAGTAACCAAACACAACAGCCAAACATCCCGACACACATATTAAACCCCATTAATAATAATAAAAACACGCAAAACGATAAAATTAACGAAATGCATACTGTATCCAAAGCCACCGCTAAATCCACTGACGATTTCGACGTAAACGAATACTTCGCGAGACTACAAGGCACTAGATATGTCAGCGCACCATTGAATAGTAACGTAAGCGATCAGAATGCAAATCTACAGGCTGAAGAGAATCTTGAAGAGATAAATCTAAACGATACAATTGAGCCAGATAAAGAACACAATTCGGAGAATATACAGCAAAGTATCACAGCAGATATAGCTCAGAATTTCTCACAGCTACCGAATGTGTTACCACACGTTGCGAGCGCTGTTTTTAGTTCTTTCAGCAACATGCTGAGTTTGAAGAGCAGAGAGGTGACTCCTGATGAAACGAAGGTACACCATGATGTACAGCATCAACCTGTAGCAGCTGTTAATATGCCGTTTGCTGTACCAGAGGCGCCGGCCAGTATAGCGCCTCCACCGCTTCGAGAACCCCCTATGACTGGTGAGTTGAAAGATTAACTTTCCAATCATTTATTTATTTTTACATCTTGTTAGTATGGCAGCGCCCCAATTACAAAAACTAGATGGAACTACGTTGTTTATGGATAACTATAAAACAAATGAATGAAAGATGACATTAAACATGATACAAGACATTATATTAATAAAATGTATCGTTTTATCGCTTGCGCTGTAATGGAGAAAAATAGCAACCGTTTTGCGTTTCATCTATTACGTATTTAATATGGTAGTGTTGCAAAATTTATATTTTTGTTTGACGCACATAATTTAATTTAATATAGTCCTTTACACGACTTATACTTATTTATCAAACAATTTTTAATCTTACTTACTATTTGAGAGATCGGTATAGAAAGTACATGTCCGTTTTCATAGAACAGGTGACATGCGTTTCAAATATCAAAGCTGTCCGCCCGCGGCTTAGCTCGTAAACAATTTTCAATTTTCCCTCGGGAATTACAAGTAAGCGGAATAAATGTTAGCCTATGTTCTTTTCCATGTCAAAGGCTACAATGCATGCCAAATTTCATCCGAATCCGTTCAGCCGTTTTTGCGTGATTGATTAACAAACATCAAAACTTCCACAATTTCACATTTATAATAATAGTAGGATTATGGAGCGGCCAATCTTAAAGAGCCGGTGCGCGGAATGCTTAAAAACACCACGGTATATATGCATTAATGGGATAATATTATGTTCCCACGGTCTGTTGATCTTTAGGCCTGTAACTACGTTGACCTAACGCCTATACTGGTGCGTCGGCTATAATCACCGTACCAGACATCACTATCACTACATAATATAAAACAAAGTCGCTTTCCACCTTCTGTCTGTCCCTATGTATGCTTAGATCTTTAAAACTACGCAACAGATTTTTATGCCTTATTTTTGAAATTGATAGAGTGTTTCAAGAGGACTATTTATACTCTCTCTCTCTCTCTCTCTCTTATATTGTACTCTTCTTGCTATATGTTAACTACTTTTTTCTTTGGATTACAATAAAATAATAAATATGAATAAATATACTACGACAATACACACATCGCCATCTAGCCCCAAAGAAAGCGTAGCTTGTGTTATGGGTACCAATTTAGCTGATGAATATTTTTAAGAATATGATACACACAAATACTTATAATATACAGATAAAAACCCAGAAACAATCATGTTCATCACACAAACATTTTCCAGTTGTGGGAATCGAACCCACGGCCTAGGACTCAGAAAGCAGGGTGGCTGCCCACTGCGCCAGTCGGCCGTCAGTATTAAGTAACATAAAAGTTTATTAATTAATTCATTCAAAGATGAGACGATTTTTTTGTTTGTTTGGGTTGTTTGTACCCAACAGGCTCCGAAATTAATGAACCGATTTTAACCATTTCTTCGCCAAAAGAAAACTAAACTATCACGAAGTGACATAGGCTTTAATTTATTTTTTAAAAAAATGGAGATCCTTGAGAAAATTGCAATAATGTAACCGAAAGTTTTGCTTATAAAATTCATTATGTGGCGTGCGCTGAGAAAACTATTGATGTATTATATGATTAAAGAACAAACAACCTACAGAAAAGGCCGCGAGGGTATATATCTAACTATCATAGTTAAGTCGCAATAGCACCTTTTGTGTTCTAAAATTTTATTAATTTTTATTAGATCGCCGGTAGAAACAAAAGTGGCTTACATTAGTATCGCAGTATTAATTCTTATTTAAAAAAAAAAACAACGTGTGTGTACTTATGTTAGCGATAGAAGTTATAGCTTCTTTGGCGTAACAAGATAAAAATCTTTTCAATAATATTTTATCTTTCGCCTTATTCTAAGTTTTTAGAAAATATTACACTAACAATAAATATATTGAAAGTTTTATTATAACGCATTATCTAGTCAAAAAAAAGTTTATCTACACATCACAAAAAAATATTTCTACATGGTCAAAGAAATGGACATAATAAATTTGGAATACGATCGACAAGTTTCAGTCGATAATAAAATTTGAGATTTTTGTACAATTGAATCAATTAAATCACCGGAATGAGCCCGCATACTTTGTAGTGTACACTGTCAAACCTTATAGCTAACTTTCAGTGTCAGCTTTTTCTGACGGTGTGTATTTTTCCATAACGCGCAAAAAGAAGTATAACTTCAAAAATGGTTTCATAATCGAGTATTTATAGAGCAGTAAAATAATTTTAATTTCATTCCAATCTTACATTTCATTTAAGCTAGTCTTTAATATATTTTAAGTGTACCTTACTTTTAGAGGTACACTTAAAATATATTGAAGACTAGCTGTTCGTCGTACGCTTTCGCCCGCGTTTGTTTTTGTTTAAAAGCATAAGTTGTATATTGTTGTAAAAAAAAATCGGGTGTAGTTTTTAAACTGAACTTTTCCAATTAAGTTTTGTTTAGGTGTCCTTAAAGAGTTTTTCTAACATAAACGTTGCCTAAGTTACTCCTTATTACATCAGCTACCTGCCAATAAAGTCAGTCCCGTCAAAATCGGTCCAGCCATTTAAGAGATAAGCCGGAACAAACAGACAGACAGAACATTGTAAAAAATGCTATTTTGGTGTATATATGTACCCTATATATATTCATATACATGTAGTTAAAAACGGTTATTTCATTATTACCAACATACACTCCAATTTTATTATATGTATAGATATGCTTTAAAAACAAAACCGAACGCGGACGAAGTTGCGGGCGACAGCTAGTTATTCAACATTTGGCAAGCGTCAGTTGTAAACATACGGCTTTCGAAAGATCATGTTACGTGACCGTTTCTTAAAAGTGCAGAATATAGGTTCTTATACCTCAGAACCGTTAAAGCCCAATGGTTTAAGCTTCGGCCTATCCTACGTAGGGACCGGGTTCGAGCTTTCTAAGTTATGTGCGTTTTAAGCAATTAAAATATGACTTGCTTCAATGGTGAGGAAAACATCGTAAGGTGACCTGCATGCCTACATTATGTGCTGAAATCTGTGTGGAATCCACCAATCCGCACTGGGCCAGCGTGGTGGATACGGCCTTAACCTTTTTCGTTGTGGGAGACCTATGCCCTGGCTAAGAATGGGTTATTAAGATGAAGTAACAAAACACTGTCTTCACTCAACTATAGTTATTTGTTATTTAGAGATCCAAATTATTTTGAATCAACAAATTAGCAGTCCGTCATTCATGGATGAGAAAATTTGTATTTATTTCGACTGTTAAAATAGTAAAAAGAAAAGACAAAGCAATAAAAGAAACACAATTAAAAGATATTGGATAGAAGCAGGCGTTACTATGCGGAAATCCATGATATATTATCAAAATTAAGCTTAATTTGCGGAGTATACCGCGAAAAGCAGGAGAATCTGCGTTGCGTAATTTATAATTTCTTCAATCCTTATACTCCACACCAAACAGATCTTCGGCAATATACCCTCTACGCACGTTTCGCTCCGTGCTCCGTTTTCGTTTGGTGTGGAGTATAAGGATTGAAGAAATTATAAATTACACCACACAGATTCTCCTGCTTTTCGCGGAGTATAGCAAATTAAGCTTAATTTTGATAATACAATTGAAAGAAATAAAGAAAAGGTAAAACAGGCCTTATAGCTTAAAAGCGATCTTTACCAGGCAAACTACCAATGTAAATGAAGTTAAGAAGAACCCATTCTTCCTATATAGGGTGTACAAAAAATAATAATGTTTCGGGATTTTAAAAATTCCACCCCCAAACGTTTTGAATAGGGAATACGTCATAATGTCCTTATATCTGGAACTACCAGTCGAATATAATAATTTAAGTTATACATGTTTTAAGTTAAAATCTATAAGGTATACAAATTATGTATATCTATATTTTTTTGTTTCTTGGCCACACCCTCACTTGTTTTTCTCGCACTTTCGAAGGTTGGCTAGTAGAAAAAGCCGTAGCGTTAAGTCCGCCTTTTGTAAACCGATTTTGGTTTTTTTTTATGAGCTAAATTCTAGGTGACGATGATATCTTTCGATAGCATAACACCTTCATCCCTGGCAGCATAGGGGCGCGCAGGAGCCAGTCGATACCTATGTTCCACAACACCGCCCGCAGAACAGACCCGTGCGGGACCCCGTTGGGCACCTTCCGCCTGTCTCGTTGCTCCCCGTCCAAGATACCCACCTATCCTGGAGGTACGACTCCAACAGCCTCCTGAGATATGGAGGCACTTCATGGTACCAGAATGCCTTAAGAAGAGTCTCAAAGGGGAGGCCGTTGAAGGCATTCGTGAGGTCCAAGGAGAAGACGAGAATGATGTCCCCCCCCGGCAACTGCCTCATCTGTCAGGGCCTTCAACGACTCCAGGGCGTCAATGGTCAAGCGATCCGCCCTGAAGCCGTACTGCTTCACCGAGAGTCCTGGACCGACAGTTTCCGGATGCCCAACGGGTCGGTCAGCAAGGATCTTCTCAAAGACATTTCCGATCTCGTTGAGCAAGACTATCGGTCTGTATGCCGACGGAGCGTCGAGCGATCGCCATTCTTTGCGGATGAGGCACAGCAGTCCCTCCTTCCAAGACTTGGGGCACTGTCCAGCTAGTAGCCAGTAACCGGTAAAACAGCTTCCGGAGTCTTTCCTCGAGGAACGGGTCGTCTCATATATATTACCCGTCCTGGGATATCATCTGGTCCAGGTGCCGTCTTCTTGGACCGGAGGCGGCAAAGGCTACGTCCATCTCCTCCTCGATAACCATCGGGACAGAACCGCTATCGACCAGCTGAGAGGAACCCCTTTCGGCCTCAGCACCGGGAAGGACATCGTTGGGGGGACGTGTCACGCCGCGAGAACTCCGGCTGGAGGGTCTGGGTTGCCGGACAATGAGGTCACACGGAACCGTTCGGCCTGTTCTCCCACACTCGTGTCTATCTCAGTTTTGGGAGAGGCCTATCGCCTAACAATTGAGGCCTCTCTATCCAACTTCCGGTCCATTTGGGTGAGACACCAACGAGGGAAACGGTTTGGACCCTGGGGAGGTGCCATCGCGACAACCGGGGATTTCCTCATTCGGACATAATTATGATCTGACAGGGACACCACCCCGTCGTCCTCCACCTTCCAGTTGGTAACTTCGTCGGCAACCGAAGAGGAGGCAAAAGACAGGTTCACGATGGTACCAACCTGCGCGCGGACCCCGTTGTGTACTGTCCCCCTATTAAGTAGGGGCCTGCTGACGCCGGGGATGCCGCAGGTGACGCTGAGGCCACCCTATAGGCCCCGAGGTGCCTGTGAGGCCCCAGCTGAGAGGGAGGGAGCCGTACCACTTCTGTCTGAGAACGTAGTGGGCGGATGACCTTCTCAGGTAGGAGACGCTGCTCAATCCCTGCAAAACATTCTACCAACAGCGGTCACTATGGAGGCTTTTAATTCCTCCAAAACGTCCGCATGCAGGGCCGAGGCAGGTGGCCCACCCGTTTCCACTTCCTTTTTCGCAGCTCTCTTTGCTGTCATCTTCGTGGCCTCCCTTTCTTCTTGGCAATCGCGGTCTTTATTTCAGTGAAGACGCGCCTTCTGCTCCGCCTTGATAAGCTCTAGCTCAGAGCGGAGACGGATTTTATCCGCTTGCAGACGCTACATTATGTCCTGGAGTTCGAAGGCCGCCTCCTTGAACTTCTTCACGTACGTCCCTTTCAGATGGCTGGACTTGGTTGCCAACTGAATTATGGGCGCCGTGCCCTTTCCCGCCCAAGCCCGCAACTCTTGTGTGCCGTGCTTGGTTGGATCTTCTCGGCAAGATTCCTCGCTCGCCATCCCCTCCTCTGGGTCCAAGACCGTAGTTCGGTTCGCCCCACCACGGGGTCCCGGAGAAACCAACTCAAGGCGGTCTGCTTCGTCTCTTCCTACGCCGCCCTGAGTTCTGCCATCGTGCTTCCTAAGCCATAGTACCCCCTAGATATGAGATTGTATGAAATTATCAAGTACACTCGTGTATCTGGTTGTACGCCAGTTGTATTTATTTGGGACAGTAAACAATTACATATTACAACAGAAGCTCTTAAATCGAAACAAAAAACAAAAGGGGGTTGGACATATTATGTCCCACAAATTAATAATCCACAACACTATCCACATTAAATTGTAACGAGCAGTAGGGCGATACGATGTAGATACAAGTATTTCTTACTGTGACAGATTTTTTTTTTTTTTAGGCCAGCGTTTGACGACAATCATGCCCGTTAGAAAGCAATGATGAGGTCTAGGTTGGAGCACGCTTGCCTAGAAAAAGCCTATTCACTCTAGCCTTGAAGGTACTTAAATTATACGTGGCAGGAAACACAGTTACCGAGAGGGCGTTCCACATCTTAGCGGGACGTATCAGAAACGTGGATAAAAAACGTTTCGTGCGTGTTGATGGGATATCAACCACATAAGGATGCCACCGCTCTCGGTGTCTCGCCTTACTGTGGTAGAACGGGGAAGGAGGAACAAGATTGATAATATTAACTTAAGGTACCTAAAGTACCTAATCAAAACTTAAAATAAGCTGACATAGCAAGTTAATGCAAAAATTTTCAGTGCTACTAAAAATGTCTAAAGAATTTACGACAAATAAATAAAAAAAAAAAAAATTTGAGCTAAACACAAAACAAACAAACATATACGCACTCTCAGTTATAATGTGGAATTTACGACAAATAAATAAAAAAAAAAAAAATTTAAGCTAAACACAAAACAAACAAACATATACGCACTCTCAGTTATAATGTGGAATTTACGACAAATAAATAAAAAAAAAAAAAATTTAAGCTAAACACAAAACAAACAAACATATACGCACTCTCAGTTATAATGTGGAATTTACGACAAATAAATAAAAAAAAAAAATTTAAGCTAAACACAAAATAAACAAACATATACGCACTCTCAGTTATAATGTGGAATTTACGACAAATAAATAAAAAAAAAAAAATTTAAGCTAAACACAAAACAAACAAACATATACGCACTCTCAGTTATAATGTGGAATTTACGACAAATAAATAAAAAAAAAAAAAATTTAAGCTAAACACAAAACAAACAAACATATACGCACTCTCAGTTATAATGTGGAATTTACGACAAATAAATAAAAAAAAAAAAAAAATTTAAGCTAAACACAAAACAAACAAACATATACGCACTCTCAGTTATAATGTGGAATTTACGACAAATAAATAAAAAAAAAAAAAATTTAAGCTAAACACAAAACAAACAAACATATACGCACTCTCAGTTATAATGTGGAATTTACGACAAATAAATAAAAAAAAAAAAAAAATTTAAGCTAAACACAAAACAAACAAACATATACGCACTCTCAGTTATAATGTGGAATTTACGACAAATAAATAAAAAAAAAAAAATTTAAGCTAAACACAAAACAAACAAACATATACGCACTCTCAGTTATAATGTGGAATTTACGACAAATAAATAAAAAAAAAAAAATTTAAGCTAAACACAAAACAAACAAACATATACGCACTCTCAGTTATAATGTGGAATTTACGACAAATAAATAAAAAAAAAAAAATTAAGCTAAACACAAAACAAACAAACATATACGCACTCTCAGTTATAATGTGGAATTTACGACAAATAAATAAAAAAAAAAAAATTTAAGCTAAACACAAAACAAACAAACATATACGCACTCTCAGTTATAATGTGGAATTTACGACAAATAAATAAAAAAAATAAAATTTAAGCTAAACACAAAACAAACAAACATACGCACTCTCAGTTATAATGTGGAATTTACGACAAATAAATAAAAAAAAACAAAAAATTAAGCTAAACACAAAACAAACAAACATATACGCACTCTCAGTTATAATGTGGAATTTACGACAAATAAATAAAAAAAAAAAAATTTAAGCTAAACACAAAACAAACAAACATATACTCTCAGTTATAATGTGGAATTTACGACAAATAAATAAAAAAAAAAAAATTTAAGCTAAACACAAAACAAACAAACATAATCTCTCATTAATAATGTGAGTATGGACATATTAACAATGCGGATAGCTTGGCAATATAATTATATGATTACGTGATTTTTTTTCCTGGCTTGGGGTCATACGGGGTCATTGCCACGGTGCCTTTTAAGCCGTCCCGTTAATACCTTCTTTATATCTATATACTAGCAGTCCGTCGCGAATTCGTCCGCGTACAAGTCGACCTTAAAAGATGAGGTCAATAATGACAAGGTTGCTTGGAAGCATCCAGCTCCGCTTTCATCTCTCACAAGATAGATAAATGAATGTTAAAATGTAAAATTAAAATTGTTGATGTTGGAACTGCTGAGTTTCTTGCCTTCCGAACCGGTGGTAGAGTCACTACACACATACAGACTTGCCGTATCAAAAGTGCTTATATTAGGCCTACTTGAAATAAATCAATTTAGTTTTTTTTTTTTTGATAGATATATGCTGGCGCGGACTTTTTTAAGATCTTTTAAAAGGCAACAACTTAGTCTTACATGATTTTATCGAAACTTTAACCGTTTACGAAGCGCACGCAGCGGAAGCTCTCAAAAGGAAAGAAAACCCGGATTTGGAATATCCTATATTGTTGATATGATCGTGTTGATCTTAGCGTGAAGATATATAGCTTATAGCCTTCATCGATAAATGCGCTACCGAACACTGAAAGAATTCTTCAAATCGGAGCAGTAGTTCCTGAGATCATCGCGTTCGAGTAAAAAAACAAACAAACAAACTAAAAGATAAAAATAGAACTATATCAAGGGTATCTCTAAAAATAACGGTTTTGTTTAGGTGTAGTCCTTAACTATTTTTAACTCGCGATAATTTTTTAATTAAATGTCTAATTGGAATGAATAAAAAAGTTAAAAAAATAAATAATTCAAAATTAATTTATTTCGAGTAGGCGAATTAAAGTATTATATATTTCAAGTATTTCACTGGTAAATACACTTGATGATAAAACTATTTATTGAAATGAGAATTCATACTGCGATGCTAATATAACCCTATTGCGATTACTTGAAAAATAACTTAAAGCCAATGTTAATTTTATAATTTTTAATAGTGTTTTTAGAGGAAATTGGAGGAAATATCAATTTTTTATAAATATGAAAGCATATAAAAAATTTCGGAACCGACATGATTTGAAACTGCGACTCTCTGTCTACAGTCTCTCTGGCTACAATCGCTATAAGACTGATATTAATTCATATACTAATTTCTGCATCGGCAGTTTGATAACCGTAGCTTAGTGGTCAAAAAGCTCAGGCCGCGATTGCCAGAGACTCGCAGGTAAATTTATAAATATTATAATTCCTAAAATTATAAAAAAGCAATGTGTCATCGTACATCGACAGTATTAAACGTGTCATTGTAATATGGACCTTTGAAAAAGTAGCTCGAAACTGTAATGTTTCCTACTAGATCGTGCTACAGTAGATATAGTAGCTATAAGACTAATATAAAACCTCCTTTTTTATACAGAGAAAATGCCTGTCGCATACCACTCCGTTGGGGGAAATGGAGTCCCACATAACAATGTGGGACTTACCTTATTGCTTTTAGAATTTGGATTTAAATTCAATAAATAATAAAACAATTTATTCACGACAATTAAGACATAGCTTAATAAGTATAGTACTTATTAAGCTATGTCTTTGT
This sequence comes from Pararge aegeria, assembly GCF_905163445.1. NCBI lineage: Eukaryota > Metazoa > Arthropoda > Insecta > Lepidoptera > Nymphalidae > Pararge > Pararge aegeria. The sequence continues at coordinate 5,049,980 of NC_053206.1, read as the reverse complement.
TACGTCAAACCAAACTGTGTAAAGACTCTTACTATAGTTATCAGTGCGCTCCCCTGGACGCTGATGAATCTTACGAATTTTCACGCAAATTTTATTACTTATCTGTACATGTCGTATTATAATTGCAACTTTCTTTTGGTTTTCAGGTACCACATCAAACTATCGGATAACAACGAAAAAGAAAGTATACGCCCAAGTACCGGGCTTGAGTTCTGGAGACAATCATCACATGCAGACATTAAATCCAGGACCCAGCAGCCTTAGGCCACCCTCTTATTTCACACCTGATGCAATTCCTGGCATACCATATGATGAGAGTAATGTTAAAAATGTCCCCATAGGTTATGATATGAAACCGTATTTATCAGAACAAATTTCGAACGTAAAGGATGACGTTGATAAAGATTGTTTTTATAAACCACCTCAGACAACCGCTAAAGTAAATGAAAATAAAATTATTATGACGGACACGACAACGCCCAATGCCGAAGCTTTACCGACAGACAAAACAATACTTGATGCGCAGAAAGGTGATGAAGCTTACACAGGAACTACTCGTGTACCAACTCAAGTAACTCCTGAAGAAGCTAAACAAAGCTTTGACTTATTTAATCCAACACCAGTTGTACCGAAAGAAAAAAAGGTAGAAAGTCGTACTAATTTACCTTGTTCAACCATACCTGACTTTGCAACTGAGAATCAACCTGCTCAAAGACAAAATGATGCAAATAGTGTCCAGTTAGAAAAACCACATTTTCCATCGCAACCTTCTAGTAGCAGTAGCTGGTTTAGTCCGGTAAATGATAGTAGATTTATGGGAATACCACCTCAAGGATCAAGTGCAGTGATTCCTCCGCCACCTATGTTTTCTAATATACCACGGAGAGATAGTCAAACGACTATAGAAAAGTCAGTCTTACCACCTTCAGTAGCGAGGCGTATATCTGGCAACCAACCAATAATAAAACCTCAGGCTGTACCAATGGTGGTAAAAGAAAACTTCTTCATACCCACAATTCCATTTGAATCAGAAACTCATTCACAACAAAATATGGCACCGTCAGAATATTCGTATTTACCCGACTCACAAAATACTGCACAATATTTAACGACAGATAAATCAGAATGCATTAGACAACCACAAATAAATCGTCAGACTCAACCGATACCTCCAGAAAATAATCCACAGTCATCATTTCAAATAGCGATAAACAATTCAAATAAATCAGTAGATTTATCTCTACCTAACACTTCAGTCCCTATGATATCTTCAAATAATTGTACGTTACCAGGAGTACGTCCATTTACTCAATCTTCATTCACTACAGAGGCAATACCTCTTCAGATATTTCAACTATCAAGTGAACAAAAACATGTTAGTGATGATACTGTCGTAAAATCAGAGGGCGATTCAACGCCAAGCCTTTTTCAAAAAAGCTCAAATGAACGTTTACCTAACACAACAGATATTACTCAACAATTAAGACATGACTTTGGTGCACCCTCTATGTTTACTAATCCTGCAACCCAAACTTCTATACCAAAAACACCAAGAGAGATGCAAATAAATGAAGAAACTGTTAGTCAAGATAAGTTTTCACAGTTCATGATAAACTCGCCACCCCAACTTCCGAAAGAAATATCCGAACCACCGAAAATGACAGGAAACCTAAATTATAGATTGAAAAAGAAAAAACCACAGTATTATTCCGGTCCAATTGCAGGTGTTGGTAACATTAGTAATAATGTTAAACCGATACTAAATACAATGGGACCTAGTTCATTCCAAGGTGCTATTTTTACTCCTGAATCAAACGAAGATCCTACTAGCCAAAAGTTAGCATCAGATTATAATGTGGCTAGTGCCCATGAAATTGCGAGTTCAGCAGATTTACTTAAACCTCCAACAGGATCAAGTTCATTTCAAGGTGCTTATTTTACACCAGATCAAAATGTGCAACCTTGTAATCAGAAAATATCATCAGATTACAGTTTACTTAGAGCATATGATGGTGCAACTTCATTTGATTCAAATCAAACTACAGCATCATCTTACCCATTTAATATAAATGAACCAGAAGAACGCAAACCACTAGTATATAACGCTTTCAATACAGCTTTTGATTTGAGTAGACCAACTACTGAATCTTTTGATGATACTCAACGAGAGTCAAAAGGTTTCGGAATAATTGGATCGTTAAAATCTAAACTCAGTTCAATAGATATTAATAAGATTCAAAACACCGTTACAACCTTCTTCGATCCAGCATACAATAACACTAAATCTGAAGAAAAAAAACAAGAACATTTGACACATTATGATAACGATTTGTCTGTTGGAAATTATCGAAATTTCCCGCAGACAGAAAACGCTAATTTAGAAGTATATATTCCCAACGAACAAATAACCCCTAATGTCTACAACCAGCATCCGAACTCCTCGCAACCATCTATGCATCCGCAGTATTATCCAAGTCAAGAATATTTAAATCAAGCACAAAATCACCCCAATTTTAACTATACGGGATGGGACGGCACGCAGTCTGGCACAACTAATCTTTTTCCTAATTTGCATAATGTAATGCAAGACAGTTCCTCCAGAAATATGCCGATGTCATTGATAGAAGTTCAAGAAATGTATCCAAATACTGCAACGTTTTCCCAAGACTATACGATTCAAACAGCTTCAGAAAAGCCTTTAAAAGAAATTGAAAATGAAAAAATTGCTTATCTCTCAAAATTAACAGACTCCGCATCTCATTCCTCAGTTCATAAAGGAACAACTTTATCAGAAAATAGAAAAGAAATCAACATCGAAAAAATTAATGCGATACCAGATGATAAAGGTGAAACTAAAATATCTCAAAATACTGCAGATACATTTAAAACTTTCTTTGATTATTCCAAAGAGGATTCTCAATTATTATTAGGAAAGAATATTTGTAGAGATGATATTACGGATATTAAAAATGCAAATCCTGAATACGGGCATTCTACTACCGATTCCTTTACAAGTGCTTTGGATATTAAACAGTCTTTTACCGAACCAATAGTGCAAGTCAAAGGTTATGAACGCATTTCTAAACTTCATGCGTCTCGAGCATTTTCAAACACTTCCGCGAAAGATTTTTTCGATAGGCAACAATCCCAAGATAATTTGACTACAAGCAAACTTCAAAAATCTAATGAAGACAATACAGAACAAAAACCTCATACTGGATACGATTTATTGCAAAAAACGAGTGATATTTCAACTAAATCCTTCTTTGAATATCAGTTGACTAATCCTGATAGAGATTTATCGAATAATAAGGTTTTGCAAAGTATTTTTAGTAAAGAAAATACAATTGATTTTGATACATCAAAAGAAATTTTGACTACTGTTGTATTACCAGTATTAAAAAACATATCGGAGGATTTAGTGCCACCACAGTATTTGGATAGTGGCATAAATGACAGTGAGGTTATTTCCTCAACCAGCTTTGATAACAAAATAATAGGAAATAATGATGAAGCTACAAAACTCTCTAAAAATTCTTATACACTTTTCGATTTTGGCCACTCAGATAAACCTTCCGTCATTCATGGATGTGCACCATACAAAGACGTGAAAGATATCGAAGAAAAGCTGGAAAACGTGTCTCTAACTGGAAATACTGAAAGTGAATTAAATAAGAAGTCTTCGGTTTCAGGGTTTTTTGTAAAAGGTGAACCGATTGATTTAAACCAAGATTTTCCTGTCCATCCAGATTCTGATTTAAATATTTGCGAAACTTGTAGGGAGGTCAATAAGCCAGAAGAGACAGCTGGAGATAATTTAACGACGCATCTAATAGAAAATATTACAGCTCCCATACAATTAGCTAACCCTGTTGAATATCCTGTGGTCGAAACTACGAAGGTTACTGATGAGACCAATATTTCTTATGCTACAGAAAGTATTATAGAAACAATGAAGTTACCAGCACCCGTTGAGTTAATAGAAAATATTATTAGTACAGGTATAAATTACGGATGGTCGACTAATATACCTCACTCCTCTAATGTTCTTCAGGATCATAACTATGGTTTTCAACCAGATCCTCTTTCCCTGGGATGTTTTGAAGATAAAAGTTTGCTGTTTGAAAATATCCCGACAAATGCCAGTGATGAAATAAAAGCTGAATATAGAATTTCTCAAGACGATACTCCAGTGTTACCACTGATTAATATGCCCGCTGCACCTCCTGAAGAGGATAGCAAGTCAGATGAAAGTTGTTTAGACGTGCATTCAATTGAGCAAGATGCCAAAAAGGATTTTCCTATTTACGAAGAATTCGTTATAGATCCATCCGAGACGGATGATAATAAAATAGAGTATAAGGAACGGGAAAGAAGTTCCGATGATCCAATACCGGATGCAGATACGTTCACCAATCGGGTGGAGAGATATAAGAAAATGGAAACTAATCCCGAACCTAATGCACATATATTTGAACTGAGGAAAGATTCTATACCATTTGATTTACCAACGTCGACTAGCCCAGCTTTAACGATAGCTTCTTATTTTGACACAGGCAACTATGCAGTTGAGAATCATTATAGGAATTCATTGACTTCTCCACTTCCGTCCACTTTAAGGTCATTTACTGTCAACACTTCACCACCTATGCGTATTCCACCAGGCTTTGAAGAGGAGTATAAACGACGATTAAGTATTGCAGCTGCAAATATTCTTCCTGGATTTAACAGTCAAAATATCACGTATGTTCCAGACACTTCCACTCAAAGTGCATCTATTATTACTTTGACATTAAATCCAAATATCGCTTACGTACCTGACGTATCAGCTCAAATTCGTGGCCTACCAACATTAGTGTATTCAGGGAGTCCTATTGAAGATTTGAATATTTCTGACGCAGAAGTTAAAACGATGGCTGAAAAGATCTCATCTGCTACCAATGAGAGGCTGCCAGCATTCTCGAATTTTGTCGAACCTAAAGAGGAAATAGTTGAAGAACAAAAACATAAAGAATCGATTGAAGAGAAACCTCAAAACCTTGAACAGCCGAAATTAGAAACACAAACTGATCCGATTAACTTCTTCACTTCAAATGAAGAAAGCACTGATGATTCAGATGCGTACAATAACTATAGTAGACTATCTAGTTATTTCAGTAGTCCACCTAAACCTGATCACTCGAAGTCTTTTTTTGAGTTAAGTCAGTCTCAAGACCATTACAGGCACAAAACAAAAAACGACACTTTCGACTCAATACAGACCAACGTCAAAAGTTTCTTTGAAACTGCAGCTTTAAATAATCCATCGAACACATCGATTCTTAACTCAAATAATGAAACTTCGAACATTCCACATAATTATATGCAAAACATGAGTTTAGTTAACGATTTAACGTCATGCAAAAACTTCACCCCTTCAGATGATGTAGTTAGAACAGTAAATTACTTTACTATAGCACACAACGCTGAATATGCGAAAGAAAATTGTATAGGCGAACCAAAAGTCATAGTAGCTAATAAAGAACACGTAAAAATAACAGAGAGTAAAGAAACTAAAAACAACCAATTAGGTGACGTTCCCGATAACAACTTAAACTTCGAAGATATTGTTAGTAATTGTAAATATTGCTGTGAAACGACCAAAAATTTTACAAAAGTAGATTTTGATAGTGTAAAAGTAAGAAAAGTTATGGATAGAAATACGGATACGAAAAGAGAGGGAGACTGCAGTATGGATGAAAAAAAGGATAACGTCGGTAGAAAGGGCATGAGCGTTAACTTCGCGGACCAAACATTCCAAGAAGACAGTAGTGATAGGATCGTGTCGATTGATGAGGTACTTACCATTTTTACAATTCATTTATTTCAAGTAGGCCTAATATAAGCACTTTTGAAAAGTCAAGTCTGTCTGTAGTGACTCTACCACCGGTTCGGAAGGCAGATTCTACCGAGAAGAAGCCGGCAAGAAACTCAGCAGTTGCTCTTTTCCAATATCAACAATTTACATTTTACATTTTAAATTTTTTTTATTGAGGGTAAAACTTTTAGAGAAATAACTATAATCCTAATCGAAGGTAACTATTTTAATCAATTAGATGGATTTTCTTTTGTCATCATTTTTATTCAAAACTATTCTGTCGGAGCGAAACTTGCGTCGAGACATGGCGGAAGGTCCGCATATGTGGAGTATAAAGATCGAAGAAATTATCATTACACCGTACAGATTCTCCTGCTTTTCGCGGAGTATAGCAAACTAAGTTTAATTTTCACGGAATTACGCAGTGTGTCGCCTGCATTTAATATGTGTATGTATTATGTTTATTTGATTCAATAGTGTTTAATGATGCGACAGTGAAATCGAGCTCCTACCCAATGCGCTATCACCTTTTCTCTTCTCTGTTGTTAATTTGCAAAAGTATTTTACTGCTTTATAAACGGCCGTTTGGCGCAGCGGGCAGCGACCCTGCTCTCTGAGTCCAAGGCCGTGGGTTGATTCCCACAACTGGAAAATGTTTGTGTGATGAGCATGAATGTTTTTCAGTGTCTGCGTGTTTATATGCATATTCTAAGTATTTATGTATATTATTGATAAAAAATTTCATCAGCTATCTTAGTACCCATAACACAAGCTAGGCTTACTTTGGGGTTAGATGGCAATATGTGTAGTAAAAATAATACTAAATAAAATAAATACCTTTGATGATAAGAAGCTAAGTCGAAGTACCCACTGGGCCATCGCAACTAAACCGCGGTCTGAAGCCTCTGTAATATATTTTTCCAGAACCGCACGTCGTCGGATTATGATCCGGTGAAATACCACTGGTTCTATCACGTGGAATTCGAGGATAAGTCGATATGGAGGGGATTTTCCGCGGGGGATTCCAAAGCGTTGGAGGATGCTTACAATAGCCGTAAGTTAGTTGTGACGTCATTATTTATTTATTCGCACCAACAGCTTACATGGGCTGTTTATCAACGTTGTTAAAATGAGTGATAGTCTATACAGTACACGGTCAGCTGATGCGAACTATGGGCGCCGCCATATTGGAATCGGCTGCTCGGACGAGCGCCTGTCACTTTATCCCTACTCCGCGGCCGACCGTCACGCGACATGCAACACACAGTCGAAAAAGTCTGTTTTAAAAACGCAATATGCACTTGCATGGCAAGTGAATAAAAGAAATGAATATCTTTTCAGCCGATCTAAACGAAGAAACAATAGTGGCGACTGACGGTGGAAGATTTGACGTCAATGTCATGGGACGTATCAGAACTGCTGTCTACTGGGCTGATAAACCCAGCAACGTCATGAGGTAACTATAATATATATTAACTATTCAAGGCATATATATAAATATGCACCACCTAACTCTCGTCTTGAGCAGTTTTTACGCCATCGGTTGCCTGGAAGAGATCGCTATGTATACATCGTGTGAACTAGTTATTCTAAAATCTTTGCATAAGTTAAATCTTCTGTTAAAATAAAGAAATTCATTATTTAAGATATAGAACACAAAGTTACTCTTACTTAATTTAAATATTACCGAATAACTGTGATTATAACATTACTTAAACTATATTATATTCATCCTTGTATACTTTATCCTGGGGAAAGGGCCTGGTGGCTTGAGATACAGGTTCTACCTAGTTCAAGCATCAGTCCCCACATTATAAATGTGTAACAAAATAGCCCGTAAGCAACATTATATTGTACTCGTACTTATAAGTAATGTGGAGAAATAAATAAATCATTCATTCATTCATTCATTCATTCATTCATTCATTCATTTATATTTTTCCTGTATTTTTATATGGTGTATAATAAACGTGTATTCATTTAATAAAATATATATATGTATATATCTTATCTTATATATATATTTCTTGTGTGCGTGTGTATGTCACTGAACTCCTCCTAGACGGCTGGACCGATTTCAATGAATTTTTCGGTAAACGTTTGGGTGGAACCCTGGATAGTTTAGATTCACAAATTATCCCGACAGATGGCGCTTGGGTCCGCTAGTATATCTTTATATATATATTTCTTGTGTGCGTGTGTATGTCACTGAACTCCTCCTAGACGGCTGGACCGATTTGAATGAATTTTTCGGTATGCGTTTGGGTGGCACCCTGGATGGTTTAGATTCACAAATCAGCCCGACAGATGGCGGTGGGGATCCGCTAGTATATATATATATTTCTTGTGTGCGTGTGTATGTCACTGAACTCCTAGACGGCTGGACCGATTTGAATGAATTTTTCGGTATGCGTTTGGGTGGCACCCTGGATGGTTTAGATTCACAAATCAGCCCGACAGATGGCGGTGGGGATCCGCTAGTATATATATATATATTTCTTGTGTGCGTGTGTATGTCACTGAACTCCTCCTAAACGTCTGGACCGATTTGAATAAATTTTTTGGTATGCGTTTGAGTGGCATCCTGGATGGTTTGGATTCACAAACCAGCCCGACAGATGGCGCTGGGGTCAGCTTACGAATACGAAAGATACGATATGATAATAATATAATTTCGTAATTCTTGTTATTTCTAGCCTGCTTTCCATTGTATATACGTATATATATGTATATATATATATATATAGCATATATATATATATATATATATACGTATATAAAAAACACACAACACACAACAATATTTTATTAGTGTTTTTTACCTTGGAGGAATTATCAATTTTATAAATTTAAAAAGCATATAAAATTTTTTTTCGGAACCTACAGGATTTGAACCTGCGACTCTCTGGCAATCGCGGCCTGAGCGCTTTCTCCAATTAAGCTACGGCTCTCCTACCGTCGATGCGGAAATTAGTATATGCCTTTCACATCAGTCTTATAGCGAAAATATTATATAATATTATAAATATTTTGGTTGCCTGGATCGCTTTTAAGCGACAAGGCCGCCTATTGTACCTTTTCTTTCTTTATTTAGTTTTTTTTTTTAAATTCTTTATATTTGGTGTAAAATAAAGTGTATTTTGATTTGATTTTATATATAAAAAATTGGATATATTTTTCAAAAATAACTACCCTCTAATAACCTAATATTTACGATGCTATTTTTCAGATGCAGTTGGTTCTACAAAGGTACGGCCGTGCCTCGATATGTACCCTACACGGAATCTGTTGCCGCAAAACTTGAGGTTAATATTTACGTATTTATTTATATATGTACTTATTCTAACACTTATCGTGACAGAATACTTAAACCTATAGTGTAGCTTTTAAAACTTTATTATTATTGTTTAACTCTTTATTTGTATACCACAACATTAACATATACAAAAACAAAATAAAAACAGAAAAATGAAGAAGGAAGTAGAATACAAGAGGCGGCCTTATCGCTTAATAGCGATAAGGCCGCCTCTTCTAATACATAAATTAATTTACACACAAGCATAGCAATCCCAATTAAATTATGTGAAATACTAATAACTAGTCGCAATTAAACCTTGATAAATTGCATACGTATTTTCTTTTAAACTAACCACAAACTGCAAGCTAAAAACAACCTTATTACAACAACAATAGTCTTCTGTGCACTCAAAAGTTAGGTCTAACTCGCTTTGTAATTGTAAATCCAACTCTCTTAACCGCTCTGTAATTTAACTCACTTTAACTTTTTAGTCCAACTCGCATAGCCTGTTTTGAGACTAACAGACTTAGCCATTTTTTATAGGAATCACTGAACTGTTTTATAGTTAAAACTCACTTAGCCGCTTTGTAATTTACCTCGTTTTCCCCCTATTAGTAAAACTTACATAGCCTGTTTTCAGTCCAACATACTTAGCGATGTTTGTCTTATAGTTGAATTGTTTTGTAGTTGAACTCACTTAATCGGATTTTTAACATTTATTTGTTTAATTCACTGAACTGTGTAAGTCGCAACACAATTAAAAATTCTAAGGCCGTCCCAATTAGCCATTTTGTTGCCCGGAATCACTGAACTATTTTGTAGTCCAACTCACCTAACCGGGTTTTAAGCATTTTTAGTCCAAACTCAATTAATAATTTTTTACTATTTTTTTAGTCAATAATTATCAGTCCATCTCGATTAGCCATATATTGTCCCGGAATCACTGAACTGTTTTGTAGTCCAACTCACTTAACCGGGTTTTAAGCATTTTTTAGTCCAAACTCAATTAATAATTTTTTACCATTTTTTTAGTCAATAATTATCAGTCCGTCTCGATTAACCATATATAGTCTCGGAATCACTGAACTGTTTTGTAGTCCAACTCACCTAACCGGGTTTTAAATTTTTTTTAGTCCAAACTCAATTAATAATTTTTTACTGTTTTTTTAGTCAATAATTATCAGTCCGTCTCGATTAGCCATATATTGTCTCGGAATCACTGAACTGTTTTGTAGTCCAACTCACTTAACCGGGTTTTAAGCATTTTTTAGTCCAAACTCAATTAATAATTTTTTACTATTTTTTTAGTCAATAATTATCAGTCCTTCTCGATTAGCCATATATTGTCTTGGAATCACTGAACTGTTTTGTAGTCCAACTCACTTAACCGGGTTTTTAGCATTTCGAAGTCCAACTCAATAAATAGTATTTTACTATTTTTTTAGTTAGTTTTTTAGTCAACAAACATTTTTAGTCCGTCCGGATTAGCCTAAGATTATTTTGTTTCTCCGAATCACTGAACTGTTTTGTAGCTCACTTATCCGGGTTTTAATAGTTTTTTTTAGCCCAACTCAATCATTTTTTACTCTATGTTTTAGCCTTTTTTTTCTCGGAAACACTGAACTGTTTTGTAGTCCAGCTCACTTAACCGGGTTTTTAGCATTCTTTAGTCCAATTGATAGTTTTTTTAACAATTTATTTTAGTCATACTCACCTGACTGTGTATCTTCCAGGATATGTATCGCAACAGTGTCACCACGGGCGAATGGCACCGTCGGCTGATTCTCCCCAACAATGAAATGGTGGTGATGCACGGACCCACTGTGATGGTGCACTTCCTGCAGACCTCCACTGACACTTTCACGTCCACCCCGGTGAGTATCTACGATAAAATACCGCGAGTTTTATTCCCGGCAGCATTTACACAAAATTATCTCTACTCTCTTACTCTCTCTCTCTCTATCTCTCCCTCTCTCTCACACTCTCTCTAACCCTCTCTCCGCCGTATACTCGGCTGGAGGATTCCACTGTTTTTTTTTTTATTATTCCACTACAAGTTAGCCCTTGACTGCAATCACACCTGGTAAGTGATGATGCAGTCTAAGATGGTAGTGGGCTAACCTATCTTATTTAATAATTATCTGGCAACAATGAATTAAGTTTATAGTTATCAAAAAGGTTTTAAAATTACTGTAACACATTGTTTTAACAACTTGTTGTTTTTTAACTTTTTTAAGTGTCGGCTAATTGACAAATATTATGTCAATCATATGCCAGTTATAGAAAAGTTAGAGGTGCGTGCTGGGATTCGAACTCGGCCCCCCGAAAGTGAAGTCGAGTTCCTACCTAATGCGCTATCAACGCGAGTTTAAAATTACAAAAATATTTTATTCATGTAGACCTTATCACAGGCACTTATGAAGCGTTCATACATTTAACATGTTACACTAATGTTAGTGATGGTGATAACTGCATTCGTTAACTTAAACTAAAACTACGAGGGTTCAAAACGCGCCCTGGTCTAAGAAGAGCCCACAACAAACTTAGCTAGGTTTTTTTTTTATCCTGATTTGTTTTTGCTGATCCATCCTAATCTATCCTCACCCATCCTAGCTATTCGTGTTCGGTAAGAGCGTGTACCGTAACCCACCAAAGATAAACGTCTCGGAAGACCAACCACAGAAAATAGACCACCTCATCTTTATGGTACACGGCGCTGGAGAATGGAGGCATCAAAAGGAGAAAATTGTTAGTTATAATCTGCGTCTATTTCGTTAATCTCCTTTATTTTTTTAATAAATAAATAAATAAATATACTCCGACAATCGCCATCTAGCCCCAAAGTAAGCGTAGCTTGTGTTATGGGTACTGAGATGACTGATGAATATTTATATGAATAACATACATAAATACTTAGAATATACATATAAACACCCAGACACTGATAACATTCATGCTCTTCACACAAACATTTTCCAGTAGTGGGAATCGAACCCACAGCTTTGGGCTCGCAGAAATAAGGGTCGCTGCAAACTGCGCCAATCAGCCGTCGTATAAAGGAAGTATTGGATAGAAGGCGTTACTTTGCGGAAATCCATGATATATTATGAAAATTAAGCTTAATTTGCTATACTCCGCGAATAGCAGGAGAACCTGTGTGATGTAATTTATAATTTCTTCAATCCTTATACTCCACACCAAACAGATCTTCGGCAATGTACCCTCTACGCACGTTTCGCTCCGATACCGAAGCATACTTTTTGACTTTACAATGAATAATTGTTAAGTCACAACAATTATTCATTGTAAAGTCAACATCTCCTGAGGATGCAAATGTCACATAGAAATGCAAAAAAATGCAAGTTAAGCTAAATTTTCATAATACTATCTGTAGACACTTTCAACGAAATAGTTAAAGAAATAGTTGCAAGGAAAATATTTCTACTCCTTATTTTATTTATTTAAACAACTTTATTGCATATAAAGGAAATACACACTGGAACACTTACATTAACTAAAATTATATGCAAAAGGCGGCCTTATCACTAACAGTGATCTCTTCCAGGCTACCATAACTATTGGAATAAGGCAATGAGAGACGGGAAATCGCAATAATATAAATGTATATATATATACTATATACATAAATAATTAAATTAAATAATAAATGTAATAACATAATATATATAAATATAATATATATTAATGAATATACATAAATACACACACATATACATATAATATTAACATGTTTATAGTGACAAATCCTTGATGTTTTTTTCCCTATTGCCGATTGGCGCAGTGGGCAGCGACCTTGCTTTCTGAGTCCAAGATATTTATTTTCGTACTTTCGATGTTACTTTTTCCCTTAATTTTAAAAGAGTTTATAGGAAGATGATCTTGAAAATAATATTGTTTTCAACAGTCGATGCGTCAACGCGTGGTGCGAGGTTGCGTCGAGTCGGAAATAGAGGATACCGAACCATCGAGTATAGACCACCTGCTGCTGTTGTGCCATGGCGTCGGTTCGGCCTGCGATATGCGCTTCCGGTCTGTGGAGGAAGTGGGTAAGTTGATTTTATTGTAGTGCTATTTTAACCGAACTTACCTGTCGCGTTAACTGAACTTACCTGTGACTTTTTTCAATGAAATTCTAAGTTTCTTTAACGTTATTGCTTCTTTTTTGTTTATTTTGTATATTATAGTAGATATAAATTTTCCACACAGCCTTTGAGTTCTTTATAATTTGATCAAAGGCGTTTGAAGTCCACCAATCCGCACTGGGCCAGCTTGGTGGAGTACGGCGAAAGCCTTCTTAATGCAGCTTGGAGTACAATATTTTAATTATTATTATTTGGATTTGATTTAATTTAGTTTTTAATTATTTTATTTTTGACATGTATTTATTTTAATTGCATTTAATTTTATTTCGTAACTGATGTTAAATTTTATGGGTAAAGCCTGAAATACATGATTATTATTATTGTTATTATTACTATTTGTGAGTCTGTAATGGGTTGAAGAGTGTCGCGGCTGTAACTCTTAATTCTTTCTCCCTCTCTCCGCTGTGTACCCAAGTAGGACAGAGCATATAGTGCCATGTGACTCGAATTTTTGCGACACGTATTCGTTCAGCTTCGTGTACTTTTGAATTTTCGAGAGCAGTGCGGATTACTTAACAGCTTGGAGTACAATATAATTTTCATTTTCAGTTGATGACTTCAGGTCTACAAGCTTACAACTAGTGCAGGCGCATTACAGGAACTCTTATGACAGTGGCCTTGTGGGAAGAGTGGAGGTGAGATTTTTTTATTGAAATATATGTGTTTATATTTTTATTTTCAATAAAAGATTACTTGATAAAATCTATACTAGCTCAGCTTAGCTGTCTCGTTGGCTTTGTGTTTAGCATGTTCGCGGATCACTATACATAAAGCCGACTTATCACATACTCAAATACTTCTAATAGGCACATTGTAACTGTCAACCCGAATTAAAATCATCTAGAAAATTTAAGCTCATTTAGTTAGCTTAAATTCTCACATGAGACGAGAAAACTTGATCTCATTATTAAGCCAAATGATAATCATAATATTATTTACAGGTGCTTCCAATATCCTGGCATTCCAGTCTGCACTCGGGGGAAAACGGGGTAGACACACGTCTAGCGGCCGTGACCCTCGAAAGTATACCGCGGTTGAGAAACTTTACAAACGATACGTTGCTTGATGTACTGTTCTACACCAGCCCTGTATTTTGTCAGGTAAGTTTCATTAAATTTAGTCAGCCTGAAAAAAATATGAAAGTGTCTTGTACGTTAATATTGTGTGTTTCTCGGTTCATTTAAAATTGAAATTGAAATTGTAAAATAAAGTCTTTCTTAAAGTGTAATTTAAGGAAGGAATCCTAATATGCTTTTTTTATTTATTTATATGCCGCTACAAGTTAGCCCTGGCGGTAGCGGGCTAACCTGTTAGGGAGTATGGTAGTCATACCTCTAATCGGTTTCCACGCGACATCGCACCGGGACCCTAAATCGCTTAGCGGCACGTCTTTGTCGGTATTATGGTAACTAGTCACGACCAAAGCCTCCCACCAGACCGGGCCGGAGAAAATTCCCAAATAAATAAAGAATAATAAAATAAATATACTACGACAATGCACACATCGCCATCTAGCCCCAATGTTAGTGTAGCTTGTGTTATGGGTACTAAGGCGACTGGTGAATATTTTTATGAATAATATATATAAATACTTATAATATATAGATAAACACCGAAAAACATTCATGTTCATCACAGCCTTGGACTCAGAAAGCAGGGTCGCTGCCCACTGCGCCAATCGGCCGCCGTCATATTACCTAATTTATCGTTTTTTGCCACACACAGGTGTCGTATTTCGTGTTTGTTAATTTTTCGTATGAACTTAAGGTTATTAAAAAAAGAATTTAATTTTTTTCTCTAGGAATCACCTAAGTCACTAGGCATCCGATTAAGGCGATTCCTAGGTAACGGAAAACGGGCATACGTGTTTGGTGCTTGAATTAATGCACCCTAAATCTTTAGCTATATAAGTCTTTATCACTTTTTTACAGACGATAATAGACACTGTATGCGGTGAGCTGAATCGAATCTACGCCCTGTTCAAGCAGAGGAATCCCAATTACGAAGGCGGCGTTTCATTAGGGGGTCACTCGTTAGGCAGTGTCATCTTGTATGACTTATTGAGTCACCAGACGTCTAAGGTAAGTTCGTTTAGTACAATTCTGTCAACAGGTAGTTTATAGAGTCATTTGAAATTACGTGCCAACAACAAAGGAATGAGCTATTTATTACAACTTCAACATTATTAACCCATTGATGGGATTGAACCCAGAATGAGAAGGGCTTAGGCTCTAGGTCACCACGCTGTCCGAGTGCAGATTGGGTTACATACCTTTGAGAACGCTGTGGAGAATGCTCTCAGGTATACAAGTCCTCACAATGTTTTCCTGCACCGCTAAAGCAAGTGATATTTTAACTGCCTGAATCAATTATTTATTTAATCATAAGACACACCAGCAATTAATTGTAACAGCATTCATAAAAAAAAAAATAAGTGTGTATTACAAATTCTGTCTAGTGCCATTACAATAATCAATTATAGGTGTATACAGCATTATCATTGTTATCTCCGGTCACAATTAAAAAAAAATTATAAACATAAATAAGTATTTAACTAAAGATTATTAAAAATAATAATATAAATATGAATTTATATTATTATTTATTTATTATTACAACTTGCTGAGTCATAATTCCTGAGGTAAGTTTTATTAACACAATTCCTTTAACAGGTAAGTCATACAACCACTGCGGGAGGCCGTCATAAGTTACTAATGACGATTGGCGCAGTTTGCAGCGACCCTGCTTTCTGAGTCCAAGGCCGTGGTTTCGATTCCCACAACTGGAAAATGTTTGTGTGATGAGCATGGATGTTTTTCAGTAGCTGGGTGTTTATATGTATATTATAAGTATATACATATAAACACCCAGCCACTATATTATTCATAAAAATATTCATCAGTAATCTCAGTACCCATAACACAAGCTACGCTTACTTTGGGGCTAGATGGCGATGTGTGCGTTGTCGTATTATATAAATTATTTATTATTTATGTATTCTCATTTTCGCTAACCACGAACAAGTTTATGCGTAAATAAGTAACGCCTAAGAAAATTGGTAAGGTAATTGTTTATTTACTACGTCAATACACACACCGCCGTCTAGCCCGAAAGTAAGCGTAGCTGTCACCTAAGAGTTGGTGAATCATTTTTTTTCTATATACAACGCCCAAATCGTTAGGCATTTGGTTTAAGCGATACCTAGGTTTAGTGAAAACGGGTATCAATCATTCTGTTTCATTCCAGGACGCTGGGAGGCAGGTGTCAACTGACAAGCAGTATGTGACGGGTACAGCCGGCACGGGTCAGCCTTGCGTCAAATACCCTCACCTGGACTTCGATCCAGATGCATTATATGCCCTCGGCAGTCCTATAGGTAAGTTTTTTGGCTCTATTACCTTAACTTGGCCTTGACTATAGAAACCAGAAGCAGCTGGGAATTTGTAGGTTTATATATATATATATATATATATATATATTTTTTTTTGAAGGACACAGTAATAAATCACGATATTTAAAAAAGCATTTAAGTCCCATTATATTTATATTGAAGGAAAAATGTCCAATTATATTTTCTTAAAGATGTTCCAGTCCCATTATATTTATATTAATGGAAAAATTAATTAATTTATAGAATAAGCAATAGTTGCTAAAGAAATTAATACCTATAATTTAAAAATCTTTTTTTTTCAGCTATATTTGAATGCATCCGCGGTGTTCACACTCTTGGGCTCGACTTTTGTTTGCCGACGTGCAAGAACTTCTTCAACATCTTCCATCCATACGATCCTATTGCTTACAGGTAAGTGGTAACGTAACTTACCCGTTTTAAAACTTACCTGCCTGACTCGTACTCGTACTTTTTCGTAATAAGATAGCGTTGAATTTGAATTTGAATTTTGAATCTGAATTTGAATGCTTTAGCGTAATACTTCTGCGGGATTAATGCGCATAAATTTTCTTGAGGTAAGTTTAAATGCAACTTACCTGTTAAATGTTATTTAAATTATTATGCTATGTGATCACCGACTAACTTTTCTGCTACAACAATTTCTCCAGTTCATGATATACATTTTAATGTTCAGGTAAGACCTTATTTGATTTAATTTATGTGCTTACCCGCTATTATCCGGGAATATCTGATGATTACCAAAGCCAGCCAGAAATCAGCGAAAGGTAAGTTGTGTTGAACAAAATTAAAGTTCAGGTAAGTTTAACTAAATATAGGTCTTACCTGCGTAATGAAATGCATGAACTTAGGCAATATGTTTATTCTCATAAAAGTATTTTTTTTTTAGACTGGAGCCCATGGTAAATCCACAGCTTCGAGATGTCAAGCCCTATTTGATTCCACACCATAAAGGAAGGAAAAGGATGCATTTAGGTCTGTATTTTTTTTTTACTTATCAAGATTATGACGGTTTTTACCACATGGTCTCTTTGCCAGTGTTGCCAGTGATGAATTATGGCTCCTAAACGTGGTCGTTGACTATGGGTCTTTAAGAAGACTTAAGAGTCACTCAGCTGGCGTTGGAGAGAGCTATGTTAGGACTATCTCTACGTGATCAAATCGGGAAGGAGGAGATCTCATAGCTCAATGAGTCGCGAAGCTGAAGTGGCAATGGGTGGGGCCATAGAATTATGAACGTACAGAATCCTCATTCATTCATTCCTGAAAACGCCCCGCGCACGTCTCACTTTACCCCTGCGGAATGTTGCTAGCTCAATTTTTTTTTGCAATTTTCCCATTTTATGGTGAACGCTTAGAAGATTATAGGTAAAATAATTACTGTCAATTGCTAAATAGCTGTATAAAATTGAAAAAATCTCCAGTACGAGCTATAAAAACTTAAGGGTAGGCTTTTTGTAACTCGTTCTGGTGATTTTCTCTATTTTATATCATCTGCATACCCTGTATGTACGCCACTGACTAACCGTTTGTTCATGACACCAATCTTAATTGGAGTGGATTTTGATGCTACAATATTAGACGTGTACACGGTTTCTGTATGTTCTTAAATCTGTGTGTCTAGCAGTGGAAGGTTATAGGCGCTTGCTCAATGACCTAACTCACAGTAATTCGGAGCTGGACATATGTAACTCCCCGCCGCTTCAGCACCAAAAACAAGTTAAAATGGTATTAGAGAGTGGGTGATCTGCGATAGTAAATATATGTTTGAATGTTTTTTTTTATTATTTTTGAATTTTTGGTTACTGTTTTTTTTTAATTCTTTATTTTATATAGCTTATTTTTATGTTTTATTTTTTGTAATTATTACTTGTTGTTGTTCAATTCTCTGAATAGGCCCGGGGAGACGAATTTGGCAACAGTCTTCTGATGTCTTCACGGGGTGCTTTTACTAAATAAATAAATTAATGATATAATATTTTAGCGATTCTTTATCATGCCTTTTACACAGGCAACCATGCCTTTCAGACAGAAATTGTACGTTTTTCTTACGTGTTTTTTTTTTTTTTCAGAGTTAAAAGACACTATGGCGCGGGTGGGTGCCGATATAAAGCAGAAACTGGTAGAATCTATCAAGAGCACCTGGTCGAGCATGTGGAAGACGCAGCCACCTCCGGACACTCAACTTGAAAAGGTGACTCCCCCTTTTAAACTCTTTTTAAAACTGACATACTAACTTTTTAGCGCCCCCTCCCCCGGCCCCCGTTATAATTGTTACCCTCTTCGTGTTTCCCCCCTCATATTCTTGATACCCCTCTTTATTATTGTAACACCCTTTTATTGTTTTTATTTTAACTAACACCCTTCTACCCCCTATATTGTTACCCCCTTATTCTCGTTTCCCCCATATTCTTGATACCCCTCTTTATTCTTGAAATCCCCCTTTTATTGTTTTTATTTTTACACCAACTTAGGGGTAGGAAACTAAGGGGTACCCTATTATCCCCCCCCCCCTTCATCCCCTCTCCTACCCCGTAAAAGATATTGTAAATTTTTCTCATGAGTAAATACTTTCAGGTGGTTGAAGAAGAAATAGAGAAGGAGCGACTGAACGCGGAATGTAAAGAGGACCAAATACAGGATCGCGAGGTTAGTCAAGAAGTTATAAGTCCCAGCACGCACCTTTAACTATTCTATATTATGTGCGTTTTAAGTTATTCAAATATCATTTGCTTCAACGGTGAAGGAAAACATCGTAAGAGATTGCTTGCACCAATAAGGCCGCCTTCGAATGCCTAAAATTTTTGTTTATTCTTTATTTTATGTATATTTTGTTGTTTGTGTGCAATAAAGTATTTCTTCTTTTTCTTACGATTTTAGGGTTCGTATTTTCAATCTGTACCATCAGTCAGTACGTGTGCCATGGTACACGTGCTCTCCATTCGGGCATGCCAGAAGGGTTTTATATAAACTATTTCCATAGGCTAAGTTTACTAAATTATTATTATTATACTTGGTATTTTACTGACTATTTATGATCCAAGTGGGTCCAAATTTTTTTTTTTTTTTTTAATACTTGCATGGATTCCGCAGATAACAGCGGACATGCTAGGAAAGCTGAATGGCGGGCGTCGTATCGACCACGTTCTGCAAGAGGCGCCCTTTGAGATGATCAACGAATATTTATTCGCCATGAGCAGCCATGTTTGTTACTGGTGCGTATTTATTTATTTATTCATTCATAAGACACACCAGCAATTAATTGTAACATTCATAAAAAAAAAGTTTTTATTTATTTATTTATTCATTCATAAGACACACCAGCAATTAATTGTAATGAATGTAATATGTTAGAATTACAAATTCTGTCCAGTGCCATTATAAAAATCAATTATAGGTGTTTATCTGTGCAAAATAAAACAAAATTTGTATATATGTTATGTGTTATGTTTAAGTACTTTTGATTCTGTTTTGTTATTCTTTATGACAATAAAGCATTTTTTCATTTAAAAAAAAAAAAAAAAAAAATACAGCATTATCGTATTGGCAGAGGTCGCGCCGTGCCGAATTCAGTTGATATCTTTCACGATACCCTAGAAAGTTTTAGGTAGAAAATTGTTTGTGCATTAAATCAGAGTAAAATTCAAAGTCAAAAATATCTTTATTCAAGTAGGCCATAGGTGGCTCTTTTGATGCGCACATGAGAATTACACGGTGGTGAGATGATGGCGATAACCATAAATTATATAATAATAAATAATTAAATAACAAATTCTGTGTAGTGCCATTACGATAGTCAATTATAGGTGTAAACAGTTTATTATCGTGGTTATCTCCGGTCAGGACTTAAAAAAAAAAAAATTAAAACTTAAATAATTATTTAACTAGAAACTATTAAAAATAATAATGTAAATATGAATTAATCTATTATAACAGATTGATAAGTAATATTCAATTAAAATTAAAATTTATAATTAAGTTTATTTATACCAGGACGCGTTTGGAACCCTCGTAGCTTTAGTTTTAAGTTTACGAATGTAGTTATCGCCAACACTACTAACTGCTATGTACACAAAAGTGCCATCTATGTGCCTATTTAGTAAGAAATATTTGACTTTGACTTTGATGATGATGATTAAAAAAAATAGTCAAAGTCAAAAGTCAAAAGTCAAAAATATCTTTATTCAAGTAGGCACTATAGGTGGCACTTTTGATGCGTACATAAGAATTACACGGTATTGAGATGATGGCGATAACCACATCTAAGAAGAAGCCCACAACAAACTTAGCCGGGTGTTTTTTTTTGTTATCACCATCTCACAATGTCATTTTAAATATAATGTTTAATAAGGGAATCGGAGGACACCATGTTGGTTATGCTACGGGAGATCTACAACGCTATAGGCGTGATTCCCGACTGCAGCGTCCCGCAGCACACGCTCACCGTACAAAGGAGCCGAATACAGGTGAGCGTCCCGAAGCACAGCTCATGTCAAATAAGGAGCGTCCCGAACCACATAAGGCATCTTTCATGACTTTAAAAAAAAATTTTTTACTTAACCCTTTTATTTGGGTTTTGTGAACATATAGTAAAACGGGATTGCTGAGACTTTGCTGACCGTCCGTCTGTCTGTCTGCCTTCTTCGTCCGTTTTTATTACAGTTTTTATACAAATCCCGTGCGAAATATCTGTTTGCCAGGGAAAAGTAGAACTTTATGCCGAAAATAGAGTCGATTTGTGTCTCAGTTAGGACGTAAAATAAGTACGAACAAACGCACTTTCGCGTTTATAATATTAGTATTTGATGTTTTAAAATTAATTTCATTTTGATTTATAGAGTCCGTATTTAAAGAAAACCGTTTTATTTTCCAGGAGGACTCTGTCAGTCTTACATATCCAGGTGAATATTCTTAGTTAAACAGTCTTATGTTGTATTTGTTTTCCTCTCAACTCCCAAAGTTTTAATTCTGTTTGTTTTTTTGTGAAGTCCACCAATCCGCACTTGGCCAGCGTGGTGGACTACGGCCTAAATCCTTCTCATTCTGAACACTGCAATAATATTATCAAAATTAAGCTTAATTTGCTATACTCCGCGAAAAGCAGGAGAATCTGTGTGGTGTAATTTATAATTTCTTCAATCCTTATACTCCACACCAAACAGATCCTCGGCAATACACCCTCTACGCACGTTTCGCTCCGAAACCGGAGCATCATCAGGACATGTTGACTTTACGGGCTTTGCGGGCGTTGTCGGGCTCTGTCACAAAAAGCTAAGACCAAGTTGATTGGATTATAAATGCTAATTTCTATTTTTCAGAATCCCCGTCAACAAGTCGAGGCGCATCGTGAACAACTTAAATTATTTTAAATCAACACATGTAGATCTACATAATTATATTTTTTTTGTTAAATCGTACACTAAACTTAAACTAAAAGCACTAAACACAATACACACATATAGTCAATTCCACTGTACAAAAATCATATTATTTTATTGTATCTCACTTCTGATGTCAGACATTGTATAAAAAGTATCTGTGTCGGAGACGTTTTCGCACACACCTAATTTTGTATTAGATATTTATTGTATTTGACGGCCGACTGGCGCGGCGACTGGGCAGCGACCCTGATTTCTGAGTCCCTGGCCGTGGGTTCGATTCCCACAACTGGAACATGTTTGTTAGATGATCATGAATGTTTTTCAGTGTCTGGCGGTTTATCTTTATATTATAAGTATTTATGTATATTATTCATAAAAATATTCATCAGTCATCTTAGTACCCATAACACAAGCTTCGCTTACTTTGGGGCTAGATGGCGATGTGTGTATCGTCGTAGTATATTTATTTATTTATATTTATATATTTTTGTCCGTTTCCCTTTCGCTCTACGTTGTATATTTCGTATCTATAATTTAACTATGTCTTTTTTTAATATTTATTGATACATTTAGATGCACAAGTGACCTTAAATTTAATGTATCGCCAAACTGGACATCCAGTTTGATGGCGAGTTGGCACTCTTGCTCTAGAAATGAAATCTTAAATACCACAAAACTTTTTTTGTAATAATTATTACTAAACATTTTGAACAATATTAAGCAAGAAAAACGGAGAAAAATATATAAGCTCAACAAATAAATGACTAATCAGTAAACGAGCCTTTAAGAAAAGTTGCCTTAATTTATTTTTAAGGGCTCCTTCACTGACCTTCCTCTCCTTTATAAGCCACTTAACTGTTAAATGTTTTCGGAACAATAAAATAATTCAAAACGTGACCTTAAAGTTACACTCTCAATTCTTACTTTCTCTCTTCTTTCTTAGTCTCTTTTCTCTTACAAAAGAATATTTGATATATTCTTTTGTAAGAGAATTGAGAGTGAAACTCATCGCTCTCGATCGCTTCTCGATTATATTTTTTTTTATCATAAACATACCATATGTGTAATAATAAAATAGTGAGTCAACTTGTTAGTATACTCATTGGAAGCAGCGGCGAGCAAGCAGAGCCGGCCTACCACAGCCCTTCTTGCCCTGACAGTCGAGTTGCCTCACTATGTACGCATTATTTCACTATGTATACCAAAACTGCTTAATAATCATAATTATGTAACTGCCTAAGAAAATCAGTCTCCGCTGGGAAACTTTACCGTAATGCTTTCACAGTAATGTTGCCATTTTAAAATATATGCATTTATATATATATTTTAGAATCAATGTAAATTCATGATGGTATCTTCTATGTCTGCAAAGGGTTATTGTTTTTGGCTATAGTTCCTATTTATAGCACACAACACCATAGGATAAAATAAATCGATTATGTCACCTTTTGTCACACAGAACTATAAAGTAATCTAAGAAGAATTCACTTCTCCAAGACTCCATGGTACGAAATGGGATTCCAATTATTCCCAAATTGTTCCTTTGTTCCATTCCAATTATATACGGCCAGTTTGATAATTGATAAAAGTCTTGAATTTGCTTCTTCTATAGATTAATTTGAGAAATTAATCTATAGAAGTATTATTATATTATGTTCTAGGAAAAGTGTGACACCAATTTCGTTGCACATAAATCTTTAAATTGTCAGATGTAAAAATAGTGCTACCCTTTCATTATGGCAACACTATTGTGATTTGTGTATTATAGAATTGGGTTATATGCCTTATTTTGTCCGATGATACCATATTTTACTTTTGAGAACAAGAGAACAAGCTGAGTTTCTTAATTGTTTCTTCACGTTAGAATCTGCATTCCGAACCGATGGTAAAGTCACTACAAACAGACATATTTGACGATCGAATAAATATCAATATAAAGGGAAGCAGAGCCATAGATAATAAAAATACTCTACTTTTTATGACTGAATTACAGTGTTGCTATCGGAAACATATAGTTTTTGGTACATTTTCGTTCGTCCTTTTTTTATATCGATATTTGATCTGCAAGTCTAAGAAAAAGGGAAAGCGAGGTTAATGAAAATTTTCTTTTGCACTCGTTAAAGTCGCTATCGTGTTTTTTTTTTTTGGACATTTAGTTTTTATGAATTACGTAAACTAATAATTAACCTGCACTAATTTTAGTTGATTAAAGTTTAGTGTACGATAAAAATGTAATAAGACCGACCAAAAAATGTAATTGAGTTAATTAAAAAAAAAAAAAAAAAATACACGTTGTGAAGATATTTCACCATCTCTTTGAAACTAACCGTAGGGATTCGAATCTGCAACTCTCGGGCTCTAGCCGCCGTGGAGTGCTATGGACTAATCGACCAATTCACACCAATCATTTAGGTCCAAATTTGAAAGTCCCAGACAAAAAAATGTCTTGTCCAAGTGAAGTTTAATTTCGACTCAGGTACTTTCTAACCTTCTCATTTCGATTCAAGAAATTCCACCATGCTGTTCAATTACGAGATGGGGAGATATTACCTTTGGTTCAAAAATTTAAATTATTACCAAATTTGCACTGTATGTAAACTAAAGTCATATGGTTACAATGTAAACCCTATTTAATTGGGTATTTATTAATAAATTGTATAAAATTTTTTTTTGAATTGAAAGAACAACATCTGTTTTCTTTATAATTAAACATAAGAAATGACTTGAAAATATTTTTAACAAATGTGTCAATTTGACGTCATTTGACCTCAATCGACTTAACCGAACGAATCCGAACGGTTTGGTTTTATTTTCAATACTAGCTTCAACGAGTATGAAAATAAACGAGAGAAAATCCACGTAAGAACGTATATTTTTTATTAAGTACGTATGTCCGAACGATAGTTTGTGAAATATGGTTGAAAAAAAAACTTGTTTTTATTATTAGTTGTTGATTTACAGTTACAGTAATTATAAATTATTTATTTAATGTCTCAAGAAATATTTAAGAAGAAAAACTCTGTTCTATTTATTAAAAAAAGTATTTTACAAAAACGGATTCGGTGAGAAATGGAAAAACTTTACATTGATTAAAAAATATTGTAGTGCAGAGATTTGAATCGCTAGATATGACATATGAGGTGAGTTATATCACTCACTTGCTCACTCACACACTTGTAGTGAGCCAGATTATACTGCGAAATTGGCATGACGAGGGCAACAAAAGAGTCGCTAAAATACTGAATTTATCTAATGATATATTTCATGTATTATGAAAAACTTATTTTTAGTTATATTCTCAGTGAGATTGGAATTTATTTTTAATAAATAAAACTGCAAATCTAGTGATCCGACATGACTGGTGAAAGGCCGAATGATGTCACACCTGTACAAACATTATTTTGCCTTATCTTAAAAAATCTCGGCACTTGTTGTTTGCGTATATCAAGAATTTTGTGATTTCAAACTATTAGTTGATCAGCTACCAAAATAATAGATAGTTAGCTATGGAACAAGCATTTGCTAGGTCATAGTGCGACCATGACACTTGACGAGCGTTTACGCGAGAAATATTGAAAAAAATCTAATTTGCATTTTAAACTTCTGCAGAAATAACATATTTATTGGCTATAGTAGATAGACACTTTCGAATAACATAGGGCAGGTTTTGAAAATTAGGCCAATTCATAAAGTCGCGTCACTCAAAGTCGCACTTACAAGTGAGTGAGTTCACTCACTTGCTCACTCACTCACTCACTTGTAGTGAGTGATATATCATTATAATATAAGTGATATAGCCCTACTTCAATTATCATGTCGTATATGACGTATCTAACGATTTCCATCTTGTAGAGTATAGAAATAAGTATGACAATTTTGTAACAATGAAATATATACTTATTATATATAATATTACATGAACTATAAAAACACAATTAAAAAAAACAATGTTGTGTTTAAATTATTAATAGGTATTATATATCTCTTATTTGCTACATATGTTACATAATATATTATCCAATGTCATCGACCTACGGGTTCAGTTTAATTGTAATTTTTGGTTCACGCTTCAGCTTAACTAAAAGTTTACTTTTCTGTGTAAATTGACGCCATTAATGGGTTGTAGAAATCTCATCATTCGTAAAATATATGTTGAATTTAAAAAAAAAAACCGGTAAAGCACTGAATGCCTTGTGTGCGTGATTATCTACCTACGCATACTCATTCGACTGTGAGAAAGTTAAGTAGTTTTTGTATGGAATCGATAGAGCGCCATCTAGTTACCAATACTGGGAGACTGTATTGTCAATAGATGGCGTTCTTTCCAAAAACGCACACTTGGCACCCTGGAAGCAATTTCCACAGGTTAACAATAGTATTGTACACATAAATGTATTTATTATCTAAAAAGAACGCAAAATTGCGAGAAACTTCTGTGCTGCCATATTATCATGGCATTTATATTACGGTGTTGCCGTACGATAAGGCGATTGTTTCAAAATATGGTAGTTTACGTTGATATTAAATTTTAAATATTCCTTCATGATATGAAATTAATGTATAAGAAATTTTGTTTTTAATTGAAAGATTGAGATATTCAGTAACGTATAAAGAGTTAAAACTGGCAACTTTTGTTCTACGGCTTTCAAACTTCAGTATTAATTTATTACATACAAAAAAAATTATAAATTATGTTATTTCTGTGAAGTGGCATTACACTCTGAAACCAAATACATGGCATTCGACAACGACGCAAGACACTACACACAGGCTTTCTCGTAATATTTATTTAACCATGTATATTAATCAAATTCTACGTTATTAAGTTTTCTTTTATAAATATTTTTACAGATTAAAATTGCTATTAAATGCGAATTTTATGATATGTTGATATATTGTAATGAAATCAAACATAATATTTTGATTTTATATTTGAAAGCATCTTGAAATTAATTTAAATAAAATAAAAGTCAAGGCTCGATATTACGTACGTGTCTATCTTCCAATTAAAATAAAAACAAATGAAAAAATAATGTAACGATTTGATACTAATATTATCATGGGTACCATCTACATGTTATAAAGTAATATAAAACACGATATTATTCCATTGATTTTGTTTTGGTTGTTTTATGCTTGTATAACTTTCAATCTAAAAAAAAAAATCCTAAATTCCAGATGAGAACTTATTACTATTAGAAAAAAATCTCTGAAATTGATTGAAATAATGTCGTGTTACACACCTAATTACCTACCCAGATATTTCAATATAGCTAATAAAGTAATTAAGAGTTTAATAAAAATTTAATATTTGCTTAAACGAAAATCTTTGTTAAGTTTAGAACTCACAAAAATGTTTGAAATGCAAAAAAACACACTATGAACTAACACTTGTTTCACAGCTTAATTTGTTCTGAGCTTTATCATTATATTTATAATATATACATTACAGAATACACCCTAACATTGGTCAAAGTAATAAAAGTTTATATTTTATTATTCACTGTTTTATTTCATTATCAGCATCATACCAACCCATTACCACAACAGGGCACGGGTCTTCTCCAAACTCTACTCCACAATGAGAAGGAGTTAAGGCCGCAGTCCACCACGCTGGCCCAGTGCGGATTGGTGGACTCAACACACCTTTGAGAATATTATGGAGAACTCTCAGGCATGCAGGTTTCCTCACGATGTTTTCCTTCACCGTTGAAACAAGTCATATTTTATTTACTTAAACGTTTGGAAAGTTAGAGGTGCGTGCTGGGATTCGAATTCAGCCTCCCGAAAGTGAAGTCGAGCCCTTACCCACTGGGCTTTCACCGCTTCTATTTGTTTGAACCCAATTAAGTTTTTCATAGTCAAAGTCGAAAATATCTTCATTCAAGTAGGCTCATATATGACACTTATGATGCGTACGTTACGTGAAAAATGTGTACACGGTCTTTACAGGTCTCAGGGTCAGTGTCTTTTTGTTTTTCATGACTGTGAAAATGAAATCAACGAAAAAGAAGTCAACAACTATAATAAATATGCATTATAGTAGGCATTTAAAGAAAAAAATATGCTTCATTTAATTTATACACTTTATTAAAATTTTTTTTTGAATACCGACTGTATTTAAAAAAGTAAGTATTTACATATCAGAAGTGGGATAGAGTAATTTCAGCCATTTTTATTATAAATATGTTTGTCTGTTAGCCTATTTACGATATTATTTAGCGCCGCAAAACTTAGGGTTATTGCGGGGTTTTTTGAAAGCTTGAATTATAGGAATTCGCTCGAAACAGCTTAAAAAGCCTTTATAAATGTGAATTTTATCATCGCAAGAATTTTTTGGTGCATCTCAAACTTCCTGATTGTTCACACTATCTTACCGCCCCATCACTTTTTTAAATATGATCTTGATTTTTTCCTGTGAAGTTTGCATTTTCAGATATCCCATCCCATTTTTAAATTACCGTCGGCGTATTCTTGAAAATCTTCTACTATTTTTATCCGTCCTAAAAAAGCATACCCACAATAAAATATCAGTATCAACAAAAGCACCATAACGTAATTTCGCGCCAGCTGAACTGTTACTTCGTGCACGAATATTAAATTATCAGGTTTTTGGAATTTAATATGCTTTTTCGAAGTTTTGTAAGCCATTTTTTTCGTATTGGAATATTTTCTTGGTGGTTCCAATTCCAGTTCTTTTTTAGTTATGAAAGATCCATCTAAGTCTAATTTATACCACGACTTGTGTTTGTCAAAATATTGCCATATTGTGCCAAATGTTTTTTATCATATCAATCGATTTTTTTGGTTTAAGATATTTTATTTCCACTGCAAAATTTGTTTTTGTAAATACATATTTTTTGAATGTGTGTTCCTGCACAAAGTTCAGCAATTGACTTGGCAGAATATTTTCTTCTTTTTAATTTTTTTTTTCTGTCAAAATTATTCTTCAAGAGGATACAAACATAACGAAACCCGGAAGGGGTCACCAAAATAGCATAAGGAAACTCCATTGGTCTTAGCTGGAATAAGTAAGCCGCCCTAAATCTGACACTGAAAACTTCTCAATTATACTCCATTTTTTCTTTTAAGTCACATGTAAAGTACAGATTTATATCGATGTCTATATCACACGATCCTTCATCTAAGCCATATAAAGTAGACTATCTATTCTTCAGAACAATGAATAATAAATCAGTGTTACACATTTGATTATTATCTTTATTCTTACCCGCAGGGAAAAGGCAAAGGTATACCACCGTACAGCCATACTAAAAAGTTAACATAAATAAATATTTAATTTTAAAATCATACTTAACGACCAGTTGTTTGCATTATAAGATAGGTAAAAAAAAAAATTGCTATAGCTATAGTTACGTATGTCGTTATCGGTCACTTTACTTAAAGATTTCCATATCTGATTTGATTACGTAGTACTTGCTACCCGAGAAAAACTCTATATCGCCCACTTGCGTAAATCTTTCCTATCAGTTTGTTACCGCCCATGTTTCGAAGCCATAATTCGTCAATCGCAAGAAATTAACTCGATAACTTCGGCGTACCACATTTTACCTAACTATTTTACGCAGCAACGCTACGCTCAATGTTTTTTTGCATAGAGACAGTTAACCAGCTGAACTGTGTCACAGGCAACATTTGACATGAGGCTTCGGCCGTGGCTAGTTATCCTACCGACAAAGATTTAGCGTTCCTGTACGATGTAGCACAGCAACCGGGTTTAATATACTCGTAACTGCCAAACCGCTAACAGGTTAGCCCGTTATAAGTAGCGGCACGAAAGTCTAGCGGTGACCGTTATTGCGCAGAAGTCGAAAATAAGGTATCATGGGGAAGTAAGAGGGCCGTGGGGAGGGTGTGCGTATCGTTTGCAAGCGCTTATTGGCTCTCCAGTCGTATTCCGTCCCCCGTACCGATACGACACCCCGCGCACTTCCAGTGTACAGTCGCTTTCTGAATTGTATTGTTATTACTGTTAATTTTTGTTGTTGTTTTCATGAATGTTTTCTTTTCCCCATAAACTTGTTAAAAATTATAGCCTAGATAACAAAAAATCTTTGGAACTTGAAACTCTAAACTATAATAATTACAAACACATATACTCACATTTTTTATTTTTTTTATCAGTGTTGTACTCACACTCAAACATGCATTTACACTACACACAAACACACACATTACAATTAAATAATTTCATTTTCATTGGATTATAATCATTACTATATTAATTAATGGCTAAATACTATTTCTTAATTAAAGTAATGATTGTATTGCCTGCGCGACAGTACCCATGCACAGCTATCCCCTCCACGTTCGTTCAGCGCTAGACTTACTTGCCGCAACTTGTACCATATTAGATCATCATAAGTGAATCAAGAAATGGTCAAGGAATAAAAAAACTCAGAAATAAGTCGGAAGCAAATACTTTTGACAATAAAACACAAAATAGCAACTTATATCTTTATTTGGACACCTTACAAAATAAATGCTAACTTGAGACCGATTTATTTAAAAAGTTATGAGTTTCGTTTCGACGCTAATGCCCGTTTTCACTAAACCTAGGCATCGCCTAAATTGCATGCCCAATCATTTAGGCGATGTCTATAGGAAAAAACGTTTCACCAACTTTTAGGTTATAACTATTGGTGAACTGTTGATGTATTATATATGCCTAGGAAACCTTAAATTAGGCGTTAGTTATTTAGGCGTTCGTCGTTAGGGAAAACAGGCATAAGAATTTAAAAAAAAAATTTAGACAACCATTTCCTAAATAATAAAATACTATATTTAAAGTAAACACGTATTATTGTGGGCTTTTTTTATTCTTCTTCTTCTTAAGAATCTTAAAATAAAAATTTAGACAACCATTCTCCAAATAATAAAATACTATACTTAAAGTAAACACGTATTATTGTGGCCTTTTTTTTATTGCTCCAAAGAGTGTAATTTAACTGATTTACGGTTTCTTCGATAAATAAGATTACTAGATATGATGTCATTGCTCAAGTGTCCGAGAAGAATTAACTAACATTTTATTTGTACAAAATATACAGATTTTAGAACTCAAATAAAACACCAGCTTCGTAGTTATAATAGATATGTTTTTATAGACAAGTTCTAACGGTACTTTCAGATTTGGACCAAAGTGGATGTCTTTTAGCGCATAATTATTAAAAAAAAAAAACGTGTGTGTACTTATGTACACGCCTTAGAAGTTATACTTCTTTGGCGTAACAAGATAAAAATCTTTTCAGAAGTTTTATCTTACGACTTATTCTACGCTTGTAGAGATAACTACACTAACAATAGAAAAAAGGTATTTAATACATTGAAAGTTTTACTAAAACGCATTATCGAGTTATCTCGTTATCGGACCAGCGCGTTTCATTGAACATTAAAATTTGAGATTTATGTACAATTTAATCAATTGTTGAAAAACAAAAATGTCGATATAGCTATTTTCAGGGTGTCGGTTTTTCGAGACGGTGTGCGCATCGTTAAAGTGAGCTAGCGGAAGTTGTATCCCCCTCTCACTCGGTTTCGTAACTTCCATCCTGTTAAGATAGTGTAACCATTTGCGCTCGCATTTCGTTACATCGTATAATTTCACTCTCATGATTTTTTCCTAACGCCGCTAAAGAACTTTAAAAAAGAAAAAAAATTGTCTAACACACAACATTTTTTACTCGCGTCAGTATTTCAAAGGTCGTGGTATAGTCGAGCGCATAAAAATTATGACTAAATTCAATATTTGTCCGTCACTGCATATCTAGTATATTTATTGATCGAAGGTTTCTTAGCACATTTCAATACTTCTATTATTGTTATACTAATATAAAAGTTGTATTTGTTAGAAAAAAAAAACGTTAAAATTATTATATATTATTGCACATTAAGTAAACTTATTTTAATTTCTCATTCGGGTGTGACACAACTGATTAATGTTACCAGTGTGGCTAGGTTCTTAAGTACCTCGCCCAAGATAAATGAACTAAGTAAAAAATAGGTTAAAAATTATAAGCAACCACTTTTAAATATAATTATAACTATAAATTAGGTTAAAGTTATATTAAGGTAGAAATTTTTACATTATCTTCGTTTTTATTTGCACTGGCAACATTTTTATCCACCTTTTCAATAATTTATAGATGCCTCGATGCTTTAATATACATATTTCATTAGAAGCTTTAAAGTTAAATTTAATTTTTTAATTATTTAACTCAATAAAATATTTTATTTTATAAAAAAAGAACTCTTAAATAAAGTCACTCGGAAATGAAGTAACTAAGAGGCCAAGTATATGTAATAAATATAACTAATGCTCGAGTAAAACAAATAATTATAATTTCAGGTAACTCTTTGTTACTAAGAACCTTATTATACGGAATAAAGAGTTCATAATCGCGTGTGACAAAGTAACGTATACGTACCTTATACTTAAGAAACAAAGTAGTTCCAAAAATAGGCATAATTAGAAACGTTTTTAGACCGTTCCTTTTGTTTTAAATTTCTGAGTACAGAAGGTTCTAGGCCTCCACAGCGTCCGACGCGACTGAATCAATCAGTGTCAATAGTAAATACCCAAGGGCGTTTACAATTTTTTCCAATGATAACTGAAATAAACAACGTGTAAATGAAAACCGATATAATACTTCAAAGGTACATTATGTACTGTCTCCGAGACATATCTGTGAAACCGAAAACCTAATAGTTAGTTCGGGCTTTTTGCACACAGATAATTGTTACAGCGTAGGCATCCGCTAAGAAAGGATTTTTGAAAATTCCAACCCTAAGGGAGTTTAAATGGGGGATGAAAGTTTGTATAAAATCCTTGATTTATCAATTTATTTTTCAAGATACTCTCATAAAACTTTTATTTTAGGTTTTATCATGAATTAAAACGATTACAATCTCCCCTCAAAGAATATTTTACAATGACGATAAACAAGTCTCAAGGACAGACTTTCAAATTGCAGGAGACATGAGAGAAAACTGATTCTCACATGGGCAGTTCTACGTGTTCACGCGTAAGCTTAATCAGTATTTTTCTAATAGCAGTAAGACATTTTTTTAAACATTTGTAGTTAAAATTTACCAAATTTAAAATTGAAGTTAAAGTCAGCGAAGCCGTTGGCAAAAGCTAGTTATTACTATAAAAAAAAAAACTTAAAATGTAAACACAGATAATGTTATAGTTTTACCCGGTAAAAATTACTGAAAAAAAAAATGTTTTTGTATCATGATGACCTCATCGGCTTACTCCCTTTCCAAGTACCTTTATATATTTTTTTTTTAATTTGCCGCTAGCCTTAATATCTGTTTGTCTATTCAGGGAATATTTTTGTTAGTGGTGCAAAAAGTATTAAATAGATATCTATGATATATTGTTCGTTATAGTTAGATATTGTTTTTTTATTATATCTTATCATTATTTTTTACAAAACTTATAGTCTTATTGTACATTTTTTACCGTAAAGCGTGAAACGTTTATAAGAAGCGTTTGGTGTAAATTTTCAAGTTAGCGAACGTTTTTTAGCCGTCAAAATTGTATAGATATCGAATTATTTATCTAATTATTAAATATTTCAATACAAGTTTTTTAAATGTTGCTTACATTTAAAAATCTTACGTATCGTTTACGTTTAATTTGCCAAATAATAAAATATGTAATGGTGATAATCAAATAATACCATCAAAAGTGTGTTGTTTAGTCTATGAAACATTAAGATAATAAAATTAGGATTTCTCTATGGCAGCAGAAACTTTTTAGACAATACAAATCATTAAATAAACAAATTAGTAGCAACAAAAATTACGCTTTAATGTTTTTAACAATATACGCTTTATTTTTATGTAATGGCGGGAAAAACTCTCTCCGTACAAAGAGAATATAAACACAACTTATTTAAAAATCTGACATAGAGGCAAAGGTTGATATCCATAATGCCTAAAGTAACAGTAAATTGCTAAAAATCAGTTTATTTGTTCTTAAAGACACGTGAAGTCGTGCATTTGACCAGCGTAGTGGACTAGCACAAGCCATTAATGAATTGATAATGACAGGTTTATTTGATTAAAGATAGTTTTGATTTTGATTATAAAGGTTGATAACTTGAAAACTCACACTTGTAGCGCACACTGAGAATAAATAACGCGCGTTTTTTTTGGCTGCATATTTTTGACACGTATGCCCGATTTCTCGAAACCTAGGAATCAATAGCCTTGATCGGATGTCTGCTGATTTAGGTGATTACTAAAGAGAAAAAATACGTTTCACGAACTCTTGTAACGTTAGGCGCCGTCTAAAGTTACGACAACGATTCAGCGGTTCGCAATGTTAAGGCGCCTCGTAAACTGACACTATACAGATTTCTTACGTTTATATATTCGATCGGGTTAAATTTAGATATTATTTATGTGTCATCGAAGGAGCGCAATCGAGTTTTTTTAATTTTTTTTATTACAACCTCACCTGGTGGTAACTGAGTCTAAGATCGTAGCGGGCTTACCTGTTAGGGAGAATGGTAGTTATACCCCTACTCGGTTTCTACGCGACATCAGACCGGAAAACTAAATCGCTAAGCGACACGTGTCTTTGTCGGTAGGGTGGTAACTAGCCACGGCGAAAACCCTCCCACTATAACCAACCAGAGAAAATTCAATCATTATAAATTCCCTTTATAATGGCCCTTCCGGGAATCGGACCCGGGGCCTCCGACTTAAATTTACAGCGCTCAGCGTTGCGCCGGGGAGTTCTCAAACAAACAGTGCTGTCACTAGATGGCGCGGTACTCCTTCGGTACCATATAAATAGTATCTTTCAACCGATCAAATTAGTAAACGTAGGTAGATAATCTTGCACTCCAGGTGAGATTGCAGTCGAGAGTTAAAAAAACGCACGTTTTTTTTCCACAGTGTGAAACACCTTTAAGGTTCATAGGATTATTGAACATTTTTTACTAAATTGCAAGTTGCAGTATTTTAAACGCATTGCGGTAAAAAAAACACGCGCGTTTTTTTTTTCACAGTGTGAAACACATCTAAGGTTCATAGGATTATTGAACGTTTCCGTATTCGGATGCCATTGTTCTTACACTATTCAAAGACCAAGGAAGCACTGGCGTAGGATACGGATGAGTCCTGCATGGTAAAGCATTCTGAAGATTGAGCGTATTTGAGGAATTTGAGCGACATCTGCGGAGCGTTTGACTGACTGCGCAGCTTCGCTATAGCCTGAAAAAAAAAATTAAAAAATATATCTTAATATATATAAATCTCCTGTCACTATGTTTGTCCGCGATGGACTCCTAAGTTACTTAACCGACTTTAAATTAAATTGGCACACCGCGAGCAGTCTGGTCCAACTTAAGAGATAGGATAGCTTAGAACTTTAATTATAGTCGCAATTTTATTTTATTGCACATTATTTGTCTATAATTAATTGACAGTCACATGTTATATATATATATGTGTGTATATATATACTACTATACGCATTTAAGGCTTAGCGATACTGAATCCTTTAAAAACAAAATCAAACGCAGACGAAGTCGCGGGCAACAGCTAGTATATATAGTGTATATATAAATATATATATATATATATATATATACTACGACAATCGCCATCTAGCCCCAAATCAAGCGTAGCTTGTGTTATGGACTTATAGGTTGGACTGATGAATATTTTTATGAATAATATACACAAATACTAAGAATATGCGCATCACACATTTCCAGTAGTGGGACTCGAACCCACGGCCTTGGACTCAGAAAGCAGGGTCGCCGCAAGCTGCGCCTATTTGTATGATTCTTTGTCGCTAAGTTTCTTTGACGGAGATATGTATATTTATATATATTTTTTGAAGTAGAATAGTCAAAGGGGCTGATTTCGTCTTGGGCGCCCCTAAAACATTTCTACGCTCGGGATTTACCCCGGCGCCCTTAACGAACATTTTCTTAAAATTAACAGGGTTTAGTTTGCATACGAATATAGAAGATTTTTAAACTATTTAAAACTAGAAAACGGTAGTCACCTGCAGAAGAACTCCGATGGGATGCCGACCGCATATCGTATTGTTATATTTGTTGAGATACTCGGTGAACGAAATGGGGTCCATTTTCTCTATTATGTCCATGCCCTGGGGATATAAACATTGGGTATCAACATCCGTATCATTCAGTAGGTCAAGAATTAACTTAGGAATCATGTTGTTAAACCGTATACTCAAACCCCACAAAGGAGTTCTGCACATTTCGCAGACGATATGCAGATATCACTAATTTATGTCCGTTTCTGGTAAGTCGATTCTTAATCCCTACTAATATTATAAATGTCAATGTAAGTTTGTTTGTTACGCTTTCACGCAAAAACTACTAAACCGATCCTCATGAAACCTTGTACACATACTCTTGGAAGCGTTAGAAGTAATATAGGATACTTTTTATCCCGACATTAAGCTCTGTTCCTTTTGGAGAGGGGATAAGTGTTTGACGATTTTACACCAACAAATTATAACCGATTTAAATAATTATTTTTGTACTATAGTGGTTATAATATGTGTTTAATTTTGCCCGAACTGTGGTTGGAGATAGAGGACAGAACTCCTTATTGTGGAAGGAGACCAGTGCCCTGTAGTGGGCCGGTGATGAGTTGATATGATGATGATGATGATGATGATGCATTTCCGAAGATCAGTCAGACAAGATGCTTAAAATTAACTGTAAATGTCTAGTAACTTGGAAACCCTTGTAAACCCTTGTTGACGATTATCTTATATATATTCATCGTGTATATAGTATTTTAAGCTACTAAAATTAAATCTACACACCACGTGATAATTATCTCTACTTGATACTCTTAAGTTATCTATAGAGATAGACAAGTAGACATAACTCTTTCGTGGCACGCAAACTAGCCCAACTGGTCGCTGGACAAATAGTCTATAAATCAGCAAGTATTGTAACCCTCGCAAACCCTTGTCGACCCTTATCAACCCTTACCTGTTTATCAAGCCACTCGATGCTCTGATGGATTCGCCCGCGCGATTGGTCTCGCCATGTGTACCGGAACCTCGAACCCCAGTGGCAGAAGTCGGATGAAATAACTACTAAGTTCTGTGGGTCCGCTAGGTATGGTGCTAAAATTGCGCCGTAACTAGAAAATAATAAAATATTTTTGTAGCTATTGTTATTCAAAATCCAATTTTCTGTACTATTTTTTTGCACAAGTGAGTTAAGTTTTGAAATATATCTGAAAAATACATTTAAAAGTGCAATACATACTTAAACTTATTTATTATTTATTTATTAACATAAATATAACATATTTATGTTTGATTATAGGTTCTTCACACCCTTGTCGAATAGTATATATATATATATATATATATATATATATATATATATATATATATATATATATATATATATATATATACTAATATGTTATTTAAGAGGAATGTGCAGTACCTTGACTAGTATATATATATATATATATATATTAAAAAAGTGAATGGTTATCTAATATTTATAAAAAAAGGGTGTGCACTTATGTACATGCGTTAGAAGTTATACCCCTTTGGCGTAACGAGATAAAAGTTAAAATCTTTTCAAAAATTTCATCTTTCGCCTCATTCTATGTTTGTGGAAAAAGGTATTTAATAAATAAATAAATAATAAATATTAGAGGCGCTAAGATTACTGATGAATATTTTTTTATTAATAATATAAATAACTACTTATAAATTGGGTTGAAAAACATTCCTGTTCATCACACAAATATTTTCCAGCTGTGGGAATCGAACCCACGGCCATTGACTCAGAAGGCAGTGTCGCTGCCCACTGCGCCAATCGGCCGTCATTTAATACATTGAAAGTTTTATTATAACGCAATATCAGTTGGTTAAATAAATGTTATTTAAATATCACAAAAAAAAATTATATAAATAAAGAAATAAACTCATTATCGGACAACCAACATTAAAATTTCAGATTTTTGTACAGTTGAATCAATTCAATTAACGGAATGAGCCCGCAAACTTTGACAATTAAAAGTGTACACTGTCAAACCTTATAGCTAAGTTCAGGGTGTCGGTTTTCTGTGACGGAGTGCGAATCTTAAAATTTACTCTCACCATTTTTCCCTAACGCGCCAAAAGTAGTATAACAAAAATTCCAAAACAGTTTAAACTGAATGAGTTATGATTACAAATGACCGGTTAAATAAGTAGGTATTATTCGAGACCACAAGCTGATTGTTTTCAGTCAGACAGCCTATCTTTTATATATATATGAATTCACAGATGTATTAAAGAACGTGTGAACTTAATGTAAGTGTTTAAAAACAACTTACCTTGCCTCCTTCTCGGGGGTGAGTGAGCCAACTAAAATAGGTATTATTGTGAAGGCAGTCTTGTATCTGAAAACAACAATAATTTTACAATAGGTATACACTCATATCTATTTATTTTTATTTATTATTATATTTGTGAAGCCAGTCTTGTATTTGGAAACAACAATATATTTAAAATAGGTATGATTGGGTAGCCAGTCTTGTGTTTGGTAACAACAATACATTTACAATAGGTATGATTGTTTAGCCAGTCTTGTGTTTGGTAACAACAATACATTTACAATAGGTATGATTGTGAAGCCAGTCTTGTATCTGGAAACAACAATACATTTACAATAGGTATGATTGTGAAGCCAGTATTGTATCCGGAAACAACAATACATTTACAATAGGTATGATTGTTTAGCCAGTCTTGTGTTTGGTAACAACAATACATTTACAATAGGTATGATTGTGAAGCCAGTCTTGTATCTGGAAACAACTACACTATTACTATATAACAAGTGCATAAAGTATTTTTGTAGCTCATTTTTCATCATAGAGTTTATCTACCTGAGCGTTAGACGAGGGATACTCACTCCTCCATCACCTTTGCGATGTACGGCAGATGCATCTCTATAGAGTGTTCATCTTCGTCCGTGGGTATGTCCATCCATTTGAACTGCCTCGTGGCTTCCAGCTCCGCGTATACTGGAATACGTATTTGTCATTGTGGTATTTTATTGATAAAACCCATAACAGTTTTATATTCACTTTAATAAAGATCACATCACAATTCCACGTCCAAGCAGGTTAAATGTTTTTTTTTTATTATTTTACGGCCATGGATTGAAGTCCTTTAAGACCTTTCAAAAAATATTACATTTTAGCTTAAAACTAGGTTAAATGTATGGAGGGTAGAGGTAAGGAGAGTCATCTGTGTATATGAAAAAGTGTCGTCAAAATGTATTAAATTAGGATGGCGCCACATTTGCATCAGGGTAACTCTTAAAAGAAGCGCCAAATATAAATATTGTTAGAGTAGGCTTGAAAAATAAACAAGGAAGTATGGAGATACAAGGAAGTAAGGTTATATTTACCACAATATTTTGTACAACGTAAGTTGTTGAAATTCTCAATAATTAACTACTTTAGTCGATAATGACATTAAATTTTTTAACTCGGCATACTTCAATTCATCTACGATTGCTACATTCATACCATACCCTGTGCATCCACCAGCGCCATTGTGGAGGATTTTTGAACTGTTATTTAGCGCATACACTGGACACTTTTTCAACTTTTCTCCCATATAAGATGACTCTCCTTACCTCTACCCTCCATAGTTAAATGTTACTCTCACTCTACCACAGACTCGTAACATGTCTTAATCACGAGTATAATAGGAGTATACAAACATAAATATTGCTACTGACAGTACTAGCTACAAAAATTCGAAATTCAAAAAACCTTCACTCAATAATGGTAATGGATTTTAAACTAAGATTTACGTTGTTAATTAACATTTCTTAAATACAGTTCAACGTGTCCCGTCGTGACCACGATCCATGCATGATTCGACTGGGTCGAAATTTCGACAAATCCAAAAATATTATCGTAAATGATAATGGATTCCGGACCAATAAGGCCATTCTTGAAGAACTCGGCATCACGCAACGTCTATCCTCCATAGTACAGCCTAGTATTCTCACGTTCTTTGGTCACGTATCCAGAAGAGACAACGACTCCATTGAACGTCTGGTTGTCCAAGGAGGAATCGAGGGCCCCAGATCACGCGGAAAAACGCCCATCAGATGGACCGACCAAATAAAGGCTGCAGTGGCTGTCCCCTTACACGAGTGTGCTAGAAAGGCAGCTGCCAGAGAGGAGTGGCGACGAATAGTCAAGCGTGCCACGACACTTTAGTGACGACCACGACCGCTCTGACAAGAGCGCACCGACTGAGAAGATGAGAAGAATGGATATCGTGCCAATACCCATCAGCCAATATGATATCGTTCACTTAGAGTCATCACCATGTGCTACCCTAAATGCTGGGCCCTAACAGGGTTTTGATTACAATTGCCTTTGATTGTTATGATATTACTAGCGGTCCCTCCCGACTCCGTCCGCGTCCGCAACTTTAAATGCTGTCGCGGACTTATCTTTAGAACTTTTAAAGGAGAACAACTTTGTGATAGATTGTACTATCGAAACTTTTAATCGTTTACGCAGCGGATACTGTCAAAAGGAAGAAAAAACCCCGTTTTTTGAACATTCTTCATTAGTGCAAATTGCTATGCTCCTATTATCTTCCGAAGATGTTGACTTTACAACAGGCTTTGCATTTTAGTTTGTGACTTTCCGAAATCGAGACAAGTTAGGTATATCTCACTTTTAATATTGTTACGTGCTAATTATTTATATATAAACTAGCGGACCCCAGCGCCATCTGTCAGGCTGATTTGTGAATCTAAACCATCCAGGGTGCCACCCAAACACAAACCAAAAAAATTCATTCAAATCGGTCCAGCCGTTTAGGAGGAGTTCAGTTACATACACACGCACACAAGAAATATATATATAAAGATATTAATTAACTGGGATAAGAACACCTGATGTTTCTGGTAATTTCAGAACACACTTCAAATCGAAGTTTAGCTTGGTCCATAATGGTAGCCTAGAGGTCCATAGATGTCACGAGATGCCGAGGTTTTACACCTATTCGGTGGGGGACAGAAAGCCGGCTCGGTTCAACCTTAATCTGAGTGTTGGTGGACTTTTGGACTAACTATTGTTTAGTCCGAGCGCCCCCCGTGACCGTGGTAAGGGTCCGAGTCCGGATGACGTCAGAAATCCGGGCCCTCAGTGCAACGTACGTCTTTAATACCACCTATCAAAGGCCTAGAACCTTCTTTACTAGGAAATTGTAAACAATAGAAATGATCCAGAAACATTTTAATTTTTTACTCTTCTTAGAATTACTTCACACGTTACGTGATTCTCGCGCGATTATGCACTTTAAGCTAATATTAATAAGGGTTATTATTTTATAACTCACTTTGCTTATCGATAGTGAGATCGTAGAGGGGCGTCTGGTACTTGTCTAAGGAAGATAACGCACAGCCTCCCAAACGCACGTGGTGGGATGGCCCGAGTATAAAGATGCGTTTACTGGAACAAAAAATTGTTCTTTAATCCCTCAAAAATACTAATTTCAATTATTCTTTTTCTTTTTTTTTTTAATTCTTAACAATGCTTAAAAAAAATAAAAAACTCTATAAAAAATTTATAAAAAAAACCCACCCTCCGCTTGCGGGGCTTTTGAATGCCCAAGCAACCGGCGGTCAGGGCTCCAGAGTGAGGAACCTCCTCACAATACGCGCCGTTTCAAGGACTACTGCCTTCTGTATCCGACCCTTGATCCAACAACCAAGCGAAAGCTTCTTACGATGTTGGTCGAAGCTTTTCGCGAGAAGACCATTGACTGAAACGACGATCGGAACAATAACTGTCGACTCAAAATTCCACTCTAGTAATCACGTGAGCAAGGTCCAAGTATTTAGGTACTTTTTCCTTCTCTGCTTTCACCAGATTATTAATATTATTATTAAATTCTTTATTGCGCACACAAAACAAAATAAAAAGAGAAACACCATAGATAAAAATAAAAAATAGTAAAAAAACTAGTTTAGGTGTACAAAGGCGGTCTTATCGCTAAAGACAACCTTTGGCGAAAGTAGTTGTTATAAAGAACGGATTGGTGCGGCAAAACATTCATGCTCATCACACAAACATTTCCCAGTTGTGGGAATCGAACCCACGGCGATGGACTCAGTAAGCAGGGTCGCTGCCCACTGCGCCAATCGGGCGTCCATAAGTAAGATGAAAGAAGTATTCGACTAAGGTCACTTACACTACAACTGGGCTGACTTGTCTGTACGCGAATGCTGCGCATGCGCCGCAATACGAGTAGCCCGCGTGTCTGAAACCAAGATTATCTCTATATTAATAATTTCGTCATGGGGTACGGGGTGAGAAACGATCGAAATTAGATGAATGACAAGACATAAAAAAATATTGATTTCGATTCGACAAAATATATCCGTAAAATTCGGATTATGGAGAATTTCGTTTAATTCTAATGGCACTGACAAATAATCCGCAGTCGCCATTTCATCTAGTAGTAATATCCATACTATCCCTTTTTTTTTTTTTGTCGTGGTGGGAAAGCTTTACGGCTACCTCTGTCCTTTTCATTGGAAAACAATTACGTCACAAAAAGAAATGTTTGTGAAAAAAATCTCAAAATCTACTATATAGTGTAGACTATGTAGCAGTATCCTGCCTCCCAAAATTACGCGGCCGAAGCCGCAGGGCACATCTATATATATATATTTATTTCATATTTATTGTAAATATTAATTTTAGTATGTAATTATTATTTCCGTACAAAAATATTTTTTTCTTTGGTTCATTAATAAATAACTAGCCCTCTTAATAATACTAATACATAAATACTTATAATATAAATATAAAATCTAGTAGTATAATAAAGTTATAAAATAATTCAAATTCATAAATTATTTATTCATGTAGGCCTATAACAGGCACTTATGAAGCGTTCATACGTATATTATGTTAACGTAAATCTGAGGTGATGGATTCCAAACGCTCCTTGGTTTGGAGAGCCCACAACAAACTTAGCCGGGTAGTTTTTTTGTCATCACCATCCCACAGTTGATTAAAATTTAGCTATGAAGAAAGAGCATTTCATACCCAACCTTTTTTATCGTTTAAAGTATATTAATATTAAAAAAAGCTTTTTTAATTTAAAGATGTTAAAATATTTGAAAAATTAATGTATTTTATTTAAACGTGACTGCAATAATTCGAACGTTAGAAGCAAAAATAAACTTGCAGTGCGGAGGGTACTAGAAAGGAAATTGCATACAATTTTACAATAAATTGACGTTTGATTTCTTGGAGATCCCTCTAACAAAGTTCAACGTTTGTATTAAAGAAGAAAATTCCTATAATGGTACATAGGATTACGTAAAAGATTTTTTATCGTATATAGCTTAGATGAGAATTATTGCCCTAACCAGGTTGCTTCTAAAAATATTTTCAAATGTCAACGTGAGATGGTGATAACAAAAAAAAGAACACCCGGCAAAGTTTGTTGTTGGTTAATTCTTAGAGCAGGGCGCGTTTGGAATACTCGTAGCTTTAGTTGGAGGTTTACGAATGTAGTTATCGCGAGTTATCGTAATAAACGCATCAAAAGTGCCATCTATGTTCCTATTTGAATGAATAAATATTTGAGTTTGACTTTGCGTATTAACTTACGGGGCGATTATCGCTCGAGCTGGTCCATGGGTGAGATCAGCTTTTGACAGCCATAAGTCCAGTTGCCGGGACAATTCCGAACCTGGAACGATTGGAAATTGCGTATTTATACTTTTTTATTTTTACAACTTGTTAATACGGCAGTGCCATTTACACTGACTACATTATTGCACGCCTCATAAGCGAAGCGTTTAGGAGGGTATTACTGTCAGTTTACGCACACCGAGTGATTCTCCAACTCAAAATGTCACTTTTTTACACGCTTTATATTAGCTTCACTTGTATGTTTGTTTGTAACCGACTTCTTTGGGCGCGATTTTGACCCACTTTAAACGGTCAGATTTCTTTCAAACTTTGTAGACATATCGAGGACCGATGACAATACACTAATCTGAAAAGATTATTCCAATTTTCACTATAAAAAATAAGATTTTTTACTAATTACTACAGCGCCATGTTGTGGTCACGATAACGAGCGAAATTCTTCACTTATCGAGTTGGTTTTTTATAGGCTTCAGTATTTTGTGGCTTCTAGCCTATTACTTCACGGTATAATCAGATGTAGTTTAATTATTATTTACAAATAATCTCAATTTTATTGTAATGAATGAGATTATGAGGCGTGCACTTTTGGATTGTCCTACTATTTAAGGATAACTATAACAAAAATGTGCCTGAAGACTAAAGTCTTCGAACAGTGCGTATTGCCAGTAATGACTTACGGATAAGAGACATGGTCTCTAACTATGGGCCTCATAAGAAGGCTCAGAGTCACTCAGCGGGCAATGGAGAGAGCTATGTTAGGAGTATCTCTACGTGATCAAATTTAGAAAGGAGGAGATCCGTAGAAGAACTAGAGTTACCGACATAGCTCAGAGAGTCGCGAAGCTGAAGTGGCAATGGGCGGGGCACATAGCTCGAAGAACAGAAGGACGTTGAGAAGATTATAAATTACACCATACAGATTCTCCTGCATTTCGCGAGTATAGCAAATTAAGCTTAATTTTCATAATATATCATGGATTTCCGCAGTGACGCCTGCTTCTATGCAATATCCAAGATGTTGTAATATCAAATGTCACACTTGGGAGTGCTTCTTAAGTCATATAATGAAACAAACAAACAATAAAAAATTTACAAAT
This sequence comes from Pararge aegeria, assembly GCF_905163445.1. Taxonomy (NCBI): domain Eukaryota; kingdom Metazoa; phylum Arthropoda; class Insecta; order Lepidoptera; family Nymphalidae; genus Pararge; species Pararge aegeria. Next base: position 5,005,031 of record NC_053206.1, on the reverse strand, counting down.
AATTTATTTAAAACAAGGTATATTCTCTAAGGAAGATCTTTTGTGGCCGCTGTTATGCAATATTGTAAAAGAGATTCTGATCTTAAGTGTACAGCACATAACAACAATGTTTTCTTTTCCCTAACGTTTAACTTCTACCGAGTTTCACACATTTCTAGCAATTGAATATAACTTGCTTTAACGGCCAGGAAACCTGCATGCCTAAGGGTTTTATATAATGACAGCAAAAGTGTGTCACAAACATTTTCTTTTTAGCTGCATTAGATAGATAGATCTATTCTATCTATCTTTAGCTATTGACATTAGCTAGCGTGCAAATATTACAAGCCGTTGGTTACTGACACAGAATCAATTTAAAAACATCCAATTTTAATACAATACAATCAGAAACATTAATTGAAAATTAGTGTTCAATGTCAAAATAAAATACAAATGTCACAGTTGTTTTTTGACATGTTGTAAAAAATCATCTACGGTGTATAAATTTTTACCATTTCATCTACTATTGGGTAAAATGTTTTGAGTTTTGATTCAGTTATGCTACTAGATAATGCAGTGATAGCCCAGCGGGTAGGACTTCAACTTCGAATCCGAGCACGCAACACACCTCTAACTTTCCTAAGTAATGTGTTTTTTAAGCAATTAAAATATCACTTGCTTCAACGGTGAAGGAAAACATTGAGGAAACCTGCATGCCTGAGAGTTGTACATAATAATAATAACAATTAGATTTATTGCCTGAATACACGTATATAATCAGATGTTAAAACTTTACCTTTTTTTTATTGAAGCAGTGTATTTCCATTAATTTGGCATGAAACTTCCAATCATATCATATGAAATAAAAACATTAAAAAAAAACATTGAAAAAGAAATTACAACCACAATTAGAACGCAAAAATATATAAATTATAATATCAATAGCAAAAATAATCTATTGAAATGAAAATAAGCAGTTAAGTTAAAATACAAGTATGTTTTAATGAAATTAAAAAAGTCATCCATAAAATAATAACATTAAGTAAAGTCGAAAAATTTAATAATTGATTAAAAGCAATTAAATAATAGCCACTCATGCAATTTTCTCTTAAATAAAGGAAAATTCATTCATACTGTTCTCAAAGGTGTATGGACTGCAATGGCTCCAAGCGTAGACGTAGGGCCTACAACCTTCTCATTGTGAGAGGATACACATGCCCTAAATTGGGTCAGTGATGGGTCAATGATAAGGAAGACTATGCTCCCCAGTTTCTTAGGGCATTTAGAACCGGTAGCCTGCCAGGCTTCTGGAGCAATTTTGGAAAGCTGGGGCTCATAATTTATAGGGTAGTGAGGGAGATTTCCTTACCAGGGTTTCATAGCTTACATAGCTAGCTAGAAGTTTTAAATGCAGAAATCAGTGTTGTACTAGAGATATGCTCAAAAACTTTAGCCAAGTGGCTTTTGTGAGTTATTTACCTTTAATATTCTACATAAATATTAAATCAAATATAGTGAATATAATATTCAATTGTCATCAACCTCATCTTCCATAAGCGAAGCCATTTTATCAGATACATCCTTTAACAATTTCTCACTGAATTTAGGGAATTTAACTTCAAATTCACTCTTTAACATGTCTATATTAAATCTGTCCTTTTCAATTTCTTCCAAATTTTTGTGCAAGCTTTCGTATTCGTGAAACTTTGCAGTGTCTAATTTGGAGTTCTTTTTGATACCCTCCAATCCCTCTATAGCCTCGTTAACTGCATCTAAAAGTTGTTTGTGTCCAGATTCATGGTTGAAGCCGAAATCAACATTAATTGTTTCCAAATGATCGAGACAAGCTTCTTCTGATGACGTAAGATTGTTAATCTTCTCCTCTAAGGTTGAATTCTCTGTTAAATTGTAGAAATTGGAACAGTCTTGATTTTTTAGATCCAAGAGCCTGAAACAAAAAAATACTACATTTTATAACACACTTATCATATTATAATTTGACTGCATTTCTTAAGGTTATGTTGGCATTTGATAGCATAAGTATGGAAGTATGGATGATGATAATAACCTACCTCTTTTGTTCAACAACAAATTTGATGTCCTTCAGCCGTCTGTTGGTTCTATCCAGCTGGTCCATGGTCTTTTTGAATCTATCAGCCAACTGCGCCATCTGGACGTCCATCTGGGTTTCCTCTCTCTTTATCTTCTCCTCAACAAGACACTCTTCTAGCATATTTCTCAAGAATTTTCCGTATGCAATCTCGGCGTCCGCGGCATCTAAGTCTGAAGACGCCTCCGGTTTCCAGATCGACTTGTCACTTAATATAGTTGTGTTTGCGCGTGCGGTTATTTTATTAGGCGCAATACTTTTACGTGAACAGAATTTCTCCCTGGGTATCACTTTCTTGGAAGTTGTAGGCACTTCGGTGACGGTTGTCCGCTTAGTTGTTGGGCGTACGGGTTTGGGCAGGGCGAAGCTTTTATTCTTGTCCATAGCTTTCAACTTGAAGTTCTTATAATAATTTTAAATACACAATAAGTACGCCACAAAAATATTTATGTCGACCGTTGAAAACTGTCATTTGTTTGAACGGGTGTCATGGCGACGTTTTCGTTCGGAAATTGAATGAGTAAAAATGAGACTAAAATTTGGTTTAAACCTTCAAAATCTTGCAAGATTCAATTTAGTAAAAGTTTAATTTCTTACATGACACATCAACATTGCAGAAAAGCAATTTTGTGTTCCAATGTAATATTTTATTTCCGAACGCAGTAGTTCCTTGAACCGCTAAAAGGCTAAAACCTGAATTTCTTTTTTTGATTATTATTTTAACGGTGCCCATGAAATTAAAACTAAATTAATAAACATGGTGTGGGAAACTAATTAATAAACGTTTCGGATATCTATTTGAATGTAGAACAACAAAAGATTGACGAAAATAATTTAATGCCATGACCTTAGAGTCACTGACCTTTTGACTGGTTAACCAAAAAAAGCTCTAAAAGCTCAATAATGTAGACTCGAACAGACTTAAGGACGCTCTATAGAAAAAAAATATTAATAACAAATGGCTTTATATACTTTGTTCTATAAACACTCCCAGCGAACACTAAATACAAGTCATAGCTTACCATTTTCGGTGTACCAGCTCCCAGCGTGACTTGCATTACGACAGGACATATTGATCTAAGGAATTAGAAAATAGGTTTTCGAAAGAATTAAGAACCTAAAGTTACTTTCACAATCATAAAAATAATAATTTGACGTAATGTAAATAACCTTAATATCCACAGATCACAAAAATAAAATGATCCACAGATTCGTAAACCACTGGTCTATGTTAGTATCCTTATTAGTCATTGGTCTATGAGAGACTAAATTTCGAATATTTCTAAAATTCTGTACAATTTAGTACAATTACAAGAACGTAGAACAAAGACATGTAGAACATATCACTATAGTCAACTCGTCATAAAAAGTTGTTTATAGTGAAACAATAGTGTATGTATCATCTACGGTTATGAAGCAACTCAATTAGATTTTTGTGTGTGTGAAAAACGAAAATGTTTTCTTGGAAAATAATGAGAAGATATTGTCAGTTGTCTTTGCCTTTTCCTTAAGGAACACTGACCGCTATTATAATGTTAAAACAATATGTCAGTGCAATGGAACAGGATATGGAAATAATTACAGTTGTCAATGTCAGCTGGCAAAACATTGGGCAACAAAATTACAAAACAAGGTCAATAAATTGGATTTTGTGAAAGTCAGTGAACTTTACATACTAAAACAAGATTAATTTAAAAAGTTAATAATCATCTCAGTACTAAATTATACCGAAGCGAAGTGTTAAAAAGAATATTACTTTATGTTATTTTAATGACCGCAGACTGCGTACATTTTTGTAATAATTAAAAGTTGTTGATAAGGTTTAATTTATTGTATTATTACACAATTAAAAAAAACTGACGAAAATGTTGAATTCCATATGTAAGTAAGCACTTATTTATGTTTCCGTTCAATTGATGCAAAATGTGGATGTGTTTTTTTCGGCAACCTAAAAATTAGTTGCACACATGATTTTTAGCACAAAATTTAAAGCGCACTATGTTTTAAAGCGTTTCGGTATGACCAGTTTCCGCTGTAGACAACAGTTTTCTAGTTTCCGCCCTAAAAAATAAGGCGTACAGAAAACTGTGGGTTAATATTTTACGTAGTTGCATATAGGTTACACTTCCTTTACTAGCCTGTCACATCCTGGGCATAGGGGGAAATTCTGTGGTATTATAAGTGGGAGGCTCTACGTTCAACCCTAAATTTTCATCCCCTATTTGATGCCATTGGAGTTGGAATTTTTAAAATTTGTGAAACACATTTTCTTTATGTTTAATCGAAAACCTCGAAAAGAAATTGATAAATGAAGGATTTTATACAAACTTTCATCCCTCATTTAACCCTCTTAGGGTTGGAATTTTCAAGAATCCTTTCATAGCGGCTGCCTAAGTTGTAATAACTATCTGTGTGCAAAATTTCAGCCCAATCCGTCAAGTGATTAGAATTGTGCGTTTGTAGATCAGTCAGTCTGTCACCTGTGCCTTTTATATATATATAGAAGATAATTTCTTCGGTTGTGGTTTGTCACCAGCCTACTGATGAACATGTAGCACCTAGTGCTTCAGCAGTACAAGACTGCCACATTGATAAAATAATAAATAAATATACTACAATACACACACCGCCATCTAGCCCCAAAGTAAGCGTAGCTTGTGTCATGGGTACTAAGGCGACTGATGAATATTTTTATGAATAATATACATAAATACTTAGAATATACATATAAACACCCAGACACTGACAAACATTCATGCTCATCACACAAACATTTTCCAGTTGTGGGAATCGAACCCACAGCCCTGGGCTCAGAAAGCAGGGTTGCTGCAATTACGCCAATCGGCTGTCTATTGTAACCTAATCGATACCTTGTAGTAGTGGGTATTGGGTAAATTATACATGCCATACCTATACAGGTATGATGCGATGTATAAACTAACTAGGGTAATGGGCTTAATATAACTGCCTTACCTGTAACAGGTAAGCCTGTTACTATCTTAGACTGCACCGTCTTTTACAAGCAGATGAGATTGCAGTCAAGGGCTAACATGTAGTGGAATAAAAAGAAATTCCTGAGCCTATTCATGCCTGTTGCTGGGCGCAGGTCTTCCGACGTACCGTGGTTTAAAAGTGGTGGTTGATACCATACTGCCCTTATATCTACTTGCAGGCATTGCATATTGTACCTCTACTAAATTGACACGTGTCAGTATCTATTTCACAATGAACGCCATATTTTTTTTACCTGTCAATTTTGGTTAGTGTTCCATAGCTACATTATGGCAAAAATGTCACCATTTTGTAATTAAAGACTGCCGCTAATTATGTGCCTTTGAGTTTGTACAGCTGTGTAAAATAATATACTAAGGAAATGATTTAAAAAAAACACCTGACTTGCATGCTGTTGTATTATGTTGAAGATATAGCAAATTAATATGATAAGAGATCTGTTTAATGTATGTCCTATAAACAAAAAATGCAAATTGGAAATGCAAATTTTTCTTACATGCTATATTATTGCAAAATTAGAAAAATAAAAGAAATAATAATAATAATATCAAATTAAAAATTAAAATGCAATATAATTAAGATTGGATCGAGACGGCCGATTGGCGCAGTGGGCAGCTACCCTACTTTCTGAGCCAAGGCTGTGAGTTCGATTCCCACAACTGGACAATGTTTGTGTGATGAACATGAATGTTTTTCAGTGTCTGGGTGTTTATTTATATATTACTAGCTGTTGCCCGCGACTTCGTCTGCGTTTGATTCCGTTTTTAAGCATTCAGTATCGCTAAGCCTTAAATTAGTATAGTAGTATTATATATATATAACATGTGACTGTCAATTAATTATAGAAAAATTATTTGCAATAAAATAAAGTGGCGACTATAATTAAAAATCTAAACTATCCTATCTCTTAAGTTGGAACAGACTGCTCACGGTGTGCTAATTTAATTTAAAATCGGTTAAGTAGTTTAGGAGTCCATCGCGGACAAACATCGTGACAAGAGATTTATATATATTAAGATAAGTATTTACGTATATTATTCATATAATTATTGATCAGTCATCTTAGTACCCATAACACAAGCTAAGCTTAGTTGGGGCTAGATGGCGATGTGTAGTATTGTCGTAGTTTATTTATTTTATTAAGATGCCATGTCATAAATATTTATAAATAAAATGTATGAAATAATTATAATAATTAAAAAAATAAAATTCATTACTTTTTGCTTCATGTGTGTATATGTAAACCCACTGCATGCTTTCAGAACAGGTTATACTTGGGTTTAAACATATTTATTTCCATAAATACACATATCACTTGCATGGAAACAAGAAATTAATAAGTATAATATACTAGCGTACCCAGCCCGCTTCGCCGGGCTAGATTTTGCTTTATTTCATTGAAAAAATAAACTTACATCATTAAATTTTTAATTCAAGTCTCATAATATATTGAATCATTTATTTCTCTCCGTATTCATTCTCCTCTATTCTCTTCTCGAGCGGGTGAAGAACATTATCTACACCCATGTACACCCAACAATAGAATATCATCATAGTAAATAAAAGCTGTATTTGACAGTTTGACAGTTCAAAAATAGGAGTGCTCCGATCGTCACCAAACTTTACAGGATTACTCGCCAGGTCAATCCCGAGATTCCCTGATAGTTTCATTGAAATCGGTCCAGCCGTTTCGGAGCCTATACGGAACATATCCACACACTTTCTCTTTTATATATATATAGGTATAGATAAGTACTTTGTTGTTCAGAACTGAACATAGTATGAAGCATTTTGTACTACATTAAAACTACCTATAACTCCGACTTAAATTTATTTGCTTGTGTTATTGCATATATATATGGAAGCATGAAAGTAGCTACAAAAGATTCCTTGAGTTTGACACATTACACTTTTAAAAGGAAAAGTGTTATCTATACATCAGATATATTAGGTACTAATATTTTTTTATACGCAAAGTTCTAGAGATACCTTGAACTTTAAACTTGTAACCCTTTGATAAGAATTGGCATGTGTAACAAATTCTAAACATGAGAGACTTATCACAAAGTATTTTTTCTTACCCGGTTGATATTTAACTAAAGATTTATTTGTGTTGATGTAATTGCTCGGAAAAAGTTGTGGGAAACTAATACAATAACTGGGTAACAGGTCATAATTGCTACGTCGAATTGAAATTATGCTATAAAAAAAGCTATTTAAACAAAATATGAATTATATATCAAAATTCAGCTTTACAATATAACTATTAAAGGATTTGCATCCTGCACTGCAAAAAAATCCTTATAGGTATAAATCTATAAAAAATATAAAAAAAAACGTGTGTACACGCGTTAGAAGTTATACTTTTTTGCCGTAACAAGAAAAAATCTTTCGCCTTATACTACGTTTGTAGAAAATACGACACTAACAATACAAAATAGGTATTTAATACATTTAAAGTTTTATTATAAAGCATTATTATTATCGGACAGTTATCTCATTAACGGAGAGAGATTTTTGTACAATTAATGAGCACGTAGACTATGACAATTGAAAGTGTACACTTTTTTTGAGAAACTAAAATGTTGACTATAGCTAACTTCAGTTTGTCGGTTTTTTGTGACGGTGTGCGCGCGCATCGTAAAAAATTACTCTCATCATTTCCTTGACGCGCCGAAAGAAGTATAACTTCAATAGTAAATCTTTTATTCTTCAGGTCGTCAGAACTCAAAGCTACAGCAATGGTCAAACGTAATAAGATCAGCGAGTCAAAATGCACAGAAACCGAAAACCGCTATCCTCATGCTAAATATGGGTGGACCCAAGACCACAGACCAGGTAAAAAATAAGCTTTTGTAACTTAATCTATACTCCTATACTTATCTATGTCTATACTAATATTATAAAGAGTAAAGACTTTTTTGTTTCTTTATTTGATTATGCGGATTAGGCTCTGAAACTTCTGGGAATTTTTTTACCAGTAGAAAATTAAATTATCAAGAAGTACCATCTAATCATAAAACCGGAAATCCATGATAAATTATGAAATTAAGCTTAAATTTCTATACTGTATGGTGTTATTTATAATTTCTTCAATCCTTATACTCCACACCAAACAGATCCTCGGCAATGTACCCTCTACGCACGTTTCGCTCCGAAACCGGAGCATCCTCAGGAGATGTTGACTTTACAATGAATAATTGTTAAGGCTTGACTTAACAATTATATTTTGATGGCAACATGTCTGTAAAATCAAAATAATCATCAAAATAAAAAATGTGCCGTCACGGTGAAACGGCGTGACGCTCCCATGCCGTCACGCCCAGTCTACGCCATCGCTTAAACATAGACCGTCATACTGTAACGATATATTTATTTTAAATATATGTTCCGTCACGTTTTTTGTTTGTCAGGTGTCAGATTATCTGCTCCGGATTATGACAGATCGCGACATGATCCAGCTGCCAGTGCAAAGTAAGCTGGGTCCGTGGATAGCCAGTAGGAGGACGGAGGAGGTGAAAAAGAAGTACGCGGAGATTGGGGGGGGCTCGCCAATATACAAGTGGACAGACTTGCAAGGTATAATACTACGCGATTTGAGTGTCATCGTCACTATGGCCTTCATATGAAGGCTCAGAGTTACTCGGGCGATGGAGAGAGCTATGCTAGGAGTATCTCTACGTGATCAAATCAGAAATGAGGAGGTCCGTAGATAACTAGAGTTACCGACATAGCTCAGCGAGTCGCGAAGCTGAAGTGGCAATGGGCGGGGCACATATCTCGGAGAACCGATGAATGTTGACATCTTGGAGGTGTCTCCTAAAAAGTTCAAAGAGTCCTATTATAGTATTAAGGACTACGTAATCGATATTGGATAGAAGCTGGCGTTACTTTGCGGAAATCCATAATATATTATGAAAATTAAGCTTAATTTGCTATACTCCGCGAAAAGCAGGAGAATCTGTATGGTGTAATTTATAATTTCTTCAATCCTTATACTCCACACCAAACAGATCTTCGGCAATGTACCCTCTTCGCACGTTTCGCTCCGAAACCGGAGCATCCTCAGGAGATGTTGACTTTACAATGAATAATTGATAGCAAATTAAGCTTAATTTTCATAATATATTATGGATTTCCGCAAAGTAACGCCTGCTTCTATCCAATATCCGACAAACAAACAAAAACACTCACCCATTTAAATACTCGTAAATAAATAAATATACTACGACAATGCACACATCGCCATCTAGCCCCAAAGTAAGCGTAGCTTGTGTTATGGGTACTAAGATAGCTGATGAATATTTTTATGAATATAATGCACAAATACTTAGAATATACATATAAACACCCAGACACTGAAAAACATTCACTCGGAAAGCAGGGTCGCTGCCCACTGCGCCACTCGGCCGTCAATATTGGTGAATAGTTTTCGTTTATATTCGTTTCAGGAACGTTGTTAACTAGAGCCCTAGATCAAATGTTACCGGAGTCGGCGCCCCACAAACACTATATAGCGTTTAGATACGTACCGCCATTTACAGATGAAGCATTGACCGAACTAGAGAAGTAAGTTCCTCCGATGTCTATAATAGAATCGATGAGAATCGATGACTATAATCGATATTGAAATCGATATCGTAATCGATAACTATAATCGAGATCGGTATCGATATTGTAACAGATAACTGTAATCGATACCATATGTATCGATTATAGTAATCGATTACGATATGGATATCGATTACAGTTATCGGTTACGATATCGACTGCAAATATCGATAACAGTATCGATATGATTGTGATTACTATAATTGATATCAAAATCGATATCGTTATCAATAAATATAATCAATATAAATCGATATTTGTAATCGATATGACATAGATATTGGTATCGATTATGGTAATCGATTATGATATAGAATACTGTTTCTAAACTACATCGTGCCATTTCCGCATTGCCGTTTGGCAATTGGCAGTCTATTTAATACTTAGTTACACATTTTACGAATTAAAAGTGATGCTTTATGCATTACTAGCTGTTGCCCGCGACTTTGTCGGCGTTTAATTTTGTTTTTTGGATGTGGCATTCAATTTTGTTGTAGTTCTAAAAAAATTAAAGTATTCAGTATCGCTAAGCCTTAAATAAGGGGTTTTTGCTGCTGAGGAGTTCTGTCCTCTATCTCCAACCACATTACATCTAAAGTACAAAAATATTTATTTAAATCGGTTATTATTTGTCGGAGTTATGGTGTAAAATCGTCAAACACTTTCATCCCCTCTCCCAAAGGAACCGAGCTCAATATCGATATTTATAGTATTCTATATTACTTCTAACACTTCCAAGAATATGTGTACAAATTTTCATGAGGATCGGTTTAGTAGTTTTTGCATGAAAGCGTAACAAACAAACTTACATTGTCATTTATAATATTAGTAGGTATGTATTATAAAGTGATTTTTTTTTCTTTTTTTTATTGTACATGATATAATTTTGACGCCCGATTGGCGCAGTGGGCAGCGACCCTGCTTTCTGAGTCCAAGGCCGTGGGCTCGATTCCCACGACTGGACATTATTTGTGTGATGAACATGAATGTTTTTCAGTGTCTGTGTGTTTGTCTATATATTGTACTAAAAGCAGTACCGACCTACTGCGCCAATCGGCCGTCGAATGAAATGAAAATGAAAAATGAAAAAATGCTTTATTGTCATAAAGAAAAACAAAACAATCAAAAGTACTTAAACATAACACATAAAATATATACAAATTTGTTTTTTTTTGCACAGATAAAAAGTGTACCTGTTCTCCGAACTAGTTTAGACTGTGTCTCGGACAACAGGGCTAACCCGCTCGATGACATAGTTTACTACTAGAAATTAAGATCACTTGTATGCCCAAGTACTCGTGGTTGTGTTTGTACGTGTCATAAGTGTCCATGTCAGAATTATGTGTGTGTATTTGCGTGTGTGCGTGCGTTAATGTATCTATGATAAATTGGTAAAAACTATTTTCAATTCACCCAATAAATTATACTAGAATCTCCAATAATCTCAAGTAATCTTCGGTTACTGCAAAATAAATTTAACCTATCTATATTTTTTCAGAGACGGCGTTCAAAGGGCAGTAATATTCTCGCAATACCCACAGTACAGTTGCGCTACAACTGGATCTAGTTTGAACGCGATTGCGGATTTCTATAAAAATAGGTACTAAAGCTTTATTTCTAATAAATCAATATATTACAATTTGTTTAAAAGTATACTATTCCATGTGTGCTTAGCGTGCGGAAAGTTATTGTTTTCCACACTAGTGCTTTTTGTTTTCCTCCTGCATATAAAATCCCATACTATAATAATTTGCTAAAAAGTAGCATTTTCCATGTGTGTTTAACGTGCGGGAAGTTATTGTTTTACACACTAGCGCTTTTTGTTTTCCTCCTGCATATAAAATCCCATACTATAATAATTTGCTAAAAAGTAGCATTTTCCATGTGTGTTTAACGTGCGGGAAGTTATTGTTTTACACACTAGCGCTTTTTGTTTTCCTCCTGCATATAAAAACCCATACTATAATAATTTGCTTAAAAGTAGAGTTTTGATTGTGTGCAGTGGCGTGCCTAGCGGGTATGCACATGGTATGCAGATGATATAAAATAAAGAAAATCTCCAGTACGAGTTATAAAAAACTTAACGATAGGCATTATAGAAAGATAAGTTATAGAAAGCCTACCCCTAAGTATTTGTAACTCGTACTGGAGATTTACTTCATTTTGTATCATCTGCATACCCCGTGCATACCCTCTATGCACGCCACTGCATGTGTGTATAGCGTGCGGGAAGTTATTGTTTTCCACACTAGTGCTTTTTGTCTTCCTCCTGTATATCAAATCCCATACATAATAATTTGCTAAAAAGTAGCATTTTCCATGTGGGTATAGCGTGCGGAAGTTGAAGTTTGCCACACTAGTGCTTTTTGTTTTCCAAATCCCTGAAGGAAATTTTCTTCTATTTATATCATCTGCATGTAGTTTAGTTTGGAATATTTTTATTTTGACCTTTACCCAAATGTTGTCTGGGAGAAATCGCTTCAGCGATAAGACCGCCTGTGCACACCTAAACTTTGGCCAGTGTATGCATGTAACATTAAAGAAAAATCCCTCCACCCATACGATATATACTAAAATTTAAAGCCATGCAATGCTTTTGTGCCCGTACGAAGTGCAAGCAGTGGCGCGTACTGGGATTCTTACCAGGATATGCATACAGTGGGAAAAATGTCGAAAAAGCCAAAAATCCTCCTATATACGAGTTATATATCAATTTAGGCAGTGCTTTTATGGATATACGAAGTGCACGAGACTGAGTGCAAGCAACTGAAGCGGTGTGTTCATTTTGGTTTGCAGGCAGCTGCCGAACATAAAGTTCAGTCTGATAGAGAGGTGGGCCACCAACCGTCTGCTGGCCCAGGTGTTTGCGGAGAGAATCAGGGAAAAGCTGGAGTTATTCGACAGGAGAATCCGTGACCAAGTTCTTATAATGTTTACAGCTCATAGCTTGCCTCTGAAGGTAAGAAGTTTCAGCCTTCGGTCAATTCAAGTCAAGTCAAATATTTCTTTATTCAAATAGGCACATAGATGGCACTTGAAACCAATCATAAATTTGATCATGAAATTGACATATATCCACAAAATGGAAATAAATGTAAAAATCGTGTCGAAGAGAGGTTGCTAACACAAACATATGCAGAAACTCAAAAGTTGTTAGAAGTTTTATTTTAGTTCGGTTATACACAAACACACACACACACACACACACACACACACACACATTGTATTTTATAATTTATAGAAAATTTTGTACTTTGTATTCTAGTTTTGTAAAATGGAATACAATTTAAAAATAATAATCTTCAAGGATTACAGCACTAGTGATATTTTCAATACAGTCAAATAGCTTTTACATGCACGTTCTTAATAAAGTATGTTAATTTTATTGTTTTTGAAGAGGGTTTTTTTGCTCCAATCGAAGGCCGATTGGCGCAGTGGGCAGTGACCCTGCTTTCTGAGTTCAAGGCTGTGGGTTCGATGCCCACAACTGGATAATGCTTGTGTGCTGAACATGAATTTTTTTCAGTGTCTGGGTGTTCATTTCTATATTATAAGTATTTATGTATATTATTCATAAAAAATATTCATCAGTCATCTTAGTACCCATCTTAGGCCAGATGACGATGTGTGTACTGTTAAAGTATATGCACGCCTCATAAGCGAAGCGTTGAGGAGGGTATTACTGTCAGTCACTTTTTTTATTCTTTATTGCTTTTATAAGTGAATATAAATAGACAATTGTTGAGAAAAACACAATTTTTAACACTCATGATATTTTTAAATCTCTTTTTATTACTTAAACTAATTAAAAAATTGTTTTAAAAAAGTTCTGTCTTGGACGTCCGTGTGTCTGTATGTGTGGATCTCGTATCTTGTGGTCACGATAACGAGCGAAATTCTTCACTTATCGAGTTGGTTTTTTTTTTTATAGGCTTCAGTATTTTGAGGCTTCTAGCCTTTTACTTTTCACGGTATAATCAGATGTAGTTTAATTATTATTAACAAATAATCTCATTTTTATTGAAATGAATGAGATTATGAGGCGTGCACTTTTGGATTTTCCAACTCTTTTTATTAACAGGCAGTGTCCCGCGGCGATACCTATCCTCACGAGGTGGCCGCATCTGTAGCAGCTACTATGGGCCAGCTGTCCGTGTCGAACCCCCACCGGTTGGTGTGGCAGAGCAAAGTGGGCCCCTTACCATGGCTGCAGCCCTACACCGACGACGCTATAAAGGCTAGTTCAAATTCAAATGCAAATTTTCAAATTCAAAATTTCTTTATTCATGTAGGCCTATCACAGGCACTTATGAAGCGTTCATACATATATGTTTACATAATTGTAAGGTGATGGTGATAACTTCGTTCGCCAACTTAAACCGAAAACTACGAGGGTTCCAAACGCGCCCTGGTCTAAGAAGAGCCCACAACAAACTCAGCCGAGTAAATTTTTTTTTGTTATCACCATCTCACAGTTTATTTATCGTATAAGTAATCCTTAATGTTATAATTGGAATTTTATTTTATGAATCTCCAGCAATTGGTTTCCCTTGGTTTTCCTAATCCTAAGGTTGCCTGGAAGAGATCGCTACTAAGCGATAAGGCCGCCCTTTGTTTCCTACTTCTTAAGTTTATTTTTGTTGTGTCCATTGTTTTTTTTTTGTGGTGTACAAATAAAGTGTATAAATAAATAAATAAAAAATTGTCTAGCTGACAATTATGTGTGTGTGAGTCTGTGGACGCGGTGATAGCGCGTTAGTTAGAAGCTCGACTTCAATTTCGGGGGGCCGAGTTCGAATCTCAGATAACCTATAACTTTTCTAAGTTATTTGCGTTTTAAGTAATTAAAATTTCACTTTCTTTAACGGTGAAGGAAAACATCGTGAGGAAACCAGCACGCCTGAGAGTTCTACATAATGTTCTCAAAGGTGTGTGGAGTCCACCAATCCGCACTGGGCCAGCGTGGTGGACTACGGCCTTAACCCCTTCTCATTGTGGGAGGAGACCCGGGCTCTGTAGTGGGCCGTTGATGGCTTGATGTGATGATGAGTCTGTGGCATCATATTTCGCGAACGGATGGATTATCGTATATTGATTTTGTTTTTTGTTTTTTTGAAAAAATAATTAGGCGGGAGTAACCTAGTGTAGGAGTAGCTACGTTTAATAAAAAAAAAAACATTGATTTGGAAAAAGCAACTACTGAGCTTCTTGATGGCTCTTCTCGGTAGAATCTGCTTTCCGAACCGGTGGTAGAGTCACTACCAACAGACATACTTGACGTTTCAAAAGTGCTCATAAAGTAGGCCTACTTGAAATAAATAATAATGATAAATAAATTTCTTAACCAAGTAGACTTAAAACTATTATGGTGTAATCATAAATTCTTACGAATTTCACCTTACACCACCGTGCCGTCGACAAAAGGTAACATCTAAAAAAAATTAATTTACACCCACCTATGAATTATGAATTTTATATTTATCCAATAATTCCAAATCCCTCAATATGGTTATCGAATGGAAAGGCTTGACTAGTAGATTAATAAACACAATATTGAAAGTCGCGGGTTTTTTTTTTAATTATTGACTTATATATTTTTTTTTTTTTTGGTTTCAGGCATACGCGAAACAAGGCTGCAAACATATGATCCTAGTGCCAATAGCGTTTGTCAATGAGCATATAGAAACTCTACACGAACTAGACATCGAGTACTGCGATGAGGTAGCTAAAGAGGTAAGTATTTAGGGGTACCCCCTACCCTACCTACTGTTTATTGTGAACACAAAAAAAAAACGCAAAATGAACAAGATATAAATATTGTTTCCTATGTGTTATATTATCTTTATATATATATTTCTTGTGTGCGTGTGTATGTCACTGAACTCCTCCTAGACGGCTGGACCGATTTGAATGAGTTTTTGGTAAACGTTTGGGTGGCACCCTGGATAGTTTAGATTCACAAATTAGCCCGACAGATGGCGCTGGGGTCTGCTAGTTATATATATATATATCTTGTGTGCGTGTGTATGTCACTGAACTCCTCCTAGACGGCCGGACCGATTTGAATGAGTTTTTTGGTAAACGTTTGGGTGGCACCCTGGATAGTTTAGATTCACAAATTAGCCCGACAGATGGCGCTGGGGTCTGCTAGTTATATATATATATTTCTTGTGTGCGTGTGTGTGTCACTGAACTCCTCCTAGACGGCTGGACCGATTTGAATGGGTTTTTTGGTAAACGTTTGGGTGGCACCCTGGATAGTTTAGATTCACAAATTAGCCCGACAGATGGCGCTGGGGTCCGCTAGTTATATATATTTAATTTGAGTAATGATATATTTATTTTATGGGTATATGTATATGTGCAACATCTAACTATTTTCTGTATTTTTTTCTTCAATATTGGATAGAAGCAGGCGTTACTTTGCGGAAATCCATGCTATATTATGAAAATTAAGCTTAATTTGCTATACTCGGCGAAAAGCAGGAGAATCTGTATGGTGTAATTTATAATTTCTTCAATCCTTATACTCCACACCGAACAGATCTTGGGCAATGTACCCTCTACGCACGTTTCGCTCCGAAACCGGAGCATCCTCGGGAGATGTTGACTTTTACAATGAATAATTTTTAAGACTTAACAATTATTCATTATAATTACATACAGATTCTCCTGCTTTTCTCGGAGTATAGGAAATTAAGCTTAATTTTCATAATTTGTTATCTTCGCCTTTGTTTGTCTGAAAGAAATCGCTATGTAGCGATAGGGCCGGCAAATTGTATACGTTTTTTTTGTTACACTTTTCTTTTTTTATGTAACTTTTGTGGCGTTCAATATAAGTATACTCATTCATTCATTCAAGATAGAATTTATTTAAACAAAAAAAAAAACAGACTTCTGAAATAAATTTTATAGCAATTTTAATTTTTTTTTTTTTTTTTAATTACCCTTGCATACTATTTGGTACAGCTAGCTTACAGTTGCGATAAAAATTGTAACTACAACTAACTTTGATAGAAAATGTAGTTTTACTCCGATATAAGAGTACTGAAATAAATTTTATTCCAACTATATTTTTTTTTTTTTAATATAATTTGAATACTATGTGCTACGACACGGTTACAGTCGCGATAAAATTTGTAACTACAACTAACTTTGATAGTACGATATACTGAATACATCCGCGCAGACCTTTCGAGTGTGCAGGCGTGTTATATGTTAGTATCGCGAGTGCGGCCATGACACCCGCGAGCGTTTAGGCGGGTTTTTTTTTTAAATGCTATTTTTACCAACTTCTGCAAAAATAAGATTTTTTTTGGATATAGTAGTTATATCCGAACATCTTAAGGCAGTTTTTGGAAGTTAGTCATCATGGATCAAATAAATGTTTTGTTTTTTTTTAGGCTGGAGTGACTCAAATCGAGAGGGCAGCAGCTCCCAACGACCATCCAACGTTCATAGCGGCAATGGCGGACGTGGTCGCCCAACACCTCAGCGTTGGTCCCGGTGTGTCCCGACAGTATCTGTCCAGGTAAGCACATTTGCCAGCCAACGGGCCTGGTGGGTCCGAGCTGTATACAACGTGTAAATGTAAACCGACATAATACTTCACAGGCTTTAGAGGTGCATTATGTACTGTCTCTGAGACTTATCTGTGAAACCGAAAACCTAATAGTTTTTGAGTAAACCACTGCGATAGTTTTTACTGCAAGGAAATCAGATGCAGCCCTAACATCACATGCAAAATTAAAATCACAAGACTCCCGTAATTTTATTGGGTACGCGTCGCGTAGCATAGGTACTATGCGCGTGTCGGTCTTTTATCTTCAATAGGGTTGTCATAAGTAAACACTTAGAATGTTTTGAATTCGATTGTATGAAAAAATAAATAAATAAATATACTGCGACAATACACACATCGCCATCTAGCCCCAAAGTAAGCGTAGCTTGTGTTATGGGTACTAAGATGACCGATGAATATTTATATGAATAATATTCAAGAAATCAAAAATTTCTTTCAAGAATTTAAGAAAATGTTAAAATTATTTTCATTACTTTTTATAATGATGAATAATTTATGAATAATACAAATAACTACTGATAATATACCGATAAACATCCAGACTCTGAAAAACTTTCATGTTCATCACACAAACATTTACTAAACTCACAGCCTTGGCTCAGAAGGCTCAAGGGTCACTGCCCTCTGCGCCAATCGGCCGCACTGGTACAAATATAAAAAAACAAATGTGATAAAAAAAAACAAACAAAATAAAAAAGTTTTTGTTCTTTATGGAAATATTGTTTCATTATTTTCAACAATTTAAAATAAACATGTGGATAAAAAGTAAAGAAGAATAAAAATCTAGACTCTACTATGTACGCATAAAACCTCTTTGTTTGTATTTAAAAAAAGAATCTGTATTATCTGGTTAAATTAAAAATGTTCCAACTTCATACAACTTGCAGTGAGGTACAAACTTAACTTAATCGGGATATCCTTACTAATACTAGTAATCGGAAAGTGTGTTTGCTTGTCTTTAACCCTAACTAAGCAACAAATTTGATTGATTTTTAACATGGAGTTAGTTGAAAGGACGTCACTTGTTATCATAAAACAGACGATTCCCTCAGGTATTTGTAAAAATCCATAATAAACGCGGACGTCTTAACGCTAGCAACATAAAGGCATAAATAAAACACAAGTGTGGTAATGTGAAATTAAACACATGTGTGTAACATCTTGGTTTATGAGTCTTATATCAAGGTAACTAACTTACTAATAACTGATCGCTATTAAGCGATAAGGCCCCCTCTTGTATTCTACTTCTTTCTTCATGTTTCTTTTTTTTATTTTATGTTGGTTTATGTTAATGCTGTGGTATACAAATAAAGAGTTAAATAAAAGTAACATATATAATATATATAGTATTGACGGCCGTCTGAGTCCAAGGCCGTGGGTTCGATTCCCACGACTTTAACTTTGTGTGATGAACATGAATGTTTTTCAGTGTCTGGGTGTTTATATGTATATTATAAGTATTTACGTATAATATTTATAAAAAATATTCTTCAGTCATCTCAGTACCCATAACACAAGCTACGCTTACTTTGGGGCTAGATGGCGATGTGTGTATTGTCGTAGTATATTTAAACATCCACGTCACGAACAAGTGTGATCAGAGATTGTTAATTTATACCGGTTTCGGCAAATAGTAAGACCATAATTTGTTTAATGTTTTATTTCAGATGTCCACACTGCGTCAGCCAAAGGTGTAAGTCGTCGAAAGAGTTCTACAAAACATTGTGTAGGTTCGAAAACGAACCCGACTTAGCTGTGTCCAAGATCTGATAATTCAAAAGTGATAGTTGTAAAAAAATAAATGCCACACTTAAGGGGCTATCCGTAAATCTCATCACATGTATATTATAAAAGCGAAAAAGTGTCTGTTTGTTTATTTGTTTGTTACCTATTGTTGTATTGATATTTTAGCATTTGATAGCCTAATTCTTGGAAACAATACGGGCAATATTGTTTGATGAAAATTTTTCAAATAGGATGACAAGAAACTTCTTTCCCCCTCATGTTAGACTTTGTAAACGCTGCTTGCATACATCTATGACGTTACCAAGTAATAAACAAACAACCCCCCCCCCCCCCCCCTTTGTGACACAGAATGCTAACATTGCAGACGCCCCTTACACAAATTTATGACGTTACGAACTTTGACACCACCCCCTGCCCCTCTTTTCACACCGGATGGGCAAACATTGACGTTATAAGCATCTCCCCCTCCCCTCTTGACAGAATGATACACATTGCATACATTTATGACTTTATGAGCGTAGCCCCCCCCTCCCTCTCGCCCCTTCTCTCTAGACGCCCTGAAAAATAATCCCTGCATGCATGTGACATTGCGAACCTTCCCATACCCTGCACTTTCCTTACCTTTAGGGATGCCCCTTTTTTATTACCATCATCCCACCGTTGGGCGGAATACCATGCTGGGCATTTATTAAATTTATTACGTTTGCCAAGTATACATTAAGGCTGGTTTTAAAGTCACGCTGACCGTCGGCGCTGACAGGCCAATATGTATGATTACTTATGAAGCGTTTTAGAATAACACCGACGACTCAGCGCTGAGCACTGTCAGCGCTGAGCCACACGCGCGCGTACGCGCCACGCGTCGGCGCCGCTGAGCACGCGGCGCCGACGCGCTTCGGACCTCACTTATCGTTACAGTGTTACATAAAACGCACGTGCCGACGGGGACAGACGGGCGAAACAATGAATCGCGATATTGATACTGGGCGTGTGATTGAAGAAGTTCGGCTGCGAAAATGTTTATGGGACGCCAGTGACATATTGTATAAAACATGCGAAAGTAGTTAAAGAATTTGATTTCGTCATCTCTTAACTGATTGAACAATGTAACAAAGGCCCCCACTAGCAATCTTTCAGAAATAAGTGGATGAACTTGAAGTCTTTTTCTTCGTTGTTGTTGAAGTCTTTTCTTTTTCCATAAAAAATACACGGCAGCAATTCGAACAATCATTTGATTGGGCATATCTGTACTCCATGACGTTCAGCACGATACTAAAACGAGTTGCCGCAAACAGCTAAGCGCTGAGAGCTACGCGCGTAGTCCTCAGCGCCGACGGTCAGCGTGACTTTAAAACCAGCCTAATGCAAAACGTGCATTTACGATTTACGTATCGTATGAGGTGTTTTGTAAATAATTCAATTTTCGGTTGTAATTTTGGTATAGGTATTTTTAAGTGTTTATTGTGGTGTAATAAATCATTAATGGTTAACTTGTTTTTTTATTTAATCTTGCATTATTTTTAACTCATTAGGGGCCGTTCATAAAATACGTGAGATGTTTAAGGGCGGGAGGGGGTCGCGTATTATCTCATCTAATCTTACGGCAAGTATTACGCAATTTTTTTGTTAAATTTTTATCACACTTAAAATTAAACTCTCAGCATTATTGATTTCTAGTCGTAAGTAAAAGCGCGAAGACTTTTTTCTTACAATAACAATCCTACGCGTTTACGTAAGAATCCCTCATTTAGTAAAATCTCACGTGAGATTGGAGGATGTGAGAGGGGGTTGAAAAAATCTCACCCAGGAGGGGGGGGGGGGGGGACAAGGACCCCTTACCCGCCCAATACAGGGCACGGGTCACCTCCCAGAATGAGAAGGGTTTTTAGTAACTAATACACCACGCGTGGTGAAATGCTTCTTTGAGAACATTACCTATATAACAAAAACTTCAGTTTTTTTTTATTCTACTACAAGTTAGCCCTTGACTGCAATCTCACCTGGTGGTAAGTGATGATGCAGTCTGAGATGGTAGCGGTTAACCTGTAAGGGGGTATAGTAGTGAAAAATAAATGTGCTTCTTTTGATTTAAAATTATTACAGGGGGTATTTAGATCGTCATATAGCCCCAAAGTAAGCGTAGCTTATGTTATGGATACTAAGAAGACTGATAAATAATTTTAAGAAATAAATACTTATAAAACACAGATAAACATCCAGACACTGAAAAACATTATTCATGTTCATCACAGGAACATTTTCCAGTTGTGGGTATCGAACCCACAGCCTTGGACTCAGAAAGCAGAGTCACTGCCCGCTGCGCCAATCGGCCGTCAAAGAAGAAAGAATAATCAATAAGAAATATATTTATGCACCCTTCAATATTATATCGTAATTCTGTTGTATAAATATATAAATGTGAAATAAAGCACATTTTAGTTCTTTACAAACTAATTTTTTTTTTTATAAATAAATAAATATACTACGACAATACACACATCGCCATCTAGCCCCAAAGTAAGCGTAGCTTGTGTTATGGGTACTAAGATGACTGATTAATAATATACCTTAATACTTAGAATATAAATATAAACACCCAGACACTGAAAAACATTCATGCTCATCACACAAACATTTTCCAGTAGTGGGAATCGAACCCACGGCCTTGGACTCAGAAGGCAGGGTCGCTGCAAACTGCGCCAATCGGCCGTCGAATTCAATCAACGTGTAGTAATTTTAAATCTAAAGAAGCATATTTATTTTTTCATACAAACAAATTCAAAGAATTCTAAGTGTTCATTTAGGACAACCCTATTGAAGATAAAAGACCGACACGTGCATAGTACCTACGCTACGCGACGTGTACCTAATAAAGTGGCAGGAGTCACATGATTTTAATTTTGCATGTGATTCTAGGGCTGTATCTTATTTCTTTGAGTAAAAACTATGGCAGTGGTTTACCAGAGACAGTATATAATATACCTCTTAATCATGTGAAGTAATATTTCGGTTTTCATTTAAACGTTCTATATACAATTTATAAACATACGTGTACATTATTCGAATGTGAATTCAAAATTTAAAAAAATGCGTGAAGAAAGGAAATAATAAGGAAACAAGAGTGCTTACGTCGCGGAGAAGGGTTTATGGATAACTCCTCACGCATGCAGATGTCCCTACAGTTTTTTTCTTCGCAGTGAATGGAAATTGATATTTTAGAACGCACATAACTCCGAAAAGGTAGAGTCGCTTGTCGCTGATCGAACTCTGAACCCTTTCATATACATTTCACCTTTCCCTTCTCACGGACCCTCTGTACAAAGCAGGCGGTAAATGTTTACGTGTCTGTTTTAATGTGAAACATCTATAGGCGGAGTGTAAACCTGATAGTTGGCGTGGCGATACAGGCCGTGGCGACGCTTCGCCATGCTAAATGATGAAATATTTGTACTAAACTCTATAAGTAATATTTCTGTGTAAAGGGTTTTCTGAGAAGATAGCCACATTCTTACTGCGCCACTAGATGTTATTGCTCGATGCGTGGTATAGGTATGAATTTAAAAAAAAAAATTCATTCACGCGCGTTTCACTAACAGAACGCTAGTTACCATTGTTTATTTGTGTGTACTCAGTAATTGATGATATTAGGTGACTAGAACTGGCTGTTTTAATGTTAACAGTAAGCTAACTTTTTCACAATCTTCTATAGAAAATTCAGATTAATAGTGTAGAGTCTTGTATGCAACTGTATTAAAACAGTTGCAAAAATAACTATTGTTTATTTTAGAATATCTCTAAAATATAATTTTTATTAATACATAACTATAACCTAAAATAAACTATTTAAAAACTAAATAAAATCTAAAACGTCAACGTAGCTAACAAGGAAATTACTTAGTCATTTTCTATAAACAGCATGAATACTAGAATTATAGATGGCTTTTACTTAAAAATGTTGTAAAGAATAGAATCTTGGAAATGTCTCTAAAAAGTTCAAAGTTTGTATGAAGCGAAAGCTTAAAGAAAAGACTTATTTTAGTATAAAGGATTACGTGAACGATAAAAAATCTTGGGTGTGTAATATTTTTAAATCACAATGTGAGATGGTGATAGCAAAAAGAACATCCGGCTAAGTTTGTTGTTGGCTTCTTGTTAGACCAAGGCGCGTTTGGAAAGCTCGTAGCTTTAGAATTGTATTTCAAAAATTTAATCTGAAATAAAAATGTACTAGGAGCACATGACTCAGAAGAGTATGAATTTGATTGAGTCTCAAGAGCACTAACTAAATACTCCAACATGATCAAACTGACAACATCGGGTTCGAATATATTACGTAATGTTAATACTTTCTATTGAATATGCGATTTTGTAAACAGATCACGTAAAATAACGCAGCGCAATGTGCTACATACACGATGGTTTGGTTTGTTAATTTGAGTAAGATTGTGTAATGTAGAAGGTTGTTTATGGGTCTATCTATAATTAATCGTTTCTACTATCTATACTTAATCGTTTACCGTCGTCGTCGCACCGCAAGACGCCGGGCGGGTTTACATCCGATGTTGTCAATATCCCAAAAACTCGCACAAAGCGATTTCCATCTTCTTTTCTTATACGCATGGGATTCCTATACTTTAAAACAACAGTGAATAGACATCATTAGGGCAAGCGGGTCCCTTCGAAGAACACCTCTGCACTTTTCACATTATGGAGGGTAGAGGTAAGGAGAGTCATCTGTGTATATGAAAAAGTGTCGTCAAAATGTATTAAATTAGGATGGCGCCACATTTGCATCAGGGTAACTCTTAAAAGAAGCGCCAAATATAAATATTGTTAGAGTAGGCTAGAAAAATAAACAAGGAAGTATGGAGATACAAGGAAGTAAGGTTATATTTACCACAATATTTTGTACAACGTAAGTTGTTGAAATTCTTAATAATTAACTACTTTAGTCGATAATGACATTAAATTTTTTAACTCTGCATACTTCAATTCATCTAGGATTGCTACATTCATACCACACCCTGTGCATCCACCAGCGCCATTGTGGAGGATTTTTGAACTGTTATTTAGCGCATACACTGGACACTTTTTCAACTTTTCTCCCATATAAGATGACTCTCCTTACCTCTACCCTCCATATTTCACATCAAGTGAGATTGTCAAGCGGTACTCTATCACAGAAAAAAAAAACAGTAAAATACCCTAGTCATACACCCATGACACATATACCCATGTGGTCATGGTCACTTACCCACGGTAGAGAAAAGAAAGGGAGAACGAGAATAAGGAATTGGGAAGTGAAATAAAGCTAGCACCATACGGACGGATGTCCATGAGGACCTTTCCCTACTAATAATTAAAAAAAAAAAAGTGACAGCTTGAAAGAAATTGTGACAGCTTGAAAGCAATTTTGAAGCTGTCACAATTTTTTTTTCTTTTAGGAATTTGATATTAATAGTATTCGTTGTTATTTTATTGAATAGTTTACAGAAATCAAATATTTACACGGTCTACGACGACGACGGCATTTAAAAAAAAAATTAAGTGTTTTTGTGTAAACGTCGTAAAAACATTAAACAAACTGACAACTTGACTTGACTTGAACTTGACCTGACTGACTTGTATAGTTATTTAATTAATAATTATACAAAATATGTTTAACTATTAAGAATTTAATTAATAACACATACTCAAAAGTAGCAAGATACCCTTTTGAAAAAAGTAGGCGATGGGCGCCACCATGGATTCGGGGGTGTATAATTTATAAACCTTGTCGAGATTGCGGTGAATACGAAAGTGAATCCCGTGCTATAGGCCGTACGTATAGGTCTATCGAGGGACACACAGAGTTTTAAGTAGGTGCAGGTCCCACATAACTACTCCATTTCCCCCAAAGTAGTGGTATGCGTGAGGCATAATCTCTGGGTATAATAAATAAAAGGGTATAATCTATCTGCAATCCAAATATAAGTCAAATCCGTTTAGTAGTTTTATCTTGTAAAAGTATCAAAAATCTATACAAATATAAATCCTTACTAACGTTCCTTTTTTATAATTATTAGATAATAGGATTATAGGAAACTATAGGGTTAAGGAACAGTTTCTCAAGAATAATCTTTTACTAACGAACTTAATGCTGTCCCAAAAAATAAGGGTCATTGTTATCGTTTGTTCGAGAGGAAAGGTAGTCGAATAATTTAAATAAACACACTACATAATGTTTTCTTCCAAGGTATTAAAGCAGTTTTATAGATGAATTATTTTTCTAATTCTCAAAAAAAATCCTTACAAAATCCTATAAATCAATTAGTATTCTAAAAAAATACTTAAAAAGAACCCAGCGGTAATTTAAAAAAAAAATCGAAAAAGCAAACTGTCTTTTAATTCTTGAAATTTTTACTCTAGATACATACTAATTAAAAATATTAAAATCTATTCGACTTTTCTGTACTGTGTCTCATTAATATATATATATTTATTATAATACGAAAATTGTTTGGCTTAAACGTGCTCCGATTTTGTTGAAATATGCTTGCTTCTTGGTGAAAAACAAAGAATATATTATATTCCGGAAAACCTAACGATGGCAGCGGATTTTTAATAAACACCGGAAGCAGACTATATCTGCCTAAAGTGCCTATTAGCGTATTCAGTCTCATTGATTTCAAAATCCTTTGAAAGATTTATTATTTAATGATAATATAACCCAAAAACTCGTGTATCAAAGTCTCGATTTGTTTGTTTAACATGTTATATTAATAGATAAGTTCGAAAACCATTGGAAAACATAGTACATGTTACACATTAAATACCTAGTATTATAGACCTATAAGAAAGTACAGGGAAGTGTGAACTTTCCTTTACATTTATCTACCACAGATTATTAAGAAATGTCATCATCCAGTTATCACTATGTAAACCTCTCTTTTCCCAATTGGTACAAACGCAAGCCATTAAAAAAAAAAAAAAAAAAAAACCTCTCTTTCACTCACACATTCTATCGTGTGTGCTAGAAAGGGGGTACCGAAAGAGACAAAATATGGCCGACATATTTCACAGCTGTTAATGCAACCAACTTCACATTGAACCGAGATCCCCACACCATTGATTCGCTTCCATGTAAAAAATTAGTTCTGCCCGGATTCTATGATGTGCGGACGTGTATTATTATTTCGTAATTTTTAGTTTGAAAATGTAAACAAAGAGTTGTTAGTGAAAACATTAGTCGATATGGCGATATTTACGCTTAGCGGTTGTGTGAGAGCATTTTATGTGTTGTGTTTAGTGTACCAAAGTGCTGCGTCCGAAGATTTATTCAATCATTTACAAACTGAAGCGAGTCATCATAGTGTGCACTGCACCCATGAACACCCCAAAGCTGACCAAGTACGTACTTAACAGAATAACAGAGTTCGAATTTTGAATTACCTATTGATTTATGCCCGACTTCATTTCATAACCTAAGTTTTTTATAATGTAAACTTAGGTAATGATATACCTAATGTAGTTACGAAAACTGCATACGATATCATAGTCTAATTACTATCAATTAATTATTTACAGCCTTTTGTTTATTCTCAACGATTTAAATGAGTTAAATCCATCGATTTATTTCTAGCTGCATACTATCTTCCGGGTTTTCATAAAGTATCTTTATTAAACACTTTTATTAGGTAGGAACTTTTTCGTTTGTTCTTATCGATTTATTTTAATGAATGAACTACCTATCGATTAATTATTAATGTTCAACTGAATACCTTGAGTTTTAATGTAAACAATGGTTTTACAGAATGTCTTATTTTATTTATTATATTCTCGAATTTTTTAGGCTACGGTCAACTTATCTGGGTAGGTAGTTTGATTTCTTATTACAAATAGGAAGGTAGGTCCAAATTATATACCCATATAAACATATTTTTAGAATGGATTGATGGACTGATTTGAATGGCATTTTTTTCAATTGTAGAGGCATTTATTATTCGTATTGGAAATTATAGCTATGTCCGCGAATATGTGTTTCGACGTTTGATTTTTAGCACATCTTTTGTCAGATCAACCTGAATCATAGCATTTACCTACATTATGTACATTACAATAATATGTTTATCTCAGCGTTCTGCTAGGGAGAATATTCTCCGAATGATGAAATGTAAGTCTCAAAGTTACTCGGAATCCTTCACAATAAAAGCTGCAACGCTGTGGAATGCACTCCCTGACGATATTCGTCGCTCTAAATCCCTAGCTATTTTCAAAAGCCGTGTTAGACATCACTATTTGTCATTATAATTTTGTTGTTCGTATATGTGTACTTATGTATCTATAGTAAATATATATAAATATTTGTTAATATACATATATATATTTATATTTATTTATATCTTATTTTATTTATCTCTTTTAATAATTTATTATATTAGTTATTAGTAGTATGTACTTAAGTGTGTAAATTTATGTATTGTTTATTTTAATTGCGATTTCCCGTCTCTCATGTTTTGTTGTGTACTATCGGTAAGGTTACCTGGCAGAGATCACTTTTAGTGATAAGGTCGCCTTTTGCTTTTAATTTTTTTTTTAACTATATTTGTAATTTCTCCTTTATTACGCAATAAAGATGTTTAAATAAATAAAAAATGTTTAGTAAAAATGACATTAGGTGCAAATACCTATGTACGGATAGAAAGAGGCTCGATGGCCGACAATCTTTGCCATTCCAGTTGACTTAAAAAATAACAACACGTGTTTCAAAGCGATAATAAAATCGTATACCCATAGATTTTCCAAATATACCTCGATCCGCCATAGAATTAAAAGAGTTATTTAGCATATTTAGCTGCTCTGAGAAAGCCACCCTAAAACCCAACCTACACAAACCTGGCCATAGACTACACTCCAGAACCCCAACGACGATCCCAGAAGATACGCCCTAAACTCGTCCTATACGACCCAGACGATCAAATCGCCATCCGCACGTTTAAAAGGCGTTAAAAACGCCCCACTACTGGGCCTCGTCTGTCATAGGAGCTCGTCCGCATAGGAGAAACTGTTTTAGGGCATAAACCCACCTCACTGCTCCAATGCGCTTTAACTGTTATCACAACTAAGCGATAAATAGCCGGGGCCGACGGCTCAACGTGCTCTCCGAGGAACAGGGGATGACACCGCCAAATTCCCTAACTCCGGTAAACTGTAAATTCTTGAACAGAAAATACACAATACGACCTAACGATTTAAGGCCCGACCCGGGATTCGAACCTTACCCCTAGACCAACGAGGCATCGATGAAAAATTAATATATTATATTTTTTTTTTCGTCGATCAAATAACGACGAAGAATACATGCCAAATAGCACAGATAAAGCGCATGCATAACGTCTTCGCTGGCGAACACAAGGGGTCCTATATGTGACGTCATTCGGACGTGGGTTTTATCCACGGTCACGGGGGAGTTCGGACCAAAACCTAGTCGAAAACCCACAAACAGTGCATACGTCAACCTAACCTGAGCTCCTAGCCTCACCGGAGGCACCCTTAGGTCGATGTACCCCATCCCTACCAATGGCGTCGCCCCCATGACGCTGTACATGCATGGATTGTTAGGAAACATATTTTTCCGGGAAAGGACAAATTTTGCTGCCACAGTTTTACCAACTCAGCACGGTAAGCATGTGCAGGAGATCTCCACGGGGAAAGAATTAAAATTTATAAATAAAATAATAAATAAATATACTACGACAATACACACATCGCCATCTAGCCCCAAAGTAAGCGTAGCTTGTGTTATGGGTACTGAGATAGCTGTTGAATATTTTTATGAATATAATACATAAATACTTATAATATACATATAAACACCCAGACACTGAAAAACATTCATGCTCATCACACAAACGTTTTCCAGTTGTGGGAATCGAACCCACGGACTTGGACTCAGAAAGCAGGGTCGCTGCAAACTGCGCCAATCGGCCGTCCCACAGCTTTATCAACTCTCGGAGCACTGGCGCACAAGTGGAAATAATATCCAAATGAATTTGTGTAATAATATTCGGGGGTAAACTTGTCCTATTCCATGTACCTGTGCGTTAGCAGGTGGAAATGTTAATTTAATCTGTGGTTAAGTGGATGGAATGGTTATATATTTAACCAATCCGCTAATTTATAATAATAATAAGAAATAAATATACTACGACAATACATGGTAGAGTCACTACAAATATACATACTTGACGTTCCAAAAGTGCTTATAAAGTAGGCCTACTTGAAATTAATGAATTTGAATTTGAATGAATTTGAATTTACAGATATCGCCATCTAGCCCCAAAGTAAGCGTAGCTTGTGTTATGGGTACTAAGATGACTGTTAAATATTTTATTAAGAATAATACACAAAAATACTTATAATATACAGATAAACACCCAGACACTGAAAATATTCATGTTCATCACACAAACATTTTCCAGTTGTGGGAATCGAACCCACGGCCTTGGACTCGAAAGCAGGGTCGCTGCCCACTGCGCCAATCGGCCGTCAAATGTATCTCTGCGACATCGTGCCGCAATGCGAATGCTCGTGTTTTCTAAACCTAGGAATATAATGTACTTAAGTATATAATGTATTTAAGTATATAATGCACATAAGTAAATAATGTTTTAAAGTATATAATGTACTTAAGTAAATAATGTACTTAAGTATATAATGTATTTAGGTAAATAATGTATTGAAGTATATAATGTACTTAAGAATATAATGTATTTAAGTAAATAATGCACATAAGTAAATAATGTTTTGAAGTAAATTATGCACTTAAGTATATAAAGTATATAATGTATTTAAGTGCATTATTTACTTTTTTAATTAAATAAAATATGTACTTATGTATATAATGTATTTAAGTAAATAATGCACTTAAGTATATAATGTACATTTAATACATTTACTTAAGTTCATTATTTACTTAAGTACATTATATACTAAGTACATAATATACTTAAGTACATAATATACTTAAGTACATAATATACTTAAGTACATTATATTCTTAAATACATTATATACTTTATATATTTAAGTACATTATATACTTCAGTACATTATATACTTAAGTACATTATTTACTTAAGTACATTATATACTAAAGTACATTCTATACTTAAGTACATTATTTACTTAAGTACATTATATACTAAAGTACATTATATACTTAAATACATTATTTACTTAAATACATTATATACTTAAGTACATTATTTACTTAAGTACATTATATACTTAGTAGATTATATACTTAAGTACATAATATACCAAAGTACATTATATTCTTAAGTACATTATATAGTTAAGCACATTATATACTTCATTACATAATTTACTTAAGTTCATTATATACTTAAGTACATTCTATACTAAAGTACATTATATACTTAAGTACATTATTTACTTTTAAGTACATTATATACTAAAGTACATTATATCGTAAAGTACATTATATCGTAAAGTACATTATATACTTAAATACATTATTTACTTAAATACATTATATACTTAAGTACATTATTTACTTAAGTACATTATATACTTAGTAGATTATATACTTAAGTACATAATATACCAAAGTACATTATATTCTTAAGTACATTATATAGTTAAGTACATTATATACTTCATTACATAATTTACTTAAGTTCATTATATACTTAAGTACATTATTTACTTAACTACATTATATACTTTTAAGTACATTATATACTAAAGTACATTATTTACTTAAGTACATTATATACTTTTAACTACATTATATACTAAAGTACATTATTTACATAAATACATTATTTACTTAAATACATTATTTACTTAAATAATTATATACTAAAGTACATTATATACTAAAGTACATTATATACTTAAGTACATTATATACTTTTAAGTACATTATATACTAAAGTAAATTATATACTAAAGTACAATATTTATTCAAGTACATTATATACTAAAGTACGTTATATACTTTTAAGTACATTATATACTAAAGTACATTATTTACTTAAGTACATTATATACTTAAGTAAATTATATACTAAAGTACATTATTTAAGTTCATTATATACTTAAGTTCATTATATACTTAAGTATATTATATATTTAAGTACATTATTTACTTAAGTACATTATATACTTAAATACATTATTTACTTAAATACATTATATTTAAGTACATTATGTACTAAAGTACATTATATACTAAAGAACATTATATACTAAAGTACATTATATACTAAAGTACATTATATACTTTTAAGTACATTATATACAAAAGTACATTATTAACTTAAATTCATTATATACTTAAGTTCATTATATACTTAAGTATATTATATATTTAAGTACATTATTTACTTAAGTACATTATATACTTAAATACGTTATTTACTTACATACATTATTTACTTAAATACATTATATTTAAGTACATTATGTACTAAAGAACATTATATACTAAAGAACATTATATACTAAAGAACATTAAATACTAAAGAACATCATATACTTAAGTACATTATGTAATTAAGTACATTATTTACTTAAGTACATTATATACTTTTAAGTACATTATATACTTAAGTACATTATATACTTAAGTACATTATTTACTTAAATACATTATATACTTAAGTACATTATATACTTAAGTACATTCTTTACTTAAATACATAATATACTTAAATACATTATATACTTTTAAGTACATTATATACTTAAGTTCATTATATACATAAGTACATTATATATTTAAGTACATTATTTACTTAAGTACATTATATACTTTAATACCTTATATACTTAAATACATTATATACTTAAGTACATTATATACTTTTAAGTACATAATATACAAAAGTACATTATATACTTAAGTACATTATTTACTTAAGTACATTATATACTTAAATACATTATATACTTAAGTACATTACATACTTTTAATTACATAATATACAAAAGTACATTATATACTTAAGTACATTATTTACTTAAGTACATTATATACTTAAATACATTATATACTAAAGTACATTATATACTAAAGTACATTATATACTTAAGTTCATTATATACTTAAGTACATTATTTACTTTTAAGTACATTATATACTTAAGTACATTATATACTAAAGTACATTATTGACTTAAGTACATTATATACTTAAGTACATTATTTACTTAAGTTCATTATATACTTAAATACATTATATACTTAAGTACATTATTTACTTAAGTACATTATATTTTTAAATACATTATATACTTTTAAGTACATTATATACTTAAGTACATTATATACTTAAGTACATTATTTACTTAAATACATTATATACTTAAGTACATTATATACTAAAGTACATTATATACTAAATAACATTATATACTAAAGTACATTATATACTTTTAAGTACATTATATACTAAAGTACATTATATACTAAAGTACATTATTTACTTAAGTTCATTATATACTTAAGTACATTATATATTTAAGTACATTATATACTAAAGTACATTATATACTTTTAAGTACATTATATACTAAAGTACATTATTGACTTAAAAGTACATTATATACTAAAGTACATTATTTACTTAAATACATTATATACTTAAGTACATTATATACTTTTAAGTACATAATATACAAAAGTACATAATATACTTAAGTACATTATTTACTTAAGTACATTTTATACTTAAATACATTATATACTAAAGTACATTATATACTAAAGTACATTATATACTTAAGTACATTATATACTTTTAAGTACATTATATACTTTAATACCTTATATACTTAAATACATTATATACTTAAGTACATTATATACTTTTAAGTACATAATATACAAAAGTACATTATATACTTAAGTACATTATTTACTTAAGTACATTATATACTTTAATACCTTATATACTTAAATACATTATATACTTAAGTACATTATATACTTTTAAGTACATAATATACAAAAGTACATTATATACTTAAGTACATTATTTACTTAAGTACATTATATACTTAAATACATTATATACTTAAGTACATTATATACTTTTAATTACATAATATACAAAAGTACATTATATACTTAAGTACATTATTTACTTAAGTACATTATATACTTAAATACATTATATACTAAAGTACATTATATACTAAAGTACATTACATACTTAAGTTCATTATATACTTAAGTACATTATATACTTTTAAGTACATTATATACTAAAGTACATTATATACTAAAGTACATTATTTACTTAAGTTCATTATATACTTAAGTACATTATATATTTAAGTACATTATATACTAAAGTACATTATATACTTTTAAGTACATTATATACTAAAGTACATTATTGACTTAAAAGTACATTATATACTAAAGTACATTATTTACTTAAATACATTATATACTTAAGTACATTATATACTTTTAAGTACATAATATACAAAAGTACATAATATACTTAAGTACATTATTTACTTAAGTACATTTTATACTTAAATACATTATATACTAAAGTACATTATATACTAAAGTACATTATATACTTTTAAGTACATTATATACTAAAGTAAATTATATACTAAAGTACAATATTTATTCAAGTACATTATATACTAAAGTACGTTATATACTTTTAAGTACATTATATACTAAAGTACATTATTTACTTAAGTACATTATATACTTAAGTAAATTATATACTAAAGTACATTATTTAAGTTCATTATATACTTAAGTAAATTATATACTAAAGTACATTATTTAAGTTCATTATATACTTAAGTTCATTATATACTTAAGTACATTATTGACTTAAAAGTACATTATATACTAAAGTACATTATTTACTTAAGTTCATTATATACTTAAGTACATTATATATTTAAGTACATTATTTACTTA
Source organism: Pararge aegeria (assembly GCF_905163445.1). Lineage (NCBI taxonomy): Eukaryota > Metazoa > Arthropoda > Insecta > Lepidoptera > Nymphalidae > Pararge > Pararge aegeria. The sequence continues at coordinate 4,971,030 of NC_053206.1, read as the reverse complement.
AGTACATTATTTACTTAAGTTCATTATATATTTAAGTACATTATATACTTAAGTACATTATATACTTAAGTACATTCAATACTTAAGTACATTATGTAATTAAGTACATTATTTACTTAAGTACATTATATACTTAAATACATTATAGACTCAAGTACATTATATACGAAAGTACATTAAATACTAAAGTACATTATATACTTTTAAGTACATTATTTACTTAAGTACATTATATACTTAAATACATTATATACTAAAGTACATTATATACTAAAGTACATTATATACTAAAGTACATTATATACTAAAGTACATTATATACTAAAGTACATTATATACTAAAGTACATTATATACTTTTAAGTACATTATATACTAAAGTAAATTATATACTAAAGTACATTATATACTTAAGTACATTATTTACTTAAGTACATTATTTACTTAAGTTCATTATATATTTAAGTACATTATATACTTAAGTACATTATATACTTAAGTACATTATTTACTTAAGTACATTATTTACTTAAGTACATTATTTACTTAAGTTCATTATATATTTAAGTACATTATATACTTAAGTACATTATATACTTAAGTACATTATTTACTTAAGTACATTATATACTAAAGTACATTATATACTTAAGTACATTATATACTAAAGTACATTATTTACTTAAGTTCATTATATACTTAAATACATTATATACTTAAATACATTATATACTTAAGTACATTATATGTACTAAAGTACATTATATACTAAAAAACATTACTTAAATACATTATTTACTTAAATACATTATAAACTCAAGTACATTATATACTAAAGTACATTATATACTAAAGTACATTTTATACTAAAGTACATTATATACTTAATATACTTACGAAGATTATTTGCTGAAGTACATTCTATACTTATGTACATTATATACTTAAGTACATTTACTTAAGTACAATAATGTACTTTAGTATATAATGTACTTAAAAGTATATAATGTACTAAAGTATATAATGTACTTAAGTAAATAATGTACTTAAGTAAATAATGTACTTTAGTATATAATGTACTTAAGTATATAATGTACTTTAGTATATAATGTACTTCAGCAAATAATCTACTTAAGTATATTAAGTATATAATGTATTTAAGTATATAATGTACTTAAGTAAATAATGTACTTAAGTATATAATGAACTTAAGTAAATAATGTACTTAAGTATATAATGTACTTAAGTCAATAATGTACTTTAGTATATAATGTACTTTTAAGTATATAATGTACTTAAGTAAATAATGTACTTTAGTATATAATGTACTTTTAAGTATATAATGTACTTAAGTAAATAATGTACTTAAGTATATAATGAACTTAAGTATATAATGTAGTTTAGTATATTATGTACTTTTAAGTATATAATGTACTTAAGTAAATAATGTACTTAAGTATATAATGAAAATAAGTAAATAATGTACATAAGTAAATGTACTTAAGTAAATAATGTACTTAAGTATATAATGTACTTAAGTATATAATGTTCTTAAATATATAATGAACTTAAGTAAATAATGTACTTAAGTAAATAATGTACTTAAGTATATAATGTACTTTAGTATATAATTTACTTTAGTATATAATGTACTTAAAAGTATATAATGTACTTAAAAGTATATAATGTACTTAAGTATATAATGTTATTTAGTATATAATGTACTTTAGTATATAATGTACTTTAGTATATAATGTACTTTAGTATATAATGTACTTTAATACATAATGTACTTTAAAGTATATAATGTATTTAAAAATATAATGTACTTAAGTAAATAATGTACTTAAGTATATAATGAACTTAAGTAAATAATGTACTTTAGTATATAATGTACTTAAAAGTATATAATGTACTTTAGTATATAATGTACTTCAGCAAATCATCTACTTAAGTATATTAAGTATATAATGTATTTTAGTATATAATGAACTTAAGTAAATAATGTACTTTAGTATATAATGTACTTAAGTATATAATGTACTTTAGTATATAATGTACTTTAGTATATAATGTACTTTAGTATATAATGTACTTTAGTATATAATGTACTTAAGTATATAATGTACTTAAGTAAATAATATACTATAGTATATAATGTACTTAAAAGTATACAATGTACTTTAGTATATAATTTACTTAAAAGTATATAATGTACTTTAGTATATAATGTACTTTAGTATATAATGTACTTTAATACAGTATATAATGTACTTTAGTATATAATGTACTTTAGTATATAATGTACTTAAAAGTACATAATGTACTTTAAAGTATATAATGTATTTAAGTATATAATGTACTTAAGTAAATAATGTATGTAAGTAAATAATGTATTTAAGTATATAATGTACTTAAGTAAATAATGTACTTAAATATATAATGTACTTAAGTATATAATGAACTTAAGTAAATAATGTACTTAAAAGTATATAATGTACTTTAGTATATAATGTTATTTAGTATATAATGTACTTTAGTATATAATGTACTTTAGTATATAATGTACTTTAATACATAATGTACTTTAAAGTATATAATGTATTTAAAAATATAATGTACTTAAGTAAATAATGAACTTAAGTAAATAATGTACTTAAGTATATAATGTACTTAAGTCAATAATGTACTTTAGTATATAATGTACTTAAAAGTATATAATGTACTTTAGTATATAATGTACTTAAAAGTAAATAATGTATTTAAGTATATAATTTACTTTAGTATATAATGTACTTAAGTAAATATTGTACTTTAGTATATAATGTACTTAAAAGTATATAACGTACTTTAGTATATAATGTACTTTTAAGTATATAATGTACTTAAGTAAATAATGTACTTTAGTATATAATGTACTTAAAAGTATATAATGTACTTTAATATATAATATACTTTAGTATATAATGTACTTTAGTATATAATGTACTTAAGTATATAATGTAGTTTAGTATATAAAGTACTTTTAAGTATATAATGTACTTAAGTAAATAATGTACTTAAGTATATAATGAACTTAAGTAAAAAATGTACTTAAGTATATAATGAACTTAAGTAAATAATGTACTTAAGTATATAATGTACTTAAGTATATAATGTACTTAAATATATAATGAACTTAAGTAAATAATGTACTAAAGTAAATAATGTACTTAAGTATATAATGTAATTTAGTATATAATTTACTTTAGTATATAATGTACTTAAAAGTATATAACGTACTTTAGTATATAATGTACTTTAATACATAATGTACTTTAAAGTATATAATGTATTTAAAAATATAATGTTCTTAAGTAAATAATGTACTTAAGTATATAATGTATTTAAGTATATAATGAACTTAAGTAAATAATGTACTTAAGTATATAATGTTCTTAAGTATATAATGTAATTTAGTATATAATTTACTTTAGTATATAATGTACTTAAGTAAATATTGTACTTTAGTATATAATGTACTTAAAAGTATATAACGTACTTTAGTATATAATGTACTTTTGTATATAATGTACTTAAGTATATAATGTAGTTTAGTATATAATGTACTTTTAAGTATATAATGTACTTAAGTAAATAATGTACTTAAGTATATACTTAAGTAAATAATGTACTTAAGTATATAATGTACTAAAGTATATAAAGTACTTAAGTATATAATGAACTTACGTAAATAATGTACATAAGTAAATGTACTTAAGTATATAATGAACTTAAGTAAATAATGTACTTAAGTATATAATGTACTTAAGTATATAATGTACCTAAATATATAATGAACTTAAGTAAATAATGTACTTAAGTAAATAATGTACTTAAGTATATAATGTACTTTAGTATATAATTTCCTTTAGTATATAATGTACTTAAAAGTATATAATGTACTTTTGTATATAATGTACTTTAGTATATAATGTACTTTAGTATATAATGTACTTTAGTATTTAATGTACTTGAGTATATAATGTATTTAAGTATATAATGTACTTAAGTAAATAATGTACTTTAGTATATAATGTACTTTAGTATATAATGTACTTAAGTATATAATGTACTTTAGTATATTATGTACATTAGTATATAATGTTCTTTAGTATATAATGTACTTTAGTATATAATGTACTTTAGTATATAATGTACCTTAGTATATAATGTAGTTAAAAGTATATAATGTACTTTAGTATATAATGTACTTTAATACATAATGTACTTTAAAGTATATAATGTATTTAAAAATATAATGTACTTAAGTAAATAATGTACTTAAGTATATGATGTATTTAAGTATATTATGAACTTAAGTAAATAATGTACTTAAGTATATAATGTACTTAAAAGTATATAATGTACTTTAGAATATAATGTACTTAAAAGTAAATAATGTATTTAAGTATATAATGAACTTAAGTATATAATGTACTTAAGTAAATAATGTACTTAAGTATATAATGTAATTTAGTATATAATTTACTTTAGTATATAATGTACTTAAGTAAATATTGTACTTTAGTATATAATGTACTTAAAAGTATATAACGTACTTTAGTATATAATGTACTTTTAAGTATATAATGTACTTAAGTATATAATGTACTTAAGTAAATAATGTACTTTAGTATATAATGTACTTAAAAGTATATAATGTACTTTAATATAAAATATACTTTAGTATATAATGTACTTTAGTATATAATGTACTTAAGTATATAATGTAGTTTAGTATATAATGTACTTTAAGTATATAATGTACTTAAGTAAATAATGTACTTTAGTATATAATGTACTTTAGTATATAATGTACTTAAGTAAATAATTTACTTTAGTATATAATGTACTTTAGTATATAATGTACTTAAGTATATAATGTAGTTTAGTATATAATGTACTTTTAAGTATATAATGTACTTAAGTAAATAATGTACTTTAGGATATAATGTACTTAAAAGTATATAATGTACTTTAGTATATAATGTACTTAAGTAAATAATGTACTTTAGTATATAATGTACTTCAGCAAATAATCTACTTAAGTATATTAAGTATATAATGAACTTAATTAAATAATGTACTTAAGTAAATAATGTACTTAAGTATATAATGTACTTTAGTATATAATTTACTTTAGTATATAATGTACTTAAAAGTATATAATGTACTTTAGTATATAATTTACTTTAGTATATGATGTACTTAAAAGTATATAATGTACTTAAAAGTATATAATGTACTTAAGTATATAATGTACTTAAGTAAATAATGTACTTAAGTAAATAATGTACTTAAGTATATAATGTATTTAAGTATATAATGTACTTAAGAATATAATGAACTTAAGTAAATAATGTACTTAAGTATATAATGTACTTAAGTATATAATGTACTTAAGTATATAATGAACTTAAGTAAATAATTTACTTAAGTATATAATGTAATTTAGTATATAATTTACTTTAGTATATAATGTACTTAAGTAAATATTGTTCTTTAGTATATAATGTACTTAAAAGTATATAACGTACTTTAGTATATAATGTACTTTTGTATATAATGTACTTAAGTATATAATGTAGTTTAGTATATAATGTACTTTTAAGTATATAATGTACTTAAGTAAATAATGTACTTAAGTATATACTTAAGTAAATAATGTACTTAAGTATATAATGTACTAAAGTATATAAAGTACTTAAGTATATAATGAACTTACGTAAATAATGTACATAAGTAAATGTACTTAAGTATATAATGAACTTAAGTAAATAATGTACTTAAGTATATAATGTACTTAAGTATATAATGTACCTAAATATATAATGAACTTAAGTAAATAATGTACTTAAGTAAATAATGTACTTAAGTATATAATGTACTTTAGTATATAATTTCCTTTAGTATATAATGTACTTAAAAGTATATAATGTACTTTTGTATATAATGTACTTTAGTATATAATGTACTTTAGTATATAATGTACTTTAGTATTTAATGTACTTGAGTATATAATGTATTTAAGTATATAATGTACTTAAGTAAATAATGTACTTTAGTATATAATGTACTTTAGTATATAATGTACTTAAGTATATAATGTACTTTAGTATATTATGTACATTAGTATATAATGTTCTTTAGTATATAATGTACTTTAGTATATAATGTACTTTAGTATATAATGTACCTTAGTATATAATGTAGTTAAAAGTATATAATGTACTTTAGTATATAATGTACTTTAATACATAATGTACTTTAAAGTATATAATGTATTTAAAAATATAATGTACTTAAGTAAATAATGTACTTAAGTATATGATGTATTTAAGTATATTATGAACTTAAGTAAATAATGTACTTAAGTATATAATGTACTTAAAAGTATATAATGTACTTTAGAATATAATGTACTTAAAAGTAAATAATGTATTTAAGTATATAATGAACTTAAGTATATAATGTACTTAAGTAAATAATGTACTTAAGTATATAATGTAATTTAGTATATAATTTACTTTAGTATATAATGTACTTAAGTAAATATTGTACTTTAGTATATAATGTACTTAAAAGTATATAACGTACTTTAGTATATAATGTACTTTTAAGTATATAATGTACTTAAGTATATAATGTACTTAAGTAAATAATGTACTTTAGTATATAATGTACTTAAAAGTATATAATGTACTTTAATATAAAATATACTTTAGTATATAATGTACTTTAGTATATAATGTACTTAAGTATATAATGTAGTTTAGTATATAATGTACTTTAAGTATATAATGTACTTAAGTAAATAATGTACTTTAGTATATAATGTACTTTAGTATATAATGTACTTAAGTAAATAATTTACTTTAGTATATAATGTACTTTAGTATATAATGTACTTAAGTATATAATGTAGTTTAGTATATAATGTACTTTTAAGTATATAATGTACTTAAGTAAATAATGTACTTTAGGATATAATGTACTTAAAAGTATATAATGTACTTTAGTATATAATGTACTTAAGTAAATAATGTACTTTAGTATATAATGTACTTCAGCAAATAATCTACTTAAGTATATTAAGTATATAATGAACTTAATTAAATAATGTACTTAAGTAAATAATGTACTTAAGTATATAATGTACTTTAGTATATAATTTACTTTAGTATATAATGTACTTAAAAGTATATAATGTACTTTAGTATATAATTTACTTTAGTATATGATGTACTTAAAAGTATATAATGTACTTAAAAGTATATAATGTACTTAAGTATATAATGTACTTAAGTAAATAATGTACTTAAGTAAATAATGTACTTAAGTATATAATGTATTTAAGTATATAATGTACTTAAGAATATAATGAACTTAAGTAAATAATGTACTTAAGTATATAATGTACTTAAGTATATAATGTACTTAAGTATATAATGAACTTAAGTAAATAATTTACTTAAGTATATAATGTAATTTAGTATATAATTTACTTTAGTATATAATGTACTTAAGTAAATATTGTTCTTTAGTATATAATGTACTTAAAAGTATATAACGTACTTTAGTATATAATGTACTTTAGTATATAATGTACTTTAGTATAAAATGTACTTTAGTATATAATGTACTTAAGTAAATAATGTACTTAAGTAAATAATGTACTTAAGTAAATAATGTACGTAAGTAAATAATTTACTTAAGTATATAATGTACTTAAGTATATAATGAACTTAAGTAAATAATGTACTTAAGTATATAATGTACTTTAGTATATAATGTACTTAAAAGTAAATAATGTACTTTAGTATATAATGTACTTAAAAGTATATAATAAACTTGAGTACATAATTTACTTAAAAGTATATAATGTACTTTAGTATATAAGGTAGGTCCAATTTCGAGAAGGAGGTGAACCGCCGAATCCTTCTCGGATGGGCAGCGTTCGGGAAACTTCGTGACATCTTTTCGTCAAAAATCCCTCAGTACCTGAAGACAAAAGTCTTCGAACAGTGAGTGTTGCCAGTGATGACCTATGGCTCTGAAACATGGTCGTTAACTATGGGCCTCATAAGAAGGCTCAGAGTCACTCAGCGGGTGATGGAGAGAGCTATGCTCGGAGTATCTCTACGCGATCAAATCAGAAATGTGGAGATTCGTTCGTCCTTTCAACTAACTTATGCCAACAATCATGTTAACTGGTTGCTAAGTTAAAGCGTGAGATAAGGACAAAACCATCCGGCCTTCGCATTTATAATAGTCTATTCGAATATCTACTAAAATCGATTTAGATTTGAGTTAGCTATAAACATCATTCATAATTTAATTTGGAAAATCGTTAATAACAATCATTGTTTGTCTTTTCCCTATTTTAAAGTCAGTTAAATAGACCAAGGCGCAAGTTACAGTTAATTTAATTATAACTAATAGATTTATATACTTAGGTAACCTAGTTAACTGCATTTCTATTTCTAAGTTGTTTTAAAACAGTGAAAGGATGGTTGTCTTTTTATTACTCTTTTTGTATAGAGTACTAGCTGTTGCCCGCGACTTCGTCTGCGTCTGATTTTGTATTTTGATTTGGCATTCAATTTGGTTGTAGTTCTAAAAAAAATTAAAGTATTCAGTATCGCTAAGCCTTAAATAATAGGTTTGCTGCAGTCCGCTGAGGAGTTCTGTCCTCTATCTCCAACCACATTTGTCAGATCTACACACAGTTTAGGCAAAATTAAAACATATTATAACCTCTGTAGTACAAAAATAATAATTTAAATCGGTTATAATTTGTCGGTGTTATGGTGTAAAATCGTCAAACATTTTCATCCCCTCTCCCAAAGGATTCGAGCTTAATGTCGGGATAAAAAAAACATATTATAACCTCTGTAGTACAAAAATAATTATTTAAATCGGTTATAATTTGTCGGTGTTATGGTGTAAAATCGTCAAACATTTTCATCCCCTCTCCCAAAGGATTCGAGCTTAATGTCGGGATAAAAAGTATCCTATATTACTTTTAACACTTCCAAGAATATGTGTACAAAGTTTTATGAGGATCGGTTAAGTAGTTTTTGCGTGAAAGCGTAACAAACAAACTTACATTGACATTTATAATATTAGTAGGGAGTAGGGATGTTTGTATGTGGCCGTCACTACGTGGGTACCTTTGTAAGACTGAGTATATGCTTTTATAACATGATACCGAAAGTACTATTAGATTTACCTTTACGTAAGTTTAAAGATCAAAAGACATTTAACACATCGAGTTTACCTTGTCATTAAGAAATTCATCAATAGTATACTATTGATCAATTCACTATATATTATACATACCTACCTATTATACACAATACAATTCATATTCCTGAAGCTGTGTGTAGGAGCTCGACTTCACTTTCGGGGGGCCGAGTTCGAATCCCATCACGCACCTCTAACGTTAACCTCGTGAGTTATGTGCGTTTTAAGTAACTCAAAATACCATTTGCTTCGACTGTGAAGGATAACATCGTGAGGAAACCTGCATGCTTGAGAGTTTTACATGATGTTCTCAAAGGCGGGTGGAGTCCACCAATCAGCTCTGGGCCAGCGTGGTGGACTACGGCCTTAACCCCTTCTCATTGTGGGAGGAGACCCATACCCTGTGGGCCGGAAACGGGTCGATATGATGATCAATTTTCTAATAACAAGGTGGCTTGGAAGCAACCCGCTCCGTTTTCATCTCACACAAGAAAAAACTTATTAAATTGTAAAATGTTGTTGGAAATGAGACACCGCTGAGTTTATTGCCGGCTTCTTCTTGGTAGAATTTATCTTCCGAACCGGTGGTAGAGTCACAAACAGACATATTTGACGTTTCAAAAGTGCTTATATAGCTCGCTCGCTTAAAATAAATTAGTTAAGAATTTTGTTTTAATTTTACGGCCACATTATCGCGATTCGTACAAGTCGAAGATTCGCGTTGTCGCGATAGATCTGGTCAAAAACTTCGTCCAATCGCGAAGTGTTCACGCGGAGTCGAAAAAACTTCGCGATTCGGTCGGTAAATACCTCATGGATGCAGGTTTCCTTATTATTTTAAGTTAGTCATGTTTTGAAGTGCTTGCTGGGGATATTTGATAGCGAGTCTTCAAATATTATACCTATTAAGGGTACTCTGGGAATTTTATGCTCGTCAATTTTGCCTTCGACATTTAAATAATTTGCTTAGACTAAAATTCTGTTTCATGATTCACATTACCATGAATAATAGAAAATGGTTCTCAAGAAAAACATAATTTGTAAGCATTATTTTTTGACGGCCGATTGGCGCCGTTACTGGAAAATGTTTGTGTGATGAGCGTGAATATTTTTCAGTGTCTGGGTGTTTCTATGCATATTCTAAGTATTTATGTATATTACTCATAAAAATATTCATCAGTCATCTTAGTTCCATAACACAAGCTAAGCTTACTTTGGGGCTAGATGGCGATGTGTGTATTGTCGGTAGTATATTTATTATTTATTTATATATATTAATATCGTTATTTGCAGGGTCTTGAGGACAGTTTGACGGAATTCATGTTTTTTTTTTATCTTTCTGTAGTAATTGTAACTGAAAATAAACTGACGGTCAAGACTGCTTGGAAGCAGGCTACGTTCTCATTTATCACAAGAATACTTAAAAGATTGTAAACTGTAAAATGATGTTGATAACGAGCAATCTGCAGAGTTTCTTGCCGGCTCTTCTCGGTAGAATCTGCCTTGCGAACCGGTGGCACAGTCGCTAACAATACGACTTGACGTTTCTAAAGTGCTTTAAAAAATGGGCCTACATTAAAAACTGAATTTTGAATATTGAATTTTTGAGCCCTGAGAGAGCCTTCTTATGAGGCTCATAGTTAGCGACCACGTTTCAGACCCGTAACGTGTAACACACAACGCGCACTGTTCGCATACTTTGGTCTTCAGGCACTGAGGGATTTTTGGCGAAAGATGTCACGAAGTTTCCCGAACGCCGACCATCCGAATTGGCTTCGGGGTTTCACCTCTTTTTCGAAATTGGAACTACCTAACTAGATCGTGTGTCCTAAGAATATGTACTCGTATACAACTTCGAGTGCAGAGCTCCCAATATTACTGGGTGGAGCGGAACATGAGGGTCAAACATAAACAAAGTTTACGAACAAAATAAACATGGACCGCGGTCTGAAATATAAACTTTATCAATTTATTATTCTCTCTCTTACTTATTCTGTTTCTTGGAGCTGACGGCCAACCTCCACTACTGGAAGTTGGCTGTCAGCTCAGCGAACTTCTCGCGGTCTTGCGCCAAGCGAAACAATGTTTGCACGCTTCCGATATTGGTCCATTCACGAAAGTTGCGCAATCATGACTTCTTCCTGCTTCGAACATGTCGTTTGCCCTCTACTTTGCCCATCATTATGAGCTGGAGTTGGTATTTCTCATGTCTCAGGACGTGGCCCAGATATTTGACTTTTCTCTTCTTAATGATTGGCAGTAACACCCGGCTTCTCGCGACGCGTTGGAGTACTCGTACGTTGGAAACTAATGTCCAGCTAATTCGGAGCATTCTACAGTAGCACCACATCTCCAAGGCTTAGAGACGTTTCTGAGTATCGGCTTTTAGAGTCCAAGCTTCACTCGGGTTCGGATTTCTTGTCCACAGTCCCATTCTTAATTTATTATTATCTATTCCTAATAGTACCTACGTAACAAAGAAACATATACAAAGAAACTCAGTCAAACGCGATTTGCATATAAAGTAATACAATTTGCATTGATTAATAGAAAAAAATGCTGTTTTAATTCATTCTTAATACATTGCAATTTAGAATATATACATTAAAACAGCATTTTTTCCTGTCTTCATATAGGTGTTATGTGTTATTCCTTCCTAGATTCATTGATCTGCATTAACACATGAATTTAAAAATGTGCGGTTACTTGAAGAAATATCTATCAAGCCTAGCTAATGCCCGCGGTTTCGGTCGTAATTGTTGACATATTTTTAAGACGTTTTTGTATGTACGTGTTTGTATGTGTGTGTGTGTGTGTGTGTGTGTGTGTTTGTGTGTGACCCGGAACCCTGTACGCAACAAACCTGCTTTGCGGTAAAAATGAGCGTGGCGGTAGTAAAGTAAAGTAGAAATGCAATAGCAATGTAAAAAATATTTTTTTCTTTTTCTTCTTTCTAGTACAGTACCTACTTCCGCGGGCGAGCTATGTCACAAATGGCACAACTTTTTTTTTTTTTTTACAATACACACATCGATATGTAGTCCCAAAGAAAGTCTAGCTTGTGTTATGGGTACTAAGATAACTGATGTATAATTTTATGAATGGACGAATGAATGAATATACTTTTTCTGCACACCACAAAAAGTACATAGAACAAAAAGAAAAGTGTAACAACACAACGTATACAATTTGGCGGCCTTATCGCTACATAGCGATTTCTTCCAGGCAACCAATGAATGAATGAATAATATACCTAGATAAATACTTATAATTTATTTATTTATTTAGGAAGCCAACGTTATATACAATGTTTTAAAATTATTATAAACATAACAGTAATATTCTGAATTTTACATTGTATACACCACTTACAGGCTAACTCAGCATGCATCATGAAATATAGACGTTCTTCAATATACAGAACCTAAAACTAAAGAGATAAATTTAAAAAAAAATATAAAAGATACAACAAACTAAAATAAAATAAAAATAAAAGAGGATTACGTAACAAACAGTTTTTTAATTTTGCGCTTATAACTCAGAGCGGAATTGTGAAAAATATCTAAATCAGCTTTTTTAAATGCACAATTGTAGGCTGAGACAATTCTATTTATCGGGGCGGACCTGCCTAGATTAGTTTTTGTGAATGTAGGCCTAAAAGTTTGCTTATTCTTGATATAAGATCTCGCATTATACTTAGGTACTGCCAATCTTACCCTGTCCGCTAAACTTGAACAATCAATACCACCATTCATAATTTTATGTAAGAAACAAAGATCTATCATGTTTCTGCGATTCGTGAGTGAAAGAGTATTATAAATATTTAATAGGTCATTATAGCTAGTATCTTCATTCAATATTTTGTCCTTGTAGCCTAAGTGTCATAATATATAGATAAACACCCAGACACTGAAAAACATTCATGTTCATCACACAAACATTTATCCAGTTGTGGGAATCGAACACACGGCCCTGGACTCAGAAAGCAGGGTCGCTGCCCACTGCGCCAATCGGCCGTCATAGTACTAGTAACTATATAGTGTAGTTTGATTCAAACTTTACGTCGTCTCGGAATTTAGCTGCTAATTGGCTGATATTGAACTTTGCGCATCGAAACCACGAAGTTTGAGAAGTCATAAAGTTTAGACATCTTTATATATATATATATTTCTTGTGTGCGTGTGTATGTCACTGAACTCGTCTTAAACGGCCGGACCGATTTGAATGAATTTTTCGGTATGCGTTTGGGTGGCACCCTGGATGGTTTAGATTCACAAATCAGCCCGACAGATGGCGCTGGGGTCCGCTTGTATATAATAATAATAATAAAAATAAAAATCATTTATTCACACGATTATTAAATAGTGACAGAAATCATAGCTTAGTACTATGTTTGGTTGAATCACTGATACCTAAACTGAGTAAAAACTCGTACTATAGATATCAGTGCACTCCCCTATATAATTTTTGATACAACAACATAAGACTACGACAAGTATATTTTATTTGGGATATAGATTTAACTAACATGCAACATGCACAAATATTAAAGAAAAATAAATAAAATGTTTATTTTTGGATATTGGGTAATTAAATGGTGATTTAACAGGGTAATGCAGTAAGTGGATGTATGTGCGTACGGGTGTGTATGAGTGTGTGCATGAGTGTATGTGTGTGTGGTTGTGTGTGTGTGTGTGAACGTATGAGATATAGAGCAAGAGAGTATAATTTATAATATTTTATACAAAAATTTTCATGCATGAAGTGCACGCCACTGGCATGCAAGGAGGCGAAGGTGTTACGACTCATGTGCAAATAAATTATTGCTCTAACCAGTGCTCTCTTCTAATAATTTAAAATGACATTGTGAGATGGTGATAACAAAAAAAAACACCCGGCTAAGTTTGTTGCGGGCTTCTTCTTAGACCAGGACGCGTTTGGAACCCTCGTAGCTTTAGTTTTCAGTTTACGAATGTGGTTATCGCCATCATCCCACTACCGTGTAATTCTTATGTACGCATCAAAAGTGCCACGTATGGGCCTACTTGAATAAAGATATTTTTGACTTTGACTTTGTGCGTGTTTGACGGCCGATTGGCGCAGTTTGCAGCGACCCTGCTTTCTGAGCCCAAGACCGTGGGTTCGATTCCCACAACTGGAAAATGTTTGTGTGATGAACATGAACGTTTTTCAGTGTCCGGGTGTTTATATGTATATTCTAAGTATTTATGTATATTATTCATAAAAATATTCATCTGTCGCCTTAGTACCCATAACACAAGCTACGCTTACTTTGGGGCTAGATGGCGGTGTATGTATTGTCGTAGTATATTTATTAATTTATTTATTAAAAAAAAAAAAAAAACTTCGCCGGCAACCGCGCTCTTCAGACCGGAACACATCATTGCTGCTTAGCGGCAGACATAAGCATGGCGGTAGCACTGCCACGGAAGAGCTCTGGCACAAAAAGTTCTACTACTATTATGCCACTCGCTGCGCCAAAGAAATCGTTGACGACGTTTGGCTAGATTCAGCCCAGCTTCCTGTACACCAGGAGGTCCCGGGTTTGATTCTCGGCAGGAGCAAATTGGGAATTTGTAATTTCTGATTTTTCTTTAGACTGGTGGGAGGCAATGGCTGTGGCTAGTTACCAGCCTACCGACATGTTTGTCGTTAAGCGATTTAGTGTTCCGGTGCGATGTCGCGTAGAAACCGATTAGGGGTATGATTACCATACTCCCTAACAGGTTAGCCCGCTACCATTTTAGATTGCGTCATCACTACTCCAAGTGAGATTGCAGTCTAGGGTCAACTTGTAGTGGAATAAAAAAAAGGCCCTTCGATGCCAAAAAGCGAGGTTACTATACAATTGATGTATTTTTTAATGACAAGGTTGCTTGGAAGCATCCGGCTCCGCTTTCAGCTCTCACAAGATAGAAAAATGAATGTTAAAATTTAAAATGTAAATTGTTGATGTTGGAAAAGAGCAACTGCTGAGTTTCTTGCCGGCTTCTTCTCTACCACTGGTTCGGAAGGCAGATTCTAATCTGCCTTCCGAACCGGTTTAACCGGTGGTAGAATCACAACAAACAGACAGACTTGACGTTTCAAAAGTGCTTATATTAGGCCTACTTGAAATAAATGAATTTTGATTTTTTTTTCTAAAATATAATTTTTATTAATACATAACTATAACCTAAAATAAACTATTTAAAAACTAAATAAAATCTAATCTTTTTTTTTAATTTTGAAAAATCAAGTTAATCGGTTGCTGAATTTGGACGTATATGAAAGACGAATAAACAAACACTTTCGCATTTATATCATTAGTAAGGATTATTTAAAAAGGAATTAGAAAAAAAAATAAACTTTTTCGTCCCGTCCCGCAATCTGCAATTAAGATTAACTTGTAGAAAAAAAAAAGTTATTTATATATTAATTGTTACACGTATCTACTTCCATCGCATAAAGAATACATAAAGATTGCAAAGTAGTTTGTACACAATATCTAATTGTTATTTATTATGCATCGGGGCCCGGTTTCGCTCGAAGGTCAGAAGCGGTCTATCAAGTATCAATCAAGAGTATAGGTGTTATGTCATTTAAATCTATATAGAGGCTCAAGAATATTTTTAAGTATCAGGAACTTATACTATAGCCAAACTGTGCTCAAGCATTGTTTGATCTAGTCCCCCCCTCGCCTTTTTACCATCGAACCGCGAGGCACCGTAAGGATACTGAATATTAAATTTTTTTTTAGAACTACAACTAAATTGAGTGCCACATCAAAAAACAAAATCAAACGCAGACGAAGTCGCGGGGTACAGCTAGTAATGTCATAATTTTATCCATAACAAATTGCATTGTATTGCATTTTGTTATTGATAAAATTTGCAAGTTGCATTGCATTTTGCAACAAATTTAACACGCAGATGCGTGTTAAATTTGTTGCAAAGCAACCTTTCGTTGGTAAACATATCGAATTTGGCTTTAATCAAACTCTGTAGCTACTTTTTCCTTTGGTGTACAATAAAAGTATTTTCATTCAAACTATGCGAATAAATAACATGCTGGAAAGGTCAAAGTTTATCTCCTTATAATTATGACAATAACAAACTGAGTGGCGAGTGTGAGATTATCTACTTACATACTTATTCGATCGCGTGAAAGTAAGCTACGACTTATATGCAATAGTCTAGTCGACAAGTTGAAAATGGTACAAAATAGAGATACTGCTCTTAAAATTACGTGCGATAGCTCATTGGATCCGGAATGACGTCTAGAAAAATGTGCTAAAAGCGTGTATTAGCACATAAAAAATTGCAAAAGTTATAAACAATTAAAGATGAAAAAAAAATGGCATTTCGTTTTTTGCCAATATTTCATAAACTATTAATATTTAAGAAATTTCAAAAAAGATTCTGAAAGAGGAGGAAATTTCCAATAAAAAACTCCTAACTCCCGGAACTCTATCTCCATTATTTATAATTTTAATTTAACGCTGAAGATAGGTCCGCGCGCGACATTTTTAGGTTGCGCGCGCGGCGTCAAAAGCGAGTACGGCACATTAATTAATTTATTTAAGGTATTGAATATTTTTTTTTTAATTTGAAAAAATTATGGTGTGTTCTGAACACTGTAAATAATTCATTCCCGTTGGAAATTTTACTTAAAGTTAATTTTTCAACAAGTTAAACAATTGTTAACTAACGAAATTTTCTCGAACTACCGTCTTAATTGTAAGTGAAAAAAAATGTTTAAATAATGGTCGTAAAAAATTTTCGCTTCGTAGAGCCTTTCTTACATACATACTTAACAAGATCGTGCCATAAAAGTTAAAAAAATATTTATACTTTGTTAATAACAATTTTTTTACTTGAACAAAAACTTAAAAATCCAAGTAATGTTGTTAAAAAAATTTTTTTTTTTCTAAATCATCATATTATCGTTTTTTTATTAATACAAGATATTAATTGATTTGCAAAAAAAATTTTTCCCGCCATTTGTTGATAAATTTTTTATAAACAAATTGATTAAATCAATATTTTTAAAAAAAATTTTTTCACAACTTTATTACATTATAAATATTATGAGTTTTAAAAAAAAAAAATTTCCTTAATAACAATTTTTAATTGTTTATAATCGTTTTTTTTTTATATTTGTATTGTTTAAATAATTAGTTAAGAAATTATTTTTTTTCTAAAAATCATAATTGACAGTCCTCTATAAAGTAACAAAAAAAAAAATTTTTTTTATTAACAATTCTATTGTTTATTAACTTACCAATTTGTTATAAACAAATTTTCAACTTTTTTTTATTTTTTTTCTAAAACTTCTAAAATTAACAAAAACAACCATATATAACAAAGTATAAAAAAAAATTTTTTCAATTTTTTATTGTACTTTTAAAATACACGTGTTACAAAAGTTGCAGCGGCTGCTTCGTTTGTCTATTAAAAAACTGAAATAACTTTTAAACTATTAGAGATACAAAAATAAACATTCTAGTCGATTTTATAAACAGTTAAACGATCTTTTAAATAAATTATTCAAAAAAATTTTAGTTATTACTAATTTATTGTTACGCGCATTTGTTTATAAAAACTTATATTTTTTTCGATGTTTTTCGAACTTTCGTGACTCCTAACTTTTTAAATAATGCAGATACGGTTACAGACCTTCAAGACTATTTTGTTAAGTAATAAAATATATAAACGTTGTAGTTATTTATTTATAAATCATGTCATTTTTTAATTAATTATTGGCATTTTTCTCTAAATTTTTTTTCATTTCATAAAAAATTAATGTCGATTACTATCCATTCGTTTATCACAAGCAAAAATTTATACAAGCAATGTTAGGATATAATTGTATTGTTAAAAAAAAATTTGATTTTGATTAATAACAGAATTTTATTTGCATGAATTACAAAAATAATAAAATTTGCATTCTCATCTTCGTCGGTTGTATCGTCATCATCACTCTCTTGCAATTCAGCATCTTCTGTAGCATTCGTTGATTTTTTCTTTTGATTCAATTTTGTTTTATTCTTATGTGCATCGTACATCATCAGCTCTTCTAGAAACGTATCTAAATATGTTGGTATATCTCCCTGAGCAGTCTCAAGGAAGCTAGTCGACGATGGAAATGTTTTGACATTGAACTGTGTACCTTTAATCTGCTTTCGTATTAGTTCAGCCGCAGTTCGAATTATACGAATGTGTTCATCATCTTTACGCTGCTCATGGTGCATATACCACAAATCATCGAGAGGTAAATCACCAGTTCCACAATATGTTACAATACTCTTCAGGCCCACCCCAGTAATCGTGATATCATTGCCGAAATGTTTTCGTAAATTACTGATCAAAGTTGATGGTTTTGGCTTGTATTCCATATTTTTTATCAATTCCGATAGTGTGAATTGGCATTCTAAATTGTTTTCAATGAAATGAAAAATAAATTTCAATGAACTTTCAAGTGGTGAATCTTCTTGATCACTTGCATTAGTTGGAATTTTTTTAAAATCATTGAGACACGTACGATGATAACGCGCTTTTGCTTCTGTTAATGACTGTACACGTAAAATTAAATCTGTGACTTGACTTCCCAGTAAGTCATTACGCAGTTTTGCAACTTCTAATAACTTTTCTTTTACTTCGTCGGAACTTATAATACATTTTTTAAGTATACTTTGATAATAATCTTTTTGGCAAATTAAACATAATTTTTTATAATCGAAAGTACTTGAAAAACTACGAGTTGATACTTCGGATGAATTAGAAGACCCTGTAGAGGCTTTATTTGACATGACATGATTTATAAATAAATAACTACAACGTTTATATATTTTATTACTTCACAAAATAGTCTTGAAGGTCTGTAACCGTATCTGCATTATTTAAAAAGTTAGGAGTCACGAAAGTTCGAAAAACATCGAAAAAAATATAAGTTTTTATAAACAAATGCGCGTAACAATAAATTAGTAATAACTAAAATTTTTTTGAATAATTTATTTAAAAGATCGTTTAACTGTTTATAAAATCGACTAGAATGTTTATTTTTGTATCTCTAATAGTTTAAAAGTTATTTCAGTTTTTTAATAGACAAACGAAGCAGCCGCTGCAACTTTTGTAACACGTGTTTTTTAAAAGTACAATAAAAAATTGAAAAAATTTTTTTTTTATACTTTGTTATATATGGTTGTTTTTGTTAATTTTAGAAGTTTTAGAAAAAAAATAAAAAAAAGTTAATAAACAATAGAATTGTTAATAAAAAAAATTTTTTTTTTTGTTACTTTATAGAGGACTGTCAATTATGATTTTTAGAAAAAAAATAATTTCTTAACTAATTATTTAAACAATACAAATATAAAAAAACGATTATAAACAATTAAAAATTGTTATTAAGGAAAAATTTTTTTTTTAAAACTCATAATATTTATAATGTAATAAAGTTGTGAAAAATTTTTTTTTAAAAATATTGATTTAATCAATTTGTTTATAAAAAATTTATCAACAAATGGCGGGAAAAATTTTTTTTGCAAATCAATTAATATCTTGTATTAATAAAAAAACGATAATATGATGATTTAGAAAAAAAAAAATTTTTTTAACAACATTACTTGGATTTTTAAGTTTTTGTTCAAGTAAAAAAATTGTTATAAACAAAGTATAAATATTTTTTTAACTTTTATGGCACGATCTTGTTAAGTATGTATGTAAGAAAGGCTCTACGAAGCGAAAATTTTTTACGACCATTATTTAAACATTTTATTTCACTTACAATTAAGACGGTAGTTCGAGAAAATTTCGTTAGTTAACAATTGTTTAACTTGTTGAAAAATTAACTTTAAGTAAAATTTCCAACGGGAATGAATTATTTATAGTGTTCAGAACACACCATAATTTTTTCAAATTAAAAAAAAAATATTCAATACCTTAAATAAATTAATTAATGTGCCGTACTCGCTTTTGACGCCGCGCGCGCAACCTAAAAATGTCGCGCGCGGACCTATCTTCAGCGTTAAATTAAAATTATAAATAATGGAGATAGAGTTCCGGGAGTTAGGAGTTTTTTATTGGAAATTTCCTCCTCTTTCAGAATCTTTTTTTGAAATTTCTTAAATATTAATAGTTTATGAAATATTGGCAAAAAACGAAATGCCATTTTTTTTTCATCTTTAATTGTTTATAACTTTTGCAATTTTTTATGTGCTAATACACGCTTTTAGCACATTTTTCTAGACGTCATTCCGGATCCAATGAGCTATCGCACGTAATTTTAATAGCAGTATCTCTATTTTGTACCATTTTCAACTTGTCGACTAGACTACAATCCATAAGCGCCATCTAGATACAATAGTGGGAAACCGTTCCGTCACTAGTAACGCTCTTTCGATACCATATGCGATCGTTTAAGGTATACGTAGTTAGAAAATGACTTGGGACTCTAAATATATACTACGACAATACACACACCGACATCTAGTCCCAAATGAAGCGTAGCTTGTGTTATAGGTACTAAGAAAAGTGATGTATATTTTTATGAATAGTATACATAAATACTTATAATATACATATAAACACCCAGAGACACTGAAAAACATTCATGTTCATCACACAAACATTTTACAGTTGTGGGAATCGAACCCACGGCCTTGGACTCAGAAAGCAGGGTCGCTGAGCACTGCGCCAATCGGCCTTCAAATCTCTGATTGGAAATAACATTTTAATTTTGTTTTCGATTAAAATGCATGTTTGTGCCTTATTTATAAGAGATAAAAGTCAGGATTCTTATTATGAAAATTAAGTTTAATCTGCTGTACTCCGCGAAAAGCAGGAGAATCTGTATGGTGTAATTTATAATTTCTTCAATCCTTATACTCCACACCAAACAGATCTTCGGCAATGTACACGTGAATATTATTCATTGTAAAGTCGTGAGGATGCTCGGTTTCTACGTGACATCGCACCTAAACACTAACTAAATCGCTTAGCGGCACGACTTTGTTGGTAGGCTGGTAACTAGCCACTGCCAAACCAGACCGGCCCAGAGAAAAGGTTGAAATTATAAATTTACAAATTGCCCCTGCCGGAAATCGAACCCGGAACCTCCTACTTGAATTCACAACTCTTAACGTTGCGCCAGAGAGGTCCCCTTAATAACTTAGCATGGATGACGGTTTCACATCACACGTAAAGAAAAGAAATAAGTCGTATATGTTAACTATGTTATATCTAATTGTAATTATATCTCCGCGTTCTTATGTCCTTTAAAAGATATAATATGTTAACTTGATGCACAATTAACACAAAGCTTTTCTGTCACGTGTTCATTTGACGTCAACTAATATGACATAGTTTTGACGACCGAGTGGC
The DNA here is from genome assembly GCF_905163445.1 of Pararge aegeria. NCBI lineage: Eukaryota > Metazoa > Arthropoda > Insecta > Lepidoptera > Nymphalidae > Pararge > Pararge aegeria. Next base: position 4,949,363 of record NC_053206.1, on the reverse strand, counting down.
GCAGTGGGCAGCGACCCTGGTTTCTGAGTCCAAGGCTGTAGGTGCGATTCCCACAACTGGAAAATGTTTCTGTGATGAACCTGAATGTATTTTAGTGTCTGGGTGTTTATCCGTATTTTATAAGTATTTATGTGCCTATATTATTCATAAAATTATTCATCAGCCATCTTAGTACCCATAACACAAGTAACGCTTACTTTGGGGCTAGATGGCGGTATGTGTATTGTCGTAGTATATTTGTTTATTAATAAAAATGCTGTATCCTCAAAACAGGACTGATACAATATTTCAATTTCCAACCCCTGTTTCATCCCTTTAGGAGCTTGGTGGGTATAAAATGTACCTACTAAAGCTTCTATAACCCTATTATATGTACAGATATGAAGTAGTTATATAAAGTTACATATATAAGAGCAGTTCGCGTGTATATCAACGGAAGTCGGTCATTACCTTGAGAGATGTTGTTTCGAGGAAACACGGAAATATACAATCGATATTATATGGTCGAGATCATATCATGAACTATACAAAGACTACTACAAAAATCAACATTTACAATCATTTTTTTTTATATTGAGGGAGATGACAACAGAAGTGACTCCAAGCTGACATGCCATTAAGAAATTCATCGATTTAACCACGCTGTTATATATGTGTTTAAGGGGGACTCCATAAATTACATGAGGTGTTTTGGATAGAAGCAGGCGTTACTTTGCGGAAATCCATAATATATAATGAAAATTAAGCTTAATTTGCTATACTCCGCGAACAGCAGGAGAATCTGTATGGTGTAATTTATAATTACTTCAATCCTCACCAAACAGATCCTCGGCAATGTACCCTCGAGGGTACATAATATATGAGGTGTTTTTTTTTTGTTTTCTGACCCTCAATCCCCTCCAGCACGGGCGGGGGATAAAAATTATATCCCCCGATGATATCCCCTGACAGGGGATATAATTAATTTTGACGGCCGATTGGCGCAGTTTGCATCGACCCTGTTTTCTGAGCCCAAGGCCGTGGGTTCGATTCCCACAACTGCAAAATGTTTGTGTGATGAACTTAAGCGTTTTTCAGTGTCTGGGTGTTTATATGTATATTCTAAGTATTTATGTATATTATTCATAAAAAATTATTCATCAGTCATCTTAGTACCCATAACACAAGCTACGCTTACTTTGGGGCTAGGTGACGATGTGTGTATATTGTCGTAGTAGGTATATTTATTTATATCTAAATATCATCTGACTATAATATCATTAATTCATTCCAATCGTACATTTAATTCATTAGTACATAGAAGTTATCGCGAGTTTACAAAATTTAACGACTACTCGGCCTAAACAAAACAGTTAGTTTTAGAGAGTTAATTAAAAAAGTTCTGTTTAAAAACCCACATCCTATTTTTTTTTACAAGAATACATAACTTAAAATATGCTTTAAAAACAACAAAACGCGGATGAAATCGCGGACAACAGCTGATATAAAATAAACTGCTAACTGTTAACAGAAGTCCAAGTCAAAGTCAAAAATATCTTTATTCAAGTAGCCCCATAGATGGCACTTATGACGCGTACATTACATGAGAAATGTGTACACGGTAGTGAGATGATGGCGATAACCATATTCGTAAAGTCTATGGAGAAGCGCACAACAAACTTAGCCGGGTGTTCTTTTTTGTTATCACCATCTCGCATTAACACTTAAGATTATTAGAAAAGCAACCTTGTTAGAGCAATAATTCACACCCAAACTTTTTTATCGATTACGTAGTCCTTTATACTATAAAAGGACTTTACTATAATCTTACGCTTAATACAAACTTTATAAAAATAGATAGTTATTAGAATGAAATAAAAACAAAATGAACGCAGACGACGTCGCGGGCAGCAACTAGTTTGATATAAATTTCTTTAAGTCGACGCTACAATTCATGTGTATCAAAGATCTTTGTGCACTTTCACCATCTCTTAGCTGGGTGCGGATGACGTTGACTCGGATACGTTGCGTAATACGAAGAATGCGTGAGATATCGCTTTTTAGGGTTCCGTATCCGACCGGTGATAAGGTATTTTTTTTATAATAAATAACATCGTCCCAAAGTTAATTACATGATTATCAAATTCAAAATTGAAATTCAAAATTTCTTTATTCATGTAGGCCTATCACAGGCACTTATGAAGCGTTCATACATATATGTTTCCATAATTGTAACGGGATGGTGATAACTTCGTTCGCCAACTTAAATCTAAAGCTACGAGGGTTCTAAACGCGCCCTGGTCTAAGCAGAGCCCACAACAAACTTAGCCGGGTAAATTTTTTTATCACCATCACCATCTGCCATATCTGGTTAGTTAATAAATAAAACGAGAATAAAATACTTTTTTTTGTTATAAAGTTTGATTTTTTAATAGTTTAGTAAAAATACTCATTTAAATTTTGAAGTTATACTTCTTTTGGCGCATTAGGAAAAAATTATGAGAAATTTTTTTACGATGCGCGCGCACACCGTTACATAAAAAACCTACACAATGAAGTCCACATTTTAGTTTTTCTAAAAAGGTTTGACATTTGACTTTGAATAATTCAAACAATACCTTTTTTTCTATTGTTAGTGTCGTTTTCTCTACAAACGTAGAATAAGTAATAATAATTTTTATCTTGTTACGCCAAAGAAGTATAACTTCTAACGCGTGTACATAAGTACACACACGTTTTTTTTTCTTTTTGGGGTCTAAGAATAAAGTGTATAAATAAAAAATTTAATTTTCACTAACGACTAACAAGGTGCATTACCGTATAACTTTGCGATAAGTAAGTAACGCCTAATCTAAAGAGATTACATCAACATCAACCTTTGAGCAATAGTTGTCACCTAAGAGTTGGAGAAACGTTTTATTTCTATACACATCAAATCATTAGGCATTCGATTGTGTTATGTATCTCTATACATTACCACTCATGACACATAAAATAAAGCAGACAATTATCCATACTTCTATATCTTAACTAATATTATAAAGAGCCCACCAACCCGCATATGAGCAGCGTGGTGCAACCGTCTCTCCTATGATAGATGAGGCCCGTGTCTAACCGTGGGACGTTGATAGTCTACGGATGATGATGATGATTGTAAACAGGGAAAGATTTGTTTGTTTGTTTTTACCGAATAGGCTCTGAAACTAATAGTCCTACAAAAACTATTTTTTACCAAAGTAAAGTTAAGTTATGTGATAGTGACATAAGCTATAACGAATTTTTCCAGATTTAGAGATCCTTACGAAAATTACAATAATGTAAGTAGCAAAATTCATTATTTTGCGTGCGCTGAGAAAACTGTTGTAATACACTGTAATTATGTATTACATGATTAAAGTACTCATTATAAGTATAACCAATAAAAAATCAGAAGGAAAATTAACTTACTATCATAGTCAAAACACAATAGCAGGTTTTGTGTTCTAAAATTCAATAAGATCGTTGTAGAGACCAATATTGGAAATATTCTTAATCAAATTGGACAGCCGATTGGCGCAGTTTGCAGCGAGACTTTCTGAGTCCAAGGCCATGGGTTCGATTCCCACAACTGGAAAATATTTGTGTGATGAGCCTGAATGTTTTTCAGTGTCTGGGTGTTTATATGTATATTATAAGTGTTTATGTATATTATTCATAAAAATATTCATCAGTCATCTACCCATAACACACTTTGGGGCTAGATGGCGATGTGTGCGTTGTCGTAGTATATAAATTTAAATTTAAATATAAATTCGTATTTGCATTAATTAAATGATTGCGATGAAACTTTATAGGTAAAAAATTCAATAGTTCCAAAGAGTATATAAACACAAGTTGACACCAAGAATCAGTGAGTGCAGCAACACTCCGCGAATTAATTTTTCGTATAGTTTTCAGTCAGAAAAATTAGTTTTTTATAGATGACCCACCTGTAAACACCATTGCCTGTAAACACCATTGCCTGTAAACAGAGCATCACTTCGCATGCAAGGAATACGTCCTACAAATTGCCAAATGTGAAACGTGATTTTTGTTATTTGCTCGGTTTTAATACTATGTATTGCTTTGTACTCCTTCATACGGGACCCTTCGTGTGTTGATCCGACTCGCACTTACCCGGTTATTTTTTTTAGGAAGATTCACGAGATTTACGTAAGTATCTATTAAAACATGCGAACTATAAGGGCTTATAATTCTATTATTTATCACCCTGCCATAGCAGTTTAACTAGAACTTACATCATAATTTTCAATACTTTATAGTCTAATACTTCTTTTAGTTTTTGACCGCAGATATCGTACTTCCCTCCTTATATTATTTTTTACTTATTTTTATTTTATTTATAAAGGCCCAAACAGTATACTTAATACTTAAAATTAGTACAAAGAAAATAACACATACACCAATTAAGTAGCCGCTAATAAATCTAACGAAATACATTAAAATTCATTATAAATGTGAATGTGAGTTTGTTTGTTACGCCTCCACGCGAAAACTTATCAGCCGATCATAATAATACTGTACACATATTCTTGGAGGTATTAGTAAAATAGGATACTTTAATAGAGAAAAAATATTATGTTTGGTAAAAATGTCATATTATGGCTTTAGGTGTAGACTATTTAGCAGTACGCTGCGTCCCGAAATGTACGCGGGCGAAGCCGCAGTAAAAGTTTGTATGGATGAATGTTTGTTACTCCTTCACGCAAAAACTATTGAACCAATTTGACTGAATTTTGGATTGGAGATATATTATACCCTGGATTAAAACATTGGCGCAGTGGGCCCTGCTTTCTGAAACCCAAGGCCGTGGGTTCGATTCCCACAACTAAATGTTTGTGTGATGAACATGAATATTTTCAGTGTCTGGTTGTTTATCTGTATATTACTAGTATTTATGTATAATATTCATAAAAAAGTATTCATCAGTCATCTTAATACCCATAACACAAGCTACGCTTACTTTGGGGCTAGAGGGCGATGTGTGTATTGTCAAAGTATATTTATTTATAGGCTGCTTTTTATCCCGGGTTAGTACGGAATAATAATAATAATAATAATAGTAATAATAATCATTTATTCAGGCTAAAAATTATGTATACAATAATTACATGAATGCCCTAACCTCTGCGGAAGGATAACCTGTGTTACAGAGGCTAGGTCCTTCCTGATGTTACAAAGGGTGCTTGTTTATTTGAAACCTATGTTTTATAAAATGTACATATTATAAAAAATTAAGAGCTAAAAATAAGAAAACAAAATAAAAATTAAACTATAACTAAAGAATAGAATAGTTGAAGAAGATAAACCCCAAGCCTTTATGACTGGTTACAATTGAAATAACCAAATGTTTTTGACGAGACCCGAATTGTTAAACCGACTCTGACGTGAGACGTCTTTCACATTTTGTTACGCTAATATGCTCATTTGGGAATACTTGTTAAAGTCGCCTACTGTTGAGAAATATATCGCTACTTAGATTTGGTGTATTGTCTGTTTGTCCTTGGAAAACGTTGTGACATAGCAACACGGATTTACGTGATATTTACATTGTAAATATTTTACTTTACAATAGTATACTTCGACCAACCACACAGTAAGTACTACTGTCCCGACCTTTTCGTCAGTCATTTTGTCCTGATGTTTTATATTTTGACGGCCGACTGGCGCAGCGGGCAGCGACCCTGCTTCTGAGTCCAAGGCCGTGGGTTCGATTCCCACAACTGGAAAAATGTTTGTGTGATGAGCATAAGTGTTTTTCAGTTTCTGGGTGTTGTATATGTATTTTCTAAGTATTTATGTATATATAATTCATAAAAATATTCATCAGTCATCTTAGTACCCATAACACAAGCTACGCTTACTTTGGGGCTAGGTGACGATGTGTGTATTGTCGTAGTATATTTATTTATTTATTATTTACATTTTAAGTTTTCCTAACTTCTATACTTCTATCAAACATATACACACCTGATATTGACCGATGTGTGTAAAGCCAGAAGAAAAAAAAAAGATTAAAGGCTGTTCCGAATTCTCTATTTGAATTATTTTACCACCCGCGGTAAAGTAATGAGGTGTTTCCCACCCGCAGTTTAAATAAAGAACGCCAATTTTTCGAACATGTGATATGAAAAAAGAATTTTCAAATCAGACTGCTTCCAGAAATTAGGGCGTTGAAACTAAAAAACTACGTTTATCGATACATGTTTGATATATATCTTGTTTTCGTCTCTGTCAAGATAATTCTTCAATCACTATTTATAGCGTAATATATGATCATAAATGGCCACGTAGAAAAAAAATTGGTTGCCTGTAAAGTCGGTATACGGGCGAAAGTTTTACGTGACAACGACTTTGAGTGGTAAAATAATTTTAATGTGAATATTCATTCGTATAGTAGGAAGAAGGATGAAATAATAGTAACAATTTAAAACATTTATTTATACAAAGAATTATATTTAAAACATTAATTTATACAAAGAATCTCGCACTGAATTTCATATTAACAAAATTTTATTTTTACCTTTACACATACATACGTATTTATGTACAAATATACATACAATAACTTGGAATACATTTGCGTACAATGAAACAGCGTTTACTACAAAGGGACGCGTTCCTTTCACTTTTTATGTCTGTCTCTCTCGCTCTTAGGCGGGCTAACCATGCCCGAGTGGAAGGGACGCGTGCCTCTCACTCGCTCTCATTGTGAGCGCATAACGTGAGCGGAGCGTAACGCAGTTTCTTGAAGTGTCACCCGGCAAACCAATTTATAAGACGTTGTCACGTCAATAATGATTTGTTGTATTAATCTCGAGTATCGTAGAAAGTTGCTTCGCAACATTTGAAGAATATGTCTTCTCTCATTCATCGATTCAACTCCGTTGAAACGCCGCGTTTAACTTCGGTCATCCCAGGTTCGATGCGAGGGTAATTTTGAAATTTATTTTTTCTGAATTGTTGACGACCTCTGGCGCAGCGGTGAGCGCTGTAAATTTAAGTGGGCTGTCCCGGTTTCGATCCTCGGCAGGGCCAATTTGGGATTTTATAATTTCTGAATTTGGGGTTTTGGTCTGGTGAGAGGCTTCGGCGGTGGCTAGTTACCACCCGGCCGACAAAGACGTGCCGCTAAGCGATTGAGAGTTTTCGGTGCCAAATGGATTGAGACAAGCGTACATTGATCCTAGAAAAAGAACATTATAAAGAGAACTTATAAATTCAAGTAAAAAATAAAACAGAAAAACTTATTACTTAGCACCAGTGGCGTGCATAGAGGGTATGCACAGGGTATGCAGATGATTTAAAATGAAGAGAAAATCTTTTTTTTATTAAAATTATAAAAAACTAGCTGGCTGTACTCTGCCACGTTTCGCTGTGGCACATTGTGATTGAATGCTTGATACAAATAGATAAAAACAATTCTTGATGCGTATTATATATATCATGCTAAAATTTCAGCTCGATCAGTGCAGAACTTATATTTGTATATAGGAATATATGCATGTTTATTTAAATGCACCACCTACCTCCCTTCTTGTGCTGTGTTTAACGCCTTAGGTTGCCTGGAAGAGATCGCTATGTAGCGATAAGGCCGCCAAATTGTATACTTTTTGTTAAATTTTTATTTATAATTTTACTATATGTTTATTTGTTGTACAATAAAAGTCCATTGATTCATTTAACTTTTTGAGTTTTTGAAGCGTACACTATTGGTTAGTGTACGCTTCGTACGAGATTATTTGTTGTGATTCATACAATAATCTTTTATTGAGATAAACACTTTTTTGACGTGACAACGTCTTATAATTCGATGGAGCCGGCTGCACGCACGAAAAAACATGACATATGCGGCGTTACCTCGCTCTGAGGCGTTCTATTCAAGGCTTGAAGTGCAAGCGAGAGCGCGGAACGAACGACAAAGAGGCACAGTCGGCCTCCGCGTTCGACATCTGTCTCTCTCCTACTTGAGTGAGCGATGCGTCCGCGTGGACAGTTTCTATACAATAATACATATACATGTTTTCGGCAAGGATGAAGTGCAGTGAAAAGTGAATGTGGTGTCAATTGTTTATAGCAACGATAATATCTATCAAACAAATAAAATTTAAATTTTCTTTTGAAAAATGCAACCATTCCATCAGTATTTTCTTACGACGTTGTCACGTTCTACTATCGTCAGTAAGCCGACTTTACAGACAACCATTTTTTTTTAAATCGTATTGATTTCGGTCTCATTATTTCAAGTCTTAACTCATTCCCGAGAAAGCTAGGCGGCTTTCTAAACAGCGCAATAATAGAGTCTCAAATTCAATCAAAACTGTATTATTTCATTCAATTTTTGCCGTTTCTGTGAAATGTAATTTAATTCTTCTTATTTAATCATATTACATATTATTACGACGAATAAATGCAAATTATGATAAATAGTATTTCATATTTTATAATTATATTTCACATTTTTATCAAATAAGGATTATTAAGTGGCTTTTATTTAAAACAGTTAAGTAATACTTTAAAGAGTACAGTCACATTACACTACTTTAAAAATACACTGTATTTTAATTTTAATTGCAACAAAACTGAAACTAAAGACAGTCAAGGGCTAACAAAATATAATTCGTATAATATAGGTTTGCGACCCCTGCTTTAACGACTCTGGGGTCAATGTACTTTTGTCTCAATTAATTTGGAACGGACGTAGCCAGACATAAGGGGCGATGCCCTTTACTTCTTCGACTTCTACTTTACTTTACTTGGGGGGGGGGGGGGGGGGGGGTTTGCGTGTGTGCGTTTTAATCAATTAGAACATCACTTGCCTTAACCCCTTCTCATTGTGGGAGGAGACCCGTGCCCTGTAGTGGACCGGTAATACGTTGATATGATAATGATTAATATAACTGCCATGCCCACTAACAGGTTAGCTCGCTTCCATCTTACTGCATACTCAACTGCAGGCCGTGACTGCATCATCACTCATGTGAGATTGCAGTCACGGCCTGACTTGACATTTATTTTTTATTTATTTATTCCACTACAAGCCTTTGTCTCAAAGTGTCCCGGGAACACAAACTGAAACAGCGTCCAGTGCTTTTTTTAAAATAAATATTGACAGGCCAAGCGGATGTCAGTGACTGGGTGTTTATATGTATATTATACGTATTTATTTATCCTATTCATAAAAATAATCATCACTTCTCTTAGTACCTATAACACAAGCTACCCTTACTTTGGGACTAGATGGCGGTGTGTGTATTGTCGTAGTAAATTTATTTATTTTTATTTATATAAACATACAAAAGAACATACGTAGACTATATCATATTTATTTTCAAATATGTTTTCTGTCTGTGACTGTCGTATATATCTCGGCAATTCATTTCACAGATTTTTGTTTTACAAACTTTATATCAATAGCCATAACTAAAGAACTGTAGGCAAATTCGAGCTTTAATTCAATTTGAATAAGATCCATTTTAATCCGATGTTCACGATAAAAACTACTCGATTGCGAGCGAGTGAAATAAGAGGTTACGAATTAATGCAATATTTTAAAATAGGCTCTCTTGGTACGGGGCACGTCAAAGTCAAAGACAAGGGTTCCAAACGCGTCCTGGTCTATGAAGAAGCCAACAACAGACTTCGTAGGGTGTTTTTTTTATTTTTTTTATCACCATCTCACAATGTCATTTTAAATTATTAGAAGAGCATTTAGTGTCTTTGTCAGTAGTATAAAGTTCACTGGCACTTCGCCGTTAATGACGTGGCATAAATTGCTAAGCAACCTGATATGAATAAACTGATGAACTTTGGGACATACGCAGTCTCAGTTTTTTTGTAAAAAAAATTGGTTGTCTGTAAAGTCGGCTTACTGACGATAGTTGAACGTGACAACGTCGTAAGAAAATACTGATGGAATGGTTCCATTTTTCAAAAGAAAATTTTAATTTTATTTGTTTGATAGATATTATCGTTGCTATAAACAATTGACACCACATTCACTTTTCACTGCACTTCATCCTTGCCGAAAACATGTTAATGTGTCATTGTATAGAAGCTGTCCACGCGGACGCATCGCTCACTCAAGTAGGAGAGAGACAGATGTCGAACGCGGACGCCGACTGTGCCGCTTTGTCGCTCGTTCCGCCCTCTCGCTTGCACTTCAAGCCTTGAATGGAACGCCTCAGAGCGTGGTAACGCCGCATACGTCATGTTTTTTCATGCGTTCAGCTGGCTCTATAGAATTAAAAGACGTTGTCACGTCAAAAAAAACTTTCTCATCGTTATGAAGGTAACACCTACGGAAGAAAATTCTCCTTAGCAACGAAACTCATTAGAAACGCGGAAGGTAAACCTAATGCGTACCTTATAATAATGACGTAGAATCATAATCACGTCGGTGCATAAGCTAAAGGCTCTCTTGAGACTGGGAGGTAATGTAATCAATAGGCATGATGAGTAATTTTGAAAAGCCGCTAAATATGATGTTCCGAAGTGTGTGCTATATCCAGAAAGTATCTTATTTTTACAAAAATCAAAATAAATATAATAATAAATAAATATACTACGACAATACGCACATCGCCATCTAGTCACAAAGTAAGCGTAGCTTGTGTTATGGGTACTGAGATAACTGATGAATAATTTTTATGAATAACTAGCTGTCCCGGCGAACTGCGTACAGCGAATTTTTTGACGTGACAACGTCTTATAATTCGATGGCGCCGGCTGCACGCACGAAAAAACATGACGTATGCGGCGTTACCTCGCTCTGAGGCGTTCCATTCAAGGCTTGAAGTGCAAGCGAGAGCGCGGAACGAGCGACAAAGAGGCACAGTCGGCTTCCGCATGCGGACATCTGTCTCTCTCCTACTTGAGTGAGCGATGCGTCCGCGTGGACAGCTTCTATACAATAATACATTTACATGTTTTCGGCAAGGATGAAGTGCAGTGAAAAGTGAATGTGGTGTCAATTGTTTATAGCAACGATAATATCTATCAAACAAATAAAATTAAAATTTTCTTTTGAAAAATGGAACCATTCCATCAGTATTTTCTTACGACACTTTCAACTATCGTCAGTAAGCCGACTTTACAGACAACCTAATTTTTTTTATGAATGTTGTATTTTAATACTTATTATCCTTTTCCGGTCTAAGAGGAATACAAAAGATCAAATATCATAATAATTGGGCCAGCCATTCTTGAGTTTTAGACAACCTTCTTTTATATAAATACATAAATACTTATACTATCTGGATAAACACCCAGTCACTGAAAAATAATCGAGTTCATCACCCAAATATTGTCCAGTTGTGGGAATCGAACCCACGGCCTTGGACTCAGTAAGCAGGGTCGCTGCCTACTGCGCCAATCGGCCGTCTAAAAGGTTTTCTTGGTATAAAAATAAATATTTCCCGCGAAAACGCTCGCCGGCTGTCATGGCGGTACTCGTGACGTCATAGATAAATTCGAGCTTTAGTAAGTCTGTTCCATAGCTAAAGATTATTGATTTTGGCATAGATAACAAAAACTTAACAACTGATGGTTTGAAATCACAAAATTCTTGGTATAAGCCGAGCGGTACAAAATTGTTTATATAGACGTGACGTCATAATTTTGAATTCGGCGTTTTACCTGTCATGGCGGATGGCTCGATTTTGTACTTGTATTTATTGAAAATGAATGCCAATCTCACTTCGCATATACCTATACATAAAAATAAGTTATTCATAATACATAAATCATATACCTATCATTAGCTAAAGATCATTGATTATGGCATATATAGCAAAAAACTTAACAACTGATGCTTTGAAACCACAAAATTCTTGGTATAAGCCGAGATTATCGTAGTTAAAGCGGTACACAATTGTTTATATAGACGTGACGTCATAATTTTGAATTCGGCGTTTTATCTGTCATGGCGGATGGCTCGATTTTGTACTTGTATTTATTGAAAATGAATGCCAATCTCACTTCGCATATACCTATACATAAAAATAAGTTATTCATAATACATAAATCATATACCTATCATTAGCTAAAGATCATTGATTATGGCATATATAGCAAAAAACTTAACAACTGATGCTTTGAAACCACAAAATTCTTGGTATAAGCCGAGATTATCGTAGTTAAAGCGGTACACAATTGTTTATATAGACGTGACGTCATAATTTTGAATTCGGCGTTTTATCTGTCATGGCGGATGGCTCGATTATGTACTTTTATTTATTGAAAATGAATGCCAATCTCACTTCGCATATACCTTAAAATAAGTTATTTATCATATTCAAATTCAAATTCAAAATTCATTTATTTCAAGTAGGCCTGATATAAGTACTTTTGAAACGTCAAGTCTGTCTGTTTGTAGTGATTCTACCACCGGTTCGGAAGGCAGATTCTACCGAGAAGAAGCCGGCAAGAAACTCAGCAGTTGCTCTTTTCCAACATCAACAATTTACATTTTGTATTTTAACATTCATTTTTCTATCTTGTGAGAGCTGAAAGCGGAGCCGGATGCTTCCAAGCAACCTTGTCATTAAAAAAATCATCAATTGTATAGTAACCATACATAAATCATATACCTATCATTAGGCCGCTCCGCTTTCATCTCACACAAGATAGAACAAAGATTGTTAAATTGTACAACGATGTTGGAAAAGAGCAACTGCTGAGTTTCTTGCCGGCTTCTTCTCGGTGGAATCTGTCTTCCGAACCGTTGGTAGAGTCACTACAAACAGACATACTTGACGTTTCAGAAGTGCTTATATTAGGCCTACTTGAAATAAATGAATTTTGTATTTTTTGTCATCATGCCTATTGTGAATGGAAATCGCGATTTTATATGGAGGCTGATAAAAATACGTTGACTACGTTGACGGTACCGCACTATGCACGCATATTTAGTGCTAAAATAGGATATATAAGTCACATCAGGGCGCATGAGCGAAGCCCTTACATGTAATCTAATCTAATCTAAAAAAAAAAAAAAAAAAAAAAACAGAACCGGTCGCTGTTGCCGCACGCGGCAGTGAATGAATGAATGATAAAAATAATAAGTGTAGTCGGTGGCCACATATTATTTCATCAAGATAAAATGCCGTTGGTGGTTTTACGCGGTCACAATTGCCAGTGTGGAGTGCCACCGTATAATCAAATCCACTATGGTGGCCACCAACGCGTTTTTGTTAAATACAAAATGCCCGTTTTCACGAAACCTAGGAATCGCCTTAATCGTGATTTAGGTGATTCCTAGAGGAAAAAACACGATTCACGAACTCTTATGCAGTGGCGTGCACTTCATACATGCACAAATGCACTGCATACCCTAAAATTTAAATAAAGCCCGTATAGGAGGAGGATTTTTCTATTTTATGCAATTTTCCTGCTGTGTGCATACCCTGGCAAGAAACCCAGTGCACGCCACCTCTCTTATGTGATGTCTAATGACGTTAGACGCCGAAGTTATAAGACACCGATTCGGCAGATCGTTAAGTTATACTAATAAAATGAAACTTGACATATGGAAAATTATAAATTTGCCGGCCGATTGGACGTGGGTTCGACTCTGGTTTTTATATGTAAATTATAAGTATTTATGTATATTTTTCATTAACATATTCGTCAGTCATCTTAGTAACCATTACACAAGCTACGCTTATTTTGGGGCTATGGCGATGTGTGTATTGTCGTAGTATTTATTTAATAAATTTATAAATATACTACGACAATACACACATCGCCATCTAGCCCCAAAGTAAGCGTAGCTTGTGTTATGGGTACAACGATGACTGATAAATATTTTTATGAATAATATACATAAAATACTTATAATATACAGATAAACACGCAGACACTGGAAAACATTCATTTTCATCACACAAAACATTTTCCAGTCGTGGGAATCGAACCCACGGCCTTTGGCTGTGAAGCAGGGTCGCTGCAAACTGCGCCAATGGGCCGTTTATTATTTATTTTGCGAAAAATGAAAAATATGTACAAACATAAATTACTACACCTTGTGGCCTATTAAAAACGATTGGTGAAAGGTAAATGTATAAACTAGGTATCTCCTTTGATTACTCGTTATTTACTTAAATAAATAAATAAATATACTACGCACAACGCCATGTAACCCCAAAGTTAGCAAAGCTTGTGTTATGGGTACTAAGATAGCTGATGAAGATTTTTATGAATATAATACACATAAATACTTATAATATACAGATAATCACCGAGACACTGAATAACATTAATGTTCATCACACAAACGCTTTTCCAGTTGGGAATCGAACCCACGGCGATGGACTCAGAAAGCAGGGTCGCTGCCCACTGCGCCATGTTGTCTGTCGTTAATGAAAACGGACCTAAGAAAAATTAAAATGAGGTACGGAACACTTAGAATATCTATGCGAGCAATATCGTGAACACTTAAGAAGTGTCAAGACGATAAAAATAAAAGATTTGACACGGCTGTCAGCTTTCTTCATAAACTAACAAACCGTGTAATAAGGCATGCGTCGTAACACAGAGAGAATGCGATGATATATTGAAGCGAGACTAAAGCTATAAATATACGTTTAAACACACACAATATACTGCCTGCAACTTAATCTGAATATGGCGACCACCCTAGAGTTGTGGGAGGTCCCGGGTTCGAATCCCGGTAAATAAGGCTTGGAGATTTTTAATATTCGAATTTGCTCTGTCCTGGTATTAGACTTCGGTTGTGGCACGCCTTTACGAGCCCCAAAGCTATTATCGAAGTATTTTACCGTGTCGAGGCAAGCGGTCGCTAGCGCTACCGTATGTGTACGTACGTCGCGTGTAGTGTCTGTGTAGGTAATTATTTTATGAATCAGGTCTAGTTTTCATACTGCTTTAGCTTATATTTCATACATTTATTACATACGTATTGGTGAATATAAGATATGACGTACGCATTTGGTTGTATAATAATTATATTTACTTTACTATACAAAAAGATATTGTTTTAGAAATCATTATTATATTATTAATTGTTATATATTTAATGTGCCGACGGGTATAGGAGGGATGGTGAAAACTGTATTCTGATCTGCCGGCACCAAACTAAGATGCTCATGGAATACGAGAATACAAAACTTGAATGCGGACTAAGTAAGAGCAAATTCTTGGCAAATAATAATTTAAAACAAGATGCATTGTTCGTCGGTATTTAATCTCACTAGAACTACGCCGTTGTAAATTACAGAGGATAACTTACATTTAGTTTTATGGAAACTTTGACACAGTTTAAACGAGATTCACCAACTTCTCTCATACTTTCATCTACGAACTAGCGGTCCCTCGCGACTGTTCGCTTAAAAGTCAAACTTTAAAGATAGACATGTGCTGTAGCGGACTTTTTTTTTTTTAGAATTTTTGAATGGGAACTACCAATGAAGAATGTCTCAGAACCCCGATTTTGATACATTCTTCATTGGTGCTCTTTTTTATAATTCTTATTAGTGTCTTTACACTTGGAGGAATTATCAATTTTATAAATTTAAAATGCATATAAAAAAATTCGGAACCGACAGGATTTGAACCTGCGACTCTCGGGCAACCGCGGCCTTAGCGCTTTTACCAATTAAGCTACCGCTCTCCTACCGTCGATACCGAAATCAGTATATGCCTTTCACATCAGTCTTATAGCGACTGTAGCGTCATCTAGTAGGAAACGTTGCAGTTTCGATCTATTTTTTAAAGGTCCATATTGCCGAGAGTCGCAAGTTGAAATCCTGTCGGGTCCGAAAAAAAAATTTATGTACATTTTAAATTTATAAAATTGATATACATTCAGATTGTATTCAGCTAATAATAGTCGGTAAAATAGTAACTAGCCAAGGCTGTATCCTCTCACCAGACTAGACATGAAATTCAGCATATAATTTTCCACTTCCAGGGAACGCACCCAAGGCCTCGATTTGCACTACCACAACGCTCGCTATGTGTCTGCGAGGTCGATAAATGCCCTCTTAATCTCCCACCGCTTGGGCACAAGTGTCTCAGCATTACTTCAATAACAGGCTGTAAATGACAGACTTTAAAAGACTCGAGTAAATTTCTCACTGTATTGTACATTTCCTCATTAAATTTCATTGATATTATCTCCCCAGAATGCTTCGTCGCTCTTAGTAATCGTACTGAGACAGGTCACGGTCAGACAGCGTGATAGCATAGCTTTGGAACTCTGGTTCAAGGACCGAACTACTTTTAAAAAGTTTGTGCACTTTAAATATCAAAAGTGATAAAGGTATCTATTTATCTCGATAAGAATTAGTTAATCTACCTTTATATGTATAAAAGAGAAAGTGTGTGGGTATGTTTCGTATAGGCTCCGCAACGGCTGGACCGATTTCAATGAAACTTTACAGTAGTACGAGTATAGGTTATTCATAAGAATAACACATTAATAAATATAATGTGTAAATTGTCCAAAATAAAACAATAAGTTTCGAGTAAGTTGGAAAAAAAATTGCCATCTTTTTTTTCCGAGCTATCGTGGCATCCGTTGCCCTTAACTTACTATCTTACACTAGCGACTCAATCGTTATGTTTAGTGAAAATAATTTATAGTGACATAGTTAATTTGAAAAAAATTCAAAATAAAAGTCCTGTACAACATATATTGTATCTATCTTTTATGTGAAAGCCATTAAAGCCGAAATATTGAGAAATAAACGCATTAAAATTAGATTCTCTATTTACAATGCACGTATTATAGCTTACCCAGCCCGCTTCGCCGGGCTAGATTTTGCTTTATTTTAATTAAACAATAAACCTACATCATTAAATTTTTAATTGAAGTCTCATAATATATTAAATCATTTATTTCTCTCCGTATTCTTTCTCTTTTATTCTCTTCTCGAGCAAGTGAAGATCATTATCTACATCCATGTACACCCAACAACAGAATATCATCATAGTAAATAAAAGCTGTATTTGACAGTTCAAAAATAGGAGTGCTCCGATCGTCACCAAACTTTACAGGATTACTCGCCAGGTCAATCCGGAGATTCCCTGAAAGTTTCATTGAAATCGGTCCAGCCGTTTCGGAGCCTATACGAATTTAGGCTGTAGTCTACCACGCTGGCCCAGTGCGGCTTGGTGGACTCCACATCATTTGAGACCATTATGTAGCATTCTCATGTTTTCCTTCACCGTTGAAGCGTTTTAAGTAATTAAAAATATCACCTATATTTTTAATTACTTAAAACGCACATAACTTAGAAAAGATAGAGGTGATGGAGTTCGAACTCGGCCCCCCGAAAGTGAAGTCGAGCTCCTACCCACTGCGCTACCACCGCTTTAAAAAATACGAAACACCATATTAAATCCAAGATGACCGCTACCATAAAATGGCGAATTGAACTAACTACTTCAATATTAGTATGAAATGACTAGTATATAGACTACTAACATTAAAAGTCTTAATATTTTAAATTGTTATTATTTTCGTAAATGATATTATAGCTGGCTCAGTACGACCGCGACCTAAGCCCACTGGAGCATATTAAAACGTGAAAACGAAATGCCGGGCGTTCTTCGAAGCGGAGAAGTTTTTATTTAAACGAGGTATTCATTTATACGACATTACCTCGAGTATAAAATGACGTTTATTTAAAGCGATATTTATTTTACACTCTAACTTTTACCTAAACATTAACTTGTAAAGTTCAACAACTTGGCAGAACGTCGGGATAGTTATTCAATGCTTTATAACACTAATTGCATTTTTATTTTTTAAATATAAATTTATTATATAAATATATATTAAGGACTACCGTGTCTACGATAAAAATGCTTGGGTGTTAATTATTGCTCTAACCAGGTTGTTTTTTTAATTGTTTTGAATGACACTGAAAGATGGTGATATAAAAAAAAAAACAATCGGCTAAGTTTGTTGTGGGCTCCTTTTTAGACCAGGACGCGTTTGGAACCCTCGTTAGTTTTAAGTCTATTGGAATGAAGAAATAATTGGAAAATCCAAAAGTGCACGACTCATAATGCTCATTTAATTATCAAATATTGAAAAAAAAAAAAGAAAAAAAAAAAATTTTAAAACATCTGTACTAGGAAAGTGATGCACAGGCGCCCCTGGTGGAATTAAATGTACATAATATCTATAGATATAGATGTATCACCATCCATGTTAATTTTACATGGATAAATATAGATATACAGTCTTGCAGTTTTCGTTTTTTATTAATTGCAATTAAACTACACTGAATTTATTAATCATTCGCATTCAGTGACCTACAATCGTCGATTAGAATTTTTTTTTTTAAATTAACTCAAATAATGGATTGTTTCACAAATTTTTTGACCTATTTTGGTGTTTTTTTTCCAATTCTATTGCAGTAAATAATTTTTTTAAAAGTAGGAATTAATCTCCATTAAATTATCTCGACAATAGTATGCAAAATATCTTGATTCCGTGAACTAACAAGGCTATAATAATAAAAATAGCCGCCGAAATGAGGCGAAAAAAATTTTTCTATCGTAAAGCACTCTCTGATGCTTCGCATCATGAGTCGTGCAATATTTGACTTTGACTATGTGTTTAAAGAAATTGTTTTTGTATTGTAATGTTTAAATCTATTGTTACTTACTTACTTATGTAAAGTAAATAATTAAATATACTACGACAATACACACATCGCCATCTAGCCCCGAAGTAAGCGTAGCTTGTGTTATAAACACTCGGATAACTGATGAATATTTTTATGAATAATATACATAAATACTTATAATATAGAAATAAACACCCAGACACTGAAAAACATTCATGTTCATCAAACAAATTTTCCAGTAGTGGGAATCGAACCCACGGCCGTCTATACCAGGTTAGATTGCAGTGAGAACCAACTTGAAGTGGAATAAGATAAAAGTAACTTACAAAGAGTTATTTGACGGCACTAGTAACTAATTATCGATTAGGCGTCTAGTTTAAGTTACAGTCTAGGAGCTGGTAGCAGTATTGACCGAACTGTTGCTAGCATCCTAACCGTTAACATTTAAAATATGATAGTTTTAGTATTATTTATTTTACCATATAGTTTATTTTATATATGTACTGTTTTGTAATTAATAATATTAAAAATTTAAAATTATTTTTTTGCAAATTAAGTTTATATGACGCTTTGGCAATGCTATGTGCACTTGTCATTGACGTGCATATCAGTCCATGTGTTCGTGTGTGTGCTATGTTTAAAAAACGTGTAATATGCATGTTGTTAGTGCTCTTAAATAAATAAATAAATAAATAAATAATATGTATGTATATTCTTAAGAATTTTGCGCACCGCTATACGGATTCATATGTGAGCCAATTCCTCAAAATGGTTGCCTGGAAGAAATCACTATAAGTGATAAGGCCGCCTTTGTTACACAAATTTAAATGACTTGTACCTTTGTTCTCTTTTATTTATTTCTTGTGTGCCATAAAGTATTTTTGATTGATTGATAATATTATAAATGCGAAAGTATTTGTTGTTTGTGCCCTTGTCGTTCCTTCAAGCCCAAACTTAGCATCAATTTGTTTTTTAGCACAGTATTTTTTAGTTGAAATGACGGACAGTGCAATAAAAATACTACATTGGCTACTTTTTATCGCTGGAAAAAAACGGGATTTGTGAAAAACCTTTATAAACACGGACGATGAACGCGGGCAACAATATTTAAGTAGGTGTTTTTTCCCAAATTAACGAAGGTGAAACCGCGGGGCGCAGATAATATTATACACATAAGTAATAGTTACATCGTCATCATCATATCAAACCATTACCGGTTGTGAAAACCCTTTTTAAACACGGACGATGAACGCAACATTGTAATATGTATAAGTAAGTGTTTTTCCTAAAATGCGCATAGGTGACACCGCGAGGCGCAGCTAGTATTATTCATATAAGTAATGTGTTATGTCATCATCATCACATCACCCCATTACCGGCCGGGATCGGGTCTTCTACCACAATGAGAAGGTTTTAGGCCGTAGTTCACCACGCCAGCCAAGGGCGGCGTGGTGGACTGCACACGTCTTCCAAAACATTAAGTTGAACTCTCAAGCATGTAGGTTTCCTCTCAACATTTTCCATCACCGTTGAAACAAGTAATAAGTTAATTACGTAAAACGCACATAACTCAGAAAAGTAAGAGGTGGGATTCGAAGTAAACCACCGAAAGTGAAGCCTAACCACTGAGCTTTTATACAAAATACTCTGTGTAAATCATGCCATGTGTTGTCTCTTGCACCAGTCTATACGTACACTTTAGTAATGCGAACTCGTCTTAATTTTTTTACCACCAGCTCCTTGGCTATAATTTGACCATGAAGGTTGTCTGCGGTTAAGTGCAGAGCGAATCTTTAAGAAATAAACTCATAGCTCAGTGGTTAGCGCTGTGGTCTTATGAGTGGAGGACCCAGGTACGATCCCCCGCATAGGCAATATGGGGATTTAAAATTTCTGCATTCTCTCCGGTCTGGTTTTATCAGGTTGTAGTCCTGACTGGCTACACGTGCTGCTAATCGATTTATATATCCCTGACTAGGGGTATAGGTTTAATGTAACTGCTATACCCCTATTAGGTTTGCCCGCTATCATCTATCAGTCAAGCGCTAACTTGTAGTACCTGCAATTTAACGGTATCTGTAATTTTGACGTTAAGGATCCATTGGCGCACATTGAAAGTAGAATAAACTCGTATGCCGTCACGGCGAATGGCATGACGGTATCTTATGCCGTCATGCTCCCTCTGCGACCCCACCAAGTGCCTGTAACTTATTTTATTATTGTTCTTTAGTAGTAATCTTATATCTTTAAACGAGCAATTCTTGAATATATAATTGGAATCTCGGAATCGGCTCCAACGATTTTTGGCTACAATACACTACAATATATACAACACAATACAATACAACAAAATTACAATACAATATATAACTTAAACATAGTTATCGATTTTAATGCCACCTAGAACTAACTTTACGATGTAGAATTCAGGTGTCGGTGTGCGCGCGCATCGTAAAAATTCACTCTCTTCATTTTTCTCCATCGCGCCAGAAGAAGTATAACTTCAAACAGCTTTACTGCTACAGTTCAACATATCAAGTATTAGAGACAGGCACTCGATAGTACCGTATGTAGTTAACTCTTATTATGCAACGCAGTTAAAACTAACCGGTTTTGTATCGGAGCACACTCGTAATATCTTTTGTTAGCATTTAGAGTTAATCGTGACTTGGCATATATTTGTACAGCTCGTGCACTCGGGTATAACGTGAGAACATTTTTCGGTATAAAAAACACTATTTTTGAAGTAGGGTTTACTTTTATAATATACTAGCGTACCCAGCCCGCTTCGCCGGGCTAGAATTTGCTTTATTTTATTTAGACAATAAACTTACACCATTAAATTTTTAATTTAAGTGTCATCATATATTAAATCATTTATTTATCTCTTCTATTCTCTTCTCTCTGTTGAAGATCACATCTACACCCATGTGCACCCAACAATAGAATATCATCATAGTAAATAAAAGCTGTATTTGACAGTTTGACAGTTCAAAAATAGGAGTGCTCCGATCGTCACCAAACTTTACAGGATTACTCGCCAGGTCAATCCGGAGATTCCTTGAAAGTTTCATTGAAATCGGTCCAGCCGTTTCGGAGCCTATACGGAAAATACCCACACACTTTCTCTTTTATATATATAGATAGGACAGATAGATAGATGTTTTTTTTTTAATCCACTCTTTGGCGACCTACCTGGCGCAACGGTGAGCGCTGTGAATTTTAGTTGCAGGTTTCGGGTCCGATAACCGGCAGGGGCGTTTTGGGAATTTATAATTTCTGAATTTTCTTTGGTCTGGTCTGGCGGGAGGCTACAGGGAGCTACAGTTACCATCCTACAGACAAAGAGGTGCCGCTAAGTGATTTAGTGTTCCGGTGCGATGTCGCGTACAAACCTGTTAGGGGTATAACTACCATACTCCCTAACAGGCTAGCCCGCTACCATCTTAGACTGCATCATCACTTACCACCAGGTGAGATTGCAGTCAAGGGCTAACTTCTACGGCTTAACTTACTTTTAACGAGGGTACGGCAGTTAAAAGAAAAATCTTAATTCATTTATTTCAAATATAACGGCCGATTGGCGCAGTGGGCAGCGACCCTGCTTGCTGAGTCCAAGCAGGCCGTGGGTTCGATTCCCACAACTGGAAAATGTTTGTGTGATGAACATGAATAATTTTCAGTGTCTGGATATGCATAGTAAGTATCCTTATTTTGACACTGAAACCAACAGTTTTGGTGAAATTTATAAAATTCGATAAAATTTTTGAAAAATTGAACTTTGATCTTGAATAACTTTTGAACGCGTGGACAAATCAAAAAATGTTATGAGACCTTTTCTTGTAGAGCGTTCAATTCTCTATAAAGATTGAAACAGCGATTTATAAGTCAATATATATATATTTTTAAGTAGTATTTTTCAAACGTCAAGTCTGTCTGTGTGTAGTGACTCTACCACCGGTTCGGAAGGCAGATTCTCCCGCGAAGAAGCCGGCGAGAAACTCAGCTTCTTTTTATTCCCGACGTAAAAAGAGAGGGTGTTATAAGTTTAACGTGTCTGTCTGTGGTATCGAAGTACCCAAACGGATTAACCGATTTTCGTCTAGTTTTTTTGTGTCCTAGATAATTTTATCCCGAGTTTTCTTAGCCATGTTCCATGAAAATGTATTCAGCCGTTTGGAGGTCATCAGCTCTTTTCTAGTGGATGAGGGGATTCGCATTTGTTCGTGGTTGCAGCGCATTAGGTAGGAGCTCGACTTCACTTTCGGGGGGCCGAGTTCGAATCCCAGCAAGACCAGTATCTTTGCGTTTTAAACAATTTAAATGTCATTTGCTACAACGGTGAAGTATATCGTGAGAAAACCTGCATTCACACTGGGCCAGCGTGCTGGAATACGGCCTTAACATTCTAATTGTGGGACCCATGCCCTATAGTTTTTTTATATTGTGTTCCTTCCTATTTTCCTCCGACATGACGGTCGGAGACTGTTCTAGGTATTCACAATTTCACTCAGTTATTGTATTTGCTCTGTTATATGTGTTTTCATAAACATTGAGGTGCAGATTTGTCATTCGGTGTACATTCTTTGACGGCCGATTGGCGCAGTTTGCAGCGACCCCGCTTTCTGAGTCCAAGGCCGTAGGTTCGATTCCCACAACTGGAAAATGTTTGTGTGATGAGCATGAATGTTTTTCAGTGTCTGGGTGTTTATATGAATATTATAAGTATTTAAGTATATTATTTCTTAAAATATTCATCAGTCATCTCAGTACCCATAACACAAGCTACGCTTACTTTTGGGCTAGATGGTGATGTGTGCGTTGTCGTAGTATATAAATTAATGTTCTTAATGTTTAACCATTATATTTTTTTCTTCTTTTACAGTTGTATTTTTTTTAAAGTTATTATTCTGTTCAGTATTTTTTTTTCCCTCGATGATATCTCTCAAAGATATACAATATACTAGTTGTTGCCCGCGACTTCGTCTGCGTTTGATTTTGTTTTTAAAGTATTCAGTATCGCTAAGCTTTAAATGAGTATAGTAGTATATATATATCTAACATGTGACTGTTAATTATAGACTAATAATTTGCAATAAAATAAAATTGTGACTATAATTAAAGATCTAAGCTATCTTATCTCTTAAGTTGGACCAGACCGCTCACGGTGAGCCAATTTAATTTTAAATCGGTTAAGTAGTTTAGGAGTCCATCGCGGACAAACATCGTGATAGGAGATTTATATATATACAACTAGCTATTGCCCGCGACTTCGTCTGCGTTTGATTTTGTTTTTAAAGTGTTCAGTGTCGCTAAGCTTTAAATGAGTATAGTAGTATATATATATAACATGTGACTGCCAATTAATTATAGACAAATAATTTGAAATAAAATAAAATTGCGACTATAATTAAAGATCTAAGCTATCCTATCTCTTAAGTTGGACCAGACTGCTCACGGTGTACCAATTTAATTTTAAATCGGTTAAGTAGTTTAAGAGTCCATCGCGGACAAACATCGTGACAGGAGATTTATATATATACAATATATAACAAAATTTTATTTTCTAAGTACTCATACATATTATGACTTATTCCAATATTTACCCGTTCATGTTTATAGTTAAGTGTTACTTTGAGTTGGTGTAGATTTATTTTTTACAACGTTTTATTACGTTTTGCTTAGTCTATTTTAATATGTGCTGTCCACACAGTAGCTAAAACTCTTACATTTACACATTTTTTTTTTTTTTGGGTCTAGACTATTCAAATATTTTTTATTATTGCAATATGCACTATTGCAATCCTCTTGTTGGCCGGTAATGTGTTGGTATGATGAGGGAATTTGACTAACTTCCTGATGTCCGATCGATTAGTTATTAGAGTTAGGATAGGATGTGGTCAAAACCCCTTCAGCCGATTCCCAAACAAATCGGAAAGATTGCCTTTTCCGTCGGAATATCGTAATTCCGGAGGTAGCATGAAGCATATTGGGTAAACATAATTTAATTATGTATGCAATAAACAAGTGATGCGAAAACGTATTAAAAAAAAAAACAGCTCCGTAGCAACCAGACCGTAGCTGAATGTATCACACTTCACATTAAACAATCCGTATGTGTATAGTATATACTATACTATTTTTATAAATTTAAAATGCACATCAATATTTTCGGGACCGACAGGATTTGAACCTGCGACTCTCTAGCAATCGCGGCCTGAGCGCTTTAACCAATTAAACTACGGCTCTCCTACCGTCGATGCCAACATTACTATATATCAGTCTGACGGCGACTGTAGCGCCATCTAGTAGCAAACATTGCAGTTTCGATCTACTTTTTCAAATTACCATATTACCGATTGAGACACGTTTGAAACCAAAGTTAACACATTGCTTTTTCAATAATTTTTTATGAGATTTTTTAACTACACTTGGAGGAATTATCAAAAAAAAACGTGTGTTATACCTTTTTGGCGTTCTTTTCAATTTTTTTTTTGTTTAACCTCATTCTACGTTTCTAGAAAAGGCGACACTTACAATAGAAGAAAGGTATTTAATACATTGAAAGTCTTATTATAACGCATTATCTAGTTAAATTAAGTTGTATTTAAATACCACAAAAAACCCATATCTATATAATCAAAGAAATGTACATAATAAACGTAACTAAATTTGAAATACTAATAGACTCATTATCAGACAACCAAGTTTCACTCAACATTAAAATTTGTGATTTTTGTACGATTTCATCAATGAAATCACCGGAATGAGACCGCAGACTTTGACAGTTGAAAGTCTACACTGTCAAACCTTATAGCTAACTTCAGGGTGTCGGTTTTTCGTGACGGTGTACGCGCGCATCGTAAAAATTTACTCTCATCATTTTACGCAAACGCGCCAAAAGAATATAACTTGAAAATTTTTCGAACCACACATACATACGTTCATTATGTAATTAGATTTATTTTAAATATTGTAATAAACAAATAACTAAATATACTACGACAATACACACATCGCCCTCTAGCCCCAAAGTAAGCGAAGCTTGTGTTATGGGTGCTAAGATAACTGATGAGTACTTTTTTTTTATGAATAATATACATAAATACTTATAAATACTTATAAGGCCCACGGCCTTCGACTCAGAAAGCAGGGTGGCTGCCCACTGCGCCAATCGGCCGTCAAATAATGGTCCGCACAATACATAATGTTACATTTATAATTGTATTACAAACTAGCAGTTGCCCGCGACTTCGTCCGCTTTTGTTTTTGTTCAAGACATGTGCCTCATAAATGTGGCAGCACTTAATGTATTTAGGATATCTAAACCTGGTGTAAAATCGTCAAAAACTTTCGTCCCCTCTCCCAAGAGAACTGAGTTTAATTTCGAGATAAAAAGCATTCTATATTACTTCTAATACCTTCAGGAATATGTGTACAAAGTTTCGTGGTGATCGTTCTGGTAGTTTTTGGGTGAAACGTAACAAACAAACTTACATTCACATTTATAATATTAGTAGGGATGTAACATATAAACATATAAATTGAAATAGAATTTGGGTTGCTCGGGTCAGCTAGTCATGTTATAAAAGCATAAACTCAGCCCCCACATAGGTTTTCTGCACTTTTTTTAGACGATATGCTGATATCGCCTTATTACATAAAAGCGTCACGTGGTTACGGTGAAGCTTACATCGCTATCAGTTACGTTTAACAACGTAGTATTGTTTACAATTAGTTTTATTGGCGCAATCAATTGGAGTTAAATGGCATATTCTAGGTATCGCAAGAAGTGGATTGTATGATGGTGTCGCTTACAATGCCGTTCTTAGCGTGTGACCTCATTTAATCAAAGGAGGTCTTTCGGGAATTTACAGTTTTTTTTTCTATTCCTCTACAAGTTAGCCCTAGACTGCAAACTCACTTAGTAAGTGATGATGCAGTCTGCGATGGTAGCGGGCTAACCTGTTAGGGAGTATGGTAGTCATACCCCTAATCGATATCTTACCACTTAAGCTCTCTAGTAGTCTCATTTCTTGTCTCTTGTCTCTCTCTCTTTTCTACTCCATAAGCCGGAGTGTATGGGCTGAAATTTTTTTGGTTCTATGTATACGTTGGGTCTTAAAGAACTTGAACTCAACCTTATGGACAGTTCCTACGAGCCTGTTGTTCAGATCGTCCACAGAATCGCAGTCCAGGCAATCAAACCGGTTTTGCAGTTCCAGTTGAAAGCCCTCGGGATTTTGGATATGAGCACGAGTAGGTCGGATCGTAGACTTTACCAGTGTGACCCTTTCCAGCTTTCTATTGATATTCAATGTGCTTCTAACCATACGGTGATCGCTCCCGGTTTTCACCCTATTGATCACAGAGGCATCATTGAATATATGACGTTTGGTCGACATGATAAAGTCGATCTCATTTCTCGTCGAACCATTGAATCTCAGCCAGGTCCATTTCCTGTGTGGCCGCTTTTCGAAGAAGGAGTTCATCATAAAGAGGCCCTCCTTCTCCATAAAGTCGGCCATTTGGCCCCGTTCGTTCCGTGGCCATACCCAAGTTGCCCCACTGTCAACTCTGCACCGCTTCGCTTGCCTAGCCTTGCGTTGAAATCCCCCATCACAACACTGTAGTAGGGGTGTTTGTGCTAAATTGACGACAGTGGCGTGCACTTCATACTGGCACAAAAGCACTGCCTACTCTATCTGAGGAGAGCGGTGCGATGATCGATCCGAATCGATGATGCGATCCTCGATTCCCGCGAAGCAGGCGTCTAGCATCGTCCCAAATGAGGCCACTATGGAGGCTTTCAGCTGCTCCAAGACATCTGCATCAAAGGCCGCTGGAGGTGGCACGGACGCTCCTGCCCCTCTCGTCGCCGCCCTCTTGGTTTCCCTTGCCGCCTCTTTGGCCATCGCGGTCTTCATCTCCGCGAAGTCCCGCCTATACGCCTTCTGCTCCGTCCTTATCAGGTCAAGCTCAGAGCGGAGGCGGGCGTTGTCTGCCCGCAAGCGGCGGGTTTCTTCAGCCTCAGTCCGTGAGCTGAGGGCCTCCACTATGACTTGCAGCTCCGAGGCAGCCTCCTTGAATTTTTTAACGTACGTCCCTTTCAGATTACTGGACTTACCAGCCATCTGAATGAGGGACGCCGTGCTCCTTCCGGCCCAGGCACGCAGCTCTTGCAAACCGAGCTTGGTGGGGTCCTCCCGGCAAGACTCTTCGCTCGCCGGTTCCTCCTCCGCATCCAGAACTGTGGTTCGAGCCTCCTGTCCTACTATGCGGCCCTGAAGGAACCGATTGAAGGCAACCTCCTTTTGTTCCTCAGCCGCCACCCTGAGTTCAGTCATAGCGCTTCTCACGCCATAGTTCCCCCTTGATACCGGCGTCGAGCACCGCGACATCGACGAGTTCCGGAAGCTCGGTGAAACGGAATCATCCCGGCGCGAGTACCTCGCAACAACAGGGGTGCGGGCCGAAGCTCCGCCCCTTACTGCAACCGCCTTATTGCTCCGGCGCGAACGCGTCTGCGGTCCTGGAGCGCCATCCCTCCCTGATGACAAGTCATCCGCCATCTCCGACGGTCCACCTGTCTGTATAGCCAGACAGGCCAACAGTCAGAGACAGCCAAACTTAACAAGTAGCAACAACAAGTGAAAAAACAATAACAACAACCAATAGTAAACAAAACAAGATTAGAAATAACAACCTGTGGCCCTTAAAAGGGCCCTTTAACAATCCCCCTATCCCTGTTAAAACTACAATAACAATAACAAAAACAACAGCAGCAACAATCCAAACTACAACTACTACTGCTACTACTACTACTGGCCAAATATCACTTACCTACTTTAACGGTGAAGGAATGTTTTCAAAGGCGTGTGGAGTCCACACATCCGAACTTAGCCAGCGCGTTTGGCTGGCTAATGTGGACTACGGCCAAAACCCTTCTATTTCTGACCAGTAATTTGGCAGTCCACTCCAACAGGATTAGATGTTGTTTCCCACAGTTCTTGTTTTGCCTTTCTCGCAGCAACGGAACAATGGATCGGACGTGATTATTTGCAATGCATGCATCCGACAAGATTAGTTCAGTATCGACGTGACATCCTTGAAGTACGCTTGTATGATGTCACAGCTTCCGTTATTTTTGACCTCTATCAATAACTGCAAATGTATCATAACAGGAAATAATTTATTCATTATACACAGATATATAAACATTTTAGGAGATATCTAAAGATCAATTGTACTTCTTCACTTCTATACCATTTACAACGTGTAAATAAAAACCGAGATAACACTTCGCAGGCTTTAGAGGTACATTATGTACTGTCTCTGAGACTTATCTGTGAAACCGAAAACCTAATATATAGTTTTTCAGTAAACCACTGACATAGTTTTAACAGATATAAATCAGACACAGCCCTAACATCCCATGCAAAATTGAAATCAAGTGGCTCCTGTCACTTTATTAGGTACGCGTGGCGTAGCGTAGGTGCTATGCGCGTGGCGGTCTTTGATCTCCAATAGGGTTGTCATAAGTTTTTACACGACCCGGGTAGGACAGCAGCTTGCCGTAGGCCATAGCGAGGCAAATGAGGTCGGGGGAATATTTTCTCCCGGGACGAGCGCATGTATGCGCTGTACGAGGGAGGCACCGGTGCGTTCTTAGGAGTTCCCGGAGCCTCCCAAATATGTGCCGAGGATGGCCACCGAGGGGGTTTTAGTGGGAAAAGTTCCCTCATAGCCTGATCTTTCCAGAAGTCGGGTATCTTTAAAGATTTTTTTCCCCCCCGTAAACAAACAAAAAAGGGTTGTCATAAAGTGAACGCTTAGAATGTTGTATAGAAGCAGGCTTACTTAACAATTATTCATTGTAAAGTCAACATCTCCTGATGATGCTCCGGTTTCGGAGCGAAACGTGCGTAGAGGGTGTATTGCCGAGGATCTGTTTGGTGTGGAGTATAAGGATTGAAGAAATTATAAATTACACCACACAGATTCTCCTGCTTTTCGCGGAGTATAGCAAATTAAGCTTAATTTTGATAACGCTTAGAATGTATTGAATTCGTTTGTATGGAAAAATAAATATTTATGAAATATACTTGTGCATCCTTCAACAGTATTTCGTAATTCGGTTACAGGTTGTATATTCCTATCTATATCATCAAAGTCAAAGTCAAAAATATCTTTATTCAAGTAGGCGATAACCACATTCGTAAACTTAAAACTAAAGCTACGAGGGTTCTAAACGCGTCCTGGTCTAAGAAGGAGCCCACAACAAACTTAGCCGGGTGTTTTTTTTTTATCACCATCCCACAATGTCATTTAAAATTATTAGAAGAGCAATCTGGTTAGAGCAATAATTTACACCCAAGTTTTTTTATTGATTACTTAGTCCTTTATACTATAATAGGATCATATAAACCTATTATCAGCCCACTACAAGGCACGGGTCTCCTCCCACAATGAGAAGGGTTTAGGCCGTAGTCCACCACGCTGGCCCAGTGCGGATTGGCGGACACCACACGAATTTGGGTTCAATATGAAGAACTCTCAGGCATGCAGGTTTCCCCACGATGTTTTCCGTCACCGTTAAAGCGATTCATAATCAAATTAGGTACTTAAAACGCACATAACTAAGAAAGGTTAAAGGTGCGTGCTGGAATTCGAAGTCGGGCCCCTGGCGGCCGATTGGCGCAGTGGGCAGCGATCTTACTTTCTGAGTCCTAGACGGTGGGTTCGATTCCGATAACTGGAAAATGTTTGTGTGATGAACATTAATGTTTTTTAATGTTTATCTGTATATCTTAGTACCCATGACCATGATATTTTTATTGCTTAAAACGCACATAACTCAGCAAAGTTCGAGGTGCGTGCTGGGATTCGAACTCGGCCATCCGAAATTGGAACCGAAGTCCTAACCACTGAGCTATCACCGCTTCAACACGATTTAGTAGGCCAACGAGATGTCACATAAGCAGCAATTTACAAATACAGCGGGACCTGACATCCAATCACGACTTAGCAATCGTTGGATGAGTAAATATAAAATGACAGAATAATTTAAAGACACATGAGTACGCGAAATTCGAGGAAAAGGTCGCAATTAAGGAGTTATTACATGTTTTCGTCGTGCTTAGATAATTATTAAAACGTTTTATTTATTTATTTATTTTATTTTTATTTTATTTATTAAGGCCCAAACAGTATACTTAATACTTAAAATTAGTACAAAGAAAATAACACATACACCAATTAAGTAGCCGCTAATAAATCTAACGAAATACATTAAAATTGACAGCAAACTTATAACATAATTATGACACTTTAAAATATGTATAAACACATATTATTGACAGATAATGTAAATAAGGGAATACCCTTATTAACAATATCCATCCAATCCAAGTGGATATGTGAAAACATAAGTAGAACTTTTACGTAGAACAATTAGAAGTTAGAATTTAGAATAAAGATGTTTTTTTAACTGAGCAAGAGTAAGATTAAATAAATCTAAATCCGAGAAATTATTATTATAGCTTTGAGTAGCTCTATAAATATAACTATTAAGAGCGTATTTTGATCTGACTAAGGGCAAATAAAATGGAGGGGATTTTCGCCTAGATATAATATTCTTAGGACAAACAAAACCAATTCTACTAAGTAGTTTTGGAGTATAAATTTCATTCATTCATTTAAAAAGCCTAACACTTGAGTGTCTTGTGGCAGTTAGACCGTGGTAGTCCTACCATTCTTACATCTTCCGCTAAGCATCATTCTTGTCCGGTCTGAAGGTAAATAAATAATAAATAAATATACTACGACAATACACACATCGCCATCTAGCCCCAAAGTAAGCGTAGCTTGTGTTATGGGTACTAAGATGACTGATGAATATTTTTATGAATTATATACATAATTACTTAGAAAATACATATAAACATCCAGACACTGAAAAACATTCATGCTCATCACACTAACATTTCCCAGTAGTGGGAATCGAACCCACGGCCTTGGGCTCAGAAAGCAGGGCTGCTAACTGCGCCAATCGGCCGTCAAAAAAGGTCGTGGTATCCGGTGTAATATCAGGCATATGTGGCTTAACACGCCATACGCCATACTCCATACGCCTCGGGTGGTTGATAGACACAAAATTAAAAAAAAACAAAAGTCAAAATTCATTTATTTCCAGTAGGCCTACTTTATAAAGTAATATTTTGAAACGTCAAGTATTTTTATTTAGTGTTCCGGTGCGATGTCGCTTAGCAACTTATTAGGGGTATGACTGCAATACTTCCTAACAGGTTAGCCCGCTACCATCTGAGACTGCATGATGATGCAGTCTAAGATGGTAGCTAGATGGCAATGTTCTTACCACCAGGTGAGACTGCGGTCAAGGGCTAACATTTTTTTAATTCCACAATAAAAAAAAGAAGCTTCAAGTCAGTTTTTGCTTGCAGTTTCACCCGGTGTTAAATGACGATGCAATCTAACATGGTAAGGCCTACTTGAAATAAATATAAAAATTTGCTGTTGCCCGCGACTTTTCCTGCGTTTGATTTTGTTCTTTGATGTGGCATTAAATTTAGTTGTAGTTCTAAAAAAAAATAAAGTATTCAGTATCGCTAAGCCTTAAATGAGGGGTTTGCTGCTATCCCCTGAGGAGTTCTGTCCTCTATCTCCTATTACAGTTTGGGCAAAATTAAACACATATTATAACCTCTAGAGTACAAAAATAATTGTTTAAATTGGTTATAATTTGTCGGAGTTATGGTGAAGAATCGTCAAACACTTTCATCCCCTCTCCCAAGAGAACCGAGCTTAATGTCGTGATAAAAAGTATCCTATATCTAACACTTCGAAGAATATGTGTACAAAGTTTCATGAGGATCGTTCAGGTAGTTTTTCCGTGAAAGCGTAACAAACAAACTTACATTGACATTTATAATATTAGTAGGGATAGAGATAGGGAAAGGGATAGAGATAGCACTTTTGAAACGTCAAGTATGTATGTTTGTAGTGACTCTACCGCCGGTTCGGAAAGCAGATTCTACCGAGAAGAGCTCATAGGCGATGTTTTTCGGTTTTCACGTGATGCCCGGACAGACGGACGGACAAAAATTAAATAAAAATCTGTTTTGTACTCAGTATCAAAAAAGGTGCAGAACTCCTTTGTGGGGTTGAGTATTTTACAACATGATTCCTAACGAAATTCTTGACCTACCAATGCATACATTTAAAAAATGTGTAAAAACGCATCTAGTACAGCGAGGTTACTATACATTTGATGAATTCCTCAATGACAAGGTAGAATGGAAGCAGCCAGCCTCGCTCTCATCTCCCGCAAGATAGCAAAATGATTGTTAATGTTGATGTTGGGACAGAGCAACTACTGAGTTTCTTGCCGGCTCTTCTCGGTAGATTCTGCTTTCCGAACCGGTGGTAGAGTCACACAAACATGCATACTTGACGTTTCAAAAGTGCTTATAAAGTAGGCCTACTTGAAATAAATGAATTTGAATTTGAATTTGAATTTAGTATCGATTATAAAGCATCCCCCGGTCAAAATTTTCAAAATATAAGAATTGTACAGAAATCTTCCAGTTACAGTTTTATTATAAGTATAGATAATGGCTGACTTAGGGTTCTGTATGTTCTTAACTCTGAGGATAACTTACTCAAAATACCATGTGAAAGAAAACTAGTTTGCATAAGGTCACCACGGCACTTCGCACTAATGAAGAACAATAAGTCTTAAATCCATACTATGACAGATTCACGATACTCAAAACTCAAGTTTGTTATATTAATAATTTATAGTAGGGATAAGTAGGTAAGAGTTTCTAGTTATTTGTTATATAACAAGTTATGTCACAGATAAAGTTGCGTAACGAACCTACAACGGTATATCGCGAACCAAAGGTCAGATTTTCCAAAATGCTTTCTTATAAACCGGCCTAGTGCGAGACGAGACTTGCGCGTCGAGGGTACCCTAGTTTTTTTAAATAGAGGACAGAACTCCTCAGCGGACAGCAGCAAACCCCTCATTTAAGGCTCAGCGATACTGAATAGAAATACTTTGCAAGTATTAATGCGTTATTATCTCCCAAAACTTTGACGGCCGACTGGCGCAGTAGGCAGCGACCCAGCTT
The DNA here is from genome assembly GCF_905163445.1 of Pararge aegeria. Taxonomy (NCBI): domain Eukaryota; kingdom Metazoa; phylum Arthropoda; class Insecta; order Lepidoptera; family Nymphalidae; genus Pararge; species Pararge aegeria. The sequence continues at coordinate 4,915,588 of NC_053206.1, read as the reverse complement.
TCTGAGTCAAGACTGTGGTTTCGATTACCACATCTGGAAAATTTTTGTGTGACGCACATAAATGTTTTTCAGCGTCTGAGTGTTTTTCTGTATATTATAAGTATTTATGTATCATTCATAAAAATATTCATCAGTTATCTTAGTGCCCATAACACAAGCTACGTGATAAACGACTAAGACACCGGGATGTATCTTTGCATCGTTCGAGTCCATGTAGTACTGGAGTGTATCGATAATGCAGTCGTATTTATATCAAAATACCCACCAATTCCATGTCATGAACATTGGTTAGTAAACAAATGTTTAATTATTTCCCCACTTTATAAAATTACTGTGACATACGCTTACTTTGGGGCTAGATGGCGATGTGTGTATTGTCGTAGAAAAAAAAAAGAAAAGAATCAAAGTAACGGAAATTACCCTAAACATTTCTGATTCAAAAAATTCAAAATTCAAAATTAATTTATTTCAAGTAGGCCTAATATAAGCACTTTTGAAACGTCAAATCTGTCTGTGTGTAGTGACTCTACCACCGGTTCGGAAGGCAGATTCTACCGAGAAGAAGCCGGCAAGAAACTCAGCAGTTGCTCTTTTCCAACATTAACAATTTACATTTTACATTTCAAAATTCATTTTTCTATCTTGTGAGAGATGAAAGCGGAGCCGGATGCTTCCAAGCAACCTTGTCATTAAGAAATTCATCAATTGTATAATAACCTCGCTGTAATAAATGTGTTTTAACACATTCTTTAAACTTATGCATTGGTAGGTCCAAAATTACCTTAGGAATCATATATAGGATTTCCTTGAGAGCGTCGAAATATACGTTTTTTTTTATTGTGAAGCTGAACTCCTAACCATTGGGCTACCACCACTTTAACTAGAGCCATCATCATCATATCAACCCATTGCCGGCCCACTACTGGGCACGGGTCTCCTCCCACAATGAGAAGGGGTTAAGGCCGTAGTCCACCACGCTGGCCCAGTGCGGATTGGTGGACTCCAGACACCTGTGAGAACGCTATCGAGAACTCTCAGGCATGCAGGTTTCCTCACAATTTTTTCCTTCATCGTTGAAGCTGGTGATATTTTTATTTTACAAATTTCTTGATGACAAGGTTGCTTGGAAGCATCCGGCTCCGATTTCATCTCTCACAAGATAGAAAAATGAATGTTAAAATGTAAATTGTTGATGTTAGAATAGAGCAACTGCTGAGTTTCTTGCCGGCTTCTTCTCGATAGAATCCGCCTTGCGAACCGGTGGTAGAGTCACTACAAACAGACAGACTTGGCGTTTCAAAAGTGCTTATATTAGGCCTACTTGAAATGAATGAATTTAATTTGAATTTGGATTCCTGAAAACGCACACAACTAAGAAAAGTTAGAGCTGCGTGCTGGGATTCGAACTCGGCCCCCCGAAAGTGAAGGTGAAGTCCTGCCCACTAAGCTGTCACGGCTTCAAAGAATTCCCTTACTTATCAGATACCTATTCATCAAAGTCGCAGCTATACCTTGTTAAACAGTGATGACTAGGTATTCACCATTCATTTTGAGTAACTTCGTTTTACATTTGACCTTTGATTGACCTTATCAACAGTGATCTTGCTTTGTAGGTATACTGCGCAATAGTCAACATTGTGAATAGTGCATTAGATAAATTAGTATGATGTCATGATACTAAACAAATAAATAAATATAAGACCACAATACACACATCGCCATCTAGCCCCAAAGTAAGCTTAGCTTATGTTATGGGTACTAAGATGACGGATGAATATTTTTATGAATAATATACATAAAAACAGATAAACAAACACCCAGACACTGAAAAACATTCATGTTCATCACACAAACACGTTCCAGTTTTGGGAATCGAACCCACGGCCATGGAATCAGAAAGCAGGGTCGCTGCCCACTGCGCCAATCGGCCGTCAAACACTAGACATTTTTTTGTCATTATACCTAAAGTGAACAGTCTTTCCGATTATATTACAAGTAAATCATTGATTGTGGTAAGGATGACAGCTGGCGGGACACATCGGAAGCTGAATCGCTTAGCGGCACTCATTTTTCGGTAGGGTGGTAACTAGCCACAGCCAAAGCCTCCCACCGTACCAGACCAGAGAAAATTCAAAGTTATAAATTCCAAATGGCCCCTGCCCTAACCCCGAAATTCACTGCCCTCACCGCTTCGCCAGGGAGGTCGTCAAAAATTGAGTTTCATACTACTCCTGCTTCTCCGTAAGGAGCTATACCTTTTTTATTGTAATAACTGCCAGTACTGGTGTCATTATGGCGCTCCTACTCGTAAATAACGCGATATTTCAAGTCTTCTATTTCGTAAACGCACAAGAAAACAACCAAAAAAGGAACAAAACAAATGAATTAGGATTTTAAAAACACAGAAGCATGAGTAAGTAGCTGTATAAATTTGAAATTGGAATTCCTAACCAAAAAGGAGATATTTGAAATCAAAGTTGCCAGTAAGACAAAACTCCATTTTCAAATGCAATGAGCTAATACAAGCACGGCAGAAATGCCGTTGAACCCAGACCTACCACTATAATATTATTATATAATTATACAAACAAATGCGTACCTCACAACTTATATTGGTGTGTATGTAATGGTGCAATTTAAAATCTACTGTCCCTGATTTAGGTAAAAACCTGTATTACAGGCGACAGTGCTCTCCTTAAATTGTTGTCTCGATTATTGAGTGTATTTTATATGTGTTTCGGAACCGACAGGATTTGAACCTGCGACTCTCCGGCAATTGCCGCCTGAGCGCTTTCACCAATTAAGCTACGGCTCTCCTACCGTCGATGCCGAAATTAGTATATGCCTGGCACATCAGTCATGGCGACTATAGCTATATAGCTACATCTAAGTAGGAAACGTTGCAGTATCGATCTACTTTTTCAAAGGTCCATATTACAATGAGGCACGTTTGAAACAAGAGATGACACATTGCTTTGTTATGTCATGTTCATGTGTTCATTGTAGGAGAGCCGTAGCTTAATTGGTGAAAGCGCTCAGGCTGCGATTGCCCGAGAGTCGCAGGTTCAAATCCTATCAGTTCCGAAAATTTTTATATGCATTTAAAATTTATAAAATTTATAATTCCTCCAAGTGTAGGTAAAAACACTAATAACAATTATAAAAATATTGAGTGTATGGCTGTGCGTGTGTGAGTTTGCGTCGCGTAGGTACTTGTACTCGCGTATATGAAGCCACAGAACTCACCGCCGCGCCAGAGAGGTAGTTCGTAAAAACTAACGTATAAGATTACGTGACACTTATTGTTGCCAGACTATGTTTTTTCGATAACGAAGTTCATAAAGCTGGCAAACTGAAATAAATAGTGTTGAAATTCCATGAAGGTATATCGGGTGTCTTTATCTGCGACTCGAAACGTGATTAAGTGACTCCAACCAAACTTTTCAAATTTATAATAGCAGTGAGTTTATCTCTACTAAATAAAAAGATAAATAGTAAAAAGTATTGTGTGGTTTTATGAATTCACGGTAAAAGTGAAACCCTTTTTTTCACATCAAAGATATTTAACTAAAAATTTTCGGAATAACATTCCATTAAGGGTTATCGCTTCATCTATCTTATTTTATACTTGGAAAATGGGAATGATAATGGGAAATGTTTTTTTTTTTTTATAAATAAATAAATATACTACGACAATACACACATCGCCATCTAGCCCCAATTTAAGCGTAGCTTGTGTTATGGGTACTAAGATGACTGATGAATATTTTTTATTAATAATATACATAAATACTTATAATATACATATAAACACCCAGACACTGAAAAACATTCATGCTCATCACACAAACATTTTCCAGTTGTGGGAATCGAACCCACGGCCTTGGACTCAGAAAGCAGGGTCGCTGCAAACTGCGCCAATCGGCCGTCGAATGAGAAAAGTAGACTAGATCTGCAACTTATATTTTTATTGAACTCTGTGTTTTAGAGTACGATATCTTAATATATAAAAATCTCCTGTCACGATGTTTGTCCGCGATGGACTCCTAAACTACTTAACCGATTTTAAATTAAATTGGCACACCGTGAGCAGTCTGGTCCAACTTAAGAGATAGGATAGCTTAGATCTTTAATTATAGTCGCAATTTTATTTTATTATACATATATATATATATATATATATATATATATATATATATACTACTATACTCATTTAAGGCTTAGCGATACTGAATACTTTAAAAACAAAATCTAATGCAGACGAAGTCGCGGGCAAAAGCTAGTATAATATATAATACGATATATAATATATAATACTTAACAATTATTTAGATTGTGATTATACATATCAAAAAATGTGTTTCCGTCACGGGACGCCTGACAGATGCGGAATCGGAATGATGTGTTTTTTTAATAATTTTTATGAACCGAATACGACAGGAATCAGATATTGCGTTATGAAAAGATAAAGCCGTATAAATTTGTTCCGAAAATAAAAAACAAATACAACCGAATTCATAATCGAATCATTGGACGGCCGATTGGCGCAGTTTGCAGCGACCATGCTTTCTGAGTCCAAGGCAATGGGTTCGATGCCCACAACTGGAAAATGTATGTGTGATGAGATTGAATGCTTTTCAGTGTATGGGTGTTTATATGAATATTATAAGTATTTATGTATATTATTCATAAAAAATTTCATCAGTCATCTCAGTACCCATAACACAAGCTACGCTTACTTTGTGGCTAGATGGCGATGTGTGCGTTGTCGTAGTGTATAAATTATTTATTTATTTAAAACCTCCCGTTTCTGTAAGTCGGTTAATAATGACTGTTTATTACAAAATAATATTCATTTTTATTATTAAATACGAAATACAAACATTCAATCATATATCGTGGAGACGCGTCGCCACGCCAATAATCAGGTTTACCTTCCGCCTATAGATGTTTCACATCAAAACCTGAAAACAATATTTCATAATCGTTGAGTAATTTTGAATTATTTTCAATCATTCTATTATCAATTCCATCTCGATTATCTCTCAATGTAACCAACATTTTATGGAGCACTGGCAGTAATGAGTGATAGTCTATACTCTATACAGTACACGGTCAGCTGATGCGAACTATAGGCACCGCCATATTGGTTTCGGCTGCTCTGACGAGCGCCTGTCACTTTATCCCTACTCCGCGGCCGATCGTCACGCGATATGCAACACACAGCCGAAAAAGTTTGAGACGACGTAATCAAAGTTTTACACTAAAAAAATATTAAAATAATGTACATTATTCTACTTGAAGTCCTTTCATTTGATTGAGGAAGCTGTGAAAAAATATTTACCTAAACCTGTGAACCGACACTTTGTGGCGGCGGCCATCTTGGGACGGTTTTGCATCAAACATAGCTAAGAACACAAAAAAAACTTATATAAACGGCCAATAGAAAGGAAAACGGGAAAAATTTTTCCTTTTTTAAAATTCCGTTGCGTGTAATGCGGTGTAAAGTTACGCCAAAATAATGGATGACGGAATTGTTTCTTGTAATCAGTTTTGCGACACTCAGACGAAGACTGCAAAAGCATATATCTACTATAAAAAATAAGCTAAATTTTCTATGTATACTTACTCCGCGAAAAGCAGGAGAATCTGTATGTTGTTTCTTCAATCTTTATATTCCACACAGAACAGATCTTCGCCAATGCGAAGTATAGCAAATTAAGCTTGTTTTCATTTCCGCGTTACTTTGCGTAACTCCATGATACATCATGGAATTCCACAAAGTAACTCCTCCGCAAGTCTGGTTCTATCCATACAAAAATATTTAAAACACATTAATTTAAGGTTGACTTATACGCAGACGAAGTCTCGGGGGAGCGCTAGTATGTTAGAGATTTAAACAATCTGAATACCTAACTCCTGCTTCTAACGTTTTCAATATTTTAAAACAAAACCTGATAAATATGCAAAATCCCCGCCGAGCTATATCAATTTGGCAGGCAACCAAATAAATCAATTTTTACGGAATTTATTTCTGCTATCTGCAATCCATTAGTACTAAAGAACAATAGATTCTTTACTAATGTTACGAATATTAAATGAATAAATATCCTTCGAAAATACACATATATCTAGACCCAAAGTAAGTGTAGCTTGTGTAAGGTACTAAGAAAGCTGATGAATATTTTAATCAATATAATACACATAAATACTTATAATATACATATAAACACCCAGACACTGAAAAACAGTTATGTTTATCACCCAAACATTTTCCAGTAGTGCGAAAATCTTAAGATATAAAAAATTGAAACATAAAAACTTGAAGTTTGTTGACAGTGTTCACAAACGGATATTATGCCTCTGACAGCGTTTGCGAACACGATGTCTATTTTTCAGTTCTTCAATGTATTTAATCGTAAAAAGTCGGGTTATTACTTTATTTAAGTAGTTTTTTTTATTAGTGATTATTTTTTGGTGGCCAAAATCTTTAATTTTGTTTGTATTTTATTTATATGTAGGTACTCTCACGACTCAGACGAATCCATTGACACTACTCCCAAAACACTACGACAAGCAGTTTAGCCTCTAGGGCGTTACATACTCGAAAAACATAACCCTCCTTTCTCAGTCGGGTAAAAAAAAACATCCGAAATGATAACCTTCATTTTGTAAGAAGTCTATTAAAAACCATAGGCATTTGTTAGAAGCTTAGAAATTACGCGCGCGTCCATTTATTTCAATTCGGTCCCGCCAAAACAATGGGCGTCGAAATTTTTACGAAATATGGAAACGCGACAAAAGGGAAATACCTACTTATATCGAAATCACAGTACATACTCGTACTTACCTAGCACCCATGTTGTATGACAATGAATTTTGTAATTGCTAATTTCTTAATTGCTGCGAAGTATCTCACGATACTCATTAGGACTTTATAAACATGAAGATAAGACACTTTTTGATCACCGCTGAGGTACGGTGATGGTTTTTGCTCAAACATGCTTGGAAATTCGAGCTGTATTTTGGCAACATTCTTCTAGATAATTCGAAATTGCTGAACTGGACAAAACAAGCTAGCACCACAGAATCAAGATAATTAGAAACCGCGTACAAGACTTATATTGAAGCGTCAAAAACCACTCCACTTTACTAGATTCTTTATTATTGTTTGTAAATTATGTATTAAAATCTACTTATATATATTATATACATTTTATATGTGTGTATTATATAGATTTATTTAGTTATGTATGTATTTGTATCTGTACATTTTGGTATTTATGTATATTCACTCTTGGCACTATTACGTTCTCTAGCTGTAAATCCTGTCTACAAAGGTTGCCTGTAAGAGATTGCTTGCAGCAATAAGGCCGCTTTTGCATGTCTACATTGTTAACTGTATACTCCTTACTGTTTCTTTTCCTGTATGTTATACATGCAATAAAGTGTTTCTTCTGCTTCTTCTACTATTAAGCAGTTCACAGTAATTATTTTACCTCTAAACGTTTACTCTACAATGGGAAAATGGGAAAAGTTTGTGAGCTAGCAAGGTACCGCGGGTGTGAAGGGAGACGTGCGCAGGGCGTTTTCAATGTTTTTGTACACAATGCACTGCATGCAATAATGGCTTAATGAGGGTTCTGTATGTTCTTAATTCTGTGACGTTAACAGGCTATATTAACCCATACCCATAATCGGTTCCTGCGCGACATTGTGCCCTAAATCTCTTAGCAGCACGTCTTTGTCGGTAGATTTGTAACCAGCCACGGCCGAAGCCTCTTACCAAACCAGTGAAAATTCTGAATCATTAATTCCCAAATTGTCCCTACCGGTATCGATCGAGCACTGCTCCAGGGAGGTCGCCAGAATATAAGTATAAAATAAAATAATACTAAAAAGTGATTTCTAATATCCCTACTTCCCTATCCCTATCCCTACTTAATATTATACGCAAAAACTACATAACCGATCCTCATGACACTTTGTACACATATTCTTGGAAGTGGTAGAAGTAATATAGGATACATTTTATCCCGACATTAAGCTCGGTTCTTTTGGGAGAGGGGATGAGTGTTTGTCGATTTTACACCACAACTCCGACAAATTATAACCGATTTAAATAATTATTTTTGTACTCTAGAGGTTATAATATGTGTTTAATTTTGCCCAAACTGTGATAAAGGACAGAACTCCTCAGCGAACAGCAGCAATCCGGCTGAGCGATAATGAATACTTTAACATTTTTGATCTACAACTAAATTTAATGCCACATCAAAAAACAAAATCAATCACAGACAAAGTCGCGGGCAACAGCTGGTATTATTATAAAGAAGTATGTCATACAAAGTCAAATTCGAAACCCTTAAGACACATAAAAGCTAACCTAACTGCTTCTCGAACGCAATTTTTTTCATATTCGCCATTTTCAAAATCCTCTTAACAAAAGGGTCGTTTTTCAATGCTTTCTTTATTTCCGTTTCATCTATTAAAGTCATTATAGTTGATAATTTTTTGGTACTTGTTGCTAGCTTTGTTGTACTCCCGGTTTTGTTCCGTCTCGATTCTAGAGAATTGACGATATCATCAGCATCCGTCCAGTTTATCTCTCCTTCTCTTTTTATTCTATCTCTTAAAAGTCGATCAGCTATTTTCTCTATTAGTTTGTTCTGTTTATTCAAAACATTCAATATTTCTTTCCTTTCATATTTCTCTCTTCCAGCAACATTGTCGTAATCATTATCATTGTAATTATGATTTATTCCGTAATAATTACCCCTAAAACTGAATCTCTTTCTCAAATGATTGTTTTCTGCATTGTTAACATTTGTCTTATCATATTTATGATTAGGAAAATTATTTATTGCTCTTGCGTCATTATAACTATTAATTATACCGTAATTTGGATTCACTCTGTAGTTATTATCATTAACGCCATGTCTTATGCTCAAATTATTATTTTCTTTAGTATAAAATTTTCTAGCATCATATTTAGAAGTAGAGTTATTAAAAATACTTCTTTCATCGTTATGTTTATCAAATAAATTGTAATTGTAATTATTATCATGACGTCTTTCCACCAAATTATGTATTCTTTTATTAGGTAAGTTCCCTATAATTGATGTTTCTTTATACGTAATATTATTATTCTCTCTATTGTGGAAATCATTATTATTGTTATTTTGATTTCGTCTGTAACTATTATCATAATTATCAAGCTTTGTTGAAACATTCGTGTTCGGTATTAATCTCAAATGATAGTAACGGAAATAGGTTTTGTCAACATTCGTTTCAGGTAATCTTTCCATATCATTGTTATTTTTATATTGTAAATCCGTTTCATGTAAATTAGGTAAAGGAAAATCTTTATCATAGTTCTCTTTGTGATGAGATACAGTTCTATCAAAATCGGGTACAGGAAAATCATAATTCGGTGTTGCCGCATAGTTCTCTTTTCTAATCATAACAAAGTTGTCGAGATTTTGTCTGATTCTGTCTGTATCACCCCTTTTTTGTACGACTGGTATTATTTTTATGTTTGAATGATCATCGATTGTTCTAAAACCTACGTTATTTGTTTTCGCTACATCATGTTTATTTTGATATCCAAATGTTTTAATAGCATCTTCATGATTTATTTTTGCTTCGATTTGTTTGTTTACATAGTCAGATGGGTTGGGAAAGTATGCAAGTTCGGGATCGCGTAACGTTTGTTCTTTATTATATGCGAAGACAGAGTTCAGTTTATTTTTGTCTATGTTATTTGAGTAGTTCTCTTTAAACAGCGAAGCTGCAAACATGTTGGAACCATTAAAAATTTAATCTCTTTAGTGTTGCATACCTGAGTTCTATTGCGTTTTATTTGTTTATACTATTACTGTCCATTCCTAGTTCCTACATAGTCGACTTATAAACAACGTGTATGCCATACTAAAATATTAATGTACTTGTAACATACAAGACAGAAGCCGCTGTCAGCTCTTTTTTTGAGTTGGATGTACTAGGACTCCATAACAATTGAGTAGTCCCCAAACGCAGAAAGCAGGTTTTATGGGACATGCTAATGCAAATTAAACTAAACGTTCACAATTACCACCGATTGACATCCACTGCTGGACATAGGTATTCTGTAGAGATTTCTACACGCAACAATCTTTTGGCGTTAGGCGTTATCCAGTGACTTCCTGTGTCTCTAATGATCCCTGTTTACCTTGCGGGGGTCAACCAATGTTGGGTTTTCTAGTTTGGTGCCACTCCGCATTGTGACCCTCGCATTTACCCGTAGTACAAGCTGTATGAGCTATACGCTCATTGTTAATCATAACTCATTTCGCTTTAAATAAAAAGTCATCATCATCATCATCATCATCATCATCATCATCATCATCATCATCTTCATCACTATCATTATCATTGCCAACCCATTGTCGGCCCACATCAAACGTCACCTTTGCGTACAATAAAAATACAAACGTGACTAAGACCGCAAAGGTCGCAAGATTTACGCCTTTTTTTTTTCACATGGGGAAATCCTCATGGATAGCACCGCACCGCGCCACGGGGTAGCACCGTGATTATGTCGGACTCGCACCGACTTAAACCTCACCGTGTTCCAATCAGTCGTTGGTGGCTGGGCCACGGGAACGCTTTCGGACACATCCCAGAAAAAGAGGAACGGGACCAGGCTCTTTTGTTAATTTTTTTTTTTTGACGTGACAACGTCTTATAATTCGATGGAGCCGGCTGCACGCACGAAAAATCATGACGTATGCGGCGTTACCTCGCTCTGAGGCGTTCCATTCAAGGCTTGAAGTGCAAGCGAGAGCGCGGAACGAGCGTTCGATATCTGCCTCTCTCATATTTGAGTGAGCGATGCGTCCACGTGGACAGCTTCTATACAGTAAATACATTTACATGTTTTCGGCAAGGATGAAGTGCAGTGAAAAGTGAATGTGGTGTCAATTGTTTATAGCAACGATAATATCTATCAAACAAATAAAATTAAAATTTTCTTTTGAAAAATGCAACCATTCCATCAGTATTTGTGTGACTCATCGGGGAGCCGTACCAGTGGCACTACGTACAACGGAAGTTTCCGGCCGACCAAGTACGGAGAAAAGCCCAGAGAAAGAAGAAGAAGCGATGATGCAGTCTAAGATGGTAGCGGGCTAACCTGTTAGACAGCATGGTAGTCATATCTCTAAACAGCTTCTACGCGACATCGCACCTAACACTAAATCGCTTAGCTGGCACGTCTTTCTCGTCTGGTAACTAGAAAGAAGTGGTAAAAATCAGAAATTATAAATAACGAAATTCCCCTGCCGGGAATTGAACTAACTACTTAAATACACAGCGCTTACCGTTGCGCCAGGGAGGTCGAACTTAGGTTCTCAGTCTCAGAACATGTTGGCTTCCTAACGATTCACCATCACCGTTAAAACTCTTACGAGGTACGTACCGGAGATGATTCAGAATAAACATGTTTAGAATAACAAGTGGTTTACCGTTAACTTTACCAGAATGTTCTCGCTCAAAGCCATGTTTATCTTTTACGTCTGTTTCGTTTATGAATCTAATATTTATTTCTTTCAGCGTAGTCCGTTTATCTGTGTGCTCCGTGAATTCTATTTGGAGCATCAACTGAGTTTCAAGTGCATCTGGAATTTTTTTAATAGTATTTATAGATTTCTTTGTTAGATCAGTTGCGAAAAAGAATGGTTGTAGGATTGTAGTAGTAGAGGTTCTTGTGTCAGAGCTCCTCCGGGAAAGTACCGCCATGATTACATATAATAAAAACAAATTAAAAAAATCTTTATTCATGTAGGCCTATCACAGGCACTTATGAAGCGTTCATATATATATTTTTTTTCGACAATACACACATAGCCATCTAGCCCCAAAGTAAGCGTAGCTTCTGTTATGGGTACTAAGACGACCGATAAATAATATACATGAAATACTTATAAAAACAGATAAACACTCAGACACTGAAAAACATTCATGTTCATCACACAAACATTTTCCAGTTGTGGGAATCGAACCCACGGCCTTGGTGTCAAAAAGCAGGGTCGCTGCTCACTGCGCCAATCGGCCGTCGTAATATGTTTACATAATTGTAAGGGGGTGGTGATAACTTCGTTTGCCATTTTAAAGCTACTATGGTTCCAAACGCGCCCCGGTCTAAGAGCCCACAACAAACTTAGCCGGGTATTTTTATTTGTTATCACCGTCTCACGCTAAATTAATATTAAGCTATGATGTTACAGCAATTCACACCCAAGCTTTTTTGTCGTTTAATTTTGTAATTTCTGAGTTAAATCTCCGGATTTAACTAATAAATAAAAATGGCAAAATTAAATATTGCTTCGGCCGCAGTAGTGTTATCACGCTACAGATAAAATAAAAAAATAACTCTTACTTCCAAACACAAAGTAAAATGAACACATACTATATAGCGTATACATTGTCGATACAATTTTATTGTTCTTTTATGGTTTCGGATTTTTATTATTATTAAAGTTTACCAAGACACCTACATAACTTCTCCACGCCCGTCTGTCGGTCCCTGCGCGCCTTAGCCACGCTGACAAAGTAAAATAAAAACCAAGAGTCGAACCAGTGTCTTTTATGATAGTTTAGTACATCTAGTATTTAGGAAACAATTGTCTTTTATGCACGTTAAGTACGTCTCGTACATAGGAAACAGGTGTCGTTTATGCAAGTTCAGTAGGTCTTGTATACAGGTCGCAAGTGTCTTTTATGCAAGTTCAGTACGTCTTGTATACAGGTCGCAAGTGTCTTTTATGATAGGTTAGTACGTCTCGCATATATGAAACAATTGTCTTTTATGCAAGTTTAGAACGTCTCGCACATAGGAAACAGGTTTCGTTTATGCAAGTTAAGTACGTCTCGTATATAGGAAACAGGAGTCTTTTATGCAAGTTAAGTACGTCTCGTACATAGGAAACAGGTGTCGTTTATGCAAGTTCAGTAGGTCTTGTATACAGGTCGCAAGTGTCTTTTATGCAAGTTCAGTACGTCTTGTATACAGGAAACAGGTGTCTTTTATGCAAGTTTAGTACGTTTCGTATACAAGTCGCAAGTGTCTTTTATGCAAGTTTAGTACGTTTCGTATACAAGTCGCAAGTGTCTTTTATGCAAGTTTAGTACGTCTCGTACGTAGGAAACAAGTGTCTTTTATGCAAGTTTAGTACGTTTCGTATACAGGTCGCAAAGGTCTTTTATGCAAGTTCCGTACGTCTCATATATAGGAATCAAGTGTCTTTTATGCAAGTTTAGTACGTTTCGTATACAAGTCGCAAGTGTCCTTTATGATAGTTTAGTTAGTAGGTACGTCGCGTACGTAGGAAACAGGTGTCTTTTATGCAAGTTTAGTACGTTTCGTATACAGGACGCAATGATTTTACGTTGCGCGCGCACACAGTCACAAAAAACCGACACCATGAAGTTAGCTATAAGGTTTGACAGTGTACACTTTGAATTGTCAAAGTCTGCGGGCTCATTCCGCTGATATAATTGTACAAAAATCTCAAATTTTTAATGTTGAGTGAAACTTGGTTGTCCGATAACTACGAGTCTATTAGTGTTCCAAATTTAATTATGTTTATTATGTCCATTTATTTAATTATGTAGAATTTTTTTTTTTTGAGATATTTAAATAAACCTTATTTAACTAGATAGTGCCATATAATAAACTTTCAATGTATGAAATATCTTTTTTCTATTGTTAGTGTCGTTTTTTCAACAAAAGTAGAATAAGGCGAAAAATAAAATATTTGAAAAGATTTTTATTTTATTACACCAAAGTATAACTTCCAACGCGTGTACATAACTACACACACACACACACACCTTTTTTTTAATTAACCTCAATATTTGGACGTCGATGTGAACGACAAGATAAATGAAACACAAAATGATAACATTTATATATACATAATTAGTGTTTAATACCATATTTTTCCAAATAAAGAATTTGAATTTGGAATCTAGGGACTGTTTCTCAGTGTGGTATCTAGATGGCGCTACATCGATACCATATGAATTCTAGTTTACTTTTATATTATATTAAACAACTTTTACACTATCGGAAAATTTCATACCCTTGCCCTTTCATTGTAAATCGAAATTATTCTTATGTTTTAAGTTGACGAATTCTAATATTTTGATTTTTTTTAGTTCTTAGTTCACATGTTTTAATATTTAAATCAATTGCATTAGTAACATAGTTTCGACAAATTTTATTGCATGGCCCCGGGCGGGGCGTCATTTCTCTTATGTTGTACATGAAGCAATTAATAAACAATAAATAAATAAATAAATCCAAACTGTTTCCGGAAAGGAGGCTGATGAAATTCGCACCTAATAATACTTCATCGTCATCATCAGTGGCGTGCACTTCATACATGCACAAAAGCACTGCATACCCAAATTATTTTATATAAGTCATATTGGAGGAGAAAATTTCCATTGTATGCCATGTACCTGCTTTATGCATACCCTGGTCAAAAACCCTGCGCACTGGTCATCATAATATCAACCAATAGCCGGTCCACTTCAGGGCACGGGTCTCCTCCCACAGTGAGAAGGGGTTAAGGCCGTAGTCCACCACGCTGGCCCTGTGCGGATTGGTGGGCTTAACACACCTTTGAGAACATTATGCAGAACTCTCAGGCATGCAGGTTCCTCACGATGTTTTCCTCCACCGTTGAAGCAAGTGATATATTAATTAATTGAAACGCCCATAACTTAGAAATGTCAAAGGTGCGTGCTGGGATTCGAACTCGGCACCGTAGTCAAAGTCCTAACCTCTGGGCTATCACCGCTAACTATACTTAATCCGTCGTAAATCGGAAATTGTGACATTAAACGTGTGAGCGGCCATTACAGACTCATTTATAGTCTGTAGTGTATTAAAAGCTAATAAGCAAAATTCCTGAGGTGTTAATGACCACATAATACATATACACTAGCGAGTAGCGCGACTTTGTTCGCCTTTATTTCTGTCCTTTAACTACCACTGTGTAAAAAAAATATTTTTTTGAAGTAAATAAATAAATATACTACGACAATACACACATCGCCATCTAGCCCCAAAGTAAGCGTAGCTTGTGTTATGGGTACTAAGATAGCTGATGAATATTTTTTTATGAATATAATACACATAAATACTTATAATATACAGATAAACACCCAGACACTGAAAAACATTCATGTTCATCACACAAACATTTTCCAGTTGTGGGAATCGAACCCACGACCTTGGACTCAGAAAGCAGGGTTGCTGCCCACTGCGCCACTCGGCCGTCAAAGCTTCAATCCATAGAATTAAGACCATACAGAAACCGCGTGTTACACGGGTGACGGAAAAATCTTTAGGAATCCTGCATGCCTGAGAGTTCTGCATAACGTTCTCTAAGGTGTGTGGAGTCCACCAATCCGCCCTGGGCCAGCGTGGTGGTTTACGGCCTTAACCCCCAATCATTGAAGGAGGAGACCTGTGCTTTGTAATGAGCTGGTAACCGGTTGATATGATGATCACAAGTTAGTGATAATAACTGGGAACCGGGTGCAAAAAAACACAATGCCTAAAAATTTTTGCCCGACCCGAGATTCGAATCCCGGACCTCCTGATCCGATAATGCTAACCGTTATAGTAATATAGTTGTAATGTGTAGTAATGTTTTTTTTCTTTTCAGGTAATAAGGGGTGTTCACATAGAGCCAGCGCACGTGGTTAAGAAAAGAAGTATAGACCAACCGTTAAGAATTAGTATATTTTATGACCATTCTGTATATAGGTGAGTGTTTATATTTAAAAATAGTTGGAAAATCAAAAAGTGCACGCCTCATAATCTCATTCTCATTTAATTTATTAAATAATAATTAAAATATAATTATACCGTGAAAGGTAATAGGCTTCTATTCCTCAAAATACTGAAGCCTAAAAAAAAACTAACTGGATAAGTGAAGTGTTTCGCTCGATATCGTGACCACAAGATACGGGATCCGCACATACAGACACACGGACGTCCAAGACAGAAATTTTTAAACAATTTTTTAATTCGTTTAAATAATAAAAAGTGATTAAAAATATCATGAGTGTTATCATAGTTTCTTCTCATCATTTGTCTATTTATATTCACTTATAAAAGCAATAAAGAATATAAGTGACATTTTAAGATGGAGAATCACTCGGTGTGCGTCAACTGACAGTAATACCAACAACGCTTCGCTTATGAGGCGTGCAAAAATAATGTCAAAGTCAAATATACAGCGTTTAACAGAATTACAAGAATTTTGAATATTTCGAATCATCGGCCCAATAGTATGAGCGTTCGCACTCGACAGCCGTGTGATGTCCGTCGAGAGTGACCCTTCAAATCTCTTGAAAGTTGATCTTATTTTAGGGATCAATCATTAGTATTAAAAGCTAATAAGCAAAATTCCTGAGGTGTTAATGACCACATAATACATATACACTAGCGAGTAGCGCGACTTTGTTCGCCTTTATTTCTGTCCTTTAACTACCACTGTGTAAAAAAAATATTTTTTTGAAGTAAATAAATAAATAAATACACTACGACGATACACACATCGCCACCTAGCCCCAAAGTAAGCGTAGCCTGTGTTATGGGTACTAAGATGACTGATGAATATTTTTATGAATAATATACATAAATAAATAGCAATATTCATATAAACACCCATACACTGAAAAACATTTATGCACATCACACAAACATTTTCCAGTAGTGGGAATCGAACCCACGGCCTTGGATTCAGAAAGCAGGGTCGCTGCAAACTGCGCCAGTCGCCCGTAAATAAATAAATAATATATAAATAAATATACTACGACAATGCACAGATCGCCACCGTTTTTTTTTTTTTTGTTGACGGGGGGGAAATCTTCATAAAATTCTCTGTGGGAGAATTTGGGTTATGTGGGATTTCTACCCACTAAAACCCCGTCGGTTACCAGCCTCAGTACATATTATGGGAGGCTCCGGGATCTCCTAGGAACGCACCGGTGCCTCCCTTGCACAACGCATTATTCTACTGTGTACATTATTCTACTAGTCATGCTCTTTCATTTAATACCAATGTTCAAGGAGTTGTGAAAAAAAATAATGTAATCCGCCATTTTATGGTAGCGGCCATCTTGGATTTGAAATTTATCATAGCATATAGCATTTTACTAGCCAAGCCCTTTCATTTTATAACAAAGTCAAAGTCAAAGTTGGATGGATTTTCATCAAACGTAGTTAAGAACACCCCGACCAATCTATCTTACGAACAAAAAAAAATCAAAATCTGTTCATCCATTCGGGAAATCCGATGCCAAAGACAGACACACACACACGCACACAGACACGTCACGTCAAGTTTTAGCACCACGTAATTTTATATAGGGGTTTGAAAATTTGTGTCACCCTTCCGGATATTAGCTCGTACAAACAGACAGACAATGCGTCTCTTACAGTGCGCAATCAACTTAACAGTAAAAGACCTTGGTGTTCCGGAATAGTGATTTCGTTGAAGCTTCGATTTCGCATGCTAAATCGACTCGTGCGGAATTTAAATTTTTCGCAACTTATTTCAAATCGCCGGTCGCTTCGCAATCGAAGGTTGTGATATGCTAATTAGCTAACTCACTACATATTGTTATGAACCTAAGATCACGCGTGTTGAGTCAAAATCAATTTTTAACACTGACGCAAAAACGACCCCGTCGTTTTCTTCGTCGTTGAACACCCAGACACTGAAAAACGTTCATCCTCATCACACAAACATTTTTTACAGTTGTGGGAATCGAACCCACTACCTCAGAAAACAGGGCCGCCGCCCACCACGCCAACCGCCTGTCTAAAAAATTGGGTTTTTATACGCTTGTAATTAACGCTATTTTATGGATATTAACATATTATAACAATAATCAAAGTTTTTCTTTTTTTTTTCAGGTTAGAACCAAAGAAATTTGAAATGATTAACGTGAGTATAACATTTTTTTTACACGAACTAGCTGTGCCCTGCGATATCACCCGCGTGAACTACGGGACGCATTTTTGAAGTTATACTTCTTTTGGCGGGCTAGGTAAAAATGGTGAGCGTTAATTTTTACGATGCGCGCGCACACCGTCACAAAAAACCGACACCATGAAGGTAGCTATAGTTAAAATTGTAGTTTTTCTAAAAAAGGTTGGACAGTTGACTTTGAATAATTCTAATTTCTAATATAGTAACATTTTTGAAAAGACTTTTATCTTGTTACGCCAAATAAGTATAACTTCTAACGCGTGTACAAGAGTACACACACGTTTTTTATTGAAGTAAAACTTCTTTAGGCGCGACTAGGGAGTAACTCGGATGCTTTTCTGACGGAAGTAACGCGTCATACGACGCGTCATCAGGCGTCGTCATACGTCGGACGTCTGTGTAGTAGCTATTTAACAATAATAATTTGTATTGGTCGTATGTCATATACTCCACGCCCACTCCATTCTTGACTTATACGCCAGCTAGTGGCAAATCTATATATATATAATGAAAATGGTCTTCGTTTGAGGCTCAATCACGCCTAAACCACTGATCGTATCGACATGAAACTACCACCATTCGATGCGAAATTTTTCCTAGATGGTTTATGGCTATCTATTTTTTGAATTCCAACATTCCTTCATTTTTTTATTGCTGTTTTACTTTTATGAACATTTATCCCGCTAATAAAAACAAAAGATAAGCATTTTCTCTTGATTCTCTGGATTTCAACAGAGTGTATTAAACGGATTATGGTTTTTTACATTCAGCTAAGAATCTACTCACGGTAGTGGAGAACGGCTGGACCAATTGGGCTTTTTTTTTATCTTCAGAATTGTCAGGAGAAAGTTTTGTATGTAAGAAAATTTTAAAAAAGCCCGATAAAAAATTTCGATGGTAATCGAAGAATTCCCATCTATATAGTCACTCACCACGAAATCTCGGGAACCATAAGACTTAGAAACTTGGTAGGAATATTACTTTTGCTATGTAGAGGTCAGCTATGAATAGATTTTAAGAAATTCATTCCCCAAAGGGGATTGCGGGGGCGTTAACAATGAACAATTCCCGTTTTTAAACTATAGCTCCTATAGACTTCAAATTTGGTAGGAATCTTCTGTAAGAGGTGTAGAAATAGGCTATGAACGAATTTTACGATAGCTCACCCCACAGGGGGTTGCGGGGGTGGGTATTAACAATTAAAATTTTTAATTTTCCAGCTAAAGCTCCTACAAGCTCCAAATTTTGTAGAAATTTTCTATAAGTGATGTAAAAATGATTTATGGACAAATTTTACGATATCCCACCCCAAAGAAGATTGCGGGGGCGTTAACAATGTAAATTTTCAATTTCCAAGCGATAGCTCCTATAGACTCCAAATTTAGTGAGAGTATTCTATATGTAATATAAAAATGATCTTCGAGCGGATTTTACAATGAATCACCTCCAATAAGGTTCGAGGGGGTGGGTGTTAACAATAAAAAAATTCAATTTCGAAATATAGCTTCTAAAAATTCTAAATATGGTAGGAATCTTTTATTATTCACATAAAGAACATCTCAAAATGGATTTCAATAAAGTCTACTTCCGACAGGAATTGCGGGGATGGGTGTTAAAATCTAAAATTTTTATTTCTAACCTGTAACTTCTACAGACTCCAAATTTGTTAAGGATCTTCGTGTATGTAGGGATATTCGTGTATTTCCTTACAACAATCGTCTTTTTGGCAGCAGAGAAAAAGTCATTGAGAGGTTTCAAAAACTTAACTTTACATGTAGCTATCCAATCAACGGACTAAGAATTTTACATTCATTTTACTTTTGCAGACTACATAACCGACGAATTCTTTTATTGCGGGATCGCGGAAATGTAACAGATTGAAATGAATGCATTTTCCAAGCACATGAGATGTGGAAAAGAAATTTAGTTACTTATTCCAATAGAATTCATAAAAAAACATGCACAATTAATTTTCTATAAAAAATTGATGTCACGGAGAAAATTTTAGTTAACAGAAAATTCGTCGCACTTGAACCTAGACAGATTTCAACTTCACATATGAGACTTGCAATGACTTTAACTTAAACTTTCAATGCTCATTTCAAATTTTTTTCTTCATGTCAATTATTATTAATTTTTGGAAGAAAGGCACGGAAATGTTATAATGATTGCACATTGAAAGTTACAATGAATATTAGTGAGAAAAATCACCTGGATGAAAGATACAGGCTAAATCGATGGAATTTGGAATTTGAGTAAGTCTAAACTATATCGATGCTTACAGTTCTATCCGCGGGGCCTATTTATGTTCATACAAAAATAAAAAAAAGGAGAATAATAAAAATATAAAAAAAATAAAATAAAAATGAAACATAAAATGTAATTTATTTCCTTTTTCAATTCGCCCAGCGAAGCGGGCTGGAAACGGCTAGTATCATAATAAATTAGGATTATTCATTTCCAATATTTTCAAACGGATCAATTGTAAATAGCAAAATGAATAAAAATTCAACAGTTTAAAAAAAAATTAAATTGCAAAGGTTTTTAAAAATCTTTAATATTTACTTGTTTATTTATTACTTTTGTAATAAATAAATTATTAATAAATTTTCTGAAGATTGTGACATTCTTTAATATTCGATGACACGGTTATATTGTCATGAGCTGATCTAACCTTCAATTTTCTACTCTCAATTATTGTGATAGTGATATTAATGATTTTAAATCTTAATATATATAAATCTCCTGTCACGATGTTTGTCCGCGATGGACTCCTAAACTACTTAACCGATTTTAAATTAAATTGGCACACCGTGAGCAGTCTGGTCCAACTTAAGAGATAGGATAGCTTAGATCTTTAAGTAAAGTCACAATTTTATTTTATTGCAAATTATTTGTCTATAATTAATTGACAGTCACATGTTATATGTATATACAACTATACTCATTTAA
Source organism: Pararge aegeria (assembly GCF_905163445.1). Taxonomy (NCBI): domain Eukaryota; kingdom Metazoa; phylum Arthropoda; class Insecta; order Lepidoptera; family Nymphalidae; genus Pararge; species Pararge aegeria. The sequence continues at coordinate 4,894,580 of NC_053206.1, read as the reverse complement.
GGCTTAGCGATACTGAATACTTTAAAAACAAAATCAAACGCAGACGAAGTCGCGGGCAACAGCTAGTAGAATATAAAATTCGCATCGAGAAGGCACAATTGTATACACATGCCAAATGTCCTATAGTTTATATTAGAGTAAGCAGTTGATTGTCAGTTTTGCGAACTAAATAAAAAAAAAAAAAAAAAAATGGTGAATATTAAATGAAATGGCGGAGTCCCAGGAACATTTTACTCTATCATCAATAAATAATAATAAAAGTTTTACTTCAATCGCACGTAAAGTATACGCATACACTTTTCTTTTCTTTATTCGACTACATGTTAGCCCGCAAATGCTTTTTTATCCGATAGCTGCAATCTCTGTTGATCTGCGGTCTTTTTTTGAAGGTTTCTGATGTATGCGTCCGAAACTGTTCATTTGATCTTTTTATATGAAAATGAAGCGGTGATAGATTAGTGGGTAGGACTTCGACTACATTCCCAGCAGTGGCGTGCACTGGGATTCTTACCAGGGTATGCATACAACAGGAGAATTGCATGAAATGGCAAAAATCCTCCTCCTAGGCGAGCTATATTTCAATTTAAGGGTAAGCAGTGCTTTTGTGCATGCATGAAGTGCACGCCACTGATTCCCAGGGTCGAGTACGATCCCGGCACTACCGACACTACTACGCACATAACTTAGAAAAATTAGAGGTTCGTACCTGTAACTTTTCTAAGTATTATAAACTTTAGTAGGATAGCGATGAGGCCACGAAAAGATGCAAATAAACATACCATACAAATATCACTTTATTAATTTACTTTATAAACTATGACAATATGAACTTATCGTTTTACAACCTCGCAATTCACTTCATAACTCTCTCAAAGAACGATCCAACCCGCCAAGACAAAATCCAATTTCCCGCCAAAACTCCTAGCGTCCAGGTAGAATCCAAGCAATTTGATTGGTTCCCGCCGTTATGCGTCTACCGGCGTTAACCAATCGGAGAATGACAACCGATCGTCTCGTTCAAAAATAAGATTAAATTAAAAAAATAACAAAGAAGTGGAAATTATAATGCTATTTAAATTTAAATCCTAACAATCGACCGTCCTGACAACGTGTGCGCCCTCGCACATGTCGCCAGGAGGCATCCTAACAATCGGAACTTGGCCAGTTGTTTCAATCTTGACATAATTTTAACAATTGAGTACCAAAATATGTTATAAACATCCATTATCATCTTACTATATATTTACATATACATTGGAGTTTAATATAACTAACAAAACAACCACAACCATCAATATTTTAGTAAATAATATAGGTAAAGATTATTTTCTAGACCTATTATACCTTTATAATTATATAAATATAATATTATTCATACTACTTCATAAACATTATATAAATCGACTTGATAAGAAAAACAACGATCGATAAATGTTTTTCATCATAAATGTATTCATTATATTTGGGATCCGAACGATCAATTAATCGAATAACCCATTACGACTCATCCCCTGAACGATCGATTTATCAGGGGAAACCCTACAGACATGCCAACAAGACGATCGATTTACTTGTGGCAGTCAGTGGGCATCATACTCTCTCTCTCTATTTAAGTTCCAGGACACGATCCGATCGATTCTCGTGCCTGGCTCTAGTGTTTTTGCTGTATCAGGGCACGATCCGATCGATTCTCGTCCCTGATTCCAGCTACATCAAGACACGATCCGATCGATTCTCGTGTCTAATCTGCAACAATAGAAAAATGGTTGTCTGTAGTTTTATGCATCAAGCGCTTATAAAACACACAAAACAAAACTTGAACATAAAACATTGTAAACTAAAACCAAATAGAACCAACTTTTATCCAATTTTTTTTTTTTTTTTTTTGCTATATTTTAATCAATCCTCATTATAAGTTACTACTGGTAACCGATCCATTCACCTCAAGGCATAAGCAATATGTATCCATAGCATTATACACGATTGAGTTATCTTAATAAGTTAACCCTTTTGCATAAAGTCGTTTGTTCTTTCATCATCATTTCATCAGCGCCTTTGGAAACAGCATTGAGACAGTACCTCTGATGGTGTCCTACCGGCCGGCGCGGGCGGTCGTTATCTGGATGGTGTTATTCAGTCCCCACTGAATATTTCCAGAATGTTAATCCTAATAATTTGCCAATTCTTTCCACCATATTTCGCCGTCATTGCCTCTAAGGAGTCGAGAATGGTAAGATTGTACCCCTGTACCTACTTTGCCATTCAACCTAGAACTTCCTACTGCGATAAGGGTATGCTTTGTGCCCCTATTCAAGCAAAATAGAGTTAATGTGTGAGAAGTGAAATGGTTACCTTCGTCACTCATAATACTGCCTTAGAGCTCTTATCCCATTTAAGAGGTTGGTATTGCTATCGGGCTTAGTAAAACAAAACTTTGTGCAACCCTCTACAAAAACGAGCATGTGCTAATTGACTTTACGAAGGGTACATGAATGGTAAGAAATGGCATATCTGCTTTAGCAATAGGGTAGGGAAGACCTTCATAACGCTTTGAACGCTTTTAACACATGCTTACCTACGGGGTTTCTTTTATCTGACTTAAGGTAACGAAACAACTTATTATCTTTTATTAATAAGTTATCTTTTAAGCCCTGTTAAGGTCCTACAAAGCTCTGTAGTCTGTACAAAGCTGCAGTGTATGCAGCCAATCCTCACTATTAATTAACCTAACCGAAACAATCTGACCCTAAGATTATATTTATCATTCACTGAAAGACAGCCGGTGCTAGTCAAATGGTATCATGATTGTATTGACCATATGAAAGACAAACGAAGTTAGGTGTATACTAAGCACTGAAGTAGGGACTTGGTAGTAGACCCTGAAGTCAAATCGAGTGAAAACAAACAAGCTTAGCCTATGAGTCGAGCTATCACATCGTCTAGGATGGGCATAGAATAGTTCCCTTTAACTCTAATTAATTTTAGCAATATAATCATAGTGGTATTCGACGCACATTCTCAATAAGCTATCCTTTTAACGTAGACTCAATCATACTAGAATACTCTACAAGCTATTCCAGCATTAAAACATTTATTTTACCTTGACACGTACTTCTTCTCTCTCACGGTGTGACAACCTATCTTATTTACATGTTCTTAAGTATTCTTAGTTTGTTAGTTATAGTTCTTAGTTATGTACGATTGAGTAGATATTAGTTTAATATATATATATTTTTTTATTATATCATTCTTACTTGTGCAATTTTGTTTATGTATTTGTATTTAGCTAATTGAATGTAGGTTTATAATAACTTTACACCACCACCAGATTTTTTTTTTTTCTTTATTGCTTTTATAAGTGAATATAAACAGACAAATATTGAGAAAAAGAAAATTTTCTAAAATCGAAAAGGTGACGCAGATGTATTCAGTAGATATATCGAGGTTTGCCTACATTTTCAACTATAAAGTTAGTTTTATGTTTGTTGGAAGCTTTTTGTTGCACTTAGTCAAACTCGATTTATACAAAAATTTATTTTGGTATAATATTTATTTCAAAAGTTGGTTAAAATAGCTTATATCTTGTGTAGTGTCGTTGAAGTCTCTCTTTATTAAAAAACAAAATACTATTGGCTAAGTAATCACGGAATCAAAGAAACTATTAAGTCTACGAAACTTGGAAAGGAAGCCGCCAGAACCAGTGGCGGTACTACCATACAAGCCGAAAAGATATTAATATTTTTAAATAACACTCGTAATATTTTAAAATCTCTTTTTGTTTTTTTTTTTTAAACTAATTAAAACATTATTAAAAAAAAAAAAAGTTCTGTCTTGGACGTCCGTGTGTCTGTATGTGCGGATCCCGTATCTTGTGGTCACGATAACTAGCGAAATACTTCACTTATCGAGTTGGTTTTTTTTTTTCATAGGCTTTAGTATTTGAGGAATAAAAGCCTATTACTGTTTACGGTATAATTAGATGTAGTTTAATTATTATTTTCAAATAATCTCAATTTTATTGTAATGAATAAGATTATGAGGCGTGGACTTTTGGATTTTCCAACTATTGTATTCTACTTCCGTCTTTGTATTTCTATTGTTCCTAGATAAATAAACCTTTAAGGTCGATAGAAGAGAGTACATTGGCTGTTTAACTCAATATCAACTCTATATCCATCGTGGTCGCGTTAGTACAACCTAGATCTTTACGTCTACAAATAAAGTTAAAAAAAATACTTCAAATTATTGTACAAAAATCTCAATGACCACTAGTAAATAAAAAAATTAATAAATAAATAACAAATTATTACTAAAAGGTGTGAAGCGCCTTTTACCTACCTACTTTTATATAATTTTTCCTTTATGCACACTAAAGACACTCACATTACATTTGACTTTACATTTGATTATAGATTTTAGTTTTTCATGTTTATTAGTGTCATACTTTTTGATTTTGTTTATGATTTACCTCTTAGATGATTTTGTATTTCATGATGTCCTTCAGGGGTTAATAAAGCTTATGTTAATGTAAAAATATCTTTCGTTTGTTTATATATTATATTCTATGTTATTGTCCTTTTTTTTTTGATTATTTTGTTATTGTTTAGTCGTGAGGATTCAGTGACGACGAAGACAACGGGGCTGGCTGAAAACCAGTGCTGCGCTTTTTAGTATGCAGTTATACTGAGCCAGCTCCTTTGTCACACACTTTTTTTTTTTTTTTGTTCTTTAACAAATTTATGTAACATTTTTCTTCTTTCTTTCTTTAATTGAAGACGCAAAAGAATGTTTGTAACGATCGAGCAACTCTTACATTCTCTGCTTATCTATTTCTGGTATTTATAACTGACAGGCTTCTATTTTAAATCAAAATTATCTTAAATAACCATAATCATAAGTGGTTTGATGTTTTTACTTCAACGTCTACTCGTTTTGCCCTGCACAAAAATGAACTACCTGAAATCCAGCAAGGTTCGCAACAAGGGAACTGTTATACTGACATGTCAACTTTCAGAGCGATAGAGACCACCACAAATGAAATATTGCATGGTCGGCTTACCCTCAAGACTTTTTCTTACGATGCCGTTTCCCTTAAAATTATGTTCAAGTCTTGCCTTACCGATACTGCGCCATGGATCTCTACCACTCATGCCGTACTAATTCCAATCAAAGATTCTTGTATCAAAAGTGACATCTTCCTGCCGATATCCATGAACTGGAGCTTAGTTGCAACTTTAGAAACGATAATATGGGGCTGTTTCGGGTATGGCTGATCTTTGAGGATAGATATAGATCTTTTAGCAAATTGCCAAATATAACTTTTCATAGAACACGAGCGTATACTCCATTAACACTAATTCTATAATCATTTTACATTGCCGAATCCCCGTAATAAAGACGGTATATACTCGTAGTCATGAGCCACACCTAACTCCTTAACTAAGGATTCCTTCACCAGCCTAATCTCACTGCCGAAAACGACAAATGTTTGACGTGACGTGCCGTTTATTTGCCCATTTTTCATTAATTTTCAAATAAAAAGAGAGAGGGAATTCTTTTCCTGAGACAAATAGTTTTGGTACGAGTTCTTGCTGCTTATCAAAAATTGCAATAACTAATCAGGAACGAAATACTAGAGCACCGGATTTTAAACTCCTTTCACTGATATCATGAATAACTGCACGCCTATCAACTATATCGCTTTTCATAAAATTAAATTTCTATAGGTATTATACCTGCTCTTCCTTTTAAGTATATCCCTTAAAGCCTGGCCCTAATTTTGCTCGCAAGGAAAAACATTTACTAATTTCTCTTGCCATTTCGGCCCGGTAACAAAACTGAATTTAGGTCTTCCTACCATATTTTGTCAAGGCCTTGGAGTTTCTTTATAGCAAAATGAGTGACAGTTTTATTTATTTTTTTTCCAACCGTATACATAAGCAAAATCATTGTTTTCTTTTTAGCCAAACATCTATCCTTTGGTTTGGTGGAGGGAGTCGAAATTGAAACTATATTTGGGTTCAACTGTTTGGAAAGAACTTCAGTACCTACACGGTTGAGACGTCAAACTGTCCTTAAGACATTTCAAAACATTTCTTAGAATCGGAAAGACGACGTGACCTTTTATCATATCTCGCGACGCCACGACGCGCCGCCCGGCAGGATGCACTGCGCCGGCCCCAGCCTCTGCCCGCCGCGCCGCCCAGCAGGATGCACTGCGCCGTCTCTGCCCGCCGCGCCGCCCGCTGATCTCAGGACACGTGGTCGCTGCGTTGACTGCGACTTGAATGTTGCCGCGGAGTAGCCCGGTGCGAAGTCATAGCTGGCGCGGTGTAGCGGCTGCGACTTCTATTGTTGCTCTCGCAGTTGCAGTAACAGCCTCTCCTAACTCTTCACCCGCTCACGGCTTGGCTCTAGCTCCCGACTCAGGACCCGAGAAGATCTGCGTGCACATAGCCAGCTACGGCTCCGCTCCCTCAGTCGGCTCCGGCTTCGATATTCCACGGGTAGGGTCAGATACAAGAAAACAAAGTTTAAGTTTGAATTTTTTTTTTTTAAATAAACTTAACAAGGGGTGTAGACATCTGCGCGTAACAAATAAATACAAATGAAAAATAAAGAATTCGATTCCATTGTTTTTGTTTTTTTTTTGTAAGATTTAGAAACATGTCACAAATTCTCAAATCACCGTTACGTAGAAAGTGACTGTTAATATTAAATTTTTATCATATTTGCGATAGCCTGAATGCCATAATAAGTTAAACCTACGTTTGGTACATTTGAAAATAATGTCTATCGGAAAAATAATATCAGATCCAGAGCTCGGTAATTTATGGGATCTTATTTTTATATAACCTACAATATGAGTATGTAAATATACTGTTACAAATGAAATTAAAACTCACTGAAAAAATATTGCAAAATAGGCACTGAGTCCGTGCACACTCAATTAGGTTAACAACATAAATATTAATCGTACATGTTATTATGACATAACCATAATGATTGTTAGTAACATTTCGCGTAGCTAAATATTATTATAAATTAATTAAACAGCTAATAAAATTATATAATTGGGCGTGTACTTACGCGTTGAAAAGGTAACGCTGTCTTGTCACTTCTGAATTATTATAAACTTTAGTAGGATAGCGATGAGGCCACGAAAAGATGCAAATAAACATACCATACAAATATCACTTTATTAATTTACTTTATAAACTATGACAATATGAACTTATCGTTTTACAACCTCGCAATTCACTTCATAACTCTCTCAAAGAACGATCCAACCCGCCAAGACAAAATCCAATTTCCCGCCAAAACTCCTAGCGTCCAGGTAGAATCCAAGCAATTTGATTGGTTCCCGCCGTTATGCGTCTACCGGCGTTAACCAATCGGAGAATGACAACCGATCGTCTCGTTCAAAAATAAGATTAAATTAAAAAAATAACAAAGAAGTGGAAATTATAATGCTATTTAAATTTAAATCCTAACATAAGTTATGTGCGTTTTAAGCGATTATAATATCACTCGCTTCAACGGTGAAGGAAAACATCGCGAGGAAACCTGCACCCCTGAAAGTTCTCCATAATGCTCTCAAAGGTGTGTGAAGTCCACCAATCCGCACTGGGCCAGCGTGGTGGACTTAACCCCTTCATCTCAAATCATCAAAATCTTCAGTACGAGTTTAATATTAGGATATATTTTGTAAGAGTTATAAAAACCCTACCGTTATGTATTTATAACTCGTACTGGAGATTTCCTTTATTTTATATCATCTGCATACCCTGTGCATACCCTCTACGCCACTGGACTAGTGTGAGTATGGTGGTGGGGTATTTTGGAATAAAGCCCTTTCCATCAAAAAAGGCCTTTGCAAATCTGTCTATACAATGTCCAACCGAATTATGCTACGCGACACGTTAATAAAGTGACAGGAGTCACATGATTTTAATTTAGCATGCGATGTTAGAGCTGTATCAGATTTCTTTCAGTATAAACAATGGCAGTGGTTTACTCAAAAACTATTAGGTTTTTAGTTTAACAGACGACTCTCATAGACAGTAAATAATGTACCTCTAAAACCGTAATACTTCATATTTCGGTTTTAATTTACACGTTGTATATGATGGAGTTATGGCCGAAAGTAATACCATCGCCCGCCGATTGATGAATTGATGAATTTTTTAATGACAAGGTTGCTTGGAAGCATCCGGCTCCGCTTTCATCTCTCACAAGCAGTGGCGTGCATAGAAGGTATGCACAGGGTATGCAGATCATATAAAATGAAGAAAATCTCCGATAAGAGTTATGAAAAACTTAAGGATAGACAATATAAGAGTTATAGAAAGCCTACCCTTAAGTATTACATTAAGTATTACAGCTCGTACTGGGGATTTTCTTCATTTTATATCATCTGCATACCCTGTGCATACCTTCTATGCACGCCACTGCTCACAAGATAGAAAAATGAATGTTAAAATGTGAAATGTAAATTTTCGATGTTGGAAAAGAGCAACTGCTGAGTTTCTTGCCGGCTTCTTCTCGGTAGAATCTGCCTTCCGAACCGGTGGTAGAGTCACTACAAACAGACAGACTTGACGTTTCAAAAGTGCTTATATTAAGGCCTACTTGAAATAAATGAATGTTGAATTTTGAATTTTTTGAATTTGTTTCAGTGGAAGCGTATCTTCATTGGGTATGTGGATTTTCTCCAGAAGTCATGTTACCTTGTTTTTTTTCGCAGAACACGATCCTGCCGGAAGCAGTCAGGTTCTGGGAGGAAGCCCTTAAAGTTAGGAAAACTGGGGGACCAATATTGCTTAATAGGTGAGTTTTATATCTTTTTTTCTTGTAGTTGTAATATATATATAAATAAATAAATGAATATTTCAAGAATCCCGCGGGAGCCGTCAGTTTTCCCGGAATTTGTTTTTGGGTTATAATGCGTATTTCATATGTGTAGCACATTATTTTTATGTATCACTAGCTGGACTGAAGATAATAAAATGTTGTCCTTTTCCGAGAATTAAAATGTCTCACGCCCGATGCTGTGTCCTGACTGGACAGTTTTTGTTAAACTTCTTTTGGAGCACCGCATACAGATTAACAAACTACTCACTCACACAAAAATCCATGGTCTCAATTTCAAAAAGCAAACATAAATATATACAGTCGAATATATAACGTTCATTTGAAACCAGTTAAACACACCCTGGCTAACACACACAGATTTTTCCGTAGTTACAACTACCAACGTCAGGCTTAACCGTCACGCTGTGAGGTGAAAGGCTCGATGGGGTGAACTCGGGACCGCCGAGTGTACCCGAGCGAGAGCGTTTCGCTGTGTTGAGTATATTCAATTCATACCCAGTTATTGTATTTGTTTATTAAATATTTATTATTGGTACGTAAAAATAATTCTTTTAACAGTTATTTGTTTTACATTGTGAGATTAGGGTGTGCAGTTAGCAGTTTATCGTGCTAATATTATACAACGTATAAAAAAATAACGAAATAATATTGAAGAATGCATACGTACATTTTACAAGGATCACCCTGTAAAAATATTAAAACAAACCGAGCATATTTATTTTTCCATACAAACGAATTCAAAATTCTTAGTGTTTACTAATGTCAACCCTATTGAAGATGAAAGACCGACACGGGCATAGTACCTACGCTACGCGACACGTACCAAATAAAGTGACAGGAGTCACTTGACTTTACCTTTGCATGTGATGTTAGGGCTGTATCTGATTTCTTACATAAAAACTATGGCCGCGGTGTACTCAAAAACTATTAGGTTTTCAGTTTCATAGATAAGTCTAAGAGGCAGTCAATAATGTACTTCTAAAGCCTGTGAAGTATTATTTCGGTTTTCATTTACACTTTGTATATTGAAATAACGTTATAAAAATTATAGATTTAAAAAAAACACAGTTTTTGTTTTCACTTCTGCCGTGCGGTCCTACGCATACACTCTTTTTATGTTAATCGGCCTTAGAGTAGACCATGTCCTGGCAGACGATAGGCACCTCGTACCCGACAAGTCGGTTACAGTTCGGGCAGTAGTGGTTCCTGTACTTGAAATAGTCCGTGCAGTACACCACCAGCGTTAGGGGGGCAAACCTGAAAAAAAAGATTTTTTTTTTTTTTAAAACCAACCGCTCGAAGCCTTATCATTGTGCCTTTCAATGCTTGCAAAGCCTTGGCAAACGTCTTCAAGCTCCAAGCGCTCAAAATTCTCACTTGGCATTTGGAAGTCGCTTTCAGCTTGTGAATGCGTCAGTGTGCTACGTACACCTTAGTATGGGGACACCGAATTTGTGTCGGCTATTGCGTTTTTTTTTTAAATAATAGCGTACAAAAGAGCAAGCGGGTCACCAGTGCAAAGTGGACACAGTATTAAAGATTGAGTAACACACTTACGCAATAATGAAGAATCCGGCTAGAACGTGTGTGAGAGCGCCATTTTCTTTTATAGCTAGCGTGTAAACCCTCTGGTCGCAGAATTGACAGAGCAACAATTTCCTATCTGGGCTTGCCAACCCGGTTGTGTTCGGTGTTTCTGTTGAGAGATTCAATACGACAATTAAATTACCATTATCTTCACATCATCATCTTTATTGTTAGTCTCAGTGCACTCACGTGCTGGATATAGGGCTTTTCGAGAGCCCATTATCCACCACCTTCTGAGAACTTCGATTATTCGGTTACGACTACTATAAAATGATTATGATAACGAGCGCGATGAAAGGCTTGTCGAGACACGGAACAGCAGAGTCCACCTTCCATTCTCCTAAGCCGGCTCCAATCTAGTTGGCGAGCTGGGTCCAGGTTACTTAACCATGCCGCAACAAGGCACCCTGCACAATAGTTAAGTTATCAGACTATTCTATAGTGTGGTCTATTATAGATACCGATGAAAAATTTATATGGAAGTATTATGTTGCCTTGTGGTATCCCTATTCTGAGACTTACTATATATTTAAATGTGTACAATAAATAAGGTATCGTAAAAAGAGTCTGTAACCATAGACCTATTGTTACAGAAGTGAAGGCTGCACGGAAAATCTTAGATTTATCGATGAGAAATAAAGAATATGAACCAATTTCACTGCTCCGTTATGCCACGTATGTGTGACTTTTAGACTAAAACTTAATTAGGTTAGGCAGGTACTTGGTACTATAACTTCTGTTCTCAGAGGTGAAGGTTTTATAAGACATCTGTCTATCGCAGACCAGACATATATATGAGAATTAAAAATGAATCTAACAGACCTCCCTGTGGTACCCAATTGTGTGTCTTGTTTCTTATTAAGGCAGTTACCTGGTATTTTTTTTTTCTCCTTCTGTACAGCCGTCTAATTCAGAGCACAAAAATAGATGAGGATTATTAAAGAGCTTAATAGACCTCCGTGTGTGACCCCTAATGTGTGACTTAAATAAGCTAAGGTTACCTGGTACTATCACTTCAGTTCTTGGTGGTGGAGGCTGGACCGGAGGTCTGTCTATCTCAGTGTAAGCTGGAGGTGGTTCAGGAAACTCCTGGACAGGTGTGGTTGAGGGAAATCTGTCATCTATTGCTTGTGAGGAACTGTAAATGTTGGACTCTTTTGTCATGTACGGCGGTACAGTGTGTGATGGGGTTGTAGCGTCTGGAAATAGATAGAAAAAATCTGCTTTTATGTAACGAAAAAGGTTTGTTTGTTTTTATGATTGGGCGCTTTAAGAGCCAACGTTTTTTTTACCGATTTAGGAAAATGGAGGACTTGACTGTATGTATTTTTTTTTGTTTTTTGACACCAGACACAAAAAAATTAATAAATCATGTTATTTCTGTAATGTGTAATTACTCTGTGGGACCAAATACATGTGATTCGACACCGTCGCGAAGTCGGGTCAGTGACCGCACGATAGAGTCGTGGTTCGCATTGCATTCGAATGTTACATTACAGAGTAGTTACAAGTAGAGTATCTATTATAGTTTCACAAATTGTCGAGTTCCAAAATAGTTTAAGAACAAAAGTTGTTTATTTTAATGTAAACAACTACAGTCTGAGAGCTTTCTAGTATTTTTCATTTATCCCTGTATGGTCCACTGTTCTTAAATATATTCATGCTCACTAAAACTAGAGCTTCCGGCTTGTGTTGATGGTGATGAAACGGAAGAGCTCCCATCTGTTCTGCTTCCAGGACTTGTTGCTAGTGAGCTCTGCACCACATTTATCCTTCGATCCTCAAATGGGTCGTAGAAAATGGTTTCCTGCAAATGTGGAAAGTCAAATCGGTTGTTATATAATCATCATCTCAACCGGCTTACTACAAGGCATGGGTCTTCTCCCACAATGAGTAGGGTTAGTGTGAATTGGTGGTGTTTCATCTGTCCCCATGCATGCTTAGCACAGAGAGCTGTCAGTTATACCTAGGATGGAAAGCTGTATGTTTAATGGACAGTGCCCTGTTATCATACCTACAACTTCCCTTAGTTTAACCCGCAAGGTCCGTTACGTATCTCGCGACAGGCTTGCGACAGGCGTGAATTTTGCGTCACTTTTGTTTATTTATTGTATGGAAAAGTGACGTTTGACAGTAGTGATTGCAAGATTAACGCCTGTTGCAAGCTTTTCGCGAGATACGTAATACCCCTGCCGGTTTAGTGGCAGTAATTAAATCATCACTTGTTTCAACGGTGAAGGAAAAAATCGATCGGGAACTGGCATATCTGAGAGTTCTGCATACTGTTCTCAAAGGTGTGTGGGGTCCAATTTTCTGCACTGGGCCAGCGTGGTGGATAACGGCCTTAACCCTCCTCATAGTGGGAGGAGACCCGTGCCCAGTTGAGATGATGATGATGATGATGATGATGATGATGATGAATATAAAGTATTTAATGATTTCATTGATTTTAAAATTATTTTGCAATCATTGTGTATTGACTTAAATCGGATATAATTTTAGACGAATCAGTTGACCGCCAATTCCTAGCTCTCTTCCGATTGGTCAACGTCAGTTGGCGGCGGGATTGCTGGGAAAGTTGTAAACGGGGGGGTAAGAAAAAGATAAGGGGGTTGAAAAGGATCTTGTCTGTATAGAATCAGTCTACAAGTGCTTATTATAAATAATATTAGTGATACACATTATTACTGGATTTATTAAATAACTACTGTTTACGTGAGCTGGTTTGATTTCATCTTTTATAATTTCGCAATATAACACCTGCTTCTATTCAGTACTATGCGATGCGGCGCCGCACCGCAAAGACTTCACCGTATCAGCGGGCACATAGCGTTGTTATGTCGCAAAAATCGAAACGAGCGAGTCCTTTCTTGTGACTGACTGAGCGATGCCGCTCTGACGTCGAAACGCATTCAACCCTTCCCGTCTCGTCTTGGTGGTCGCAAGTCCCGTGCGGCGCCGGAACGCATCATGCAACATGCAACAGATATTTATATAGGCTCGTTCACATAGAACATCCGATTTTACAGGATCCATTTTAACGGACCCGTAAAATGGATGTTCTACGTGAACGCGCCCAAAGACGACGTAGCGACACCGCACCGCTCCGGCACCATACCACAGAAGGAAAACGGAACAGAGGCAAAGCTTCATACAAGCGCGCTACGATAGGTACACTAGTACAAGCTTGAGGCGCGTGTGTGTGTGAGCACAGGCGCTACGTCGCGTACGGAGAGAAACCGGCTTATACCGGCTCGGCCTGTGCTCAAGCTCAGGGGCGTACACGTCGCGCGTCGTGTTTTCATTTAATTTAATGTTAATGATAACAATTTAATTATTTAAATAGTGTTTAAATGTAATTTTATAAAACCCAGTGTTTTAATATAAAAGTGTAAATATGGTTTACTGTACACAATAATAGAAAGAATAAAAACACATAATTTTTTAGCTATTTTTTAAAGTTATAAATGTTTCTTTTACATCTTGTATTTTCTCGCTATTGAAGTCAAAAGTTGTATGTATCACGCGATAGCAAAGTTTTTAGTTTCTTGTGCCTTGGAATGCCTCGCTTGACTCTGGATTCTAATTTACCTAATTCTTCCTAGCTCGAATCCTTCAACTAGCTCGGGATTTAAACTAGGCTAGGCAATCACAACAAAAACAAACTTTGCCATTTTGTTGAACAAATAACTAGTTTTTATTAAATTATATCCTCCTGTGCCAACCCTACCAAAATAGGTATAAGTTTTGCTCGCTTCTTAGAAGCTTTGACTCTGTTCCGTTTCTTCTCTGTGACCGTACCGCCGCCGCAACGCATCGTGTACCCCCGCTACTTCAATCTATAAATAGCCTTAAACCGTCCACTGCTGGACTAAAGTGCCCAAGGGGAGGTTTTGAGTAATCACCACATTGGGCAGTCGGGTTTGTGATCACAGTAGATGCTAATAGTAGCACAGTTATGTTACCTTAGTATCCAGTACTCAGTGGCGTGCATACATTGGTATGCACAGGGTACTCAGATGGTAAAAAAAAACTTGTATGTACTTATGTACACGCGTTAGAAGTTATACTTTTTTGGCGTAACGAGATAAAAATCTTTTCAAAAATTTTATATTTCGCCTTATTCTAGGTTTGTAGAAAAAACGACACTAACAATAGGAAAAAGGTATTGTTTGAATTATTGAAAGTCAACTGTCAAACTTTTTTTTCAAAACTGAAATGTTGACTATAGCTAACTTCATGGTGTCGGTTTTTTGTGACGGTGTGCGTATCGTAAATTTACTCTCACCATTTTTCCCTATCGTGCCAAAAGAAGTATAGCTTCAAAAATGAAGATGATGTCCAGTAAAAGTTATAAAAACTTAAGGGTAGGCTTTTATACCTCTTACAATGCCTATCCTTAAGTTTTTTATAACCCGTAGTGGAGATTTTTTTATTTTATATCATCTGCATACCCTCTATGAACGCCACTGCCCGTACTTACTTCTACAAAATTGGACGAAGCATCGTCTGTTCGGCTATCTTCTTTACTGTTGTCTTCTCTTCTGTCATTTCCAGCTACATATTCACCCAATTCATTAGTTGGAAAGTCTATATACACTCTGGGATCGGGTTCTAAATCAGGTTTGTTTGTTTCGTTGGGACTTGATGCCTCTGCGTTGCTGGTGAGGCTCTGGAAAAGGTTTCAACCTATTGAATTACACCGAATTTTTATTTCATAAGGTATAAAATTATATTTTTTTTGATAAAATTGAATAAACGACATCCGAACTAAAGTAAACACTGACATATTTTTTTTTACCTTATTCTTTCCCATAGGGAAAAGGCAAAGGTATCGCCACGTACAGCCATTT
Source organism: Pararge aegeria (assembly GCF_905163445.1). Classification (NCBI taxonomy): domain Eukaryota; kingdom Metazoa; phylum Arthropoda; class Insecta; order Lepidoptera; family Nymphalidae; genus Pararge; species Pararge aegeria. The sequence goes on along the minus strand of NC_053206.1, from coordinate 4,879,266 downwards.
TTTTCCTTTTGATGCTCTATATTTTAATGTTGGTATGAATGGAGTAGTTATTATATTTCTCTAAGCTCATATGTGCTATATAGCTCAGTTCTGATACAAAAGTAAACTCTATCTTAAAGAAAATTCAGTTTAAAACCGTAATCCGTTTTTTTTTAATTTATTTTTTTCAGCATCAGGATCGCTGTCGTATAATATAACGTAAATTATTATATACTAGCTGTTTCCCGCTTTTATTACGGTTTTACCGTGGGAAGCGTATATTTTCGTTTAAAAGTTAGAAAGGACGAACTAATAAACAAACAAACAACACACTTTCGCATATACAACGTGTAACTGAATTATGAAATAATCTTGAAGTATGCATAAGTATATTTCATAAGGAATCACCCTGTAAAATGATTAAATAAAAAGAATTTCAAATATTAATTTTTTCATACAAACGTATTCAAAACAAGTGTTAACTTATGGCAACCCTATTGAAGGTAAAATACCTACACGCGCAAAGTACCTACGCTAAGCGACGCGTAACTAATAAAGTGACATTCACTTGATTTAAATTTAACATTTTGCTGTATCCGATTTCTTTCAGTAAAAAATTGGTTGTCTGTAAAGTCAGCTTACTGACGATAGTTGAACGTGTCAACGTCTTAAGAAAATACTGATGGAATGGTTGCATTTTCCAAAAGAAAATTTTAATTTTATTTGTTTGATAGATATTATCGTTGCTATAAACCATTGACACCACATTCACTTTTCACTGCACTTCATCCTTGCTGAAAACATGTAAATGTATTATTGTATAGAAGCTGTCCACGCGGACCCATCGCTCACTCAAGTAGGAGAGAGACAGATGTCGAACGGGGAGGCCGACTGTGCCTCTTTGACGCTCGTTCCGCGCTCTCGCGAGGTAACGCCGCATGCGTCAGCCGGCTCCATTGAATATATATAAGACGTCACGTCAAAAACTATCGCAATGGTTTAATTAAAAAATATTACGTTTTCGATTTCACAGCTAAGTCTCAGAGACGGTAAATAATGTACGTTTAAAGCCTCTGAAGTATTATTTCGGTTTTACACGTTGTAATTTTATATGGATTAAAATTATTTTGACTTATTAGTAGGTATACATAAAACAAGTGATGTTTTTAAGAATGTTTTGATTTTACATCCCAAAATATTTTTAAATAGATGGAAAATCCAAAACTTCACGGCTCATAATATCATTCATTACAATAAAATTGAGAGTATTAATTATACCGTGAAAAGTAAAAGGCTTCTATTCCTCAAATACTGAAGCCTATAAAAAAAAACCAAGTATTTCGATCGTTATCGTGACCACAAGATACGGGATCCGCACATACACGGACGCCGAAGACAGAGCTTTTTTAAACAATTTTTAGTAAGTTTAAATAATTAAAAGAGATTTAAAAATATCATGAGTGTTAAAAATAGTGTTTTTTCTCAACATTTGTCTATTTGTATTCACTTATAAAAGCAAATAAATAATAAAGTGACATTCTAAGTTGGAGAATCACTCGGTGTGCGTAAACTGACAGTAATACCCACCTCAACGCTTCGCTTATGAGGCGTGCAAAGCAATGGTATGAATTAACGTATAAATATATTCTTGTTATCTGCCAAAGTAGGACAGAAAACCAGAAAAGAAAGAGCAAGTTAGATAAAGGGTACAATTTGGTATAACTATACTTCACCTCAGGGAAGTCTCTCGGTCTCCGTGTTGGTACTATAGGATTGCGGGGTAAGTTTATCCATCTGGCCGCGGTTTCTGCGTCTATAGAGGGTGCGTCCAGCACTATGGGGTTGCTGTAGGGGTAGCCCTGGTAAGCGCCACCATGGGTTGTAGATGGCGCTGTCATCACCCTGAAATCATCATCATCATATGCTATAACTGGCTCGTAACAGCTTCAATTAGATCGGTTTGACGGCCGATTAGCGCAGTTTGCAGCGACCCTGCTTTCCGAGTCCGTGGGTTCTATTCCTACAACTGGAAAATGTTTGTGTGATGGCACATTCATGTGTTTCAGTGTCTGGGTGTTTATATGTATATTCAAAGTACTTACGTATATTATTCATTAAAATATTCATCAGTCTTCTTAGTACCCATAACACAAGTTAAGCTTACTTTGGGGCTAGATGGCGATGTGTGTATACTGTACTGTCGTAGTATATAAATACTTACAGTTGAAATATCCACAGATGATGTATTTTGTAACAAATACAAAAAAAAGACAAAAAAAAAACCTACTTTAAATAAAAAATTAAATATATTACGCCAATACACACGTCGTCAGACGTCATCTGTCCCCAAAGTGTTGCTTGTGTTATGGGTACTAAGATACACATATACTTATAATATACAGATAAACACCCAGACACTGAAAACTGCCATGTTCATCACACAAACATTTTCCAGTTGTGGGAATCGAACTCACGGCCTTGGACTCAGAAAGCAGGGCCGCTACCCACTGCGCCAACCGGCTGTCAAATAACATTGAAAACAAATATATATATAAATATTTGTAAATATATAACATCAATTCTTAAATCTATCCTACATTTAACTTGGCACCGACTTGCAAATGTTACTTTTTTAAGGCGGTTGATAACAGAATAAAATAAATATGTAAAGGGGCTCCCATACAACCAAAATTAATAAAATGAATAATTTGGTGACATCTGCACATCGTTTGCGAAAGGTGCATTTGTGGGATTAAGGATATGCTTTAATTAAATGATTCCCAAGGTAATTTTGGACCGGCCAATATGTTGCCTGCCTGCATAAGTTTAAACAATGTGTTAAAACACATTTAATAAATCGTGTTTTAGTATACGATTGACGAATTTCTTAACGACAAGGCTGCTTGGAAGCAGGCTCTGCTCTCTCACAAGATAGAAAATTTATTATGTAAACTGTAAAATGATGTTGAAAAAGAGCAATCTGCTGAGTCTTGCCGGCTCTTCTCAGTGGAATCTGCCTTCCGAACCGGTGGTAGGGTCACTACAAACAAACTGACTTGACGTATCGAAACTGCTTATAAACTAGGCCTACTTGAAAAAAATGAATTTAGAATTTCGTAAATTAAGAATTTATGAATTCCCAAATTGCCCTGCCGGGGTTCGAAACCGGGACCTGCTTGCTTGTTAAAAAAACCACATACCGAAATGTAAAATATAACCTTCACTGTTATCATAAGCCACAAAACAGTCAACCAAAAAGTCACTTTACAACACTATTTAAACATTGCAATACTTTGACAACAATACGACAATAAATCAACAGTCCATTTTTGTTACACGCAACAACGTAAAATGTTATTTTTTTTTGTCATTCGTTTCAGACTACACTTGACTTTGTAATAGAATGGTAGGTATTTACTGTCTGTCTATCTTATCAGATTGATAAGGGCGTAAATAACTATGGCATACGTATAGATAACACAAATAGTACTGATATAAGGAATAAGAAAATATGCGTATTTTTTTTTTCGAATCTTAAATGCACTCATCGCCATCTAGCCCCAAAGTAAGCGTAGCTTTATGGGTACTAAGATGGCTGATGAATTTTTAAGAATTATATATAAACATACTTATAATCTACCAACTGTTGCCCGTCTGCTTTTGATTTTGTTCTTTGATGTGGCATCAAATTTAGTTGTAGTTCTAAAAAAAATAAAGTATTCAGTATCGCTAAGCCATAAATGAGGGGTTTGCTGCCGTCCGCTGAGAAGTTCTGTCCTATATCTCCAATTACAGTTTGGGCAAAATTAAACATATTATAACCTCTTTAGTACAAAAATAATTATTTAAATCGGTTATAATTCGTCGGAGTTATTGTGTAAAATCGTCAAACACTCATCCCCTCTCCCAAAGGAACCGAGCTTAATGTCGGGATAAAAAGTATCCTATATTACTTCTAACGCTTCCAAGAATTTGTGTTAAGTTTCATGAGGAACGGTTCAGTAGTTTTTGCGTGAAAGCGTGTCAAACAAACTTACATTGACATTTATAATATTATAATAGAGATAGCCTATTATATAGCCTTCCTCGATAAATGAACTTTTTTTTATTTCACTACAAGTTAGCCCTTGACTGCATCTCACCTGGTGGTAATTGATTATGCAGTCTAGGATGGTAGCGGGCTAACCTGTTAGGGAGTAGAGTAGAGTAGACAGAGTAGAGTCATACATAATAGGTTTCTACGCGACATCGCACCGGAACACTACATCAATTACCGGCACGTCTTTTTCGGTAGGTTGGTCACTAGCCACGGCCAAAGCCTTCCACCAGACCAGACCAACGAAAATTCAGAAATTATAAATTCTAAAATTGCCTCTGCCTGTAATCGAACCTGGAACCTCCTACTTAAATTCACAGCTTCCACCGTTGCGCCAGGGCGGACAAAAAGATTTTTCCAATTCGAACCAATAGTTCTTGATGTTAGCGCAAACTTTTCAGCTTGGTAATATTGATATAGATATATATTATAGAATATCATATAGATAAGGTAAGTTTATGTCCCTGACACTGCTAGGTTTTGGAACGTTCCGGAACCTTGTTCTAGAACAATCCGATTTCCACGCGGCGCGCCGCCGGAACTACTCGAAAAAAAAACTGAACTATTGAATAATAGATTCCAATTAAATTTTCTATTATCAATAAAATAACAAAAGACCGCAGTCTTATTTCATTGTCCCTGAAACTGTACCGCCGGAACGCGGTTTAGCAACCGTACAGTGTAGTTCGCACTATCTTACTTGGTCGTAGGGATAACATGAATGAATGAATGAATGAATGAATACACTTTTATTGTACACCAAAGAAAAAAAGTAGTTACAGAGATATAAATTCATATCAAGAGAGTACAATTTGGTGACCTTATCGCTACATAGCGATTTCTTCCAGGCAACCAATGGCGTAAAAGGAAAAGACATAGAAAAGAGGTAGGTGGTGCAATAAATAAGGTTTAAAATTATACAAACATATAAATAAAAAATATATATATATCTATAAATATAACTATAATATATATATATATATCACACATGCATCATCATCATCATCTCTTCAACGTCATTTGAAGAGATGATGAAGATTCCTCATTGAAGTCCACTGCTGGACATAGGTCTTCTGTAGAGGTTCTGGGAAGTATACAACGGGTTCCCCGGACGTCCAATAAAGCCAACGAGAGGGACATGCCGTGGTGGTTTTTGGTTCGGGTAAACTAGTCCCACATAACCTCTGTCCTGCCCAAAAGGACAGAGGTAGCCATAAAGCTTTTCCACCACGACAAAAAAAAAAAGTCTTCTGTAGAGGGTTCCAAAATCCACGGTCTTGGGCCGCTTGTTTCCAGCGGCATGTATTGTTGTAACATGCATTAAAAATTATTTGTTGTAAAGTCAACATCTCCTGGAGACAGCGGCGTGCACAGGGTTTTTGACCAGGGTATGCTTAAAGGAGGAAGATGCCATAAAATGGAGAAATCCTTCGCATTTATGAGTGATACAAACATTTTAGGGTAGGCAGAGCTTTTGTGCATATATGAAGTGCATGCCACTGCCTGAGGATGCTGCCGTTTCGGAGCGTAACGTGCGTATGTATGATCTTCGGCAATGTACCCTACATTGCCGAATATCTGTTTGGTGTGGAGTATAAGGATTGAAGGAACTATAAATTACACCATACAGATTCTCCTGCTTTTCGCGGAGTATAGCTTAATTTCCATAATGGTAACGCGTCAACCCGCCCACTACAACGCACGGGTCTCCTCTCATAATGAGAAGGGGTTAAGGGTCCACCACGCTGGTTAAGTGCGGATTGGTGGACTTCACACCCCTTTTAGAACATTATAGAGAACTCTCGGGCATTCAGGTGTCCTCGCAATGTTTTCGTTCACCGTTGAAGCGCCGTTTAATTGCTTAAAACGTACTTAACTTAGAGAAGTTGAGGTGCGAGCTGGGTTTCGGACTCTGCTCCCCAAAAGTGAAATAGTAGTAGTAAAAACGTAGTACTGCCTTCCGAACAGGTGGTAGAGTCACTACACACAGACAGACTTGACGTTTCAAAAGTGGTTATATTAGGCCTACTTGAAATAAATGAATTTTGAATTTTGTTTTTTTTTTGAAAAATAGTCAATAAAAACAGTCAAATAAAAAAAAACATTGTCTTACCCATTGGGCTATCACCGCTTCCATTACGTATGCGGTTTTTTTTTTCATTTGATTATATGTTAGCCCTTGACTGCTATCTCACGTGGTGATGCAGTCTAAGATGGTAGCGGGTATCTGAACACTAGATCGCTTAGCGGCACGTTTTTGTCGGTAGTGTGGTAACTAGCCACGGCCAAAGCCTCCCAACAGATCAGACCAGAGACCCTTGCCAGGAATACAACCCGGGAGCTTCTACTTAAATTCACGGCGCTCACCGTTGCGCCAGTTGCGTCAATAACATTTACTTACAATCAGTATATTGCTTATATCATTTACTAGATGTGCCGTTCCGGTTTAAGAGGAATCCAAAAAATCTAATCTCATAATAACTGGGCCAGCCGTTCTTGAGTTATAAATGGTGTAACTAACACAACTATCTTTTATATATATAGATTTGTATATTATTTCAACTCGACCGTTGGCTTACTGTAAGATAGCCAAATGGTGACCAGACGGTTGCCCAACATAGATATTTCATCACACTCTTCAAAACACACCAACCCTCCCGCCACCGATCAATATAAAAATCGACATCGAACTAACAGAAGTTAAGTTACAACCGGACATCCGATCAGGTGGTACCTAACCTACCATTACGTGGTGAAATATACTACCATGCGTGGGGTGATCTGTGTCGCTGTTTTATTCGCGCTATGCACCGTCATAGCGGCGAGTCACCACCACGAGCACGGCGGTGGTCACCACCACCACGGTGGTCATCACCACGACCACGGTCACCATGACCACGAGGGTCACAAGGGCCACCACCATCACCATAAGGGTGATGAGGGCCATCATGGCAAGCACCACCATGGGGAACACCACCATGAACACGACGGTGGTCATAAGAAGCACTGGGATGAACACGACGCCCATGGTGACCATCACGAGCATGGGCACCATCATAAAGGTAATTACTTCTTCTTTCTTCTTTTTCTGGGCTTGCCTCCGCACTTGGTCGGCCGGAACCTCCCGTTAAATACTTATTAACGTTATTAAATAACTAGCGGTCTCCCGCGACTTTATCCGACACATGCCGTCGCGGACTTTTTTTAGAACTTTTAAAGGAGAACAACTTTGTCATACATTTTATCGCAACTTTAACCGTTTACGCAGCGCACGCAGCGAAAGCTCACAGAAGGACCAAAACTCCCCCATTTTTAAACATTCTATATTAGTGCTATGCTCCTATTGGCCATAGCGTGATGATATAGCCTATAGCCTTTTTCGATAAATGGGCTGTCCAACACTGAAGGAATTTATCAAATCGGCCTAGTAGTTCCTGAGATAATCGCGTTCAAGTAAACAAACAAACAAACAAACTCTTTATTAGTATAAGAGTATAAGTTACGTATTTTTTATTTCACTAAAGGTTAAACCTGGTCCGCAATATCACCTGGGGGTGATGCAATCTAAAATGGTAGTAGCAGTAGAGACATTTGTGGCAGAGCTCGTCCGAGAAAGAACGTAACCATGCTTATTTCTATCGATCAACTCAGCATTAAGAACGTTTTGTCAATAGTATGAGCTAAAGAAGGCAAATTTGAACTTTAAATGGATTCGAATACGATCCATTTTGCTCCGATCTCCAAGTATTTTCGTACTCGACACGACTCTACTATTGCAAGCGAGCAAATCTTAAACAAAGGCAACTGGTCTAAGAAGCCCAAAAATTAAGCCCTTTCTTTGTTGTCACCATATCACAGTCAATTAATATTTAGTTATAAAGTTTTGACGACCTCTTTGGCGCAGGCAGCGTTTGGGAATTCTCTCTGGTCTGGTTTTATGGGAGGCTTCGGCCGTGGCTAGTTACCACCCTAATGACAGTGCTGCTAAGCGATTTAACGTTCCGTTACGATGTCGCGTAGAAGCCTTAAAATTAGGGCTATGCTTTAAATATAACAAGCATACTCCCTTACTTAGATTAGCCCGCTAACATCTTAGGTATAGATCATCACTTACCATCAGGTGGGATTGTAGCCAGGGGCTATCTTGTAGTGGTATAAAAAGTTTTGTTTATCTTTAATACATCTATCTTTATATATAAAAGCAAGTTATGTTAGTTACACCATTTTTAACTCAAGAACGGCTGGACCAATTTTTATGATATTTGATTTTGTATGATATTTGACTCATAAAAAAAAAAAACATCCGCGGCACGAAGTTCGCCGGGACAGCTAGTTTTCTATAGTAGAAACATTACTAAAAAAAGAATATTGAGATGCCCTTTAGGGACTTCTTTTTCACATTCATATTCATATTCATATCCATTTTCATTTTCATTTTCATTTTCATTTTCATTTTCATTTTCTTTTTCATTTTCACTTCTACTTTCACTTTCACTTTCATTTTCGGTTTCACTTACACTTCACTTTTTTTTCAATCTTTATTCCTTTCTTTTATTTGCTTTTCCTTGCAGGCGGCGATCACGCCCACCACGAACACTTTGACAGGGGTCACCATCTAGACGGTTTCCACAAGAAGTACCACAAGGATCACTTCAACAAGGACACCGACTTCTACGACAAGCACCACGCTGAAGGCAAACACCACAAGTACGGTGACCACCACGCCCATCACCACAACGACGAGGGTCACCACTCCGATGGTCACAAACATCACTCCGGGCACCACGAGGGCCATCACGGACATCACGGGCATCACGACAAGGGTCACCATGACGATGGTCACCACGACCATCATGGTCACCACGGTCATGAAGACCATGACCACCATCACCATGATCATGGCAAGAAGGGTCACCACGACCACCACAAGGGCTGGGGTCATCATGAAAAACATTAGTTATTTTTGTTGATTATAATTTATTGTTGATGTTTTTTTATATTTTTCTACTGTGATTATATTACCTAAGACGATGAAATTGTTGTTTAATTAAACACTCTCAAATATTAGTACGCCATTTACCTTTTTTAGGAGAACCACTGGATCAATAAAACTCCGTTGTTTGCATCCACCTTTAGTTCTATAATTCCTTTTCTTTTTCACCATCACGAGATACACCTATCTTGACACCAGCGCTGACTCGAACTCCCTTTTTCACTTTTGTTATTCAACTACCCACTTTACATTTACTTTTAATTATCAAAATAAATAAAGCTGGATTGCTTTTAATACTATAACGGTAAACAAAATGTAAGGTTTTGGATTTATGCATGACCGCATGCATAAATCCAAAATTACTAAATATCGTCACGAAGTTAGTAATGATCGTGGCAAAAAGGGTCACAAAGGGTTGCCATGACAGTCACCACGATTAGCATGGTCACGACGGTCATGTCGACACTGACCGTCATCACCACGGTCACGGAAAGTAGCTAGTTAAAATAGATCGATAGTTGTTAATAAGGCAGATAGACGCAAAAAATAAAACATCCTCATTATGGAACTTATTAGTTCCATATTTATTCTTATTTTTATACAGAATGGTGCAGTGGGCAGCGACCCTGCTTTCTGAGTCCAAGGCCGTGGGTTCGATTCCCACAACTGGACAATATTTGTGTGATGGACATGAATGTTTTTCAGTGTCTGGGTGTCTATATATTATAAGTATTTATGTATATTATTCATAAAAATTAATAATATATTCATCAGCTATCTTAGTACCCATAACACAAGCTACGCTTACTTAGGGACAAGATGGCGATGTGTGAAATAAATAAATATACTACGACACAGTACCTATATTTATTTATTTATTATTTACTAGCTGTTGCCCGCGACTTCGTCTGCGTTTGATTTTGTTTTTTGGTTTAAAATTAAAGTATGTGGTATCGCTAAGCCTTAAATGAGGGGTTAGCTGCTATCCGCTGAGGAGTTCTGTCCTTTATAACTTCTATAGTACAAAAATAAATATTTAAGTGACATTCCATGATTATAAATTTAGTATTCCATACAGTAAAATTGATTACATTTTTATTATATTCAGCCGACATATTTTGATTTTGTTTATTTTGATGATTCTTCAGTTATTATATAAATGAATTTGTGTGTATTAAGATTTGCACGTGACTAAACATGTATACAATGTTTTATGCAAATAAAAGAATTGAATTGAATTTGTCACCGAAAATTCTGTCATACCGACTAGTTATTCTTTAATAACGAACGTGGCTAACGTCCGAATACTGTTACACCAATTTAATCCGTTTTATACTTACGCTTTGCTGCATGCAGCCCACTTTGATATTCGAAACGATATTCTAAACTCTTGTATAAAATGAATGTTGTGAAAAAAATTCAAATAAATTCATGAACTATTTTCCGAGTTTGCGTTGCGAAAGTTACAACATTTAGGAATCTGAGTTTTTATCAAAAATTTTGATTTTTCAACCTACTTATAAAAGGTGGAGGTTTCCAATTCGACTGTGTTTTTGAAGTTATACTTCTTTTGGCGCGTAAGGGAAAAATGATGAGTGGAAATTTTGACGATGCGCACGTACACCGTCACTAAAAACCGACACCCTGAAGTTAGCTATAGTCAACGTTTTAGTTTATCAAAAAAAAGTTTCGACAGTGTTTCAATTGTCAAAGTCTGCGGGCTCATTCCGGTGATTTAATGGATTCAATTGTACAAAAATCTCAAATTTTAATGTTGAGTGAAATTTGATTGTCCGATAACGAGATAACTAGATAATGCTTTATAATAAAACTATCAATTTATTAAATACCTTCATTTTATTGTTAGGAAAAATCCTACAAACGTTGAATAAGGCGAAAGATAAAATTTTTGTAAAGATTTTTATCTTGTTACTGCATAGAAGTATGACTTCTAACGCGTGAACATAACTACACACACGTTTATACCCCAATGTTTGCTTAATACATCACTACGGGGCATGTCACGGCCTTAGACAATAGATCCTTGATTGCATTGCATTATGCATTAGAAATTCTACTGGAAAACTTCTAAACCGATCAATGGGTAGTATTTTCAGTAGAATCTATTAGTTGAATTAATGAACAGTCATTTCAGGTGTATTGATGTTACAGGATTGACAGGTGTAGGTGCGAAGCGTCTTGTTTTTTTTATACTCTTTATTTGCACACCAATTATCTCAATAAGTTCAAAGTTTATATAAAACGTAAGCATACAGAAAAATCCTATTATAATATTAAGGATTACTTGAACGATAAAAAAGCTTGGGTGTGAATTTATCTAGCTTCATAGCTTAATATAAATTTACTAGAAGATGGTGATAACAAAAAAAATATTACCCGACTAAGTTTGTTGTGGGCTCTTCTTAGACCAGGGCGCGTTTGGAACCCTCGTAGCTTTATTAAGTTGGCGAACGAAGTTATCACCATCACCTTACAATTATGTAAACATATATGTATGAACGCTTCATAAGTGCCTGTGATAGGCCTACATGAATAAAGAAATTTTGAATTTGAATTTAAATTTATTTATTTATTTTATTTATTTATTACACAAACTACTAAAATTAGTATTCTTCGCATCCTGAAACTCGCATGAGTTTATTTGGACGCTGCACATTCCTCTAAAATCTAATAAGTTTGAATATATACAATATCATATTTTAACCATTAAAAAGCATCATAGTATTCGGTAGGTAGCACACTAATAAATCCAGTGTAGGTAATGTGAGTCCGTACTGCGAGCCATCGCGTCGCTCAGTAGATAGATAGGTACGAGAGACCGGTTTGGCGCTTCCCAAATAAAAATAAAGAAGTAGAATAAAAAAAAACACAGATAGAAGCAGTATACAAAAGGCGGCCTTATCGCTTAGTAGCGATCTCTTCCAGGCAACCTTAGGATAAGGAAAACAAAAGGATAACAGACTGCAGGTTGTGCATATAAAAAAAAAAATAACTACATACTAACACTTGAACTAGATTGCACAAATAAAATAATACATAATATAATAAATATTAAAAAAATATATAATAAAAAACTAATATATACTTTGATATAACATAAATAAATTAATAACAGTAAATACTATTACAAGCCGTCTTTAATGTAAACTATAGTGGTTTACATTAAAGACGAACTATAGTGGTGGCACTTTATATATGCACAAAAGCAATGCCTACCTTAACATTTTTATAGAGGACTAGCTGTTGTCCACGACTTCGTCTGCTTTTGATTTTGTTTTTTGATGTGGCATTCAATTTAGTTATAGTTCTACGTTCTCGCACGCACGTTGAGGACCGATGGAAAGGTGATTGAGCTGGAAGAAGTGGTGAGCAAGTTGCGCTGGGTTATTATAGGATTGTCTGAAGTCCGGCGAGAGGGGGAGGACTCGATAATCTTGGAATCCGGCAACTTGTTTTACTACCGGGAGGGTGACCAACAGTCACAGGGTGGTGTCGGGTTTATCGTCCACAAGTCTCTCGTCAACAATGTTGTAAAAGTCGAAAGTGTGTCGAGCAGGGTAGCATACCTTATACTCAGAATTACCAAACGGTATTCGTTGAAGGTCATACAGGTATACGCGCCGACTTCGGCACACCCAGACGAGGATGTAGAGGTTTTGTATGAGGACATTTCAAAAGCCATACATGCCTCGAACACCTACTACAATATTGTGATGGGGGATTTCAACGCGAAGCTTGGCGAGCGAACTGGTTCAGAGTTGAGGGTGGGGCAATTTGGGTATGGGCAACGGAACCACAGGGGTCAAATGTTGGCTGACTTCATGGAGAAGGAGGGCCTTTATATGATGAACTCCTTCTTCAAGAAGCGGCCACACAGGAAATGGACCTGGATAAGCCCCGATGGTTCCACGAGAAACGAGATCGACTTCATCATGTCGACCAAACGGCATGTATTCAATGATGTCTCTGTGATCAACAGGGTTAAAACCGGAAGTGATCACCGTATGGTAAGAGGCACATTGAGTATAAACGTTCAACTTGAAAGAGTCAGACTGGTGAAGTCTACACTCCGGCCTACTCGTGCCCATATTCAAAACCCCGAGAGCTTTCAACTAGAACTACAGAACCGGTTCGGTTGCCTAGCAGATTGCGACACTGTGGACGATTTGAACAACAGGCTGGTGGAAACTGTCCAAATAGTCGGGTCCAAATTCTACAAGGCCCACCGTAGAAACAAGGCCAATAGGTTCTCAACCAATACACTCAAGCTTATGACGGAGAGGCAAGAGATGAGACTACAGTCTATAGCAGACGCGTCCGCTTACCGGCGGATTAATAGGCAGATCTCTAAATCACAGACTCGTGATATGCGGCACTTCAATACAGAGCGTATTAAAAATGCCATCGAGCAAAACAGAGGCTCTAAAGTGTTCGCTAGAGATCTGTCTATCGGTCAGAGCCAGTTGATGCGACTGAAGACCAATAATGGTAGTCTTGTCTCTTCCAAACCTGAGATCTTGGGTGAGGTTGAGAACTTTTATGGACAGTTGTACACCACAGTACAGACGCCTGTTGAAGATTTGGCTAAGGATCCTAGAGCCAAATTAACTCGACACTATACCGAAGATATCCCAGACGTCAGCCTATACGAGATTAGTGTGGCTCTCAAGCAGCTTAAAAATGGCAAGGCGCCGGGTGATGACGGAATAACGGCAGAACTCCTGAAGGCAGGTGGAAAACCGATACTGAAAGTCCTTCAGCGATTGTTTGATTCCGTTATTCACCAAGGCACAACGCCAGAGGCATGGCACAGGAGTGTGGTGGTTCTGTTCTTCAAAAAAGGTGATAATACCTTGTTGAAGAATTACAGACCCATCTCGCTGCTGAGTCATATCTACAAGCTGTTTTCGAGAGTCATTACGAATCGTCTAGCTCGTAGGTTTGATGACTTCCAGCCTCCCGAACAAGCCGGTTTCCGTAAGGGCTTTAGTACCATAGACCACATTCATACGCTGCGGCAGGTTATACAGAAGACTGAAGAGTATAACCGGCCACTTTGCATAGCGTTTGTGGACTATGAAAAAGCCTTTGATTCGGTGGAAACTTGGGCTGTGTTTAGGTCACTGCAGAGATGCCGAATTGACTACCGGTATATCCAAGTGTTGCAGTGTTTGTACAAAAACGCCACTATGTCAGTTCGTATACAGGATCAGACTACGAGACCAATCCAATTGCAGCGAGGCGTGCGACAGGGAGATGTTATCTCCCCGAAACTATTTACCGCTGCGTTGGAGGACGTCTTTAAGCTTCTGGAATTGAAAGGACTTGGCATCAACATTAACGGCGAGTACATCACTCAACTTCGGTTTGCCGACGATGTAGTCATAATGGCAGAGACTCTGGGAGACCTAAATACGATGCTCGATGGCCTCAGCAGAGCTTCTCAACAGGTTGGCCTACGAATGAATATGAGCAAGACGAAGATTATGTCTAATGCTCATGTTCCGCTTCAACCAGTAATCGTTGAGAACACTGCACTCGAAATTGTTGACGAATACGTATACCTAGGACACACGATCCAGTTAGGTAGGTCCAATTTCGAGAAGGAGGTGAACCGCCGAATCCAACTCGGATGGGCAGCGTTCGGGAAACTCCGTGCCATCTTTTCGTCAGAAATCCCTCAGTGCCTGAAGACGAAAGTCTTCGAACAGTGCGTGTTGCCAGTGATGACCTATGGCTCTGAAACATGGTCGTTAACTATGGGCCTCATAAGAAGGCTTAGAGTCACTCAGCGGGCGATGGAGAGAGCTATGCTCGGAGTATCTCTACGCGATCGAATCAGAAATGTGGAGATTCGTAGAAGAACCAAAGTTACCGACATAGCTCAACGAGTCGCGAAGCTTAAGTGGCAATGGGCCGGGCACATAGTTCGGAGAAAGGATGGACGTTGGGGTCCCAAGGTGCTGGAATGGCAGCCACGTACTGGTAAGCGCAGCGTTGGTCGACCCCCAACGAGGTGGACAGACGACATTAAGCGCGTCGCAGGTAGCCGTTGGATCCAAGCGGCTCAGAATCGTGGAACTTGGAACTCCCTACAAAAGACCTATGTCCAGCAGTGGACGTCTATCGGTTGATGTGATGATGATGATGATGTTAGTTCTAAAAAAATTTAAAGTATTCAGTATCTCTAAGCCTTAAATGAGGAGTTCTGTCCTCTATCTCCATTCAGATCTACACAAAGTTTGGGCAAAATTACATACATATTATAACCTCTATAGTACAAAAATAATTATTCTAATCGGTTATAGTTTGTCGGAGTCATGGTGTAAAATCGTCAAACACTTTCATCCCCTCTCCCAAAGGAGCCGAGCATAATGTCGGGATAAAAAGTATCCTATATTACTTCTAACACTTCCAAGAATATGTGTACAAAGTTTCATGAGGATAGGTTAAGTAGTTTTTGCGTGAAAGCTTGACAAACAAACTTACATTGGCATTTATATAATAGTAGGGATAGGGATGTTGGTAGAGGAGGATTTGTCAATTTTATGCCATCTTCTTGTTTTATGCATACCATGGGCAAACACCCTGTGCACGCCACAGGGTCATAAGCACGTCGATATGGCAGTCATACCTTTAACAGTTTTCTACGCGACATTGCACCAAAAATGCCGCTTAGCGGCAGTCATAAGCACGTCGATATGGCAGTCATACCTTTAACAGTTTTCTACGCGACATTGCACCAAAAATGCCGCTTAGCGGCAGTAATAAGCACGTCGTTATGGCAGTCATACCTTTAACAGTTTTCTACGCGACATTGCACCAAAAATGCCGCTTAGCGGCAGTCATAAGCACGTCGATATGGCAGTCATACCTTTAACAGTTTTCTACGCGACATTGCACCAAAAATGCCGCTTAGCGGCAGTAATAAGCACGTCGATATGGCAGTCATACCTTTAACAGTTTTCTACGCGACATTGCACCAAAAATGCCTGCCGCTTAGCGGAAGTAATAAGCACGTCGATATGGCAGTCATACCTTTAACAGTTTTCTACGCGACATTGCACCGGAACACTAAATCGCTTAGCGGCACATCTGAACAAGGGACGGCCGAAGCCTCCCACCGGATCAGAGCAGAGAAAATTCAGAAATTATAAGTTCCCGAATTGCCAGAAATTGAGGTATCCTATAGTTGCGGCTTCTTTTTACACACCCAACCTAAGCTCCCATTGAACATAAGACATTGAATTTTTTTCATATACCATTTACTAAATCCCATCTCGGAAAACAAGCGCCTATTATACTTATTTGTGCGAAATACAACGAGTTATCTAAAAAGATACCTAGCATCGTTATCTTCCATGACTCACCCACAGCTTTTAGAAAAAAACTCAACGAACACTTATCGGCGAGTTAAATTTTGTGTTAATTTTTTTGCAAATTAAGTTTATATGACGCTTTGTCCATGCTATGTGCACTTGTCATTGACGTGCATATCAGTCCATGTGTTTGTGTGTGTGCTATGTTGTTAGTGCTCTTAAAATAAATAAATAAATAAGACAGTCGAAGTCATTGGGCATATTTAAAAATGCTGTTAAGGCTCATTATCTCGCTCAGTAAAGACGACTATTATTATTTATTTATCTACTCAAACTCATATTTAAGTATGTATATATTTATTTTTTATATTTATCAATAGTATTTTTTTTATTTGTGTAGTCTGGTTTATGTATTAGTATGTAGATATTCGTATGTATGTATTAAATAGTGTACCCCACCTATTCGTTTTCTTTTTAGTTTTCCTAATCCTAAGGTTGCCTGGCAGAGATCGCTACTTAGCGATAAGGCCGCCTTTTGTATCCTGCTTCATTCTTCATGTGTTTGTTCTTTTTTTTGTCTCGTTTTTCTGAGTGGTGTACAAATAAATAAATAAATAAATATACTGCGACAATACACACATCGCCATCTAGCCCCAAAGTAAGCGTAGCTGATGAATATTTTTTTATGAATATAATACACATAAATACTTATAATATACAGATAAACACCCAGACACTGAAAAACATTCATGTTCATCACACAAACATTTTGTGGGAATCGAACCCACGACCTTGGACTCAGAAAGCAGGGTCGCTGCCCACTGCGCCACTCGGCTGTCAAAACAAATAAAGAGTATAAATCAGCACCCCCTTAACAAGAGGAGGCCTATCAGATTACTGCTGGCAATGCTCACTATCAGGACACACAATCTAAAACAAACACATACAAAATATAAGAAAATAATCTCCAATTCAATTTTATATAAATCATTTAGAAATAAAAGAAAATGTTATTTTAAAAGGTTTTTTTTTATTAACAAATTGCTTAAAAACTAGACTCTGTCATCGTCAAAATAACAGAATCAGTAAACGTGACTATAAAAAAGTGGTGAACAATTAAAAAACAACAAGTGCCTTACAACAACAATGAGTGCATAACAACAACAAGTGTAAACAACAACAATTAAAAATGGTAACAAAACTTACTAACAATACAGTCTATTAAAACTTTAACGATTTTCTATTTGATGTTATCAGTACTTTTTATTTTAAACTTCAAAGACTTAAAAGTATCCAGTCTAGATATAAAAGCGATGAAATAAAACGAAATGTATATGCATTGACAGCTTCAATTATTGGAATCAACTCTAAAGTGGCCGAATTTTTTTTAGCGTGTTTAGCCTAGCTTTA
The DNA here is from genome assembly GCF_905163445.1 of Pararge aegeria. Lineage (NCBI taxonomy): Eukaryota > Metazoa > Arthropoda > Insecta > Lepidoptera > Nymphalidae > Pararge > Pararge aegeria. Next base: position 4,861,448 of record NC_053206.1, on the reverse strand, counting down.
AAGCTGCACAATACTGTTTTAGCTTACGCGTTCTTGTATGGATTATAAAGAACGATTCAGTTCCGCATCCTTTAGCTCTTAAGTTACATTGGGAGATCTAAAGTGCCAGAAACTTCAATTAATTACGAGAGCAGTCTACTTTGAGGGATCTATTCGATCTAGACGTGGTGGTGATGCCCGAAACTTAGACTGAACGATCTAAAGTGCCATAAACTTACTTTGTATTAATAGTAGTACAGTAATGGTGATGGAGCGATAGATGTTTTCATTCCACAATACATGTGCTTAGTATCGACATTGATTAAATTCTGCAATTAGCTCTACAGTTAGACTGGACGATCTTAAGTGCCAGAAATGTTTGTACTAGATAAGAACAAAAGTTAGATTAGGTGATCTATACAGATTGATGTTTAAAATCACCAATGCATGTGTATAACGTCAATAATGCACAATTAGCTCTTGCATTTAGACTGGATCTAATTGGCGAAATAGTTTGAGCGATCTATGTAGATTAAAAATGCACAAATGGACAAGTCTTAGCTCGAATTCTAGCTGGGTGATCTATTAGTGATGGTACATAAAATAACAAAAATACGTTAGACCATTTTTCGGTGGCCGAAACCCTTGGCGGTCGTGTTCAACCTTTTCGTGGTGGTAGTAATGATGACCGTGATGATGGTTATCATGACCTTGACTTTAGTAGTGACCGTGATGACATTGGTGATGACCATCTATATCTTAGCTAGAACTCTTGCTGTGTGAACTAAAGGTGATGTATGAAATTTAAAAAGAAGTAACAAAATTACGTAGAAACTATTATAGTCAACTAAATTATTAGTGCCCCTTCTTGTGATGGTGGCCCCATCCCTTATGGTGTTCATGTTCACCCTTCTTTCCGTGGTCATGGTGACCGTGATGGTGACCGTCGTGACCGTGATGCCCGTGATGTTCATGATGACCGTCATCGTGATGATGCTTATCGTGGTGACCGTGGTGGCCGTGATGCCCTTCGTGATGCCCGTGGTGTCCGTGGTGACCCTTCTTGTGGTGGTGGTGATCGTCATGGTGGTGACCGTGGTGGTGGCCGTGCTTGTGGTGCTTTCCGTGGTGATGATGACCATCATGGAAGTCATGGTCCTTGTGGAAGTGATCTTTATGGTGCTTCTTGTGGAAACCTTCGACGTGTTCTCCTTTATCGTGGTGCTCATGATGCCCGTGTTTCTCACCTTAAAAAAACAAGAGATTAGAGTTTTTGTGGCTACCTGCGGAACTCTAAGCTTAGTTGTTTTATATTCGACGGCCGATTGGCGCAGTGGGCAGCGACCCTGCTTTCTGAGTCAAAGGCCGTGGTTTCGATTCCCACAGCTGGAAAATGTTTGTGTGATGAACAGGAATTTTTTTCAGTGTCTGGGTGTTTATATGTATTTTATAAGTATTTATGTATGTTATTCATAAAAAAATATTCATCAGTCAACTTAGCGCCCATAACACAAGCTACGCTTACTTTGGGGCTAGATGGCAATGTGTGTATTGTCGTAGTATATTTATTTATTTATCTCTATCTATATACAGTGGATCCCCGGTACGGATACCCGGTAGATTTGTTGGACACAAAAGTTTTAGAGGGCAGTGAAGAACTCTCGAATTTGGATTATAGAGTTTTTTTTTTATTTGTTTACGTTTATAGACGAGCGCTTGATTGCAATCACACCTGATGATAAGCGATGATGCAGCCTAAGGCGGAGCGGGCTTGCCTAGAAGATGCCTATTCACTCTTGATTTGAATACTCATATTGTAGGTACTGGGTAAAATGGAAGCTGGAAGGGCATTCAAGACCCAGCGGTGCGGATCAGAAACGAAGACGCGAACGCTTCGTACGCGTCCGCGGGATCCTTACGGTTCCTGTTGGATGGTAAAAAGGCGAGGGGGAACTAGATCAAATAGTTCTTGAGCACACTCTCCGAAATATATCCTATAGAATACCGAAAGGTAGGCAACCGTGCGACGATGTTTCGAACTCTGAAGTTTTTTATTGGCTAGGGCACCCATGAGCCTTCTAGCACGGCGATCCACCGAATCCAGGGTATCTAGCTAAGAAATACATAAGACCCCTGTACTCCGGATTTATTTACAAAGGCGTCCCTTGTAATAGGACAAATTACAATCAAATGATAAATTAAATAAATAAATATACAACGACAATACACTCATCGCCATCTAGCCCCAAAGGAAGCGTAGCGTGTGTTATGGGTACTAAGCTAGCTGATGGATTTTTTTTTATTTTTTTTATGAATATAATACACATAAATACTTATAATATACAGATAAACACCCAGACACTGAAAAACATTCATGTTCATGACACAAACATTTGCCAGTTGTGGGAATCGAACCCACGGCCTTGGACTCAGAAAGCGGGGTCGCTGACCACTGCGCCACTCGGCCGCCTAAATTCTGTAAAATAAATATAATGTTCTTCTGTAGCGGTGATAGCTCAGTGGTTAGGACATAGGCTTCACTTACGGTGGGCCAAATTCGAATCCCAGCACGCACCTCTAACTTTTCAAAGATATGTGTTTTAAGTAATTAAAACATCACTTGCTTCAACGGTGAAGAAAAACATCGTGAGGAAACTCTTCGGATGAGGATTGGTCGGTGATGGGTTGATAAAGATGATATGTAAAGCTAAGAGTTTGTTTGTTTAGTTGAACGCGCTAATCTCAAGAACTAATTTAATAAATTGGGGAAATAAAGTATGCTTCGACGGTAGGATAGCCGTAGCTTAATTGGTTAAAGCGCTCAAGTCGCGATTGCCAGAGAGTCGCCGGTTCAAATCTTGCCGGTTCCGAAAATGTTTATATGCGTTTTAAATTTATAAAAATGATAATACCCTCCAAGTGTAGGTAAAAACACTAATAACAATTATAAAATGACTTAACAGTTGTACTTTAACTACCTCTTTGATTACGATTACGATTGATGAATTTCTTAACGACAAGGCTGCTTGGAAGCATGCTCCGCTCTCATCTCTCACAAAATATAGAAAATTTAAATGATCTTGAAAAAGATGAGTCTGCTGAGTTTCTTGCCGGCTCTTCTCGGTGGAATCTGCCTTCCGAACCGGTGGTAGAGTCACTACAAATAGACTGACTTGACGTTTCAAAAGTGCTGATAAACTGGGCCTACTTGAAATACAAGAATTTTGAATTTATTCATTGTAAAGTCAACATCTATTGAAGATGCTGCGGTATCGAAACTAAACGTGCGTAGAGAGTAAATTGTCAAAGATCTGTTTGGTGCGGAGTATAAAGATAAAAAACTGACCTTTGTGATGGTGCCCATGCTCGTGATGATCACCATGGTGGTCGTGCTCATCCCAGTGCTTCTTGTGGCCGTCGTGGTGCTCATGATGATGATCACCGTGATGGTGCTTATCGTGGTGACCTTCGTGGCCCTTGTGGTGATGGTGGTGCCCTTTGTGACCCTTGTGACCGTGGTGGTCGTGGTCGTGGTGATGATCGTGGTGGTGGTGGTGACCACCGCCGTCCTCGTGGTGGTGACCCTTGTGGTGGCTAGCTGCCACCGCCTGGTCCTCCTCCGCGGCACTAGGGAGTGCTATAGCGGCCAGGACCCCTAGAACCCCCAATAATATAAGACCCCTCATGATTCCACTGCGGATGTGAGATCACAACTGACTCTGTTAATAGTTCCCCCCGTTTTATATTAGTTAGGTGGAGTAACATAAAATCTAATCTTTCGTAAATTCAGTTTGGACTGATGAATTGAGATTTCTAACTGTACGCGAAATTCATGGACACTTTTTGTGTGGCGCCTTTTAATGAACGCTGGATTGAAATTTGTTACGAAATGTTTACAGTTAACTTGAGAATCTAAGAATAGGAAGTAAAGTGTTTCTCGGTGTTTTTATTATTTGCTATCTGCTAATTACGGTTTTTTCGTTATTGGTATTAAATAATAAATAAATAAATAAATATACTACGACAATACACACATCGCCATCTAGCCCCAAAGTAAGCGTAGCTTGTGTTATGGGTATGATGATAGCTGATGAATATTTTTTTATGAATATAATACACATAAATACTTATAATAAACAGATAAACACCCAGACACTGAAAAACATTCATGTTCATCACACAAACACTCTCCAGTTGTGGGAATCGAACCCACGGCCTTGGACTCAGAAAGCAGGGTCGCTGCCAACTGCGCCACTCGGCCTCGGTATTGGATAGAAGCAGGCGTTACTTTGCGGAAATCCATAATATATTATGAAAATTAATAAGAAGAAACACTTAATTGCACGTATAACATACAGGAAAAGAAACAGTAAGGTGTATACAGTACACAATGTAGACATGCAAAGGCGGCCTTATTCCTGCAAGCAATCTCTTACAGGCAACCTTTGTAGATAGGACTTACAGCAAGAAAACGGGATAGTGCAAAGAGTGTTGATAGATATACATAAATACCAAAATGTAAAGATACAAATACATACATAATTTAAATAAATATACGTAATATATAAATATAAAATGTACATCATATATATAAATATATAACAAACATAATATATATAAGTAGATTTTAACACACAATTTAAAAGAAAGAATATAAAGAATCTACTTCAAATTCCATCACTCAAAGAGAGGTAGTAGACCTTCAGACGATTCAGCTTAGTTTGCTATACTCCGCCAACAGCAGGGGAATCTATATGGTGTAATTTGTAATTTCTTCAATCCTTATACTCCACACCAAACAGATCCTCGGTAATGTAGCCTCTACGCACGCGGGTTTTCTCGTTTCCCGCGGGAACCGTCTGTTTTCCCGGGGACTGTAGTTAAGTACTTTTAACATAAGAAGGCTGATTGTGATTATGATGACGTCATCATATTTATCAACCTATTGCCGGCCCATTATTAATAATAACAGGTACGACCCGGCGTCGGTTCTCGAAAATAGCAATACATGTCGGGGAACTTGGACCCCCGGAAATGAAGCCGGAGCACGTACCGCTAGGCTTTGATGACGTATTAATCGCCTTTTTTTTTGTCGACAGGAAATGTCCTACGCGCCAGGTTTTTATCCGCGGCGGGAGGTCACACTGCATAGACACGTGTAGTGCAGACACCATGTGCGGAGAAGTCAAAGTGCCGGAGCATCATCTTAATGTAAGTTATTTAAGAGATCACATGTTTATATATAAATTAATGAAAAAAAAAAATTGGTTGTCTGTAAAGTCCGCTTACTGACGATAGTTGAACGTGACAACGTCGTAAGAAAATACTGATGGAATGGTTGCATTTTTCAAAAGAAAATTTTATTTTTATTTGTTTGATAGATATTATCGTTGCTATAAACAATTGACACCAAATTCACTTTTCACTGCACTTCATCCTTGCCGAAAACATGTATATGTATTATTGTATAGAAGCTGTCCACGCGGACGCATAGCTCACTCAAGTAGGAGAGAGGCAGATGTCGAACGCGGAGGCCGACTGTGCCTCTTTATCGTTCGTTCTGCGCTCTCGCTTGCACTTCAAGCCTTGAATGGAACGCCTCAGAGCGAGGTAACGCCGCATACGTCATGTTTTTTTCGTGCGTGCATTCGGCTCCATCGAATTATAAGACGTTGTCACGTCAAAAAACGTGTGATTCGCCTTATTCTAGTTTTTTCGTTTATCTACGTTTGTATAAAAAACTACACTAACAAGAGAAAAAGGTATTGTTTGAAAAACTAAAATGTTGACTATAGCTAACTTCATGGTGGCGGTTTTTTTTTTGACGGTGTGCGCGCGCATCGTAAAAATTTACTCTCATAATTGTTCCCTTAAAATTGAATCAATTAAATCACTGGAATGAACCCTTAATATTGACAATTGAAAGTGTACACTGTCAAACCTTATAACTAACTTCATGGTGTCGGTTTTGTGTGGTGTGCGCGCGCATCGCAAAAATTTACTCTCGTAATTTTTCCATAACGCACCAAAAGAAGTACAACTTCAAAAAGTTAAAAGTTAGTATTGAGCGACAGCTTATAAAAAAGTCCTATTACAGTATAAAGGATTACGTAAACGATAAAAACGCTTGCGTGTGAACTTTTGCACTAACCAGGTTGCTTCTTAAATATTTTCAAATCACAATGTGAGATGATGATACCAAAATGAACACCCGGCTAAGTTGTCGGCTTCTTCTTAGACCAGGGTGCGTTTGGAACCTTCGTGGTTTCTTTAGTTTTAAGTTAACGAATGTAGTTATCGCCAGCACTACTCACTTTGTAAACGTTTTGTATATAATCAACGCATCAAGAGTGCCTATTTGAATAAAGAAATATTTGACTTAGACTTTGATTTTGATGTCCATAGCGACTCCGATTGCAATTGAAATTGCGATTGCGACTACAATATCGATTCTAGGTATCGATTTTAATATTGATTAGGATATCGATCACGATTCCGATTGCATTTGCGATTACGATACCGATACGACTACGATATCGATTCTAGATCAATTTTATATTGCAATTACGATTCCGACTTTAATTGTGTTTGCGACTTTATATTGATTCCGATTGCAATTGTGATTGCGATTTGATATTGATTCCGGTTACAATTGCGCTGTCGAATGTTATCAATCTGATGCTCAGCAGCGTTGGTCTACCGTTGCCTCCTTCTGCGAAGCCATTATGGCTTTGAAGGAGGCCTCGAAGAGGGAGAGAGAGCAGGCGGCTGATGCTCTTCCCCTCCGCAGAAGGAGAACTGGTGGCAGGAGGCGCAGACATGCGTATCTCCATCGTCCACCCCCGTAGACACCATTGCGTACCTTCGGCGAGCGCGCCGAGGCGCCGAAGTTGCATGCGACCGCGATCCTTTGACGCCCCATTTTGGGCGCAGGTGGCTCCGCTGGGTTTTAGTGGGTATTCAGGCTGATGTTTTACCAGCCAGCGGGTCCCACATACCCTGCTGGAGGCTGCACAGTTCTGACTGCACAGCCTCCGACAGGGATGCCTAAACGCATTTCCCAGTGTCAAAAAATTAAAGAGAAAGGTATAAGTTTGTTAAGTCGGGCCTTGTCCGTGTAGCGACTTCACTTGACTCGTCATGTTATCTGTTAACTTTTTGACATCATTTACAAGACATTGGCGAAGTACCTTGTGCCCAGTTGGCACAGACAAAAGCCATAAACAAGAATTTAATTGAACTTTTTGACAGTGCAAGTGAGATCGCCTCGCCTTGGCAACATTTTACATGTAGAGTTAGAAGTTTTTGGTCGGGATTCTATTTACTTACATCAACATTGGTCCTTGTGTATACACAAGGGACTACTTGAATGTACCGTGCAACTTTGTAGACACTCTTGTAGTTGATTTTTTAGGATTCCGATTTGTAAATATTGGATAGAAGAAGGCTTTACTCTGCGGAGTTCCATGATATATTATGAAAATTGAGCTTAAATTTGCTATACTCCGCGGAAGGCAGGAGAAGAGGGTGAGAGAGGGTGTCCGAAGACACGTTCAGTTTTTTTATATTTATGTATAAATAAGATGAAATAAATAAATAATTTGTAAATTATATCAATAATTTAAACCGCTTTTTCTTAGAAAATGCCATACGACTAAATAAATAATGACTTAACTATTATTCATTGTAAAGTCAACATCTCCTGAGGATACTCCGTTATCGGAACGAATGGATCGCTATATTGTGGTGGCGGCCCTCTTGCATTCGAAATTTGTCATAGCGGATAATGTTTGTCATAGGTTGCGATAAAGCCGCCAAATTGTACATTCTTACTATGTTATATCTGTGACTACTTTTTTCTTGGTGTACAATAAAAGTGTACCTATACATTCATACATTCAGTATAATATTCTCTTTGTCAAGTCCTTTATTTGATATAGAGAGAGTTGTGAAAACAATGTAAGTCGCAGTTTCGTATTGGCGGCCATCTTGGATTAAAAATTTGTCATCGTGTATCGTGGTCTAATAGTTAAGTCGTTTTATTCGATACCCATATTTTGGGAGTAGTGAAAATATATGTGATACGCCATTTTGTGGCTTCGGCCATCTTGGAACTGAATATATTGACCAAATTACTATTTATACTTAGCCCAACGGCTAAGTCTAGCATTCAAAGGGGCAATAGCGCCAGCTTTTTGGGTGCCATGCCCATAAGTGAACAGTCAGTCGGCTTATATTTTATGTAAATATTAATTTTAGTTTGTGATTATTATTATTGAAGTTATACTTCTTTTGGCGCGTTAGGGAAAATGATGAGAGTAAATTTTTACGATGCGCGCGCTCACCGTCACAAAAACCGACACCCTGAAGTTAGCTGTAAGGTTTGACAGTGTACACTATGAATTGTCAAAGTCTGCGGGCTCACTCCGGTGATTTAATTGTACAAAAATCTTAAATTTTAATGTTCAGTGAAAATTGGTTGTCCGACGAGTCCATTAGTGCCCAAATTAAATTTTGTTTATTATGTCCATTCCTTTAAATATGCATAAATATTTTTTTGTGATACTTAAATAAACTTTATTTAACTAGATAGTGAGTTATTATAAACTTTCAAGGAATGTAATGTATTTTTTTCTATTGTTAGAGTAGTTTTTTCTATACAAACGTAGAATAAAGTGAAAACATTTTTATCTTGTTACGCCAAAGTATAACTTCTTACGCGTGTACATAAGTACACACAGTACAGTATTATATTGATGTATAAATTAAATTGTAATGAAACTATTTATACGTTTAATAACAAGGTACGGAACCCTCTGCAGTCTGTCTTACACTTTTCTTTGCTTGTTTTTCTTTAAGTATTTTCATCAAAGGTCCCTTTCTTGATACACGAGCGTCCTATACAAATACGGGAGTGAATTATTTTCGACACGTTTATAGCCCTGGATACGATTTGATTAGGCGGAGGTCGTGCCCTCCTTTAGCCTCCCGCCCCCCTTTTATACCCACCCTGTCACCTTTCAGGTTGAATGGGGAGTTGCTACCGGACCAGACTAATGGAAATAAATTGAATTAAATTCTAAATGAATAAGATATTTATCAAGATATTTACACGAGGCATCTTAGTCAAAATTTACTTTATTCAAATACGAGCGCATGCCCGCGACTTCGTCTGCACAAATTCTTAACACCGTGTGATTAAGAACTTTTTTTTAACTCCAAATTGTAGACGTATTTTTGTTATACTTTTCTTTTTTGAAGTTATACTTCTTTAGGCGCTTTTGGGAAAAATGACGAGAGTAAATTTTTACGATGCAGGCGCACACCGACACAAAAAACCGACACCATGAAGTTAGGTATAGTCAACATTTTAATTTTCTAAAAAAGGTTTGACAGTTGAATTTCAATTATTCAAACAATACCATTTTTTCTATTGTTAGTGTCGTTTTCTATACAAACGTAGAATAAGGCGAAAGATAAAATTTTTGAAAAGACTTTTATCTTGTTACGCCAAAGTAGTATAACTTCTAACGCGTGTACATAACACACGTTTTTTTTTAATTTACTTTTTGTGGTGTGCAACAAAAGTATATTGATTCATACATTCAACTTTTAACTGTTTTTTTTTATTTAAACGTAATGCGATAGTGAAGCTTTTAAAAAAATATATGTACGTTTTTATAATTTTTATTAGTGTTTTTACCTACACTTGGAGGAATTATCATTTTTATAAATTTAAAATGCATATAAAAATTTTTGGAACCGACAAGATTTGAACCTGCGACTCTCGGTTAATCGCGGCCAGAGCGCTTTCACCAATTAAGGCTACGACTGTCCTCGGACGCCTGGCCGATGTGAAACATCGAAATAGTTTTTTTTTTTTTATAAGATACTAGCGTACCCAGCCCTCTTCGCCGGGCTAGATTTGCTTTATTTTATTTAAACAATAAACTTACATCATTAAATTTTAAATTTAAGTCTCATAATATATAAAATCATTTTTTGTCTCCGTATTCATTCTCTTCTATTCTCTTCTCGAGCGGTTGAAGATCATTATCTACACCCATGTACACTGTGTATTTGACAGTTTGTCTAATACAGCGAGCATACTAAACATTTGATAAATTCCTTAATGACAAGGTAGATTGTAAGCAGCCAGCTTCGCTCTCATCTCCCGCAAGATAGAAAAATGATTGGAAATGTTGATGTTGGAAAAGAGCAACTACTGAGTTTCTTGCCGGCTCTTCTAGAGACACTAATAAATTAAATCGTTCAAACAAACTAAAAAAACACGCTTGGTATAAAAAACTAAACTAATTTCTTTCTTTTAGTTTATTCATAATAGCGATTTTTTTTAGTTTTTCTTGATCTTTTATTTTTATTAGAGCAAAATTAATCGGTAACCCATCCACCATTAAAGAGATAAAATATTTTTTTTTTTTATTCAGTGTGCCCGTCTCTCGAAATGCAAGTTCTAATTATTATTTAAAACAGGCCCTTAAAAAGTAATAGCTAACGCCCTCTACCATCTAGTAGCTTAATGTTTTCTGTGGAATTTGTTAGGTACGCGAACGCCATAGGTTTTTTATATTTAGGTCTAGATGGCGCTGTAGTAATTAGTAAAAAATCTTATTTTTTATAGTGAAAATTGGAATAATCTTTTCAGATTAGTGTATTGTCATCGGTCCTCGATATGTCTACAAAGTTGGAAAGAAATCTGACCGTTTAAAGTAGGTCAAAATCGCGCCCAAATAAGTCGGTTACAAACAAACATACAAGTGTAGCTAATATAAAGCGTGTAAAAACATACATACTTGACGTTTCAAAAATGCTAATAAAGTAGGCCTACTTGAAATAAATAAATTTTGGATTTCGATTTGGCTTTCTTTTTAAAATAATGCTCATGATGAAACAATACTTTATAGACTGCACACACTACTACGTATGGACGTATAGTCCAATATATTTAATATAAGTTTAGCTAAGTTCCTAAATTATATTCAGACAAATGAACTAATATTTTTGTAATGTACATCTGTAACTGACTTAGTATTCGTTTTGGCTAGCTGTAAGTATACTAAGGATATTCATAAATTAATAAATAAATAAATAAATATAGCGTGGCGATGCGTCTCAACCGTTTGTATCGCCACGCCAACAATCAGGTTTACCTTCGCCTATAGGTAGATGTTTCACATCAAAAAACACAATTATATTTCTTTTTTTTTTGTTTTTTTTTTTTTCTTATTGTGTCTAGATTCAGGTAGTGCCTCACCACCAACTATACCATTTTGTGACTCTGTCATGCCAGAGATGCGCATTCGACAGTGTGAGGTTTTAAAAGAGTAATCCAATGTGAGGTTTTAAAAGTGCTCCGTAAACTGGATGTGAATAAAGCCAGTGGTTCGGAATTTCAGCAGTTGTTCTTAAAACCTGTGCTCCTGAATTGTCTCCTATTCTAACACGTTTATACCGCCTCTCCCTTAAAAACCACTCAGGTTCCGAAGGCTTGGAAGATTGCCAACTTGCCACCTGTACCAAAAAAGGGTAGCCGTGCCGACCCATCTAACTACAGCTCTTTACTATGCAAAAGTCCCCCTTTTTTAAGTCGGTTGAAAAAGGTTAACATTTAGGCGTACCGTTAATATCTCATAGGAATAAAAATGTTACGTGGTAGACAGTAATTTACTTTAACTTTATATTTTGGTTCAATATAACTCCAATTAGTAAACACGTTATAATGATTACAGACTAACATTAATGGAAAAAGCCGTCTGACTGTTTATATGTTCAGACAGTAATTAGTTAGTAGTGAGTAGAGTTCAAATACAAGTTAGCCCTTTGACCGCAATCTCATCAGTTGCGGTTAATCAGGTGCAGTTAGTAGTGAGTAGAGTTCAAATACATGTTAGGGAGTATGGTATTACCGTCTCGCTACAGAGCACGGGTCTCCTCCCACAATGAGAAGGGGTTAAGGCCGTAACCCACCACGCTGGCCCAGTGCGGATTAGGGACTCCAAACTCCTTTGAGACCATTATGTAGGACTCTCAGGCATGCAGGTATTCAACGATATTTTCCTTCACCGTTGAAGCAAGTGATATTTTAATTACTTAAAACGCACATAACTTTGAAAAGATAGTGGTGCGTGCTGGGATTCGAACTCGGCCCCCCGATAGAGAAGTCGAGTTCCTACCCAATGCGCTATCACCGCTTTGATATTTCAGTTTAGGATAGTACTTAACTGGCTAGCCTGTTAGGGGTATTGAGTTATAATAAACCCGTAACTCTTATCAGTAGTTTTTGCGTGAAAAATCAACAGACATCCTTCCCTCCGTTCTTAAAAACTTTCGTATTTGTAATAATAATATTTAATAAATATACTACGACGATACACACATCGCCATCTAGCCCCAAAATAAGCGTAGCTTGTGTTATGGGTACTAAGATGACTGATGAATATTTATAAATAATAATATACATAAATACTTAGAATCTTTATATATACATAATCAGTGGCGTGCATTGCATATATGCAAATAAGCAGTGCATACCCTACCCTCAGGGTCTTAAAGAACCTTCAGATAGGACCATTAAAGTTTTGTAATTAAAAAAACACTAAGTAAAAAATATATGAAAGCGCCATCTAGTAATGAGCGGCCAAACTTCTAGGTCAAGTGTCGCTAGACAGGCGACAGCGCAACCAGCGCGCGCGAGGCGTAGGTATAGCTTATAAAATAAAAATTTCTACTTCGTATTTTAATTTTTAACCGTAAATGCTAAACATTTACCTTTTAAAACACGTAAAAATACCTATATTATCATTTAAATCTCATGTTATCGATTGCAGGGTAAATCAATTATTATGAATCACTCGACATATGACTCCATCTACTGTTGCATAGAAATATCAAATAAAATAAGCACGCCCAAAGAAAGAATCGTTCTGCTAGATGTATGCGTGCAAGTTAGTAGTGTGTGTCGTGTAATGTTATAATCGTGCGCTTGTACTTACAAGATTAGCATCGGTCTTGTGTGAACAGTTTCATTCATAAATTCTCTATGTATAGGTGTCTATAAGCACTGCTTACGGAAGTGGATAATCAATTACGTGTTTGATTTTCTTATGAAAAGTATTCCAGGAATTATTGGAAAGTGAGAAAGTTAACAATAAATATTGTTTCTATTTATTGTTGACATATCAAAATAAAATAGCGTTCGTACCCATACTTACAAAAAAATTAAATATTTTGACTAATTTCGATTGCAATATTATCATTAGCATATTCAATCGCCATTATTGTTTACCTTCGAACAATGCTCTATGGCGTTGGTGATAAATAAACGGTTAAAGTGCATAAATTCAGCAACTTATAAAAGTTTGAGTAGTGATAGTTTAATGTGTTAACGTTATTTTATAGTTTATTCATTCATTTTATAATGAAAGCATATTCGTGCGGTATTTGTTTGGGTTCAGTGTGCCTGGAAAAAGTACTTAGAGACAACTTTAATTTCTATCCCTTTATCGTAAAATTAGAAATCATTCGCAAAGGAAGGTGTGTACCAATGTTACAAATATCCACAAAAAAAGGTGATAAAGTAAAACGTATGTGTAATAATAAATATTACGAAAACTATTCTTGACTAAACGGCTTTGTACACACCAATCGATTATTTTGCTTTCCTTTTGTTTTATTGTCCAATATACGTAAAGTTTGAAATGATAAAGGATATTGTGATATTAATAATTTTCATCAAGACGCTAAAAACATGTTGGAAAAAAATATTATCATCTTCAGTGTGCTTAGAAAATGCTGCCGAATGGTGTGTCATAATTTTGTGACGTAAATCAGGGTATGTACTTTTATTCAATTAGCAGTAGATAGACGATACTATTAAATCAATCAAAAATATAACTTTCGTAAAGTAATTTGAATATAAACCGACATATCTAAAATATAAATTTTACTTTATGTTTGTGCTGAACACCTTGTGCATACCCTGGGTCCAAGGGCTATGCACGCCACTGTACATAATGCTTGTTTGCGTTACTGAACTCCTCTTAAACGGCTGGACCGATTTGAATTAATTTTTTGGTATGCGTTTGGGTGGCGCCGTGGATGGTTTAGATTCACAAATCAGCCCGCCAGATGGCGCTGCGGTCCGCTAGTATACATATAAATACCCAGACACTGAAAAACATTCATCACACTATCATTTTTCAGCATAGTATTAATTGGAATAGGATCACTGTAAACATGTTAATATTATATGTATATGTATGTATATTTATGCATATTTATTAATATATATTATATTATTACATTTATTATTTTTTTTTATTATTTATGCATATAATATATATGTATTTTTTTTTTATATAGAATTGCGATTTCCCGTCTCGCATTGCCTTATTCCAATAGTTAAGGTAGCCTGGAAGAGATTACTTTTAGTGATAAGGTCGCCTTTTGCATATAATTTATATTAATGTAAGTGTTCCTGTGTGTGTTACCTTTATTATGCAATAAAGTTGTTTAAATAAAATAAAATAAATAGGATAGGCAGTAGGAAGTAAGGAATCAAAGCTTTATCTATTTATTCTAGAATCAACAAACATTGTTAGCGATAAGGGTCCACTGGTGGTAACTGACTTCGTATATTTAATATTATCATACTGATCAAATTCGTTTCTTACCACCCTAGTTGTTAATGTTGCTGATCTGTCAGATCTATTTATATTATAGGAATATTTATCATTTGATTCTTTTTTATCCGCATCGGAATATTTTCTTTTGGATTTAACTTTATTAAATTTTCTAGCATATTTACTTTTGGTTTCAATATTATATTTGCTTGAATTAACTTCCAAACTCTGTGCTTTAACACGCATATTATTCTCTTTAGATCCGTCGTGATGAATATACAAATTTCCATATATACCTTTATTTCTTTCAAGAGAATTCTTTTGATCACTAAAATCTAAACCAGCTGTAAATGAATTTGAATCAACGATATTATCAGATTCTTCATATGGTTCCGAATCATTATTATTATCATCTAATAGTTTTGATGGACATTTCTTCTTTGAATGATAATTTTTCTTGGAATTTAAATCCTCTGTAATTTTTGATTCGTATCTTAGTTTCTTACGTTGCTTGTTTGTTTCTTTTCTTTCCTCATGTTTGAGGTTTTCAAGTGATGCCACTTGTATTGAATCCATTGAGACTAAGTTTTTTGATTTTACTTCATCATTGCTATCCAACTCAGAGTCTTTTGAATCTTCGGTTTTCGAATCTTCTGATGCTTCTTTGTCGTTGTCAAAGTTTCCTTTATTTTCTTTTGAGACATTATTAGCACCTGAAAATTAACGTTTACTTTTTTTTATAAATTTAAAATGCATATTAAAAAATTTCGGAACCGACATGATTTGAACCCTCGACTCTCTGGCATTCGCGGCCTGAGCGCTTTCTCCAACTAAGCTACGGCTCTCCTACCGTCGATGCCGAAATTAGTATATGTCTTATAGAGGATGTAGCGTCATCTAGTATTTCGATCTACTTTTTCAAAGTTCCATATTACAATGAGACACGTTTGAAACAGGAGTCATCTCTTGTGACACATTGCTTGTTTTTTATAATATTATTATTTTTATTAGTGTTTTTACCTACACTTGAAGGAATTATCAATTTTATAAATTTAAAATGCATATTAGTTTTTTTTTTTTTATATAAAATAACCTACACTTGGATAATTCCTCCGAGTGTAGGTAAAAACACTAATAAAAATAATAATATTATAAAAAACAAGCAATGCAACATGAGATGACTCTTGTTGCACACATTACATTTGTACTAATATTATAAACTAGCGACCCTTCCCGGCTTCGCACTGGTGTAATGCTTATACTTAATATACTATAGAATGCCTTTATATTCAACGTTCACAGCTTTTTTTATAGGGCTGGTATCGCCGCAAACGCTATGTCCCTTCTTTTTAAATCTATAATATCTTCGAAAATATTCATTTTAATTATTTTCTGACCCAAATTGATCTTAATTAATTGTATTTGAGTTACTAAATTGGTAAGGTATATCTCCCCTGACAGGGGATATAATTAACGTGTCCACATGCTAAAGCACGGGAATATGGAATAGGAGAAGTTTACCCCCTTTTATTATTACACGTATATCATGTGGATATTAATTCCACTTGTGCGCCAATGCTCTGAGAGTTGATAAAGCTGTGGGAGGAGATACATTTTTATCCTTTCCCCGGGCAGATAGTTGTCTCCTGTTCATGCTAGCCGTGCTGGTGGTAAGTAATAATGCAGTCTACGATGGTAGCGGGCTAACCTGTTAGGAAGTAAGTCATACCCTAATCGGTTTCTACGCGATATCGCACCGGAACGCTAAATCGCTTAGCGTACCATAGTAGGTATAAAATACCTGAGGTTCTTATGAAAATTAAGCTTAATTTGCTATACTCCGCGAACAGCAGGAGAATCTGTGTGGTGTAGTTTATAATTTCTTCAATCCTTATATTCCACACCAAACAGATCTTCGGCAATGTACCCTCTACGCACGTTTCGCTCCGAAACCGGAGCATCTTCAGGAGATGTTGACTTTACAATGAATAATTGTTAAGTAAAAGGATTGAAGATATTATAAAAACCACCATACAGATTCTCCTGCTTTTCGCGGAGTATAGCAAATTAAGCTTAATTTTCATAATAAACTAGCTGTTGCCCGCGACTTCGTCTGCGTTTGATTTGGTTTTTATAGTATTCAGTATCGCTAAGCCTTAAATGAGTAAAGTAGTATATATACATAAATATATATATATATATATATATAAAATGCGACTGTCAATTAATTATAGACAAATGATTTGCAATAAAATAAAATTGCGACTATAATTAAAGATCTAAGCGATCCTATCTCTTAAGTTGGACCAGACTACTCGCGGTGTGCCAATTTAATTTAAAATCGGTTAAGTAGTTTAGGAGTCCATCGCGGACAAACATCGTGACAGGAGATTTATAAATATTACGATTATGGATTTCCACAAAGTAACGCCTGCTTCTATCCTAATCTAAATAATCTTCTATCCAATACCTGAGATTCCACTGGTGGCTTTTGATAAAAAATCTGCGATATTGTCAACGACGTCTTCTGGTATAAACTTCTGCGCGATCCGCCTCAGGTCGTCATAATTTGCTGTTAGTACTACGTAGGAGTCCGCCGGAGCGAGAAGTGTCAAAAGCGAACCTATTGGATAGAAGCAGGCGTTACTTTGCGGAAATTGATAATATATTATGAAAATTATGCTTAATTTGCTATACTCCGCGAACAGATACTGTTACTGTATCCTGTATACTGTTCGCGGAGAGTAGCAAATTAAGCTTTGTTTTCATAAAAGTGTTATTGTTCCGACCGTCGTTTCAGTCAATGGTCTTCTCGCGAGAAGCTTTGACCAACATCTTTAGAAGCTTTCGCTTGGTTGTTGGATCAAGGGTCGGATACAGAAGGCAGTAGTCCTTGGAACGGCGCGTATTGTGAGGAAATTCCTCACTCTGGAGCCCTGACCGCCGGCTGCGTGGGCATTCAAAAGCCGCGCAAACGGAGGGTGGCTTTTTTTTTGACGTGACAACGTCTTAAAATCCGATGGAGCTGGCTGCACGCACGAAAAAACATGACGTATGCGGCGTTACGTCGCTCTGAGGCGTTCTATTCAAGGCTTAAAGTGCAAGCGAGAGCGCGGAACGAGCGACAAAGAGGCACAGTCGGCCTCCGCGTTCGACATCTGTCTCTCTCCTGCTTGAGTGAGCGATGCGTCCGCGTGGACAGCTTCTATACAATAATACATTTACATGTTTTCGGCAAGGATGAAGTGCAGCGAAAAGTGAATGTGGTGTCAATTGTTTATAGCAACGATAATATCTATCAAACAAATAAAATTAAAATTTTCTTTTGAAAAATGCAACCATTCCAACAGTATTTTCTTACGACGTTGTCACGTTCAACTATCGTCAGTAAGCCGACTTTACAGACAACAATTTTTTTTTTAATTAAAATTGCTACGAATTTAAAAGAAATATGAAAATCAATAAATGATAGGATAATAATAATATACTACGACAATACACACACCGCCATCTAGCGCCAAAGTAAGCGTAGCTTGTGTTATGGGTACTGAGATGACTGATGAATATTTTTATGAATAATAATCAAGGCCCGTATGAAATCTTTGAGATGTATCTCAATAAGTTCAAAGTTTATATAAAACTAAATATTACCCGCGACTTCGTCTGCGTTTGTTTTTGTTTTTCGAAAGAAATGTGGCATTCAATTTAGGTGGTATTCTACTTAATTTTTTAAGTTGTGTATTCTTAAATAGAAAAAGGTTTGGTTTTTTTTTTTTAAATATATAGACAAGTGCTTGACTGCAATCACACCTGATGGTAAATGATGCAGCCTAAGATGAAGCGCGCTTGCCTAGAAGATGCCTATTCACTCTTGATTTGAAGGTACCCAGATTATATGTATCAGGGAAGACGGAAGATGGGAGGGCATTCCAGGTGTTTGCGGTGCGGATCAGAAAGGAAGAAGCAAAACGCTTCGTACGTGTTGATGGTAGTTCAACCACGTAACGGTGCAGATTCTTTCGGTAAAAATTTTGGTGTTGTTTTAAAAAGAAAAATCAATTCACATAATAAACAATATCTAAAAAGAACTGACTAATCAATCTCACTTACAAACACTCTTCCTATCACTTACAAAGAATAGTAATCGTTAAAGGAAGAATCGAAATCGCATTATTGTTGATGCGATGTTGATTCATATGCTAAAGGTAACAAAGACCATTTCTGACAACGTTTATTTAGTCCAGCAGTCCCTCAGGGCCTCATAAACGTGGCAGCACTTTATGTATTTAGGATAGCTAAGCCTTAAATGACGGGTTTGCGTCCGCTGAGGAGTTCTGTCCTCTATCTCCAATCACATCATCAGATCTACACGAAATTTGGGCAAAATAATCTGACATTATAACCTCTAAAGTAAAAAAGTAGTTATTTAAATCGGTTATCATTTGACGGCGTTATGGTGTAAAATCGTCAAACACAAAAAAATCTGACACAGGGGTAGTTATACTACCCTTAAAAGAAGGCTCCTATTAGGCTATTTTGGTTTTTTTTAATCTGTATTAATTAACATTTAGTTACATCTTGTTAGATTAGAATGACTGCCGATTATGATGACGCCCACCTGGTTATATTAATTGTTGTATATTTGTTAAAGGTCTATCTGAGAGTGCTGAACTGATGACATAAACACTTGCACAAAGTTGCTGGCTCTGGCAAATGTTAAGCGAGGAACGTCCTAACGTCCTAACGTCCCTGTAGGCAACACATAAAGTCAAAGTCAAAGTCAAAGTCAAAAATATCTTTATTCAAGTAGGCCCACAGGTGGCACTTTTGATGCGTACATAAAAATTACACGGTAGTGAGATGATGGCGATAACCACATTCGTAAACTTAAAACTAAAGCTACGAGGGTTCCAAACGCGTCCCAGTCTAAGAAGAAGCCCACAACAAACTTAGCCGGGTGTTTTTTTTTTTTTTTTTTGCGATCGCCATCTCACAATGTAATTTTAAATTATTAGAAGAGCAACCTGGTTAGAGCAATAATTTACACCCTTTTATCGTTTTTTTATCGTTTACGTAGTCCTTTATACTATAATAGGACTTTTCTATAAGCTTACGTTTAATACAAACTTTGAACTTTTTAAGAGACATCTCCAAGATGTCAATTGGTAGTTTATTGTAGAATTGTATGCAATTTCCTTTAAACGAATTATGAATATATACCAGTTTATTTTATTTATTCATTCACACACCACAATACACTATAATATTATATATCATAGTTATTATAAGTATTCGTATTACATACATCACACTACGTACACATTCACACCAACTCATTCACATAACATAAATATATAATTATTTACACACAAAATTTAATTCACAAGCATACCCAGGCGAAAGCCGTAGTATGCGAAAATAAACTAGGTCGCGCGTCCGGCAGCCAGCGCCGGCGCAGCGAAGTTCCCACCGCGATCGTCGCCTACGCGCCGGGCGCTAGTGTGCAGTCCAAACCTTCCGCGCGACTCGACTGTATGCGCATACTACCTATCATTAGACTTTTTATGTGCGCACCTTCTTTTATATTGTTATTTCGTGCTGTCCTCAATTTTTGCTGTAATGTGCTCTTGTTATATTTAAATATTATACTTCTGATTTTAAAGTCTTGGTGCGTGTTAATTCAATCAAACCTAACGCACCCCCCTAAAGTCCCCTCTCCCAAAAGAACTGAGCTTAATTTCGGGTTAAAAAGCATCCTATATTACTTCTAATACCTTCAAAAATTATTTACCTTATGTGTACAAAGTTTCATGATGATCGGTTTAGTAGTTTTTGCGTGAAAGCGTAACAAACAAACTTACATTCACATTTATAATATTAGTAGGGACGTAAGCTTACAGAAAAATCCTATTATAACGTCATCATCATCATCATCACATCAACCGATAGACGTCCACTGCTGGACATAGGTCTTTTGTAGGGAGTTCCAAGTTCCACGATTCTGAGCCGCTTGGATCCAACGGCTACCTGCGACGCGCTTAATGTCGTCTGTCCACCTCGTTGGGGGTCGACCAACGCTGCGCTTACCAGTACGTGGCTGCCATTCCAGCACCTTGGGACCCCAACGTCCATCCTTTCTTCGAACTATGTGCCCGGCCCATTGCCACTTAAGCTTCGCGACTCGTTGAGCTATGTCGGTAACTTTGGTTCTTCTACGAATCTCCACATTTCTGATTCGATCGCGTAGAGATACTCCGAGCATAGCTCTCTCCATCGCCCGCTGAGTGACTCTAAGCCTTCTTATGAGGCCCATAGTTAACGACCATGTTTCAGAGCCATAGGTCATCACTGGCAACACGCACTGTTCGAAGACTTTCGTCTTCAGGCACTGAGGGATTTCTGACGAAAAGATGGCACGGAGTTTCCCGAACGCTGCCCATCCGAGTTGGATTCGGCGGTTCACCTCCTTCTCGAAATTGGACCTACCTAACTGGATCGTGTGTCCTAGGTATACGTATTCGTCAACAATTTCGAGTGCAGTGTTCTCAACGATTACTGGTTGAAGCGGAACATGAGCATTAGACATAATCTTCGTCTTGCTCATGTTCATTCGTAGGCCAACCTGTTGAGAAGCTCTGCTGAGGCCATCGAGCATCGTATTTAGGTCTCCCAGAGTCTCTGCCATTATGACTACATCGTCGGCAAACCGAAGTTGAGTGATGTACTCGCCGTTAATGTTGATGCCAAGTCCGTTCCATTCCAGAAGCTTAAAGACGTCCTCCAACGCAGCGGTAAATAGTTTCGGGGAGATAACATCTCCCTGTCGCACGCCTCGCTGCAATTGGATTGGTCTCGTAGTCTGATCCTGTATACGAACTGACATAGTGGCGTTTTTGTACAAACACTGCAACACTTGGATATACCGGTAGTCAATTCGGCATCTCTGCAGTGACCTAAACACAGCCCAAGTTTCCACCGAATCAAAGGCTTTTTCATAGTCCACAAACGCTAAGCAAAGTGGCCGGTTATACTCTTCAGTCTTCTGTATAACCTGCCGCAGCGTATGAATGTGGTCTATGGTACTAAAGCCCTTACGGAAACCGGCTTGTTCGGGAGGCTGGAAGTCATCAAACCTACGAGCGAGACGATTCGTAATGACTCTCGAAAACAGCTTGTAGATATGACTCAGCAGCGAGATGGGTCTGTAATTCTTCAACAAGGTATTATCACCTTTTTTGAAGAACAGAACCACCACACTCCTGTGCCATGCCTCTGGCGTTGTGCCTTGGTGAATAACGGAATCAAACAATCGCTGAAGGACTCTCAGTATCGGTTTTCCACCTGCCTTCAGGAGTTCTGCCGTTATTCCGTCATCACCCGGCGCCTTGCCATTTTTAAGCTGCTTGAGAGCCACACTAATCTCGTATAGGCTGACGTCTGGGATATCTTCGGTATAGTGTCGAGTTAATTTGGCTCTAGGATCCTTAGCCAAATCTTCAACAGGCGTCTGTACTGTGGTGTACAACTGTCCATAAAAGTTCTCAACCTCACCCAAGATCTCAGGTTTGGAAGAGACAAGACTACCATTATTGGTCTTCAGTCGCATCAACTGGCTCTGACCGATAGACAGATCTCTAGCGAACACTTTAGAGCCTCTGTTTTGCTCGATGGCATTTTTAATACGCTCTGTATTGAAGTGCCGCATATCACGAGTCTGTGATTTAGAGATCTGCCTATTAATCCGCCGGTAAGCGGACGCGTCTGCTATAGACTGTAGTCTCATCTCTTGCCTCTCCGTCATAAGCTTGAGTGTATTGGTTGAGAACCTATTGGCCTTGTTTCTACGGTGGGCCTTGTAGAATTTGGACCCGACTGTTTGGACAGTTTCCACCAGCCTGTTGTTCAAATCGTCCACAGTGTCGCAATCTGCTAGGCAACCGAACCGGTTCTGTAGTTCTAGTTGAAAGCTCTCGGGGTTTTGAATATGGGCACGAGTAGGCCGGAGTGTAGACTTCACCAGTCTGACTCTTTCAAGTTGAACGTTTATACTCAATGTGCCTCTTACCATACGGTGATCACTTCCGGTTTTAACCCTGTTGATCACAGAGACATCATTGAATACATGCCGTTTGGTCGACATGATGAAGTCGATCTCGTTTCTCGTGGAACCATCGGGGCTTATCCAGGTCCATTTCCTGTGTGGCCGCTTCTTGAAGAAGGAGTTCATCATATAAAGGCCCTCCTTCTCCATGAAGTCAGCCAACATTTGACCCCTGTGGTTCCGTTGCCCATACCCAAATTGCCCCACCCTCAACTCTGAACCAGTTCGCTCGCCAAGCTTCGCGTTGAAATCCCCCATCACAATATTGTAGTAAGTGTTCGAGGCATGTATGGCTTTTGAAATGTCCTCATACAAAACCTCTACATCCTCGTCTGGGTGTGCCGAAGTCGGCGCGTATACCTGTATGACCTTCAACGAATACCGTTTGGTAATTCTGAGTATAAGGTATGCTACCCTGCTCGACACACTTTCGACTTTTACAACATTGTTGACGAGAGACTTGTGGACGATAAACCCGACACCACCCTGTGACTGTTGGTCACCCTCCCGGTAGTAAAACAAGTTGCCGGATTCCAAGATTATCGAGTCCTCCCCCTCTCGCCGGACTTCAGACAATCCTATAATATCCCAGCGCAACTTGCTCACCACTTCTTCCAGCTCAATCACCTTTCCATCGGTCCTCAACGTGCGTGCGTTGTATGTTGCCAGGTCAAGTCGTCGGGGTTGGCAGCGGAATCTCTGCCGGAGATTCTTAACACCCCTTGCCCCGCCGTTACCATAACCGCTGCCAGAGCCAGGAATAGCGGGGCCGCCGGGAACTAGGGGCTGTGGTTTTTTTCTCCTTCCCATTAAAGATATGCCCGATAATGACCACGCTGGGCAGGCGGGTTGGTCATCGCAGGGCTAGACTGATCGCCCCGGCGTCGCTGCTGCCCGACACCGGTCTGTGCCATTTGTTCAGCCTAGCCAATTCGAAGTGGTTATACCGCCACTTGTCGGTCGCCAGAGCCTCGTCGGTTAAACGGCAGGGTGCACCACGTGCAGGTGAGGTTGGCAATTTGGGAGGCTGACTGGTACTAGCCACACCCACTTACACCCCTCAACCCTATTATAACGTCAAGGATTACTTAAACGATAAAAAAGCTTGGGCGTGAGTTGCTCTAAATTCATAGCTTAATATAAATTTACTGTGAGAAAATGTAAAAAAAAAATAACCTGGCTAAGTTTGTTGTGGGCTCTTAGACCAGGGCGCGTTTGGGAACCTCGTAGCTTTAGGTTTTAGTTGGCGAAGGAAGTTATCGCCATACCCATTACAATTATGTAAACATATTATATGTATGAACACTTCATAAGTGCCCGTGATAGGCCTCGGAACTCGGGACCTCTGGGTCGCCCCGTTAAAAAGCCAGTGATAATACAGACAAATAAGATCTATGAGCAAGATAAAAGTTTGATAAGAAAACAGAAATACTACGCGGAAAACTTGAAAGCTTTGAGAATACTTAATGTTTTTGAATTTTCTTTTTGAGGAAATATTACCTACGCGTCAATATTTTTGTACAACTACTGCGGGCTGTCTAATGCGGGCTCGATTCCCACAACTGCAAAACATTTATATCTTTATTCTAAGTATTTATGTATATTATTCATAAAAATATTCATCACACATCTTAGTACCCATAACAGAAGGTACGCTTACTTTGGGGCTAGATGGCGATGTGTGTATTGTCGTAAAATACATTTATCAAAAAAAAACAGAATCAAGAACATAAAGAAGCCGTGTACACGACTAATATTGAGGCATCAAAAACCACTCCACTTTACCGAACGGGCGGCTAACAGATTACAGTAATTATTTTACCTGAAATGTTTTATCTCTCTGTGTCGCTGTGTACTGGCCTTAAGAGGATTATCATAAAAAAGGGCGTAAATAAGCGTGGTTAATATTTACCGAACAAGAAAAATCCGTACTGTGACATTGCGCGAAGGTGAAAAACTATATTATTATTTTGTTCACATTATATAACATGCCCGTGAGATTTACTTTAACTGTCGAGTGGACATTATAAACAATAAGACACTTGGCATCTCTCGCGCAATAACCGCAACGATGAGCATTTTACTAATATTATAAATGTGAATGTAAGTTTGTTTGTTACGCTTTCAGTAGCTGTTTCCCGCGAGTCCGTCTGCGTTTGATTTTGTTTTTTTATGTGGCATTAAATTTAGTTGAAGATCTTAAAAAATATAAAGTACTAGCTGTTGCCCGCGACTTCGTCTGCGTTTGATTTTGTTTTTAAAGTATTCAGTATCGCTAAGCTTTAAATTAGTATAGTAGTATATATATATATAACATGTGACTGCCAATTAATTATAGACAAATAATTTGAAATAAAATAAAATTGCGACTATAATTAAAGATCTAAGCTATCCTATCTCTTAAGTTGGACCAGACTGCTCACGGTGTACCAATTTAATTTTAAATCGGTTAAGTAGTTTAGGAGTCCATCGCGGACAAACATCGTGACAGGAGATTTATATATATTAAGATTTAGTATCGCTGAGCCTTGAATGAGTGGTTTGCTGTTGTCCGCTGAGGAGTTCTGTCCTTTATCTCCAACCACAGTTTGGGCAAAATTAAACACATATTATAACCTCTATAGTACAAAAATAATTATTTAAATCGGTTATAATTTGTCGGAGTTATGGTGTAAAATCGTCAAACACTCATCCCCTCTCCCAAAGGAACCAAGCTTAATTTCGGGATAAAAAGTATCCTATATTACTTCTAACAAAAAAAATCTGTACAAAGCTTCATGAGGATCGGTTAAGTTGTTTTTTGCGTGAAAGCGTAACAAACAAACTTACATTGACATTTATAATATTAGTAGGGATTATTTCCACTTGTACGCCAATGTTTGAAGAGTCAATAAAACTGTCTCTTGCAAAGGCAGGAAATTTTTTCATCAAAGGGATAAGGAAATAATTACCTTCCTCCACAGTTTTAGCAACTCTCCGACTATGACCGCACAGATGGAAATAATATACAAATAACATACGTGTAATATCAAACGGGGGTAAACTTCACCTTTTCCCTGTTAACAATAAAAATGAATGTCTTATAAAACGGGACGGACACACAGAAAAATTTCACAGCATTAAAACACTGTTAAAAAGCCTTCGTATTTTCAAACTCTGAATTACGCGAAAGTTTCATAGAGTTAGGTACTATTGATGTGTCTCCAACCTTTTTGTCTTATCCGCCACAAATTAATCATAAACTACTATTAAATAGCTTTGTCCTATCTGCTACAAATGAAACGTT
Organism: Pararge aegeria; assembly: GCF_905163445.1. Taxonomy (NCBI): domain Eukaryota; kingdom Metazoa; phylum Arthropoda; class Insecta; order Lepidoptera; family Nymphalidae; genus Pararge; species Pararge aegeria. The sequence continues at coordinate 4,835,440 of NC_053206.1, read as the reverse complement.
TAATATATCTCTGTAATACTAGAATAATATAAAATAAGATTTGTTTCTTATTGCCTCAAATATTTATAGCGGTTTTAATGGTAAAATACTTCAAGGACTTTAGGTTTATTTGATGGACTCGAGCCGAAAGGTCGTAGATTCGAAATGTATATTGACGGCCGATTGGCGCAGTGGGCAGCGACCCTGCTTTCTGAGTCCAAGGCCGTGGGTTCGATTCCCACAACTTGAAAATGTTGGTGTGATGAACATAAATGTTTTTTTAGTGTCTGGGTGATTATCTGTATTTTATAAGTATTTATATACGAGTACATTAATTATAAAAATATTTATCAGTTATCTTAGTACCCATAACACAAGCTACGCTTACTTGGGGGCTAGATGGAGATGTGTGTATTGTCTTAGTTTATTTATTTATTTATTACTAGCGTACCGAGCCCGCTTCGCCGGGCTAGCTTTTGCTTTATTTTATTTAAACAATAAACTTTTAATTTAAGTCTCATAATATATTAAATCATTTATTTCTCTCCTTATTCATTATCTTCTATTCTTTTCTCGAGCGGGTGAAGATCATTATCTACACCCATGTACACCCAACAATAGAATATCATCATAGTAAATAGAAGCTGTATTTGACAGTTAGACAGTTCAAAAATAGGAGTGCTCCGATCTTCACCAAACTTTACAGGATTACTCGCCAGGTCAATCCGGAGATTCCCTGAAAGTTTCATTGAAATTTGTCCAGCCGTTTCGGAGCCTATACGGAACATACCCATAAACTTTTTCTTTTATATATATAGATTTATTTATCTCATGAAACGACCAGCACGCACCTTCAACATTCCAGAGTTATGGGTGTTTCTAATGTATGCGCTTAAAAATCACTCGCTTTAACGGTGAACAAAAAATACTCTGGGAACCTACATGCCGGAGAGTTCTCCATAACGTTCACAAAGTCGTGTGAATTCTAACCATCCGCATTTGGCCAGCGTGGTAGCCTACGGCCTAGCTCGTCTCATTGTGATTATTTCTGACGACCTGGCGCAACGGTGTGTTTTTAAGTAGCCCCGGGTTTGATTCCCGTCCGGGGCAATTTGGGAATTTATAATTTCTGAATTATTTCTGGTCTGGTCTAGTCGAAGGCTTTGGCCGTCGCTAGTTACCAGCCTACCGACAAAGACGTGCCGCTAGGCGATTTGGTGTTCCGGTGCGGTCGCTTGGAAAGCGATTAGGGGTATGACTACCATACTACCTAACAGGTTTGCCCGCTACCATCTTAGACTGCATCATCACTTACCACCAGGTGAGATTGCAGTCAAGGGCTAACTTGTAGTGGAATAAAAAGAAAGACCCGTGCCCAGGAAATTTTTTCTCCAAAGGGAAAGGACAAAATAATTACCTCCCTCCACAGTTTTGGCCACTCTCCTACTATGACCGCGCGGATGGAAATAATATACAAATAACATACGTGTAATATCAAACGGGGGTAAACTTGACCTTTTCCCTGTTTACAATTAAAATTAATATTTTATAAAACGGGACGGACACACAGAAAAATTTCACAGTATTAAAACACTTACAAAAAGCCTTCGTGTTATAAAACACTTAATTACGCGGCAGTTTCATAGAGTAGGTACTATTGATACTCCTGTCTCCAACTCCTTTGTCTTATCCGCCACAAATGAATTTTTTGTGAGCTGGTATTGGGTTGATAATGACGATCACGTTGAATCCGCCATTTTGTTTCAGCCATGTTACGTGTGCAACAGTACGGGACACGACTGCAGAGTTTTGCCCCGGGAGAAGGATATCCTGGATGAGGAGATAAAACCTAGTGAGGTATCCAGGAACACGCTCGTGGAGGGATTTCAGGGACCAGGTGAGCTCATACTCTATTTCGACTCTGAAGGTGTCCGCTAAAGGTCCGTAAAGGACGTGTGTCCAAGACACTGTGTACCAAATACACTGACGTGTAAAGACACACGTCAGTGTATTGGGTAGGAGCTCTTCACTTTCTGGGAACCGAGTTCGAATCCCAGCACACGCCTCTAACTTTACTGAATTATGTGCGTTTTAAGTAATCAAAATATCACTTTCTTCAATGGAGGAAAACATCGTGAGGAAACCTTTCTCCATATTGTTCTCAAAGGTGTGTGGAGTCGACCAATCCGCACTGGGCCAGCGTGGTGTACTACGTCCTTAGCCCCTTCTCATTTTGGAAGGAGACCCGTGCCCTGTAGTGGGCCGGTAACGGTGTGATGTGATGATTATGATGATGGTGTCTGTGTACAATAATCATACTATCAGACTCTTGGAAACCAATCATAAGAGCCTACACTCAAGTAGTTTACAAGAAGCCCCTGACGAGTTCCGCGGTCAACCTTCGGGTTCCATCACCAGACCTCGTTACCAAGACTCAGACTCTGACTCAGACTACTGGACTCGTGAAAATGAACCATATGAGCCCGTGCTCAATTGGTTTACTAGTAGCCAGGAGTTCCGCTGTCAACCTTCTGGCTCCATCACCAAACCTTCGTCACCGAGCCGAAGCTACCGGACTCCATAACGAATCATTTAAACCTACGCTCGAGAGTTTTACTAGTAGCCACTGAGGAGTTCCGCTGTCAATCTTCTGGTTTCATCACCAGACCTCGTTACCAAGACTAATCTATTGGACTCGTGAAAACCATATGAGCCCACACTCAGGTAGTTTACAAGTAGCCACTGAGGAGTTCCGCTGTCAACCTTCTGGCCCCATCACCAAACCTTCGTCACCGAGACAAAGCTATCGGGCTCCATAACGAATCATTTAAACCTACGCTCGAGAGGTTTACTAGTAGCCACTGAGTAGTTCCGCTGTCAATCTTCTGGTTTCATCACCAGACTTTCGTTTTTTGTAATTGCAAATCATGTGAGCTTAAACTCGAGTTGTTCACTATTTACCACTGAGGAGTTCCGCTGTTAACCTTCTGCCCCCATCACCAGACTGTCGTTACCAAGCTCAAACTATCGGACTCATAATTGCAAATCATGTGAGCTTAAACTCGAGTTGTTCACTATTTACCATCGATGAGTTCCGCTTTCAACCTTCTGCCCCCATCACCAGACTGTCGTTACCAAGCTCAAACTATTTGACTCGTAATTGCAAATCATGTGAGCTTAAACTCGAGTTGTTCACTATTTACCATCGAGGAGTTCCGCTTTCAACCTACTGCCCCCATCACCAGACTGTCGTTACCAAGCTCAAACTATTTGACTAGTAATTACAAATCATGTGAGCTTAAACTCGAGTGGTCTACTAGTTACCACTGAGGAGTTCCGCTTTCAACCTTCTGGTTCCATCACCAAAATTACGTAACCAAGCTCAAACTATCGGTCTCGTCATAAAGAATCACGTGAACCTTAACTCGAGGGGCTAAGTCACTAAGAGGTTCCACAATCCACCAGTTTCCATTACCATAACTTATATGAAAAACTAGCTGAATCCAAACTTGGGTTTTAATTTATAGTTAGTTATCCGCTTTGTATGACTTGTGTGTTTAATTTGTTCTCATTAATTCACCTTGAGAGTCCTACTAGCCACTTTAGAGTTCCGCTATCGACGCTCCTGGCTTCATCACCAAACCTTCGTCGCCAGGCTATCGGACTCTTCATAACGAAACATTTAAGCCGACACTCAAGGGGTTTACTAGTACCCACTGAGGAGTTCCACTGTCACCATTCTGGCTCCGTCACTAGACCTTCGTAACCAAGCCAAAACTCGGACTCTTCATAACAAATCATCGGAGCCTTAACTCGAGGGGCTCATTATTAGCCACAACTTATGTGATATACAAGCTAAATCCAATATTGAGTTTTAATTTTTAAAACCATATTTGCTTTGTGTGTCGTGTGTTCTCATTAATGAAACTATACATTATTTTACTTTTTAATTTAGTGATTGAGAATGGAGAAGAAGAGAGTCAAGAAGAGATCCTAGGAGTAGAGAACACAGACTTCGTGTTGTACGTGAGTGCAGTGGAGACAGAGAGATGTCGTCGTGGGCTCACGGTTGCGTACGCGTCGCATTGCCAGCAAGAAGCCGCTTTAGATAGGTGAGTGACAAAAGCAGACTCAAGAAGAGTTATTTAGAGTTTAGTTACCTCTTTGACCACTCTCGGAGTAACAATCATATGGAAAGTACTCTCCATATAACCCCTCTGATCATCCATTTTTTCTGTATCTGAAGCCTGCAAGTTATCAAATATATATAAAAAAAATCAAATTCAAAATGGCGTCACACAGATGCCATTTGAATTTTCAGCAAGTGTCACTCGGAATGATGTAAGGATTCTAACGATATTACGTGTTTTAAAAATTCTATTTCACGTTATTAAAATCAAGCTTCATTTGCTGTACTCCGCGAAAAGCAGGAGAATCTGTATGGTGTAATCTAATCTTTTACTCCACACCAAACTTTGCTTGAGGTAACATTGCCGAAGATCTGTTTGGTGTATAAATTACACCATACGGATTCTCCTGCTCTTGGTTTTCATGGTATATCATAGACTTCCGAAAAATAACGCCTGCTTCCATCAAATATTATTTATTTATATTATACTAGCTGTTGCCCGCGACTTCGTCTGCGTTTGATTTTGTACAATCTCTACCTCCAACCACATTCATCAGATCCCCACAAAGTTTAGGCAAAATTAAACACATATTATAACCTCTATAGTACACAAATAATTATTTAAATCGGTTATAATTTGTCTGAGTTATGGTGTAAAATCGCCAAACACTTTCATCCCCTCTCCCAAAGGAACCGAGCTTAATGTCGGGATAAAAAGTATCCTATATTACTTCTAACACTTACAAGAATATGTGCTCAAAGTTTCATGAGGATCGGTTTAGTAGTTTTTGCGTGAAAGCGTAACAAACAAACTTACATTGACATTTATAATATTAGTAGGGATGTCATTTTTGTAGTGTGCAATAAAAGTATATTCATACACTGAAATACATTCATGTTCATCACACAAATATTTTCCATTGTGGGAAATTATTGTGGGAATCGAACCAACAGCCTTCTAAATATTTAATTTGACGGCCGACTGGCGCAGTGGGCGACGTCTGTTTGTAGTGGAAAATGGACAACTGGAAAATGTTTGTGTGATGAACATGATTGTTTTTCAGTCTCTGGGTGTTTATCTGTATATCATAAGTATTTATGTGTATCATATTCATAAAAATATTCATCAGCTATCTTGGTACCCATAACACAAGCTACGCTTACTTTGGGGTTAGATGGCGATGTGTGTATTGTCGTAGTATATTCATTTATTTATTTATTTAATATCTGAATTTTATCTTTCCAGACCAGTTGCTGGACATGCGAATTTCTGCCCCGGCGAGCTGTCCACCAAATATCGAGACATGCCGTCCGTACTGTCTACAGTAAAGCATGAAATGCTACACGCGCTTGGGTTCAGCGTTTCACTGTTCGGATTCTACAGGTGAGCGGTCAGCGCTACTTGTCGCACACTAACTTTTCCTCATATTATATCGCTATCTAACTAGCTATGCCCCGCGGTTTCATCTGCCGTTTAATTGACACGAACTCGGTATATTTATGAACTCCTTCGACCACGGATCCGCCGAGTCGCATCGCCCTACCAACTTTGATATTACTTTCAGCGATTTTTGTAACTTTTCTCCTAAGCGTGGTAACACCACGCTATGACCCTTTCTTCCGAGCTTAGGGTGGCCGCAAAAGGGTTATAAAAATTCTGAGCGACCTTTTAAAAAAATTTTTTTGATCTGTCCTTTGGAGACAGCTCATAAAACATCAAAAACCGATATTTTTCACGTGAGACTGAAAAAAAAATAGTCGGTTTTTTTGCGCCAACCTACCCTCTCCTATATAACAAAGAGGTAATATGTGTTTGTTTATTTGTAATCTATAAACTCAGAAACTACTGAAGTTACCATCAATAGCCTATAACAGTCCACTGCTGAATTAAAGCAATCAATGGAAGGGTTTGCCGATAATCACCACGCTGCGCAAAAGGGTTGGTGATACACATTTATTACAATTGATGAATTTCTTAATGACAAGGTTGCTTGGAAGCAGCCGGCTCCGCTTTCATCTCTCGCAAGATAGAAAAGTGAATGTTAAAATGTAAAACGTAAATTGTTGATGTTGGAAAAGAGCAACTGCTGAGTTTCTTGCCGGCTTCTTCTCGTTAGAATCTGCCTTCCGAACCGGCGGTAGAGTCACTACAAACAGACAGACTTGACGTTTCAAAAGTTTTTATATTAGGCCTACTTTGAATTTTTGAACAGTAGGTGGTAGTAGTAGAACAGAGAACGCTGGTGTCCGTTCTCCGTTATATTCCCTTAGTCGCCTCGTACGACACCTGCGGGAAGAGGTGGGCTGGCGCGGGCTTCAAGCTCGTACTTGGCCGAGCCACCCCACAGGTACAGTACTCCATGCTTGTTCGCACTTGAGCCTGGTACAGTGCGAGGCGTTGACCTGGCGTGAAGTACCGCCTAACCTTATTAAGGATACCAAGTTATTTAGCAGCCACTTTGGCTTTAAATTCGATGATTGCCAAAATTGAAATTGGATGAGACGTTGACACCTAATAGCTCAATATGGTCGCCAAGAACGGATACACCCCGGAAAGTGGGAGCCAAGGTGAAAGGTCTCTTTCGGAAAATAAACACGCCTGCGTCTTGGCAGCGTTGAACTTGACGTCACCACACAAATTGGCGTCACCCCAATCAGACAGCTCTTTTAGAGTCAAGTTAAAACGCTCCACCAAGGACTCTCTTTTGTTTTATAATAAACTAGATGTGCCCTGCGGCTTCGCCCGCTTAATTTTGGGAGGCAGCGTACTGCTACATAGTCTACACCTATAGTCATATATGAGATTTTTAGTTTCTTTCACAAACGCTTTTTTATCGTACGTAATTTTTTTTTCAATGAAAGTATACTATATTATTTCTAATACCTCCAAGAATTTGTATAAAAAGTTTTATGAAGATCGGTTCAGTAGTTTCCGCGTGAAAGCGTAACAAACAAATTTACATTCACATTTATAATATTAGTAGGGATTAGTTTTTTAACAAACATTTATTTATCTTACGTATTTTTTTTTTCAATGTAAGTATACTATATTATTTCTAATACCTCAAAGAATATGTATTAAAACTTTCGTGAAGATTGGTTCAGTAGTTTTCGCGTGATAGCGTAACAAACAAACTTACATTCATATTTATAATATTAGTAGGGATAAATAAGTTATTAAGTACCGATAATATTGTTGTTCTCAGAGATGAAAACGGTGATCCATTAACTCCACGGAGACCTGACACCGGCAATCCGCCCTTAGACGAAGAGTAAGTAGGTATATAAATATGTCTATTTTAAGAGAATGACCAGATTCAATATCTTATCGAACTTATGATGCAGATATACAACGTGTAACAAAATTGCAAAATAATATTGAAGGATGCATCAGTATATCTCATAAGGATTCACCCTGTAAAGATATTAAATCCATAGAAGCATATTTATTTTCCCTTACAAACGAATTCAAAACATTCTAAGTGTTTACTTGTGACAACCCTATTGAAGGTAAAAGACCGACACGCGTATAGCACCGACGCTACGCGACGCGTGCCTAATAAAGTGTCAGGTGTCACATGATTTTAAATTAGCATGTTATGTCAGGGCTGTACCTGATTTCTTTCAGTAGAAACTATGGCACTGGTTTTCTCAAAAACTATTAGGTTTTCGGTTTCACAGATAAGTCTGACAGCCGATTGGCGCAGTGGGCAGCGACCCTGCTTTCTGAGTCCAAGGCGGTGGGTTCGATTCCCACAACTGGGAAATGCTTGTGTGATGAACATGAATGTTTTTCAGTGTCTGGGTTTTTATCTGTATATTATAAGTATTTATTTGTATTATATTCATAAAAATATTCATCTGCTATCTTAGTAGCCATAACACAAGCTACGCTTACTTTGGGGCTAGATGGCGATGTGTGTATTGTCGTAGTATATTTATTTATATTTATAAAAAAAAAAAAGTCTTAGAGACAGAACCTACTGTATCTCTAATATCTGTGTAGTATATTACGGTTTTCATTTACACGTTGTTTAAGTTTAATGTCTTTCCTATGACGTGCTTGGAAATTTAAGAATTTTGCTTGACATAAATATAAATTGCTGTACTTGCCGCACACATACGAGCAGCGGCCGGCAAAAGTCGTATGAAAACCCATATCTGGCCACGCCAGGTTTAGTTTAGCCAATGGGGTAGGACTCCGACTTTATTTTGAGGGGCCGAGTGTCAGTGGCGTGCGCAGGGTCTTTCACCAGGGTATGCATAAAGAAGAGAGATGCCATAAAATGGAAAAATCCTTCGCATTTATGAGTTACACATAAATTTTAGGGTATGCAGAGCTTTTGAGCATGTATGAAGTGCACGCCACTGAGTGTGAATCCCAGCACGCATATTTAACTATTGCTACTTTACTAAAATACTTGCTTCGATGGCAAAACAGCAGGAAATGCTGCATGCCTGAGAGTTCTAAACCGCAGCATCCTCAGGACATGTTTACAATTTTTCATTGCAAAGTGAACATCTCCGGTGTCGGAGCGAAACGAGCGTAGATAGTACATTGCCGAAGATTTGTTTGGTGTGGAATGTATCCTGCTTTGTCGCGTAGTATAGAAAATTAAGCTTAATTTTCATAATAAGAAAAAGAATTTAAAAAAACACGTTTTATCGTTAAAATACACACATCATTCAGAGTGACGCTGGCTTAAAATTCAAAATGGCGGCCCTATGACACCATGTTGTTTTTTTTTTATACCTATATTTGATAACTTGCAGGCTTCAGATACACAAATGGTCGGACCGTGTGGTCAAGAACATAACGAGAAAAAAATGGATGATCAGAGGGGGTTATATGGAGAGGACTTTCCATATGATTGTTACTCCGAGAGTGGTCAAAGAGGTAACTATAGACTCCTATTACATTGGCAAATACGCCCTTCAGTATTTTGTTTAAACGGGTAGATATACTTCCTAAGGTTTCCCATACATCATACTTCATCATTAACCACTAGATTAGGTTGCAGTCATGGTCTAACTTGTTGTGCAAAAATGATGTTCCAGGTAAGAGATCACTTCAACTGCTCGGAGTTAGAGGGTGCTGAGTTAGAAGACCAGGGTGGTGACGGCACCGCTTTGACACATTGGGAGAAGCGGGTTTTTGAGGTGAGTTCGTTGTAATATATACCCTATTCAGAGTGAGACAAGGTTAATAACAAAACTTTATATAGTTGAGCTTGACAGTATTTATTACCCGGCTGGAAGATTGTCCAGGGTGAGACGAAGAGTCGCCGTTTTTGTAGGGCGAACGACCTCCGCTACTACCTCCAATGCTTTGCGGAGGTGATCTGCCAGTAACTCCGCCTGATCCTAGGTGTTCTCCTTTAGCAGCTCCAAGAGCCTAGCCCCAGTCGCAGGGCGGCCATCCCCGCGCCTATACCAATCTCGCAAAAGTTAACCCTTTGCTCAGCCTGCCCTAAGACCTGAGCGTAGGTCACACCTGTACTGACCGCCTCGGAAGCCAAAGTTATAATAACGTCGGCCGTCTTAGGGGTAGCCAGATTGGGTTTCCGCTTAGGGGCCGCTGTGGGCGGGGGCCTCGGTGTTGACGTCGCGGAGTTGGTGTCTGAGTCATTTTTGGCCCTGGTCTTTCGTCCTACGACTTCCGACCAAGTTTCTACCTAAGGCGCTGTCCGGCTTGGGCCTACCCTCACTGGGGGCGCCCCAGGAGTCGCTGAAGCCGCGCTTGTGCTGAGGCCACCCGATCGCGTAAGAGCCGCCTGTAAGGTCCCAACAGAGCGTGGCTGTGGCGGCCCCCTTCTATCTGAGGGAGGCGGTGGACGAGTCACCTTTTCTGGGTGAAGGCGCTCCTCGATTCCCGCAAAGCATCGTCCCGACTGCGGCCACTATGGCGGCTTTCAGCTTCTCCAAGACGTCTGCATCCAGGGCCGCTGTAGGTGACGCGTACGCTCCTGCCCCTCTCGCCGCTGCCTATTTGGCTTGCCTTGCCGCCTCTTTGGCCGTCGCGGTCTTCATCTCCGCGAAGTCCCGCCGATACGTCTTCTGCTCCGTCCTGAGGTCCAGCTCAGAGCGGAGTCGGGTGTTGTCTGCCCGCAAACGTCGGGTTTCTTTAGCCTCAGTCCGTGAACTGAGGGCCTCCACTATGGCTTGGAGCTCAGGGCAGCCTCCTTAAATTTTTAACGTACGTCCCTTTTAGATTACTGGACTTACCAGCCACCTGTATGAGGCACGCTGTGCTCCTTCCAGCCCAGGCACACAGCTCTTGCACACCAAGCTTGGTGGGGTCCTCCGGGCAAGACTCTTCCCTCGCCGGTTCCTCCACCGCATCCAAAACTGCAGTTAGGGCCTCCTGTCCAACTATGCGTTCCTGAAGGAACCGATTGAAGGCAGCCCCCTTTTGTTCCTCAGCCGCAACCCTGAGCTCTTCCATAGTGTTTCTTACGCCATAGTTCCCCTTTGACACCAGCGCGAACGCGTCTGCGGTCCTGGTGCGTCATCCCTCCCCGACGACAATAACAACAGTAACAACAGCCAACAGCAAACAAAACAAGATTTTAATGCCTAATGGCCTTTTGACAATCCCCCTATCCCTATTAAAACTAAAATAACAATAACAATATCAAAAACAACAGCAATAACAATGCCAACTACTGGCCCTAAGAAGGGCCTCTGAAAACAAACGAAAACAGCCTATTCAAAGAAGGCAGCCTCAAAACACTTCTTCACCTAAACCCATATTGTGGTGCCAATCAAATTAGCTGCTTAATAAATTCAACCATAAGTACATGTTTTTTTACTGTGTGGCGATGGTACATAAGAATACCATAGTCACCAACCCTTCTCTTCTCGCGGGTCTCGTACAAGACGCTTACCACCATCGATTGCGATCGCCAACCCGTCTGCCCAGCGTGGTGGTTATGAACAAACCCTCCCTTTAGGAGAGACCTGGAGTCCAGCAGTGAATGAATAAATGAATACCATTTTATTGTACATCACAGAGTAAATCCCAGAGATACTTATACAATAGAGTTAATACTCTACCTTAATAGGTAGACGATACAATTTGACGGCCTTATCGCGACAGTTATAGTCTGTGGTGGTGATGATGGCATGTTTTTTTTCTTTCAGAACGAGGCAATGACGGGTACGCACACCCAAAACTCGGTGTTCAGTCGAATATCCTTCGCAATGATGGAGGATACAGGCTGGTACAGAGCTGACTACAGCCACGCAACGCCGTTGGATTGGGGCCGCGGTCTTGGCTGCAACTTTGCTATGACGTCATGCAAGCAATGGCTCAACGCGCAAAGGTTGAGGTATTTTCTGTTACTGGGTGTCTAGATGCATGAAAGCTTAAGGGAGCCTAAGGGAGCCTAAGGGAGCGGAGCGAAGCCGAGAGGAGTCAAGTCTTAACTCCAACAAGTCACACAGTTTGGTATTTTCATGCGTATTGTACCAAGCTTGGTAGCTTAAGCAAGCAAAAATTGAAGTTATAGAAAGGTCAGGTAACGCTTTGTCAACTAACGTACGTGGAACTGCCTTGTTACTTCGTAATGACGTCATAATATAAGTGGCTCAACGCGCAAAGGTTGAGGTATTTTCTGTAACTGGGTGTCTAGATGCATGAAAGCTTAAGGGAGCCAAAGGGAGCTGAGCGAAGCCGAAGGGAATCAAACCGAGCCACATTCCTTGGTATATCATTCTGTGAAGTATTTAGAAGCAAGGGAGCGTTAGGGAGCTGAGGGAAGTGACACAGTTTGGTATTTTGTCATGCGAAGTGTGGTTAGGGCTTGGTTGATTAAGGGAGCTGAAATTGGAGGTTTTGGAAGGACAATCACGTTGCTGCGCTAGTTTCGGGGCGAAGTGACGTAATGCAAGAAGGGGCTCAACGCGAAAAGGTGGAGCTACTTACTGTTACTGAGTGTCTAGGTGCCTGGAAGCTTAAGGGAGCCTAAGGGAGCGGAGCGAAGCCGAGGGTAGACAAGTCTAACTCTTCTGTAAGTCATGGGAAGGGAGCTCAGGGAAGTCACACAGTTTGGTGTTTTCATGCGTAGTGTATCGAGCGTTTGTTACTTCGCAATGACGTTATGCAAGAAGTGGCTTAACGCGCAATAGTTTCTTAGTGCATGAAATCTTAAGGGAGCGTAAGGGAGCAAAAGGGTGGGGGGGGTTTGGACAGGGGAGGGCTGCAGATACAGACAGACAAAAATGAAAAATAACATACAGTTTTGACTTCAGAATCGATTATAGAGGGCCCTCTAAAAAAAATTCACAAAACAGCCGCGGACCTAAAAAAATATCTCACTTCTTTTCATTCTCACTTTTGTTACACTTTTTTTTTAAACACCATTTTTTATTGCACGCAGCGAAATGGATAACGCTACCACAGAGTAAGTTATTATTGTATAGATGACAGAAAAGAAAACGTAGAGAAAACAATCGATTAAAATTACTTAATAATAATATTACTTTTACAAGCGATTCCAACCGGACTATTGAAGAAGAGCCGTAAGTTTTATATAAATACTTATTAATTGGTTCCTTTTTTTTATGTAATAATTTTCGGAGCATCCCGCGTATCGTAAGCGTAAAACCATGTATAAAAAGAGCAACACTCCGTGAGCATGCGTTGTGTCCAAAAAAAGTAAATAAGTCCCGCGCTCTCTACTCACCTGTGGAATGTTGCTAGCTCACAAACTTCCCATTTTTCCCATTTTATGGTAATAATTTAGAACATTTGAGATAAAATGTATACTGTCAACTGCTAAATGGAATGAACATGATGCGATACGGCCGCTTCTAAGTTAGCAGGCTGTGTTTCTTGCCGGCATCTTCTCGGTAGAATCTGCCTTCCGAACGAAGGTTATGCAGATGATGTAATATGGAGAAAATATCCAGTATGAGTTCTAAATATTTGAGGGTAGGTTTTTTACAACTTACAATGTCTTTCCTTAAGTTTTTTATAACTTGTACTGGATATTTCCTTCATTTTATATCATCTGCATACCCTCTATGCACGCCACTGGTACCGGTGGTAGAGTCACTACACACAGACAGACTTGACGTTTCAAAAGTGCTTATATTAGGCCTACTTAAAATAAATGAATTTTGAAATGGCTATTCGGTGGGTATGCCTTATTAACACACTAATAAATAAAGTCACAAGATGGCGGTGATTCAAAATGGCGGGAATTCTAAAACGACCATTTTTCTCGCAGGAAGAAGAATCCCGCGCCGTTCTGTGAACGCATCAAGGGTGATCCGCTACGCACGGAATGCTCCCCTCGTCGTAACGCCGTTGTCCTGTGCAACCTAGTTCGTCACGACACTATATTGCCGAGACAGTATCAGGTAAGACCTGTTGTTGGTGTTTATTTGTATATTTCAAGTGTTTATGTATATTATTCATAAAAATATTCATCAGTCACCTTAGTACCCATAACACAGGCTACGCTTACTTTGGGGCTAGATGGCGATGTGTGTATTTTCAAAGTATGTTTATTACATATAATATGATACAAATAAATAAATATACTATGATAATACACACATCGCGATGTATGTAGTGGCGTAAAATATATATTTGTCTGGTGGGAGGCTTCTGCCGTGGCTAGTTACCACCGTACCGACAAAGATATGCCGCTAAGCGACTTGGCGTTCTATGTCGCGGATGAACCGATAAGGGATATCAGCTTTATAACTGCGATACCTCAGACAGGCTACCCCGTTACCATCTTTAGCCAGCATCATTTATTACTAGCTGGTGAGATTGCAGTGGAATTTAAAAAAAAAGTATTTTTTATTGTACATCAAAACGTTGTAACGACGTTGAGAAGTCGTAATGTATTATCATCATATAAATCCATTGCCGGCCCACTATGTCACTGCTGTCAAACGTCACTTTTGTTTATTTATTGTATGGAAAAGTGACGTTCGACAGCAGTGATTGCAAGATTTACGTCTGTCGCAAGCCTGTCGCGGGGTAACAAAATCACCCAAATTCAAATTAAAATTCAAAAATATTTTATTCATGTAGACCTTATCACAGGCACTTATGAAGCGTTCTTACATTTAACACGTTATACTAATGTTAGTGATGGTGATAACTGCATTCGTTAACGTAAAACTAAAGCTAGGAGGGTTCCAAACGCGTCCTGGTCTAAGAAGAGCCCACAAAAAACTTAGCCAGGTTTTTTTTTGTTATCACCATCTGACAGTCTAGTTAATATTGAGCTAAGATGTAAGAGCAATTCATACCCAAGCTTTTGTATCATACACCCTGCGGATCTCCTCCCACTTTGAGAAGGGGTTAAGGCCGTGTAGGTAATACTAATAAGTATAATAATAACTTTATTAGTCCGAGGTAAAAAAAAATTGACATCATGCCGTGATTAAAATAGATCTAATAACAAGCAAAATTACTTTAAGTCAGAGCCTGGTGCCTAAAATAGTTTCAGTAGGTTGTGATATTAATTAAATATCTTCATCATCTTACTCAGACTTTTCATGTTCCATAGTTGGACACACGCCACGCTTTACCAGTCAGAGTCTGGTGCCTAAAATAGTTTCAGTAGGTTGTGATATTAATTAAATATCTTCATCATCTTTCTCAGACTTTTCATGTTCCATAGTTGGACACACGCCACGCTTTACCAGTCAGAGTCTGGTGCCTAAAATAGTTTCAGTAGGTTGTGATATTAATTAAATATCTTCATCATCTTTCTCAGACTTTTCATGTTCCATAGTTGGACACACGCCACGCTTTACCAGTCAGAGTCTGGTGCCTAAAATAGTTTCAGTAGGTTGTGATATTAATTAAATATCTTCATCATCTTTCTCAGACTTTTCATGTTCCATAGTTGGACACACGCCACGCTTTACCAGTCAGAGTCTGGTGCCTAAAATAGTTTCAGTAGGTTGTGATATTAATTAAATATCTTCATCATCTTTCTCAGACTTTTCATGTTCCATAGTTGGACACACGCCACGCTTTACCAGTCAGAGTCTGGTGCCTAAAATAGTTTCAGTAGGTTGTGATATTAATTAAATATCTACATCATCCTTCTCAGACTTTTCATGTTCCATAGTTGGACACACGCCACGCTTTACCAGGCAGAGTCTGGTGCCTAAAATAGTTTCAGTAGGTTGTGATATTAATTAAATATCTACATCATCCTTCTCAGACTTTTCATGTTCCATAGTTGGACACACGCCACGCTTTACCAGTCAGAGTCTGGTGCCTAAAATAGTTTCAGTAGGTTGTGATATTAATTAAATATCTACATCATCCTTCTCAGACTTTTCATGTTCCATAGTTGGACACACGCCACGCTTTACCAGTGCGGATTGGTGGGCGAAAGTAGTAATTAATACACGCAATTTTTTTTTCACAGCATTTCGACATTTTACCCAACGTGCCACCCGGCGAAGAAGCGATGTACGGCGGATCGGTTTCCCTGGCTGACTTCTGCCCCTACCTCCAGGAGTTCACGTGGCGACACAAGAACGTACTCATCAGAGGCAGTAGGTGTTCTTACGAAGAGAACACGCCGAGTAAGTGTGAATACACACATATAAACATAGTTATACACAATTTTGACGGCCGATTGGCGCAGTGGGCAGCGACCATGCTTTCTGAGTCCAAGGCCGTGGGTACGATTCCCACAACTGGAATTTTTTTGTGTTATGAACATGAACGTTTTTGAGTGTCTGGGTGTTTATATTTATACTAGCTGACCCGTGCAACTTCGTCTGCACCAAATCTGTTATTACCGGAAAACACAAATAAAATGACATTTTCCAAAAATGAATCCCCCTGTATACTAAATTTCATGAAAATCGTTGGAGTCGATTCTGAGATTCAAAATTCATTTATTTCAAGTAGGCCAAATATAAGCACTTTTGAAACGTCAAGTCTGTCTGTTTGTAGTGATTCTACCACCGGTTCGGAAGGCAGATTCTACCGAGAAGAAGCCGGCAAGAAACTCAGCATTCCAATTATATATATATACAAGAATTGCTCGTTTAAAGATATAAGATAAGATTATAAGTATTAATTTATATTATTCATAAAAATATTCATCATTCATCTTAGTACCCATAACACAAGCTACGCTTACTTTGGGGCTAGATGGCGATGTGTGTATTGTCGTAGTATATCCATCTATCCAACCGTGCGTCTTTTATTTCTGTTGTTACAGACAGCGAAGTAAACTTTGCACTGGAAAACTACGGTACACACTCCAAATGTTTCGACCACAGCGATCGGGTTTGGGAACAGAAATCTTGTAGACAGGTATGTATATATACAACGTGCAAGTGAAAATCGAAATAATACTTCACAGGTTTTAGAGAACTTATCTGTGAAACCGAAAACTTAATAATTTTGAGTACACCACGGTTTTTACTCAAAGAAACCAGAGACAGCCCTAACATCACATGCAAAATTAAAATCATTTGACACCTGTCACGGCACGCGTCGCGTAGCGTAGGCACTATGCCCGTGTTGGTCTTTTATCTTCAATAGGGTTGTCATAAAGATATAAATGTATTGAATTCGTTCGTATCGAAAAAGAAATATGCTTCATTTGATTTAATATTTTTAGAGTGTGTTTCCTTATGAAATATACTTATACAACCTTCAATTTTTTTTCGTTATTCGGTTACACGTTGTATTTTGTTTTGGGAGGAGAAAACTTAGCATTCGCGTCACCGATGACCTCGACATGCTTTTGACACCGATTTGGAAAATTCCATCCCCAAAGTCAAAGTCAAATATTTATTTTTGCACCTTTGGCATCCTTTACATAAAAAATAAAATATGTACATAATAGTGAGATGGTAACGATAACTATATTCGTTAACCTAAAACTTCAGCTACGAGGGTTCCAAATGCGCCCTGCTCTACGAAGCCCACTACAAACTAAGCCGGGTGCTCTTTTTGTTATCACCATCTCA
Organism: Pararge aegeria; assembly: GCF_905163445.1. Classification (NCBI taxonomy): domain Eukaryota; kingdom Metazoa; phylum Arthropoda; class Insecta; order Lepidoptera; family Nymphalidae; genus Pararge; species Pararge aegeria. The sequence goes on along the minus strand of NC_053206.1, from coordinate 4,818,360 downwards.
CATGGTCATATAGAACTATAGAAAAGCAATTCGGTTAGTGCAATAACTCACACCCAAGCTTTTTTATCGTTAATTATAAGTACTTTTTTATAAATACTTCTCATCCTGGTGATACTAGATAAATTTTTTTTTTTTTTTTAGATTCGAGAATGGCAACACTGGGGATCGGGGTGTTACAAGTATAAATGTGAAAGCGGACGAATACGTGTTGTGGTACGTAACTGTAGATTCCAGAATATTCCTTTGTAATAATCAACGTATTCTATCAAGAGAAATGTAGTGTTGAAAATGACAATGAAAAATAATATAAAAAAAAATCAACAATTCTTTATTCACATAGGCTCATCACAGGCACTTATGAAGCGTTCACACATATATGTTTGCATAATTGTAAGTGGATGGTGTTAACTTCGTTCGCCAACTTAAACCTAAAGCTACGAGGGTTCCACACACGTCCTGGTTTAAGAGCCCACAACAAACTATTTAGTATTTTTTTTATTACCATCTCACAGCAAATTCAAATTAAGCTATGAAGTAATACAAGTTTAGTTAATTTGAAGCAACCTGTATTTGGAAGTCTCGCTCTTTTCGATACTAAGTTTATAGCTGAAAACATGACGTAACCAATTTACAGAGTTCAAACCCACCGCGCAACTTTTTCTTCTTGCTATTTGCGGGTCGCCAAATCACTTACAATCCTATTGCTGCAAGCAATCTCTCACAGGCAACCTTTGTAGACAGGATTTACAGCTAGAGAACGAAATAGTGCCAAGAGTGTTGATAGATATACATAAATACCAAAATGTATAGATACAAATACTTTAAATATAGTTTAAATAAATATACGTAATATCAAATTCAAATTTCATTTATTTCAAGTAGGCCTAATATAAGCACTTTTGAAACGTCAAGTCTGTCTGTGTGTAGTGAGTCTACCATCGGTTCGGAAGGCAGATTACCGAGAAGAAGCCGGCAAGAAACTCAGCAGTTGCTCTTTTCTAATATCAACAATTTACATTTTACATTTTAAAATTCATTTTTCTATCTTGTGTGAGATGAAAGCGTAGCTGGATGCTTAAAAGCAACCTTGTCATTAAAAAAATCATCAATTGTATAGTAACCTCGCTGTAATAAATGTGTTTTAACATATTCTTTAAATTTATTCATTGGTAGGTCCAAAATCAGCTTAGGAATCATATTATAAAAGAGTATATCTTTATATATATATTTCTTGTTTGCGTGTGTATGTCACTGAACTCCTCCTAGACGGCTGGACCGATTTGAATGAATTTTTTGGTATACGTTTGTATGGGTCCCTGGATGGTTTAGATTCACAAATAAGCCGGACAGATGGCGCTGGGGTCCGCTAGTATAAATATCAAAAATATATATAACATACATAATATATATAAGTAGATTTGAATACATAATTTACAAACAATAATAAAGAATCTACTTCAAATGCCTTCAGACCACTCCTAAATATCAGAAGGGAATCACTTCCACGTTATTACGTCATTAGAGTTATTTTTATCCCACAGGTGGGCAATTACACGTATACGTGTTACTTCGCGGGGCAAATCCTACACGTTAGGATAATTCAAAATGGCTGGCTCCACCGAGGGGGCGTAGTTTGCCCGCCCTGCAGAGAAATGTGCGGCACTGAATTCACTGTAAGTTACACTATACACAATGAAATTATGAGTATTAAAACTAACAGAAAAAATATTTATTTATTTTATTTATTTATTAATTTATCATTGGTAGGTACATCTACAAATAAAGTAAAGTAATTATAATAGTTATACAAACAAATGCGAACCTCAAAACTTAAAACTTATATAAGTGTGTGTGTAATAAAAATAACGGTTTAATAACTCAAACAAATATAAATATACTATTTACGACGACAGAATTGTACATTGTACACGGTTTATGTATGTTCTTGATACAGTGTACGATGTCTAACAAAATACAGCAAATATATTTTTTGTTGGCCAGTTTGGATTAACACTGAATTATTTGTAAGACCCTAGAGTCCCTAAATGTAGCGCAACGTTTTTTTTTTTAATTTACTACGACAATACACACATCGCCATGTAGTCCCAAAGTAAGCGTAGCTTGTGTTATAGGTACTAAGATAACTGATTAATGATATACATAAATACTTATAATATATAGATCTCATGAATAATATACATAAATACTTATAATATATAGATAAACACCGAGACCCTGAAAAACATGCATGTTCATCACACAAATATTGTCCAGTTGTGGGAATAGAACCCACGGCCTTGGACTCAAAAAGCAGGGTCGCTGCCCACTGCGCCAATCGGCCGTCAAATAATGAATTACTTATCTGAAACGTCGTTACTATGGACTTCATAAAAAGGCTCAGAGTCACTCAGGCGATAGAGAGAGCAATGTTAGATATATAAATAAATAGATAAATGTTTTTCAGTGTCTGGGTGTTTATCTGTATATTATTAGTATTCATGTGTATTATATTCATAAAAAAATATTCATCAGCTATCCTAGTACCCATAACACAAGCTAAGCTTACTTTGGGGCTATATGGCGATGTGTGTATTGTCGTAGTATATTTATATTTATTTATATTATCAATGAAATATATTATTTTCAGTCCCGAGGTGAATATTGCAAGGGCGGCGAAGAAGCACCTCCGCCAAATTTGTATCCGAACGACGTTTTAGCGTGCAAAGCTGTCCAAACGACCACCGCTACTGCCATTTTGTTTATGACCGCCGTCTTGTTTACGTTCGCCAACTGTCTGTGATGGCGGGAAATCTGACATTGGGTTTTATCTGTGAAACTATTGAAAATTGAAACGGACGACAAAAAACTGTTTTTCTTTTATTAAGAGCAAAAGGAGACGGTTCGAAATAGAGTGAAGCGATTTATTTTAAAATAATATTGATTGTTTCACGTTGTAATGAAATGGTCAAAATTTATTATTGCTTAACTTACCTTGCAGCTCTGAGTTCTAGCCAATTTAAGTCTATTTATTATCTCTTAGAAGTCTTCGCCTAGCTAACTATTACGAACAATTGAAATTACTAAAATTTTCTGGACAAAAAATCTCTTTTACTTTATTATTGAGCAGAAATTTAATAGTTTACCCATCAATAGTGTTATATGCAACACAGACATAAATTGACGGATTTCTAGTTCTTGACATTTTCCGTCAAATGTCATGTAGTTCAGAAATTGAATTTGACGGATCAACTGACGTTATAATGTAAACATGAAATTGCATTTTATAATTAGCATGATTTTAGCAGGTTATTTAATATGATTTAGTAAAACTAAAGATTTTAAACTAAGATTTTCGTGGTTAATCAATATTTCTTAAAAGTTGTTAAACGGTTACATGCTATGATAATATTTCGATATTTGTTGATATTATTGAGGACGGAACTCCAGGTAATATCAAAATATGGGTGGTATGTACCCATTTTACTATTTTTAAGACATGAAATACTAACTTATTTTATTTTTTAGAATAATCTTAGAATTTTTCTACTACATTTTTTACCATGATCGTACCAAAAATGGACAGTCTCCTCTTTAGGCTTACTCCCGACAGTGGCGAGCCAAAGAGTACAGAGACTAAGCCCGCATCAATGTAATAATAGAATAGGTCATGCGAACAAATATTTCGCACTTAATCGGGCTATATATAAACCAGCGCCATCTCTTAGAATACTTATGAACTATTACGGACCACGTTTACACTAAACTATTTTTTTCCTTACTTGTCTCATAATAATATTCTTCTCATTACTTTTTAGTGTAAAGTGTATTTTAAACCTAGAATAAAAACAAGTGAATTAGTATTAATATAAACAAATAAAATAACTCTATTTCCTATGTGAATGTTTGTTTTTATTATTTTTTAATAAGTTTTAAAGTTGTTTTTAGACTAAAAAGTAATGCAAACATTGTTTATGTAATAAAAGAAGCAGGCTCAATAGATACTTCGTATTTTAGTCAGCTTAGTAAAAACCTTATATAGGCTATACAAAATATATAAAGATAGGCCAAAGAACACTGGATGAATTCAGTTAATCAAACGACAAACTAAAAAGGAAATAATTTTAACAAAAGACAGGCAAGAAAATATTTAACCATAGTCGGTTCTAACTGTTTTTAACTATTCGCTATTCAACACATGTTTTGTTTTAAAGGTTAAAATCTGATTAATAACCGATTATTTTATGTTTTTTTAAATTGTAAAATTGGCTATGAAATTATTGATGATAAAATAGAGCTTTGTGATGTTTTAAATAAATTGCCAAGGTTCGAAAATATGTATTAAAAAACACAAAAATGTACGTCAGGTATATAAATGATATTTTTTATTTAAGGTTTATTTTAAGAGAGACGCTAAAAATATTAATCTTATATTTGTGTAATTTTAATGTATAGCCCCCATTTTTTTCCGAGTAGGTAATATAAATGACAGCTATAAATTTTTCCTTATTCTTTTTCATAGGGAAAAGGCAAAGGTATATCACCGTACAGCCATTGACAGCTATCAAACAAGGGCGGGAACAAAACTTAAAAAAATCATAATCGGAAGCAAGAGTTCTCTACAATTATTGTTTTATTTGTTTTTTGATTAAGTTTTATTAGTAAAATAATATTCAATTTATTATTATTAGTCATCTAAGTCTTACTTAAATGCCATATATACTTATATTAATTTATTTCTATATTACTTTACAAAAAACTGTCCGAATTAAGGAAATTTAATTTGTAATGTAATTTAATTTGTGAAATTTAAAATGTAATCAGTAATTCATATCGATTAAGGCGCTGATTGCTAAATGAGGTTGATAAGAACATTATATGTTAATAATCTCGTTATTTGTTGTTTTACAATTTGATTTGTCCCCTTCAGGACAGGCAAAGATCATTGACCATACAGCCTATGCAGTCGTATACAGTTCTTTACAGCGGAAAAAAGATATATTATTTTTGATCATATTTCTGACTAAATGTTTGTCCGCTCTACAAGATTAAGTAAAATATTATATGTAAACAAAATAACCTCTAAAAAAATTTTATTACGTTTTTTTTAGTTATTTATAAAAATGTTATCTTTACTAATATTATAAATGCATAAGTGTTTTTCTTTGTACTTTTTGATTTTTGGAATAAAGTTAGTTAAAAAGGACGGAGATTAAAATAGGTTACTTTTAATTCCAGAAAAAACATTATTAGATTTTAAAAAAAACCGTAATAAACGCGGACAAACAACTTACTTCAATAGCTACTATCGTTTTTTATTTAAATAACGTTCCTTAAGTGTTACCATGAATTTGAGTTTTAATTTCAAGTTTATAAGTTCGATTTTCCGATGACGTCAGTTTTTCGATACTCGAAAGCGACAGGCGATCATAAAAATCTCGTGCTGGGTTCTTTATATTTAATTTATTATATTATTTGTAAATAAAACTTAAACATATTAGTACCGGTGCTTAATTTTGCTTTAATTACGTTTTTATTTAAATTAGTTTCTTATATACTTTTTTATTTTACCTACCTACTGCAACACAGAGAAGGTGACCACAATAACGCAACGTACATTTTGATTATTTTAAATGTTTTGAATTTCGACTCCGCTTTCCATCTGTCTATCCTCTCTCATGACGTTATTATAGATAGTTAATGGTACGGAACTCTTCGTTTGCAAGCCCGACTCTCATTTAGCTGGTTTTTTATATTTGTATGTTTCTGTATGAATTATTGTGGTCAGTCATGTTTATTATTATTATTTTAAGTTACGAGTATAGTATTATTTTATTTAAGGTAGATATTATGGCCGCATCTCATATAAAAGTTCTCGACATATTAAATTCAACTAATACATGGTTAATTTGGCAACAGTGAACCGTCTAACCTATCCAATGTCTACTATTCATTGTTAAAAAATAATACTTTAAAAAAAAAAAGAATTTACTTAGAAATACGTTCAGAAATCAGGTATGCGTACGTTTAGAAATTTGTAAAGAACCGAATTAAATGCAACTGTAGAACTTTATTGCACACAACTCACTAATATAAAATGAAAATAATATAATTGAATATGAGAGATCTGAAATAATGATGTTCTTTTCACAATGTTTGCTGTGAAAAAGGATAGCAACATTTTTAGTAGTAAATTTTTTTTATATGTATGCACGATTCTGTATGTTAATTCTAAAATATTTAATTCATATTATAAATAATAAAAAAAACCCTGATTGATGATCTTCTTAGTCTATTTTAAGGTTTAATTGTATAGATTTGTAAAATATATGTATTAATGGAAATAAACTGTTTTACGTGATGACATTCTTATAGATTAGTTCTTGAAGTATATTTATGACGGATTCTATATTAAGTTTATTTTTGTATGTTAAATCATTGCGAACAATCGATTTTTTTATATATAAACATAATTTAATTTAAATTTAAATCTAACTATGATTATAGCTTATAAGTGGTGTACATGTAAACGAGATGGAGTAAAAATAATCAAATAATTTTAATTTGTTAATTATCAGAACAGTACAGTGAATAACTCACTACAAGTTAGCCAGTGGCGTGCATAAAGGTATTGCAGATGATATAAAATGAAGAAAATTTCCAGTTAGAGTTAAAAGACTTAAGGCTATGCAGTGTAAGAGTTATAAAAAGCCTACCCGTAAGTATTTATAGCTCGTCCTTAGTGGCGTGCACATCATACATGCACAAAAGCACTGCCTACCCTAAAATTGATATATAATTCGTATGGGAGGAGGATTTTTGACGTTTTATGAAATTTTCCTGCTGTATGCATACCCTGGTAGGAAACCCAGTGCACGTACTGGAGATTTTCTTCAATTTATTTCATCTGAATACCTGATGCATATATATACCCTGATTGGTTTCTACGCGACATCGTACCGAAACGCTAAATCGCTTGGCAGGTCGTCTTCGTCGGTTTGCATGTCTAAAGTCTTTGTTTTTAAAGGAGAATGCCGCAACACGGTTTCGTTTGGTGCCTCATTCAAATTAGTATCAAAAATTAAGTTTTTATTTTAAAGAAAACCTCTCAAATACCAAGCCATAACTTCGACGATTCAAAAATCTTTTAATGAAATAGATTAGTGGTTCTAATATATTGTGAACAGTATCATCAATAGGTAGGTACAATAACCGCGTGTGTCAAAAATAACCTTAATTCACGAACTTCATTTGCATGTAACACTGAAATCCGGCGAACTAGAGTTTTAATGTTTTTGGTTATGTATTGTATTTATTAAACCCTTCAAAATGAGATAAATTCCAAGAAGGCACCTTATAAGTACTATGTGAAACCAAATCCCATACTACATCCGGCATTCTCCTTTATATATGAATGTACAGCCTACGTCTACGTCTGCATCAATTTCCTCCATAGAGATACAACTGTTCCATTACAACACGGTTCGTTGCCTCATCTGGTGTCAGAAGGGCTGGCTAATTTTTTGCGCAAAGAATCAGCCTGGCTGTTCAGCAGGGAAATGCAGCCAGCATTCTTGGCACTATTCCACGCGGGCATGAACCTTTACATTTACAGTAATTAGTTGAGTTATAAGTTTAATGGTAACATTGACAATGTATAAACTGTCATTATTCAAATGACAGCTCAAAAAATACATGCACGCCACTTATACGCCCAGATGAATGTGTAAAGAATTATTGTAATTATGAAAATGTACTGATTTAAAAATAAAGATATTTTGAAATACCTATAGTATGTTTTTCTTTCCCCCATCATCATAAAAAACTCACATTCTTAAATAAGTATAATATTACTTGGCTGAACTGTAACAAATTATATTACTGCTGCCAAGATATATTACAGTATCTACGATGTTGTAAAACTTTTGTTTCACAGCTTTTTCTTGGGCGCAACTATGGCAACACACGCAAATCTGTAAACTGTACGAAATTGACAGGTGTTAAAAATAAAGCACCACCGCAATAATCCACCACTAGAACGATTGTAAAAAAGATAACATTAATCTTAGTTTTTTCAATTTAGTTAGGTTTGTGTACAACATTATTTGCAGCAATGTTCTCATTTAAACAAAATTACAAAAACGTTTATATGCAAATGTGATTTTGTTATGATAGGATCGTTAATTGTTTTCTTTTGTACGTAATTTTTGTAATTTTCTTATTACGGTCCTGAATACTATTACGATTATTATATCGATTTCAATTATAATCCTGATTTCTATCATTATGAATACTATCCTAATATTTCCTTGCATGCCCCATGAATTTTGCTCGATTTATAGGCGGTCGGTCAACTTAAAAAAAAAAAAACTTTGGTTCGTGGTTTTATAACAATGTTTTGACTTAAACCAAATATTAATAAAAGATTCAATTTGTAATTTTCTAGTCGTGAATAATCGATTAATCATCGCATTTTTTTACACCTAATTAAATACGAAAGGATAGTTGTTTAAGTCTCGACAGGTTCTTCATAGTTTTGCTGAAACTCAGAATGGGTAAAAATTTATTGTTTTTTTTATTTTCAATAGCTTTTGTGTCGTGTGGTTACGATTATAGCTGTGATTATGAATTTGGTAATCTATTTTTTTTTTACTGTTTATAGTTTAAGAAAATATTTGAATATGGACTACATATTGTCGGTCTGAAATAAAATATTTTAACGGTCTTTTTTTTTTAAATATTATTAAGGTCTAACGACATCCCTTGCGCTGCGTTGTGTGTTGTGTGTGAGCATAACTTGGAAGTACTAGATTCGATTCCCGGCGCGGCCAATTTGGGAATTTGTACTTTCTTAATTTTCTCTGGTCTGGCAGGTTGACGGCTTTGGCCGTTGCTAGTTAGCGGCTCGTCTTTTTCGGTAGACCCACCCTTACGGTAGATCGGAGATTCGATACGATGCCGCGTAGAAACTGATTCGGTATGTTTAATATAACTGCCATACTGCCTAACAGGTTAACCCGCTACCGTATTAGATTATGAGAATTTTTAACTTTTTAGGTGACCCCTCATGGAATTACTCCCAAGTGTTTCACGACAGAAATCATGTTATATCATCCGGAACGACGCATAAGAATATTTATTTGACGGTAAGTTTTGTTTTTACTAGACAGGACAGGACAGACAGGACATGACGGGCAGACAGGAAGGACAGACAGACAGGACAGCCAGGACAAGACAGACAGGACAGGGCAGGACTGGACTGGACTATATGATGTTAGGGCTGTATCTAATTTCTGTATATTAAGGCCTCCGATTATCACCATCAATTTTATGTTTTTTTTACGTTCCAGGATAGCAGTCTGATGATAAGCTTCGTTTGCGTAAACTTGATCCGGGCTAAGCCGAAGGCGGCAAAAGTGTCTTTTGCGAGTTTGTTCAAACGTATATCCATAGAACTGTCGAAGCCGCATAAGCACGAAATAACAGTTCATGTACTGGCGATGCATCACGGATACCTACGCAAAGTTCGACTATACAACGTGTAACAAAGTCAAAGTCAAAGTTAAAAATATCTTTATTCAAGTAGGCCCGGCCCATACGTGGCACTTTTGATGCGTACATTACATGAGAATTGCACGGTAGTGAGATGATGGCGATAACCATATTCGTAAACTTAAAACTAAAGCTACGAGGGTTCCACACGCGTCCTGGTCTAAGAAGAAGCTAACAGCAAAGTTAGCTGGGTGTTTTTTTTTTGTTATCACCATCTTACATTGTCATTTAAAATTATTAGTAGAGCAACCTGGTTAGAGCAATCGTTCACACCCAAGCTTTTTTATCGATTACGTAGTCCTTTATACTATTATACGGAATTATAAAACACTATTGAACGGTGCATAAGTATATTTCAAAAGGAATCACCCTGTAAAAATATCAAATGAAAGAAGCATATTTATTTTTCCATATAAACTAATTCAAAACATTCTAAGTTTTTACTTATGACAACCCTATTGAAGTTAAAAGACCGACACGCGCATAGTACCTATGCTACGCGACGCATACCTAATAAAGTGTCTGGCTTTGGACACTTGATTTTACTTTTGCATGTGATTTAAGGGCTGTATCTGATTTCTTTCAGTAAAAACTATGGCAGTTTACTCAAAAACTACTACTTTCGGTTTCACAGATAAGTTTCAGATACAGCAAATAATGTAACTTCTTAACGTAACTTATGATGAGACTGAAAACCTTATTCAATAATACATACAATCACACCCTCACCCACACCCACACCCACATACACATACGCGCACGCACACACTCATATTTAATTTTTTAAGTACAATTAATTATATATATTTTGACCGCCGATTGGCGCAGTTTGCAACACCCCTGCTTTCTGAGCCCGAGGCCGTGGATTCGATTCCCACTACTGGAAAATGTTTGTGTGATGAGCATGAATGTTTTTCAGTGTCTGAGTGTTAAAATGTATATTCTATGTATTTATGTATATAATTCATAAAAATATTCATCAGGCATCTTAGTACCCATAACACAAGCTACGCTTACTTTGGGGCTAGATGGCGATGTGTGTTTTATCGAAGTATATTTATTTATTTATTATATAAAAAGAAAAACTTATGGATGTATTTATGTAAATGTACAGAAAGAGAAAAAAAAATTTAAAGTACTCAGTATCGCTAAGCCTTGAATGAGGCGTTTGCTGCTGTCCGCTGAGGAGTTCTGTCCTCTATCTCCAACCGCAATTTGGACAAAATTAAACACATATTATAACCTCTATAGTACAAAAATAATTATTTAAATAGGTTATAATTTGTCGGAGTTATAGTATAAATCGTCAAACACTTTCATCCCCTCTCCCAAAGGAACCGAGATTAATGTCGGAATAAAAAGTATCCTATATTACTTCTAACACTTCCAAGAATATGTGTACAAAGTTTCATGAGGATCGGTTAAGTAGTTTTTGCGTGATAGCGTAACAAACAAACTTACATTCACATTTATAATATTAGTAGGGATAGGGATAAGGATTATTAACTCTAAAGCCTCCGAAGTATTATTTCGGTTTTCTAATACAAAAAGACCCTTGACTTTCAATATATTTTACATTATTCTACTAATGAAGCCATATCATTTGATACCGATATATTTTTTTTTGTTCCATTTATTTTAATTTCACGCCAGAACGTCACATTTGCAACACCAGAAAAAAGGAACACAGTTATAGTAATTAGAAATCAATCTATTCTTTTCTCTTCTGGGACACCAGGGATCGAGCCCGGTACCTCCCACCTAAAGCCATAACCGCGCAAGGGAGGTCGTCAAAATCTGACGTCTTTATGATGACAAAAAAAATACGCAAAAACTTAATATGTAATAAACGATCAACGATAATTAAAAATAGGCATCGTTAATTCGAAATACAATGTGTGTGTTATTTAATTACAAATGAATTTATAGTGTGAAATACGTTATGTTTTCATTAGTTCAGCATGAATCTAACGTTTTTTATAATTGGTAAGTCTAACTTAAAACTCTAAACTATTTCAATATTTATAATATTTATGTATCTTTTATTCGTAACTAGCTGTTGCCCGCGACTTTGTATGCGTTTGGTTTTGTTTTTTTTGATGTGGCGTTCAATTTAGTTGCAGTTCTGAAAACATTTGAAGTATTCAGTGTCGCTAAGCCTTAAATGTGGGTTTTGCTGTTGTCCGCTGAGGAGTTCTGTTCTCTATCTCCAACCACATTCAGATCCACACAAAGTTTGGGCAAAATTAAACACATAATATGACCTCTATAGTACAAAAATAATTATTTAAATCGGTTATAATTTGTCGGAGTTATCGTGTAAAATCGTCAAACACTTTCATCCCCTCTCCTAAAGGAACCGAGCTTAATGTCGGGATAAAAAGTATCCTTTATTACTTCTAACACTTCCAAGAACATGTGTGACAAAGTTCGTCATGAGGATATTCATGACGCTTTCAAGCAAAAACTACTTAACCGATGTTAAGTAGTTTTTGCGTGAAAGCGTAACAAACAAACTTACATTGACATTTATAATATTAGTAATAATAGGGATACGGAAGGGATTATTTGCGTCTACAGTTTTAATAAAGGCCGTAGTCAACCACGATGGCCCGGTGTGCATTGGTGGACTTATTACTCACAAGCTACCAAACGAAAACTTTTGGTAGCTTGTAAGTAATCATTTCTTTTTTTTTTAGATGTTATGTTGTTTACGTGTATTGCACACCCATGGAAACAATACATCGAAGACTTTTTTTTTTGTTGTTTAAATTAGATAAAGTTTTCTAAATGAATAAAAAAAAATCCTCGAGAAAACGAAGGTTCGCGCGTAAGCTACTGCAATAATATTTCCAGGTCTAGCGACACTTCATCTCGCCAGCTGTCACGTGCTCCGACAAGTACGTAAGAGCGACAACCGCTCCAACGTCGACGCGGTAATCCACAAAGTGGTACCAGCGAAAAAGTACGAAAAGATCGAAAACACCGCCCGCAAGCACTTCAAAGACTACAATAAGTTTAAAATCAAATCTCAAACTAGTGTCAATGACTTGGAGAGTTTTGTGCTTGCGATCAAAACTAATGGTGGGTAAACCAAAAAGAGGTATTTTGGAACAATTTCTATACCGATTCCAAAATAGCTCATTTTGACACTTATTTTTTTTAATATTCCAATACAAGTTAGCCCTTGATTGCAATCTCACCTGGTGGTAAGTGATGATGCAGTCTAAGATGGTAGCGGGCCAACCTATGAGAGTGTATGGGAATCCCTAATCGGTTTCTACGCGGCATCACACCGGACCACTAAATCGCTTAGCGGCATGTCTTTGTCGGTCGGGGGGTAACAAGCCAAAGCCTCCCACCAGACCAGACCACAGTAAATACAGAAATCATAAACTCCCAAATGCCCCTGCCGGAGTCGAACCCTGGACTTCCGACTCAAATTCACAGCGCTCACCGTTGCACCAGGGAGGTCGTCAAAATACGAAAAGGTGTTTGAATAAACAGAACGCTATTCTTTATTAATTTAGATTTATCAAGAAAACATTAAATTTCGATTTCAAAAAACGTGAAATCAAATTTTAAAAAAAATAGAGAATCTAAAACACCCATGTAACAATACGCTCTACCCAAATAGTTGAGTAGTTTAATCCTGAATGTTTTATATTTTTAGTTTGCGTAACTTTTATTAAACATTTAGACACCTGGCATTGGTAAATCTGTGTAAAGCCAGCCAACTGTGCCTCGCTGCGGTGTTTTCGAAGACGTTTTAGATTTTATTTAGTTTCACATAGTTTATTTTGCCCGCAAATCAATTAAAATTAATATGGCTATTATTATATTTCCGATAGACATTATTATAATTTTAAATGTTTTTTCTTGTATTGTGTGCAAATTTCAATAGCTTGGTAGAACAAATTGTTCATACCCAAGTTTTTTATCCTCTGTGCTATAGGATATCTAAAAACGACTCTTCGTGTCTATGAATTCTAAAGTAAAGGTATTTAGGTACTATAAAAATGCCTTTATCATCATCCTAAACTTATTACCAACTAACCGTGTATAGTCGTATTTTTAATTATTTCTAATTAAAAATACGACTATACAGGGCACGGTTCTCTCTCAAGGCGGTCGAAATAAATGACTTTTTTTTATTACCTAACTAGCCCAGTAACACATTCTTAATTTTATGAAACTTTATTAAATTAATAATGTAAACACTAGTGTTTACAATCACTAACCTTACCATCAATAACCAGTTATTGATGGTAAACTGTTATCCAGATGACAAGAAAAATTATGGCCGCCGGGAGAATAATAAAGTTGACAATGTTTGGACTAATATCAAAGACGTTGTGATGAATTTTATAGAGCCAGACGTCAACCGTCCCAACTTGAGATCGCGAGCGGAGAAGTACAATAAAAGTAAGTACGTTATTGGGGTACATTGCTGAGCACGTTAATTTTTCCTTATCTCTTTTATAATATAAGCAATCTTTCCATAACTTTTTAGTGCAAAGTTTTTATGAATAAGTTAATATATGATTTCAAAAATAAAAAAAGCACTCACCTATATAAAGAAAATACCATTCTATTTATTTATTTATTTAACAAAACAACTTAACGTTACTTGCTCCAGTTACTTGCACAGTTACGCGCGCCAGTTACTCGCACCAGTGACTCGCTCCAGTGACTTGCTCTAGTTACTCGCTCAAGTTACTAGCGCCAGTACACGCTCCAGTTACTCGCGCCAGTTACTCGCTCCAGTAGTCGCTCCAGTCACCCGCCCCAGTCACTCGCGCCAGTTACTCGCTCCAGTACTCGCTCCTGTCAATCGCTCCAGTCACTCGCTCAAGTTACTCGCTCAAGTTAATCGCTCAAGTTACTCGCTCCAGTAACTCGATCAAGTTACTCGCTCCAGTAACACGCTCCAGTTACTCGCTCAAGTTACTCGCTCAAGTTACTCGCTAAAGTTACTCGCTCAAGTTACTCGCTCCAGTAACTCGCTCAAGTTACTCGCTCCAGTTACTCGCTCCAGTAACTCGCTCCAGTGACTCGCTCCAATAACTCGCTCCAGTTACTCGCTCCAGTTACTTGCCCAGTTACTCGCTCAAATTATTCACTTTAGTTACTCGCTCCAGTAACTCGCTCAAGTTACTCACTCCAGTGACTCGCTCCAGTTACTTGCCCAGTTACTCGCTCCAGTACTTGCTCCAGTCACTCGCTCCACTTACTCGCTCAAGTTACTCGCTCTTACTCGCTCAATTTACTCGGTCCAGTTACTCGCTCCAGTTACTGGCCCAGTTACTCGCTCAAGTTACTCGCTCCAGTTAATACTCGGTTGCAATAATGATAAAAAACCGATCTGCATCAGAAAAATCTTTGAAGCTAGTTGAATTTTTGAAAGATTATTTGAATTTTATATATTATTAAAAAAAAGTCCTCAAACATTAACAACAAGATCCGGCACTAAAATTGCTGGAGTTTTTATGGAATGTAAACAATATTTGACGCAGTGGGCAGCGACCCTGCTTTCTGAGTCCAAGGCCGTGGGTTCGATTCCCACAACGGGAAAATGTTTGTGTGATAAACATAAGTGTTTTTCAGTGTCTGGGTGTTTATATGTATATTATAAGTATTTTATTTATATTTATAAGTATTTTACATAGGTAAAATAAAGAATATTTTTATGAATAGTCATAAAAATATTCTTCAGTCATCTTAGTACGCATAACACAAGCTTACTTTAGGGCTAGATGGCGATCTGTGTATAAATATTAAATAAATAAATAAATATATTGTACTGTATTTATAATACAAATAAATAAATAAATATATTTATTTATTTGTATTTATATTTCATATTTCAGTTACCATAAGCCATAATAATAATATTACAATTAAATTAAAGCTGTAATAATCTTAGTAGTAATAGTAATAAAGTAAAATTACATAATTGTATTATTTGTATTCATGTCCATGATAATAAAAGCCTTTTGTTAAACTTTATCTAATTTAACTTAATTTAACCAGTTTCTGTAAAGTTGCAGTAGATCATTTTCCGAAAAATAAGGTATTTAAGAAGTTTTACTTTTTACGTGTGTACACTAGTACACGCACACATATTTTTTTTTATATGCACAACTTGCAGTATGTTATCCTTTCGTTTTCCTTATCCTAAGGTTGCCTGGAAGAGATCGCTACAAAGCGATAAGGCCGCCTTTTGTATACTTCTTCTGTATGTTATTTTTTTTATACTTCTTCTGTATTTTTATTTGTGTGCAAATAAAGAGTGTAAATTAATTAATTAATCAAATAAGCGAGTCGCTGGGAGCCGCTGGAAATAATCGATCCTAGGTCATGGAATTTTAAACGCTCTACATAAGACCTATGCTCAGAAGTGAACGTCCATCGGTTGATTTGATGAATCATCATTATAAAGAAGTTTCTTATAATCAAGCTATAGCTTTTCTTTTCCACTCCAAGTGAATCCTTGATTGCAATCTTCCTTGGAGCATGGTAGTAGTACCCCTAATCGGTTTCCAGGCGACATCGCACCGGAACACTAAATCGCTTAGCGTAGGTACGGTAGTAACTAGCCACGGGCGGAATCCCACGAGAGCAGACCAGAGAAAATCTTAATATATATAAATCTCCTGTCACGATGTTTGTCCGCGATGGACTCCTAAACTACTTAACCGATTTTAAATTAAATTGGCACACCGTGAGCAGTCTGGTCCAACTTAAGAGATAGGATAGCTTAGATCTTTAATTATAGTTGCAATTTTATTCTATTGCAAATTATTTGTCTATAATTAATTGACAGTCACATGACAGTCATACTACTATACTCATTTAAGGCTTAGCGATACTGAATACTTTAAAAACAAAATCAAACGCAGACGAAGTCGCAGGCAACAGCTAGTAAATTATAAATTCCCAAATTGCTCTACCGGGAATCGAACACGGGACCTCCTGATATCTTCTTCTTCTTCTGGGCAGTTTCCGCACTTAAGCGCTTCGCTTGTTGTACGTGAAATTTCCCATTGTTGCTCGCTACTCCAGCCATCCAAGCTCGTTCTAGAATTCCAGCATGCCGCCCAGGTTGCTGAGGACTTCTGGGTTAGTGGCTGGTGATCCCAGGTAGATCTCGCGTTGCTCTGTCACGCCCGTGCACTCCAGCATCACGTGCGTAGGTGTTTCATTCTTCTCCATGCATGCTCTGCAAAGAGGGCTGTCGGTGACACCTATAATGGAAAGATGTCTGTTTAAGGAGCTATGTCCTGTTATGAATCCCACCACCTTCCTAAGTTCACACCTCCTGATATATTCACAGGGTCAAAAAACCATTTTTCCAGAACCGGAGTTGATCCAATTAAAAGGCAGCAATGAGAAACCCTCGCTGATGTACGAAATAGAAAGTGCTTCGGTCCTCGACAGCCTTCAGGATGTACTAGGTTCGCAGAAAGCGAGAAGATATTCAGACAACATCGCGCGCGCAGCCGCATATGTGTATCGCTTGATAAAGGAAGCCTAAATTGCTAGAAATAAACTAATGTAATTGTTTTTTAAACTACTACAAGTTTAGGTGCAATCCCACCTGGTGGATTTTTTTATTAAGTAACTAGCCTCTGCTTATTTTTATCTCAATAAAAGGTTATTATTAATATACTAAAATCATAATCCGGCTTATCCACGACTGACGGCTCAATGAGAGCAGGAATATCTAAGGTGGCAAAACCCCTTTGATCGTGTCGACAAAAGATTGTCTTGATAATGAAATAGACTCCATTTTAAGGAAGGAATAATATTTCATGCCTAAAAATTAATATTCTTTGATTGTTTTACATCTGCCGGTCCTGTGAGGCTTTTTTTTTATTACTCAGTTAATTATTTTTTATTACTACAAACCATACGAATATAACGATATTTATAATTGCTGCCATTCACACCTAATGTTACGTGCTTTCTACATACTAGATTGTGAAAAAACTTTGTGCTTTAGACCTCACGACTGAGTAAAATTCCTTTAGCCCCATCAATATTTATTTATTTATTTATTCCCATCTTACATTTTTGTCATTACAGGAAATCCTAATACGAAAAATTTTTAGTAATAATTATTATAAGTGTGTAAATTTTATAGTTTTAGTTTATCTATGTGTATAGGAAGAACAGCCTGGCCGATGTATCAAATCGCAGAAGCAGGGCTGTACTTTTTCAAAAATATCTCAAGTATCTTACGAAACTGTTAATTATAAGCATATAAAATAAGATAATGTAAGAAAACTAAATTAATAAAAAAAAATACGACAATGCAGCATGTTATGTAAATTTTAATAATATATATAATATGTATGTATATATTATACATGTTTATACACAATATAATACATAATTTTAACTATTTCCTATTTATACTTAAACATGTTTCAAAATACATATACAATGTCTAAATGAAAACCGAAATAATGGTTCAAGCTATTGAGGTACATTATTTACTGTGTCTGAGTCTTCTGAAATTGAAATTGAATCTGTGTGAAATTGAAACGCTAATAGTTCTTGAGTAAATCATTGACATCGTTTTATTCAGATACAGCCCTAAAATTAAATGCATAAGTCAAATCAAATGACTCCTGTCACTTTATAAGGTATGTCGCGTAGCGTAGGTACTACGCTAGTGTCGGTCTTTTATCTTAAACAGGGTTGCCATACGTAAACATTTAGAATGTTTTGTATTAGTTGGTACGGAATAATAAATATGTTTCTTTTGATTTAATATTTTTACTGGGTGGTTGCTTATGCACCTTTTGACAGTATTTCATAATTCAGTTAGTCGTGTAAAAAATATACAGTAAAATACAACGTAACTCTCTTGCTACCTTCCCTAACTTATATCTCCATCTCAACTTCCGTTCGCATCGCCCGATCACACTTTTCGTAACGCTCCGCAAAAAAAAAAAATTTGAAAAATAGAAAACCACCGACTTTAAATATAGTTTATATACATTATTCTACCAGTCTAGCCCTTTCATTTCACTTTGCAATCAAAAAATCAACATCAAAATCGGTTCATCCGTGTGCTATGCCACAGACAAGGCAAGACGAGACGTATATATATACGTACCCTTACGTTCCCCATTAATCCCCGTCGTTTTTGCGTCGGAGATTAATTAAAACATACGTTATGCCCCAAAACATTAAGACTACTTTTCAATGCTCTAATTTAAAGTGAGATCGTGTAAGGGCGCGTTGAGCTCTTATTGGGTGAACCAAAACCATGAAACTGTCGTTCACCTTCACCGAACGCTTTCTTTGAGCTATATATACTATGTACATAGATTTAGTTTTCACCTCTATCGAAAATAAAATGAAAAAAAATAAAAAAATGCTTTATTGTCATATAGAAAAACAAAAAAGAATGATAACTACTTAAACATAACACAGAATATATACAAACTTTGTTTTATTTTGCACAAATAATAAGTGTACCTAGATTCTGAACTTAGTTGAGACTGTGTCTCGGAAAAATTTCCAAAGATTGCCCCGCATGTTTTTATACGCTACAAACCTACGCTTTGGTTATCATTTAAAAGACGTTTATGTGAATTGTAAACGTAAACTCACATAAAATAACCATAACAAAATACACTAAATTTTTATTTGAAAATATGTTACGCTGGACGCAAACATTTTACTTTTTATTTGTATACGCAAGTAAGTACTAATTAATTTTATTTAAATACTAGGGATCCTACGCGACTTCATCTGCGTATAGGGCAACCTTAAATGACAGACATGCTGTCGCGGACTTTTTTTTAGAAATTTAAAGGGAGTACAACTTTGTCATACACGATTTTAACCGTTTACGCAACGCACGCAGCGGAATCTCTCAAAAGGAAGGAAGGCGTAAAAACCCCGATTTTGACATATTCTTCATTGGTGCTATGCTTCTATAGGTCTTAGCGTGATGATTCAAGCTTTGATTTGAGCCTTTCAAGTTTTTTTTATGTTTTAAATCGGACCAGTTAGTTCCAGAGATCATAGCGTTAAAGTAAACAAAAAAGGAAAAAAAAAAACACCCGGCTAAGTTTGTTGTGGGCTTCTTCTTAGACCAGGACGCGTTTGGAACCCTCGTAGCTCTAGTTTTAAGTTTACGAATGTGGTTATCGCTTTCATCTCACTACCTATTATGTACGCATCAAAAGTGCCACCTATTCTATTCTTGAATAAAGATATTTTTCATTTTGACTTTGACTTTCACATCGCCATGTAGCTCCAAAGTAAGCGTAGCTTGTGTTATGGGTACTAAGATGACTTATGAATATTTTTATGAATAATATACATACATACTAATCGGTTCTACGCGACATCGTATCGGAACACAAAATCGCTTAGCTGCACGTCACACAAAATACTCAGTCCTATAAAAGAAGATACCAGTGTCAGAAGTAAGATAGTAATGTGGTTATGAAGATGATTTCGAAATTCCAGGTTCAACCCTAAAAATGGGACAAACCAAACTGAGCGGCGTAAATATAAAAATGCCAAATAATACCGGCGTTCCAGTTAAATATTTAGACAAACAAGACAATTTTGGAGATTCCAACGGTAAAACTTCATTCATCGTCATTAGTATATTCATTGCTGGACTAAAAAGGCCAACGATCATCATTACTTCAACCGATTGACGTTCAATGCTGGACATTGGCCTTTTGTATCGAGTTCCAACATCCACGTTCCTGGGCCGCTGGTTTCCAGCTGCAGGCAGGTATACAGACTGAAACACTACTGAATAATTGATCATGTTTCATTTTATTTAACAACTTACATACCGCGGTTTTGACGCACACTCTCTCTTCAATAATAATAATCCCAATGGGATTCATCTCCCACAAGATAAAAAAAAAATGAATGAAACCGCAGGTTTACATAAAAATTATAAAGTATCACAAAGTAACCTATTACATAGAGATTCTTATCTAGGAACAACAGATGTTCAAAGAAAAGATAACACAACGCAAAACCAACTAGAAACAGACGGTTTACAAAGAAATTACAATATAACGCGGAGTAAAATAGAAATTGAAGATTTACACAAAAAGGAAAACACAACACAGGGTAAAATAGTAACAGCAGATTTACACGAAAATTATAAAATAACACAAAGAAACGCAGAAACAGCAGACTTACACAAAAGAGAGAACGTAACATGGAGTAAAATGGAAACAGCAAAGAGAAATGAGAATGTAACGCAGAGCAACGACGGAGCTCCTGAATTACATAAAATTTATAACTTAAATCAAAGTAAAGCAGAAACAGAACAGTTACACAGAAATAATAAAGTAACGCAAAGTAACGCAGAGTCCGTAGATTTACATAGAAGAGAGATCGTAATTGTAAGAGCTGGTGTGCTGGAGTCTCTAAGAGTTCATAATATGACGCATGTTACTTATCGTGACGCGTGGAAATTTGGCTTAGGACGTATGGTTCAAGAACTAACAGGTGGTGCAAAAGGCTTTTTAAAAAAAATATTTGGAAAGTAATATTAATCTGTATTCCGTAGAAATAAATTAAAGTGTATGTAAGTGTTAGATTCAGTACTAAGGCGAGCGCGTATCCCTGCAAAAAATATTGGGCAAAGCAGTTGTGACACAACGTAACTATTTTAATGGTAATAAATCAAAAACCAAACATTATGATTTTTACTAAAAAAAAACTTGATTACTTTTTTCACAAATCACGTTGGAACTATGTGTTTTCCTGGGATAAAACGTAATCTATTTTACTTTCCGTCCGTTCAACTTAATCTATGTGAAAATTCAAGTTGATTAGTGAGAGCGTGCAGAAAGGACAAACAAAATAGCAAATAAATACATTATAGCATTTATAGTATTCAATTTTCATAATAAAAAAAGCTTTATTAAAAAATTGCAATATTAGCTATTTCCCCTCAGATTGAAAGGACATCGGTCAAAATAAGCACCAGTTTCTTGAGTAAAATACAATAGAATATTTTTAGTTGCTGGAATGTGTTTTGCTCTTATAATTTTTTGTGTTTACATTCGAACAATTAAACTGAACGCATGCATTTTTTTAATTAAATTAATATTAGTAAAATTAATTCTAGTTTTCATAGGTAATTAAAATAAAATAATAATTCTTCTAATAACAAAAATAAATAAATCATTAGATCCATGTCAAGTATAGTTAAAAGTAAGTATAGAATCATATTGTGTCAGCCATATTCTAAAACTTTTAATGTTGTCTGATGTCTGGTGATATTAATAAATTTGGCAGCGCTGGGCAACTCTGGAGGAGGCCTTGATCTTGAAAATCAGTTTTTCATAACAAAACTAAGTTTTTATATTGTTCTTTTTTATTATTTTTTACTAGTGGGAATCTGAATGGATGACTTCAAATTAAAATAAAATAAAATACCTACCCGGTATCTTGTCTTATTGGTATATTTAAAGTTTTTTATATAATGTCAGTGTATAGTCAGTACAGTACGTGCAAAAATTTAAACATTAGAAGTAAAAATAAACTTACAGTGCAATATACTAGGTTACATAAAATTCATAATTCGTTAAAAGGAAATTACATAAAATTCTACTTTGAACTTTTTATGAGACAACTTGGAGATGTCTCATAAAAAGAGATGGTGATAACAACAATTTGATTGTTGTCGGCTTCTTCTTAGACCAGGACGCGTTTGGAACCCTCATAACTTTAGTTTTGAGTTTACGAATATGGTTATCGCCACCATCTCACAATAATTACTTCGACCCCGACGGATTAAAAAAAAAATTTGTGTGTGATTTTGTTTTGCTAACTCTTTGAATTTCACCTACCTTTTTTATGACACTGAATATTATGAAATTGTTCACAGCAAACGCAATTATGCTCGCAAAATATGAGGTATCACATAAAATAGACCAGTCAAAGTTGAGTAAAATAGAAACAGCAGAATTACATAGAAAAAATAATGTAACGCAGATCGATTCGGCGCTTAGAAAAGACAACTCAACGCAAACTAAAATAAAAACAGTAGAATTACACTGCAAATACAATGTAACGAGTAAAATGAAAACAGACAAATTACAAAGTAAAGATGACGTCAAGAGTAAAATAGAAACAGCAACTTTGCTAAGAAAAATCAACGCAACGCAGATGAAAATAGTAAAAGCGAATATCTGGGATCATCTTTGGGACAATCCCATATTAAAACTCCTAAGATTGCATAATATTACTCACTCAAGATACCGTACGGCCTGGATGTATGGCATTAAGTTAACGACCAAAGAGATCTCGGGTGGCGCGATAGACTTCGTGACGAAAGGAAAAATATTTTCTTTAATTAAGAGATTATTTTAAAATGGAGATTTTGGTATGTCAATAAAATTTAATCAGATAAATGTTCTATTAAGTGTATAATAATTATAATCAATTATTAAAGTCCGTCGCGCTCTGGCTTCTTCGTCTAATTGGAACCCCCCCGTTTGTTCAGGGATGATTCCAAGTACCGTGGTCGATGGGGCGTGCGCTGTTTGGGATGCGACCTGCATTGATACGTTGGCAGTTTCTCACTTACCGATTACGTCCCAAAAAGCGGGTGCAGCTGCAGAATATACTCCGTTTAGCGCCGTAAATACTCCGTTGTTTGTAAAGACTACATTTTTGCGACGATTGCTTTTGAGACTTTGGGCCAAAAATTTGTCTTGACGTCTGGTGACCTAAGAGCCGGCGCTTATTTAGGCCAACGTTTAAGTCTAGCAATTCGAAGGGGCAATCATCAGTTTGGTTACCATGCCCAAAAGTGACCAGTTAGTCTTATTTATTTATTCATAAGACACACCAGCAATTAATTGTAACTATGTATATTCATAAAAAAGAAAAAATAATGTGTTAGAATTACAAATTCTGTCCAGTGCCATTACAATAATCGATTATAGGTGTATACAGCATTATCGTTGTTATCTCCGGTCACAATTTAAAAAAAAAATTAAAAACTTTAATAAGTATTTAACTAAAGATTATTAAAAATAATAATGTAAATTTGAATTAAGCTATTATAACAGATTGATTAGTATCTAATATTAAATTAAAATTTATAATTAAGATTATTTATATTTAATTATATCTTAAGTAAATATTATTCATTATAACACACACAATGATATTGTGCGGATTGGTGGACTCCACACGTCTTCGAGAACATTATGTAGAACTCTCAGGCATGCAGGTTTCCTCACGATGTTTATCTTCACCGTTGAAGCAAGTGATGTTTTAATTACTTAAAACGCACATAACTTAGAAAAGTTATATATGCATGCTGGGATTCGAACTCGGCCCCCCGAAAGTGAAGTCGAGCTCCTACCCAATGCGCTATATCCGCTTTGTTTGTTTGTTTGTTTTAAGTCTTTATTGCACACACACATTTTATATAAATTAAACACAAATACAGAAGAAACTTAAAAAAAATTGACGTTAGGAAAAAAAACGAAGGAACCGCTTTATTTTATTTATACCACAAAACCTTGAATTTCTTATATTTTATATAAATATTTTTTTTTGATACAGTAAATGCTTTCGAACTTATCTTTGGCCAGTTTCTCAAAATAAGTCACCATGCCCTTTGATAGTAAAAATAATTGATATGAATAAAATCTTTGAACTTAAACAAAAAGTGATTATATTATCTATACCAAATATAATAAGGTAATCAAAGTTCAACTTAAAAAATATTTAACCCTGTGACTGTGTATTTGTGTCTTTCTCAAGTTATTTATCTCAAACAGTTGATAGAGATTTAGGTACCCTCTTTCACATTGGATGTAACAAATAAAACGAAGCTATTAAAGATTATTTTCAACATTTTTTTTATCAAAATACACTTAAAACGTACATTTAGTATAATAAACATTATTACATAAAATAGGTCGATCATTATAATAACTCTTCATAGTAAAATAAAACATTCATATAATACAAAATAGAGACTATAAATGCAAAGTTTAATATAAAAATTAAACAACCGTGTTAGGAAAACTCTGAACGTAGTTAATAGCATAAAATATTTATTGCATTTTACACAATTATAATGAAAATGTGGAGATTCGTAGAAGAACCAAAGTTACCGACATAGCTCAACGAGTCGCGAAGCTTAAGTGGCAATGGGCCGGGCACATAGTTCGGAGAAAGGATGGACGTTGGAGTCCCAAGGTGCTGGAATGGCAGCCCCGTACTGGTAAGCGCAGCGTTGGTCGACCCCCAACGAGGTGGACAGACGACATTAAGCGCGTCGCAGGTAGCCGTTGGATCCAAGCGGCTCAAAATCGTGGAACTTGGAACTCCCTACAAAAGACCTATGTCCAGCAGTGGACGTCTATCGGTTGATGTGATGATGATGATGATGATAATGAAAATAATAGAAAAATTGTGTTTTGCAAGTAATTACGTTGCTTTCTTAGTTTATTTTCTACACACACAGATAAGTACATACATTTTTATAATTCTTATTAGTTTTTTTTACCTACCTTGGAGGAATTATCAATTTTATAAATAATAAAATGCATATAAAAATTGTTTCAAACATGTCACATTGTAATATGGACCTTTGAAAAAGTAGATCGAAACTGCAACGTTTCCTACTAGATGACGCTACAGTCGCTATAAGACTGATGTGAAAGGCATATACTTTGGCTAATCTCTGTAAAGCCAGAAGAGAGAAAAAAAAAAAAAAGGCATATACTAATTTCGGCATCGACGGTAGGAGAGCCGTAGCTTAATTGGTGAAAGCGCTCAGGCCGCGATTGCCCGAGAGGCGCAGGTTCAAATCCTGTCGGTTCCGAAAATTTTTATATGCATTTTAAAATTTATAAAAAAGTACATAAATTATTCACTTTTCGAATACTAATATTTAATAAGCTAGTTCACGATGAAATTTAAATCTTAGAGCTTGAACTATCAGTAATTCTATTGCTACAAACATTGATAAGAACATTATTTTTTTTTGATTGGAGCAAAAATATTTTGTCCAATCAGAACGCACCACACATAAGCATGTAACAGCTTCAGCTAATAAATAACGTTTTATTCGTCATTAATCCTTCCTACCGGTAACGGACAGTCAAAGAGAATATAAACATAACGATGACAATGTTAGTATATATGTTTTGTGTGCTTTTTTAATTGGCCGTGCCTATATTTTTTTTTAAACTTGAGTATTTTTAAAACTAAATTAATAGTATATTTTACGGTGTTTTCGTGTTATATTTTAATTAGATCACAACAGTTCATCTATGATTCTTAGTTTTAATAAAATAACTTACTTAAAGCATGTCACACCAGTGGATATAAAACAATTGTCTGATCAAACAGTAAAATCGTTTAAATAAGTAATAGACTTAAGGATGTAAGGTACCTCCCATTCCTTTCTTTTATCTCTTAACTTCGATCTCTTTTCTCCTTATCTCATACCAAGACTATCTTATAGTCTATTTCCTAAAATATATTCTATAATTTCTAACATCATTTTTTTTTTCTTAATCGTAATAACAATAAAATGTAAAACCTTTTTTTTTTATTACTTTAAAGCTCCTAAATCTAGGCCATGCGTACTAAACGTAATATGACATTTGCGTATCAATAAAATATAATTGTTTTGTAAGATCAATAACTTATTTAATTTTAATTATTATATTTACAACTTTTGTTTTTACTTTAATTTGTGATTTGTCTCTTTCTGTCGATGGTAAAATATTTATTTAAGTACGAAATAGTATACATAATAAGTTAATCCATTTTATTTTTTCTTTTAATGTCATGTATTTTAGTACCCAAAGAAATGTCGAAGTCTTTACGAGATCTTTACAAGTGAGAGAGGCTGCAAAATAAACATTCAATAAGTTAGTTAAAATTCACCCATTACTGGCCCGCTACAAGGCACGGTTCTCCTCCCACAATGAAAAGGGTTTAAGGCCGTAGTCCACCACGCTGGCCCAATGCGGGTAGGTGGACTTAACACACCTTTGAGAACATTATGGAGAACTCTCAGGCATGCCGGTTTCCTCACGATGTTTTTCTTCACCGTTGAAGCAAGTCATATTTCAATTGATTAAAACGCACATAACTTAGAAAAGTTAGAGGTGCGTGCCGGGATTCGAACACGGCCCCCCAGAAGTGAAGTCGAAATCTTACCCACTATACTATCACTGCTTTCAGACTTTTCTAGTAATAATACTAACATTTAGTTCTTACAGTTGATAGTTGGCCTATAACGGTATACGTGGTGATCTGTGGCGATGGTTCAGATCGTACGTAAGAAATCGCAGTCAGAAAGTTTTTGTTAATGGTCATGTCTCGAAGACGGCTGTGATAACTTCTGGTGTTCCACAAGGGTCTATTCTTGGGCCTCTTTTATTCATTATATTTATAAATGATATACATAAATGTTTCAAAAACAGTAAAATACTCCTTTACGCAGATGACCTTAAAATATTTAAAACTATTGAAATGACAGAGGATCATAGCCTTCTTCAAGCCGATCTTAATAGATTCACAGCATATTGTACAGACAATACGCATCTAGTACAGCGAGGTTACTATACATTTGATGAATTCCTCAATGACAAGGTAGAATGGAAGCAGCCAGCCTCGCTCTCATCTCCCGCAAGATAGCAAAATGATTGTAAATGTTGATGTTGGAAAAGAGCAACTACTGAGTTTCTTGCCGGCTCTTCTCGGTAGAATCTGCTTTCCGAACCGGTGGTAGAGTCACACAAACATGCATACTTGACGTTTCAAAAGTGCTTATAAAGTAGGCCTACTTGAAATAAATGAATTTGAATTTGAATAAATTAAATTTAAGCCTGAACAAATGTAAACATATAACTTTTACTAAAAAAAATATTAGTAGCAATTTTACGTATTTACTTTGTGGAGTTAGTCTGGAAAAAGTTGATTTAATTAAAGACCTAGGAATAACCTTGGACAGTAAACTACACCTAGATTCACATGTCATAAATATTATAAATAAAGCTTATAAAATGTACGGTTTTATAATGAGAGCTAGTAATAATTTTAAACGAGCCACAACGTATATACACCTGTATAAGACATTAGTACGTTCACAAATAGAATACGCCGTTTGTATCTGGAACCCTTATTATGACAAATATAATAAGAGCCTTGAGACTGTGCAAAAAAAATTTTTACGCAGATTGCATTACAAACGTACTAAGAGTTACCTCTCGTATGACCAACTGCTTAAAAAGTATAACCTACTTGACCTTAAGTCTAGACGAAAACAACTGGAAGCGATGCTCTTATATGACTTGTGTCATAATAAATATGACTGTATTACCTTAACCCGAAAACTTTGTTATAGAATACCATTTAGAACTCCAATACGAAAGAATCGAATGCATCAGCTTTTTGCTACTACTATGTGTCGCACCAATGCAGGCAAGCGTTCTCCATTATTTAGAATGACACAATCATATAACGAGAACTTTAATAATATAGACATTTTTTCTACGCGAATAGGCGCCTTAAGAAGGCGGTCATAGATCGTTTAAAATAGTCTATTTCTATCCTATCGAAATTTAATTTTAAATTAAATTTATATACCAGTATTCCGGGTGATAATCAATTATTGTTACAGGCAAAGTTTTGCGATCACAGGGTATTCATAAATAATATTACAGATCTCCTTCTTATATTTTTTTTTGTTTGTATTTTTGTAGAAAATGTTGCAACAATAATGTTTTATTAGCTTTTGAATAAGCCCCATTAACAAATATTTCTTGTAATATGTGGTTTACGCAGTTGACGCCGCAGTGAGTAATTATTTGTACTATGGATACCATTGTGTAATGTGATACTGTGATGTTGTTTGTGAACCCAAATAAATAAATAAATAAATAGCAAATACTACAAAACTAAAGTATATCCACTTAACTTAAAACTCTAAGCACGAATTATTAAAATAGTTAATAGTAATTTTTTACATCAATGTAATATTTGGCATATTGAGCGCTTTAAATCGAAATATATCGAATTATAAAATAATTTATGGCAACGTGAATTTTGAACCTCTTGCTTGCGGTATTTTTATTCTAACAATGCCCTTTTTATTTATTTAATTATCATAGGTAGGTACATGTACAAGTAAAGTAACGTAAATTAATTATAACTATTATACAAAAAAAAAGTTTACCTCACATCTTATATTGGTGTGTATGTAATGGTGCAATTTAAAATCTACTGTCCCTGATTTAGGTTAAAACCTGTATTTATTGTTTATTATATATTTATCATTATTTATTTGCATTTATAGCATTGTTGATTTTCTTTGTAATTTTTTGGGACAAATACTTTAAAAATAATCGTTTTTATCTATTCTAAATTATAGAAGAGAATGTAATATTAACAGGTACAGTTTGTGAGTTACTGAGATGGTCATGGGTAATCTCAGGAACTACAGAGACGATTCTGAAAATTCTTTCACCAATGTAAAGCCACATTATTTATGATTGCCACAGGCTATATATTAACCTTAAAACTGTAAAAACTTTTCACGGTAGTCAGAATTGTAAAGTAACCCGGAGAAAAAACGGTAGAAAGAAAATGTTTCTTACGAACGCTGCCTTAACGGTGAGAGACATATAATTGAGTTATTAAAATACTAGTATATACTAAAAATTTATGTTAAATTGTAAAATGTAAATTTTTGATGTTGGAAAAGAGCAACTGCTGAGTTTCTTGCCGGCTTCATCTCGGTAGAATCTGCCTTCCGGACCGGTGGTAGAGTCACTACGAACAGACAGATTGGAGTGCTTATAGGCCTAATGGCCTACTTGAAATAAATGAATTTTAAATTTGAATTTGAGTTTATTTGTAGTTTTTTTTTTTTTTTTAAATATAGTTTTGTGAATATTTTTGTCAATCTGCGGGCCGATGGCCTTTTTTTTTGTATTTATGACATTTTATACCAATGCATTTTTTTTTAAACCTTTAATAGTAAATATTTTAATGTAAATAATAGTTATAGCCTTTTTATTTAGTCCATTCCTCTTTATTTTTTAATATGGCGCTTGTGAATCATGCCATCGTAGTTTTGTTATGTCTTGCCGCAGAGACATTTGTAAGGTGTCCTTTTGTTTTTTTTTTTTAATAAATGTCTATACTTAATTATTTTAAAAAGTAAGTTTTCTTTTTTTTTTCTTTTCTCGGATATTGAATGCAACGTTGGCCTGTTTTTTTACAGTTCTTTCATCTAATAGTAAGTATTTTAATGTAGTTAATAGTAACAGCTTTTTCATTATTTAATATGGCGTTTGTGAAACGGCATAACTGTCAGTTACGAATTTTAAATTTGAATTTGAATTTACGCAGATTTGGAAGGTGTCTTTTTTTTTTTTTTTATAAACATCTATAATTATTATTTTAAAAAGTATGACTTTTTTTTTCTTTTCGAGGACATTGAAGGCCTGTTTTTTTACACTTAAAGCAATTCTTTGAACATCAAATAGTGATTATTTATTAATGTACATAATGGTGATAGTGTTTTCATTTAGTCCATACCTCTTTATTTTTTAATATGGCGTCTTTGGAATCTATTGCTATGGAGGTTTAGAACGTCTTCGTTGCAATCGGCGTAACTGTCAGCAGTGGCGTTTTCAAGCAGTATGCCATCATAATTCTTCTTGTGTCGCTTGCTGCACAGATGTTCAGTAATAATATGCTCTTTATTCACCACTTCCACGTTGCAAATAACACAGTTTAGCGTAGATTCGTTCACCTGTAAAATTACGAGATATAATATCAATAATCGGGAGATAATAAATAGTTTTAAACCCCCGATGCATAAACAACGGGGTTTTATAAGTTTGACGTGACGAGTGCGTGCGTGCGTGCGTGCGTGCGTGTCTGTCGTATTTCCCGGACACATTAACCGATTTAGATATAGTATTCTTTTTTTTTTTTTGGATGGTGTCGCAATTGTTACCAACTACTCGGATGTTTGATCAAAATGGGCTTAGACGGCCGCTGGCACAAAATGGGAGTTTACTTATTGTTATCACAATTTTCTCAATATGGGTACCTGACGAGTGCGTGCGTGCGTGCGTGTGTGCTTGCGTGCGTGCGTGCGTGCGTGCGTGTCTGTCGTATTTCCCGGACACATTAACCGATTTAGATATAGTATTCTTTTTTTTTGGATGGTGTCGCAATTGTTACCAACTACTCGTATGATCGATCAAAATGGGCTTAGACGGCCGCTGGCACAAAATGGGAGTCTACTTATTTTTTTCATAAATTCCTCAATATGGGTACCTGTAGAATACTATACTCAAAAAAACTGGAATTCGCCATTTCGTGGTGGCGGCCATTTTGGATTTGAAATTTAATTTTTATAATTTATAGAAATTATATTTAGATATACTACAGAAAAGAGCTGTGCGATCGATATATAAACTTATATAACACCAATCCCTTCGTGACAAATTTAAAGAAATAGTTATACTTTTAGTAGCTTCGCAATATGTTGATAATATCTATAAATGTAATGTTGGTTTGTGTACGCTTCAAAAACTCATAAAGTTCAGCACCGATCGAGCTGAAATTTTAGCATGATATATAATACGCATGAAGGATTGTTTTTATCTATTTTTCTCAACCATTCAATCACAATGTGTCACAGCGAAGCGTGACAGGGTACAGCTAGTAATATTATAATTACAAATGTTTCGTTTATTACGGTTTTTATATCTTTTTAAACGAAACATTTGTAATTATAAACAAAAAGACGATATAAACAATCGACATACTAGAAACGGACTTAAATTAGTGATATCTGCATATCGTCTGAGAAAAGTAAAGTATTGCTACAATAACATGATACCGAAGATAATATTAGATCTACCTTTAGCTAAGTTTGCAACAAAAAATAAAGAATATATTAATAAGATGAATACCTGAACGACAAGGCTGCTTGCAATCAGGCAACCCCGCTCTCAACTCTCCTAAGATACAAAAATAATCTTTCTCAAACTATAAAATGATGTTGGAAAAGAGCAATCTGCTGAGTTTCTCTCAATAAGTTCAAAGTTTATATAAAACGTAAGCTTATAGAAAAATTCTAATATAATATTAAGGATATATTCAAAATTCATTTATTTCAAGTAGGCCCAATATAAGCACTTTTGAAACGTCAAGTCTGTCCGTTAGTAGTGACTCTACCACCGGTTCGGAAGGCAGATTCTACCGAGAAGAAGCCGGCAAGAAACTCAGCAGTTGCTCTTTTCCAACATCAACAATTTACATTTTACATTCTAATATTCATTTCCTACCTTGTGAGAGCTGAAAGCGGAGCCGGATGCTTCCAAGCAACCTTGTCATTAAGAATGAATGATATGAATTGCTCTAACTTCATAGCTTAACATTAACTCGACTGTGAGATGGTGATAACAAAAAAATACCTGGATAAGTTTGTTGTGAGCTCTTCTAAGACCAGGGCGTGTTTGGAAACCTCCTAGATTTAGTTTTAAGTTAATGAATGCAGTTATCACCATCACTAACATTAGTGCAATATGTTAAATGTATGAACGCTTCATAAGTGCCTGCGTAAAGGTCTACATTAATAAAACTTTTTCTTGAATTTGCACTGTTTCGTAATTCGGTTACCAATTGTTAAACTGCCATACTTCCTAACAGTTAGCCCGACATCATTTTAGGATGCATCATCGTTTACCACCAGGCAGTGGCGTGCATAGAGGGTATGCACAGGGTATGCAGATGATATAAAATTAAGAAAATCACCAGTACGAGTTATAAATACTTAAGGGTAGGGTTTTATAACTCTTTCTGGAGATTTTCTTCATTTTATATCATAATAAACTTAAACCTAAACTTTTTTTTTTTCTCCTCCCAAATAAAAGTTTATTTGGGAGGGCTTATTTGGGAGGAGAAAAAAAATACAACAGCAATTAACATATAAAGCACACGTTACACCAAAACTTATCATTGACAACTTAAACTATATAAAAAAAAATCTTAGAATTAAGTAACAAAATAAACTTATTTTTTTTATTTATTTTACGGCCTTGGATTCAAGTCCATTAAGGCCTTTCAAAAAAAAAAAACCTTAAATAAGCGAAAAACAATCAAATATAGTTCCATGTTGGCAGTGACATATCTGTGGTGTTGTTTCTCCCAAACAGAGTATCGCCTCAGCGTTATGCTGTATCTGCATACCCTGTGCATAACGTCTGTGCACGCCACTGGCACCAGGTGAAGTTGCAGACTTGCAGGGGAATAAAAAAAAAGGGGATCAAGATGGTATATGTTTAAATAAACTGTGGTACCTTCCGAATCAGCTGCGGCAGATGATTAACTTCGAAATGGTCGAGGTGTCCCCGGTGAATCTCGCTACCGATATGGGCGCTCAGTTCGTAACCTCTGACGTCACTCACACACAACATACACCGGTTGCCGCCCCTGAACACACACACAATCGTACTTTTAGATCAATAATAATGTACCAGATATGCAGTGGAAGCGGTGATAGCCCAGTAGTTAGGACTGGACTTGCGGGGGGCCGAGTTCGAATCCCGGTACGCAGATGTAACTTTTCTAAGTTATGTCCGTTTCAAGCAATTATTATTGGACGGCCGATTGGCGCAGTGGGCAGCGGCCCTGCTTTCTGCGTCCGAGGCCGTGGGTTCGATTCCCACAACTGGACAATATTTGTGTGATGAACATGAATGTTTTTCAGTGTCTGGGTGTTTATCTGTATATTATAAGTATTTGTGTATATTATTCATAAAAAATATTCATCAGTCATCTTAGTACCCATAACACAAGCTACGCTTACTTTAAGACTAGATGGCGATGTATATTTATTATTTATTTATTTAACTAAAAAATATCACTTGCTTCAACGGTCAAGGAAAACATCGTGAGGAAACCTCCATGCCTCAGAGGTCAGTAATGTTATCAAAGGCATGTGGAGTCCACTAAACCGCACTGGGCGAGCGTGGTGGACTACGGCCTAACCTCTTCTCACTATGGAAGGAGAACCTGTACCCTGTAGTGGGCCGCTAATTTGCAGTCCCTTAAAGTTTGTTGGCTTAAATATTTTAAGATATTATTCGATGACCTCCGTGGCGCGGTGATAAGCGCTTTCTTCTAGTATGGAAATATTTGTAAATTTATAATTTCTGAATTTTACCTAAATATGCCGTCAATTGTCAAACGATTAGGGGTATATGTGCACATTTTACGTCACATATAATTGGAATACTACCTAACCTGACAAATGTCTACATTAAATTATCTTGGTGTATAAGATGACCAAAATAATTCTCGTAGCAGCTTACAAATAATTATAAAAACGCAGTAAAGGAAAAAAGACTACTCTTTAAAATGTACGTTTGCGACATTGTTGACACCTCGTCAGCTCTGTGTTGGAACACCCTGGCAGCAGGTTGCCAAGGAGTACTGCAACGCAGTTTTTCAGGGACGCAAGATCATACCACGGACAGGAAGCGACATGATCTGACGTAGTGGTTGCATACTCTTTGGGTAAGGTGATACCACGGACATGCAGCTACATGGTCTGACGTAAAGCTTATATACTCTTTGGGTAGTGACATCACAAACAGGAAGCAGCATTGTCTGACGTAGTGCTAGTATACTCTTTGGATATGGTGATACCAAGGAAAAGCAATATGATCTGACGTAGTGCTTGTATACTACAAGCACTACGTCAGATCATATTGCTTTGGGTAAGCTATCGATAACATACAGAGATAATACAAACACAACTTCCTTTTAACCTAATAATTTAATTAATTCATGTTAACCAATGAACTAATTATTCTTGTTATTTTTATTAAGCATTAATTATTGTTTCAAATTTTGTGCTTCAATCATTTTGAATATTGCTTAGTAACTGTCAACCAAATAGATTTTCATACGGTTATAGCCTACTGGTTACAATTTGGCTTCCGGGGTACACGCACTGAGCAAGTTTTTTTTTTTTAATTCCACTACAAATTGGCACTTGACTACTATCTGACCTGATGGTAAGTTATGATGCAGTTTATGCAGCCAGACCAACCAGAGAAATACAGAACACTAATTGTACTTATTTTATCAATCAATATAAAAATAATTCAAATTGCCCCGGCCGGCAATCTAACCCGGGTTAGCTTAAAAAAAAACAGAAGTAGACCGGTCCCTTTAGTGGGCCAATAATGATGAAGATGGATATTCTTTCGTGCTATAGGTTCGTTGATTTCGAATAAGAACACCGGATGACTTTTTGTAAGGCTTTAATCTTTTTTTTTTAATAAATAATAAATATACTATAACAATACACACATCGGCCATCTAACCCCAAAGTAAGCGACGCTTATGTTATGGGTACCAAGATGACTGATGAATATTTTTATGAATTACATACATAAATAATATGCAATTAAACACCCAGACACTGAAAAACATTCATATTCCAGAACACACTTCCAATCGCAGTTCAATCGTACTCCATAATGGTAAACCTCTAAATGACCTCATTGTACTTAACACTTTTCACTAATATCAGCAATCTTCTGAGTTTCTTGCTCTTCTCGGTGGAATCTGCCTTCCGAACCGGTGGTAGAGTCACTACAAACAGACGTGACTTGACGTTTCAAAAGTGCTTATAAACTGGGCCACTTGAAATAAATGAATTTTGAATTTTGAATATTTTGAATATCACTTTGATGTCACTTCACTTCGCTCTCAGAGCAGACTGACTCAGTCCATCGTAAGGTCTACGCTCACGTTTGAGGTGGGCGTGGGGATATCCGGATGGTATTTCGTCCGCGTGCCGTCTTGTCGTTGGATTTGCTCGTCGATGGGGAACTTCTCTTGTTTTATGGGGTCCAATCAGAGGGGGAAAATCCAGTCGGGGTGAGAAGATGATGGGTGAGATGGGCTATCCGGCCTCTATCTCATCAACATCTTCGGTTCATTGGGGGCTGGGTTCTGTAACAGGTCCCTCGGGCATGTTTTCCTGTGCGGTGGTGCCACGGGGCGATGTCCCTTATGTGGGGGAAAGAGGATGTATCCGCCCGGTCAAACATGCGCCGGGTGAGGCGGGCGATGAAGTTGTCCAGTAGCTCGATAAGTCTCTTAGGATAAAGGAGTTCCTTATGAATCGAGGCGCGCTCTAAATATAGGTTTTATAAACACCGAGCTTGGTACGCGGTGGTAGACGGGACTGGAATACCAGGTTGACTTTTGCCCTGGCGGACACAGTCTTTATATGCGGTTGCATTGTGAGGGGCTGATCTATCGTTAGCTCCAGGTAACAGTGGCTGCCATTTGAAGGCCTGGTCCATAAGTTCCAATTGCGGTGGTGGCGTCTTTGTGTGGACGAAGTAAATGGCTTGCGTCTTTTGCACATTTACATTCAGCCTCCATTTTTGGAGCCAGTCAGGTCTGAATCAGTCGCGACAGGCATCTTATACCGCCCCGGATGCCTAGACCCTTCTTTACTTGTAAATCATAAACAAGTAAACAAGTGTTCTCGGATTTATACTTTAAATTTAAATATGAGTGACGTGAGTGACGTGTCGTGATGTGACGCATCAGAACTGAATCGGTATCATACATTGCGTATGTAAATGTTAACTGATGTGTTGTGATGTCGTGATGGCTTCTGATGTGACGCATCAGAACCGAAACTGGTTCGCGTCAGAGCGGCGGGTTGCGGTTTGCGGAAA
Source organism: Pararge aegeria (assembly GCF_905163445.1). Classification (NCBI taxonomy): domain Eukaryota; kingdom Metazoa; phylum Arthropoda; class Insecta; order Lepidoptera; family Nymphalidae; genus Pararge; species Pararge aegeria. The sequence continues at coordinate 4,782,034 of NC_053206.1, read as the reverse complement.
CGGCGCCATCACGACACGTCAGATTATTGTGCGCGCGCTGCAGAGCGTTGTCAGAGTCGCATCGCTTGTATAATTACGTAAATTATAAATTATTATATAAAAATATGAATAATTTTTCAGCATCGCACACAAGCTCTTTAATGAGACAGGGAAACTCGCCATTAACCTCTATTTATCTATTTATTGGATGACTCCAACTTTTTTTATTCTTCCTTGACCAAGGTTTATCAGCGTACAGCCATGAAAATGGATGACACCAAAATCTTCTTCGCTTCCTTTCTTTTTGAGAATTGTCAGCATAAAAAAAAAATATTTTTCGAAATCTCAATTAATCTAATGAATCAAAGAACAACATTGTAAACGTTTGACCTTTCCTAGAGATGAGTTTGTATTGATTCAAAATATTGTCCTGATGCGTTAGAACATGACATATGTAATCGCTTGTGATCACATAAGGTCACAACACGTGCCGTCACGTCATGTCAGTTAAATGTAAAGGCCGCATGGAGGTGCTTATTCGACACGAAAACGTTAAGTGCCTGCATCACGTTACGTTCACGCGCGATTATGATCTTTACGCTTCTAGTATTAAGGTTCTATCTAACAATATATTAAAGGGGATTTCATGCTGATATCAATGTGTATAAATGCATCATACCTGTGTTTACTAAAACCGTGATACGAGTCCCAGGATATCTTCAACACTTTCTGACCAAAGAGAATGATTTTATTCTTCTTTTGTATTTGCTCTACGTTTTGGGAGTTCGCTTTAATTTCTATTTTAACCAATACTTTGATGTCGGTCTCGTTCTCATTGGGATATATCGCCTCGTTTTGGAACGTTATATTTTGTATTTTGCCGCCCGCTTTTATATGGGTCCTCCTAAAAAATTACATAATAAATTTAAAAAACTCGTTAATAATTGACGTTTGCTGTCTTGTCAGATCAGATGTCACCACCGCTTCTTTTTTTTTACTACGACAATACACACATCGCCATCTAGCCCCAAAGTAAGCGTAGCTTGTGTTATGGGTACTAAGATGACTGATGAATATTTTTATAAATAATACACATAAATACTTAGAATATACATATAAACACACAGACACTGAAAAAAATTCATGTTCATCACACAAACATTTTCCAGTAGTCGGAATCGAACCCAACGGCCTTGGGCTCAGAAAGCAGGATTGCTGCCAATTACCTCTTATTTATTTAGTCGTATAGCATTGTCAACAAATAAGCGGTTTAAATTATGATATTATTTACAAATTAATAAGTTACAAGTCAATATCCAGATTCTCCAACCGTGAAAGTCCGAGTCTAAAAGTTCATAAAGAAATCCCTGGTATGAAAAGATGGGGCAGAGCTGGATTATGTGCTCCATCGACTGATCTTCGCCATAAACACATGTAGCAGATGGTTTCCAACCCCACTTATGCAAAAGATACTTGCAGCGTCCATGACCTGTTCTTAGCCGGTTCAGTCGACACCAAAGGTTACGAGGCAGATGGTAACCCTTGGGTTGCATTGTGGGATCGAAGAGATCTGTTGTCCCCGAAGAAGCCATTGAGGTGTCGAGATCATTTCAACTTTGCGTCCATGCCCTTTTCTTAGCCGGTTCAGTCCACATCAAGGGTTACGAGGCAGATGGAAACCCTTGGGTTGCATTGTGGGATCGAAGAGATCTGTTGTCCCCGAAGAAGCCATTGAGGTGTCGAGATCATTTCAACTTTGCGTCCATGCCCTTTTCTTAGCCGGTTCAGTTGACACCAAAGGTTACGAGGCTGATGGAAACCCTTGGGTTGCATTTTGGGATCGAAGAGATCAGTTGTCCCCAAAGAAGCCATTGAGGTGTCGAGATCATTTTAACTTTGCGTCCATGCCCTTTTCTTAGCCGGTTCAGTTGACACCAAAGGTTACGAGGCTGATGGAAACCCTTGGGTTGCATTTTGGGATCGAAGAGATCAGTTGTCTTCAAAGAAGCCATTGAGGTGTCCAGATCATTTTAACTTTGCGTCCATGTCTTGTTCTTAGCCGGATCAGTTGACACCAAAGGTTACGAGGCAGATGGAAACCCTTGGGTTGCATTGTGGGATCGAAGAGATCTGTTGTCCCCGAAGAAGCCATTGAGGTGTCGCGATCATTTCAACTTTGCGTCCATGCCCTTTTCTTAGCCGGTTCAGTTAACACCAAAGGTTACGAGGCTGATGTAAACCCTTGGTTTGCATTTTGGGATCGAAGAGATCAGTTGTCCCCAAAGAAGCCATTGAGGTGTCGAGATCATTTTAACTTTGCGTCCATGCCCTTTTCTTAGCCGGTTCAGTTGACACCAAAGGTTACGAGGCTGATGGAAACCCTTGGGTTGCATTTTGGGATCGAAGAGATCAGTTGTCTTCAAAGAAGCCATTGAGGTGTCGAGATCATTTTAACTTTGCGTCCATGTCTTGTTCTTAGCCGGATCAGTTGACAGCAAAGGTTACGAGGCAGATGGAAACCCTTGTGTTGCATTTTGGGATCGAAGAGATCAGTTGTCCCCGAAGAAGCCATTGAGGTGTCGAGATCATTTCAACTTTGCGTCCATGCCCTGTTCTTAGCCGGTTCATTCGACACCAAAGGTTACGAGGCAGTTGGAAACTCTTGGGTTGCATTGTGGGATCGAAGAGATCTGTTGTCCCCGAAGAAGCCATTGAGGTTTCGAGATCATTTTAACTTTAGAGATCTCACGATCACGTAGTTCAGAGTTATTAATCAAAATATCAGGAGAGATGTTGGAAAACAATTTTTTAAAGCGAAGACAGGCTGACACTGTTCGTATTAGAATCAATAAATTCCAGCAGATCAAACTGGAATAGACTTTTCCCGCGCAGAAATGATGTTGCACGCAGCCTAGAACACTCTTCGCGAAGTCTTCTTTCTACTTAATCAAGAATATTTACCGCGTTAAAAGCTTTTTCTCTCTGAAAAAACCTGTAACAAAATAGATTCAGACGTCCCAAAGATGCTAATCTTGAGACACATTGGACATGAGGCGGACATTAAAACTTGTGTAATCTTTCAGTTCAAAATAGAGCTTTTTGAGCCAGGACTCGTCCGGGGAAGTGCATATTTCTGCATTCCGGTCTGAAGGGCGTGGTGGCCGGTATAATTACAGGCTGATGAGGCTTAACGACTACGCCTCTTCTTCTTCTCCTTTCTCCTCTACAGCTATTTCCTAGGTTAAATTGCCTTTTATGAGCCTCGGAAATGAACATGAATTTACCTAGTTTTCTTGTCTGTCTTTGTGTCTGGCTCGTGCAGCGGCCATGCTATGTGCTGATTTACATATTTCCTTGTAATAATTATATTGCATACGCTACAGTGGTAGTTAAGGAACATCTGTGAAAAGACAAAAAAAAAATCAAGTGAGTTTTAAGTTGATTGTCTTATGGAGGATAACAGGGTCGTGGATGTGGGTTACACCGGTTCAGAAGGAAGATTCTTCAACGCGTCTCCATAAAAGAGCGAATAACAAAACCTTTAAAACATGCTGTTGCCCGCGACTTCGTCTGCGTTTGTTTTTGATTTTTGATGTAGCATTCAATTTATTTATTTATTTATTTTTATTTATTTATACTCTTTATTTGCACACCACACAGAAAAACGAGACAAAAATAAAGAAAAAACACATGAAGCATGAAGCAGGATACAAAAGGCGGCCTTTCTCTGCCAGGCAACCTTAGGATTAGGAAAACTAAAAAGAAGACAGGAAAAAGAGGACAAAATTTAGTTGTAGTCCTAAAAAAAACAAAGTATTCAGTATCGCTAAGCCTTAAATGAGGGGTTTGCTGCTGTCCGCTGAGGAGTTCTGTTCTCTATCTCCAACCACTCCAACCACATTCATCTGATCTACACAAAGTTTAGGCAAAATTCAACACATATTACAACCTCTATAATACAAAAATAATTATTTAAATCGGTTATAATTTTTCGGAGTTATGGTGTTAAATCGTTAAACACTTTCATCCCCTCTCCCAATGGAACCGAGCTTAATGTCGGGATAAAAAGTATGCTATATTACTTCTCACACTTCCAAGAATATGTGTACAAAGTTTCATGAGGATCGGTTAAGTAGTTTTTGCGTGAAAGCGTAACAAACAAACTTACATTGACATTTATAATATTAGTAGGGAAGTGGGGATAGGGATAGCGTATAATAATAATAAAGCTGAAACAAACTTTCGCTTGGTTGTTGGATCAAGGGTCCGGATACAGAAGGCAGTAGTCCTTGAAACGGCGCGTATTGTGAGGAGGTTCCTCACTCTGGACCCTGACCGCCGGTCGCTTGGGCATTCAAAAGCTCCGCAAGCGGGGGTAAATGTTTTTTTTTATAAATTTTTAAATAGTTTATTTTTTAAATTAAATAATCAGTGTTAAGAATTAAAAAAAATTACCGTTGTATGACGAAAAAAAGTCACAGTTTATACAATGATGAAAACCAAAATATAATATAAATTTACTGCCTCTAAAAATTATCCGCGAAGCAGAAACGCTACTAATTTCCGAGTAAACCACTGCCATAGTTTCACTGAAAGTTATCAGATAAAGCCCTAACATCACATGCAAAATTAAAATGACACCTGTCACTTAATTAGGTATGCGTAGTGAAGATACTTCATACTATGCGCGTGTCGGTATTTTATCTTCAATAGGGTTGTCCTAAGTAAACACTGAGAATATTTTAAATTAGTTTGTATAGTAAAATATATATATATATATATGCTTCTTTATATATATATTTTTACAGGGTGATTCCTTATGAAATATAATTATGCACCCTTTAACAGTATTTCATAATTCGGTTACACGCTGTATACTTACAATAAAAAAATATCCGAACTGGTTTATTAATGACAGAGTTCTGAGTTAATAGACATAAACACAGAGATCCATCAATTTACTGATATCTATGGTACGAGTTTTTACTCAGTTTAGGTATCAGTAATTCAACCAAACATAGTAGGTACTAAGCTATGATTTCTGTCACTATTTAATAATCGAGTGAATAAATGATTTTTATTATATTATTATTAATTTGGATCCTCATCAATTAAAAAAAAAAAAAAAAACCAGACGTACCTGCCGTAAAAGGTGTCTGTCATACTTGTTCACAAACTTGCATTCGTCCATACATTTTTCATGGTTCTTACTTTCGACGTGTTTCTTCAAAGAGCCGCAAATACGTAGCATACATACAAAACAATATCTCGTACCGTCCCCAGTGTTAACCAAACTATTGTAAGAAACCAAACTAACTTGTATGAATGTATTTTTGAATTTTAAATAAACGAATTTTTCATTAAAAAAATCATAGTCGTCATCGGCGTCGCTTAATGATTCATCCACATCCAACATGTCCACTACGGATTCTATTTTGCCGTCGTCTTTTTTGGATGAATCCGTTGCACGTTGATTCTTATCAGTTTTCGGTTTTTTCGTATCTATTTTAAGCTTGGTGACTGTATGTTGATTGTTTTCATTTAAAGCTAGACCAGTCGCGCCTTGATTCGTATGATTTTTAGGTTCGACAATTTTCAATATAGGCAAACTAGCATTGCGTTTATTCGAATCGATTTCACGCTGTTCCGTATCTAATTTAATTATGCTGTTGGTGCGATTCTTAGGCTGTCTAACTGGGGCTTGATTCATAAATGTTTCGGACGGATTCTTATAATTTTTAGGAGCCGTTGTGGGCTGTTTTGCGTTTCGATTTAAATCCTTTATTGGCGAATCGAACAAAGGTTTCGTGCCCCTTGGTGGCGGAAGTGTTGGCCATTGATTGATTGCCAAAGTGGGAGGAATCATTGGTCGTACATTTGTTAATACTGTAGGATGGGGTATTTGTTTTTGGTTGTTTATGATTATTGGCCGGATCATTGGTCGAGGGATTGGCAAAGGATACACGCCCAACGCAACAGGATGCATTGTAGGTTTGTTTATTGCCAGTGCTACGCTCAGACATTTAACGTGATTGCTCTCGATAATGTGACTTTCTGTTTGATTCGATTTGAATATTATATTGCATATTGTACAGTGATTTTGCAATCCAACCTGTGAACAAGAAAGATTTTTGAAGATTTTTTTTTTTTAATTCTAATAAAACATTTTATTAACCCCTCATGCAAAAACGACGGGGTGTTGCAAGTGTGTGTATGTGTGTGTGTTTGTGTGTGGGTGCATGTGTGTGTGGGTGTGCGTGTATGTGTGCACGTGCGTGCGGGCGTGCGGAACCAGGGTAGGCAAAAGAAGCAAGATCGCATAAAATTGAAGTCTCCTATGCAAGTCCAGTTGGAAGAAATTTTTAGGGTAGGCAGTGCATTTGTGCATATATGAAGTGCACGCCACTGCTAGCCTCCAATGTGTGTTGACGGTAGATCCAAATACATAGTTTAGGAGTATGGGTATACCTCCTGTACCCTTTGGTTTCAATTTAAAGCGGAAAAAAAAGTGTGCAATTTATTTACAGACAGCCAAAGACTCCTTCAAAAAAATTTTATGCCACCCTAATTAGTTATTTTTTTTTTTTTTTTGCTTCTGAGTCACTTTTCTTTGTGTTGTAGGCTTGTACTTTGTATGATATAATGATTGATATATATATTTTTTAATTTGTTAACTGCTCTGCTCTTGTGTACAACCTATGGAGGGTAGAGGTAAGGAGAGTCATCTTATATGGGAGAAAAGTTGAAAAAGTGTCCAGTTGTTGCGCTAAATAACAGTTCAAAAATCCTCCACAATGGCGCTGGTGGATGCACAGGGTATGGTATGAATGTAGCAATCGTAGATGAATTGAAGTATGCAGAGTTAAAAAATTTAATGTCATTATAGACTAAAGTAGTTAATTATTGAGAATTTCAACAACTTACGTTGTACAAAATATTGTGGTAAATATAACCTTACTTCCTTGTATCTCCACACTTCCTTGTTTATTTTTCAAGCCTACTCTAACAATATTTATATTTGGCGCTTCTTTTAAGAGATACCCTGATGCCAATGTGGCGCCATCCTAATTTAATACATTTTGACGACACTTTTTCATATACACAGATGACTCTCCTTACCTCTACCCTCCATAGTACAACCTAACCCTTAAGTCTGTGTTTTTTTTCCTTAATTTCTTTTTTTTTAATTTCCACTACTGGTAAATGTTTGTATGATGAGCATGAATGTTTTTCAGTGTCTGGGTGTTTATATGTATATTCTAAGTATTTATGTATATTATTCATAAAAATATTCATCAGTGTTCTTAGTACCCATAACACAAGCTACGCTTACTTAGGGGCTAGATGGCGATATGTGTATTGCCGTAATATATATATTTATATTTATTTATTTATTATATAACATATATTACATTATATTCAGTTTACATGGTAACTAAAATAGGCAACAAAGTGTGTAAAGTGTTATTTCTCATTCTCTCCTATGCAATTATGTCTATATTTCTATCACCATAATATCAACTCATTACCGACCCATTACACCTTCTTCCTCCCACAATGAGAAGGGGTTAAGGCCGTAGTCCACCACGCTGGCCCAGTCCGGATTGGTGGACTCCACACTCCTTTGAGAACTTTATAGAGAACTCTCAGGCATGCAGGTCTCCATAAAATTGTCGAGGGGGTGTATTTTAATTTTTTTTTATTGTATTTATTTATTTCTTACTACTTATAATAAAGTAGGTATACATAGGTGACTTGATGTCCTGAAACTCCATTGAGAGTGTGAAGTCACCTAACCGCACTTGGCCAGCGTGTTGGACTATAGCCAAAGTCAAAGACAAAAATATCTTTCTTCAAGTACGCCCATAGGTGGCACTTTTGATGCATACATAAGAATTACAAGGTAGTGAGATGATGGCGATAACCGCATACGTAAACTTAAAACTAAAGCTACGAGGGTTCCAAACGTGTCCTGGTTTAAGAAGAAGCCCACAACAAACTTAGCCGGGTGGTTTTAAAATTATTAGAAGAGCAACCTGGTCAGAGCAAAAATACTATAAGCAATAATTAACCCGTTCTCATTATGGAAAGAGACCCGTTGACATGATTGACATGGTATTGCAGTAAGGACCCATACATAAAAAATAACATTATAACAAATTAACAATTATATTATAACAAATTACAAATTAACTTACCGTTCTGATCAAATTAACGCAGGATTTCTCCTGAAAAGGTAATTGCTTGAGCTTTACTACATGACAAGGCTCTTTAATATGACATGTCATATCGGTATCACACGCCGTCTTATCACACATAGAGCAATGATAAACATTTGGTCTACGGCTAACCAAGTTATACGATATAAATGACACTCGCAGTGTAGTACCGAATTTGTTTATTAGTATATCATTAAAAATACTGGGATTTTCGTTATTGATTTCATATTCCTTATCGTTACATTCATTTTCGTTACTGATTGCCAGAGCGTTATTTTTATTTATATCAATTTTCATATTGTTATTTGTGTTTGTTTCTTTGTTAATTTGGTTCTCGTTACTTTCATTTACATCAGTTTTTATATCGTTACCTTTATTTGTTTCTATGTTAATTTGGTTATCGTGAGTTTCATTTACACCAGTTTTTATATCGTTACCTGTATTTGTTTCTATTTTAATTTGGTTATCGTTACTTTCATTTACACCAGTGTTTATATCGTTACCTGTATTTGTTTCTATGTTAGTTTGGTTAACGTTACTTTTATTTATATCAGTTTTCATGTCGTGTTTTGTATTTGTTTTAAAGGAAATTTTGTCATCGTTACTCACAATTATATCACTTTTCATATCGTTAATTGTATTTGTTTTCATGTTCATTTCGTCATCGTTACTTTCATTTATATCAGTTTTCACATCGTTAATCGCATTTGTTTCTATTTTAGTTTCTTCACCTTTATTTTCATTTATATCAGTTTTCGTGTTGTTACTTGTATTTGATTCTATGTTAATTTGGTCATCGTTATTATCATTTATATCAGTTTTCAAATCTTTATTCGTATTTGCTTCCGTGATGAATTGGTCACCTTTATTTTCATTTCCTATTTTAATATCGTTGGTTGCATTAATTGTTGAGATATGTGTTACGTTATCATTACTTTCATTTATAGTTTTTTGTCTTTCGGTTTGATCTTCATTAACTTGATCAATTCGTACATTTTCATTGAGTAGAACATTAAAATTCGCTGGTGGCGTAGTTCCTTTTTGGGCATCAGTAATTTCTTTTTCAGTTATCGCATTTGTATTATCGTTTGTACAATCATTCCGACTTTCGCGAAAGATTTCTAGAGCGTGTATAATTTTAGTTTTATGTTTGAACCTTATATGTTCATCTATATCCGATATAGTTTGTAGATTATTGCATACACCACAGTGGTAATAATTCGAACCAGTCTGAAAAAAAAAACAACTGATTAAAATACTTATTTGCATTGATGACATTACATACATGAGCTATTGTTTATTATTGTATACTCAATCCGCTGACGCCATTTTGAAATAAAAACCTTAATTGGCAGCCTTTGTTATAAAATATGCCATGATTTTAAAATGGGGCCATCGAAATATCAATCAATCATGCAATGAAGTCATTTGTTACAGAAAAATATGTTACTGTTTAATTTTTTTTTATATACTACGACAATACACACATCGCCATCTAGTCCCAAAGTAAGCGTAGCTTGTGTTATGGGTACTAAGATGACTGATGAATAATTATATGAATAATATACGTAAATACTTATAATATACTAGCGTACCCAGGGCTTGATTTTGCTTTATTTTATTTAAACAATAAACTTACATCAATAAATTTTTAATTAAGTCTCATAATATATTAAATCATTTATTTCTCTCCGTATTCATTCTCTTCTATTCTCTTCTCGAGCGGCTGAAGATCATTATCTACACCCATATACACCCAACAATAGAATATCATCAAAGTAAATAAAAGCTATATTTGACATTTCAAAAATAGGAATGCTCCGATCGTCACCAAACTTTACAGGATTACTCGCCAGGTCAATCCGGAGATTCCCTGAAAGTTTCATTGAAATCGGTCCAGCCGTTTCGGAGCTTATACGGAACATACCCACACACTTTCTCTTTTATATATATATAGATAGATAAATAAACACTCAGACACTGAGAAACATTCATGTTCATCACACAAACATTGTCCAGTTGTGGAAATCGAACCCACAGGCTTGGCTCAGAAAGCAGGGTCGCTGCCCACTGCGCCAATCGGCAGTCTATAAGAAGCCATATTGTTGATAAGAAGCCAGTGCGAAGGCGTCCGTTTAAACAGTTTCAATTCAATTCAATTCAATTCAATTCGATTCAATTTTATTTATTTGCTGATACAGGTAAATTGGTGTTACAGAAAAAAATATGTATGATCTTAACTGTACCACGCCAAATTGGCATGCAAAGTGTTGTTGTTCTATTGGTCGCTGTCAAGCTGACATGTCGTATAATCAGCTGCTCGTATTTTATTTATAATTTAAGTTTTAATTTTAGTCTTAATATTCGTAAAACTGTGAAAATTATTTGTAAATAAGTGTTTGTTCATTAGATAAATAGTCATAAAAAGTGTAATCAACTCAGCGAGCACAAAAAGCGAACTATCCATGTGACAGGAGATTCGTTCGGCGAGAATTCAAAATCCAACGTCTGTAACGACGTATGATTTACGTTCAAAGGATTTTACTGGGGAGTATTGCTTTTATTTTCTTTATCGTTCTCTGTTATCACGTTATAATATCCCGCTAGCTATTAAATACATTACTCCCTACACAGTACATTCTCGTTGATCACGAGACACGTCCCTATATACACTCTGACAAAATCATTCTTGCTTTACTTGACGGATTTGTGGAAGTGAAGAAAAAGAATTATTGAAACTGTCTCAGACAACATTTACAGCATCTACTCATGCACACCTTATGATTAGGTCACTGTTCTAGTAATCTACTTTAGTAATTAATACATTTTAGAAATAACTTCAATAGTCAGCGCAAAAAATAGTATTTGTAACTGTTGGATATGCCAAACTAGTATGTTTTTATATTTCTAATCAGATCTTTAATATTACTCTGTTTAATATTAATTTGAATCCTACTTTTATTCCTTTGGTCTCTCTCTTCTGTAGGTCATCTATTTTCCTTCACTTACATACACTGTTTGGTGTGTTTCAGAGACAAGTTCTATAAAATGGCTCCTCCAATGTTAACCAGAAGAGCGGCTGCATTGGAAGAGCAATTGAAACTAAAGAATGCCCTCCGTGAACTCAAGTCACTCAAACAAGTAAATGCTGACTTGGTGAGGGAACAAGATGACAGTGAAGTTGAACTGAGAGCAATTATAGCCAAGAACTCCCAACTGAAAGGTGAACTAGCAGAGTTAAACAGTGCACACAATCTGGTCATGGAGGAGCGCGACCAACTCCAGAAGGCAGTCAGCTCATTTGAACAATGCATATCAACCTATGAAGAAGCTCTAGGGAAAATTTCAATGTTGGAGGGAGAATTAAGTAGGGCATGTTCAACAATCAATGCCCTTCAGTCACAATTACACAGTGCTGAAATACTATCAACAAATAATCTGTACGATGAACTTGTTGCTTCATCCTCAACAATGCCAATGTGTATCGATCTGACTTGTGATAGTCCTTGTATTAAAAACCCCAAGCCTCAGCAACATTCCTGTTCCTATTTAAATAGCCATAACAAAATAAAAAAATACATTAAAATAAGTAAAATAATTAAAAAAACTCAAACTTTAATAAAAAACAAAGGGCTGGCACAAAAAACCTGGTATTAAGAAAGGAACGCTCAGTTTTAGTAAATAAATTAAACACCCTTTCATTATCCTCTCAGAGAAGTAGAGAAAACTATGAAAGTGAAATTCAAAGCCTCAATGATGTAATTAAACAATTGGAGGACTCACTTAAAACTGTAACCATTAAATATGAGCTATCACAAAGGCAGATTGATGAACACATTCTGGCAGCTGATGAGTTGTTAGCCCTAGGTACTTACAACATGGCTCGCTTTGAGTCTTTAGCAAATAAATGTAACTGTACTCATGAGATACCTATGACTAACCTAAAATTATGTGATACAGTATCTTCCAACCAATTAGAAACATGCCTGGAGCAGTGCACAACTGTCATACCAGACCCTTCACCTTTATTAAAAAGTATGCCTGAAAAACAGACAATTATATTTTCCGACATGTTAGGTAAAGGTTTTGGACCTATTATGAACCATTACCTTGATCACTCCGTGACTAATAGATGTTCACCGGGGGCTAGTTTCGATTATCTTATTAATAGTTTGAATAGTGACTATTTAGATGTAAATAAAAATGTTGTTCTCTTGATAGGAGACAGTTTGAATGTCAAAAAGCATCAAATTATAAGATGCATTGATAAATTACTAGCTTTACATAGTAAAACTCAATGTAAATTCGTTATGTGTGCCTTTCCTTACTGTGGCACATTTAGTTCAAAGCAGAATGAACATATTTATAATTTAAATTTATTAATTTATAACCTGACATGCCGTCATAGTGACGCAGTTTTTTATTTTGACATCAATAAATCCATGTCATCCCTATTGTCTAGAGATAGTTTAATTTTATCTAAGAAAAGTAAGCATCACTTGGCATCTTTACTAGCTTACAACTTAAATGATACTGTTACAAGTATTGTAACTAAGTCTATTGACACCTCTACATATTGTACTTCAAGTACCACCAATATTTCTAATATTGACCCTAGTACTTGTTCTAGTACTATAATTAATAGTTATTTAAACTAGACAGTGAGACAACGGGGAAGCTCTGTAATATGAACATTGTACATCAAAACATACAGAGCTTCACCGGCAAAGAATTAGAAATAGAACTGTTTGTTGAAAAATTCAATATACACATATTGTGTATAACTGAGCATTGGCTCACTGGAGCACAAATAGCAGTTAACATCAATAACTTCAAAATGTCAAGTGTGTTCTTTAGAAAGACTGCTATTCATGGTGGATCCTTCATTTTTGTACGCAATAATATAACATGTAAGGAGCGAAAAGATATAGTTAGTCTTTCTGTGGAGCGCATAATTGAACTGTCTTGTGTGGAGCTGGAGCGTTTTATAATAGTGTGTGTGTACCATCCCCCCTCAGGTGATTTCAACCAATTCGAGGATGTAATGGAAGATGTCCTTAAGCGATTGTGTATGTCTACTAAAAATGTAATAGTATGCGGGGATTTCAATGTTGATATCTTATTACATAATACTACTACGACTAGGTTGTTAAACTTATTTAAATGCTTTAATTTGAATAATGCTTTCGATGAACCTACTAGAATCACAGCAACTTCAGCATCTTGTTTAGATAATATTTTTTTTAACTGTGATATCTTAGGTAAATCGATATTAAACAATTTAAGGTCAGATCATTGTGGCCAACAAATTACTGTTGTTGGTACAAATAGAAATAAACATATTGTTAAGTACAGGCCGATAACTCAGAGTAAACTGACGCGATTTGAAGGTGAAATATCAGCCAAAATTCCTGCTCTCTTTTTTGAAAACTGTCATCCCGACAATCTTTATCGTACGCTTTTCAATGAAATAGAAAGTGCATTTAATAAAGTATTTACTTTTAAATACATAGATTCTAATAAAAAAATGAGGTTTAGTGATTGGGCGACAATAGGCATTTACAAAAGCAGGGATAAGTTATATGATGAAAAACAATACAATCAGACTCCAACTTTCCTTGAATATGTAAAAAGTTACTCCAAAACATTTAAAAATGTTTGTAGACAAGCTAAGTCGCTATACATTAAAGATCGGATAGTAAAATCTGAAAACAAAATACAAACAACCTGGAAAATTGTTAATAATGAATCTGGGAAAACTAAATCTCGAGACGGAAATTTTGAACTAATTATTAATAATAATATGGTAACTACTGATACAGAAGTTGCTAGTACTTTTGAAAACTTTTTTCAGAATGTTCCTATTTTGTTAACAGATTCACTAAATTCCTCACCTACTGCAGCTCAGAATTTATTAAGAGGCAACATTAATGAGTGCAAAGTTTTATTTCATTTCAAACATATAGATGCATCGGATATCAGTAAAAACTTCAAGTTGTTAAAATTAAAGAAAACAGGTGATATATGGGGAATGTCGGTTAAGGTAATATCTCAAATTATTGACGTCATTGCTCCTCTTTTAGCCATAATTTTCAATGAATGTGTTGATTTAGGTACTTTCCCGAACCTAATGAAACATAGTAAACTCATTCCTCTATTTAAATCTGGTAATAAAAATGATATAAACAATTACAGACCTATCTCAATCTTACCAGCTCTTAGTAAGATATTTGAAAAAATTATATTAAATCAACTCTTATATCATTTTAATGTAAATAACTTACTACACCCTGAGCAGTATGGCTTCACTAAAGGTCGTAGCACAACGGACGCAGGCGCTAAAGTTATAAAACATGTTTATGATGCCTGGGAATGTTCACAGAACGCCATGGGTGTTTTTTGTGATCTATCTAAAGCTTTCGATTGTGTTGATCATAAAACCTTGCTTCTTAAGCTAAGCCACTATGGTATCCAAAACGTTGCACTAAATTTGGTTGCCTCGTATCTCAGCAATAGAACCCAAAGAGTTTGCATAAATGATGCAAAGTCTCAGGGTTCAAATACCTCAATGGGTGTCCCACAAGGCTCGATTTTGGGTCCTTTTCTATTTTTAGTGTATATAAATGATCTACCGTACCATGTCAGTGGAAAATGCGACATTGTATTGTTTGCAGATGATACATCTCTAATTTTTAAGACTGATAGGAGTAAAGATAACTCTGACGAAGTAAACCGTGTTATGTCGCATGTGTCGCACTGGTTTACAGTTAACAACTTACTTTTAAATGCAAACAAAACAAAGTGTGTCGAATTTATCTTACCAAATGTAAAGAAAATTGATAAAAATATAATGATAAATGGTGAATCACTAAAAATAGAGACTTCCACAGTTTTTCTGGGCGTGACCTTGGATAATAAGCTACAGTGGGGTGCCCATATAGATTCACTAGCGGGTAAACTAAGCTCGGCTGCCTACGCAGTCAGAAAAATTAGACAGATTACTGACGTTTAAATAGCTAGGCTAGTTTATTTTGCGTACTTTCATAGTGTTATGTCCTATGGAATCTTGTTATGGGGTAAAGCAGCTGATATCGAAACTATATTTATATTGCAGATAAGAGCTGTACGGTCAATATATAAACTTAAATCACGCGAATCCCTCCGTGAGAAGTTTAAAGAAATAGGCATACTTACTGTAGCTTCACAATATATTTATAACAATATAGTATTTGTAAGACAACATATTAGTCTTTATAAACAAAAAGTGGACATAAACAGTCGACTTACAAGAAATGGTCATAAATTAGTGTCATCTGCATATCGTCTGCGTAAGGTACAGGGATCATTTGTGGGATTGAGTATACGCTTTTATAATATGATTCCTAAGGTGATTTTGGACCTGCCAATGCACAAGTTTAAAGAATTTGTTAAAACACATTTATTAGAGCGAGGTTACTATACAATTGATGAATTTTTTAATGATAAGGTTGCTTGGAAGCATCCGGCTCCGCTTTCAGCTCCCACAAGATAGAAAAATGAATGTTAAAATACAAAATGTAAATTGTTGATTTTGGAAAAGAGCAACTGCTGAGTTTCTTGCCGGCTTCTTCTCGGTAGAATCTGCCTTCCGAACCGGTGGTAGAATCACTACAAACAGACAGACTTGACGTTTCAAAAGTGCTTATATTAGGCCTACTTGAAATAAATGAATTTTGAATTTTGAATTTTTTGAATTTTGTCACGGTAGTATCTAAATTTTAATTGATGTTAATACTAGGTACAATTAAGATATTGGCAATTATAATGATATTAATTACAACTATGAAATAAGGTTTATAATAAATCAATACAATTAATAATAGTATAGGATCCCGATATAAAACGACCTTCAACGAGATGGTTATTCAATGAAACATATTTTATATTTAATTTAACATGTCAATAAATATATTGCATATGGTTTGTCTAACAAATTTCAGTCCAGGATATGATTAATAAATAATTAAAAAGAAGTGTTTTTTGAACATTTATCCGGTTTGATTATTCATAGAATATGCAAACGTTAGGTTGCCTATTCTTTTCCGGTCACAGCTCTCGGGCAGCGAGGTATAATCAGGTAAGACGATACTAGCATTTTGCAACGGTCTGATTATTGAATTAAATTTAAATGAAAATAAAGATTATTTAATTATGAACAGGATGGTATAGGGTTGCCTATTTCAAATATTTTAGAACATTTCTCATATATTCAAAAAATAAATTTGGTCATTGTTTCTCCAATATAAACCTTCCAAAAGTAGATTTTAACTATCGAAACTGCAAGTTCACTATCAGTTCTGTTTTTTTATAGACTTGTGAAGCAAATGCAGTCACGTGATCCCAAACGGAGCGTTTTGGGGGCCCTGATGCCTAAATCGAGGACTCTGACCTCGGCTCGGTTCCCCCGAGATGTCAACTCACCTGCCTTACAAAGCTGCAGCGGTAATCCTCAACAAATTTGAAGCTTTCCAGTTTCGCCAAGTGCCCTCCTTCTAGACAATGTTTCCCCTTCTGCGCTTTCTCTATATACTTTTTGCACGCCATGCAATATTGTTTGTGGCTTTTAAATGTTATTATCATATGCCAATGGTCGAATTTCATTTTCGTCGGTGTCTCGAATATTGTAACATCTAAAAATATTTTATTTTTTTGCTATACTTCCTTCGGCGCGTCAGCCCAATGGAGTAATTGAAAAAAATTAAAAATATAATAGTGGAGTAATTATGGTCAAACAATTCCGTTGGGAGAGGCTTTCATCGGTCAGCACTTACCTAAATAATCCGGAGTGCCAGATGTTCTCTTGGCTACCCATGCGTATGACCCAATATTACCGTATTCGTTATTTTTATAATCCACATATAAACCATTGTCGATGTAGTAGCCATAGAAACCTTCTTCGCTGCTAGAACTCAATTCGCTCAGAGTTTGTTGCCTTTTTGAACATATTGTACCGCTGAAATGAAATTCATGATTTCATAATTTTTTTATTAGTAAAAACACTAATAAAAATTATAAAAAAGCAATCTGTCATCTCTTGTTTCAAACGTGTCTCATTGTAATATGAACCTTTGAAATAGTGGATCGAAACTGCAACATTTCCTACTAGATGTGAAAGGCATATACTAATTTCGGCATCGACGGTAGGAGAGCTGTAGCTTAATCGGAGAAAGCGCTCAGGCCGCGATTGCCAGAGAGTCGCAGGTTCAAATCCTGTCGGTTCCGAAAATTTTTATATGCATTTTAAATTTATAAAAATTGATAATTCCTCCAAGTGTAGCTAAAAACGCTAATAAAAATTATAAAAAAAAAACAATATTAGTGTATTTAGCTACACTTGCAGGGCTAGCACGGGCAGGGGACAAAACTTATATCCGTGAAAAGGGATATAACGAACGTGTCCACCTGCTAAATCATGGGACCATGGAATAGGAGAAGTTAACCCCAGTTTTTTATATTTCTATTATTTATTATTTTTCTTTTTTTTTTTAAATTATTAACAATGCTTAAGAATAAATTAAAAAACACTATTAAAAATTTTAATAAAAAAAAAAAAAAAAAATGGTTAAGTAACGTCGACTGGCATCAAACTGGAACTGTCCACGTCCGGACGGATTGCACAACTTCTGGCTAAAATGGTTCCGTAGTGCGCATTTTGTCTTGGCAGCGCAATTTCAAAATGCCATTGACACTAAGTCGTTACCGACATTTATGACAACTGGTGTCACGTTCCTACTACACAAATCCGGAAATACCACGGACCCTAAAAATTAAATTAAATAACCCCAGTTTATTATTACACATGTATTATTTGCATGTTATTTCCACTCGTGCGCCAGAGCTCTGAAAGCTGTTGGAGAAGAAAAATTTTTATCCTTTCCCCTAGCCGTGCTGGAGGAATTATCAACTTACCCCAACCCTTGTTCGCTTGGCGGCACGTCTTTGTCGGTAATTAGCCACAGTCGAAGCCCACCAGACCAGTCCGAAACCGCTCTCTCGAAACCGCCATAAAAGTTGGTCAGAAAAGTGTTTTTTTTTTTGTCATGTTAATACTACGTAGATTTTCATATTGCACTTTAGTACGGTAACCTTCTGGTGTAAGTTTTTTCGCTAGTCGTTAGTACTAGAAGAGATAAATACCGCCAACGCACCGCGTCGCTCGCACTCGCTCTACGGTGTTTTTATACACCTTTTTTTAAAAAATACATATTAATGGGCAGAAAATTCAGATAAACATCGCCAACGCACCGCATCGCTCGCATTCACTGTAGGGTGTTTTAATGCACGATTTTTTTAGTTTTTATTTATGAAGGTATATCCAATTTAGATAAACATCGCCAACGCATCGTGTCGCTGGCATTTTTCGTAGTGAGTTTTACCTACTGTTTATTATTTTAATACACCATTTATTTCTCTTATTTATGGACTGGGACACAGGTCATTGCATGTATACATACTTGTATCTATCATAGCCATAGTGGGTGTCTAAATCGTCAATCACGTCGGACATCCGATTCTGCGCAAACAACATGTTTTGCACGTGACTTTTGCTAGCGAAGTGTTCACTATCTTTATCTATATCGAAGCTTTCGTTGCATACGCTGCAGTGATACATATCCTCAATCTAAAAAAAAAAAATGATGTGAGATATAATCAATTTTTATAATGTTGTGGTGGTGGTGGCTATGGTGTGTTGGTGGTGCTGGTTAGAGGTTGATGTTTAGGTGGTAATGGTGGTGGAGGTGGTGGTGGTAGTGGTGGTGGTGGTGGTGGTGGTGGTGGTGGTGGTGGTGGTGGTGGTGGTGTAGGTGGTGGTGGTGATGGTGGTTGTGGTGGTGGTGGTGATGGTGGTTGTGGTGGTGAAGGTGTTTATGGTCTGGTGGTGGTGTGGTGGAGACAGTTATGGTGTGGTGGCGGTGATGATGAGGAGGGACGATGATGGTAATATAAACCCACCAATCGCGTGATATTCAAATCAAATTCCTTCAACGGCTGATATTTCTTCAAATTTCTCTTATGTACATCCGAATTCACATGATTGCTTGTATCGCTTACTGTTGTACCACAGACTATACATTTCTGAGTATCATTATGATCTACTAAAGTATTCCATTGTTTGGTTGTTAGTAGCACTTTGGAATTTATTATTAAACCATACGGAGTCTCTTGGATTGAAATCGGTAAATGTTTATCTGAAAGTAGATAATATTCAGATATTAAATTACTTTCTATCTGTTTTATATAATAAATTAATATTTATTAAAGAATTTTATGTTTTCAGTGTCTGGGTGTTAATATGTATAAATAAATAAATATACTACGACAATACATCGCCATATGTATATTATTTATAAAAATATTCATCTCTCATCTTAGTAACCATAACACAAGCTACGCTTACTTTAGGGCTAGGAAGCGATGTGTTTATTGTCGCAGTATATTTATTTACTACTAAATGTTTTAACATAGTAAAATGCATAGTATTGTGAATCGCATATTAACCAACTATATTTATATAGATTAAATTGCTATCGTAAATATTATACGATCGATCCGTCCCAAAAAATAAGGTTGCCTGGAAGAGATCGCTACAAAGCGATAAGGCCGCCTTTTGTATACTTCTTCTGTCTGTGTTTTCTTTTATTCTTTTTTTGTATTTTTATTTGTGTGCAAATAAAGAGTACAAATAAATAATAAATAAGAAATAATTAAAGGGATATTTTTTTTATTTTTATTAGTAATTTGTTTCAAAAACTTTTCGTAAAAATTATTGCTACCAGTGCCACAGAAAAAGACTTTTTTTTTAAAGTCTAAAAAAAAAATTTTTTTTTTTTATTCTTTAACTCACCAGAGGATTCCAAAATTGTCAGCTTCATTTTTCCACCTGTTCGTATTTCGAACGCCGTTAATATCCCTTTATCTCTCGATTTCGTGACATACTCGCGGAAGATGGACCCGTTTGTCTCGTAAACTTTATCATTATACAATGATGATTCTTCAAGGTCGTCCTTTAAATAATTTAACATTGTCGGCTTGAGAATGTGTTCATCGACGTAAACTTCTGGAAGATTGTAACTACCGCCATCTGTAGTCTGTGGTGTGCATCTGTAACAAGCGACTGTGTCCGTGCACTCCCGATCGTGAAGTCTATGTAGTAAAACCATGTGTTTTATCACGTATGCTGTGAATTGCATATTAACTATAGAGGGTAGAGGTAAGGAGAGTCATCTGTGTATATGAAAAAGTGTCGTCAAAATGTATTAAATTAGGATGGCGCCACATTTGCATCAGGGTAACTCTAAAAGAAGCGCCAAATATAAATATTGTTAGAGTAGGCTTGAAAAATAAACAAGGAAGTATGGAGATACAAGGAAGTAAGGTTATATTTACCACAATATTTTGTACAACGTAAGTTGTTGAAATTCTCAATAATTAACTACTTTAGTCGATAATGACATTAAATTTTTTAACTCTGCATACTTCAATTCATCTACGATTGCTACATTCATACCATACCCTGTGCATCCACCAGCGCCATTGTGGAGGATTTTTGAACTGTTATTTAGCGCAACAACTGGACACTTTTTCAACTTTTCTCCCATATAAGATGACTCTCCTTACCTCTACCCTCCATAATATTAACCCACTTTTTTTTTCCCAAATTTTATTTCTTTGTAATATTTTTTTTTTAATAATTTTTTTTCTTTTTTTTTTTTTAGCCATTACCGGCTACAGAGCACGGGTCTCCTCTCAGTATGTCAAAATCAAAGTCAAAGTCAAAAATATCTTTATTCAAGTAGGCCCATAGGTGGCACTTTTGATGCGTACATTACATGAGACTAAAGCTAAGAGTGTTGTCGTAAAATAGAATGATTTTTGCATTTTCTGCATTGTTTCTGTATTATGCCTAGCTTGTGCACGCCACCGCCTCGCTAGCCCCGTTTGTCCCAAATGATTGGAAGTGTTAATAGCACCACCGCAATGCGACGCTCTCAGGCCTAGTAGGGTATTTCTTATCCAGTTTTTTTTATTATCGAGAATCTGAAATGCCCTTCCAGCTTCCATTTTCCCCAGTACCTACAATATGAGTACCTTCAAATCAAGAGTGAATATGCATTTTCTAGGCAAGCGCGCTTCACCGTAGGCTGCATCATCGCTTACCATCAGGTGTGATTGCAGTCAAGCGCTCGTCTATATACAAAAAAAAAAAAGAAAGAACTGTTAGACACCAAAGTCTAAGTCAAAGTCAAAAATATCTTTATTCAAGTAGGTCCATAGGTGACACTTTTGATGCGCACATAAGAATTACACGATAATAAGATGATGGCGATAACCACATTCGTAAACTTAAAACTACAGCTACGAGGGTTCCAAACGCGTCCTGGTCTAAGAATAAGCCCACAATAAACTTAGCCGGGTGTTTTTTTTTGTTATCACCATCTCACAATGTCATTTAAAATTATTAGAAGAGCAACCTGGTTAGAACAATAACGTAGTCGTAGTCGATTACGTAGTCCTTTATACTATAATAGGAATTTCTATAAGCTTACGTTTAATACAAACTTTGAACTTTTTAAGAGACATCTCCAAGATGTCGGCTAAGTTTATTGTAGAATTGTGTGCAATTTCCTTTGAACGAATTATGAATTTTATGTAACCTAGTATTGCACTGTAAGTTTATTCTTACTTCTTATACATCGTGTTTATACATACTTGTCTGTGTGTGTGTGTATTGTGTTGGCGTCAAACATGACGTCACGAGCCTTTTTTCTCACAAACAACATGTTTTCGCGATGACTATTGCTCTTGAAGTGCTCACCAACTTGATCTGTACCAAAGCGATCGTTGCACACGCCGCAGTGATACGTATTCTTAATCTAAAAGACATGTTAATAAAAAATATAAACAAACAGCTGGTCAACATTAAATTAAGAGTGTTTTTTTTTTAAATCTTTATTTATTTGGGACTTAACCAACACAGATTAAAAAAAAAAAATATTATTGCACTAGCCCGCGACTTCGTCTGTGTTTGATTTTATTTTTTGATGTGGCATTCAATTTAGTCGTAGTTCTAAAAAAAAATTAAAGTATTCAGTATCGCTTAGCCTTGAATGAGGGGTTTGCTGCTCTCTGCTGAGGAGTTCTGTCCTATCTCCAACCACATTCATCAGATCTACACAAAGTTTGGGCCAAATTGAACACATATTATAACCTCTATAGTACAAAAATAGTCTACTCCCAGAAAAACTGAGCTTAATTTCGGGATAAAAAGCATCCTATATTACTTCTAATACCTTCAGGAATATGTGTACAAAGTTTCATCATGATCGGTTTTGTAGTTTTTGCGTGAAAGCGTAACAAACAAACTTACATTCACATTTATAATATTAGTAGGGATAGGGATAGTAATTTTATAAAGTGGGTAAATAATTAAAATATACCAGATACGATAACATATAGATTACGACCGCCGATTGGCGCAGTGGGCAGGAACCCTGCTTTCCGAGTCCAAGGGTTCGATTCCCTCAACTGGAAAATGTTTGTGGCGGAACCCCGCGCGGTAGGTATTCGGAAGTTTTCGTGTTCGCTCGATTCCGTTCGGCTATCGGGATTCGCCAGTGTGTTCGGGACTCTGCCGTAGGTAGCACGCGCGTACGCACCGCGGTAACTCGCACACCACACCGCGCGGTTAACCGATTATTGTTTTGTTTAGTCATTTAACTTTGTAACTTAACTAAGAACTAAATATAACGATACTTCATATATGTGGGTTTCATTTACTACCGGAACCCCTATATGTTTGAGTGATGAGTCGTTAATCTGTATATTATAATTTTTTCAAGTATTTATATTATTTTTTATATTTTTTTATTTTCTTTAAGTTCGGTGTTCCTAATGTCATGGTTTCCGATAATGACGTAAAGATATGTTCTGCGGAATTTAACACATTTTGTCGGATGAATGGAATCCAATATCTTACTTCACCGATCTACCATCCAGCTAGCAATGGGCAAGCTGAGAATTCCGTTAAAACTTGTAAAAAAATGATAAAATGCATTTTATCTTAAAGCAGATGTCAAAGACATGTAAACGAGAAATTACTCAGTTTTCTTTTTAACTACAGGAATACTGTCCATTGCACTACAGGTGCCACACCAGCGATGCTGATGATGGGTCGGAATTTAAGATCAAGATTGGATTTAATATTACCGCCTAAGGAAAACTATTCTTAACAAGATATGGCTGCGTTAAACCCCAGCCGAAATTTTCATGTAGGTGAAACTGTATGGGCTAAATGGTTTATTGCAAGAAAGGCAATATGGTGTGTAGGCGTTGTTAAAAGAGTTATAGGTAACCGAATGTTTGAAATTTATTTTTAAGATTATAAAACTATTTCATAAAAAAATATTCATCAGTCAGCACACGTAACACAAGCTACGCTCACGTATTCATATTTTATTTAATTGATCAGCATTCTTTTTCATTCGTCTATAACGATAATATAAATTTAAATAAATAATTTATATTCGTACAACTCACACATCGCCATCCAGCCCCAAAATAAGCTTGTGTTATGGGTACTTAGAAGATACGGTAGACGATTGTCTACTAAGCTCATTTTTAATAATACCGTGTCAGCTATGTGTCTGTGTGACCCATTTACGAGAAAGTCTGTGTGAACATCTAAATTTTGAGCAGTGTCATAAGAACCGCACCATATTTGCCATGCCACTACTAACCTTCTATAATATATCTGTATGTTATGTAAAGAGGAAGTATTAAGTATCGTGCGGTGCTGCCGGTATTGACTGACGGATCTGAAATGCCTCTCACTAATAATCAAAATCTCGCTCACTATGGGCCTTATAAGAAGGCTCAGAGTCACTCAGCGGGCGATGGAGAGAGCTATGCTTGGAGTATCTCTACGTGATCAAATCAGAAATAAGGAGATCCGTAGAAGAGTCGCGAAGCTGAAGCTTAGTTCGTAGAACCGATGGACGTTGGGGTCTTAAGGTGTTAGAATGGCGACCGCGCATCGTTAAACGCAGCGTATTTCGGCCCCCAACGAGGTGGACAGATGACATCAGGCGAATAGCTGGGAGCCGCTGGAGACAAGCGGCCTAGGACCGTGTATTGTGGAACTCCCTACAAAAGACCTATGTCCAGCAGTGGACGTCCATTGGTAGAGGTGAAGATGATGATGACCAGATCGCTCTTCCAACGATGGCTTCGTAGGCGGTTTTTCATTTAAAAAATCCAAAAAAAACTTCGTACGAAGCCGCGGGCAATAGCTAGTAAAATAAATAAATATACTCCGACAATACACACATCGCCATCCAGCCCCAAAGTAAGCGTAGCTTGTGTTATGGGTACTAAGATAGCCGATAAATATTTTTTTATGAATATAAGACACATAAATACTTATAATATACAGATAAACACCCAGACACCGATAAACATTCATTTTCATCTAGGGTTGCCAGACGGTCGGGAATTGGCGGGATTCTCCCGAATGTTTGTATGTCCTCCCGACTCCCGACAAAGCAAATAATCTCCCGAAAAACAAGTTCGATAATTTTAAGTTGACATTTTCGTCAAACGAAACTTGCAAACAACACACAAAAAAATAATGACAAATACTTATGGCAAGAACAAAAACAATAAACATGCTCATTCGGTTCTTATCTTATGTGTCACAAATACCTACTATGTTTTTTTTTCTTATATCTACAGTGCTATGCAAAAATATGTTTGTTTACTTAATATATTATGTATAATTAAAATATAAATATAACCGAAAATAAACTATTTAAAACTAAATAAAATCTAAAACGTCCTCGAAACCACTGCAGCGAGGCACAGTTCCTAAGATGCTGGCAGCATTGCCCCTTTGGACGGCCAAACTAATTCGTTGGCCAAGGTAACTGCCCGCTCTAGGATCACCGGTAGACTCGATAACCCTTTTCGATAATTCTTTGAATAGGGCTCTTGCCTCCGGACCCCACGGTCACAAAGCCTCTACTCCAAAAGGCACAAAAATGAAGCTGCTATCCAGGTTTTCATATTTACGCCTCTTGGCCTGCTCGGCACTGGAAGCAGCCGCACCTACCATTGTATAATAAATATTTTTAACTTATTTTTTTATTTCTCCCGACTTTGGTCGGCCCTAAAATCCCGAAAAATCGGTTATTGATCCCGATAACAGGAAGAATCGATCTGGCAACCCTGTGTTCATCACACAAACACTTTGCAGTTGTGGGAATAGAACCCACGACCTTGGACTCAGAAAGCAGGGTCGCCTACAGCGCCACTCCGCCGTAGTAAGCTATAGCATATCAAAATACGACTAATAGGAACGGCTAAAAATATTCCATATGAGAGCTTCCGACGCTGACGCTGCGTGAACGGTTAGAGTTACCGTTTAGGTAAGAGATTAGGATTCCCATCATATCCTCACTCCTGCAAGGAATACATTCTGTAATCCTATATGATATATGATGATGGTGAAAATATACTCACCAATCGCGTTATACTCAAATCAAATTTCTTCAACGGCTGATGTTTTTCCAACTCTCTTTTATGTTCAAACGAATCCATGTGAGCGTTTTTATTGTCTACTATAGTATCACAGACTAAACATTTGTGAGCAACACTGGATTCCACTAATGTATTCCATTGGTCAGCTGTTAGTAGAACTTTGGTATTTATTATAAATCCATATAGAGTCTTTTGGATTGTAACCGGTAAATGTATGTCTGAAATAAGATATAAAAATTAGAATATAACAGTTATAGTATTAAGGATTATGTCAACGATAAAAATGCTTGGTTGTAAATTATTGCTCTAACCAGGTTGCTTCTTTAATAGTTTTAAATGACAATGAGAGATGGTGATAACAAAAAAAAAACAACCAGCTAAGTTTGTTGAGGGCTTCTTAGACCAGGGCGCGTTTGGGACCCTCGTAGCTCTAGTTTAAAAATTACGAATTATATTATCGCCATCAACTCACTTCGATGTCATATTTTACATGTATGTGTTTCGAAGGCCGATTGGCGCAGTTTGCAGCGACCCTGCTTTCTGTGTCCAAGGCTGTGGGTTCGATTCCCACTACTAGAAAATGTTTGTATATTATAAAAAATATTCATCAGTCATAGTATATTTATAAAAAATATTCATCAGTCATCACAGTACCCATAACACAAGCTACGCTTAAATTGGGGCTAGATGGCGATGTGTGTATTGTCGTAGTATATTTTTTTTCTTTTATTTATGTAATGCATGCATCAAAAGTGCCATCTATGAGCCTATTTGAATAAAGAAATATTTGACTTTGACTTTTGACTTTGATTAACACGAATTTAGACTAGACATAAACCAGGGAATGGAGTAGACAAACCATAGTTTACAATATTTGTTTTATTTATGTAATGCATGCGTGCCATCTACTGAGCCTATTTGAATAAAGAAATATTTGACTTTGACTTTGATTAACACGAATTTAGACTATAGACATAATCTAGGGAAGAGAGTAGACAAACCATAGTTTACAATATTTGTTTGGAGAACTCACCTATTGATTCAAAAACTGTTAACACTGGTTTTCCACCAGTCTGTACTTCAAATGCAGTCAATCTGGCATCTTCCACTTCTGTGAGTCCTTCTCGGAAAATTGTACCATTAATTTCATAAACTTTTTTATAATATCTGCATGGTTTCATATAGACTCTCTTTGAAGGTTCTATTATCATTGGTTTAAGGAGTTCTACATCTACACAAAATGCAGGAAGACAATTGGTGCCCAATGCCATTTTATCTGTGGTATGTTGGATACTTCTGTAATAAGGAAAGTTTACCAATGTAGTTATGTATGCAAGTTTAAAATCAATAAATCATATAAGCTACAAAAGCAATTAAAAATGTTACTTTTTTTCTATACATTAAAAACTTGATTGAGAAAACCAGTTCTCTGAAAACTATTTTTTTTTTTACTCCTCTACAAGTTAGCTGATGACTGCAGTCTTCCTTTTGGTAAGAGATTATGCAGTCTAAGATGCTATTGGGTTAACCTGTTAAGGGTAGGTGTACCAGCTGCAGCACAAGTCGATTATATAAAAATAATAATAATAATATAAAATCTGGGACCCAATCAAGTTGTGATTTTATAATGTCTAAGAATGCAGAAGCTTACGGGCCGCACATCAAAACACAACGCTAATACGCCCATATTTATATTAAAATACCAACCAACACAATGTCATGAACATTCGCAATGAATCAAATATAATTTTTAGTTATTCATTGCAAACTATTCAATACAATAAATAAGAATTGCTGACACATTCGCAAAAATGCTAATAAGTTTAATAAAATATCTGGAGTAAATTAATTAACCACTTCACAAATTGACTGCAACAGATTGCTGCCTAGTGCTAAAATATTTAAAATAAAAAATTGATATTAGCATGTAGCGAGGTCATAATTTCTTAGTTACGTATATGCAATCTAAGTTGGTCAGCGTGAAGTATGTTTTGATTGGCTGCAATGTCAACTTTTTAGTCATTCATATAGTAGTCAGAGGTGAAATTTGTCATCCTCATCAGGCACAAGCCTCCAGTCTCAGAGAATACAGAATCACTACCCAATCCACCCACAGACCTCACTACACCGCTGAAGAATGAATGAACGAATCTACTTTTATTGTACACCACAAAAAGCATAACAAAACAGTATGTATGATTTGGCGGCCTTATCACTTCATAGCAATCTCTTCCATTACCAATGGCAATAGAAAAAAAATACAGAAAATAGGTAGGTTGTGCATATATACATATATCTGTCAAAAATAATTTATTACTTAAATAAATATATAACTAGCTGACTGAGCCACGAGTTGCATTGCCTTGTTGTTTTCCATATGTACTAAACAAATAATTCGCAAAAAAATAATATTGCAATTATAAATTGAGATAAATAAAGTATCCTATATTTTAAGTAGAAACAAAACACACGTTTAAAAAAAAAAAATCGGTTTAGTAATTTCAAAGTTCGCCCCTGACAAACATTGTGACACGTGAATGATATATATTGGATATTTAGACAACAATATTTAAAACTAAATACACAAAATGAATATGAACTACCAATTTAAAACTATGTATTATATAAAAATTACATTTATATACTCAATGTAATTTTTGATTGTAAGGTTGATGGGCTTGTTTATTGTCACATAATAGGGATATCAATTATCATGCTGTCAAGGTGGGTGGGTGGGTGGATGTGGTTGTGATCCAACAATAACCACAGCAAGCTTTACTTTGCAGAAATCCTTGATATATTATGAAAGTTACGCTTACTCTGCAAAAAGCAGGAGAATCAATATGGTGTAATTTATAATTACTTCAATCCTTATACTCCACACAGTGGCGTGCACTTCATACATGCACAAAAGCAATGCATACCCAATGGTTTATATTGATATATAATTTGGATAGAGGAGGACTTTTGCCATTTGATACAATCTTCCTGCTGGATGCATACCCTGGTAAATAAATCAGTGCACGCCACTGACTCCACACCAAACAGATCTTTGGCTATGTGCAAATGTACAATGAATAATTGTAAAGTCATCTCCTGAGGATGCTCCGGTTTCGGAGCGAAACGTGCATATAGGGTACTTTGCAGAAGATCTGTTAGGTATGGAGTATAAGGATTGAAGAAATTATAAATTACACCATACAGATTCTCCTGCTTTTCGCGGTGTATCGCAAATTAAGCTTCATTTTTGTAACCGAGTCAGTTGTACAAATGGTATCATTAATCGTGACAAATGGTCAATAAGGGCATGTTTTAGAGTCAACTTTGCTTGCGTTAGAATGTAGGAACAAATCTTTAGTACAAGCCCATAGTTTGGTTAGTTCAGTAATGTCCGGCACCTAGAAGATTTGTTGCTTTTTTTATAGTTAACATGTTATTAACACATACCCTAAACAGCCTTACAAGTCCATGAAGTTTTGCTGAATAAATACTTCATTTTTATGGAGTCCTGGTACGTCCAATGCAAAAACAGAGCAGCAGGTTCTATCTATTGTGATAAAAGTTGATTGAATATGTAACATTTACAAGATTATAAACTTTATGTAGAAATACGTTATTTAGTTGAATGTCTTCTTAAACGTGTGTGTTATGGACAGTTACCAGCCAATTCCACCATTGGAACTATATAGAACCACCTAAACTCTAAAACCACCGTCTGCTGAAAGGACAGAGGACTGGTAGATAACTGGGAGATAATAAAAAACATGCATAAATATCAGTGTACACGCAAGCCATTGCATAAAAGAATATAAAAAAAACTTACAAATTAGTTTTGCGTTTTCCATTCCTATACACATCGCACATGATGCATAAACTATACATAATAACTATACCAAGAAGATAAGAAAAAAAATTTAATATCAACCATTCTAACATCTTCAGTTAAGCATTATTTATCACTATAGTATTGAAACTTAAGTACCGCGAGAAGTGTTGAATATTTTGATATCAGTTTGGACTTCCAAGTTTGAATAAAATTTATGGTTTGTTATAGACGGAGCAAGTCACAACATATGACTTCGAACTGGTATCAATCCGTTACAGGTCAGCACAGCACCATTAAATTACATCCATTCACATAAAAACAATAAATTTGTAAAACGAAATCACTTGTATTATTTTAAAAATTTGTTTATGAATTTGAAGAATGTTTGAGTAATTCCCCGTCTCTAAGGCGGAAGGCCACTCTACGACCTTTGTTACCCACTGTAAGATGTTTGTGGTAAAATAAAACTACCTCTATTGATTATTCGTCTGTGACGGAACAGAGCTGTCGATGTTGTCAGTAAAAAAATAACAGAGAATACAAAATAACAAGTGTTTGTATCCTCATAGTCACGAACTTTGTGAGTCAAACAAAAAAGGGTGCCACCCAATGGCCAGTATAGGGCCCAACCGGTGCCACCCAATTTTTCAAATTGGGTGGCACCACACACACACAATTTCAAAATTCATTCAATTCATGTACTAGGCCTATCAGAACAGAACATTTGAAACGCACAGATTATATGACCCTAGCTGTTGCCTGCGACTTCAACCGCGTTTGTTTTTTTTAAAGAACTCCGTAGCTTAGGGCCGTATGAACAGTTTATTTGAGAGATGTGTAGCAGTAAAAGAAGAAAGAAATAGTTGATACTGGTTGATAAACGATGGGAAAACAATGTCAGTAAATGGATAGGAGAAGCTGCTTCTAAGGAGAGCTTTTATCATTTAACAACGATTAGTAACCCACTTTTGATTCTAGCGGCGCGGTGGTCTAATAAAATCTCACTTAAACTCTATTGTGACTTCGCTGTGATATAGTTCGATAAACTTCCTCACATTCTTTGTGTAGGGAATAATTTGTAAGTAATACTTTGAACGAACGAACACTTTACAATACATAATAATATCAATCAAGTACTGATACAAACTTGAATTGATTTATCGTGAGTATCGAGTCCCGAGTCTTATGGTTCCATAACTAGTTACGTCGCGATGACAAATGTCAAAACGGGCCTATTATATTTTTACGACTATAGCATATCATATTAGAAAAGTGCAGAAAACCTTTGTTGGACTGAGTTTTATATGCTTTCATAACATGATACCGAAGGTTATATTAGATTTACCTTTACATAAGTTTAAAGAGTGCATAAAAACACATTTAATACATTTAGATTACTATACTATTGATGAATTTATTAATGACAAGGTTGCTTGCCGCTCAGCGTTCATCTCACACAAGACAGAAAAATTAACAAAAAAGAGCCGGTGACGGTAAAGTCAGTACAATCTGACATAATTTACGTTTCAAATATGGAGGGTAGGCTTTGTTTGTTAGAGTAGGGTTGAAAAATAAACAAGGAAGTATTGAGATACAAGGAAGGAAGGTTATATTTACCACAATATTTTGTACAACGTGAGTTGTTGAAATTCTCAATAATTAACTACTTTAGTCGATAATGACATTAATTTTTTTAACTCGGCATACTTCAATTCATCTACGATTGCTACAATCATACCATACCCTGTGCATCCACCAGCGCCATTGTGGAGGATTTTTGAACTGTTATTTAGCGCAACAACTGGACACTTTTTCAACTTTTCTCCCATATAAGATGACTCTCCTTACCTCTACCCTCCATATGTTGAAAGTAATTCTAAAATTCTTTTGACTTTACGTAGGTTAGAGCAGCAAGACTACAGTGTATCGTATATGGGTTGGCTAGACTTAGAACTTAAAGCCAAGGTTAGAGGTTATTAAAAAATATTGAATCGGTACCACAGACAAGGTTTATACTGGAATCACGGTGCTGATAGCAATAAAAGTTGTTTGTAAATAATAACTAAAAAGTGGATTTTATTAGACAATGAATTAAAAATTATTAGAACACAAGAATGTGCCACATTCGAAGTTCTTTTCATGGTGAAATCGACGAAATACCTGAGATTTACATTGACAATTTTGAAAATGCCGAGAAAAGAATGGCCAGAGCTTACTTCCTCAGTCATTACCACTCGGATCATGTACAGGTAGTTATCTACTTTATCACTACTAACGTTATAAGCTAAAAGTAGCCAAGCCAATCACACGGAAACTACGTAAATTTATTATCTTTGCATTGCGAAAGTGCCATTTAAAAAAATAATTATAAAACATCACTTGCTAATAGAAGATATTGTCAGGAAACTTGCATGGCTTAAAGTCCTCCGTAATATTCTGAAAGCGTGTCAAGTAAAGTCAAATACTTCTTTATTCAAATAGGCACATAGATGGCACTTTCGATGCGTATATGTAAAATAGGACATAGAAGTGAGTTGATTGCGATAACTAAATTCGTCAACTTACAACTAAAGCTACGAGGATTCCAAACGCGCACGCGTGCAAAGTATACCAAACCGCACCTTGTGGTGACACAGCTCAAACTCCTTCTTATTCTGAAAGGAGACCCTTACCCAGTAAAGGGTTGATAATGATAAATTTATTCAACCCATTATTTATAATTTTTTTTATGAAAGTTATTTTTTTACAATCAAGTCACTTTTAAGTGAAATGCGTTGTAAAAAAATCCAGATCACCCGTCATGATTCAGTAAACTACATTGGCTTTTTTAATAATTCATCTTTATGAAAGTGTGCTTACAGAAGCTGAACCTACAATAAATAAAAAAAAAAAACAATAGCGACACAAACTTTCATCCTAATTAAGAACCTTAAGAGATTTGAATGCAATAAAATTGCAATTTACAATTCCTTCAATTACATACTCTAAGCAGATCTTCTGTATGAATCAGCTTCTGCCTGAGACTTTGTCTGTGTGGACTTCAGAATTGGGTCTAAAGCTTTGCTTGTTAACAATTCTTAAATCTACCACCGGAACTATTTGAGAGACCAGTATAGAAAGTACGTGTCCTTTTCCATAGCATAGGTGACATGCATGCCAAATTTCAAAGATGGCTGCCAGCGGCTTAGCTCGTAAACAATTTTAATTTTTCCTTGGGAACTACATGGGATAATATGTATCTGTCTGTCTGGTATATATATTCTTCTTCTTCCGTTCCTGGACCATTTCCGCACTTGGTTTTTTCACTTTCCATTGTACGTATGTCCACTGATGCGGCTTCCCGCTGGATCACTCCAGCCAGCCGAGCTCACTCCAGAAGCTTAGCAGGCCGCACCGGTTGCCGAGTGAAAAGGTAGCCTATGTTCTTTTCCATGTCAAAGGCTACATGCATGCCAAATTTCATCCAAATCGGTTCAGCTGTTTTTGCGTGATTGAGTAACAAACATCCAAATTTTTACATTTATAATATTAGTAGGATAGTAGGACTACCTTAGCCTGCATTCTTTGTCTGCATTTAGGATGTTTTATTGCTAATCCAGTGACAGACGTATGTTCAACTGGGATAAAAAGCTATTTACTATTGGTCCTTTCAACTAACTCTATGCCAAATATAAAGTAAATTGATTACTTAATTAGAAAGTTCTGGTGTAAAGAAAGGACAAACAGACACTTTTGCATTTACAATATTAGTTAGAATCATTGTAAGGCCTACATCTGATGATGCTCTGTGTCACAAAAATAGAAGATTCTGTAAAAAATTCAAAATTCATTTATTAGGTAGTAAGTAGGCCTAATATAAGCAACTTTGTAACGTCAAGTATGTCTGTGTGTAGTGACTCTACCACCGGTTTGGAAGGCAGATTCTAACGAGAAGAAGCCTGCAAGAAACTCAGCAGTTGCTCTTTTCCAACATTGTTTTACAATTTAACAATCTTTGTTCTATCTTGTGTGATATGAAAGCGTAGCGGCTTGTTTCCAGGCAACCTTGTCATTAAGAAATTCAGCAATAGTATAGTAACCTTGCTGTATTAAATGTGTTTTTATACATTCTTTAAAAGCATATACTTAGCCCCACAAAGGTTTTCTGTACTTTCCTAAGACGATATGCTGGTATACCATGATATGGTGTAATTTATAATTTCTTCAATCCTTATACTCCACACCAAACAGATCTCCTGCAATGTACCCTCGACGCACTTTTCTCTCTAAAACCGAAGCATCCTCAGGAGATGTTGACAATACAATGAATAATTGCTGACTGAACAGATTCTGCTGAT
This sequence comes from Pararge aegeria, assembly GCF_905163445.1. NCBI lineage: Eukaryota > Metazoa > Arthropoda > Insecta > Lepidoptera > Nymphalidae > Pararge > Pararge aegeria. Next base: position 4,748,099 of record NC_053206.1, on the reverse strand, counting down.
TTTTGCAGAGCAAAATAAGCTTAATTTTCATAATATATTATGGAATTCCGGAATTCCGCAATAACTATAGAAGCAGTTCTGTCCAAGATTACATTTAGAAGGATCTGTTTGGTGTGGATGATGAAAATTGAAGAATTTTTAAAATGCACTGCACAGATTTTCCCGCTCTTCGCAGCAAAAGTAGCATTAAGGTTTATGTAAAATAATAATAAATATTTTTATTTGGAAAAAAAAACAATACACCGGAATTAACATATAGAGTACACGCTACACAAAAACATATTAATGTGGACTTAAACTAAAAAAAAATTACCAAAAAAAATAAATTAAGGATCTTAAAATTAGGTAACTAAATAAAAATTAAATAAGCTAAAAACAATCAAATATTATTCTGTGTTGGCAGTGACATATCTTTGGTGTTGTGTCTCCCAAACAAGAGAATTGCCTCAGCGTTATGCTGTAGCAGCTGTTTAGTGATCATTGCTTCAGTGCTGCTTTTCAGGTGACCTCTCTCGACATCCCGAACCTGCCAAGAACTGCTATTTTGGTGGCAAGTGTATGCAATCTGTGTCTACTAAATAATGTAGTTAACATCTCTGCCAGTATGCAAAGCGTTACTAAGGCTTGCTCCAAGATATCCAGACTTCCCAATTACAGCAATAAATTTTTAAGTTTGGACTTGAAGGAAAGTCAGATCTTGTATCAGTAGGGGGATTATGTTCCATATATATATATTTTTTTTTATTATAATATTTATTAGTGTTTTAAGTAGGTAGTAGGTAAACCTACACTTGGAGGAATTTTTAAATTTTATAAATTTAAAATGCATATAAAAAATTTTTGGAACCGACAGGGTTTGAACCTGCGACTCTCTGGCAATCGCGGCCTGAGCGCTTTCAACAATTAAGCTACGGCTTTCCTACCGTCTCGTACCGTTTATATATGCATTTTAAATTTTTTTTTAATTTATTAAATATGTTCCATATCTTGGAAGAAGCAAGCCTCAAACTGCCACGGAAAGCGGCAGTGTCCGGTTTGCTTAAACTGTGCAATTATGCGTATTTAATAATCAATTCAATTTTCTTTTTATCAATTCCAGGGAATACATTCAGCTGCCTTATTGGCGACATTGGAAAAGACAAAGGCATTTATTTACACTAGTAAACTGACTGCTACAATCGTCAATTTTGAAAAGTGCGATTCAAAACTGATGAACTACGTCAAGGGTCTCAAAACAGGTGATTACATCAAGAGATGCTTAAAATATAAATTCATCTAAACTGTGATAGCCCAGTGGTTAGAACTTCGGGGGGCTGAGTTTGAGACCTGGCACGCACCTCAAGGGGGGGGGGGGGGGGGGAATGCGTTGATATGATGATGAATATATTATATACTAGCGGACCCTCGCGACTTCGTCTATGAATAGAAGAATAGATGTGATGCTAACATAATAAAAAAAATAAAGCTACTATTATTTTACGTGGTATACTGAGTTAGTAAATTGTCATTATTTTTGTTGATACATCTATACATCCATCCTCACAAACTTTCGCATTTATAATATTAGTAGGATGGTACGCATGCATTTGATCGTTGTGCCTTGAGACTTGCTGTTATTTGTTAAGAGTTATGTCCTTTATCTCCGACAATATTATATATACACTTTTAAATAAAAAAAATATTATTAAATACGGTACAAATTTAACGGAGCTATGAAGCAAAATTTTCGGTTTCACAGATAAATCTCAGAGACAGTACATAATGTACCTCGTGTGAAGTTCGTTATTTCGGTTTTCATTTACACACTGTATAATAAAAAAAAAAAATTACAATATTTCTGTGTATTACAGGTTCTACTCTAATCACCTTACCAGGAACACAGAACATGCCAGAAACTTCAATGACAGTAACTCTGATACCAGCTGCTCACTGCGTCGGTTCAACCATGTTCCTTTTCACATATGAATCAAAAAAAATACTATTCACCGGTGATTTTAGAATCAACTGCAACGATTTAACCAAATACACTGCATTGCATGATAACGGAGCACCAATAAAATTGAATACTGTATACATAGATACAACATTTATTAATTTGGAATACGATTTCTTTCCGAAGCGCAATGACAGTGTCGATAAATTAATATACCATGTAAAGAAATGGTTAAATTTTAATAGTAAAAATTGTTTAGCGATTTATACTCCAGCCAAGTACGGTTATGAATTTGTTTTCAATGCAATATATGAGCAATTGGGTATGAAAGTATATGTCAGCACAGACAGATGGGCGTTGTATAGGTGAGTTATTTTTTTTTTACAGTTTTCATTCGGTAACTATAAAAAATAAACGTGTGTGTATTTATGTGTGTACACACGTTAGAAGTTTGGCGTATCAAGATCTTTCGCCTTATTCTACGTTTGTAGAAAGAACGACACTAACAATAGAAAAAAGGTATTTAATACATTGAAAGTTTTACAATTTTTTTTGTGTGAAAAATCACACGTGTGACCACAGAATTACAGAACAGAACCCTCATTATTGAATGTAGTGCACAAACAGTAAAAACATTCCGCACACGTCACACTTCACACCCGCGTAATGTTTCTAGCTCACAAACTTTTCGCATTTTTACCATTTGAAGGTAAACGTTTAGAACATTTGAGGTAAAATAATTACTGTCAACTGCTAAATATGTAACCTCCTGTTCGAAAAACACTACTAAAGTGGAGTGGTTTTGATGCTTTAATATTAATCGTGTACACGGTTTCTGTATGTCGTTTATGTGTGTGTGTGTGTGTCGCAAATTAAAACTTATGTGTTTGTTTTTTTATGTCTTAACGCGCTCATATACTAATTTATTTTCAGCACCATACCAAATTTGGTACCAGGCGTGACAAATAATAAAAATGAAACGAAAATACACTTGTGTAGAAATAGAAACGAAAAAGCTCCCCACGAAGAGTGTATAGGGTACAATAATAAGAACTTTTTATATGTCTACCTATCAGCTATGAAATGGCAACGTATTACGGAGGACTTTTCTTCAGTCGAGTTTGTGACGCCGACGCGGCTGGACGTCTGCTTCGCTACGCACTGCAGTAGGAAGGAAATATATTATTTTGTTAATTATTTATCACCCGACAGAGTTGTCGGATTTCCTAATAAGTTTGTGGAAATGTGTAACAAGAGGGGGAGTGAACTGAAGTTTGACAGGGAAATTAAGAAGGGGAGGGTAGACAAAAAAGTTGATGAAGACCTCTTGAGGTTAATGTTTGAATGATTAAATCGTTCCAGGGTGAGTTTTATGCAAAGCCAAAACAACCTAGTTATGGCTTTCTATTTTATGCCGTAAAAAAAAAAACCCGCCACTTTCGATATAGTGTTCATAATGCTACTAGTCAAGACCTTTCATTGGATAACGATATTGAGGGAGTTGGGAAAAAAAAACGCAATCCGCGATTTTGTGGTAGTGGCCATCTTGGAAAAAAAAATTGTCGTAGTGTAGTGTATTATACTAGTCAAGCCCTTATATTTTGTACCCACATTGTGGATTGAAACAAAATGTGATCCGCCATTTTGTGGTGGCGGCCATCTTGGATCTATTTTCATTAAGCATAGCTAAGAACACTCGACTATTTCACTTTTCTAATAAAAAATAACCAAATCAAAATCGGTTCATCCGTTCGGGAAATGCGACGCCACAGACAACACAGACAAGCCAAACTTATAACACCCGTCGCCTTGTGTCTGGGGTTAAAAATTGAATGGAGAATATAGAAACTCGGTGTTATCACCAGTTTGTGGTTATGGCTCTGTGGCTATCTCTTAGTATGTATCAAAATTTAAACTACATTGTAATATGCTTAGAAAGGCCTTGAAAGCCTTGAATCCGTGGCCGTAGAAAAATAAAAATTTATCAAAATAAAAACACTTATTCAAAAATGTTTCTAAAATGTTTTATTCATCTAGACCTTATCACAGGCACTTATGAAGCGTTCATACATTGAACATGTTACACTTATGTTAGTGATGGTGATAACTGCATTCGTTGACTTAAAACTAAAGCTAGGAGGGTTCCAAACGCGCCCTGGTCTAGGAAGAGCCTACAACAAACTTGGCCAGGTTAATTATTTTTTTTTGTTATCACCATCTCACAGTCTAGTTAATGTTGAGCTATGAAGTAAGAGATTGTTCTTATGTGTGAATTGTGAGATTGAATTGCTACTTCTTTTCTTTTTTTTTTTTTTTTGATTGCAACTTTAATCCACAGCAGCATAACATCGAAAAAAGTTACGAAACTACGGATAAATTGTTGTTTAAAATTGGGACAATGAAATATGTAATATATGGAATAGGACTGGATGACAGTTATAGCATTTTCAAGTTTCATTTTTTTAAGTCCTACAAATGCACAATTTTTTTTACTAGTCTGTGCCAAAGTTTGTTCTCGTTGTTTTATCTGTAAAAATATTGAAGTTTTAACTAGAAATTTATATTATTTTTTTAAGGATTTTTTTGTATTGACTGAATGCATTTTTGTAGTCAATAAACGACGCAAGTCATAAATGTGATATATAAAAACTAAACGTATTTTATTGTGATATATATATGTAGAAGAATATGTTAATTTGATTTTAAATGAATATATATAACGCTGATATAATTCAAATGCGGTAAATAAAATTATAAATTGTGAAAATATTAAATTCTATTTTCTTCGATACTCTGTTTTATTTTGATCCAAAATATTCAAAATTCAAAATTCAAAATTCAAAATTCATTTATTTCAAGTAGGCCTAATACAAGCACTTTTGAAACGTCAAGTCTGTCCGTGTGTAGTGACTCTACCACCGGTTCGGAAGGCAGATTCTACCGAGAAGAAGCCGGCAAGAAACTCAGCAGTTTCTCTTTTCCAACATCAAAAATTTACATTTTATATTTTAACATTCATTTTTCTATCTTGTGAGAGATGAAAGCGGAGCCGGATGCTTCCAAGCAACCTTGTCATTAAGAAACTCATCAATTGTATAATAACCTCGCTGTAATAAATGTGTTTTAACACATTCTTTAAACTTATGCATTGGTAGGTCCAAAATTACCTTAGGAATCATATTATAAAAGCGTATACTCAATCCCACAAATGACTTCTGCACCTTTCGCAGACGATATGCAGATGTCACTAATTTATGACCATTTCTTGTAAGTCGACTTATTAGATATGTAGGTATTTTATTATTACCGATTACCTTGTATATGTAAGCTATATACTAATATGGAAGCGGGCTAACCTGTTAGGGAGTAAGTCATACCCCTAATCGGTTTCTACGCGACATCGCACCGGAACACTAAATCGCTTAGCCACACGACTTTCGGTATCGAAGTACTAAACTAATAGGTAGGTATCTACTTATTATTAAATAGATAAAATTCCCGGAAAAGTGACGGTGCCCGTGATATTTGGAAAGAACCGCTACTAGCTCGGACTTACAAGAAATGGTCATAAATTAGTGACATCTGCATATCGTCTGCGAAAGGTACAGAAATCATTTGTGGGATTGAGTATAAGCTTTTATAATATGATTCCTAAGGTAATTTTGGACCTACCAATGCATAAATTTAAAGAATATGTTAAAACACATTTAATACAGCGAGGTTACTATACAATTGATGAATTTCTTAACGACAAGGTTGCTTGGAATCATCCGGCTTCGCTTTCATCTTTCACAAGATAGAAAAATGAATGTTAAAATGTAAAATATAAATTTTTGATGTTGGAAAAGAGCAACTGCTGAGTTTCTTGCCGGCTTCTTCTCGGTAGAATCTGCCTTCCGAACCGGTGGTAGAGTCACTACAAACAGACAGACTTGACGTTTCAAAAGTGCTTATATTAGGCCTACTTGAAATAAATGAAATTTGAATTTTGACTAACTCGCGGGCAAAAGGTAGTTACTTAATAAACTACAAAAGTAATTAAAAAAAAAACATTAATTTTAACGCAGATTAGAATCTTAATAGTAATTGGGTAAATGAGTTTGATGCCAATATTCAGTTGGGAAAGTTAATATGTCAAGTGAAACGCATTTTCTGTGTTACATATTATCGTTGTACATTATTTTTGCAAGTAAGTACAGCGGTCAGAGCCCAGTAGGTAGGAGTTAGACTTCACTTCCGGTTGCTAATTCATTCAAAATTCCAAAAATTCAAAATTCAAAATTCATTTATTTCAAGTAGGCCTAATACAAGCACTTTTGAAACGTCAAGTCTGTCCGTGTGTAGTGACTCTACCACCGGTTCGGAAGGCAGATTCTACCGAGAAGAAGCCGGCAAGAAACTCAGCAGTTTCTCTTTTCCAACATCAAAAATTTACATTTTATATTTTAACATTCATTTTTCTATCTTGTGAGAGATGAAAGCGGAGCCGGATGCTTCCAAGCAACCTTGTCATTAAGAAACTCATCAATTGTATAATAACCTCGCTGTAATAAATGTGTTTTAACACATTCTTTAAACTTATGCATTGGTAGGTCCAAAATTACCTTAGGAATCATATTATAAAAGCGTATACTCAATCCCACAAATGACTTCTGCACCTTTCGCAGACGATATGCACATGTCACTAATTTATGACCATTTCTTGTAAGTCGACTGTTTATATCCACTTTTTGTTTATAAAGACTAATATGTTGTCTTACAAATACTATATTGTTATAAATGTATTGTGAGGCTACCGTAAGTATACCAATTTCTTTAAATTTTTCACGGAGGGATTCACGTGATTTAAGTTTATATATTGACCGTACAGCTCTTTTCTGCAATATGAATATAGTTTCAATATCAGCAGCTTTGCCCCATAATAAGATCCCGTAAGACATCACACTATGAAAGTACGCGAAGTAAACAAGTCTTGCTGTTTCTACGTCAGTAATCTGTCTAATTTTCCTGACGGCGTAGGCAGCCGAGCTTAGTTTACCTGCTAGTGTATCTATATGGGTACCCCACTGAAGCTTACAATCCAAGGTCATGCCCAGAAAAACTGTGGAATCTTCCATTTTTAGTGATTCTCCATTTATTATTATATTTTTATTAACTTTCTTTACATTTGGTAAAATAAATTCCACACACTTAGTTTTTTTTGCATTTAAAAGTAAATTATTGACAGTAAACCAGTGCGACACATGCGACATAGCACGGCTTACATCGTCAGAGTTGTCTCTACCTCTATAGACACCCATTGACGTAGCTTCAAAGGCAATTGTATATTATTTTATAACAAATTACCAAATGAAATCTTTGAGACGTCTCTCAATAAGTTCAAAGTTTATATAAAACGTAAGCTTACAGAAAAGTCCTATTATAATATTAAGGATTACTGGAACGATAAAAAAGTAAAATAATAAATAAACGAGAGATGGTGATAACGAAAAAAAAATTACCCGGCTAAGTTTGTCGTGGGCTCTTAGACCAGGGCGCGTTTGGAACCCTCGATAGGTTTAAGTTGGTGTACGAAGTTATCACCATCCTCTTACAATTATGTAAACATATATTTATGAACGCTTCATAAGTGCCTGTGATAGGCCTACATGAATAAAGAAATTTTTAATTTGAATTTGAATTTGGTCGCCGATTTCGAATCTCTCTAGCTCTAACATTTCTAAGTTATGTTCGTTTGAAGCAATTAAAATTTCAATTGCTTCAACGGTGAAAGAAAACATCGTAAGGAAACCTGAATGCCTGAGAGTTCTCCATTATTATATATTTCAGGTGCAAGACAGAAAAGAACTGAGAAATTATATAACCACACCAAGTAAGAAAAAAATCAGTTTCATTTTAGTAGTTTCTGTCAGCTTTTTTAACAGCCTAGCTAAAAAAAAAAACTTGTCTAGTATTGCAGGTATTCAGTTTTAAATTTTGCTTTGTTATTTTATTAGCTTTTAGATTATTTTAATTAAGCACGCTGTGTTAATTTCTAGAAGGTTTCAATTTCCTGTCTTTCTCTTTTATTTATACTATTCTCATGATAACGTCATTGATTGTTACCCGTTTAATGATCAAATGAAAAAAAAAAAAGTCACCATGAGGCGTAAGTGTCTTGTGTCTGTAATCACACTGGCTACCACACCTTTGAGACCGGAACGGAACTTGGCGGCAGAAATAATCATTGCGGTAGTACAAGAATGTCTCTAAAGCTTTCGTTTTGTTTCAGGCCCAATTCAAAATACGACAATCCGAATTTCATCCGAGACAGATATCATGGTAACGGCTTTTCACCTGATTTTATTAATAAACTTACAAGATAATATGATGTGTCCGTTAAGAACACTACAGTCCGTTCACATTTTGCACGCCTCCACTCCGGATATATGAAAGTCAAAGAGTTTTCGAAACCTAAAATGACTATTGTTGGAGAACGTGGGGATAGTTCTTGGAATAATACTAGTTTTCACTTATTACATTTGACATATAATCGAGCGGAAGCGGCTACAATTACTTGATATAGAATGAATGCTTGAGAAGGTAATGCTTCTACTTTTATACGGCTCAGGTACAGTTTACAATGTTTACAACAAAACGAACCAATAATAATATTTTACGATACTAGTTTCCGGTAAGTTATTAAACAAAATATATTGATATTTTTCTGTTTGGAAAACATTAAATATTTAAATAAGTATTATTACGAATTATATAAAGCAAAATAGTACTATTAAAGCAATTCTGTATTAATGAATCTTGTAGTGACGTCACAACATGTTTATGGCGTAGCGTATGTATCAGCCAGCTGGGAAACCGCTAAGTTAACACTGTATTTTTCTATATAATAGTATCATATATGTATATATATATATATATATATATATATCAAGAAAAACATTCGTTTAAGCGTATTTGATATTTTGATATTGTTTAGAGTAAAAAAATAAATAAATTTCAAAAATATTCGAGGACCTCCGGATGTCTGCCCGCATGGATCTGGCACTCTCACGACCGTAAAAAATAACGTTTCGAAGAACTTCTTTTTTTAAAAGCTTCATAAACGCAGCGCGCTGTTTGCTATTGAAAATCTCTGGAAAATACGTAGTCTTTAGTGTGTCTCTTATGAAAATTGGGTTCGTTCACAATGCTTGCGAGCTATTGTGTTGCTTTACGTCGAGAATGGCGAGAAATGTTGAAAGTATTTTTTTTAAATTCCATTTACGTCATTGACTTTGTAAAAAAAAAAATTACTACGCCCGCAAGCGGTGAAAAGTTTAAGGTTTTTTTTTTTTTGTGAAAAATGTGATTATGAGGCGTGCACTTTTGAATTTTCCAAATTTAATTTTTACCTCTTGCCGAAATATTTGTTAAGCAGAATAATTGTTAAGACTTTCAAGTGTTATTAATTATTCATTGTAAAGTCAGCATCTCCTGAGGATGCTCCGGTTTCGGAGCGAAACGTGCGTAGATGGTACATTGCCGAAGATCTGTTTTGTGTGGAGTATAAGGATTGAAGAAATTATAAATTACACTATACAGACTAAAGACGTAGACGTAGGGTGCCTCCTGCGAGGACTCGGACCTCGGCTCCGTTCGACGTTAATCTGACTGTTGGACTAATCATTGTTTAGTCCGAACGCCCCCGTGACCGTGTTAAGAGTCCACGTACGGATGACGTCAGAAATCGGGGACCTCGTCTTCGCCGGCGAAGACTCTGTATTTGTTGCGTGTGTGTGTGTTGTTGGGACACGTTGTCTGTAGTTATTTTATCGTCAGGGTCGTCAAGGACATGCTTCGGACGTTGCCGCTTTGGCTCGACGTCGGGGACGGGGGTAAAAAAGGAGACTGCGGTGCATCGATATACATATATACATATACAAGATAATATGTATAATAAGTATTTATATCAAAAATACCCACCAACTCAATTTCATGAACGTAAATATCTGGCAAATATGAATTCATAAGCTCTCTAATAAAACTTCCTTTAACCTTGAAATAGATGAAATATGGAAGCCGATGATGCCCGAAGCCTGGGTGAACCGGTACAACAAGCCGTTCAACCCCGCATGGATGGACTACTGTGATCCCTACCACTGTAACGACTACCACAAGCTCGCGTGCGGACTGAACCGACGTACCATGAGGTTCAAGTGGTTTCAAAGCGCGTGCCATGTCATACTGAACAACATGTGCGCCAATTATCGGGGAGCTCTCCGTAAGTAAACTTTTGGTGTTAGAAAAGAGCAAATGCTGAGTCTCTTGCCGGCTTCTTCTCGGTAGAACAAATAGTGGTGGAGTCACTCATGTCCTCAATGACAAGGTAGAATGGAAGCAGCCAGCCTCGCTCTCATCTCCCGCAAGATAGCAAAACGATTGTAAATGTTGATGTTGGAAAAGAGCAACTACTGAGTTACTTGCCGGCTCTTCTCGGTAGAATCTGCTTTCCGAACCGGTGGTGGAGTCACACAAACATACATACTTGACGTTTCAAAGGTGCTTATAAAGTAGGCCTACTTGAAATAAATGAATTTGAATTTGAATTTGAATTCACTACAAACAGACAGACTTGACGTTTCAAAAGTGCTTATATTAGGCCTACTTGAAATAAATGAATTTTTATTTTGTCGGTATTAAAACGCTTATATCCCAAGAGTTTGTTCAATCTTGTTCACAATTGAGGTAAGTTTCAGTTGGGGCAATACTATCAAGCATCGTAAAATGCAACATGCATTTTAGTTTAAAATCCTAGTATATCACTAATGTTAGTTGTACCACCTACTAATTTCGTATAGCATTTTCTTGTATGCCTTTGGTTGCCTTTAAGAGATCGCTATTTAGCGATAAGGCCGCAAAATTGTACGTTCTACCTTATTGTGCTGTTGTATTTGTATCTCGGTAAATTTTCTCTGTGGTGTACAATAAAAGTGTATTCATTCATTCATTCATTCACCCAGTGGCGTACATAGACGGTATGCAGATGATATAAAATGAAGATAATCTCGAGTAAAAGTTATAAATACTAAAGGGTAGGCTTTTTATAACTCTTACGACGCCCATCCTTTAGTTTTTTATAGCTCGTACTGGAGATTCTCTCAATTTTCTATCATCTGCATACACTTTGCATGCCACTGCATGCATCTAAAGCTATCATAGTATGTATGCACTTGTAATAAAATCTCTTTGGCTATACTATTTGTGTCTGGCTGGTTTAGGCAGTGTCAGGTTAACATCGCGAGAGGACTGCCAAAACTACTAGTCGCGGTTTTTTGATCGAAAACCCCAATATTTCTATAGCAATGGGATTATGACCCTACCTACGAGATGGCAAAAAGTTTTGGAACAAAATGGTACCTACATACTCTAGTTAAATGTATAATAAATAAAATAAACAATAAATAAATATACTACGACAATACACACATCGCCATCTAGCCCCAAAGTAAGGGTAGCTTGTGTTATGGTTACTAAGATAGCTGATTAATATTTTTTTGTGGATATAATATACATAAATAATTAGAAAATACTCGTACACACAAACAATCACACAAACATTCTCCAGTTGTGGGAATCGAACCCACAGCCTTGACTCAGAAAGCAGTGTAACCGCACACTGCGTCAATCGGCCGTCGAAAAAAAAAAGTTTTGAATTTTCTTAAAAAAATGCAAACTTTTTCTCCAACCTAATATATCTTGTATATCTCATTCCAAATTAATAATATTTTATCGAAGACAAAGATTTCAAAGTAATCATATAAATAGGCTAAAGCAAATTATTTATTTATTTATTTATTATTTATGTACCATAAATTGTGATTCTGAACATAAGATACATGAAGTGTACAAACGAAAGGAAATTACTACTCAAGGCTTTTAAAAAGTGGAGAAATTAAAACAGTAGTTGACATAGCGTCAGAGGTAATAAATAGAAAGACAAGAACCCTTAATTTTATCGGATTAAAAAAAGTGTTCCTTTGCTAATAGGTAATCTACTTTTTTATGAACTGAAAATATTTTTAAATCTCTAAAACCACTTTCAAATTCCCCGCTATACTTTTTCTTTGCCTTTAATCACATCATTCTCTTTAAAATTCTTATTTGTATTTTTGTTATTTTGTTTAAATAAGTACTAGCTGACCCGTGCAACTTCGTCTGCACCTAATCGGTTGTTACCGGAAAACACGAATAAAATGACATTTTCTAAAAATGAATCCTAGCTAGATCGATTTATAGCCCCCGAAACCCCCTGTATACTAAATTTCATGAAAATCGTTGGAGCCAATTCCGAGATTCCAATGATATAATTAGAATATATTTATATAAAGAATTGCTCGTTTAATGATATAAGATTAAACGTTCTGCCGTTAAATCCAAAGTCCCTTGTTGATCACTGCATCCGCTAATCCATAGTAAACTATTAATTGTATGTGTTTACTTAGAACTCCTTCCAGGTAAAATTTTCGTAATTTTGAAAATTAAAATTTTAAAGATAGTACAAGTAGTGTTACAACTACTCTGTAATGTAACATCGATAGATCGCACTAACCACGAGTGCATGCTTGCAGCGGTCATAACAAAAAAACATGGTTTTTTTTGTATGAAATAAATAAGTACTGAATTTAGAATTAAATAAAATAGTTTTAATGATAGGAGCTACAAGGCCAAGATATTTCTGATATTTTTTTAACCGTGTATATAATAGGATAAATAAAAAACGAAACACTTTTATCGTAAGTTAACGCCCCCGCACTAACAAGATACAACGTACACTAAAGACCTGTCAGAACTTTCTATTTATCTTTTAGCGTACGAACTAAAGCTTTCGTCAGGTTATCTGGTGTTTAATTTCGACATCACTTACTAACCTTCGATAGCTCAGTTGGTAGAGCGGTGGACTGTAGAGGAATAGTAACTGATATCCATAGGTCGCTGGTTCAAATCCGGCTCGAAGGAGTGAATAAATTTTTTAGCAGTGTTCCTTATTTTGATTTTTTTTTATTTCATTAATAATATTAATATCCTTTAAAAATAATATTTCTTAATTCTTATCCATAATGACACTACAAACAAACCATATACACTTGAACGTAATGTTTGTATTATCACTGTTTGCCTTACAAGTTTTTAACCAACTATTTTTCTGTTTTAATTAGTGTTTATTGGTGTAATTTACTAAAAAATGCCAAGTTTTTATTTTTATTGTACTACAAGTTAGTCCTTGACTGCTAACTCAGCTGGTGGTAAGTGATGATGCAGTCTTAGATCGTAGCCGGCTAACCTGTGAGAGAGTATGGTAGTCATACCCCTAATTGGTTTCTACGCGACATCGCACCGGAACCCTAAACCGCTTAGCGGCACGTCTTTGTCGGTAGGTTGCTAACTAGCCACGGCCGAAGCGTCCCACCAGACCAGACAAAATTCAGAAATTATAAATTCCCAAAGCCCCTGCCGAGAATCGAACCCTGTTTAAATTCACAGTGCTCACGATTGCGCCAGGGAGGTCGTCAATAAAAAAATAAAATTGACGATCTGTCTAGCGCAGCGGTGGGTGCTGTGGTTTTAAATGGGAGATTCCAGGTTCGATCCCCAGCAGAGGCAGTTTAGCAATTTATTATTTATGAATTTTCTCTAGTCTTTTGTGGCTTTGGCCGTCGCTAGTTACCATCGTAATGACAAAGACGCTAACCGATTAATCGTTCCGGTACGATGTCGCGTATAAACCGATTAGAGGAACGGCTTTACTGCCATATCCCCTAACAGGTTAGCCCGTTACCATCTTAGACTGCATCATCACTCGCCATAAGTTAAGATCAAGGTCTAAATTGTCGCGGAATAAAAATATACAACGTGTTATAAGAATTTCGAAATACTGTTGGATGCATAGGTATATTTCCTAAGGAATTCCTAATTCAAAACATTCGTTGTTCAAGTGTTTACTTATTACAACTTAATTGAAGACAAGCTGACCCTTCATAAATCGGTTATTACAGGTTTTAGTGTCTTAAAAAAACCTAGAAACTAATTGCAGCGCCATCAGGTCCAGTTTTATTTCCAAACTATATTATACGCGGCCGGGCGGCGCGCGGCATTTTTCTTGCTTTTTGCATTTCTATACCCATAACACCTTCTAGCTCTAAGCTATAGGTTCAAACCACGTACTTAATAAAGTGACAGGAGTTACTTGATTTTAATTTTGCTTGTTTCAGTAAAACTATGGCAGTTGTTTACTCAAAAACTATTAGCGTTTCGGTTTCACAAATAACAGGGAAAGTAAATAATGTACCTCTAAAACCTTTGAACTAATGTTTCGGTTTTCATTAACACGTTGTATTTATTTGTTTGTATACATTATTATTTCGTCTAGCAGCTAGGACTTACTTTCTCCTTTTATTTACATACTAGCTGTTGCCCGCGACTTCGTCCGCTTTTGTTTTTGTTTTTCGAAAGACATGTGCCTCATAAACGGGGCGGCACTTTATGTATTTAGGATAGCTAAGCCTGGTGTTAAATCGTGTAACACTTTCGTCCCCTCTCCCAAAAGAACTGAGCTTAACTTCGGGATAAAAAACATCCTATATTACTTCTTATACCTTCAGGAATATGTGTACGTGTCGTGATGATCGGTTTAGTAGTTTTTATATATATATTGTTAATTATAATTAGTAGGGAAATTACAGTCCTCCGAATCGTGACGACTCATGTCGTCGACCCCACAGTAAATTCCGTATTCCTTTGAACTTGAGGTGGCCGTAAGCCGACGCCCGCTTTTAGGCACAATTCTAGGGCCACTTTAAGGGAAATTGTTTGAGCTTACCTGTGTTCTCTTACAAAGATAACAGCGAAGTTTATCTAAAACTGAAATTTAAACAAACTTTACGTTACCTGCGTAAGATAGAAAAGGACACACTCCGGGTCACGCTGTAATGCGGGCGATAATACTTTTAAAGATCTATCTAACAGGTTACGATGTGGTTGACACAAAGTACTGCAGTAAACACGTGATGTTCTTACGTTTCGGCTGTCCGTCGGTCTGCCCTAACAAATTGGACCCTATATGTGGCATCAGTTCCATAGACAATCAAGTCGTCATGTTTATGAATAAATGTGCTATGGAACGAGCGAACTGCGAAGGGAATCATCCAGAAGGTAATCCATAGATGCTAAATCAGTTTAAGAAATAATTGCAAGATCGGTTTTCATATCGATCCTAATTCCTAGGATGTATAACAAACAAGAGCTACAATATATAACTTAGTGATAAATCGGTTAGTAAATTGGTTCTGAGACGGTTAATAGATTGGTACTAAATCGGTTAATAAATTAAAATAATAAATATACTACGACAATACACACATCGCCACCTAGCCCCAAAGTAAGCGTAGCTTGTGTTATGGGTACTAAAGATGACTGATGAATATTTTAATGAATTATTTATACATAAATACTTAGAAAATACATATAAACACCCAGACACTGAAAAACACTTATTGCTCATCACACAAACATTTTCCAGTTGTGGGAATCGAACCCACGGCCTTGGACTCAGAAAGCAGGGTCGCTGCCCACTGCGCCAGTCGGCCGTCAATTGGTGCTAATTCAACTAAAAAATTGTATGCTAAATCGGTTGTCTAATCGGTGCTGAGACGTCATTGAGAGTAATTTAGTTGGTGTTGGCGCGGAGCCCACCAAACACCACGAGCCCTCTGCCTGTGTTATTGTCACTATGTTTAGGGTTTTAACGAGTCTTATCATTTAAATATGATAAGCCCCCGAACCCTCATAGGAAGAACCCTATATTAACCCGCTCTTTAATAATAATAATAAAGTAAGTATTTATTTCAGACCACGGTCCATATAATTTTGCTTGTAACAATTTACTTAGTAAACTATGTTAGGAAACTTTTTGTGTTATTTATATTCACTTATTCCTTGTGTCCTTATTATCTAATAAAGCGGTCAATCAACCCGGTAAACGTCCCACAAAGACATCATCATCATGTCAACCAATCGACGTCCACTACTGGACATAGGTCTAAAGTGACCGCTCACGAACCGGACAGTGCCTTTCTTTCCATGCTTCCTTTCCCAAAAGTAAACTACCTAACCGACACCGTATAAACTTTGTACGAAAAAATTTAGCGATAAATTAATTAAATTACTTTCGTGTGAATTTGGTTTTACTTGTTTTTTTTTTCGTTTTCAGAATTCGTAGAAGTGCACATGAAAATCTGCGAATCTGCAATAGACAATATTCCAAACTAAAAGCAATAATACAATGATTCTTCCTTTTTAAATCGCTTTTTATTCAGAACGCGGCTTTGCTCGTGAATTTACGTCATATTCGTGCTGTATGTAGGTCATTACTCCATACAAGTAATTCAAATTCGGTAGCTACTCAGTTCGTATTATCTGTTAACTTTTCACGCCGAAGAAACTGTCATATTTCGATACAATAGCATGATGGCTTGTTTGGAAAACTTCCCTATGATGATCGGAGGTACTTATCTACTTTATTTAAAAAATGTCTTATTTTTGCATAAATTAGAGATTTCGTTGATATAAATTGCAAATGTTATTTTTAAAAAATGTTTCCCGCCATGTTATGGCGGGAAACATTTTTTACATCGTTTTTTACATTTTTTACATTCGTTTTACAAACATTTTTCACTCGTCGTGTCATGGCCGTACTTGTAACGTCGGCGTCACAAATAAAAGCATTAGTAAATCCTTGTTCCAAAGAATATTGATATTGGTATTAAAATCTTAGCAACTGATAGTTTGGAATCACTAAATACTTGATATATTACGCAGAGATTTCGATTCGATCGAAGTTCATGCGGTACAAAATTATGTTTTTATAGACGTGTCGTCGTTTTAAATTCGGTGCTTCACCTGTCATGGCGGCAGCGGTTCGCTAGATTTTACAGGTTTGTTTATTGATGAATAAATATACGCTTTTCATAATACATGAATAATATATAATTAGATAAATAAAATATTTTAGCGATTCTCTGTTACTGTCATCATGCCTATTTGGCAAGGATTTCATCCCGTTAAAGGATTGGATACTTTTTATTCCGGAACGTTCAAGATATCCCGCGATCTTTTTTTAATCCTTACCTGACTTAAAACAATATAAAAATACATTTAAATAACTAGCTATTGTCCGCGACGTGCGCTGAGAATACCTACTATTGATATTAGGTAAAAGTTACGTACCTCGTACACATGAATTTAGTACTTATTATAACCTACAAAAACTCTTGCGGCGACCGTTAGTTTTGCCGTTGATTTTTCGTACACAAAACCTCATACGTACATAAAACTGAAAAGCTTTTGTTATCATATTTCAGAACGTAGATAACACAAACAATTAGTTAGTTTAAAAACGGTCGGTTAACTTTAATCATAGATTATCGTTCACTAAAAACAATAAAGACAAGGAATTGTATTTCTCGTGGAATACAAAATGAAAGGAGTATTGTTTATTTTACTGGGTAAGTATTGCGTTTTTACTGCTTCGCTGGTATAGAGGCAAGTGTGAAATTTCTACCTACGTTTACTTATTCGATTACGTGAAAGTTAACTACGATTTATATGGTATAGAAAAAGCGCCATCTAGTGAAAAGCCTGTTTGCCAGTATTCTAACTATATGGCTCTTCCTGTACCATATAAATCGATGTTAACTCTTACGCGATCGAATAAATTAACGTAGTTGAAAATCTCCACTCTGTACTTACTATTACAAGCTAAGTAATCTTTTTTACATAGTTCAATGTTTAATCAAGACGAGTTTCGAAAGAACGGCTACTGTAAGCCAAAAAGAAAGAATAAAAATATTGAGACAGAAAATACAAGATGAAATTCATTCAAACACCAAGGCTACCGATTTGATAAACCCTTTAGACATCGAAGACTCTTCAATAGAAGCTTTAGAACATGAAATAAATGAAAATTTACCAATTACCCCCATTTTGGAATACATTAACAGAAAAGAGAGCGCTAAGTTTAAATCAAGCGCGCTTACAACTGACAAGTTTGACATTAAAATCGGCGGTAATAAAGGCAAAGGCAAATCACAAGATGGCGATAAAGGCAATGGTAACGCATCATACAGCCATTTGCGTTCCAGCATACTTAAGAAAAAACTTCTTACAAAACCTGGGGAAATATTTTATAGAAGACTTTATAACACAGAATTCTTTGATAAACAGTTAGAATGGGTGCATTGTCAAGATATTATAACGCCATTCCTTACTGGCGCTAAACTTAATATCAGTGAACCTAAGGTGCTTCATTCGAAACACCCAACTGTTTTAAGGTAAAGGTTTTATTTTAAAAGTAATAAGATAGTTACATACTAACACGCTAAATATTTTTTTTATATATTTTTCTTATTTTATTTCTACGGTCGTCAGTACATAATGAGTTTTTTACGTACATCTATGGAGGGTAGAGGTAAGGAGAGTCATCTTATATGGGAGAAAAGTTGAAAAAGTGTCCAGTGTATGCGCTAAATAACAGTTCAAAAATCCTTCACAATGGCGCTGGTGGATGCACAGGGTATGGTATGAATGTAGCAATCGTAGATGAATTGAAGTATGCCGAGTTAAAAAATTTAATATCATTATCGACTAAAGTAGTTAATTATTGAGAATTTCAACAACTTACGTTGTACAAAATATTGTGGTAAATATAACCTTACTTCCTTGTATCTCCATACTTCCTTGTTTATTTTTCAAGCCTACTCTAACAATATTTATATTTGGCGCTTCTTTTAAGAGTTACCCTGATGCAAATGTGGCGCCATCCTAATTTAATACATTTTGACGACACTTTTTCATACACGCAGATGACTCTCCTTACCTCTACCCTCCATACGTACATCCCAAGGATGGATAAGTAAGTGAATACTACATTGAAGGATTCGGTAAAAATACACAGATCAAGCTCATAAAATCATGTCCAAGATAAGTCGTTGTTACTAATTGTTGTACAAGTTGTAACTTGTAGTACCTACAATGTACAAAAAATGTTTTTTGCGTGTAAAGTCAAGTAACTTAAAACTGTGTAAATAAAATATTCCAACCAGTATAAAACATGACAGATGTTATTATATTACAGTGTAGTTTTTTTACAGACTTATTTCCCTTCTAAATGTCAATACAACATCGTATGGCAGAGAGGATATCTACTCCATACTATATCAAATTAGCAATTTGAACTTGCGTTTCTTTCGATGGGATGTCAATTCTATGAAAATGTTGTTCAATGTTATCATCAAAGGTGGGTGGTTAATTATTCGAGTTTCTCTCTGTGTATCTTCCAACACACGTCACATTTGCGAAGTACGATGTGCTGATTTGGCATACCGAAAAGCCAAATAAGCAAAAGAAGAAGATTATTTGTGTATTCAGAAATTTTCTGACAGTTCCTAAGCGGTTGCGACCTTTCATTTGATGATACAAAAACAAAATGTTTAATAAGTGTACAACTAGAGCTGTCAAATTAGATAATTTTTTGAAGACTGCCACCTGTCAGAAAAATTGCTGAAGAATGAATCATCATCATAATTTTAACCGATGCTTTTTGCTAGATATAGGTCTACTAAGGGATTGCCATACTTAAAATTCTTGTTAATTGCGTGCGATACACTGTGTATCTTTTTGTCTGTTTGTTCGTGCACGCATCACACAAAAACTTCTGAACGGATTTGAATACAACATTATAGATTTACTCCATATAGATACAACCTTAACAATTATCAGTTAGCTAAGAGCAACTCATTCAGTAACTGTTGTTCTTCTGAACTGATTTGACAGTATGGACCTCGCCTCCTTTCAGAGAAAAAACATACCTTAGGCAGTCTGAAGCACGGTCTTCGGGAACTATTCAACAAATGGCGCCTAGACTTTAGTAATAGCACAACCCTGTTGCGACAAGCGAGGATTTTCCGCCCGCCCTGCGTAGTTGTAGCTACAGATGGTGGTAAGTAGATGGGAGCTTTCCCCTTGCCATAGACTATACGAAGAAATGTCAATCCAACATGGCGGACGTAATGGCGGACTCTAAAAGATAATTATATGTTTTGTTTAACCGACTCCATATTCTGTTGGTTAGAAATTTAGAATGGTTGACAATAGTACATAAAAAAAAATCGAAAGGTTGCTGCCAAAAAATGCTTAGTACAAGTCCACAATAAACTTGGCGCTGTCCAATCCCGTGTCTTAGAGAGTCCACTAAACCATCGGTCATAGTTATAATCTATAACATATGATAAGAGCAAAGAATTAAGAACTTACAACGCAATTATTTGACGGCCCATTGGCGCAGTGGGCAGCGACCCTGCTCTCTGAAGTCGAAGGCCGTGGGTTCGATTCCCAGAACTGGAAAATGTTTGTGTGATGGACATGAACATTTTTCAGTGTCTGGGTTTTTATATGTATATTATCCTATTCATAAAAATATTCATCAGTCATCTTAATACCCATATGACAAGCTACGCTTACTTTGGGGCTAGATGGCGATGTGTGTACTGTCGTATTATATTTATTTATAAAGAAACCCTTGTACACGACTAATATTGAATCATCAAAAACCAATTATCTTAGTAGTGTTTCTATAACAGGCGGTTAGTCAATTCATACCATTTAGCAGTTAAGAATTATTTTACCTTTAATTTTCTAAAAATCTACCATAAAATGGGAAAAAGTTTGTGATCTGGCAACATTCTACGGGTGTAAAGTTAGTCTATGGAGGGTAGAGGTAAGGAGAGTCATCTTATATGGGAGAAAAGTTGAAAAAGTTAATTTTGTTGATAATCGTTTTTTCAAACCATCCACTGGCACAGAGAAAGATTAACGCCCCGAACACTCTCTGCTATGAAATAGGTGTCCAAGCAGGTTTCATACAAAAGGATGAGAATCTTAATGATGATTTTCTCTATTAAATTTTATTAAAAAAACAAAATTCGAAGGCTTCCTTGAATATGAAACATATGTTAAAATAAACAATTTAAAATACTATAACAATGAAAAAAAGCGATACACTTAATCTCGAAACGACGTATATACCATTTATCAGCAAATAAGTTCTGTCCTATTGTCGTTAATCAAAATAACTTACTAGCAACGCCGAATCGCTTAGCGGCACGTCCTTGTAACTAGCTTCGGCCGTAGCCTTCCACCAGACCAGACAAAATTCAAATATTATTAATTCCCAAATTGCCCGAGCCGCAAATAGAACACGGTACCTCAAACTTAAATAAAACAGCGCTCACCGCTGAGCCACAGAGGTAGTCGTAGAAACCGATGAAACTTTTTTTTTCAGGCTCCACTAAGTCACCAAAAGTGACAAAATATCCGAAAAAAACTAAACCCACAACACCGTGTGAAGACTATGATGATTGCAAATATTGATTTATGTTGAATATCTTTTAAAATAAAACAAAAATACATTTTTGAATCCATGTAGTTTTATTTGCGAGTAGTATATTATGATGTATATTATGATCAGCTACCTAAGTCACTCAAAGATACCATAACACATAAAAACATAAAATTTAAATTAAAACATTACTATCAACAAATAACAATTTCAAAGTACAATAACAGTTAATTCCTAAAAATATGCGACAACTGAACATCCTGTATTGCGTTGCTCGATGGACGTTCGTGGCATTAACTTACCGCATTTTTAAACTACCTGCTTTGTTATCCACTTAAGGTTTTTTGTAAATAGCAATAGTTTAAATAGTTATAGTTAACATTACTAATAAAGTTATAGGATATAGGTTTAAATAAGATTGTTAGTTAATATTAAAATATATTTATAGTACCTACCTACTACCAATTTTAAACTTCCGATGTATCTACCTAATTATATTAAGGGAATTTTAGTTATATGAATTATCTTGATTGCTGTAGTAAGTAGGTGGGTGTTAATTAATGTCTTTAGAGGTTACCTTTTGTCGACGGCACGGTGGAGTACGGTAAAATTCGTAAGAATTTATGATTACACCATAATAGTTTTAAGTCTACTTGTGAATTTTGGTTAATAAATTATTATTATTATTATTATTATTAATGTTCAATATATGAGTACAGGTAATAATGTTCACATACATTATTATACAGCGTGAATGGAAAATAAATCAGTAGCGTGTTTTCTTAGACTTCACTTTCGTGGCGCCAAGTTGGAATCACAGCACATACTTTTTTAAAGTTATGTGCGTTTTAAGTAATTAAAATAACGCTTGCTTCAACGGTGAAGTAGATCATAGTGAGGAAACCTGTATGCCTGAGAGTTCTCCATAATGTTCTCAGAGGTGTTTAGAGTCCACCAATCCACACTGGGCCAGCGTGGTGAACTACGGCCTTAACCACTTTTCATTGTGGAAGACCCGTGCCCGGTATGGGTTGATATCATGACGTGGTGATAGCGGTAACAAGTTATTTTTTTGTAGTCAAATTGATAAATCGATGCGTTCATTTGGCCTACTTTCACGCAGCAACATAACCACGGTTTTATTAAAGTATAGATTAGTAGATTTAGGTATTAAATTCTCACAGAGTTAGAAGTAAAAAAAACAACCACACTACAGTTTCTTTTTTTTAATAATATTTTTATTTTATAATATGGCATCGCCCACAAATTGCACCAAAGATAATAAACTAAAACATAAATGACACACAAACAGAGATCATCGTGTTCAATAAATATACATATTTAACAATACATAAGGAATGCAAAGCCTACAGTCCATTTCTTTCCCACCTGTGTTATAATTGAAAGAATCTTTTACTTTTTCTAGTTTAATGGCGTAACTTCACTTGAGGTAGCTTATTTGTGTAGGAATATAAAATAGTAAAGTACACGCACGTAAAGGAGAGACGCTCGGCAGGGCAACGTGGGACGCCTGCGGTAATCTGGCAAGACTTTGCTTGCGCGCCGCTACTCTCTGTGAGTATACAAACATTTACTCACTATACTTACTATATTGTCCTCGCATTATAATTACATATACCAAATATACTGATTAGTTTGCTGTTTGCATGTTTGCCTTGATTGTACAAATTAAACAAATGTATATTAATAAAACAAACTTTTTTTTTGTGCAATGTTTAGTGTCATTTTTGAGCAGGAATACCAAAAAACCTGCACTAAGTGAAGTTAGGTCATTAAGTAAGATTTTAAAATAAGCAAACCAACTATTGTTAAAGCTGACTATGAGGATGTAATGAAACTATTGTTTTATAAAATAAATATAAGAAAAAAAAGTTTTTTCCCATTTTTAAAACATATTTTCGGCTGCCCACTGCTGATAATAGTGCAAACAGGGGACTTCCGCGTATTTAATGTATCGATTTGCCTCATCAGGGGAATTTCCCTGTACACTGCATATAATACTACTATCGCTCAAATACATAGACTTTCGGGTATTCCCTGCTAGAATAAGGTTACTGATTTTTTTTAAACAATAGATGGCGTTAATATGGCATGCTATAAAACAGGTGGTGAACATTTTAGTAATTTCTTCGTTGACAAGCTGTGTAACAAATAAGCTTAGCATTCCTTGGGTATCAGTATAAGGTAAAGACTGCTTAAATCCAATATTTACAATAAAACAAGGATTGAAAACAAAACAGACCGTTTTCACAGATTCGATACTAAAAATAGGTGGTTCAATTCAAAAAATCTTGCTTTTTTCCGGTCGGTTGTGAATCAAAAATATCATTTACGTCGGAACGTCGCTGAATTCATCAAATCGCTCTACTACAGAGTTGTTATTACAATTTTTAGATCCAGTTGAATTTATTTTTTGATGCTAAATTTGATTTGCTAATTAAATTAATCGCTAAAGTTGAGATTTATATCATTAGCCTTGACTTCGATCAGACTTGGCTGGCAGTGAAAATGGGCTGCCAGCCCTGGCAGGAGTAGCGCCCGCCTATATCTCAAGCCAGAATACGTCATACAATTTTCGTGGTCCGTATTAGTTCATCAGTATTCTAATAGATGGCGTTGATTTATTTGTGGCTCGATTTAATGTAAAATATTTGCTGGCAGGTTATATCTATTGATCGATGGTTAATAGTACGTTTTACAAATCTCAACTTCACTGTACTTTTTGAATTCAATTAACGTCAGCTATTGCGTTCAGATTTCAGCACCACAATAATAAAAATAAACAGAACTAAAATAAACTAAACAATTTCTCAATTCCTTATACACTAGTCAAAAGGAAAACAAACAGGCAAAATAATATTGTATCTTAAATTGTATTAATTATTAATAACATTAATATATATAAGTAAGCATAACTTTTAGAAACAAAAGATCTTATATTAAAGGTAAAAGATAGACGGGGGATCGCGCAATCATTCAAAGATATACATTTAAGTATTCACTGTTACCTTCTAAACATCCAATACATTTCTTATATGTCTCATTATAAAAAAAAAAAAACGTTTATTTTTAAAGAATTTATCTTTTTGGCGCCGTTCTAGATTTTGATTTATTTGATTTAAACAATAAACTTACATCATTAAAAAATTTAATTATTAAAGTCTTATAATATATTAAATAATTTATTTCTCTCCGTATTCATTCTCTTCTATTCTCTTCTCGAACGGGTGAAGATCATTATCTACACCCATGTACACCCAACAATAGAATATAATCATAGTAAACAAAAGCTGTATTTGACAGTTTGACGGTTCAAAAATAGGAGTGCTCCGATCGTCACCAAACTTTAGAGGATTACTCGCCAGGCCAATCCGGAGATTCCCTGAAAGTTTCATTGAAATCGGTCCAGCCGTTTCGGAGCCTATACGGAACTTTCTCTTTTATATACATAGATTTAAAAAATGTTAAAAACAAAATATTTGTTTCCTGCCCATACTAGCAGTGCAGAGACACTTTAGTAGTTCTATAACGGTATACGCACATAATTAGCTACATTTTCGTGTCCGTCTTTTGCTCCGTCTATCTTTGTTCCTTTAACCCAGCTCCACATGTTGGTGCCATTATTGGTGCCAATGTTGGCCGACATTTTTATCAGGCATCACGCGTTAGTTTACTCAAGTTTATGTGACGATGTATGTTTTAGATGTTGCTGTAAATACTTTTACGTCGTCGAGTAGAACCCGATAAGGTGTATCGGTTTTTTCTCGATCAATTATCGGTGAATTAGCTTAACCGTTTTTTTTTTTTTTTGAAGTTTACTTTTACAAATATTTGGACCAATGCTAAGTTTCCGATCCAAGTGTTAAGTAATGAGGACAGAGTTTGGTACCAGAGTTGGAGCCAACATGCGGAGCCGGGCTTACGCAATGTACGCAATTTGATATGTATGTATGTTTGTACACACAATATTCCATTTCCATACAATAAAAGTGTGCATACACCTTAATTTAAAAAACAACAGCAAAAATTATCGATTCACCTTATTATTAAAACATTGCTAACTCTAAAATAAAGATTACTTTCGAAATTTGTTTGTATATATAAAAAATATGGATTCGAATTTAGATAAGTTTTTTTTTTGTTTTTGTAAAACATCTTACTTACTTTTTTTTTTTGGAAAATAAACACAAGCCCTTTGGACTTTCGTAGAGCCGAAATTCTTTGAATATAATAAAACATTAACGTACGTTTACACAATATAATTATAATAATAATAATATATTAAAATTTTAGCACCTCATTAAAAATTAAACAAGCAAAAAACGAAATGTTTATTGATTGAGAAAACATTTATTACGCTAAACTTTTAATGCATTAATGTGTTCATTTGCTCCATTTAAACCCCGATTTACACGTGTCGTGATACATCAGAAGTAGGGATGTCAAAAGTGCGAAAAAGTATCGATATTTAATAAATATATTTTTAAGTTACATGTATAAAATCCGGATATCCGAATGATCGTAAGTTCAGATATAAGTTTTATTCCATATAACTTTTTATTTATAGGGCTGTATCAACGTAATTATTACTGTTAAATATACTGATAATGATCAACAACTGCTTCAAAGTAATATTCACGTTGGTACAGCCCTATTAATAAAAATGTAAGTATATGAAATAAAATGTATATCGATAGGTTCAGAAAAGCGTTCATGCGGGTATTCGGATCTTTTTTTACTTGTAAATTAAAAATCAAATAAACAGACTATATCATACAACAACTAAACAAAGTTCAAGTTCGTCCACATCTCTACAGCCAGTGCTCTTAGAGAAAGTGTTGTGAAGTAAAAATCAGTAAAACAGAATTTGCGTTTCTAAATCTATTAACATTAGGTTAATTTTACTTTGACATTATAGTGCTTTGATATACGAAAACGTTTCGGGCGAGCAAACCTTACACTTATTGGAAACAACTTACTGATCCAGCAACTGGAGCAATGTGAATGAGCTTTAAGTATCGTACTTTTGAACAGATTTTTGCATAAAATATTTCGAGTTTTTTTTTGGCAATCATTGCCAGCAACAAAAAAATAATAATGACTTTTAAAATTATCCTACGCCTTAAAAACTACCATAAACTATGATTCTCCTATTTAAACACTTAAAGAGATAATGGAGAAACCATAAAGTATAATGTACTAACCTACTGGAATAGACATGGGCGAGCCCTAATTGTCTATGACATTTAAGTCTTTACAGTCTGACATGAATGTTGATGGGACAAATTGCAGTTACGGTCAAAAATATGACATCACAAACCTAGCCTGGTATAGTTAAAATCGTCGTGTCGAGGTACCACAATTTAGCTTTTTTATATCTTTAGTTAGTCCCCGAGTCAAATAATTATAAGAAACCTCAAATTAAAATTTTAATAATGTGGATTACCAATTGAACAATTTATCTCAAAAAGGGTATTGAAATTTTTCGAATTCTGAATCAAGAATACAATAATGTGTAAGGGCACCATAATATTGCAAAGGGCTACAAAGTTTAAAAATTTTTGAGTACCCCAGTCCATAAATATACAGAGGGGCCACCAATTTTGTATCCCTTCCAGTAAGTAAGTACATCTATACTAATGGTGGAAAACTTTTTTTTTTTATCTACGAAGAAAGAGATAATATATTTCAAGAACCTACACCTTAAAATTTTGTACTCACAAGTTGCTTCCATGAATATTCCAATACATTCAAAAGTTGACTTCGGATGTTTAAAAAGGAAATGGCCACAGCAAAAAGTATTTACACTGTGGAATTAAAATAAAATATTTTGTACGTCAAAAAGGTACAAAATTTTTTTTTTTTTACTAAAAATAATTTAAAATAAATTAATTATGAGTAATTGCTACTTGTTTAGAATTAGAATAGGAATGGAATCGTGACTTACTTCATAATAAGAGCAAAGTTAAAGGTAGTTATTTTTTTCCTAGAGTTAGAACAAATTTTAGAATTAAAATTATTTATATTTTTTCTTTCACACTGTACTGTAAAAATTCTGAAGTTTTCAACCAATGCGGTCGGTGATGGCGGATTTTTCCTATTTTTATTTTAAACGATTTATATGCATCGCATTCTTAACTCCAAACGCATTATGAGATTATAATTACCTAAAACCATAAAAAGCTATTTAGATTAGTTTTGGCTATGACCATTTTCTTTTTTTTTTTAAAGTCACTTTGAAATAGATCTTTTATTCCCTAAATTATGCTCATGTTATAGATTTATGGAGAACACACACGGGATTTGAAAACGCCCCAGACTCAGAAATTATCGTAGCATACCATAACCTAGCATAACCTATGAATACCATAACCTCGGATGATTTTTTTTTTGTTATAATTTCCAAAAAAATTAAGTTTATATTCATATTGCTTTATATTATCCGACTGACAACACATTCTATTTCAACAGATAAATCAAGCTAACCGCAAAAAAAAAATCATTTTTATTATATCAAAATAATTTGTACCTGTACCTGTTAAGCTTTTTTAAATACAGATATTTGAAACTTTTTCCTTTTTATTCAATTATAAATATAAGAAAACTAAAGAGAATACAAACAAATTTGACCGTGTCTTGATATGGCCTGATATTTTCGTTATAGGTTGGGGCGTAATATCACGCCGACCTCGAAGGTTTTATGCTAAAGTTGCCGCAGATAAAGTATAATTTCCCATCTGTCTATAACATGAATGCATGTTCCCTTTTTACCCTACAATCACAAAAATACCACTGATCACAGATTTTTGACCCTGCCTTCATTATTGCTGTTATCATAGTATTTAGTGGGGATAAACAATAGAGTTGGGATGTTTGTTTAAATTTAACACTAGTCCATTGTCAGAAACATTTTGTCAGGTCACACAACAAAAAAAAAAACATTTTTCTTCGAGCAATCACAGAATGTAACAAAATGGCATTTTTTTTTTGTTACTGTTTGATTTCTGATCAATATAGTATTTGATATTATAATATCAAAATATATGATGCATACAAGGCTAGATTGAAATCAGGTACCAGGACATCATAAACAGTATAACTGGTAGTGACATCATTTTCCTTCGAGCTGTCACCTTGTTAATTTTGGAAGAAATACAAATCTAGCAAAATGGCGTTTTTTTCGTACACTAGATTCCTGATCAATTTAGAATTTGATATTATAATAAAAAATATTTGCTACATACAAAGCTATATGGAAATCAGGTACCAGGACATCATAAACAGTATAACTGGTAGTGACATCATTTTCCTTCGAGCTGTCACCTTGTTAATTTTAAAAGAAATACAAATCTAGCAAAATGGCGTTTTTTTCGTACAACCTAGATTCCTGATCAATTTAGAATTTGATATTATAATATAAAAAAATATTTGCTACATACAAGGCTATATGGAAATCAGGTACCAGGACATCATAAACAGTATAACTGGTAGTGACATCATTTTCCTTCGAGCTGTCACCTTGTTAATGTTTGAAGAAATACACATCTAACAAAATGTCAATTTTTTTTCGTACAACCTGGATTTCTGATCAATGTAGAATTTGATATTATAATATCAAAATATATCTGATACATACAAGAGAAGATGGAAATTAGGTACTAGGAGATCATAAACAATCACTATTTTATTAGGAGTTATTATATATCACACTCGCTCGTAATGTGGACTTTATTATATTGTTATATGTCATATAAACTAACCTAAACAGTTGATTTCTCTATCTTTTTTCTTTATTTTGATAACCTTAATACCCCACCACAGCATTGGTACAGCTTTTCCGACTAGTTTTTTGTATAACAAAAGAGTATATACTATGATAACAAACAATAAAACTTCACGCATCCAAATTCATTACCGTCCTAACCCCCCAAAAATTCCAAATCCACCAATTAGCTATCTACACTCTGCGAGTCGAATAGATCTTTCCGTGCAATTAAATGCCGGGCATTTATTGCTGCAATAGTTGCCCGCGCCTTATAAGAGATTCGGCTTCAATCTATTCGACGCGCGAGTTTGTATGCATTAACTATCTTTCAATACTTATATAACTATAAATATATTATATTAGAAATTACGAAGTCAAATATATTTTAGATTCGGTAACCAAGGCTTCTAAAGTAAAAATTCGGAGTGAATTAATACCGAATACATATACTTTGTCACAAATTAATTTTATTTAGTGAAATACAAAAATGTTGCTTTCATTTATTTGAAAGCTAATTTATGAAGATTCTATGAAAGTTTTCTTAATATTCGGCAAACATTATGAATATTCGACGAACTTAATAAATATTCGTCGAACATTTTCGGCTAATGTTATTCGGTTAAAATTCACACGTCGTTTCGTCGTATTTTCAATGAATTCCAAAATATAATTGACTTTGCACAATATTTTTTTAAAAACACACCAAGACATTCATGACATCGCGAAATAGAAGTGACGTAACATTTACGTTTAAATAAAATTTTCTGTACACGCCGGTTCGCCCGTTTTGATGACAAGCGTTACCTGCGAAAAAGAAGACAATAAGAAAATATTCGTTTTAGCTAAGTTATATTTTTGAAATTCTGAATAGCTTACATTTAGTTTCTATAATTAAAAGTTAATATTTTAAATCTATATTAATTTCGCTTCAAATTTATAGATATTAATTTTTCAAGTAACCTGTAGGTACTGAATATTATATCAATATCTGTATACTTTCGCTGAACGTTTTTCAGGTAAGTAAAAAGAATAATTTCCGAATCTGTGTACTTTCGTTGAATAATTTCTGATTTATTCATTGTATTTTTTTCTAATAATTAATAATTTAAACATTAGAAGTAAGAATAAACTTACAGTGCAAACAAAACACCCGGCTAAGTTTGTTGTGGGCTTCTTCTTAGACCAGGACGCGTTGGAACCCTCGTAGCTTTAGTTTTAAGTTTACGAATGTATAACCACATTATCTCACTACCGTGTAATTCTTATGTACGCATCAAAAGTGCCACCTATGGGCCTACTTGAATAAAGATATGTTTCGCTTTGACTCTACGATTAGACGATAATTTATTAAGTTAATCTAATATTAATTTTTAGTTACACATTTTAAAAGGAGTATTTAATTATTATGGCTAAATTGTAAATAAAACTCTTACCTAATCTAAGTCTCCTCTCGTGACTTGCTCAATTTTTTTTCTTCCTCTGGACTCAATATGTGCGACATAGTCATGTGACGTCTGAAATTATAATAAATTAATTATTTCTCATTATTGAATAGAAGCAGGCGTTACTTTGCGGAAATCCATGATATATTATGAAAATTAAGCTTAATTTGCTATACTCCGCGAAAAGCAGGAAAGCTGTATGATGTAATTTAAAATTTACTCAGATGTTTTGATACTTAACAATGAATAATTGTTAAGTAACTTAACAATTATTCATTGGATGCTCCGGTTTCGAAGCGAAACGTGTGTTGCGGGTACATTGCCGAAGATCTGTTTGGTGTGGAGTATAAGGATGGATGAAATTATAAATTACACCACACAGATTCTTCTGCTTTTCGCGGACTATAGCAAATTAAGCTTTATTTTGTAGTAGTAATCTTGGAGCTCTCTCTCTCTCTCTACGTCGTGTTCCTCATTGCTAAGGGGTCGTGAACCCTTCCACTTACAACCTTTCGGACGATTTTATCTCTCACAAGATAGAAAAATGAATTTTAAAATGTAAAATGTAAATTGTTGATATTAGAAAAGAGCAACTGCTGAGTTTCTTGCCAGCTTCTTCTCGGTAGAATCTGCCTTCCGAACCGGTGGTAGAGTCACTACACACAGACAGACTTGACGTTTCAAAAGTGCTTATATGAGGTCTAATTGAAATAAACGAATTTTGAATTTTGAATTTAAATTATTATCACATGTTTTGGTATTGGTTAAATTCGGATAACTATAATTAATACTGTGTATTTTTGCCAATACTATGTACTATTTCTAAAACTGTGTACTTATGTCAATACTGCGTGTTATTGCTAAAACTGTGTATTTGAGCCAATATTGTGTATTTTTATAAATTTAAAATGCATATAAAAAATTTCGGAACCGACAGGATTTGAATCCTGCGACTCTGGCAACCCAGCCTGTGCGCTTTGGCCACTAAGCTACGGCTCTCCATCTGCCGATGCAAAAATTAGTATATATTATAAAATTACTAGCTGTTGCCCGCGACTTCGTCTGCGTTTGATTTTGTTTTTTGATGTGGCATTAAATTTTGTTGTAGATCTAAAAAAAAAAGTGTGTGTCAGCTCCGACGCACGACTGGAGTTTACTCCTTAAGTACGATTGTCGAAACACACACAAAAAGAGTTTATTTAGCTGAATAAAGTTTAATACCATATGAAAGGGTAAATTAAAAATCCTGTGCAATTTCTTCTTAAAAGTAGCCTACGGGAGATTGAGGTGGATGTAGAGTATCAGAAATATTAGGATAAATGTAATGTTTATTATTTGGTTTCCATGGTAACAAGAATAGGAAAAAAAATGTATAATGTTTTCTATCTCACTCTGTCCCATATATTTATGTGTTTGTTTCTTTACCTAGATAATATTCGGTTTCCTTGGTAACTTAAATAGGAAAAATAAGTTAATTAAACTAAAGCGACGTTGCATGTTTGCGCATCACAGTTGCCGGGCATGCAACGTCGCAAAGCGTAAACGTAACGAGGTAATTCATCAGTAGATTTTAGTCCTCACATATTTCTCATACCGGGCGCCTTATATATGAAAATCGATTCTTAAGGAGTAAACTCCAATTAAAGTATTCAGTATCGCTAAGCCTTAAATGAGGGGTTTGCTGCTGTCCGCTGAGGAGTTCTGTCCTCTATCTCCAACAACAGTTTGGGCAAAATAAAACACATATTATAACCTCTACAGTACAAAAATAATTATACAAATGGGTTATAATTTGTCGGAGTTATGGTGTAAAATCGTCAAACACTCATCCCCTCTCCCAAAGGAAACGAGCTTAATTTCGAGAGGATAAAAAGTATCCTATATTACTTCTAACACTTCCAAGAATATGTGTACAAAGTTTCATGAGGATCGGTTAAGTAGTTTTTGCGTGAATGCGTAACAAACAAACTTACATTGACATTTGTAATATTAGTAGGGAAGTAGGGATACTTTCGACTCTTAGAAACCGAGAGAGTGATTTTCTTGAAGAAACGCGATGCGACGCAGAAGGTCGGGGTTTATTGTGTAGAATAGTGGCTGCAACTTTGTTTAGGCAAAATTAGCTTATAGAGTATAGAACAAGTGTACAAGATAAATAAAGTAAATACCTTAACCCTCGTTCTCCTTTAAATGACAAACTGCATAAAGTACAGTTCCATTCCGGAGTGCTTTTGTCCTTCACAGTCAATATCTCTGGCTTGTCTATGCCCTTTTTCACCTCTGCCTTGTCTATGACTTTGAAAGATTTTACTTTAGGTGACTCCCCTTTGATTTTTTGTGTTTGCTTCGCATCCGATTTTCTAGCTGGTATGGGCAGTTTTAGTTTTTTCAGATCTGTAATAAAATATCAATATTTTAAGAGCCATAAACCCAAAGCAGAGTTTCTACCCAAAGATATATAATTATAAGTGTTCTGAAGAGATAGGTGTAATTTTGTAGAATTTATGACATCTTAATATGGATATGCTATTTTACAGCGTCATGAAACCTTTAAAGCATGTGAAGTTTATATATAATATTTGGTTTTTAATAATAATAATAATAAAGTCAAAGTCAAAGTCAAAGTCAAAAATATCTTTATTCAAGTAGGCCCACAGGTGGCACTTTTGAAGAACCACACGTTAGTGAGATGATGGCGATAACCACATTCGTAAACTTAAAACTAAAGCTACGAGGGTTCCAAACGCGTCCTGGTCTAAGAAGAAGCCCACAACAAACTTAGCCGGGTGTTTTTTTTTTTTTTTGTTATCACCATCTCACAATGTCATTTTAAATTATTAGAAGAGCAACCTGGTTAGAGCAATAATTTACACCCAAGCTTTTTTATCGTTTACGTAGTCCTTTATACTATAATAGGACTTTTCTATAAGCTTACGTTTAATACAAACTTTGAACTTTTTAAGAGACATCTCCAAGATGACAATTGGTAGTTTATTGTAGAATTGTATGCAATTTCCTTTAAACGATTTATGAATTTTATGTAACCTAGTATATTGCACTGTAAGTTTATTCTTACTTCTAATGTTTAAATTATTGCAGTCACATTTTTTCTTAAATTTAGAAATGTTTTTATGAACGTACATTAAATTTTCAAATATGTACTGACTATACACTGTCATTATTTTAAAATAAAAAATCCTTTATTGCCATACACTATTGTTAATACAAGATTAATAACTAAAAGAATCATCAATTAATATTAACAATATGGCAAATGGCCGCAAACTCAGCCTTATGCTGTGCATTAGCAACAATGCTCAGCGCTGATTTTCAGTCTGCACCAGTATCAGACTGAGCAAACAACCGCGACGCCCGAGTAAATTTAAGAAAGAAATTTAAATAAAAAAAAAATCCAAATAAACTGTAAAAGAGAGCCAATAAAACTAAAACTTAAATTAAACAAGTAGGTAAATAAAAGTAATTAAAGAAAATAAAATGAAATGGTAGAAAAACCAAAAAATAAATACATAATTATTCCAAACAGTACTCATTTTGCATAGACAAATCTCGCTGCTTCAATTTGTAAGCTAAGGTATAAATTTTTTAGCTTGTGTTTAAATATTATTTCGCCAAGAATACGACAACGTTACGTGTGAGTACGATTTTTTTAATATTAATGAACAGCTGTCAGAGTACTTCGTCCGGGTTTATGACGTTTTTTTTTTACAAAACCCGTGGTTCGGTGTTTGTTTTCCTGGGATAACAAGTAGCCTATGTCAAAAATCTAGTTGAATGTTTGCTTATTACGGCGTGAAGGAAGGACAAACCAACAAACTTATTTAAAATAATTATTTTATAATATTAGTAAGGATTTTTATGTTCAAGTGTTTTTACAAATGACATGTTGTATATAAAAATGAATTGCCGTTCATAAGTCTCACTAAAACGGTTTATGGCGGTATAGGGTATGTTTCAACGGTGAGAAAACAACTAGAAACCTTCTGTACATGTGTTGTAAACTGCTGGACCGATTTTGATGAAATTTTGTGTATAGATTGCAAAAGGTCTGTGGTTTGTTTAAAAACACATTTCGGGCCCGGTAGGTGGCGCTGCTTAACCGTACAGGACGACTAATGCCGAACCAGCTAGTATCGTATACAATCAAATCTTATACTAATATATAAAGCAGTAAGTATATAATTCACTGGAATGCAATTATCTCAGGAAGTACTGGTCCGATTTGAAAAATTATTTCAGTGTTTGATAGCCCATTTATCAAGGCATTATCATCACGCTAAGACTAATATGATGCATGCACTAATGAAGAATTTTGCAGAATCGCGGTTATATTCCATTTTAAGTTTCTACTGCCTGCGTTGCGTCGGTTAGTGTTTTGATAAAATCATGTATATTTGATAAAATCATGTATATAGTGTTCTAAAAACAATACGCGACAGCATATGTCTATCTTTTGAGGTTGACTTATACGCAGACGAAGTCGCGAGTGACCGCTTGTTGTAATATCAATAAACTATACCTTGCCACATAAACTCTGTGTGGTTTGAGATGAGGTGAGTGACCTAGTTGTCGTTAATTTTTTTACTCTTAAGTTGACCATTAAAAAAAATAGAAATAAAAAGATATACGAACTGCAAGACCAAAATAAAATGTGCCAAAAACAACGATTTACGTTCATTTCATTTTCAATACAATTTTGAGTTATATTGAATTCAAAATTTCTTTATTCATGTTGACCTATCACAGGCACTTATGAAGCGTTCATACATATATGGTTACATTATTGTAACGGGATGGTGATAACTTCGTTCGCCAACTTAAACCTAAAGCTACGAGGGTTCCAAACGCGCCCTGGTCTAAGAAGAGCCCACAACAAACTTAGCCGGGTAAAAATTTTTTTTTGTTATCACCATAAAATTGCATTTTGGGCTTACCAATGGGTGTTAGAATTTTAAGGCATAAAGGATTGGACTTACCAATGGGCGTGATAACAACATTAGGGACTCCCATGAATGAGTGCAACGGTGACTTAGCGGCCCTATTATCAACGACGGCCACTCGACTCAGTGGTATAGCTTCATCGCTCGAACCATCTGACTCTTTCTTTGACGTTTGTTGCTTTTTCACTCGCTTTCTGAATCTGTGGAAGACAATTATAATAATAATAATAAATATACTACGACAATACACACATCGCCATCTAGCCCCAAAGTAAGCGTAGCTTGTGTTATGGGTACTAAGATGACTGATGAATATTTTTATGAATAATATACATAAATAAATAGCAATATATACATACATATAAACACCCAGACACTGAAAAACATTCATGCTCATCACACAAACATTTTCCAGTAGTGGGAATCGAACCCACGGCCTTGGATTCAGAAAGCAAGGTCGCTGCAAACTGCGCCAATCGGCCGTCATAATTGCAAGGGAATGAGAGAAAAAACTGTCTATTCGGATGAATTTAAACGTAAAGGATCCAAAAACATTGAGGTGTGAATACTTAAACTGAGTTTTTCAAGCTCTGACATTTGAAAGGTTTTTTTTTATTCCTCTAGAAATCTTACCTGGTGGTAAGTGACGCTGCAACTAAGATGGAAGCGGGCTAACCTGTTAGGGAGTATGGTAGTCATACCCCTAATCGGTTTCTATGCGACACGGAACACTAAATCGCTTAGCGGCACGTCTTTGTCGGTAGGGTGGTAACTAGCCACGGCCAAAGCCCAGAGAAAATTGAGAAATAATAAATTTCCAAATTGCCCCTGCAGGAACCGAACGCGGGTCCGTCTGCTTAAATTCACAGCGCTTACCGTTGCGCCAGGAAGGTCGTCAAAAAAAAAGTACAACAAAACACTGCATAACTAACTACTTTGCAGTATTATTATTTGTGTACTATTATTTATGTACTATTATTTATGTACTATTATTTATGTACTATTATTTATGTACTATTATTTATGTACTACTAGCTGTTGCCTAATGTGGCCTTCAATTTGATTGTAGTTCTAAAAAAAAATAAAAATTTGTATCGCCTAAGCCTTAAATGAGGGGTTTGCTGCTGTCCGCTGAGGAGTTCTGTCCTCTATCTCCAAGTACAGTTTGGGCAAAATTAAATCAGTTATAATTTGTCGGAGTTATAGTGTAAAATCGTCAAACACTCATCCCCTTTCCCAAAGGAACCGAGCTTAATGTCGGGATAAAAAGTATCCTATATTACTTCTAACACTTCCAAGAATATGTGTACAAAGTTTCATGAGGATCGGTTAAATAGCTTTTGCGTGAAAGCGTAACAAACAAACTTACATTGACATTTATAATATTAAGAAGGGAAGTAGGGATTATTTTATTTATTATGCAACATTTATTTCTGAGATCATATATGTATGTCAAAACTATCCTAATGTGTAATCCTTCTAGTTCAACTACTGCTGTTAATAATATCGCATACACATAAACTCATCAACACTTTAGGTGAGGTTAGGGTATTTTAATATGTCAGGAGTTAGCAAAATTTTTTTTCATTATTCATCATCGTCATATCAAACCATCTCCGGCCCACGACAGGGCACGGGTCTCCTCCCACAATGAGAAGGGGTTAAGGCCGTAGTCCACCACGCTCGCTCAGTGCGGATTGGTGGACTCCACACACCTTTGAGTACATTATTTAGAACTCTACGACATGCCGGTTTCCTCACGATGTTTTCCTTCACCGTTATATTTGAATTATTTAAACACGCACATAACTTAGATGAGTTGGAGGTGCGTGCTGGGATTTGAACTCAGCCCCCCGAAAGAGAAGTCGAGCTCCTACCCACTGGGCTATCACCGCTTTTTCATTATTATTACAATTTAATTCACTCCAAGCAATGTACCCATTGTAACGACTTAAAAAACATTGCCTATAGCCTAACTTATTGTGAGATAAATATAAAAATATCACATATTAATGATAACAATCTGGACTGATGGCTAAAAATACTCAACCGAACATAATTGCCAGAATAACACAATACCTTTTATATGATAACATTCAGGTAAAATAAACAAATCATCAATAGGAAACCTCAATTAAAATAACACCTTTATTCTTAATACTAATTGGTCTACTTAAAGAGAACTATATATATATATATATATATTTATATATATATATATATATATATATATATATATAATATATATATATATAAAAGAAAGTTGTGTTAGTTACGCCATTTATAACTCAAGAATGGCTGGACCAATTTTAATGATTTTTGATTCTTCTTAGACCGGAATAGGATAATAAGTATTAAAATATAACATTCAACCAAAAAAAAATTATCTGCGGTACGAAGTTAGCCGGGACAGCTAGTGCTATCATGTATCCACTTTGACATAGACAATGTCAATGAGGACACATATACATATGCTGATACCAAACTCATAATTAAAAGTTTCATAATTCAGATTAATTGTTTGCGGTCAATTCTTATGTATCTGTGTGAAGTTTATTAATTATTCGAAATAAAATATACTTTTCATCCTGAAAAACAATTTTGTTTTGTTCAGGATAGACACTGAAAGTAGTTGCTTGGAAGCATCCGGCTCCGCTTTCATCTCTCACAAGATAGAAAAATGAATGTTTAAATGTAAAATGTAAATTTTTGATGTTGGAAAAGAGCAACTGCTGAGTTTCTAGCCGGCTTCTTCTCGGTATAATCTGCCTTCCGAACCGGTGGTAGAGTCACTACTCACGGACAGACTTGACGTTTCAAAAGTGCTTGTATTAGGCCTACTTGAAATAAATGAATTTTGAATTTTTGAATTTTTAAAGTTGAGACATGTTGGCTTGACCACTATTCAATGCTTCTACTACCATTGTCAATGGTTATGCCATTGAAGCTCTGATAGGTATTTTATACCCGGACGCTGTAGCTGATTATACAGTTGCATCGCTAAATTGAATATTTACTACTGTTTGTTTCTGGAACTGTCCATCCGAATGAAAAAATCTGCACTTGATAGGGTAAATTGTAGACTAAGCTGAAATCCACAGTCGATGTGATAGAAACCGCAGGGCACATCTAGTTAATATCCCAAATTGACTTGCAGTTTAAAGTCCCTGTGGCACCGAAGAGATGTTAGCTCCCTTTGTGTGTTCTATCGACTCTATAATGGAGAATGTTCTGAAGAGTTGTTTGCATTGATACCTCCTTCCCTGTTCTCTGACCATAGAAATAAGTTCCACCCTCATCATCTGGATGTCTGGTATTCTTCTACTGTTCGAAATACCAGATCATTTCTACAGCGCACTTGCAAATTATGGAACAATCTCCCATCTGATGTGTTTCCACAAAAATACAATCTAGGGTTATTCAAGGGGCGGAGAAACAAATTCCTTAAAAGCCAGCAACGCATCGATGGCTCCTCTGGTGCTGCAGATGTTTATGGGCGGCGGTGATCACTTATCATCAGGTGACCCACTTGCTTCTTTGCCCGATATTAATCTAAAAAAAAAAAATATTAAAAAAAAATCTTACCTCTTCCGGGGTCTCTTGCAAACAACAGTGGTCTTTTTCACTTTTTCCTCATTGTTATTGTTGTTAATAAACTTCTCGCATGCAGCACTACCTCGCTCCATAGCTTCTAGTTCGCTGCTTGATATTGAGCTCTTGTCACAGGCAAAAAGGTCGGTCTCATTGCTCAACTCATTACTGTCTATTTGGTCGCGGTCGCTGAAAATTGATATAAATTATTGGTGACTGATTTATTTATTTATTTTTATTAGAAATACCAACAAAATTACATGAATTATAGTTATGAATAAAGCTAGCCTTAGGTTACTAATGACACATAATTTCACTTATAGGTAGTCACAGCATGCACTGGTTAGTATGTACGATAACTCAAATTTATACAAGCATTATTAAAAGGTATGTTTATTTATAATAATAACATTTAAACAGAAAGCCTGATAAGTAAGCAGATAGGGCCCGCCCTACACGTGTCCCCTGGGTGGTGCAAAACGAGCTGACAACGCCGAACAACAGGCGGCGGTAAATTATCCTGACCACGGTTTCCACAAACCCTGAGGCATTAAATACGCTCAAAAAAGGTGGCAGTAGTACCTTGGGAAAGTACTGCTAGTATAATTTCCCAAACACCCAATCCAAGGTGTCACACGACCCGTGCCGATGGATGAATGGCTGATGGGTTAATCAGTCCTGAACGGAGTCTCCTCGAAACCGTGGCAAATCGAGGTAGTAACTTGCCCTTCGGGTCTCATGCGGGGCTCTGGGGCCTTGCGACATTTTATTTTCCTTGCTACTCGTGGGACTTGCATGGATACACACATGTCTAACCTATTACCATCCACCTCTGGTGGATCAGACCAGGAGCAGAGGAGCAAGACTGACTCAGCACCAACTGGTATTTTCCAGGAGCTGAAGACGTCTATTGACTCTGCAACAACTCGGTACTGGACCGGGATGTTACGATGGAGGACGGAGGTCATACCACCTCTGCTCAGCCCTCGAGCAAACCTGCCCAGCCCGACAACAGAAACATCTACGCCAATCCAGCGTTTAGACGCTTGAGTGGTGCAGGAAATAAGCGAATGTGGAGGCTCCGTAAGCAGGGTCTCGACCTCAACGAGGCCATTCTTCAGGCAGGCAAACCTTGCTCGACTCAACCGGATGGTCCGCGACATAACCTCAAGAGGGGCAGACCAGAGGACAACTCCCCCAAGGAGAAGCCGAGCAAGGCTCCAAAATTGTCCACAGTGTATGTGTGGCGGGGCACCAACCCGCCTCTCAGCTATAGGGACATAGCGGGCGCGACAAGAGTTGGCATCCGAAATGTGGTGCCAATGACAGACGCGCAAATGAGTTCGGTTCGAGCGGCCCTGGTCACCTTCCTAAACACAAAAGGGAGGTGCATGGACAACAGAGGCGCTGGACCGTCCTTTCTTGGCTTTACTCACAAGGCAGGATGGATTCTCGTAACCTGTGAGAACCAACGCAGCATAGACTGGCTTGTGAGTGAAGTCCCAAATTGCAAGCCATGGTCTGAGGCGAACCTATCCATAATGGAGGATAGCGAGCTTCCAAAGCCACGGATTGCAACCACCCTCATTCCGGCAACTGATGCGTCCTCTGTCTCTGAGGCTCTGGACACCATCAGATACCAGAACGAGAGGCTTTACCCTGAACACTCGAGAGTCCTCAACGAGAAGGTCGACGGATCTCCGTTGAGACCCTCCGCGCACGTGACTTTCGGGTCAATATTGGCTTTAGGAAGATAGTGTTCAGGGTGAGAGGGGCCAATACAGGTTCCGCCTCGGGGGCAGCTGCAGAGGTGCACACAAACCCGGCAACTGCAGCACCTGGCTCGATTGGCCTGGGAGTGGGGTCGGCTGGGCTAAACACCAGTCCGGCACTACCCGCTCCTGGCCCAAGCTGGCTGGGGGGCAGAAGCGCGGGGCACCCGGGGAGAGCAGTACCCGGTACGAGCGGACGGGGGGGGGAGGACTGCCGGCCGAAAAACTGGTAGCTCCTCCAACCCTGTATCGAGCGGACTGGCGGGCTCTCATACCGGGCAAAACACCGCTGCAGCTGGCCGTAGAGGAAAGGCGGGTAAGGGGCCTAAGGGGGCTCATTCCGGCAGAGGGCACGCGCCCTCTCCAACGGGAGGAGGCTCTGGTGGACCCGTCGTTAAAAGGGCCAAATAAATGGCGACTCCCGGGGCACCGGCGAGGGTCCTCCAAGCTAATCTTCATCATGCGGCCGCCGCTGCCGCGGTTGTGGAGAAGGTTCTTGTAGAAGGTAAATTCAACCTCGCCCTCATCCAAGAACCCTGGGTTTCGCACTCAAACGTCCTAGGCCTGAACGCTGGGGGTGTTATTATCCAATGGTTGCAGACCTAGAGCTTGTATTGTTTTCAACAGAAACATAAACTTTCTGCCGATTCCAGAACTATGCACTGACGACCTGGTGGCAGCATATGTTGACTTCAACAGTAGCGGGGGCAGAAGAGTCATCTTCTGCTCGGCGTATTTACCCGGTGAGGTTACCAATCCGGCTGTCGGCCTACTCCCGGTGGTAGAGTACGCACGGGTACACAACGCGGAGTTACTGGTGGGATGTGTCGCCAATGCCTACCACGACGCCTGGGGCAGCAGCGACATCCACGAAAGGGGTGAGTACCTTTACGATTTTCTTCTTGCAAACTGCCTTCAGCTCTTAAACAGGGGAAACACGCCAACTTTTATAACAAGGGCAAGACAGGAGGTTTTAGATATTACTTTCGCGACTACCAATCTAGCCAGGTATATAGAAAACTGTATGGTAAGCGATGAACCTTCCATGTCGGACCATCGACACATCAACTTCAACTTAAAGTCATGCTCCAGCATGGAAACAATTACTTATAGGAATCCGAGGTGCACCTCTTTGGACAGCTTCTAAAACAATCTAGAGAGCAACCTAGAACTGGTCCCCAAAAGTATAAAGACCCGTGTTGACCTTGACCTTGCGGTGGATGCAGTCTCCAGAGGTACAATCAGTGCCTTTGAAGACAGTTGCCCGCTTAGGGTGAAGACCACACGGCGTAAGGCACCGTGGTGGAACTCGAGGCTAAAACGACTCCGAGACAAAACACGAAAATTATTCAATAGGGCGAAGGCGACCAGAGAATGGGACGTTTATAAAAAAGCCCTAACTGAATACAATAAGGAGATAAGGAAAGCTAAGCGAGCATCGTGGAGGAGATTCTGTGAGGAAATTAGCAGCCTGCCTCAAAGTGCGAGACTCCACAAAATGCTAGCTAAAGCGAAACCCAATCAATTGAGGCTCCTGAAAAATCCTGATGGAACCTTCACGTCAAGTGAGAAGGAAACCCTAGAACTGCTAGCCACAACTCACTTTCCAGGAGCGAACATCGGGTACGCTGGAAGTACTATGGCATGCTCTCTCGGCCATCCAAAAGTTGAGGACTGGAGAAGGGCATCCATCGTCTTCAGACCTGGCACTGTGAGGTGGGCTATAAGCTCTTTCAACCCGAATAAAGCATGTGGAACTGACGGCATTACTCCCCATTCTTTTACAAAAGGGAGCCCAGTTGTTAGTTCCGCACCTGGTAAAAATCTTCAGGGAAAGTTACGCCTGGGGACTCATACCGGAACAATGGACCAAAGTTAAGGTCATCTTTATACCCAAAACGGGGAAAAAGGATTACGCACTGCCGAAATCCTTTAGACCCATAAGCCTATCCTCTTTCTTACTAAAAACGATGGAGAAAGTGCTTGATAGGTATATCAGAGATACGTTTCTCATTGAGAGACCCATCCATGCTACCCAGCACGCCTATTGCAAGGGCAGGTCCACTGAAACTGCTCTGCTCAGCCTTGTTGACAAGGTTGAAAAGGCGCTGGAGGATAAGGAGATCGCATTGTCTGCTTTTCTAGACATTGAGGGAGCATTCGACAACACTCCGATACGTACACTGGTGGGCGGTCTTGTCAATAAGCAGGCTGATCACACAACCATCAGGTGGGTAGAGGCGATGCTCTCCAACCGGAATGTAAAAATCGAATTAAACAGTTTCTCGGTTGAGGTGCTCACCACTAGGGGATGTCCGCAGGGCGGGGTTCTCTCGCCACTGCTTTGGACCCTTGCGGTGGACAATCTATTGCACAAGATGGCTAACTTGCACTTTGATGTCCAAGGATACGCTGATGACTTGGTGGTCACTGTGCGAGGAGTATGTCAGGACACCCTCTCCCATCGCATGCAAAGAGCACTCAACACTATTGAAAAATGGTGCATAGAGAACGAACTTACAGTTAACGCTGACAAAACTGTATTAATACCGTTCACTAGGAAGCGTAAGATTGACAATCTTAAGCCGCCCAAGCTGAACAACATAAGTATCCCATTCTCGGAGGAGGTCAAATACCTGGGAGTTATACTTGACAAGAAAATGACCTGGGAGTTATACTTGACAAGAAAATGACCTGGAACTCCCACATAGATGGAGTACTTAAAAAAGCAAAATCAGCACTGGGGATCTGCGGTCGGCTAGCGGGGAACAGATGGGGCATGAAACCCAAGATAACCTTCTGGCTCTACACAGCCATTGTGAGGCCTATTGTGTCTTATGCTTCCGTGGTTTGGAGTAGTAAGACGATGCAGGTAAATACCCAAAACAAGCTAAGCAGTCTACAACGCTCAGCCTGCTTGCTCATAACAGGAGCCATGAGCACCACCCCTGGGGCTGCTCTGGATGCTTTGCTGAATCTCCCTCCTCTTCACCTACATGTTAAGAAGGAGGCGAAGGCTTGCATGTACAGGCTCACCAGCCAGGGTGTGGTAAACTGGCTCTCACGAGAACTGAGGCATTTTCATAACTCAGTTCTTGGGATACCTGTTTTGGGGATGCCAACGGACTCAATAACTCCAAAACTTAACTTCCTCAGGCAATATACTGTGGAAATTCCAAATCGTTTGACTGGCTTGAAAACCGGATCACCTGGAAACCGGGGAGCCTTAAGTGGTACACAGACGGCTCCAAGTCGGGTAGTAACGTAGGATGCGGAATATTTGAAGAGACTACCAGGGTAGGGCTTCGACGTAACCTGGGTGTCTACGCCTCCATATTCCAAGCAGAGGTCTTCGCAATAATTGAATGTGCGGAAACCTGTCTGCTAAAGAACTACAAAAACAAAACTATTTATATCCATTCGGATAGTCAGGCAGCACTTTCTGCTCTATCTTCTGAGGTTAAACTCAAAGCTGGTAGAAAACTGCAGACAATTACTGAATACTCTGGCACTAACCAACAGGGTCATTCTACGCTGGGTTCCTGGCCATAAGGGGATCATCGGTAACGAAATGGCCGATGAACTTGCAAAGTCAGGCGCTTTGGAGAAGCA
Source organism: Pararge aegeria (assembly GCF_905163445.1). Classification (NCBI taxonomy): domain Eukaryota; kingdom Metazoa; phylum Arthropoda; class Insecta; order Lepidoptera; family Nymphalidae; genus Pararge; species Pararge aegeria. The sequence goes on along the minus strand of NC_053206.1, from coordinate 4,703,576 downwards.
AATTGGCCCTGAGCCGGTCTGCGGAATACCCAAAAGCCTGGCGCAACTCACCCTACAAACCTATTGTAATTACCACACACTCATTCGCTGGAGATAACTCCAAGGAAAGAACCATTCTCAAGTGCTAATAAGACCATTCAACAAAAGGGCCCCCTCTGAGGCATTAGCACTCAACAGAAAAAACCTATGCATCCTAGTGCGAGCGCTTACGGGGCACTGTGGGCTTAATAGACACATGTTCAACCTAAAGCTGCAGGACACAGATCTAAGTAGACTCTGTAAGGAGGCTGCGGAGACGCCGCTGCATTTGATCTGTTCCTGCCCCGTGCTGATGCATAAACGCAGCACTCTTTTGGGGAAACACATAATGCAACCAGAGGATGCTAAATTTCTTCCAGCAAGGAAAGTGCTGCTTTTCCTGAAGGTGACCAACGCTTGCTGGGAGATCTAGACAGTGGTGTCACAATAGATTGTAGCCGGTCGACGTGACACCAGGGACCAGACGAACCTGAGCCGCAAGCAGAAGAAGAAGAAGAAGTAAGCAGATAAGTGCCTGTGATAGGCCTACATGAATAAAAAAATATTGAATTTGAATTTGAAATAGATGATAAATATGATACTGATAAATACTGATGAATGCTGATGCAGTGGGCCTAGGTTTGTTTTATATTGTACTACAAGTTAGCCCTAGCCCACTACAATCTTACCGGCTAGAAGTTAGTGATGACGCAAGCATAAAAACAGTTCCACTATTTAACCAGTTAAATAAAGAAAACCAAAACCTAAACCTTAATAATGCCAATTTAAAGGCATCTCCATTTGACTAATCTAATTTGAAATTTTTAAATGTTAATTACTGGAAGTACACTGGATTATTTATAATTATTATTATTGAAAAGAAAATTATTATGGTATTTTTTTGCTATCAACATCATGGTCAATAAAAAATCTAATCAACTATCTACAAATTCATAAACGCATACTTTTTTCATCATTTAAGATTTATAAAATTTTCAATTTACAGCAAAGTAATTAAAAACTTTTGGATTTAGTTTCTGAATATTCCATCTTTAATAAAATGTAATTTACCTGCAATCAGACACTTCACTTTGGACATTGGTCTCCAATTTTTTTATTTGAAAGGTTATGTTTATCCTCTTGTATATTTCTTCGGTGATATTTCTGCATTTCTCATATTTAGGATCCAAGGTCTCAGCTGGTAACTGAGTCCAAAGAGTATTTTGTACTGTAGACATCTTTCCAACAAGAATCTTATTGGAATTGTATTACTAGCGGTCTATTGCGACAGCGCTAACGTTTTTAATGCATTTATTCAGCGATTTCTCCATTTCCTAAGACGCTGCAGTAAAAAGTATGTTACCATTTTTTTTTATGTAAAATTTTCAGTAAGATAATATTGGCGGGATTTTCCTCGAAAACGAGGTTTTATATATCTTTTGATACTTTCTGTGCTAATGAAACTGACTCACAGGTGAAATTTTGAGGGGTTCTCGGTTAAAACTCCTACGAAAGCACCAGAAATCACTATTTTAATAACAAAGAACAATCGATTAACAATATGATGGCACAAGAAAAATAGTCATGGCTACCGTTTCGCCAGCAAACTTGAATGGTTACGCCTAAGACTAGATAAATTGATAATTGGTACACTCTTTTAGAGGCTTAACAACAATAATTAAACACAAATATCTTTCAAAAACTAAAATAAAAACACAATAAAAACTACAACAGTAGCCTTGCGGCTTTTTTTTCGCATTTTTTTGACGTTTTAAATTTAGTGTTGCTTGACACTAATTGCTCATTATTTTTATTGAAAAATCATTTCATCCATAGACAACATACCTTATCAGTACGAAGGTCGTCGAGTGCTTCTAAAACAATAATGTAGGTAGGCTAGGTAGTCAATGAACGCTTTAAGTTATGAATTTACTTTCCAAAATTTACAGGAGCTAAAGTTTCTCCTTAGGTATCGACATCACCTTTTACAAAATCTCAATGGATTCATTTTTGTTTTTAATTTTCTGAATCACATGTCAGTGGAAAACCATAGACAGAACTTGTGATTGTAATTTTATTCAACATAATCAAGAATAAATACGTTATAAATGTTTGCTTTTAATCTTAATTTTTAGTTCACTCAAATTTACGATTACTTGTTTGCCTTTTGAAGTCCCATGATTTTTTATGGAAAAAATCACTAGTTCAGTTCAAATAGTTTGTTTCTAAACGTAAAATATTTGTATTCCCGCCAAAGCAGTACGACCATTTTTTATTTTGATTATATTTTGACATTTCTATTTTATAGAGTCTAGGAATTGAGTAAGCAACTGGAAGAAACTTAATAATTCCTAATTTTACTCAATAAATAAACTTAAATATATTATATTTTTGTGTCTTAATGATTAGCAGCACCTAATTTGTGTCTCTGGCTGAGCCTGTATACTGTGTGCCCACTTGGCATCGTGAAAATGTTGTGCTTTCGTTTGAAGTGATAAAAAGGGCAAAATGTGAATATTTATTAGTTTACCGATATGATTTATTGATAACTTACCTAGAAAGTAGGTAGCTATAATGTTTATTTGAATATCTGGAAAAAAAGTTTGAAATCATGGCTGGTAGGAAAACAACGAAAAATACTAAATATCTAGCTAAACTAGCTGATAAAAGCGCTCCTTGTGCTTTCTGCAAGAGGAACTTTGATGAAGAGACGATATACGGGAAGCTGTACAGCATTGGTGATATACACTGTCACTATTTTTGTGCTGTGAGTATTAAAACTAATAATATAATTGCGAAAGTACCAAGTAGTGGCAATAGTAGCTTTTTGTGATAGAGCTCGTACAGAGAAGTAATATTGCCAATATATTATGTTGGTATTAGTTCGATATTCAAAAACTACTGTAGCTAGTAGTTTTTAGTGCTTGAGCTTGTCTGGGGACTTCCCCAGTGCTTGTCTTGTTTCTGTTGATGAGCAGCATTGCTGTGTTCCGGTATATAGCCAAATAGTATTTTATTTTATTTTATATATGTACTGTTTTTGTAATTATTAATATGTATGTAAGGCACTGTCTCCCATATCCTCTTCTCTTGCCCTAAACTCCTTCATCCCCTCTATGATGTTCTCCCAGCCCAAGTTCCTCGTCCTCTAAATGTTGAGTGTCTGTTAATGTCTGTGTTTAGCCCATTCTGTAGATTCCTATGTAAATATGTTAAGTGTAATAATATTAAGTTGTAAATATATATGTAAGAACCTTCCTATCTCCAACCGACTAACATTCTAATTATCTGTTTTTCTGTGGTGTTTTCTGTTGGAAATTAACTCATAAAGGAGAAGCAAAAAATCTGCTACTTATTTAAATGCGTCAAGATTAAAATTTGGTCTTCCTCATATTTCACCGATCATTCTCAAAAGCGTGTCTCCTCCATACCACGTGACATTGGCGAAGTAAATCGTACCCATTTGGTACAAACGCAAGCCATTAAAAAAAAAAAAAAAATATGTATGTATATTCTTAGAGTTTTGCCCACTGCTATAAGGATTCATATGTGAGCTAATTCCTCAAAATGGTTGCCTGGAAGAAATCACTATAAGTGATAATGCCGCCTTTGTTACACAAATTTAATTGACTTGTACCTTTGTTCTCTTTTATTTATTTTTTCTTGTGTGCAATAAAGTATTTTTGACTTGATTATTATAGAGTGCTTGACTGCAATCACACCTGATGGTAAGCGATGATGCAGCCTAAGGTGGAGCGGGCTTGCCTAGAAGATGCCTATTCACTCTTGATTTGAAGGACATAGGGTGGCATTTTGTAAGATTTGTTTTCTATATGCCCTGCAAAGTGTTGCAGTGAGGAGATGATCTTTCACTTAACTTCGGCGCCAATCATGACAGTATTTTTTGATCACTCCTCCATTTTTTGTACTCCACACCAAACAGATCTGCAATGTACAGTCTACAAGTAGAGATGTTTTTGCTCCGCTACAATTTGACTGTAATATCACCTGCTGTTAAATTTGGTAGTTGTATTACTCATATTTCGAGAAAGAGGTAAACCGCCGAATCCAACTCTGATGGGCAGCGTTTGGGAAAGTTCGTGACATCTCGTCCAAAATCCCCCAGTGTCTGAAGACTAAAGTCTTCGAACAGTGCGTGTTGCGTGATGACTTACGGATCAGAGACATGGTCGCTAACTATGGGCCCCATAAGAAGGCTCAAAGTCACTCAGCGGGCGATGGAGAGAGCTATGTTAGTATCTCTACGTGATCAAATCAGAAATGAGGAGATCCGTAGAGGAGTCGCGAAGCTGAACTGGCAATGGGCGGGGCACATAGCTAGGAGAACCGATGGATGTTGGGGTTTTAAGGTGCTGGAATGGCGACCCCGCACCGGTAAACGCAGCGTAGGTCAGCTCCCAACGAGGTAGACCAATGACATCAGGCGAGTAGCTGGGAGCCGTTGGAGACAAGCGGCCCAGGACCGTGCATTGTGGAACTCCCTACAAAAGACCTATGTCCAGCAGTGGACGTCAATTGGTTGAGATGATGATGATGATGATGATTACTCATACCCCTAAACCATAGAGTATAAGAAGCCAATTAAGTTTAAAGTTGGCTGAATATCATGGAAAGTAATGCCTGCATCTGTCTACTATTATTCATCATCATCATCATAGTGGAGTGATTCACTAGCGGGTAAACTAAACTCGGCTGCCTACGCAGTCAGAAAAATTAGACAGATTACTGACGTTGAAATAGCTAGGCTAGTTTATTTGCGTACTTTCATAGTGTTATGCCCTATGGAATCTTGTTATGGGGTAAAGCAGCTGATATCGAAACTATATTTATATTGCAGAAAAGAGCTGTACGGTAAATATATAAACTTAAATCACGCGAATCCCTCCGTGAGAAGTTTAAAGAAATAGGCATACTTACTGTAGCTTCACAATATATTTATAACAATATAGTATTTGTAAGACAACATATTAGTCTTTATAAACAAAAAGTGGACATAAACAGTCGACTTACAAGAAATTGTCATAAATTAGTGTCATCTGCATATCGTCTGCGTAAGGTACAGAGGTAATTTGTGGGATTGAGTATACGCTTTTATAATATGATTCCTAAGGTGATTTTGGACCTGCCAATGCACAAGTTTAAAGAATTTGTTAAAACACATTTATTACAGCAATTCATCAATTGTATAAACACATTTATACAATTGATGAATTTTTTAATGACAAGGTTGCTTGGAAGCATCCGGCTCCGCTTTCAGCTCTCACAAGATAGAAAAATGAATGTTAAAATGTAAAATGTAAATTGTTGATGTTGGAAAAGAGCAACTGCTGAGTTTCTTGCCGGCTTCTTCTCGGTAGAATCTGCCTTCCGAACCGGTGGTAGAATCACTACAAACAGTCAGACTTGACGTTTCAAAAGTGCTTATATTAGGCCTACTAAAAAAAAAAAATTTTGTATTTGATAGACGTCCACTGCTGGACATAGGTCTTTTTTAGGGAGTTCCAAATTCCACGATTTTGTGCCGCTTGAACCCAGCGGATACCTGCGGCGCGCCTTATGTCGTCCGTCTACCTCATCGGGGGTCGACCAACGCTGCGTTTAACAGTTACCATCCCTCCTCCGAACTATGTGCTCCGCCCATTGCCACTTCAGCTTCGCGACTCTTTGAGCTACGTCGGTAACTCTGGTTCTTCTACGGATCCCCACATTTCTGATTTTATCACGTAAAGATACTCCGAGCATGGCTCTCTCCATCGCCTGCTTAGTGATTCTGAGCCTTCTTATGAGGCTCATAGTTAGCAACCATGTTTCGGAGCCATAGGTCACTGGCAACACGCACTGTTCGAAGACTTTGGTCTTCAGGCACTGAGGGATTTTTGACGAAAAGATGTCACGAAGTTTCCCGAAAGTTGCCCGTCCGAGTTAGATTCGGCGGTTCACCTCTTCTCGAAATTGGACCTACTTAACTGGATACTATTATTACTTTTTTTTTTTCTCCAGTTGTTGTCATGCTGCCTCATACAAAAGGGCAAAGATGAGGAAGGTCTTTTTGGATTCATGTATCCAGACATTTTGGCTGAGATCGAGAGGAGTAAAAAACATGTAAGTAATTATTCGAAGCGGTGATAACCTAGTGATAAGTTCAGCCTCCCTGTCTGTCTACTATATTACTCTTCATCCTTCAACTGACTCTATGCTGGAAATCAAGTTGAAATCAAGTTTGTTTGCTTAGGGTGTAAAGGACAAAAAATCAATTTATGGTCTTTTTGCCTTTTCGCGTCCGACGCCCAATTCGCGTCCAAACGACGGTACACTGTTTTACAACAAAAATAAATAAATTAAAAAATAAATATATAAATATATTTATTTAAATATTTATGTGAAACACAGTGAAACAGACAGACAGACAGTGAAAAATAACAATACCGACACACCAATCTAAACAAGGGCGCTTCTATTGATGTTCGGACCTATGACAGGTACTCACACACAAATAAAAGATCTGTGCGTGCAACCCAAATTTAATGAAAAATAAACTAATCTTGCGTGTGCAACCAACAAGTGCTGGCGCGCGAAAGTGTTGTAATAAAAGTAGTGAGCAGCTGTACTTTTCACTGTAAGTATTTAAGGTGTTTATGTGAAGTTTAGAAAGGACAAAAAAACAATTTATGATAGGTATTAGTAACTATATTGCCGTGTATTCTTTGTCTGCTTATATTGCAGTTTTTTTACAAATCCAGTGTGTTATTTTAATGAAACTCGTGTTGGATGACAACTACTTTATTATCAAAATTATCCACAACACCTCCCCCATAAATATAGTTATTAAAGAGTAATTTCATATGTACATCGTCTTCCCTCAAACAAAAAAAAACAAAAAAAAAAAACAATAAGTATGAAAACAATAAAGTACTCGATACTTAGGAGAAAAACAAACGAGAACAGAAAAAATTACAGCATAACATGATAAATATTTGAAATTCCGTAAATTAAAGATAGTTCTGGACGTCGGAGTACAACTTCCTAGCTTTTCTCCTTGGCATAATAGGAGAAGGATCTTTTTCAACCTTAACATCAGAACCATAAACAATGGGACTACTATAAGCATTAATAGTACCGCTTGTGCTAGGACCCGGCTGAGAAGGGGGCTCGGAGCAATCAAAATTTTGTTCGGGTTAACATTTTTTTAAATGACACCAGTCCGAAAGGGCGTGGGTTCGTATTCCACCGCTGTCACCATGTTATGTTAATGAAACTCGTGTTGGATGACAACTACTTTATTATCAAAATACCCACAACACAGTGAAAACTATTTGCTTTCCTGGAATCGAAACTATCCTTTGTTACTTTCTGCCCTTTCAACTGACTCTATGCATAAAATCGTTTGCTTGCTTAGGTCGTAAAGGACAAACAAACGCACTTTCACATTTATAATATTCTTGTCTGCTTATATTTTTGTGTTATACAAATCCCGAGGGAACCATTAGTTTCCCTGGAATAAGAAAAACGTGTGTGTTAATGAGTTAGAAGTTAGAAAAAGAAATACCAACAATAGAAAAAAAAGGTTTAATACATTGAAAGTTTTATTATAACGCATTATCTAGTTATCTCATAATCGGACAACCAAGTTACACTCATTTTAAAAAAATTTAAATTTTTGTATAATTGAATCAAATAAGTCAAACTTTTTTTTCATAAACTAAAATGTTGATTATAGCTAACTTCCTGGTGTCGGTGTGCGCGCATCGTAAAAAGTGGGCTGGCGGACGATGTATTCCCCTCTCACTCGGTTTCGCAACTAACCTTGATTTTGTTAAAATCGCGCATTGTGTTACATCGTATATTTTCACTCCAATTATTTTTTCCTAACGCCGCCAAAAAAGTATAACTTCAAATAGTATACTTTGTTACTTTACGTCCTTTCAACTGACTCTACGCAAAAAATCAAATTGTTTGCTTGCTTAGGTCGTAAAGGACAAACGAACGTACTTTCGCAATTATAATATTAAATGTGGATGTTTACAGAAATGCTCATACTGTGGCGTCGAGGGGGCGACACTCGGCTGCAGCATAGCTCAGTGTAAGAAGCAGTTCCACATGCCATGTGGAAGGGAGAAAAACGCTGTGTCTCTTTACTATGGAAATTATAAGTGAGTAAACAGAAGCGGCGATAGCCCAGTGGGTAGGGCTTCGACTTCACTTTCGGAGGGGCGAGTTCGAATCCCAGCATGCACATCTAACTTTACTCATTTATGTGCGTTTTAAGCAATTAAAATATAACTTGGTTCAACAGTGTTGGAAATTACTTGATGAAAACTGCATGCCGGAGAGTTCTCCATAATATTCTCAAATAAGTGTGAAGTCCACTAATCAGCACTGGGTTGGGACTTTACCCCTACTCATTTTGGGTGGAGACCCGTGCCCTTTAGTGGGCTGGTAATGGGGTGATAGGATGATGATGAACCGTCTTGGACAGAGTTTTATCATCTCTAACATATAATTTTTTTTATTCTGCTACAAGTTAGCCCTTGACGGTCCAAATCCCACCTGTTGGTAGATGATAATGCAGTCTGAGATGGTAGCCAGCTAACCTGTTAGGGAGTATAGCAGTTATATTCAACCAAGGTGGTGATTAAATCGAAGCCTCCCACCAGACCAGAGCATAGAAAATTCAGAAATAGTAAACTCCCAAATTGTCCCTGCCAGAAATCAAACCCGCGACCTCACACTTATATTCACAGCACTCACCGTTGCGACAGGGGGGTTGTCATTATTTTTTTTTTATTATTTATTCAATTTTCAGGTCATACTGTGAGAAGCATGCACCTAAGCAGAAGGTAACAGACGTTGTAATGGAAAAAGCAAAATTTAGGCTGACTAGGGTAAGGAGAGAGAATAAAGTCAAATCTTCGGGACAGAAAAGCATCTGCGTTAAAATCAAAGAGTCTGGTGAGTTTGAGTAAATTTAAATTTCAAAATTTCTTTATTCATGTAGGCCTATCAGAGGCTTTTTTTTTTTTATAAATATATTACGACAACGCACACATTGCCATATAGCCCCAAAGTAAGCGTAGCTTGTGTTATGGGTACTAAGATGACTGATGAATAATATACGTAAATAAATAGCAATATACATATAAACACCCAGACACTGAAAAACATTCATGCTTATCACACAAACATTTTCCAGCTGTGGGAATCGAACCCACGGCCTTGGTCTCATAATGCAGGGTCGCTGCAAACTGCGCCAATCGGCCGTCAATGCTTACATAATTGTAATCGCCAACTTAAACCTAAAGCTACTAGGGTTCCAAACGCGCCCTGGTCTAAGAAGAAGCCCACAACAAAATTAGCTGGCTAATATATATTTTTTTATGAATGTGCGGAGGAGCCGGAATCTGTATGTGTTATATGCTACGAGTCAGTCGATGGGTTTCCTTTCTCAACTGACTAATCCCAAAAATCAAGTTGATTTGTTTGCTTAGGGCGTAAAGGACACACAAACATTTATAATAATAATAATAATAATAATAATAATCAAAAAGACGACGACATGCCACCATCGGCCAGCTTGGGGCAACAGGAGCTACGGGCTCCCGCGAGTGCTACCGTTGCCGGTAGTGTAGTGCGTCGCATGAGATGGTCTCAATCCAAATAATAATAATAATCATTTATTCAGGCTAAAAATGATGGATACAATAATTACATGAATGCCCTAACCTCTGCGGATACTAGCAATAGCAATTTATGATACTAGCAATGTTCCCTGCAATCTTCGTTTGCTTATATTGCGGTTTGTACAAATCCAGTGAAAACTATTTTTTTTTCCTCGAACCAAACGTATCCTTTGTTACCCTCTGCCCTTTCAACGGACTCTATGCAAAAAATAAAGTTGTTTGCTTGCTTAGGTCGTAAAGGACAAACAAACGCACGTCTTGTCTAATAAGACCACAACAAACTTAGCCGGCTAATTTTTTTTTTTTAGAATTTGCGGAGGAGTCAGAATGTGTATGTGTGATATGCTACGAGTCGGTCGATGGGTTTCCAACCACCCAAACGTTCTGGCCACCATGTTGTGCTAGGGATGCCTGGTTCCATAGGAGTTGTTTGCAGGTATAAATAAATATACTACCACAATACACAGAGCGCCAACTAGACCGAAAGTAAGCGTAGCTTGTGCTATGGGTACTAAGATGGCAGATGAATATTTTTATGAATCATCATTGATCAGGTCACGGGTCTACTCCCACAATGAGAAGGGGTTATGGCCGTAGTCCACCAAGCTGGCCCAGTGCGGATTGGTGGACACACACATGTCTCTGAGAACATTACAGAACTCTCAGACATGCAGGTTTCCTCATGATGATGTTTTCCTTCACCATCAAAGCAAGTGATATTTTAGTAATTCATTTTTTTTAAGAATAATGAACTTTTTTTTTAATTCTACTACAAGTATAGGATAGAAGCAGGCGTTACTTTGCGGAAATCCATGATATATTATTGAAAATAGAATTTTGATAATTCTACTACATGCCCTTGACTGCAATCACACCTGGTGGTAAGTGATGATGCAGTCTAAGATGGTAGCGGGCTAACCTGTTAGGGGGTATGAGAGTCATACCCCTAATTGGTTACTACGCCCACTGGAATACTAAATCGCTTAGCGGCACGTCTTTGTCGGTAGGGTGGTAACTAGCTACGGCCAAAGCCTCCCACAAGACAATAATGCTAACATATAAACTTTATTTTCCAGCGCATGGCGTTAAACGCCGGTGTCCACTATCTCAAGTGTCCACTGTGCAATGACAAAGACATGTTTTCTACTGCAGTTCTCGCACAAGGATACTATATACCCGACAGGTAATTATACCAAAAAAAGATTAATTTTTTAACTTTTTATTTTCGACACGTTAATTCTATCCCCTGTCAGGGGACCGACACTTTCGAAGAATCGAAAGGCACTTCCGATTCGTATTCGATATGTACTAAACTTGCATAAACTACGCTTTACTACGCTTACGCTAAAAGACAACTTTGGATCCGTATTCTAAACGTACTAAACTTGCATAAAAGACAACTTTCGATCCGTATTCTAAACGCACTAAACTTGCATAAAAGACAACTTTAGATCCATATTCTACACGTACTAAACTTGCATAAAAGACACCCTTCGATCCGTATTCTATACGTACCTAGGTTGCATAAAAGACAACTTTCGATCCATATTCTATGCGAACTAAACTTGCATAAAAGACACCCTTCGATCCGTATTCCATACGTACCTAAGTTGCATAAAAGACAACTTTCCATACATATTCTATACGTACTAAACTTGCATAAAAGACAACTTTCGATCCGTATTCTAAACGCACTAAACTTGCATAAAAGACAACTTTCGATCCATATTCTACACGTACTAAACTTGCATAAAAGACACCCTTCGATCCGTATTCTATACATACCTATGTTGCATAAAAGACAACTTTCGATCCATATTCTATGCGAACTAAACTTGCATAAAAGACACCCTTCGATCCGTATTCTATACTTACCTAAGTGTCATAAAAGACAACTTTCTATCCTTATTCTATGCAAACTAAACTTGCATAAAAGACACCTTTCGATCCGTATTCTATACGTACCTAAGTTGCATAAAAGACAACCTTCGATCCATATTCTATACGTACCTAAGTTGCATAAAAGACAACTTTCGATCCACATTCTATACGAACTATACTTGAATAAAAGACACCTTTCGATCCGTATTCTACACGTACCTAAGTTGCATAAAAGACAACTTTCGATACATATTCTATACCTACTAAACTTGCATAAAAGACACCTTTCGATCCTTATTCTATACGTACCTAAGTTGCATAAAAGACAACTTTCGATTCATATTCTATACGAACTAAACTTGCATAAAAGACACCCTTCGATCCGTATTCTATACTTACCTAAGTGTCATAAAAGACAACTTTCGATCCTTATTCTATGCAAACTAAACTTGCATAAAAGACACCTTTCGATCCGTATTCTATACGTACCTAAGTTGCATAAAAGACAACTTTCGATCCATATTCTATACGTACCTAAGTTGCATAAAAGACAACTTTCGATCCACATTCTATACGAACTATACTTGCATAAAAGACACCTTTCGATCCGTATTCTACACGTACCTAAGTTGCATAAAAGACAACTTTCGATACATATTCTATACCTACTAAACTTGCATAAAAGACACCTTTCGATCCTTATTCTATACGTACCTAAGTTGCATAAAAGACAACTTTCGATTCATATTCTATACGAACTAAACTTGCTTAAAAGACACCTTTCGATCCGTATTCTACACGTACCTAAGTTGCATAAAAGACAACTTTCGATTCATATTCTATACGAACTAAACTTGCATAAAAGACACCTTTCGATCCGTATTCTACACGTACCTAAGTTGCATAAAAGACAACTTTCGATACATATTCTATACCTACTAAACTTGCATAAAAGACACCTTTCGATCCTTATTCTACACGTACCTAAGTTGCATAAAAAACAACTTTCGACCCATGTTCTATACGTACCTAAGTTGCATAAAAGACAACTTTCGATCCACATTCTATACGAACTAAACTTGCATAAAAGACACCTTTCGATCCGTATTCTACACGTACCTAAGTTGCATAAAAAACAACTTTCGATCCATGTTCTATACGTACCTAAGTTGCATAAAAGACAACTTTCGATCCACATTCTATACGAACTAAACTTGCATAAAAGACACCTTTCGATCCGTATTCTACACGTACCTAAGTTGCATAAAAGACAACTTTCGATACATATTCTATACCTACTAAACTTGCATAAAAGACACCTTTCGATCCATATTCTATACGTACTAAACTTTTATAAAAGACACTTGCGACCTGAATACGAGATGTACTAAACTTGTATAAAAGACACTTTCGAACCGTATATGAGATGTACTTAACTTGCATAAAAGACACTTGCGACCTCTATACCAGATTTACTAAACTTGCGTAAAAGACACCTTTCGATCCTTATTCTATACGTACCTAAGTAGCATAAAAGACAACTTTCGATTCATATTCTATACGAACTAAACTTGCATAAAAGACACCTTTCGATCCGTATTCTACACGTACCTAAGTTGCATAAAAGACAACTTTCGATTCATATTCTATACGAACTAAACTTGCATAAAAGACACCTTTCGATCCGAATTATACACGTACCTAAGTTGCATAAAAGACAACTTTCGATACATATTCTATACGAACTAAACTTGCATAAAAGACACCTTTCGATCCTTATTCTATACGTACCTAAGTTGCATAAAAGACAACTTTCGATTCATATTCTATACGAACTAAACTTGCATAAAAGACACCTTTCGATCCGTATTCTACACGTACCTAAGTTGCATAAAAGACAACTTTCGATACATATTCTATACCTACTAAACTTGCATAAAAGACACCTTTCGATCCTTATTCTATACGTACCTAAGTTGCATAAAAGACAACTTTCGATTCATATTCTATACGAACTAAACTTGCATAAAAGACACCTTTCGATCCGTATTCTACACGTACCTAAGTTGCATAAAAGACAACTTTCTATACATATTCTATACCTACTAAACTTGCATAAAAGACACCTTTCGATCCTTATTCTATACGTACCTAAGTTGCATAAAAGACAACTTTCGATACATATTCTATACCTTTTTTTTTTTTTTTTTTCGCTGGGAAATGCGTTTAGGCATCCCTGCCGGAGGCTGCGCAGACCGAACTGCGCAGCCTCCAGCAGGGTATGTGGGACTCACTGGCTGGTGAAACATCAGCCAGAATACCCACTAAAACCCAGCGGAGCCGCCTGCGCCCAAGTTGGGGCGTCAAAGGATCGCGGTCGCATGCAACTTTGACGCCCCGGCGCGCTCGCCGAAGGTACACGATGGTGTCTACGGGGGCGGCAAAAGATGCGCATATCTGCGCCTCCTGCTGCCTGTTCTCCTTCTGCGGAGGGGAAGAGAATCAGCCGCCTGCACTCTCTCCCTCTCCGAGGCCTCCTTTAAAGCCATTACGGCTTCGCAGAAGGAGGCAACGATAGACCAGCCCTCCTCGCTGCCGAGCATCAGATTGATAACGCTCGACAGCGAGAGGTCACCGTCCAGATGTGAATGACACCATCGCGTGTCTTTGCGGCGCCCATGACGCGCATAATGCCATAGTGTGGAGCGCCGTATCTTCAGGCGCGCCACACTCATGGCAGATCGGTGAGACCTCCCTCTTCGCGATCCCGTGCAAGTACTTACCGAAGCAGCCGTGTCCGGTAAGCACCTGCACAAGGCGATATGACAGCGCGCCATGGGGTCGCTTCAGCCACCGCTCTAAGTGGGGCCGGATGCCCTCCACCGTCCAGATGTCCGCTACTGGGGACTCGAGGTCTTCTCTCCATCTCTGGACCAGGACCTTCCTCCCGAGGGTACGGAGTCTCCCAATCTCCTCAAGTCCTGGTCTTTCCCCTCGAGTCCTCATGTTTGACCGGTAGCGATGCACCTGTGCGAGCACCTCAGCCTGCAGGTCCCACGGCGGGTCACCAGCGAGGAGCGTGGATGCAGTCCAAGACACCGTACGGTAGCCCCGGATCGCACGCACCGCTATTACGCGTTGTGGTCTCCGCAGGAGTGTAGTATTCTGCGGAGTCAATGCGTGCACCCATATTGGAGCCCCATACAGTGCCATACTCCTCACAATACCCGCGTATAGTCGCCTGCAGGCAGATTCTGGCCCTCCAATGTTAGGTAGCAGTCTACCAAGGGCTGCGGCAGTACTGACAAGCCTAGGACCGAGCTGCACAAAATGCGCCTTAAATCCCCATCGCCCGTCCAGGGTAAGCCCCAAGTACATCATACAGGGTTTTACCTCTACGACTGTATTCTGAACGGTGATATATGCTCCCCGGGGCGGACCTCTGCGTGGGCCATGGAAAAGGATGGCCTCAGTCTTAGAAATTGAGACCTTAAGACCTATCCTGTCCACCACCATGGACGTGGCGACAACAGCAAGGCGAGCTGCATCCTCGTATGTGTTCCCACAGGCAGTGACTAGCGTGTCATCTGCGTAACACAATACTCTCATACCGGGAAGCAGTGGGCCCCTCAAGAGCCAGTCGAAGCCTATGTTCCAAAGGATTGGACCCAGAACCGATCCCTGTGGAACCCCGCAGCAGACAAGACGTCGGTATATCCGCCCGTCACTCCCTTCCCATATAACTTCCCTGTCCTGTAAGTACGCCTCCAACAGTCTCTTAAGATATGGTGGCACCTCATGATATCTAAGTGCCTCCAGCAACGTCTCAAAAGGGAGGCTGTTGAAGGCATTTGCCACGTCGAGAGAGGTCGCTAGTCCTCTATGTACTGCCTCCATAGATAAACCTTTCAGGGCATCCAGGGCGTCTATAGTAGAACGTCCAGTCCTAAATCCGTACTGCACCTGGGACAGACCCGGTCCCACCGTTTCTAGGTGCAAGGTGAGACGGGCAGCAAGGATTTTCTCAAAGAGCTTGCCCGTGTCACTCAGCAACACTATTGGCCTATATGCTGAAGGTGAGTCCAGTGAACGACCCTCCTTACGCAGCAAGCACAATTTTCCCTCTTTCCAAGACTTAGGAAACTGTCCGACACTAAGACACTTGTTGAACAGTTCCCTAAGTCGATCCCCTAGACACTCAAAAACAATGCTTAAAACCTTGCCAGGGACACCATCGGGCCCCGGTGCCGTCTTCCGAGTACGCAGGCGGTCTCGGGCTTGGTCCATCTCTTCTTCTGTGACCAAGGGGACACTTCCCACGGCTTCAGCTCTGGGTCGTGGAGCCATTACCGGTGGGACATGTCCCTGAGAGTCTGGGAAAAGCTCTTCTACCAGCCGCAGAAGAAGATCCGGCTGCAGGGTTTCCGTGATCGGGGCGCCCTGAGTGCGAAGTTTGTTTCGTGCCATGCGGTAGGGACGTCCCCATGGGTCCCTATTTAGCGTCTTCAGAAGCTCTTCACGGACAAGCTCCTTAGCCTTGCCTATTGCCAGTCGCAGCGCGTTTTTCGCTTGGCGGTAGGCATCCTGCAGCCGATTCTCACGTGCTAGGTCTAGCCCATTCCGCCTGCGGCTACGGACGTACTCTCTGCGAGCCCTAATGCATTCCCTACGGAGGTCTGCAATTTCAGGCGACCACCAGTACACACAGCGGTTGCGAGGTCTTTGTTTTGCCCTCGGCATAGATGCATCGCACACCTCTGCAAGGGCTCTGCGTAGCTGATCCGCATGCTCTTCCACATCAACAACGGCATCAGTACGAGAAGAGGACCACCGCTGGACGATAGCAGCTTCTTTAGCCAAATCCCTATCTAACTTGCTGATAGACCATCGCGGAAACCGGCTCGTGCCCCTGGGACGATTCACAGAGGCCGGAATGGTGGAGATCTCAAACCGGATATAGTTATGGTCTGAGAGAGTCTCCATCCCTTCTTCCACTCTCCAGTTAACGACCCTTTCTGAAGCGGCGGGGGTGGCAAACGAAAGGTCTACTATTGATCCACCCTGCTGCCGCACACATGTAAGTGCTGTCCCCCTGTTGAGACGCGAGAGACCCGAGTGAAGAGCCCAAACTTGCACCGTCCTCCCCCTAGCGTTGGTGGCAGGACTGCCCCACGCCGTGCACGTGACTTGGCATTAAAATCGCCTAGGACGATGACGTGTGCGCCTGTCTGTCTACTGATAGCGTCTCTGACTGAATCCAGATAGACCTCAAACTCCGCCAAGCTGCGGTTGGGCGAGAAATACGTTCCTATAATCACGTAATCCCCCCATCTTGCCACCACATATCCCGCACCTCTTTCTACCATTAAGAGTGAGGGACCGGTACTATTCCCAATCATAACCACAACTGATCCGTCCAAATCTCCCACCCAGTGTGTGTGAGGGGGAACGTAGTAGGGCTCGCAAGCCACGGCAACATCTATCCCCCACTCCGCTATTGACTGTAACAAGAGGTCCTGAGCCCCTGCGGAGTGGTTTAAATTCGACTGGAGGAAGCTGATATTACGCTGATAGTTCATGATGTCATATCAACTTCCTCTTGTATTTCACGGCGTCCGGCGCTGGTGGTAGTTTGAGCCCATGGAGCTGTTCTGCCCTTCGTGGCGGGGGGATTGCAGCTCTTTCCACCCATAATATGAGCTGCAGGCAGTCCTCTATCTGTACAAACCGCGCACCGGGTCTCGCCCGTGTATTCCATTGCTCTGTGACCATCAACACCGCATCTGTAACACAGATTCCCCCGATCCGCGGTGGAGGGGCAGACTGGCCTCGTGTGTCCGATGCCGAGACACCTGAAGCAGCGCAGTGGGCGCTGCTCGAGCACCTGAATCTCGGCCGCGCTCCAACCAACCAATAGTCTCCCGGCCTCAGACAGCACCTTAGCTACCTCGATGGGACAATGAATCGTGACAGTTCCCATTCCCTTAGGGCCAAGCTGGATTTCGCCGACTTTCACAGACTCTGCAGAACAGTTCCCAGCTCTCACGACGGCGGTGATAATCTTTTCTTTTGTGGTCGAATCGTCAAGCCCTGTCACCCTTATGGTCGCAGACTGGCTGGGCCTGACGACGTTAGCCAAGCCATCTAACGCCACCCTAAGCTTGCTCGCTAACAACTCGGCCTGCTCCGAAGTTTGACCCTTGGGCAGCTCCAGCAATCTGGCTCCAGTAGCAGCTCGGCGACTCTTCATGCCGTCACCGATGCCCATCTCCTGCAGGTTGATACTCTGCTCGGCCCGCTCGATGATTTGGGCGTAGGTCACCCCCTTTTCTGCCGCATCCGACTGCAAAGTAACAACAACCGCAGCAGTTTTATAAGAGACTAGTTTTGGCCAAGCTGGGTGTGCTAACTTGACTGCAGGTGCAGGCTCAGAAGTAGGAGAGGCTGGCTTCCCCTTCTTTCCTTTCCTTACTACCGTGGCCCAATTAGTGGCATTCGTCACACGAGATCCACTCGGGCCAGCGACTGGGTCTGGAGCTCCAGCAGAAGATTCGGTCACTGGGGCGTTCTGGGTCATCGAGGCTATCTGTTCCGTCGCATTGACAGTGCTTGGCTGAGATGCTTGCGGAACTCGCTTCCTCCTATCCACCCCCAAAGGTGGGCGATGGACTTTTTCAGGCAGAAGCCTCTCTTCAATGCCCGCAAATCGAGCGTCGAGCATAATTCCGACGGAAGAGACTATGGAGGACCTAAGATCTTCAATGAGGTCACTGCTCAGCGTGGGAGTAGGAGAGTCTTTCGTCGCAGCCATGGAACTCTTCATTTCGGCAAACTCACGCCGGTGGGCCTTTAGCTCAGCCTTCAGGTTTTCCACTTCATTACGAAGACGACCATTGTCAGCTCTAAGCCGGCGTGTCTCGTCCACTTCTGTCCTGGTAGCCAAAGTGTCAACCACCTCCTGCAGGACGTGAGCTGAGTCTTTAAGACGTTTCACCCAGGTCCCTTTCAGATTACCTGACTTGGCGGCCACCTGCACAATATTGGCCACGTTATGACCGCCAAGAGCCCGCAACTCCTCTGCGTGAAGCTTACTCGTGTCCTCCGGTGCTCGGATTTCGATTGTCTCCTCTGGGTCCAGCACAAACTGAGGTACCTCTTTTCGGTACAGCCGATCCCTAAGACACTGTTCGAAGGCTTGCTCATTCGCTTCGTCTTTAGCAGCTCGCAATTCAGCCCTTGCACGCACAATACCTGTACCGCGATCCCTCGTCCGAGTTCTACCACGTGAAGTGGCGTCACCTCTCGAAGACGCTCTTGAGCCCTCCGACTCCGAGTCCGATGCATCGTTGCGTGCAGCCCGAGAGATTGGACTCCGTGTCCGAGACCCATTTCTTACATTTGCCACTCTACGAGACCGACTAGCATCCCCCGACCCCGATGCCACATCGCGCAGCTTAGGGGCATCCGCTGGCCCCGTCATATACCGCAACAATACTACCCACAACTTAAAAACCCCTTCTTAACAATAAATTGACAAACACACAAAAACGAACAACAGACAAACAGACACAACCACACAATCACTAACTTTATCGAAGAACGACAACTCATCAAACTCCCCAAGTATGAATGTCTTAAACTCACTACACCTCTTCCTATCTTCCTCCTACGTTAACACCCCAAGATACTCTACCTTTTTTTTTTTTTTACGCTGGGAAATGCGTTTAGGCATCCCTCCTGGAGGCTGCGCAGCCAGAACTGTGCAGCCTCCAGCAGGGTATGTGGGACTCGCTGGCCGATGAAGTATCAGCCAGAATACCCACTAAAACCCAGCGAAGCCGCCCGCGCCCAAGTTGGAGCGTCAAAGGATCGCGGTTGCATACAACTTTGACGCCCCGGCGCACTCGCCGGAGGCACGCAATGGTGTCTACGGAGGTGGCATAAGGTGCGCATATCTGCGCCTCCTGCCACCATTTCTCCTTCTTCGGAGGGGAAGAGCATCAGCCGCCTGCTCTCTCTCCCTCTCCGAGGCCTCCTTCAAGCCCATTACGGCTTCGCAGAAGGAGGCGACAGTAGACCATCCCTCCTCGCTGCCGAGCATCAGATTGATAACACTCGGCAGCGAGAGGTCACCGTCCAGAAGTGACACCATTGCGTGTCTTTGCGGCGCCCATGACGCGCATAATGCCAAGGTGTGGAGCGCCGTGTCTTCAGGCGCGCCACACTCATGGCAGATCGGCGAGGCCTCCCTCCTCGCGATCCCGTGCAAGTATTTACCGAAGCAGCCGTGTCCGGTAAGCACCTGCACGAGGCGATATGTCAGCGCGCCATGGCGCCGCTTCAGCCACCGCTCTAGGTGGGGCCGGATGCCCTCCACCGTCCAGATGCCCGCCACCGGGGACTCGAGGTCTTCTCTCCATCTCTGGACCAGGACCTCCCTTCCGAGGGTACGGAGTCTCCCAATCTCCTCGAGTCCTGGTCTTTCCCCTCGAGTCCTCACACTTGACCGGTAGCGGTGCACCTGTGCAAGCACCTCAGCCTGCAGGTCCCACGGCGGGTCGCCAGCGAGGAGTGTGGATGCCGTCCAAGACACCGTACGGTAGCCACGTATTGCACGCACCGCGATTACGCGTTGTGGTCGCCGCAGAAGCGTAATGTTCTGCGGAGACAGTGCGTGCACCCATATTGGAGCCCCGTACAGCGCCATACTCCTGACGATACCCGCATACAGGCGTCTGCAGGCCGAGTCCGGCCCCCCGATGTTGGGCAAAAGCCTTCCCAGAGCGGCTGCCGCTCCGACGAGTCTGGGCGCAAGCAGCTCGAAGTGCCCTTTAAAATTCCACCGTCCGTCCAGGGTGAGGCCCAGATACTTCATCTGGGCCTTTATTTCCACCTGAACACCCTGGACGGTGATGTGGGCACCTCGTGGTGGACCTCTGCGTGGGCCATGGAAGAGGAGGGCCTCGGTCTTAGGGACCGAAACCCTCAGACCCAAGGCCTGGATCCTCCTTATCACGAGGGACGTGCTGACCGTGGCCAGGCGGGACGCCTCCGCGAAGGTGCTCCCGCGTGCCGTGACCAGGGTGTCATCCGCATAACATATCACCCTAGTCCCAGGCAGCATGGGGGCCCGCAGTAGCCAATCGAAGCCGATGTTCCACAGCACCGGCCCGAGAACCGATCCCTGCGGGACCCCGTTGAGCACCCTCCGCCGGTCTCGATGCCCGTCACTCCCCGTCCAGGATACCCACCTATCCTGGAGGTATGACTCCAACAGCCTCCTGAGATACGGAGGCACTTCATGGTACCGAAGTGCCTCTAGAAGAGTCTCAAATGGGAGGCTGTTGAAGGCATTCGTGACGTCCAAGGAGACGGCGAGAATGACGTCCCCTCCGGCAACTGCCTCATCCGTCAGGGCCTTCAACGACTCTAGGGCGTCAATGGTCGAGCGACCCGCCCTAAAGCCGTACTGCCCCTCCGAGAGCCCTGGACCGACAGTTTCCAGATGCCCAACGAGTCGGTCTGCAAGGATCTTCTCAAAGACCTTCCCGACCTCGTTGAGCAAGACTATCGGTCTGTACGCCGACGGAGCGTCCAGCGGTCGCCCTGCTTTGCGGATGAGGCACAGCAGTCCCTCCTTCCAAGACTTGGGGAACTGTCCAGCCAGTAGACATTGGTTGAACAGCTCCCGGAGTCTTGCCTCAAAATACTCCCTGGTCATAAAAATGACCCGACCCGGGATACCGTCCGGTCCAGGTGCCGTCTTCTTGGACCGGAGGCGACCAAGGGCTACGTCCAACTCCTCCCCGGTGATCAGCGGAACAGAACTGCTATCAGCCAGAGGGGTGGAGCCCCTTCCAGCCTGGGATACCGGGGAGGACATCGGTGGAAGGACATGTCCCTGGGAGTCCGGGAAGAGTCCCTCGACGACGCTCCGCAAGAGCTCCGGCTGGAGGGTCTGGGTTACTGGGGGTCCCTGATTACGGAGCTTCTTTCTCGCCACGCGATAAGGGCGTCCCCAGGGGTCCCTACTCAGGCCCTCCAGCAGTTCCTCCCGGGCACGCTCCTTGGCACTACTTATGGCCAGCTGAAGAGCCCTCTTGGCCTGGCCGTAAACCTCCCGCAGTTGCTCCTCCAGAACTACGTCCAGTCCGTTCCGCCTACGACACCGGACATAGTCCCTGCGGGCTCGGTGACTGGCGATGCGTAGGACCGCGATCTCGTCCGACCACCAGTACACCCGTTTACGGCGGCGCCATCCACGCGCCCTCGGCATTGCAGAGTCGCAGACCTCAGTGAGGTCCACGCGCATTTGCTCCGCCCGTTCTCCCACACTGGTGTCCCTCTCCTCTCTGTAGGAGGCCCACCGTCCAATAATGGAGGCCTCTTTGACCAGCTCCCGGTCCATTTGGGTGAGACACCAACGTGGAAGGCGATTTGGACCCTGGGGAGGTGCCATCGCGACCACCGGGGATGTGGAGACCTCAAATCGGACATAGTTGTGGTCCGATAGAGTCTCCACCCCGTCCTCTACCCTCCAGTTGGCGACTCTGTCGGCAACCGAGGGGGAGGCAAACGACAGGTCCACGATGGAACCACCCTGTGCGCGGACGCAGGTGTTGACTGTCCCCCTGTTGAGTAGGGAGAGCCCGAGGTGCACAGCCCACACCAGCACAGCCCTGCCTCTGCCGTCCGAGGTGGGACTCCCCCACGCCTGGCTCTTGGCATTGAAGTCTCCAAGAACCAGGGTACGCCCTCCGTTGTGCCGGCGGACGGCTTCGCTGACAGAGTCGAGGAAATCCTCAAATTCTGCCAGCGTGCGGTTAGGGGAAAAGTACAGGCCGACAATGGTGTACTGTCCCCATCCCGCAACCACAAACCCGGGACCCCTCTCGAGAGGTGAGAGGGGAGGGCCCGCGCCGCCCGCCGAAACAACGACTACCGAGTCACACATGTCCCCAACCCAGCGTTCCTGGGTGGGGACATGATATGGCTCGCAAGCCACAACTATGTCGATAGACCACTCTGCGGCGGACTGCAGTAGGAGGTCCTGAGCCCCCGCAGAGTGGTTTAAGTTCGCCTGGAGTACACTGATATGCCGTCTATTCATTTGACGGCATATCAGTGTCTTCGGTCTGCGCTGGGCCACTTCGGTCGCTCTGAGAGGGGACAACTCGGGCTTTCTCTTGAGGGGGTGGCAGCTCTTCCCGCCCATGATGTGCCCTGACGGCTGAGGTGCATCCGCGCAGACGGCACAGCGCAGGGACCTCTCGCATCCTACGTGCCTGTGGCCCTCCTCTCCACACCGGTAGCACATCTTGCTCCGGTCGGTTTTGGAGAGGCACAAAGACGCCGTGTGTCCCATACCCATGCACTTGAAGCAGCGCAGAGGGCGGTGCTCCAGTGCCTGGACTCCTAAGATACTCTACCTACCCCAACCTGTTATTAAATAGGTAAGTTGATATCGTATCAACTTACCTATTTAATAACAGTCCTCCTGGTCAAAATAGAATATGGCAGATAACATCCGCCAAAATATTACTCAGCAAGTTGATAGAACATTATCGGAAAGTAACATCCATCATTCTTTGAACAGTAACTTTTTCACATATTCTATACCTACTAAACTTGCATAAAAGACACCTTTCGATCCTTATTCTATACGTACCTAAGTTGCATAAAAGACAACTTTCGATACATATTCTATACCTACTAAACTTGCATAAAAGACACCTTTCGATCCTTATTCTATACGTACCTAAGTTGCATAAAAGAAAACTTTCGATTCATATTCTATACGAACTAAACTTGCATAAAAGACACCTTTCGATCCGTATTCTACACGTACCTAAGTTGCATAAAAGACAACTTTCGATTCATATTCTATACGAACTAAACTTGCATAAAAGACACCTTTCGATCCGTATTCTACACGTACCTAAGTTGCATAAAAGACAACTTTCGATACATATTCTATACCTACTAAACTTGCATAAAAGACACCTTTCGATCCTTATTCTATACGTACCTAAGTTGCATAAAGGCAACTTTCGATTCATATTCTATACGAACTAAACTTGCATAAAAGACACCTTTCGATCCGTATTCTACACGTACCTAAGTTGCATAAAAGACACCTTTCGATCCACATTCTATACGTACTAAACTTTTATAAAAGACACTTGCGACCTGAAAAGAGATGTACTAAACTTGTATAAAAGACACTTTCGAACCGTATATGAGATGTACTTAACTTGCATAAAAGACACTTGCGACCTCTATACCAGATTTACTAAACTTGCGTAGAAGACACTTTCGAACAGTTCAAAATTCAAAATTCATTTATTTCAAGTAGGCCTAATTAATAAGCACTTATGAAACGTCAAGTCTGTTTGTGACTCTACCACCGTATCACTATATGAGATGTACTTACCTTGCATAAAAGACACTTTCGACCCTTATTTCTACCGTTTAGCTGCAGCTGAGCGAGATGGCGTCGCCGGAAGTGACCACAGTAGAGGGCCAAAAATGAATCACTAAGCAAAGGCCCTAAGATTTTAGTAGTAGTACTACGTTGTCTAATTGATTTTTGGCCATCGACGGTAACTTCCAATGGTGCAAGCAGCGTCTTACTTCTGTCTACTGCGCTAACTCAGCTGCAACTAAGCAGCAGATATAAGCAAGGCGGTACTCCCTATATTACCTGTCTGCTAATGCTGAACTGATTTTCATGTAATTTATCTCCATTCCAGAGACGCAGCGTGGGAGCTGGAACAAAATGCATTTTCGGAGATATACGAACGCCCCGTTGAATGTCGAGTGGACGATTGCAAGTGCCCCAGGGGTCGGGAGTACGACGCTAATTCAGGGTGCGTAAGAAATGGAAACATTGTCATCAATGTCAACGCATTACCGAGGAGTCACGATCGGGGAGTCGTTTTCACATATCAAACTCTGCAGCGTCAATGTAAAATGGACCCAATGTCACTCTCACTAGAGTCGCAAATCCTGTATATCATATTTTTATTTTACAAAGGTTCTGCCAAAAGCCCTAGCTGAAGAGTTGTAGGCAAATTTGAGCGTTAAAACTATTGAATTAAGATCCATTTTACTCCGACTCTTCAGCAATTTTGTATTAATACCCGTATATGCTAAACCTAGGAATCGCCTTAGTCTGATGTCCAGGTATTTAAGCGTCCAGCGCCTAACCATAGCTCCCGTACAGTATATAGCCTCATACCCGTTTTCACTAACGAAGGTCAAGGCAATGCCGTTTTTTTTTCATCTGTCAAGTGCCAGTTTACGATCTCCTAAACTTTACGATCCGGCGAATCGGTGTCGTAACGTTCTTTGTCTCCTTGGAGCAACGGTGAGCTTTGTGAATTTATGTAGGAGGTCACGTCTGGGGTAATTTGGGAATTTATCCAGTCTGGTGGGAGGCTTTGGCCGTGGCTAGTTACCACCCTACTGACAAAGGCGTGCCGCTTAGCGATTAGGGGTATGACTACCATACTCCCTAACAGGTTTGCCCGCTAACTTCTTAGACTGCATCATCACTTACCACCAGGTGAGATTGCAGTCAAGGGGTAACTAAATGGATAAAAAAAAATACATCGTAATGTGTGGCATGCATAGGTAATTGATTTCAATTTTAATTGTTGAAGTTATTATTATGCTTTATTTTATGGAATTACCGTTGCGACGATATCGACCGAGTGAGAGAACGTTGATCGCAAGTTAACAGCTGAGAGCTATTGTAGGGTGCCCATAATTATCTTTACCGGAGACTGATCTCTTGTAACCGTTAATTTCTGTATCGTTAAGTAAAAGATGAAAATTTAAAATACATTTTCATACATTTCGTTCACATATTAAAAAATCCGCACTGGAAAAAAATGTATTCTGTATGTTACTATCAGTATTCACTATGTACTATATATGTTTCAGGATATGGGATATAAAGCTGTGTGTGCTCTGCGGGAGTCCGGGCGCCCACGCAGCTTGCTGTACCACGGAGTACTACGTCTGTGATGTTTGCAGGCCCGCCGCTCCAGACCAGTCGCACTTGGCGGTCATCGACGCCGGTAATCTTTTACAATTAGGCTGTTAGTCTGCTTTTGATATCATATCAAATTATCCATAATGACAGCCGAGTGGCGCAGTGGGCAGCGACCCTGCTTTCTGAGTCCAAGGCCGTGGGTTCGATTCCCACAACTGGAAAATGTTGGTGTGATGAACATGAATGTTTTTCAGTGTCTGGGTGTTAATCTGTATATTATAAGTATTTATGTGTATTATATTCATAAAAAAATATTCATCAGCTATCTCAGTACCCATAACACAAGCTACGCTTACTTTGGGGCTAGATGGCGATGTGTGTATTGTCGTAGTATATTTATTATTTATTATTATTATTATTATAATGCTATTGTAAATAAATCGCGACGCAAGTCTATCTAAATGTAAAAACTGTGGTGTCGCTCGTTAAAATATAGTTTTAAGGCTTTATTCTTTACTCTGAAATGATTAAAACTCTAATTGCCGCTGCAATTTGGGATCACTTTATAATTTTTATACAGTTTTTATCTACACTTGGAGGGAATATCAATTTTATAAATTTAAAATGCATATAAAACCGCCCAGGCCACGATTGCCAGAGTCGCGGGTTTTAAATATTGCATTTTAAATTTTTTTAAAAGGCAATTTTTCTCCGGTTTGGTCTGATGGGAGGCTTTGGCCATGGCTAGCGACAAAAATGTGATGCTAAGCGATTTCGCGTTCCGAATGGGAATAGGAGGTTAATATAACTGCCATACCCCTAACAGGTTAGCCCGTTTGCCCCCCCCGAGATTGCTATCAAGATCTAACTTGATGTGAAATAAAAAAAATTAAAGAAATTAAATGTTCTCAATAGAACCAAACGCGACGCCAGCTACAAAAGGCACACCGCCATCTGTCGACACGAATGTAAACTAAACCCCTTTCAACAATCTTTTTCGTTTTCAGTATCGCTTCCATCGCAGAATCAAAACTCACAGCGTACTCAATCTGGCCCAGTTATGCCGAGTCGTATGTCTATCAGAAGAACTAAACGAAAACGTAATTTGAATGTGTGAGTTATGATGTATTATTGCCCCAATTTCCAGCCCAGTGGGACTTTGACTTCACTTTCGGGGGGGCGAGTTGTAATCCCAGCATTTCTCTTTACAAGTTATGTCGGCTCGGGGTCGGCTACGTCAATGGGTGTCTCACAGGTATGCAGATGATATAAAATGAAGTAAATCTCCAGTACCAGTTAGAAATACGTAAGGGTAGGCTTTTCATAACTCTTACAGTGCCTATCCTTAAGTTTTTTATAACTTGTACTGGAGATTTTCTTCATTTTCTATCATCTGCATACCCTGTGCATACCCTCTATGCACGCCACTGCATCCATGCCCTTACAAGTTTACAAAGTTATGAGACCCTGTCAGGGCGTAGCAATAAGAAACAGTTTGACCTTTATAATTATTACAAATACATGATTTCTGTCTTAGAATTCTCTAATTAGTGTTGGTAGAAATATATATCAGATATCAGAATAATTAGTTAAGAAATCCATTATAATTTTAAGTAATTGCTCAGCCAACTGTTTAGTCATTAAACTATGTTAAAGATCACTGTGGTCTGTCATGAAAATCAATTGAAATAAGTTTTGTAACAGTTTTCTTAACTTTCAGCTCGTCGAGTGCATCACATAATGTCACAGTTCGGACTGAAATGGAAGACAAAACTGGTAAGAAATAATCATTTGATAAACGTAAGAGCAATGATTTTAGTAAAAGTGCCGATATTTAATCGTAAACCCGAACTAATTAGAAGAATCAGAGTTTTTGACATACCTCTCATGCTCTTTTTATGGGCGATGATGGTCCACTTACCATCAAGTGGTACATCTGCTTTGTCGTCAACTATTACTATTAAAAAAAAATCAATTCATCAAAAGTTTATGAAATTTAGATCGTACGTCAATTATTATTATTCAAAAAAAAACCTCAACAAGTCTCAAAGCTAAGGTGACAAAGTGAATATAACGTTTGATTAGTCCATTGTTGAAAGAGGATTCAATTAATCAAAAAAAGTTTATGAAATTCAGATCATACGTAAATTATTGTTATTAAAAAAAAGCTCAACAAGTCTCAAAGCTAAGGTGACAAAGTGACTATAACGTTTGATTAGTTAGAATCCCGAGCAAGCAAGGGATTCTATATACTCCAATGTTGGAAGGTTTTATAAATGAGATGTTATTGTAGTTCTCATTAAACTACAATCTGACTTAGACACAGCCAGCAGGCGATGCAGTAAAATATATCAAAGTAGCTCTACATGTTCCAATTAGAAGAAAGAGTTACTGTTTCATTCCTCATGTTAAATGCCTTGTAAGAATCCCGACCAAGCAAGAGATTCGAAGAGATTAAAACTCCATTTTTGAAAGAGGATTCAATTAATCAAAAGCTTATGATGTTTAGATTGGGCAGGACTTTACAATTAAGATAGAGTCTGTGTGTAATGGAAGATAATATATTATGATCTATACATGATTCATTAAGACAAATGATCAAGTTACTAATTAGTTACCATCTTAGACTGCATCAACACTTACAATCAGGTGAGAATACTGTTAAAAGCTAACTTGCAGTGGAACAAAAGACATTATTTTTTTAAAGTTGCAAAGCTAGTGACAAAGTTTTTATAACAAGGATTCAAACTCAGCAATTTTGAATGCACAGCAATGGTGAATGGTAAATTATTATTGAATTATAATAAATTGTTAAGTACTTCCTTAATTTAATCTCAATACTGTAACATTTTATATGTTTGTATATATGTATGGAATATATTTTATATTTTTGTACATATCTTTAATATGTTATGTTTAGTATATACTATGTTTTATGTTTTTTTTTTTTATTATTATTTATTTTTTTATGTTAATTTAGTTTTAAGTCCTAATATTTAATTTTGTTTGTTGTACCACCTACTTATTTCTTATAACATTTTCTTGTATGCCTTTGGTTGCCTGGAAGAGATCGCTATTTAGCGATAAGGCCGCCAAATTGTACGTTCTACCTTATTGTGCTGTTGTATTTGTATCTCTGTAAATTTTCTCTGTGGTGTACAATAAAAGTGTATTCATTCATTCATTCATTCATTTTGGTTATGTCAAATATTCATACACTGACTTGTAGAATGTAGTGGATTCCATTGAATATTATAAAATGTTTAATGGTTTGTTTTCCGGAATTCTTCCTTTAGAGGCAATTTGGAATACCTCAATTTGCTCCGGTCCGGTCGCACCAAAGACGTGGTGCCAAGCGATTTAGCGTTCCGGTCCGATGTCGCGTAGAAACCGTTTAAGAGTACGGTTATTGCGTGTGAAAGTTGAAATTCTGTTGAAAGTCTGGAGTGTTTTTAGTCTATGTTTGATGAAAATCGGTCCAAGATGGCCGCCGCGACAAAATAGCGGATTACAAATTAATTCACAACTCCCACGATATGGGTGTCAAATGAAAGGACCAGACTAATAGAATATTCACTATGACAAATTTAAGTCCAAGATGGCAGCCACCACAACTATGGCGAATTTTTTTTTCACACGTCCCTTAATAACTTTACATAATTAACTATATTTAAATATTGGATAGAAGCAGGCGTTACTTTACGGACATCCATATATTATGAAAATCAAGCTTATTATGAATTTACAATAAATAATTCTTAAAAATCATTCATTGTAAAGCCAACATCTCCTGAGGATGCTCCGGTTTCTGAGCGAAACGTGCGTAGAGGGTACATTGCCGAAGACCTGTTCGGTGTGGAGTATACGGATTGAAGAAATTATTAATTGCACCATACAGATTTTGCCCTGCTTTTCGCGGACTATAGCAAAGTAAGCTTAATTTTCATACTATACTAGCAGACCCCAGCGCCATCTGTCGGGCTAATTTGTGAATCGAAACCATCCAGGATGCCACCCAAACGTATACAAAAAAAATCATACAAATCGGTCCCGCCGTCTAGGATGAGTTCAGTGACATACACACGCACACAAGAAATATATATATAAGATTAAAAGTCGGGGGTGTTTTGATTTTTAATTCATACACTATTCATTGTGTGATTTCTTGACTTGTCGTGTTCCGAATATAACTTTTAATTTTTTTTTTTTAGTAAAAACCAACACGGATCTCAGCCGCCAAGATCTGAACTTAAAAACACCAAAGCGTCCCACCTCAACAAATCCTACTGAACCCAAACATCCTGAAAACGAATTACTGTCGCCGCTTAAACTGCTGAAACAGGGTTTAAATGAGAAAATATCATCGAAGGAGGTGGAAAAATTTATGTTTGATACCAAATTATTGGACGAGATGAGGAGAAAGTTCAAGAAACCAAAACCTCTTTGTGTTAAAAGGAAAATTGTTGGGTGAGTTATTAGAATTATTTAACGACTTCAAAATTAAAAAAAAAAACATACGAGACTGTCGATAGAAGTGAGAACTTGAGACATAAATGTATGTATTTTTTTATTGTATATAAGACTGATAAAAAAAGGCATATACTAATTTCGGTATTGGCATTGGTAGGAGAGCTGTAGTTTAGTGGATAAAGTGCTCAGGCCGCGAGTGCCAGAGAGTCGCAGGTTCGAATCCTGTCGGTTCCTTAAAAAAACGCTTCATAAGTGCCTGTGATACATGTGATACATAAGTGGCCTACATGAATAAAGAAATTTTGAATTTGAATTTTGAAAAATTAATTTAAAAAATTAATTCATGTATTTCTGTTACAGTGACATTCTCGAAGGACTCCTAGACTATGTGAGCAATAAAAAAAATATCATAGAACGGAACAACTCTCCAGAAAAAGTAAAGGTAATAGGTTATTGATTGAGTAAGCTAGACTATACAATCTCAAGGGAAGTAGTACCCCAATATTCATCTAGACGACTGATAAGCGCAATGGGCAACGACCCAGCTTTCTGAGTCCAAGTCTGAAGATTCGATTCCCACAACATAAAAAATTTTTTTTTTTTAAAATTGAAAAATGTTCATGTGATGAATATGAATGTTTTCGATTTTTTGGGTGTTTCTTTATCTAAATATTATTAGTATTAATATATAATATTCATCAGTCATCTTAGTACCCATAACACAAGCTACGCTTACTATGGGGCTAGATGGCGGTCAGAATACTGTCTTAGTATATGTATTTATTATTTTATTTATTTCTGCCGCTAAGCAATGTTGTGTTCCGGTCTGAAGGGCGTGGTTGCCGGGGTACTTATTATATGTACATAACGCTTGTCACCTACGCCTTAGGTATGGAGGGTAGAGGTAAGGAGAGTCATCTTATATGGGAGAAAAGTTGAAAAAGTGTCCAGTGTATGCGCTAAATAACAGTTCAAAAATCCTCCACAATGGCGCTGGTGGATGCACACGGTATGGTATGAATGTAGCAATCGTAGATGAATTGAAGTATGCCGAGTTAAAAAATTTAATGTCATTATCGACTAAAGTAGTTAATTATTGAGAATTTCAACAACTTACGTTGTGCAAAATATTGTGGTAAATATAACCTTACTTCCTTGTATCTCCATACTTCCTTGTTTATTTTTCAAGCCTACTCTAACAATATTTATATTTGGCGCTTCTTTTAAGAGTTACCCTGATGCAAATGTGGCGCCATCCTAATTTAATACATTTTGACGACACTTTTTCATATACACAGATGACTCTCCTTACCTCTACCCTCCATAGCCTTAGATTAATGGACACAGCCATTAGCCTTAATGGACACAGAGCGATACTTCAGCATTACAACAATACGGCTCAGCTGCAGAAATAAGCATGGCGATAATAATTCCCCGGACGAGCAAATGAGGTAGATTAAATGAAAATCTGTTTAGGTTCTCTGAGAGTGCAAGGAGGCAAATTAAAATTTATTTTTCAAAACATTCATCTGCGCAGTTTGGCAAAAGTATTTTTAATATGGCACCCAAGATTTACAATAAATTACCGGAGCAGCTGACTGATAAAAACCATAGTACATATTCTTCTTCTTCTTCTTCTTCTCTCTGGGCAGTTTCCGCACGTAAGCGCTTTGCTTGTTGTACGTGAAATTTTCCCATTGTTGCTCGCTACTCCAGCCATCCAAGCTCGTTCCAGAATCCCAGCATGCCGCCCAGGTTGCTGAGGACTTCTGGGTTAGTGGCTGGTGATCCCAGGTAGATCTCGCGTTGCTCTGTCACGCCCGTGCACTCCAGCATCACGTGCGTAGGTGTTTCGTTCGCATCCATGCATGCTCTGCAAAGAGGGCTGTCGGTGACACCTATAATGGAAAGATGTCTGTTTAATGAGCTATGCCCTGTTATGAGTCCCACCACCTTAGTACATATAAGCTGAAACGCAAATTAAAACAATATCTCACTGATAAATGTTATTATTCCGTAGACGAGTACTTTGCTGGTACTTAAGGCCTAAATTAAATTCATTGTCATTATATAGCATCGGACATAAAATTTACATTGTAATTAATTAATTTATATTATAATTGACGTAATCTAATTATGAATGTTTTTAATTATTTTTATGTTAAGATTTGCATGCCTCTAAATGGGCTGGAACATTGTTCCTTATAATATTTTTAACATCTATAATTTCACAATGTTTTTTTGCAAATAAATGATTATGCTCTACTCTACTATGACTACATAGGGAATTTGAGGTTCCGTATTTATGATTTCTGAATTTTCTCGTCTGGTCCGGTGGGAGGTTTCAAGTTATCACCCTACCGACTAAGACGTGCAGCTAAGCGATTAAGAGTTCCGGAACGATGTCGCGTGGAAACCGTGTGTCAAAGTCAAATATTGCTTTATTCAAATAGGCACATAGATGGCACTTTTGAGGCGTACATTACATGTAAAATATGACATCGAAGTGAGTTGATGGCGATAATTAAATTCGTCAACTTATAACTAAAGCTACGAGGGTCCCAAACGCGCCCTGGTCTAAGAAGAAGCCCACAACAAACTTAGCCGGTTGGTTTTATGACTACCATACTCCCTAACAGGTTAGCCTGCTGCCATCTAAGATTGCATTATCATTTACCATTGGGTGAGATTGCAGTAAAGGGCTAACTTAAAGGTGCAATGAAAAAAAAAACGAGTTCCTTGCATGCGCAGCGAAGTGTTGCTCGGTTTATAGGCGATGGTGTTCCACTCACCGTTAGGTGGTACATCTGCTTGACCCGACAATGTTTAATCAAACATTGAACGCTTTAGTTATTGTAATAAATAAATATACTACGACAATACACACATCGCCATCTAGCCCCAAAGTAAGCGTAACTTGTGTTATGGGTACTAAGATGACTGATGAATATTTTTATGAATAAATAAACATAAATACTTATAATATACAAATGAACACCCAGACACTGAAAAACATTCGTGCTCATCATACAAACATTTTCCAGTTGTGGGAATCGAACCCACGGCCATGGACTTAGAAAGCAAAATTATGTTATGACTTGACAATGAATATATTAAATACAATTAAATGAATCAAGTATCATATAAAATGACGTATTCTTCTCTTCTAGGAATCCATCAATGATTCAACATGCACTGAAGATAAAGAAAATATATCAGTAGCGACCGTGAAAACTTCATTTACGAGTAAAAATGAAAACCTCTTGACACTAAACCACACCTCCGAAACCCCAGAACAAAATATCCCAGAAACTTTAGAAAATAATACAACCACAGAACAGTTAAATATATGTGAGAACGCCATTTTGACTCCTGAAAAACCCGGAATTATGGAAGATTCCTCCAGTAGCCCATTCCAACTTCCGCCAGAATTTATTGCAGATTCAAGTAGCAGCCTTCCCATAATTGATACGCCGAAGAAATTAAAAAAAATAAACATTCAAAACGATTCTATGGAAATATCGGAAAATAATCAAATTGTCAACATCGATTTGATCAAAATTGAAACGAATGACGCAAAAGACTTTCTTATTCCCGATAAGAAATGCGCGTTCAAATTTAGTCCACTAAATAAAGATATAAAAGAGAAAAATCTAGATATTGACTTGGAGAGTTTCAAAAATCAATATTTAAACGAAGTAGATAGGAAAACTAACTGTAAATTCGAACATAATCATATAAATCTTGAGAATAATTCCACAAAACTTAGAACAGCTATAGATTTTGCATTGGATGCGATGAAAGAACCGCCAAAACGAAAACTACCAAACAGTGATAATGTTACAAACAGGAAGAGGAAACCTACCAAAATGGTACGAAAAAAGAGAAAGCAATGTAATAAAGACCAAACTGATGAAAATGAATGTTATAATAAGAAAGTTTGTACTGAAAAATCTGATATGAAGGATAGTACTAATAGAAAACGGAAACATCCTGAAGCAGACTTTAATGTTAAACAAGAATACACAAACAATTCTGGCTCTACTTCTGGTGGTAATGTTAAAAAGCGAAAATATAAAAAATACAAGAAAAACCACAATACCGAATTGTCAATTCGCAACAGAAATATAAAGCTGAAAATAAGATTCAAATCCCAAGAGTTGAATTTGAAAATAACCAAACCCAAAAAAAGGGGCAGAAAAGTTCAAAAAGGTACTGCTAAAGTAATGAAACAATACGTATTGCAGTATGCGGTAAATCAAAAATCGCCGAAAGAATGTATCATTCGACCCGATGCAGAAGTTACACCGATAAAAAAGAAATATTTGAAAACTGAGAAACCGTCAGACCATTTAAAACAGACTTCTATTGCTAGTTTTTTCAAAGTATCACCTAAAATGTAGTAAGATGGGTTTGTTTTTTATATGTTTACAGTTTTTGGTGTCTAATTTTTCTATAAACATATGTTTAAAACATTTTACGATTCATTTACTTGTAGTTTATGTAAGAATCACAATAGATTTAATTTTTAAGTATCTGTTAGCTGATTAGTTGTCGTTATTTATGTAGGTATTTCTATAATAATAAATTATAGGACATTAATCATTGTGTTTTTAATCATTTAATTAACACCACAACCCAACGAAACTAACGACTGGGCTATATGCCCTGTACTTAAATCTCGTGATAAGAATGCCAGTAATAATATGCCTTATTTAAGGATAGGTTTTAATTTTAACGATGCTTATATTGACTCTTTATTGCGATATAAATAAATATACTGCGATAACGCTTGTCGCCATCTAACCCTAATTAAGATGTTATGGGTACTTATTATGGGTTATTATTATATAATTATGGGTACTAGTGATGAATATTTGTTTGAATAATATACGTATAAACACCCAGACACCATGTTCATCACACGAAGTTTTTTCAGTTGCGAGATCCCAGCCCACTGCTCCAATTGGCCGCCAAATCCCTTATTTATCCTGTTATATAATATAACCTATTCACATCACATCATCACTACCATAGTATAAAACAAAGTCGTTTCCCGCTGCTTGTCTTTCTCTATATATGCCATTGATTCTTTAAAAATAATAAATGATTCAAGAGTTACATTGATAATTTTAGAAGTGACTGTGAACGCTACGTGATAGATCAAAATAATGTACTACAGTATTGTCCACCTTGAAAAGGTCTACAAAAAAGTCCGCGATGGTATAATTATTAATTATGTTTATCTCCAAAGGAAAATCCGTAGTAACCATTTTTAAATTTTACAAAAAAAATATAGGTTATTTACAAACCTATTTTAAACAATACATATGATTAAAATTAATAATTAATGATTTTAAAAATCGGGGTCGGGGCACGACATCCAATCTCCCGATAAACAAATTGAAATTACATACACACTAACATATATAGCAGCTGTGCGAACATAAGTACACACACTGGTTTTAGTCTTTATTTTAGTATAAGCATTATTTCTAATTTACATTTTTTTTCAAATTTCCAACACTATAAATTATAAAAGGAAAACAAAAAACACTATTAACTACCCAAGCAAGTCTGTCAAGGCTCCAGAGTGGGGAACCTCTTCACAATACGTGCCGTTTCAAGAATTACTGCGTTCTGTATGCGACCCTTTATCCAAAAACCAAGCGAAAGCTTTTAAAATTACTATTATTTTTTATTTATTATTATTATCATTTATATTAGTAATATTTAAAATGGAGCATATTTATTTTGATCATTAATGTATTCATTCTAGTTGGTAGTAGTTTTTGGTTCCAGTTTGAATAGCATGGCAACATTGACCTATTCTTTTGTTTACGCTACCGCTACATCTGTATTCTGTTCAAAACAAGTTCAAAATTCTATATAGCACGTACTAGTACTCAGTTAAAATTTACAAAAACCGACTCGAAACAAGTGTTTATATAAGAAACCATCTCTTAGTTAGCGCAATATTTACAATAAGTATACTAAATCGACGGTATAAACCCCTTTTAGAGGGTTTTCGAATCAAATAATTAGTAATACAGTTACTCCTTTGTCCAGTGTTGTGTTCAAGTTAGCGACGTTGCCGCTCTTCGTATGTGAAACTTTTTCGTCTTGCCTTTTTTTAGTAATTAAAACCATTTCTAGTTTCTGTAAAGAAATTTTAAGGAAAAAACATTAGCAAGTTATGTACAAGTGCTTTGAAATGTTTGATTCTGAACATTATTTATTTTCTGACGCAATAACGGTTTGGCAACAGCGCACGGAGTCGGACTGAATCAAGCTATTCCAAATGTATTAGAAAAGTAATAGAAACTTTTCAGACACATCTCTCATTGCTTTATGAGGTAAGTTTAACTTGTAATATTACATAATAAGGTATTTTTTAAAGTAAAATTTAGTTACAAAAATAGTTTGAGTTTCCCGCCGTGTGACGTAAGTGTACGCCATTTTTGTCGAATTTGACAGTAATTTCTCGAGATCCATAGAATTTATTCGCGTGAAGTGTAAAATAAAATTACTCGTATCATAGGCGGTTTTCCACCCCAAATCCACCACGGAAGCATCCGGGTAAGTTCAAACTATTGATTTTATGTTAAACTTGAGAATGTACAATCAATTTTTGTGCGTAAACTTCGGGAAATCGTCGCAAAAGTAAAGTTGTACTCTAACCTACTTCGCCTTTATGAAGGACCCGTCTTTTTTGGGTCAACCAGTGTCTTCTTCTTATTGGAATACCATAATTATGCTTTGTTTTCGCAATGTAGACCAGAAACCCTCCATTTTACTTACGTACACAAACATTTAAGTACTATGTAAATAAAGAACTTCAGCAATTCAATGGCACTGAATTGACGTATATTTTTACAGCTGTTGTATGAAGTTTCAGATTATAGATGAAAATTAGCTAAATTTTGCTTAAATAATACAAACTGTTTATGAAATCATGAACTTGTTGGAACATGCAGAAAGTTTCGTAATTTGCTTGTGAAATTTCGCAATGTAGGTATTCGTTTATTTTTGGATATGTGTAATCAGTTTTTTTTTGCTCTCCAAACCAGTAATAGTTTATTAGCTTATTTACATGCATTGTCATCAAAGAATGGCACTGGCTACGATGTTATTTGTATATGTTGTGACAGGTTTAAATATTGATAAAAATAAGAACACAAGAACATAAATTTTAAGTAATATTATTACTATACAAACTTTTTTACTACCTGTGTTTTTTTGGATTCTTTGTGTCAGTGTAGGGTAGTGATAGATGATATACTGCCATCCAGAGCCTATTGGGCAAATGCACAGGTATAAAAGTACCCTGGAACTTTGGCAATTATGACCAACAGCAATGGCTTTCTGGCTCTTCATGTTAGCAATTACGCTTTAACTACCTACCGGAAGGCTCAAACTCTGGCATAATAACCTATTATTATAGTATATATAGAATGTGGTCCCAAGATTTCCTTGTAATTAGCAATTTTTAATCATCAAAAAAGAATTGATAGGCCAGTGGGTAGGAGCTCGACTTCACTTATTTTGGGCAGAGTTTGAATCCCAGCATGCACCTCTAACTTTTCTAAGTTATGTGTGTTTTAAGTAATTAAAAAATATAACTTTCTTCGGGAAAACATTGTGAGGAAATCGGCATGCCTGAGAGTTCTACATAATGTTCTCAAACATATGTGGTGTCCGCCACTCTGCACTGCGCCAGTGTGGTGGACTTAGACCTTAACCCCTTCTCATTGTGGGAAGAGACCCGAGCCCTGTAGTGGATTGTTAATGGGTTGATATGATGAAACATAAAAAAAAAGTTTTACAACATATTTTAACTTATTGTAGATAAATAAAGAAATGTTGTATACATCACCAACCAACATGGCATAGGTAAAATGTCATCAAGATCAGTTGAGGTAACAAACAAACAAACCTTTGCCATTTTTAATATTAACATGAACAGAACATATAAGTATGTAGTAGCATATAAGTACCTAGTAGTATTTTAAAACATAGTGTACAAATGCAAATATACATCTGTAAAATACAGCCCAGTTTCCATTATCAATTTGTCCTCAATAGATATCTATGTACGCCTAAAATATATACTATTTACCAACTGGCACATTGCATAAGGAGTCACAGCGTAGTGGTGGTTAGGGCTTTGGCATCCGAATTATATAAACGGCAAAATGGCAACCTATGCCATAGCAACAAAGGATGATGTTGACTTAACAAACACCTATTATAGTATAATGGACTACGTAATCAATAAAAAAGTTTGGGTGTGAACTATTGCTCTTTTAATAATTTTAAATGACAATGTGAGATCGTAACATCCGGCTAAGTTTATTGTAGGCTTCTTCTTAGACCACTGTGCGTTTGGAACCCTCGTAACTTTTGTTTTAAGTTTATGAATATGGTGATCGCCATCATCTCATTAACGCGTACTTCTCATGTAATGTATGCGTCAAAAGTGCGGCCTATTGGAGGAGGCCTGTATCCTGTATATATGTAGTAGGTGGACCAACCCAATGTTAATAATAATGATATAGCATTTATTGACTTGAATTGAATTGACTTAGAATACCTATCGTTTAGTCTGTTTGTGAGATGATACAGTGACACTGCTTTCTGAGTCAAGGCTGTGGGTTCGATTCCTACAACTGGAAAATGTTTGTGTGATGAACATGAATGTTCTTCAGTCTGTCTGGGTGTTTATATGTATATTCTAAGTATTTATGTATATTATTTATAAAAAATATTCATCAGTCATCTTAGTACCCATAACACAAGCTACGCTTACTTTGGGGCTAGATGGTGATGTGTGTGTATTGTAGTAGTATATTTATTTATATATTATTTATTATGTTAAATTGCTTAATTCTGCGGAAAATTTGGGATCCTACAAACTAGAAATCTAAGTCAGCCGACTTTAGTGTAGCCAGCCGGCTACACTAAACCGTACCCATTCTGTCAGGAGACCCGAGCCCTATATTGAGCCTGTAATGGAGTGATATTGACGATGGTGAGTATCTTCTTCGGACTGGGCAGTTTTCCGCGCTTGAGCGCTTAGCTTTCTGTACGTCGAACTTCCTCGCTGTTGCCGCTCGCTATTCCAGACAGCCTTACTCGTTCTAGAAGCTTAGCGGGCCGCCCATGTTGCCAAGGACTTCCGGGAATGTGGCCGGGGATTCGAGGTAGATGAATATCAAAGTCAAAGTCTAATGTCTATATCTAAATTTATTCGAATAGGCACATAGATGGCACTTTTGATGCGTACATTACATGTAAAATGTGACATAGGAGTGAGTTTATGGCGATAAATAAATTCGTCAACTTAAAACTAGAGCTGCGAGGTTTCCAAACGCGCCCTGGTCTAAGAAGAAGCCCACAACAAACTTAGCCGGTTGTTATCTATAGTTCGATTTAAACTTTCTGTCGTCGCGGAAGTAAGCTGCGTGTGTTGCTTTGCGCAGGTAGTCAAGGGTACCGTCGCGCTGGCTGGTCTATACTGAATATTGAATTCTGAGCATAGAAACGCACAAAGTTCACAGTTTTATTCGGACTATACCTACCCATGTTTTAAATTAGAGCACGACAGTCGACCGTGCAAACTAATTCGGACGCAGCTGTACACATAATCATATTCATAAATTGCGCGCAATAAGTTGTATGTCGCTACAAGTACGTAAATCTACTTGCTAACACATTTTTGTTGATAACACGAGCATTGGATAGTGTTGCTGTGCGGAAGTATAGTTTGTTTCAAGCTTTGTGCATATCGCATTTATAATATTAGCATGGATGTAAAATAATGGCGAGTAACAGCGGCATCTACATATGCGGCCTCATACGGGCAAAAACTTCAAGGCAGACCACTTTACAATACCTTGAGATAACGCTTCGTAACGAATCTTATCGGGATACGCTTAGAGCGTTCCCAGCACAGAGGCTGAGGCGGACGCGGTCGCGGGCGCATATGGCAGTTCGTATACGGAGAATTTTAAAAGCCCACGAAGTTCGCTATCTACAGGCGGGCGTGGATGTTCCTTTACCGGGACAGAAGAATCCTGAACTTGTATCAAACAGACCAAATCTCAATAATATCTGCCTTAAAAGAATTGCCGATATACATATATGTAGTTAAAAACCTATGTCGTGCAACAAAACAGTTCTAGTACAATTGAAACTATTGACCTCGTCATAAAACTAAAATTCTTAAATTATGCATGAATTTTGTGAATTTATGAAGGAACCCAAAATCATCAAGCATTACAAAACCTTTTATTTGGATTAATAATAATAACAAAATAAATTTTATGAATAAATCAAACTATGAATTGCGTAAACAATGCGCATTTACCTATGCGATAGTAGTTTATTTACCGTAATTTTTTGATAATTCCCGTGTCTGTGTACTAAACGCTTCATCGGATCTATATGAAATTTAAATGTGATTATTTCAGAATAAACTCCTTTCGAACAAAAAAAAGTAAAACCGTCCGTCTCATGAAGGAGTTATACATTAAAAAAAAACAACCGAATTGATAAAAGATTCTGCATCAGTCACCGCCATCGCTACCGCGTATGTTTGGGGAACGCTTCGTGTTGCTTGGTGCCGAATGCCTTAATTAAATTGCTGGTTATTTTTTTTTTGTACTTTGTACGATATTTCCTCGTGATTCGCGCGTGATAAACGTAGTGGGGTTTACGTGAATGAGCTCTTTGCGTTATTAGGTTATTTTTACGATTGCGTGTTTGATTGTAATATGGATAAATGCGTGTGGGGAGGGGCTGTAGCGTTTGTTATCGCACTGGCTGTCGCCCGCGTCCCTTGTCCGCGTCTATAAAGGTTTTTTTTAACAAATCCCGTGGGAAACGTTTGTTTTACTGGCATAAAATTATTATACTTGGGAAAATGTGTTTGTTTGTTTTTTTGTCTGTCCTTCCTTGACGCCCTAGTTAAGCAAGCAATCAACTTTTTTTTTGGAATAGAGTTAGCTGAGAGAGGAGAGGAACGTAGGCTTTTTATCCCAGGAAACCAAACGGTTCCCACGGGATTTTATACAGACAATATCATCATCATATCAACCATTTTACAGAAGGGTTTAGGCCGTAGTCCACCACGCTGGCCCAGTGCGGCTTAGTGGACTCCACACGCCTTTGAGAACATTATTAAGAGCTCTCAGGCATACATGTTTCCTCACGATGTTTTCCTTCACCGTTAAAGAAGTGATACATTACATACATAAAAAACGCACATCCCTACTTATCGTCCTCCTAATATTATAAATGTCAATGTAAGTTTGTTTGTTACGCTTTCACGCAAAAACTCCTTAACCGATCCTCATGAAACTTTGTACACATATTCTTGGAAGTGTTAGAAGTATTAAAGGATACTTTTTATCTGGACATTAAGCTCGGTTCCTTTGGGAGAGGGGATAAGTGTTTGACGATTTAACACAATAACTCCGACGAATTATAACCGATTTAAAAAAATTGGTACTATAGAGGTTATAATATGTAATTTTGCCCAAACTGTGTAGATCTAATGAATGTCGTTAGAGATAGAGGACAGAACTCCTCAGCGGACAGCAGCAAACCCCTCATTTAAGCCTTAGCGATACTGAATACTTTATTTTAGATCAACAACTAAATTTAATGTCACATCAAAAAAAACTAAATCAAACGCAGACGAAGTCGCGGGCAACAGCTAGTGACTTTAAAAAGTTAGAGGGGTCGAACTCGGGCCCGCTAAACTGAAGCTCAAGTTCTAATCACTGGGCTATCACTGTTTGTTTTAAGAAAAGAGGTAGTGATAGCCCAGTAGTAAAAATAGACAATAGCTAATTATAAATAATCTTTAATTTTCCACATCCGCTGTGGCGGCTAACTTTTTTTTTTATGCAACACCACGCAGATTTCCGAAATAACGCTCTCCACGCACGTTACGTGACACTATGAGCGTATACGTGACAGCGGAACCGGGTCGGTCATCGTTTCGTACTTTGTACCCCGATCGATCGAGCCTTGTGCAAATGATCCATTAAACGAGTACCAAAAAAAGGCGAAGGCTATTTAACTTCAGTGCTTTTTGTGCACCGATTTATGCACAACAAAGAACCGATTTGATAGACTCCGCCATTTTCATGAAGTTATAAAAATAATAATAATAATTTCATTTATTTGCATTAAACATGGATTACATAAAATGTGGGAAATAGGTACAGAATAATATTGATCCAAACATGTTTTGCCATAAAGGCGTGCAAAATTTTGTTTAAATTAAAAACGTTATGATAAAATTTTGGGTACTTGCAATAAAAACGCCCTTACATTTTCGGTGTCTAGTTCAAAGGCCACAGAAGATAAACTCAAAACTGACCGTCTTTTTGCCTCAATAGCGTTTTAATCTAAAATACAAAACAATCATTAAATTTCATTATTTTCATATAATATACCTACCTACATATCGCTAACTGCACATTTTTTTTAAACATACTTTACCTTAAATGATAAGACTTTTTACATTACAAGACAAGTAAGAAATACCATTAAAAATTAGCCCTTTCTTTTGATACCCGTAATGGGGGAGTTGTGAAAAAAAAGAAGTTTGTCATTCTATGATGGCGGCCATCTTGGATTTGAAATTTGTCCTGGTGTATTCCTCTAGTCAAGCACTTTCATTAGGCATCCATCTACCTTCTTCTGATTTTCTTCAATCATAGCTAAAGGCATTCCCGACTAAAACAAAGTGTGTCACACAGTACGGTTTTTCGGTGCTTTTATACTAACAATTTCGATTTGATTGTTTTATTTGATGAATAAATTTAAATAAAAAACTCACGCACTGTGTAAAGGGAATTGAGTGCCATCCTATTCTAAATTCAATCGAGAGCAATCGTTTTGAGGCCACTCGCTCAACCTCGGCTTGGATGTCGAGTCGTTAGCATTGTCCTATTTATGGGACATTATCCTTAATTTGTACCTTTGCAACTTTGATAGTGACGAGATTTATCCCTAAAGAGATTGACGCAATACTGTAAATACCTAATGAGTCATAATTGAAATTAAATAAATAATAAATAAGTATGCGAGGACAATACACATATCGCAATATAGCCCAAAAGTGAACCTAGCTGGTGTTATGGGTACTAAGGCGACTGATGAATATTTTTATGAATTATATACAAAATGGTTATTTATACAACTGTTGTATAATAAAGGGTGTTAAAACACGAGGGTAAATATAAATAAATAAATATACTACGACAATACACACATCGCCATCTAACCCCAATGTAAGCGTAGCTTGAGTTATATTGGTACTGATGAATATTTTTATGAAATAAATACTTATAATATACAGATGAACACCCAGACACTGATAAACATTCATGTTCATCGCACAAACGTATTCCAGTTGTGGGAATTGAACCCACGGCCTTGGACTCAGAAAGTAGGGTCACTGCCCACTGCGCCAATCAGCCGTCATCAGAGGGTGGGTTTATCACACGAGGCGAATTTAATGTTGGCATTAAGCTAACTGTTTCAGGGTCTTTTGTAGAGGATTTAAATAAAACTACCATACTCCCTAACAGGTTAACCCGATAACATCTTAGACTGCATCATTACTTGCTACCAGATGAGGTTGCAGTCAAGGGCTAACCAGTGTGTATGTAGTAAGATAAAAAAAAAACTGTATTTGGTTCTACCTTCACCACACGGCGCTAGAGATAGAGAGTTTTATTCATTAGATAAAGAGATGTTTCTTTTATATCCGTTTTCACTTACTACGAACAAGGCAATTCATAAATAAGTAACGCCTAATTTAAGGAGATTCCTATACATAAATTCAAATTCATAATTCATTTATTTCAAGTAGTCCTAAAAGCAATTTTGAAACGTCAAACAAAATGTCTGTCTGTAGTGACTCTACCACCGGTTCGGAAGGCAGATTCTACCGAGAAGAAGCCGGCAAGGAACTCTGCAGTTGCTCTTTTCCAACATAATTTTACAATTTAAAAATCATTGTTGAAGTTATACTTCTTTTGGCGCGCGCACACCGTCACAAAAAACCGACACCATGAAGTTAGCTTCATATAGTCAACATTTTAGTTTTTTTTTTTTAAAGGCTTTACAGTTGACGTTCAATAATTCAAACAATACCTTTTTTCTATTGTTAGTGTCGTTTTCTGTAGAATAAGATACAATTTTTGAAAACATTTTTATCTTGTTACCGAAAAAATATAACTTCTAACGCGTGTACACACACACGTTATTTTTCTACCTCGTGTATGATGAAAGCGGAGCGGCTTTCTTCCAGGCAACCTTGTCATAAAGAAATTCATCAATAGTATAGTAACCTCGATGTATTTAATCCTTTTTTTTTTTACATTCTTTAAACTTATGTAAAGGTAAATCCAACATTATTATTTTATAATTTTATATTTCATATTTCGGTATCGTGTTATAGAAGCATATACTTAGGGGCTAAGTATATGCT
This sequence comes from Pararge aegeria, assembly GCF_905163445.1. Lineage (NCBI taxonomy): Eukaryota > Metazoa > Arthropoda > Insecta > Lepidoptera > Nymphalidae > Pararge > Pararge aegeria. The sequence goes on along the minus strand of NC_053206.1, from coordinate 4,658,998 downwards.
TCTATAACACAATACCAAGGTTTTCTGCATACATTAACTGTTCACCAGGTTTAGCGTTTGGGAACCTTTTTTTTCATAGATGTTGCCATCTATGAAAAAAAAGGCCGATCGCATCGATCGAAATCGCTTTATCGAATTCCTAATTAAAAATATTTAGGCATTCGATAAAGCGATGCCTAGATTTATTTAAAACGGGCATTAGAGAAATAACTGTAAATCTTAAAGCGACCATGACACTCACTTTAAAAAAGCAATTACATCACTCGTTTACCTCAAATTGCGTAATTATTATCTATAATAATAGCTATAGTATGGAAATATTGGCTAGCGGCCATGGCTTTGACAATGTCCTAAATATTGTTCTGGAAGTCGAAGTTATTGACGCATAGCTTGTAGAATCAACATGCTATTATTATAAATGCGAAAGTGGGTTTGCTTGCCCATCAATAACGCAGCAACAGAGTAACATACGCTCACACACAAACACACGTGCACACACACACACACGTGCACACACATGTATACCTACACAATTTATTCTTTACTTATATGTAGTTAATTTTTATTTTTTATCTTATTATTTTTGACGTGACAACGTCTTATAAATTTGGTTTGCCGGGTGACACTTCAAGAAACTGCGTTACGCTCCGCTCACGTTATGCGCTCACAATGAGAGCGAGTGAGAGGCACGCGTCCCTTCCACTCGGGCATGGTTAGCCCGCCTAAGAGCGAGAGAGACAGACATAAAAAGTGAAAGGCACGCGTCCCTTTGTAGTAAACGCTGTTTCATTGTACGCAAATGTATTGCAAGTTATTGTATGTATATTTGTATATAAATACGTATGTATGTGTAAAGGTAAAAATAAAATTTTGTTAATATGAAATTCAGTGCGAGATTCTTTGTATAAATTAATGTTTTAAATATAATTCTTTGTATAAATAAATGTTTTAAATTGTTACTATTATTTCATCCTTCTTCCTACTATACGAATGAATATTCACATTAAAATTATTTTACCACTCAAAGTCGTTGTCACGTAAAACTTCCGCCCGTATACCGACTTTACAGGCAACCAATTTTTTACCTTTTAAATTATTTTAATATGTATATTGTTATATTATATGTGGATTTCATAAAACATAGGATTAAAATAAACAAGCACCCTTTGTTACATCAGCACGGCTAGCATGCGCAGGAGACAATTGTATCCCCGGGGAAAGGATATCAATTTATCTTCTCCCACAGCTTCATCAACTCTCAGAGCACTGGCGCACAAGTAGAAATAATATGACGGCCGATTGGCGCAGTGGGCAGCGACCTTGCTTTCTGAGCCAAGGCCGTGCGTTCGATTCCCACAGCTGGACAATGTTTGTGTGATGAACATGAATGTTTTTCAGTGTCAGGGTGTGTTAGTACCCATAACACAAACTATGCTTGCTTTGGGGTATGGAGGGTAGAGGCAAGGAGAGTCATCTTATATGGGAGAAAAGTTGAAAAAGTGTCCAGTTGTATGCGCTAAATAACAGTTCAAAAATCCTCCACAATTGCGCTGGTGGATGCACAGGGTATGGTATGAATGTAGCAATCGTAGATGAATTGAAGTATGCCGAGTTAAAAAATTTAATGTCATTATCGACTAAAGTAGTTAATTATTGAGAATTTCAACAACTTACGTTGTACAAAATATTGTGGTAAATATAACCTTACTTCCTTGTTTATTTTTCAAGCCTACTCTAACAATATTTATATTTGGCGCTTCTTTTTAGAGTTACCTTGATGCAAATGTGGCGCCATCCTAATTTAATACATTTTGACGACACTTTTTCATATACACAGATGATCCTCCTTACCTCTACCCTCCATACTTTGGGGCCAGATGGCGATGTGTGTATTGTCGTAGTATATTTATTTATTTATATTTATATCCATATGACATATATGTGTATTACTAAACGGGGGTAAACTTCTCCTGTTCCAGGGATATAATCGGGGGATATAACTTTTATCGCCCGTGCTAGCCTTGCGGGAAGGACGGATCCTCTGGTTAGGACATGTAAATTTTGTATCCATTATTTTTAGCCTGAATTAATACCTATACATAATTATTAATGAAATACGCAGCTTTATCGAGCCAACGATTGACTGGTTATTGAATCAACGTTTTCCAATTTGCAATTTCCCATCGTCAATGGGCAGCGGGTCTGGCGACAGATTGGTGCAATGGTGTCATGGAGCACCTGGTTTTGTACCCTCGTATACCCTTTTTCCCTTTAACTATGGGCCTCATATATTAGTATAGACTATTATATGTACAGATTATGCAATAAATGAATTATGAATTATATCTATAGTAGTTTTTGGGAGCTCTGCACTCGAAATTGTAGACGAGTACAATATACCTAGGACACACGATCCAGTTAGGTAGGTTGTATATTTATTTATATACTACAAAAAAAAAATGTTCCGGTGTGAGTATGACAAAGAAATCATAAACAATCAGTACTTTAACCGCGTGCAAGGATAAAACGGTTATCAATGCACTTCCGGAGTTATCCAGACTTTTAATACATATTTTTTTTTCGTAAAAATATAAACACTATATTTTTTTCTGCCAAATTGTATCCCATAATATATTTAGGCATAGAATTGATTAATAGCAAAGCAAAAAAAAATTTTTTTTTTTTTCTTCCGACTATGATGATCGAATTTCAGCCCACAGTGTATCGGGTCGGTACAAGCTCAGAGTGCCTCCATGGCAAGTCCATTTACAAGATGAAAACCGGTTAATATACCGTATATTTAAATAGGTATTCGTAGCTAATAAAATAACCTTCGTTAAATATTTTAAAAATGGAAACATGTAGGTCACAAAGAGTGACGCATTTTCATCTCGTCATATTATAATGGGTTAACCTCGCTCGAATCAAGTTCAAACATGACGAAGTCGCGCGCGCAGTTAAAATAAGATATCTCTTAACCTTGACGCAATAATCAATTTTACGTTAAAACTGGATTTGAATATTAATATACTACAATCTAGCCCCCTAGTAAGCTTAGCTTGTGTTGTGTGTACTAAGATGACTGATGAATATTTTTATGAGTTATTTAGATAAATACTTAATATACAGAGAAACACTGAAAACATTCATGTTCATCACACAAACATTTTCCAGTTGTGGGAAGCGAACCCACGGTCTCTGACTCGAAAGGGTTACTGCCCGCTGCGCCAATCTACCGTTAATTTTTAATATTGACAAACGGATTCTCCAGTGCATACCTATTAGCACTCTATAAGCACTTTTGTGCCGTGTCGCGAATATCTTGATTTTATTTCTCAGATAATGTATCGAGAGCTGCCACAATACGTGGAAGTTTGCTTAAAAAAACAATACACAGAAATCCAGTACACGCATTTCCTTTTTCCAGTGGTTACACCCTCGTTAAGCGTTCGAAGCGGTGATATTCCAGTAGGTACGACTTGGACTTCTGTTACGGGGGGCCGAGTTTTATTCATGTAGACCTTATCACAGGCACTTATGAAGCGTGCATTCATTTAAAATGTTACACTAATGTTAGTGATGGTGATAACTGCATTCGCTAACTTAAAACTAAAGCTAGGAGGGTTCCAAACGCGCCCTGGTCTAGGAAGAGCCCACAAAAACTTAGCTAGGTTTGTTTTTGTTTTCACCATCTCACAGTCGAATTAATGTTGTGCAATGAAGTTAGAGCAATTCATACCCAAGCTTTTTTTTATCTAAGGCCAAGGATTTTTCTATAAGCATAAGTTTTATATAGACTTTGAACTTATTGAGAGGCATCCCAAGGATTTCATCAGGTAATCTATGGGTGTGTGGGTATGTTCCGTATAGGCTCCGAAACGGCTGGACCGATTTCAATGAAACTTTCAGGGAATCTCCGGATTGACCTGGCGAGTAATCCTGTAAAGTTGGTGACGATCGGAGCACTCCTATTTTTGAACTGTCAAACTGTCAAATACAGCTTTTACTTGCTATGATGATATTCTATTGTTGGGTGTACATGGGTGTAGATAATGATCTTCACCCGCTCGAGAAGAGAATAGAAGGGAATGAATACGGAGAGAAATAAATGATTGAATATATTATGAGACCTAAATTAAACATTTAATGATGTAAGTTTATTGTTTAAATAATATAAAACAAAAACTAGCCCGGCGAAGCGGGCTGGGTACGCTAGTTTGCAATAAAAAGATATACAATTACCCTTAAATGAATTAATAATTTTATGCGGGTGGAAACAATATCCAAATAATATATTTGTAATAATAAACGGGGGTGAAATTTTCCTATACCACGTTCCCGGGCTTAAGCAGGTGGACACATTTATTATATCCCCAGTGATAGGGGGATATAATTTTTGTCTTCTGCCTGACTGAATTAAAATATCTCTCTGCTTCAACAGTGAAGGAAAATTATGTCATGCCTGAGAGTTCTCCGTAATGTTCTCAAATGTGTGTGAAGTCCAACCAATTCGCACTGGGCCGTGCTAAACTTGTTTTACTACGGCCTTAATCCACTGGTGTCGTAGGATGCTATTTAGGGGAATATAATAGAGAACGGATAGCAGTGCCTTCTGTGCTATTACTACTAGCATAAAGAAGTAATAAAATATCATACTATTTTTGTTCTAACTCTGAAGGGCGATGCGACGCGGAACGTCGTAAGTTTGTATAGGAAAAAGTAACCCACCTGAAGTAGTAAATACTCGGAGGAAGACGCAGGGATGCCCTAGTTAAAAGTACCTTAGTTGATATACCTAATTTACTCCTTTTTTTTTGGCGTGATGGAAAGGCTGTATTGCTACCTCCGACCCTTGGACAGGACGGAGGTTATGTGGGACTCCCCCTAATAAAAACCACCACGGCATGTCACTCTTGTTGGCTTTGTTAGACGCGCGGGGATACCGTTGTATCTTCCCGGACGACAAATTTCACTCCCAAGAAACTATAAAAAAAACTAACTTCACATAACAATATTAACACAGTCTAAGATATGCCCATTGTCGGTAAAAACGGCAATTAACTCGTTATAATTAATGTCTAATTAGTGATTCTTTCACACGCCGCGCCGTTTGTATGTGAAATTTAGCACTACACATCTAGTTATAGAAATTTCTAGCAGAAATCGTCATAGCGTTGCTTAGCAACCGACAACAGTGTTATGTGTTTGACGTGTCTATGTGCGTGCTGCTAGAGCGGAAAGTTCGATGTTTATAAAAAAAAGGAGGTGTGTGTACTTATGTACACGCTTCAAAAGTTATACTTCTTTGGCATAATGAGATAAAAATGTTTTCAAAAAATGAATCTTTCGCCTTATTCTACTTTTGTAGAAAAAACGAAAATAACATCCTAATTTGTAAATAAAGTTTACTTAATAATAAATAATAATAATAATAATCTCTTTATTAAGACAACTAAGGTCCACCCTTGTTAGTAATACAACTTAAACGACTATGTTAGTATTAATTAATTATATTATATTATAGGAAAAATTCAATACAATTCGCTTCACCGTACAAGCACCGACATGAAGTGTTGCAAAATAGGTGAATCAAACTTTCCCGCTAACATATTCAGGATACTGTTTGAGCTCGACCGCAACCTTACTTAAATACCACAAAAAAAAAACATATTCTACATAATTAAAGAAATAGACATAATTAAATTTGGAATACTAATAGACTCATTATCGGACAAACAAGTTTCACTCGACATTGAAATTTGAGATTTTTTTTACAATTGAATCAATTAAATCACCGGAATGGGCCCGCAGACTTTGACAATTGAAAGTGTACACTGTTAAACCTTATAGCTAACTTCAGGGTGTCGGTTTTTTGTGACGCATCGTAAAAATTTACTCTCATCTTAAATATTTTCTAATGACAATGTGAGATGGTGATAAGAAAAAGAACACCCGGCTAAGTTTGTTGTGGGCTTCTTCTTAGACCAGGGCGCGTTTCGAACCCTCGTAGCTTTAGTTTTAAGTTTACGAGTGTAGTTATCGCCAGCACTACTCACTGCTATGTACACATTTTGTATATAATCAACGCATCAAAAGTGCCATCTATGTGCCTATTTGAATAAAGAAATATTTGACTTTGACTTTGACCCATCATTTTTCCCTCACGCGTCAAAAGAAGCATAACTTCATAAAACACCAACTGTCCACAACACCACTTCACTATATTATAATCTTTATATATATATTTTTTGTGTGCGTGTGTATGTCACTGAACTCCTTCTTAACGGCTGGACCGATTTGAATGAACTTTTTGGTATGCGTTTGGGTGGCACCCTGGATGGTTTAGATTCACAAATCAGCACGACAGATGGCGCTGGGGTCCGCTAGTATTTTATAAACTTTAAACTTCCACATCAACCACCTTACAATTGGCTTGGGTTCTACATGTCGAGGAACCCAAAAAAATAAGAAAATCCAAAGAAAACGCGGTTACCAGCAATTATTTTTAAATAAACCCAAAGTGTTCACGCACACGGTGACACACGGTTAGCTGCGACAAATATTTTATGGCCTCCCATGCCCCCACGGTCAGCTGGCCAAAACATCTGCTGTGCCAATTATTATTCGGGCGTTGACTGTATAATGCAAACCAGTTTCATGCCCCGGCTTCGTTTGCTTTTATTTCACTACAAGTTCCGCAATCTCGCCTGCACTGATAACGTATGTAAGAGACAAAATTTATTATCCCCTGACGAAAAATAAAATTAACGTGCTAAAGCACGAGAACATGGAATAGGAGAAGTTTACCCCCTTTTATTATTACACGTATATTATTTGGTTTCCACTTTCAGAGGAGATAAAATGTTGTCTTTTGCCGTGCTGGTAAGACATAGACCTCCAAATATAGGTTTTTTCCAAACTTAAATGGAGGTCTTAGCCTATTGAATGAATGAATACACTTTTATTGTACACCACAGAGAAAATTTACAGAGATAAAAATACAACAGCACAATAAGGTAGAACGTACAATTTGGCGGCCTTATCGCTAAATAGCGATCTCTTCCAGGCAACCAAAGGCATACAAGAAAATGCTATACGAAATTTGTAGGTAGTACAACAAACATTAGTGAAATATTAGGTTTTTAAACTAAATTAACATAAAATAAACATTTCACATAGTACATATTAAACATAACATATTATTAAAGATATTTACAAAAATATAATATATATTCCATGCATATATACAAACATATAAACATACAAATACTCTACTATTGTTTTGTAATGTAATTGAGATAACGAAAAATATTTTTCATTTTCATTTTGCAATGCTGTCTAAGATGGTAGCTGGGATAAAATATTAGGGGTATGGCAGTTACATTAAACTAGAAACTGGCATAACGTTGAAGTAATTTTATGTACAGTTTCGCCAGACGTCAACTCACAGCACCTTCCAAATATCGGAGCGTACACTGCGTGACTACTCCGACGTTATGCCACGTTTATTAATAGACCCAATGCATCAATCCGTTGCTACGTGAAAGAGGAAGAAACTAACAAACACACGTTCGCATTGATAATTTTGGTAGCGATGTAATCAAATAACATGTTAGGACTTGGATATAAAACCTGACGTTATGCCACGTTTATAAAAAAAGGCCCAATGCGTGAATCCGTTGCTGCGCGAAAGTGGGACAAACCGACAAACACAAACGCAATAACAATGTTTTTAGGGATTTAACCAAATTTTTGACTTCGAATATAAAACCTTTCGTTATAACATATATACACATAGCATTGATAATATTAGTAGGGATAAAATCAAATAACATGTTATGACTTGGAAAAGAAAACCGTTTTTTTTTATCTGTTATAGTTATGAAAACAACACAGTCGTTAGAGCGTACGATAAGGGTTCAGTTATCTATATACTAATAATAAAGTTAAAGTTTTTTTTTTGTATGTTTGTACGCGCTAATCTCTGCAACTATCAGGTGGATTTGAAAAATCTTTTTTGACATTAGATAACTTGATTCATCGGAAAGGTTTATAACTATTTTTAATGCAAAAAAATCTATGGGAGTGTTGTGGTTTGATATTGTATTATTAATTTTTATGTGGGTATGCCAATAATTAAAAACAATAAATCAGTTCTCATCAAGTGCCGAGTTTGAATCACAACATGGTGGCAGCGGTGGGAACAGGAAGATAAATACCCTATGATATTATAAGAGTTTGTAAGAAAGTCCCTCACTTTAAGATGGAAATTTTTAAAAATATATGTTTCAGGATTTATTAAAATTCCACCACCATAGTGGTTGAAAAGTGTATTTGTTTGAATGCGCTGAAAATGCAATACTCTTTGTTATGCCTGCTACCAGTGTTATGTTGGTTCATTATATAACGTTACGAACTTTATAAATTTAATATGCATATAAAAGACTGATGTAAAAGGCATATATACTAACTTTCGGCATCGATGGTAGGAGAGCCGTAGCTTAATTGGAAGAAGCGCTCAGGCCGCGATTGCCAGAGAGGCGCAGGTTCAAATCCTGTCGGTTCCGAAAATATTTATATGCATATTAAATTCATAAAATTGATAATTCCTCCCAAGTGTAGGTAAAAACACTAATAAAAAAAAAAAGTTACGAACGTTAGATAACGCGGGCGGAACCGCGCGCAACTGCAAGCGTATGATAAGCATGTAGAGTATTTATCAAACGCGTCTCGATTTCATATTGTTCCACGCTACTAACCACTTTCGCTACGCACGTGAAATGTACATAAATAATTATACTAATATTAATAAGCTGAAGAGTTTTCTCGCCATTCCGCACTGGGCCAGCGTGGTGGACTAAAGCCTTGACCCCTTCTCATCGTGGGAGAAGACCCGTGATCTGTGGGTCGGTAATACGTTGATATGATGACAAGTTCAATCGTTCCAACCCGCTGGTCTCAGAAACTTCTATCGCTTTACAAGTTAGCCCTTGATTGCAATTTCACCTGGTGGTAAGTTATGATGCAGTTTAAGATGGTAGCGGGCTAACCTGTTAGGGAGTATGACAGTCATACCCCTCATCGGTTTCTACGCGACATCATATTTATTATTTACTAGCTATAGCCCGTGTCTTCGATTTTGTTTTTTGATGTGGCATTCAATTTAGTTGTAGTTCTAAAACAAAATAAAGTATTCAGCATCGCTAAGCCTTAAATGAGGGGTTTGCTGCTGTCCGCGTAGGAGTTATGTCCTCTATCTCCAACCACATTCATCAGATCTACTCAAAGTTTGGGCGAAATTAAACACATGTTATGACCTCAATAGTACAAAAATAATTATTTAGATCCGTTATAATTTGTCTGTGTTATAGTGTAAAATCGTCAAACACTTTCATCTCCTCTCCCAAAGGAACCCAGCTTAATGTCGGGATGAAAAATATCCTATATTACTTCTAACACTTCCAAGAATATGTGTACAAAGTTTCATGAGGATCGGCTAAGTAGTTTTTGAGTGAAAGCGTAACAAACAAACTTACATTCACATTTATAATATTAGTAGGGATAGGGATAGTAGGGATTTATTTATTCAAACAAATGTATAACATATTCTTCGCACCGTTAAGCCTTGTAGACTTGTACTGCACATTACTCTCAAATTCAAAATTCAATTTCTTTTCAAATTCAAAATTTCTTTATTCACGTTTATCACAAGCACTTATGAAGCGTTCATACATATATGTTACATAATTGTAAGGGGATGGTGATAACTTCGTTCGCCAACTTAAACCTAAAGCTACGATGGTACCAAACGCGCCCTGGTCTAGGAAGAGCCCACATCAAACTTAGCGGGGTTAATTTCTTTTTTGTTATCACCATCTTAAGCAATTTACACCCAAGCATTTTTATAGTTTAAGTAATCCTTAATATTATAATAGGATTGTTCTGTAAGCTTACGTTTTATATAAACTTTGAACTTATTGAGAGACATCTAAAAGATATCATTCGGTAACTTGTTATAAAATAATATACAATTGCCCTTAAATTAATTAGCAATTTTATGTAGCCTTGTAAACTGCACAACGAGTTGATTCTGCTTCTAATATTAATATTGTTACAGTCCATTTTCTTTATAAAATTTTGTTATATTTTATTATTTTTAATATATTATATTATTTTTAATGGAAATGACATATTAGATGCTTAAATACTAAAATAAAACTAAACAACTGCCATTATCGGAACGCTAAATCGCTCAGTCGCACGTTTTCAGTCAGCATTCGGCATTTACACACGTAAACAACCCCAGTTCAATGACATAGCAATAGATAAGTTTATTTTGATAACGCGAAATAAACGAATACATTAGTACCTACGTACTTACGTAGGTGCAGACATTTCTATGTAAATATTTACGCCAATCGAATTCTAGTACTTTCTCTCTCTATTTATAAGCGAGGAAGGGAGAGCGGGTATATCAGCTGATGTTATCTCAAAATAACATCAGCTGCTTGCTAATGTAAGCAACATTTTAAATGCTGTTGCCCGCGACTTCGTCTGCGTTTGTTTTTTGATGTAATAAATAAATAAATAAATATACTACGACAATACACACATCGCCATCTTGCCCAAAGTAAGCGTAGCTTGTGTTATGGGTACTAAGATAGCTGATGAATATTTTTTTTTATGAATATAATACACATAAATACTTATAATATACAGATAAACACCCAGACACTGAAAAACATTCATGTTCATCACACAAACCTTTTCCATTTGTGGGAATCGAACCCACGACCTTGGACTCAGAAAGCAGGGTCGCTGCCCACTGCGCCACTCGGCCCTCAATGTGGAATTAAATTCAAATTCAAATTCAAATTCATTTATTTCAAGTAGGCCTACTTTATAAGCACTTTTGAAACGTCAAGTATGCATGTTTGTGTGACTCTACCACCGGTTCGGAAAGCAGATTCTACCGAGAAGAGCCGGCAAGAAACTCAGTAGTTGCTCTTTTCCAACATCAACATTTACAATCATTTTGCTATCTTGCGGGAGATGAAAGCGAGGCTGGCTGCTTCCATTCTACCTTGTCATTGAGGAATTCATCAAATGTATAGTAACCTCGCTGTACTAGATGCGTTTTTACACATTTTTTAAATGTATGCATTGGTAGGTCAAGAATTTCCTTAGGAATCATGTTGTAAAAGCGTATACTCAACCCAAGAAAGGAGTTCTGCACCTTTCGCAGACGATATGCAGATATCACCAATTTATGACCGTTTCTGGTAAGTCGATTGTTAATTTCAGCTTTTGATTTATAAAGAGTAATATTTTGCCTCACAAAGACTATATTACTATAAATGTATTGCGAAGCTACTGTAAGAATACCTATTTGTTTAAATTTTTCACGAAGCGATTCGCGTGATCCAAGTTTATATATTGATCGTACGGCTCTTTTCTGTAGTATAAATATACTTTCAATATCTGCAGCTTTTCCCCACAGCAAGATCCCATAGGACATAATACTGTGAAAGTATGCGAAATAAACAAGCCTAGCTGTTTCAACATCGGTAAGCTGTCTAATTTTCCTGATTGCATATGCAGCTGAGCTGAGTTTACTCGCTAGGCTTTCTATATGGATACCCCACTGTAGCTTACAATCTAAGGTCACTCCTAGAAAAACAGTGGAGTTTTCTATTTCAAGTGTTTCTCCATTTATTATGATGTTTTTATCAATTTTTTTTACGTTAGGCAAAACAAATTCCAAACACTTAGTTTTATTTTGCATTTAAAAGTAAGTTATTAACAGTAAACCAGTCTGACACATGTGACAAAGCACGGTTTACATCGTCAAAATTATCTTTGTTTCTAACAGTCTTAAAAATGAGAGATGTATCATCTGCGAACAGTACAATCTCACAAGTGCCCCTGACATGGTGTGGCAGATCATTTATATACACCAGAAACAATAAGGGACCCAAAATTGAGCCTTGTGGGACACCCATTAAGGCAGATGATCCCTTAGACTTTATGTCTTTTACGCATACCCTTTGAACTCTATCACTTAGATAAGAGGCAATTAAATTGAGTGCAACGTTTTTGATGCCATAGTGGCTTAGTTTTAATAACAACGTTTTGTGTTCAACGCAATCGAATGCTTTGGACAGATCACAGAAAACACCAATGGCATTCTGCGAACGTTCCCAGGCATCGTAAATATGCTTTATGAGTCTTGCGCCTGCATCCGTTGTACTACGACCTTTAGTGAAGCCGTACTGCTCCGGATGAAGTAAGTTATTTACATTAAAATGATTTAAAAGTTGATAAAGTATAATTTTTTCAAAGACCTTACTAAGAGTTGGCAAGATTGAAATAGGCCTGTAATTGTTAAGGTCATTTTTCTGACCGGATTTAAAAAGGGGTATTAATTTACTACATTTCATTAGGTTCGGAAAAATACCCATATCAACACATTCATTAAAAGTTACAGCTAGATAAGGGGCAATAACGTCAATAATGTTAGAAATGACCATCACCGACATACCCCACAGATCACCGGTTTTTTTCAACTTTAATAACCTGAAATTCTTTACAATATCTATTGCAGATATATGTTTAAAATTAAATAAAACATTGCACTCTTTAACATTATCTCTCAATATACGCTGAGCTGCTATTGGTGAAGAGCTTAGAGAATCTGTTAACAAAATGGGAACATTCTGAAAGAAGTTTTCGAAAGTATTAGCAACCTCCCTGTCAGACGTCACTTTATTGTTATCAACAATAAGTTCAAAATCCACATCACGAGATTTAGTTTTTCCTGACTCGTAATTAACTATTTTCCAGGTTGTTTGTATTTTGTTATCAGATTTCATTATACTATATTTAATGTGTAGCGATTTCGCATTAGTGCAAACATTCTTAAATATTTTAGAGTATTTTTTTACGTGTTCTACGAAAGTTGGAGTATGATTAAATTGTTTTTCATCATACAGCTCATACAACTTCTCCCTACTTTTATATATACCTACAGTAGCCCAGTCACTAAATTTTAATTTATTACTGACATTGATGTGCTTAAAGTTGAATACTCTATTAAATTCGTTGTTTATAGTATTAAATAGTGCACTATAAAGACTGTCCGGATGAAAATGTTCGCACGCAATACCAGGGATTTTCGCAGTAATTTCACGTTTGAATCGCATTAATTTAGTCTTAGTTATTGGCCTACACTTTATAATTTGTCTGCTTTTATTGATAGTATTTAAAACAGTAATAAGTTGACCACAATGATCTGACCTTAAATTATTAATTATTCTTTTATCTAAAATGTCACAATTGAAAAAAATATTATCTAAGCAGGATGCTGAAGTTGCAGTTACTCTAGTAGGTTCACTAAAAGTGTGACACAAATTAAAACATTTAAATAAGTTAAGCAATCTAGCAGTTGTTGCATTTTCTAGTAAAATGTCGACATTGAAATCGCCACATACAATTACTTTTTTAGTAGAAAGACCCAAACGCTTTAGTACATCCTCCATGACATTCTCGAAATCGCTAAAATCACCTGAAGGGGGTCGGTATACACTCACTATTATAAATATAGCTGTAGTTTTAAAAAAAATTAAAGTATTTAGTATCAGCTGCTAAGCCTTAAATGAGGGGTTTGCTGCTGTCCGCTGAGGAGTTCTGTCCTCTATCTCTAAGTACAGTTTGGGCAAAATTAAATCAGTTATAATTTGTCGGAGTTATAGTGTAAAATCGTCAAACACTCATCCCCTTTCCCAAAGGAACCGAGCTTAATGTCGGGATAAAAAATATCCTATATTACTTCTAATACTTCCAAGAATATGTGTACAAAGTTTCATGAGGATCGGTTAAGTAGTTTTTGCGTAAAAGCGTAACAAACAAACTTACATTGACATTTATAATATTAGTAGGTATGAGGAGATTCTAAGTAGGTATTGGCCAATCAATCAATCACTATATACTATCAGTAAGGTATACGATTATTTCACGAAACAGTTTAAGCTACCTAAAGTAAGTAGGTGCCAGATAAAAAGAGCGATGACTGTCTCGACTGGGCGATTTTTTTAATTGTATTTTTTCGGGACAACAATAATCTCCCCGGATAGAAAGTTTCTTAAATTATTTTGTTTTTTTTTTTGCTGTTGCCGAGTGCCAAATACCATTCAGATTCGTTCTGCCATTAATTTGTTTGTGGATATGTGTAGATTCGTGTAGATTTGTTTCCTGAAAATATAAGAGTAAAATTATGAAAGATATATAATATGAACGGTAACTATAAAGCTTAGAGAATATTGCTATAAGAATGCTCTGGAAATGACACTGCGTGATGGTGATAGCAAATATAATACTCGGAAAGGTTTGCTTTGGTCTTCTTAGACCGGAAAGCGTTTAAGCCATCGTAACTAAACAGAGTAAGTTAGCGAATGTAATCACCTCAAAACCATGATTCCGTGCGTCGATTTTCCCCGTTGCTGCGTGAAAGCAAAACATACCAGTACATTTTGGGCCATTTATAGTATTATAAATATTGATACATAAGATCCACAGGTGTTATTTATAATGAGATGGAAAACAACAGTATCCGCTGACAATAACCTTGCTTTAAAATCCTTAATTTGTTTGTTTACAACAAACGACATTGGTTGACTTTATTTATTATATTAATTCGATTCCACTTGTTAATGTCGCATCGCACTTCTGTAGAATAAAACATTTTTATGTTCCTAATTGTCTACGACAGAACAGTATACAATTGCCATTTTGATGGTAGCAAAGAATCGCTAAAATATTGTATTTATCTAATGATATACGTTTCTTGTATTATGAAAAACGTATTTTTATTCGTACTTGAAGTGAGATTGGAATAAAATAAACTGCAAAACCTAGTCATTCGCCAATACAGGTAAAAATCAAACACAAAATTATGACGTCACGTCTATATAAACATATATTTTTTTTAAAAGTGTTGATGCAGTCTAAGATGGTATCGGGCTAACCTGCTAGGGAGTATGGTAGTCATAACCCTAATCGGTTTCTACGCGACATCGCACCGGAACGCTAAATCGCTTAACGGCACGTCTTTATCGGTACGGTAGTAACTAGCCACGGCCAAAGCCTTCCACCGGGCAAAAATTTCGTCTATATAAGCATTTAGTTCAGGTATTATTAGTTTAGATAAATAAATTCACACACACACACATCGCCATCTACTCCCAAAGTAAGCGTAGCTTGTGCTATGAGTACTAAGACTGTTGTATAGTTTTATGAATAATATACATAAACACTTATAATATATAGATAAACACCAGACGTTGAAAAGAATTCATGTTCATCACACAAACATTGTCCAGTTGTGGGAATCGAAACCACGGCTTTGGACTCAGAAAGCAGGGTCGCTGCCCACTGCGCAAATCAGCCGACAAAGTTTAGATAAATGTAAGGAGGTAAATAAAAGCTTTTCGCCCACAAATTGATTGTACGTTTATTTTTTATGGTTTTTATATGTATATGTATACGGTATGATCATAGAATTACGAACATACAGAATCCTTATTCAGACATTATTGTATGCAGTGCATTGTGTCCAAAAACAGTGCCCCACGCACGTTTCGCGCACGCTTCACACCCGCGGTATGTTACTGGCTCACAAACTTTTTCCCATTTTCCCATTTCATTGTGAACGTTTAGAACATTTGAGGTAAAATAATTACTGCCAACTGCTTAATGGTATGAAGTGTCTTTTTTACACGCTTTATATTAGCTTCACTTGTATGTTTGTAATTTTATATCAGACTAGATGTGCCCTGCGGGTACGCCCGCGTAATTTTGGGAGGCAGCGTACTGCCACATAGTCTATATGGGATTCACCTATAGTCATATATGGGATTTTTAGATTTTTTCACATTTTTTTTTTTTTATCTTAAGTAATTTTTTTTTCATTGTAAAGTAAACTACATATATTATTTCTAATACCTCCTAAAATATGTATTAAAAGTTTCATGAAGATCGGTTCAGTAGTTTTCGCGCGTGAAAACGTAACAAACAAACTTACATTCACATTTATAATATTAGTAGGGATACCTCCAGAAATATGTATAAAGAGTTTCATGAAGATCGGTTCAGTAGTTTTCGCGTGAAAGCGTAACAAACAAACTGACATTCACATATATAATATTAGTTGGGATACATTTGCGCTTGACAACTATCATGCCTGATGTAAAGCAATCATGCGTTCTAAGTTGGGGCGCGCTTGCCTTGAAAATGCCTATTCACTCTTGATGGCATTCAAGTTGTATGAATCAGGAAACACCGAAACCGGAAGATCGTTCCAAACTTTAGCGGTACGTATCAGAAACGTCGTCTAGCCGTTTGTTCGATAAAGCATTCTAAAGTGGAGTGGTTTTGGAGGCTACAATATTAGTCGTGTACAAGGTTTCTGTATGTTATTAATTCTTTATATCATGATGATATCCACTGGCAAGGAAAAAAAATGGCAAAGCGTGGCAATAGGGAAAAGGGAGAATTTTACCCCCGTGCTCGGGGAGTGGATAAAACTGTGGGACGGGTTATACTTTTTGTCTTACTCCCGTGGAGTAAATGTCTCATGCCTGTACATAAGGCATAGGGTACTTATGTTTATGCACTGCAGTGATGTAAATAAAAAAATCTTATTATAATTCATCTGTTTTTTTATTTTGCACTTTTTCGACAAAAACAAAATAAAAGAATATACACTTTTTGGTTGGTCAAATCTTTAATATCACATTTACATGATAACAATTTGATAAAGAATCATCAGAGATTCGAAATGGATCTTAGCAATAAATCACTCAGTCAACGTAAACAGGAAATAGTTGTGTCAAATATTTTAAAAAGTAACTAAGATATTTATGTTCTAGATGTTAATAATGTGCGAATTTTACAGGTACTTAATTGATTTTAAGGTATATTAGGAACCCCTGTCAAGAAGCCCATATCGCTTTATCGCGAGGAACTTTCAATAGTTCATAGAGTACGAAGGATTCACAAATCCCGTGTGTACTATTGGGTCAGGGTTGTCGACCGTGGCGTTTTTGCATTTTCCAAAATAAATTAAAGCAGTGCCAGCCCTAGCAACGGTGCTCAACCACCGCTGTGGGTATCTGACTTAAGAGCTAAGGTGGCTGGGCAATCGTCTTTCAACAAGGCATTGCACCCGGTAACCTAAGATTGCCCCCCCCCTAATAACTTCCTCCCACTAAACCCTGCCTTTCTACTCTTAGAATCTCTCTAACTCGAAAACTCAATTCGAATTTCTTTTCAGCTTCAGCTTGGTAGAAAGTACCAAGTCGATTTCTCAGCTAAATAATAAAGGCCATAATCTAAGTATAAAAACCCAATATAATCAAATAAAAAAGATCATTGCTTGGAATACCCAATAATCGAAATCTAAAATTTAATACTACATATCCTATCTGAAAAACGTCTGTTCCAGAAATAAATAACCAAGTCTTCTAGTCCCAATAAAAAACATTATAAAATCTGTAAAGATAACCTCTGCCAATAGAATAATATAAATCCCATTCGAATATCCTATCTAAATTTCCATAAAATCTAGTCTCAAACACAAAAACCTCAACCGATCCCCAAAAACCCGTCCAGTTCTAACGAAAAACCCGATCCAATCCCAAAAATTAACACAAAGCGATCAACCTAGCTGTCGGTCCAGACTGCCAGGTTGTTCTCAAGCTCAATCTGTGGTCAGGTACTAGGGCCTTCGCGCCCGGTCGCTCAATACCGTCGGGTCTGCGCGACGAGCTGTGGGGGGATCGGCGCGGGCAATACACAAGGACACTTGGCCGCTTGCTCCGGCGCTAGCTAGGTACGTAACAAGCTTTATTTTAATGCGTTTTGTGTGTTGTACTAACGTAACCTAACCAACAAAAACTATGAAAATAAACACACACGCACACAAGGAAGTAAATCTATACACATACACACGAACACCCAACACACCCACACACACACACACATAATCATAATTATACACATACTTACACACATACGCTCACACATACGCTCACACACAAACTTAAACGCACACACACTCAAACATACACGCGTACACTCTCTCTCTCACTCACACACACACACACACACACTCTCATACACATACTTACACACATACGCTCACACACAAACTTAAACGCACACACACGCGTACACACTCTCTCTCTCTCTCTCACACACACACACACACACACTGCAATCTGCGATGGATCCCCTGTGTTTAAGATGGTACCCTTTTTAGGGGTACCCGCCGGGAATCGGCCTCGAGACGTCCATATAAAACCACAGCGCTCGTCACCGCCCCAACGTTAGTAATAGTTGATGGCATCCTATTAGGTCGAGGTCCTAGTACAAACATAAACTACAAAAAAAAACAACTTATCAGCTTTATTATTAGTATAAATAGGTATGTATGGATAAGTGGAGCGACCCACGCGAGTATCCGTTCGAAGTTATACGCTCGGCCTATGCCGCACCTTTGGGGCGCATAAACAAACAGATGGACCGTTCTAGAATGGAATTGCGATAGTAAACAGATGGCCGTGTGTGACGCAACGTACGTTGCACGACGTTCTTAGACAATAATACGTTCTTGTTTTGACGCAGTTTCCTTCATTTGGGGAGGAGCGTAGTTGATAAACACCTCAAGGGGTAATCGCGTGAGTCCCCGAGGGATTGGGGGCGAGTGCAAAATCTCAAGAAGTAGAGCATGAGAAGTGTCAGGTCCCGACGCTATTGGGGGATTTACTCCGAAGGTCTCCTCGTCTTTAGCAAATACCAGTTCAGAAATAGGGCCCTCATGGCGTGGTGGTGAAAGCTGTGGTTTATAAGTGGAGGGTCCCAGGTCTGAACCCCGATGGGGGCAACCTGGGAATTAATAATCTCCTAGTTCTCTCGGCAGCAGGGATAGCATGGGCAGGAGACAAGTTTCTCTCCGGGGAAAGGATAAAAATTTATCTTCTCCCACAGCTTTATCAACTCTCAAAGCACTGGCGCACAAGTAAATAATAAATAATAAATAAATAAATATATAACGCAATACACACATCGCCATCTAGCCCCAAAGTAAGCGTAGCTTGTGTTATGGGTACTAAGGTGACTGAAGAATATTTTTATGAATAGGTAATATAAATAAAATACTTATAATATACATATAAACACCCAGACACTGAAAAACATTCATGTTCATCACACAAACATTTTCCAGTTGTGGGAATCGAACCCACGGCCTTGGACTCAGATAGCAGGGTCGCTGCCCACTGCGCCAATCGGCCGTCTAAAATAATATCCACTCTATATAATGTGTTTAATAGGTGATATTATATCGAGGGATAATATCCCCTATTAAACATAATCAAAAATTATATCCGCGATTAAATCCCCGCTACAAGCGATATAGTTATAATTAACGTGTTCACCTGCTAAAGCACGGGAATAGTGAACAGGAAAAGTTTAACCTATTATAATACAAATTGTCATCTTGGAGATGTCTCTTAAAAAGTTCAAAGTTTGTATTAAACGTAAGCTTATAGAAAAGTCCTATTATAGTATAAAGGACTACGTAAACGATAAAAAAGCTTGGCTGTAAATTATTGCTCTAACCAGGTTGCTTGCTCTTCTAATAATTTAAAATGACATTGTGAGATGGTGATAACAAAAAAAAAAAAACACCCGGCTAAGTTTGTTGTGGGCTTCTTCTTAGACCGGGACGCGTTTGGAACCCTCGTAGCTTTAGTTTTAAGTTCACGAATGTGGTTATCGCCATCATCTCACTACCGTGTAATTCTTATGTACGCATCAAAAGTGCCACCTATGGGCCCCTACTTGAATAAAGATATTTTTGACTTTGACTTCACCTAAATACGACGGCCGATTGGCGCAGTGGGCAGCGACCCTGCTGTCTGAGCCCAAGGCCGTGGGTTCAATTCCCGCAACTGGAAAATGTTTGTGTGATGAACACGAATGTTTTTCAGTGTCTGGGTGTTTATATGTATATTATAAGTATTTATGTATGTTATTCATAAAAATATGCATCAGTCACCTTAGTACCCTTAACACAAGCTACGCTTACTTTGGGGCTAGATGGCGATGTGTGTATTGTCGTAATTAATTTATTACTTAAATATATTTCAACGGGTACATACCACGATGAATATATTTTTGACTTTGACTTTGATAATATTTTTGGATGTGCTCACTCCCGTCGTGATCACGAGCCATGCAACTGGTTCGAAATATGGACAAAAACAAAAAAATATCGTGATATGTTGTAATCCGTTGAACTAACTATATTCAAGAAATGCTGATTAACCACGTTGATTGTTGATTAAATCTTAGGTTAAAATCTTTAACGCATATATAATGTGGATATTACGCGTCAGTGCTCTTAGAAATGATGTAGCTGTGGGAGAAGATAATTTTTAAGAGAAGACAACATATTAGTCTGTATAAACAAAAAGTGGATATAAACAGTCGACTTACAAGCAATGGTCATAAATTAGTGACGTCTGCATATCGTCTGCGAAAGGTGCAGAAGTCATTTGTGGGACTGAGTATACGCTTTTATAATATTATTCCTAAGGTGATTTTGGACCTAACAATGCATAAGTTTAAAGAATGTGTTAAAACACATTTATTACATCGAGGTTAGTATACAATTGATGAATTTCTTAATGACAAGGTTGCTTGGAAGCATCCGGCTCCGCTTTCATCTCTCACAAGATAGAAAAATGAATTTTGAAATGTAAAATGTAAATTGTTAATGTTGGAAAAGAGCAACTGCTGAGTTGCTTGCCGGCTTCTTGTCGGTAGAATCAGCCTTCCGAACCGGTGGTAGAGTCACTACACACAGACAGGCTTGACGTTTCAAAAGTGCTTATATTAGGCCTACTTGAAATAAATGAATTTTGAATTTTTTTTATCCTTTCACCGTGGAGAAACTTATCTCCTGCCCTGCTATCTGTGCTAGCCCTGCTGCCGAGAGAATTAGGAGATTATTTGTTCCCAGGTTGCCCCCATCGGGGATCAAACCCGGGACCCTACACTTATAAACCACAGCTTTCACCACAACGTCATGAGGGCCCTATATAGATAGAGAAGATAAATTTTTATCCTTTCCCCGGGGAGAAACTTATCTCCTGCCCATGCTAGCCGTGTTGGAATGGTTAGGTTAGCCCGCTAACATCTTAGACTACAAAAATTTACTCTCAGCATTTTCCCCCTAGCAGCAAGCAAGAAGTGTTACTTCAAAAATAAATGGAGTTCCTTGACTCTAACATCACAGCGAACTGCGAAGGGACGTAGATTGATATGCTGGTGATGCTCGCACAGGTGCCGATTCACCCTCCGCTCGCGGCGAAGCCCGATCATGTTGAGGTCGGGCGCGAGACACCCGGATGCTGACGAAGGAGCGTCCACGTCAGGCGGGCGCGACTGTCGCGCGCGACAGCTGCACGCGACACTCGCCGAGTACCTGCAGCTGGAGCACAAGTTCCAGCCCAAGCTGTGTCTGCCCACTGACGGAAAGGTAATTACTGCCGCGACCACCATAAGTAGGTATTGATGGAAGCACGTCTAAAGTAGCTCACATACGTAATTCTATCAATACCTTGTTGTGGCACAGAATTAAGAACGTACAGAAGCCGTGTACACTACTAATATCGAAGCCTCAAAAACCACTCTACTGTAGATTGGTTTTTCTAGCAAACGGTTAGTTTCTTCATACTCTTTAGTAGTTGACTAATAAAAAATTTATTAAAAAAAAAAATAAGTTTAAAAATTGTGAGTATGAAGATCTCACACTAAGCGCCACTGACCTCAGTCATTTGCATACCACTTCAGCGCACTTCATTTGCATACCGAGAAGGTTGCTTTTGCAACCTGGTGCGGTCACAGCGTTCTGTGTTGCAATGTTTATTGTTGCCATGCTGTGTTGCGACACTGAGGATACAAACGTTGCGTTTTAAAATATTGAATAGAAGCAAGCGTTACTTGACATGGGATATAATTAAAGTGTCCAAGTTTACCCCGCTTTATAAGTACACATATATTGTTTGGATATTATTTCCACTTGTGCGTCAGTGCTCTTGATAAAGCTGTGGGAGAAGAGAAATTTTTATCCCTTCCCCGGGGATATAATTGTCTCCTGCCCATGCTAGTAGTGCAAGGGTCATACATTTCTTCTTTTTAGGGTACCGCACCTGTAAGAAATCGCTGATCGTGTAAGAATCCGCTGTGCGTGATAGTACGATAGTGGACATTTTCACAGATGATGTAAAAAAAAAACAAAATATAGTTTACTTATACTAAAAAACAGAATAATATAAATATTTACGTAATACTTAATATATTTTTTTTTTGACGGCCGACTGGCGCAGTGGGCAGAGACCCTGCTTTCTGAGTCCTAGGCCGTGGGTTCGATTCCCACAGCTGGAAAATGTTTGTGTGATGAACACGATTGTTTTTCAGTGTCTGGGTGTTAATCTGCATATAAGGATTTATGTGTATTATATTCATAAAAATATTCAACAGCTATCTTAGTACCCATAACACAAGCTACGCTTACTTTGGGGCTAGATGGCGATGTGTTTATTCTCTTGGTATATTTGTATAATTATTGTTTAAGCAAACACGATCTTTTTGTCGTTTTCATTACGGTGCGGAATCCTCCGATTCGTACTTCGCCGGGGTTTTTTTTTTTAAAAGTAATAACTGACAGATCAAGAAGGTGGTAAGCATAATCCGAGCACCATAATCAGAGCACCACTTCTCAGGAATAACCTCCCTTATCAGTGGATATAATAAGGCATGATGACTTTAACAAAGAATCGCTAAAATATTGTATTTATCTAATTATACAACGTGTAACAGAATTCACGAAATAATATTGAAGGATGCATTAGTATATATATTTCATAAGGAATCACCCTGTGAAAATATTAAATTTTTAGCATTTTTATTTTTCGATAAATTTCGAGTAAATAGATTCGAGTAAATAGATAGAAGACCGACACGCGCTTAGTACCTACGCTACGCGACCCGTACCTGATAAAGTGACAGGTGTCACTCGATTTTACGTTTGCATGCGATGTTTGAGGCCGTATCTGATTTCTTTCAGTAAAAACTGTGGCAGTGGTTTTCTCAAAAACTATTAGGCTTTCGGTTTCACAGATAAGTCTCAGAGACAGTACATAACGTACCTCTAAAGCCTGTGATGTATTATTTCGGTTCTCATTTATACGTATATGATTTATGTATTATGAAAAACGTATATTATAAGTTAGATTGGTATTTATTTTCGATTTTGTCATCCGCCATGACAGCAGAAACGCCGAATTCAAAATTATGACGTCACGTCTACATAAACATAATTTTGTACCGCTTGAACTTTGAAAACTTCTGCTAAGTTTCAGGTTTTGGTCTGACTGAATGGCGTTACAATTCTTACGACTTGGGAGCTCAGTCGAGCACATTAGTGGAGTTTGCGATTAAATGTCAATTTGTCTGACAGAATGGCGAGGTGACGACGGGCGCACGGGACGGCGCGGCACACGTGCTCCGCTGTCTCAAGGTGTGGTTCGACTTACCCGCCGACGTGCTCATCAGTGCTATCAACCTCTTCGACCGGTGAGTGCCAGATACCAGCAAACTTGTATTACGATATTAGTAGAATCGTTTTCGCATATAAAACTCTGTCTTCAGAGTAAAATGAACCTTAAGTTTATTATTTTTATAGTCGCAAATCGTGTCATTTTTTTTTAACAATTGTGTCAAAAGCCTTAGCTGAAGCACTGCAGGTAAATTTGAGCTTTAAAACTATCGTCATAAGATCCATTTTACTCTGATGTTCAAGTATTTGAATACTCTAAAACGATTCCACTATTGCGAGCGAACGAACCTTGGAATGAGGGTATGCATAAAAATTGCGAGTAAATAAGTATAGTAAAATATCAATTGCTAAACTTATTTTGCGGAATTAATAATAATAATAATAAACAAATTTACTAACCGAAATTCACAAGTAGATTTAAAACTATTATGGTGTAATCATAAATTGTGACGAATTTTACCGTACTCCACCGTGCCGTCGACAAAAGGTAACCTCTAAGGAATTCCATTATACATTATGAAAAAAGAAGCTTAATATGCGATACTGCGCGAAAAGCAGGAGAATCTGTTATTCATTGTAAAGTCAACATCTCAGATGATGTCTGAGGATGCTGGGGTTTCCGAGCGAAACGTGCGTAGAAAGTGCATTGCCGGAGAACTGTTTGGTGTGGAGTATAAAGATTGAAAGTATAAATTACACCATACAGATTCTCCTGCTTTTCGCGGAATATAGCAAACTAAGCTTCATACATGTACAAAAGCACTGCCTACCCTAAAATTGATATATTACTCGTATAGGAGTAAGATTTATGCCTTTTACGCAATTTCCCCTGTTTGCATACCCTGGTAAGAAACCCAGTGAACGCCTCTGCGAAGAACTGTTTGGTGTGGAGTATAAAGATTGAAAAAATTATAATTACACCATACCGATTCACCTGCTTTTCGCTAAGTATAGAAAACTAAGCTCTACGTACGGCTCTACTCATAATATAAAAAAAATAATATTTTATTTCCAGTTTCCTAACAAAAATGAAGGTGCGGCCGTGCCACGTGCCGTGTATCACGGTGTCTTGCATGAACATCGCGATGGACGAGCACGCAGCCGTCTCGAAGCAACCCCGCAGCGTCACCGTTGAGGAACTGGGTAACTATTGCATTTCCTACGCATCCGCTCCCCCCCCCCCCCCCCCCACCACGTCCTCTTATCCGCTCTCTCTGTTCCCCTAACTTGTCTCCCTTTACTTTCGGTTGATAACAAAAAAAGGAACTGGGTAACTATTGCATTTCCTACGCACTCCCCCATACTATGTCCCCTTACCTTGCTCTCTCTGTTAATAAATTACAATTAAGTTTATACTTTGCGTAAAATTTTTGTTTACAATTTTCTACATGTTTATGTGGTGTACAATAAACAGTGTATTTATTCATTCATTCAAAAAAAGTACCTTTTTTTGTCTAGTATTACTAACAAATAGTAAATATAAAACGGGTGCAATACTTGTAAAAAACTTAACTTTACCGGCTTTACGGTACTAACGACATTTATTAGTGTATATAAAAAAGTAGTTAGTAAAAACATACTACTTAATTTATTTTGAATATTGCTTAAGAGATTAGATGGTCGGGTGGATTAAAAGGGCTGTCGACGTTTGAATATAAAAATCTTTTTACTAAGTGTAACAACGGTGCGCTTGTGTCAACAGTGTCGGTGTCGCAATCCGCGTGCACGGCGGGCGACGTGGCTCGCATGTCGCGCGTCATCGCCGACAAGCTGTCGCTGGCGGAGCGCTGTTCCGTCACTGCGCTGCACTGGCTTCGTCTGCTACGCGCTCTCGTCACCAGCGCTGCCGCCGAGCTGCAGTTGAGCGCACTCGCGTTGCCGGTCAGTACACAACCGCACGACACTCACTAGCGAGGCGCTGCTTGCACCATTTGCCGTGGCAAACACACACAGTTGGTGGCTAGGTCTGTACACACCCAGCGAGACGCTGCTTGCACCATTTGACGTGCCACACAAACACACAGTCGGTTGCCAGGTCGGTTCACATCAAACGAGACGCTGCTTGCACCATTTGCCGTGACACACGCAGTTGGTAGCTACGTCAGTACACACCCAGCGAGACGCTGCTTGCAACACTTGACTACAACACGCTCGCAATGTGCATTAGCGAGACGCTGCTTGCACCATTTGACGTGTCACACAAACACACAGTCGGTTGCCAGGTCGGTTCACATCAAACGAGACGCTGCTTGCACCATTTGCCGTGAAACACGCAGTTGGTAGCTACGTCAGTACACACCCAGCGAGACGCTGCTTGCAACACTCGACTATAAATCCCTCGAAATGTGCACTAGCGAGACGCTGCTTGCACCATTTGACGTGTCACACAAACACACAGTCGGTTGCCAGGTCGGTTCACATCAAACGAGACGCTGCTTGCACCATTTGCCGTGACACACTCAGTTGGTAACTATGGGCCTCATAAGAAGGATCAGAATCACTCAGCGACAGAGAGAGCAATGTTGGGAGTATCTCTACGTGATCAAATCAGGAATGAGGAGATCCGTAGTCTTAGGAACCAGAGTTACCGACATAGCTCAGCCAGTTGCAAAGCTGAATGGTCAGGGCACATAGCTCGGAGAACCGATAGACTTTGGGGTTCCAAAGTGCTGGAATGGCGACCACGCAAAGGTAAAAGCAGCGTTGGTCGGCCCCCACCGAGGTGGACAGACGACATCAAACGAGTCGCTGGGAGCCGCGGGGTAACAAGCGGCCCAGGACCGTGGATTTTGGAACTCCCTACAAAATACCTATGTCCAGCAGTGGACTTCAATCGGTAGAAGTGATGATGACGGTGATATGATGATGATGACGACGACGACGACAACGACGACGACGACGACTGTATTTCAATCGGAGTTTACTGCTTTCAGGAGAGCGAGCTGGTCAACCTCCTGGAGATAGCTGTTTGCGATGCAGGCTGTGTGAACTCCAGGACCAGTGAACTGGCGTTGGTTTTGGTTTACAATCAGCTAGGTGAGTTCATTTCATTTAGACGGCCGACTGGCGCAGTGGGCAGCGGCCCTGCTCTCTGAGTCCAAGGCCGTGGGTTCGATTCCCACTACTGGAAAATGTTTGTGTGATGAGTATGAATGTTTTTCAGTGTCCGGGTGTTTATATGTATATTCTAAGCAGTGGCGTTCCTAGGGTTTTGAATTTGAGCAAGCCCAGTTACCTAAGGGAAAAATTTAACTCATCATGATCTCTAAGTCACCATTCTTGTGTGCTAAATATCAACAAATCTTTGAAAAACACTACGGTCAGGGTCAGCACGCGAATTATGATAAAGAAGTTTCTATGCAATGTTTGCCAAAACTAAAAAGTAATCATAGTAATCCCAAGTGTTTCTTTGAGTTCTGCTCTCTTTAATTCTTATGATGCCTGGTAATTTATGTCGTAACCAGCCGCGTTCCAACCATTCTTTTCATTAGAAACAAAATATGCAAAAATTTACCTGTTGTTCGCCAATTATTTTTTGATTTCGCCACAGAAACAATTTGCACACAAATTGAGCTCATTTTTAACCATATTTACTATAATTTGTAAAAAAACAAACCAGTAAAAAGCACTATTCAACTAAAAAAAACAATAATAAACTACTAACTAGTTACTAATCAATAATAATGAATCTGTCAAGTGTCAACTAGTTGTAACGCAAACAATAACACGCGTGATGTTGTTTCAATTCGCTCGTCACTAACTTCAACTCGCAATCTGGCATTTGATCTCCATACTAAATTATTAAATAATCTAGATTGTCTCTGCTAAATACATTGAAATTTCTATGAGAGAGAGCAGTAAAATAAAAGCCCCATATAAGCAAATGAGTGTAAGCGAGACAAAGCGGGGCCTCCGATCGCGTATGAAGACACGCGAAGAGCGCGATAGTGATAGTTCGGCGCGGCGCAGCGCCTTTCGGCTGGTTGCTACCACAGAGTCTACCTGCCAGAGTAACGTAGCGCTTGCAGTAAAGTAGACAAAGAGTATATACATTATTAAGCAAAAGTTAAAACATTGTATTTATATCCTCATTGCTATCAAGTTTAAATTATTTTGTTAATTTAATTTCGGAATAGTCGAGAAATATTTAAAAGAGATATTTATTGTAACGCAAGCCCGGCTTTTCGGCTTGTATGGTAGTACCGCCACTGATTCTAAGTATTTATGTATAATATTCATGAAAATATTGATCAGTCATCTTAGTACCCATAACACAATCTACGCTTACTTTCGGGCTAGATGGCGATGTGTGTATTGTCATAGTATATTTATTATTATTTTTTTGTCTCTTTTTGCGACCCCGGAAAGTCTGCATTTATTTTAAAAGGAGAAATATGTATGGTGTAATGTATAAATTCTTCAATCCTTATAATCCACACCAAATTAGATCTTTGGAAATGTACCCTCTACACACGTTTCGCTCCTCGGGAGCATCCTCGGGAGAAGTTGACTTTACAAATTTTTGATTATAACGATTTATTAATTACACCACACAGATTATCCTGCGCAGCCAGCCTCGCTCACATCTCCCACAAGATAGGAAAATGATTGTAAATGTTGATGTTGGAAAAGAGCAATTACTGTTTCTTGCCGGCTCTTCTCGGTAGAATCTGCTTTCCGAACCGGTGGTGGAGTACAAACATACATAATTGACGTTGCAAAAGTGCTTATAAAGTAGGCCTACTTGAAATAAATTATTATTGAATTTTGTTTTTTTTTTTAATTTAGTCCACCACGTTGGCCCAGTGCGGATTGGTGGACTTGCTTCTATCCAATATTAGATAAATACAAATTTTGTTACTGCGATTGGCCTCCCATTACAAGCTTGTAAGGTGAGAAGAAACCAGAAATTGTTATAAATAAATTATTTGTGCTTACAGAGAAAGAGTTGGTTGAGACAAGCCGATTGGCGGCGGACGGCGCGGGCGATGCGCAGGCGGTGCCGGAGGAAGCGTACTACCTTTACGAGTTCGCTGCGCAGTTACAAGCGCACTGTCACGTGAGTTGCATGGTTTTTTTACTCCTCTGCAGAGATGGATCTAAGAGCGTTATAGAATAACGTAGGGAATGCAAAACGGCAGGGCGATTACGTATCTTGCGACAGGAGTAAACCTTGCAATCACTGCTGTCAAACGTCACTTTTGTTTATTGATTGTATGAAAATGTGATTGTAAGGTTTACGCCTGTCGCAAGACTGTCGCGAGATCACCCTGCCGATCAGATTCCAAAAACCGTGTTTTTTGGTTCTTTGTTAAAATTCCGTTTTTTTTTTCTAATTTAGTGTAATATACTAAATATTGATAGTTGCCGAATGCTGGCTCGAAACACTACTCAGTGAACTCATTTTGAGAAACCAAAAAAAAACCGGTTTTAGAAATTGAAATTTGAGTGTAAAACACCGGTTCTACGGTTTTCGGTTAAACCGGTTTGCAATCCCTAGTTTATAGGCGATGGTTTTCCATTTATTTGTCCGTCCATTATTACTTATCAAAAAAATGACTCAAACGTGTGCATGTGTTTTATTCTGGCAAAAACAATATAAAATGACAATTTTTCCGACGCTTGCGTTTGAGACTCCGGGCCCATGGTCTTCGGACACGAAAAAATATATTAACATCGTGTCCTAAAAATTGGTCCTTATGTATGGTGAGCCAAGAGCTGGCGCTTATTTAGCCCAACGGCTAAGTCTAGCAATTCAAAGGGGCAATAGTGCCAGCATTTTGGGTACCATGCTTATAAGTGAACAGTTAGTTAGACGGCTTATGTTTAATTTAAATATTAATTTTAGTTTCTAATTATTATCCCCTAGAAAAATATATTTTGGTTCATTAATAAATAAATAATATAGGGAAAAAAAAATCTAGGATGATCGAGTAATTGAATAAATATCGATATATCTATTCATTTTGAAAAAAATCAATATTTTGAATCTTTTGAATTTTTTTTTTTTTTGCAAGGCTAATAATAATAAATGTATTAAAATTTCAGATGAGTGACGCCTCTCTCTTGAGCACAAGGAACTTGGTGCGTGCGGTGGTATCCCGTTACGAAGCGAGGCAGGCTGCCCCTCAGCGACAGCGCTTGGTGTGGAGACTGTCCGAGCGCACGCTCAAGGTACGTACACTAAAGTAGACTCAACGAGATGTAAATAGAAGAATATAAGCTTACCTCTCGTATTAACTTGGTGCGTGGTAAGATATCGCGTGACGAAGCAAGACAGACCGCTTAAAATAAATAAGCCAAGAAGCGTGCAGTATATGACATATACTTATTATTTTTAACCTAATTTACGAGACAAGAACATGGATGAGTTCGCCTTTATTTTGTATACACGTAATCGCCGAGCCGGCCGGTCCGGACGATAATAAACTGAATCTTTCTTTATTATAGTTTTATTTTTTATTTATATAGTTCATACCAACATTAAAATGTCGAGTGCCAGAAAAGAAAATAAAGAAATTATGTCAGTTGAAAATGACGTTATCGAAATTCAAATTAGAATTAAGCGATTTAAGCTTTATTCGTAGGGCAGTTAAGGTTTTTCATAACGATTAAGGTCAATTTCATGTCGCTATTGTTCTCGCATTCTTTTTTTTTTATTTTTTTTATAGTTTATAGTAGACTTCGGCTTCTGTTACTTACACTTTCATAAAGAAAAATTATTTAGGAAGCCATTACCGCTTATTTGTTACGCATTTCCCTGAATAAAGGTACGCAACAAAATAAAGAAGAAAGTAGCCAAATTATGCAATGTTGAATGTTTTGAATAAAGTCTAAATAATGTTTTGGTTATTCAATAGATTTTTAAATAGCGGAAACTACACAGACGTCTGACGCGAGAGTTACTTCCGTCTGAAAAAAATCCGAGTCACTCTCTAGTCGCGCCTAAAGAAGTTTTACTTCAATATAAGCTTACTACTCTTATTTACTTGGTGATATCGCGTTACGAAGTGAAGGCAGGCCGTTCCGCAGCGACAGGGCTTGGTCAGTGGCGTGCACTTCATACTGTGCACGCCACTGATGCAAAAAAGCACTGCTTACCCTAAAATTCATGTATAACTCGTATGGGAGGAGGATTTTTGCCATTATATGCAATTTTCCTGATGTATGCATGCCCTGGTAAGGAACCCAGTGCAAGCCACTGGGCTTGGTGTATAAGCTGTCTAAACGCACGATAAATTTACTTCACTTTTAGCGTATGAAAACGAGCCATAAACTATACCTTGATATGGCGTCTTAAAACTAGCCTAAAGTAGGTACCCTAGCATTAATCCGCTTTAGTTACCATGCAATAATTTCTTGCATAATCATAAGAAACATTGAATTAGTTTGGAAATCATTTAGATTTTCGTTTATTGAGAGAAAAAAAAAGATTGTACTCAAAATATCAAGTCTTATAAAGTAGCTACTCGGCTTAATAAAGAAGTATAATTTGAAGGAACAAACACGTTCTACTATGGGTAATCTAACCATATTGGAATTTTAAAAAGTACCAGAAATCACGTTTGTTAGCGTACAATAAATCTTTCCGTAATCATACAAAACATTGTCTTATACATTTAGTTATGGTTTAGATGCTCGTTTTAATAAAACAGTATCATAAAAAGGAAGAATAAAATATTTATTTATTTATTTAATGGAAAGTTCCATTTACATGAAATTACCACCGTTGGGGTGCTCACTTTAAAATTATTTAAAAATTGTTACTTATTGAAATAGTTACTTGTATGATCATAAGTGTGATAGATTAATCTTAAGAATTTATGAAGGAATTAATTAATACACATTTAATGTACACAGAAAAATATTATATACACACCACAGAGCATAGAGAGATGGTACAGTTTGATTACAAGCTGAACTGGAATCTATATGAGATTCATTATATCTAGTCTAAGTTAGGTCAACGTGTGAAGTAAAGAAGCATTGAAACTATTGGCTTTTTTTGAGTTTATTTATTTTTTTATTTCCCAGGTGCTACGTCCAACGGACCGTCTGACGTCACTGCTCCCTACTATCGAGGAGCAACATTTCGCCGTCGACACAACACCCAAACGAACCAGGTAAACACACCCACATACATAACACCCCAACTGAACCAAGTGAAACACCAAAACGAACCAGGGAAACACCCAGAACACCAAAACGAACCATGTAAACCCACAATAGAGCTTTTGACTATATTTTTACATTCGTCGTTCAAGATTTATCAAAATATTTTTATCCGAACCAAGTCCACGTGATTCAACGCTATGGATTAGTTGCTTTAATTGTGACGTCAAAACACTGTAAATAAATTGGTCTTGCTATTACAAGAAAGAACTTTATTACCAGAGGACACGGCAACACTTGCGAAATCGTCCGCGCCAGCAATAAAATAAACTTTCACAGCATTGGCATAAACTAAAAATCTGCGTGGGGTTTCTAATCAACTAACTCTTTTGCTTTTTTTTTCTATACAGATCGGGAAGCGAAAGCAGCGAGAGCGAAGAGACCTCGGACTGGCCTAGAAGCCCTGTTCTGCCCGTCTACTGCGACAACTGAAACGCGAATATACCGCAAAGTTTACTAAAAACTACCAAATGTCTGTTACATAAAAGAAGGGAGGAGTCCGGTAAAGATATCTTGACCAATGCCTGCTCGGAAAAAGTTAGGCTGTAAATATAATTTTGGCTCAACACGTCATGATCGTTGCCTGTTTGTGTCAATATAAAAAGATTAGCAGTAAAAAAAAAAAAATAGGCTGATTAATATCAAAACTTTCCTTACATTTTTTTGTAAGATCGTAATCTTTGTAATAACTTTAAAAAAAGGGCTGTGTTTTACATCACTTAGCTAAACTCTCTTATTGACATGCGATTTAGCTGAAATATTTAAAAACAAAACACAAATGAATAATTTTAATAATAATTAAAAAATAAAGTAAATACAATAAGCTAGATAAATATATTGTTGATTGTGGAAATGTCGGCAAATTTACTTTCTTTACTAGCAATACTAACTACTAAAAAGTTTTGATAACTTTCGGATATGTTGCCGATATTTATACCTAACAAGGCTGTAAAATACGTGACCTTCGCCTTATAGGACAACTTAAAGAAATAAACTGGTAGCTATTCCTGTGACTTCGCGCGTTCGGATAATTTGACATAATAATTAGATAATAGACAAATCTTGGCACGTTTATCATTAACAATCTAATTATTATTATTCTTTATTTAATAATAAACATTTTTCTCAAATATTTGCAAGTTTTATTACCTAAAACTGTTTGCCATAATATGTTTAATATTTTTTTGATAAATGCACAAAGGCAATATGTTTACCCACTACTTTGCCGTTATCTAATTATTATTGGTCGTAATTAATGTAGTATCGATGAAGTAGATTTTATGTTGTGATCCAGCTTTTGAATTGAGTCAAAATCACGTGATCCGCAATCTATGGGAACCAAACTACGTTTACAAATAGTAAAAATTTGAAAGAATGTGGGACAAAAAGCGAAAAATGAGTGACTTATGCATTTATATTTTTACAGTTTTAAAACGAATGAGGCAAAAGAAAAATGAATAATTTATGCATTTATATTTTTAACATTATAGTAATAATATTTTTGAATAGGCCTGAATTTGGAGGATTAAATAGCGAAATAAGAAAATGAGAGTATAACATTTTTTATCAAGGAGTACGTAAATGTTATACCCTCCAGAAAATTAAGCTTAAAAATAGAATTTAATAGATTAGTTTTTTCTAATAAACAGGCGTGCAATTCCCATTTCTGTGTTCGAATATTTTTTTTAAACTGCGCAAGTTTTCTTTATGACATCCGATTTTCATACGATTTTTTTTTTGTTATTTGCAAACGTAGTTTAGAGTTGTAAGTTGAGGTTTTGGTGTGTTATATCGGAATTCAAAGAGGTTGGAGTATTTTTATTTAAGGTTTTAGTTTTTATTTAAAAAAAAATTTAAATCGAACGAGGGCAGTGCTTATTTCCAGCCTATTTTATCAGTAACGGAGCTTTATTATTTGTAATTTTAACTTTTTAAGCGAATAATATGAATAACGACTAAAGTGCGTATGACGGGTTTCGAATAGTGGCAATAAAATTACCAAAAAAATTATATAACAATTTTTCGAAGAAATTAAAATTTTATTATTTGAGTACTTACCCAATTTTGCATAAAATTGCTAAACCTACAGTACTAAATTAAACTACCATTTTTTTCTCTGAGATTTACTTTAACCAATGTGGCAATTATATAAGCTAAAAGATAGAAAATAAAGAACATCATAAAAAAAAAGATATCTAACGTTTCCGAAAGTAGCGAAGCATTAAACCAAAATGCTCAAATTTATAGTATATAGGCGAAATTAATTAGAAAAGGAAGGCTAGATTCTGTCGTACGCATTTGGTTTTTTTTGGCGCCAAAAAGCTCTGCCCCCGCGTTCCCATAGCTTTTGTACTGTGATTTTTGTAAAAACGAAAAAAAAATATTCCATATATTTCCTAGTTGTATAAGTGTTTATGTGAGAGTGAGTGAACTTTAAGAAAAAAAAAAGTTAAAAAAAAATCCACCGAAATATTTCTTTGTTTTTAGCAATATTCGATAAACAATAATTAGTTTGGATTCATGCATACCAGAATGAAGGTAAAAAATTGTATAATTTTTAGGTTTTTTGAGGTAAATTAATAAAACTTAATTTTTTTATTTTTTTATTCTGTTTGACAGAAATTTAGAGACAACATTTTATTTTTTCCGCTCTTATTTAATGATAAAGAAAAAAAGAAGTTATTTGTTTTTAGTAAGCCTGAATCGAAACTAATCACTGAGCATTTTAATATTATAGTAATTAATTATTAATATATACTTATTCTATTGACTAACTATTGACGCAATGTGATTAAATCAACTAGTAGGTAACTAAAAACTAGTGGGAAATTTAATCCACTAGAGACTTAGTTGATTTATTTACATGCATATTAATTTTCGAAGTTTATTTTTCAAAATTTTTACTAACTCGTAATATGTAAAAAATTCGAAAAGCGACATTTTAAATAATATACATATTATTATATTAATAAATTTACTAATTCATTTTCCGTATCTACTTAGATTAAAATAATATGAATGAAGTGAAATGTAAAAAAAAAATATAAATTTTTAAAAAATTATAAAAAAAACGATCTCAGGTTACCATGTCTTTTTTTTTGTTCTTGTAATTGTTTAATAAGTACGCATGTAATAATTTACTTTTATAAAACTTTATGCAAGTTTTATAAATAAAGTGCACTTAATGCACAGACTTAAATAAAGTGATGCCCAGGAATAATAATAAAAAAAAACCGAAAGACGCAAAAAGTTTTTACTTTTTTACTATCGTACAGACTTTTTTCGCTAGATAGTTCTGAGTTATAGATACAACGCCGTATTCGCAAGATATTTGTTACAAGTTAGCCCTTACTGCAGTAGTATCACCTGCTAGTTGGTCTGGTCCTAGAGGTATAGCAGTAATCAGTTTCTACGCGACATCGTAACGGACCGCTAGATCGCTCACAGAAAATGCGCCAGATGCCAGAAGCCGTGCCAAGAGTTCGTTCGAAGCTAAACACAAAAAGTGTGATGCTCGCGAAATATGCCAGTAGGTAGTAGGTTTAGGTTTCTAGTAGTAATAATATTAATAATCATTTATTCAGGCTTAAAATAATGGATACATTATTTAAATGAATGCCCTAACCTCTACTTCAGTAATTGACTTCTTTGTTTGATACAAGGTAATTAATATAATATTTCAAAACTCGATCGCTGCAATTGATCAAAATGAGGGTGAGTTTCGCAGCGGCTTCCTGTGATACGCTTGATGTCATCCGTCTGCGTTCTGCGTATTCCAGCACCCTGGAACCCCGACTATCAATTCTCCGAGATAAGTGCCACTTCAGCTTCGCGACTGGTTGAGCTATATCTGTAACTCTGGTTCTTCTACGGATCTCCTCATTTCTACCTCTCACCATCGCCCACTGAGTGACCCTGATGCTTCTTATGAGACCCATAGCGCCCACATTTCAGAGCCACAGGTCAATAGGAAATGCAACAAATAAAAAAGGATTCGGGGCAAAATAAAATAATTGGTCAAAAAAAATTAAAGTATTTATTGTCCTCGTAAAAAAATATATTGCGACATATATACAATAACATTTGTAAACAACAAGACAAAATAACGTAACTTAAACTAACAGACATTTATACGTAAACAAACTTGTTAATCACGTTAATTCAACGTGAAAGTTATGGCTACATTCGTTTTAGTATATCCTATAAATAAGAGTTAATATCTACTCTATATCGAAAGATTATGTCAATGTGAAATGGACCTAATCTTGGTTCGTGTTAGAGTTGCAAATATTGTACCACTGATTTTTATTGTACCAAAATTCCGCCAAGAGCTCTTGGTTCATTTTTTTTTTTCAGGAATAATTAACGGAATAAGGTGATGCAGGAAAACCACCAAAATTCAAAATTAATTTATTTCAAATAGGTTATAAACTTTTGAAATCAAGCCAGTCTGTTTGAGGTGACTCTACCACCGGTTCG
This sequence comes from Pararge aegeria, assembly GCF_905163445.1. NCBI lineage: Eukaryota > Metazoa > Arthropoda > Insecta > Lepidoptera > Nymphalidae > Pararge > Pararge aegeria. Next base: position 4,622,664 of record NC_053206.1, on the reverse strand, counting down.
GAAAGCAGATTCTACCGAGAAGAGCCGGCAAGAAACTCAGCAGACTGCTCATTTTCGACATCATTTTATAGTTTAAAGTTTTTTCTTTCTATCTTGCCATCGCATCGCCTAAAACCAGAGCAACATTTCGCAGGCCATGCAAGAAACACGTCCTGCAACGTGCCGCCTTATGTCCGTCAATCTGAGGCGTAAGTTGGTAAGCCGGATGAGCTCTGACAAAAAAACCTCTACTTCAGCTCATAATGTAGTTTAGTTCCATTTTACTCCGACGTAAGTAATTTGAGACTTTAAAATAAGTCATCAGCACAGCCCTTATCTCTAATAGGAGAGGTGGTTTTTGAGCAAAGACCCAACACGCTGCTAAAAAAGGGGGTTGGTGGGCCCTAAAGATTATTATCACCGTGTTAATAACCGGGACAGACGACTAAACGTGCTCTCCGAGACGCATTCGGGCGGTGACCGTAAATTTTTTAACTGCGCAGTTATCAATATTTGTGATCTAAAAACAATTCGAATATATTTCGGTATTTTTCCAATATCAGTAGCGGCACATCACTACTAATAAAATAGAAAAAACATGCAACATTTAATTTATCAAATTACTGTCGAGGATTCCAAAAACTAACTTTACTACTGTAAAGTAATATGTTACAGAGAAATAAAATTGTCATTTCAAAGTAATTTACAATAATAAAACTAAAAATAGTAACTAAATATTTCTTTTATTATAAAAAAAAAAACTATTGTCATAATTTTGAGGTTTTTTCGGTCGTTTCAAAAATATGACTGCTGTATTTTTATTTCTAAAATATTATCTTTAAAATTTACGTTCTATGGAAAGCTCGAATGTAAGTATTCGAAGGAGGAGTGATGGAACCTTATTAGACACAATTCTTTACGTTCTTGTTTATTTAATCAGGAAATGGACCAATAACCATGTTAAACCTAGCCTACATATTTCTTTCATTTCGTGGCATATAAACGTCAAATTCTTATTTAATGGGTGGGTGATACGGGTGCTAAAAATTTTTATCGGCACTTTACTAGTATTCATTATGGAGGGTAGAGGTAAGGAGGATCATCTGTGTATATGAAAAAGTGTCGTCAAAATGTATTAAATTAGGATGGCGCCACATTTGCATCAAGGTAACTCTTAAAAGAAGCGCCAAACCAAATATTGTTAGAGTAGGCTTGAAAAATAAAACTACAGAAACTATTTTAGTCGATAATGACATTAAATTTTTTAACTCGGCATACTTCAATTCATCTACGATTGCTACATTCATACCATACCCTGTGCATCCACCAGCGCCATTGTGGAGGATTTTTGAACTGTTATTTAGCGCATACAACTGGACACTTTTTCAACTTTTCTCCCATATAAGATGACTCTCCTTACCTCTACCCTCCATAGTATTAATTTAAACACCAACCGGGGCACACATTCATAGATTAAATAAAGGGTATGTAGGGTACATATCAAAGAGGATACAAACACTACTTTCATTGATTAATTACCTGTCTTGAATAATATGGTTTTCCAAACGTATGGAGAAAACTAACACGTAACGTAACGTTATTCCCATCTTATTGCATAAAAGTGTAATTGGGCTAAGTGAATTTGGCTATACAGTAATATTGTCAACCGACTTAAAGAAAAGGAAGAGGTTCTCAATTCGACTGTGTTTTTCTTTCATATGCTCATTGAAGGAAGAATTGAAATATATTTGTATATAAATTCTGGGTTTTATATTTTACTCCATTGCGTATTTAATTTAATATAATTTTTTTCTACTGTAATGTTAAAAAGAGTGTGTCTTTTACTTTTAACCTTTTACAACCCGGCTTCTCATAAGCATAACTTTCTTAGGGAATAATTTAAAATTTCGCAGAAACAAAACTGAATTAAAACAGAATTTAAAGAGCGTATATTTTTAAATATTTCACTTTTTTTCCAAGATAGTTCTTTGCATAATCAAATTCACGATAGCAAACACTTAAAAACTATTTAAAAGTTCCTCTCCAACACTCCGCAATAATCTTAATTAGATTCAATTAAAATAATCAATCTCTATTCTTACGAAACTAAACTTAAAAACTGAAATCTTTAACTAAACTTAAAATTTCAAAGGTTAGTTATTTTATTAAAGCTAAATGTTAGAACATCCTGGGGTTCGAATATTTTGGTATGGAGCCAGAATTGCCTATGAATGAAAAAGTCATGTTTTTTGTTTATTTAAGTAATACGTCAAAACACGTTTAATATTAAAACTATCCAATTAACAGAGCGATACTTCGCAACGCAACGACCACTTCTGGCTGTAATGAAACCGGCGCCTTAGCACTCTAAAGCATATGAGCATACAACAATATTTCATAGCAAAGTTTAATAACAGAAAAGCATCATTAAAGCTTTAATAACTTATGGATATTATTAAGACGTAATAGTATCGTAATTACTAAATATGGCTTACCTTAAAAGTAAGTGAGCGAATCATGACTATATTTCTTCTAAGACAATAGAACCTAAGGGCACATAAATTACCTTACCTAAACAAACTTTAGGCTTCAGTAGCTCGGGATATAAACTTTTTTTTTAGATCAGATAGCTTATATATCTAATCGCTTTAGATTTTATAGTCGCTCACTCGATATAAAAGTCGCCCACTCAGTATATATTTTGCCCGCTTTATTAATTTGCATGATACAGGTTTTACAGACGCCATTTTGAAAGCGTCAGTAGCTCGGGAAAATCGAACTAGATTTTTGTAATCACTATTATCGCTTCGGATTTTAATAGTCACTCACTCGGTATAAAAGTCGCCCACTCAGTATACATTTTGCCCGCTTTATTAATTTGCATGATACAGGTTATACAGACGCCATTTTGAAAGCGTCAGTAGCTCGGGAAAACCGAACTAGATTTATTTTATCACTATTATCGCTTTGGATTTTATAGTCGCTCACTCTGTATAAAATTCGTCCAATCAATATTTATATCGCCCGCTTTATTAATAAGCATGATACAGGTTTTACAGACGCCATTTTGAAAAATAAATGGGGGGCAGTAGGTAAGTCAGCCTCCATATTTTAATATTCGAATCCCTTAAAATGTTCTTTGTGATGTGTTGCTGATTGAATAGGTGTACACTTATTATAAAAATCGTACCCTACTAATGGAAGATCAGTTTGGACTCTCGCGCAACGTAACGTCACAGTAAAACAGAATTTATGCCCCTTGTTTTAAAGCTCAAATTCGTCTACACGCTGGTTAAATGATAAAGAGTGACACATTGTGAGTCTCAATAGAGTAACGCAGTCCATATTGCTTTGACGTTACAGTGTTGCGATAATATTTCTGACGTCATCCGGCCATGGGTCTTACCCAGCATCAGGTTGTACTTGACACAAGAGCGAAAACACACACCTATCCCAAACACCAACTTAAGCAGAGCTCTGAGCCCTTAAAGGGGACCTTTAGACACGATTAGGGTGTCTAGGGGGATTTCCCTTCAATGCCCTGGGGGAACACCTAGCAAGCTTCGGTCTCACTCCCACCCTCCGAGCACGCTAACCTTGACGCTATTACAACCGTTAAGCTTGCTAGCTTATGCAAGAGGTTTTTTTTATCCTCATGATATCCACTGAGGGATAAAATTTATTTTTCAATCTGCAAAAGCAAGACCATAGGGAAAAGATAAGTTAATCCCCTATTTAATATACAGACAGCACGTCTAGCATAAGCAGGGGACGAACATTTTATCCATCGACTATATCCACTGACAAGGGATAAAATATATCTGTCCATCTGCCAAAGCAAGTCAACCGTGGAAATCAGAAGTTTACCCCCTTTTGATATTACACGTATATTATTTGGATATTATTTCCCATGTGCCCATATTCAGAGTGGATAAAACTATAGGAAAAGATAGAAATTTTATCCTTTCCTCGTGTAGAAAATGTCAGCTATGATCCTTCCGAAATAAAATGATACTTTGGGAAGGTGAACGTTTTTTTGTGTCGTCAAATATTTATTAAAATTTCTCGAATTAATTCCTCGTTGTTTTTCGGCACTTGTCGAGGAATTTAAAGATTTCTCGCGGATACGTCGTCGGTCTTGATCGTAGGCCATTCTTAGCGTACTCCAATGGGGTTTTTTTGCTGGAAAGAGAAAAAAATAATACATATTACTACCTCAGATGATGGAGGTTCTATACAATTAAATTTTTTAAAGTAAAAGTAAAATAATTTTTGACTTTGACTTTGATTTTATTTAATTTTTTTTTATAAATTTTTTGTTTTTTTTCTTCTCTTTATTGTTGTTAGCCTAATTATTCGTATTTCTCACTCTTCTATTTTTTGTACCCTAATTTAAAAAAAAAATTACATATTGTTTTATTTACATTACGTTTAGTCCATAAGTATAATAGAAATAATAATGTAATTGTTTATTAGTGTAAGTGGATTTTCGTCCTTCCTAATTAATCTATATATATAAAAATGTTATGTTGGTTTTTGTACGCTTCAAAAACTCAAAAAGTTCTGCACCGATCGAGCTGAAATTTTAGCATGATATATAATATAATACGCATCAAGGATTGTTTTTATCTATTTTTCTGAAACAATTACAATGTGCTACAGCGAAGCGTGGCAGGGTACAGCTAGTTGAAAATAAATAAATAAATGGCACTTTTGATGCGTACCTTACATAAGAAAAATGTTTAGTTGTCTATGGTTCTAATTGTAGATATACTTCGCAGAAAGTAAAGAAAGTGAAACAAGCAGAGGTTTTGACGACCTTCCTAACGCAATGGTGAACGCAGTTGTATTTATTATAAGCGGAGAAATTTATAATTTCTTATTTTTCTCTGGTGTGGTACGATGGTTAGTAACCACCCTACCACCAAAGACGTGCGGCCAAGCTATGTAAGGTTCCAGTCCGCGTAGAAACCGACTAGGACGGGTTTAATATAACTGCCATATCCGTAACAGGTTCGCCCGCTTTCATCCTTGACTGCCAGGGAAAGATCTCGTAGAAAAATGAAAAAAGCAAACCTTGGGCCCTAATTGTAAATAAAAGTTTTGGGCCCTGGAGTCTAATTGTAACAGAAAATGTTAGACTCTAATCCCTAATTGTATGAGAATAATTTTGGCTCTGGACCTTTATTGTAAAAGAAGAGTTGTGCCTCGGGCCCTTACTTTAATAGCAGAGTTGGGACCCTGGAACGAACATTACCTCAAGTTCTCCGCATGCGCAAGGCTGAACCAGTCCCGCCGGTCGACGCTGAAGTAGATCAGAACCATGTCTAGCTCGCAGTTGGCGGAGTTAACCGCCAAGTGGAGGGGGGTCTCACCACCCTTGCGATCCTAGAAGAAAAAAAAATTGTAACCCTTTTACTGGAATTTAAAAAATTGGCAGTTAGCTTCGCCAGGTGGGTTCAGGCTGCGAGCTTGAAATAGTTCTAATCTACTTCAACAGCGACCTGCGCGACTGGTACAGCTGGAGTATAGGAGGTAATGATGTTTCCAATGCCCAACTCTGCTATTAAAGTTAGAGCCGGACCGGAAATTTGCTGTAACAATTAGAGCCCCATAACCTAAATTTGCTATTACAATTAGGGTCCGGGGCCCAAAGTTTGTTTTTCTATATTGATATTATAGTTATATTATGCCTATACCCGAATGGTCAAATTTTAAATGCCTTTCACAACACTGTTGTTGCCCGCGTTATTATGTTTTTTTTTACAAATCCCGTGGAAACCGTTTATTTCCTGGAATAAAAAGTGGCCTCTTCGTGCTGTCAACTAACTATGACAAAAATAAAGTCGATTGGTTGTTTAGTTTCGGGGTTTAAAAGGGCAAACAAACAAAGAGACAAACTTTCGCTTTTATAATATTAGTTTAGGGGGTGCGTTAGGTTTGATTGAATTATCACGCACCAAGACTTTAAAATCAGAAGTATAATATTTAAATATAACAAGAGCACATTACACAGCAAAAATTGAGGACAGCACGAAATAACAATATGAAAGAATGCGTGCGCACATAAAAAGTCTAATGATAGGTAGTATGCGCATACAGTCGAGTCGCGCGGAAGGTTTGGACTGCACACTAGCGCCCGGCGCGTAGGCGACGATCGCGGTGGGAACTTCGCTGCGCCGGCGCGGGCTGCCGGTTACTTTCGCATACTACGGCTTTCGCCTGGGTATGCTTGTGAATTAAATTTTGTGTGTAAATAATTATATATTTATGTTATGTGAATGAGTTGGTGTGAATGTGTACGTAGTGTGATGTATGTAATACGAATACTTATAATAACTATGATGTATAATATTATAGTGTATTGTGGTGTGTGAATGAATAAATAAAATAAACTGGTATATATGTGTTGCCTACATTAGTATGGATAAGCTGTGATAGCGCAGTAGGAGCTCGGCTTTATTATCGGGGGACCGAGTTCCTATGTTATGCGAGTTTTAAGTAACTAAAAATATCACTTGCTTCGACGGTGAAGGTAAAAATCGTGAGGAAACCTGCATGCCTGAGAGTTCTACGTAATAAATAGACGGTACGACTCTCCGTTTTACAAGATTTATGTTAAACTCCACGTAGGGCTGCCTCGAGACAGAAATTCTAATTTGTAACTTTTTGTTTATTTAATACTAATATTTCATGTAAGTTTTTTTTTTAATTTAGTTAATTATTCTGTTATATAATAGTGTAGATGGGTCATAACCCATAGTTGCCAAATTAAAAAAAAAGTAAATTCTTTCAAAAATTAAAAATAATGATAAAGGTAAGTGGAGTCCGCCAATCCGCATTGGGCCAGCGTGGTGGACTACGGCCTTAACCCCTTCTCATTGTAGGAGGAGATCCGTGCGTTGTGTGGGCCGGCAATGAGTCGATATGATGATGGATTTAACCGTTAATATTTTTGAACCATCCCAAAACCACAAAATTTGTCGCTTATAGCAACGAGAGTTTCAAACGCGCCCTGTTTTAAAAGAAACACCACAACAAACCTAGCCAGGTATTTAGGATAGGATTTTTCGATCAGCTTACGTTTTAATCAGCGTAATATTTAATTGTTTCAATTTAAAACGCACCTAAAGTTAGTTAATATATGTGATTCAAGCGCGAAATGTCTACGAGGCAAGTAATATCAAGGGTTTGGCCCTAAATTTATTGCGTTCTTATAACTTATGTATAGTTTTATGTGTGAATGAATGAATGAATGAATACACTTTTACTGTACACCAAAGAAAAAAAAGTAGTTACAGAGATATAAATACATATCAAGAGAGTACAATTTGGTGGCCTTATCGCTACATAGCGATTTCTTCCAGGCAACCAATGGCGTAAAAGGAAAAACCATAGAAAAGAGGTAGGTGGTGCAATAAATAATATATATATATAACTATAATATATATATATATATATATATATAAATATATATATATATATATATATATATATATATATAATATATATATATATAAATATATTACATATAAAATATGTAACATAAATACCTATATAACTAGATAACATATAACATTCTAATGTGTGATATGTAAGTGCTTAACAAATCCGGGCGTGTTCAAACTCTCATCGAACTTATCCCCGCGTAACAAGTTCCCGCGGGATAACTCGATCTTGACACTGGCAGCGGTATACAAATTGGATTTGTTGTCGCTCCTAGAACGCCTGCGGTCCACTTTAACCGGTTTAAGTAAATATTTGCTCGTGGCCTTGTCTCTTTTATATGTCAATGGTGTTTTCCGCGGGCTTGGACTTACCTTTCGATACCGGTCCGCGGACGCGTGTCTCAGGAGCACGTGCAGTGTGTGCGCACGCGGCGTACTCACGCCGTGCCCCGCACAGCACGCGTGGAGGGCGGTGCAGCCTGGGACAGGTATATAAGCCACGATTATACTACACGATAAATAGGGCCACTAACAGTATAGCGTATTAAGAAGTAAAATAAATAAATAATAATAATAAATAAATATACTACGACAATACACACATCGCAATCTAGTCCCAAAGTAAGCGTCGCTTGCGTTATGGGTACTAAGATGACTGATGAATAATTTTATGAATAATATACATAAATACTTAGAAAATACAGATAAACATCCAGACACTGAAAAACATTCATGTTCATCACGCAAACATTTTCCGGTAGTGGGAATCGAACCCACGGCCTTCGACTCAGAAAGCACCCTTCGACCGTCAAAAAATAGCATAAAATGGCCTCCTCGGTTGCCAGTTATATGAAAATGTTACGGTAGGCAGCGCTTTGGGTATCTATGAAGTGCACGTCACTGGACACTAAATAGAATCTACTAGGGCTACAGAAATGGTATTGAGTTCGTTTGAAAACTTTATGGCACACACAATTCTGTTTTATTTTAATTTCTTCATATACCAAAAAAAACCGTTTTAAAAAGCGGACTAAATGACAAGCCATTTTCTATCAGCCAACCTTCGGACGTGCTAGAAAAAAAGTAACGGTGTGGCAAAAAAATCTTTGGGAAAAAAAAAAAAAAAATTGTATTTTTAAAATGTATAATATAACTAGCGGACCCCAGCGCCATCTGTCGGGCTATTTTGTGAATCTAAACCATCCAGGGTGCCACCCAAACGTATACCAAAAAATTCATACAAATCGGTCCAGCCGTTTAGGAGGAGTTCAGTGACATACACATGCACACAAGAAATATATACAGCGTACGTATAAAATTTACATTCCAATTAACGTCTATAATATGAATAAAAATTAATGAAATGAAATAAATGAATTTGAATTTACGCATTCTATTTTTTGAATTTTTGCGTTTGAATTTGTGTTTTTTTTTTGCCGCAAGAAAAAAATATTTTTCTAGGGAAATAATAATTTTATATACAGTGTACGTATAAATTTACATCGAAATTAACGTCTATAATATGAATGAGAATTAATGAATTTGAATTAACGTATTCCATTATTTGAATTTTTGCGTTTGATTTTGAGTGTTTTTTTTTGCCGCAAAAATAATAATTACCAACATTAATAATATTTACAATAAATATAAGCAGTCTAACAGTTCACTTATGGGCATGGTACCCAAAATGCTGGCGCTATTGCCCCTTTGAATTGCTAGATTAAGTTGGGCTAATATATATATTTTAGTGTTTGAATTTTTTTATTTCAATTTAATGTATTTGAATTTTGCCCCTTTGAATCGCTAAACTAAACCGTTGGGCTAATATATATTTTAGTGTTTGAATTTTTTTATTTGAATTTAATGTGTTTGAATATTGCCCCTTTGAATCGCTAAACTAAACCGTTGGGCTAATATATATTTTAGTGTTTGAATTTTTTTATTTGAATTTAATGTATTTGAAATTTGCCCCATTGAATCGCTAAACTAATCCGTTGGGCTAATATATATTTTAGTGTTTGAATTTTTTTTATTTGAATTTAATGTGTTTGAATATTGCCCCTTTGAATCGCTAAACTAAACCGTTGGGCTAATATATATTTTAGTGTTTGAATTTTTTTATTTGAATTTAATGTATTTGAATTTTGCCCCTTTGAATCGCTAAACTAAACCGTTGGGCTAACATATATTTTAGTGTTTGAATTTTTTATTTGAATTTAATGTGTTTGAATATTGCCCCTTTAAATCGCTAAACTAAACCGTTGGGCTAATATATATTTTAGTGTTTGAATTTTTTTATTTGAATTTAATGTGTTTGAATATTGCCCCTTTAAATCGCTAAACTAAACCGTTGGGCTAATATATATTTTAGTGTTTGAATTTTTTTATTTGCATTTAATGCGTTTGAATTTGTGTTAACTCACCGTCTATGTTGACGTGGTGCACGTCGAACAGGGGAATGTCGTTTTCCTCTGCGCGTACCAACTCACGTAGCACGTTCGCGCACTTGTCCCCCTCGCGGACGCAAGCGATCAACAAGTTGTCACCATTTGAATCCACCTGCGGAAGAAACACTTGTTTAATTTCAGGCTGGGTATTGGATAGAAGCAGGCTACTTTGCGTAAATCCATGATATATTATGAAAATTAAGCTTAATTTGTGTTCTAAACAATTATTCATCGGATCGAAACGTGCGTAGAGGGCACATTGCCGAAGATCTGTTTGGTGTGGAGTATAAGGATTGAAGAAATTATAAATTACACCATACAGATTCTCCTGCTTTGATAAATAAATAAATAAATATACTATGACAAACACACTATGACAACATCGCAATCTAGTCCTAAAGTAAGCGTAGCTTGTGTTATGGGCACTAAGATAATTGATGAATATATTTATGAATAATATACATAAATACTTATAATATATAGATAAACACCCCAGACACTGAAAAACATTCATGTTCATCACACAAATATTGTCCAGCTGTGGGAATCGAACCGACGGCCTCGGACTCAGAAAGCAGGGTCGCTGCCCACTGCGCCAATCGGCCGATGTACGTTTTCGCGGAGTATAGCAAATTAAGCTTAATTTTCATAATTTCAGGCTCGACTTAAGATTAGATGAGATTTGACTCGACCCCCTCCCCCCCCTTAAACAGCTCTCGTATTTTATGTACGCCCCCTAAGATACCCCGAGAACCCGAAGTAGAAGTCGAGGCTTTACCCAATAAGGTATCAAAACCTCAAAACTTATAACTATACCTCTGTGGGATCGATTCCTACAACTGGAAAATGTTTGTGTGATGAAAATGAATGTTTTTCAGTGTCTGGGCGTTTATATGTATATTCTAAGTATTTATGTATATTATTCATAAAAATATTCATCAGTCATCTTAGTACCCATAACACAAGCTACGCTTACTTTGGGGCTAGATAGCGATGTGGGTATTGTCGTGGTATATTTTATCTGTGAAAGACGATATACCTCTGTGAAAACGGTGTCGTTGGACCTTTCGTACGCGGAGCTCCTGGTGACAGCGCGCACGCATTGCACCAAGTAGCGAGTGATCACCGGCCTCTGATAGCAGCGTAGCACCGCGTATTTGAGCAGGCTCAGTCCTAAAGTTAAAATAAAACAAATATAACTCATACGGTGTGATGACGGCATATCAGAATACGACAAGACAATATAACGGAAACCTGGCAGATAGAAATCCATCTCACGAGATAGAAAAATAAAATGTATAATATAAAAAAACAGTTGATGTTGAAAAAGTGAAAAAGCTGAGTTTCTTGCCGGCTTCTTCTCGGTAGAATCTGCCTTCCGAACCGGTGGTAGAGTCTCTACACACAGACAGACTTGACGTTTTAAAAGTGCTTATATTACTTCAAACAAATTAATTTTGAATATTTTGAATTTTAAAGTTACATATTGGATAGAACTTAGAAGCAGGCGTTACTTTGCAGAAATCCATGATTAATTATGGAAATTAAGCATAATTTGCTAAACTCCGCGAAAAGCAGGAGAATCTGCATGGTGTAATTTATAATTTCTTCAATCCTTATACTCCACACCAAAGAATTCAAAAAATTCAAAAATTATTTATTTTCCAGTAGGTAGGCCTAATATAAGCACTTTTAAACGTCAAGTCTGTCTGTGACTGAGTGACTCCACCACCGGTTCGGAAGGCACATTCTACCGAGAAGACGCCGGCAAGAAACTCAGCAGTTGCTCTTTTCCAATATCAACAATTTACATTTTACATTTTAAAAATCATTTTTCTATCTTGTGAGAGATGAAAGCGGAGCCGGATGCTACCAAGCAACCTGGTCATTAAGGAATTCATCAATTGTATAATAACCTCGCTGTTATAAATGTGTTTTAACACATTCTTTTAACTTATGCTTTGGTAGGTCCAAATATCCAATGAATTGTTAATTACAGAAACTGAAAAACAATGAATAATTGTTAATTATTCTTTGTAAAGTCAAAATTTCCTGAGGATGCTTCGGTTTCGGAGCTAACATGCGTAGAGGGTGTGGAGTATACGGATTGAAGAAATTATAAATTACACCATACAGATTCTCCTGCTTTTCGCGGAGTATAGCAAATTAAGCTTAATTTTCATAATATTTTAAATTTACTTTCACCACAATTATGTTCTTAAGAATTGCCGAGCTGTTGCCAAATGTGTTTCTTGTTGGAACTTACCGAATTCCTCGACAAAAAGGGTCTTCTGCTCAGAGAGTACCTTCTCGCACACCAGACAGAGAAGTGCCTCTTTGAAATCTTCCGCCTGGTCACTGTTTGACAGGTCTGTTAGGGTGTGGAGGAGAATTCTGGAAGAGATGAAATTTTTTTGCTTAAACACGCCAACTTAGTTTTTCTTGAAGTTATACTTCTTTTGGCGCGTTAGGGAAAAGATGAGAGTAAATTTGTACGATGCGCGCGCACACCGTCACAAAAAACCGACACCATGAAGTTAGCTGTAGTTAACATTTTCGTTTTCTAAAATTATTTTTAAATTTCAATCTGCGGGCTAACTCCGGTGATTTTATTGATTCAAAATGTACAAAAATCTCAAATTTTAATGTTGTCCTTCAAATCTCGAGTGAACAGGCATCTTCTAGGCAAGCGCGCTCCACCTTAGGCTGCATCATCGCTTACCATCAGGTGTGATTGCAGTCAAGCGTTAAAGCGTTAAACATATTAAAAAAAAAAAAGAAAAAAGAAAACCATGATTGTAGGTAGAATACCCATTGCCTATACTTACAGACAGACTAAACAGAGCAAAACTGTCGCAGGATGGATAAGTATGAATAAAACTTACCCATAGGCATATTTCAGCTCTAACTTGGCAACACCACAGCACAACCGCTTCTTGTCATCTTCAGGCAAATTCTGTAACTTCTTCCTAAAAATCTCTTTGCACGGTGTCAGATTTGTCTGACAGCATTCCATTTTCAAAAATTGTTGCTCCAACTCCCTTTGGCGGTCTTTATAGTGCTTTAGTATTTTGTACACCGGCAATGGTGAGGTGGTGTCGGGCGGGGTAATCTCCCCGGATTGTGGGTAAAATGGTGAAGCGTTTAGGTGCGATTGCGACGATTTCGTTTCAGGTGCGGTAATCTCCCCTAATCGCGGGTAGGATGGTGAAGCGTTTAGGTGCGATTGCGACGATTTCGTTTCAGGTGGGGTAATCTCCCCTAATCCCGGGTAGAATGGTGACGCTACTAAGGGCATAATTTCCCTAAATTCCTCATAGTCCCCGTTCAAGGACAAACCGGGGCTTCCTAGCAGGGCATCAATATTTTTGTGTGGTGATTCCATGTTTATGTGATTCGGCGAATTCGATGCGCAGCTGTTGACCGAATTTGGGGGTGTCAAAAGACTGTTCAAATCTAGATCGCTGTTCTCATTTATAAGTCCGAGTTGTTGGTCTAGGTATATATTTGGGGGTGGGTTTAAAATTGAATTGCTCTTCATTTGTGAATCAACCTCTAGAGCGTGAATGCATAGGTCGATTTGATCTTGCGAGAAACAGGATTTGATTAGGAAATCGATTCCCTCAGAACCCTGCGGTTCCAATTCGTGTGGAGGTTGGGTTAAGAACGCCGCGCTATGTTCTGGATTGGTGATCACATACCCGCCAGAAAGGATGTCGGGGTTCAGGGAAATCTGAAAAAAAAAAATGTATGAGGTGATAACTTCTTTCTTTCTTTGATGAGTTATGTGCGTTTTAAGCAATTAAAATAACCACTTTATCGGTGTAGGAAAACACTGTGAGGAAACCTGCATGCCTGAGAGTTCTCCATAATGTATGTCAGATTGGAGGCTCTGGCCGTGGTTTTGATTTCGTTTCAGGTGGGGTTCTCCCCAAATTGCGGGTAGAATGGTGTAATTTATTATTTTTTTTTTTTTTTTCATAATTTATACCACCCTACCGACAAAAACGTGCCGCTAAGCGATTGGGTGTTTCGGTGCGATGTCGCGTAGAAACCGATTAGGGGTATGTCTACCATACTACCTAACAGCCTGCTACCATCTTAGACTGCACCATCAGGTGCAGTAAAGTAAAATAAATGTTCTCAAAGCTGTGCGGCTCCCAGTCCGTACTGGACCAGTGTGGTTTCACTACGGCCTTAACTCCTTCTCTCTATGGGGGACCCGTGCTTTGTAGTGGGGCGGTAAAGGATGACAGCAATACAAGAATAATTAAAAAATATATATTTAAAAGTAAAATTTACCTCATATGGTTGCACAGATGAGCTGCTTTGCTTGGTTATTGATCTATTGTTCTTTATAGGACCCCTTTTGATGTAAGCTATTTGCAGTTTGGCTTCTTTCTGCTTCTCTTCTTCACCAGTTTTGTCTTCATCTGACTCTGGACTACATTTGTCTGCGAAACCACTGTCCTCCGAAGATTGCGAATCGATCCTGGACGCCCTGCTGTCCTCAGATGCCACTTTAGATGAGAACTTATTGAAATCCTCATCATCTTCCGCAGTTCCGGTGGTTTCCTTCGCCTCTATTACAAGTTCGTGGAATTTTTCCAGAAGTTCTGCGTCATTATCGTAGTCTGAATCGTTTTGGTGTTCGTTTAAACCTGGGTTTGCTGCATCTAACCTTGACTTCTTGTCGACTTCGTTGAATCTATCCAAAAATTCTTTCTCCCTTTCGATTTCATTCTCCAGACTGCTAATCGAATCGTTGCAATTGGCGTTGATGAAATCTGATGATTCCGCTTCTAGCCTTGCTTTCTTCTCTATTTCGAGCTTCTCAAGATTCTTCAGGAGATTATCGAACGGGGATTCCTCATAACGCACATGGTTTAATTTGATTTCTGCGGCTGTGTTCGTTAATGGTACCTCGTTTGTATTTTCCTTGTTACTTTCTTGGCTTTTCGCCTTGTTTTTTTTGTTCTTGCGGAACAGTGCGACGAATGGTTTTATTAGTTTGTTCTTTATTGACTTCTTGCCGTCCGCCATTTTTGTGTTTTGTTGTAGATTCAGGAACTTGGACATGCCCATAGTTGGAGAGTCAGCTTATAGAGCTTCTAGCCCTTCTTGCATCTGCAACAAGGTTTTATTTATTAATGAAAGTTATTTTAATTTTTTTTTTATAGTTAAAATTGAAGGCCAACGTGATGGTAAGAAAACCATCGCGTATAAACGGAGCAAGAATTCGAAGGGCATGCAGGAATCACTTCCTTAAAAGTACCGCCTTGTGTCCAAAAACATGAGTCGGAGGCACCGAAATAAGAACATAAAGAGTCCAGTCATTACTGTATGCAGTGCATTGTGTCCAAAAAGAGTGAAAAGTTGCCAGATCACAAACTTTTTCCCTTCAACGGTGAAGGAAAACATCGCGTGGAATCTACTTATCCGCAATGGGCCATTGTGGTGCCCCTAACCCCTTCTCATTGTGGTAGGAGACGGGGGGGGGGGGATTGGGGGGGGTTTAATGGGTTGATATGATGATGATATTATATCTAATTTAATAGCATACAAAGCATATACTCACTGAGACTCCAATAATATACCTACGTGATAGTTATTATGACGAACAGAAATCAATTTATACATACGTCAGTGCTTTTAATGTAGCAATATTATACCATTTAAATACAGATTAAATAGCTTATATATAATTTACCTTTTGAGGAAATAGTATTATAACTTTACTGCTAAACCTAACTTGTATTATAAATGAGAAAGTGGGTTTGTTTGTTTGTCTGTCTGTCACGCCATAACAAAGAACCAATCGATTATTGTTTCTTTTAAATTCCATTAAAAGTTATCCATCGACTTGTTTACTTGTTTATTGTTATTAGGTACACAAAACAGGTAATAACTAAAAGTAGATCTAAATATAAGTAATAACAAGTTTTGTTCTAAGCTACAACCCAAAGTATGTGTACACAACTTGGAATTAAATTAAACAGAAAGTAAAGATAAAATTAAAGTTGAAACAAAAAAGAAACACTTAAATAATAATATATATATTATTTCCCTAAAGATTATGTGGAATAGTGCTTAATAATTTGATTTTTAAAAATATTTATCCTTTTGTTAAAAATGTCAATATTATGATTACTTGATACTAAATCATTATAAAGGCGGCACATGCGAACGATGGGATTGTAAAAGGAAGTATTGTTCTTGTAGACACTTAGGGAAAATGGTTTAAAATATTTTAATCTGGGATTAACGCGAGTATTTATAGTAATGAGCGAGAGCAAGACGGAAGAATCAATTTGGGAGTTAATGAGCTTAAATAAGAAGATCAAATGAAAGTATTTTTGACGAAATTGCAAGCTTTGCATCCCAAAGTGTACAAGCCTGTCATGGTAAGTTGTACGTTTATGGCCGAAGTGATGTCGATATGACAATATTCGTAAAATTTTTTTTTTGAACAGCTTCTAAACGATCGCAATGAATGGTATAATACGGTGACCATATTAGTGAGTTATACTCCATTATACTACGGACCATAGTTTGATAAAGTTGTATTGAGCTTGAGAGTTTGAAATAGACTGCAGTATCACCTGCAGGAGTAGCACAAGCAGTAGACAAAAATACACACACACACACACACACACGCGCGCGCGCTCTCAAACACACACAAACGCACACCAAACTTATAACACCCTGTCGAGGGTTAAAAGAGTAACTTTATTATCAAGGTTATCTTATGTAAATAAACCTTTAGTTAAAACCATGTCATTTGGTCCTACAGTTTAAGTGATAGTAAAAAATGTATATGACGGGAACCAGTACATTACGACCTTTAACTTATCTCGGGTGAAACCGGGGGGCTCAGCTAGTATGTTATATAGAACTGGACCTTTTGAGGAAAAGGGATAATATGACTAACTCTAACCTTACTAATAATCCCTTTTACAGAAGAGATATAAACGGAACAGTGTGTTGGTCTGTTTATCCTTCTTTTACGCAGCAACGGAATGACGGATGTGATGTCTCAAACACTGTTCATACTTCCGAATGGAATGGATGCCCCTGAAAGCTCGAATACGAATCTGTATCGGTTTTAAAAAAAATTCGTGATTAACAACGCTTTCATTATGATAAAGATAAATATCATGCGAATGTGATTATTAATGCGATTATTTAAAAAGGTAAATGCTTCTAAACAGTGAAAACGGATACCTAAAATAAAAGTGATGTAAAGCCAATAAATAAATTAAATAAATAAATTTCAAAAAACGAAAACATTTTTGAAAAAAAATTATGTTGGAAAAGAGCAAACTGCTGAGTTTCTTGTCGGCTCTTCTCAGTGGAATCTGCCTTCCGAACCTGACTGACTTGACGTTTCAAAAGTACTTATTTTTTTTTTTTTTTTTTATTTATTTAATGAAAAATATACATTTTTATGTTAACATAATAATTTATTATTTATTTATTTATTTATTTATAATATCTGTTACGGCGTAACAAAAACCCAGTCGGGTTTATCCGTACACCGGTATTCATCGTTAAGCGCTCGGAATTATAAGTAGGTAAAGTATTTTAAAGCTACATACAAAATATGACGGTATTAATCAGGCCTACTTGAAATAAATGAATATTGAATTTTTGAAAAGATTTTTATCTTGTTTGAAGTATAACTTCTAGCGCGTGTAAACGCACGATTATTTTTTTTTTGGAAAACAAACAGCTATAAATTAATTTTTACAATGGACAAATTTATTATAGATTTCCATAAGCTAAAATAATCACAGCTTCAAAACCATACCTGTGAAAACAGTGTCTTTGGACTCTATAGGCTTAGCTATCACAGAGTGTTATCAGAATCAATTATAACTATATTATTAAAAAAGAACGTGTGTGTACTTATGTACACGCGATTACGTTATACTTCTTTGGCGTTATAAGATAAAAATATTTTTATTTTTTTTATCTTTCGCCTCATTTTGCGTTTGTAGAAAAAACTACTTAAAAAATAGAAAAAGGTATTGAATACAATGTAAGATTTAATATAACGCATTATTTAGTTATCTCATTATTGGAAAACGAAGTTGCATCATTAAAATTTGAGATTTTTGTTTATACAATGAAAAAATCAATGAATCAATGAAATCACCGGAATGAGCCCGCAGACTTTGACAATTCAAAGTGTACAGTGTCAAACCTTTTATTGAAAAACTAAATTGTTGACTATAGCTAACTTCGGGGTGCCGGTTTTTCATGACGGTGGGCGCGCGCATCTTAAAAATTTACTCTCATCATTTTTCCCTAACGCGCCCAAAGTAGCATAACTTTAAAAATTTGATTTGCAACTTAAGCAGGGCGAAGAACAGGCAGGAGACAAAAAATATACCCCCCGATTATATCCCCTGACAGGAGATATAATTAACGTGTCCACCTGTAGTACGGAAACATGGAATAGGGGAAGTTTACCCCCGTTTTTAACACATAATATATTATTTGGATATTATTTCCAATTGAGAGATAATTTTCTCCTGCCCATGCTAGCCGTGCTGGTGTACCGTTGCGGGACAGTCAGAGATATACGATTAAGAAGGTTGTTTCATCAACGAATTAGGGTAGGCAGTGCTTTTACGAATGTATGAAGTGCATGCCAATGCAGTCCACTGCTGGACTAAAGGCTTCTCCCAAACGGAGGATTTGCCCATAATCAGCACGCTGGGCAGACGGGTTGGTGCTCGCAGTAGATGGTCGTAGTAGCATAGAGGACGCTGCTGCCCGCTCTCCATTATATTCCCTTAGTCGCCTCGTACGACACCAGCGGGAAGAAAAGGGTTGGCGACACCTGTATTCTGATCTGTCTCCACCACACAACTAGCTATCATTTTATTAGATTTATTTATTTAAACATCTTTATTGCGTAGTAAGGGAGAAATTCAAAATATACTTTATAAAAAATTAAAAGCAAAAGGCGACTTTACACTAAAAGTGATCTCTGCCAGGTAACCTTAACGATTATACATGAGAGACGAGAAATCGCAATTACACTAAACTTTACATAAATTTACACACAAAAGTACATACTGCTAATAACTAATATAATAAATTATTGAAAAAGATAAATAAATGTTTATATATATTTACTATAGACATATAAGTACACATATACGAACAACAAAATTATAATGACAAATGATGCCTAACACGGCTTTTGAAAATAGCTAGGGATTTAGAGCGACGAATATCGTCAGGGAGTGACACCCACAGCGTAGAGTAATTAGACTGTGTTTTATTTATTGTTAGATTATAAAGAGTACTAAAATCATGTAGTACATAATTTTTAATTATCATAGAAGTGTTCGATGCCCACTTTTATGCATCGAAACCAGTCCGCGGGTCGCGGGCTATGCGGGGGGCGACCCGCGAGCTCGACTTACGTGGCCCACACGAGCATTCACGCATTGGCGGTCGCAGTGCATTTACTAAACTTTGTACCAAAATAAATCGTAGTAAACCAGCAATCAGTTTAATTTCAATAGATAAACTTTAATACAGTCCAAACTATATATACACATAACAGAATTTTTATAGGCAATGTTATAATGAATTTTATAGGCAAAAACCAAAACGCTGCGCCAATATGGATTGGTGGGCTTTAACGAATTTTACTACAATAAAGTAATTATCGCCAGAAACGGTTCCTTTGACCGACGGCATCGGCTAGCACCGCTTCCTAACTCTAGGCTGGTACCGAAAACTCTTTAATAGATAAGGCCTTACAATACACCAAAATCCACAACGCTGCGCCAATATGGATTGGTGGGCTTAAACGAATTTTACTACAATAAAGTAATTATCGCCAGAAACGGTTACTTTGACCGACGGCATCGGGGGCTGGCACCGCTTCCTAACTCAAGGCTGGTACCGAAAACTCTTTAATAGATAAGGCCTTACAATACGTAAGCGGTGATAGCGCATTGGGCTCGAGTTCACTCGCGGCGGCCCGAGTTCGAATCCCAGCACCTCGAACTTCTCTAAGTTATGTGCGTTTTAAAATAATTAAAATATCACTTGCTTCAAAGGTTATGGAAAAAACTGGACCTAGAAGGTAGCGCTGCAATTCGTTTCTAGGTTGTTTTAGGATATTAAAACCTCTTATAACCGATTCAGTGCAGACGAAGTTGCGCGGGTCAGCTATTTGTTTTATAAAAATAAAACAGTGCACTTTTATAGGTTATTGATGTATATGTATTATCACTAAACTACGTGTACAATACGGTACGGGTGTGCAAAAAAAAATGACAAATTTCAATGATGAAACTTGGTTTTCCGATAATAAGATAAATAGAGAATGCGTTTTAATAAATATTTCAATGTATTAGATATCTTTTTCTACTGTAAGAGTATATAATAAGGCGAAAGATAAAACTTTTTGAAAAGATTTTTATCCTGTTACGCCAAAGAAGTATAACTTCTATCGCGTGTACATAAGTACACACATTTTATTTTTTATTTTCACATACCGTCTACTAAATCCCATTTCGGAAAACAAACGCCTATTATACGTATATTATATATATATAAGTATATATATATATATCACTTGCGAGCATACGTATATATATATAAGTATATATATATATATATATATATATATATATATATATATTTATGTCTCCTAATATTTGATTAAGTTAATTTTTTTATTATAATTTAGTTTTAAATATTTATACTTTTAAAGGTTTATATTAACTGACTAATAATGAATTGTAAATAATTTATAAGAATGACTTTTTTACATTTTAATGCATGCTGTGATAACTTGTAAATAGTTAGAACATTTACTATGTGACTCATTCCAAAAAAAAAAAAGCAAGTTTTAATGTATGTACTGTTGGTTGTCCGTTATAAATAAATAAAATAAAATATATATGTATTTTTATATGTTGTAACTGGTTAAGCCAAATCGATCTAAAGTTTATGTTGTTATGCTATGTTATGCAAATCAGCTCTACGTAAAAACCATCTAAACGCTAAGGTGCATTATTGGCTAATTCTTATTCAACGGCAAATTCCAAGCGTAAAAACTACACGCGATTCATATTAAACACCAAAGGTATAACCCGAGTCACTAAAGAATCCCTACTAATATTATACGTATCAATGTAAGTTTGTTAGTTACGCTTTCACGTAAAAACTACTTAACCGATCCTCATGAAACTTTGTACACATATTCTTGGAAGTGTTAGAAGTAATATATGATACTTTTTATCCCGACATTAAGCTCGGTAGCTTTGGGAGAGGGGATGAAAACGTTTGACGATTTTACACCATAACTCCGACAAATTATAACCAATTTAAATAAATATTTTTGTACTATAGAGGTTATAATATGTGTTTAATTTTGCCCAAACTTTGTGTAGATCTGAATTTGGTTGCAGATAGAGGACAGAACTCCTCAGCGGACAACAGCAAACCCCTCATTTAAGGCTTAGCGATACTGAATACTTTAGTTTTTTTTATACTTACAACTACTAAATTTAATGCATGAAATCAAAAAACAAAATCAAACGCAGACGAAGTCGCGGGCAACAGCTAGTCTTTATATATTTATTTATTCAATGTCATGTGGATGACATAATTATTAGATTTTCAAAAGAGTGTCAATTAAATGTATAGTATATACATTCGAAATGGAACCTTGTGAGGGCGCTGTAACTAGATTGATTTTCATATATTTTTTTTATATTCATTAGTAATATATTATTTTTATATCTATCATTTATTCTTTTTCAATTTTTTTTTTTAAATTTATAAAAAAAAAACATCCACCCTCCGCTTGCGGGGCTTTTGAATGCCCAAGCAACCGGCGGTCAGGGCTCCAGAGTGAGGAACCTCCTCACAATACGCGCCGTTTCAATGACTACTGCCTTCTGTATCCGACCCTTGATCCAACAACCAAGCGAAAGCTTCTTAAGATGTTGGTCGAAGCTTTTCGCGAGAAGACTGAAACGACGATCGGAACAATAACGGTCGACTCAACATTCCACATGGCGGTAATCTCGTGAGCAAGGTGCAAGTATTTAGATACTTTTTCCTTTTGAGCTTTCACCAGATTATCGTCATGTGGAATAGTAATGTAAAAATATAAATAAATTATTATTATTAGATGTTAAAGCGGTGATAGCCTAGTGGGTAAGATTTCGGATTTCCTTTCGTGGAGGTTGAGTTCCAGCCCCGGCACGCACTACTGGCTTTTCGGAGTTAGGCAATTTAAATATCACTTGCTTTAAAGGCGATGGAAACTATCGCGTGGAAACCTGTGTAGCGGTCTCCACATTACAGAACTAGATGGCGCTACAAAAATCCTGCATCGCGCTAGCGAAGTGTTCACGAAGAATGCCTATATTATATACAACTTCCAAAAATGAATGTTCGGACCGAGCACGATCACCCGCTCGGAGGAAGATCTTCCTATTGTTGAACTAGATGGCGCTAGTGCATGCCTGAGAGTTGATTAGGTAAATCAAAAATTCATATTAACTCTTATAGCAAGTTAATGCAAAGATATCTTAGCTTAGTGCACCTTAGGACCTCAACGTCCATCTTTCTCCGAGCTATGAGCTCAACCCATCACTTCAGCTTCGCGACTCGTTTAGCTAAGTCGGTAACTCTAGTTCTTCTACGGATCTCTACATTTCTGATTTGATCACGTAGAGATCCTCCTAGCATAGCTTTCTTCATCGCCCGCTGTCTCTGAGCCTTCTTATGAAGCCACAATATACATATCTATTTATAGTCTACCTTTATCTTGTTTTCATCTATGCAGATAATCTAGGTAGAGAATAGCGTGGACTTCGGTCCCCGAGTACCCACCCGCTCGGAGTTTGATCTCCTTATTTATTGTTACGGTCGACCGCATCCCGTACAGCTCCAGTACGGCAGGGCTAGCACACCGTACAGCTCGCGTACAGCAGGGATAGCACACCGTACAGCTCCCGTACAGCAGGGCTAGCACACCGTACAGCTCGCGTACAGCAGGGATAGCACACCGTACAGCTCCCGTACAGCAGGGCTAGCACACCGTACAGCTCGCGTACAGCAGGGATAGGACACCGTACAGCTCCCGTACAGCAGGGCTAGCACACCGTACAGCTCGCGTACAGCAGGGATAGGACACCGTACAGCTCTCGTACAGCAGGGCTAGCACACCGTCCAGCTCCCGTACAGCAGGGCTAGCACACCGTACAGCTCGCGTACAGAAGGGCTAGCACACCGTACGGCTCCCGTACGGCAGGGCTAACACACCGTACAGCTCCCGTACAGCAGGGCTAGCACACCGTACAGCAGGGCTAGCACAGGTAGGAGACAAAAATGATATCCCAAGGGATATAATTAACGTGTCCACCTGCTAAAGGACGGGAACATGGAATAGGAGAAGTTTACCCTCGGTGATTATAACACACATATTATATGGATATTATTTCCACTTGTGCGCCAGTGCTTGCGAGTTGATAAAGGTGTGGGAGAAGACACATTTTTACCCTTTCCCCGGGGAGATAATTGACTCCTTCCCATGCTAGCCGTGCTGTAGTGTGCTAAGGCCCGCAGTAGTAAAAATAACTTTATTTTCGCGCTTTAAGGCTGCCAGTTCACCGAAGCGGAGCGAGGCAAAGGAGTCGAGAAACGGTGAAATATTAACCAATAGTATTGCACAAAATCTCCGCTGCTCTTTAGTGAACCAGACACAGTACGCAACTGCGCTCCGCATTAGTCCGTATCTCGGCTCCGCTGCCTCACTCCGCTCCGGTGGACTGGCAGCCTTATGCGACTTGGTGGAACACCGTGGGGTTTAAGCCGGAACGAGTCCGACATAACCACCGTGCCTTCCCGGTGATATAAAAGGGAGTGGACAGCGAAAGATCAGTGAGTGCGTCGGGCGTGCTGACACATTAAACATGTGATCTCAAAAACGATGGGTCAAGCAGGGCTATTTTGATTCTCCAAGTTTAGCTAGCGACATTAACGCCCAAATAATTAGTATACATTAGATTATTTCCGCTAAGCAAAGCAGTTCATTGTAAAGTCAAAATCTCCTGCTCAGGTTTCAGAGCGAAACGTGCGTAGAGGGCACATTGCCGAGGATCTGTTTGATCCATACAGATTCACCTGCTGTTCACGGAGTATAGCAAATTAAGCTTAATTTTTAAAATATAATATGGATTTCCGCAAAGTAGCGCCTGCTTCTATCCAATATTATTTCAAATGTACACTTTCCTTTCGGAATGCAAAATATGGATTTAAAAGGTTATTTGCTGATAACTTTCCTATTTTCTATTCTAAATTTCTTCTGTATATGTGTTTAATTGGCTTTTTACGGCCAGCACAGTATGGATCCTTGGCCGCTTCCAAATATTTTTATATCTCGACAAATCTTATCATAAAATAAAGCTGGATAACTCATTTTTCATTCGCAACAATATATTTTGGATTGGAACATCAGAGAAAAACTGTTTTCAAGAATATGTTAGGTTAGCTTCAATGAGAGTCACAAGGCTCCAAAACACAACACTGCAGTAGTTTTAACTTAAGTCATGACGACTTTTAAACATATAGGTTTATGAGATGCTTTTCTTTACCGTGAACTAAATATTCAAGTGAGTATTGATTGCCTAAATAAAATATAAATAAACAATAAATAAATATATTACGACAATACACACATCGCCATCTAGCCCCAAAGCGTAGCTTGTGTTATGGGTACTAAGATGACTGATGAATATTTTTATAAGTATGTAATATACATAAATACTTAGAATATACATATAAACACCCAGACACTGAAAAACATTCATGCTCATCACACTAACATTTTCCAGTTGTGGGAATCGAACCCACGGCCTTGGACTCAGAAAGCAGGGTCGCTGCAAACTGCACCTGCAAATTTCGTCAATTTCGTCAATTGTGCACATCTTAACAACCTATAACCGACCCACTACAGGGCACGGGTCTCCTTCCACAATGAGTAGGGTTCGCCATTAGCCCAGGGCGGATTGGTGGGCTTCACACGCACTTGAGAACATTATGAAGAACGCAGGCATGCAGGTTTCCTCGCAATGTTTCACCGTTAAAGCTGTAATACGCAATTAAATTGATTATTTAATTGCGTAATACTTTTGCGCACCTATAACTAACAAAATTTATAAGTGCGTGCCGGGGTTCGAACTCGGCTCCCAGAAAGTGAAGGCGAATTCCTAACCACTAGACCTATCACCGCGGATAAAAACTGCAAATACCTGAATTTGAAGAGTGCCGGGTATCGAATTCGGTACCCCGAAATATTAGTAACTAGGCTTCAAACGGTCTCTAATCCTACATACACTAAAATGTTACAAAGCGAAATCTTACTCACACAATAATTAAAGCTAGTTCGCGAGAGAGTTGATCCTTTTCAACCAAACATTTCAAAAGTACGTTTAAAACATCAAATACTCACAAAAAAAACCGAAAACCGAAATTTCATTTATTTTCTTAGACAGAAACAAACTTTATTGCATAAGAAAAAAACACTATAATGTTTTCCGCATTCGCAATCAGTTATCACTTTAAAAATACTCGGTAAACCATTTGTAATTATATTTCGAACCTTCCGTTTTAACACCCGTATACGCGTCCGTACGCCGCGAGCTCCGAAACTTTTTTGATACCGAGCGCAGTACGTGCTCCGGTCTTCCCAAAGATTATATTATAGCCCCAAAAGCACCTATGTTTCCTTTTTGAGCATCCTTAAGCCGCCTCCATACGCTTGGCAAACAACGGCAAACAGCGAACACCAAACAAATTTTTAAATATAATAAAATAAATATACTACGACAATACACACATCGCCATCTAGCCCCAAAGTAAGCGTAGCTTGTGTTATGGATACTAAGATAGCTGATGAATATTTTTATGAATATAATACACATAAATACCTATAATATACAGTTAAACATCCCGATACTGACAAACATTCATGTTCATCACACAAGCATTTTCCAGTATTGGGAATCGAACCCACGGCCTTGGACTCAGAAAGCAGGGTCGCTGCCCACTGCGCCAATCGGCTGTCAATCGGTTGTTTGGTTGGTTTTGTTGTGTTTGCCAGTGATCGGTGGTCGGTTTTCGCACACAAATCGTAGGTTCTTCAAATGTTTGCGTTGATTCCAAACGCTTGTTAGTAATCAGTAGTACGAGCAAGCTCGCGGGCTGCGGACGGAGTTACAATAAATGCCACTGACAGTAGGGTGTGCACGCAATGCAACCCGTTATCGATACTTAGCTACCTCAGGCACGCGGGGTCGATGCGTCATCGTGGCGTTCATTAGCAATCTGACTTGTTTTTCTATAAAGGTATAGTTTCTCTAAGTTTGGAAACAAATATTTTATCTTGCAAATAAAAATTCTTTATCTTAAAAATTCAGATGGCGAAAAATTATACCTGCCGGACCACATACGAGTATGTCGAAGGGGGGGCGGGCAGTGGATCAGAGTGATTCTGGAGTGGACCGCACACTGGACACAGAAGCATTGGCCGACCACCAGCTAGATGGGATGATATCGTGAAGGCAGCAGGGAAGAACTGACTGCAGCTAGCTAGCAATAGACCGAGATGGCGTGCAAATGAAGAGGCATTAGTCCAGCAGTGGACTGAGATAGGCTGATGATGATGAAAAATTATTCCTATTAATGCTTAACATAATTTAGCATATCGATCGTACCTATCCCGTTATCGATATACACCTCTACAATTCTTAAGCACATCACTAAACACCTAAACGAGGTGTTTAGGCTGCCAGTCCACCGGAGCGAGAAACGGACTAATGCAGAGCGGAGTCGCGTACTGTGTCTGTCCACCGGAGCGGAGCGAGGCTGCGGAGCGAAATGAGAAAGTAATACGGAGCGGAGTTGCTATGTTTTTCAATATGCGGAGCTAGGCAGCAAGTACGCGACGAGTGGTTTCGAGCTCCGTACCGCTTACCGGTTTTTTATGATTTTTTGAACTAGCTCGCAAGTCGCTGTCCACTTAAGACGAGCAGAGATTTTGTGCAATCCTATTGGTTAATATTTCTCCGTTTCTCGGCTCCGCTGCCTCACTCCGCAACGGTGGACTGGCAGCCTTAGGTAGGTTCCATAAGAACTGTAAGTGCTAGCGAAATAGACAGCTAAATATGATTTATGACCCGAAGCGCTGTTTAAAATCGCAGCGTCGACTAAAGTGCACTGTCTACTACGCTCTCAATTTCTCTAGTAACAAGTGTAAAATTCATTTTGCTTTTTTTTCATAACAAAAATATGTCAACCCGAAAGTACTGCAGCCACAAACTCGTCTGCCATGTTTGCCGATCCGGAAAATATCCCATGCCGCATGCCGTGTGCGTGTTGAGTGATTATCTGGTGGGCCCGTGTTTGGTGTTTGTGGCAAACACCAAGCATGTGGAGGCGGCATTACAAGTTACAAAGCTACATTATTTGTGTTTTCTTTTACAAGCTATATATTAAACTCTATGTAGGGCTTCTTGGAGGCAGAAATTGTAATTTGTAACTTTTTGTATATTCAATATTAATATCTCATGTAAGTTTTGTTTTTTTTTTTTATTTAGTTTAGTTTTTATTTATTCTGTATTAAAATAGTTAAGATGGGTCATAGTTACCTAATAAAATATATTATTATTGTTAAAATCATAAAAACGTGCCACTCAATACAAGCACCGCGTGTTGAGTCTTAAATCGCAGTATTAATTAAGCTACTATAATAATAAAATAAAAAAATAAAGTTCAATGACCACAACAACTATTGCTGCATCGTACAAACAATTATAAAAAGAAGATAAAAAAACACAAAAAAAAAAATTAAATTCTACGTCATTTCGAGAACATTCATAAATCAAAATGTTTCTTCTCCTGTAGAATATTAAATAAAATGAAGCATATTAATTTTACCATACAAACGAATCCAAAACGTTTTGAGTGTTTACTTATGACAACCCTATAGAAGAGAAAAGACGGACACGCGCATAGTACCTACGCTATGCGACGCATACCTGATAAAGTGCCAGGAGTCAGATGATTTTAATTGCGCATGTGTTAGGGCTGTATCTGATTTCTTTCAGTCAAAACCATGGCAGTGGTTTACTCAAAAACTATTAGGTTTTATGATTCACAGATAAGCCTCAGAGACAATAGATATAGTACCTACATCTCAGTGGCGTGCACTGGGTTTCTTACCAGGGTATGCATACAGTAGGAAAATTGTATAAAATGGAAAAAATCCTCCTCCTATACGAGCTATATTTCAATTTTAGGGTATGCAGTGCTTTTGTGCATGTATGAAGTGCACGCCCCTGCTACATCTGAAGCCTGTGAAGTATTATTTCGGTTTTCATTTACACGTTGTTTATATTTTGTCGATAATTCCGCTTAATTGATTGATAACCGAACATAACCCTCTAGTATTTAAAGTTAAGAAGTCAATGCATTAAATTTAACCGACAGTAGCCTTATCCAATTCCACGATTGGCTCGCTAGCAATTATGGAATTGTTTTCGCGTATGAAATACTCAAACTTCAAAGCTCAAATTTGCCTACTATTATTCGGCTCGGGCTTTTGAAAAATCTGAAGTACACGATTTGCGACCCTAAAACTTGATACATTAGGTCCATTTTACTTTGACGATACAGAGTTTGATATGTGTAAACAACGCGATTGCGAGCAAGCAAATCTTGTACAAGAGTTCAACAACATGTTTTTAATAAAATTTATAATATTAATTAACATTAGCGATAACGCGTTGATAGTTCCCCAGTTTGCAAGACACTTGTTAGTAATATCGTTTCTATACACAGTGGCTTTATGAATGCTTTTCAGTAAATCTGTCTAATATCTCCTGGTAAAAAAATCATAGTATTGTCTCAAAAAATTCAAATTCAAAATTTCTTTATTCATGTAGGCCTATCACAGGCACTTATGAAGCGTTCATACATAAATGTTTACATAATTGTAATGGGATGGTGATAACTTCGTTCGCCAACTTAAACCTAAAGCTACGAGGGTTCCAAACGCGCCCTGGTCTAAGAAGAGCTCACAACAAACTTAGCCGGGTAATTTTTTTTTTTAATCACCATCTCACAGTCAATTTATATTCAGCTATGAAGCTAGAGCAATTCACACCCAAGCTATTTTATCGTTTAAGTAATCCTTAATATTATAATAGGATTTTTCTGTAAGCTTACGTTTTATATAAACTTTGAACTTATTGAGAGACATCTCAAAGATTACATTCGGTAATTTGTTATAAAATAATATACAATTGCCCTTGAATGAATTCGCAATTTTGTGTAGCCTAGTAAACTGCACAAGTTTATTTTTGCTTCTAATATTTATATTGTTACAGTCCATTTTCCCTTTAAATTTTGTTATATTTTTATGGACATAAATTAAATTTTCATTTATGTACCGTCATTATTTTTACTTCTTTAAATTTATCCCTTAATGACTCTCGCGGGCCCATTTTATATATCGCACGAACAGCCCTTTTCTGCAGGACGAAAATAGAATCTATATCGATCTATTGTGTCGATAATACCCTGAACAAAAGTAATGTCTGTGCTATTACTTAATAGGTTTACGTGAACAATGAGAACGTAAATCATAGTTAGAGACTTAGTTAACTCATTGGACTATAATAATAAATATACTAAGACAATACACAAATCGCCATCCAGCCCCAAAGTAAGCGTAGCTTGTGTTAAGGATACTAAGATGACTGATGAATATTTTAATGAATAATACACATAAATACTTATAATATACGTATAAACACCCAGACACTGAAAAACATTCATTTTCATCACACAAACATTTTCCAGTTGAGGGCATTGAACCCACGGCCTTGCACTCAGTAATCAGGGTCGCTGCCCATTCCGCCAATCGGCCATCGTACTTATCTATATACTATATGAATGAATAAATATATGTACTTTTATTGCACACCACCAAAAGTGCATAAAAAAAACAAAAGTATAACAAAACAACGTAAACAATTTGGCAGCCTTATCGCTTCATAGCGATTTCTTCTAGACAACCAATGGTGAAGAAAGCAAATACAGAAAATAGTTAAGTCGTGTATATATATACATATACACATAAAAAAATTACTATATCATATATGTGGTTAAAGACGTTTATTTTTCTCAAAAGAAATTACAATTTCACTCAATGAGAATATTTACAACTTATTTTATGTAGGTAATATTAAAACTACAAACAACGACAAGTACAAAACAATCATATAAGAAATTATATAAAAAACTTGAGGGTAAAATTATAAATAAATACTTCATACATAGCCAGGACCGCACTGAGATTTTGTCAATTACAAAAGTTTCAAGTTTTTTCTTAAAAATATTGAAATTTTGTTCTATATTAATGTCGTACGTAATTAATCTAAGTTGTAACTATTTATAAGTAGAAGTTTAAGATTAAACAAAGTTACTTATTAGTCAAGTAAATAGGCTGGATTTTAATATACAATATAGCATCTCACTGATGCTTTGTGGTAGATGAAAAAAATAGAATTGTGTATAAAAAACTTGTAGTAAAATAAGAAAAAAGTGGCACCATAATCAGTGGCGTGCATAGAGAGTATGCACAGGGTATGCAGATGATATAAAATGAAGAAAGTCCCCAGTACGAGTTATAAATACTAAAGGGTAGGCTTTTTATAACTCTTGAATGTCTATCCTTAAGTCTTTCAAAACTGACCATAATTCTGTAAACAGTTGTAGTAATGTTAAGGTATTATCAAAATCTGCGCTTACGCATCCGCTAAATATAGGATATGAAACCACTAACCGTTTATCACGGAGACGCACACGCTTCGTGTAGGTACATATAGTAGAGTTACAGTAATTTTGTACAGTTGGTAAATAATTAATCTTTTACTACTATAAATTTATTTGTGCCAGATATTTTACTAAAACGAATCTGTCAATAATGTTTTGTCAAGAAATAATCAAGATAAAATTTGATTCACGATAGCGCAGTAAGCAGCGACGCAGCATTCTGAGGGCGAGGCCGTGGGTTCGATTCCCACAGCTGGAAAATGTTTGTGTGATGAACATAAATGTTTTTTCAGTGTCAGTTTCAAAAATATTCATCAGTCATCTTAGTACCCATAACACAAGCTACGCTTACTTTGGGGCTAGATGGAGATGTGTGTATTGTCGTAGTATATTTATTTATTTAGTATATATTTTTTTCAAAGCAAAAACAAAAAGAACGCAGGGTACAATATTCTACTTTTTATACCATGAAGAAGAAAAACGGTTTACAAAAACGTGTACAGTATATAATTCAATGGTCTAGTCTAATTATTATATAGGGTTTTGAGACAACTTATAAGAGAAGGAAAATGGATGATTAAAAAAAACCTATCTGTTAAGGAAACTGGTTTAAGGTCTTTAAAAGTGACGTGGATGTAAAAAATAACAACTTCACTTGATCAAGGAAAATCAAGGATAGCTATTTATATAAATAATCCATCTAGATAAGTAAGATTTTCGCTGGTCTGTGGCGTTCTCGACGCTATCAAACTAGATGGCGCCACAAGGCTACTACATCGCGCTATTAAAGTTTTCACACTCGCGCAATATACAACGCGTAAATGAAAACCGAAATAATACTTCACAGGCTGTACCTGTAGGTACATTAATAACTGTATCTGAGACTTATCTGCAAACACATGTACAAAATTAAAATCAAGTGAGGTTATCTCTTATAGACGGCCGATTGGCGCAGTTTGCAGCGACCCTGCTTTCCGACTGTGGGTTCGATTCCCACTACCGGAAAATGTTAGTGTGCTGAGCATAAATGTTAAACTGGAAAACATTTATTTTACATTATATGTATATTATAAGTATTTTATGTGTATTATATTCATAAAAATATTCAACAGCTATCTTAGTACCCATAACACAAGCTACGCTTACTTTGGGGCTAGATGGCGATGTGTGTATTGTCGTAGTATATTTATTTATTTTATATAGATATTGTTTATTTACTCTACTCTATGCTATTAAATTATCTATTCCCGTAAGAAATAACACACATTGCGTTACTTGTGAATTCACTCAGAGCGCAACGTAACAAATCACATTTATCTGATATGGCATTGTGGATGCTCGAGTGATGCGCGAGTCATTGGTGCCTCTAAATAAAGTTGTCCGCCCAATCGGTACTTCCAGCGGTGACGGCGTGGACAGCATACAAAAACATGATTTATTTTTTGTATGTAATCAATTGTAAATTTATTTATTAATGAACCAACGATAAATATATTTTTCTTGGGAAATAATAATTACAAACTAAAATCAATATTTACAATAAATATAACCCGCCTTACTGTTCACTTATGGGCATGGTACCAAAACTGCTGGCGCCATTGCCCATCATCTTTTCAATTTGAATTTTGAAAAGTCGTAGAACAAAAGTTGTTAGTTTTAATGATATGAACTACAAGGACGATAGATTTCTTGTATTCTCTTTATTTAACCCCGTATGACTTACTCTGATGGACGTTCGGGTCCTTAGGACCTCCAGGGAGTCGGTGGATACAAGCGGCAAGAGATCGTAGTCCTGTGGTAGAGATGATAATAAGATGAAGATGATGATGATGATGATGGAAGATAGACAATTGGACCAGCTCTGAGGAATATCTACCTATCGCTATGGTCGAGCGCATCACCCTTACTCCCTATTCCTCCCTACGGGACGGGTTCCTGAAGGAAGAGCATGACTTCTCTCAAAACTCTAAGAGTTTAGGCCGTAGTTTACCACGCTGGCAAATTGCGGAATGGTATACTCGCACGCCTTTATGATCTATATGGAGAACTCTCATGCAGGTTTCCTTACAATGTTTTCCTTCACCGTTGAAGCAAGTGAAGAAGAATTTTATTGTATAGAAGCAGGCGTTACTTTGCGGAAATCCATGATATATTATCAAAAAAGGGTTGAGACTTGATTTGAGGGAACAATTAGAAATTATTAAACATAGGAATGGGAGGTTCGAATTACTAAACGAACAAATAAACTTATCAACTTCACCTCTATTGAACATATTCAGAGGCACTAATGAGGTGGGAGGGGCTTAGATAGATTAGGTGGGGGTCAGAAAGGTATAAAAGGCGACACATTTGGCGAATTTTTACAAGTTACAGGGGCGGGTCGAGGAACGAACTCGGTACCTCCGAAAGGGAAGCCCAAGTTTACCCACTAGGCTATCACCGCTTCACATATACACATTCCATACATATTGTATGTCGATAAGAAAACCGCTGACGCATGCATAGTTGCATAATAATAAGGCAATGACGTCACAACCCTCAGCATGGATCTGAGACACGCGGATTGTACGACGTTTTTATTGTTGTTTATTTGTTCAAAGCGGTGATAGCCTAGTTATAAACGACTAAGACACCGGGAGGTATCTTTGCATCGTTCGAGTCCATGTAGGACTGAGGTGCATCGATTTTCGGAAGGACACTTGCCGATAACCACCTGAGGGGTTGCTACGGCGTCACCGGGGGAGTGGAGCGAGCGCGAAAGCTCGCCATGAGAAGAGCCCCAGGGCTCGACGACCTCGCAGGGTGCCTCCTGCGAGGGCTCGGACGTCGGCTCGGTTCGACGTTAATCTGAGTGTTGTCTGAGTGTTGGTGGACTTTTGGACTAATCATTGTTTAGTCCGAACGCCCCCGTGACCGTGGTAAGGATCCACGTCCGGAAGAGGTCAGAAATCGGGGCCCTCGTCTTCGCCGGTGAAGACACTGTGTTGGTTGTGTGTTTGTGTGCTGTTGGGACACATTGGACGTCGGGGGCGGGGTCTGAGGTGCATCGATAATGCGGTCGTATTTATATCAAAATACCCACCAACTCAATGTCATGAACATTGGTTGTTAATCAAATATAATTTTAATTGTTTCTTGGAAACTATTTACAAATTGAATAATAATTATAAGCGTATTTGCAAAAATCCTAATCAATGTAATAAAACTAGCTGACCCGTTACTGCATACGAAGTTGCAACTTCGTCTGCACCAAATCGGTTATTACCGGAAAACAAGAATAAAATGACATTTTTCAAAAATGAATACTAGCTAGATCGAATTATCGCGCCCGCCGCCTGTATACTAAATTTCATGAAAATCGTTGGAGCCGATTCCGAGATTCCAATTCTTGTATATATATATATATATATATTCCAATTCTTGTATATATATATATATATATATATATATTCCAATTCTTGTATATATATATATATATATATATATATATATATATAAATTTAAAGATATAATTGGAATTAAAGTTAAAGATATAAGATAAGATATATGGCCAATATGAATTTATAGTTATCAATAGTTTAATTATTTACCCACTTTACAAAATTCTTTCAAATGCATAAAAAAAAAAAACTGTGCTTTGTGCAGCAGTGACACTGCTTAAAATAATTGTTTCGAGATTCCAAGCTCAGCCATCACATTGTTGGGGTTGTTTTATTCATCCAAATTCTTTATTATTATTATTATTATATATTAATTTATCAGCTTTCGCTGATGCATCTATATCATTTCATGTGCTCTTTGTTTTTTTGATGTTTATCCAGTCGGTTCTTAAAATGAATTAGTGATACTGCAGTCACTGCATCTTCAGGCAAGGCATTCCATTTGTATAACTCTATTGCTGATAAAGTGCTTGGAAGGATTAGACGTAGACTGAAATTCAAGTTTGAGACCATAGCCCCTTAATCTGGGGTTACTCTTTTTTGAAAATATTTCCTCAAAATTTGGAATGTTGTAATACCTATTTAATATTTTATAAGTTTCAATGAGATCACCTCTTTCTCGCGTACTTTTGAGAGTGTAGTTGTGAGTCCCAGGTTTGCAAACCAATTCTCTTGGCAGTTTAGTGGCTCATCTCTAAACCTTTTCAAGCATTTCTATATCCTAAACAAAATAGGGACTCCAGACCTGAAAAGCGTACTCCAATAAAGGTCTCACATATGTCTTATATATCTGTATGAAGGTTTTCTTATTAATATTAAAAAATGCTTTCCTAATTGTGTAAAGGATACAGTTGACCTTACTGACAATAACCACAATGTGCGCTTCCCATTTTAGATCACTGCTTATGATCACGCCTAGGTCTTTTTGTGTATCCAAAACTTTCAATTGCTTCTTATCTAGATAATATGGCAGCCGGGGGTTCTTCTTACCAAGATGTAAAACAGTGCACTTATTGACATTTAGTGATAGTAACCATTCCTTCGTTCACTTTTCAATAGCATTCAAATCTTCTTGAATAATTTTATGCTCATGCATCGGATTCCCGAAGAATTTGTGTCATCAGCGAACAGGGAAAAAGGAAGATGTCACTGTGCCAATCTGCTGTCAAATCACTTGCCCTTCGAAATTTCTCTTACCAGCTAGTAGATTTGAAGTTTATCTTGTCTGTTTTGTGAGTTTAATAAAGATTTCAAATAAACAAACAATTTTTTTTATCACCAATTGTTCATTAAGGTATTCCAAGATAAACATATTACTCAGTGAGTGTGTTATATCGTATTAACCAGCTGTGGTCTAGTTTCATCTGAATTTATGGAATTATTCAATATCCCAGTGTTTAGCCAAGATTGGTTTAGCTTGAAGCTGCTTCAAGAGTTTTTATTTAAATCCTGGGGTTGAACTAGAGCTATAAGTATCCCATGTCCATCTCTAAGATGCTATCTATGTGCCAAATTTAATCATGTTTAGTGCAGATATTAAGCCAAACATATGTAACAAACAAACAAATACATTTTCCTTTTTATAAGATTACTATGCAGATATTTTGTATAGGCTTTTCAAAACACTAGTGTCATTCCGTACATATAGGGTAGGTATAAATAACTCAAAAACTTAGTGGTAGAGTCACAACATACAGAGACTTGACATTTCAAAAGTGCTAGAGTAAACCTGCTTGAAACTTGAAATAAATGAATTTCTTTATTATCTTAATATATATAAATCTCCTGTCACGATGTTTGTCCGCGATGGACTCCTAAACTACTTAACCGATTTTAAATTAAATTGGCACA
The DNA here is from genome assembly GCF_905163445.1 of Pararge aegeria. NCBI lineage: Eukaryota > Metazoa > Arthropoda > Insecta > Lepidoptera > Nymphalidae > Pararge > Pararge aegeria. The sequence goes on along the minus strand of NC_053206.1, from coordinate 4,586,613 downwards.
CCGTGAGCAGTCTGGACCAACTTAAGATATCTCTTAAGTAAATTACTATAATTAAATAACTATAATAATAATTAAAGAACTATAATTAAATAACTATAATAATTAAATAACTATTAGTCGCAATTTCATTTTATTGCAAATTATTTGTCTATAATTAATTGACAGTCACATGTTATATATATATATATACTACTATGGCTATGATATAATATGAGGATTAGCGATACTGAATACATTAAAAACAAAATCAAACGCAGACGAAGTCGCGGGCAACAGCTAGTATTTCTATATATTTCTTTATTCAAATAGGCACATAGATGGCACTTTTGATGCGTACATTACATGTAAAATATGACATAGAAGTGAGTTGATGGCAATAACTAAATTCGTCAACTTAAAACTAAAGCTACGAGGGTTCCAAACGCACCCTGGTCTAAGAAGCCCACAACAAACTTAGCAGGTTGTTATTTTTTTTGTTATCACCATCTCACATTGCCATTTAAAACTATTAAAGAAGTACCTGGTCAGAGCAATAATTTACACCCAAGCATTTTTATCGTTGACATAGTCCTTAATACTATAATAGTACTTTTCTATAAGCTTACGTTTAACACAAACTTCGAAACTGGTAGTTTATTGTAAAATTGTATACATTTGCTTTGAATGGATTACTTATTTTATGTCGTCTAGTATATTGAAATTGTTAACTTTGAATTTTAAAAGAAAACAATATTATAGTATTTAATAAAAATGGCCATTGAGCTACGATTAAGAGCTGGACATATAACCGTTGATGTGGTTAACTTAACGAAAGACTTATGTCCAACAGAAAGTGTGATGTATTTTTAGTACCTGCTATTTATAAAAAAAAAAAAACCGTATAAAGTAAGCGCTAACTTAAAAGCATACAAGGAAAATTTGATTTTAGAATTAAAACAATAAATAGAACGCCTACCTCATATGTTTTCTACGACGTCACACTGCAAAATTAAAAAACACGGTTCTAAATTCAATGTTTCCAACTTTCACTGCACTCCTTTAGATCACACCATATTATCACAATCACTTTACCATAAGTTCAGTTCTGGGAAACTTGTTTTTATTCGCAATAATTCATTCGGAGGATGACGTTATGCGCACGAGTCTAGGTAGTGCTCAGTGTTTCCTTGGCTTGAAAAACAAGATAAAAACAAAAAAAACACTTTGACAGTCCACCATTCAATTCAATTCAATTCAATTCTTGTTTATGGCTTTTGTCTGCGCCAACTGGGCACAAGGTATTTCGCCAATGTCTTGTAGATGAAGAAGGCACGAAGGAGCAGTCCACCATCTTGTGACATTGGCAGTTCTTTCTGAAGTTGACGTATACAAGGGGATGTTTATACTATACGATCACGTCACGACATTTCTGCGTATCTCAAAAGTTATATTATAACCACATTTTATAATTTTTAAATGTGGTTTACCTAAAAATGATAAAAATAAAAATTGATTATCAATTTTTATTATTTTAAAATGCATATAAGCATTTCCGGAACCGATAGGATTTGTACCTACGAATCTCTGTCAATCGTGGCCTGAGCATGTATTATTACATGCATTTTAGAATATAACTATGTACATTGTTTGGAAATTTGAGTTGATTTATCTATTATATTTATTCATTTTTACTAAACTAAGATTTAGAGTTAGATAGAAAACAAGAAAACTTTTTCTATTTCTTCTCTAGTATGGGTTTAAACCCTAAATTCCCCTTAATATAAATTCAACAAAGAATTTCCATACTCCACAGGTCTTTATATCAGGCCACCACAGGCTGGCCACGTTTATTAACCATAAATGTATTAAGGTGATGCTGATGCTGACAGTGATTAGTACAAAGGCTTGATTTACTAGTTTTTTTTCTGCCCAGTAATCTGAGTATATAAAAATACAAATTGTTGCCAAGATAAAAACAGAATTCTGAGAACTCGCAGGTACGAGTACCTAGCGGCTAGCAATACAAAAGAGTATCGATACAACTGCGTTATCTCATGTTTATTTATGTATGTCTCGATAACGCACAATGTGTGCTGACCTCCATGCCCTCCTTGTTTTGACTTCATTTAGCACTCATACCTTCAGAGTGTAAACAGCGAAAAACATCCGCAAAACTACATAAAAAGATGCTACAGTGCATATTATATCATCATCATTTCAACCGATTGAGGTCCACTGCTTTGTTGGGAGTTCTAAAATCCACAGTCCTGAATCGCGGCTGGTTTCCCGCAGCTCACAGTGACTGATTTGATGTCGTCTGTGATCAGTTAAGCTTTTTGTTCTAAATAAATACTTACTCCATTTTTTTTACTTGTCTTATAATGTAAACAATCTTTTAATTACTTTTTAATGATACCTACAAACCTGATTAAAAAATAGAACATTAATCATGTGTGTTAAAATAAATAAAAACAATTAAATTAAAACGAGATAATCTTGTAAAGTATATAGATAGTAAGTATTTATTTAATATACTCATAAGGGTTTTTACGTGCATATACGAAAAATATTTCGCCAAAATACACAGCTCACGCGACTTGTGTTGCCTTTCAGCCCGAGTTAACTGTACACAAAAGAAAAAAAAAATCTTCTTTTTTTTACACCGAATAGTAATAAAAAGATCGTGTTAGGTTTTCTTCATTTGACAATTAAAAAGGACAGAGATTAATGGCGGAAATTCCGACAAATATCTGCGGGCGGGAATAACTAAAAAACTTTTTTACTGGCACTACGAAAAGCCATAAATCAAAAGAAGAACTGTAAACTTAAAAAAATCATATAGGCAAAGGTTAATAGACCCATAATGCCAAATTTTTCACCCCAATGTTTTATATGCTCGACACAAGTTATTAAAAACCTTCGCAAAGCAATTGACTTAATGTGATACACGGTATTTCCCTGCAACTGGATTAGCAAGTGTACTAACCTCACAGTCCTTGAGCATAGTAGTTGGTACTTGTATTGAATACTAAATTAAAGCTATTAATACGTAGGTAAGGTACAGTTCGTTCACTCAAATAGTTTGAGCGTTTTGTTTTATAGTTATTATTGAAGGAACTAGCAGTGGGCCATCTTTTCGCGAGCGTTTTCTTCGTTTATTAACAGAGCAACACTTCGCAGGGTATGCTAGTGACAAGTGCTTCCAATAGCCGCCCTATGTCCGTCCACCAACCTGAGGCGTAGGTGTTTAGCCTCATGTGTCTGTAATTACACCGGCAAGCAAGCCCTGAATCAAGAACACACCAACGCTGCATAGAGATAGAAATAAGCATGAAGGTTGTATTTCCCTGGACGTCTGTCACAAAAAGGTTTAATACCTATAAAATGAAAAAAAAAAAAAATTAAAGAGATTAGAAAGCCGCGTGCCGAAATGCGAGTGCCAAATGTCCACTGCTGCAGGGCTAGCATGGCCAGGAGATCCCCTGACAGGGGATATAATTTACGTGTGCACCTGCTGATGCACCGGAACAGGGAATAGAAGAAGTTTACGACCCGTTTGTTATTATACATATACTATTTGTATATTATTTCCACTTGTGCGTCAGTGCTCTGAGAGTTGATAAAGAAATTTTTTTATCCTTTCCCTGGGGATATAATTGTCTCCTGCCCATGCTAGCCGTGCTACCTGCTGCTGGAGATAAAAAATATAACAATCGACAACAACAAACCATCCGAAAAGAAGCGATAAATATTTGAAGGAATTCCGACCCAGTTACATGAAATGAGGTCAATATAATACGGGACTGAAAGAGGTGCGAGTAAAATATCGACGAAAGTAAAGTGACGGCAAGCAAAAATAAAACTTGTGTGCTTGTTTTAAAGCTCAAGTTTGTTTACACTTCCTGCAAGTGCTCTTGACAAAATAAAAACATGATTACAGAATTAGCGACTCTAAAGTTAGTCTAATTAGGTTCATTTTGCTTTGACGTTACAGCGTTCGATGCTCGAAACCGATTGCGAACGCGCGAATCTCATACTAAGCTTACTGGCTCGTATTAATTAAAATCCTGTTTAAAGTGGGATTCTATTTATGTTACAGTCAAATAGAAATGTCCAAATAAGACTTTGAAAAAGGCGTCTATGTGTGAAATAAGTTAATTGCTGTTCTCGCTTACTATGTTTATTCTTTTATTTATTTATTCTTGTATTAGCAGAGCAGTTTGTGACGGAGCTTGCCTGGAGAAATTCCTCCGCCATGCTTATTTCTGCAGCCAAGCGGTATTGCTGTATTCCGGTTTAAAGGGTGCGATTGCCGGTGTTATCATTAGCTTAACACCTATGCCTTAGGTTAAAGGACACAGGGTGGCACTTTTTAGGACGTTTTCTATGCCTGTGAAGTGTTGCTGAATTTATGGGTGATGAATTTCAAGCGGGCCAAATAATCGTGGTAAAAGAAAATCAAAACAAAAACATACTAATTTTAACGTTTTTGGCAACATTTTACGATGCCATAGGAATAGCACTTTCAAAAAATTTATCAGATCTCATGTAGAGCCAAGCTTCTAGCTCTTCATGCCCTAACTCTACAAGACTGCAATCTATAAGGAAAATAATATTGACCTACAGTCGCGTGCTCTTCATATTTGCTGTCTTTCAGCTATATGCGCCTTAATTAGTCAAAAACCCTGCCACTATAGCCTTTGTTTGAATCCAGGGTTTAAAGTTTCTCCATTTCAAATTTCAGTTCTGTAGTTTTAGCGTGAAAGAGAAACAAAAGTCAATCCATCCGTCCTTTATAAATGTTCGCATATAAATATTAGAAGGACGCTGTTTTTATGGTGTTTTATAAATACCACAGGAACTGTTTAAGAAATAAAAAGTTGACTGTGTGCTAATCCAGGGTATAATCTATCTCCATTCTGAATTTCTCTCAATTTGGTTCAGTAGTTTTTGTGTGAAAGAGTAACAAACATCCATCCATCCACCCTTACAAAATTATAGGAAGTAGAATAGGATGGTAGATAGGAAATTAAATGTTACAACAACTAAAAAGTAAAAAAATAGCGCCGACCCCAAAATGTAGTAGAAAATATAATTTTATTTGTCGATTTTTTTTTTAAACAATAAATTTACGCTTTTTATTGTTATGTAATTGTCTTAGTTGTAATGGCCTACGCCGTAGATGCGACTTATACTTAAAAATGACTAATTTTTAAGTAATAAGTAGAATATTTAGATAAGGCAGACCACCGGAAGGCAGATTCTACCGAGAAGAAGCTGGCAAGAAACTCAGCAGTTGCTCTTTTCCAACATCAACAATTTACATTTTGCATTTTAACATTCATTTTTCTATCCTGTGAGATAAAAGCGGAACCAAATGCTTCCAAGCAACTTTGTCATTAAGAAATTCATTAATCACATCAATTAAAATACTTAGTAAGATATAAGACTTTTTAATTTATTTTAATTGTCTCAGTTGTAGTGTAGTAAATGACGGAGTCATCGCGTTACAAATAAATAACAAGAAAAAAACAAAATTCTTTTTTTGAAGTAGATTAAAAATCACGATATAAATAAGATGTCTTCAAATTTTAAAGGACCTTTCTAAGTGACCAAAGCTTACCCTCTTGATGAAACCATATTGTGACAGATTACTTTTTATTGGGTACGACATCGACATCAGCTTGAGTTACTTTTTTTAGAGCTGACTCACTTATATTACTAGTAGTAGAACAGCCATATCCTCAAAGTAAAATAGACTTAATGGCACTACATTAGAGTCGCAAAACCTGTACTTCTGATTTCTGTTTTACAAACGTTCTTTCAAAAGCCTGAGCTAAACTTGTACGCAAATTTGAGCTCAAACGACTCGATCCCGAGCGAGCAAATCTTACATCCATCCATCCATCCTATTCATCCTACGCAATCGATTAAACTCTGTATCTTCAAAGTAAAACGGTCCTAATAGAGTCGCAAATCGGATAGTTCTAATTTCAGTTTAGGAACGTCATAATCCCGAGCTAAAGACTTGTAGGCAAATTTGAGCTTTAAACATATATGCATAAGATACATTTTTCTTCGATGGGTACAAAAAAACCAGAAGGCATCGTACGACATCCAGACCATTCCTACAAGTTCGTTTTTTTTTCTTTCTCCGAAATGGTCGTGCAGCTAATTGTTTATCAAGGAGCCCACCGTAAGATTATTTACTTAATTTATACTCGACTAGCGACCCGCCCCGGCTTCGGATGGGTATGAAGTGGAATTTAAAAAAAAAATAATCTTAACATCATAATATTTGACGGCCGACTCGCAGTGGGCAGCGACCCTGCTTTCTGAGTCCCACTACTGGAAAATGTTTGTGTGATGAGCATGAATGTTTTTCAGTGTCTGGGTGTTTATAGGTGTTCTTAGTTTGTATATTCAAGTATTTATTTATATATTTATAAAAAAAAAACATCAGTCATCTTAGTACCCGTAAAACAAGCTACGCTTAAATTGGGGCTGGATGGCGATGGGTGTATTGTCGTAATATATTTATTAAAAAAAATTAAAAAAAATCCGCCATGCTTATTTGTGGCGCATTATTGAAGTTTTGTGTTCCGGAATGAAGGGTGTGGTTGCCGGTAAATATATTTATTTATTAGGTTCACCAACAGATTATACACTGAAACAAGATTAGCAACTACAAAATCGAGAAACATAAAGTTGTAGTGTAAACCGTATTACTGGCAAACCGGCATGCGTGTCTGAAAAAAAAACACAAGTGCGGGTTCGCAAGTTTACAATAATATTATTGTTGTAACGAAGGTAACACTGTACGATGAAGTTGAAAACTCAATCAAAAACATAAATAAAAACAAAACAGAAATGTACGAGGCCGTTAGAGGTCAACTAGGTGTACTAATATATTGTTGCAGAATTTTATAGGCAATGATTTTCCACATACCATCAGGTGTGCCATCTGCTTGGTTTAATAAATAAATAAATATACTACGACAATACACACATCGCCATCTAGCCCCAAAGTAAGCGTAGCTTGTGTTATGGGTACTAGGATAGCTGATATTTTTATGAATATGACGGCGCGTCAAAGTTTAGAGTGAATACGGCCTGTCAAAGTCAGTCTAGCGGAGCGTCGCGTTTATGGTAGCGGGGAAAAGGATCGCCATCTTGTTTTTCTCGAGAGGCGGGAAGAACCAGCGCGCCGTTTTTGCGACGAATCGCTGTTTGTTAACTTAAACAAATTATTTTATGATAGTCTTTATTGAAATACTGATAATTAGTAATATAGATTGAAATAATTATTATTGTGATATAATACATACTCATCATCATCATCATCATCACATCAACCGATAGACGTCCACTGCTGGACATAGGTCTTTTGTAGGGAGTTCCAAGTTCCACGATTCTGAGCCGCTTGGATCCAACGGCTACCTGCGACGCGCTTAATGTCGTCGAATACTACTAGAGGAATATAATAATTTTGTGTTTGTACTGACTTGTGTTGTTATTTTAAAAGAAGAGTTGTTAATTTACAATAAGTTAAGAAATGAGTTTAGAAGAAGGCCCTTCTGCGCTTTTATCAGAAGTGGGATGTAACAAACAACAAAATGAAGCAACACAGCCGAATAAAATAAATGCCGAGCAACTTTTGTGTAACATGGAAGCGTTGCTTACCCGAGTTTTAGAAGTGCAACAAGTTCCAACAGCGAATACTAATCAAACACAACTTTTAAAGTTTGATCCGGATGAATCAGATTCTAATATTGAAGATTGGTGTAAAGTTACGGAAGTAATTGTGCAACATAAACGTCTAGAAGGAGTCAACTTACTCGTAGCTCTAACGGGAGCCCTAAAAGGTCGTGCAGCTTCGTGTCTTACTAAGCTAAATTTAAACGAGATTACATGGAGTTCAGTTAAAGAGATTTTAATAGCTAAATTTGCTAATCCAAAACTTATGCAAGACCACTTTGATGAAATTCTACGATTCCAAATAGGCGTTAAAGAGATACCGTCCGAATCTGCTCTTCGGTTATGGAACCTCATTGAATGAATACCTAAAACTACGATGTCTGAAGAAGTCATAACCGGATTCGTTATTTCAGTGCTGTGTCAGAAAGACTACTTGGTCCGTCGCGAATTATATGCACAAACGATTACGAGTCGGGCTCAATTATTCCGTGTACTTGGTGGAATATCTCTAAAGCGTCGTTTAGATGGGGAAAATAGAGACCCTGAAGCTAAGCGAGCACGTACCTTAGAGAAATTTCCTGGCAGGTGTCACTTTTGTGGATTGCCTGGGCATCGTTTAGTCGAATGTAGGAAGCGGCGTGATGATTTTGAAACAAAATCCCTAGAAACTTCGAGTTCGTCACGTACTATGGAAAAGAAAGGTGCTATAATCTGCTACACCTGTGGCCAGCTAGGTCACGTGGCGACTTTTTGTACGGTTGGAAAGAAAGGTGGCGGAGCTACAGTTAAGGAAGTTCATCAGTGCGAGCACCGCCCTTCCAGGGGTACTTTGAAGACATCTTCCGGTGAGACAGTCTCTTTTCTTTTTGACAGCGGATCATCTTGTTCTCTTGTAAAAGAAAGCTTCTCTAACAAACTTGGGGGTACTGTACGTGAGAGTCTCGTTTATCTTAGTGGTATAGGCGATGATGATATACCATGTACCATCCAAATTCAAAGTGATGTGGTAATAGAAGCATTTTCAGTAAATTTAGTTTTTCATGTGGTCCCTGATAGTCGTGTCTCTGATCCTATCATAATCGGGAGGGATATATTTGAGCAAGGGTTGTGCGTTCAAATTGACAATGACAATCTTATATTTCACTCAAAGAAAAAAATTCATATTTGCAATTTAAATTTAAACAAACCTGACTTTAAGGAAATTGACACAGATTTACATGGAAGGGATAAGGATTCGCTAATATTATTACTAAATAAATATTCCGACTATTTCACTGAAGGAATTCCTTCTCGGCGAGTAAAAACCGGAGAGTGTAAAATTAACTTAGTAGATCCACATAAAATTGTACAACGGTGTCCATATAGATTGGCACCAGTAGAAAAACAGATAGTTCGAGAAAAGGTTCAACAATTGCTAGATGCTGGGGTAATTCAAGAAAGCTCCTCCCCATTTGCAAGTCCTATGCTTTTAGTTGATAAAAAGGATAAATCATACAGATTGTGCGTAGATTATCGTGAATTAAATTCTAATACACAACCCGAACACTATCCCCTGCCACGTATTGAAGAGCAAATAGATTTGCTTGCTGGGGCTAATTATTTTTCATCATTAGACATGGCTTCTGGTTTTCACCAAATAGTTATGCACCCTGATTCAGTTGAAAAAACAGCATTTGTTACACCTGAGGGGCAATATGAATTCCTTGCTATGCCATTCGGACTTCGAAATGCACCATCAGTTTATCAGAGGTGCATTACTAAGGCTCTGAATAATGTTAAAGATAAGCCATTGATTTATATGGACGACGTTTTATGCTACTCTAACAATATAACTGAAGGTTTGCAGCGCCTAGACAATGTTTTGGGTGCTTTAATAGAAGCTGGTTTTACATTCAATCATAAAAAATGTAAATTCATGAAGCAAAAGATAGAATATCTGGGATATTTACTCCAATGTGGTGAAATAAGACCGAATCCTCGAAAAATTCAAGCGTTAATAGACTCTCCCCAACCAAAAACGGCTACTCAGGTTCGGCAATTTCTGGGCCTCGCTTCATACTTTCGGAAATTCATTGCTAATTTTACTCGCATCGTGGGACCGTTGTACCCCTTTACGAAATTAAAAGGACCTATTAACTGGACTCAAGCACACGAGGCAATACGTAACGCTGTAATACGTATATTAACATCTGAACCGGTACTAACTATATTTGATCCAGAACTACCAGTAGAGTTACACACCGACGCAAGCTCCGAAGGATATGGAGCGATTCTCATTCAAAAGAAAAGTAATTTACCGCATGTTGTAGAGTATTTTAGCCGACGCACAACGGATGTAGAGTCACGCTACCACTCGTACGAATTAGAGACATTAGCAGTCGTACGAGCGGTGGAGCACTTTCGGCATTACCTTTACGGGCGACATTTTGTAGTTTTTACCGATTGCAATTCTCTAAAGGCCTCAAAATCAAAGAAAGATCTCACTCCTCGCGTACATCGTTGGTGGGCTTATCTACAAGCTTACGATTTTGACATTGTTTATCGAGAAGGACGAGGAATGGAACATGCGGACTACCTTTCGCGAAATCCTCTTCCGAATATTGATGTTACATCTTCAGAGGATTCACGGACGAAAGAAGTTCATTATGTCGAGCTTTATCAAGATTGGCTTTCCGTTGAACAAAGGCGCGATAGTGAGATACAGGATCTCATTACAAAACACAAAACTAATGGTTTTCCTGATTCGGTAGCTCAGTCATATGATGTAAGAGAGGGTATTCTTTACAAAAAAGTTAACCGAAACAAGACTGTTTCTTGGTTGCCTGTAGTTCCTCGGTCTTTAATTTGGACGTTAATTAACCACATTCACAATGAAATACAGCATTTAGGCAAGGATAAAACTTTAGATAAACTTTACGAGCAATATTGGTTTCCTGAAATGTCCAAATGCGTGTGCTAAAAAAAATATAAATATGGAAGACCCAGGTATTCAGATATTCACTTCAATACCCACAATGTTCAGGATGGCACTTAGATCTTTCATTAATTAACAGTATTATTGAAGCTAAATACCTAGTTTCTCATATTAAAGTATTAATTTTATAAAAGACATCATTAAAGCCCACCAACCTGCTTTAGAGCAGTGTTGTGGGTCTGTACTCTATAAACCTGACTTCCCAAGGAGTGAAATAAAACAACTAGACTGACTCTAATACTGTATATTAGGCTTCTCTATAATTCATATTACTTATTACCTTCAAATGACTCTACTACCAGTTCGGAATGCTGTCTTCGGCAGAGAAGACCACTGGCAAGAAACTCTACCGTTGCTCTTTTATTCAATCAATTAAAACAAGACTTATAAACACAATTACAACATTATCATATGTTATAACGCTAGGCCCTTTGATACAAGACATATAAGACAGGTCAAACATAACTACTATTATCACTAATAACATCAGGACTTTTGAAACAAATTGTTTGTATAGAGCAACGTATGCTACATAAGCTATCTGTATGAAATAATGCTAGGGCTTCATATATGATACCTGAATAACCCAAAGGATATAAGAGATATACTTATCTGATGCTACATCAGGTACAACCATAGTACCAACAACTTTTAACAACTTATCTCAACTCCATCACCAGTATATACGACTCTTGTTTTGCCACAACAATATTTCGTTAAGTATGTCGTTTCCATTATAAATCATCTATTCCCAATTTGTAACGTTTTATACACAATACTTTACTTAATCTTCTATTCTCAATTCATTAATTTAAATCCGTCCTCACTTTTTCTTTGCCGCCAATCTAACTTGTCAAACTCGCGTCTCCCGCCATAGATCCTATACTTTTATTTGACAGTCTACTAAAGTCCATTATTCTATTTTCAATACATTATCAATGAGTATACAAACTATTATTTGTTGATATATTTAATATAATCATCGGGTTTATCATAGATAAAGTGCTGTAATTCCCTATTTCCTAACACGGCCATTCTGACAAGTACTTCGTTCTCGAAGTACATAGGGTTATTCTTTTTAGGTATATGTATTGTATCATAAGTCTTTAGGTTCAAAGAACATCCTTATAAGTACATCATCTTATATACACCTCTATAACATTAGTTTAAATGGTATATAAGCACAAATATCATCAAATCAGTTACATTCTGTATACACTTTTATCAATAAACTGTAAACAATATTCTATCAAAAGATAGGCATAATCAAATTTTTTTATAATTAAAGTGAAAGAGACCAAAAAAAATTTTCATTAAAATTCCACACCATTTAACATATTACAACAATATAATACTTCTAATAAAGTAAAATGATTAATTTTCAACAATGTAAATCAAAAATACTCATTTTCATTTATCTTGTACATTTTAACATGTACAATCACAATCCAAATATTTCCATCTCAATATAAATCTCAAACAATTTATCCATTTGCCTCCAGTCCAACTTTATCAAAATATACACATAATTGTATTTCTCCTCAATTCTGTTAATTTGCATTGTTAGTTCCATTTAGTCACAGATGTAATAGGTACAGTCTAAATAGTCAAACCAATATATACCAAAACACCAACACCCACTGGTGATATCAACAACATCATCACTCTCAAGTGATATCAATAACATCATCACCCACTGGTGATATCAACAACATCATCACTCTCAAGTGATATCAATAAAATCATCACCCACTGGTGATATCAACAACATCATCACTCTCAAGTGATATCAATAACATCATCACCCACTGGTGATATTCATATTTTTTCCACTGTCCAAGTCAAGTAATATATAAGATAAATATAAATAAATTAATATAAAAACGCTAAGATGGAATTATTTCTATTAGTTTACATCTTTTTTTTTTTATCATCTCATCATAAAAGCCAAGGTATATTCAATGTTTGTTCAATTGTTATTTCTATTATTCAATGTTTTATTTCAATCTAAACATCAATTAAACCACCTGTTTAACAGAATCATTTATCATGCAAGGACTCTTAAAATTTCACATAAAATTTGATAATTTAAACAACTGTAAACCTAAGTATAATCTAATTATTTATAATGCAACTAATATATTTTCCTTTGCAGCAGCAACATTAATTTAGTTTAATATTGTATTTTAATTATATCATTTTTTAAAACTTCTCTCAACATCATACTGAAAGATCACTGACCTAACCTAACCCACAACATTTAAGCTGACTCCTAATTCTTTTCTTCACACAACCCAACATAGAAACTAAACTATTTCATTTAGCTATTCAGTAGTAATTTTCCCTATATGTATTGTTCTGACACATAATCATATTCTATTCTATTCTACCAAGAAATTTTGATTTTTTTTTTTTTTTTTGTTTTGTTTTTTGTGTATTATTTTATATGTTCTGAATAATTTACACAATCTCTCCTATCTCGGCTTTCCTGACAAGTACTTCGATCTCGAAGTACATAGAATAGTTCCTAAATAAAAGTCAACAGCTTGGCTAACCTGACTAGTTGCTCAATATATACTTGAAATCTTGTATGTAATAAATAAGAATTAAAAGAAAAATCTATTACACATTCCGTTCGGCTAACCTGACCAGTTAATTTATTTTAGCCTGGACAGACTAATAAAATAAAAGTTAACACAAATTCCATTTGGTTAACCTGACTAGTTAAATAAAACTTGAAATTTTAAATTTATCAAACTTATCACACATTCTGTTTGGCCAACTTGACTAGTTGCTCAATTTAAACTTGAAATCTTGTATGTAATAAATAAGAATCATAGGAAAAATATATCACACATTCCGTTCGGCTAACCTGACCAGTTTATGTATTTTAACCTTGACAGACTAATAAAATAAAGCTTAACACAAATTCCATTTGTCTAACCAGACTAGTTAAATAAAACTTGATAATTCAAATTTATCAAACTTATTACACATTCTGTTTGGCCAACTTGACTCGTTGGTTATCACAAACAAACTTAAATCAATTCTATTTTGAACTTAATCATTTCAGCAAAATAAACAAAGAGCCACTAGGCCATATCAGTTTCAGGTAATAAGTACTATCTTTCAAAAGTAGAAACGACAAAAAGAAAAGATAAATAAAAATATCACATCAATTGGTTCCCCGGACCACATATACTTCAATGGAATTTTACCAAGTCTGGTGCTCTGTCTCCAGAGTGTTTCTGTTTTAGCACATACCAGCTATTAGTTGAAACATCATCAAAAACATCAAACCATGTACTATATCCACATTTGCCGGGATGGTTATTAATTGGTTCCCCGGACCACATATCCTTAAATAGAATTTCAACAAGCATGGTGCTTTGTCTCCAGAGTGTTTCTGTTTTAGCACATAGCAGCAAAACTTGAGGCATCATCAAAAACATCAAATTCTTTATTATGTCCACATTTGACGGGATGGTTCTAAAAAAAGTAAATCTGCATTAGAGAAAGGCATAAATTGGACATGAATAGGATCCCACTTCTGATGCTAAAAAAAATATAAATATGGAAGACCCAGGTATTCAGATATTCACTTCAATACCCACAATGTTCAGGATGGCACTTAGATCTTTCATTAATTAACAGTATTATTGAAGCTAAATACCTAGTTTCTCATATTAAAGTATTAATTTTATAAAAGACATCATTAAAGCCCACCAACCTGCTTTAGAGCAGTGTTGTGGGTCTGTACTCTATAAACCTGACTTCCCAAGGAGTGAAATAAAACAACTAGACTGACTCTAATACTGTATATTAGGCTTCTCTATAATTCATATTACTTATTACCTTCAAATGACTCTACTACCAGTTCGGAATGCTGTCTTCGGCAGAGAAGACCACTGGCAAGAAACTCTACCGTTGCTCTTTTATTCAATCAATTAAAACAAGACTTATAAACACAATTACAACATTATCATATGTTATAACGCTAGGCCCTTTGATACAAGACATATAAGACAGGTCAAACATAACTACTATTATCACTAATAACATCAGGACTTTTGAAACAAATTGTTTGTATAGAGCAACGTATGCTACATAAGCTATCTGTATGAAATAATGCTAGGGCTTCATATATGATACCTGAATAACCCAAAGGATATAAGAGATATACTTATCTGATGCTACATCAGGTACAACCATAGTACCAACAACTTTTAACAACTTATCTCAACTCCATCACCAGTATATACGACTCTTGTTTTGCCACAACAATATTTCGTTAAGTATGTCGTTTCCATTATAAATCATCTATTCCCAATTTGTAACGTTTTATACACAATACTTTACTTAATCTTCTATTCTCAATTCATTAATTTAAATCCGTCCTCACTTTTTCTTTGCCGCCAATCTAACTTGTCAAACTCGCGTCTCCCGCCATAGATCCTATACTTTTATTTGACAGTCTACTAAAGTCCATTATTCTATTTTCAATACATTATCAATGAGTATACAAACTATTATTTGTTGATATATTTAATATAATCATCGGGTTTATCATAGATAAAGTGCTGTAATTCCCTATTTCCTAACACGTGCGTAAGTTTATTGACTCTTGTATTATTTGTAAAGCGTCTAAAGGTCCATCGGGTGCTCAGCCTGTCCAGCTTCACCCAATTCCGAAAGTCTCTGTGCCATGGCATACTATACACACAGATTTTACGGGAAAGCTTAGCGGAAAGAGCGATCGGAAAGAATATTGCTCCGTAATAATTGATGCTTTTACAAAATATGTTTTACCAGAGCATACTTTTTCTCTCGACGCTAGTAGTGCAATACACGCGTTACAAAAAGCAGTTTACCTTATCGGAGCGCCTAAGCGAATAATTGCTGATCAAGGTCATTGTTATATTAGCTCTGAATTTAAGAGCTTTTGCACTGAGCATAAGATACAGTTACACTTTATTGCAACGGGCTCTAGCAGGGCAAATGGACAAGTTGAGAGGGTTATGCGAACTCTTAAAAGCTTGTTGACTATTGTTGAAAACGACCCTAATAAAACGTGGCGCGATGAATTAGGAAAAATTCAACTTGCTCTCAACAGCACCAAATCTACCGTAACAAAATACTCACCCACAGAACTGATGTTAGGGATTCGTGCACAATCGCTAGGTATGTCTAGACTAAACGCAGAGGTTAATAGTCAACGCAACAGGCTAGAACTTGACACTATACGGGAAGATGCGTCAGCTAATATTCAAAAGGCAGCTAAGTCCGAAGTTGATCGATTTAATCGGGGTCGTGCAATAATAAAACCGTTTAGAAAAGGTGCATTTGTGTTTCTTAAAAATAGTGAACGGAATAAAACTAAATTGGATAGGAAGTTTAAGGGCCCATTCATCATAACTGCGGTGTTAGAAAACGATCGGTATGAATTGAAAAGTTTAAGTGGTTCTCAACGAGTGTATAAGTATGCCCACGAGAATTTGCGTCCAGTGCCCCAAGGTCACGACGGTTTACTTGAAATAACGTATAACCTTTTGAATTATGACGAGGCCGAGACGGCGCCTGAAGATGTTGATGATGTAACTTTAATTGATAGAGATGACACCTTGACTGCATGCTCGGATGCTATTTCTACCGATTCCCGTACTATCACAGCCAATTCAGACACTCTTAGTGTATATTCTGATCCTGAGACCTGGGATATACAAAATGAAATAGAAATTTACGCTGAACAAGATAATCCGTAACCATAGGTATGACATTTGCCATATTTTATATTACGAATGTGTTTATCTGTGTGTCGATCCTGGTCGAGGTGTGTCGTCCGGGCCGTATCCTCAGGGGTCGGTTGAAGGGATGCATTCGCTCGGTCCAGATGAAGAGTTCCGATTGTCGATCCTGGTGGAGCTGTGTCGTTCGGGCCGTACCCGTAAGGGTCGGTTGAAGGGATGCACTCGCTCGGTCCAGATGAAAAGTTTCCATAGTTGATCCTGGATGAGGTGTGTTATCCGGGCCGCACCGAGAGGGGTCGGTTGAAGGGATGCACACGCTCAATCCGATTGTGTTGTGGTTTATTGAACGAAAAAAGGGACAGTGTCATCCGGGCCAAACCCGTGTGGGTTTGGTTGAAGGGATGCACTTGTCCGGTTGATAATGCGTTGATGTCGATAATTATTAGCGGGATGGACGAGCGGGTGTCCTAGTGATTGTGATTTCTATGTTCCAGGCAGATTTTAACGCCCGGGGACGGTCGAATGTCAGTCCGGCCGTGACGGCGCGTCAAAGTTTAGAGTGAATACGGCCTGTCAAAGTCACTCTAGCGGAGCGTCGCGTTTATGGTAGCGGGGAAAAGGATCGCCATCTTGTTTTTCTCGAGAGGCGGGAAGAACCAGCGCGCCGTTTTTGCGACGAATCGCTGTTTGTTAACTTAAACAAATTATTTTATGATAGTCTTTATTGAAATACTGATAATTAGTAATATAGATTGAAATAATTATTATTGTGATATAATACATACTAGAGGAATATAATAATTTTGTGTTTGTACTGACTTGTGTTGTTATTTTAAAAGAAGAGTTGTTAATTTACAATAAGTTAAGAAATGAGTTTAGAAGAAGGCCCTTCTGCGCTTTTAAATATAATACACATAATGTACTTAAAAGTATATAATGTACTTTAGTATATTATGTACTTTAGTATATAATGTACTTAAGTACATAATGTACTTAAAAGTATATAATATACTTTAGTATATAATGTACTTAAGTATATAATGTATTTAAGTAAATAATGTACTTTAGTTTATAATATACTTAAAAGTAAATAATGAACTTTAGTATATAATGTACTTTAGTATATAATGTACTTAAGTATATAATGTATTTAAGTAAATAATGTATTTAAGTATATAATGTATTTAAGTAAATAATGTACTTTAGTTTATAATGTACTTTAGTATATAATGTACTTAAGTATATAATGTACTTTAGTATATAATGTACTTTAGTACATAATGTACTTAAAAGTATATAATGTACTTTAGTATATAATGTACTTAAGTATATAATGTACTTTAGTATATAATGTACTTTAGTATATAATGTACTTTAGTATATAATGTACTTAAAAGTATATAATGTACTTAAGTAAATAATGTACTAAAGTAAATAATATACTTAAGTATATAATGTACTTTAGTATATAATGTACTTTAGTATATAATGTACTTTAGTATATAATGTACTTAAAAGTAAATAATGTACTTTAGTTTATAATGCACTTAAAAGTATATAATGCACTTTAGTATATAATGTTCTTTAGTATATAATGTACTTTAGTATATAATGTACTTAAAAGTATATAATGTACTTTAGTATATTATGTACTTTAGGATATAATGTACTTAAGTACATAATGTACTTAAAAGTATATAATATACTTTAGTATATAATGTACTTAAGTATATAATGTATTTAAGTAAATAATGTACTTTAGTTTATAATGTACTTAAAAGTAAATAATGAACTTTAGTATATAATGTACTTTAGTATATAATGTACTTAAGTATATAATGTATTTAAGTAAATAATGTATTTAAGTATATAAT
The DNA here is from genome assembly GCF_905163445.1 of Pararge aegeria. Lineage (NCBI taxonomy): Eukaryota > Metazoa > Arthropoda > Insecta > Lepidoptera > Nymphalidae > Pararge > Pararge aegeria. The sequence goes on along the minus strand of NC_053206.1, from coordinate 4,568,341 downwards.
GTATTTAAGTAAATAATGTACTAAAGTAAATAATGTACTTAAGTATATAATGTACTTAAGTATATAATGTACTTAAGTATATAATGAACTTAAGTAAATAATGTACTTAAGTATATAATGTACTTTAGTATATAATGTACTTTAGTATTTAATGTTCTTAAAAGTATATAATGTACTTTAGTATATAATGTTCTTAAAAGTATATAATGTACTTTAGTATATAATGTACTTGAGTATATAATGTACTTTAGTATATAATGTTCTTAAAAGTAAATAATGTACTTTAGTATATAATGTACTTGAGTATATAATGTACTTTAGTACATAATGTACTTGAGTATATAATGTACTTTAGTATATAATGTACTTAAGTACATAATGTACTTATAAGTATATAATATACTTTAGTATGTAATGTCCTTAAGTATATATTGTATTTAAGTAAATAATGTATTAAAGTACAATGTACTTAAGTAAATAATGTACTTAAGTATATAATGTACTTAAGTAAATAATGTACTTTAGTATATAATGTACTTTAGTACATAATGTACTTAAAAGTATATAATGTACTTTAGTACATAATGTACTTAAGAACATAATGTATTAAAGTAAATAATGTATTTAAGTATATAATGTACTTTAGTATATATTGTACTTAAGTAAATAATGTACTTAAGTATATAATGTACTTAAGTATATAATGTACTTTAGTATATAATGTACTTTGATATATAATGTACTAAAGTAAATAATGTACTTAAGTATATAATGTACTTTAGTATATAATGTACTTTAGTATATAATGTACTTTAGTACATAATGTACTTAAAAGTATATAATGTACTTTAGTATATAATGTACTTAAGTATATAATGTACTTTAGTATATAATGTACTTTAGTATATAATGTACTTAAAAGTATATAATGTACTTTAGTATATAATGTACTAAAGTAAATAATGTACTTAAGTATATAATGTACTTTAGTATATAATGTACTTTAGTATATAATGTACTTAAGTATATAATGAACTTAAGTAAATAATGTACTTAAGTATATAATGTACGTAAAAGTAAATAATGTACTTTAGTATATAATGTACTTAAGTATATAATGTATTTAAGTAAATAATGTATTTAAGTATATAATGTACTTAAGTATATAATGAACTTAAGTAAATAATGTACTTAAGTAAATAATGTACTTTAGTATATAATGTACTTTAAAGTAAATAATGTACTTTAGTATTTAATGTTCTTAAAAGTATATAATGTACTTTAGTATATAATGTTCTTAAGAGTATATAATGTACTTTAGTATATAATGTACTTTATTATATAATGTACTTTAGTACATAATGTACATAAGTAAATAATGTATTAAAGTACAATGTACTTAAGTATATAATGTACTTAAAAGTAAATAATGTACTTTAGTACATAATGTACTTAAAATTATATAATGTACTTTAGTATATAATGTACTTAAGTATATAATGTATTTAAGTAAATAATGTACTAAAGTAAATAATGTACTTAAGTATATAATGTACTTAAGTATATAATGTACTTAAGTAAATAATGTACTTAAGTATATAATGTACTTAAAAGTAAATAATGTACTTTAGTATATAATGTACTAAAAAGTAAATAATGTACTTAAGTTTATAATGTACTTAAAAGTATATAATGCACTTTAGTATATAATGAACTTTAGTATATAATGTACTTTAGTACATAATGTACTTAAGTATATAATGTACTTAAGTATATAATGTACTTAAAAGTAAATAATGTACTTTAGTATATAATGTACTAAAAAGTAAATAATGTACTTTAGTTTATAATGTACTTAAAAGTATATAATGCACTTTAGTATATAATGTACTTTAGTATATAATGTACTTTAGTACATAATGTACTTAAAAGTATATAATGTACTTAAGTATATAATGTACTTTAGTATATAATGTTCTTTAGTATATAATGTACTTTAGTATATAATGTACTTAAAAGTATATAATGAACTTAAGTAAATAATGTACTAAAGTAAATAATGTACTTAAGTATATAATGTACTTTAGTATATAATGTACTTTAGTATATAATGTACTTTAGTATATAATGTACTTAAAAGTAAATAATGTACTTTAGTATATAATGTACTAAAAAGTAAATAATGTACTTTAGTTTATAATGTACTATAGTACATAATGTACTTAAAAGTATATAATGTACTTTAGTATATAATGTACTTTAGTTTATAATGTACTTAAGTATATAATGTACTTAAATAAATAATGTACTTTAGTATATAATGTACTTTAGTATATAATGTACTTTAGTACATAATGTACTTAAACGTATATAATGTACTTTAGTATATAATGTACTTCAAAGTATATAATGTACTTTAGTATATAATGTACTAAAAAGTAAATAATGTACTTTAGTATATAATGTACTTAAAAGTATATAATGTACTTTAGTATATAATGTACTTTAGTACATAATGTTTTTAAAAGTATATAATGTACTTTAGTATATAATGTACTTTAGTATAAAATGTACTTTAGTATATAATGTACTTAAGTATATAATGTATTTAAGTAAATAATGTATTTAAGTAAATAATGTACTTAAGTATATAATGTACTTAAGTAAATAATGTACTTAAGTATATAATTTACTTAAGTATATAATATACTTAAGTATATAATGTACTTAAGTATATAATGTACTTTAGTACATAATGTACTTTAGTATATAATGTACTTTAGTATATAATGTTCTTAAAAGTATACAAGGTTTTTTAGTTTATAATGTACTAAAAAGTAAATAATGTACTTTAGTATATAATGTACTTAAAAGTATATAATGTACTTTAGTATATAATGTAGTTAAGTATATAATGTACTTAAGTAAATAATGTACTTTAGTATATAATGTACTTAAGTATATAATGAACTTAAGTAAATAATGTACTTAAGTATATAATGTACTTTAGTTTATAATGTACTTAAGTAAATAATGTACTTAAGTATATAATGTACTTTAGTATATAATTGACTTTAGTATATAATTTACTTTAGTATATAATGTACTAAAGTAAATAATGTTCTTAAGTATATAATGTAGTTAAGTATAAAATGTTCTTGAGTATATAATGTACTTAAGTATATAATGTTTTTAAGTTTATAATGTACTAAAGTATATAATGTACTTAAGTTTATAATGTTTTTAGGTATATAATGTACTTTAGTATATAATGTACTCAAGTAAATAATGTACTTAAGTAAATAATGTACTGAAGTATATAATGTTTTTAAGTATATAATGTACTTAAGTATATAATGTACTTATGTATATAATGTACTTATGTATATAATGTAAATAAGTATATAATGTACTCAAGTAAATGATGTACTTAAGTATATAATATATTTAATTATATAATGTACTCATGTAAATAATGTCCTTAAGTAAATAATGTACTGAAGTATATAATGTACTTAAGTAAATAATGTACCTAAGTAAATAATGTACTAAAGTATATAATATACTGAAGTAAATAATGTACTAAAGTAAATAATGTACTTAAGTATATAATGTACTTAAGTATATAATGTCCTTAAGTAAATAATGTTCTTAAGTATATAATGTAAATAAGTAAATAATGTTCTTAAGTATATAATGTATTTAATTATATAATGTAAATAAGTAAATAAAGTACTTAAGTAAATTATGTACTTAAGTATATCATTTTTTTAAGTATATAATGTACTCAAGTAAATAATGTACTCAAGTATATAATATATTTAAGTTTATAATGAACTTAAGTATATAATGTACTCAAGTTTATTATGTAGTTAAGTATATAATGTATTTAAGTATATAATGTACTTAAGTATATAATATACTTTAGTAAATAATGTACTTAAGTATGTAATATATTTAACTATATAATGTACTTAAGTATATAATGTATTTAAGTATAAAATGTATATAAGTAAATAATGTCCTTAAGTTAATAATGTACTTTAGTATTTAACATATTTGAGGATATAATGTACTTAAGTATATTACGTATTTAAGTATATAATATATATAAGTAAATAATAAACTTAAGTATATACTGTACTTAAGTAAATAATGTCTTTTAGTATATAATATATTTAAGTATATAATGTACTCAAGTAATAAATGTTCTTAAGTATATAATGTACTCAAGTAAATAATGTACTTAAATACATAATGTATTTAAGTATATAGTGTATATAAGTAGATAATGTTTAATGTAAATAATGAAGTTAAGTAAAAAAATTACTAAAGTATATAATGTACTCTAGTATATAATGTACTTAAGTATATAATGTACTTAAGTTAAATGTATTTAAGTATATAATTTACTTAAGTAAATAATGTTCTTAAGTATATAATGTACTTAAGTATAAAATTTATTTAAGTATATAATGTACTTAAGTAAATAATTTACTTATGTACATTATTTACTATTCGTAGACCTATTCAAGGCAAAAAACTGCATCATATCTTAGCTGTGCTCTGCGTATCTGTGGTATTGTGCTTGCAGACAAGCGCTGGTCTTAACAATTAAAAAGAAAGTTTTTTGTAGCAAGACTTTCATCGCTTATTTAAATCGTAAAAGATTATTAAGAAAAAGTACCATCGTTAGACCGAGCGAAGCAAAGGTAGGATACCTTGGTGCAAAATTAAATTTTGTCAGAGGCTTTTTTATCTTCTAAATTTAGGAATCAATGACGATAAAAACAGTACGTTGTGTATTACGAATCCGTTTTTGTAATGTTAAACCTGTCACGGCTGACTCAATAGAATATAAGCAGGGGAATATATTAATTGAATGCGTGTCCTGCCAAAATATACGGCGTCCGGCTTGTCCGGTCTTTGTAAGACTTTTAACTGTTTGATTAATAATAAAGTACTGAGACTGAGTTGGCATTCCATTTTGTTAATATTTCATTAGAATTTACCAAGATTTATGGTAATAATCAAAAAGACTTGAGTTTACAAAATATTTGGCATCGCACCTATTAATACTAAGACACAAAATCCTCTATAATTATTGAGGGCTTTTAGCTCAAATTTATGGCCATACTGGCTGGTCTGTCCGGCCATTAGGTTTTGCAACCTGGCAACCCTAGATCCAAGTATTACACTGACATAAAATAAAATCTATAATACTTTCCTTTTATTATATCAAAATGTTTCAATATTGAACTAGACATTTGCGTAATACGACCACAAACATACTACCATCTTTTGTTTTTAATTATAGTACGCCGAACATCTGTGTAAATTCCGTATAAATAATAATCAAATTACATTCGTTTCCGTATTTACTATATTAAAGGAAATCATACAGTGGTCTCTTGTACTAAAAACAGGTTTTACGCACTAGTATCGCCATCTATTGACACAATTTTGGACCAAATATTTACTCTATCGCCCGCTAGGCGGCAGACCAAGTCCCAATAATTTGTTAGTAGAGTTCGCAAACTGAAGATATTTCGCAATGTTTGAGTTATTTGTTAAGTTTTAGTGTCCTAATTATACTTTTTCATGAAGTATAGCGGTTATTAAGATATCAAGTCAAAAATATTACGACCATCGATTACGACATCAAGTTATATTAGAAAGATATTTTGTGTCTTTATTTTTTTATCCGCTAGATGGCAGGCTGCAATTAATAGAAAATTAAATTAACAATACTTACTAAAGGCTATTTTATATTATTCATTGCAAACGCGTTACTTTTTAATACAGTCAAGCCCTTCAATTAGATACTAGAAAACGTAAATTTGTGAAAAAAAAGTAGTTGGCCATTTTGTGGTAGCGGCCATCTTTGATTTGGAATGTATCATAGTGTAAAGTGTTCTACTCATCGAAATAAATCTATGAAGTCGTTGATTCAAATAGTCGAGGACTTCAATTCGATAACCAAATTGAGGGAGTTGTTAATAATCGGATTAAGACACACAGACATACTTTAAACTAATACAATGCCGGCTTTTTTGCATCGCGGGTAAACCGTTAATAACGTAAGGCAAATTGTTATTGATATAAAATCGATATCAATATCAGAAACGATAACTTTAATCGATATCAAAATCGGTATCATAATCGATATCAATATCAATATCATTATCGATAATCAATCGCAATCGCAATTCTATTTTAAATCGATATCGTAACTTTTATTGAAATCAATATCAACCGTTAAAGAGAGTGACGCAGTTTAAATACCTGGGACATGTGATATCCTTTGACCTCAAAGATGATGCAGATATAGAGAGAGAGGCAGGGTATTGTCTGTAAGGGCCAATACGATCGCGCGCAGGTTTGCTCGTTGTACAGTTCCTGTTGAATTCTTTTCAGAGCATACTGTACATTACAAGCATAAAAAGTGCAGTGCCCTCCGCGTACAGTACAATAATGCGTTTAGGATTCTGATGGGACTGCCCCGGTCTTGCAGTGCGTAAGGGATGTTTGCCGAAGCGCGTATCGATTGTTTCTACACGATCATGCGAAAACGGTGTACATCCTTGGTGCGAAGGGTTCTGGCTGGTTCCAGCGGCCTTCTGAGGGCACCAGCTGGCAGGACTGATTGTCAGTATGACTGAGTGCCATTGCGGCATTGTACACGTGCTTTCCAATCGGGCATGCCAGAAGGGTTTTATATAAACTATTTCCTTAGGCTAAGTTTACTAACAAAACTTTGTTTTTTACTAACCATTTATGATCCAAGTCGGTCGAAATAAATGAATTTTATTTATTTATTTATAATATAGCTTATTATCATTGTTAGCTTATTCAATATTGTTGTCGATTGCGATGTTGATCGAAATCGCAATCGCTATTGCGATTGCGATTGATAGCGATTGCGATTGTAACTATGATTAAGATCTCAGTTTCGACATCGATAAAGATATCGATAATGATATGATATTGATTAAAGTAATCGATCCCTATATCGATAACAGTAATTGTCGTAAAAAAAATATACTAAGTACGACAATACACACGTCGCCATTTAGTCCCAAAGTAAGCGTAGCTTGTGTTATGGGTACTAAGATAACTGATGAATAATTTTTATGAATAATATACATAAATACTTATAATATATAGATAAACACCCAGACACTGAAAACATTCATGTATATCGCACAAATATTGTCCAGTTGTGGGAATCGAACCCACGGCCTTGGACTCAGAAAGCAGGGTCGCTGCCCACTTGGGCCGTCAAATTATTCATTATGTCAAATGATTACACTTATCGATTATGATATAGACATCAATATCGATTTTGATATCGATTATAGTAAACGATTATGATATCGTTTATAGTAACCGATTATGATATTTATATCTATGTATATTAATTGTAGTAATCGATTATGATATCGATATAGATATCCATTATTAAAGAAAAAAAAATGCATCGATTTTGATATCGATTATGATATATATATAAATCTATTATCAGTGGCGTGCACTGGGTTTCTTACATACACCAGAAAAATTGCATAAAACGGCAAAAATCCTCCTCCGGTACGAGTTATATATATACTTTAGGGTAGGCAGTGCTTTTGTGCATGTATGAAGTGCACGCCACTGTCTATTATGAACAGTTATTGTACTATACCCCTCTAACTTGTCCACGCAAGCGAATAAAATACACGATTACGAACATATTTTTCTATAGTAACTACGAGTACCTACCTATCAACAATGTATAAGTGTGACATTTGAAAAAAAAATCGATTAGTAAATCTCTTCCTGGATTAGAGTGCAGCAAGTGTGAAAAAATTGTGCATCTCAACACCAGATGTAGTGGTTTAAGCAATAAACAGATCACCGCATTTAAAGCAGCCTCCAGCTTAGAGTGGACCTGCCTGGAATGCCAGCGGGAATCGCCGGAAGAAGACGATGAAGAAGAAGAAACGCCTGTTCAAATTAATAAAAGTAGTTTCCTCAAAGAAACGCTTTTTTCATTGTGTCTTTGGACTTTGGTTTTCCTGAAAACAAATACCAATAAATTAATAATAGCATCTGCGCAAGATAAGTAAAGCGTACATACGTACTTTCAATAACACCTCTTTGTTTTGAATTACAAAGTACATATTAATTGTCAGACACCTGTACAAAGCCTGTTACATTGAATAAATGGTTTATTATTTTACATAAATACTTATTGACGTCGTCGCTTATATTCAGTCAGTGGAATGATAGGTATATGATGACCTATAAACTCATCCTGCTCTACGAAACGGATCTCTCATCTGTCCCCCTCCCCTATTAAAGACTAATTAGCCCCCTGCAGGGCTAGCACAGGCAGACAAACATTACATCCCCTGATTATATCCCCTGTAATAATCAGGGGATATAATTCTGTAGCAATCAAGACGAAATTGCGAAATTTGGCTAAGCCACTTATTGCAGCCAAGTTGGTGGCTTAGCCAAATTCGGTATTTTTAGAGGTGTAAATCAAAAATATATATTGGACTTGTTAAATCAGTCGCAGTGGAGCCTGGAAAGGGGTCATAATAAAAGTGTCCATCTGCTTAAGCACGGGAACATGGAATATGCGAAGTTTACAACAGTTACTATATTTTTAATCATTTATTGATTTCCATTTTTTTTTCCACTCGATACTAGTAAAGTATGTGCGTTTTAAGATTCTTAAGCAATCAAGACGAAATTACAGAATTTGGCTAAGCCACTCACTGCAGCCAAGTTAGTGGCTTAGCCAAAATTGGTATCTTCAGAGCTGCAAATCAACAAGGCATTTGAACGTGTTGGACATGTTGAATCTATGGAGCCCGGAAACAGAAGTCATCATCATAACTTCTACCGATTGAAGTCATAGACATAGGTCTTCTGTGGGGAGTTTTAAAATCGTCAGTCCTGGGCCGCTGGTTTCCAGCTACTCGTTTGAACTGGCGATTAATTGCGTGGGGTCGCCATTCCAGCACCTCGGGACCAGAGCGTCCATCGGTTCTGCGAGCTATGTGCCCCGCCCATTGCTACTTCAGCTTCGAGACTCGTTGAGCTATGTCAGTTAGAATTTTGCTTAACAACTTTTGATATTATAAGCAAAATTCATTTTCGTAGATCTCTGCGTAAGTATATCAAGTATTCTGATTTTATATCTGTTGCTATGTTTTTTCTTATCAATACCAAAATCAACAATCTTTAGCTTTGGAGCACGGATTTAGATTTTTTGAAGCATTCATTTGGCGCGTTAGGGAAAAATGATAAGAGTAAATTTTTACAATGCCCGCACACATCGTCACAAAAAACCGACATCCTGAAGTTAGCTTTAAGGTTTGACGGCGCATTTGGGTAATTCAAATGATTCAATTCTAATTTTAATGTTGGTTTTTCGATAATGAGTCTAACAGTATTCCATATTCAATAGTCCATTTCACAAAGTCAAAAATATCGGCTCAGTACCTTTGGGAGAGGGGATGAAAGTGTTTGACGATTTTACACCACAACTCCGACAAATTATACTTAACCGATTTAAATAATTATTTTTGTACTCTAGAGGTTATAATATGTGTTTAATTTTGCCCAAACTGTGGTTGGAGATAGAGGACAGAACTCCTCAGCGGACAGTAGCAAACCCCTCATTTAAGGCTTAGCGATACTGAATACTTGATTTTTTTTTAGTACTACAACTAAATTTAATGCCACATCAAAAAACAAAATCAAACGCAGACGAAGTCGCGGGTAACAGTAGATACTTTACTTACTTTTTCGTGACGTTTTAATTCAGATAAAACCCATCTCAATACACACCTTAAAAAAGTTGTATTTTAAAAGAAAAGAAGATAATGAATGCTGCTTAGCGGCAGTAACAAGCATGGCTTTAGTACTCCCCCTTTAGCTCTGTCACAAACAGGTCTACTACTAAAAAACTGAAGCTCTAATTTAACTATGACGTCATGACTGCGGCCATGAAATCCGGCGATGTCGTTTTTCTGGGTAATATTTTTAAAAATGACCACCCATTTTATTTAATTTACAAAGTACCCTTTACACGCATTCATTCTCATGAGTGAATACAGTAATACACACCCTCTCTTCACTACACCACACACACACAACAGACATACGACTTTTTATTTATTATTTTTTAGAGAGAGGAACAAGTAGTAAGTTATAATATATTTACAATAAACCTTTTGCAAAAATTATAAATCAACTAGTTGTACCCTGCCACGCTTCGCTATGGCACATTTTTATGAAAAGGTTGAGAAATGAGAAACAAAACAAAGAATACATTCCATATGTCAGCAAGTGTTTTCCTCGCTTTCGGCAGATGGCGCGGTCACTGGTACATCGATCGTTAAAAACAACTGTAGTTTCGCGGTCGCGGATATGTGACTGATGTAAAAAATAGATAAAAACAATCCTTGATACGGATTGTTGGATATATCATGCAAAAATTTCAGCTCGATCGGTGCAGAACTTTTTGAGTTATGGGGCGTACACAAACCAACATAACATTTTTTTTAAATATATAAATCAATTAACCCGTTAGTATATATATTCCTATAAATATTAAGCTCTATCATTTATTATTTTTCTTTTTTTGTTTTAAATTATTAACAATGCTTAAAAACACATTAAAAAACACTATTAAAAATTTATAAAAATAAACCTCCACCCTCCGCTTGCGGGGCTTTTGAATGCCCAAGCAACCGGCGGTTAGGGCTCCAGAGTGAGGAACCTCCTCACAATGCCCGCCGTTTCAAGGACTACTGCCTTCTGTATCCGACCCTTGATCCAACAACCAAGCGAAAGCTTCTTAAGATGTTGGTCGGAGCTTTTCGCCAGAAGACCATCGACTGGCACGACTATCGGTAAAATAACGGTCGACTCAACACACCTCATGGGAGTAATCTCGTGAGCAAGGTCCACGTATTAAGATACTTTTTCCTTTCAGGCTTTCACCAGATTATCGTCATGTGGAATAGTAATGTCAACAATTATTGCACGGCGCACTGCTCGATCGACTAGCACTATATCAGGTATATTAGCTGTAATATACCTGTCAGTGATAAAAGTTCGATTTCATTATTATTAAGTAATTATAATAAATATACTACAACAATACACACATGACCATCTAGCCCCAAAGTAAGCGTAGCTTGTGTTATGAGGTGGCGCTTAATAAGTGTGAGGCATGTTTTTCTACGGACCTCGACGCGCACCACCTTCAGGATCCCACATTATTGTTGATGGCGTTCGCATCGGTGTCGAGTCAAAGATGAAATACTTGGGACTCGTCCTCGACAGCCGATGGGACTTTAGGCAGCATTTTAGTAGGTTGGTTCCTAAATTGATGGGGGCTGCGGGTGCGCTTGCTCGTCTGTTGCCCAATCTTGGTGGTCCAAATGACTCATGTCGAAAGCTCTACATGGGAGTCGTGCGCTCAATGGCTCTATATGGAGCACCAGTGCACCCTGAAGGCCAGCAACGTCGCAATATTGCGTAGACCGCAGAGAGCGATGTCCGTTAGGGTAATAAAAGGATATCGCACGATTTCTTTTGAGGTGGCGAGCCTCCTAGCTGGATTTGCACCTTGGGATCTCGAAGCTAAAACCCTCGCCTCAATACATCAGTGGAAAATGGAGACGCGAAGAAGGGGCGAGGAACCGATGCCGCGGATACCCGCGGCATCGGTTCCTCGCAGCGTCGTTTCGAGCTCCGTCAGATCCTAATGGCGGTATGGAAGAGACGCCTGGATAATCCCAGCGCAGGGCATGCCACTATAGCGGCGATAAGGCCCGTTATGGAGGACTGGCTAGGGCGCCACCATGGTGCCCTATCGTATCGATGGTAAGCGATGATGCAGCCAGTGGAGCGCGCTTGCCTAGAAGATGCCTATTCACTCTAGATTTGAAGGTACTCATATTGTAGGAACTGGGGAAAATGGAAGCTGAAAGAGCATTCCAGATTCTAGCGGTGCGGATCAGAAACGAAGATGCGAAGCGCTTCGTACGCGTCCGCGGTATATCGACCACGTAGGGATGCAGATCCTTACGGTGCCTCGCGGGTCGATGGTAAAAAGGCGAGGGGGGAATTAGATCAAATAGTTCTTGAGCACACTCGTCGAAATATATTCTATAGAATTACGTAATGCAGGCAACCTTGTGACGATGTTCCAAACTCTTAAGTTTTTTACTGGCTAGGTCACCGATGAGCCTTCCAGCACGGCGATCCACCGAATCCAGGGTATCAAGCTGATACTTGGCAGTTGGTAGAGCCATCCCATAAATGGGAACTTGGTCGCCGATGTAATTACAGGCACTTATATATACGAGGCTGATTTGAATGATTTGAAGCGTAGGTGCTACCTTTTTTTTTTTTTCTTGACGGGCGGGAAATCTTCTTAAAAGATACCCAATTCTCTGTGGGAGAATTTGGGTTATGTGGGATTTTTTTTGAATTGATGGACACAGAGCAATATGTTGCAGGATGTGCTCCTAGCATGCCCTGTGAAGTGACGCTCAGTTTATAGACGATGTGTTCTCACTTACCAACAGGTAGGCCATCTGCTTTATATTAGTTTTAAAAAAAAAAGTGTTGGCCTACGTGCAGTACTCGAATCAGCCAGATCTTTCTATATCTACGTCATAAAGTAAGCAAATACTAACACAAAATAATTTACAAGTTGCATTAACTTAAAATAATAATTTTCATATACGTCGTGCTATGTAAAAATAGCGTTTCAGATCGTAGGGAGTACATTGCCGAAGATATGTTTGGTGTGGAGTATAAAGATTGAAGAAATTATAAATTACCCCATATAGATTCCATTGATTCTCGCGGAGCGTATCAAATTATGCTTATTTTTTTAGTTTCAGATCTTAATGTACATTAGGGTATTTGTACAATTCAACACGTATAGTATAGGCAAAACGTGTAAATTCTGTAAACGCTTGGCCTATACAAAGCATTCTGTTATAAATTACCTTTTAAATACAAGGTTTTGCTCACGTTATCAAATTATTCATTGATATTTAAATTTCTAGTTCGTATTTCCCCGTTAGGGAATGAATTTCCAAGAATTATTTTTTAAAGGAAGGTTAGGCTATCTGTATGCGAAATTTCATCCTAATCCGTCTAGTGATTTGAGCTGTGCGTTGATAGATAACTACCATTGATTTAGTTTGTTAAGCTTGCAGTGAGTTTCAAGACCAAATTTAGTTCATACTCTTAATGGTTTTACAGTCAATAAAATATTTTTATATCGTTGAAACGATGATAAAAAAACCTATCCACTGCGTAGCTGAACCGTCGGCGTTCATTTTGCGTGACACCCACTTCACCAAATTTGACAATAAAGCTATTTGTGCAGTTGCTGTTAAATAATTTATTACCAATTAAACAAATTTACTTTAAGAAAATTAATGGTGTTTGCACAAACAGCGCGAAAAGTATAAAACGATCAGGGTTTGATCGTGTCTTTATAGTTGATCCATCGGTCTTTATAGGATAATATAGTCCTGAGACCTTTGAGATGAATCTACGATTACTGCTTCTTGTCTGCGTGCTCGTGAGTATAATATATTTACTTTTTTTTTTTTTTTAATGTTATTAAGCCAACCAACCCGCATTGGAGCAGCGTGGTGGATATACTCTTAAACCATATAGGGCATATGCCCAGCTGTGGAACTTTAATAGGTTGTGGATGGAATTGATGGATAATGTAGGTACGCTGCATAATTTTTGTCTGCAGGAGGCAGGAGACAAAAAATATATCCCGCGATTATGTCCCCTGACATGGAATGTAATTAACGTGTCCATCTGCTAAAATACGGGAACATGGAATAGGAGAAGTTTCACCCCGTTTATTATTACACATATATTATTTGGATATTATATCAACTTGTGCGCCAGTGCTCCGAGAGTTGATAAAGCTGTGGGAGAAGATACATTTTTATCCTTTCCCCGGGGAGATAATTGTCTCCCGCCGATGCTAGCCTTGCTGGAAGCTAAAAGTTATCCTCGTGGAATTAGTATTTTTTGTTCCAGTACAAGTCAACACTTGAATGTAATTCCAAGTCTAAGACGGCAGTAGGATAACTTCTTAGGTGTTATAGCAGTTATATGAAACCCATATTCCGTATCGGCATATCGAATATTTTGTTGTAAAACACATAAGCTATGTGCTTTGCAAGGGAGTGGAAAGGGGATGAAATTTTGTATTACTAAAGTTTGGGATGTGAAGTTTTGGGAAATAAAGAATAGCGAACGTGTTTGAGTGTTTTCGCAAAATCCTCCACCAAGGGAGTACATTAGGGGTTTATTTCAAAATTCACATGTAACAATTCGCTCATACCCCATATTTACCCACACTGATTATACTATGAAAATTCATAGTAAGGTTTTTGGTAAAGTAATTAGTATGGGTAGTAAGTAAGTAATTAGTGGGTAAGCGACTTCGTCTGCGTTTGATTTTGTTTTTTGATGTGGCATTAAATTTAGTTGTAGTTCTAAAATTTAAAGTATTCAGTATCGCTAAGCCTTATGTGGGGTTTGCTGCTGTCCGCTGAGGAGTTCTGTCCTCTATCTCCAACCATCAAATCTACACAAAGTATGGGCAAAATTAAACACATATTATAACCTCTATAGTACAAAAAATAATTATTTAAATAGGTTATAATTTGTCGGAATTATGGCGTAAAATCATCAAACACTTTCAACCCCTCTCCCATAGAAACCGAGCTTAAAGTTGGGATAAAAAGTATCCTTTATATATTTACTTCTAGCACTTCAAAGATTATGTGTACAAAGTTTCATGAGAAACGGTAAAGTAGTTTTTGCGTGAAAGCGTAACTAACAAACTTACATTGACATTTATAATTTTAGTAGGGAGTAGGGATAGGGCTAGGGATAGGGATGCTATATCAATGGGTGAACTAGGGATTAAAATCAAAACTTACTTGTAACTTTTGCACCTCTATATCCATGCTAAGATTCTTGAAAATTTTCGATAAAATTATTCATCATGAGAGTACGCTAGTTCTAACCGTTGTTTTACTGAAGTTTAACGCACTTTTCTTTATTTCAGGCACTGAGTACCCAAGCAGCACCAAATGAAGGTAAGTCTTTTTTTAATTTGACAGTGTTGCCAAGTTAGGTGACTTCCCGATGTTTAGGGTAATGGTGACGCAATGAGTGCTTATGCCACTGCAAAACTTAATTTCACCTTTAGACAACATTGTCTGTTTATTTTCAGTGGAGAAATTTTTACATAGTAGGTATTCATACATAGTGTGAAGGATATCTGCATATCGTCTGCGAAAGGTGCAGAAGTCATTTGTGCGATTGAGTATACGCTTTTATAACATGATTCCTAAAGTATTTTTGGACCTACGAATGCATAAGTTTAAAGAATGTGTTAAAACACATTTATTACAGCAAGGTCCGGCCTCCGCTTTCATCTCTCACAAGATAGAAAAATGAATTTTAAAATGTAAAATGTAAATTGTTGATATTGGAAAGGACCAACTGCTCAGTTTCTTGCCGGCTTCTTCTCGGTAGAATCTGCCTTCCGAACTGGTGGTAGAGTCACTGCACACACACAGACTTGATGTTTCAAAAGTGCTTATATTAGACCTACTTGAAATAAATGAATTTTGAATTTAGTGCAGGATTTAGTAAGAAAAAAAATTATTTTTTTCTTCGTGAAGATGAAAACCGAAATATTACTTTACATTCTTTATAGGTACCTATATTATTTGCTGTCTCTGAGACTAATCTATGACACCAAAACGATAATAGTTTTTGATTAGACCACTGCCACAGTTTTATGGATAGAAATCAGATACAGCCCTAACATCACGTGCGAAATTAAAATCGAGGGACTGTTGTCACTTTCTTAGCACGTGCATTGCCTTGTGTGCTATGCACGTGTCAGCCTTTTATCTTCAATAGGGTTGTCACAAGTAAACACATAGAATGTTTTGAATTAGTTTGTATGGAAAAAAAGAGCTTCTATTAATTTAATATTTTTATAGTATTCCTTATGAAATATACTTATGCACCATTCAACAGTATTACATAATTCGATTACACGTTGTATATATAGTTCTGGGTTTCTTACCAGGGTATGCATACAGCAGGACAATTGCATAAAACGACAAAAATCCTCCTCCTATACGAGCTTTATATCAATTTTAGGGTAAGCAGTGCTTTTGTGCATGTATGAAGTGCACGCCACTGCTAAGCACATATGTCGATATCTTATCGGTTTAACGAACCATTAGCTAGCAAAACATTGCCACTAGTGATGGCTGGATTAATATGGCGAAGGCTTCTTTCCTACTTAACGCGGTTAAGAATGGCGACGGACGTTAATATTGCAGCTTTCTGTAACAGAGCTCGTCCTGGGAAGTGCTATCGCCCGCGCCATACTTATTTCTGCCGTCAGCAAAAAAGTTAATACACCCAATTGTAGTGTCTGCAATGTGGTCGAAGACGTTGTCCATATTCTAATAGAATGTGCCCGGAACAAAGATTACCGACGACAGCACTTCAATAAGCTGATTCTAAGCCCCGTCGGATATTTTACCATTGTGCTGGCCTACCCACATTCAATGACAGCAAGAAAACTGTTGCGATTAGTTGGGATTGATATAGAGAAGAGACAGTAAAAGTTCCTTTCTCGATGACAGTCCTGGCTACTGCTGCATGTAGTACCAGCTGTTGCCCGCGACTTTGTCTGCGTTTGATTTTGTTTTATGATTTAGCATTAAATTTAGTTGTAGTTCTAAAAAAAATTAAATTGTTCAGTATCGCTATGCCTTAAATGAGGGATTTGCTGCTGTCCGCTGAGGAGTTCGTCCTCCATCTCCAACCACAGTTTGGGCAAAATTAAACACATATTATAACCTCTACAGTACATATTATACATACTTAAACAATAAAGTAAAGTAGGATGGACCCTAGTCGCATTCCGAGCATGTCATGACAAGTCCCGACCTACCAACTACTTAATGTGACAGATCGTAGTGAATAAAAAGACAAAAAAAAAAAAAAAAAAATTATAACCTCTACAGTACAAAAATAATAATTTAAATCGGTTATCATTTGTCGGAGTTATGGTGTAAAATCGTCAAACACTGTATCCTAATTACTTCTAACGCTTCCAAAAAATATGTGTACAAAGTTTCATAAGGATCGATTAAGTAGTTTTTGCGTGAAAGCGTAACAAACAAACTTACATTGACATTTATAATATTAGTAGGGATTAATGCTGTATGTTATACGTAATGTTACACTACAGAGAGGCGTATTCGCCCAGCGAATCATCTCTAAAAATTAGGATTTAAAAAAAAACCAGAATGGTTGTTCGGTTCAATTGACGGTGTAATTACACGCACATAAGTCTTACACCCTCAGGTTGATGGACACAGCCGCCATTTTGTAGGACATGTCCTTGCATGGCCTAAAATTTTGCTCTGTTTATAGACGATGTTTCTTAAATTACCATTACGTGGGCCATCTTGGTTCTTCAATAAGGAAAACCTTGTATTAAGGAAGTACTATAATAAGAAGAACCAAGATGGCCGACGTACAGAGAGAGAGAGAGACAGCACGACATCGACTAGCGTTTATAAATCCATACTTTAAGAACGCGGCATAATTAGTTACCAGCTGACCCGTGCAACATCGTTGTACCAAATCGGTTATTATCGGAAAACATAAATAAAATGTCATTTTCTAAAAATGAATCCTAGCTAGATCGATTTATCGCCCCCAAAACCCCCTGTATACTAAATTTCATTAAAATCGATGGAGCCGATTCCGAGATTCCAATTATATATATACAAGAATTGCTCGTTTAAAGATATAAGATTTCATTGATGCCAATTTTTTTTTCTGCTAATATTATATATTGTATAGAAGCAGGCGTTACTTTGCGGAAATCCATGATATATTATCAAAATTAAGCTAAGATGACTTTACAATGAATAATTGTTAAGTAACTTGACAATTATTCATTGAAATGACAAGGTTGCTTGGAAGCATCCGGCTCCGCTTTCATCTCTCACAAGATAGAAAAATGAATGTTAAAATATAAAATGTAAATTTTTGATGTTGGAAAAGAGCAACTGCTGAGTTTCTTGCCGGCTTCTTCTCGGTAGAATCTGCCTTCCGAACCGGTGGTAGAGTCACTACACACGGACAGACTTGACGTTTCAAAAGTGCTTGTATTAGGCCTACTTGAAATAAATGAATTTTGAATTTTGAATTTTGAAAAGTCAACATCTCCTGATGATGCTCCGGTTTCGGAGCGAAACGTGCGTAGAGGGTACATTGCCGAGGATCTGTTTGGTGTGGAGTACAAGGATTGAAGAAATTATAAATTACACCACACAGATTCTCCTGCTTTTCGCGGAGTATAGCAAATTAAGCTTAATTTTGATAATATGCTATTATTATTATTTCAATATGTTGTTTTTTTTCTTTCTTGGTGACGTGATTGCCACTTTTATTGGGTAGGACTTCGACTTCATTTTCGGTGGTCCGAGTTTGAATCCAATCTAACTTTTCCTCCTCTTACTTTTCTGAGTTCTGTGCGTTTAAGTAATTAAAATGTCACTTAAATTCAACGGTGAAAGAAACGCGGCTGAAACAGTTGTTTCATTTTTGGGCGTGAATTGCTCTAGCTTCACAGCTTTATATAAATTTACTTGGAGATGGTGATAACAAAAAAAAATTACCCGGCCAAGTTTGTTGTGGGCTCTTCTTAGACCAGGGCGCGTTTGGAACCCTCGTAGCTTTACATTTAAGTTGGCGAACGAAGTTATCACCATCCCCTTACAATTATGTAAACAAATATGTATGAACGCTTCATAAGTGCCTGTGATAGGCCTACATGAATAAAGAAATTTTGAATTTGAATTAACGCCAGACATTATTTTCTACTAGTATTATTATTTCAATGTGTTGTTTATTTCTTTCAGATAAAAATAATGTTGACGCCATTAAGGCGGTTAAGAGTAAGTAAAGTTTAAAATCATATTGTTACTTATAAACCGGTCCAGGGTCGTGTGGTGAGCGTAGATCAGAATACAATTGTCACCGCCCGCCCCTACTCTTCCCCCGGGTGTCGTACGAGGCGACTTAGGGAATACAACGGGGGACGGGAAGCAGTGTCCTCTGTTATTCCACAAGTTACACCTTGACTGCAATCGACGACCGATTGGCGCAGTGGGCAGCGACCCTGCTTTCTGGGTCAGAGGCCGTGGGTTCGATTCCCACTACTGGAAAATGTTTGTGTGCCGAACAGGAATGTTTTTCAGTGTCTGGGTGTTTAAATGTATTTTATAAGTATTTATCTATATTATTCATAATAAAAAAATATATTCATCAGTCATCGCCAGTCGGCCGTCATAATGATTAATGATGACTTACGCAAAATTTTATTTGCCCACAGAATTACCTCCTTACAAGTCTGGCTTAATGCACGGCGTGACAAAAAAACTGCAGCAAAACTATAAAAACTACGGTAGCTCTAACAACAACGACCAGGAATCCAACAAGAAACAGAATCAATATTCTGGCGAGGATTCCAACGGTCGGAGATGGAACGCTGTGGATGACGTCCAGAATGACGTCCAAAACTCCGCTAAAAACTACCGTTATGCGGATGGTGAGTATTTTTTTTTTGAGTAGGGGTGACAAGTCAACTGCAAATAGAGTGAGGGTTAGAATAGCTTCTCCCAAGAAATGGTTTAAAATGTTCTATAAATCATATAGGCAGATTGTTTTAATAAAAACATTCTTTTTTTGGTAGGGTCGAGTAGGGGTCACTAGGGTTCAACCGCAAATTGATTAGGGGTCAAACACAAATTGAATAGGGTTCAATCACGTGACACCAATACACATGCCTCCACAGCAAACGGGCGTACGGTAAAGGGGCAAAATTTTTAAAATTACATTTATAATATTGCAGGTAATGAACAAGGTTACACCAACGACGCTGACGGCAGCAGCAGTTACATCAACAGACGCAACAGCGGCAGTGGATACGACGACAGCAACAGC
Source organism: Pararge aegeria (assembly GCF_905163445.1). Lineage (NCBI taxonomy): Eukaryota > Metazoa > Arthropoda > Insecta > Lepidoptera > Nymphalidae > Pararge > Pararge aegeria. Next base: position 4,548,229 of record NC_053206.1, on the reverse strand, counting down.
CAATCCGACCGCAGCCACAAGCAATACCAGCAACAAAGCAACGTTGGTAACAAGAAGTCTATACGAAACTCTGTAGCTGACAGAGACTCTTTCTCTGGCAACAAGAATGATGGCTACAGCCGCTCAACAGGTATTTATATGGCATTATGCATATAATACTTATTCCACCGCTGACAGGCCTTTCTCATGGGAGAAAGGTATCTGATCCTCCACACTGCTTAAAACTTTTGATAATCAATAAATATACTACGAGAATACACACATTGCCATCTAGCCCGAAAGTAAGCGTAGCTTGTGATGGTTACTAAGATGACTGATGAACGTACAGATAAACTCCCAGAACTGAAAAACATTTGTCAAAATTCAAAATTCAAGATGCATTTACTTTAAGTAGGCCTACTCTAAGAGAACTATTGAAACGTCAAGAATGTCTGTTTGTATTGACTCTACCACCGGTCGCAGGGTCGCTGACCATTGTGACATTTGGCAGTAATCAATAATCTTTAATGTCGCTCTCTTTAATGATTGTCATCACAGTTAAGTGGTAATAACCGGATCTGATGGTTTAATTTGCTCACTGAGGCACGGTTGGCTTAAGCCAATTTCCTAATTCCAGGCTGGTACTGGGAATTTGCTGCCAGAAAAAACTCAAAACCTTACATTTTCTGTGCAAGGTTAATAGTCAAATTCTATAAAAGTAACAGTTAGTTATTTTGAAAAAATATCTTTTTTGTCGGGCAAACCATTTACGCATCCTTTCCGGAACCGGGTGGATAAGTGGTAGTAAATGGCAAATAGACCATAATAGCAAAACCATCTGTGCCATAATGACATGCCACAGGATCTTTTTCGCTTGCAACAATGCCAGTCTTTAAACCAAACCAAATATCTATATTTTTACATGTAACGCAAATCGATTGTGATGATGATGACTATCCACAGACGATGTGGCTTCGTACTCATCCGGCGATGGAAGCAGACTATATAAGTCCAACCGCGAAGATGTGGACAGAAACACCAATAGTGGCCGTAACTCCAACAGCAACTACAACTTAGACGTGCAACAAATGGACGACGGCAAAAAGTTAAGCAAATACAGAACACTTTCTAAGGGCGACGCTGTATCGACCCAAGATGATGACCAGTATAATTACTTTAAAGGTTGGTTGATTTGACAATAGAACAAAATTTATTTCCAGAATCAAAGTTCCAGGTTTACACTAAAAAGGCATCTATTTATTTAGGTTTAGAGTACAAACTTCATGAACTCATCCCGTGCTCGTAGTCAATGATGTATAGTGTGTGTTGTACTAAATATCCGTCTAGAGGATGCATGGGATCTATGGGCCAAAATTTGTCAATATCAGTCCCGTGCTCGAGTCATGCATAAGTTACAACCAACCGGGATTTTTTTATTCCGAGAAATCAAATGGGTTCTTTTCCTGTGGATCAAAAAAAATACAAATTAACTGATCTTAAATAAATTGGTATAAAGATATAGCTGCAATAGGATACTTTTATCTTAAACGAATGAACTGCTAAAAACGAACTGCTCCCACCGGAAAAAATACGAGAGAAGTCGCGGGATGTCATGAATAATAAATAAATAAATAAAGCCTCTATTAACACTATTCTTTTAGACAAGAAAACGGAAATTGCCTGTTTATCGGTTTTTTACCGGATAAACTTCGGTGAGTGTGCTCAGGAACTTCACAATCTTGTTCCCCCTTCCCCGTTTTACCACAGAACAGCGAGACACCGAGAGCGGTGGCATCCTTATGTGGTTGATATCCCATCAACACGCACGAAACGTTTTTTATCCACGTTTCTGATACTTGCCGCTAAGATATGGAACGCCCTCCCGGTAACTGTGTTTCCTGCCACGTATAATTTAAGTACCTTCAAGGCTAGAGTGAATAGGCTTTTTCTAGGCAAGCGTGCTTCAACCTAGACCTCATCATTGCTTTCTAACGGGCATGATTGTCGTCAAACGCTGGCCTATCGTTAATAAAAAAAAAAAAAAAAAAAACAGAAACAAAAAATAATGAAAAGAAACAGCTTTGCTAGATAGCGCAAAGTAATAAAAACTAAACAAAAACTACATTTAATATCATAGAATCATAATATAAATTTAAATACTTACCAACTGAGCTCTTTGTTGAATGTTTAGGAAACATTGCAACGCTGATTTTAAGAAGACACACACCCATACATTTAATTAAGCATATATTTATTTCAACGAATTAAAATATCTGCAAAAATGGTTTTCCATTTTGTAAACTTTATCTTGCGACTTATTTCAGATAAGGTATACTCGAATGTGGGAAAGGACGGCCAGCAACAATACGAGTCCGACTTTGAATCCGTTGTCAGTGATAGCGACAGTGCCTTCAACTCCAACAACCAGAGGAACGAAAACTTCGGTTCAGAGATAGAAGGTGATAAAAGGACATGGTGGAACTCTGTCGATGACAGCCAGTCTGAGTCCGCCAACGACAACGAGAGTTTTAACCACGCAAAAAGTAAGCGCCTAGAAGCATCCTCTCTAAACAATAGTCAATGAAAAAAGATATTTTGTGGGGTAATCTTTGTCAATTTATACCGGTTGTGAAGCGTACTAAGATATTATTTTACTCGTTGCAGAAGATGTGAAATCCTACAAAGGGAATGACGGCCAAGAAATGTACTCTTCCAAGAGTGAGGACATCAATCGTAAGAGTAACAGCGATTACGACACCAAGAAAAATAGAAACGTTAACTCCGGTGTGGTAATTGATGGCAACAAGAGGAATCAATGGAACAAAGTGTCTGATAGTCAGAAAGATTCCTCCAAAAGCGACGATATTTATAACTACGATAACGGTACTTTTTATGTTTGATTTTATATTTTTTTTATTTAGTTTTCAATATATCTTAAGTTGAAACCGATAAGGGGATTGGTTTTAAGTTTCTGGAAAAAACGGATAATAATAATCAAAATTATGTCGACTTCTATCTCTATAGAAAAAGATTTCCCTTCTGGGCGAAATAGCAGTAACAGTTTTTCATTGCCTGAACACGGATAAAATGAAACCTAAATCAATATATCGCCCCCGAAACCCCCTGGAGAAAATAGTTGGAGCCGTTTCCGAGATTCAGATTTTATATATGTATAAACAAGAATAGCTCGTTTGTTTTTGTTTCTAAAGTATCCCGTAGGAACAGTTTATTTCGGAGATGTGTGGCAGTAGCATAAAGAACTAGCAATGTTAACTGGAGTCAGTAAATGGTTAGGACCCAACTTTTGAGGTTTGAAGGAGAATTTAGTGTATATGTCGGTTTCAGCTTTTATCACTAACAACAAGTAGTAACCGTAAAGTTAATAGAGAATAAACTAAAATACGTATCGCCAGTTATAGTTTTAAGAAAAGAACTTTTCAATTAATTGTAGCTATAAAATAACCTTTTCGTTAAGATTCCGGTTCGAATGAATTAAAAAGTATTTTACTGCTTGATAAATATTAAATACTTGAAGATTAAAAAATTTTTTTGTTTATTTCTGCCAGCGAATAAATAAAATTATAGATAGTAAAACTTTTTGTGACCTAACCATGATAGTTAGATATCTGTCTCTTTTTTAAAGGTAATTATAGTTACTTTAATAATTTATTACATAATTTTTATGTATCATCAATAGTTTTCTCAGCCCACGCCAAGTAATTAATTTTATAGGCAAAATTTTGCTACTTTGGTTTACGTTAGTGCAATTTTCTTATGCATCTCCAATTTGTTTTAAAATATATTATAGCCTATGTTACTTCTTAGTAATTAAGGTGAAGAAATGGTTGAAATCAGCCCAGTAATATTAGAATATGAGAACAGTCATAACTTACAGCTTACAGTAAGCCCGTAACCATCTCAGGCTTCATCACTTAAAAGGGCAAACTTGTAGTTGAAAAAAAAATCTTTACTGAACCTTCTTTAATGACTTCTTTCAGAGGACGTCACGTCCTTCACAACTGCAGACGGCCAAACGCATTACACGGCCAAACGTGAAAACGTGGACAGTAAAAGCAAGGATGCTCAAGACTCCTCGCACAACAACAACGCGTACTCTGGAGTGACAGACGATGGTAACGGTGGAATTAGAAAATGGAACACTGTGTCCAACGAAGAATCAAAGTCATCTAGCTCCAACAATGACTACAGCTATTCATCAAGTAAGAATAGACTTTCTTCATCTTCTTTTGCTTGTCCTGTTTTTACGAGTAGGGTTCAGCCGCAAATTAGGTTAGGGGTCAATCGCAAATTATATAGGGGTCAATCGCAAATGATGCAGGGGTCAACCGCAACTTGAGTATGTATAATGCCAGGAGCAATAACTATAATATAAAGGAAGTAAACAATGTAAAGGACAGTTTGGCTTACCCTTTTCCTTACCTTTACTAATCGTCTAATAATATAATGTTGCAAGTTTTTTTTAGTTGCTGTATTATCTTTTACAATTTTTTTTAATTAAGCATGCCATCGTTATTGTTAGCCAGTTCCAATCTCCTGTTTATTTGTTAATTTTGTAACAAAAAAAATACTGAAATTTATTTATTATAAATGACTAGCTTTTGCCCGCGGCTTCGCTCACGTTAAGTTTTATTTTTGATTTGGTAAATTTACTACAAAGGGTTAAAAAAAGGTCTTGCTGCTTATAGAAAAATATGAACGGAAATTACTTAGAAAATCAGAAACTTTCATATAAATTTTGATCCTCTATGAAATACGTATTTCTTTATTATAAATCGAAAACCTAAAATCAAAGTTTAATTGATGTAGCTTGAAAAATAAATTGATAAATGAAGAATTTTTTACAAACTTTCATCCCATATTTAACCCTGATGGAATTTAAAAAAATCCTTTCCTAGCGGACGCCTACGTTGTAATAACTATCTGTGTGCAAAATTTCAGCCCAATCCGTCAAGTGCTTCAAGCTGTAATTTCTGTATATATCTCTTTTTGTAATTTCTGTACCAACAATTACAGCTGCGACTTCAGAAGCCACGGGTGCATTAAAGCGTCTTTCATGCTCATTCGAAGGTTTTTTATCTGCTCTAATAATGACCCTGAAATCATCTGTTGTCGCACCTTCTAATGCAGATTTAAAATCTCTAATCAAACAATTATTTTCATGAAGCATAATCCGTAATTTAGTAATAATTTCCCGGTTAGTTGTCGTACTGAACATGCATCGTCGGTCAATCTCTTTTTCTACGTTGTCCATGAAATAAATTTGCAAAAAATGGGGATTTTCTTCAGGTACTGGGAGAAGTGAACCAATTTGATGGTATACTTGTCCTTGCACTTTAAATGTGGGCATAAAATGATTATATTTTACAATATTTGTTGCTCCAAACGATGTCATTTGAAAACAGGAGTTGTATTTTCTAATATGCTGAAGAAAATGTTTAGACTCCTTAGTAGTTCCAGATACGTATGTAAGAAGAGGTTCTGGTGGTTCAACCAGTGGTGGTAAATGAACTTTGCCGTTGGAGCAACACAAACCGGAAGTTTATTTTTGAAACTTCTTAGCGCGACAATGCGGACATACTACATTCATTGAACCAATGACCACATCGGGATGGATCTTGTAATCATATTTCTTATCGTAATTAAAGGCTGCTTTATTAAGATCGGTTTTAGTTCTTAACTGATTTTGTCTTAATCTTTGATCATCCAAACGTTGAGCTCGTTCGTCAGGTTTTTCGGCAGCTCTTGATGAAGACGCTCTTGATCGTAGGTCTGTAACTCGAACAACACGTTCACTATCTGTTTCATTAGCTCTCAAAGACGAAGCTCGAAGTCTGTTTGATTCTAATCGTGTTGTTTGTTGTTGCGGTGTTTCTGTAGTTCTTCTGGTTGCTTCGTATTTCTCGTTGATCTTCCGATATTTGATTTTTTCCGTGGCATTGTAAATAATATTATTTGTGTAGCACCTGTTTTATCTATTTACATAAATAATTAATTAGTTAATTCTTTTCTATTTACAATTTAAATTAACTATTTATAAATTGTAAATAGAAAAAAAAAATTAAATAATATTATTATTAAAGTCTTGAGTATACTTACTAATTAAGAGTATTATTGACTTTCATTAAATTACACTTACAATTAAAATTACAAATCAATTTTTTTTAGTACATGATCATGTTATTTTAAAATAATAATTATAAGTTATTTTTTATTTTATTGCTTTATTTTTATTTTCAATAACAAATGATATATTTGAAGTTAGCTGATTTGCTTTTTAAATAAATTATAGTTTTTTGTTTACAAATGAAGGTTAGTTATTTCTTTAATTTTCTTATTTAATATAAGTTTTAAAATAACTCATTGAATTTAATGAGAAAACATTTTATTGCATTCATTGCCGCATATAAAATTTTGAATCAGTTGATCGCTATAGAACTTAATGCATTGAAGCGCTATATGATGGTGATATTTAATAACATGGACATCATATTTACATTCTCCGTGGAAAAATACATGGTCATACCAATTTTTATGACAATCGGTTGAACGGGGCGGAAGTCGATACTTGACAGCGCCGCCTGGTGGGGAGTTACATCAATGGACATAGCATGTTCGTTTTCTCCGAGGAAAAATACATGGTCATACCAATTTTTATGACAATCGGTTGAACGGGGCGGAAGTCGATACTTGACAGCGCCGCCTGGTGGGGAGTTACATCAATGGACATAGCATGTTCGTTTTCTCCGTGGAAAAATACATGGTCATACCAATTTTTATGACAATCGGTTGAACGGGGCGGAAGTCGATACTTGACAGCGCCGCCTGGTGGGGAGTTACATCAATGGACATAGCATGTTCGTTTTCTCCGTGGAAAAATACATGGTCATACCAATTTTTATGACAATCGGTTGAACGGGGCGGAAGTCGATACTTGACAGCGCCGCCTGGTGGGGAGTTACATCAATGGGCATAGCATATAAACCTTCTCCGTGAAAAAATACATAAGCATACCAATTTTCATAATGATCGGTCAAATAGTTTCTGAGTTTATCGATGACATATATACAAACATCCTCTTTTATATATATAGATAATGATTTCTCGAAATATTAATTCTAACCTAATATTATAAATGAAGAAAGTATGATTGTTTGTTTATTCTACCTTTACGTCCTAACTAAGCCACCAATGGACTTGACTTTTAGCATAGAGTTAGTTGAAAGGACGGAGAGTAAAATACGACTTCTTATGCCGGGAAAACAAACGGTTCCCAAGGGATTTGTCAAAAAGCGTAATAAACGTGGATCAATAACGTGGGCAACAGCCATAGTCAGGTATAAGTGATTTTTGTAGAAGAACTATCCAAGCCAGTAAACTAATCAAAAACACTTACTTCGCAGGCTCATCGAATGCCAATATTATGCCACTCCCGGTGGAAATCGAGCGTCCACCACAGGTGATTGCCATTCCTGCCTACGGACACCGCCACCAGCCACATTACCGTCAAGTGATCGTGCCCATGCCTATTCAGGAAGAGGTGAATTTTATTTTGGCGAACCAACTCTGTTAACATATTATCTATATTCAGTTGAGACTAGAATATGTTGAGACTACTTGTTTGTATACTCATTGAGAGTAACGGCACGCAAGCAAAGCCTAGCCGGCCTAACGCAGACATAGCGGACAGGTGGGAAGGTTATCTGCACTTCCCACACCGCACCCATTGCTCTGTTTGGAATTCGAGTTGACCAACTATGTAATAATTATATATAAGCTTGTATTATTTGATAGGATCTCTATGTTAGACAAAGATCTTTAAATCGTTTATTAATTATTAAATTACCAGATCCATGGCCCAACTTGCTCATGCGTTTGTGCATATATCTATAAAGTTACTGCCTAGGACAACGTGGCCATTCATTTGTCGCGTTCTCGTAACCAGATCACACTACCATCATGACTCTGTTTTTTTATCGTCTCCCCCATCGTTTATATGCATATAGACGGCATTTTTGATGCGTGCCTTAATACATTTTTGCGTCTTTACAGTAAAATTACAATAAAGCCATATGAAATCGCAGTCAAACAATAACTGACAGATTTATATTCACTCAGGTATACTACACTGAACCACCAATGGCTTACCCACCACGCTTCAGGCAACCAGTTGAGGAGTTTGTCTACGCGCAACCAAAAATGCCACAGATGTACCAGGAAGAGACCGTGGCTGAGATGACGCCAGCTATCTACCCACGACAACCAATGGCCCAGGAATACGAGGAGGACTTAGCACCATTGATCTTGCCGCAGACAGCTAATCCAAGCAGGCCAATCCGAGGAAAAGGACCCAAGAAACAAACAAAACCAAGGCAAGAGCCGAACAGACCGACTGGACCAAAGGGATCCAAAGGCAACAAAAAACATCCATCTCCAAGGCCACAGCATCCTCCAAGGAGACGTCCATCGCGTATGTATTCTTTATATTCTAACTTGATCTTTCAATTACTCATCAATTATTAATTATTCCAGGATTAAGTTTTAGTTTAATAAATTTAATTGTTTTTACTAGATTATTTTCTCTGAGTGGGTCAGATATTTCCTAGCAGGCCAAAGGCCTGGTCAATATTGTTCGTCCCTTGCTAAGAAAGGCTAGCACGCTGAAATGGCAGTGAGCTGGTCACGTTTGTCGGAGTAATAATTCGCATTGGAGCCTGTAGTAGAGGTCCTGTAGTGGAGACCACGACTCGGCAACTGGAGTGTATGGCGCTCCCCAACTAGGTAGTGCGACGTCTTCCTAAAAGTAGCAGGCATCCATTGGATGCAGAAGGCTAGGAGTAGGAAAAGTGGGCGCTGCTCCAAGGAGGCATGTGTCCAGCTGAGGATGCATATTGGCTGATGATGATGACGACGTTCAGAAGCGACCAAGCTCTTGTGTGTAGGGTTAACGTATTTTCTGGGTTAGCTAGTGCAATAGCGTCGACGATTTAATTAGAACGATAAGTGTTATTCATTTAGAACGTAAGACTCGGTGCACTTTGTTGAACCACTGGTTTTGGTGTATCGGTTAAAAGTATAATCGGTGCGCCAGCAACTCAAACACGTGACTGTGGATCGCTGACGAGCGAGGGAAGTCTAGTAGAGTAGTAGTAGAGTATGTGTATCCAGCCCTGTAATGGGGAGAATGGCAAAAAAAAACAAGGACGATGATTAAAAATTTTTAGGGAGTCAAGGAGACACCCCGGGAATTCGCAAAGTGGAATCAGTTCAGTGATTGGATTTTATGTCCTTATTGTTAATTTATGTCTCTGTTACATTAAAGGTGAGAAGGATTTAGTATTTTCTAGATTTTTTTTTGAGAAGTTGGCCACGTCTCGGGTGTTTGTGGAGTTTTGCCACTAGCCGGTGGACCTATATTTCTTAATCATTAGAATCTTTTTTCTTTTATTAGTAATTAATTTAGCCGAGGACATTCGGATATGTCAGGCAGGAGACCATCCGTTGTACGTAGAACCGCTGGCACCCCAGCCAGCCGTACTCACTCCAGAATCTTAGCGGACCCAGAATATACCTAGTATATTCTGAGGAGCCAAGCTATAATGCGTGATGTTCTGCTACTCCGTTGCATCGGAGCGGTACGTGTATAGGTGTTTCATCTGCTTCCATACATGCTCTAGACAGAGGGATGTCGTTGGCACCGATAATGAAAAGATGTCTGTTAATTGGTCTGTTATTAATCTCACTACCTGCCTGGGGTTAGTACTGTACAGGCGAAGTAGCTTGATAGTGATGTGAAGATTCAGGTCATGTTATCTTGGTCTGTCTGTAATCAGTTGCATTAACTTATAGTTTTTATAATCTTACTGTGCTGAAATGCCAAGAGGAGGTGTCAGTGCATGGATCAAGTGAAGGCGTTACTGAGTCAATTGTTTTGGGTTCGTTTCAAATACTCGCTCGCTCGCTTAAGTACTTTTGCGTCAATACTTAGGTGCATGTGACTGCGATAACTACATTTTGTGCACCTACTCTCATGGAATCTCGTTCTTAACGAAGATTAAAATAAGCTAACTACGTGATTTTTTTTTGGTTTCTATCATTAAAGAGTTAATTACTTCCCAACGGTCCAGTATATAAAACCCTACTGATATATTACTCAGGTACATCAGGTAACATCTGGGGGCCGAACCGCAACCCACCAAGGGGCAAATTAGTAAACTACGAGGAAAGCGGCAGAAATACTTACAATGACCAAGAAGAATCATGGCAATCTGGCATGAATGACTATGACTATAGAAAATCTTTTTACCCAGGACGGGGAGCAGGGCCTCAATCCCCACAACCGGGATACAAAGCTCCATTCCCACGACCTGGATCAGGACTGAGACAACCTTCGGGAGCAGGCAATGTAGTAAACTACGGTGAAAAAGGAAGAAACTCTTACAATGACCAACGAGGGTCATGGCAATCTGGTAGTAACGATTATGACAATGATTACACTTATTACACACCAGAAGGCACACCTAGCTATCCTGAATCAATCTACCCAAAAAATAAAGGATCAAAACCTTTACCACAAACCCAACAACTGAAACCACAACCGACAAAGAGACCGCAACAAAAGCCGGAAGAAATAACCAATCAACAACCAAAATTTGGACCACAACCCGAATTAAAGCAACCAAAACCCGAAGTAGAAAATAATCAGAAGCCAGTATCAGGAGAGCAACCACAACAGGAAGAAAGACCTTCATCAACACCGGTAGCAGATAATATAGAGGAAATGGACTCAGGCAAAAAACCACAACCGGAAGTACAGCCACAACCAACACCGGTAGCAGAAAATAATAAGAAACCAGAATCAGGCGAAAAACCAAAACCGGCAGTACAACCACAACCAACACCGGGAGCAGTAAATAATGAGAAACCGGAATCAGGCGAAAAACCACAACCGGAAGTACATCCACAACCAACACCGGGAGCAGAAACTAATAAGAAACCGAAATCAAACGAAAAACCGCAACCGGAAGTACAGCCGCAACCAATACCGGAAGCAGAAAATAATAAGAAACCGAAATCAAACGAAAAACCGCAACCAGAAGTACAGCCGCACCCAATACCGGAAGCAGAAAATAATAAGAAACCGGAATCAGGCAAAAAACCACAACCGAAAGTACAGCCGCAACCAACACCGGGAGCAGAAAATAATAAGAAACCAGAATCAAACGAAAAACCGCAACCGGAAATGCAGCCGTTACCAACACCGGGAGCAGAAAATAATAAGAAACCAGAATCAAACGAAAAACCGCAACCGGAAATGCAGCCGCAACCAACACCGGAAACAGAAAATAATAAGAAACCGGAATCAGGCGAAAAACCACAACCGGAAGTAAAGCCAAAACCAACACCGGGAGCAGAAAGTAATAAGAAACCGAAATCAAACGAAAAACCGCAACCGGAAGTACAGCCACAACCAACACCGGGAGCAGAAAATAATAAGAATCCGGAATCAGGCGAAAAACCAAAACTGGAAGTACAGCCGCAACCAAAACCGGAAGCAGAAAATAATAAGAAACCGGAATCAGGCGAAAAACCAAAACCGACAGTACAGCCACAACCAACACTGGGAGCAGAAAATAACAAGAAACCGGAATCAGGCGAAAAACCACAACCGGAAGTACAGCCGCAACCAAAACCGGAAGCAGAAAATAATAAGAAACCGGAATCAGGCGAAAAACCACAACCTACACCGGGGGCAGAAAATAATAAGAATCCAGATTCAGGTGGAAAACCAAAACCGGCAGTACAGCCAAAACCAACACCGGGAGCAGAAAATAATAAGAAACCGGAATCAGGTGAAAAACCACAACCGGAAGTACAGCCGCAACCAAAACCGGAAGCAGAAAATAATAAGAAACCGGAATCAGGCGAAAAACCACAACCTACACCGGGGGCAGAAAATAATAAGAATCCAGATTCAGGTGGAAAACCAAAACCGGCAGTACAGCCAAAACCAACACCGGGAGCAGAAAATAATAAGAAACCGGAATCAGGTGAAAAACCACAACCGGAAGTACAGCCGCAACCAAAACCGGAAGCAGAAAATAATAAGAAACCGGAATCAGGCGAAAAATCAAACCTGACAGTACAGCCACAACCAACACCGGGAGCAGAAAATAATAAGAAACCGGAATCAGGCGAAAAACCACAACCGGAAGTACAGCCGCAACCAAAACCGGAAGCGGAAAATAATAAGAAACCGGAATCAGGCGAAAAACTACAACCTACACCGGGGGCAGAAAATAATAAGAATCCAGATTCAGGGGAGAAACCAGAACAACAGGAAACTCTCACACCAACACCAGAAGCAACAAACAATCAGAACCCAAAACCTGGACAGAAACCACAACCGGAAGTAAAACCGAGACCAGCACCGGAATCAGAAAAAAATAAGACACCGGAATCAGGAGGGAAACTAAAACAGAAAGAAAGTCCTACACCAACACCGGAAGCGGAAAATAATCAAGAAACTGCGGAGAAAGGTACAGTAAGCTTATATTATACACAACACGACAACAGTAAAATCTCGGATTTTTCCATACAAACTTGAACTATATTACACAATATGCCAACAGAGTTGTATGCACCACCGCTGTTACTATATTTTCGCTTTTTTATCTTTTCTTGATGCTTAACTGTGAATCTTGAAAACACATATTTTGAAAACCGAAACTTTGGCCCCGATCAAACGCATCCAAAAAAACAAAAAAAGATCTTCAGGTTTATTATTAATTTCAGAAGAAAGATGATGTCATGAATCACTCAAAGAACACGATAGTGTGTCAGACAAGTACCGGCCAAGTATAAGGGACTGGAGACGCAGTTACCATATATAATTTAACACGCAGCATTTAGAGCCATTTTTGCCCTCTTAATAAGTCAAAATATTTTTTACATAAACACATGGTGAAACCGAAAACCACCCGTATTCTTAATATGGAACTTGGCTTCAAATATTTACATATTTGTTTTTCATTGGATGGTTATTAATTTATCTAATGAGATAATAAAATACACAACCACAAACACTTACATTTCCTATGAAAGCTCCGGTGTCGGAGCGAGACGTGCTTAGAGAGCTTATTATCGGAAATCTGAATAGTGTAGTGTAAAATGTGTGGTACATTAGTTCACGCCAGTAAGCATAGAAATATATATGCATACAACTTGTAAGGGAGACCCTTCCCAGCGCGATTTAAAATAGCCTATAAGTTATCTCAAGATTGGATTATCAAATGTGATAAAGATTTTTCACCTACATACTTTTCATGCACCTAACAAACATGGAGAATAAGCAATATAAATTATTTGTAAACACACTAAATTTGCTACCCTGGCCCGTTAACTAGCGTGAATCTCAAACTAAAATGCTCAAATAAAGTTTTATAATAGGGGTTTATAATGCTAATGCATTATCTGCAACGCTCTTACTTTTGAAAAAAAAATTATAATTTAATACGTTTCGATTACTTAGTAACTACATTAATTATAATTTATTTACTGTATTATGCCTAAATGCCTTTCTTTGATTCCAGCGTAAACTAAATTAAGACATTTAATATAACAATTCATTTTCAGATACCGGCAGTACAACTGAGTATAAGAACACTAAAACCGATGTAAAGTCTACTGAAAGAACCACAATTGATGACCAGAATACCAAAAATGTTAACACCGAAGATGTCTCTATCACAACGACAAAGCCAGGCAAGAATGATTCACCAAAAGGACCAAAACAGTCAGGCCCTAAATCATCACCCACCAAGGGACCGAGAAATCAACCTAAAGGAGGCAGTAAGTCTTAAAAAATATTTTGCATTCCTAAAGGACTGTTAATTACTAGTAGGGGTCTGTCGTCATGAAAAGGTTTCGCACCTGAGGACCAAAGAACTGCAGTGGACGTCCGTTCGTCGCTGCAATTATGAAGACGATCCCTTAGTTGCTCCCTTTATGTCACTAATCAAGGTTTATTCTTGCTTTTACTCAATAAAGACATTTAATATTATACGTTCATTTTCAGATACCGGCAGTACAACAACTGAATATAAGAACACTAAAACCGATGTAAAGTCTACCGAAAGAACCACAATTGATGACCAGAATACCAAAAATGTTAACACCGAAGATGTCTCTATCAGAACGACAAAGCCAGGCCAAAATGAAACACCAAAAGGACCAAAACAGTCAGGCCCTAAATCATCACCCACCAAGGGACCGAGAAATCAACCTAAAGGAGGCAGTAAGTCTAAAAAATATTTTGCATTCCTAAAGGACTGTTAATTACTAGTAGGGGTCTGTCGTCATGAAAAGGTTTCGCACCTGAGGACCAAAGAACTGCAGTGGACGTCCGTTCGTCGCTGTGATTATGAAGACGATCCCTTAGTTGCTCCCTTTATGTCACTAATCAAGGTTTATTCTTGCTTTTACTCAATAAAGACATTTAATATTATACGTTCATTTTCAGATACCGGCAGTACAACAACTGAATATAAGAACACTAAAACCGATATAAAGTCTACCGAAAGAACCACAATTGATGACCAGAATACCAAAAATGTTAACACCGAAGATGTCTCTATCAGAACGACAAAGCCAGGCCAAAATGAAACACCAAAAGGACCAAAACAGTCAGGCCCTAAATCATCACCCACCAAAGGACCGAGAAATCAACCTAAAGGAGGCAGTAAGTCTAAAAAATATTTTACATTCCTAAAGGACTGTTAATTACTAGTAGAGGTCTGTCGTCATGAAAAGGTTTCGCACCTGAGGACCAAAGAACTGCAGTGGACGTCCGTTCGTCGCTGCAATTATGAAGACGATCCCTTAGTTGCTCCCTTTATGTCACTAATCAAGGTTAATTCTTGCTTTTACTCAATAAAGACATTTAATATTATACGTTCATTTTCAGATACCGGCAGTACAACAACTGAATATAAGAACACTAAAACCGATGTAAAGTCTACCGAAAGAACCACAATTGATGACCAGAATACCAAAAATGTTAACACCGAAGATGTCTCTATCAGAACGACAAAGCCAGGCCAAAATGAAACACCAAAAGGACCAAAACAGTCAGGCCCTAAATCATCACCCACCAAGGGACCGAGAAATCAACCTAAAGGAGGCAGTAAGTCTAAAAAATATTTTGCATTCCTAAAGGACTGTTAATTACTAGTAGGGGTCTGTCGTCATGAAAAGGTTTCGCACCTGAGGACCAAAGAACTGCAGTGGACGTCCGTTCGTCGCTGTGATTATGAAGACGATCCCTTAGTTGCTCCCTTTATGTCACTAATCAAGGTTTATTCTTGCTTTTACTCAATAAAGACATTTAATATTATACGTTCATTTTCAGATACCGGCAGTACAACAACTGAATATAAGAACACTAAAACCGATGTAAAGTCTACCGAAAGAACCACAATTGATGACCAGAATACCAAAAATGTTAACACCGAAGATGTCTCTATGAGAACGACAAAGCCAGGCCAAAATGAAACACCAAAAGGACCAAAACAGTCAGGCCCTAAATCATCACCCACCAAAGGACCGAGAAATCAACCTAAAGGAGGCAGTAAGTCTAAAAAATATTTTACATTCCTAAAGGACTGTTAATTACTAGTAGAGGTCTGTCGTCATGAAAAGGTTTCGCACCTGAGGACCAAAGAACTGCAGTGGACGTCAGTTCGTCGCTGTGATTATGAAGACGATCCCTTAGTTGCTCCCTTTATGTCACTAATCAAGGTTTATTCTTGCTTTCACTCAATAAAGACATTTAATATTATACGTTCATTTTCAGATACCGGCAGTACAACAACTGAATATAAGAACACTAAAACCGATGTAAAGTCTACCGAAAGAACCACAATTGATGACCAGAATACCAAAAATGTTAACACCAATGATGTCTCTATCACAACGACAAAGCCAGGCAAGAATGATTCACCAAAAGGACCAAAACCGTCAGGCCCTAAATCAACACCCACCAAGGGACCAAGGAATCAACCTCAGGGAGGCAGTAAGTCTAAAAAATATTTTGCATCCCTAAAGGACTGTCAATTACTAGTAGGGGTCTATCGTCATGAAAAGGTTTCGCACCTGAGGACCGGCAAACTGCAGTGGACGTCCGTTTGTTGCTGTAATTATGACGACGATCCCTCAGTTGCTCCCTTTATGTCACTAATCAAGGTTTATTCTTGCTTTTACTCAATAAAGACATTTAATATTATACATTCATTTGCAGATACCGGCAGTACAACAACTGAATATAAGAACACTAAAACCGATGTAAAGTCTACCGAAAGAACCACAATTGATGACCAGAATACCAAAAATGTTAACACCGAAGATGTCTCTATCAGAACGACAAAGCCAGGCCAAAATGAAACACCAAAAGGACCAAAACAGTCAGGCCCTAAATCATCACCCACCAAGGGACCGAGAAATCAACCTAAAGGAGGCAGTAAGTCTAAAACATATTTTGCATTCCTAAAGGACTGTTAATTACTAGTAGGGGTCTGTCGTCATGAAAAGGTTTCGCACCTGAGGACCAAAGAACTGCAGTGGACGTCCGTTCGTCGCTGTGATTATGAAGACGATCCCTTAGTTGCTCCCTTTATGTCACTAATCAAGGTTTATTCTTGCTTTTACTCAATAAAGACATTTAATATTATACGTTCATTTTCAGATACCGGCAGTACAACAACTGAATATAAGAACACTAAAACCGATGTAAAGTCTACCGAAAGAACCACAATTGATGACCAGAATACCAAAAATGTTAACACCAATGATGTCTCTATCACAACGACAAAGCCAGGCAAGAATCATTCACCAAAAGGACCAAAACCGTCAGGCCCTAAATCAACACCCACCAAGGGACCAAGGAATCAACCTCAGGGAGGCAGTAAGTCTAAAACATATTTTGCATTCCTAAAGGACTGTTAATTACTAGTAGGGGTCTATCGTCATGAAAAGGTTTCGCACCTGAGGACCGGCAAACTGCAGTGGACGTCCGTTCTTCGCTGTAATTATGAAGACGATCCCTTAGTTGCTCCCTTTATGTCACTAATCAAGGTTTATTCTTGCTTTTACTCAATAAAGACATTTAATATTATACGTTCATTTTCAGATACCGGCAGTACAACAACTGAATATAAGAACACTAAAACCGATGTAAAGTCTACCGAAAGAACCACAATTGATGACCAGAATACCAAAAATGTTAACACCAATGATGTCTCTATCACAACGACAAAGCCAGGCAAGAATGATTCACCAAAAGGACCAAAACCGTCAGGCCCTAAATCAACACCCACCAAGGGACCAAGGAATCAACCTCAGGGAGGCAGTAAGTCTAAAACATATTTTGCATTCCTAAAGGACTGTTAATTACTAGTAGGGGTCTATCGTCATGAAAAGGTTTCGCACCTGAGGACCAAAGAACTGCAGTGGACGTCCGTTCTTCGCTGTAATTATGAAGACGATCCCTTAGTTGCTCCCTTTATGTCACTAATCAAGGTTTATTCTTGCTTTTACTCAATAAAGACATTTAATATTATACGTTCATTTTCAGATACCGGCAGTACAACAACTGAATATAAGAACACTAAAACCGATGTAAAGTCTACCGAAAGAACCACAATTGATGACCAGAATACCAAAAATGTTAACACCAATGATGTCTCTATCACAACGACAAAGCCAGGCAAGAATGATTCACCAAAAGGACCAAAACTGTCAGGCCCTAAATCAACACCCACCAAGGGACCGAGGAATCAACCTCAGGGAGGCAGTAAGTCTAAAAAATATTTTGCATCCCTAAAGGACTGTCAATTACTAGTAGGGGTCTATCGTCATGAAAAGGTTTCGCACCTGAGGACCAAAAAACTGCAGTGGACGTCCGTTAGTTGCTGTAATTATGACGACGATCCCTCAGTAGCTCCCTTTATGTCACTAATCAAGGTTTATTCTTGCTTTTACTCAATAAAGACATTTAATATTATACATTCATTTGCAGATACCGGCAGTACAACAACTGAATATAAGAACACTAAAACCGATGTAAAGTCTACCGAAAGAACCACAATTGATGACCAGAATACCAAAAATGTTAACACCAATGATGTCTCTATCACAACGACAAAGCCAGGCAAGAATGATTCACCAAAAGGACCAAAACCGTCAGGCCCTAAATCAACACCCACCAAGGGACCAAGGAATCAACCTCAGGGAGGCAGTAAGTCTAAAACATATTTTGCATTCCTAAAGGACTGTTAATTACTAGTAGGGGTCTATCGTCATGAAAAGGTTTCGCACCTGAGGACCAAAGAACTGCAGTGGACGTCCGTTCTTCGCTGTAATTATGAAGACGATCCCTTAGTTGCTCCCTTTATGTCACTAATCAAGGTTTATTCTTGCTTTTACTCAATAAAGACATTTAATATTAAACGTTCATTTTCAGATACCGGCAGTACAACAACTGAATATAAGAACACTAAAACCGATGCAAAGTCTACCGAAAGAACCACAATTGATGACCAGAATACCAAAAATGTTAACACCAATGATGTCTCTATCACAACGACAAAGCCAGGCAAGAATGATTCACCAAAAGGACCAAAACAGTCAGGTCCTAAATCAACACCCACCAAGGGACCAAAGAATCAACCTCAGGGAGGCAGTAAGTCTAAAACATATTTTGCATCCCTAAAGGACTGTTAATTACTAGTAGGGGTCTATCGTCATGAAAAGGTTTCGCACCTGAGGACCGGCAAACTGCAGTGGACGTCCGTTCTTCGCTGTAATTATGAAGACGATCCCTTAGTTGCTCCCTTTATGTCACTAATCAAGGTTTATTCTTGCTTTTACTCAATAAAGACATTTAATATTATACATTCATTTGCAGATACCGGCAGTACAACAACTGAATATAAGAACACTAAAACCGATGTAAAGTCTACCGAAAGAACCACAATTGATGACCAGAATACCAAAAATGTTAACACCAATGATGTCTCTATCACAACGACAAAGCCAGGCAAGAATCATTCACCAAAAGGACCAAAACCGTCAGGCCCTAAATCAACACCCACCAAGGGACCAAGGAATCAACCTCAGGGAGGCAGTAAGTCTAAAAAATATTTTGCATCCCTAAAGGATTGTCAATTACTAGTAGGGGTCTATCGTCATGAAAAGGTTTCGCACCTGAGGACCGGCAAACTGCAGTGGACGTCCGTTTGTTGCTGTAATTATGACGACGATCCCTCAGTTGCTCCCTTTATGTCACTAATCAAGGTTTATTCTTGCTTTTACTCAATAAAGACATTTAATATTATACATTCATTTGCAGATACCGGCAGTACAACAACTGAATATAAGAACACTAAAACCGATGTAAAGTCTACCGAAAGAACCACAATTGATGACCAGAATACCAAAAATGTTAACACCAATGATGTCTCTATCACAACGACAAAGCCAGGCAAGAATGATTCACCAAAAGGACCAAAACAGTCAGGCCCTAAATCAACACCCACCAAGGGACCAAAGAATCAACCTCAGGGAGGCAGTAAGTCTAAAACATATTTTGCATCCCTAAAGGACTGTTAATTACTAGTAGGGGTCATCGTCATGAAAAGGTTTCGCACCTGAGGACCGGCAAACTGCAGTGGACGTCCGTTCTTCGCTGTAATTATGACGACGATCCCTTAGTTGCTTCCTTTATGTCACTAATCAAGGTTTATTCTTGCTTTTACTCAATAAAGACATTTAATATTATACATTCATTTGCAGATACCGGCAGTACAACAACTGAATATAAGAACACTAAAACCGATGTAAAGTCTACCGAAAGAACCACAATTGATGACCAGAATACCAAAAATGTTAACACCAATGATGTCTCTATCACAACGACAAAGTCAGGCAAGAATGATTCACCAAAAGGACCAAAACAGTCAGGCCCTAAATCAACACCCACCAAGGGACCAAAGAATCAACCTCAGGGAGGCAGTAAGTCTAAAACATATTTTGCATACCTAAAGGACTGTTAATTACTAGTAGGGGTCATCGTCATGAAAAGGTTTCGCACCTGAGGACCAAAGAACTGCAGTGGACGTCAGTTCGTCGCTGTGATTATGAAGACGATCCCTTAGTTGCTCCCTTTATGTCACTAATCAAGGTTTATTCTTGCTTTCACTCAATAAAGACATTTAATATTATACGTTCATTTTCAGATACCGGCAGTACAACAACTGAATATAAGAACACTAAAACCGATGTAAAGTCTACCGAAAGAACCACAATTGATGACCAGAATACCAAAAATGTTAACACCAATGATGTCTCTATCACAACGACAAAGCCAGGCAAGAATGATTCACCAAAAGGACCAAAACCGTCAGGCCCTAAATCAACACCCACCAAGGGACCAAGGAATCAACCTCAGGGAGGCAGTAAGTCTAAAAAATATTTTGCATCCCTAAAGGACTGTCAATTACTAGTAGGGGTCTATCGTCATGAAAAGGTTTCGCACCTGAGGACCAAAGAACTGCAGTGGACGTCCGTTCTTCGCTGTAATTATGAAGACGATCCCTTAGTTGCTCCCTTTATGTCACTAATCAAGGTTTATTCTTGCTTTTACTCAATAAAGACATTTAATTTTATACGTTCATTTTCAGATACCGGCAGTACAACAACTGAATATAAGAACACTAAAACCGATGTAAAGTCTACCGAAAGAACCACAACTGATGACCAGAATACCAAAAATGTTAACACCAATGATGTCTCTATCACAACGACAAAGCCAGGCAAGAATGATTCACCAAAAGGACCAAAACCGTCAGGCCCTAAATCAACACCCACCAAGGGACCGGGAAATCAACCTAAAGGAGGCAGTAAGCCTAAAAAATATTTTGCATTCCTAAAGGACTGTTAATTACTAGTAGAGGTCTGTCGTCATGAAAAGGTTTCGCACCTGAGGACCGGCAAACTGCAGTGGACGTCCGTTCTTCGCTGTAATTATGACGACGATCCCTTAGTTGCTCCCTTTATGTCACTAATCAAGGTTTATTCTTGCTTTTACTCAATAAAGACATTTAATATTATACATTCATTTGCAGATACCGGCAGTACAACAACTGAATATAAGAACACTAAAACCGATGTAAAGTCTACCGAAAGAACCACAATTGATGACCAGAATACCAAAAATGTTAACACCGAAGATGTCTCTATCACAACGACAAAGCCAGGCAAGAATGATTCACCAAAAGGACCAAAACAGTCAGGCCCTAAATCATCACCCACCAAGGGACCAAGGAATCAACCTCAAGGAGGCAGTAAGTCTAAAAAATATTTTGCATCCCTAAAGGACTGTCAATTACTAGTAGGGGTCTATCGTCATGAAAAGGTTTCGCACCTGAGGACCAAAGAACTGCAGTGGACGTCCGTTCTTCGCTGTAATTATGAAGACGATCCCTTAGTTGCTCCCTTTATGTCACTAATCAAGGTTTATTCTTGCTTTTACTCAATAAAGACATTTAATATTATACATTCATTTGCAGATACCGGCAGTACAACAACTGAATATAAGAACACTAAAACCGATGTAAAGTCTACCGAAAGAACCACAATTGATGACCAGAATACCAAAAATGTTAACACAGAAGATGTCTCTATCACAACGACAAAGCCAGGCAAGAATGATTCACCAAAAGGACCAAAACAGTCAGGCCCTAAATCATCACCCACCAAGGGACCAAGGAATCAACCTCAAGGAGGCAGTAAGTCTAAAACATATTTTGCATTCCTAAAGGACTGTTAATTACTAGTTGGGGTCTATCGTCATGAAAAGGTTTCGCACCTGAGGACCAAAGAACTGCAGGGGACGTCCGGTCTTCGCTGTAATTATGAAGACGATCCCTTAGTTGCTCCCTTTATGTCACTAATCAAGGTTTATTCTTGCTTTCACTCAATAAAGACATTTAATATTATACGTTCATTTTCAGATACCGGCAGTACAACAACTGAATATAAGAACACTAAAACCGATGTAAAGTCTACCGAAAGAACCACAATTGATGACCAGAATACCAAAAATGTTAACACCGAAGATGTCTCTATCAGAACGACAAAGCCAGGCCAAAATGAAACACCAAAAGGACCAAAACAGTCAGGCCCTAAATCATCACCCACCAAAGGACCGAGAAATCAACCTAAAGGAGGCAGTAAGTCTAAAAAATATTTTACATTCCTAAAGGACTGTTAATTACTAGTAGAGGTCTGTCGTCATGAAAAGGTTTCGCACCTGAGGACCAAAGAACTGCAGTGGACGTCAGTTCGTCGCTGTGATTATGAAGACGATCCCTTAGTTGCTCCCTTTATGTCACTAATCAAGGTTTATTCTTGCTTTCACTCAATAAAGACATTTAATATTATACGTTCATTTTCAGATACCGGCAGTACAACAACTGAATATAAGAACACTAAAACCGATGTAAAGTCTACCGAAAGAACCACAATTGATGACCAGAATACCAAAAATGTTAACACCAATGATGTCTCTATCACAACGACAAAGCCAGGCAAGAATGATTCACCAAAAGGACCAAAACCGTCAGGCCCTAAATCAACACCCACCAAGGGACCAAGGAATCAACCTCAGGGAGGCAGTAAGTCTAAAAAATATTTTGCATCCCTAAAGGACTGTCAATTACTAGTAGGGGTCTATCGTCATGAAAAGGTTTCGCACCTGAGGACCGGCAAACTGCAGTGGACGTCCGTTTGTTGCTGTAATTATGACGACGATCCCTCAGTTGCTCCCTTTATGTCACTAATCAAGGTTTATTCTTGCTTTTACTCAATAAAGACATTTAATATTATACGTTCATTTTCAGATACCGGCAGTACAACAACTGAATATAAGAACACTAAAACCGATGTAAAGTCTACCGAAAGAACCACAATTGATGACCAGAATACCAAAAATGTTAACACCGATGATGTCTCTATCACAACGACAAAGCCAGGCAAGAATGATTCACCAAAAGGACCAAAACAGTCAGGCCCTAAATCAACACCCACCAAGGGACCAAGGAATCAACCTCAGGGAGGCAGTAAGTCTAAAAAATATTTTGCATCCCTAAAGGACTGTCAATTACTAGTAGGGGTCTATCGTCATGAAAAGGTTTCGCACCTGAGGACCAAAGAACTGCAGTGGACGTCCGTTCTTCGCTGTAATTATGAAGACGATCCCTTAGTTGCTCCCTTTATGTCACTAATCAAGGTTTATTCTTGCTTTTACTCAATAAAGACATTTAATATTATACATTCATTTGCAGATACCGGCAGTACAACAACTGAATATAAGAACACTAAAACCGATGTAAAGTCTACCGAAAGAACCACAATTGATGACCAGAATACTAAAAATGTTAACACCAATGATGTCTCTATCACAACGACAAAGCCAGGCAAGAATGATTCACCAAAAGGACCAAAACCGTCAGGCCCTAAATCAACACCCACCAAGGGACCAAGGAATCAACCTCAGGGAGGCAGTAAGTCAAAAAAATATTTTGCATCCCTAAAGGACTGTCAATTACTAGTAGGGGTCTACCGTCATGAAAAGGTTTCGCACCTGAGGACCAAAGAACTGCAGTGGACGTCCGTTCTTCGCTGTAATTATGAAGACGATCCCTTAGTTGCTCCCTTGATGTCACTAATCAAGGTTTATTCTTGCTTTTACTCAATAAAGACATTTAATATTATACGTTCATTTTCAGATACCGACAGTACAACAACTGAATATAAGAACACTAAAACCGATGTAAAGTCTACCGAAAGAACCACAATTGATGACCAGAATACCAAAAATGTTAACACCGAAGATGTCTCTATCAGAACGACAAAGCCAGGCCAAAATGAAACACCAAAAGGACCAAAACAGTCGGGCCCTAAATCAACACCCACCAAGGGACCAAGGAATCAACCTCAGGGAGGCAGTAAGTCTAAAACATATTTTGCATTCCTAAAGGACTGTTAATTACTAGTAGGGGTCTATCGTCATGAAAAGGTTTCGCACCTGAGGACCAAAGAACTGCAGGGGACGTCCGTTCTTAGCTGTAATTATGAAGACGATCCCTTAGTTGCTCCCTATATGTCACTTATCAAGGTTTATTCTTGCTTTTACTCAATAAAGACATTTAATATTATACGTTCATTTTCAGATACCGGCAGTACAACAACTGAATATAAGAACACTAAAACCGATGTAAAGTCTACCGAAAGAACCACAATTGATGACCAGAATACCAAAAATGTTAACACCGAAGATGTCTCTATCAAAACGACAAAGCCAGGCCAAAATGAAACACCAAAAGGACCAAAACAGTCGGGCCCTAAATCAACACCCACCAAGGGACCAAGGAATCAACCTCAGGGAGGCAGTAAGTCTAAAACATATTTTGCATTCCTAAAGGACTGTTAATTACTAGTTGGGGTCTATCGTCATGAAAAGGTTTCGCACCTGAGGACCAAAGAACTGCAGGGGACGTCCGTTCTTCGCTGTAATTATGAAGACGATCCCTTAGTTGCTCCCTTTATGTCACTTATCAAGGTTTATTCTTGCTTTTACTCAATAAAGACATTTAATATTATACGTTCATTTTCAGATACCGGCAGTACAACAACTGAATATAAGAACACTAAAACCGATGTAAAGTCTACCGAAAGAACCACAATTGATGACCAGAATACCAAAAATGTTAACACCGAAGATGTCTCTATCAAAACGACAAAGCCAGGCCAAAATGAAACACCAAAAGGACCAAAACAGTCGGGCCCTAAATCAACACCCACCAAGGGACCAAGGAATCAACCTCAGGGAGGCAGTAAGTCTAAAACATATTTTGCATTCCTAAAGGACTGTTAATTACTAGTTGGGGTCTATCGTCATGAAAAGGTTTCGCACCAAAGAACTGCAGGGGACGTCCGTTCTTCGCTGTAATTATGAAGACGATCCCTTAGTTGCTCCCTTTATGTCACTAATCAAGGTTTATTCTTGCTTTTACTTAATAAAGACATTTAATATTATACGTTCATTTTCAGATACCGGCAGTACAACAACTGAATATAAGAACACTAAAACCGATGTAAAGTCTACCGAAAGAACCACAATTGATGACCAGAATACCAAAAATGTTAACACCGAAGATGTCTCTATCAGAACGACAAAGCCAGGCCAAAAAGAAACACCAAAAGGACCAAAACAGTCAGGCCCTAAATCATCACCCACCAAGGGACCGAGAAATCAACCTAAAGGAGGCAGTAAGTCTAAAAAATATATTGCATTCCTAAAGGACTGTTAATAACTAGTAGGGGTCTGTCGTCATGAAAAGGTTTCGCACCTGAGGACCAAAGAACTGCAGTGGACGTCCGTTCGTCGCTGTGATTATGACGACGATCCCTTAATTCCTCCGTTCATGATACTTATCACGGTATAACCATGCATTTTGTCAATAAATATACTAAATATAATACATTCATTTGCAGATACCGGCAGTACAACAACTGAATATAAGAACACTAAAACCGATGTAAAGTCTACCGAAAGAACCACAATTGATGACCAGAATACCAAAAATGTTAACACCGAAGATGTCTTTATCAGAACGACAAAGCCAGGCCAAAATGAAACACCAAAAGGACCAAAACAGTCAGGCCCTAAATCAACACCCACCAAGGGACCAAGGAATCAACCTCAGGGAGGCAGTAAGTCTAAAACATATTTTGCATTCCTAAAGGACTGTTAATTACTAGTTGGGGTCTATCGTCATGAAAAGGTTTCGCACCTGAGGACCAAAGAACTGCAGGGGACGTCCGTTCTTCGCTGTAATTATGAAGACGATCCCTTAGTTGCTCCCTTTATGTCACTTATCAAGGTTTATTCTTGCTTTTACTCAATAAAGACATTTAATATTATACGTTCATTTTCAGATACCGGCAGTACAACAACTGAATATAAGAACACTAAAACCGATGTAAAGTCTACCGAAAGAACCACAATTGATGACCAGAATACCAAAAATGTTAACACCGAAGATGTCTCTATCAAAACGACAAAGCCAGGCCAAAATGAAACACCAAAAGGACCAAAACAGTCGGGCCCTAAATCAACACCCACCAAGGGACCAAGGAATCAACCTCAGGGAGGCAGTAAGTCTAAAACATATTTTGCATTCCTAAAGGACCGTTAATTACTAGTTGGGGTCTATCGTCATGAAAAGGTTTCGCACCTGAGGACCAAAGAACTGCAGGGGACGTCCGTTCTTCGCTGTAATTATGAAGACGATCCCTTAGTTGCTCCCTTTATGTCACTAATCAAGGTTTATTCTTGCTTTTACTTAATAAAGACATTTAATATTATACGTTCATTTTCAGATACCGGCAGTACAACAACTGAATATAAGAACACTAAAACCGATGTAAAGTCTACCGAAAGAACCACAATTGATGACCAGAATACCAAAAATGTTAACACCGAAGATGTCTCTATCAGAACGACAAAGCCAGGCCAAAAAGAAACACCAAAAGGACCAAAACTGTCAGGCCCTAAATCATCACCCACCAAGGGACCGAGAAATCAACCTAAAGGAGGCAGTAAGTCTAAAAAATATATTGCATTCCTAAAGGACTGTTAATAACTAGTAGGGGTCTGTCGTCATGAAAAGGTTTCGCACCTGAGGACCAAAGAACTGCAGTGGACGTCCGTTCGTCGCTGTGATTATGACGACGATCTCTTAATTCCTCCGTTCATGATACTTATCACGGTATAACCATGCATTTTGTCAATAAATATACTAAATATTATACATTCATTTGCAGATACCGGCAGTACAACAACTGAATATAAGAACACTAAAACCGATGTAAAGTCTACCGAAAGAACCACAATTGATGACCAGAATACCAAAAATGTTAACACCGAAGATGTCTCTATCAGAACGACAAAGCCAGGCCAAAATGAAACACCAAAAGGACCAAAACAGTCAGGCCCTAAATCAACACCCACCAAGGGACCAAGGAATCAACCTCAGGGAGGCAGTAAGTCTAAAACATATTTTGCATTCCTAAAGGACTGTTAATTACTAGTAGAGGTCTGTCGTCATGAAAAGGTTTCGCACCTGAGGACCAAAGAACTGCAGTGGACGTCCGTTTTCGCTGTAATTATGAAGACGATCTCTTAGTTGCTCCCTTTATGTTTCGCTGTAATTATGAAGACGATCCCTTAGTTGCTCCCTTTATGTCACTAATCAAGGTTTATTCTTGCTTTTACTCAATAAAGACATTTAATATTATACGTTCATTTTCAGATACCGGCAGTACAACAACTGAATATAAGAACACTAAAACCGATGTAAAGTCTTCCGAAAGAACCACAATTGATGACCAGAATACCAAAAATGTTAACACCGATGATGTCTTTATCACAACGACAAAGCCAGGCCAAAATGAAACACCAAAAGGAACAAAACAGTCAGGCCCTAAATCAACACCCACCAAGGGACCAAGGAATCAACCTCAGGGAGGCAGTAAGTCTAAAAAATAGTTTGTTATCCTTAATAACTGTCAATTACTAGTACGGGTCTGTCGTCATGAGAAGGTTCGCACCTGAGGACCGACAAACTGCAGTGGACGTCCGTTTGTTGCCGTAATTATGACGACGATCCCTTAGTTGCTCCCTTTATGTCACTAATCACGGTTTATTCTTGCTTTTACTCAATAAAGACATTTAATATTATACATTCATTTGCAGATACCGGCAGTACAACAACTGAATATAAGAACACTAAAACCGATGTAAAGTCTACCGAAAGAACCACAATTGATGACCAGAATACCAAAAATGTTAACACCGAAGATGTCTTTATCAGAACGACAAAGCCAGGCCAAAATGAAATACCAAAAGGACCAAAACAGTCAGGCCCTAAATC
Organism: Pararge aegeria; assembly: GCF_905163445.1. Lineage (NCBI taxonomy): Eukaryota > Metazoa > Arthropoda > Insecta > Lepidoptera > Nymphalidae > Pararge > Pararge aegeria. The sequence continues at coordinate 4,520,180 of NC_053206.1, read as the reverse complement.
ATCACCCACCAAGGGACCGAGAAATCAACCTCAGGGAGGCAGTAAGTCTAAAAAATAGTTTGTTATCCTTAATAACTGTCAATTACTAGTACGGGTCTGTCGACATGAGAAGGTTCGCACCTGAGGACCGACAAACTGCAGTGGACGTCCGTTCGTCGTTTAATATCTGTCAAGCAGGAATTAAACACCATGCACCTTATTGCGTCATTACATTACACGTCGCTGTGATTATGACGACGATCCCTTAATTTCTCCGTTCTTGATACTTATCACGGTATAACCATGCATTTTGTCAATAAATATACTAAATATAATACATTCATTTGCAGATACCGGCAGTACAACAACTGAATATAAGAACACTAAAACCGATGTAAAGTCTTCCGAAAGAACCACAATTGATGACCAGAATACCAAAAATGTTAACACCGATGATGTCTCTATCACAACGACAAAGCCAGGCCAAAATGAAACACCAAAAGGACCAAAACCGTCAGGCCCTAAATCAACACCCACCAAGGGACCAAGGAATCAACCTCAGGGAGGCAGTAAGTCTAAAAAATAGTTTGTTATCCTTAATAACTGTCAATTACTAGTACGGGTCTGTCGTCATGAGAAGGTTTGCACCTGAGGACCGACAAACTGCAGTGGACGTCCGTTTGTTGCCGTAATTATGACGACGATCTCTTAGTTGCTCCCTTTATGTCACTAATCACGGTTTATTATTGCTTTTACTCAATAAAGACATTTAATATTATACATTCATTTGCAGATACCGGCAGTACAACAACTGAATATAAGAACACTAAAACCGATGTAAAGTCTACCGAAAGAACCACAATTGATGACCAGAATACCAAAAATGTTAACACCGATGAAGTCTCTATCACAACGACAAAGCCAGGCAAGAATGATTCACCAAAAGGACCAAAACAGTCAGGCCCTAAATCAACACCCACCAAGGGACCAAGGAATCAACCTCAGGGAGGCAGTAAGTCTAAAAAATAGTTTGTTATCCTTAATAACTGTCAATTACTAGTACGGGTCTGTCGTCATGAGAAGGTTCGCACCTGAGGACCGACAAACTGCAGTGGACGTCCGTTTGTTGCTGTAATTATGACGACGATCCCTTAGTTGCTCCCTTTATGTCACTAATCAAGGTTTATTCTTGCTTTTACTCAATAAAGACATTTAATATTATACATTCATTTGCAGATACCGGCAGTTCAACAACTGAATATAAGAACACTAAAACCGATGTAAAGTCTACCGAAAGAACCACAATTGATGACCAGTATACCAAAAATGTTAACACCGATGATGTCTCTATCACAACGACAAAGCCAGGCAAGAATGATTCACCAAAAGGACCAAAACGGGTTGAGGAACCAACCAAGGAAAATCAACAGGTCGTGAAACCAACTAAAGGAAATCAACAGGTTGAGAAACCAACAAAGGAAAATCAACAGGTTGAGAAACCATCTATAGGAAATCAACAGGTTTTGAAACCAACAAAGGAAAATCAACAGGTTGAGAAACCAACAAAAGGAAATCAACAGGTTGAGAAACCAACTAAAGGAATTCAACAGGTTCAGAAACCAACAAAGGAAAATCAACAGATCGAGAAACCAACAAAAGGCAATCAACAGGTCGAAAAACCAACTAAAGGAAATCAACAGGTTGAGAAACCAACAAAGGAAAATCCACAGGTTGAGAAACCAACAAAGGAAAATCAACAGGTCGTGAAACCAACTAAAGGAAATCAGCAGGTTGAGAAACCAACAAAGGAAAATCAGCAGGTTGAGAAAGCAACTAAAGGAAATCAACAGGTTGAGAAACCAACAAAGGAAAATCAACAGGTCGAGAAACCAACAAAGGAAAATCAACAGGTCGTGAAACCAACAAAAGGAAATCAACAGGTCGTGAAACCAACCAAAGGAAATCAACAGGTTGAGAAACCAACAAAGGAAAATCAACAGGTTGAGAAACCAACTGAAGGAAATCAACAGGTTAAGAAACCAACAAAAAAAAATCAACAGGTCGTGAAACCAACTAAAGAAAATCAACAGGTTGAGAAACCAACAAAGGAAAATCAACAGGTTGAGAAACCGACAAAAGGAAATCAACAGGTTGAGAAACCAACAATAGAAAATAAAGGACAAGGACTACCAGCCGTTAAACCCAACGAACAAAAGCAGCCATGTTCAAAGGGAGCATCATCTATTGGAAAACCTTCCTCCGCTAACAGTAAGTGAAATGAACTATCATCATCGTGACGGCCGATTGGCGAAGTGGGCAGCGACCCTGCTTTCTGAGTCAAGGCTGGGTTCGATTCCCACAACTGGACAATTTTTTGTGTGATAAACATTAATGTTTTCAGTGTCCGGGTGTTTATTTGTATATTATAAGTATTTATGTGTATTATTCATAAAAATATTCATCAGTTATCGTAGTACTCATAACACAAGCTGCGCTTACTTTGGGGCTAGATGGGGATGTGTGTATTGTCGTAAGTATATATATTTGTATCTGTGCTTTTTGGGTGAACAAAAAGTTTGAAACTCTCGTCATCACCATCGCACGCTTCCCATTTTTTTTATACTTAGTTAATATTTCATGGACCGAACAGATAGCCTACGCACGGTTTTATCAATTTCAAAGTGTCGAAAGCACAACCCTGTCCAGCTCTGTCCTACCTTTTCCCACTGAAACCTCGATGAATACCGGCTCCGCTTCGTCGTCCACATCGATCACTTCGCTGGCTTCCTCTCTCCGTATTTGAATTTCCCCATTTTTCCCTATTTCCAATTCCCCATTTCTCCCTATTTCTATTTTTACGTTTCTCCCTACTTGTGTTTCTTCTGCAAACGGTTTGCTTCTGTTAAGTGTAAAACCATCGCCATTAAAGGAACACATCCGCGCAAAGAGCTGCCTTGTGTCCATTAACCTGAGACGTAGATGTGACCGGAATTTATACTTAGTTAATATTTCATGGACCGAACAGATAGCCTACGCACGGTTTTATCGATTTCAAAGTGTCGAAAGCACAATCCAGTCCAGCTCTGTCCTACCTTTTCCCACTGAAACCTCGATGAACACCGGCTCCGCTGGCTTCCTCTCCCCGTATTTGAATTTCCCCATTTTTCCCTATTTCCAATTCCCCATTTCTCCCTATTTCTATTTTTACGTTTCTCCCTACTTGTGTTTCTTCTGCAAACGGTTTGCTTCTGTTAAGTGTAAAACCATTGCCATTAAAGGAACACATCCGCGCAAAGTGCTGCCTTGTGTCCATTAACCTGAGACGTAGATATGACCGGAACACAGCTTGCAACAATGCCGCTCAGCGGAAATAAGCTGTGTCAAAAAACACTTTACTACAACTTAAATGTCTACTGTGTATATTTGTACATAGATTTGTTCTCACTTCTATCTGCAGTGCCCAAAGTTTACCCTGCTTTTCTTTAATTCATTAAATTTTATGTTATATAGATTGAAATTAATGATGTTTTAAATCTCACAGGTCGTTACCCATTCCTGCCAGGGTTCTACCCCAACTCGCCAGGGAAGAGTAGGATTTGCATATGCTTCAGCAGATTCGAGGATATGCCCTTGGAAATGAGAAATCGTTTCAAATACGAGGCCAGTATGAATTGAGTTCAAAAGAAGAAAAGAAAGAGCGACTGAATTAACGCGATATACGAATATACCCATTTTATACTTTATAATCAAATTATAATATAACAATATGTATATAAACGAGCATTAAGAAAATTCAATTTTTGTAAAATTGAACCAAAAACAAATAAACGATGAGCATACAATTTTGTTTTGTTTTATTAATAGATAGAAATCTTAATAAAGAGAAACTAGAAAAGCCCTTTAGCGCGAGTACAGAAAACCTCGTCGTACGATGCAACGGTGGAGCCGTTGCATCGTACGACGAGGTTTTCTCTTTTAGTAGAACAGCCAGTACTACTAAAAGTTCGAAGTGAAAATACTACGCGCTGGGAGTCATACATTACTGTTTTTCACAACGGCGTACTCTAGCTGTTATAGAACGTAAAAGGCAATGTCGTTTAAAATAAAAAATGCAATAAAGTCTAGTTAGTAGTAACTAGTCTAGTAATGTGTTCTAAAAGGAAATAACAATTGGTGTGTTCTGAGTCTCGTTCGCGGCGACAAGGTGACGACGTCAGAAAATTTCTAGTGTCTATGGGGTCCATAAACGAACAGTCGCTTGGGAATCCCTCGACAGCGACGGATTGCACGTATATGCCCATCAATTGCTACATTGCAGGTGATTTCGGAGATCGCAAATAATCTTGTATCCTTAGGACAATATTTTCTCACTCGCAATCGTGGAATCCTTTACGCATATCAAACTCTGTCTTCTCATCATCTTACAAGTAGAATAATTTTTTTATTCGTTCCGTTCCGTTCCGTCAAAAGTCCACGCTAAAGAATATTTTAGCTTTAATCCTAATCCTAGCTAATAAAATCCATTTAAGTCAAATTTTTAATTATTCCCGCACGAAAACACGAAAGCTCAATCTTGCCTGCAATTCTTCAGCTAGGGCTTTTGGCAAAACATGTTAAACAAAAATCAGAATTATATGATTTGCGACTCTAAAGCCAGTAAAATAAGGTACATTACACACTTTGACATGTAAAAAGGACTCCTCGATTGCGCGCCAAAAGCCCTAGCTGAAGAATTGCAGGCAAGATTGAGCTTTAAACCAATAGACATAAGATCCTACTAACATAAGGTTTTATTCTGATGTTTAAGTATGGTAATACTCGAAAACGACTGTTCGATTGCGAGCGTGCAAATCTTGTACTAAGGGTCCTGCAACGTGCCGCCCTGTGTCCGTCAACTGAGGCATAGGTGTTATTCCTCATGTGCCTGTAATTATAACGGCAGCAGACTGAAACACAGCATAGAAAAATGCTGGTTAACGGCAGAAATGAAAAGCATGTTGAAGTACTTCCTCGGACGAGCTCTGTCACAAAAAGCCCTACTACTACTTGTACTCTTTACATATCTTCCGTTAAAACCAATAAAATTATTGAAAGTACGTCCAGTTTATAAGCAGACTTGACGTGACGTGACGTGAAAGCTTTATTGCTACCTCCGACCCTTGGGCAGGACGGAGGTTATGTGAGACTCCCCCCCCCCCCCCCCTAAAGGGGGTATACCCGAACTAAAAACTACCACGGCATGTCCCTATTGTTGGCTTTGTTAGACGCCCAGGAAATCCGTTGTATACCTCCCGGACGTCTACCAACCACCCAAACCGATTGTTGGGGCTCCCGCGCTAGCGAGGAGGGGATCAGGACAGCTTGAACCCCCCCTCAGATCGTAGAAAGGCCTGTGTAGTGATCGCCGCCGCCTCCCAAGAGAAGCTGGCGAGCGGCAAATTGCCGCCGTCTTCTTCCTACTAGTCTACGCCGGAGAGGATGCGCGTCTGGAGTCTCTTCACGCACCCGCTCCGCGGCCTCCTTCTGCAAACACGTCCTAGCAGAAGTCGGCCACGGCTACTAAAGCGCTCTCGTTGCTCAGCATGGCTAGCTGGGCAGCGAGAGGTCCCCGCCATGGTGGCATCACCAAGCCCTCAGTATCCCCAGCCCAGTTTGACTGAGCTCAACCCTGGGGGACAAAGTAGGGCTCGGCAGCCGTCACCACATGAATCCGCCACTCCGCCATGTGTTGCATCAAGAGGTCCTGCGCACGGGTGCAGTGGTTTAGATTGGCATGGAGAAACTCTAGATGGCGCCCTGGCATTCAGTTTCCATTTCTATGCTCTCCTGTGCCGGCTCTTTTCGGCTTCCAGACGTTTTGGAGGAGCACCTCAGCGGGGCCCTACCCTTTGTCCCTACAAAGGGTAAGGAGTGAGTGAGTATTTCAGCTCACCCACGACGTGCCCGGCTTTTATAGAAAATTTTACTAAAAAATTTAAAATAAATTTTAATAATTTCAAATTGAGAATAGTGTTAAAAATTCTATTAAATATAAATGAATAACAGTGTAAGGAAACAGAAAAGAAAAGCGTGTTTTTTTTTGTTTTGCGCCCAGGCTATAACCTCTTTGGAGAAACCGAAGGGTTTGTTTGTGAGACATATGACGCGGAATTTTAATGTTACATTGTGAGAAATGGCAATACTGGGTTGCAGAAATAGGGTGTACTTAAAACTTCTGACCGGGATACCATATGGAAAGTGAATGGTTGAAGTTTTTACATGGACGCTTTATTAATGCACATTTCTTTGATCAAAAGATTTAGCCGATCAAAAGATTTAGCCAGCTTAGAAGACGCTGCTGTCCGTTCTCTGTTTGGATGGAGGATTCCCTTAGTCGCCTCGTACGACACCCGCGGGAATTGGATGGCAAAGTGATGGTACAGTCTAACATGGTAGCAGAGCGCTAATTCCCTTAGCGGCACCGAGCACGTTGTTGTCGGCAGGGTGGTAACCACAGCCACCAGCTCAGGCCAGAGGAAATCCAGAAACTATGAATTTTGTTAGGCTTTCATTTTTGTATTTTATTTCTTTTATGTGGAATCTTACTGGCCGAATAAATGAACCGATTTTTATATCTTTGTTTTTTGCTTGAACGAAGTATGAGTCGATAGTTTTCTTTGCTATGTTTGATCAAAATCGGTCCAAGATGGCCGCCGCCACAAAATGGAGGATTACATAATATTATTCCACAACTGTCTGAAAGCCCAGACTTATTACAAATGTGCAAAAGGGGGTTTTCAAGCCACTGACGTAAGCATATAAGTAGAAAAGTCATATTAAAGTATAAAGGACTACGTAATCGATAAACAAGCTTGGGCGTGAATTATTGCTCTAACCAGGTTGCTCTTCTAATAATTTTAAATGACATTGTGAGATGGTGATACCAAAAAAAAAAACCCGCCTGATTTTGTTGTGCGCTTCTTCTTAGACCAGGACGCGTTTGGAACCCTCAAAGCTTTAGTTTTAAGTTTACGAAAATCCATTATCTCACTACCGTGTAGTATACTTCTGATGTAATGTACGCATCAAAAGTTTCACCTATGGCTTACTTGAATATAGATATTTTTGACTTTGACTGTATCTTTGAAATGGTGATATTTGTACTTGAAAAAAAATATATGATATTTTTAAGACCTTAAATTAGTTCAAAAACACGATAACATCCAAAACAGAGCAGATTCAATTATTTTTGGCATGAAAACGTTATTATTATTTTCGGTTTTCGGTTACGCGTGATATTTTTTCGTTACGCGCCATATTTTTCTTGTCAATTTTCACTTTCAATTGTCAAAGTCTAAAATCTGAAACATGACTGTACAATGACAGTGAAGTAAACATCACTAACTTCAAATGCATCGCAAAATTTAAACGGCTGAATACGAGAGCAGGAGGTGTAGGAATATATCATAATTCTAATGATTTTGTCAACATTGTAACTTCCACAATTGATTTTTCTGTTCTTTCTCCTGACTTTCATGGGTCAAGCTTCAGCATTTGGTGATTTATGTATGGCTCAATGGCAAGTGGAAAATGGGATGAAAATTTTGATCGTTGCACTATCTGTATCTCCTGATCAGAAGTTGGACGATATTATTAATATTCTTCACCATTCATTGTAGTCATACACAAGTGGAGGTGCCTCTTTACTCGGTAAAAATAATGATAAAACACCGATGATTTTACATGCAGACAATTGATGGAGTTTTTACTCGGTTACTAAATTTTGTGGAATGTAAACAATATATTACATACTAGCTGTTGCCCGCGACTTCGTCTGCGTGTGATTTTGTTTTTTGATGAGGCATTCAATTAAGTTTTAGTTCTAAAAAAATTTAAAGTATCGCTAAGCCTTAAATGAGGGGTTTGCTGCTGTCCGCTCAGGAGTTCTGTCCTCTATCTACAACCATATTCATCAGATCTACACAAAGTTTGGGCAAAATTAAATAGATATTATAACCTCAATAGAACAAAAGTAATTATTTAAATCGGTTATAATTTGTCGGAGTTATGGTGTAAAATCGTCAAAGACTTCATCCCCTCTCCCAAAGGAACCGATCTTAATGTCGTGATAAAAATTATCCTATATTACTTCTTACAATTCCAAGAATATGTGTACAAAGTTTTATGAGGATCAGTTACGTAGTTTTTGCGTGAAAGCGTAACAAACAAACTTACATTGACATTTATAGTATTAGTAGGGCAGTAGGGATAGTAGGGATAGGGACAGTGGCGTACACTTCATACAAGCACAAAAGCTCTGCATACCCTAAATTTTTGAAGTGAAACTTCTTTATCGGGGTTGGAAAAAAATTTAGTGTAACATTTTTTCGTTACGCGTGACATTTTTCCGTTACGCGCCATCTTTTTTGTAAACAAAACTCAAGACTCCTCAAAGAGTTCCTACAAAATATCTTGACAGTTGACTGAAACAAGTTCTATGAATATATAAAAATATAAAAATAAAAATGTAAGGCAACCCATTTGTATCAATCAAGGACATTTTATGTAGTTTTTGGTGCACATAAGTATCTTGATCCTTGGTAGTACATCCACTATAAACATCATTAGCAGTTGAAATTATTTTTTCTGAATAAGAGTTTAATATTCGATTATTATACTCAGTGACTGCGTAATTTGTATTAAATAATCGTATACCTTGAGGACACTTAGTTGCAGCTTCTTCTACGGAATAAAAACGGCATTCAATGATAGATATTTCACTTTCATTAAGACGTTCACCTCTCCCGATTTTTGTAAGTATTGACGAGAACTGTTGATTTGCTTGACGCATAACTTGGTCTAGTTCATAAAATTTCAGATTTCGCCATAATATTGGTACAACAATAGTCTGCTTAGGTTGCTTGTAGATAGGAGTAGCGCGAACGAGAGGTAATTGACGTAAGTCTCCGATGAAAATAATATCTAAATCACCAAAGTTCGATTGAAAGTTATAGAAAAAAAAAAAAAAAATTTAATAATTTTATTAAAATGTAATAATTCTATTACAATTAATGAAATTCAATAATAATCTTTGTATTTGTATAAGCTAAAATGAAATAATTGTAGAATTTGTATTTATGTCTATGATAATAAAAGCCTTTTATTAAACTTTATCTAATTTAACTTTATTTAACCAATTTCTGTAAAGTTGCATATAGTGAATTATTTTTTGAAAAATAACGTCATAAAGAAGTTTCACTTCTTACTAGTGTACGCTAGTACACGCACACATTTTTTTTTGTATAACTATATAATGCGAAGGATTGTTCCATTTTATGGCATCTGCCTTCTTTATGCATACCCTGTCCAAAAACCCTGTGCACGCCACTGGATAGGGATAGGGATAGGGATTTCAGTTACCATAAGCCATTATTAACAAAAATATATAATAACGATAACAATGATAGAAATAATCAATGAAATGATGAAATAATTTTCGTAGTAATAAGGTAAAATGATGAGGCAAAATGAAATAATTGTATTATGTGTTCCGGTTGACGTCCGAAGTCCTTTAAGAAGAGTACATCGCTTTTTTGCCACGGCATTTCCGTCAGATGTCACTAATTACGGTCACGTGTCGCGCCACTGACGCCCCCAACAGCTGTTCTGTGAACTAACTACCACAAACCAAAACAAGCCACCCTAATTTGTCATTGTTGCGTCGTCTTTCGACCACGCAAGTTCGTTAGATGTTTTATTATAACATTTTCTCTAAAACTTTTGAGATAGAAGTAAAAAGTTTTTAAAATTAAAATTAAAATTAAATAATAATTTTGGTTTTTCGTGAAGTAATTAAGTATTGTAAAATGGATAATATTCCCGCGCCACCGGCGACCGACAATATAGTTCGGTCTGAGAATTTAACGTCGAGTGAAAGTGAAGATTCATCATCAGAAGGACCGCCAACGCCACCGAAAAAACGGCGGCGTAGCGGCCCAGAGCGCCGCAGCCGCTCGCATTCTGCCTCAGAGGAATTGGAACGGAGGTTTGAGTTGCTTTCTCAACAATTGGTGAGTCAAGTTAATAATATTTTGTGTGCCCAATTGGCAATGCCAGAACCAAATTCAACTACTAGGCAATATGTTAGCCCTACTGAGGCAAATACTAGTGTATTACAGGATCCCTTTTCACGACCGCCTGGGAAAATAGAGGATATTTCTGAACTTATTGTATCAATTAAAGAACCAACCGTCTCAAAGGCTAAACCGGAACGAGTTGATAAGATATCCGCTATGCAAAGATTTAATTCCACTGATTGGAATGCCGTACGATATAATGAAGTACAGAAAAAGTATGTGGCGTCTCCCGCTTTCACGGAGTTAAAAGTAAATGAGGAGTTAAGGCGTTTTGAAGATCCCTTCAGCCCTGTTAGATGGTTCCAAATGGAACGTAGTTTTGCGGCATTATCGAATGCATTTCTGGCCCAAAATGAGTTGCTAAATGAAGCCTTGCAATCCATAATGGATTGGTCGACTAAATCTGACACACAAATAACTTCAACTTCTGTGTACGATAAGTTAAAGCAGTTATTTGGCAACGAATCTAACTATAAGGGTATATCACATGATATTTTCCAAATAATATGTGGAAAACGAGCCGAAATTTTGGAATTACGCCGTAAGCAACTTTTAAAGGGCTTAAAGGGAAAGTACATTCGTGAAGATTTAGAAAAAATACCCCCTTCTTCGGAATACATGTTTAGTCCATCGGATTTGTTACAATATCTACAAAAAATTGAAGGTATTGATAAATTACAAAAGCAAAATGCTGAAGCGCGCAATTCACGGGCACGTCAAAAATCCCCAGTACCATCCACATCTGCAGAAAATTCCTTTCGCCCTCAACAAGCCAAGGGTAAACCAGGAAAAAATAGAAAAAGAAATATTGACTCTTCCGATAGGAAGAAAAAAGGGGGGGCAAAAAGAGAGCGGATTCAAAAATAGAAATTCAAGAAGATGACTCGACAAGGTTTTCGGGCGGCTGTCTCAAACTTTATCGAGACAAGTGGGTGCATTTCAAGCCACACAAAACTATTTTAAAGCTAATATCGGGCGCCTGAATTCCCTTCAATCAAGCTCCTCCTTTAGTTCTTCCAACTTCGGATGTTTTAAAAAAATTTCAAACTCCATCTTCCCAAAGCATGACTTTAGAAATTCAGTGGATGATCAAAAATCAGGTATTAGAACCAGCCCCGCCGACGGCATCATTCATTTCCCCATTATTTATAATACCCAAGAACAATGGAAAGAGCAGAGTCATCTTCAATCTGAAGGCTTTAAATCGTTACATGTTACCGAAACATTTTCGTCTTTTTCATCACCATCAAATGCCAAAGTTTTTACAACCGGGCGATTGGATGGTCAAGCTCGATTTAAGCCAGGCCTACTACCATATTCCGATAAAGGAAGATCACCGACGTTATTTACGTATCAGTTACAAAGGTCAGTTGCTACAGATGACTTGCCTGCCATTTGGTTTAGCGGTAGCACCAAGAATGTTCGCTTCTGTGACAAATTGGACGGCCCAAGTATTACGCGACACAGGCCTCCGCCTAGTGGTGTATTTGGACGACTATCTTATTGTCCACCAGTCCGAGAAGATTCTGAGAACTCACGTTCAACTAGCTATCCAATTCTTAACCAACTTGGGTTGGTGTGTCAATATCGAGAAATCGATCACAACACCAAGCAGATCGCTCGAATATTTGGGGGTAAAATGGGACACGGACCTCAACGTAAAGTCCTTACCCCTAGACAAGATAACAAAAGTTCGTCAGATTCTGATCTCTCTCCTAGCATCCGGCAGTTGGACCCTCAAGCAGGCGCAACGCCTCCTAGGGTATCTCAACTTCGCTACCTTCGTCACCCACCGGGGAAGGTTGCATTGCCGTACAATCCAGCGTCACAGCAATTGTCTTCGTCAACATCCACGCAAATCCAGACAGTTTCCGAAAAAGGTACGTGTCGAACTAGAATGGTGGCTAGAAAATCTGATACAGACGACTCCGATCCACCCAAAGAGAAGACCGACAAATTACGTAATCACAGATGCATCAGATGTACAATGGGGAGCGCTAGTAAACAACAGCAAAATAACAGGCACGTGGAATCGAAAACAGCAAAAATTCCATTGCAACTTAAAAGAAATGTACGCTGTGATTGCCGCCATCTCAACGAAGGCCTCAACACTCAAAAATTCAACAGTGGTCCTTCAGAGCGACAACAAGACCGTGGTGTCATATATAAAGAACGAAGGAGGAACAAGGTCAGCACGGCTTCTAGACTTGACAAAAGAGCTTATCAATCTGACGGACAGCCTCAATATTGTACTCCTTCCACATCACCTTCCGGGAGTGTACAATACCGAAGCCGACAAGCTCTCACGCAATCAAATAGGCTCGGAATGGCACCTACAAGAACGAGCAACTTCAAAAATATTCGAAATATGGGGAACACCAAATATAGATCTGTTCGCGTCTCAAAGTGCTCACGTGGTGCAAAATTATGCTACGCTAGACTTGTCCGACTTGAACGCCTGCTTTCACGACGCATTCAGCACTTATTGGAGATACGAACTGGCGTGGATCTTCCCTCCGCCGGGACTTCTTCCCCGCGTCCTACAACACCTCAACTCAGCAGAGGGCAGGTACATATTAATAGCCCCCAAGTGGAAGAAGCCTTTCTGGCGTCCGGATCTAAAGAGCCGTTCACTAACGCGTCCGGTCAAGATACGAAACCTCGGCAAAACACTCGTCGACACGGTGACGGGACGACCGCCATCTCACATAAAGACGCTGAAATTGGAAGCTTGGCTCATTTTGGGTGGGACGCATTGACAGTAAATTGGTCGCATGACGAGAGAGAACTTCTTTTATCATGCTGGAGAACATCTACGCTAAAAACATATGCCCCCATTTGGATAAGATGGTCAGAATGGTGTTCATTAAATAACGTAGATTTTCGCCGTCCGTTACCGAAAGATGTAGCTAGGTATCTAGCTAAATTGTATTTGACGGATAATTTAGCTTACCGTACCATACTTGTACATAAATCAGCAATAGCTTCTATTTGTGAAACAATTTCAAATATCAAAATTTCATCAAATAATTTAGTTAAACATATTTTAAAAGCAGTGTCGTTGGCTAGACCGATACCTCCTAAAGTACCTATATGGGATGCAAGAATACTCATTAGGTACTTACAGGAATCAAATCCCAAAATAAATAGTTTATACGAGGTATCTAAGCATACTGCCACAATACTTTTGTTGTCATCTTGTCGACGTGTTCATGATCTCACACTTTTACATTGTGATCCAGAGCATTTTATAGATAGGGATAGTTTGATAACGTTGCATCCCGTATTTGGTTCTAAAACCGATTCCGCTACATTCCAGCAATCAAGCTGGACATTCAAGGCTTCTCCTGATAAAAATACTGATCCACTTTTTTGGCTCAGAACTTTAATTTTGGTATCAAAAAATTTTAGAGCTTCTATGACTAACTTATTCATTACCACTCGTGAACCATACAAACCAGCTACTCCAACTATGATTGGGGGTTGGGTTAAGAAGCTTTTATTAGAAGCCGGTATCGAGGCTACACCAGGTAGCTTTAGATCCGCAGTTTCGTCCTTAAATTGGGTTGAAAAATATTCTATAAATGATATTCTATCTAAAGCAAACTGGAGACATGAAAATACATTTAGGAAATTTTATCATAGAGAGATTGATAGAAGGGAAAAAATTAATAATAGTACAGTGCTTACAAAGTCCCTGTCTCAACATTTCTCTGTATCAAATTAAATTTACAGTAAATTGAATATTAAAATTATTGTGTACTGTATTATTGCGTATGTGATTATTTATTTTTGATTGAGTATTTTTAGCATCTAGCAACTAATGTTAATAGTTCCTATAACTGCTAAAAATAATTCTACTAATTAATCATTAAATAAAAGCTTATTTTTCTTTAATCATGAATCAAAGATGTACTTATCACATTGTTGCGTTTTTGTTTCTACAAGCCACCAGGAGATAACAAACAGATCTCTTCATAAAGGACTTCGGACGTCAACCGGAACACATAATATAGAAATTTTACCTTTAAATAAAATTTGTATTATGTTTCCTAAGACGTCCGAAGTCCAAATAATGTCTTCCTGGTGATACCATTCTGTATACGCATCATTATGAACAGAACAATGACAAATTAGGGTGGCTTGTTTTGGTTTGTGGTAGTTAGTTCACAGAACAGCTGCTGGGGGCGTCAGTGGCGCGACACGTGACCGAAATTAGTGACATCTGACGGAAATGCCGTGGCAAAAAAGCGATGTACTCTTCTTAAAGGACTTCGGACGTCTTAGAAACATAATACAAATTTTATTTAAAGGTAAAATTTCTATATTATTTGTATTCATGTCTATGAAAATAAAAGCCTTTTGCTAAATTTAATCTATTTTAACGTTATTTAACAAATTTCTCTAAAGTTGCATATAGAAGATCATTTTTCGAAAAATAAGGTCATAAAGAAGTTTCACTTCTTACGAGTGTACGCTAGTACACGCACACTTTTTTTTTTCATATTTGTCTATGATTCCTAGCGGTAAAAAAGATCAATTCTTGTACATTTTCTAGGGCCAGAAAAGGCTTTTTAAAACATACTGACACTGAAACATACTACGCCAACACACTGCGCCAATCGCCAATTAACTTGTCCACATGCCAAAGCATGGCAACAGGGAATTGGAGAAGTTTACCCCCGTTTATTATTCATCTTATCAACCCATTACCCGTCCACTACAGGGCACGGGCCTCCTTCTACAATGAGAAGGGGTTAAGGCCGTAGTCCACCACGCTGGCTCAATGCGGATTGGTGGAATCAACACACCTTCGAGAACGTTTTGAGAACTCTTTAACTCGCAAGTTTCCTCACGATGTTTTCCTCCACCGTTGAAGCAAGTGGTATTTTTATTACTTAAAACGCACATAACTTAGAATAGTTAGAGGTGTCGGGGTGCGTGGGGCTCGAAATTGAAGTCGAGCTACTGAGATAGCACCGTTTCTTACTACACTTATATTATTTGGATAGTAATTCCAATGCTCGGCGAGTAGATAAAGCTGTGGAAATAGTAGCAGAGGTTTTTGTGACAGCTCGTCCGGGGAAGCACTACAGCCATGTTTATTTCTTCCGCAAACCAGCATTTTTGCAATGCTGTGTTGCAGTCTGAAGAGCGCGGTTACCTATGTTATTATAGGCGCATGTGGCTTAACACCTACTAAGGTTTTGTGGACCCAGGGTGGCATTTTTAAGGACGTGTATTACCGTTATAGGCGATAGTTGTTCCAGCTTGACTAGCACAGGTAGGAGATAAAAATTATATCCGCCAATTATATCTAAGGGGAGCTAATTAACGTGCCCACCCCCGTTTATTATTACACATACATTATTTTGAGATATTATTTCCACTTGTGCGCCAATGCTCTGAAAGAAGATAATTTTGAATCCTTTCCTGGGGATAAAGAATTATTTTCTTTCAGAGGATATGATTGTCTCCTGCCCATGTTAGCCGTGCAGCAGGGCTAGCTCGGACAGGAGACAAAAATTATATCCCCCGATCATTTCCCCTGACAAGAGATATAATAAACGTGCCCGCATTCTAAAGCACAGTAATATGGAATTCAGGAGAAGTTTACCCCCGTTTATTAAAACAAATATATATTATTATTTGGATATTATTTCCACTTGTGGGATGCTCTGGGAGTTAATAAAGCTGTGGGAGAAGATAAATTCTTACCCTTTCCCCGGGGATATAACTGTCCCCCTGTCGGAGGCGGCGCAGTCAGAACTGTGCAGCCTCCAACAGGGTATGTGAACTCGCTGGCCGATGAAGCATCAGCCAGAATACCCACTAAAACCCAGTGGAGCCGCCTGCGCCCAAGTTGGGGTGTCAAAGGATCGCAGTCGCATGCAACTTTGACGCTCCGGAGCACTCGCCGAAGGAACGCAATGGTGTCTAAATGCGTCTGCGGCTCCTGCCACCCGTTCTTCTTCTTCGGAGGGGAAGATCATCAGCAGCCTGCTCTCTCTCTCTCTCTCCCTATCCGAGGCCTTCTTCAAAGGCATTATGGCTTTGCACAAATGCCCGCTACTGGGGACTCAAGGTCTTGTCTCCATCTTTGGACCAGAAGCTCCCTCCCGAGGGTACGGAGTCTCCCAATCTCCTCAATTTCTGGTCTTTCCCCTTGAGTCCTCATGCTTGATTGGTAGCGATGCACCTGTGCGAGCAGCCTGCAGGTCCCACGGCGGGTCACCAGCGAGGAGTATGGATGCAGTCTAAGACACCGTACGGTAGGCCCGGATCGCACACACTGCGATTACGCGTTGTGGTCTCCGCAGAAGTGTAATAATCTGCGGAGAAAATGCGTGCACCCATATTGGAGCCCCGTACAGCACCATACTCCTGACTATACTGTCCCTATGTTTTGTGTACCTACCAACAATGTAATACCAATCTGCAAATAAACGATTTGATTTGATTTGATTTGATTTGATTTTATACCCGCATATAGACGTCTGCAGGCTAAGTCCGGCCCCCCACGTTGAGCAAGAGCCTTCCCAGAGCGGCTGCGGCTCCGACGAGTCTGGGCGCAAGCAGCTCAAAGTACCTTCTAAAATTCCACCGGCCGTCCAAGGCCCAGGTACTTCATCTCGGCCTTTATTTCCATCTGAACACCCTGGACGGTGATCTATGCACTTCGTGGAGGACCTCTGCGTGGGCCATGGAAAAGGAGGGCCTCAGATTTGGGAACCAAAACCCTTAGTCCCAACGCCTGGATTCTCCTTACGACGAGCACACCGTGGCTAGACGGGACGCCTCCGAGAAGGAGCCCCCGCGGGCTGTGACCAGGGTGTCATCTGCATAGCATAACACCCTATTCCCAGGCGGCACAGGGGCCCGCAGGCGCCAGTCGAAGCTAATGTTCCACTACACCGGCCCCAGAACCGAACCCTGCGGGACCCCGTTGAGCACCTTCCGTCGATCTCGTAGCCCATCACCTATCCTGGAGGTACGACTCAAACAGCCTCCTGAGGCCTCCAGCCTCCATACCTGCTACCTAGATGGTACCGGAGGGCGTAAAGAAGAGTCACAAAGGAGAGATTGTTGAAGGCGTTCGTGACATCCAAGAAGACGCATCCTGCAGCAACTACCTCATCCGTTGTAACGGTTCTAGTTAGTGTATATTAAAAGATGGAACACGTAATCACAAATTTATTTAGGGTAACAAGGTCAGCGGTCGTGGGTGAAAGGGCCCGTCAATTAGTTCGCTTCCAAATTCTGCAGTGGGCGAGTACTGCCCTTGTAGCCGTTGATTGCGTGGCCCAGAAGGAACAGGCGAAGGCGAGGTGGTCTTCAGCTGCACCAGGAGACGGCACGTTGACGGTGACGTCGACAACCACAGGGAGTCGAACCCGAAGCGAGGCAGGCGAAGACGAGTTGGTCTTCAGCTGCACCCGGAGATCGGCGTCGGAGGTGACGTCGACTACAACAGGGAGTCGAACCCGGAACTTGAAACTTGAAACTTGAAACTTGAGACTTGAGACTTGAGGCGAGGCAGGCGAAGACGAGGTGGTCTTCAGCTGCACCCGGAGATCGGCGTCGGAGGTGACGTCGACAACAGTAGAGAGTCGAACCCGGAACTTGGGTTTGAACTCGAACTTGAAGCGAGGAACTCGAAACTCGAACCCTGGAATTTTCGTCCAGCGTGTGAAAAATAATTCCGCTTCAACTCGTCTGATTGCAAACACGTGGCTCAGCTAAGCGGCAAGCACTGCGCAAGATGGCGGATGCGTTGTTCACAATCAGACGGAGTTTACATTATGAGAGCGTGAGAAGCATTAAAATAAAACAAAAGACATTAAGACTAATATTAATTAAAAGATAGCAAATAGCAAAAGGTACGTGAGGTTATTAGCAAAATACAGAGAACTACTATAGTATGAGAATCTGGGAATTTATCGAAATAGGGACTTAATTATAAAAAAAATAGGAATTAAAACATTTAGATGAAATTTTAACAAAGAATATGCAAGGATTAAGCCAAATATGATCGATTGCATGGGTCAATGTGCGAGAACAAAGAACAAAGACAACGAGCGTAATGGCCGACCCGCATGCGTGTAATTTACCTAATTAAAAGATATTCTAACGTCTAAACTTTAAGGAATCGTTCAACACTTACCCGATACACGGGGTTAAGATAGCTCGAGGGTAAGTATCCTTAAGGTCTAAGGCAAAAGCAGCAATCAGGTGAGAGTCGTAAAAAAAAAAATGCGGCGGCGGCCGCACGGCGTCCAGCCTCTAGCAGAGACCTGGGCGACTGACGAGCCGTGCGAAGTTAGAAAGCCGCGAGCGCGGTTGGTCCCCGCGCACCGCTCCCCTCGCGCCGGGATACCAGTTTCGCGACATTTCGGAAGATTGCCCGCGCGCAAATTCCAACAATATTATTTTATAAAATTTATGTAACGTAATTAAATAGACATTTATTACGTTACACCGTAAGGGCCTTCAACGACTCCAGGGCGTCAATGGTGGAGCGTCCCGCCCTGAAGCCGTAATGCTCCACCGAGAGCCCTGGACCGACAGTTTCCAGGCGCCCAACGAGCCGGTCAGCGAGGATTTTCTCGAAGACCTTCCCGACCTCGCTGAGCAAAACTATGGGTACGCCGTCAGAGCGTCCAGCGTCCAGACTTCCCTCGAGGAAATCCCGGGTCACATATATGACCCGAACCGGGATGCCGTCTGATCCAGGTGCCGTCCGTGGACCGGAGGCGGCTCAGGGCCACGTCCATATCCCCCCCTGTAACCAGCGGGACAGAACCGCTATCGACTTGTGGGGCGGAATCCCTTTCGACCTCAGGCATCGCTGGGAGGACGTGTCCCTGGGAGTCCGGGATGAGTCCCTCAACGATGCGCCGCAAGAACTCCGGCTGTAGGGTCTGCGTTGCCGGAGGCCCCTGGTTACGGAGCTTCCTTCTCGCAACGCAAAAAGGGCGTCCCTAGGAGTCTCTACTCAGGCCCTCCAGCAGTTCCTCCCGGACCCGCTCCTTGGCACCGCTTATCGGCAGCTGAAGTACCACCTTGGCCTGGTGACAAGCCTCCCGCAGCTGCTCCTCCAGACCTGTGTCCAGACCATCCCTGCGGGCTCTGTGACAGGAGTTGCGGAGGACCGCGATTTCCACCAGTACACCCGTTTGCGACGGCGCCATCCTCGAGCCCTCGGCATTGTGGAGTCGCAGACCTCTGGGAGGTCCTTACGTAACCGCTTCGCCTGTTCTTCAACACTGGTGTCTGTTTCAGTTCTGGTAGAGGCCCACCGCTGAACAATTGAGGCCTCTCTGACCAACTCCCGGTCCATTTGTCCATTTGACCCTGGGGAGGCACCATCGCGATGACCGAGGAAGTCGAGACCTGAAATCAGACATACTTATAATCCGACAGGGTCTCGACCCCATCCTCCACCCTCCAGTTGGCAACTCCATCGGCAAGCGACGGGGAGGCAAAAGACAGTTGTCGGCGACTAGCTTTTATCCTAGAGTAAATAATTAATAAAAATAGTTGCATAATTATTATAAGATATTAGCATTTAAGATATTTAGGTAAGATAGATATTATTTAAATGTTATATAGACAATTATTTAGTAATAAGATTAGATTGTTTAGTAGTAAGAATTATTATTAAATAAAAAGACCCCGAAAGGTTTTATTGGCGGTCGGACACATTGATGCTCGATAGCTCACGATGAGTTCTCGACCAAGAAACGGATACAAATAGGCCACTCTGGCCGACCGCCAATCAGTCGTCCCGGAGCATTGAAACAAGAAACATCTCGTCTTTTATTGCGAAGAATACCCTGCAACCTCAAAAACGGTGTCGCTACCCCCACCCCGGGCTACGACTACCTGAACACGGTGGAACTCACGACCGGAGTGCGCAGCAGACGGGCGCCGACCAGCGCACGAGACAGAGCTCCAACTCTGTCTCAGAACATAAGGCAGGGTTCTTATACCTGCCTTATTTCGCGCCTCGTCACCCAGTGGGACACGTTCCCTTGGCGTTTGGTTCGGCATAAAACGCCGACGCGCCGCAACAACAGTTCTACGATAGAACCTCCTTGCGCGCGGACACAGGTGTGGAGTGTCCCTCTATTGAGAAGGGAGAGTCCTAAGTGCATAGCTCACACCTACATGGCCCTGCCACTACAGTCCGAGGTGGGACTCCCCCATGCCTGGTTCTTGGCATTGAAGTCTCCAAGAACCAGGGTGCACCCTGAGTTGTGTCGGCGAACGGCTTCGCTGACTGAATTGAGAAAGTCCTCTAATTCTGCCAGCGTGTGGTTAGGAGAGAAATACACGCCGACGATGGTGTACGGTGTGTGTAGAGGGGGGGTTCCGGGATTGTGGTTGCGGGACCTCCTCTCGAGGGTAGGAAGGTGCGAGCCGGCGCTGCTCGTCGAGACAACTACTACCGAGCCACGCATGTCTCCAACCCAGCCTGCGGCGGATTACAGTAGCAGGTCTTGAGCAGTGGTTCAAATTCGCCTGGAGTACACTGATATAAAGAAAAATTTTTCCCTGCCCATACTAGCCGTGCGGGGAGATTGCCAGGGGAAAACATTTCTATGGAGAATTCCACCTGTATTATGCTCTTAATAAACACGCAAGTAAGTCCTTCGACCACGTCAATACAGGTAAACAAGTATTCAGTAGACGCAATAAAAGTGTTAATAAAAATTAAACAATGGCATTATTTGAACAGATGAAATAACATATATTATTGCCTTTATTAGTTGAATTTATTTAAGTGATATTTATTATATTTGCACTTAGTTTTGATGGTATAAAAGTGCTGGGATCGGTTTACCTTCATAGTTGATTCATTGGCCTAAACGGATATTTATCCTCAGGTCTTAAAGATGAATCTTTACCTGTTTTTTTTGGTGTCCGTACTCGGTGTAAGTGTTTTTCTCTATTATTATTATCTATCATTTATTTATATTTTTTTCCAGGGAAAAATAAAAAACACTATTAAAAATTTATAAAAAAAAACCACACCTCCGCTTGCGGGGCTTTTGAGTACCCAAGCAACCGGCGGTTGTGGGAATCGAACCCACGGCCTTAGATTCAGAGAGCAGGGTCGTTGCCCACTGCGCCGTCAAAAATTATTAATAAATATAATAAATAGAAGAACAAACGGTTCCCACTGGATTGGTGATAAACGCGGACGAAGAAGTTTATTTATTTATACATTAAAAGTAAAAAAAAAAAGAAGAATAAAAAAAATCATAGACAGAAGCAATATACGAAAGGCAGCTTTATCGCTTAGTAGCGATCTAACGAATAGTTGAACTAGATGACACAAATAAAATATATAATAATATTATCTTTATATATATATATATTTCTTGTGTGCGTGAGTATGTCACGGAACTCCTCCTAGACAGCAGGACCGATTTGAATGAATTTTTTGGTGTGCGTTTGGGTGGCACTCTGGATGGATAAGATCCACAAATTAGCCCGACAGTTGGCCCTGGGGTCCGCTAGTAAGTATTTAATTAGCAAATTTGGATATTGCACTATCCCGTTTTATGTAATATGTTTCTTAAACCAAAGGTTGTCTGGAGGAGATCGTTTCAAGCGATAAGGCCGCCTTTGTGCAAATGTTTTGTTTTATCGTTTATTTTGTTGACCTGGCTTTATGCTATTTGTAAGTGCAATGAAGACTTCTTCTTCTTCTAAAATAATGCATAATATAATAAATATTAAATAAAAAAAAAACGAATATAGAATTTAACAACTCATAAATACATAAATAACAGTAAATACTATTACGTCGTCTTTAATGTAATATCAAGCGATTTAGAGATTTAAGTTTGTTTTGTTGGTTATACTGTTAAAAACAGCTAATAAATTTATCTTTCATTGCAAAAGTGGTAAAATCAGCTATTATCAGTTTTGTAGTGGATTTTGTATTAATTCTAAAAATATCCTTGATATCTGATGTTTGTACCGGTATTAGTACTACCAATGTTCAAGGTAATTTCAGTTAAAGCCACCTGAGATTCCATCGGTTTCTGAGGAATATTTCTTATTTCCTCACTTGTAATGCGGGTGTTCCGTTCAAGAGCCTCTATTTTATTTTCCAAGCTACTTATATTTTTTCTATTAACTTTTCTTTCCGCTGTTAAAAATGAAAGTCTTTAAGCGATATAAATTCGACTGACTGTTTAATTTGTAAGTTTTGTTCCATGAGTTCATGTAAAGACTCTAGTAATGCCGAGAATTTTGTGTCTTGTTAGACTTGCCACCTTGTGATGAGAGCTTTAAACCGAATACTGAGTTCTAACCTTTCAGAGTTATGAGCGATTTAAGCAATAAGATATCACTTACTTTACCGGTGAGGGAAAAGATCTCTTTTTTTGACGTGACAACGTCTTATAATTCGATGGAGCCGGCCACACGCACGAAAAAACATGACGTATGCGGCGTTACCTCGCTCTGAGGCGTTCCATTCAAGGCTTGAAGTGCAAGCGAGAGCGCGGAACGAGCGACAAAGAGGCCCAGTCGGCCTCCGCGTTCGACATCTGTATCTCTCCTACTTGAGTGAGCGATGCGTCCGCGTGGACAGCTTCTATACAATAATACATTTACATGTTTTCGGCAAGGATGAACTGCAGTGAAAAGTGAATGTGGTGTCAATTGCAGCAACGATAATATCTATCAAAGAAATAAAATTAAAATGTTGCTTTTGAAAAATGCAACCATTCCATCAGTATTTTCGTACGACGTTGTCACGTTCAACTATCGTCAGTAAGCCGACTTTACAGACAACCAATTTTTTTGTGCTCCTACAAATGAGCCCTTGACTGCACCCTCACACACCCTTACACCACCAGGGAAAGTTATGATGCAGTCTAAGATGGTTACGGGCTAACCTGTTAGGATTATGGCATACCTCTAATAGGTTTCTATGCGACATCGTACCAAAACGCTAATCCGCTTTGCACGTCTTTATCGGAGAGCTGGTAACTAGCCATGGCAGAAGCCCACCAGGCAAAAACCAAAAAACAAAAACCTTTGTTTATTATGTCTCGAAAGTCTCTTAGAATGTGAAGGTTTTTTTTTAATTTTTTTTTTTTGTTATTTTTCAGGTACTGAGTACGCACGCAGTTCCACGCGAAGGTAAGTCGAAGTCCTGGATAGAAGCAGGCGTTACTTTTCGGAAATTCATAATACATTATGAAAATTAAGCTTAATAATCTGTATGGTGTTATTTTTAATTTCTTCAATCCATATACTCTGTGTCTGGTTGTGTATATGTATTTTATAAGTATTTTTGTATGTTATTCATATAAATATTCATCAGTCATCTTAGTACTCATAACACAAGCTACGCTTACTTTGGGGCTGGATGGCGATGTGTGCATTGTCGTAGTATATTTATTTATTTATCTCCTGAAGATGATCCGGTTTCGGAGCGAAACGTGCGTAGAGGGTACATTGCCGAAGATCTGTCTGGTGTGGAGTATAAGGATTGAAGAAATTATAAATAACACATAAGTTCTGATACATTTGCTCTACATAAGTTCTGATAACTTTTATGCGTGCGAGATTGGCAATAATTTTGGTCGTTTTATTATTAGATGATTAATTTATTTTTAAACTTTTATACCTGTCAGATATTCATGCTTTGGTTTTTTATTGGTCGAAGTTACATACCTCCTTAGCGGGCCTTCGCTGTCGGACTGGGACTGTATATACGAGGTTCGATAGAAGTTCTTGAACTTCGTGATCGGATCGGAGGTCGAACTTTCGCTGGATGTAAACGAGATCTCGTTATTCATATCGTCCCTTGGGCGATTGTCAGTGAGTTGGATGCGTTTTGTTTCTATATGTTTTACCGTCGCCATTTTTATTGGTACTGTAACAAAACATAAATTGCATTCCATTTCGAAATTCTCCTCTAATGTGAAACATATTTTAATTACATTTTAGTTTATAGTATGTTTGATATTTAAAAAAAAAAACATAAAACAAACAAAAGTGGTTTTCTTTATGTAAGTTTTTTATTATTTACATTCTTAATAATTTGAAAATTAACCCTATTCTAAAACGCAACAAAGAACTGGATGCTGGAAGGATTGAAGAAATTATAAAGTACTACTAAAGCTACTATCGCCAAAGGTTGTCTGGGAGAGATCGCTTTAGCGATAAGACCGCCTTTGCACACCTAAACTAGTTTTTTATTATTTTTTATTTGTAAATGTGTTTCTTTGTATTTTGTTTTTGTGTGTGCAATAAAGAATTTAATAATAATAATAAATAACACCGTACAGATTCTCCTGCTATTCGCGGAGTATAGCAAATTAAGCTTAATTTTGCATACGTTGAAGTCCTACCCGCCAGGCTATCACCGTTTCTTTATTATGAACTAGCTACTAAGTGTAAAGCAGTGGCGTGCACTTGGTTTCTTACCAGGGTATGCATACAGCAGGTAAAATGAACAAAATGGCAAAAAGCTTCCTCTAAAGTGGCAAAATGTTAGGATAGGCAGTGCTTTAGTGCATTTATGAAGTGCACGCCACTGGTGTAAAGTGTGTGATTACGAAAATATCCTGTGGGATGACGAAACAAATTTTAACATTCAAATACATTTTAACTGAGCACCCACAGAATTAGGTAAATACAGACACCGTGTACACGACTAATATTGAAGCATCAAAAACCACTCCACTTTAGAATGGCTGCTCGAAGAGGCGGTTAGACACTTCATACCATTTAGCAGTTGACAGTAATTATTTTACCTCTAATGTACTAAACTTTCTGTAAGACGGGGAAAATGGAAAAATTTTGTGAGCCAGCAACATTCCGCGCGTGTGCAGTGAGACGCGCGCGGGGCGTTTTCACTATTTTTTGGACACAATACACTGCATGCAATAATGGCTGAATGAGGGTTCTGTATGTTCTGAACTCTGCGCGAGCAATTTCATTAATGGGTGCCCTGGTTTTACAAATGGGTGCAAAGGCGCCCTTATCACTAAACGTGACCTTTTTAAATATAATTGTAAAAATAAAATTAAATATGTATTTATTTTACAGCCACACTTGGTCTCCTCCAAAATGTAGTAGGTAAGTTAACAAGTACTATAAATCATCATAACCTCCGAATCCCACAATGAGAAGGGGTTAAGGCTGTAGTCCACCACGCTGGCTCAGTACGGGTTGGTGGGCTCCACACACCTTTGAGAACATTATGTAGAACTCTCAGTTTCCTCGCGATGTCTTCCTTCTACGTTAATCATCATCATAGTCATCAATATTCCCAATTAATTGCCCATTCCCAGTTTAATTGGTGTGCACATTTCGCGCCGAGAATCGAACCCGGGTCGTGTTTTTGAGAATTCATAATTTCTGAATTTTCTCTGGTCTGGTCTGGTGGTAGGCTTTGGTCGTGGCTAGTTACCACCCTACCGATAAAGACGTGCCGCTAAGCGATTTAGTGTTCTGGAATCCGGTGCGATGTCGCGTAGAAACCGATTAGGGGTACGACTACCATACTCCCTAACAATCCACACGAGTAATTTATACATCGTTTTGAATAACAGACACAGTAACAGTTTTATAAATCTCAATAATAAGACACTAGAAACGCCCTTTACCACTTACAAGTATAGAATACACATAAGTGTGTGTGTATGTCTATAGCATCGTATTTCCCGAACAGGGGAACTGATTTTGATTTTCTCGTTTGAAAGGTGAATTAGCTAGGAGTAGCTATGTTTCATGAAAATCGGTCCAAGATGGCGGATCACATATGTTTTACAACTCCCTCAATATGTGTATCAAATGAAAGGGCTAGAGGCTAGAATACTATACACTCTGACAAATTACAAATCCAAGATGGCCGCCACCACAGCATGGCGAATTAATTAATGCGTGTAATTCTTATGTACGCATCAAAAGTGCTACCTATACCTACTTGAATAAAGATATTTTTGACTTTGACTTTTGACTTTACAATAACAATTGGTGTGCTCGGAGTCACGTTCGCGGCGACAAATTGACGCGTAGGTAGGTACACATTATTTCAAGTATGCGCCCGAGCTCAACTTTTTATTAGTAATACACAATATGTAATGCAATTATTTTATTGTTTTCAGGCAAAAAAGGTCTCCTCAATAATGTAGTAGGTAAGTTGAATTTTTTTCCAATTATTAATTTATTGATAGATCGATTTATCACCCCCGAAATCTCGTGCATACTAAATATCATGATTATATACATCGTGTAAATGAAAACCGAAATAATACTTCACTTTACTTCACTGTAAATGCTTTAGAGGTACATTATTTACTGACTCTGAGACTTGTCTGTGAAATCGAATACCTAATAGTTTTTGAGTAAACCACTGCCATGGTTTTTCTGAAATCAATCAGATACAGCCCGAACATCACATGCAAAATTAAAACCATGTGCCTCCTGTCACTTTAATAGTCACTCGCTCCAGTACTCGCTCAAGTTACTGGACAAGTCAGTTACTCGCTCCAGTACTCGCTCAAGTTACGCGCTCCAGTACTCGCTCAAGTTACTGGCATAAGTTACTCGCTCCAGTTACTTACCTAGTTACTCGCTCCAGTACTCGCTCAAGTTACAAGCTCCAGTACTCGCTCAAGTTACTAGCGCCAGTACTCGCTCCAGTTAATCGCTTAAGCTACTCGCTCAAGTTACTAGCGCCAGTTACTCGCTCCAGTTACTCGCTTAAGTTACTTGCACAGTTACTCGCTTAAGTTACTCGCTCCAGTACTCGCTTAAGTTACTCGCTTCAGTTACTTGCAGTTACTCGCTCAAGTTACTCGCACCAGTTACTCGCTCCAGTACTCACGCCACTGGAGTGAGTCCAGTCACTTGCACCAGTAACTCGCTCAAGTTACTCGCTCCAGTGACTCGCTCCAGTTACTCACTCAAGTTACTGGCATAAGTGACTCTCTCCAGTTACTTGCCCAGTTACTCGCGCCAGTACTCGTTCTAGTCACTCGCTCCAGTTACTTGCACAGTTACTCGCTCAAGTTACTCACTCCAGTCACTTGCACCAGTAACTCACTCCAGCAACTCGCTCCAGTACTCGCGCCAGTTACTCGCTCCAGTTACTCGCTTCAGTAACTCGCGCCAGTAACTCGCTCCAGTTCCCGCTCCAGTGTCTCGCTCTAGTTACTCGCTCCAGATACTCGCTCAAGTTACTGGCATAAGTTACTCACTCCAGTTACTTGCCCAGTTACTCGCTTCAGTTACTCGCTCAAGTTACTGGCATAAGTTATTCGCTCCAGTTACTTGCCCAGTTACTCGCTCAAGTTACTCGCTTCTTACTTGCTCAAGTCACTCGCTCCAGTACTTGCTAGTTACTTGCTTAGTGACACTAAGCAAGTAACTAGCAAGTACTGGAGCGAGCTAGTAACTCGAGCGAGTAACTTGTGCCAGCAGCTAGCTCTAGTAGCTCATGCAAGTAACTTACTAAGTAACTTGCTCGAGTTACTTGCTCATGTTACTTGCTCGAGTTACTTGCTCGAGTTACTAGCTCAAGTTACTTTCTCGAGTTACTAGCTCAAGTTACTTGCTTAGTTAGTTAGATACTTGCTTATTTTAGTAATTTGAGCAAGTAACTCACGCCAGTGACTTGAACAAGTAACTTGAGCAAGTATTTCGAGCGAGTTACTGAGCAAATAACTTGAGCTAGTAACTCACGAGCGAGTAACTTGAGCCAGTAGCTCTCGCTCAAGTCACTTGCCCTTGTCAAGGCGGAAACTCGAGCGAGTAACTCGAGCAAGTAACTTGAGCAAGTAACTAAGGCCAGTGACTCGGACAAGCAACTGGAGCGAGTAACTGGAGCGAGTAACTTGAGCCAAGTCAAGTGACTTGGCTCAAGTTACTCGCTCGACTTTTCTTCCCTTTTTCCGCCCTAGTCACAGGCGCAAGCTACTAGTGAGTAGTTATTCGGGCAAGTAACTCGAGCAAGTAACTTGAGCAAGTAACACAAGCGAGTAACTTGAGCAAGTGACTCAGGCAAGTAGTTAATGCAAGTAACCTGCACCAGTGAATCGTGCAATTATCTAGGCCCAGTAGCTTGCACCAGTTAATTCAGCAAGTTACTTGCATGACCTACTTTTGGGACCCCAACATCCGTCCTTTCTCCGAGCTTTGTGACTGCCCATTGCCACTTCAGCATCGCGACTCGTTGAGTTGTCTCGTTTAAGTTTTATTATTATAATTATAATTCAAGATTTACTCTCACGCCCGTGTACAAAATAAATACATAAAATGAGCCAAAACAACATTAATATACTTACTTAGATATATACAGGTTAATAAACTTAAATATACATTACGCAAATACATATTTGCACCGGGCGGAGGATTACACCCCGGCAGGGGATCAGACCAGACGGCCGGGGGTCAGGGCGACAGGCTTAGGAATCGGCAGACTATCGTAGCCGAGACCAGCAACACCTCTTTCTGCATCTTAGCTGCCAGTGAATTGCCTCGGAACCCCAGTCGCCTAATTATTATTATTATTAAATTATTTATTGCACACACAAAAACAAAATACAAAGAGAAGCACATTTACAAATAAAAAACTAGTTTAGGTGTGCAAAGGCGGTCTTATCGCTAAAGCGATCTCGCCCAGACAACCTTTGGCAAAAGTAGTTCTTATAAGGAACTGGTTGGTGCGGCAATAAAAATTTCTACCTGCATCGAAATATTGCAAACTAAACTACATGATATTCTAATACTACACATATAGTTATTATATATAATACTAGTTGTACGCTGCCCATAAAAGACATCCTAATGAATCTGTAGAACTCTGTTTGATTATATTCTAATAAATTTTTTGTTGGTGTTGCATATTCTTTTTCTAATGAAAAGAATGGTTAGAACGCGGCTGGTTATGACATAAATTACCAGGCATCATAAAAAATAAAGAGAGCAGAACTCACAGAAACACTTGGAGTTCTATGATTACTTTTTTAATTTTGGCAAACAGCGCATTGAAACTACTTGATCCAACCGATCATCAATCGAAATTTCCAATCATAATTCGCGTGCTGACCTTAATCGTACTTAGTGTTTTTCAAAGATTTGTTGATATTGTTTGTCATTAAGCATAACAAAAATAGTGACTTAGAGATCATGAAGAGTTATATTTGTCCTATAGGTAACTGGGCTTGCTCAAATTCAAAACCCTAGGAACGCCACTGGTTGTACCCAGCCATGCTTTGCTGTGGCACATTTTTATGGAATGTTTGAGAAATGAGAAACAAAACAAAGAATAATAATTCTAATAATTTAAAATGACATTGTGAGATGGTGATAACAAAAAAAAACACCCGGCTTAGTTTGTTGTGGGCTTCTTCTTAGACCAGGACGCGTTTGGAACCCTCGTAGCTTTAGTTTTAAGTTTACGAATGTGGTTATCGCCATCATCTCACTACCGTGTAATTCTTATGTACGCATCAAAAGCACCACCTATGGGCCTAATTGAATAAAGATATTATTGACTTTGACTTTACATATGTCAGCGAGTGTTTTTCTCGCTTTCGGCAGATGGCGCGGTCACTGGTACATCGATCGTTAAAAAAACTGTATTATAACTGTTCGCAGTCGCGGATTTGCACTGATGCAAAAAATAGATAAAAACAAAATTCTTGATGCGGATTATATGTACATCATGCGTAAATTTCAGCTCGGTCGGTGCAGAACTTTTTGAGTTTTTGAAGCGAACACAAACCAACATAACATTTATATATATATAGATATATTGTTCATACATAAAATGATAATAAAATACATACTATAACGCTACATACATAAAAAAAATAGTTTTTCAAACGACTTTTAAAAAGAGGCAAGGATTTTGCCTGACGTATGTCATCAGGTAGGGAATTCCAGAGTCTGACACAATTAACTGTAAAAGAATTATTAATGTATTAAAATAAAATATTTTGTTCCCAGGCAAGCAGGGTCTCGTCAACGATGTAGTGGGTAAGACAACTTTTACTACTGACTTATAATAACCGAAAATTATAGCTTAACTTGTCAATCAATCAAGTCAATATCCGACTCGAATCGAAGCGACGGCAAGCATAGCCAGGATATAAAAAAATATTTCCCCCGATCCCTTGTCAGGGGACAGAATTAACGTGCCCACGAGGGAATAAGAGAAGTTTAACCCAGTTTTTATTTTCTATAATTTAAAATATTTTTTTAAATTCTTAACAATGTTGAATAAAATTTTAATAAAAACAAGACTATTGAAAATTAAAAAAAAAAAAAAAACATTGAAATGCCTAAGCAACCGGCGGTCAGGGCTCCAGGGTGAGGAACCTCCTCACAATACGCGCCGTTTCAAGGACTACTGCCTTCTCTATCCGACCCTTGATCCAACAAGTAACGAAGGAGGTCGAACCTGTATAACCAAGTTGTGGAATTTTCATTGGTTTATGTGATACAAAAATACGGCATTAATTTTATGTGTAATAATACTGTTTGTTTTCCTTGAAAATCTAATAAATAAATAAATAAATAAAACCTTTTCGCGAGATGACCTTTGACTGAAACGACTATCGGAACAACAACGGTCGACTAAACATTCCACATGGCGGTAATCTCGGCAAGCTCCCAAGTATACTTTTTCCTTTTTAGCTCTCAAAATTCAAAATTCATTTATTTCATGTAGGCCTAGTTTATAAGCACTTTTGACACGTCAAGTTAGTCCTTTTGTAGTAACTCTACTCTAACTTCTGTGAGAGATGAGAGCGAAGTGGCCTGCTTACAAGCAGCCCTCTCGTTAAGGAATTCATCAATCGGGTTAAAATGTATATTATATAAACAATATCCAAATAATATAAAATTTATATAATACTAGCGGACCCTCGCGACTTCGTCCACGTATGAGTTAGTCGAAAAGCAACATATCTGATGCTAACATCATAATATACTTACTATTATTTTACGTGGTATACTGAGTTAGTAAATTGTCATTATTTTTGTTGATACATACATACATCCATCCTCACAAACTTTCGCATTTATAATATTAGTAGGATGGTACGCATGCATTCGATCGTTGTCCCATATGCCTTGCGACTGGCTTGTATTTGTAAAGAGTTATGTCCTTTATCTCCGTAAATATTTATCTGATCCTTATTAAAATAAGACAATACATGCTTGGTAGTCTTCTTAGTCGTGCACTCTTGGCAGAGTGGTCGTGGCTGCTGAGATGAATTTCATGGCGCTAGGCGTCATTGAATTGCACGGCTTCCCGCGCGAGTCTTCTCCTCTTTTGGCGGTTGGCAGCGTGTCGAAAGCATTCCACCACAGTTGTCTGGGTCAGCGATTTCACCGTATCTGTCCAACTGAAAAAAATTGTCATCCCATTTCCCGGAGGAAACTTATTGCTTATAGGGATAAAAAGTATCCTATATGTTGACTCGGAATATCAGCTACCAATATACCAAGTTTCATTTAAATCCGCCGAAAGACAGACAAAAATTAAATAAAACTCTGTTTTAGACTCAGTATCGATTATAAAGCACACCCCAGTAAAAAATTTCAAAATATATGAGATGTTCCAGTTACAGTTTTATTATAATTTATATATTATTTCTACTCGTACTACGTACCCAGGTCCTCGTGATCGGTATGTCCAGCTAACCACTAAACAACGAGGCGGTTAATTTAAATTAAAATATAATATTATGTTCCCAGGAAAGCAGGGTGTCCTCAACGATGTAGTTGGTAAGTCAAATTTCGAAAAAAAATAAAAAAAAATAGCAAATACTCGTAAAAGGGAAAAATATCATATGGACTTGAACCGGGGTCTTCTCGTTTCTTGAAAAAAGAATGGGGGGGCAAACAATTCAAAAAAAAATCCAAATTCAAAATTCATTTATTTCAAGTAGGCCTAATATAAGCACTTTTGAAACGTCAAGTCTGTCTGTGTGTAGTGACTCTACTACCGGTTCGAAAGGCAGATTCTACCGAGAAGCCAGCAAGAAACTCAGCAGTTGCTCTTTTCCAACATTAACAATTTACATTTTACAATTCAAAATTCATTTATCTATCTTGTGAGAGATGAAAGCGGTCTTACAAATACTATATTGTTATAAATATATTGTGAGGCTACCGTAAGGATACTTATTTCTTTAAATTTTTCACGGAGGGATTCACGTTATTTAAGTTTATATATTGACCGTACAGCTCTTTTCTGCAATATGCATATAGTTTCAATATCAGCAGCTTTGCCCCATAATAAGATCCCGTAAGACATCACACTATGAAAGTACGCAAAGTAAACAAGTCTTGCTGTTTCTACGTCAGTAATCTGTCTAATTTTCCTGACGGCGTAGGCAGCCGAGCTTAGTTTACCTGCTAGTTTATCTATATGGGTACCCCACTGAAGCTTGCAATCTAAGGTCATGCCCAAGAAAACTGTGGAATCTTCCATTTTTAGTGATTCTTCATTTATCATTAATTAAATAATAAATAAAATAAATAAATGTACTACGACAATACACACATCGCCATCTAGCCCCAAAGTAAGCGTAGCTTGTGTACTAAGATGCGTGATTAATATTTTTATGAATTATATACATACATACATAGAATATACATATAAACACCCAGACACTGAAAAACATTCATGCTCATCACACAAACATTTTCCAGTAGTGGGAATCGAACCCACGGCCTTGGGCTCGGAAAGCAGGGTCGCTGCAAACTGCGCCAATCGGCCGTCAAACCTCAACCCCGGGGGGTTTTTGTCATTGTCATTTTTTCTTGTGCAAGAAAGTTTACAAAACAAAAACAAATATAAACTACAAAATAAAATGTATCTATCTATATAAGTATATAATAGAGAAAGTGTGGGAATGAAACTTTCAGCGAATCTCCGGATTGATCTTGCGAGTAATCCTGTAAAGTTTGGTGACGGATCGGAGCACTCCTATTTTTGAACTGTCAAACTGTCAAATACAGCTTTTATTTACTATGATGATATTCTATTGTTGGGTGTACATGGGGTCTGGATAATGATCTTTACCCGCTCGAGAAGAGAATTAATACGGAGAGAAATAAATGATTTAATATATTATGAGTCTTAAATAAAAAATTTAATGATGTAAGTTTATTGTTTAAAAAAAATAAAATAAAAAAATCTAGCCCGGCGAAGCGGGCTGGGTACGCTAGTACCTAATTAAATTAACAAGTTCATTCAAATAGGCAAATTATTTGGTCGCGCTCCCTGGCGCAGCGGTTAGCTATGCGGTTTTAAGTTGGAGGTGCAGGGTTCGATTCCCGGCACGGGAGATTTGGGAATTTATTATTTCCGAATTTCCTAAAAACCGTTTAAATAGAGCTGCCATACGCCTTAAAAGGTTAGCCCGCTACCATCTTAGACTGCATCATCACTTACCACCAGGTGAGATTGCAGTCGAGAGTAAACTGGTAGTGTAATAAAACAAAAACAAATGTTTTGTTCTCAGGCACGCAGGTTGTCCTCAACAATGTAGTAGGTGAGTCAACTATCAGAGCTTTTTAGTCATAATTATCCCACTGAAAACCTTCCTGGCGCAGAGAGCGCTGCGGTTTTATGCCGAAGGTCCCGGGTTCCTTCTCCGGCAGGGGCAATTTGGGAGTTAAAAACATCAAAAATTTCTCAGGTCTGATCTGGTGGGAGGCTGCGACCGTTGCTTGTTACCATACCGCAAAGACGTGCCACTAAGCGATAAAGCGTTCCGGTACGATGTTGCGTAGAAACCTATCGGGGGTTTGGGTTTAAAATAACTAACACACCATAACAAGTCAGCCCGCTACCATCTTAGAATCAGGACATCACAGTATGAAATAATGCAAAATTAAAAAGCGTAGCTGTTTCGCTAGTGGTCGGTCAAAATTTAACGACAGCACAGTCAGCCGAGCACAGAATTAAGAAAATGCAGAAACCGTGTAGACGTAGCCGTAGTAGTATCAATGGCCGCTCTTCATTCTTCAGCCACTTCATTCTATTTCATCATCATCATCATCAACAGGCCTCAAGCGTCCACTGCTGAACATAGCGCCTTTCCAAGGGCGCGCCACCACACACGGACCTCCGCCTTTCTCATCCAGTCGCTTCCAGACACCTTTTTAAGGTCATCTGTCCTGCGGGCTGGATGTCGTACCACACTGCACTTACCGATTCGCAGTCTCCACTCCAGAACACGTCTGCCCCAACGGCCATCTGTCCTACGACGGACATGACCCGCCCACCACCACTTCAACTTGCTTATCCTTTGAGCTATGTCGGTGACCTTTGTTCCTCTAAGGATTTTCGTCGCTTTTCACGAATCCTATCCCGAAGAGAGACTCCCAACATAGCTCGCTCCATTGCGCGTTGCGCGACTTTAAATTTGTGGATCAGGTCGACTGTCAACTAAAAAGACATTCGTCATCGAAGACTTGACGCAGTTTACCTTACTTCCAACTGTTTACTTTAAAATGGGGAAAATGACAAAAAATTTTTGGGCTAAAAAATTCCACGTGTGTGAAATGAGACGCGCGGGACGTTTTCACTGTTTTTGGACACAATGCACTGCATGCAATATTGGCTAAATGAGGGTTCGGTATGTTCCTTACTCTGTACAGCCGCGCTTAGTAGACCCTCTAGTGTATCTTAATGGTCACCAAGATACTAACTTAGTGGGGTGCCCATTGAGATTATCTAAAGTCATGCCAAAAAAATCTCTATGATCTCTTTACCTAGACTAACCTGTTTCCTAACTCAAATGTAAGGAAGATGACCGGACCAGACCTTAAATTTTAATTTTAATAACTCTAAATGCTTACTCTTATTAGGTGCTACCAAAAAACCATGCGCTAAGTCGCAAGGTGCACAACCACATCCAGTACCTTCGATCCAGCCATGTGATAAATCAAAAGGTGGATGCAAAAGCAAACCACAAAAACAACAACAAAAAAAAGAGGATGAACCAAAAAATAAGCAAGTTGAAATACCAAATAATCCAAAACCGTGCGCCAAATCGGGTGGGAAAGTTACCAAACTTGATGGTCAATCACCCAAAGTACATCCAGCACCAGCAATAAAGCCGAAACCATGCGAAAAGTCCAAAAGAGGATGTCCGAATCCACCACAAAATAAACAACCAAAGAAAGACGAAGGACCTAAGAAAGAGAGGAAACCAAAAAGTAAGTCACCAGTGGAAAAACCTTTTTCTAAATCTAGTGATAAATCGCCCAAGGTTGGTGGTCAACAACCTAAAGTAGCAACATCAAATAAACCAAAAATCTGTAACAAATCAAAAGGAGAATGTCCAAATAAACAACCGAAACAATCACCAAAGAAAGACGATGGCCCTAAGAAAGAAATTCAACCAAAAGCTACAAAAACAGGTGAAAAATTAAAGAATCCTAAAGAATGGTCCAACGCTAATGAAAAAGTCCCCAAAATTGGTGGTCAAAAACTTAAACCACATCCAATACCATCCAAAAAAGCAAAAGCATGCGATAAATTAAAAGGAGGATGCCCAAATAAACCTAATAAACAACGACCAAATAGAGACGATGGACCTAAGGGAGACAATGAACCAAATACCACACAACAAGGTGAAAAACGAAAGAATTCAAAACCTGGGCCAAAATTTGGAGAAAAAAAACCCAAGCTTGATGGTCAATCACAAATGGCAAAGAAGCAAAAATTATGCGACAAAACAAAAGGTGGGTGTCCGAATAAACCACAACCAACGAAAGACGAGAAACTAAAAAATAAGCTACCAGCCAAACATTCTGACAAACAGCCAACGTCAAGTGGAAAAAAACTCAAACTTGGTGGTCAACCACCCAAAGTGCAACCAACACCAGCAAAGAAACAAAAACTATGCGACAAATCAAAAGGCTTATTTCCGAATAAACCTCAAAATGAGCAACCAAAGAAAGATGAGGAACAAAAAAATAAGCTATCAGCCAAAGATTCTAAGAATACAAAACCTTGGCCAACGTCAGGTGGAAAAAAACCCAAACGTGATGGTCAACCACGCAAAGTGCATCAAACATCAGCAAAGAAGCAAAAACTATGCGAAAAATCAAAAGGAGGATGTTCAAGTAAATCAGGCAAACAACCACCTAGTAAAAAAGACGTAACTAACAAAGACAAGGAACCAAAAAATAGGCCACAAGTTGATAAAACAAAGAATTTAATACCTAACTCCCAATCAGTTAGAAGAGTACCCGAAAACAATGGTAGACAGACACCCAAGGATGCCTCACAAGGAAAATTGTCACGTAAGGGCAGTGAAGTGAAAGAAACACCAAGCACTACAGCAAAAGAAAATCTAAGTGATACCAAAGAGAGCTCATCGGACTCTCCCTCAATTAACAAAGGCCAACAAGAAAGTGCTGAAACTAACCAACAGCGTAGAAAAAAATCTTCTTCCTCCAAAACTGGCCGCAAAGAAGATACTACCGAAAGTAATAAGAAGATCACTGGCACAATATCCCAGGGTCGAAACACCTACGACGAGACAAATCAGAGCTCATCAGATTCTAGCTCAAGCACCTCAATGAACGAAAGCCAACAAGAAAGTGCTGAAACTAACCAACAGCGTAGAAAAAAATCTTCTTCCTCCAAAACTGGCCGCAAAGAAGATACTACCGAAAGTAATAAGAAGATCACTGGCACAATATCCCAGGGTCGAAAAACCTACGACGAGACAAATCAGAGCTCATCAGAATCTAGCTCAAGCACCTCAATGAACGAAAGCCAACAAGAAAGTGGCAAAGCTATCCAACAGAATACAAACGAATCTACCTCCTCCGAAACTGGCCGTAAAGAGGACACTACTGAGACAAATGAGAGCTCATCAGATTCTAGCTCAAGCACCTCAATGAACGAAAGCCAACAAGAAAGTGCTGAAACTAACCAACAGCGTACAGAAAAATCTTCTTCTTCCAAAACTGGCCGCAAAGAAGATACTACCGAAAGTAATAAGAAGATCACTGGCACAATATCCCAGGGTCGAAAAACCTACGACGAGACAAATCAGAGCTCATCAGATTCTAGCTCAAGCACCTCAATGAACGAAAGCCAACAAGAAAGTGGCAAAGCTATCCAACAGAATACAAACGAATCTACCTCCTCCGAAACTGGCCGTAAAGAGGACACTACTGAGACAAATGAGAGCTCATCAGATTCTAGCTCAAGCACCTCAATGAACGAAAGCCAACAAGAAAGTGCTGAAACTAACCAACAGCGTACAGAAAAATCTTCTTCTTCCAAAACTGGCCGCAAAGAAGATACTACCGAAAGTAATAAGAAGATCACTGGCACAATATCCCAGGGTCGAAACACCTACGACGAGACAAATGAGAGCTCATCAGATTCTAGCTCAAGCACCTCAATGAACGAAAGCCAACAAGAAAGTGCTGAAACTAACCAACAGCGTAGAAAAAAATCTTCTTCCTCCAAAACTGGCCGCAAAGAAGATACTACCGAAAGTATTAAGAAGATCACTGGCACAATATCCCAGGGTCGAAACACCTACGACGAGACAAATCAGAGCTCATCAGATTCTAGCTCAAGCACCTCAATGAACGAAAGCCAACAAGAAAGTGCTGAAACTAACCAACAGCGTAGAAAAAAATCTTCTTCCTCCAAAACTGGCCGCAAAGAAGATACTACCGAAAGTAATAAGAAGATCACTGGCACAATATCCCAGGGTCGAAAAACCTACGACGAGACAAATCAGAGCTCATCAGATTCTAGCTCAAGCACCTCAATGAACGAAAGCCAACAAGAAAGTGGCAAAGCTATCCAACAGAATACAAACGAATCTACCTCCTCCGAAACTGGCCGTAAAGAGGACACTACTGAGACAAATGAGAGCTCATCAGATTCTAGCTCAAGCACCTCAATGAACGAAAGCCAACAAGAAAGTGCTGAAACTAACCAACAGCGTACAGAAAAATCTTCTTCTTCCAAAACTGGCCGCAAAGAAGATACTACCGAAAGTAATAAGAAGATCACTGGCACAATATCCCAGGGTCGAAAAACCTACGACGAGACAAATCAGAGCTCATCAGATTCTAGCTCAAGCACCTCAATGAACGAAAGCCAACAAGAAAGTGGCAAAGCTATCCAACAGAATACAAACGAATCTACCTCCTCCGAAACTGGCCGTAAAGAGGACACTACTGAGACAAATGAGAGCTCATCAGATTCTAGCTCAAGCACCTCAATGAACGAAAGCCAACAAGAAAGTGCTGAAACTAACCAACAGCGTACAGAAAAATCTTCTTCTTCCAAAACTGGCCGCAAAGAAGATACTACCGAAAGTAATAAGAAGATCACTGGCACAATATCCCAGGGTCGAAACACCTACGACGAGACAAATGAGAGCTCATCAGATTCTAGCTCAAGCACCTCAATGAACGAAAGCCAACAAGAAAGTGCTGAAACTAACCAACAGCGTAGAAAAAAATCTTCTTCCTCCAAAACTGGCCGCAAAGAAGATACTACCGAAAGTATTAAGAAGATCACTGGCACAATATCCCAGGGTCGAAACACCTACGACGAGACAAATCAGAGCTCATCAGATTCTAGCTCAAGCACCTCAATGAACGAAAGCCAACAAGAAAGTGGCAAAGCTATCCAACAGAATACAAACGAATCTACCTCCTCCGAAACTGGCCGTAAAGAGGACACTACTGAGAGTAATAAAAAGGTCAGGGGCACAGTGTCCCAGGGTCAAACCACCGAAAATGCTGAACACAGCTCATCAGCAAGCTCAAGCAAGTCAATAAACGAAAGCCCGCAACCTTACGAAAGAAGAGTCAATAGAAAACGAAGCCCAAAAGGCAGACCTGTTTCTACTGACAGGCTTCCATTTTCAGGTATAAAACGATTCCAACCTAACTTCTATAGCAACGCGCCGGATAAAAGCAGAATTTGTATCTGTTTCCCGAGTTACGAAGACATGCCGAAAGAACTACAAAAACAGTTCAAACAACATTAAAAAAAAAAACAAATTCTGTTTAGTATCGTCAGAATATATTTTTATTATATGGTAAATTAAAGATTTTAACTAATATTTTCGTGGTTAATAAACATTTCTTAAATATAGTTCAACGGGTACAAACCACGACAATATTTTTGCTCCCGGATCTCGGTCCCGTCGTACCTATACAAGCAACTGGGTTTAAATATCGACAATCTATGAAAATCACGTTGAACTATAATTAAGAAATATTATATGGTCTGCAGTTTTTTTATTAAATTCTAGAATATTATTTTTGTTATTAATATATTATTATTAAATGAAATTAGCCCTCAGTCGCCCAGCGTTATATGACCGCTGGATTTATGTACGATATACGTTAAAATATACGAATTTGATGAAGATAATCCAATATATCTGCTTATTTCATGAGTAAACATTATTATTTAGTACTTCAACTTTTTTATTTCACACAGATCCTACATATATTGTGTTTAAAAATATTGATTAAAACTTTTAATATAAAATATGTTTTAGGCACTGAAATATTCCATCACTTTTATTACTCCTCCAGACTTAGACGTTTAATACTGTGGCGAGGAGAGAATACAAGTAATCTTATATAATATTAGACACAAGGTAATTTCTAACGATTTAATAAATATTTTTGTAACTAGTATGTAAAACGAGCATTAAAAAAACCTCAATTTTAATTAATTGAACAAAAAAATAAACGATTTCGTAATGAAAAATAAATGGTTTTATTGAATGAATGAATGAATGAATGAATGAATGAATGAATGAATGAATGAATGAATGAATAAAACTTTTATTGTACACCACATAAACATATAGAAAAATTTAACAAGTATACAGTTAGGCGGCCTTATCGCTACATAGCGATCTCTTCCAGGCAACCAAAGGCGTTAGTTAAACACAGCTCAAGGGAGGTAGGTGGTGCATATAAATAATCATATATAAATGCACATATACATATATAATATATACATATAATATATAGATACTGAAATAGTATATTGTGCAACTAGTGCGACAAGTTGTCGATTGCCCACGAAATCGAAGTTAAACGCACGAGAGAAGCGAGTGCGGTCACTCGCTTGAGTGGGTAATCGATGTCGCACTTGTTGCACATACTATTTTGTATTACTCATGCGGGGAAAGTAGTACGCTCGCTGTTGTGGTTGAAAAAGAACCGCTTGCCCATTTTAAAATTTAATTTGAGTGCGACAAGTAAACTTGTCGCACTCAAATTATTCTTGTTGCACTCAAATTTTAAAATAAGCAAACGGTTCTTTTTCAACCGCAACAGCGAGCGTCAAGATACTACTTTCCCCGCATGAGTGATACAAATTAATATATACCTATAGAATTACATTAAATGTAGACGTTCCTACATTTCCTACAGTTGCCAGGGAGGACGCCTGGCGCAGTGGTGAGCGTTGCGATCTTATAAGTGAAGGGCCCGGGTTCGATTCCCAGCAGAATAGGGAACTTTTAGTTTCTTAATTATTTCTAGAGTTGCTAGTCACCACCCTACCAAAAAAGGCGTCCCGCCAAACGATGTAACGTTCCGTTACAATGCTGCGTAGTATGCACGGATATATATTTAATCGTATGTTATGTTTGGGCAGCAGTGTCCCCTGTCCTACTACCATCTACTGCGATACTGGCAACATCCGTATGCCAAGAGTAGTGATTATAGACCTTACGTATAGGTCATTGATGATAGTATGTTCTGGTAATAGCATTCCGTACATGTGATAATACTCTTAGCGAAATAGTATTAAAACACAAGCTAAAGAAATTCTACTTTAGCTTACAAATTGAAGCTTGAGCTAGATTTATCTATTCCAGATGAGTTCTATTTGAAATAAATGGATAAATAATAAGTCATTTAATCAGATATATATACTTACTAGCTGTTGCCCGCGACTTCGTCTGCGTTTGATTTTGTTTTTTGATGTGGCATTCAATTTAGTTATAGTTCTTAAAAAAAATTAAAATATTCAGTATCGCTAAGCCTTAAATGCTTCAATGTTTGCTGCTGTCTGCTGAGGAGTTCTGTCCTCTATCTCCAACCACATTCATCAGATCTACACAATGTTTGGGCAAAATTAAATAGATACAAATTATAACCTCTATAGTACAAAAATAATTACATATTTAAATCGGTTATAATTTTTCGGAGTTATGGTGTACAATCGTCAACCATTTTCATCACCTCTCCGAAAGGAACCTAGCTTAATGTCGGGATAAAAAGTATCCTATATTACTTCTAACACTTCCAAGAATATGTGTACAAAGTTTCA
Source organism: Pararge aegeria (assembly GCF_905163445.1). Classification (NCBI taxonomy): domain Eukaryota; kingdom Metazoa; phylum Arthropoda; class Insecta; order Lepidoptera; family Nymphalidae; genus Pararge; species Pararge aegeria. The sequence continues at coordinate 4,478,732 of NC_053206.1, read as the reverse complement.
TGAGGATCGGTTAAGTTGTTTTTGCGTGAAAGCGTAACAAACAAACTTACATTGACATTTATAATATTAAGTAAGTAGGGATATGTTTTGTTTATTTTTAAACTTTGTTTTTCGTTTTATTTTTTCTACAATTTCACTTGTTTGCTTTATACTGTAAATATGTACCTACTGTTTGTGTTAGTTTTATTTGTTTTTATTTTTACAATTTATATCAATTCTTTTTATTTCCATTTTTTATTAAAAAATAACTCTTGTTATAGTAATTACGCAAAGGGCGACGCGGTTTTTGCTCACTCTGATACTGGAGCAGACTGAAAATCAGCGCTAAGCATTGTTGCTAAAGCAAAGCATAAGGCTGACTTTGCGGCCATTCATCCAAAACTTGTATTAACAATAGTGTATGGCAATAAAGGATTATTATTATTAAATAAGGGATTCAAGACAGTGGCGCAGCAATAAATGAATAAATATGTACCACGACAATACACACATCGCCATCTAGCCCCAAAGTAAGCAGAGCTTGTGTTATGGGTACTAAGATTACTGATGAATATCTCTATGAACAATATACACAAATACTCATAATAAGTTAAGGTGACATTGTTTAGAACATTCTGTTTATGTTTCTATACATAAAGGTCCACCGCGCGCCCAGACGCGCTGTCAGAAAACAGCTTGTTAAATTCAGAAAATCTCCAGTATGAGCTATAAATATTTAAGGGTAGGCTTTTTGTAACTCTTACAATGCCTATCCTTCAGTTTTTTATAGCTTGTTCTGGAGATTTTCTTCATTTTATATCATCTGCATACCCTCTGTGCACGCCACTGGCTGTCAACTATATCAGGGTGCAATACAATTATGCTTATCGTATCTTGATGAAGTTGCCAAGGTAGTACAGCGCGTCTGACATGTTCGCTAGGGCCAGAGTACCGCAGAGAGATTACGTATCTCGCGACAGGCGTAAATCTTGCAATCACTGCTGTCATACGTCACTTTTCCATTCAATAAATAGACAAAAGTGACGTTTGACAGCAGTGATTGCAAGATTTTCGCCTGTCGCATTGCTGTCGCGAGATACGTAATCATCACCCTGCCGGATTTCTTTGCGATCATGAGATCGCGAATCGCAACATTTTGGAGTCGTTTGCGAGCCCCCGATGATGAAATCCTAAGCACATTGGCAGAGGGTCTGGACTGCTCGATTTTCAAGCACTGGCTTTCTGTGCACCATGAGGCGAATAGAAAATAAACTGTAGCGATTTTGTAAAGGTTAGGTATAAGATAACCCATAAACTATGACGCTTGCTATTAGAAAGAGTAATTATTATTACGGACGTGCGTTTACAATATTTTTATTGTTACTTATTAATATTTAATTTATCTTTTTATATTTTAATAACTGGGTTTATACCTTTCAATATTCAAAAAATTCAAAATTCATTTATTTCAAGTAGGCCTAATATAAGCACTTTTGAAACGTCAAGTCTGTCTGTGTGTAGTGACTCTACCACTGGTTCGGAAGGCAGATTCTACCGAGAAGAAGCCGGCAAGAAACTCAGCAGTTGCTCTTTTCCAATATCAACATTTTACATTTTTGAAATTCATTTTTCTATCTTGTGAGAGATGAAAGCGGAGCCGGATGCTTCCAAGCAACCTTGTAAGAAATTCATCAATTGTATAATAACCTCGCTGTAATAAATGTATTTTAACACATTCTTTAAACTTATGCATTGGTAGGTCAGATTATAAAAGCGTATACTTAATCCCACAAATGACTTCTGTACCTTTCGCAGACGATATGCAGATGACTAATTTATGACCATTTCTTGTAAGTCGACTGTTTATATCTATTTTTTGTATATAAAGACTAATATGTTGTCTTGAAAATACTATATTGTTATCAATATTATCGTGAGGCTACCGTAAGTATACCTATTTCTTAAAATTTTTCACGAAGGGATTCACGTGATTTAAGTTTATATAATGACCGTACAGCTCTTTTCTGCAATATAAATATAGTTTCAATATCAGCAGCTTTGCCCCATAATAAGATCCCGTAAGACATCACACTATGAAAGTACGCAAAGTAAACAGTCTTGCTGTTTCTACGTCAATAATCTAATGAAAATAAATATTATTATTATTATAACAAACAGTTAAACACCCAAACACTGAAAAACATTCAGTTCATCACACATTCTTCAGTTGTGGGAATCGAACCCCTGGCCATGGACTCCGCAGGGGTCGCTGCCCACTGCGCCAGTCAGCCGTCAAATATACTGCTTAGCTGCGAAAATAAAAATGGCGGTAACTCTTACTCGGATAAGCTCTGTCACAGAAAACTCTGCTGCTACCTACAGAACAAAAAAGGTTATATGCTCGGCCGTGGCCTAAACTGCAGAGACTATTGGTAGCCTGAGAAAAACGATATCCGAATTACAAGGCGGTAGAGGTAACGAAAATAGTAAGCAAATTTTTTTTTATTCTCAAAAGATTCACAAGATTCGGGGTGGTTGGGCTATAAAAAAAAAATATCATTCATATTAAACATTAGTCACTGACTTTGTGGTTTTAAAAAAGGTTTTAATAAAAGTAAATAAATGGCAGGTACATACAAAGTACTACCTGTCTTTAGTTATAAAAAGTTTTCATTAATAACTAGCCTACCCAGCCCGCTTCGCCGGGCTAGATTTTGCTTTATTTTATTTAAACAATAAACTTACATCATTAAATTTTTAATTTAAGTCTCATAATATATTAAATCATTTATTTCTCTCCGTATTCATTCACTTCTATTCTCTTCTCGAGCCGGTGAAGATCATTATCTACACCCATGTACACCCAACAATAGAATATCATCATAGTAAATAAAAGCTGTATTTGACAGTTTGACAGTTCAAAAATTGGAGTGCTCCGATCGTCACCAAACTTTACAGGATTATTCGCCAGGTGAATCCGGAGATTCCCTGAAAGTTCCATTGAAATCAGTCATGCAGTTTCGGAGCCTATACGGAACATAACCACACACTTTCTCTTTTATATATACAGATAGTTAAGCGTTAAATGAAGAAACAATGGAGTTATTTTCATTACATCTATGTAGCTTGTATTGTACCTAGATCTTATGTGTACCTATTTATAAATAGAATAAGCAAATAAGCCCATATTGGATCGAGAGTCACCCGAGATAATTGTTGATCGCAACATTTATTTCAATTTGTAGATCTAACACTTTAAGCCTTGGGTAGGTTGGGGCAAGCTCGGTCAATACCTATGATTATACAAAAAAATCACGTTTTTTATCGTCGACGGAAAGTAGATGATGTCGCAGGCAACAGCTAGTGAAATATAATTATCTTTACTCTTAACGTACGGGGCAACTCACGCACGGCTATTGATTTTTCATAGGTTTAAAAAGGCATTAAGAAAGATAAAATAAGAAGTAGATGGGAGATAGCTAAAAAAAAATGTACATTTTGAAATATAAAGTTAAGTTTTCAACGTTAAAATTAAAAAATAAAATAAAATAAAATATCGTTTATATGGCCAACATAAAAAACTAAAACTAAGCGATAAGATTTTGAATACTGCTTCTGTCTTTGTTTCTTTTTAATTCTTCTTCTGTATTTTTTTTTTGTGTGCAAGCCAAGAGCATAAATAAATAAAATACTTTAAAACTTGCTATCCGATCTACAGTAACTCTAAGCAATATTAAAATAATTGATTTCTGAACACTACTAAAATATAAACATTAATTTCTGCATTTACAAATTTGGAAGCAGTTGATCCAATTAAGTACCTATTCGCATATATTTTTTTAACTCTGCATGAAACGACCTCAATTTATTGAATGGATACCATGCCATACCGCGTTGCTAACACTCTACATAGGATGTTTCTTGTAAACCAAACTATACATTTCGTTGAATTATTGATGTTATAGTTCTTTTTTAGTTCATTTGCAAAGTAACTATTCATATCGTAATTAATAAGTCAATCTATCATGCAGCGCTACAACCCTTTTTGACGTGACAACGTCTTATAATTCGATGGAGCCGGCTGCACGCACGAAAAAACATGACGTATGCGGCGTTACCTCGCTCTGAGGCGTTCCATTCAAGGCTTGAAGTGCAAGCGAGAGCGCGGAACGAGCGACAAAGAGGCACAGTCGGCCTAGGCGTCCGACATCTGTCTCTCTCCTAATTGAGTGAACGATGCGTCCGCGTGGACAGCTTCTATGAAATACATTTACATGTTTTCGGCAAGGATGAAGTGCAGTGAAAAGTGAATGTGGTGTGAATTGTTTATAGCATCGATAATATCTATCAAACATACAATAATAAAATTTAAATTTTCTTTTGAAAAATGCAACCATTCCATCAGTATTTTCTTGCGACGTTGTCACGTTCAACTATCGCCAGTAAGCCGACTTTACAGACAACCAATTTTTTGGTCCGGACCTCAGTTTTTTTTGTTCCATTTATTACGAGTTCTCCAAACGGTTTTTTTACTCATCTTCCATACACACATTCCACTTATGTCTTTTTGGCCCGCCTTTAAGTAATGCTAACCCATATTGACTGTAATTTATGCAGCCCTTGTAGTTTGCATTCCTTGCAGGTGATCCACCCATCTTAGTAGCTGTGACTTGCATTATCTGGCAATGATTCTCGACCACGGAAATCTTAATAACACGATACTAAAAAGACATGTAGTAATTTAAGTATAGAAAACACTTGTCGATGGATCCCAGCGCGTAAGAGGCAATGTAGTTTAATAATTAAATGTTTTTAAAGTATCAAATAACAATGGTGGTGCTCTGAGACAAGATCATGTTGACAAATTGTCGCGTATACAACATTTCTTGTTTATTAAAATTTCTATGTTATTTACCAATCAGGGCATCGTCTAGCATCATATATATATATATATATATTTTTTTTATAAATATACTACGACAATACACACATCGCCATCTAGCCCCAAAGTAAGCGTAGCTTGTGTTATGGTTACTAATATAGTACTATAGCTGATGTTTTTTTTTTTTATAAATATAATACACATAAATACTTATAATATACAGATAAACACCCAGACACTGAAAAACATTCATGTTCATCACACAAACATTTTCCAGTTGTGGGAATCGAACCCACGGCCTTGGACTCAGAAAGCAGGGTCGCTGCCCACTGCGCCACTCGTCGTATTATAAGGTAGTCGTATAAAAATACTTACACCTACACATATTTGTCCAGCTTATCCATCTCACCCCGGCCTCCTCTTTCTATTACCATAGATTTCCAATCACAGCACCTATAAAAACATCCCCTAAGCTTTTCCAACATCAGTGCACGACGGAACTTCACGTGGAAATCTTGGGAAATCAATGAAATTACAACTCAGTCGATATTAATGCAAAATGTATAATTTTCATCAATTAATTGCGGTTATTTTCTTCGCTGTCTTCATCAATGTTTTAGCTGCGACAGATATAGTCAAGGTAAGTAAAAATATTAATTTTATATTTATTTTTTATTTAGTAATAAGTACTTAATATCGAAGTGGTGATAGCGCATTGGGTAGGAGCTCGACTTAACTTTCGGAGGCCCCAGTTCGAATCCCAGCACCTCCAACTTTTCTAAGTTATGTGCATTTTAGGTAATTAAAATATCACTTGCTTCAACTGCGAAGGAAAACATCGTGAGGAAACCTGCATGCCTGAGAGTTCAACATAACGTTCTCAAAGGTGTGTGGAGTCCACCAATCCGCACTGGGCCAGCGTGGTGGACTACGTCCCTAACCCCTCCTCATTGTGGGAGGAGACCAGTGCTCCGTAGTGGGCCGGTAATGGGTCGATATGATGACGATGATGACTTAATATCTTGAAGTATTGATAAATGTTTGAGCTGTCTTTTTATTTATCTTATAATTAAAATAAATAAATAAATATACTACGACAATACACATATCGCCACCTAGCCCCAAAGTAAGCGTAGCTTGTGTTATGGGTACTAAGATGACTGATGAATATTTTTATGAATAATATACATAAATACTTTAAAATATATATATAAACACCCAGACACTGAAAAACATTCATGCTCATCACACAAACATTTTCCAGTTGTGGGAATCGAACCCACGGCCTTGGACTCAGAAAGCAGGGTCGCTGCAAACTGCGCCAATCGGCCGTCGGAATTATTTCTTAATATCAGATCCTGACATATGAAATTTGCGTTTTTTAAGGGAGAAACATAAAGTCGTTTCTTTTTTTAAATATAATATTCAAAGTCAAAGTCAAATGTTTCCTTATTCAAATAGGCGCATAGCAATGTTGATGCGTTGATTACATACAAAATGTGGGAAGCAAAAACGCAATGTGGTTCCTTTTGCGACAACGCCGCCATACAAATTATGTCATACAGCACTGGTGCCATGATGGAACTCCTACTCGTAAATAGCGCGATATATCAAGTCTTCCATTTTGTAACTGAGTGACGCAAAGAAAAAAACCAAAGGACGAAAAACAAAAGAATTCGGGTTTTCAAAACACAAAAGCGTGAGTAAGCAGCTGTACAAATTTGAAATTGGAATTCTTTACCAAAGAGGAGATATCTGAGATCAAAGTGGCTGAAACGCCAATTTCATATTATTAATGGCCATTTGGTGCTTAAAGCTAAAAATGCTTTTAAAAAAAAATTGGAAAATCATTCAACCGCACGTCACGCCGTAGAAATAAATCCCACCCTCATCATCTGGATGCCTGGTATTCTTTCGAAATACCAGATCATTTCTACCGCGCACTTGCAAATTATGGAACAATCTCCCATCTGATGTGTTTCCTCAAAAATACAATCTAGGGTTATTCAAGGGGCGGATAAACAAATTCCTTAAAAGCCGGCAACGCATGGGCGGCGGTGATCACTTACAATCAGGTGACCCACTTGCTGGTTTGCCCGCTATTAATATTAAAAAAAATGTCTTAATTTTCTCTAGTCTGGTCTGGCTTTGGCTGTGGCTAGTTACCATCCTACCGACAAAGACGTGCCGCTAAGCGATTTAGTGTTCCGGTGCGATGTCGCGTAGAAACCGATTAGGGGTATGCCTACCAGTGGCGTGCACTTCATACATGCGCAAAAGGTCTGCCTACCCTAAAATTTTAATATAACTCATAAATACGAAGTATTTTTCCATTTTATGGTATCTTCCGTATGTTTAAAACATAATATAAAACCATACCTAAAAAATAATGCGATGTTTTAGAATTAAAATAACGGTTAGATAAATTCTTTAAAATAATTGTTTTGCAAATACATATAACCTAAAATAAACTATTAAAAATTTATTTTTTATTTTTTGGTTATTCAAGAGGCGGATAAACAAATTCCTTAACAGCCGGCAACGCATCGTTGGCCCCTCTGGTGCTGCAGATGCTTATGGGCGGCGGTGATCACCTATCATCAGGTGACCCAATCGCTCGTTTGCCCGCCATTAATATTTAAAAAAAAAAAAAAAAAGTCAATCAATAGTAATATAATGACTAAGTTGATACGTAATCTAATAAAAAATATATAATAAAGATCATAATATATTCATCATCATCATCTTCATCGTCATATCAGCCCATCACCCGCCCACTACAGGGCACGGGTCGCCTCCCTCCCCCGAAGGCCATAAGGCCCAGTGCGGATTGGTGGACTCCACACCACCATTGAGAACATTATGTGGAACTCGCAGGCATGCAGGTTTCCTCACGACGTTTTCCTTCACTGTTGAAGCAAGTGATATTTTATTTGTTTAAAACACGCACGTAACTTAGATCAGTGCCGGATTAACCTCGTAGCAAGAGTAGTTATTGATACGGGCCCCGCGCGAAAGTAGGCCCCGAATATTTAATACCGCTCATCTCTGCCCGACTCACAGAAGACACGGACACAGACTATCGTCTATAGTAATTTACTACACTATTAATTTACCCACAAAATTGTAACCTATAGATAGCTTTAAATAACGTAAATAATACAATTATTATTATTATTTGTACAACAATATACTTCATAATCCCTACTAATATTATAAATGTGAAAGTAAGTTTGTTTGTTACACTTTCACGCAAAAACTACTTAACCGATCCTCATGAAACTTTGTACACATATTCTTGGAAGTGTTAGAAGTAATATAGGATACTTTTCATCCTGACATTAAGCTCGGTTCCTTTGGGAGAGGCGCTGAGTGTTTCCACGATTTTACACCACAACTCCGACTAATTATAACCGATTTAAGTAATTATTTTTGTACTATAGAGGTTATAATATGTGTTTAATTTTGCCCAAACTGTGGTTGGAGATAGAGGACTCCTCAGTGGACAGCAGCAAACCCCTCATTGAAGGCTTAGCGATAATGAATACTTTAATTTTTTTTAGATATAAAACTAAATTTAACGCCACATCTAAAAACAAAATCAAACGCAGACGAAGTCGCGGGCAACAGCTAGTAGATAATAAATAAATAAATATACTACAACAATACACACATCACCATCTAGCCCCAAAGTAAGCGAAGCTTGTGTTATGGGTACTAAGATGACTGATGACTACGTTTATCCATAATATACATAAATACTTAGAATATATATATAGACACCCAGACACTGAAAAACATTCATGCTCATCACAAAAACAATTTCCAGCAGTGGGAATCGAACCCACGGCCTTGGACTCAGAAAGCAGGGTCGCTGCAAACTGCGATAATCGGCCGTCAAATAAATATACTACGTCAATACCCGCATCACCATCTAGCCCCAAAGTAAGCGAAGCTTGTGTTATGGGTACTAAGATGACTGATGAATAAGTTTATGCATAATATACATAAATACTTATAATATACAGATAAACACGGAGACACTGAAAAACAAACACACACATGTTACAGTTGTGGGAATCGAACCCACGGCCATGGACTCAGAAAGCAGGGTCGCTGCCCACTGCGCCAGTCGGCCGTCAAAGCGTAAAAGCGTCAAAGTTAATAACGTTTATACATACTTATTTAAGATGCGTATTGAGTATTGAATCGTATTTTTACCACATTATACTTAAAAACCCCTAGCAGATCAAGGGCTCTTTTAAAGAATTTGCTACGGGCCCCGCGCTTGGCCCTGTAACTTATCTTAATCAGGCACTGACTAAGATAAGTTACAGGTGCGTGCGTGCTGGGAGTCGAACTCTGCCCCATCAAAGTGAAGTCGAAGTCCTACCCACTCTCATTTTAATAAATATAATAAAAAATAAGTATACTACGCAAATACGCACATCGCCATCTAGCCCCAAAGTATGCTAAGCTTGTGTTATGGGTACTAAGGTAGCTGTTGAATATTTTTATGAATATAATACACATAAATACTTTTAATATAAATACTTATGAAATATGTATTTTATGGGTATATGTATATATGCACCACCTAACAATTTCTGTAACTTTGGTTTGGTTGCCTGGAAGAAGCTTTCTCCAATTAAGCTACGGCTCTCCTACCGTCGGTGCCGAAATTAGTATATGCCTTTCACATCAGTCTTATAGCGACTGTAGCGTCATCTAGTAGGAAACGTTGCAGTTTTCGATCTAATTTTTCAAAGGTCCATATTACAATGAGACATGTTTGAAACAAGGGATTTTTACCTACACTTGGAGGAATTATCAAATTTATAAATTTAAAATGCATATAAAAAATTTCGGAACCGACAGGATTTGAACCTGCGACTCTTGGGCAATCGCGGCCTGAGCGCTTTCACCAATTAAGCTACGGCTCTCCTACCGTTTTTATTTGCATTTTATATTTATAAAATTGTTATTTCCTCCAAGTGAAGGTAAAAACACTAATAAAAATTATAAAAATATAAAAAAGCGATGTGTCATCTCTTGTTTCAAAAGTGTCTCATTGTAATATGAACCTTTGAAAAAGTAGATCGAAAACTGCAACGTTTCCTACTAGATGACGCTACAGTCGCTATAAGACTCATGTGAAACTTGAAAGGCATATACAAATTTCGGCACCGACGCGACGGTAGGAGAGCCGTAGCTTAATTGTTGAAAGCGCTCAGGCTGCGATTGCCCGAGAGTCGCAGGATCAAACCCTGTCGGTTCCGAAAATTTTTATATGCATTTTTAATTTATAATATTGATAATTCTTCCAAGTGTAGGTAAAACACTAATAAAAATTATGAAAAACGTTAAGTTCATCACGTGACTACTTCAATATTTTATTGTTCCACGAAGAAAGGAAAAAAAATGGTTGAACTTAGCAAGAAGAAATAGCGAAGGAATGTCTGCAATTTATACGATTTACTTTTGTAAGATTTACTTTTTGTTTCAAACATTCAGTATAAATACATTTTAGATTTTTTTTTTAATACTCTCTGGTCTGTCCGATTGCCTATTGGTGTACTCTGAGTCACGTACGCGGCGACAAGGTGACGCCTACACAACGTTTCTCAGAGTACACCAATAATTGTTAATGAGTGTGACCGTTTAAAAAATTGTTTCGTGCTCTGCGTACAGGAAGATAACCTGGATAGAGGTGCGCACAGCGATCGCGGGGGACTGTGGTTCGGTCCACGACTGGGCAAGAGGTCTCTACACTACTTGAATGAAGATAAAAGGTAAGTAGATACCAAGTAGTAAGTAAGATACACGCAATCACGAAACCCATTGCAAATTTCAATTGTATCATCATATAAACCCATTGCCAGCCCACAGTGGCGTGCATAGAGGGTATGCAAAGGGTATGCAGATAGGGTTGCCAGATGGTCGGGAATTGGCGGGATTCTCCCGAATTTTTGTATGTCACACAAAAAAAAATTACAAATACTTATGGCAAGAACAAAAACAATACGCATGTGTATTGTTTTTGGTTTGCATTCGGTTCTTATCTTATGTGTCACAAATACCTACAATGTTTTATTTTTCATATATCTACAGTGCTATGCAAAAATATGTTTGTTTACTTAATATATTATGTATAATTAATATTATTAACTATTTTTTTAATTCTCCTGACCAAAGCCCTAAAATCCCGAAAAACCCTATATGCAGATGATATAAACTGAAGAAAATCTTCAGTGCGAGTTATAAATACTTAAGAGTAGGCTTTCTATACTCTCACAATGCATATCCTTAAGTTTTTTATAACTCGTGCCGGAGATCTTCTTCATTTTATATCATCTGCATACCCTGTGAGGCTGTGCATACCCTGTATGCACGCCACTGCCGGCCCACTACAGATCACGGGTCTCCTCCTACAAAGAGAAGGGTTCAGACCGTAGTCAACCACGCTAAGTGCGGAGTGGCGGACTCATCACATCTTTGACATCGTTATGGAGAATTCTTAGGCATGCAGTTATCCCCACGCTGTTTTCCTTCACACCGTTGAAGCAAGTGATATTTTAATTGCTTAAAACGCACATAACTCAGAAAATTTAGAGTTGTGTGCTGGCATTCGCAACTTTGTTTACAACAAGGCTCCCTCTGTGATACCAAATAAATCTTAATATATATAAATCTCCTGTCACGATGTTTGTCCGCGATGGACTCCTAAACTACTTAACCGATTTTAAATTAAATTGGCACACCGTCAGCAGTCTGGTCCGACTTAGGAGATAGGATAGCTTAGATCTTTAATTATAGTCGCAATTTTATTTAATTGCAAATTATTTGTCTTTAATTAATTGACAGTCACATGTTATATGTATATATATATCTATATACTACTATACGATAGGCTTAGCGATACTATACGAACGGCTTAGCGATACTGAATACTTTAAAAAAAACGCAGACGAAGTCGCGGGCAAAATATAAATAACGTCTGCCCAGTGCCCAGGGTGGTGATTATTTATTTATTTATTTTTCAATTCGCTATGAAATCGCTATGTAGCGATAAGGCCACCAAATTGTACTCTCTTGATATGTATTTATATCTCTGTAACTACTTCTTTTCTTTGGTGTACAATAAAAGTGTATTCATTCATTCATTCATTCAATTAATGACTAGAATTTTCCTAATGCACTAGTGTAGATTCTGATGTACCTATCAACAAACTAACATTGATATTTATTTACAGACATTATAATATTAGTAGGGACTAATATTATAAATGTAATTAATTGTATTATCCCTATCCCTACTAATATTATAAATGTCAATGTAAGTTTGTTTGTTACGCTTTCACGCAAAAACTACTTAACCGATCCACATGAAACTGTGTACACATATTCTTGGAAGTGTTAGAAGTAATATAGGATACTTTTTATCCCGACATTAAGCTCGGTTCCTTTAGGAGAGGGGATGAAAGTGTTTGGCGATTTTAAAACATAACTCCGGCAAATTATAACCGATTTAAATATTTATTTTTGTACTATAGAGGTTATAATATGTGTTTAATTTTGCCCAAACTTTGTGTTGATCTGACGAATGTGGTTGGAGATAGAGGACAGAACTCCTCAGCGGACAACAGCAAACCCCTCATTTAAGGCCGAGCGATACCGAATTGAATGCCACATAAAAAAAACAAAATCAAACGCAGACGAAGTCACGGGCAACAGCTAGTACATTATAACTATATTTTACTAACCTACATACTAAACTTTATCAATGTAACAAATGTACCACAGAGCAACCTTTGTTTGTTAAGTCTGAGTTCAACAAAACAGATTATGTGCGAACTCTCCAGATGGAAGAGGTCCTTGGTCCAACAGTGGGATGTTATATGTGATTGATGAATATAGGTAATTATATTGTATCACTGATTACGTTTACTTTCAGCCAAGCCTTCTTGAGACTACTTGAAGCGGCAGACGCAATGAAATTCTACTACAACCAAATGCCCTATGAAATGCAGGCGGACGCACCACAAACTAAAAGTGAGTAGAAAATGAAAGTCTTACTATCCTCTGTGACAGATTGTCCTAGCACCACAGACCAGTAAATAAATACCTAGCACAGAGTGTGGGGAACCATATTATTAGTTCTTTTTTTTATGACTTATTATTGTATGTAATAATAACGAAAAGTGGACATAAACCATCGAATTACAAGAAATGTTCATAAATTAGTGTTATTTGCATATTGTCTGCGAAGGTACATAAGTCATTTGTGGGATTGAGTATACGCTTTTATAATATGATTCCTAAGGTGATTTTGGACCTACCAATGCATAAGAAAGAATATGTTAAAACACATTTATAACAGCGAGGTTACTATACAATTGATGAAATTCTTAATGACAAGGTTGCTTGGAAGCAGCCGGCTCCGCTTTCATCTCTCACAAGATGAGGAAAATGAATGTTAAAATGTAAAATGTAAATTCTTGATGATGGAAAAGAGCAACTGCTGAGTTTCTTGCCGGCTCCTTCTCGGTAGAATCTACCTTCCGGTGGTAGAGTTACTACAAATAGACAGACTTGACGTTGCAAAAGGGCTTATATTAGACCTACTTGAAATAAATGAATTTTGAATTTGAATATTTGTAACGGATTAAAGTTCTAACACTGAAAGTAAGAATGCACGTATGCAACTCACCGGTCGATGCAGGATTCTCCAATCCGGGGTACACCGCTCCTGGCTCCATAGGTCTAATCAGCGGTTTCAAGTAAGTCCCAAACTAACAAGGACGTGCGCGCCGTGCCGCGTTGTACATTAGCGAGAATCGTCTGAAAACGAATAACGTTGCTACTTGATAGGTAGGTGGCGCTAGCGAACGTTCGGAATAGTGACATTTACATTCCTTTTCAGTGTTAGATAGTAAGATAGAAAATAAGAAATAAAAATAAATTAAAATAAAAACAAAGTATTGCTTACACTTTAGAATCATTATATTATGGAGGGTAGAGGTAAGGAGAGTCATCTGTGTATATGAAAAAGTGTCGTCAAAATGTATTAAATTAGGATGGCGCCACATTTGCATCAGGGTAACTCTTAAAAGAAGCGCCAAATATAAATATTGTTAGAGTAGGCTTGAAAAACAAACAAGGAAGTATGGAGATACAAGGAAGTAAGGTTATATTTACCACAATATTTTGTACAACGTAAGTTGTTGAAATTCTCAATAATTAACTACTTTAGTCGATAATGACATTAAATTTTTTTACTCGGCATACTTCAATTCATCTACGATTGCTACATTCATACCATACCCTGTGCATCCACCAGCGCCATTGTGGAGGATTTTTGAACTGTTATTTAGCGCATACACTGGACACTTTTTCAACTTTTCTCCCATATAAGATGACTCTCCTTACCTCTACTCTCCATACACTATATACGGAACAACACTTTTTTTTTCTTTATTCTTTCCCATAGGAAAAGGCAAATCACCATACAGCCAGAATAAATTATTTTGTCACTACAGCTTTTGGTTTCCAAGTAAAGTAAAAATGAATAAAATAAAATATGAAAATTGTGTATTTTGCAGTATCAAAGAAAGTTATATTCACGCCCAAGCTCGGCAGAGCAACCGATAATCAGGAGAAGAGGTATGACAACGTGGAATTCACCCCACGGCTGGGCAGGAAACTCCCGGAGAGGATTCTTTCTACACCCGCAGATGAAGAAACGTAAGCCCTACTTAATCCTTAAAAAGTACTTACCGTTGCCCGCGGCTTTGTCTTCGTTTATTTGGTTTTCCATAAATCCCACGAAAGGCGTATATTTTTCCAGGCTAAGAATTAGCCTATGTGTCTATCCAGGGTAAAATCTATTTTCATTTCCTATTTCAGTCAAATAGCTTTAGCAATATTTGCTTGCATGAGTAAAAAACATCCACCCACCTATACAAAAATCCATCCACCAACACAAACATCCATCCACCATACAAACATCCGTCCACCCATACAAACCTTGGAATTTATAATGTTAGTAGGAATACTTACTTTCTGTGCCCTGCGGTGCTACCATCTGTGAAAGTATCTGAACAACAAATAATAAAATATTCAAAAATTCAAATTAAATTTCTTCGTCTTTTTCTTTTGATTTATGGCTTTTTAAAACAGCACAATGTACTTTGCCAGTGTCAAGTAGCTTGGAAAAAGCACGAACTAGAGTGGTCAGTAAAAAAAAAAAATGTCTATTTCATAACTTCGTCCTGCAATAGTTGTAAGTATGAATTTAACAATCATTTGAAAATTAAATAAAATTAAAAATTGAATTCCAAAATATAAAAATCATACTTTAAATATTTTTTTTTTATTCTTTCTCTATTTTGACATAATATTTGACATAGAAGACAAAAAGAATAGAAAGACAAAAAGCGATTCCATCGATTAATCCTTTAACACTGACTTTAAAGGAGATTTATTTGTTTTCGAGAAATACTAGAAAGAGTTCATCTTACTCAATAACAATTTCAATATTTAAAATTACTTATATACGTGAACGAGAATAATTCTAGGTGAAAATACTATTTTCTGTTTTAGAAAACTTCCTCAACATTGGAATACCACATACTTACCTATTATTTATAGTTAATTTTAGTTATCAGTTTTATTGAACCATCATATTAATATATGTAATGCCTAAAAAATATATCTTTACTACGAAATCCAACCCAGCCATTCTGATCCTTGCCCCACACAAACTTAAATGATTATGCTTACTTTGGGGTAACATTCAAATTTCAGTTTCAGGCCCGACCCAATGATGGTAAATCCGAGGACCAACTATTTTTCGCCCCGACTTGGCAGAACATACAACTTTCAACCTAGACTTGGCAGAGAGCTTGTTTATGGTAAGAACTTTATTTTCGTATACATCGATGTAAAATCGAATATAAAATAGGTAGATCTGTGGGTATGGAGACAGTAAATAGATTGAATCTTAGGCAATTCAATCTATTTACTGTAAAAAAGTAGTACATTTACAAAACTACTTTTTTACGCTAAGCTATGCTAAGATTTGTGATAGAAAATGAACGTCAAGAAATTAATAACAATTCTGTTTTCCAGATTACTACCAGGAACCCCAATTAAGAGTCGCCAGAAGCGTTAAGAAGGTCGAAGAAGCATAATCACAAAGCATTAAAATTAACTTACCGCTGTAAAAATGTTTTGGACAAAGTTGTTTATTTATAAGGACTTATTGTTAAGGTGCTAAGTAAATATATTAAAAAGATCTCATCAAATGTGGAATTTATTGTATACACCTATTAAATATTTTACATAAGATAGAAATTAGAACAAGTTTTAAAAATAACACGAACGTCGGTGTTTAGATAATATATTTTTATTACATAAATAAATAAAAAAATATACTACGACAATACACACATCGCCATCTAGTCCCAAAGTAAGCGTAGCTTGTGTTAAGAGTACTAAGATAACTGATTGTATGGAATATTTGTAACGTTTTAAGTTCTAACACTGAAAGTATGCACGTATGCCACTTACCGGTCGATGCAGGATTCTCCTATTTGGGGTACCCCGCTCCTGGCTCCATAGGTCTCATCGGCGGTTTCAAGTATATATGCTGGCAGCGATAGTCGAAGATAGTGGATGATAAGAAACTGAAGTCCCGAATTAACAAGGACGTGCGCAGCGCCGCGTTGTACGTTAGCGAGAATAGTCCGAAAGCGAATGACATTTGAATGTCGATAGGTAGGTGGCGCTAGCGCACGTTTGGAATCGTGACATTTACATTGTTCAGTGTTAGATAATAAGATAGAAGAAGAATAAATTAATATAAATAAAATAAAAATAAAGTATTTATGCTGCACTTTTGAAACGTTTGATATACGGAACATGCCGCCGACCTTAAAATAACCAGCTTATTTTGAAAGGAAAGAAACATTACACTAAACACTATCCTAATTTGAAAGAAAGTAAGAGATAAGAAATTGATTGTTAATCTATGGGCAAGGGACAGACCTTGACCACAGCTCGTTTGGTATAAGTGTTACCTATGCGGACAATGACGACGCGGGTAACCCCATCAGCGCCTGAGTGCAGTTGATGCACGCGTGCCAGACGCCACTGAAGCGGCGGTAGTGTGTTGTCTATCAACTCTACTACAGAACCCTCGCAGAGGGATGTGTTACTGTTATCGTGAAGCCATTTACCTCGAGGCTGCAAATGGTGCAGGTACTTGGACAGCTTGTTGGATAACTTGCCATCGAACAAGGCGAATTGGATTATCATCAGTAAAATCTTATTCTGGTAAGGCAGTTAATGGTTCCCCGATGAGGAAGTGTCCAGGTGTGAGTGGTAATGGATCTGCAGGATCATTACTTAATGTACAGAGCGGCCTTGAATTAAGAACCGCCTCTATTTGACATAGAAGTTTGTTGAATTCATCGTGTGATAAAGTAAGTTGACCTATAACACGATGGAGACGAGATTTCATACTTTTCACCGCTGCATCGAATATACCTCCGAAATGAGAAGCATATGGAGGGTTAAAATGCCAATTGAAAGATCAGTTTATTTACGCTTAATAACATTGTATTCTGCCGCCGACCCTGACAAGTCCAGCGGTATCAAGAAATGGTTTTAATTTTTGCAAACGACTAGAACACTTTTCATTATTTTTTAAGTGTAATATATCTTCTGAAAACTCATCATTTTGTACAAGAGAAATAAGTCGGTGAAGAGCAAATTTAGTTTCGTGGACTGTAATTTGATTAGATGAATAAGATTTCGTTTTACGACATTTACTCCACTCATGCTGTGGAAGTTTTAACCATGACGGGCCTGTGAACCTTTGTTCTTAATTCAACTGTGAAGGCAGAATGCCCCGAGATGCTACATCTGCAGGATCACAGTCTTCAGAGCGGACATGACGCCATTGAGAAGCTGGTATGCGACTTGTGATTTCTGTAACACGATTGGCTACGTACGTACCGTTAGTGGGAAGGAGATCGAAGCCATGCAAGAGTAATAGAAGAATCACTCCAGGCAAAAACATTTTCAAAAGGCGAAATTTTGTCGTAAGTTAGAAGTACCTTTTCAATAAGTTTTGAAACTAGTACTGCACCACATAATTCCAAACGTGGAAGAGAAATTCGTTTTAGAGAAGATACTTTAGTTTTAGCTATGACAAGAAAGGTATGAATATTATCTGATTGGTCAGTAACACGCAAATAAACACAACCAGCATATGCCTTTTCTGATGAATCGGAAAAGCCATAAATTTGGATTTCTCTGTACGACGGAAGAACGTGTCGAGGTAAAGAAATATTTTCAAAAAGAGAAAATTCTGAAAGAATATTAGCCCATAACTCGCAAATGGGTTTAGGAGGTTGTTCATCCCATCCTACTCCAGAAATCCAAAGTATTTGGATCAAATGTTTTACGAGCAATGTTATTGGGCTAAGAAATCCCAAAGGGTCATAAATTTTAGAAATTTCGGAAAGCATAATGCGCTTGGTGCATCTAAGAGAAGGCACGGTTACATGGTAAGAAAAAGTATCTGTTTTAGGATTCCATTGGAGATCTTAACTGAGTGAGACTAACTTATCATCATCAAGACCAGATAGAATAAGCATGATCATGATTATTATTTGATATCCATTTCCGTAGTTCAAATGTTCCTGCTTTACAAAGAGCAATAAGCTCACGCTGCAGTTTCAGAGCATCTTCCAATGTATCTGCTCCGGTAACAATATCATCTACGAAGACGTCATCAAGTAACACTTGCGATACAAGAGGAAACGAAGACGCTTCATCAAGTGCTAATTGGCGTAGTGTTCTCAATGCTAGAAAAGGTGCTGATGCGACACCGAATGTGACTGTGCATAAGCGATATTCTTGAATAGGATCATCAGTGGACTTTCGCCAAAGAATACGTTGGAAATCTCGATCTTCGTCACGAATTTTGACATAACGATACATCATTTTGATGTCTGCTGTGAATGCAATATTATGAAGGCGGTATTTCAATTGAACTTGGATAATATCTGGTTGGAGTTTCTGCCCAATTAACAGATTATCGTTCAAAGAACGACCGGAAGTAGATTTACAAGAGGCATCAAACACAATTCTGACTTTGGTTATAGCAGAAGATTTCTTCACTATCGCGAAATGCAGAATATAGTAAGACTTGGTACTTGTAGGATACTGAACAAGTTCCATGTGTCCTTTTTTTTTTTTTTTTTTTTTGTCGCTGGGAAATGCGTTTAGGCATCCCTCCTGGAGGCTGCGCAGCCAGAACTGTGCAGCCTCCATCAGGGTATGTGGGACTCGCTGGCCGATGATGTATCAGCCAGAATACCCACTAAAACCCAGCGGAGCCGCCCGCGCCCAAGTTGGAGCGTCAAAGGATCGCGGTCGCATACAACTTTGACGCCCCGGCGCACTCGCCGGAGGCACGCAATGGTGTCTACGGAGGTGGCATAAGGTGCGCATATCTGCGCCTCCTGCCACCATTTCTCCTTCTTCGGAGGGGAAGAGCATCAGCCGCCTGCTCTCTCTCCCTCTCCGAGGCCTCCTTCAAGCCCATTACGGCTTCGCAGAAGGAGGCGACAGTAGACCATCCCTCCTCGCTGCCGAGCATCAGATTGATAACACTCGGCAGCGAGAGGTCACCGTCCAGAAGTGACACCATTGCGTGTCTTTGCGGCGCCCATGACGCGCATAATGCCAAGGTGTGGAGCGCCGTGTCTTCAGGCGCGCCACACTCATGGCAGATCGGCGAGGCCTCCCTCCTCGCGATCCCGTGCAAGTATTTACCGAAGCAGCCGTGTCCGGTAAGCACCTGCACGAGGCGATATGTCAGCGCGCCATGGCGCCGCTTCAGCCACCGCTCTAGGTGGGGCCGGATGCCCTCCACCGTCCAGATGCCCGCCACCGGGGACTCGAGGTCTTCTCTCCATCTCTGGACCAGGACCTCCCTTCCGAGGGTACGGAGTCTCCCAATCTCCTCGAGTCCTGGTCTTTCCCCTCGAGTCCTCACACTTGACCGGTAGCGGTGCACCTGTGCAAGCACCTCAGCCTGCAGGTCCCACGGCGGGTCGCCAGCGAGGAGTGTGGATGCCGTCCAAGACACCGTACGGTAGCCCCGTATTGCACGCACCGCGATTACGCGTTGTGGTCGCCGCAGAAGCGTAATGTTCTGCGGAGACAGTGCGTGCACCCATATTGGAGCCCCGTACAGCGCCATACTCCTGACGATACCCGCATACAGGCGTCTGCAGGCCGAGTCCGGCCCCCCGATGTTGGGCAAAAGCCTTCCCAGAGCGGCTGCCGCTCCGACGAGTCTGGGCGCAAGCAGCTCGAAGTGCCCTTTAAAATTCCACCGTCCGTCCAGGGTGAGACCCAGATACTTCATCTGGGCCTTTATTTCCACCTGAACACCCTGGACGGTGATGTGGGCACCTCGAGGTGGACCTCTGCGTGGGCCATGGAAGAGGAGGGCCTCGGTCTTAGGGACCGAAACCCTCAGACCCAAGGCCTGGACCCTCCTTACCACGAGGGACGTGCTGACCGTGGCCAGGCGGGACGCCTCCGCGAAGGTGCTCCCGCGTGCCGTGACCAGGGTGTCATCCGCATAACATATCACCCTAGTCCCAGGCAGCATGGGGGCCCGCAGTAGCCAATCGAAGCCGATGTTCCACAGCACCGGCCCGAGAACCGATCCCTGCGGGACCCCGTTGAGCACCCTCCGCCGGTCTCGATGCCCGTCACTCCCCGTCCAGGATACCCACCTATCCTGGAGGTATGACTCCAACAGCCTCCTGAGATACGGAGGCACTTTTTGGTACCGAAGTGCCTCTAGAAGAGTCTCAAATGGGAGGCTGTTGAAGGCATTCGTGACGTCCAAGGAGACGGCGAGAATGACGTCCCCTCCGGCAACTGCCTCATCCGTCAGGGCCTTCAACGACTCTAGGGCGTCAATGGTCGAGCGACCCGCCCTAAAGCCGTACTGCCCCTCCGAGAGCCCTGGACCGACAGTTTCCAGATGCCCAACGAGTCGGTCTGCAAGGATCTTCTCAAAGACCTTCCCGACCTCGTTGAGCAAGACTATCGGTCTGTACGCCGACGGAGCGTCCAGCGGTCGCCCTGCTTTGCGGATGAGGCACAGCAGTCCCTCCTTCCAAGACTTGGGGAACTGTCCAGCCAGTAGACACTGGTTGAACAGCTCCCGGAGTCTTGCCTCAAAATACTCCCTGGTCATAAAAATGACCCGACCCGGGATACCGTCCGGTCCAGGTGCCGTCTTCTTGGACCGGAGGCGACCAAGGGCTACGTCCAACTCCTCCCCGGTGATCAGCGGAACAGAACTGCTATCAGCCAGAGGGGTGGAGCCCCTTCCAGCCTGGGATACCGGGGAGGACATCGTTGGAGGGACATGTCCCTGGGAGTCCGGGAAGAGTCCCTCGACGACGCTCCCTCCGCAAGAGCTCCGGCTGGAGGGTCTGGGTTACTGGGGGTCCCTGATTACGGAGCTTCTTTCTCGCCACGCGATAAGGGCGTCCCCAGGGGTCCCTACTCAGGCCCTCCAGCAGTCCCTCCCGGGCACGCTCCTTGGCACTACTTATGGCCAGCTGAAGAGCCCTCTTGGCCTGGCCGTAAACCTCCCGCAGTTGCTCCTCCAGAACTACGTCCAGTCCGTTCCGCCTACGACACCGGACATAGTCCCTGCGGGCTCGGTGACTGGCGATCTCGTCCGACCACCAGTACACCCGTTTACGGCGGCGCCATCCACGCGCCCTCGGCATTGCAGAGTCGCAGACCTCAGTGAGGTCCACGCGCATTTGCTCCGCCCGTTCCCCCACACTGGTGTCCCTCTCCTCTCTGTAGGAGGCCCACCGTCCAATAATGGAGGCCTCTTTGACCAGCTTCCGGTCCATTTGGGTGAGACACCAACGTGGAAGGCGATTTGGACCCTGGGGAGGTGCCATCGCGACCACCGGGGATGTGGAGACCTCAAATCGGACATAGTTGTGGTCCGATAGAGTCTCCACCCCGTCCTCTACCCTCCAGTTGGCGACTCTGTCGGCAACCGAGGGGGAGGCAAACGACAGGTCCACGATGGAACCACCCTGTGCGCGGACGCAGGTGTTGACTGTCCCCCTGTTGAGTAGGGAGAGCCCGAGGTGCACAGCCCACACCAGCACAGCCCTGCCTCTGCCGTCCGAGGTGGGACTCCCCCACGCCTGGCTCTTGGCATTGAAGTCTCCAAGAACCAGGGTACGCCCTCCGTTGTGCCGGCGGACGGCTTCGCTGACAGAGTCGAGGAAATCCTCAAATTCTGCCAGCGTGCGGTTAGGGGAAAAGTACAGGCCGACAATGGTGTACTGTCCCCATCCCGCAACCACAAACCCGGGACCCCTCTCGAGAGGTGAGAGGGGAGGGCCCGCGCCGCCCGCCGATACAACGACTACCGAGTCACACATGTCCCCAACCCAGCGTTCCTGGGTGGGGACATGATATGGCTCGCAAGCCACAACTATGTCGATAGACCACTCTGCGGCGGACTGCAGTAGGAGGTCCTGAGCCCCCGCAGAGTGGTTTAAGTTCGCCTGGAGTACACTGATATGCCGTCTATTCATTTGCCGGCATATCAGTGTCTTCGGTCTGCGCTGGGCCACTTCGGTCGCTCTGAGAGGGGACAACTCGGGCTTTCCCTTGAGGGGGGTGGCAGCTCTTCCCGCCCATGATGTGCCCTGACGGCTGAGATGCATCCGCGCAGACGGCACAGCGCAGGGGCCTCTCGCATCCTACGTGCCTGTGGCCCTCCTCTCCACACCGGTAGCACATCTTGCTCCGGTCGGTTTTGGAGGGGCACAAAGACGTCGTGTGTCCCATACCCATGCACCTGAAGCAGCGGAGAGGGCGGTGCTGCAGCGGAGAGGGCGGTGCTCCAGCGCCTGGACTCCTGCTGAGCTCCAGCCCACCAGCAGGCGTCCGGCGTCGCAGACCTTTTTGGCCGCGTTCACTGGGCAGTAGACAGTGGACCAGCCAGTTCCCAAGGAGCCCGTCTGCACCTGAGTTGCCTTAACCGTGGTGAGCGAGCAGCCCCCTGCCCGAGCCACCGCCTCCGCAACCTTAACGGCCGTGGCAGAATCGTCCAACCCGGTAACACGGAGTGTCACCGTTTTCGTAGGGCGGACGACCTCCGCCACTCCCTCCAATGCTATTCGGAGACGTTCCGCGAGCACCTCAGCCTGGTCCTGAGTTTGTTCTTTAGGCAACTCCAGTAGCCTGCCCCCGGTGGCAGAGCGGCGAATCCGCATCCCCGCGCCAATGCCAAGCTCCTCCAGATTTACCCTTCTCTCCGCCTGCTCCAAGACCTGAGCGTAGGTCACGCCTTTCCTGGCCGCCTCTGGAGCCAGGGTAATTACTACGGCTGCAGTCTTGGGCGGGGCCAGGTTGGGCTTTGGCTTGGGCTTAGCGGCCGCCGCGGAAGGGTTCTTCGGTGTTGCCGTCGGGAGATTGCTGGTGGGAGTCTTTTTGGCCCTGTTTTTTCGGGTCACCACCTCCGACCAGGTTTCTTCCTGCGGCGCTGCTCGGCTGGGGCCCGCCGTCGCCGGGGGTGCCCCAGGCGACGCTGAGGCCGGGCTCGCTCCGAGGCCGCCCGAGAGGCCCCGACCTGCCTGTGGAGCTCCAGCCGTACGGGGAGGAGCCGGGCCCCTTATGTCTGAGGACAACGGTGGGCGGACGACCCTTTCAGGAAGAAGGCGCTCCTCAATCCCTGCAAAACGGGCGTCCAACATCCTCCCAACTGCGGCCACTATGGAGGCTTTTAACTCCTCCAGGACATCCGCCTGCAAGGCCGAAGCAGGTGGCGCACCCGTTGCCGCTTTCTTCGCCGAAGCTCCCTCAGCTGCCATCTTCGAGGCCTCCCTCGCTGCCTCCTTGGCCATCGCGGTCTTCATTTCAGTGAAGTCCCGCCGATACGCCTTCTGCTCCGCCCTGATTATCTCCAATTCAGAGCGGAGGCGGTTGTTATCCGCCTGCAGACGGCGGGTTTCCTCGGCCTCGTTCCGCGTGGTGAGGGCTTCCACTATGGCCTGGAGTTCCGAGGCCGCCTCCTTGAACTTCTTCACGTACGTCCCTTTTAGATGGCTGGACTTGGTAGCCAACTGTATGATGGACGCCGTGCTCCTTCCCGCCCAAGCCCGCAGCTCCTGTGTGCCGAGCTTGGTGGGGTCCTCTCGGCAAGACTCCTCACTCGCCATCCCCTCCTCTGGGTCAAAGACCGTAGTATGGGCCGCCCGCCCCACCACGCGGTCCCGGAGGAACCGACTCAATCCGCTCTCCCTCGTCTCCTCCTCTGCCGCCCTAAGCTCAGCCGTCGCGCTCCCTAACCCATAGTTCCCCCTAGGAATCGGGGTCGTACTCCTTGAGACAGATGAGTTGCGAGAGCTTGGCGAGGCCGAATCCTCACGGCGCGAGTACCTCGCCACAATAGGGGTACGGGCAGAAGACCGCCCTGCGACGCGGGCGCGTTTCAGGACCAGGGGCACCATCCATTCCGGATGAGCCCAAGTCATCCGTCATCTCCAATGGTCCACCCGTCTGGAAAGCCAGGCGGGCCAACGATCAGGGACCGCACAGTAAAGTGCCAGCCGACAACCTCTGTTAACACTTAAAAATAGGTAACAATAACAAATGAAAAACAACGCAAAGAAAGGAAAAAACAACGAGAAACGAAAAACCAACAATTAGCAAGTGGCCCTTAAAAGGGCCCTTAGACGATCCCCCCCAAGGGGTGGAACCCAGCACGGCACCGGCAACGAACCAGAGCCGTTTGGATGCACGACCGTTTAAAAACAAGCAATAACAACCATAAATAACAATAACACCAACAACAACAACAATAACAACAACGAAAATAACAACAACCACTACTACTACTACTAGCCCTGAGAAGGGCTTTTGGAAAAAACAACGAAAACAACAACAAATCACCAAATCAAACCTCCAAGTTCCATGTGTCCTAGGTCAAGGTACTCTTGGAGACATTGAACATATTCTGATTGTAAAGCAGGATTACCTGAGAGTTTCGACTCATGTCTGTGAAGACGTGAAAGAGCGATTCCACGGGAATCACCAAGTGGAGAAGTATTCTCTTTGAATGGAAGGGCCACGGTGTATTTGCCGTTTGAATCTCTGGAATGAGTTTTAATGAAAATGGATTCACAAAGAACTTCCTCTTTAGTAAGAGGCTTAGTTTCAGGTGCTGATTCAAGCTCCCAAAACCTTTGAATTTGCATATCAAGTTGATAAGTGTTAACATTTACACAAATTTTCGAAGGCAACGAACGAGGATTTTACCGTTGAGAAAATATCCAAAAATACTATCTATGGCCACAGGCGTGCCTGATGGTCCTTTAATAATATTATGAAGAAGGATTCGGTCGGTGTAGTCCGACCCTAATAAATAATTCAACAGGTCGAGAAGAACGTAAATCTGGATCTGCTAGAGGCAGATTTTGTAAATGAGAAATATTTTCGAATGAACTAGGAATCGTAGGGACATAACTAGTTATTCTTGGTAGAACAAGCGCTTCGATAAAAAGTTTAGGTTCCGATTTATTGTACGGAGTTATCTCGCACATAACATAACCACGGGGTTGATTATCTTTATCACCTATGCCCGTAACAGTTGCACTTGGAGAAGTACGGAATCGTTGAAGACCAAGTCGCTGAACACAAGACTCTGTAATAAGGGTCCCCTGAGATCCTTGGTCAACTAAAGCGCGTATGATGTTAGAATGAAAGCTTGAATTTATTGGTTTCAGTGGCGCAGTAGTAAGAAGAACAGTTGAAAAATTTAAATTATTTTCCATATATTGAGGCACTTCAGCAACTAAATTATGCGTTGGTTTTTCACTAGGTTCATGAAATGAAGTATGGTGGCGCTGTGAGCAAATGCGGCAGCTGTAACGCGAGACGCAAGATGCAGTGTCATGGCCCTTGAATAAACAATTTTCACAAACCTTATTTTGTTTAATACGCTACGAGTAACAGAAGTAGGCTGGCGCGAGGTACCGTACATGGTTTCTTGACGTGCACTGTACTTTGCAGCGGACATCCCCTCTAAGGCTGCTAACTCCTTCCCAAGTCCAAAAACTCACTAACAAGCGGAATCTCACTTGAAGATTATAAAGATAATTCGAAACGTCTGCGAATACTAGGAGTTATTTTACGAAGTAAAATATTTAAAAGTGGAAAACTCCACTGTTGAACTGGTAAATCTAGCCATTTTAAAGCAGTTAAATTCTCGTGGCATATTTTGATCATGTCTCTTAGACTATGTTCTAAATTTTTATCGTTAACTGGACTGGCATCGAATATTCTATCGAAGTGTTTCGTTGCAATAATCCTCTTATTGTCGTAACAATTTATTAACATTTGTAAGGCATTTTGATAATTCTTTTTTTTTTTTTTGTATTTGACAATACACACATCGCCATCTAGCCCCAAAGTAAGAGTAGCTTGTGTTATGGGTACTGAGAAAGCTGATGAATATTTTTTTATAAATATATTACACATAAATACTTATAATATACAGATAAACACCCAGACACTGAAAAACATTCATGTTCATCACACAAACACTTTCCAGTTGTGGGAATCGAACCCACGGCCTTGGACTCAGAAAGCAGGGTCGCTGCCCACTGCGCCACTCGGCCGTCCGGTTTCGAATTCGAATCGGTTACGGGCAAAAGATTTTATAAGTTTTAACGGTTCATCACGTAATGACAACAACAAATAACGAAAACGTTGCACATCGGATAATTCTTCATAATCGTGAACTAAAGACTTGAACAAGTCGTAGAATGCATTCCATTCAGTAACATTGCCGCTAAAAGTAGGCAGTGAAAAAGTAGGTAGGTTCGTTGGATGACGATGAAATAAAGGAGGTACATGAACCGAACTATTTTTTCTGATATTAATTTTTAAATTGTCTAATGCAATTTGAACAACATAATATAAGTTATCAAATATATCGCGAATGGCTAATTGGTCTTCATGGTTAATAAATGTTTCTCTATTTTACTTTGAACTGCTTCATTGTTAATGCAATCAGCCATGCGTTGAATACTATTAAGAGAAAGATCTCTTTCGAAGATTAATTGAATTAACTCCATATTAAATAACTAGCTGTTGCCCGCGAGTTCGTCTGCGTTAGATTTTGTTTTTAAAGTATTCAGTATCGCTAAGCCTTAAATGAGTCTAGTAGTATATATATATAACATGTGACTGTCAATTAATTATAGACAAATAATTTGCAATAAAATAAAATTGCGACTATAATTAAAGATCTAAGCTATCCTATCTCTTAAGTTGGACCAGACTGCTCATGGTGTGCCAATTTAATTTCAAATCGGTTAAGTAGTTTAGCCCATCGCGGACAAACATCGTGACAGGAGATTTATATATATTAAGATATATGTAACTCGCTAATACAGCTATAATTCTATTTATTATATCAGTATTGTATATTTAGCACGAAGGTGCTTAAATGTTATAAATATTTGTACGAAAACAAAAATATAATTTTATGATAGGTATGAAAAGTATGAAATCGGCATGTAGTGCTTGGGTATGATAGTAGTATTGTGAATGTGAAAAAAAGGTAAATTATGTGTACAGTACAAAGATACTGCTTGCTTTGTTCGAAGAAACAAAAACAAAACGTAAGTAATGGTGTAGTATGGAAATGTAATGAAATTTATTGTCCTGTTCGAAAAAACAAAGACAA
The DNA here is from genome assembly GCF_905163445.1 of Pararge aegeria. Classification (NCBI taxonomy): domain Eukaryota; kingdom Metazoa; phylum Arthropoda; class Insecta; order Lepidoptera; family Nymphalidae; genus Pararge; species Pararge aegeria. Next base: position 4,451,040 of record NC_053206.1, on the reverse strand, counting down.
AGTAGGGTCATTTCGCCTGTTTGCGTCCACTTAGTGGAGTTGTTAGGTTTGAACGTGAAAAAAAAAATGTCCACGCAGTAGTTTTTAATCAAATATGGTTGTAATGTAGTCCCTATATAGTCTTGTCAAGTTTAATGCACAGTTTTGGACAACGCATCTGATGTTTTATTCTACACAGGTACAAATAGCTGAAACAGGCGACTTTCCCATTTTGCGTCCACAAAATCCAGATTGCGTCCGCCTGTGGACCAATTGGCGTCCACATGTTTAGAAATAATTAGGAAGGGAAATAGGAAATAAAAAGGGAAGCTTGTGATTTTAATCAAAACATTTATTTAATACCTAATTGCTGATATCATAAAAGTTCACATAAATTGCACTTCAGGATATTTTTTTTTCTCCTCCAACTAACTCCATTAATAGATTCACTATTATTTCGAATATCATGTCGATGGTTTTATACGATTCTATTTTACCATTTCGGTACAAAGCCTTTAAAATTGGCCAAGTGCGAATCGGACTCGCGCGTTCCGTGTTTTATTTTAGCAATAGAAATACATCATCCATGAAAATTTCAACTGTCTTACTATCACGATTAATCAGCTACAGCCTGGTGACAGACGAACAGCGAAGTCTTAGTACTGGGTTCCTGTTTTTACCCTTTGGGTAAGGAACCCTAAAAATGGAACAAAATTCAAATATTGGCAAATACATAAAATAATTTTCGTATAATAATTGTATATTTTTAGGTTAGGTAGGTTATAAAGAGTATATTTAAATAAAATTATATAAATTTTACTCTATTATTTTCGTGTGATAAAAAGATGGACGCAAAATGTTATAGGGTTTCTTATGTAGGAAAACTGTGCGTCTGATTTTTGACATTCATTATCTTTTTTTATATTTCTAATAATATGGACGCAAATCGGCCATCATATTATGCATGTTAATGTTGTTAAAATTGATAGGAAGTTTATATTGTTTTTCCCATGTTATCGTATTTAATTAAACATCTTACTGAGAAATAGAAATAGTAATCTGCGTCCACAGCGGACGCAAAGTGGTTTTTTTATAAATTTTATGTACCAGTTCGCGTCCACCTTATATAAAACTGTCAGTAGAAAAATATAAGCACAAACATCGGTATTCCTATAGTGTGGTTCACAATTAAGGTCTAGGGATAACAAAGTATTCTAAATTTCACATAAACACCTTAAATACTTACCGTGAAAAGTACAGCTGCTCACTATTTTTTTTACAACAGATTCGCGCGTCAGCACTTGTTGGTTGCACACGCAAGATTAGTTTATTTTTCATTAAATTTGGGTTGCACGCACAGATCTTTTGTTTGTGTGTGAGTACCTGTCATAGGTCCGAACATCAATAGAAGCGCTCTTGTTTAGATTGGTGTGTCGGTATTGTTATTTTTCACTGTTGTAAAACAGTGTACCGTCGTTTGGACGCGAATTGGGCGTCGGACGCGAAAAGGCGAAAAGACCCTATGGAATACGGGTTATAGCACGAAAATGCTACTTGTCTTGTTCGAAAAAACAAAGACAATCCGTAAATGTGTAAAAATTGATTGTTATTTGAATTATGTTTGCTAGGTCTATGTGAATGTACCTTTATAATGGCCGTGGCGGAAGGAACGCGTTGCGTTCAACCTGTTAAAAAAATAATGAAAATTGCAAAATACGTAATAATATGTTGAAATATCAATTGGATTAGTTAGATTATGATAAAATAACACGCATAAGTATTATCGAAAAATAATACGTAGTTTTTGAGAAATAACGATGTAATGCGGTCGGTATGTGGGTAGTTTTGTTACTTGTGAACAAAGGAATATTACAAAATAAAATAAATAGTGCCAGCACAAATACTTAAAAGCCTTGGTAATAAAAGATTCGGCTCGTAGGAAAAGTATGTATGGAATATTTGTAAAGTTCTAAGTTCTAACACTGAAAGTATAAGTAACGTAAGTACGTATGCCACTTACCGGTCGATGCAGGATTCTCCTATTTGGGGTACCCCGCTCCTGGCTCCATAGGTCTCATCGGCGGTTTCGAGTATATATGCTGGCAGCGAAAGTCGAAGATAGTGGATGATAAGGAAGTGTTGAAGTCCCGAATTAACAAGGACGTGCGCGCTGCGCCGCGTTGTACGTTAGCGAGAAAGTCCGAAAGCGAATGACATTTGAAAGTTGATAGGTAGGTGGCGCTAGCGAACGTTTCGAATCGTGACATTTACATTCCTTTTCAGTGTTAGATAATAAGATAGAAAATAATAAATTAATATAAATAAAATAAAAATAAAGTATTTATGCTGCACTTTGGAAACGTTTGATATACGGAACACTGACAAATATTATAATATGTAATATATATGTAAATGGATAATATATATAAATACTTATAGAATACATAGAAACACCCAAAAACTGAAAAACATGTATGTTAATCACCAACATTTTCCAGTTGTGAGAATCGAACCCACGGCCTTTGTATTAAAAACCAGGGTCACTGCCCACTGCGCTAGTCGGCCGTCATGATCTAACGTTTTAACTATATACTAGGGAAATAAATACATGTCAACCAACGGGCATTGAGGTTACGAGTTAAAATTTAGATTTTTTTCACGCAGACTCTAGAAGCCAAAGAAGATATAAATATTAAAATGCGGATAGTTAGAATGCTGTACTAGCCGTGAAACACTGATCTCTATACTACAAGATCTGAGATAGGGTAATTCTAAGGTGTTTAGCAATGACGATACAATGGTTTTTTAATTTATACCATGTACTCATTAACTTGTTTGAATTGTACCGGTTTTGTAAATCGAGAATGTGCGTTCCGCAACAATATATTTTGTTCTAGCAACATATAATTAGTAAGGTTTGTATACATATACTCTGTGGATGAATAATGAATTCTGTCATCGTAATCTGTGGCGGTTGATTGAATTTTCAAACAATAACGGACGACTTATTTATTTCAAGATTTTTGACCGAAAGTAAAGGTTTTATAATAGGTAATTTTGTTTTTGATAGCTAATGAACTTACGTGTTACAGTTTACATAATTAATATTAATTGTGATATCCGGATAAAAAATCCAATATTGGAGCTGCTAAGGTGTAAGTATATGACAGACATATAAAGCTCCCGCAATCCAAGTTAAAATGTTGGGAATGTCATACGGATATAAACAACGAGATTATTGAAAATACATTGTCAAACTAGCTGTTGCCTGCAACTTCTTGTTCTAGTTAGTTTAATGCGGGATTTCCATCATGGTTTTTATTTGGGGATATCTACGATTTTTATAAGAACTATAATATAGTATCGCTAGTTCTTTTACTTATTCATTCACAAACATTGCATAAGCTATAATATGCGTTTGCTTAATATAAAAAAAGGACGTCTCCAAATAAACAATTTCAAACGCACGATATAAATCCCACCCGAAATATTATCCTATGTTTATTTCCAGATTCCAAGCTCTTACAGGTCTTATGAACTTCTCAACTTGAGCAGGTGCCAAATATGAACGCGAATTTTTGTTTTTAACAACAATGCATTAATATCACCGAGCCTTGTAATATACATATGAAAAGTTGATACCAAGTCATAGTTTAAAAATTGCTGAAGACTCGAAAACAAGTCTACAAAATGCTGTCGACATCCATAAGCAGTAAGTAACCAGTTTATAAATCTACTGATACGAAAAATTTGAGGCTGGCCTAACTAGCTGCCACTTATGCTGACACTGGTAATCTCAAGAACCATCCAACCATAGCCCTATGTTCTCTTAGCCAAAAGTTATAAACTTCAGTAATTTTATTTCATCCTATAATAACTTCCTTATTTTATTGAGCCATAATTGCTTAATTTTATGACCATCATCATCATATCAACAGTAGATGTCCACTGCGGGACATAGGCCTTTTGTAGGGAGTTCCAAATTCCACGGTTCTGTGCTGCTTGGATCCAGCGGCACAGAACCGTGGAATTTGGCAAATCTACTATCAGACATAATTTTTTTTTATTATACTTCTTAAGATTCTAACAACAGTTTGCTTGTATTACTGGCATACGTTAGTAAAAGATAAAGCTAGCATATTATTGTTTGTATAATAATGTTGTCTAGTTTTTATCAGTAGGTATCATTATAGTCTTGTACGAGACTGAAGTGTATCAAAATACACTTGTATTTAGCTGTCAATAAAATATCATCGTATCAAACCATTAGCAGCCCATTACAAGGCACAGTTCCCCTTCCAAAATGAGAAGCGGTCAAGACCAAAGTCTTCCATTAGACCGTACACCAACTAGTCCAGTGCGGGTTGGTGGACTCCACACACCTCTGAGAGCATTATCGAGAACTCTCAGGCATGTTTCCCTCTCAATGTCTTCCTTTCACTGTTAAAGCGAGTTATATTTTTGTTGCTTCTTCTTCTGTTCCTGGGCCTTTTCCGCACTTGGTTGGTCTGGGGCCGTGTTGCTTTAAACATGTATAACTTAGAAAAGTTAGTCATGCATGCTAGGATTTAAACTCGCTCCCCCCTGTGAAGTCAAACTTCTACCTACTGGGCTATTTATCATCATCAGAAGACTCAAATAAAACCATTACCGCCCGCCCACTGCAGAGCACGGGTCTCCTCCCACAATGAGAAGGGGTTGCTGAAGTCCACCACGCTGGCCCAGCGCGGATTGGTGGACACCTTTGAGAACATTATGGAGAACTCTCAGGCATGCAGGTTTCCTCACAATGTTTTCCTTCACCATTGTAGCAAGCAATATTCAATCATTGGACTATTACAGCATAAAAACAAATATAATATGAAATATTTATTGTAAAATGTTCATTAATTACAATAAGTAAGAACTATTAGCATATATAGAAATATTAGAACTATTAATGTGTTTGACGGCCGACTGGCGCAGTGGCCAGCAACCCTGCTTTCTGAGTCCAAGGCTATGGGTTCGATTCCCATAACTGGTAAATATATATGTGATGAACATTAATATTTTTCAGTGTCTGGGTGTTTATCTGTATATTATAAGTATTTATGTATATTATTCATAGAAATATACATCTGTCATCTTAGTAACCATAGCAAAAGCTTCGCTTACTTTGGGGCTAGATGGCGATGTTTGTATTGTCGTAGTATATTTATTTATTTATTATTTACTAGCTGTTGCCCGCGACTTCGTCTGCGTTTGATTTTATTTTTAAAAGTATTCAGTATCGCTAAGCCTTAAATGAGTATAGTAGTATATATATATATATATATAACTTGTGACTGTCAATTAATTAAAGACAAATAATTTGCAATATTTATTATTTTTATTATTTTAATTTGCAATAAAATAAAATTGCGACTATAATTAAAGATCTAAGCTATCCTATCTCTTAAGTTGGACTAGACTGCTCACGGTGTGCCAATTTAATTTAAAATCGATTCAGTAGTTTAGGAGTCCATCGCGGACAAACATCGTGACAGGAGATTTATATATATTAAGATAGTGTACTATAGTAATACTCAGCGATTAATGAAGTAAAAGTCATATAATTATTTTTATATGTTTGTTACTCACATTTAGCTGTAAATTTTTGTTAAGTACTTATTATTTATCGCCACTTGTCATACGTTAACAATCATTAATTAGTTTAGTTTAGCACAAATGTTATTTTAGAATTAAGTGTTAAGCGAGTTATTCACGACCAATGATTGTCGAGAGCGCAGGGTGTTACGGTGAAAACTCTTGAGAGCTTATGTTTTACACCTTTTAAATGTAAATTTTGTTTTTTTTTTCGTATTTTTCGATTAAATAATTAAAATAAATAAAAAATGAAGTTAGTAAAGATTATACTCTTAATTTTCAGAAGTCCATTTGAGAGAGCTACAAATGCTAATAAGTAAGATGCCCCTCCAAGACTGCTGTATGCTAATTACGTCGGAGTTCGGTTTGTGTTGGAGTGACATATCACGTGCGGTACGAAACGCCAGACTGCCGATGACCCCAGCAAGCGTCGCTTGTGTATTGAAGAAGTATACTGTGAAGTCGCTCACTGGGGATGAAATAGCTGATATTGTTACACGGCTAAGACTGAAATGTATGTAGTTTTGTAACTTTTTTATTTTTTTAACCCTATTTAGGTTCCAGGTAGCTCTGGCTGTCAAATATAATTGTAGCACTGTAGTTATATACGTGAATTTTAATAAAACAAAAAATATATATACTAAGACAATACAAACATCGCCATCTAGCCCCTAAGTAAGCGTAGCTCGTGTTATGGGTACTAAGGTGACTGATGAATATTTTTATGAATAGTATACATAAATACTTATAATATACATATAAACACCCAGACACTGAAAAACATTCATGATCATCACACAAACATTTTCCAGCTGTGGGAATCGAACCCACGGCCTTGGACCCAGAAAGCAGGGTCGCTGCCGACTGCGCCAATCGGCCGTCAACAAGATGGTAACAGGCTAACCAGTTAGGTATAAGACCAGTTAAGTATAAGGAAGATATAAGAGTTATATTAAACGATTGCTACGCGATATCTTAACGAAACGCTAAATCGCTTCGCAGCGGTAGAAACAGGCGTTACTTTGCGGATATCCGTGATATTTTATGAAAATTAAGCTTAATCTGCTATAGTCCGCGAACAGCAGGAGAATCTGTATGGTGTAATTTATAATTTCTTCAATCCTTATACTCCACACCGAACAGATCATCGGCAATGTACCCTCTACGCACGTTTCGCTCCGAAACTGGAGTAACCCAACCGTCTCATAGTTGCGGCTTCTTTTTACTGACCCAACCTTAGCGCCACTCTAAATTTCAAATTCAAATTTTCTTTATTCATGTATGCCTATCACAGGCACTTATGAAGCGTTCATACATAAATGTTTACATAATTGTAAGGGGATAGTGATAACTTCGTTCGCCAACTTAAACCTACCTAACGAGGGTTCCAAACGCGCCCTGGTCTAAGAAGAGCCCACAACAAACTGATTGCAAATTTTTTTTTTTTGTTATCACCATCTCACAGTAAATTTATATTCACTTATGAAGCTAGAGCAATTCACACCCAAGCTTTTTTATCGTTTAAGTTATCATTAATATTATAATAGGATTTTTCTGTGAGCTTACGTTTTATATAAACTTTGAACTTATTGAGAGACATCTCAAATTCAAATCTTTATTTGCGTGATTGCAGCTTTACAAATTTGGTCTTATAATAAAAAATAACAAGTTACGTGCTAAAATCTGCCATTCTATGGCATGCAAATTATAATAACACCTTAATTATAAAATTATTTTTCCAATTTATACAAAATGTCATAAAATTAAGGTATCAAAAATTGGGAAATTAAATTACAATGTCAACTTGAAATTAAATAATGTAACGTAAAAAAAAATATAAACCTAGAGATACAATATTTAAAATATTGTATCTCTAGGTTTATATTTCGATTTTAGATATCGTCTACTGAATAAAATTTATGAAGCATGAGCCATTCAATAATTTTAATCTTAAATCTTAAATATCAAAGGATCATCTCTAAACAAGAGGATGCCTAAACATATCCTTCACGACCCTGACGATCAGATTACTACTGACAATGCTCCCTATAATAACTGCAAAGCTTCTTCGCCGGCGACGACGAGGTCCCCGACTTCCGACGTCATCCGGACGTGGGCTCGCACCACGTTCTCGGAAGCGTGCGGACTAATCACCGTCCGTAACCCTTTCACTCCAATCGTCGCCCGAGCCGAGGATCGGCCTCACATGATGCGCCAGAGGCGACGATCCCTTCGCTTCTTCGAGCCCTAGGGTTCAAACTCTTCCTGGCGGAGCGCCATTCCGAGGCTCGCCAACAAGCCCGCGTTACGCTGTTAAAATCATCAGGGTAAATCAGCTACACACAATCCGAAAAACAGCACTAAGGACTGACAAACAAACCAAAACATTTTATTTATTTGTTAAGGACACTAACAATATACATATTTACCATATACAGTAATAAACTTGTACAATATTTTACATATTCCCTTATATGTACATCGATAACCAGTGACCATGACATTCACAATAATTATTAACGAGTGGACCCCCGCGCGACTTCGTCAGCGAATGAGTAGAGTTAAAAAAATAGTCGTATGTCCAATATAGATAGAAATTAGATCGATTTATCGCCCCGGAAACTCCCTGTCTACTAAATTTCATGAAAATCGTTGGAGCCGATTCCGAGATTACAAGATAATAAGATTGACATGTAAACAGCAAAAATAATCATAAAGCTAAGAAGAAATAGGTGTTCTGTATGTAATATCTATCTTAAGGGAGGGATCACCGATAGGTAAGCGATTTTCAGGACTACTGTCCCTATAGTGTGTTAAAAAAAATAGATTTATAGTATCTCATTTATTTATCTATTAATTTATCTATTTATTTATTTATTCATAAGACACATTGCCATCACTTCTACCGATTGACGTCCACTGCTGGACATAGGTCTTTTGTAGAGAGTTCCACAATCCACGTTCCTGGGCCGCTTGTTTCCAGCGGCTCCCAGCGACTCGCTTGATGTCGTCTGTCCACCTTGTTGGGGGCCGACCAACACTGCACTTACCTGTGCGGGGTCGCCATTCCAACACCTTGGAACCCAACGTCCATCGGTTCTCCGAGCTATGTGCCACGCCCATTTCCACTTCAGCTTTGCAACTCGCTGGGCTATGTCGGTAACTCTGGTTCTTCTACGGATCTCCTCATTTCTCATTTCTGATTTGATCACGTAGAGATACTCCCAACATTGCTCTTTCCATCGCCCGCTGAGTGATTCTGAGCCTTCTTATGAGGCCCATAGTAAGTGACCACGTTTCGGATCCGTAAGTCATCACTGGCAACACGCACTGTTCGAAGACTTTGGTCTTCAGGCACTGAGGGATTTTGGACGAAAAGATGTCTCGAAGTTTCCCGAACGCTGCCCATCCGAGTTGTATTCGGCGGTTTACCTCTTTCTCAAAATAGACACACCAGCAATTAATTGTAACTACATTCATAAAATAAAAAAGTTATGTCTTAGAATTACAAATTCTGTCCAGTGCCATGTAATCAATTATAGGTGTATACCGTCATTATCGGTCACAATTTAAAAAAAATTAAAAACTTAAATAAGTATTTAACATCACATGTTTGCGTTACGTTTCAGCTATAGCGATCCGTCCGAGAACTTGGCACGTGATAAAATTGACTGAGCAAATAAAAGATGAACCGATCAATACCTTTATAAGACTACTGCCTTCGCGAATTGTGGAAGCCTTGAAGAATAGCCAAAGTGCTGTCAATGGAAATAAGAGGCCTCAGGTATGTGTATTACTTGTCTAAGGCAGTCAAGGGCAGGTGGTAAGGAAAAATATATCACCATCATAAATAATGTATCATCATGATATAAACCGTTAGAAGTCCACTGTTGGACCTAGGTCTTTTATGAAAATTAAGCTTAATTTGCTATACTCCGCGAACAGCAGGACAATATGTATGGTGTAATTTATAATTTCTTCAATCTGTATACTCCACACCAAACATATCTTCGGCAATGTACCCTCTACGCAAGTTTCGCTCCAAAACCGGAGCATCCTCAGGAGACGTTGACTTTACAATGAATAATTGTTAAGTACAACTTAAAAATGAATAATTGTTAAGTACAACTTAAAAATGAATAATTGTTAAGTACAACTTAAAAATGAATAATTGTTAAGTACAACTTAAAAATGAATAATTGTTAAGTACAACTTAAAAATGAATAATTGTTAGTGGAGTATACGGATTGAAGAAATTATAAATTACACCATACAGATTCTCCTGCTGTTCGCGGAGTATAGCAAATTAAGCTTAATTTTCATAATATATTATGGATTTCCGCAAAGTAACGCCTGCTTCTATCCAATAAGTAGGTCTTTTGTAGGGAGTTCCAAATTCCACGGTTTTATGTCCAACGGCTCCCCGCGACGCGCTTGCTATAATCTGTCCACATCATTGGGGGTCGACCAACGCTGAGCTTACCAGTGCGGGACTGCCATTTGAGCTTGGGACCCCAACGTCCATCCTTTCTCCGAACTATGTCTGGCCATTGCCACTTCAGCTTTGTGACTTCTTGAGCTAAGTCGGTAACTCTGGTTCTTCTACGGATCTCCTCATTTCTGATTTGATCGAGCAGAGATACTCCGAGCATGGCTCTCTCCATCGCCCGCTGAGTGACTCTCAGCCTTCTTATGATTGATTATTTATTGGTAACATTGGCGGCTCCTTCTATACAATTAGAACTAGAATTAGACGGCCGAGTGGCGCAGTGGGCAGCGACCCTGCTTTCTGAGTCCAAGGTGGTGGGTTCGATTCCCACAACTGGAAAATGTTTGTGTGATGAACTTAATTGTTTTTCAAAGTCTGGGTGTTTATCTGTATATTATAAGTGTTTATGTGTATTATATTCATTAAAAAAAAATATTTATCAGCTATCTTAGTACCCATAACACAAGCTACGCTTACTTTGGGGCTAGATGGCGATGTATGTAAAAAAAGAAAACAAAAAAAAATTTATGGTTGCTCGAAAGAGTTTTCCCTTACCAAATGCGGCCACGTTGGTATATATCCAGAGACATTTCCCAACTATGCAATTTATATTACAAGCGCAGATACAGTTCTCATATTATGCAGAGACAGCTGAATCATACGCAGATAGACACTCTATTTCTTTAAAAAAAAAATTAAAAGAATGGCCGTAGGATCCTCTCATCCCATATTATAACCCAAAATAAACTTGACACATTCAGTAGTAAAAAATAAATAAAGAAAACTTTTTAAATTCCAGGTGCAAACTATAAAACTGGGTGATCTCATCTTCATAAGTATCCAAATGGTGTCGAACTTGAAGCAAGGTGGTGTTCTCTACGTGGCGAGCCCCCCGGGACAGGCTGTAGCGTTGGTCAGCACGTTGCATTCCAATTTATTGAGGGCCTGCGTTCAAGGTATGATATCAGTGGCGTGCACTTCATACGTACACAAAAGCACTCATCGTCATCATCATATAAACCGATAGACGTCCACTGCTGGACATAGGTCTTTTGTAGGGAGTTCCAAATTCCACGGTTCTGTGCCGCTTGAATCCAGCGGCTACCTGCGAAGCGCCTAATGTCCTAATGTCGGTTGTCCAACTCGTCGGGGGTCGACCAACGTTGCGTTTACAAAAGCACTGCCTACCTCTAAATTGATATATAATGCTTATTATATATATACTAGCGGACCCCAGCGCCATCTGTCGGGCTGATTTGTGAATCTAAACTATCCAGGATGCCACCCAAACGCATGCAAAAAAATTCATTCAAATCGGTCCGTTTAGGAGGAGTTCAGTGACATACACACGCACAGAAGAATTATATATATAAAGATTATATACAATATATATATATTGCTGTTTATGCAATAAGCCTGCTGACTGAAACCCTGGTAAGGAACCCGGTGCATGCCTGTCTCTGTATGATTTGTATACTAATTAAGAGCTTTAGAGTATGTTTGTATGTTGGAACAAAAGTGAAGTGATGTAGTTTCGGAGATGCCTATTCACGATTGATTTGAAGGAACCCATATTATAAATATAAAAATAAAAAAGAAAAAACTACGTCAATACACATATCGCCATCTAGCCCCAAAGTAAGCATAGCTTGTGTTATGGGTACTTAGATGACTGGTGCATATTTTTATGAATAATATACATAAACATTTATAATATACAGATAAACACCCAGGCACAACATTCATGTTCATTTTCCAGTTGTGGGAATCGAACTAACAGCCTTGGACTCAGAAAGCAGGGTCGCTGCCCACGCCAATCGGCCGGCGTATACGAATTTTAAATTATCCTTTTTTTTAGGTCTTGGATACAAAAAGTTCGAAGACGCATGCCTGAATGGTAAAGACATACCATCCTTGTTGCGTATATTTGATAATGGTAACAACACCGCAACAGTCACCGACATGCCGGAGTTTGTCGCAACACCCTGTATAGCCCGCGGCGGCATCGACTTCACCAATTCTCAAGCAACAAAGAATTATTTGTCACAAATGTTTGGACCAGCGCCGCCAATATTGGACACGTTGACTGTCAAATCTGAGACAGATTTTTTTGACTCTGCGATGTACGTATTTTGAAACACCCTGTATACTACTCTTCTTATTAAGTCTTTCCTCTTAACCTGTTGTTCAGTGGTAAGCATGTTCCACATCCGATTGCGGGGATCTAGGTTTGATTCCAGGACGGGGCTAATGCGGCAACGCTAAGAATAACCAAAATCTTTGTTGCGTATATGCAGTGGCGTGCATTGCATATATGCAAATAAGCAGTGCATACCCTACCCTCAGGGTCTTAAAGAACCTTCAGATAGGACCATTAAAGTTTTGTAATTAAAAAAACACTAAGTAAAAAATATATGAAAGCGCCATCTAGTAATGAGCGGCCAAACTTCTAGGTCAATTGTCGCTAGACAGGCGACAGCGCAACCAGAGCGCGCGAGGCGTAGGTATAGCTTATAAAATAAAATTTTCTACTTCGTATTTTAATTTTTAACCGTAAATGCTAAACATTTACCTTTTAAAACACGTAGAAATACCTATATTATCATTTAAATCTCATGTTATCGATTGCAGGGTAAATCAATTATTATGAATCACTCGACATATGACGCCATCTACTGTTGCATAGAAATATCAAATAAAATAAGCACGCCCAAAGAATTAATCGTTCTGCTAGATGTGTGCGTGCAAGTTAGTAGTGTGTGTCGTGTAATGTTATAATCGTGCGCTTGTACTTACAAGATTAGCATCGGTCTTGTGTGAACAGTTTCATTCATAAATTCTCTATGTATGGGTGTCTATAAAGCACTGCTTACGGAAGTGGATAATCAATTACGTGTTTGATTTTTTTATGAAAAGTATTCCAGGAATTATTGGAAAGTGAGAAAGTTAACAATAAATATTGTTTCTATTTATTGTTGACATATCAAAATAAAATAGCGTTCGTACCCATACTTACAAAAAATTAAAGACATATTTTGACTAATTTCGATTGCAATATTATCATTAGCATATTCAATCGCCATTATTGTTTACCTTCGAACAATGCTCTATGGCGTTGGTGATAAATAAACGGTTAAAGTGCATAAATTCAGCAACTTATAAAAGTTTGAGTAGTGATAGTTTAATGTGTTAACGTTATTTTATAGTTTATTCATTTATTTTATAATGAAAGCATATTCGTGCGGTCTTTGTTTGGTTTCAGTGTGCCTGGAAAAAGTACTTAGAGACAACTTTAATTTCTATCCCTTTATCGTAAAATTAGAAATCATTCGCAAAGGAAGGTGTGTACCAATGTTACAAATATCCACAAAAAAAGGTGATAAAGTAAAACGTATGTTTAATAATAAATATTACGAAAACTATTCTTGACTAAGCGGCTTTGTACACACCAATCGATTATTTTGCTTTCCTTTTGTTTTATTGTCCAATATACGTAAAGTGTGGAATGATAAAGGATATTGTGATATTAATAATTTTCATCAAGACGCTAAAAACATGTTGGAAAAAAACATTATCATCTTCAGTGTGCTTAGAAAATGCTGCCGAATGGTGTGTCATAATTTTGTGACGTAAATCAAAGTATGTACTTTTATTCAATTAGCAGTAGATAGACGATAGTGTTAAATCAATCAAAAATATAACTTTCGTAAAGTAATTTGATTATAAACCGACATATCTAAAATATAAATTTTACTTTATGTTTGTGCTGAACACCTTGTGCATACCCTGGGTCCAAGGGCTATGCACGCCACTGCGTATATGTGATAATGGTAACAACACAGCCACAGTCACCGACATGCCGGAGTTTGTCGCAACACCCTGTATAGCCCGTGGCGGCATCGACTTCACCAATTCTCAAGCAACAAAGAATAATGCTGCGTTCCGGTAAAATTGAAACTTGTTTTTTTAATTTAGTTTTGTCTTTTTCAGATTGAACAAGAGAATGAAGGTGATACTACAAATCAAAAGCGAGAACACGTTTAGTACACTGCAGAAATGGGCAGAAATTGCTGCCATATCGCCTACTTCCGAACTGTTTCAAGTTTTCCATACGATAAAATCCAACCAAATACAAATTTCCAACGACGAGGATGACGAATAAGGGAATTTTAAATCCAGTCGAAGTCAAATTATAAAAATATAAATTATAAAAATATTTGCGAGATGAGAAAAAGGCTGGATAGAAGTAGGCGTTTCATTGCGGAATTCCAGAATATGTTATGGAAACTAAGCTTAATTTCTCCGCGAAAAGCAGGAGAATCTGTAGGGTGTGATTTCTTTTCTTTTTCTTCTTTGGATGGAAACTTGCCGATAACCACCTGAGGGGTTGCTACGGCGTCACCGAGGGAGTGGGGCGAGCGCGAGAGCTCGCCATGAGAAGAGCCCCAGGGCTCGACGACGGGAGGAAGGTGGGAGACATCGACCCGAGGGTGCCTCCTGCGAGGTCTCTGACCTCGGCTCGGTTCGACGTTAATCGGTTTTATAATTTCTTCAATTTTTATACGCACGTTCCGCTCCGAAACCGGAGCATCCTCAGATGTTGACTTTACAATGAATAATTGTTAACGTTGTGTTACACCTAATTAACAAATTACACCATACAGATTCTCCTGCTTTTAGCGGAAAAAAAACGTTATTGTTGAGTATTTATAAAAGATATAAAATATAATTTTGGATATATTTTAAGACAGGTAAGAAACTATGATTAAAATTTTCCAATCTTAATATGATACGAAAACGGCTAAACCGGCGGTGGTTTAGCCGTTTTTGTTTTCGTCAGTAAGGTTAGGTAAGGTAAGGTCTTCCTCGAGTAGGGATGTGGAAGGTAGGCAGTAACTAGGAGAGCACGTGAAGCAGTCCCGGTTATCACGACCAACATGTGATGATAATCGTTAGAGCCCGCCATCCCGCTCCAGAGCAGCCTGGTGTGCCAAAGCTCATATCTTGTCCCGAATGAGATTTAGTGTATATATATAATGTTAGAAGTTGAAACATAAACTAGGGTTTAAGAAAGTGTTAAATATAACAAATAATTCCTACTTATTTTTAAATTATGGCTGACAAATAAATTATAACCGAATTGCATTCAGCATTAACATAATAAAGGACTTATTTGATAAATTTAATTATACCAACGGACTGTTTTAATTATGTAAATACTTTGCTAATTTTATTTGTGTGATTATATTTAAAACCTTTGTGTACCTCAAACAAATTGTACGTTTTAACATATAATAAATATTGATTTTATCATTGATTTATTGCTTTATTAAGTTTCGTATGGTTTATAATTTTTACCACCTGTAATTAAATTAAAATAAAATAATGACGTTAAAGAATGAGCACGCAAAAGTGGTAAACGGCGCTTATGTATTCCGTAAAACTGATGGTCGTTGGAACGAA
The DNA here is from genome assembly GCF_905163445.1 of Pararge aegeria. Taxonomy (NCBI): domain Eukaryota; kingdom Metazoa; phylum Arthropoda; class Insecta; order Lepidoptera; family Nymphalidae; genus Pararge; species Pararge aegeria. Next base: position 4,435,484 of record NC_053206.1, on the reverse strand, counting down.
TGTGTTCAGAAAAATTCGTACCTAGCACAATACGAGTTTTTCAGCCTACGTTAACTTATTCGATTTCGTGATAGCTGACTACGATTTATTTATTTATTTTTACTCTTTATTTGCACGCTACATGAAAAAAAAAGCATAAGCAGTATACAAAAGGCCGCCTTATCGCTTAGTAGCTATCTTAGGGGCTTTATTTTATTTGGGTAATTAGTCAGAAAGCGAGACGAATACAAACGCACCCTTAACTGTCATAGTGAGGAGTCGATAACAGATATTTCAATAAATACTTTTATTAGAAAAAAAAAAAAGAGTGTATATTCAATCTTTTTTAAATTGTGTTAGCTGGCAAAGACAAAAAATAATGGGTTTATGTTAAACGAACTTTTTTATTAATGCTCGCTGGCGGATTCCCTAAATATTTCAGAGTTTCACGTTCACGGTCCGCTTCGGGTATCGGTTCGTTAAAATTGTACTTTTCTACCACCACTGGTAGGTTTGCAACAAAATTTGGAGTTGCCTTATAAGTGTGCCTCGCAGGAAATCTTGTTCCAAATTTTGGTTTTTCCAAGGCGCCTGATAAAATAATGGTATCCACATTTGATTTATCTTCGTTGTCATACCAAAGGTTTTCTGTTTTGGCTTTTATTTCATCTGATTCTTTAACTTTTTCTGCATATTCGTATTTATTTGGTGGTTTTATTGATTTTTCTAATTGCGTATCTCCATGAATGTTAGGGTTTTTATTATTGTAACTTTTATTTATTATCTTATATCTATTATGGATCGGGCTATTTTCTTCTACATTATATCGTTGTTTAACTTCTGAACTTGCGTAAACATTAACTTCTCTTGCCGGCGTAACATAATCTTCATAGCTCTCTTTTTGTGTCATATCCAATTTCTTGTACAGACTATAGTTATCAGTAGTCGATTTAATTTTCCTTACCTTTCTATTTATTGGTTTTAAATTTTTATCACCGTTTGTACATAGTTCCTTTAATGCGTCTTCAGAATCAAACCATTCTACTTCTGTTTGAATTTCTTGTTTCGCAGCAGGCTTATTAAAAATATCTTCTTTATAAAGTGGTTCGTCAGCGAATGGTGACATTTCTTCAATATTATACTGCTTTGTTACAATTTTTTTATTTTGATTAGCGACATTTCGCTCTTCGTTGATAGCTTTGTCAAGAAAAGTTGAACTTTTTTCATTATTAAATTTGTTGTTAGTATTTTTAGTAGGTTTCTCCACAATTTGTTCTTCATAAGACGCTTCGTCGGCAGAAGGTGGCATTTCTTGAATATTATATTGGTCTTCAGTATTTTTTGCGTTCTGTTTTTGCGCAGAGACCTTTTCTTTTTTATTAGTCGATTCGTCATCTAAAGCTGACATTTCTGCTTTATCAAATTTCGCCTTCACATTTTTTTTATTTAGCTTTGTAATCCGTGAAGCAACTTTTTTAATAAACTTGTTATAATCATGGATTTTTAATTTATTAACGCTTTTTTGTTTGTTTTTATCATTTCTACTTGGAATAACTTCCTTATGTATATTGTCTGGATATATCTGCTTTAGATCTAAAAATAATCTTTTTTTCACTCTTTCCACTAATTCATCGAAATCTACTTTCGTGCCTTGATTGAGATGGAATATTTCTTTTGTTTTACCGTTTTCTTTGCCTGTTGAAGTATATTAAAATGTGCGTAATGAAAAAAAAAGAATTTTATCTTTAACAGTGGCGATCTTTTAACAGTGGAGTGTCTAAAATAGACTTTATGCTCGATACTGTTTTATCAGTCAGTCAGTAACATCTGAATTTGAATTTGGCGTATACAGATGTGGATAAATCCGTTATTGGTCATTATCATCACATCCAACCAATCACAAATCCAATCCACTACAGGGCAAGGTTCTCCACCTATAATGAGGTTTTAAGGCCGTAATCCACCACACTGGCTCAGTGCGGATTGGATAGAAGGCTTGTTAGAAAGCCGATTGGTTATGGAAATACTTGAACGCCGGAGTAAAATATTCTTAGTAAAGATCTTATTTGCATTGTCATAAAGCACAAATTTGCCCACAACTCCTTAGCTCGCTTTTGACAGAACATTTTACTTTAACTATACAGAGGTTAGTGCTCGAAAACGACTGCTTCGTTGCGAGCTAAAGCACTAACTACTTTAGTAGGTCGGTAATAGGGTAATAATGATCAGTGGCGTGCACTTCATACATGCACAAAAGCACTGCATACCCTAAAAATTGATATATAACTCGGATAGGATGAGGATTTTTTCCCATTTGATGCAGTCTTCCTGCTGTACGCATACCCTGGTAAATAAATCAGTGCACGCCACTGATAATGATGAGTACCTTTTAAGGGAGATTCATTCCTTACACCTTTTATAGGTGGTAAACTGACATCCTCAGTTGATTCTTCACTTTTGTCGAGATCGGTGCTTTCTTCGCTATCTCTTATCGACGGCTTTGAGGCTATCTGAGTTAGGCGATCGGCCATAGTGTTTGAAACTAACTTCTTTGCTATGGTGTGAAAGTCGTCCAAATTCGCAGCGAATAGCAAGTAACCGTTATTCAGTCTTATTAACACTGAGAAATAGCCTGAAAATTTTATCGAACGATTGTATGGAAGTTACCAGGCTCGGCGTATTGTTACAAACAATTAACTTAGTATCAAAAACCATACTAAAAGGTTGTATTTTAGTTTATTTATAAAAGCGTGATATTTAGTTTTTCTTAATACTATTTTCATTAAGTATAGCCAAAATTATTTACCATCAAATTTGTTAATATTAGAGAAATCGGCTAAAGATAATGGTTGGAAATTAAAATAAACATAATTCCTGCCTTATCGTCTAAAAATGAAAATTATATAAATTAACAAAAATTTTATTTTGCAAATTGAAAAATGGAATAATCTTATCAAATTAACGTATTGTTATCAGTTCTCAATATATCTACAGAGTTTGAACGAACACAGACTGTTTGAAGAGGGTCAAAATCAAGTCCAAAAGAGTCTGTAACAAACATACATACATATGAAGCTATTATAAAGCGTGTAAAAATAAATACGTTTGGTAACCGCCTAGCTTTAGTTGTAAGTTTACGAATTAAGTCCCCACAATGGTAACCTTTTTTCGAACGCTGCATAGGTGCGTTTGATATGAACAAATATTTTTTTAAATATGAATACCGCAATACTTACATACTACATGTATTGTGTGCGATAAATAATACATTTTGGTAGAAATGAAACTATTTATATTGCTTTTTTTTATGTGCAATAATATACAGCCATTCAGTGATATTTTATTACCTCCAGAAAGTATACAACCTGTATCTACTTTCTCAGACAATTGGGCACTACTGCGCGCAGTACTGACGAGTGAGCGCTGTGAATTTGAGTAGGAGGTCCCGAGTTCGATTCCCGGCAGGGCCAATTTGGGAATTTATTATTTCTGAATTTCCTCTGGTCTAATCTGGTGGGAGGTTTTGCCGGGGCTAGTTACCACCCTACATACAGAAAGTGAAGCGATTTAGCGTTCCGGTGCGATTTCGTGTTGAAATCGATTAGGGGTATGACTACCATACTCAATAACAGCTAATCCCGCTTCCATCTTAGACTGCAACATCACTTACCACCAGGTGAGATTGCAGTCAAGGGCTAACCTGTAATGGAATAAGAAAAAAAAACGTGTATGTACTTATGTACACGAGTTAGAACTTATACTTCTTTGGCGTAACAAGATTAAAATCTTTTCAAAAATTTTATCTTTCGCTAATAGAGAAAAGGTATTGTTTGAATAATTGAAAGTCAAATGTCAAACCTTTTTTAGAAAAACTAAAATGTTGACTATAGCTAACTTCATGGTGTCAGTTTTTTGTGACGGCGTGCGCGCGCATCGTAAAAATTTACTCTCATCATTTACCCTAACGCGCCAAAAGAAGTATAACTTCAATAACTAAATTTTAGTTACGTGAGTACGTGTTTGACACGTTTTTTTAGGACGATTTAAAATGACATAAAGAGCTAGTACAAAAATTAAAGTTGCTTCTGCAAGCGTTTAAAAGTGAGCAAATTCGAAAAACAGGAGTACTTTGACTTGCCCCGGTTCAATGACCTACATAGGTATTACTAAAATCGCTATAAATGAAATGAAATACAGACATACAAAGCGAAATCTTTATTTGATCACTAAAAATATATTACAAATACAAAAATTACGTTTACCAGTCGAATAATACATTTTTTTACAAACATTATTATTACTAATTGATTTTAATTACACGTTGACAAAAAAATTAATGGAAGATACATAATTTCATACAATTAATTCAACAATAATAACAACAACAAATTCAATTGAATAGAATAGCATTTTTTGACTGGAATATGTACCGTGTGTATATTTTGTACTCATATTCCAGAAAAAATATAAATATACTACGACAATACACACATCGCCATCTAGCCCCAAAGTAAGCGAAGCTTCTGTTATGGGTACTAAGACGACTGATGAATATTTTGATGACTAATATACATAAATACTTATAATATACAGATGAACACCCAGACACTGAAAGCATTCATGTTCATCACACAAAAAATTTCCAGTTGTGGGAATCGAACCCACATTAAGTTGTTGGTTGTCACCGCGTAAAACTTTATACAGTTTACAGACAATATATATATATATATATAAAGTTCACAGACAATATATGTACACAAAATAGAATTTTGTGTTTGAAAAAAATCTTTTATAATTAACAATTTTTTTTTAATCTTAATACTAACCTCATCTAAAACAAAGCAAAATAACAAACGCAAACTTACTTCCAAAGGTGAGAACTTTTATTCCATTCCTATTGTTTTTTTTTTAATTGAAAATGATCATAAATGTCTACGATCGCTATAAAGTTTCTAATGATCCTGTATGAAATAAAATTATTGTGAAAAGTATCACTCATTTAAATTATTGCCATAAATATATCCTAGTTTTACATCCCATCACTAATATTAGATAACAAGTTTTTACAACCTACCTACTCAGTGTTATTGTTTTTTATTTATCTGCGGTTCCTTTACCTCTCTGTATGATATCAAAAAAAAGTTGGCATAGACTCAATAGAGTTCTTCTCGCCATTATATATAAAGTTAAATAAAGAACATACAGAATCCTCATTCAGCCATTATTGTATGCAGGGCATTGTGCCCAAAATCAGTGACAACGCCCCGAGCAAGCCACACGTCCACCGGAATGTTGCTAGGTCACGAACTTTTTCTCACTTTTCCATTTTATGGTAAACATTAGAGGTAAAATAATTACTTTCATCTGTTAAATCGTATGTAATGACTAGCTGTTTGTTCGAGAAACGTTTTTTGACGCTTCAATATAAGTCGCGTACACGGTTTCTGTCAAGTACCCGGTGTCAAGCAATCTGCTGAGTTTCCTGGCTCTTCTCGGTAGAATCTGCCTTCCGAACCGGTGGTAGAGTCACTACAAACAGACTGACTTGACTTATCAAAAGTGCTTATAAACTGGGCCTCCTTGAAATAAATGAATTTTGTATGTTCTTGATTCTGTGAAAATTAGCTAAAATTTGTTGTTAAACTCGACGATTGCAATAAAATTGCTATTGAATAAATGAATAAATTGCGTTGCGTTAAATGTGAAGATTTTATTTCAATAATCGCCTAGTCTCATTGCTCACACACAAAAAAAAACTAAAATATTTCTATAACTTACATAACATTATAAATGATTTATTTAATTAATACATTTCAAATGAAATAATGACGATGGTGGGTGATCATATTACACTATTCCAGTATCACTGTGCACTGACATATTGTCTTATAATCTATATATATAAAAGAGAAAGTGTGTGGGTATGTTCCGTATAGGCTCCGAAACGGCTGGACCGATTTCAATGAAACTTTCAGGGAATCTCCGGATTGACCTGGCGAGTAATCCAGTATAAAGTTTGGTGACGATCGGAGCACTCCTATTTTTGAACTGTCAAACTGTCAAATAAAGCTTTTATTTACTATGATGATATTCTATTGTTGGGTGTACATGGGTGTAGATAATGATCTTCCCCCGCTCGAGAAGAGAATAGAAGAGAATGAATACGGAGAGAAATAAATGATTTAATATATTATGAGACTTCAATTAAAAATTTAATGATGTAAGTTTATTGTAAAATAAAGCAAAATCTAGCCCGGCGAAGCGGGCTGGGTACGCTAGTGTAAAAATAGTTTTCATTAATCTTTAGTATAAAGTATGTTATAAAAAAAAAAGTACGCGATAAATTATATAAAAACAAACACAATAGAATGAGATTTTCTTTACGTAGGTGTATTTCTAATTATTTTCTTAACATTTTTTTTATTTAAACTTTATTTTTGTCTGGGGGGAGGCTTCAGTCGGTCGTGGCTCCCGACAAAGACGTGCCGCTAAGCGATTTAGTGTTCCGGTACGATGACGCGTGGAAACCGATCAGGGGGGGTTATGACTACCATACTTCTTAACAGGTTAGCCCGCTAACGTCTTAGACTGCATCATCACTTACCACCGGGTGAGATTGCAGTCAAAGACTAACTTTTAGTTGAATAAAATTGCAAATATTCTTTACACTAAAAGTATCAAAATAATTAAATAATAAATAAATATAAATATACTACGACAATACATCACCATCACATACACATCGCCATCTAGCCCCAAAGTAAGCGTAGCTTATGTTATGGGTACTAAGATGACTGATGATTGTTTACATTAAAAGACAAGTAAAAAAATTTGACTTTAGTTTATCTATATATATTCAGAATTGGATTGGATACAGTTCTACTTCTATAATTAAAAGTTATATTGACATTAATCTGTAGAGAAGAAAGAAAATAATGAATAATAAAAACCAATTAAATATACACCTTCTTGCTTTACGTTTAGGTTTAAAATATAATAAGAGATTCATATTATATAGATTACCTAACATATATTCGCATCTGTGGTAGTATAATAAACAGTGTGCTGGACAAAGTGGGCAGTCCAGTCCAGTAACTGGAATGACAGTCAATTTTAAATCCTTTACGAATGGAATCTATAGTATTTTTTCTTATTACCTGTCTTAAAATATAACCAATAATTTTATATTTTATATAAAAACTAGGCTGTTGCCCGCGACTTCGTCTGCGTTTGATTTTGTTTTTTGATGTGGCATTAAATTTAGTAGTAGATCTAAAAAAAAAAGGTATTCAGTTTCAGTATCGCTAAGCCTTTATTGAGGGGTTTGCTGCTGTCCGCTGAGGAGTTCTGTCCTCTATGTCCAACCACAGTTTGGGCAAAATTAAACACATATTAATCTCTACAGTATATACATATAACCTCTATAGTACAAAAATAATTATTTAAATCAGTTATCATTTGTCTGAGTTATGGTGTAAAATCGTCAAACACTCATCCCCTCTCCCAAAGGAACCGAGCTTAATGTCGGGATAAAAAGTATTCTATATTACTTCTAACACTTCCAAGAATATGTGTACAAAGTTTCATGAGGATCGGTTAAGTAGTTTTTGCGTGAAAGCGTAACAAACAAACTTACATTGACATTTATAATATTAATAGGGATTGCTAATTCATTCAAGGAAAATTTTATACTATTTTATAACAAATTAGCGATTGTAATCTTTGAGATGTCTCTCAATAAGTTCAAAGTTTATGTAAAGCGTAAGCTAACACAAAAAACCTATTATAATATTATTAAGGATTACTTAAACGATTCAAAAGCTTGGTAATGAATTGATCTAACATCATCTGAATATCAATGGACTGTGAGATGGAGATAACAAAAAAAATCACCCGGCTAAGTTTGATGTAGGCTCTTCTTACACCAGGGCGCGTTTGGAACCCTCGTAGCTTTAGGTCTAAGTTGATGAACTTACCACCCTTTACAATTATATAAACATATATGTATGAACGCTTCAAAAGTGCCTGTGATAGGCCTACATGAACAAAGAATTTGAATACAATTATGTATATTATTATAACAAAATTGTTTTATTAGTATTTATAAAACAAATTGAACAAAAAAAAAAGAACTAAAGATACCCAATCCAAACTACAGTATATATTATAGTGTGTGCCAAATGCTTAATGTTACTGGAATAATGTGTACAAAGTCAAACATTCCAGTGAATCACTGAAAACAACTCACCACGATCAGCTGGAATAATGTAAATCGGTCATAATTTAACAAGTGAAGTATTTACAGATGGCCCATCAAAATACAAAATGCCCGTATGTGTTTACTTAAAACTTCAAAATCAATATATTACAGTCATCTGCTCGCTCTTTGACCTCATAATCAAAATCAACTTTAGGTTTATCAAAACTGGTTGTTGATGAGACACTATAGTTCCTGGTCACTGTTTTCGCTTTTGGTGTATAGACTTTTTTGATCTGCTTAGTTTTTGGCGTCTCATTATCTGAATCTGTTTGTTGTCTCTCTATTATCTGTATCTGAGTTTTGTTGTCTTTTTTATTAATAACTTTGGATGTGTTGTTTTTGTCTTCCAAATTTTTAGCCCGTCCGGCCACCAATTTAGGGCTATCTACCACTATTCCAGTGGTTTTGAGTATTAATTTAGAGGTATCATCCATTGTTTTTGCTGTTTCAGTAACTAATATATCTTCAACTGTTTTCTTAGGTACCAATTTCGGGCTATCTTGCACTATTTTAGCCATTCTAGGTCCCAATCCAACGTTTTCTTCTACCGCTTTAGACATTCTTTGTATCAATTTTGGTGTATTATCAACTATTTTAGTCAGTCTGGGTACTAATTTCGTTTTTTCCTCTACATTTCTTGTCGGAGTTGTAAGCAATTTAGGTGTATCATCCATTTTGGTTACATTCGGTTTGAATTGACCGATACGAGTTTTGACTACCGGCTTACTTCGAGTTCTAGATGCAACAGATTCCATAATGGGAAAGTTTTTAACGACAAAATCCTTGTAGGAATCGTTAAAAGAAGAAGGTACGTCTACGCCATTTGCTTTTGACTTATTTTCTTCTACAACTTCAATTTCTGATTCCTGGGTACTTTTTTCTGCTATAGTTCTTATAGGTCTGCTATTAATGTGTGTTTCAGCTAGCGAAAAGGAGTTCAGTATTTTCGGTGAGGATGATTCGGCGACTTCATTTGTATCAATTGTTATATGTCTTTCATTTGGTATACTAACAATATTTGTTGGAACTTCAATTTTTTTTCGTTTCGCTAAACTAGCATCCGTTGCATGACCGCTTTTAGTTGCTTCGGTCACTTTCCTTTTAGTGTTAGGTTCTTCTAATAACTTAGATATTTCGACGTCTGACATGCGTGGCTTTGGTTTCGAAGCTACCGTTGAGATGTCATCCAACTCTTCGTCATAGTTAGTTAATATCGCCGTAATTTCTAATGCTTTACCTAAAACAAGAATGTAAGATTTACAATCTAGTCTCTGGCTCTCGTGACTAGTTTAATGTAAAAAGTGCTAGTGTAAAACAAGCGTGGGGTGCATGATGTCAATAGTTATAAATATTTTATTGACAGATATGAGAAGAGTGATTATTATTTTGATATCTTAAAAAGCACCCCACGCTTTTTTTAAAATAAAATATTTATTTTTTTATTCACACTATTATTAATTTATATTTATTGAAATTTTCAACAATGTTCTTAATTTAAATTTATTAAAATTTATTTTCTATTTTTTTGTTCGGTTTTCTATAAATAGCGTGTTTTTTAGTTCTTTTTAAACTATTATTAATTTTCTACTTTTTAGTTTCTGAGTTTATTTTAAACTGTTTCTGATTTGATCTAATCTACTATCAATTCCGTGATTAACTGTAATAATTTTCCAAATTATTCATGTGTACGGTAAGAGCCCCATTACCCGCTCAGGAATCTATTTTAAGACGTAACTACCATAACAGTAACTACGCGGGTTAGCAGCACCCAGCTGAGTGCCCGATCAGAGTGTCTCTCTAAATGCAAGTTCTAATTATTATTTAAAACAGCCCATTAAAAAGTAACGCCCTCTACCATCTAGTAGCTTAATGTTTTCTGTGGAATTAGTTAGGTACGCGAACGCCATCTGTTGGTAACGCCATAGGTTTTTTTACATTTGGGTCTAGATGGCGCTGTAGTAATTGTAATTAATAGTTCGAAAAAACTAAAAAATCTTATTTTTTATATTGAAAATTGGAATAATCTTCTCAGATTAGTGTATTGTCATCGGTCCTCGATATGTTTACAAAGTTTGAAAGAAATGTGACCGTTCAAAGTGGGACAAAATCGAGCTCAAAGGGGTCGTTTACATACATACATACATATAGGTGAAGCTAATATAAAGAAAAAAGAACGTGTGTGTACTTATGTATACGCGAGCCACTTATTTGGCGTAACAAGATCAAAATCTTATCAAAATTTTCATCTTTCGCCTCATTCTACGTTTGTTGAAAAAACGATACTAACAATACAAAAAAGTATTGTTTGAATTATTGAGAACTGTCGAACCTTTTTTAGAAAAACCAAAATGTTGACTATAGCTAGCTACACGGTGTCGGTTTTTTGTAACGGTGCGCGCGGGCATCGTAAAAATTAGCCATCACCGTTTTTCCCTAACGCGCCAAATAAATAAAATAAATAAATAAATAAATATACTACGACAATACACACATCGCCATCTAGCCCCAAAGTAAGCGTAGCTTGTGTTATGGGTACTAAGATGACTGATGAATATTTCTATAAATACACGAATACTTATAATATACAGATAAACACCCAGACACTGAAAAACATTCATGTTCATCACATAAATATTTTCCAGTTGTGGGAAATATTAACGAACCCACGGCCTTGGAGTCAGAAAGCAGGGTCGCTGCCCACTGCGCCAGTCGGCCGTCGTTATCATATATCGATATGATATGATATCGACTGAGTGAATGCTTTGTACGTAACTGTTGCATAGTTCCGAGTGCTACCCTCGTTTAATTTACAAATATCTTTAACAGTTTAATGCATTTAATTTTTATATAAACGTACGTCTGTACTAAGTTCTACGTAAAACAAGTTATTATCATCTGTTATGTGGCTCAATAAGTTGTTAAAAATGTTTAGTTTATATGCTGTAAAGTTTTAAAAAGGTGTTGTAACCTGCTAAACTGTAAGTAGTATATTATTGATTTGTTCCACCTAGGCTAGTCACCAGGATATGAACTGTATTACAATTATTTAATTAATAAAGATATTTTAAAAACAAACAAACCAACTTATAATATACAGATAAACACCCAGACACTGAAAAACATAAATATTTTCCAGTTGTGGGAAATATTAACGAACCCACGGCCTTGGAGTCCGAAAGCAGGGTCGCTGCCCACTGCGCCAGTCGGCCGTCAAAAGGAGTATAACTTCAAAGCATACTCACCCACTAACACTTTGAGCGTTGCAATGTTAATTTTCGCAGCGTCGACAATTATGCCCTCCATTAACGCTTTGAATTGCATATACAAGTCTGCGTCGTCCTGTTTCAATTGCGCAAGGTTTTTGTAATCCGCTGCACGTTTCATGAATGACGAAATGGAGTATTTCTTGTATTTCTCTGACAGTTTGTAACCCGGTGTGGAATGGTTGTAGTGCTGATGATAAAAATGGACCTGAAAACCTGTAAATAAAGAATTCAAAATTCATTTATTTCAATTAGGCCTAATATAAGCACTTTTGAAACGGCAAGTCTGTTAACTACGATTTGTGTGGTTCTGAAATGGCGCCATCTAGTGACAGTACGGTTTCCCAGTAATGTCTCAAGATGTCGCTTCAAATTCAAATTCAAAATTCATTTATTTCAAGTAGACCTAATATAAGCATTTTTGAAACGGCAAGTCTGTATGTGTGTAGTGACGACTCTACCACCGGTTCGGTTAACTACGATTTGTATGGTACTGAAAGAGCGCCATCTAGTGACAGTACGGTTTCCCAGTAATGTCTCAAGATGTCGCTTCAAATTCAAATTCAAAATTCATTTATTTCAAGTAGACCTAATATAAGCATTTTTGAAACGGCAAGTCTGTATGTGTGTAGTGACGACTCTACCACCGGTTCGGTTAACTACGATTTGTATGGTACTGAAAGAGCGCCATCTAGTGACAGTACGGTTTCCCAGTAATGTCTCAAGATGTCGCGTCAAATTCAAATTTCATTTATTTCAAGTAGACCTAATATAAGCATCAAGTCTGTCTGTCTGTAGTGACTCTACCACCGGTTCGGAAGGCAGATTCTACCGAGAAGAAGCCGGCAAGAAACTCAGCAGTTGCTCTTTTCCAACATCAACAATTTACATTTATTTTCTACCTTGTGAGAGATGAAAGCTTCCAAGCAATCTTTTCATTAAAAAATTCATTGGTCGTATATTAACCTCGCTGTAATAAATGTGTTTTAACACATTCTTTAAACTTATGCATTGGTAGGTCCAAAATTACTTTAGGAATCATGTTATAAAAGCGTATACTCAATCCCACAAATGACTTTTGCACCTTTCGCAGACAATACGCAGATGTCTGAGATAGATAGATAGATAGATAAATTCTTTATTGCACACAATTAAGGCATAAAGATAATATGTATTGAAAACAGTAATACAAGGAAAATAAAAATGCGCAAAGGCGGTCTTATCGCTTTAAGCTATCTCCTCCAGACAGCCCTTAATGAAAGAAGAAAATGATTATGGAAACGGGATAGTGCAATTTTTAAAAATATGTCATAACATAAACTTCATAAATTGTATAGTAACCTGGCTGTAATAAATGTGTTTTAACATATTCTTGATTTCTTGATTCAATAATTGCTGGTGTGCCTTATGAATAAATAAATACCTTTGGTAAACTCCTGGACAACTATAGTAGACGGACAGGTGTACTGAGTGTCGACTTTGTCTCGAACATCGTTCAAAAAGTTGCAGTGGTAATACGACTTAGAATCATATTGCTCTATGGAGCTGTAGCCAATGTTCATTTGCTGTTCAACCTCCGCTTTCCATTTGGTGAACTCTGAAATCGTATAATAAAAAAGAAATAATCCCTAATGAATGTAAGTTTGTTTGTTACGCACGCGAAAACTACTAAACCGATCATCATGAAACTTTGTACACATATTCCTGAAGGTATTAGAAGTAATATAGGATGCTTTTTATCCCGAAATTAAGCTCAGTTCTCTTGGGAGAGGGAACGAAAGTGTATGACGATTTTACACCATAACGCCGTCAAATGATAACCGATTTAAATAATTACTTTTGTACTTTAGAGGTAGATCTGATGAAAGTGTTTGGAGATAGAGGACAAAACTCCTCAGCCGACGGCAGCCAACCCGTCATTTAAGGCTTAGCTATACTAAATACATAGAGTGCGTAGAACACCTATATCGAATGCCACGTCTTTCGAAAAACAAAAACAAACGCAGACGAAGTCGCGGGCAACAGCTTGTAATAAATAAATATACTACACCAATACACTATGGGTAATAAGATGACTGATTAATATTTTTCATGTATAATAAACATAAATACTTATAATATACAGGTATAAGGGTACATACAGGTATAATATACCCATGCACTGAAAAAGATTCATGTTCATTCACAGAAACATTTTTGACCTTGGACTCAGAAAGCAGGGTCGCTGCCCACTGCGCCACTCGGCCGTCAATATGTCTGTATATTCTTAGAGAATAACTTATAGAGCGCACCTCTATAAGTTATTCATATGTGAGCCAATTCCTCATAATGGTTGCCCGGAAGAAATCACTATAAGTGATAAGGCCTTTGTTACAGAAATTTAATTGACTTGTACCTCTTGTTCTCATTTATTAATTTTTTCTTGTGTGCAATAAAGTATTTTTGATTTGATTAGATTTGAAAATCTGCAGTCTTACTGACCAACCGATAAAAAGAAAAAAACAAAAAACTGTACTTACCTAAGTGAGTGGGAAAGAACATACTTTCAACATGGTCGCCATGACTACTCACAATATGACTATTCAAAGCCTTCATATTTGGAAACCACTCCTCACATGCAGCGCACACAAAAAGCTTCAGAGTGTCGGTCGTATTGTTTGGAGGAACTTTGCAAACGTGCTTGCACATCTGGTTAACTTTGCCCTTACATTTGAGGCACAATTCTACACGCGTCGGCTGAATAAGGTTTGCATGATGCGGTTGCCTGGAAAAGTGAACCTGTTATATAAAATCAATATTATAATGGTCAGTAGCTTCAATATAAATCTGTTAAGCCATTCTGGCTGATTAACGGTAAAAGTAAACACATCTGTTATTTGCATACAGGGACGGGAGTGGGGGCGTTGTTGGGGGGTAAGGTAGGGTAAGCCCCCACCTTTCTCCTTTGTTGGAAAAGTAGTTTTTGGGTAATGATTTTTTTTGAAATAGTAACCTCACTTACCATACATAGTCAAAAACAATTTTAGAGGTAATTACCATGAATTATTCTCGTACTGTATAATCATGCCAATACACGATAAAATTAAATATACCTTATTAATGGAGAACTTTTTCAAGAAAAATCTCCAAAAGCAGATTAAACTACCAATAATAACGCGCAGTATGTAAAACGCCCAACTCATTATTCCCCAAAGTAACAATCTGTACGGAAGGCAGACCCTGGATTGTCTAGTGCCGACTTTGCTGAACAGCTTGGCTTATAAACTAAAGCAGGAAATAAACGCTAAAAACATAAAGGAGAAACTTAAACATTTTTCTTTCAAACTAATAAATGTCATAATAAATAGCTGGAACATCCTGTGTAAAGTTTACTCAAACGATAAAGTGCGATATGTGGAAGTGGTTGAAACGCGATCATTATTTTTTATATTTTTTTTGGAACTACCCGTCATATTTTGTATGTAGCTTTAAAAAACTTTACCTACTTATAATTCCGAGCGCTTAACGATGAATACCGGTGTACGGATAAACACGACTGGGTTTTTGTTACGCCGTAACAGATATTGTTATGTTAACATAAAAAATGTATATTTTTCATTAAATAAATAATTTTTTTTTTTTTTTACTTGTTTTACAGGAATAGTAATTTAAAAAAAATATCATTTATTAAATACTTATTTAATAATTATCCTGTGTTAAGTATAAGTAGTATAAGTAGGGGATGCCTTGCTATGCTTCGCTTGGCTCACAATGGTTATATTATGTTCTAACATAGCTTCTTAAAATCGATTTTGACCTATAATGGCAGTTGATACATTCTGTGACACACTTTTTTCGTTAACTATAAGAAACACTTACCTAGTTGCATTTCATTGTACACAATTTTAAGTGATTTTTACCGTAATTAATTCAAAATGCATTTCCGAAATCCAAAAACTGTTAATAGCGTTCAAGTTTAACCCTTACAGCATAAGTAAAATCCAGTACCGGATGTCTATCCCTATCCCTGATTTAGTAACGAATGTGCATACTTCTGTGCAAACTTTCACATTTATAATCCCTACTACTCCTCAGCAGACAGCAGCAAACCCCTCATTTAAGGCTTAGCGATATTTTTCTTCTTCTGTTCCTGGGCCTTTTTTGCACTTGGTTGGCCTGGGACCGTCCGTTGTACGTATGGCCACTGATGCGGCCCCCGCTGAATCACTCCAGCCAGTTGCGCTCGCTCCAGAAGCTTAGCAGGCCGCCCAGACCGCCGAGTTAGAGCTAAGCTAGCTAGTTAGTAGTAGCAAGGCTTAGTGATACGGAATGCTTTAAATTTTTTTTGAACTACAACTAAATTTAATGCCACATCAAAAACAAAATCAACTGCAGACAAACTTGCGGGCAACAGCTAGTATTAATATAAATTAGTTTAAATGGACTTTATTAGGTTAATAGTCATCAAACCTCCTTAAGCTACATAATGTATGGTACTGAAAAGTCATTCAACAATGGACCAGATGTTTTATTATATAAGAGGAGTATGTTTGTTATTTATCTCACTGTAGTCATGAAAAAAAATTAAAGAAAAAAAAAATGAAATGTAAGCAAACATGATTGGCAAATCCAAATTCGGTTTCAAAAGTTTTGTTATCTGCTTGGTTTTCACTTATAACATGGGGTGGACCAATTATTATTTTTTTTATGTTTAGCTTTCGACTGATAGAGATACAGTATGAGATGGTAGCGGTCTTACTTAGACGTATCGTTATATTAAACCCATACACCTTCGGTTCGCTTCCGTTTTAAGACACCGTACAAGAATCGTACTGAAACTCGCTTGTCACTTTAGTTGATCCATGCGAATGATGAATACTCACACTGTAATATCTTTCCCGCTAACACAATGGTACTTCTGAATGTGTTTAAGAGTGGTAAAGTACGTCGGAAAGGCTTTAAAGCACTTGGGACATTCGAATTCCACTTTGGTCACAGATTCCTTCAAAGGCTCCGCATGTACCGACGGCGCTGCAGTTTCCTTTTCCATTACTTTTACTTGTGCTTTAGCTGGTGCAATAGGCTTAGAGGCATGTTGAGGCCTCCCTCGACGTTTTGTATTAACATTATGGGCTGTCCTTTGATGTGCCACTAAGGCATCTGGAGTCATAAGTTTGCGACCGCACAAATCGCATTTGAAAGCGATACCTCTTTTCCTCAATTTAATCGCGGATTTAGCGCCCATCTCTCCTTTGTTTTAAATACATTCATCAACGTTGTGGAATTCTTTTCTGGGCGTAAAAAAGGAAAATATACGAAACGAGAACAAAATATATGAACATCACAGAATGACGCGCAGTTGACGTTTAGTTTTGACTCATGTTTTTTTTAATTACTTTGGATGTGTATGCTCTGGGTGCTGGTTTTGTGGCATCTAGACTGTTTTCAAGTATTGTGTACCGTGTGATACTTTTCTTTGTTGACTTGTTTTCTCATTAATTCATCATAATATCAACCCATTACCAGGCAACTACAGGGCACGGGTCTCCACCTAGTCTACTCATCTAGTCCACCACGCTGGCCCAGTGCGGACTGGTGTATTCCAAACGCCTTCGAAGTATGAGAATATCATAAAGAACTCTCATGCTTGCAGGTTTACTCACGATGTTTTCCTTCACCACTGAAGCAAGTTTTAAAAATAGTACGCATTGATTTAGTATGACGTAATTATCGTAAGCTCACTGATTATACGTGTTTTAATATATGTATGTACCTAATTTTATAAAATTGTTTAAGGAATGGATTACATTTTGTATCCTCTTTGCTAGCAACGCAGAGTAATAATTGTGCAAATAGCAGTTGTTTTATGTATACGTCATGTTGGCATCAAATATGAATAAAACTGTCTAACTACTTTTTCGAAACAAATGAGTATTCGTAATTATCATTTTTGTTTGAACCAATTTTGAGAAACCAATAACTTCTCTCTAGATACCAAATAAGAATCTCTTTAGATACCAAGGCTCTTATAAAGTACCTAATGAATACATTTTCTTTGATATGTGAGACGGAAGTATGGAGGGTAGACGGAAGACAACCGAATTTAATGGAATATTAAATATTTAGTGAGGTAAAAGTAGGACACAGTTCTCTATTCTGGGAATCTCCTTAGAGTAACAACCAACATTGGTATTTACACCAACTGATACTGTGAACTGTGAACAGGTTCTTCATTAAAAAAAAAAGTATTTTTGTTTTTTATAAACAGCCTAGACTATTATTTAGAGTTAATAATATATTACCATCTCAACTGAGGACTCCATTGCTGGTTAAATTATCTGTTACCTTTGAAAAAAATTTAACATTGCTGAGTGTCTGCTATCAGAGGCTTCCAAAATTCCTTAACTGATTATTTATATAAAGTAAACCAGCTAGCAAGTTAGATACTATCAAGGGCTAACTTGTAAAGGAATAAAAAAAACAGCAAGTGTGTTGCAAGTTGTGCCCCACCCATAACACCTTCAGAATTACACCATGTTATGCTAATGTAGGTTGCCCCGGCTCTACTACAAAATTCTTTATTCTGATAACCCAATAACTGACTTTGAAGCAGGCCCACAATGATGCTCCAATTTTATCACGACTATGGATTTAAGGCAGTATGAAATAAATATTGTAAAAAAATTATTAAATTTATTTATTCTTCCATTTTGGGAGCACCCCAAAGTTTGACTTCGTCTTCACTGGCTGTTAACAGATAATTATCCGTTGGATGATGGCTTAAGGATACAATAGGCTTATTCTTATTATGGACTAATTTCTGTGTACAAGTACTTGAAACTAAGTCCCAATAAAACACTTCTCCTGATGCTGAACCAGATATTATATGACTATCCTTTTCATTCACTGCATTTTCTAACAAATAATCTTTACTTTCGTGACCAGTGAAAGTATTTAATAGCTCTCCAGAATCCTTATCAAACAATTTAATTGTACTATCGGCACAACTTAAAATATAACACTGTCCATCATGAGTTAGGCTTGCAAATGTAACTACATGTCCGATATAGTCAGAAAACATCTTCCCTACCCTCAAATCGTATAAACGTGTATGGCAGTCTACAGATGAAGTCAAAACTTCATGATCTGTTACCTGCAAAGAGGTTATAGTGTCTTTAGCATCTTTTAAAATCTGAACGGGCTCTTGCCTTCTGCTCATAACATCCCAGAAACAAACTGTGTTGTCTATGGATCCAGAAATAGCCATTGTGGACTCTTCATTGTATTTAATGCATGTTACAGAACTCGCATGACCTCGATATCTCCTCAGGGGCTGCCCTGTAGTCACATCCCATAATATAACAGATTTATCTGCGCTACCTGATATAATATGGCTACTGTCGCATGAACCGACCGCGTCTAATACCTCATTTGCATGTCCGCCATAGGTTTTCAGTAATAAATTGTTGTAAGGATTCCATAGTTTAATTTTTTTATCAGCACCACAAGTTAGGCAATAAGCTCCGTCGACGTTGAACCGAACAGCCCGCACAACTTGTTGTTTGCATGCCAAAGTTTCAACGGTTGACAATAGAAGTTTTTCATTCATAATTAATTTCGCGTTTTTTGTAAATATAATTGGAGTAAAGATATTATTGCTTTTTGTTTTAACTTTTTCTGTTTACTTTCGCCGGCGACAGAGTAGGGAAGTATTTTGGTTAGTATAGATATTAGACATAGTATAAAGTTGTACATTTATAATCTGTGGTATAGACAGAAACTGTTTATTATAGTAACGTAAATCAATGAGTATCATATCATGCTTCATAGTCTACACCTATTGTCATATAAATGAGATTTTTTCATAAACATTTTTTATCTTACATAATTTTTTTTTTTCAATGTAAAGTATACTATATTATTTCTAATACCTCCAAGAATATGTATAAAAAGTTTCATGAAGATCGGTTCAGTAGTTTTCGCGTGAAAGCGTAACAAACACACTTAGATTCACATTTACAATATTAGTAGGGATAGTTTAAACGACAGCTAATAGTATGTAAAATGTTCTATGTTCAACAGCTGAGCAAAGACTATCATCTGAAGAAAAGTATTTTAAAGCCTTATATATTATGGAGGACATTTACTAGTTTTTGCGAATTCAAATATTCTTTATTCATGTATGCCTACCAGAGGCACTTATGAAGCGTTCATACATAATTATGTGTTTAAACAATTGTGTAATGGTGATAACTTCGTCAGCTTTTTAATTCAAGAGACCAAAATTCAAGTGAGTATTATTACTATCTATGGATACACGTTTTCCGTTGCAAGTCACATCACTACTTCAGTGATCAGTCTTCAATGTCATATTAGTTTTTGTGTTACTCTGTAGTGTTTACTTTATCGTCATTTTAATCAAATTAAAACAATATTGTGTAGGAAATACAGTTTGAAAGTTGCTCTAAACTAAAAAGTGAAAAACGTCTCAAAATTCTTGTAATGCATCGCAGGATACTTTGAATACTTAGCAGCGGAATAAAGAAAATAGTATGGAACATTAATTCTTTATTCAAATTCTACACAGAACAAAGTTATTCCATGTAAGCGAACTGTCCTAGTAAGTACGTAATTAAGGTTCTTTTGATATGTAAATTAAATCTATTGTATCATTGTTTAGTAATGTCTAGTTGTTACAAAGAAAAAAACATTTTAAATTGTTTTGGGACAGAACTTTTGATGTGTCATGTTTTAGCAGAACCTACATCTTTCTTCTCATAGACCTTCGTTATTCTGTGTGTGACCAACATTATTCTTATTTGTCTGTCTACTTTTGGGTAGTAGAGCCACCCACCTACATTTCGAGAGCTAAGTGCCCTGCCTATGGTATTGTGTGCGAAGATCATTGATGTGTTAGTAAACTCTTTTTTACTTGAGTAGAGTACCAGGGTTACAGTAAACACAAAGAGTCATCAACCTCATTACCAAACAATTACTGGCCCACTGCAGGGCAACGGTCTCCTCCCAGAATAAGAATTATTTAGACTGTAGTTGCTCAAACATGTAGGACTCGTCACAATGTTTTCCTTCACAATTAAATTAACTATATTTGATTAAACAATAAGTTCAAGGTATGTGCTTGGGTTCAAACTTCAAACGTCCGCTGCTGGACATAGGTCTTTTTTAGCTCCAAATACCACAGTTTTGTGCCGCTTGTTCCCACAGGTTCTCTGTGACCCATTGTCTATCAAAGCTGTGTTGACTAGTGCAAGGTTGCCATTCCGGCATCTTGAGACTCCAAATTCCAACATCTATCGGTTCTCTGAGCAATGTGCCCCACCCATTGCCACTTCAGGTTTGCCACTCATTGAGCTATGTTGGTAACTCTGGTTGTATCTCCTCATAGAGATACTTCGAGGATAGAAGAAGAAGAAGAAAAAGTCTTTATTGCACATACAATTATAAAGCCAGGTTAACAAAAAAAAACGATAATATTCATATGCACAAAGGCGGCCTTATGAAGCGATCTCCAGACAACCTTTGGTTGAAGAAACATATTAGAGAAAATGGGATAGTTTAATACCCAAATTGTGCTAATTATAAACATTACATATACAATGCATACTAATACTACATATATATAGTTAAAACATATTATAGCTCACTACATCGCCCGCTGTGTGGTTCTGAGCCTACTATTCTTCCTTCTGAGCCATTTATCGAGGAAGCTACAGGCTATATATCATCATCTAGAGTCTAGAGCATAGCAATGAAGCAATGAAGAATGTTTCATAATCGTTTTTTTTCCTTTTGGGTGCTTCCGCTGTGTGCGCTGCGTACATGGTTAGAGTTTCGATAAAAACGTGTATGATAAAGTTATTCCCTTTTAAGAGTTCCAAAACAAAGTCCGCGACATCATATTCGGGAGGGACCGCTCGCTAGTGTTACAATAAACGCGGACGAAGGAAGCGGGCAAAAGTTAGTTGCTGTATTAAATAAACACATTGCTTAAAACTTTAATCTCATTTGTTATGTAAACTTTACATAACCTCAGTTAGTGCGGCTTAATTAAACAATTAGTAAACAGAGTTAGTAGTCACGACTTAAGAAATGACACGGTTCTTTAATTACCATTTATTTGTTACATTTTCACAATAGAAGATGGACACACCATATTTTAGCATATCTCTTTTGTATTTTGTTGAGTTTAAAATGTCTGGTTTCGCGTATTTTTTATTTTATTTACTCATCATCGTCATCATACATAAACCCATAACCGGCCAACTACAGAGCACGGGTCTCCTTCAATTAGAAGGGGTTAAGGCATTAGTAGTAGTAGTAGCGTGTCCACCACGCTGGCCCGGTACGGATTGGTGGACTCCACACACCTTTGAGAACATTATGTACAACTCTCAGGCATGCAGGTTTCCTCACAATGTTTTCCTTCACCGTTGCAACAAGTGATACATGAATTACTTATAACGCACATAACTTAGAAAAGTTAGAGTTGCGAGCTGGGATTCGAACTCAGCCTTCCGCGGACGAGCTCCTACCCAATGCGCTATCACCGATTCGCTTTATTTACTAGCCCGCGTTTATTATGGGTTTTTTTACAAATCCCATGGTAACAATTATATCCCCGGGGAAAGGTTTAAAAATTATCTTCTCCCACAGCGTTATCAACTCTCAGAGCACTGGCGCACAGGTGGAAATAATATCCAAATAATATTTGTGTAATAATAAACGGGGGTAAATCTCTTATTCCATGTTCCCGTACTTTAACAGGTGGACACGTTAATAATATCCCCCCGATACATTGAACTGAATACGTCCGCGTTACCCCTTCGAGTGTAAAGGCGCGATTGTATGTTGAGCGATTGTGTAAACAATGCTTTTATGCGATATCAAAAATTACAGCAAATCGCTGTAGATTTGCTGTAATTTTTTAAGAGTTCCGTTGTCTGTCTGTGAATTTTTTGATCAGCCCATTTCGGAGCGAACCCCAAAAAAAAGGAAAGAATTTTGCAAATAAAATATAAATTCGATTCGGTTATCGATTCGGTGGTTACCGAATTTATAACCTTCGCCTTTTCGAAGGAAGTCTTTTAAAAATAATAAAGCTAACTTTTTTTTATTTTTTTTTATTAAAGGGTTTTTAATAGGTTTACACTTTGTTGTATCTACAGTTACTTCTAACTACTCTCTACGCCGCAAAATCATTCTGTATAGCATTCTAGCTTCTCTTGAAAGCGGCGAGAATGCTATTAAAAATACCAACATTCATACGTTAGCCTTTGCGAAGGAAGTCTTTTAAAAAAAGATAAAGCAAAGTTGTAGAAACTTTATTGGTATATGTGATATAAAAATACGGCGTTACTCTATGTATAAAAGTACCTACTGTTTGTTTAACTTGAAAAGCTAATAAATAAATAAATAAAATCTATCCGTTGCTTCGTTGCTCCGTGAAATATGGATGACTCGACATGAACAATGTGAATGTCACATTTATAAAAATTAAGTAGGTACGTTTCCAAAACAAATTGCATTCTGATGCGGTTTAATATCAACTCATTAACCGAACTGGTTTTCGAAATGAACACGACATCCTAATGTCATATTAACATAAACGATTAAGATTTCTGTTTGACGGCCGATTGGCGCAGTGGGCAGAACCCTGCCTTCTGAGTCAAGGCCGTGGGTTTGATTCCCACAACTAAATTTTTTTTGTGTGATGAACATGAATGTTTTTCAGTGTCTGGATGTTTATGTTCACAAGCTACGGTTACTTTGGGGCTAGATGGCGATGTGTGTATTATTTATTTATTATTTATTCATAAGAAACACCAGCAATTAATTGTAAATACATTCATAAAAAAAAAATTATGTGTTAGAATTACAAATTCTGTCTAGTGCACCTACAATAATCAATTATAGGTGTATACAGCATTATCGTTTTAATCTCCGATAATGCTGTATTATCGTAGAATATATATTCATTTATTTATTTATTATTTATTTAGGTGTACGTACACCAGGACACACAAACCAGTTAGGTAGGTCCAATTTTGAGAAGAGGTGAACAACCGAATCCAACTCGGTTAGATCTCGGATGGACAGCGTTCGGGAAACTCCGTGACACCTCAAATTAACACAATGCCTATAGACCAAAGTCTTCGAACAGTTAGTTTTTTTAGTTAGACTTATGGCTCTGAAACGTAATCGCTAACTACGGGTCTCATAAGAATGTCAGGGCCACTCAGCGCCCGATGGAGAGAGCTATGCTTGGAGCATCTTTACGTGAACAAATCAGGAATGAGGTAATTCGTAGAAGCACCTGAGTTACCGAAATAGCGCAAAGAGTCGCGATGCTGAAGTGGCAGTTGGCCAAATTTCGGAAAAACTTTAAAAACGATTGACGTTGGGGTCCCAAGGTGCTGGAATGGCTACCTCAAATCAAGTGGCGAAAATTTGAATGGCGAGTCAAATTGCCAAAAATCCAAATCCAAGATGGCATCCACCACAAAATAGCGGTTACATATTTTGAGGACGGGATAGGGGATCCGACCAAAATGGCGAATAATATACACATATTATTAAAAGTGCTTTTTTTTTTTTTTCATTAGTACCTTCTGTCTGTTTTTGTCAATGACTCTGTTCACACAGTTCATGTACCTTAGTCTTATTTTTGTTACTTGTCTTATAATGTACTAAGCAATCTTTTTGTTGATTTTTAGAATAAAGTTAATTTTCAAATTGTTAAGAAAATAATTAAAACACTTACATAAAGAAAATCCCTTTTAATTTTGTTTGTTTTATGTTTTTTATTTTTAAATATTGAAACATATTAAAACTAATAAAAATATGTTTTTACATTATAAGACAATTTCGAAATGGAATGCAATTACAGACTAAAATATTATTAACGTCCGCATAGCATTTATGTTTTGTTACAGTATCAATAAAAATGGCGACGGTTAAACATATAGAAACAAAACGCATCCAACTCACTGATAATCGTCCAAGGGACGATATGAATAACGAGATCTCGTCTACATCCAGCGAAAGTTCGACCTCCGATCCGATCACGAAGTTCAACAACTTCTATCGATCCTCGTATATACAGTCCCAGTCCGACAGCGAAGGCCCGCCAAGGAGGTATGTAACTTCGACCAATAAAAAACCAAAGCATGAATATCTGACAGGTATAAAAAATTAAAAATAAAATCATCATCTAACAATAATCCGACCAAAATTATTACCAATCTCTTATGACTCGCACTGTCTAAAAGTTATCAGAACTGATGTAGAGCAAAGCTTCTAACTCTACGCCCTAATTCTATAAGGCCCGATTTCACAAACTTTACACCTTAGTCAAAATATAAGGCTTTGTCATTTCGCTGCATTCACATGGGCGTAAAATTACTTTGCGGAAATCCATAATATATTATGAAAATTAAGCTTAATTTGCTATACTCCGCGAACAGCAGGAGAATCTGTATGGTGTAATTTATAATTTCTACAATCCTTATACTCCACACCAAACAGATCTTTCGCACTGTACCCTCTACGCACGTTTCGCTCCGAAACCGGAGCATCTTCACGAGATGTTGACTTTATAATGAATAATTGTTAACAATTCATTAATTTTCATAATGAAAAATCCGCTGTTAATTACTTTATGGCGGCCAAGATACAGACAGACATTAGTTATTGCTTGACTAAAATAAGTATGGTTTCATTTCCATATAATATATACCCCCGTATGCCGTCACGGATAACGGCATGACGGTACTTATGCCGTCACGTCGCCTTGTGTCTTGTGTGTGCGTGTACACCAGAACTTTATTTTTTATCAGGTCCGTCCAGTTATCAAGAAACCACTATAAATCCATGGGCAACATAAACGATATGTACACAGAGGTGACGTCAGTACAAAATAGCATTTCCAACATAGATCTGAACTTGCACAGTACAGAAATAAAGAAATTCGAAGCCCTCCGCATACCCATAGTGGGTTACGAGGTTATGGAAGAACGCGCGCGGTTCACGATATACAAACTGAAAGTTGAGGACGATAAGAGAGACCAATCCTGGCTGGTGTTCCGGAGGTACACGGACTTCGTGCGTTTATACAACAGGGTCAAAAACCAACAGCCTAATCTAATGCTACCTTTGCCGGGAAAAAGGTGGTTCAGAGACAACTTCGAGCCCGCTTTTCTCGAAGAAAGGGTACGGGGCTTACAGATTTTCGTTAACGCGGTTCTGAGCAAGCTGCCCAACCATCCTGTGGTGAGAGAGTTCTTCTGCTTGGATGAGCCACCTCAGGTTTTCAGCTACCAGCCCGAAGTTCAAGCGGTGTACGGTGCGCTGGAAGATTCTATAAGTACGATGAAGGTGCAGCTTAAACAAAAGGACGCTACCATCATGCATTTACAAAAGCGCGTCGGCCAATTGGAAGATCAGGTTAAGAATTGTCCAACGTGTAGTACAAATAAGTCGGCGTGTATGTAGTCTTTATTTTACTTTTAAGGAAGGTGTGGGAAATGTTTGGACGTTCGGTCGTATCTATTTTGCTGGATAGGATAGGATGATGTGGGATCCTAGATCATCCGATCGTATCGAGTTTGTTGGATAAGACATTTGATCTAGTTCGTTTATCTAGTTTGTTGCATAGGATCCTAGGACAACCGCTTGTATTTCATTCGTTAGAAACAATCGGATGGTGTAGGATCCTTGATCATACGATCAAATCTAGTTTGTTGGTAGGATCCTAGATCATCCGATCTTATCGAGTTCGTTGGATACAATCGGATGGTGTAGGAGCTTAGATCATCTGATAGTATCTAGTTTGTTGGATAGTATCCTACGACATCCGATCATATTTGGTTCATTACATACGATCGGATGGTGTAGGATCCTACATCATCCTATCCTATCCAGCAAAATAGATACGACCGAAGGTCCAAATATTATCCGATCGTATCTTGTTTTTTTGATAGGGTCCTAGGACAACCGCTCGTATCTCGTTCGTTAGATACGATCGGATGGTGTAGGATCCTAGATCATCCAATCGTGTCTAGTTTATGGGACAGTTATCCTAATTGATAGTCCAATTTTTCGCTTACGATCGAAAGATGTAGCAAGTCTTAAAATTCCATCCTATCAAAGTTAGATAGTATAGAAAGTAGGGGGAACCCTGTGTGTTCGGACTAGTTTATTATACACGAATATTTTCTAAAAGCAATAGATTTAATGAAATGTGAAATGTACAATAAATATGAGGGTATAACTCCTAAAAGTATTAGCGTACCTGGTATATAGTACAGTACACGGTATCTGGAAAGGAATCCAGGTACCCAAAAGTTTAAGGGCCTCGAAAATAAACATAGGTTATGTCGTAATGTTTTGTCTAGCATTTGAAAGTTTTGACTGTTGCGACGTTATGCCACGTTAAATTGTAAGATACTTTGGGTGTTCTACCACCTTTCCATGTTATTGCATGCGAACGTACAAACTTAAAGTGATATTAAAATTGAAAGTATTATTTATTTGTTGATGTCAATAGAATAACTAATTCGAAGTCCCAACGGTTTCTGTATCGAGAGTTTTCGTGGGAATATGATATTAGGTATGCTGTAGGAGCTCCGTTTAATTATTTGTAGGAACCAATTTTAACTAACGCAAACGTATGTTGAAATAATTGCGTGGGAGATGTGAAAAGGCCGAAATACACGCTAAATACGGTTTTTTTTTTTGTGACAGCTCTGTATTTCTATGTTTATCACCATCGTCATATCAACGCATTACCGACCCACTACAAGGGTTTAGGCCGTAGTCCACCACGCGGTGGTGCGTGCTGGGATTCGAACTGGGCCCCCCGAAAGTGAAACTACCTAACCTAACCACTGGGCTATCAACTCTACTCTGCTGCGCTCTGTTTAAAGGCGATGTTTTTATATTTGGGCAGTCTGTACCGTCCAAAAATTATTACTGAAATTAAAAAAAAGTATTTATTTAAAAATTCCTCGATAAAGAAAAAGCTCGATTTTGCGCCCACTACGCGTCGCACCGCTCGCATCCGGTTGCTCAACTTCTCTTTCGGGGGGCCGAATTCGAATCCCAGGACGCACCTCTAACCTTTCTAAGTTATGTGCGTTTTAAGTATGTAATTAAAATATCACTTGCTTCAACGGTGAAGGAAGACATCGTGAGGAAACCTTCATGCCTCAGAGTTCTACAAAATGCACCAATTCGCCAGCGTGGTTGACTACGGCCTTAATATCTTCTCATTGTGGGAGAAGACCATGTGCTCTGTAGTGGATTACATTTTAATGCATTAAGTCGAGTCGGCGTTGAGTCATAATCGTGATGGTTATTATGTGAAAGCCATCTACTTCTAGTTAGTGAGCAGATTTATTTTATGAGCGTTGACTGGGTTCATTGACCGATCGTGTTCCGTCTCGCATTTAGCAGCGTGCCGGCGTGCTGGTGGAACGCTGGTGTACGCTTTTCTCTTTCGACCCCGGTTACAGAGTGGTTGGTTATATAGCATCCAAATCATTTTGGTAGCACGAAACCGGTTTAAGCTAAATAAATATCAGTTGTTTCTCAACTCGTCTCGTGCTTTGTTCAAAACAGGTTTAGTAATATGTTTAAAGGTGCCTTGAAATTTATACTGTAATGAAGTTAGAAGTCGTTGTACGTTGTATTAGATGATAAAGCAATAAGGTCCGTTTTAAATAAATTACGTGACTGCAGCACTGTGGTCTTATAACTGGGGCTTTCGGGGGTGAGTCGTTATAACCGTCATAAATTAAAATTTTGTACTCATATAATTTGTAAGAGATTATCAAAAATGAATTTGTTATACATTTAGTATACACACATTAATTATAAACGTGCCATAATGTCGGAATAGTATAGCTGTGTTTTGTTACACTTCAACTGATAGCGCCTATCCAATGTCAAAGCGAGAAAACACTGCATTATTATTTCGACTTTCTGCCACGTTTATTAATATTTCCCAAAATGTAACATTATTAAGTGTATTGTTAGAGAAAAAATCTCACTTTCTTAGGTATGCCCTTCGCTAAAGTTTAATATTAAGGTTAAATTTTTATAATAATTCATAACAGTTTACAAAGTTATCTATGGTACAAATACAAGTGATATGGTCTTTAAAATATATATCGAATATTATTGGAATATGAAATAATTGTGATGATTTGGGCATAATTTCGATGAAAACCATGGATTGGATTCTTAATAATTCTTTTAATATCAACGATTAAGTTAGAGAATCGTTCATCCGAAAATACATTCTAATATTATAAAAGCGATTGAGTCTCTTTCTTTGTTTATTACCTATTAAATTTGGCACATACATAGTTATCATCCTGTGGATATGATTTCATATCCCGTATAAGTACCGATAACATTCCGGCTGAATATTAAAATGGGCTTTGTCATTATAATATTAGTCGGTGCATTGGTAACACACTGATTAAACTTGGTTGGTTTGCTTTAACATGTGCCACTTGATCGTTGATTTGATCGTCCTTTCCAGTAACTGGATTTGCATGTTAAAGGAGATATTTTTCAAATGAAAATCTGATGTTTAGTTTTTATATGCCCAAGTCGACACCTTAAAATAGTATATTAAGTATTTTTAATACATTTTAATTATTGCTTATTTCTTATAATACTTATTAATGTTTATGAACTAAGTTAAGTTCAAATTGGCAGTTATTAGTGAATTAATACGTAGAATGTTAAATAGATTAAAGAAAGGACCATTTTTTTTTACTTTAATATAATAAATAAATGGTAAGGTGCTATCACTTTGTGAATACAAAATATAAGCATTTAATGTGATGATATATTAATTAATAAATTTTAATACATACATAATGTTAAAGAAAAATATTGGTTTTATTTAAAGCCTATCATTAAAATCTTGATTATGAAATCCAAAAAGAGTCAATAACGGATATATTTTATTAAAATTATCTTATCCACCGAAGAACACAATATTGGATAGTTTTCGTAGCGATTTTCTTTACTTGACGACCTCGCTGGCGCGGAACTGTGCAGTGGTCTTATACGTTGAGGGTGAGGATGATAACGTATCAAACTCAAATATTCCTTATTCAAATAGGCACATATATGGCATTTTGATGCGTACATTACATGTAAAATATGACATAGAAGTGAGTTGATGGCGATAACTAAATTAGTCAACTAAAACTAAAGCTACGAGGGTTCCAAACGCGCCGTGGTCTAAGAAGCCCGCAACAAACTTAGCAGGTTGTTATTTTTTTATTGTTATCACCATCTCACATTCTCATTAAAAACTATTAAAGAAGCAACCTGGTTAGAGCAATAATTTACACCCAAGCATTTTTATCGTTGACGTAGTCCTTAATACTACAATAGGACTTTTCTATAAGCGTACATTTAATACAAACTTTGAACTTTTTCAGAGACATCTCCAAGATATCAACTGGTAGTTTATTGTGAAATTTTATACAATTTCCTTTAAATCGATCGAGCGACTTATTGAAATTAGCCTCACCATCGAGCGTAAATTTGGAATAAGTCACGATCGAGCTACTCTTTGAAACTACATGATAGATAAACTTATTGTCGCACGTTCGAGCGACTTATTAAAATTATCTTAACTACACTATCCAGCGATTATTCGAAACAAGTCGCACAATCTAGCGCCTTTTGAATACTATAAGATCGAGAACGTATCCTTATTACTAACAAGATTGAGTGGAAAATTGAAATAAGACACACTCGAGTGACTTTTGCAAACTACAATCGGATGACCTAATGAAACTAGTCGCACGGTCGAGCTACTTTTGGAAACTATACGATCGGGCATCTTATTAAAACTAGTCACACGATCCAGCGATAAATAAATCATTCATTACAATAAAATTGAGATTATTTGTAAATTTGTAAAAGTATTTATTAAATAATAATGAAACTATATTTATCATACGGTGAAAATCAATAGACTTCTATTCCTCAAAAAACGGAAGCCAAAAAAAAATGCAGTTATGGGAATCGAACCCAAA
Organism: Pararge aegeria; assembly: GCF_905163445.1. Taxonomy (NCBI): domain Eukaryota; kingdom Metazoa; phylum Arthropoda; class Insecta; order Lepidoptera; family Nymphalidae; genus Pararge; species Pararge aegeria. The sequence goes on along the minus strand of NC_053206.1, from coordinate 4,404,918 downwards.
CCGGTCTTGGTTGCAAAAAGCAGGGTCGCTGCCCACTGTGCCAACCGGCTGTTAAAGTATAGTATGTACTGGTTGCGTTTGCTAGGTATATGAAAATAAAAAACTGGGTGCAGTAAAAACTTATCGTAATTTATTAGTTAAAATATAAATATATATTCATTAATATCTATAATAATAATAATTAATACTTTTTACAATGATTTATATATTTGTAGATATAATGCACCAAGCATAGTCGAAACGAAACATTTGTCTATAAGATTTTTTTTCACGTCAGCCTTGCGATCGCGCGACTTGTAAATTAGTCGCGCAAACACTTTAAAGAAACGTGTCGCTTCGCCGAGGTCAATAGCTTTTTTTTTTTTTTTTTTTAATATAAAAAAAAAAGAAACAAAAAAACAGCTCGCTTGTAAAATTGTTGACTTATTGATACTTTCTAGACTGTCGTAATAGCGCAATTTGAAATGTCGCGCGATTCGTAAATTATTTATTGGTACGATTCATGAGACATTTTGCTTAAAACAGTATATGTGTGATGTAGCAATTATTAAATCATACGATAACGCGACTTTTAAAAATTTGCTTCGTGTTCAACAGTTTTTTTTGTATATTTTTTTATATTAGTATCGCTACAACATTGTAATCTAGTCGCGCGATCAAGCGACTACAATTAGCAGACTCTAAAAATCGGCCTTTGTCTGCATGAAGTCTACAATAAGATAAGGAAGCTTTTTTAAGATATATCGAGCGACTTATTAAAATCGGTCGCGCGATCAAGCGACTACAGTTCGGCCCTGGTATCCATAAACTCGAAGATTTGATAAGGCAACCTTGATAAGACAGCCGCGCGATCAAGCGACTTATTGAAATCAGTCGCGCGATCAAGCGACTTCAACCAGCGGCGACTACTGTCGGCTTTAGTCTCCATTAATTCAAAGATGTGATAAGGCAACTTTAATAAGGTAGCCGCGCGATCGAGCGACTCATTAAAAGTCGCGCGATCACGGGACTTCAGCGCCGCGGCTACACGTCGGCCTTGGTCTCCATGAACTCAACGCTCCGTTTGGCGGGGAACACTTTGTGCACGCGCTTGCGGTGCGTGTACAAAGACGCTTTCTGCTTGAAGGTCTGCTGACAGATGTCACAGCACAATGGCCGCTCGCCAGAATGTATCACGCAGTGCTGTGTCAGAGCTTTCTTATCCTGAAATGAAAGTTTCCGTGAGTACAAGTCGCGGCTAGTATGTCTAGCGCTCAATGAAACGTGGAGGGGATAGCAGCGCATGGGTACTGTCGCGCAGGCAAAACAATCATTACTTTAATTAATAAAGGAATGATTATTATTTTATTAATTAATGGCTAAGTACTATTTATCCAATGAAAATGATATTATTTAATTGTAATGTGTGTGTTTGTGTGTAGTGTAAATGCATGTTTGAGTGAGATGATATGTGTTTGTAATTATTATAGTTTAGAGTTTCAAGTTCCAAAGATTTCTTGTTATCTAGGCTATAATTTTTAACAAGTATATGGGGAATAGAAAAATAAAAATATTCATGAAAACAACAACAAAAATTAACAGTAATAACAATACAATTCAGAACGCGACTGTACACTGGAAGTGCGCGGGGTGTTGTTTCGGTACGGGAGACGGAATACGACTGGAGAGCCAATAAGCGCCTGCGAACGATGCATACCCCCCTCATACCCTCCCCGCGACCCTCTTACTCCCCCATGCAGTGGCGTGCACTTCAGACATGCACAAAAGCACTGCATACCCTAAAATTTATATATAACTCGTATAGGAAGAGGAATGTTTTTTTTTGCAATTTTCCTACTGTATGCGTACCCTGGTAAGAAACCCACTGCACGCCACTGCCCCCATAATACCTTATTTTCGACTTCTGCGCAATAACGGTCACCGCTAGACTTTCGTGCCGCTACTTATACCGATGATACCAAAAATGATCCCCAATGAAATCTTTGAGATGTCTCTCAATAAGTTCAAAGTTTGTATAAAACGTAAGCTTACAGAAAAATCCTAAAATAATGTTAAGGCTTATATGGCTTAGTATTAATTAAGTGTGAGATGGTGATAACAAAAAAAAAATACCAAGCTAAGTTTGTTGTGGGCTTTTCTTAGACCAGGGCTCGTTTGGAACTCTCGTAGCTTCGCATTCTCTAAGTTTATTTTTATTTTTATTCCCCTACAAGTTAGCCCTTGACTGCAATCTCACATGGTGGTAAGTGATGATGCAGTCTAAGATGGTAGCGGGCTAACCTGTTAGGGAGTATGGTAGTCATACCCCTAATCGGTTGCTACGCGACATCGCACCGGAACACTAAATCGCTTAGCGGCACGTCTTTGTCGGTAGGATGGTAACTAGCCACGGCCAAAGCGTCTCACCAGCCAGAGAGTTTTTTTTTAGATTCATCGGTGATGAATGTTCTAAACGTTTACAATAAAAGGGGAAAATGAGAAAAGTACTGTGAGCTAGCAACATTCTGCGGGTGTAAACTGCGCGGGGCGTTTTCACTGCTTTCAGAAACACTGTACTGCATACAATAATGGCTGAGTGGGGATTCTATCTTCTTAATACTGTTTATATGACAACTTTACAGTCTCCGAGCTTGTAGTGGAATTGCAACAAGAAGCGGTGCTAGCTCAGTGGACCGGACTTCGACTTCACTTAATTATAAATTATTGCTCTTGTAATAATTTAAAATGACGTTGTGAGATGGTGATAACAAAAAAAAACACCCGGCTAAGTTTTTTGTGGGCTTCTTCTTAGACCAGGACGCGTTTGGAACCCTCGTAGCTTTAGTTTTAAGTTTACGAATGTGGTTATCGCCATCATCTCACTACCGTGTAATTCTTATGTACGCATCAAAAGTGCCACCTATGGGCCTACTAGAATAAAGATATTTTTGACTTCGACTTTGAAGAGTTCGAATCCCAGGCGAAGGGAATATCGTGCATGACTGAGTGTTCATAAATAAATAAATATACTACGACAATAAACACATCGCCATCTAGCCCCAAAGTAAGCGTAGCTTGTGTTATGGGTACTAAGATGGCTGATGAATATATTTTTTATTAATATAATACACACAAATACTTAAAATATACAGATAAACATCCAGACACTAAAAAAAATTTATTTTCATCACACAAACATTTTCTAGTTGTGGGAATCGAACCCACGAAAGCAGAAAGCAGGGTCGCTGCCCACTGCGCCACTCGGCCGACAGAAATATACATACTATTTTATCTGTTTTTTTTCCTATTTAAGTTACCAAAGAAACCGAATAATCTATATATATAAAAGAGAAAGTGTGTGGGTATGTTCCGTATAGGTTCCGAAACGGCTGGACCGATTTCAATGAAACTTTCAGGGAATCTCCGGATCGACCTGGCGACCAGGAGTAATCCTGTAAAGTTTGGTGACGATCGGAGCACTCCTATTTTTGAACTGTCAAACTGTCAAATACAGCTTTTATTTACTATGATGATATTCTATTGTTGGGTGTACATGGGTGTAGATAATGATCTTCACCCGCTCGAGAAGAGAATAGAAGAGAATGAATACGGAGAGAAATAAATGATTTAATATATTATGAGACTTAAATTAAAAATTGTATGATGCAAGTTTATTGTTTAAATAAAATAAAGCAAAATCTAGCCCGGCGAAGCGGGCTGAAGTACGCTAGTATCTAGATAAATTTATTTATTTGTCTCATTCTTTGCCGGAATCCTACACATTTTCGTACTCGTGTCTCTTACCTGTCGTCTTTTCCGTTGCATCCGGTTTGAAATCACAAAGACTCTAAAGAAGTATCACTTAAAACAAAAAAAAAAGTGTGTGTCAGTTCCGGCGCACGACTGGAGTTCACTCCTTAAGTACGATTGTCGAAACATACACAAAAAGAGTTTATTTAGCTGAATAAAGTTTAATACCATATGAAAGGGTAAATTAAAAATCCTGTGCAATTTATTCACACACGGCGGAAGTGTAACTTCTTGAAAGTAGCCTAGGGGAGATTGAAGTGGATATAGAGTATCAGAACTATTAGGATAAATGTAATGTTTATTATTTAGTTTCCATGGTAACAAGAATAGGAAAAAAACTGTACAACGTTTTCTATCTCACTCTGTCCCATATATTAATGTGTTCGTTTCCTTTACCTATAAAATATTCGGTTTCCTTGATAACTTAAATAGGACAAAAATAAGTTAATTAAACGTTGGTCGATTAACGAGGTCATCCATCAGTAGATTTTACTCCTCACATTTTTCTCGCCTTATATATGAAAATCGATTCTTAAAGAGTAAAGTCCAGAAAAAAAAAAATGGCGCAACTCACCGTGAAAGCCTTCCCGCACTGCTGGCACACGTGGTTCCTCGGTTTAGCCTTTTTCTCTCCGTGCACCCTCATCATGTGTTTCTCCACGTTGGCACGCGACGCGATTGGCTTGCTACATACGGGGCACTTGTGTGTCGTCTTACCCAAGTGCTGGTAGTTAAAATGGTCCTGCATGGCCTCTTTGGTAGGGTAGCCCTTATTGCACATTGGGCAGGGGAACCTGGAAATTAACAGTTCATCATATATAGGTATGGAAACGTGGGAAATAAATAAATAAATATACTACGGCAATACACACATCGCACCTAGCCCCAATTTGAGCGTAGCTTGTGTAACGGGCACTAAGATGACCGATGAATATTTTTTATGAATAATATACATAAATACTTAGAATATACATATAAACACCCAGACACTGAAAAACATTCATGCTCATAACACAAACATTTTCCAGTTGTGGGAGTCGAACCCACGGCCTTGGACTCAGAAAGCAGGGTCGCTGCAAACTGCGCCAATCGGCCGTCGGTTGGGAATGGTGACGTAGCACTGGTAAACGCAGCGTTGTGAGCCACATGTGAACCTTCATCTTGAATCAATCTATGTACTGCTGAAAACAGCATAAAAAACCGTTACACAGTTTAGAAGATCTAAGCGTACAAACGGTGGGAGAGACTTTGTTTTATACTATGTAAAGATTATCAAAATTAAGCTGAATTTGCTATACTCCGCGAAAAGCAGGAGAATCATCATCATCGTCATCATCTCCTGATGATGCTCCTGCTGGTTTCGGAGCGAAATGTGCGTAGAGGGTGTATTGCCGAGGATCTGTGTGGTGTGGAGTATAAGGATTGAAGAAATTATAAATTACACCACACAGATTCTCCTGCTTTTCGCGCTTAAATTCAAGCTTAATTTTGATAATATATCATGGATTTCCGCAAAGTAACGCCTGCTTCTATACAATACTATGTAAAGATAAATCCATAGTTTTGTTTGTTTGCTTAGCTTTATTCGGCTAAATCGTTGATTTCATCAAATACGGCACTCATGTTATCCCCCCCCCCACAAAGTTGAAGGATGACATCAAGTGAGTAGCGGCAAGAGATCCTGACCTACCTATATTCAGCCGTGCACGTCCATTCACGTGATGATGACAACAGTATATGACGTCATATCATGTTATACGAGAGACATAACTGTTCTCTTAATCGACTCAAAATATATAAATCTGGCGCTATTACGACACATTGTAAGACACCTGCCTCAATTGTAACTCATCTGGCCCTATCATGAAATATTGTCAAACACGTTTTGCCTCTAGTGTGACTGAACTGGCCCTTTCATAAAACATCGTTTAACACTCGCCTCTATTGTAACTTGTTGGGCCCTAACATGATAAATTGTCAAACACTTGCCTCTGTTGTGACACAACTGGCTCAATCGGGAACCATTGGCAGACACTGTCTCCAGTGTAACTGGTCTGACCCTCTTGTGACAATTGCCTCTGTTGTGACACAACTGGCTCCATCGGGAACCATTGGCAGACACTGTCTCCAGTGTAACTGGTCTGACCCTCTTGTGACAATTGCCTCTGTTGTGACACAACTGGCTCCATCGGGAACCATTGGCAGACACTGTCTCCAGTGTAACTGGTCTGACCCTCTTGTGACAATTATCTCTGTGGAAACTCATCTGGCCTTATAGTGAAATATTGTCAGACGATTGCCTCGGTTTAAACTAATCTGGCCCTATCGTGAAATATTGTCAGGATACTTGCTTCCCTATCGTGTGGTAAGTTGTGGAACACTGGCCTTTGTTGTAACTCATCTGGCCCTATCGTGGAATATTGTCAGGACACCTGCTTGTGACGTAATACATCTACCCCTTTCATGGTAAGTTGTCGAACACTTGCCCCTGTTGTAACTAATCTGGCCCTATCGTGAAATATTGTCAGGATACCTGCTTCCCTATCGTGGTAAGTTGTGGAACACTTGCCTCTGTTGTAACTCATCTGGCCCTATCATGAAATATTGTCAGACATTTGTCTCTGTTGTAACTCATCTGGCCCTATCAGGAAATATTGTCAGACAATTGTCTCTGTTGGCTGGCCCTATCGTTAAATATAGTCAGGATAGCTGCTTCTGATGAAATACATCTGGCCCTGTCGTGATAAGTTGTCGAACACTTGCCTCTGTTGTAACTCACCTGGCCCTATCATAAAATATTGTCAGACACTTGCCTCTGTTGTAACTCACCTGGCCCTATCGTTAAATATAGTCAGGATAGCTGCTTCTGATGAAATACATCTGGCTCTGTCGTGATAAGTTGTCGAACACTTGCCTCTGTTGTAGCTAAACTGGCCCTGTCGTGATACCTGTTATATTAACGTACTTGGTGCAGAATACTCACTTGAATACCTGATCGGAGGCGTGAGGGCGCGAATACTTGAGATGTGCTTGATAGGTCGCGAGGTGAGAGAACACCTTGTCGCACTCTTTACACTCATAGCGACTCGTATTCTCGTGGCGCTGTATGTGGTACTTTATCTGTATAGTCCGGACCATTTTGTGGCATATTGGGCACTCTTCTCTTGGTAGGGGGCCTTCGTGTAGCCTTGAAAAAAGAATCAAGAGTAAATAAAAATTAAGAGAGGCGGAGGGGAAGAGTCGTGACATTTAAACCAATCATATATACCACAACAGACTATAGCCGCATAGTTACCAAACACCCCCCCTCTCCCAAATTGCCCGGACCGCTATTTCTATATACATATAAATCCATTATTTATTTTAGTGGGTATATACAAGCGGTGATAGCCTATTGTTTGCCCCCCCTTATCACCCATATCTTAGCTACTTGGGGGGGGGGGGGGAGAGAATCCGAATTCCGAATTCGATCCCCGGCACGCACCACTAACTTTTCCGACTTAGATGCGTTTTTAGTTTAGGCAATTAAAAAATCACTTGCTTTAGAAGAACATCGTGAGAAAACCTGCATGCCTGAAAGTTCTCAAAGGCGTGTTAAGTCCACCAATCCGCATTTGGCCAGCGTGGTGGACTGCACCCTAAGCCCTCCTAATTTTGGGGGCGATCCGTGCTGCAGTGGGCCGGTAATGGGTAGACGATGACGATGTATAGACAGTTCGCAATTGGTTGCTGAAAGAAATCGCTATGTAGCGATAAGGCAGCCAAATTTTCAAAAAATTCAAAATTCATTTATATCAAGTAGGCCTATAACAATACTAATAAATTAACAACGACAATACACACATCGCTACCTAGCCCCAAAGTAAGCGTTAGCTTGTGTTATGGGTACCAAGATGACTGATGAATATTTTTATGAATTATATATATACATAAATACTTATAAAATACATATAAACACTTATGCTCATCACACAAACATTTTCCCGTTGTGGGAATCGAACCCACGGCCTTGGACTCAGAAAGCAGGGTCGCTGCGCCGTCAGCCGTCGCCTATATAAGCACTTTTGAAACGTCAAGTCTGTCTGTGTGTAGTGACTCTACCACCGTTTCGGAATGCAGATTCTACCGAGAAGAAGCCGGCAAGAAACTCAGCAGTTGCTCTTTTCCAATATCAACAATTTACATTTTACATTTTAAAATTCATTTTTTCTATCTCGTGAGAGATGAAAGTGGAGGCGGATGCTTCCAAGCAATTCATTCAAGTCATTAAGAAATTCATCAATCGTATAGTAACCTCGCTGTAATAAATGTGTTTTAACACATTCTTTAAACTTATGCATTGGTAGGTCCAAAATTACCTTAGGAATCATATTATAAAAGCGTATACTCAATCCCACAAATGACTTCTGCACCTTTCGCAGACGATATGCAGATGTCACTAATTTATGACCATTTCTTGTAATATATAATATATAATGTGAATGTAAGTTTGTTTGTTACGCTTTCACGCAAAAACTACTGAACCGATCATCATGAAACTTTGGAAACATATTCTTGGAGGTAATAGAAGTAAAAAAGTACCCTAACTTTTTATCCCAAAACTAAGCTCAGTTCCTTTGGGAGAGGTGATGAAACAGTTTGACGATTTTACACAAGGACTGTATAAAAATTATAGAAATGATACAACTACACCTAAATTTAATATCAATGTATCTCAAAAAACAAAAAAAAAAGCAGACGAAGTCGCGGGCAAAAGCTAGTATATTATACATTAAAAGAGAAATATATACATAAATTGTTTACGTTGTTTTGTTGTACTTTTCTTTTTTAATGTACTTTTTGTGGTGTGCAATAAAGTCAAAGTCAAAGTCAAAGTCAAAAATATCTTTATTCAAGTAGGCCCACAGGTGGCACTTTTGATGCGTACATAAGAACCACACGGCAGTGAGATGATGGCGATAACCACATTCGTAAACTTAAAACTAAAGCTACGAGGGTTCCAAACGCGTCCTGGTCTAAGAAGAAGCCCACAAAAAACTTAGCCGGGTGTTTTTTTTTGTTATCACCATCTCACAACGTCATTTTAAATTATTAGGTGTAGTTGTATCATTTTAAATTATTAAAAGTATATTCATTCATTCATAGTTCGACTCACCTAAGATGGGTAGCTAAAGTGGTTCTATTAACGAATCTCTTCTTGCAATGATCGCATTGCAAACCTTCTCGATGCACACGGGCCACGTGGTTCTTACGCGCGCGGGACGTTCTGAAAAGTAAACCTTACGTATTAATATCTACTTTTATAAATTATGTATATTATATCCCCACTAATATTATAAATGTCAATGTAAGTTTGTTTGTTACGCTTTCGCGCAAAAACTTCTTAGCCGATCCTCATGAAACTTTGTACACATATTCTTGGAAGTGTTAGAAGTAATATAGGGAACTTTTTATCCCGACATTAAGCTCGGTTCCTTTGGGAGAGGGGCTTGACGATTTTACACCATAACTCCGACAAATTATAACCGATTTAAATAATTATTTTTGTACTATAGAGGTTATAATATGTGTTTAATTTTGCCCAAACTGTGATTGGAGATAGAGGACAGAACTCCTCAGCGGACAGCAGCAAATCCATCATTTAAGGCTTAGCGATACTGAATACATTAATTTTTTTTGATCTACAACTAAATTTACTGCCACGTCAAAACACAAAATCAAACGCAGACGAAGTCGCGGGCAACAGCTAGTAATTATATATATTATGTATATTTTATACTTTTATATTACGTATGTTTAATTAAATTATCTATGTATTAGTATCTATAAGACGACGGCCGACTGGCGCAGTGGGCAGCGACCCTGCTTTCTGAGTCCAAGGCCGTGGGTTCGATTCCCACAACTGGAAAATGTTTGTGTGATGAAAATGAATGTTTTTCAGTGGGTGGGTGTTTATCTGAATATTATAAGTATTTATATTATACATTCATAAAAATATTCATCAGTCATTTTAGTATCCATAACACAAGCTACGCTTACTTTAGGGCTGGATGGCGATGTGTGTATTGTATTGTCATAGTAAATATATAAATATATATATATACATTTTGGTATTTATGTATATATTACAACACTCTTGGCACTGTCCCGTTCTCTTGCTCTAAGTCCTTTCTACAAAGGTTGCCTGTAAGAGATTGCTTGCAGCAATAAGGCCGCCTTTGCATGTCTACATTGTTTACTGTTCATTAATGTTTCTTTACCTATATGTATGTTATACGTGCAATAAAGTATTTCTTCTTTTTCTTCTTCGTCTTCTTTACTTTTAGTTACTGACTTCACATAACAATTATTCATTGTAAAGTCAACATCTCCTGAGGATGCTCCGGTTTCGGAGCGAAACGTGCGTAGAGGGTACATTGCCGAAGATTGAACACATTGTTCGGTGTGGAGTATAAGGATTGAAGAAATTATATATTACACCCTACAGATTCTCCTGCTTTTCGCGGAGTATAGCAAATAAAGATTTGTTTTCATAATATATCATGGAGTTCCTGTCATCCCGGAGATGGACATGGTAAAAGTTATCGGTGGGACAGAAAAAGAAAACATTTTTCACCTACGCATGACCCGAGCAGTTAATTAAAGAAAATAGTTAAAAAAATATTATAAGGCAATACACACATCGCCATCTAGCCCCAAAGTAAGCGTAGCTTGTGTTATGGGTACTAAGATGACTGATGAATATTTTTATAAATAATATACATTAATACTTATAATATACATATAAACACCCAGTCACTGAAACACATTCATATCAATCACACAAACATTTTCGAGTTGTGGGAATCGAACCCACGGCCTTTGACTCAGAAAGCAGGATCGCTTCCTGCGCCAATCGGCCGTCATCTAAGTAAAAGTAAACTAAAATTAAGTTATAATATATTGGTGTCATTTTACATTGTGAAAGCAAACACGCTGTATACTTACTTGAAAAACATGTCACATTCTAAACATTTGTAACCTACTATAGTAGTTTTTGAGAGTAACTTCCGAAGATCGCCCGGTTTCGGTGGTGCTTTCGTCTCCTCCTTAATTTTGCCGATTTTTTTCTTACGCATCTGTGGACAAATCAAATAATTCAAAAAATTGGTTGTCTGCAAAGTCGGCTTACTGACGATAGTTGAACGTGACAACGTCGTAAGAAAATACTGATGGAATGGTTGCATTTTTCAAAAGAAATTTTTAATTTTATTCGCTTGATAAAATTAAAAAAATCAAAATTCAAAATGCATTTATTTCAAGTAGGCCTAATATAAGCACTTTTGAAACGTCAAGTCTGTCTGTTTGTAGTGACTCTACCACCGGTTCGGAAGGCAGATTCTACCGAGAAGAAGCCGGCAAGAAACTCAGCAGTTGCTCTTTTCCAACATCAACAATTTACATTTTGCATTTTAACATCCATTTTTCTATCTTGTGAGAGATGAAAGCGGGGCCGGATGCTTCCAAGCAACCTTGTCATTAAAAAATTCATCAATCGTATAGTAACCTCGCTGTAATAAGATAGATAGATATTTTGTATGGATATATAGAAGGAGTTAAAGTTTTTTAGTAAACGAGTTACATTTATTTCTACGCATAAATACAATTATGTCATTTTTTTTTGCTATAAACAATTGACACCACATTCACTTTTCGCTGCACTTTATATTTGACGAAAATATGTAAATGTATTATTGTATAGCAGCTGTCCACGCGGACGCATCGCTCACTCAAGTAGGAGAGGGTAAGATGTCGAACGCTGCCGAACGTTGAGGCCGATTGTGCCTCTTTGTCGCTCGTTCCGCGCTCTCGCTTGCACTTCAAGCCTTAAATGGAACGCCTCAGAGCGAGGTAACGCCGCATGAGTCATGTTTTTTTGTGCGTGCAGCCGGCTCCATCGAATTATAAGACGTTGTCACGTCAAAAATTTAAAATGCATATAAAAATTTTCGTAACCGACAGGATTTGAACCTGCGACTCTCTGGCAATCGCGGCCTGAGTGCTTTCTTCAATTAAGCTACGGCTCTCCTACCGTCGATTCCGAAATTAGTATATGCCTTTCACATATTGTAAATTAATGCCAGTGCAGAGCAAAGTAACATTAGCTGTACTTAAGGAAGAATTTGGTAATATACAACATCTTAGAAGTAAAGAGCGAGATGGAAATTTTCGGAAACTGCCTAGTTATAAAAAGTTTATTCTACCAAAAACACATAATGTGTGCGGAAGAAGGAATTATAAATACATATTACCCGAAATATTTCAAGATCTCCCTCCCACCCGCTTTGCAATGTATAAATGAAAAAAAAAAACATATATTTTTAAGGAAATTTAAAAGACATTTTTTAGCTAATAGTTAAAAAAAAAATGCCACTGTTCGATTAAGATTGTCTAAATGATTTTTGAACATTAAGATTAAGTTGAATTTACATTTTGATTAATATTGAATATTTTTGAAGATATATACTTGCGAACCCGCCATCCCCACCATAAACGCATAGTTTCTAAGGAGATGGATAATTAAGTTGGAAAATATTTGTTACTTTTATTTTGAACAATTAATTTAAAAAAAAAGAAAGAAAAATCAGTCTTATAGCGACTGTAGCGTCATCTAGTGGGAAACGTTGCAGTTTCGATCTACTACTTCAAAGGTCCGTATTACAATGAGACACGTTTGAAACAAGAGATGACACATTGCTTTTTAATAATTTTTATAATGTTTATTAGTGTTTTTACCTACACTTGGAAAAATAATCGATTTTATAAATTTAAAAAATACTCTACGCACACATTAACCTTTTACCAGACAACTACAAAGCACGTCTCGTCATGGTCTCTTCGCACAATGAGAAGGGTTTAAGCTGTACTACACCACGCTGGGCCTGCACGTATTGGTTGATTAGTTTAACACTGTACTAAACTTTGGAGGCCACTTTATGCACAAGTATTACTGTTTAGTTAACCAATTTACCGTTTCACTTTCCGGTTTGGATTTACTTAAATGCGCCCGCACGTGATGGTTGATCAATTTCACACTGTACTCAACTTTGTTGACCATTATATGCACAAGTATTACTGTTTAGTTAACTAATTTACCGTTTCACTTTCCGGTTGGGTTTACTTAAATGCGCCCGCACGTGATGGTTGATCAGTTTCACACTGTACTCAACTTTGTTGACCATTATATGCAAAAGTTTTACTGTTTAGTTAACCAATTTACCGTTTCACTTTCCGGTCGATCTCCGATCTGTATAAGAGCCCTGGGACCGGTTTACACCAGTGCACCCCCGCACGAGTAAGTTGATAAGTTTCACGCTGTAAACTTAGTTGACCATTTTAGTCGCTACAATAACTATTTAGTTAATCAACTAATCTTTCACTCTCCGTGCCATACCCTATTTCTATGAATGCGCTGGGTTTGGGTTTACTCAAACGTATTGGTTGATCACTTTCACACTGTACTCAACTTAGTTGACCATTTTAACCACAAGTATGAGTAATTGGGTGACCAACTTACCTTTTCACTCTCGGGTCGATCCCCGATTTGTATGAGAGCGCTCGGTTTGGGTTTGCTCAAATGCGCCCGCACGTGTTGGTTGATCAGTTTAACACTGTACTCAACTTTGTTACACATTTTACACACGTGTCTGATATAGTGAGTGTCTGTGTGCTCGCTAAGTTTATCCTCCGCGGTGTACACGTAGCATATCCTGCATGGTAGGTAGCCCGGTTTCTAGAAGTAACAGAAAAAAAGACATCAATTTTACATTGATTTTTAATTGACGCTACAGTCGCCATAAGATTGATGTAAAAGGCATATACTAATGAATGTGGTTGGAGATAGAGGACAGAACTCCTCAGCGGACAGCAGCAAACCCCTCATTTAAGGCTTAGCGATTAGAGAATACTTTAATTTTTTTAGAACTAAAACGAAATTGAATGCCTCATCAAAAAACAAAATAAAACGCAGACGAAGTCGCGGGCAACGGCTAGTATTTTAATAAATCTTTCTATAGTAATAATTCTACCCCCAATTTGATTTTGATAGTTATAACTGTTAGATTATTAGACACAAAATAATTATTTAAATCGGTTTTAATTTGTCGGAGTTATGGTGTAAAATCGACAAACACTTTCATCCCCTCTCCCAAAGGAACCGAGCTTAATGTCAGGATAAAAAGTTCCCTATATTACTTCTAACACTTCCAAGAATATGTGTACAAAGTTTCATGAGGATCGGTTAAGTAGTTTTTGCGTGAAAGCGTAACAAACAAACTTACATTCACATTTATAATATTAGTAGGGAAGTAGGGAAGTAGGGATATAGATAGTTTTGTATCACCTCACGATGCATCGCGAGGAAGTGATCCTCGACTTGCTGTTGAGTATAGAAGCCTATGATGCACAGCTCACACTTATACACGAGACTCACGTAGTGTACCTTTTTCTTTTCTTCTTCTCTGCGGAGAGGGAATGGCACATTTCGTTAGATTGTCAAGAAGTTGCCCGCACACAGGCTTTATTTATTTATTAAGCAACGCACACCGTGAAGACATTACAGTTGCCCAATTCGTCTACCCGGGTCTATTAAAATAATTTAACAGCAACGAGTAATAATTACAAAAAATTAAATTAAATTGAAACATAAAAATAAGCATTATAAAATTAAGAATTAAAAAAAACAGTAATTCTTTATATATATATTATATATATTATTTTGAGAGATGAGAGCGGAGTGGCCTGCTTTCAAGCAGCCTTGTCGTTAAGGAATAACAATAACCAAAAATTCAATAATAATAAAAACAAAACATTCAAACATGTAATTATTATCTTAGATCACCAACTCCCTAATAACATTTTAATTTGTTTTTGGAGCTGAAGCGGCGGGTTGTGAAATACGTCCAATACCGAATTACTATGAGTGAGGTCATTGAGCGTTTTGCCCAGGACTAGATTGATCACATAATGGAGCAACGCTACAGTACGCCTCAGTTCTAACCGGTCGTATCATACCAGGAAGAAACATACTTGGATATATTGTGGGATATCCAACAGAATACCTAAACTGTTCCCTATAAAGCTATTTTATCAAGTCGTTTTAACCAATAATTCAACTGTATTTTTAATCAATACTTCAACAGTATTTTTTACCAATACTTTAACAGTATTTTTAACCTTTAACCAATGCTTCAACAGTATTTTTAACCAATACTTCTACAGTATTATTAACCAATAAATACTTCTACAGTATTATTAACCAATAAATACTTCAACAGTATTTTTAACCTTTAACCAATGCTTCAACAGTATTTTTAACCAATACTTCAACAGTATTATTAACCAATAAATACTTCAACAGTGTTCTCAACCAATACTTCAACTGTATTTTTAATCAATACTTTAACAGTATTTTTAACCAATGCTTCAACTGTATTTTTAATCTTTAACCAATACTTCAACAGTATTTTTAACCTTTAACCAATACTTCAACAGTATTTTTTACCTTTAACCAATGCTTCAACAGTATTTTTAACCAATACTTCAACAGTATTATTAACCAATAAATACTTCAACAGTGTTCTCAACCAATACTTCAACTGTATTTTTAATCAATACTTTAACAGTATTTTTAACCAATGCTTCAACTGTATTTTTAATCTTTAACCAATACTTCAACAGTATTTTTAACCTTTAACCAATACTTCAACAGTATTTTTTACCTTTAACCAATGCTTCAACAGTATTTTTAACCAATACTGCTACAGTATTCTCAACCAATACTTCAACAGTATTTTTTACCTATACTTTAACTCTATTTTAACCAATACTTTAAAGTATTTTTTACCAATACCTCAACAGTATTTTTAACCAATAAGTATTGGTTAAAACTACAGTGTTCTCAACCAATACTTCAAAAGTATTTTTAACCAATACTTCAACAGTAATGGTGGACATGATGACTTCAACTTCTTAATATCCGCACACAGTCAATATTACGGTCAACATTTTTAACCAAAATTATATTTCTTTTATAAAATATATAGTAAATCAAAAGAAGCATATTTATTTTTTCATACAAACATATTCAAAACATTCTAACGTTGAGGGTGAAGGAAAACATCGTGAGGAAACCTTTATACCCGAGAGTTCTCCGTAATGTTCCCAAAGGTGTGCGGAGCCCAACCCTTCTCATCGTGGGAGGAAACCTATGCCCTGTAGTGGGTTGGCAATGGGTTAAGATGATGATGATGATGATTTTAAGGGCCCTAGTGTCTCACCTCACAGCCAGCATGTCTGTTTCGGTCATATACTCCGTGGTGTACCCAGACTTCATATCCGTTTTACTATGCTTTTGTCTGAAGGCTTCAGCTTTGGACTTCTGAGCTATTATAACCGTTTCACCGACCGCCGTTGAGCTGGAAAAGACAAAGAATGATCACAAAAGTAATATAACTACTTGGGACCATGGAAACTGGAACTTGGTGTCTGGAAACAGAAATGAAGGCCATAGGTGATATATATCTTGGATCACGTTAAGACTGCAGCTCGGGATGATCCTGGATGGAAAAGTAGTCTCGACTTTATGCACCACCAGGTGTTGACTCGAAGAAGATGTGGTAGAAATGGTCACTTCCGCGGGGCAATACCAGTGCATTCCCTTCGCACACACTGGTGGGGGAAGGCAGTCTTCATTTCAAAGCGGAATTCATATTAATTCAGTTAGGCTAGGAATTAAATTAAAAATATTTACCCACAGGTGGGTGGCATGGCTAGCTACACACTTCCGCATACTTTTAATTTATGCAATGTAATACTTTTTTTTTTTCACTACAAGTTAGCACTTGACTGCAATCTCACCTGGTGGTAAGTGATGATGCAGTGTAAGATGGTAGCGGGCTAATCTGTTAGGAAGTATCGTATTTATACCAGATATCGCACCGGAACACTAAATCACTTAGCGGCACGTCTTTGTCGGTAAGGTAGTAACTAGCCAAGCCCAAAGCCTCCCGTCAGACCCGACCAGAGAAATTTCAGGAATTATAAATCCATCAATCTTCTGTAGCGGTGGGCAACTACATTGTGAGAAAACCTGCATGCCTTAGAGTTCTCCATGATGTTCTCGTAAAGACATGTGATGTCCACCTATCCGCACTTGGCCAGCGTGGTGGACTACTGTCTAAACCCTTCTTATTCTGATGAATTCAAAATTCAAATTCAAAATTTCTTTATTCATGTAGGCCTATCACAGGCACTTATGAAGCGTTCCAAACGCGCCCTGGTCTAAGAAGAGCCCACAACAAACTTAGCCGGGTAAATTTATTTTTTTGTTATCACCATCTTCCAGTAAATTTAAATTAAGCTATGAAGCTAGAGCAATTCACACCCAAGCTTTTTTATCTTTTAAATAATCCTTAATGTTATAATAGGATTTTTCTGTGAGCTTACGTTTTATATAAACTTTGAACTTATTGAGAGACGTCTCAAAGATTTCATTTGGTAATTTGTTATAAAATAATATACGATAGGAGAGTTGTAACTTGAAGAGGGTGGGTAATTAGACAATGAATAAAACTCACTCGATTGTTAACTCTGGCATTTCCCCTTTGACCTGCTGCACTGTGTAAGGTTCCGAGGTCACTAAAGCATTAGGATCCAACACTATGTGAGACATGACTCCGGACACTGGATTCTCTAACACTATTTCTGGCACTGAAACAAACAACATTAGCATCAACGGATAAAAAATTAAATTGATAACATTTACATGTTCCTCTTACAGCTGGAGTTCTGTCGCCATCTCCAAACACATTGAGATCTACACAAAGTTTGGACAAAATTAAACACATATTATAACCTCTATAGTACAAAAATAATTATTTAAATTGGTTATAATTTGTTGTGTAAAATCGTCAAACATTTTCATCCCCTCTCCCAAAGGAACCGAGCTTTATGTCAGGATAAAAAGTATCCTATATTACTTCTAACACTTCTATATTACTTATATTACTTCTAACTATGTGTGCACAAAGTTTAACAAGGATCGGTTAAGTAGTTTTTGCATGAAAGCGTAACAAACAAACTTACATTGACATTTATAATATTAGCAGGGATTATTAGCTTTAATATTATTATTATTATTAACATTTAAATGGTGGACTACAGCCTTAATCCCATCTTATTATGGGAGGAGACCTGTGTAGTAACTAGTAGTGATAGTTCAGTGTCCCTATTCCCAAACTTCTGCGAGCATGCATGGTCAAGGTTGCCAATGTTGCAGATACCTTGAGTTAAAAAAAAGCAAAACAAAAGTTTTTAGTTTTAATGTAAACTACTCCTAGCCGTGTGCTATCTGGTATTTCTAACCATGTATACAACCTGAATTTACATAATATTTGTAAACTAATCAAATATCACGACGGCCGATTGGCGCAGTTTGCAGCGACCCTACTTTCCGAGTCCAAGGCCGTGGGTTCGATTCCCACTACTGGAAAATGTTTGTGTGATTTTCATGAATGTTTTTCAGTGTCTGGGTGTTTATATGAATATTGCTATTTATTTATGTATATCTAAAAGAAAGTCGTGTTAGTTACACTACTTATAACTTAAGAACGGCTGTACCGATATGGCTGAAAATTGGTAGGTGGGTAGTTTAGAGCCAGGAGACGGACATAGGATACTGTTTATCCCGTTCGACAGTCCTTATATATATATCTATATTCTACATTTATAAAACAAAGTCGTGTTAGTTACACCATTTATAGAGAACGGCTGGACCGATTTTCATTATTTTTGATTTCTTTGATTCCTGTTAATCCGGAATAGGAGAATAAGTATTAAAATACAATATTTTTTTTTAATTTAAAATCAAAACAATTATCTAGCCGTTCATTAGTAACAAAACACAATTGACAGCGCACGTCAAGTTGTCTATACCTAATCGTAAAACTGTTGATGTGACCTATAGAGGTTCCGGAGTAAGATGAGTTTTATGTATTGTACTTTAAAAAGACATTGAGATGTAAAATATACTAAGGCGAAATGAAATTCGCGGGGATAGCTAGTTATTCATAAAAATATTCATCAGTCATCTTAGTACCCCTTAGTAACACAAGCTACGCTTACTTTGGGGCTAGGTGGCGATGTGTGTATCATAGTCGTAGTATATTTATTTATTTATTTATCATTATGCGTATGAATAAAGTCAATAAAATTCCTAACCCTACTTGAATGTGTACTTACCTCCCATCACATGGTCCTCGATCCCCAAGCTAATATGATCTCTCAGGGCTTGACCAACGTCATAGCTCTCGTTCTTCACATTCTGTGTTGTGCTTATTGTTATATAATGCTGGGGCCATTCTGTAGTCTTGATGTCATTGGTGCAATCCACTACGACTTTGTCATAGTTCGTTTTTGTTGTGCATTCAAGTGAGGATAGCGATTGCGATATGTATGTGTGATCCATTGTCTGTAAAAAAAAAAAAAAGGAAAGTATTAAAAACATTCTTCTTCTTTCCCTGGGCTCTCTGTACTTGGTCGGACGGAACCTTCCATTGTAGGTAGAGCCACTGGTAACGGCTCCCCACTGGGTCACTCCAGCCAGCCGAGCTCACTCCAGAAGCTTAGCAGGCCACCCAGGTTGCCAGTGTAAGTGGGTCAATAAACTTCTTTATGGTTTACATTTTTTATACTTTTACAGTAAGACTCCTTCAATCATAAAAACTATCGTAATCAATAGTTTATAACTTTCCACTGCTGGACTAAATTCATAGCCCAAGGCGAGCGTTTTCCCATAGTCACCATAATGTGCAGACATTCAATTGAATTAGCCTCATAAAGCACCTAAAGAGAAAGGGGAAAATCTACTAGCTGTTATAACTATATTGTGCCAAATTTCATAAAAATTAGTACAGCCGTTGTGCCAAAGATAGCTCGCCAAGCCACAACACTGAAGGTAGTAGGGCCAGAACCAATCGTACCGATTCCGTTCAGTGAGTACAAAACATGGCTACATGAACAAACACAAAGGGAGCATTCCCAACTTTGGGCCAATGCAAAAGACTGTAAACAAACCAAAATAGCTTTCCCTAACCTAAACCAACATCTAACTAACAAACTACTCCGCCTGGATAGAAGCAAACTTAGGAAGGTGGTGGGACTCAGCTCCTTAAACAGACATCTTTCCATTATAGGTGTCACCGACAGCCCTCTTTGCAGAGCATGCATGGAGAAGAATGAAATACCTACGCACGTGATGCTGGAGTGCACGGGTGTGACAGAGCAACATGAGATCTACCTGGGATCACCAGCCACTATCCCAGAAGTCCTCAGCAACCTGGGCGGCATGCTGGGATTCTGGAACGAGCTTGGATGGCTGGAGTAGCGAGCAACTGCCCAGAAGAAGAAGAAGAAGAAGAAGTGCCAAAGATAGGTAGCGTTAATTCAGAGCATAGAAATGCAAGAGCGTTCACTAATTCATCTAACATCAATCAAAAGGCTGCCAGCACACTCAGTTATTGACAATATTTTTTACTAAAGATTGTAAACTAAGATTTTTGTGGTTCGTCAACATTTCTTAATGTCATTTGTTCATGTCCCGTCTTGACCACAATCCATGCAACTGGGTCAAAATATCAACAAATTCAAAATATTATCGTTGTATGTACCAGTTGATCTGTGCTTAAGAAATATTTTTTACTAATACATTAAATAAAAAACAGACAATCTTTCATGCTTCTATTATTAGTATGGATAATATTTGACTAAGTTTACTTGAGACAGGAATTTTTCCTTAATTAAACTTAGTGAAGAATAATAATACCTCTTGAGACTGACTCATGGCTAACACCCTCAGATGTTCCTGCGCATTATGCACTTGCCGTTTAAACTTGCTGAATTTCTTCATGATGGCCAAGCACTCCCAGCAGATCAACTGATCCAATTCTATTATAGAGTCACCATACTGAAAAATATTAAAAATTGGAATGCATTGGTAATAAGGTGTATGTTACTTATTACATTTGATTGCATTTTATTTTAAGAGGTATCTTTAGTTTCTTGAAACCTTTGATGACTTAATTTGGACTGTAGTCCAGCAATGTTACAATTTGTAAAGAGAAATAAATATGCAGTCTAGTAATTTGGTATTAAATGCTCATTTAATATTCATTCAGCATTAGTGGGGCAAAAATATATGAGAAAACTTAACTTCCATTTGTCTAGTGGTCAATCTCCATACAGGTACCAAAATCCCCGGCCTTGGTTGGGCCAGAAATTTTGAGCAGAAATAGGAATTAGACATAGTTTTATCCGTTTTGAGTCATTATTTGTTACTTATTTTAAACAAACTAAAACGACAAACATTCACACAAGTCTATGTAAGTTAATGAAATCTTTTCCGTAACTATTTCAAAAATAAAAATGTTTATATTATAGTTCGCTGACCCTGAAGTACTAGGTACTTAATAATAAGCGATTTACGTAACATTAAAAACGGATTAAAACTTAGCGAAAAAGTTGTGTAAACATTAAAAACTTACCCGATCGCCCGTATAATCGTACATAATAAGTCTAAAAACTTGATAAATGTTGGTTATTCCATTAATAGAGATTACATTTCGATCGGTACTTAAACATGTACAACACAGCGTCCTGTAAGTTGTGTCCACGTCCTGCTCCATTATAAATATAAATTAAATTAAGTTCATGAAAACGATAAACTTGAAAAGTTGGAAAATCTATCAATCACAACAAAAAGTAATACTCCCATGTAAAATAGACAAAATTGGATGGGGATTATTTTAATACACCACGACACCACAAAATGGCTGCTTTACCCGGATTTGCAACTGTCAAAATTTTCTCTTTTTGTTCGCTGGCAACATATCTAGTTGTCAAAAACCAAAGTTTGCTTTGGGAGCTTTAGAAAAGCCTGAACAATATTTGGTAAGGATTCGACAAAAGTTGCGAAATATGAATTGGAGAATTCGACTTCATATTATGCAACTGTTTATTTTGTTATAATTTAAAAAAAATGATAATCGATAGATGACGTCAAACAGGTAAAAAAGCTTTCTTAGTCAAAGCCATTGTGTTTGTATTATCATTGCTTTGACTTTTAACATAATATGTATTATATCATAGGTATTAGTATTCATATTACATAGTACTGACTACTGAGCACATGACATCCGTAGGTAGGTACAGATTACTTTATAATTTATATAATAGTCAGAGTCAGAGCCAGTTGATGCGACTGAAGACCAATAATGGTAGTCTTGTCTCTTCCAAACCTGAGATCTTGGGTGAGGTTGAGAACTTTTATGGACAGTTGTACACCACAGTACAGACGCCTGTTGAAGATTTGGCTAAGGATCCTAGAGCCAAATTAACTCGACACTATACCGAAGATATCCCAGACGTCAGCCTATACGAGATTAGTGTGGCTCTCAAGCAGCTTAAAAATGGCAAGGCGCCGGGTGATGACGGAATAACGGCAGAACTCCTGAAGGCAGGTGGAAAACCGATACTGAAAGTCCTTCAGCGATTGTTTGATTCCGTTATTCACCAAGGCACAACGCCAGAGGCATGGCACAGGAGTGTGGTGGTTCTGTTCTTCAAAAAAGGTGATAATACCTTGTTGAAGAATTACAGACCCATCTCGCTGCTGAGTCATATCTACAAGCTGTTTTCGAGAGTCATTACGAATCGTCTCGCTCGTAGGTTTGATGACTTCCAGCCTCCCGAACAAGCCGGTTTCCGTAAGGGCTTTAGTACCATAGACCACATTCATACGCTGCGGCAGGTTATACAGAAGACTGAAGAGTATAACCGGCCACTTTGCTTAGCGTTTGTGGACTATGAAAAAGCCTTTGATTCGGTGGAAACTTGGGCTGTGTTTAGGTCACTGCAGAGATGCCGAATTGACTACCGGTATATCCAAGTGTTGCAGTGTTTGTACAAAAACGCCACTATGTCAGTTCGTATACAGGATCAGACTACGAGACCAATCCAATTGCAGCGAGGCGTGCGACAGGGAGATGTTATCTCCCCGAAACTATTTACCGCTGCGTTGGAGGACGTCTTTAAGCTTCTGGAATGGAACGGACTTGGCATCAACATTAACGGCGAGTACATCACTCAACTTCGGTTTGCCGACGATGTAGTCATAATGGCAGAGACTCTGGGAGACCTAAATACGATGCTCGATGGCCTCAGCAGAGCTTCTCAACAGGTTGGCCTACGAATGAAAATGAGCAAGACGAAGATTATGTCTAATGCTCATGTTCCGCTTCAACCAGTAATCGTTGAGAACACTGCACTCGAAATTGTTGACGAATACGTATACCTAGGACACACGATCCAGTTAGGTAGGTCCAATTTCGAGAAGGAGGTGAACCGCCGAATCCAACTCGGATGGGCAGCGTTCGGGAAACTCCGTGCCATCTTTTCGTCAGAAATCCCTCAGTGCCTGAAGACGAAAGTCTTCGAACAGTGCGTGTTGCCAGTGATGACCTATGGCTCTGAAACATGGTCGTTAACTATGGGCCTCATAAGAAGGCTTAGAGTCACTCAGCGGGCGATGGAGAGAGCTATGCTCGGAGTATCTCTACGCGATCGAATCAGAAATGTGGAGATTCGTAGAAGAACCAAAGTTACCGACATAGCTCAACGAGTCGCGAAGCTTAAGTGGCAATGGGCCGGGCACATAGTTCGGAGAAAGGATGGACGTTGGGGTCCCAAGGTGCTGGAATGGCAGCCCCGTACTGGTAAGCGCAGCGTTGGTCGACCCCCAACGAGGTGGACAGACGACATTAAGCGCGTCGCAGGTAGCCGTTGGATCCAAGCGGCTCAGAATCGTGGAACTTGGAACTCCCTACAAAAGACCTATGTCCAGCAGTGGACGTCTATCGGTTGATGTGATGATGATGAATAGTCCGTAGGCTACAAATTGGCTACAGTCTCTAATCTGCACACGATGTGGTAGTTATTTCGGAGCAATGAATTTACGTCTCTGGATACTATTTAACATGTGTCCAAGGAACATACCTATTATTTGTGATGTTCATGGCTAAGTTCCGGCCCGCATTAGTTTTTGATATGGAGGGTAGAGGTAAGGAGAGTCATCGGTGTATATGAAAAAGTGTCGTCAAAATGTATTAAATTAGGATGGCGCCACATTTGCATCAGGGTAACTCTTAAAAGAAGCGCCAAATATAAATATTGTTAGAGTAGGCTTGAAAAATAAACAAGGAAGTATAGAGATACAAGGAAGTAAGGTTATATTTACCACAATATTTTGTACAACGTAAGTTGTTGAAATACTCAATAATTAACTACTTTAGTCGATAATGACATTTAATTTTTTAACTCGGCATACTTCAATTCATCTACGATTGCTACATTCATACCACACCCTGTGCATCCACCAGCGCCATTGTGGAGGATTTTTGAACTGTTATTTAGCGCATACACTGGACACTTTTTCAACTTTTCTCCCATATAAGATGACTCTCTTTACCTCTACCCTCTATAGTTTTTGATGAACACCCCGGTGCGGTGAGCACAGAATCTTTTAAGTGAAGGTTGCGGGTTTGGCGGAGGTTATTTGGGAATTTATAATTTACGACTATTCTCTTTCGCACCGGAAGTTAATATTCAATCTAATCCTTCATTAGGTTTAAAGTTTATATCGTGATTGTTGACGCATTATTTCTGTTTTTATATAATCTATTGTAAATCTGACTTTCATCGAGATAAATTATTTTCTGTCTGGATTTTTTATATCTTATGACATTTCTCTGAAAAGTGACTTAAATTTAAAAAAAATACAAAAAAGAAGGCTTTTGTGACAACTGACATATTTTTTTTTAATCATTAATGGGTAAACATGACCAATAGATTTTAGTAGTGCTGTTCCGATTTCCTTTTCTGGAGAGAAGAGTAGGAAAATATATTATTATAATCACCATTATTTAGCTTTAGCGGTCCATGAAGTATGGTGGACGGCCCCCTCTCAGAATGAGAAAGGTCTAGACCGTAGTCCACGTCCGAGGCTAACTGCGGATTATTATACTTCACACGCCTTTGAGAACTCACAAGCTTGTATGTTTCCTCACAGTGTTTTACTTCACCGTTATGCAAAGTGATATTTTGAATGCTTACATTAAATGATGACCTTAAGGATGATGCAGACATAGAACGAGAGCGTAGGGCTTTGGCGTTGCGCTGTAATTTGTTGGTCCACAGGTTTGCCTGTTGTAGCCATGAAGCAAAAGTTATTTTGTTCAAAGCCTTTTGTCAAACCTTTGATGAAGTAATTTATACTACTCCATCCAAGTGTTGTTCAAATGGGGGATGAATTTTTGTATGAAAAAATAATTAGAACGAATATGTAATATATATATATATATATATATATATTACAAATATATATATTACAAACGAACGATTTCGCAAGCATCGGAAGTTTATTATCATAGAGAAACTTTAACTGTTTTAAAATAATTTATTCTTAATGTACACAAAAAAAAAAAACGTTAAAATACAAAACCATAAAAAAACTTCTTTGTTTTAAACTTAAAATAAAACTACTTATTCAACAATTTAATGCCTAATTATTGTTAATTTTAACATAGTCATCGTTTTAACATATCGTTTAGATACAGTAATTAAATCAACGCTTATTTTATAGAATTATGACTATTCTATACCTACTTAAACATACTATATACATGAGTTTCCTGTTATCTTATTAATGTAATTAAGTGAAGTTTTTTTCTGTATGTTGGTTAACTTGAAAATCTTTATACTTACTTTCTATCTTACTTACTTACTTAATATATTTACTGTTCTCATTGTGGGAGGAGACCCGTGCTCTGTAGTGGGCAGGTAATGGGATGGGAGAAGATATGATGATGATGTCAATGATATATTTAGAGCATATATGCGTAAAAATAAAATATAATTTCATTTACTTTCAAAAACTCGCAAATCTTTTCTGTCAGTCTATTTTTTCTAACTTGTCTCTCAATGTAAATAATCTTTTTTTTACTTTGTAGACTAAAAAAGAACTCTTTATATTGCGATAGTTTTTTTTTAAATTTTTAGAACATAATGTACACTAAAAAGTAATGAAAAGATTGTTTAAGTACGTTGTATAAGTAAGATAAAATTGACCTTGGGCAATAATGGTTCTAAAATCGATTCATCCATTCATCCATCCATAAATTTGGACCTATCAATGAATTGCAAAGGATTCAACACTATGTTAAAACACATCTATTACAGCGATGTTAATATACAATCAATGAATTTATTAATGTAAAGATGGATTGGAAGCTTTCATCTCTCACAAGGTAGAAAATGAATGTTAAAATGTAAATTGTTGATGTTGGAAAAGAGCAACTGCTGAGTTTCTTGCCGGCTTCTTCTCGGTAGAATCTGCCTTCTGAATCGGTGGTAGTCACTACAAGCATTCTGATTTGACGTTTAGAAAGTGCTTATAAACTAGGTCTACTTGAAATAAATGAATATTGAATATTTTAATTTTTTTTTGCATCAATGACAGACATTTTTTAACCCGGTCCGTTCTATATTAAGTTCATATTGGGTCACGACAAAATCCTTTTGGAGGAGAAGAAATAAAAGGAAAAATAATAACAAACCAGATTTTTCATGGATTTTGGAATCCATTTTATCTGTCTTGTCTTCTCTTGGTAACTTTCACAGTATGGGATAAAACTCTATGTTCTAGACCCTTCTGTTCAACTGTTATATTAAAGCTTTCGTTTGTTCATTACAAGTCAGTACTTCTTCAACATTAAAATTATTCGTCTTAAAGTAAACCTCGACCTCTTGCAACGTTTTACCTTTCGTCTCGGGCAGCCTCCACCAAATATAAACAAGACTAACTGACATGATTGCTGTGTTCATTAAGAATAATCCGTGATAACCGACACAACTAACAATAAATGGCAATAGAATAATTGATAAAGTTAAAGCAGTGATGAGTACTACAGCGGAAAGCGTGAAAATGTACACCTTCAATTCTAAAGGAAACATTTCGCTGTATATCGCCTCTAATAAAGGATACGGTCCGGCGTTGATTGTGATAAAATACAACGCCAGTAAACCTACATTGATCCAGTTGGAATAGCTTTGTCCGTTCCGGAAATAGAAGCATAAAGTGAAGAGTATTAAAATGGCGTTCGCAGTGAATCCAGTGGAAAACAACAGTGTACGCATAGACGTCTTCCTAATCAATAAACACGACATAAAAGAGCCTATGACGATAAAGCCATCAACGAATAACGTGTAAAGTAAAACGTCTGGAGTACCAGTTATCTCTTCCAGGATGACTGTAGCTAGAATACTGAATACCAATTTTCCAGCCGCCGCCAAATATGCGTGTATAAAAATACTCAGTACGAAAACATCCCAGAAGTATTTCCTCTTGAGAACGCGAGAGAGACGCTTCAAAGTCGATACGCTGTTGGACTTGCTCAGCAAGTCCAACTTGCTTTTCTCCATTTCGACCAGCAGTTTCAATTCCCGATCCGAATTCGGTGTTCTTGTGTGCAATCTCCCGAAGGATTCGCGGCATTCTTCGAACCTACCTTTCGAAGCCAACCAATGCGGGCTCTCCTCCCAAAAGTAAGGAAGTAATATTCCCAAAGCGCACGGAAATATTCCGATAATCGCCGAAGTTCTCCAGTGCAGGAATATTCCGATTCCGTGGCCCAAACTGGTGCCCAAAGCCGGTGCGAGGGTAGTCACCATGTTGAGGTAAAATGCTCTCGTTTTAGGCGAAGTGTACTCTGATGTGACGAATATATTCAAAGTAACCAATGCACCAACGGATATGCCGCCTATGATCCTTGATAGCACAAAATGGTGCAATTCCGTTGCGTAGTAAAGGAGGATCCAGTTCATCATCAGTGGAATGGAAAAGAGGATAAAGGGCCATCGCCTGCCAAGTTTGTCCGTGATGATCGCGCTTAAAGCTGTGCCAAAGAGGTTCATAATGGTCATTGTGGAGGCTGGAAAAGATTAAATTATTGTCAATTTACTATATAAATTTCTCTCTTTTCCAAAATAATGAACCTAACAAATATTATCGTTAGTTTTCTATCGCCATTTTTGTCGTGCATTCCAAAACAATGTAATTAGATCTTATAAGTGCGACACGACAGAGATAAACTAAAAAATACTTGATATATGCAGTGATTTTAGAACTACAAGCGCGAGCGGTACTAAATAATGTTTATACAACGTATAAATGAAAACCGAAATAATACTTCAGAGGCTTTAGAGGTACCTTATGAATCAGAGATAAACTTATCTTAGAAAAATCATTCGGAGTATAACACTGCCATAGTTTTTACTGAAAGAAATCAGATACAACCCTAACTTCACATGTAAAATTAAAATCATGCGACTCCTGCCTCTTTATTAGGTACGGTACGCGTCTCGTAGCGTAGGTACTATGCGAGTGTCGGTCTATTATCTTCAATAGGGTTGTCATAAGTACCAAGTAACACTTGCAATGTTTTAAATTAATTTGTATGGAAAAATTAAATAAAAATGTTTCTTTTGTGTTATTATTTTTGCAGGATGATTCCTTATAAAATATACTTATGCATCCTTCAATATTATTTCGTAATTCCGTTACACGTTGTATAGACGTGACTACATACAGCGTTTCACCTCTCATGGCGGATCGCTGGTTTATGCAGTTTTATTTGTTGAAATATAAAAAAATAAATATATTACGACAATACACACATCGCCATCTAGCCCCAAAGTAAGCGTAGCTTCTGTTATGGGTACTAAGATGACTGTTGAATATTTTTATAAATAATATACATAAATACTTAGAATATACATATAAACACCCAGACACTGAAAAACATTCATGCTCATCACACGAACATTTTCCAGTTGTGGGAATCGAACCCACGGCCTTGGTTAAATTTTAAATTGCAAATAAATAAATATAATTACCAATTTAAATTCAATTACAATTAAAGTAACTGGAATTTACAACATTATAAAGTTAAATGTGTACATAAATTAAGATAAGTAAATAAATAAATAATTAAAAATAAATAAATAATCTCACTAAGAATAAATTAATCATATATCATTAGATTATTACAATATTACTACTACTATACTATAATACTTTAATACTCTTTGTTAAGGTGGGGTCTATGGAGGGTAGAGGTAAGGAGAGTCATCTTATATGGGAGAAAAGTTGAAAAAGTGTCCAGTGTATGCGCTAAATAACAGTTCAAAAATCCTCCACAATGGCGCTGGTGGATGCACACGGTATGGTATGAATGTAGCAATCGTAGATGAATTGAAGTATGCCGAGTTAAAAAATTTAATGTCATTATCGACTAAAGTAGTTAATTATTGAGTATTTCAACAACTTACGTTGTACAAAATATTGTGGTAAATATAACCTTACTTCCTTGTTTATTTTTCAAGCCTACTCTAACAATATTTATATTTGGCGCTTCTTTTAAGAGTTACCTTGATGCAAATGTGGCGCCATCCTAATTTAATACATTTTGACGACACTTTTTCATATACACAGATGATCCTCCTTACCTCTACCCTCCATAGTGGGGTCCCACGGCCCGTTTTATGACAGGCCAGATCGTACCAGGCCAGACCGACAGGCCATGAGAACATCCGCGCCCGATGAAGCCTGTAGCCGCCCGTCCGATCCGTCGGGAGTCGGTAAGTTCAAAGGCGAGGTGCGGCGCGGCGCGACAGTGCCTGCCGTGGCCTGTGCGTGCGCATCTGCGTCGGTTCTAACTCATTCATTTTACCTGCGACGGCGCGTGCGCGTACACGCACATGATGGACTGGACGAACGATTTAATATTCGTCCAGTCCATCATGTATTAGTTCTTAACTCTCTACGAAAACGAACCAGCGCTTCGGAATAGCTCGTCTCCACAGCATAAAAACAAGAACGATGTCCATGATGCGTGATAACGGATAAAAACTAATTTAAAAGAAGGAACTATGGGTGTCACGGAGTTAAAAAAGAAAAATGACTGGCAGTAACGACAGGCCGGTACACCGTACAGGTTGACACACACCTTGGGCACGGCGTGAAACGTAATCAGCCGCACAAGCATCGACAGGCGTCTTACGGTCCGGCCTGGCCTGTGATAAACACGGGCCGTGGGACCCCACCTTTATTGTCAATTGTCATAATAGTCATACCTATCAATGATATTTGCCCCTCGCTGAGGTGTATCCCGCCCTCCTGCTTCTGGAGGGAGTTGATGAGTCCGGCGACCTGCCCGTACACGAAGCCATTTGAGAACGATATCCAGTTGAGGCTGCCGATGACATACACCTGGTATCGACAATAGAGTTTTTAGTCGTTTTTTTTTAATTTTTTTATTACACTTTTTTTTTCACATCACTCGCTTGACTATGACGGCCGATTGGCGCAGTGGCCAGCGACCCTGCTTTCTGAGTCCAAGGCGGTGGGTTCGATTCTCACAACTGGACAATATTTGTGTGATGAACATTAATGTTTTTCAGTGTGTAGAATAACCCTAGACTGCAATCTCACCTGGTGGTAAGTAATGATAGCGACTAACTTGTTACGGAGTATGGCAGTTATACCCCTAATCAGTTCCCACGTGACATCGCACCGGACCATTAAATCGCTTAGCGGCACGTCCAGGCGCCAGGGTGGAAACTAGCCACGGCCAAAGCCTCAAAATTTACAGCGCTCACCGTTGCGCCAGGGAGGTCGTTTCGTAACATGACCAAATTTGATCTCAAATAAATAAATATACTATGACAATACACACATCGCCACCTAGCCCCAAAGTAAGCGTAGCCTGTGTTATGGGTACTAAGACGACTGAGAATATACATATAAACACCCAGACACTGAAAAACATTAATGCTTTTTAAATAAAAACTATACCAAATAAGAAGTTGAAAATAAATATTTTCCACTATATTTTGAAGTCGTTGCCAAGTAGAACACAAATACGTGTGAGCCGTCACAGGACGCCTCGCAGATGTGTAACATCGAAATTGTTTTCTGTAAATTACTGCAGATATTGCATAATGAAAAGATAAGCATTACAAATTTGTCGCACAAATAAAAAAAGAATACAATTAAATGGATAGCCACTCCTTTTTGTAAGACGGTTAATAATGATTTCTGTTTTATTACAAAATTAAAATTCGTTTTTATTGTTACATACGAAATACAAAAATTCAATCAAATAGCGGGGCGAAGCGTCGCCCCGGCCTGTGTCGCCACGCCGAAAATCAGGTTTACCCTCCGCCTATAGATGTTTCACATCAAAAATAGTTACCTTCCTTCGTAGCTACTCTAGGCAAACGGTTTCCAAATTAAGTATTTAGACGGTGGTGAAAATACGTACGCGAAATCATAATTTACATATCCATTTGATATGAATAAAAAACTTTTTTGTCGAAAAAAAAATTAAAATTATAATGACGTGATTCTCATTTTTTAATTTTAAGGCATAAAATATTAATCCCTACAAAAAAAGAGTCATTAATTATCATGAGTTATTTGCTTTATTTTAACTAAAGTAATTAAATTTTAAACAATAATGTAGCAAAAAAATTGGTTGTCTGTAAAGTCGGCTTACTGACGATAGTTGAACGTGACAAGGTCGTAAGAAAATACTGATGGAATGGTTGCATTTTTCAAAAGAAAATTTTAATTTTATTTGTTTAATAGATATTATCGTTGCTATAAACAATTGACACCACATCACTTCATCCTTGCCGAAAACATGTAAATGTATTATTGTATAGAAGCTGTCCACGCGGACGCATCGCTCACTCAAGTAGGAGAGAGACAGATGTCGAACGCGGAGGCCGACTGTGCCTCTTTGTCGCTCGTTCCGCGCTCTCGCTTGCACTTCAAGCCTTGGATGGAACGCCTCAGAGCGAGGTAACGCCGCATACGTCATGTTTTTTCGTGCGTGCAGCCGGCTCCATCGAATTATAAGACGTTGTCACGTCAAAAATATGACTTGCTTTAACGGCGAAGAAAAACATTATGATACCTGAGAGCTGTACCGTGAGCAGGAGTTCTGTCTTCATCTGGCTCATCTTTGTCGGTAGGATGGTAACAAGCTACGGCAAAAGCTTCACATCAGACCAGAGAAAATTCAGAAATAATAAATTCCCAAATTTCAGGAATTCGAACCCGGGACCTCCTACTCAAATTCACAGCGCTACCGTTACGCCAGTGAGGTCCAAGCTATCTCCAATCATATTCATCAGATCAACATTTTATTTGTGTAATCTAGTTTAAGTATTAGTATGTATTTTTTTTTAATATGCACAACCTGCAGTATGTTATCCTTTTGTTTTCCTTATCCTAAGGTTGCCTGGAAGAGATTGCTACAAAGCGATAAGGCCGCCTTTTGTATAGTTCTTCTGTCTGTGTTTTCTTTTATTCTTTTTTTGTATTTTTATTTGTGTGCAAATAAAGAGTATAAATAAATCAACACGTAATTTGGGCAAAACTATCGAGTACAAAAATAATTTTATAATTTTTATTAGTGTTATTACCTACACTTGGAGGAATTATCGATTTCATAAATTTAAAACGCATATAAAAATATTTGGAACCGACAGTATTTGAACCTGCGACTCTTTAGCAATCGCGGCCTGCCTCAGGAGATGATGACTTTACAAATAATAATTGTTAAGTCATTGTAAAGTCAACATCTCCTGAGGATGCTCCGGTTTAGGAGCGAAGCGTGCGTTGAGGGTACATTGCCGAAGATCTGTTTCGTGTGGAATATAAGAATTATTCAAATAAGTAGGTTAACAATTGACGGAGTTACCTTTTGTAAAATCGTCAAACACTTTCCTACCCTGTCCCAAAGAAACTGGGCTGAATTTCGGGATAAAAAGTATCCTATGTCTAATAACTCCTACCTCGTTGCAAATTTTCATTTGTATTCAGTAAGTTTTAGCGTAATGCGAGGCCATGTTACAGACAGATAGAAAGACAGACAGAACAGTTTTGGGCTCAGTATCGGTCATAAAAGCGGTGATAGCCTAGTGGGCAGGAATTCGACTTCACTTTCGGAGGGCGAGTTCGAATCCCACCTCTAACTTTTCTAAGTCACTTGCGTTTTAAGGAATTAAAATATCACTTGCTTGAACGGTGAAGGAAAACATCGTGATTCCTCACGAGATCACCTGCATGCCTGAGAGTTCCCCATAATGTTCTCAAAGATGTGTGAAGTCCACCAATCCGCACTTAGCCAGCCTTTTCCCCTTCTCATTGTGGGAGGCGACCCGTTAACGCGTGTGAAACAACTAGTATATGTGAAACCGAAAACCTAATAGTTTTTGAGTAAACCCTGCCATAGTTTTTATTAAAAGATATCAGATACAGCCCTAACATCACATGCGAAATTAAAATCATGTGGCTCCTGTAACTTTATTAAGTACGCGTCGCGTAGCGCAGGTACTACAGCGTTGTCGTAAGAAAACACTTTGAATGTTTTGAATTCGTTTGTATAAAAAATGAAGCCTCTGTTGATTGCCTATGAAATATACATATGCGCCGTTCAATATTATTTCGTTACTAAAATATCGGCATGTTCAATTCAAAATCAATACGAAGTTAAAATTTCATTAAATAAATAAAATGACAAAAAAAAAAACAAAACAAACAACAAAAAAAAACAAAAAAAAAAAAAAAAAAAGCTAACACCCGGCTAAGTTTGTTGTGGGCTTCTTCTTAGACCAGGACGCGTTTGGAACCCTCGTAGCTTTAGTTTTAAGTTTACGAATGTGGTTATCGCCATCATCTCACTACCGTGTGGTTCTTATGTACGCATCAAAAGTGCCACCTGTGGGCCTACTTGAATAAAGATATTTTTGACTTTTGACTTTTTAAATAACAGAACTAAAACTTAACGTAATTAAAACATAATCAATAATCATCATTTTCAACCCACGTTACGTCTAAAAGTTATAGAGAGCTCTCAGCTTTGTTGTCTCACGATGTTTTTCTTCACCCTTAAATGTAATATTTCAATTGCTTCAATATAAAACATACTAGCTGTTGCCCGCGACTTCGTCTGTGTTCGATTTTGTTTTTTTATGTGGCATTAAATTTAGTTGTAGTTCTAGAAAAGTTTAAAGTATTCAGTATCGCTAAGCCTTAAATGAGGGGTTTGCTGCTGTCCCCTGAGGAGTTCTGTTCTCTATCTCCAACCAAAATTTGGACAAAATTAAACACATGTCATAACCTCTATATTACAAAAATAATTATTCAAATGGGTTATAATTTGTTGGAGTTCATCCCTTCTCCCAAAGGAACCGAAATTAATGTCGGGATAAAAAGTATCCTATATTACTTCTAACACTTCCAAGAATATGTGTACAAAGTTTCATGAGGATCGGTTAAGTAGTTTTTGCGTGAAAGCGTAACAAACAAACTTACATTGACATTTATAATATTAGTAGGGATAGGGATACTACAAATAACCTCGAAAGATGAGAGGTGCGTTCCGGGGATAGAACTTGGTCCCCCGAAAGGGCCGAAGCCCTAATATA
The DNA here is from genome assembly GCF_905163445.1 of Pararge aegeria. Lineage (NCBI taxonomy): Eukaryota > Metazoa > Arthropoda > Insecta > Lepidoptera > Nymphalidae > Pararge > Pararge aegeria. The sequence continues at coordinate 4,370,481 of NC_053206.1, read as the reverse complement.
AATCTATCACGTTATAATAAAGAAGTAATATAAATACCTTTTTTAACTTCATTATATAAGTTTCTCGACCTATCCACCTCGCATATCCACTCAGCGCAAACCACCGTAACCGACGCTACATAATTCAATACTGCTAGCTTTATCCATTAAAAAGTCTATTTATTTCAAGATATAACTACACATATGTGTCGCTGGATAAAGGTCTTTGATTACTGAACGACTTGACACTGTTTCATTCGATTCAGCTTTAGGCTCCCCGTGGACGTAGTTGACGGCCGACTGGCGCAGTGGGCAGCGACCCTGCTTTCTGAGTCCAACGCCGTGGGTTCGATTCCCACAACTGGAAAATGTTTGTGTGATGAACATGAATGTTTTTCAATGTCTGGTTGTTTATCTGTATATTTGAGTATTTATGTATATTATTCATAAAAATATTCATCAGTCATCTTAGTACCCATAACACAAGCTACGCTTACTTTGGGGCTTGATGGCATTGGCGTGCATAGAGGGTATGCACAGGGTATGCAGATGATACAAAATGAAGAAAATCTTATACAAAATGAAGAAAAGAATTATAAATACTTAAGGCTAGGCTTTTTATAACTCTTACAATGCCTATCCTTAAGTTTTTTATAACTCGTACTGGAGATTTCCTTCATTTTATATCATCTGCATACCCTGTGCATACCCTCTATGCACGTCACTGCGTTGATGGCGATGTGTGTCGTAATCGTAGTTAACTTCCACGCGAGTAAGTTAACGTAGTTTGATAATCCACTTGGAATTCTGATACCCGTGATAGTTCACTACTCACTCGTTCACACTCTTCTCTGTTTTTACTTAACGTGATAGACTGGAGGTTAGGGCTTCGGCCCTTTCGGCCTTTGAAGAGTGCATTTGTCGGAATGTTCTTAGCTATATTCGATGAAAATCAGTCCAAGATGGCCGCCGCTACAAAATGACATGATTTATTTTTTCATAACTACCTCAATAGTCAATATAGGTATAAAATGAAAGGGCGTGTTTAATAGAATTATGTACGCTATATTGGAGCTTTTTTAAAGCCGATCCTTTTTTTCATTTTAATTAATATTTTTAACATTCATTCATTCTTCACAACTCATGTTTGGATATTACAAGAACTATAAAAACAAAGTGGCGCTTAAAACGACCTCGACGCTTATCTATCCGACAATAAAATATCACTAAAAAAACTATTCGCTATACACTTCGTTTTGTGAAAAAGACAAAAAACGTTAAAAAAACCTCCTATGTATCTTCTGTATATATAAAAGGCAAAGGTGACTGACTGACTGACTGATCTATCAACGTGTAGCCCAAACTAATTGAAGGATCGGGCTGAAATTTTCCACAGATCTCGTTGATGTCTGAAAATAGGTACCTATAGATTTTAGGGTATGTCCTATTTTATTCAAACTTAAAAATGTAGAATAATAATAATAATCATTTATTTGCAAGAACGTTTGTACAATATCAAGATGTTGGTAAACAATATAGTTAGTTTAGAGAGCATAACATTCTACTAAATTAATAGTGTGCAAATTTGTTTCAAGGATATTAAAAAGATCAACGTTAATTAAATGTCAAATTAAATTAAAATAAACACTACAATCACATGATAAAATTAAAAATGACATGAAGAGAGTTTAAGGGCAAGGGTAAGAAAGGGTTATACTCAAATCCCGAACAGGTCTCAGTTAAACCCTTTTCCTACACTTTTTTTGTTTATAAAGGGGAGGTGAAGATTGAATCGTGGAGATTATATGGAGGTGGAAATTGTATGAAGCATTGATTCATCAACCCATGACCGGCCCACTACGGGTCTCAGGTCTCCTCGCAGAATAAGAAGGGCTTTGGCCGTAGTCCACCACACTGGCCAAGTGCAGTTTGGTGGACAGCAGACTCCACACGCCTTTGAGAACATTATGGAGGACTCTCAGGCATGTAGCTTTCCCCACGATGTTTACCTTCACCGTCAAAGCATATCATATTTAATTTTAAATTTTTAATGCGTAAATAAAAAACGAAAATTTAGAAGTGCGTTCTGCACGACCAGCATGGACTGGAGACCTTTTTTCAGGGAAAAAGGACAAAAATTTACCATCTCCCACAGCTGCTTTATCAACTCTCCAATCCAAATTATAAACGTGTAATCACAGAATTGCTTCTCGAACAGGCGATTAGTCATTTCATTCCATTTAGCAGTTGTCAGTTATAATAATAATACTGGCCGTGTGGCACCGGCGGGGTAGAATGTTGCCACCCCTTTCTGTCCCAAGGGTGTCGTAAGAGGCGACTAAGGGAAGTTGGAGAACCAATTACCACCTTTGGATTCTCCCAACGTGAGCCAGCTGGCTTAGAACGGCCTCCTTGGGAACCTGAGTGGTTCCCGAGTGATGTATCTACAACTCCCCCCCCCCCTCCTCTTAATGATGATGGACAAAATACAGAGTGAACGTATAGGGGCGCGACTTGGGGGTCGCCAGAGCGCGTCTGGGGCTGGGGCTGGACGTGGCAGCATGCGAACCGCCAGACACACTAGTCGACTGCCACTACCATCTGGCCGGCCGACCAATCCATCATCCCCACCAGAGGGCTTGGCGCCGACAGGGCCCACTGGGGTCCAATCTTCGGAGCCCGCCGCTGGTGGTGTGCGTCGCATGAGATGGACGTCTCTCATGAACGAGAATGTCATGCGTGCGTACTTCAGGGCTACAGGACGGGAAACCGGAAGGACTGGCTACCGAGCTGTAATGTATCCCGAGTTCTTGTTGGTTGATCCGAATTTAACTTTTACGGAACAGAACCTGGCAGATCGAGCTCGGTATATTCAGCGTTCGAACATCTTTAACGCCACCGAGCTCGAACGGTTACGACTTTAGGTGATTCCCGAGGTGACAGCCTCACCTTCAGAGCAAATTGTATCAGTGGCGGCACCTGGCCCAGAAGAAACTGAGATCAGTTCTGAAGACTTGCCTATGGGGGAGGACACTGAGGGAACAGTCACCCTTGATATAGAGCGAATGGGAAGGATTTTAGAAGAGGCGATTTATGAGATCCGGAACGCGCCTATGGAGAACCCTCCGCGGCTTTTCCGACTTACACTTAATGTAGCTACGCAGGATGTCATTGAGGCAATAAATAGAATGCTGCCTCAATATTTGCAGAGCAGCGCTGGCTTGGATGATACGGCTTTCGTCCTCTTTGGTGCGGCCTTGGCCGTCCACCGTTTCATTTGTGTCAAGACCAAGGAACCTGGACGTCCTGGTCGCTTTGCTGAAAATAGCAGTGCAAAAACAGCCTGGAAGAAAAAGATAGAACACCGTATCAGCTTGGCTAGAGTTCTCATTGGCAGACTGCAAAGCTTTAAGTCTGGCAACTCAAGGCCAAGGATTGTGCGCTCCGTTAGAATAGACTTCAATGGGCTGGGAGTTAGGTTAAATCAGCTTGACATAGCCCAAAAACTGCCGGAGCGCATCAACTACTTAGAGCAGATGATCGCTGCCTGGGGGAACCGCATAAAACGATACTCTGCAAGAGTCGAGCGTTTTCAGCGTAATCGCCTCTTCTCAAGTGATCAAAAAAGGTTCTACAAAAAATTAGAGTACCCAGCAGCCTGCCCCGCCTCTCAGAGTCTGAGTTAGGCTGACCTTACTGCCTTCTCGGGAAGCGTGTGGTCAAGCGAGGTGGAGCACGAGGAGGGTCCCTGGATTGCGGCGATCGAAGAATCATGTGCCAGAATAGAACCGATGAGCCCAGTTGCGATCTCTGCCTAGGATGCACCAGTAGGTGCAGTTAAGCGAGCCCCGAACTGGAAAAGCCCGGGACCCGACGGACTGCATCATTACTGGCTGAAGGGCTTCACGGTTTGCCATGCTACCTTGGCTCAACAATTTCAAGAGGCTCTTGAGCAGAGGACACTTCCGAACCTTTTTACTATTGCAATCACTCAACTAGTTCCTTAGACCTATAATACGGCTGACTACTACTACGTACTATAAAAAGGCTTTCAACTCGGTGCCCCATTCTTGGCTTTTGAGGGTCCTTGAGCTGTACAAAGTCGATGGTACAGTTCAAGACTTCCTCAGAGAATGTATGGGGAAATGGAGTACGATCCTTTGTATCCAAGGTGAGCGGGTGGCGGTTGTCGATGACCGGATCAACAATTTTACGTCGGGGTATCTTCCAGGGCGAGTGTCTGAGTCCGCTTTGGTTCTGCCTGGCTTTGAACCCACTCAGCTCCTTACTGGAGAGTTCAGAGACAGGGTTTCAGTTTCGGAGAGAAGACCTCAAACTTTTGGCACCCAATGCTACACTTCTGCAGGAGTTATTGAATATCACCACTGAGTTCAGTAATTCCATCGGGAGCTTGGAGTTGATAAGTGTGCGGTTTTGCATGTGGAGAGAGGGCAAGTCACCCAAACTGGGTTTAGTCTCGAGCCAACAAACATAAGCCTATACCCTATCTGAAGCTGAATCATACCGGTATCTGGGTATGTCTCAATCAATAGGGGTGAAGGAGAAGGACTTGAATCGGTTCATCATCATCATCATCATCACATCAACCGATAGACGTCCACTGCTGGACATAGGTCTTTTGTAGGGAGTTCCAAGTTCCACGATTCTGAGCCGCTTGGATCCAACGGCTACCTGCGACGCGCTTAATGTCGTCTGTCCACCTCGTTGGGGGTCGACCAACGCTGCGCTTACCAGTACGGGGCTGCCATTCCAGCACCTTGGGACCCCAACGTCCATCCTTTCTCCGAACTATGTGCCCGGCCCATTGCCACTTAAGCTTCGCGACTCGTTGAGCTATGTCGGTAACTTTGGTTCTTCTACGAATCTCCACATTTCTGATTCGATCGCGTAGAGATACTCCGAGCATAGCTCTCTCCATCGCCCGCTGAGTGACTCTAAGCCTTCTTATGAGGCCCATAGTTAACGACCATGTTTCAGAGCCATAGGTCATCACTGGCAACACGCACTGTTCGAAGACTTTCGTCTTCAGGCACTGAGGGATTTCTGACGAAAAGATGGCACGGAGTTTCCCGAACGCTGCCCATCCGAGTTGGATTCGGCGGTTCACCTCCTTCTCGAAATTGGACCTATCTAACTGGATCGTGTGTCCTAGGTATACGTATTCGTCAACAATTTCGAGTGCAGTGTTCTCAACGATTACTGGTTGAAGCGGAACATGAGCATTAGACATAATCTTCGTCTTGCTCATGTTCATTCGTAGGCCAACCTGTTGAGAAGCTCTGCTGAGGCCATCGAGCATCGTATTTAGGTCTCCCAGAGTCTCTGCCATTATGACTACATCGTCGGCAAACCGAAGTTGAGTGATGTACTCGCCGTTAATGTTGATGCCAAGTCCGTTCCATTCCAAAAGCTTAAAGACGTCCTCCAACGCAGCGGTAAATAGTTTCGGGGAGATAACATCTCCCTGTCGCACGCCTCGCTGCAATTGGATTGGTCTCGTAGTCTGATCCTGTATACGAACTGACATAGTGGCGTTTTTGTACAAACACTGCAACACTTGGATATACCGGTAGTCAATTCGGCATCTCTGCAGTGACCTAAACACAGCCCAAGTTTCCACCGAATCAAAGGCTTTTTCATAGTCCACAAACGCTAAGCAAAGTGGCCGGTTATACTCTTCAGTCTTCTGTATAACCTGCCGCAGCGTATGAATGTGGTCTATGGTACTAAAGCCCTTACGGAAACCGGCTTGTTCGGGAGGCTGGAAGTCATCAAACCTACGAGCGAGACGATTCGTAATGACTCTCGAAAACAGCTTGTAGATATGACTCAGCAGCGAGATGGGTCTGTAATTCTTCAACAAGGTATTATCACCTTTTTTGAAGAACAGAACCACCACACTCCTGTGCCATGCCTCTGGCGTTGTGCCTTGGTGAATAACGGAATCAAACAATCGCTGAAGGACTTTCAGTATCGGTTTTCCACCTGCCTTCAGGAGTTCTGCCGTTATTCCGTCATCACCCGGCGCCTTGCCATTTTTAAGCTGCTTGAGAGCCACACTAATCTCGTATAGGCTGACGTCTGGGATATCTTCGGTATAGTGTCGAGTTAATTTGGCTCTAGGATCCTTAGCCAAATCTTCAACAGGCGTCTGTACTGTGGTGTACAACTGTCCATAAAAGTTCTCAACCTCACCCAAGATCTCAGGTTTGGAAGAGACAAGACTACCATTATTGGTCTTCAGTCGCATCAACTGGCTCTGACCGATAGACAGATCTCTAGCGAACACTTTAGAGCCTCTGTTTTGCTCGATGGCATTTTTAATACGCTCTGTATTGAAGTGCCGCATATCACGAGTCTGTGATTTAGAGATCTGCCTATTAATCCGCCGGTAAGCGGACGCGTCTGCTATAGACTGTAGTCTCATCTCTTGCCTCTCCGTCATAAGCTTGAGTGTATTGGTTGAGAACCTATTGGCCTTGTTTCTACGGTGGGCCTTGTAGAATTTGGACCCGACTGTTTGGACAGTTTCCACCAGCCTGTTGTTCAAATCGTCCACAGTGTCGCAATCTGCTAGGCAACCGAACCGGTTCTGTAGTTCTAGTTGAAAGCTCTCGGGGTTTTGAATATGGGCACGAGTAGGCCGGAGTGTAGACTTCACCAGTCTGACTCTTTCAAGTTGAACGTTTATACTCAATGTGCCTCTTACCATACGGTGATCACTTCCGGTTTTAACCCTGTTGATCACAGAGACATCATTGAATACATGCCGTTTGGTCGACATGATGAAGTCGATCTCGTTTCTCGTGGAACCATCGGGGCTTATCCAGGTCCATTTCCTGTGTGGCCGCTTCTTGAAGAAGGAGTTCATCATATAAAGGCCCTCCTTCTCCATGAAGTCAGCCAACATTTGACCCCTGTGGTTCCGTTGCCCATACCCAAATTGCCCCACCCTCAACTCTGAACCAGTTCGCTCGCCAAGCTTCGCGTTGAAATCCCCCATCACAATATTGTAGTAGGTGTTCGAGGCATGTATGGCTTTTGAAATGTCCTCATACAAAACCTCTACATCCTCGTCTGGGTGTGCCGAAGTCGGCGCGTATACCTGTATGACCTTCAACGAATACCGTTTGGTAATTCTGAGTATAAGGTATGCTACCCTGCTCGACACACTTTCGACTTTTACAACATTGTTGACGAGAGACTTGTGGACGATAAACCCGACACCACCCTGTGACTGTTGGTCACCCTCCCGGTAGTAAAACAAGTTGCCGGATTCCAAGATTATCGAGTCCTCCCCCTCTCGCCGGACTTCAGACAATCCTATAATATCCCAGCGCAACTTGCTCACCACTTCTTCCAGCTCAATCACCTTTCCATCGGTCCTCAACGTGCGTGCGTTGTATGTTGCCAGGTCAAGTCGTCGGGGTTGGCAGCGGAATCTCTGCCGGAGATTCTTAACACCCCTTGCCCCGCCGTTACCATAACCGCTGCCAGAGCCAGGAATAGCGGGGCTGCCGGGGACTAGGGGCTGTGGCTTTCTTTTCTCCATTCATACAAAGATATGCCCGATAATGACCACGCTGGGCAGGCGGGTTGGTCATCGCAGGGCTAGACTGATCGCCCCGGCGTCGCTGCTGCCCGACACCGGTCTGTGCCATTTGTTCAGCCTAGCCAATTCGAAGTGGTTATACCGCCACTTGTCGGTCGCCAGAGCCTCGTCGGTTAAACGGCAGGGTGCACCACGTGCAGGTGAGGTTGGCAATTTGGGAGGCTGACTGGTACTAGCCACACCCACTTACACCCCTTTCGTGGGTCCTTTCGTGGTTCGTCCGCTGAATCGGTTAGTTTGCGAGATCTTTTTTCGGCGTCTGACGAAAATCAGTCAAAGTTTTCTGTCGGGTGCCAATAAATTTCGAGCCTATAACGGTTGGGTTATGCCCGTCCTCATGTACACCTTTGTCGTACTCAGATGGACTCAGACTGAACTTGACGCCCTGGACAGAAAAGTCCGCACAACAATGACTCTCCATCGCATGCATCACCCGAAGTCGTCTGTCATGAGGTTGTATATCCCCCGAAAGTGTGGTGGTCGGGGCCTCTTAAGCGTCATGACTATACAAAATCAGGAGTTGTCCAATCTCAGGACCTACTTCGAGACGAAAAGGCAGTCTCCGATGCATATGGAAGTCATAGAATGTGACAAAGGACTTACTCCCTTGTCTTTGGCTAGCACTGAGTGGCAGAAACCGTTTGTACTTAGCACCTCTGACCGGGCGACCGTATGGAAGGCGTAGGAGTTGCACGGACGCTTTTTTAAAGCTCTTCATGAAGCACATGTGGATAAAAAAACGTCCCTGCAATGGCTGCGTTTCGGTGATCTCTTTGGGGAAACCGATGGGTTTGTCTGTGCAATACAGGATTAGGTGGTTAAGACGCGGATTTACCGAAAGTACATTCTGAAGGATGGTACTTACGACATTTGTCGAGCCTGTCGCCATCCCGGCGAGTCACTCAGCATGTGCTTTCAGGATGTCCTGCGCTTGCTAACACTGATTACTTGCACAGGCACAACCAAGCAGCCAGAATCCTTCACCAAGAGCTTGCTCTAAAGTATGGTCTCCTGGATCATGAGGCTGCTGCTACAAGTACACACCGGTGCCGGTACTCGAGCGCGACAATGTCTGGCTCTATTGGGACCGGTCTATTATTATCGACAGGACGATCATATCTAATTAGCCAGATATTGTAATAATGGACCGGGCGCAGTCTAGGGTGTTTTTGGTGGACATCACGATTCCGTATGACGAGAATCTCGTGAGATCTGAAACCGAGAAAAAACGTTAATATCTTGATCTAGCTCACAAGGTTACCGCCATGTGGCACGTGGAGTCCGCTGAAATCATCCCTATAGTTATATCTGCAAATGGTTTAATCCCAGTTAGCTTAGCACTCCATCTAAGGCGACTGGGATTCATTGGCAATTGACTGGCAGCCAAGATGCAGAAAGTGGTGTTGCTGGACTCGGCTAGGATAGTCCGGCGATTCCTAAGCCTGTCGCCCTGACCTCCGGCCGGTCTGGTCTCCCCTGCCGGGGTGTAATCCTCCGCCCGGTGCAAATATATATTTATCTAATGTATATTTAAGTGTATCTTTTATGTGTAAGTATTCTCTATGTATCTAAGTAAGTGTATTAATGTTATTTTGGCTCATTTTATGTATTTATTTGGTACACGGGTGTGAGAGTAAATCTCGAATAATAATATCTTTATTGCCAGATTGTAAGTATACAAGGTGTAGGATAGTCAATTGATTTACAAGCAGCCACACAATGGCATGCAATGGTTTACATTAAATTCCACCACAACAAACAATATTTGTTGTCAAATGTATTACATGCATGTATGTATAGTCTAGGAATATACATAATCATGTTATTTTCAATTTTAATTACGTTTTAGATTTTATTTAGTTTTTAAATAGTTTATTTTAGGTTATAGTTATGTATTAATAAAAATTATAAATAAATTTTAAATATAAAAAAAAAAAAAAAAAATTTTAATGTCATTATTACCAAATTATCCGTCATTATTACATTTTAATTCAAAAAATTATTTCATGTCAAAAATTGTACACATTAAGCACACAATTGTACACAGTAATTATTTACTTCTAAATATATGTACACGTTTATCATAAAATGGGGAGAATGGGAAATGTTGTGTGCTATCAACATTCCGTGGGTGTGAAGTGAGATGTTCAACGGCCGTTTTGACCTTTTTTAGACACAATGCACTGCATGCAATAATGGCTGAATGAGGATTCTGTATGTTCTTAATTCTGTGAGTGTAATAAAAAACACGGGTCGACTTCTCTTATTACGTTGCCGTGCTTTGACGGGGATGTAGTCAAGGGATATAACTTTTGTTTCCCTGCTTATGTACCTGCAGCACGGCTAGTGCTGGAATATAACTCACTCCCCCAGAGGCTGTAGTGTAAACCAACTAGACTGTCAACGCAAATAAAAATATCATATCATCGCCATCTAGTCCCAAAGTAAGCGTAGCTTGTGTTATGGGTACTAAGACAACTGATGAATATTTATATGAATAACATACATAAATACTTAAAATATACATATAAACACCCAGACCCAGACAAGCTACGCTTACTTTGGGGCTAGATGGCGATGTGTGTACTGTCCTAGTATATTTATTATTTATTTATTTACTTCAACTGATTGAAGTCCACTGCTGGACATAGGTCTTTTGTAGGGAGTTCTAAAATCCACGGTCCTGGGCCGCTTGTTTCCAGCGGCTCCCAGCTACTCGTTTGATGTCGTCTGTCCGCCTCGTTGGGGGCCGACCAACGCTGCGTTTACCTGTGCGGTAAACGCCATTCCAGCACCTTGGAACACCAACATCTATCGGTTCTCCGAGCTATGTGCCCCGCCCATTTCCACTTCAGCTTTGCGACTCGCTGAGCTATGTTGCTAACTCTGGTTCTTCTACGGATCTCCTCATTCCTGATTTGATTACGTAAAAATACTCCAAACATTGCTTACAAATAAACTGTGAGATGGTGATAACAAAAAAAAAATTACCCGGCTAAGTTTGTTCTGGGCTCTTCTTAGACCAGGGCGCGTTTGGAACCCTCGTAGCTTAAGGTTGGCGAACGAAGTTATCACCACCCCCTTACAATTATGTAAACATTTATGTATGAACGCTTCAAAAGTGCCTGTGATGGGCCTACATAAATAAAGAAATTTTGAATTTGAATTTGCTCTCTTCATCGCCCGCTGAGTGATTCTGAGCCTTCTTATGAGGCCCATAGTAAGCGACCACATATCCGATCCGTAAGGCATCTCTGGCAACACGATATAAATAACTCGGTATGGGTCTTTAAATATGGTGAGTCTGGTTTCACGTCCGCCATTTTTATTTTTTCCAAAAAAGACGCGATTCCGTTAAGACCGGTTACACACTTTCTTAATATTACCTTGTTATTATTTATTTTAAATCTAGGTTGTTTGTCGTTATCTTTTCCTCTTATCATACGTATTCCAAGGCAGTTTAAGGTGTGTCAGGGGAATTAATGTTGGTCAACAGGGTATATTTGTTTTAATTAATTTATTAATGTAAAACTTCTTTACGCAGGCTTGACTTGAGCAGTAAGCTGTGTGACGAGAGCGTTACGAAAAATGTGATCGGGCGTGGCGAACAGAAGTTTATAGGAAGATATAAGTTAGTGAAAATGGAAAGAGAGAGGTACGTTGTGTATATTACAGTAGTGGCAAGTTAGAAAGGTGCGAGAACACATTTTGTGTCTCGCTTTTTCATAGCCCCAAACTAAAAACAAAACATAGTCTCGGTATTTCAATCAACCAATAATTACTGATGTATCCGTTACTGAAAACAATGCATAAAAATTATTTTTTTGAATACATTTTATATCTATTAATTTTAATATTATAAGAAAAGTTTTAATTCAGTCAGATATTGGTGATAGACCACAGAGAATATTTTTATTCTGTGTGGTGTATAAATAAAAGTTTTCTTCGAACATTCAATTACTCAACTAACATTCATAGACCAGAATCGATAATTTTTGAAACCAAAAAAAATAATAGTAGGATGAAACTCATAAAAAAGGACGAGAATAAATGAAAGGAAAAATAATTTACGGGCGATCTGAGGTCGGGAAGTGGAAGGGGGTGAGTTGAGGGTGAGAAATCTCAATTTCCGGCATATGAAAAATTCAAATAATCAAGTTTTTGGTTTTTTATTTCTATCTTATGCAAAAAAAAAAAAATTTTACGATTTTTTGTGAAAAGTTACCTTTTTATGTTCTAAAGACACTGTAATTTTTTGGATTTGAAATATTTATTTTTTCACCTTATTTTGACTTAATATCGAAAAAACACCCTAATTTTCAATCGAAAATTCTCGCGTCAAAATATCAGCTTTTTAAAAAAAGTTGGGGCTTTTTGTTCGTTGAAATCTCTTCTTTCTGATAATGTAAATAAAATATATACATTACTGTGGTAAATGTTTTTAAGGATTCATATTCGATCTTCTCTTTGCATTTTCTGGGAATATCTGAAGTGTATTTCAATTAAAAATTAAAAAAAAAAACTACACCAAAAAGTAACGAAAAGATTTGTTAAATTATAAGACAGGTAAGATAAAATAGAATTTACGTTACGACCTTTAGTTTAAGTGGGTGTAGTGATAAAGATCAAATTAAGATAAGATGCTATAAATGTTTTAAAGAGGAGGTAAGTGAATATAGTAAAGCAACCGGTTCGCCAATGTTGTAGATATAATCATTTGATGTCAGGGTCGTAAACACCTGCAAATCAGCATTGGGCAGGGTGTTCACCATTAGGCAGGGGACAAAATTATATTCCCTGTCAAGGGATAAAATAAACGTGTCACCTGCCAAGCACGGCAATGGGGAATCGGAGTTTACACTAGTTTATTATTACACGTTTGTTATTTGGATATTATTCCTATTGAGCCTTGAACACCAGCGCAAGGTTGCCTGTCTGGCTGTATTATACAAGATACATTTCGGGGAGTGTGCTCAGGAGCTATTCGATTTGGTTAAACCATCGCCTTTCTACCATCGAACTGCGAGGTACCGAAATAATCTGCACCGTTACGTTGTTGAAATACCATCAACACGTACGAAGCTTGCTTCTTCCTTTCTGATCCGCACCGCAAAGGCCTGGAATGCCCTCCCATCTTCCGTCTTCCCCGATACCTATAACCTGGGTACCTTCAAATCAAGAGTGAATAGGCATCTCCTAGGCAAGCGCGCTTCATCTTAGGCTGCATCATCTCTTACTATCATGTGTGATTGCAGTCAAGCACTTTTCTATATATTTAAAGAAAAAAAAAAAAACTCAGCACGGCTAGCACATTTAGCAGACATTTTTCTCCCCGGGAGAAAGGATAAAACTTCATCCACTCCCATAGTTTTATAAACTCTCCGAGAAATGGCGCACGTGGGCCTGTGGATATAATATCTGAATAATATAAGTGTATACAGTGGCGTGCACAAGTTTTTAGACCAGGGTACGCATAAAGTCTGCTTTAGATGGCATAAAATCTCCACTACGAGTTATATAAAATAATATGGGTATGCAGTGCTTTTGTGCATGTATGAAGTGCACGCCATTGAGTGTATAATATAAATAATAATAGTTCAAGGCATCAGGATGCTCCGGCCTGGGGCATTAAGATGCTGCGGCTCAAGACATTGGAAACACCGATTCTTAGTTTAGTGTACATTGCAGTGTATTTCCGTCAGGCGTCGACTTACTTATTGTAAGGTTCACTTGGAGCCGACAGTTCGCAAAATGCCATTCTACCAATCAACACTATTAAAGCAAGTAATGTGATAAGTTAGTCTTTTATTTGCCCCAATGTATGCCTAAACATACAATCTATATATATAAAAGATAAAGTGTGTGGGTATGTTCTGTATAGGCTCCGAAACGGCTGGACCGATTTCAACCGGCAAAACCTGCGTTGAGTCTCGATCTCATATTCGGGAATATGAGATCGAGACTCAACGCTCTGGCATCCCGGATCTCAGAGGCCCTCGAAGCAGCAGCCGTCGAATCCTGGTGCTCTGTCATCGAACGGGCGAAGACAACTCAAATGTGCACCGTCTATGCCGCCGACTCTCCGGAAAATCCACTCCGATTAGGCCCCTCAAGGCCGGTGACGGAACCCCCCACTACCGAGCCGAGGACCGAGCGGAGATCTTCGCGGATTATCTGGAGACTCAATTTTCACCGAACCCAACACAGGATGTGCAGCATGCAGAAGCTATCGAGAAAGAACTGGAGGAATACTTCAAGTCGCCAATAGCATCAACACCCCAGAACCCCATTGTGTTCTCCCCGGGATAAGTCCAGAGGATGATCCGGCACACCAAATTACGAAAAGCCCCTGGTCCAGATAGAGTCACAAACGAAGCCCTGCGTCACTTACCACCGCGAGCCATCGCGACAATGGCGCGGCTTTTCACTGGAATCCTCCGCACCGGCCACTTCCCAAACCCGTGGAAACTCGGACGAGTCATCCTCATCCCCAAGCCGGGGAAGAACATAATGCTACCAAGTAGTTATCGCCCAATAACTCTACTATCAACGACCTCGAAGCTATTCGAGAAACTCCTGCTGCTGCAACTCTTGCCTCACGTTCAACCACGCGACGAGCGAGTCGGATTCCGTGCCGAACACTCCACTACGCTGCAAGTGACGAGAGTACTGCATCACCTCGCCTCTGCCCGTAACAAGCGAGAGCATTCAATCGCAGTATTTCTCGACATGGAGAAAGCATTTGATCGCGTCTGGCACGCTGGTCTCATTTATAAACTGTCCACGTCTACTACTCCACGCCGAGTAGTCAACACAGTGGCCACCTTCCTCAAAGACAGACGTTTCCAAGTGGCGGTGGAGGACGTGCTGTACACGGAACGACCCATCCGAGCCGGAGTGCCTCAAGGAAGCTGCCTATCGCCTGTCTGCTATAGCAGATTTACAGATGACATCCCAGCTGCGGACGGTGCCATGCTAGCACTTTACGCAGATTACGCTGCCATCATAACAACATCACTCACGGCACCGCACGCAGCGATCAAAATACAGCGAGCACTAGATCTGCTTCCCCCATGGCTGAAGAAATGGAAACTGAAGGTCAACGTGGCGAAGACTCAGGCGATATCCATCGGGCGGTCCGCCTGGGTCCCCCCCTCCTCCGGTTACGCTTCTGGGAGAAACCGTTGAATGGTGCCCCACGGCCAAATACCTGGGGGTAACCATCGACAGGAGTCTCTCGATGCGTACACACGTGAGGAATGTGGTAGCGCAGTCACGCACCGCACGATACCTCCTCCGTCCTCCACTGGCATCCCACCTGCCACTCCGTGCGAAACTGTGCATTTACAAACTATATGTATCCGCACGCGACTCACATACGCGGCCCCTGCGTGGTACGCGCTGACCAATGAAGCAGGCAAGTCGCTGCAAGCACAGCAGTCGCTTACGCTACGCACGATAACAGGAACACCACGTTTCGTACTGAACCAGGTCATCGCCAGTGACCTACACATGGAAAGCATAGAGGAATTTATCCGCCGCCGGCCTGCCACGAGACCTACTAGACCCCTAAACGCTGCGTCGCCGCTGGCTGACGGGCGCTTGCCAACTCACATTGGCAAGCTCGACCTCGCTGAGCGGCGGGCGCAAGCCCCACCAAGGACATGCCAAGACGCCGCAGCACCGCTGATCGCCGCGTCATAACGCAGGCTTGATCGCGCTGCCGCGACTTTTCCCCCGAATTTGACTCCACGGACCCAACGGTCCCACCAAGTGACCCGTCTGTAGTTGCAGACGGCGGTGATCACCACCGAAAAGGGCCATCGCCCTGAGCGGTTACCCCCGAGCCCCAAACCTGGGACTCCGAGGAAGATTTCAGAGTGCTTTTATGCATGTATGAAGTGCACGCCACTGAGTGTATAATATAAATAATAATAGTTCAAGGAATTAGGATGCTCCGGCCTGGGGCATTAAGATGCTGCGGCTCAAGACATTGGAAACACCGATTCTTAGTTTAGTGTACATTGCAGTGTATTTCCGTCAGGCGTCGACTTACTTATTGTAAGGTTCACTTGGAGCCGACAGTTCGCAAAATGCCATTCTACCAATCAACACTACTAAAGCAAGTAATGTGATAAGTTAGTCTTTTTTTTTTCAAATTCAAATTCAAATTCATTTATTTCAAGTAGGCCTACTTTATAAGCACTTTTGAAACGTCAAGTATGCATGTTTGTGTGACTCTACCACCGGTTCGGAAAGCAGATTCTACCGAGAAGAGCCGGCAAGAAACTCAGTAGTTGCTCTTTTCCAACATCAACATTTACAATCATTTTGCTATCTTGCGGGAGATGAGAGCGAGGCTGGCTGCTTCCATTCTACCTTGTCATTGAGGAATTCATCAAATGTATAGTAACCTCGCTGTACTAGATGCGTTTTTACACATTTTTTAAATGTATGCATTGGTAGGTCAAGAATTTCCTTAGGAATCATGTTGTAAAAGCGTATACTCAACCCAAGAAAGGAGTTCTGCACCTTTCGCAGACGATATGCAGATATCACCAATTTATGACCGTTTCTGGTAAGTCGATTGTTAATTTCAGCTTTTGATTTATAAAGAGTAATATTTTGCCTCACAAAGACTATATTACTATAAATGTATTGCGAAGCTACTGTAAGAATACCTATTTGTTTAAATTTTTCACGAAGCGATTCGCGTGATCCAAGTTTATATATTGATCGTACGGCTCTTTTCTGTAGTATAAATATACTTTCAATATCTGCAGCTTTTCCCCACAGCAAGATCCCATAGGACATAATACTGTGAAAGTATGCGAAATAAACAAGCCTAGCTGTTTCAACATCGGTAAGCTGTCTAATTTTCCTGATTGCATATGCAGCCGAGCTGAGTTTACTCGCTAGGCTTTCTATATGGGTACCCCACTGTAGCTTACAATCTAAGGTCACTCCTAGAAAAACAGTGGAGTTTTCTATTTCAAGTGTTTCTCCATTTATTATGATGTTTTTATCAATTTTTTTTACGTTAGGCAAAACAAATTCCAAACACTTAGTTTTTTTTGCATTTAAAAGTAAGTTATTAACAGTAAACCAGTCTGACACATGTGACAAAGCACGGTTTACGTCGTCAAAATTATCTTTGTTTCTATCAGTCTTAAAAATGAGAGATGTATCATCTGCAAACAGTACAATCTCACAAGTGCCCCTGACATGGTGTGGCAGATCATTTATATACACCAGAAACAATAAGGGACCCAAAATTGAGCCTTGTGGGACACCCATTAAGGCAGACGATCCCTTAGACTTTATGTCTTTTACGCATACCCTTTGAACTCTATCACTTAGATAAGAGGCAATTAAATTGAGTGCAACGTTTTTGATGCCATAGTGGCTTAGTTTTAATAACAACGTTTTGTGTTCAACGCAATCGAATGCTTTGGACAGATCACAGAAAACACCAATGGCATTCTGCGAACGTTCCCAGGCATCGTAAATATGCTTTATGAGTCTTGCGCCTGCATCCGATGTACTACGACCTTTAGTGAAGCCGTACTGCTCCGGATGAAGTAAGTTATTTACATTAAAATGATTTAAAAGTTGATAAAGTATAATTTTTTCAAAGACCTTACTAAGAGTTGGCAAGATTGAAATAGGCCTGTAATTGTTAAGGTCATTTTTATGACCGGATTTAAAAAGGGGTATTAATTTACTACATTTCATTAGGTTCGGAAAAATACCCATATCAACACATTCATTAAAAATTACAGCTAGATAAGGGGCAATAACGTCAATAATGTTAGAAATGACCATCACCGACATACCCCACAGATCACCGGTTTTTTTCAACTTTAATAACCTGAAATTCTTTACAATATCTATTGCAGATATATGTTTAAAATTAAATAAAACATTGCACTCTTTAACATTATCTCTCAATATACGCTGAGCTGCTATTGGTGAAGAGCTTAGAGAATCTGTTAACAAAATGGGAACATTCTGAAAGAAGTTTTCGAAAGTATTAGCAACCTCCCTGTCAGACGTCACTTTATTGTTATCAACAATAAGTTCAAAATCCACACACGAGATTTAGTTTTTCCTGACTCGTAATTAACTATTTTCCAGGTTGTTTGTATTTTGTTATCAGATTTCATTATACTATATTTAATGTGTAGCGATTTCGCATTAGTGCAAACATTCTTAAATATTTTAGAGTATTTTTTTACGTGTTCTACGAAAGTTGGAGTATGATTAAATTGTTTTTCATCATACAGCTCATACAACTTCTCCCTACTTTTATATATACCTACAGTAGCCCAGTCACTAAATTTTAATTTATTACTGACATTGATGTGCTTAAAGTTGAATACTCTATTAAATTCGTTGTTTATAGTATTAAATAGTGCACTATAAAGACTGTCCGGATGAAAATGTTCGCACGCAATACCAGGGATTTTCGCAGTAATTTCACGTTTAAATCGCATTAATTTAGTCTTAGTTATTGGCCTACACTTTATAATTTGTCTGCTTTTATTGATAGTATTTAAAACAGTAATAAGTTGACCACAATGATCTGACCTTAAATTATTAATTATTCTTTTATCTAAAATGTCACAATTGAAAAAAATATTATCTAAGCAGGATGCTGAAGTTGCAGTTACTCTAGTAGGTTCACTAAAAGTGTGACACAAATTAAAACATTTAAATAAGTTAAGCAATCTAGCAGTTGTTGCATTTTCTAGTAAAATGTCGACATTGAAATCGCCACATACAATTACTTTTTTAGTAGAAAGACACAAACGCTTTAGTACATCCTCCATGACATTCTCGAAATCGCTAAAATCACCTGAAGGGGGTCGGTATACACTCACTATTATAAATCGCTCCAGCTCCACACAAGACAGTTCTGCAATGCGTTCAACAGAAAGACCAACTATGTCTTTTCGTTCTTTACAAATTATATTATTACGTACAAAAATTAAAGATCCACCGTGAATTGCAGTCCTTCTGAAGAACGCACTTGACAATATAAAGTTATCGATGTTTACTGCTACTTGTGTACCAGTGAGCCAGTGCTCAGTTATACACAAAATATGTACATTGAGTTTCTCCACAAACAGCTCTATTTCTAATTCTTTGCCGGTGAAGCTCTGTATATTTTGGTGTACAATGTTCATATGGCAGAGCTCCTCCGTTGTCTTATTAACTAGTTTAAATCATTATTAAATTTCTTAATAGTACTAGCGCAAGTACTAGGGTCAGTAATAGAAATAGAAGTACTTGAAGTACAATTTGTAAAAGTGTCAATAGACTTTGTTACAACAGTTGTAACAGTATCATTTAAATTATAAGCTAGTAAAAACGCTATCTGCTGCTTACACTTTTTAGGCAGATACAATTTATCTCTTGTCATTACAAATGATGACGTGAATTTATTAATGTCAAAATAAAAAATTGCGTCGCTATGACGGTATGTCAAATTATAGATTAATAAGTTTAATTTATAAATATGTTCATTTTGTTTTGAGTTTAGAGTGCCACAATAAGGAAAGGCACACATTACAAACTTACATTTAGTTTGCCCCAATGTATGCCTAAACATACAATCTATATATATAAAAGAGAAAGTATGTGGGTATGTTCTGTATAGGCTGCGAAACGGCTGGACCGATTTCAATGAAACTTTCAGGGAATCTCCGAATTGACATGGCGAGTAATCCTGTAAAGTTTGGTGACGATCAGAGCACTCCTATTTTTGAACTGTCAAACTGTCAAATACAGCTTTTATTTACTATGATTATATTCTATTGTTGGGTGTACATGGGTGTAAATAATGATCTTCACCCGCTCGAGACGAGAATAGATGAGAATGAATACGGGGTAATGAATGATTTAATATATTATGAGACTTAAATTAAAAATTGTATGATGTAAGTTTATTGTTTAAATTAAATAAAGCAAAATCTAGCCCGGCGAAACGGGCTGGGTACGCTAGTAGTTTATAATATCTAACTGTATGCGTGTGTTTCTAGTTAGGCTAATTCTTAAATTAGGCGTTACGCTTCTATGGCTTTGGATGCAACGCTTCGATTTGCGCGCAATCGATCGCTGATGCGGATTTTCTGTGAATGGGGACCTTTAAAAAGCAAATCTGTCTGCGTACATAGGTACGTCATTACTAACAACCTACTATGTAAATTATAACGCTAAAAACACAAGTTAAAACCAAAACTACTTAATTTATTGTAAGTAATTAGGTATTTTTATTTTTTTTATTAACGTCTTGAAGATTATTTGCGAAACAAGGACTTTTAATTTAAATTCAAAAATCTTTTATTTCGAGTAGGCTTACTCTATAAGAACTTGTTTTTTTGCGACAGTTTACAATTTTCACAGTTAACTCAACAACATGTTTTAGTGCGTCTTGTGTAATTGAGGCTACGGCATGCATGTGCTTTGTTTCTAAGAATTAGAAAAGACCCCAAACTGATTACTTTTACGATAATAGCCATTGACCATTATACTGTGCCAGATGTGGATACTGTTACCTATTCAAATTGTTTACAATACAGCTGAAACGGTCGTTCTACAGATACAATTTTCCGAAAACATTAACCAAATGTGGTCGCTTAATGCGGTGTGTCGTAGTAAACAATGTCGTAAAAACCATTGTTTTCCGATAAGGCGGTCAAATAGCATTCAGCCAGGACCTTTGATTTTGGTCAGTTTAACCGGTAGGCTGTTCTAAACGATGTCGCCATAAACGGTTTTACCTGTAGTTATAACTGGCAGACCAAGAAGATGGCTCACCTGCACCGCTAGCGTGGGCAGGGGACAATTATCTCTCCAGGGAAAGGATAAAAGTTTATCTCCTCCCACAGCCTTATCAACTCTCAGAGAACTAATAAATAAATAAATAAATATACTACGACAATACACACATCGCCACCTAGCCCCAAAGTAAGCGTAGCTTGTGTACTAAGATGACACAAAAGGAAATTTTGCACACAGACAGTTATTACAATGTAGGCATCCGCTAAGAAAAGTTCTTCGAAAATTCCAACCCTAAGAGGTTTAAACAGGGAATGAAAGTTTGTACAAAACCCTTCAAATGTCAAGAAGAAGAAGAAGAAGAAGAAACACTTTATTGCACGTATAACATACAGGAAAAGAAACAGTAAGGAGTATACAGTACACAATGTAGACATGCAAAGGCGGCCTTATTGCTGCAAGCAATCTCTTACAGGCAACCTTTGTAGAAAGGACTTAGAGCAAGAGAACGGGATAGTGCCAAGAGTGTTGATAGATATACATAAATACCAAAATGTAAAGATACAAATACATATATAATTTAAATAAATATACGTAATATATGAATATAAAATATACATGATATATAAATAGAAAATATACATAATATATATAAATATATAACAAACATAATATATATAAGTAGATTTTAACACACAGTTAAAAAAAAAAAAAAAAAATTTTCAAGTTATATCTTCCGATCTTCCGTTTGAATTCAAACGATTACAGTTTCCCCTTAAAGTATTATTTGCAATGTATAAGTATAAACAAGTCTAAAGGACAGACTTTCGTAATTGCGGGAATAGACTTGAGAGAAAACTGCTTCTCACATAGGCAGTTCTGCTTAGCTAGCTCACGCGTAAGCTCAACCAGTAGCTTGGTACTTTTTGCGCCTACTTCTTCTTCTTTGTCGTTACACTCTTGACATATTGATCGTGGTCATCATGAGGGCAGATTTCACACGCCCCACGAGCATCCGCCACTTTTCTCGGCTTGCCGAAAGCCTGGTGCACTCGTGCAAAGGATATTTTTTTCTATTAGCAGCAAGAATTTTTTTTAAACTTTGTAGTTAAAATTTACCAAATCAAAAATTGAACTTAACGTGAGCGAAGCCGCGGGCAAAAGCTAGTAATATATATAATCATTTGATAGCCGATTGGTGCAGCGGGCAGCTTTCTGAGTCCAAGGCTGTGGGTTCGATTCCCGCGGGACGGCTTTACACTTGTAAAGCCGTCACTTAAAACTAGAGCAACACATCGCACGGTATGCAAGGATCGCATGCTCCAAAGTTAAATTCAAATTCATATTCAAATTCTAGTAGCAATGCTGCACGTAAAGCCGCGGGGTGCAGCTAGTTTATAAAACATATAATCATTTTTGAATAATTAAATATTTAATTAGAATATTTTACATTGTGTTTACGTAAAATATAAAGCGGAATGGACATTATAAAAAAACATTGTTATTAAGTGTTATTTTTTGCACTTGCCATTGATATGTACTTTATAGAGTTCCGTTGGATTAATGGTTAGCATCATGAAATCCCAATTATCCCTCATTCACAGGCAATCCATCAAGATAAATGGCTGTTTATTTATTTATTTAAAACACTTACAACCACTGACGTAAAGATACAATTATTAAAAAAAAATGTAAGTGTACCTACCTATATACAACGTGTAAATGAAAACTGAAATAGTACTTCAGAGGCCTTAGAAGTACATTATTTACTGTCTCAGAGACAATGTACATTATTTACTGTATCTGTGATACCGAAACGCTAATGGTTTTTGAGTAGCCCATTGCCATAGTTTTTACTGAAACAAATCAGATCCAAAACTACTTAGTAGAATTGGTTTTGTCTGTCCAAAAAATATTAAATCTAGGCGTAAATCCCCTCCATTTTATTTGCCCTTAGTCAGATCAAAATACGCTCTTAATAGTTATATTTATAGAGCTACTCAAAGCTATAATAATAATTTCTCTGATTTAGATTTATTTAATCTTACTCTTGCTCAGTTAAAAAAACATCTTTATTCTAAATTCTAACTTCTAATTGATCTACGTAAAAGTACTACTAATGTTTTCACATATCCATTTTGATGGTTAATAAGGGTCTTCCCTTATTTACATTATCTGTCAATAATATGTGTTTTTTTTCTCTCAAGCCCATATTCTAAAGTGTCATAATTAAGTTATAAGTTTGCTGTCAATTTTAATGTATTCGTTAGATTTATTAGCGGCTACTTAATTGGTGTATTTGTTATTTTCTTTGTACTAATTTTAAGTATTAAGTATACTGTTTGGGCCTTAATAAATAAAATAAAATACAGCCCTAACATCACAAGTGAAATCTCTAAATCAAGTGACTCCTGTCATAATAGTGTCGGTATTTTATCTTCAACAGGGTTGTCATAAGTAAACACTTAGAATGTTTTGAATTCGTCTGTATGGAAAAATAACTATGCTTCTTTTCAAAGTCAAAGTCATATGTTTCTATACTCAAATAGGCACATAAATGGCACTTTTGAGGAGTTGATTATATGCAAAATGTGTACATAGCAGTGAGTAGTGATGGCGATAACTACATTCGCAAACTTAAAACTAACGCTAGGGTTCCACCGCGCCCTGGTCTAAGACGAAGCCCACGACAAACTTAGCCGGGTGTTCTTTTTGTTATCACCATTTCACATTGTGATTTGAAAATATTTAAGAAGAACTTGAACTTTGAACTTTTTTAGAGACATCAACACATTACCGGGTGATATTTTGATTTCTTTTTTGATATTTTTACAGGGTGATGGTACTTAAAAAATTCAAAATTCATTTATTTCAAGTAGGCCTAATATAAGCACTTTTGAAACGTAAATTCTGTCTGTTTGTAGTGATTCTACCACCGGTTCGGAAGGCAGATTCTACCGAGAAGAAGCCGGCAAGAAACTCAGCAGTTGCTCTTTTCCAACATCAACAATTTACATTTTGCATTTTAACATTCATTTTTCTATCTTGTGAGAGCTGAAAGCGGAGCCGGATGCTTCCAAGCAACCTTGTCATTAAAAAATTCATCAATTGTATAGTAACCTCGCTGTAATAAATGTGTTTTAACAAATTCTTTAAACTTGTGCATTGGCAGGTCCAAAATCACCTTAGGAATCATATTATAAAAGCGTAGCTTATGAAATATACTTATGCAACCTTCCACAGTATTCGTATATGTATATGGATATGTATATGTATAGTATTCAAAATATTCAACAGTTATCTCAGTAGTCCCATAACGTACGCTTAATTTGGGGCTATTTATACAAATTTTTATTCAGTAGTGATATCCATGTACTCTAGAGTTCAAAGCGTCGTCGTTTCCCGGGATTTTCCCGAGAAATTGTATAACTTGCAAAACTGCAAATAAACAAACAAGCAAACGGACGCCCTTTACAGTTGTAATATTATTAGATTTTTGACGGTGCCCCAGGGTTAGTGAAGACAGCGCCACTCGCGCATAATTTGACGGCCGATTGGCGCAGTGGGCAGCGACCCTGCTTTCTGAGTCCAAAGCCGTGGGTTCGATTCCCACAACTGGAATTTTTTTGTGTGAAGAACATGAATGTTTTTCAGTGTCTGGGTGTTTATATGTATATTATAAGTATTTATGTATATTATTCATAAAAATTTTCATCAGTTATTTTAGTACCCATAACACAAGCTATGCTTACTTTGGGACTAGATGGCGGTGTGTGTATTCTCGTAGTATATTTATTTATTATTTATTTATTATAATAAAAGGTGAAGTTAAAGGCGGTAACAAGATAAAAAAATAGCGTAACCATATCACGACAGTCGTGAACTGGCACTTATTCAGAACAAAATTCGCATATGAAGGTCTCCGACACCAAGTCAGAGGATAAGTGCGAAACAAAAAAAAAAAATGTTGATTATGTATAAATAGATAGATGGGTACTGGACCCTATAAAACAACTCTTAGCATATTAGACTTGCTAATTAAATAACATTAAATGAGGAATTAACTTTTGGCAAAAAAAAGCATAAAAGTATATCCGCTTTAAAACGAACGATATACTCTGGTTTCTTAGAAATGGCCAATTAACTATCATGTGCCAATTTCGGGTCATCTTTAGAAATTTAGTAATTGTTTTGACAACCTCGATGGCTATGGCGCAGTGTTAAGCGTTCTAAAAAGTTTAAATTTTGTTTTAAGCTAAAGCTTATAGTCGAAAATTAGTATCTATATATATAGTCTATCTGGGTCTAAGAAGAAGCCCACAACAAACTTAGCCGGGTGTTATTTTTGTCATCACCGTCTAACAATGTCATTTGAAAATATTTTTAGAAGTAACCTGCAGGGTGATTTCGTATCTCGCGACAGGTTTGCAGCAAGCGTAAATCTTGCGATCACTGCTGTAAAACGTTACTTTTCCACACAATAAATAATCAAAAATGACGTTTGATAGCAGTCATCGAAAGATGCAAACCTGTCGCTAGATACGTAATCGCCCTGCCGGTTAGAGCAATAATTATTAATAATAATTAATAAAAAAGCTTGGGTGTTAATTAATAATTAGCTTAATATAGCTTTTTTATCGTTTACGGTAATCCTTAACATTATAAAAGGAAGCTTTCATACCATCTTAATAACATCCATTTAACACTGATGTTCAAGTAGTTCGAAACTCGAAAACGACTCCTCGGTTGCAAGGGAGTAAATCTGGTTAAAAACTAAGATCACTTGGATAAAAAGTAGCCTTTGTTACTCCGCGTCCTTTCCACTAACTGTATGCCAAAAATCTTGTTGATCGGTGGCTTAGTACAGGCGTGATTGAATGACAAACCAACACACTTTAAAACAAAGTAAATCCTTATTTAACGATTTGCTAATAAAATGGTTGTAACAGAGGTCAGTGACTCCAGAGCGCTCACTAAGCAGGTTGCCAAAATATTATGCATAATCTATACAATCAGATCGTATTTCCTTGAATATTTTCATGTTTTTGTTTGATACATTGAATATGGATATTTTAGCAGTTCTCAACAGGATATCAAGAGCAGCAGATGTTGCTTTAAAGCCTACGTTTAAACACACTACATTAAGTACTAGTTAAAAAAATGTTTCAAAAGGTATGTCACATAGATTTTTCTCCTTAGATTGCTCTCGCAATTAATGTTAAAATCATGCGAAAGTGCGTTTCGAAAGTGCGTTGGGGCGTTTTTGTTCAACATCTATGGGGAACCTTGGCACTGGCAGTGAAATCGTCCCGTGTGGCGTCACGGCAAACGGCGTGACGCTCTTTTATCAAGTCATGCGACCGCTCTCAATTCACTTGTGCGTGTCTGAGGGTATACAAAGGTTTTATTTTCTTTTAAAATTAAGAAAAAAATTTAAGCTGTATTTATTTCTGTTATTTAAATTTCTCAAATCTAACTTTATAGCCTAAAGCGATTAAGCTAACAATATAATTAAATAAGTAATACTAAAAAACGTATTCCCGCCCGCCTTGCTTACTCCCTACCACGCTGCGCCGCTAAGTGTAAGATAGAACCCGAGCGGTCATTCAACCCAATCAAAACCGATTAATAGACTTTTTTTCTAATATCGTGTCCCAGTATAAGCCGGTTGGTTGGTAGCGTTGGTAGACCCCCGACGGGGTGAACAGATGACATCAAACGAGTCGCAGGGAGCCTCTAGACCCAAGAACTTGGTATTTGGAACTCCCTACAAAATGCCTATGTACGGTCCAGAAGTGGACCTCAATCGGTTGATATGATGAAGATGATCACGCAAAATCTGTTAAGCAGAACTTTATATACATTAGCACAAAAGAATATATGTAAATCATCGTCATCGTATCTACCCATTGCCGGCCCACTACACGGGTCTCCTTTGACGAGGGGTTAAGGTCGTAGTCCACCACGCTGGCCCAATGTGGTTTGGTGTTCTCACAAGTTTGAGAACATTATGTAGAACTCTCAGGCATGCAGGTTTCCACACGACGTTTTCCTTCAGTGTTGAATCAAGTGCTATTTTAATTACTAAAAACGCACAAACTTAGAAAAGTTAGAGGTGCGTAGTGCGTACTGGGATTCGAACTCAGCCCCCCGAAAGTGAAGTCCAGCTCCTACCAAATGCGCTACCACTGCTATATATGTAACTAAACCAGGTATAATATTTAACTTTTCAGGCCGTTATCATCGCGAGTCTCAACTGGATAGCAATCACCACTGGATTGTTGTTTGGCCAAGTAGCTGGTGTCGTCAACTCACTCCAGAAGCGGGAAGAGGATATACACCTCAGCGAAAGCCAAATCTCTGTGATCGGTAAGATTTTTCATTTTTTCATCGTAATAATTTACAGATGTAAACCGATCGCCTTTAAACAGAGCAAGGCAATTACGCAGGGCATGCAAGGAACACGTCCTGCTTCGAACCGTACACGATGGATACCATCAACCTGAGACGTAGCGCGTAGGTAGCCGCAGTATAGCCTTAATCTAATGCGACAAATAAGTTAACATTATAATTAAATAAGTATTACTAAAAAAAACGTATTCCCGCCCGCCTAGCTTACTCCCTACCACGCTGCGTGCTTGGACGTGTAAGATAAAAACAGAGCAGTCATTCAACCCAATCAACACTCACATATTAACCGATTACTTGATTTTGTTTCTGTGTGCCTGTCTAATGTGCCTGTAATTACAACGGCACCCTTAAAACCGGAACACTGCTGTGTTTCGGTTTGGTTCCGGCATTGCAACAATGGTGTGTGTGCTCAGGAACTTCCCAATCTGGTTCCATCCCCGTTCTACCACAGAACAGCGAGACACCGTGAGCGGTGGCATCCTTATGTGGTTGATATTCCATCAACACGCACGAAACGTTTTTTATCCACGTTTCTGATACGTGCCGCTAAGATGTGGAACGCCCTCCCTGCAACTGTTTTTCCTGCCACGTATAATTTGAGTACCGTCAAGGCTAGAGTGAATAGGCTTTTTCTAGGCAAGCGTGCTCCGACCTAGACCTCATCATTGCTTTCTAACGGGCATGATCGTCGTCAAGCGCTATAATAATAATATCTTTATTGCCCGATTGTAAGTATACAAGGTGTAGTATAGTCAATTTGAATTGTGCAATTTACAATCAGCCACACAATGGCATGCAATGGTTTACATTAAATTCCACCACAGTAAACAATATTTTTGTCAAATTTATTACGTAGTCTAGGAATATACATAATCATAATATTTTCAATTTTAATGTCATATGCTTATGCTGGCCTATACTTATTGAAAAAAAAAATGCAACCGAAACGCATGACGGTAGTACTTCCCTGGACGAGCTGTGACCGAAAGCTCTACTACTACTTAAATAAATAAATAAATAAATAAATTATTAAATATACTACGCCAATAAACACATCGCCATCTAGCCCATAAGTAAGCGTAGCTTGTTTTATGTGTACTAAGATGACGATTATTTATAATTACTGATGAATATTTTTATGAATAATAAACATAAATACTTAGAATATACATATAAACACCCAGACATTGAAAAACATTCATGCTCATCACACAAATATATTCCAGTAGTGGTAATCGAACCCACGGCCTTGGACTCAGAGGGCAGGGTCGCTGCAAACTGCACTAATCGGCCGTCAATAAAGATAACTAAGTATAACATATCCTCATATTACATATCCTCATAACTCACCCTGCCGTTCTTGCAACAGCAGGGGTATCACGTATCTCGCGACAGGCTTGCGACAGGCGTAAATCTTGCAATCACTGCTGTCAAACGTCACTTTTGTTTCTTCTTCTTCTTTGAGTTAATAGCTTTTTGTCATGCCTGCACGGCACAGTTTACTTCGCCAATGACGGGTGGGTAGCTTGAAGAAAACACAAAGGAGGATGATGGAATTGTCTTGAGACTATTTTAGTTCGCAATAATTTATATATATACAGAAAAAATATATATCTCTTGTTATGCATAAAATGTACTGTATGTAATAGACTAGTGTGTTTACAGTTTAATGTTGTTACGTTTAATGTATCTGCATAAGAATTTAACATACGGACTAAACACAAGGATAAATAGACATTGAACACTTATAGGACGAGGGATCTCGGGGGGGGGTTGAACCTTCATCCAGACCGCATTCACACATTGAGTGATCTCTAACTCTTAATTTGGCTAAGTGTACTGGAGTGCAAGCGTGTCACTTTTGTTTATTTATTGTATAGAAAAGTGACGTTTGACAGCAGTGATTGCAAGATTTACGCCTGTCGCAAGCCTGTCGCGAGATACGTAATGCCGGTCGGGTTTGGGTGGCGGTGTAATTACAAGCACACGGAGCTAATCTCCTCAGGTTAATGGACACAGGACGGTGCACAAACACATTCAAACATTTTAATTTAAAAGTTTCTTTTCTACTTAACATAATTATACCATAATACTCTTTTATAATTAAATATATTTTTAATATTTTTTTTCATTTTAGTATTGCGGGAAAACCAACTGCCCTAAGTAATATATACCATAAATATATAATTACTAGATGTGCCCTGCGGCTTCCCCCGCGTAGTTTTGGGAGGCGGCGTACTGCTACATAGTCACACACCCATAGTCATATACGAGATTTTGAGATTTCTTCATAAACATTTTTTTATCTTACGAATTTTTTTTTGCATTGAAAAGTATACTATATTATTTCTAATACCTCCAACAATATGTATAAAAAGATATAATATTTCATGAAGATCGGATCAGTAGTTTTCGCGTGATAGCGTAACAAACAAACAAACTTACATTCACATTTATAATATTAATAGGGAAGTAGGGATGGTATGTGGATGAGTAAGTGTGAATGTGCACGTAGTGTGATGTATGTGATGCGAATACTTATAATAACTATTAAATATGTTACTATAGCGTATTGTGATATATATGTGTTGCCTACATCTACCAATCCGCATTAGGCCGGCGTCTACGGCCAGTGGACAACGGCCTAAACCCTTCTAATTTTGAGAGAAGACCCGTGCCAGAGAAGACAGTGGGGTAAATTAAATAAAGATATTGTTTTTTTCCCTTTCAGCATCCTCGATGACTTTAGTATGTTCCATTGGATTCATGGCAGCGGCGACAGCCTCTGACAAGATCGGGAGGAGGTGGCCCTACATCTTCTTCTCTTCCACAATGACCATAAACTGGATCATATTATACTACGCAAGAGAAATGTATCAATTCATGCTATCCAGATTTTTCGGAGGAGTTTCTGTTGGTGCATTACTAACTTTGAACTTGTTCGTGATATCAGAGTTCACCTCTCCTGATACCAGGCCGTTCTTCCTTAACATTGTGGCTATAATATCCCCCGCAATCGGCACTGGCATGGGTCACATTCTAGGTATTCTGATGCATTGGAGAAATGTTGCTTTGGTGGGTTTAGGTACGGCTGTTTTGGGCGCGATCCTCCCGTTTTTCTGGGTGGAAAGCCCTCATTGGCTAGCGTCCAAGGGTAGGTTCGAGGAATGCCAAACAGCGTTTCGGATATTACACGGAGAAACTCAAAACTCTGAAAGAGAGTTACAACTGCTGATCAAAATGGAGAAGAGCAAATTGGAAGTGGCGAAACAAACGAATTGCAAGCCAACTTTAAAAAGATTAGCCGTTGTATTAAAGAAGAAGTATTTCTGGGATAGTATTCTTTTGAGTTTATTTATGGATATATATTTAGTCGCCTCAGGAAAAGTGCCGTTTAGTTTGTTGGGTTCTGTTATAATCGAAGATATAACGGGCTCGTCTGATGTTTTTGCTTTCACCACATTGGTTGATGGGTTATTGCTTCTCGGGCCGTGTTTATCATGTTTCTTTATTAAGAGAACTTCCATACGTACAATGTTGTTTACGACTGGCTTCACAGCGAACGCTATATTGATAGTCTTCAGTGCATGCTTATATTTCAGTAATGACCAAAGTTACTTTAACTGGATCAACATCGGTTTGCTGGGGTTGTATTTCATTATTATGAATGCCGGACCATTTCCACTATTGGAGGCCATCTACAGCGAAATGTTTCCTTTGGAACTTAAATTATACATCTTTACTATATCCGGTGGTATATTAATGTTCGGTTTCAGTTTGTCAGTATTTCTGTTGCCATATATGGTAAGGGGTATAGGCTATCATGGGATGTTTATCGTAAACGCGCTACTCATGACCATAAGCCTCGGGTATATATGGTGGAAGTTGCCAGAAACAAAGGGGAAATCTCTGCAAGAGATCGAGATGTATTTCAAGACGAAGAATTTTGATGTCGAGGAAGTATTAGGTAATGAGCAATTGAAAGCTTTAATATAGGAAGCTATTGTTGAACAGGCATGCTGCGTGTGTGCATTTAAATTCTATTCTTGTTTATGGCTTTTATCTGGGCACAAGTTAGTTCGCCAATGCCTTGTAGATGGAGAAGGCACGGCAGAATTTTGAATATGTACCTGGGAAAAAACGTGTGTGAATTTATTATTTCCATGATTGTTTTTGATAGCTCACTGTCAAGTATCAAAAACTTTCATGACAGATAAGGTGACAGTTCATCTCCTTAGCAATAAATTATTCAAGGAAGGTTCTCAATAGAGGACATAGCTGGTCCGCCAATGGGTAGACCATTTTCTTTTCTTCCGAACAAACCACAATTCCGAGCAAGACTGGTTTTTATTTTCTTCATTCTTTCTCATATTGAAAAGCAAAAGCAAAATACTTGTATTATTGTCGAACGTTCTGTTATTTTTATAGTAATAATTGATCGAGCAGATATGTCAGTAGAACAACAAGTCATGTTCCTTGCATGCCATATAGCAAGGAACATGACTTACAAATGCCTATTTGTGTTTAATCTGAGGCGAAGGTGCTAAGTAAGCCTTATGTGCCTGTAAATACACCGAACTACCGACAACGTGTCCCAACAGCACACAAACACACAACAAACACAGCGTCTTCACCGGCGAAGACGAGGGCCCCGATTTCTGACGTCATCCGGACGTGGATCCTTACCACGGTCACGGGGGCGTTCGGACGAAACAATGATTAGTCCAAAAGTCTACCAACACTCAGATTAACGTCGAACCGAGCCGAGGTCCGAGCCCTCGCAGGAGGCACCCTCGGTTCGACGTCTCCCACTCTCCCCCCGATCTCGTCGAGCGCTGGGGCTCTTGGCGAGCTTTCGCACTCGCCCCACTCCCCCGGTGACGCCGCAGCAACCCCTCAGGTGGGTAGCGGCAAGTGTCCATCCGAAAATCAAATAATTACACCGGCTACCACGCCCTTCAGACCGGAACTCAACAATACTGCTTGGCGGCGGAAATAAGCATTATGGTAGTACCCTGACAAGATCTGTTACAAAAAGTTCTACTACTACTCTTGTGAGGACAGCACTCAAACATAGTGATTGTATTCTCTTTGGAAACCTTATAAATGTCATCGTTTTTTTGTGGTTCAAAACCTTTTTAGTGCAAACACAACAGTGTGCTGTGTTTGTGCGCGTGTGCTTAAAATAAATGCATGATGTGGATAGGCTAATTCTTCATCGTACGAGTAATATCATGTAAAGACTGATTTAAATGCGGTTTTATTTAAATGAAGGAGTTGATTAACAGTCCTTGTCATTGTTTATAGTTGTTTGATGAGTTTTACTTTAAGTATTCCTAAGGCGATAAAAAATGTAGGTTTATAAATATTATATACCATAGTTAAATTATTTAAGCACATTAATGAATTAATTCATCTAGTTTTGTAAGCAGCTGTTGTAAATTCTTTAATAAATTATACGAAATGTAGTTTTTTATTATTTCTTTTTTTTTATTTACAACCGGCTAACAAATTTTTGTAAGGGGCCTTAAACTTTTGGCTTCCACTCCTCATGATCCATCATCATTAAACATTCTAATTACTTTACGAGGTAGTTTTAAGTATCTAGTTACAATAAAAGAAGGTATAGACATAAATATTCTGTCGTTTTCTTATCCAAGAAAACTGACGACTCCCGCAGGGTTACAAAATTACGAAAGATAAGGAACAGGGGACATAGGTAGTCCCCGGAAATAGGTTTTTAACCTATATAATACAGTCCCGGTACGTACGTTGGAATAAGCGAACAGTGAATCGTGTAGAACAAACTAGGTGTACAAAATTTTTTTTGTCTATTTGGATAGTACTGAGTAGACTAAGTTACAATAAGACAATATAGTAATTTTTTATTTCAAAATTTAGAAATAAAACCAGTTTTTTTTTTAATATAATATTTTATAAAAAAAAAGAGATATAAATAAAATTTAAAATAATAAAAGAAAAAATACACTTAGAATTTTATAAATTAATAAAAGAACAATCAAAAAGTAAAAAACAAAATAACCTATCATTATAATCATCTGATGAATCCTTCACAGTGTAATTGTTATCTTCTTGTGACAGTAGGTCACTATATTGAGTTGTTTCTTGTCGTGACTATACTAGGAGCAAGGAGCTATAATCAGTTTTAACACCTCGGCACTAATTTTTTTCATGGGAATCACCTGAGGCTACTATAGGCAAAGGATCGGACGTGACAATCAACATAGACAATGTGTTATGCTTCCGAAACCTGCGCCTCTTTGTTTCGTGCAGCATCTTCCGAAAGCTTCCCAATGGGAAGCAGTGTAGCTTTGAATAAGAATTTTGTGAACAGTAGCAGGCACATAGTAGGTACCACGAATAGAGACTAAGGTAATGTCTTCTGGTTTCAAGACTAAATTAACTAAATTTAACTTGTACCCAGAAGACAAGGTCCTCAAAATTGAATTAAATTGCTTGATAAGTAATATCTAATTCAGCTTTCCCAAAAAAAGCCTTAAAATACGAGTTCTTAAAGTATTATCTAGGAGTACCACTCCTTGGACGCTGAAGAATTAGTCTATGTTTTAATAAAACATACTCTAAATTGTTTGTCCTCACCGTCCAGCCAGCTCTTATTCTTCGTTAAAACTCTTCTTTGATTTTCCTGAGACCACACATTACCAAATATCTATAAACCATGCAAGTAAGTATCATGAATCTTGCACGAATATAACATGAATATTGTCCACCTAACTACAAGATACACTGTGCAACGGCGAGACGGGTCACAGGACACAGAGATATGTTGTTAGTGTTTATATCTTCTTCGGCGTTAGGTAGACAGTTATCGAGACATCAAAGAGGATAATAAAGATATAGTCTATGACATTATTACATAGGTTAAAAATAGAACTGCAGGTCACAGGTAATCTGTGGCTTCTGTGCGTTTATTTGTTTATGTCCCTGTCTGCTGTTTGTGTTTATTTGTTTAATTTTCAGCTAAGATTTCATTATAAGTGTTTTTTTGTGAATGAAAATGATAAGTCGCTTACACGTAGTGTTAGGATCCTCTCTTAAGATTTTTAATGAAGAGCCGTAGAAGAAGAACCTGTTGTTCCAAGGTTCTGTTGAGACAATACTGAAAAACCGTAAAAAATGGAAAACAAGGAGGGCATTATGAACAATTTACTGTGTATGGCTTGTTTAAGTGTCGGTAGAAATATACGGGAGATTGCCGATGAGCAGCACAAAAAATTCTACTTGGACGCCCTGGAAGAAATACCTGTAAGCTAACATTTTTTTTTTTAAATAGCAATAATTGACCCAGATGGCCCATCTTTTTTTTTTTTTTTTAAATATACTACGACAATACACACATCGCCATTTAGCCCCAAAGTAAGCGTAGCTTGTGTTATGGGTACTAAGATAGCTGATGAATATTTTTTTATGAATACAATACACATAAATACTTATAATATACAGATAAACACCCAGACACTGAAAAACATTCATGTTCATCACACAAACATTTTTCAGTCGTGGGAATCGAACTCACGACCTTGGACTCAGAAAGCAGGGTCGCTGCCCACTGCGCCACTCGGCCGTCAAACCACCGCCACCTATAAACATAGCAGCACTTTGCAGGGTTTTCAAGGAACAAGTTGAAACATGCTGCCATCTGGCTGGCTGGGTCCATCAACCTGTGTAGGGATTAAGCCTCATCATCATATTCATATTATCGGCCCACCACAAGGCACAGGTCTCCTTCCACTTTGAGATGGGGTTCAAATTCAAATTCAAATTTCAATAGTTGTAGTCCACCATGCTCGCCCAGTGCGGATTGGTGGACTCCGTACACCTTAGAGAACATTATGGAGAACTCTCAGTTCTCGTTTCCTCATGATGTTTTCCTTCACCTTTTTCAAACTTCAACGGTGAAGGAAAACATTGTGAGGCAAGTAATATATTTATTGCTAAAAACTCACATAATTTAGAAAAATTAGAGGTGCATACTGGGATATCAACTCAATCCCTCGTAAGTGAAGTTTAAGTTCTACCCACTGGGCTATCACTGCTTCTATTTACAGTGATTTTCAAATTTATTGAAAGTAAGAGTTTGCTGCCTAGAACCTAGAAGCGAACCCCCTACTGTAGTTATGTCTTAGTTGAAAATTCCAACCACTAATCTAATGAACTAATATTGGAACTGTTACAGCTAAGCAACATGAATATTGGACCCAGAGTTTGCTGGGAATGCGACGCCATGCTTCGTAAAGTGCTGTCTTTCAAAGAACAAGTCAAAGACTGCTATAGGATCCTGCTGACTTATGCTGAGGTAGGTTGAAAACTTATGTAAGCTCAACTTTGGTAAAGTTTTTTGTGGGTTTCTCCTTAGAACAGGTTGTGTTTGTGTATGATTAAACAAAATCCAAGGCTAAAACTCCTGGCAAAAAAACTTAGCATCCTCAACAAAGTCAAGTGCTACTTAACACTGGAACAGCTTCTGACCCTGTCCTAACCTAGCCCAAGTTTGGTTTTGTGTGAAGTACTGTATGTACTGTGCCATTTATTAACCATATAAACCAGCTTGTGTTTTTTTTATATGATGTTAAGTGGAAAACTATCACCTATGAACATAACAAAACATCCCAGGTTATGCAAGGAACACATCCTGCATGTACTATGTGTAAATCTACGAGTCATCACTGGCAATATGACTTGAGGGATTTTGGACAAAATTGATGTTGAATGGCTAGTTATATACCGATGTATTGTTTCAGAGCATACACGATAACTCCTTACTGGCAATATCCAGGCCGCCGCGGTTGAAAGTACATAATAACGATGTAGTTATCATCACACCATGTGAAGATGGTCTCAATGTCAAACTTGAGGGTAAATCTATTGAGTTTTTATATGAATATGTCTTCAAATTTGCTTCCATAGTTGGAGGTCTTACCATCTTATGCAAATATTGAGTGATTACCCTCAAACTATTACCGGCTTTCTCCAGGGCGTGTCTCCTCAGAATAAGGATGGTTTAAGCATTTGTTTACTGCGCTGGCTAAGTATGGTTACCTAGAGTTCACTCTTCATATAGAACGTTATGAAGAACCCTCAGGCATGAAGGTTTCTTCACAATGTTTTTCCTTTACAGTTAAAGCAAGTGATATTTTATATTTATTATTTTATAATTGCTAAAGTTAAAAACCACATAACTTAGACGTGTGTGCCGAGATTCTAACTCAGCTCCCTGAAAGTGAAGCCGAAGTCCTAACCATTAGGCTATCAGCGCATACGCCTCTACAAGAATTTATTTATTTCAGATCAGGAGAAGCAAATAATAAGTTATCAAACTGATTGCTTGGGCAAAGGTCCAGTTGAAGACATACAAACCGTGATGTGTGATGTTAAAAGAGACCGGAGGAAAAAGAAGGTAAGACCTACTTTAGCGTGAGGGCCGAAGGAAATTGCCTGTCAATATAACTCCAAACTAAAAAAAAGAATCATTGATTTCTCAATTATTTGATTTTGTTAGTTAGTTTTATTGTTTGTTTGTAAAAATGTACACTGCACAGTAAAAATGCACTGAGCTAATTCGTTATTATCCTTACAAAGAACACACAGGTTTTTTTACTGCAGTTCTCTCTGCAGTATAGTCTAGGGCATTCAAATCACTGTAACCATCAATTCTCTTGCTTGAATAAATGATTATTATTATTAATTATCATCGTAGTTTCATCAGAAAACGTTATAATTTAAGATGTTTGCTTATGATACTTTCACGGCCATTTACTCTGATATCTGGTAAGTCATTGGTGTAGATTAGAAAAAATTAAAGGCCTAGTAGGCTACCTTGCGATACTCCATATACAGTAAAAGCAACGCGACCTAATCCGATATTTGTTTTTATTATTTTAGATCCTCAGCAATCATTAATTTCTCAGAGATTAAAACTATCCCATCTATTCATTCTAAGCCATAAAAAGGCTACAACCTTTATTATTTTAAATCCCACGGGAAAGGTTCCTTGGTGATAAAAAGTATCCTATGTCTTTCTTCTGGCTAATGATTGAAAGTATCCCATCTTCTCCATCATTGATGCAAACTATATAATTGAATAACAACATTCGTGCAATGGTCGAGGCCATAATACAAATGACAAAATAAAAAAAACAAAAAGATGCACCCAAGTAGTATGATATTTTGCAGAACACCTTAAAAACTCGTAGAAAATCTTCCCGCTCAAAACGTATATTAAAAAAAAACGTCGAATCCACGGCCGGGAATGAGAACAGTCAAACAGACTTCATCAAAGTGGAGGTCGACCTTGAGACTCGTGTCAAAATTGGCGTTGACGTCAAAGCGGAGGTTGACAATGACGGTGAGTGTATTCATTTATTTTTACATCTTATTAGTAACGCAGGGTTTTTTACACAAACTAGATGGAACTACACTATTTATTGATAACTAAAACACAAATAAATGAAAGATGAATTAAACATTATACAAGACATGATATTATTACGTGTAAATGAAAACCTAAAAAATACTTCACACAGGCTTTAGAGTTAAGAGAATTATCTTTGAAACTGATATGGCAGTATTTGAGTAAACCACTGCCATAATTTTTACTGAAAGAAATTCAGATACAGCCATACCTTCTAATGCAAAATTAAAATAATGTGACTCCTGTCACTTTATTAGGTCACGCGTCGCGTAGCGTAGGTACTATGCGCGTGTCGGTCTTTTATCATAAATAGGGTTGTCATAAGTAAACCCTTAGAATGTTTTTATTCGTTTGTATGGAAAAATAAATATGCAAATTTATATTTTTATAGGATGATTCCTTATGAAATATTCTTTTGCATCCTTCAATAGTATTTCGTAATTCTGTAACACGATGTATATTATATTTTGATACCCGGTCTGATATTTAACATAGGTTCCTATTAGAAGTTAAGTATGAAAAGTATTTATTGGTAAAATAAAAGATTAAAAGTTGAAACACGATGACTGAGATATTAAATCAAAATCTATAACTACACAAAAGCTTAAAACAAGTGGGTACATATAAAACTTTTGAAATCTTAATTTAATATCAAAGTTATTATATAAATAAAGGCGTAGTCGGTGGCCACCATAGTGGCAATTGTGACTGCCTAAAACCATCTACTTTGTTTGAGTTTAATGGACTATTTGGCCACCGACTACACACTATTTGTTAAAAACGTAGCGTGTACTTCATATATGCACAAGTATGTCGTGCATGCATTTACTTTACGTCTTCAAATATTAGTATTATAAAAGCTTTTGCTTACTTCCCCCGGCAAGCATCGCTTGTTGACGGCCGATTGGCGCAGTGGGTAGCGACCCTGCTTTCTGGGTCCAAGGCCGTGGGTTCGGTTCCCACATGTGGAAAATGTTTTGTGATGTTAATTGCCAGAGAGTCGCAGGTTCAAGTCCTTTCGGTTCCGAAAATATTTATATGCATTTTAAATGTATAAAATTGATGATTCCTTCGAGTGTAGGTAAAAACAATAATAAATAATGAAATTGTACTACCCAGTTGTATATAAAGCAATTTTTCTGTTGGTTTTTTGTTTCAGAAGATAGTTTTTCAAATGGAGGCAGTATAAAATCATTTGACTCCGACAAAGATACTCTTGGCGACATAGACAGTAAAATACAAACTTTTTTGGAGGACATAAAAAATAATAAAGACAAAACAACGAGAGTGAAGAAAAAAAAAAAAGACACAGACAAAGGTGCCAACGGCGATATAGATAATGAAATTCAAACGTTTTTGGACGATATAAAAAATGGCAAAGATAATTCTATGAAAGTAAAGAAGAGAAAGAGTTCAGAGAAAAAGGTGATTTTATATGTAAACCTTTGTAAAGCATTATTACGAATTAACTTGGGGGATTTTTTATTGTTCTGGTCTAGTCTATTATTTACTATATGACTGGACTGGACTGGACTCGACTCGACTGGACTAAACTAGACTCGACTTGACTTAACTCGATTCGACTCGACTGGACTGGGCTCGGCTGGACTAAACTCGACTCGACTGGACTGGACTGGACTCGACTCGACTGGACTAAATTCGACTTAACTGGACTCGACTCGACTGGTCTCGACTGGACTCGACTCGACTGGACTAAACTCGACTCGACAGGACTAGCATCGACTCGACTGGACGGGACTCGACTTGACTGGACTGGGCTGGACTGGACTGGACTTGACTCCACTCGACTGGACTGGACTGGACTAGACTCGACTGGACTTGACTCCACTCGACTGGACTGTACTGGACTCGACTCGACTGGACTAAACTTGACAAGACTGGACTCGACTGGACTCGGCTGGACTCGACTGGACTAAACTCGACTTGACTGGACTGGACTTGACTTGACTTAACTGGACTCGACTCGACTGGATTGGGCTGGACTAAACTCGACTTGACTGGACTGGACTGGACTGGGACTTGGGGACTATTGTTTTTATAATAACTTTGATATTAAAGTGTGGTCAATTCCCGGAATGACTGGGTCAAACCATCATCACCTAACCTTTACTGTCATTTAAGTCTTTTAGAGTCATTTTAATCAAGATATTTTTAAATATTTGGAATGTTTCATAATAAGCTAAAATAATTAAACGCAATCCAATCCAAAAACGTCTTGAAGGGTAACCTAAAGATATTTAAATTATGTACATACACGCCGTTACTAGAAAAAATACTACACTAAAAAGCTAAAACTCTCCTACTTTAATTATTAAGTATTTATTCTAGAAACTTCCAAATATAGTTATTCGAAAGTGCTCTGTTATATCTACATTCTCATATTAGCTACTTTTTCGATTGTAACTTGATTTTTGTAGTTAACGACACTTTAGCTTTAGGACGGCAGTACAGGTTAAACCCTCATTGTTGGAGGAGACTCGTGCCCTGTAGTTGGTCGATTCCAAATTATATCAATTTTGACGATGATGTGATGAAAGCAGCCTTAACACTGTCCGCCATTTTCCAGATGTCAAAACATGAAAACATACTCACCGTAGATCTCTCCTATGATGAGATGCAGACAGAGAGGTCCGCGCTCGCGCGGAGAGAGAGCTATTTGCAGGCGCAGTACAAGTGTGCGTCATGTTTGCTTGTCTTCAACTGCGCAACGTCTCTGCAAACGCACCAATTAAAGAAGCATAAGGTAGGTTTAAATTGCTTAGACTTAGCGCGGTCAAAGATCATGAAGTTTTTAGCCCTACGCCACAGTTTTCAGTTCAAAAGTAAATAGATTTTCTGAATAAAAAAAATAGGTGTATTAAGAAACACCCTGTAGCAAGTGTGAGAGCTGCGGTGCGGTAGCAGTGTTTTTTTTGCATTCCACAATAAGCTAGCCCTTGTCTGCAATCTCACTTGATGTTAATTGCTGTGCAGTCGAAAATGCTAGCGGAGTCATCTTATACAGGTATGACTGTTATATTAAAAAATACCTCTAAGGTTTCTACACGGAGTCGTTATGGAACGCGAAATCGCTTGGCGACACGACTCGGACCAGAGAAAATTATAAATATCTAAAACCGGGAATCGAATCCACGACCTAAGTCCACAGCACTCTCCATTGCGCAGGACAGTTCTCGTGTCCATAACAGTTCCAGTCATTAACTTCAGCGAAACAAAAGTGTTCAAACACTCTTTCTACAGAACTTATAGTTCAGAGGGAAATGAACCTTGTCACATATGTTTCAAGGCTCAAAATCCACAGCCAGCGCTATTGGTGATCGTTTGAAAAGATCAATAGTCTTCATAGGTACGTAATTATGGCCACGTGAGGCCTAACACCATAGAATTAGGAACGTACAGAAGCCGTGTACACGACTAATATTGAAGCATCAAAAACCACTCCACTTTAGTTGTGTTTCTCGAACAAACGGTTAGTCAATTCATACCATTTAGCATGTGACAGTAATTATTTTACCTCTAATGTTTAAAAGTTCACCATAAAATGGAGAAATTGGGAAAAGTTTGTGAGCTACCAACATTACGCGTTTCACTGTTTTTGGACACAATACACTGCATACAATAATTGCTGAATGAGCTCTCAGGTTGATGGACATAGAGCGCCTTTTTGTGGGACGTGTTATTAGGGTAGGCAGTGCATTTGTGCTTATATGAAGTGCACGTCACTGACCATCAGCTGGGCGATTTGCTTGATCCGTCAATTAGGTATTACTGTAAAACTCTTGAGCTATTTTTTTTTTATTCCCATCAGGTGACTGGTGATTACATATGCTCGATATGTCAGACCGTAGTGACGTCTGTGGACGCGTTCACTGCACACTACAAGAGACATATGAAAAGGTCAGCTTTTAATCTTAAGGTTTATATATATACCACGGTGCGGTGATAGCGCATTGGGTAGGCTCGACTTCACTTTCGGAGGGCCGAGTTCGTATCCTGTTTAATGTTTAAATAGTTATAAATTACTACATGTGCCCTGCGGCCTCGCCCGCGTAATTTTGGGAGGCAGCGTACTGCTACATAGTCACACCTATAGTCATATTTGAGATATTGAGATTTTTTCATAAACATTTTTTTATCTTCCGTAATTTTTTTTTCATTGAAAAGTATACTATATTATTTTTAATACCTCCAACAATATGTATCAAAAGTTTCGTGAAGATCGGTTCAGTAGTTTTCGCGTGAAAGCGTAACAAACAAACTTACAATCACATTTATAATGTTAGTAGGGATACCTGATACCTTCAGTGATACCTTCTATCAAGAAGAGTTTTTGGTTCAACCTTTTATTACGGCTCTCCTACCGTCGATGCCGAAATTAGTATATGCCTTTCACATCAGTCTTATAGCGACTGTAGCGTC
Organism: Pararge aegeria; assembly: GCF_905163445.1. Lineage (NCBI taxonomy): Eukaryota > Metazoa > Arthropoda > Insecta > Lepidoptera > Nymphalidae > Pararge > Pararge aegeria. Next base: position 4,328,782 of record NC_053206.1, on the reverse strand, counting down.
ATCTAGTAGGAAACGTTGCAGTTTCGATCTACTTTTTTTTTTGAAACAAGAGACGACACATTGCTTTTTTATATTTTTTATAATTTTTATTAGTGTTTTTACCTACACTTGGAGGAATTATCAATTTTAGAAATTTAAAATGCATAAATTTTTTTTTTTTTATCGTGAAGTCGGGTTTCAGTCATCAAAGTTCTGAAATCTTAGAAGACCAATATGCGCATAGTAGGATAGTACCACGCGACGGGTACGTTTACAATAGATTGAATAAGTGACATGAGTGATTTTAATTTTTCACGTGATGTTAGGTCTGTATCTCATGATTTCTTTCAGTAAAAACTATGGCAGTGGTTTACCTACTCAAAAACTAATATGTTTTCGGTTTCACAGATAAGTCCAGAGACAGTACGTAATGTACCTCTAAAGCCTGTGCAGTATTATTTCGGTTTCATTAACACGTTGTATTTATTTATTATCAGCTTTTCAAGGTAAACAAACAGTACTATCTATCAATCTATATATATAAAAGAGAAAGTGTGGGTATGTTCCCTATAGGCTCCGAAACGGCTGGACCGATTTCAATGAAACTTTCAGGGAATCTCCGGATTGACCTGGCGAGTAATCCTGTAAGGTTTGGTGACGATCGGAGCACTCCTATTTTTGAACTGTCAAATACAGCTTTTATTTACTATGACAATATTCTACTGTTGGGTGTACATGGGTGTAGATAATGATCGTAACCGCTCGAGAAGAGAATAGAAGATAATGAATACGGAGAGAAATAAATGATTTAATATATTAAGAGAAATTAAATTAAAAATTTAATGATGTAAGTTCATTGTTTAAATAAAATAAAGCAAAATCTAGCCCGGCGAAGCGGGCTGGGTACGCTAGTTACACAATAAAGTAACGCCGTATTTTTATATCAAATAAACCAATGATGTTTCCACAACTTAGTTATACATATACGATAACATTAACCGCAATTGCTTAGGAATAAGTACATACCGAGCGAAAATTATACGAAAAAAAAAAAAAAAAAACATAAGCTCATAATACTTAAAAACTTCCAATTTTGACACGCAAAAATATCCTCACGATAAAATATTTAAAAAAAAAACGTTCGCCTCCGCCACAGATACGAATGTGCGATCTGTCACAAACGGTCGACCGACATCAAATCCATACAGCAGCATCTTCACACACGACACCAGATAACGCTCAAGAAGTACAAATGCAAATCGTGCGGGAAAGTTTCCAAGTAAGTGCATTATGTAATTCAAAATTCTAAAATTCTTCATTCATGTAGGCACATCGGCCGATTGGCGCAGTGGGCAGCGACCCCGCTTTCTGAGTCCAAGGCTGTGGGTTCGATTCCCACAACTGGAAAATGTTTGTGTGATGAACATGAATGTTTTTCAGTATCTGGGTGTTTGTCTATATATTATAAATATTTATGTGTATTACATTCATAAAAATATTCTTCAGTTATCTTAGTATTCATAACACAAGCTTCGCTTACTTCGGGACTAGATGGCGATGTGTGTATCGTCGTAGTATATTTATTTATTTATTATATTTATTTAAGTGCAATATATAATACAAAATTCTAAAATTCTTCATTCATGTAGGCACATCGGCCGATTGGCGCAGTGGGCAGCGACCCCGCTTTCTGAGTCCAAGGCCGTGGGTTCGATTCCCACAACTGGACAATATTTGTGTGATGAACATCAATGTTTTTCAGTATCTGGGTCTTTATCTATATATTGTAAGTATTTATGTGTATTGCATTCATAAAAATATTCATCAGTTATCTTAGTACCCATAACACAAGCTACGCTTACTTTGGGACTAGATGGCGATGTGTGTATTGTCGTAGTTTAATTATTATTTATTTATTTATTATTATATGTTTAGGCGCGAGGAGTTTTATTTTAAAACACAATTCATGATACAAATGGTACCTTTTTTTCATTAATGAGTAATAATAAAGACGATTTTTCTTTCTTTCTCTCTCTTTATAATGAATAGCTGGCATCCTCTGTGCTATTACCATTTTGCCACGCACGTGCTAAAAAAATATAAATATGGGAGGCCAAGGTATTCACTTATTCACTATAATAGCCACAATGTGCAGGATGGCACTTAGATCTTTCATTAATTAACAGTATTATTGAAGCTAAATACCTAGTTTCTTAGCAGTAATCATTTATTCTCATGACTATTATTCTTCCTTCCTATTAAAGTATTCATTTAATAAAAGACATCTTTAAAGCCCACCAACCTGCTTTAGAGCAGTGTGAGTCTGTACTCTATAAACCTGACTTCCCAAAGAGTGAAATAAAACAACTGGACCAACTCTAATACTGTATATTAAGCTTCTCTATAATTCATATTACTTGTTACCTTTAAATGACTCTACTACCAGTTCGGAATGCTGTCTTCGGCAGAGAAGACCACTGGCAAGAAACTCTACCGTTGCTCTTTTATTCAATCAATTAAAACAACTTATAAACACAATTACAACATTGTCATATGTTATAACGCTAAGCCCTTTGATACAAGACATATAAGAAAGGTCAAACATAACTACTATGATCACTTATAACATCAGGACTTTTGGAACAAGTTGTTTGTATAGAGCAACCTCTGCTACATACGCTATCTGTATAAAATAATGCTAGGGCTCCATATATTATACCTGAATAACCCAAAGAATATAAGAGATATACTTATCTGATGCCACATCAGGTACCAACATAGTACCAACAACTTATCTCAACACCATCACCAATACATACGACTCTTGTTTCGTCACAACAATATTTCCTTAAGTATATCGTTTCCATTATAAATTATCTATTCCCAATTTGTAACGTTCTATCCACAATACTTTACTTAATCTCCTTTTCTCAATTAATTAATTAAAATCCGTGCTAACTTTTCCTCTCCCGCCAATCGATCTTGTCTAACTCGCGTCTCCCGCTATAGATCCTATATTTTTCTTTGACAGTCTACTAAAGGCCATTATTCTAATTTCAATACACTATCAATGAGTATACAAACTATGATTTGTTGATATATTTATTATAATCATCGGGTTTATCATAGATAAAGTGCTATAATTCCCTATTTCCTAACACACGCATAAAACCAATAATGTGTGACACCTTTGTTATATTGAATGTACGTTCATAAAAACATTTCTAAATTTAAGAAAAAATGTGACTGCAATAATTTAAACATTAGAAGTAAGAATAGACTTACAGTGCAATATACTAGGTTAAATAAAATTCATAATTCGTTTAAAAGAAATTGCATACAATTCTACAATAAACTACCAATTGACATCTTGGGAAGGATCTTAAAAAGTTCAACGTTTGTATTAAACGTAATCGATAAAAAAAGCTTGGGTGTGAATTATTGCTCTAACCAGGTTGCTCTTCTAATAATTTTAAATGACATTGTGAGAGAGGTGATAACAAAAAAACACACCCGGCGAAGTTTGTTGTGGGCTTCTTCTGTGGACCAGGACGCATTTGGAACCCTCGTTGCTTTAGTTTTAAGTTATAAGTATCTCACTACAGTGTAATTCTATTGTACGCATCAAAAGTGCCACCTATGGGCCTACTTGAATAAAGATATTTTTGACTTTTACCTTTTGCAGGTCTCTAGACACACACCGCTATCACTGCGACATGCACAAGTCGCGCGTACAATGCCCGCAGTGTGATAAGACCTTTAGCCACCGCGCGGGTCTTATGAACCACAGGCTGGCAGTCCACGAGTCCCAAAACCAGTTCCCGTGTACGCTCTGCGATAAAGTGTTCAGATGGAAGACCAGTCTGAAGAGACACTTAGAAAAGCACAACTCTGAGGTGAGTAGGTACATCAATGCTAAAACAGTAATTTCCAGACTTTGTTCATTTAAGCTCCCATAGATCTTTTTGACGACCGACTGCTGTTGCCCGCGACTTCTGTTGATTTTGTTTTTAAAGTATTCAGTATCGCTAAGCCTTAAATGAGTATAGTTGTATATACATATAACATGTGACTGTAAATTAATTATAGACAAATAATTTGCAATAAAATAAAATTGTGACTTTACTTAAAGATCTAAGCTATCCTATCTCTTAAGTTGGACCAGACTGCTCACGGTGTGCCAATTTAATTTAAAATCGGTTAAGTAGTTTAGGAGTCCATCGCGGACAAACATCGTGACAGGAGATTTATATATATTAAGATGTGTGTGTGCAATAAAGACTTAAAACAAAACAAACAATTTTCTTTGTTCATTTAAACACCGATAGCTCTTTTTGACGACCTCCCAGCGCAGGGTTTCAAGTAGGTGGGCCCGGGTTCGGTTCCCAGCACAGGCAATTTTTTAATTTCTGAATTTTTTCTGGTGTGGTAAAACTTTGTTCACTGCGATTTAGCGACCTAGCGCGTAAGTAGGATGTCGCGTAGAAAACGATTAGAGGCATGGAGTTAGCCCGCTTTCCATCTTACACTGCATTACTACTTAGCACCAGGTGAGATTGCAGTCAGTAATAAATAAATAATAAATAAATATACTACGACAATACACACATCGCCATCTAGCCCCAAAGTAAGCGTAGCTTGTGTTATGGGTACTAAGATGACTGATGAATATTTTTTTATGAATAATATACATAAATACTTATAATATATAGGTAAACACCCAGACGCTGAAACATTAATTATGTTCATCACACAAACATTTTCCAGCTGTGGGAATCGAACCCACGGCCCTTGACTCAGAAAGCAGGGTCGCTGCCCACTGCGCCAATCGGCAGTCAATGGCTTATTTGTTGTGAAATAAAAAGATTATAGTCGTAAAAATATAATAGGCCCGTTTTGACATTTGTGCAAGACCATAGAATGTAACTTGGAATGAAACTGAAAGAAACAATAAAATAAAAATCAATTACATACAGTGTTTTAAAAAATACGTAAATTTTTTTGCGACGTTAAATAATATGAAAGAATATATCGCGAGTATTCTTTTTGCGCTTACTTTATCGTAGCATGCAATTTATAATTGTTGCGAAACGTTCCGAAAACAGTTACGTTCTTAGTCTTTTTTTTTTTTTATACTAGAGCTGTAACCATTTTTTTACTGAATATCGAAATTAAATATTGTGTAGTTATCTTTACTGCAAAGAATGAGCTTGGTTCTCAAAATGGGTTCTAAATAATGAGTCTGAGATGATGTATCTGACCAAGCGGCACATGACTGAAGCGTCCCCGCGCGCACTGCGCAGTTTTTCGTTCCTCATCTTGTAAAGTTGACTGTGCGCTCGTTTAAGTTTGATATATATTGTTTACTATTACGTTAACTATGGCTCTTCTATTTTGGACATTAATTTAAACATAGTGATTTGACTCGATTTTTGTGTTTGTTGTTATATAGTACTAACTCTGTTTCAACATGTTGAAAAGTGGACGTATAATCAACAGCCAGTCACGCGTATTGGTTGTGAAGTTAAAGGAATACTTTGAACGAACGAACACTTTACAATACATAATAATATCAATCAAGTACTGATAAAAACTTGAATTGATTTATCGTGAGTATCGAGTCACTCCACTCTCAAAATCAGTTGAGTCATACACTCTTTGTTACAAACACACGTTTTCTAATAAGTTTAAACTATTTATAGAAAATTACCATTGTATTTTTTTTTCGTATCATTTATTTAATTATTGATTTTTTCAGGAAACTAACACGATATCAACGAACAAAGCGTACTGCGAAGCTTGCGATATCGGGTTTTCGTCTGTTTGTTCTTTACAGCGCCACCTCCGCAACAGTCTCAAGCACGTCACCTATGATCAACTCAAGTGAGTGTTCACGCATATTTGTTTATTTATTTCTATTGGCACAACTAAAAATAGAAACACATGTGTTTTAGTTATTGATAAAACTAGCCTTAGGTTACTACATTAGGTTATACATGATTTAATAATATTAATGATAATAGTTTTTATTTGATTGAAAGTAAATTTAAAAAATAAATACTGAGGACCCCGAAACTAGGTTATCCCGTGTATTAGGTACAGTACCTCACCATGTGTGTGTACCAACATTCATTTTATTATGTGTATAAGTGTGTGTGTGTGTGTGCGTGTGTGTACGTGCGTGTGTGTACGTGTACAAAACACAAGTTAGCCCGACAGATGGCGCTGGGGTCCGCTAGTATAAATATAAAATTGTGTGTTTGTAAAATTTTTGGATGGGGGAAATGTGTTGTGATATCGATCACATTTTTAATAATTGTCGGCCTATGACTGCCTGTTTTTTTTTAATTACTCTTTATTTTACGTTCAGATTTATCTGCGACCATTGTAACCAGCGTTACGTGGACAAAACCAAACTACGTGACCATATAGAGGAGAAACATTTATACCGGACTTTCCAGTGTCAGATCTGTCATAAGGTTAGTCTATCATTTATAGTTTTCGGTTCGGTTACTCTTTGGAATATGAAGATAAACCGAAATCACCAAAGCCAAACCAAACCAAATAGTTAAAGCAATTCTATAATAAAAAAAATATGACTTTTGGCTTTACAAACATTTTTAAAAAAACAGGGTTTTTTAAAAGTATTTTAAAAAGCAATATAGACATTGGCGGGAAAATTCTCTCCGTACAAAGAGAATATAAACACTACTTTTTTAAACATCCGATATTGAGGCAAAGATCGATACACCCAAAAATGCGTAGTTTTTCAATAGTCTAACAGTTATTTATTACATATTATAATATATGTAACTTTTGTTGTTACATTAAAATATAAGATTTTTCCTGTTTACGCTTTAGCCGTCCAAGAACCGAGTGGGGTTAGAACAGCACGTTCGCACAGTACACAAGGGGCGGCCCAACAACCGGATATGCCACCATTGCGGGAAAGGATTTCCGGTGAGAATAATATATATATATATAATCGTGTTAAGCCTCGGTAAGCTAGGTAACGTTTAAGTTTAAGTTAAGTTTAAATAATAAAGAGTTAAGTTAAACTACTTTTTTTTTCAGACTAAAGTACAGTTGGAGTCGCACATCCGCACTCACACAGGTGAAAGGCCGTTTATGTGCGAATATTGCCCCGCTACATTCTCGCAGCAATCAAACCTGTACAAACACCATAGACAAGTGAGTTTTTTTTCTTCCTTTGAAAACTTCCTTCAACTATTAATAACTGTAGTAAAATAAAAAAAAGGTTGCTGAGGCTACTATAATTGACATTAATCACTTTTTTCACCAAAGTATCAATTAGAGGCCGATATGGGCCTCATAAGAAGGCTCAGAGTCACTCAGCGGGCGATGGAGACAGCTATGCTCGGAGTATCTCTACGCGATCGAATCATAAATGTGGAGATTCGTAGAAGAACCAGAGTTACCGAAATAGCTCAACGAATCGCGAAGCTGAAGTGGCAATGGGCCGGGCACATAGTTCGGTGAAAGGATGGACGTTGGGGTACCAAGGTGCTGGAAAACCCGAACTGGTATGCGCAGCGTTGGTCGGCCCCCAACGAGGTGAACAGATGACATTAAGCACGTCGCAGGTAGCCGCTGGATCCAAGCGGCTCAGAACCGTGGAACTTGGAACGCCCTACAGAAGACCTATGTCCAGCAGTGGACGTCTATCGGTTGATGTGATGATGATGATGATGATCACTTAGATGTTACTTACTACGCTCTCAGAGCAGACTGACTCAGTAGCGTCGGGAGCCCAGTAATATTAAAAAGAAACCCGGCTAAGTTTGTTGTAGGCTTCATCTTAGACCAGGACGCGTTTGGAACCCTCGTAGCTTTAGTTTTAGACTTGACTTGACTTAACTCGACTCGACTGGACTGGACTCGGCTGGACTCGACTGGACTAAACTAGACTCGACTGGACTCGACTCGACTGGACTGGACTCGACTGGACTAAACTCGACTCGACTGGACTGGACTCGACTGGAAAAACTCGACTCGACTGGACTGGACTAAACTAGACTCGACTGGACTAAACTAGACTCGACTGGACTGGACTAAACTAGACTCGACTGGACTAAACTAGACTCGACTGGACTGGACTAGACTCGTCTTGACTGGACTGGACTCGACTGGATTGGACCGGACTCGACTGGACTAAACTAGACTCGACTGGATAGGACTCGACTCGACTGGTCTTGACTTGACTTAAATCGACTCGACTGGACTTATCTTGACTTAACTCGACTCGACTGGACTGGACTCGACTCGACTGGATTCGACTCGACTGGACGAGACTCGACTTGACTGGACTCGAATCAACTGGACTTGACTGGACTGGACGAGACTCGACTTGACTGGACTCGAATCAACTGGACTTGACTGGACTGGACTGGACTCGACTGGACTAGACTGGACTCGACTGCTACTCGAAAGCTACGAGGGTTCCAAACGAACCCTGGTCTAAGAAGAAGCCCACAACAAACTTAGGCGGGTGTTCTTTTTGTTATCAACCACTCACATTGTCATTAGAAAATATTTAAGAAGCACCCTGCATAGGGCAATTGTTCACAACCAAGCTTTTTTATCGTTTACGTAATCCTTTATTTTGTGTAGTCTAGTGTACTGCACTGCAAGTTTATTTTTGCTTCCAACGTTCAAATTATTGCAGTCACATTTTCTTTGAAATTTTGATATATTTTTGTGAATATACATTAAATTTTTAAATATGTTTTACTGGGATATTGCAATCAAAAGGAACGATCTAGAAACGATAGAATGATGCCTATACTCAGTTATTTCGTAGGTAATTATTCGGTACAAACACATTAAGTACCTACACTATGTTATTAAAATAGAAACTTTGTAACGTTAGAAAATATCCACACAATATTACGGTAAAAAGTTTTGCTTTGAAAGCTCCAGGATGTGCGAGTTCTATACATCAACAGAGGCGCCCTCTGCTTAGTAGGTAAAAACTTTGCGAAATCAAAAACGTTATCGGGTTTTCGACCTTAAAAGTTCGGAAATAAAACTTTTGCTCGAAAAATACTTGCAGCACGGTTGAACGCGGCAAGTCGTTTATAATGGGCTAATTAAGACGTATTTATGACGCCTGTACCATACGCTGTCACGCGCGATTTTGAACCTTGCGTGCCCAAGTTGTTGGTTGAATTTATATAGAACCTAAAATATTCTCATTTACAGGTTCATTTGAATATGAAGTCGAAGCGTTACCCCTTGTGTAAGAAGACCAAGATCGACGTGAACCAAGCCACCGACCCCCAGCCGACATTCCCTATAGCGATAATGCAATTTGTTCCTGAAAATGGATTTAGTTTTTAGCTTATTTATTATGAATATTATTTATGTAAAATGCAGTCGATTAATCAATATATACCTAATAATTTAAAACAAATTACTATTTCGTTGTTTTATTTAATACTGTTCAGTTATGCGTCCCTGGTAGCTTGAGCGTGGTCGTATTCATTATATTTTAATGATTTTATTAGGAAACTGGCGCATGCCCGCGACTTCGTTAGCAATCACTTCTATCAGTTTTAAGGAGTAAAACCATGTCAAAAATATAGCTAACTTCAGTAATTTCTAGAAATAATAATGGTATTTAGGTTATTCAAGGAATCAATTTAGGTGACGTCTCGTAATTTTGTTTTTGTAATATCATGGAAATGATATTTTATTGAGATTTTCTTGCAATAACGTAATTATAACAAGGATTTTAACTTTTGTTCTGAAAAATAACTCATTTTGGTTGGCTGCCGAATTTTCATTGAAAACATAACTTCTTAACATAGTTATCCATTTTAAAAGCACTAATACCTAAAAGACCAATACTTTTACTTAGAGATCCACCCATATACCTATGAGCTGTATGGTCTTCGAACTATGTTAGACACTAAGAGATGAGTATTTTTTTTTCACTGCAGGCCTCGCCTCTCATAGGAGAAACTGGTTTTGAGCAAAGGCTCACCATGATGCTCCAATGCAAGTTGGTGGCTACAGTATTATAAGTATAGAGGCTATAATTCAATGGTTAGGACATAAGCTGAGTTTTTGGTTCACTCGTTCAAATTGCGTGGCTAGCAATATATACTAATAAAAATAAAAAAGTATCTATTTTTTATCTATGTTGGGGTTAAATGTTGAATCCCGAATAGGTTTATCCCATCTTCTCCATCATCGATGCAAACTATACAACTTGCTAAATTTCATCAACATTGGTGCAACGGTTGAGGCCATAATACAAGTGACAAAATAAAACAAAACAAAAAGATGCACTTCGATGAGGTTAACAATGACGGTGAGTGTATTCATGTATTAACTAGATGGAACTACACTATTTATTGATAACTAAACCACAAATAAATGAAAGATGAATTAAAAATTTTACAAGACATGATGTTATTACGTGTAAATGAAAACCTAAAAAAATACTTTTTTGTTGGTTTTTTGTTTCAGAAGATAGTTTTTCAATTGGAGGCAGTATAAAATCATTTGACTCCGACAAAGATACTCTTGGCGACATAGACACTAAAATACAAACTTTTTGAAGGACATAAAAAATAATAAAATCAAAACAACGAGAGTGAAGAATAAAAAACGGACAAAGACAAAGTTGCTAACGGCGATATAGATAATGAAATTCAAACGTTTTTGGACGATATAAAAAATGGCAAAGATAATTCTATGAAAGTAAAGAAGAGAAAGAGTTTAAAGAAAAACGTGATTTTATATGTAAATCTTTGTAAAGCATTATGACGAACTAACTTAGGGGATTTTTTATTCTGTTCTGGTCTAGTCTATTATGTACTATATGACTGGACTGGACTCGACTGGATGGGACTCAACTCGACTGGACTAAACTCGACTCGACTGGACTTGACTTGACTTAACTTGACTAAACTCGACTCGACTGGACTTGATTGGACTCGATTGGACTGGACTCGACTGGACTACACTCGTCTCGACTGGACTTGACCTGACTTAACTCGACTCGATTGGACTGAACTAAACTCGACTCGACTGGACTACACTCGACTCGACTGGACTTGACTCGACTCGACTCGACTGGTCTAAACTGGACTCGACTGGACTGGACTTGACTGGAATTGACTCGACTGGACTGTGCGGGACTCGACTCGACTTGACTGTGCGGGACTCGACTCGACTGGACTGGACGGGACTCGACTGGACGGGACTCAACTCCACTCGACTCAACTGGACTGGACTCGACTCGACTGGACTGGACTTGACTGGAATCGACTCGACTGGACTGGACGGGACTCGACTGGACGGGACTCGACTCGACTGGACTGGACGGGACTCGACTGGACTGGACTCGACTGGACTAAACTCGAATCGACTTGACTTAACTCGATTCGACTGGACTAAACTCGACTCGACTGGACTGGTCTAAACTCGACTGGACTGGACTGGCCTCGACTCGACTCGACTGGACTGGACGTGACTGGACTCGACTGGACTCGACTGGACTGGACTGTGCGGGACTCGACTCGACTGGACGGGTCACGGGACTCAACTCGACTCTACTCAACTGGACTGGACTCGATTCGACTGGACTGGACTTGACTGGAATCGACTCGACTGGACTGGACGGGACTTGACTCAACTCACCTGGACTGGACTCGACTGGACGGGACTCGACTCGACTCGACTCAACTGGACTGGACTCGACTCGACTCGACTGGACTGGAAGGGACTGGACTCGACTGGACTAAACTCGAATCGACTTGACTTGACCTAACTCGATTCGACTGGACTGGACTCGACTTGACTGGACGGGACTCGACTTGACTTGACTTAACTCGACTCGACTTGACTTAACTCGATTCGACTGGACTGGACTCGACTCGACTTGACTTAACTTAACTCGACTCGACTGGACTGGACTCGACTGCTACTCGAAAGCTACGAGGGTTCCAAACGTACCCTGGTCTAAGAAGAAGCCCACAACAAACTTAGGCGGGTGTTCTTTTTGTTATCACCCTCTCACATTGTCATTAGAAAATATTTAAGAAGCAACCTGCTTAGAGCAATTGTTCACACCCAAGCTTTTTTATAGTTTACGTAATCCTTTATTTTGTGTAGTCTAGTGTACTGCACTGCAAGTTTATTTCTGCTTCTAACGTTCAAATTATTGCAGTCACATTTTCTGTGAAATTTTGATATATTTTTGTGAACATACATAAAATTTTCAAATATGTTTTACTGGGATATTGCAATCAAAAGGATCGATCTAGAAACGATTGATTGATGCCTATACTCAGTTATTTCATAGGTACTTATTCGGTACAAACACAATAAGTACCTACACTATATTATTAATATAGAAACTTTGTAACGTTAGAAAATATCACACAATATTACGGTAAAAAGTTTTGATACTTTGATAGCTCGAGGATGTGCGTGTTCTATACATCAACAGAGGCGCCCTCTGCTTTAGTAGGTAGAAACTGTGCAAAATCAAAATCGGTATCGAGTTTTCGCTCGGAAATTTTAAACTTTTGCTCGAAAAATATTTGCAGCACGTTTGAACGCGGCAAGTCGTTTATAATGGGCTAAATTTTTATTTTAAATTTATTTTACGGCCATTGAATCAAGTCCTTTATGGCCTTCCAAAAAAAATAACATTTTAGCTTAAACAAAGTAACATATATACCACAGACCAGTAAGATTTATATTTAGTCTATGGTCTAAGGAAGTCGTCAAAACAAATGTCAGTTGAGCAAATAATGAGGTTATTATCGTAGCAGCGATAGCGAAGAGAAAGTAAATCAAAACAATACAAGTATTTTTAAAAAGGACAGTTATTCCTACATCATCCACCGTAGAAGTGATTACAGTGTTTGTGATAATAACCTTTCTATATTAATGTTAGGTAGCTTTTTAGCCCTTATGTTGTATGGATGATATGCTTAAAATTATTTAAGCTTCTTCAATTGTATCATAACATAGAGTCTACGTTATGAAGCTGAAAGACATCTGCTGTGCCTGTTTAAGTATAGAAAGGAGGTTAACGCCGCTGAATTGCATTGATGATGGCGCAAATAAACTGTTTTGTTTACTTTCAAACGACTCCGACGCCTACCAGGTATGTTTATGTTAAATAACCACAACTGCCCATGGAATTTAGCTTTTGGCGCTGTACTCAAATAATTTACTTGAAAATACAAGCATTTTCCCAACTTTGTCACGAATTTATTAATTTATAAGAAATGTAACGCCAAAAAAACAAGATGCTTAAAAGAGCAGTTAAGGCCCATTATATTGTCAACGACTATTAATAGCATGTATATACTTACTCATTTATTGTATGTTATAGTATTTAAATATGTAAGTGTTGTTATTATATATATTAGTTTATTTTTATGTGTATTTATTAATTATATTATTTACTTTTGATCTATTTGTGTACACTAGTTTATGTATTAGCATGTAGTTATTCACATGTATGTATTTTAATATTTGGACCACCAGCAGTCTATTCTCCTCTTCTTTTTTTTCCAAATTCAAAGGTTGCCCGGCAGAGATCGCTATTAAGGGATAAGGCTGCCATTTGTATTACTACTTCTTCCGATATGTTTCTGTTTTTATTATATTTTATATATGTTAATGTTGTGGTATACAAATAAAGAGTTTAATAATAATAATGCTTGGTTACTCAGTCAAAAGCTGAATGGATATGAAATTTGACATAAATAGTTGTCATAGAACACACTTGTGTCCTAAAGCAAACTCAAAGAATCCATAAATCAAAAGAAGAAGAAAAATAATAGAACTATTTATGTCAAATGTCATCCCCTATTACAGGGGTTCTCAAACTTATTTCGATAGTGGTGTACTTACAAGTTAAGAAATTTGTGGCTACACCTTAACCTAGCTATTTAAAATAGATAAGTACTTGTTAAATAAGCAGATGGGTGCTAAAAGCAAAACATCCTTATTATTTGATATAAAATAAAATAAAATGGCCAATAGCCTTTATTCTCTCACTAAATAAATTTTTGCTTATACACTACTAGTTACTAAATTGATTATTTAATTATGTGATACTTATTCCGAAAAATATCATAAAACTTTGTAACTTGAGCATGCTTAGTCAGGCTGTCCTTGGACATAGGCCTCCTCTAGAATTCTCCAGTGTGCTCTGTCACTGGCTGCACCGTCCTTTTGGCAAGTCATCTTCCCACCTTTTTTGTGTCCATCGGTTTTTCCTCTTGCCATCACTAATGTACCAAGATATAATATCTATTGTCCATTTTTCTTTTGTGGATCTAACCACATGGCCAGTCCGACACCATTTTAGCCTCTTACTCTTTCTGGGGACATCTGTTACTCCTGTAGCCTTCCTAATTTTCCTTAGATTCCACTTGTCTTTCGGCTTAATATTCAACATGCTCCTTTCCATTCCATGTTGGCCTACTTTGAGCTTCTGTTGGTGAGCTTTTGTCACTCTCCTTAAGAGAGGATTGAGAGAATGCACATGTTACACACCTTGGATTTGGTTGGCATTGGAATTATTATGTAATAACCCCATGATAAATAATAAATTTTAACAAAGAGAAAAATAAAACTACGTATATAGTTACTCATAACTTCAAAAAGATAAAATCTTCAAGCTTCAGTTACACTCCCTTCCCCCTAGGATGCAATAAAAAATAGGTTATACTATTTCTTGTATTAACCCCACATTTCTATCATCAGTTCCAGTATCTGTAGCCAGAAAACTGGACAATAACATTTATAATAAAAGTCAACCTTGCTTTTCAAACTTCTGCAGTATAAAAATTTATAATATATGCATATTTTATATGTTTTCATTTAACTATAAACAGACAGACAATTAAATATTAGGTAATTTTTGTAGAAATAAACACTGTTACAAAGCTGACTTGTCACATCAGGTCGATTCGCCAGTTTGCTATACTTGCAGCCTTCCTTCACCTCTCTTTGGTGCCAGCCACCAAATATAACTCACCTCTAGTTTAGCCTAGATATAATAATCTACAGTCAAAGCTCTTTATTTATGGGGGAAATGTTCTATACCATACAGATCAATGGGATATATAAACCATCAACCCGTATTGAAGCAGCATGGTAGGTTATGCTTAAGCCCAGTATTGTCTCCAGGCCTATACCCAAATAGGTGTTAATTGACTGGTGATGATGATGATAATGGAAAACTAAAATACTTGGAATTATTTATTTCCTTTTAATATTAAAAAAAAAGTTAAGTTTAGTTTATTAACAGTTTTTACTGAATGAGGTACCTAAATAGTATATCTTGGGTATATTTCTTCAATCTTTCGATTGCTAAAAAACATATTTACTGTTTTAGCATTATAACTTCATTTCCATATAACTCAATTTAACAGAGATTTTTTTTTTAAATCACATTTTTTGTCAGAGAACAATCACTTTAACCAGAGAGTTAAATTTATCAATGAATATAAGTTAGTAACTAATTTGCCCTTTAAAAAACTTAGTTCTGTTTTATTACATTTTTATAAAGAAATCAAACTCAGTTGTTTTAATTCAGCTTTTTTAAAGTTTAATTTCACCTTTTCAGTGCTGGTTGGGGCTTTGAATGAGTGAATATGGAGCTTTGACTGTATAAAATTGTTGTCAATGAGTCTATCTTATGCTAAGCACAGTCTCCAACGTCAGATGATAATCTAAAGCTAATACTTTTGGGTAGACAGGCTAAACAAACTTTTGCTGTATACAAGCAAGTTGTTTATTTGAAAACTAGGAAATAATATAACAGTTTATTTTAATAAACTACTAAATACAAATAAAATTTACACAAAAAAATAATGGAAGTAGAAAATCAATCACAGTCCAGCAGTGCTGAAGATTTTGACACAGAAGAATCTACTTACATTATTGTGAAAAAAGGGGGATCAAGGCAATGTGACAATGATGAAAATATCATACACCAAGATTTTGAAGAAGAAGAATGTACAAAAACATTTGTGGATGTAGGAAAACTTATACCAATAACTACTCATAGTGTGGGCATAAGAAACCAAGATTTTCATAAAGAAGAATCTACTTATTGTCTCATAAAAGATAAAGAATTCCCAACACAACCATCTAGCAATGAGGACCACAATTATACAGAATTGCAATCTAGTGATGGCATGATAAACCAAAATTTTGATGCAGAAGAATCTCCCATAAGAGAAGAATTAGTACCACTGCAGCCACCTGCTTGTAGCTTGGACTTTAAAGCCAAACCAAATGAACAGAAACTAAGAAGAAGAATTAAAGTAACAAATAAGCAAGTTAAGAACCTAGGTGTGATCATAAAACGTACAGATGGACTTAGAGTTACCAAAGAACTAGCTTCAATTATACGTGAGAGGTTACGCAATCACATTCTGAATGCGATCAGAAATGAAGTTGATAGTGATAAACTAAATTTTCATAAATCTGGTTTGGTAGATAAAGGATATTTTCTGGTTACATCTATGAATGTGCAGTCAAGAGACTGGCTATTGTCTTGCGATTTAGGTTATTACGATAATGTTGCTATAAAACTATATAGGTGGAATAGAGTTAAATCTAATAGAAGACTAAAAGTATTCTACTACAATACTCACATCAAAATCTAGTCCAAAAAAGTAAGCGTAGCTTGTGTTATGGGTACTAAGATGACTGATGAATTATTTTATGAAGTCAAAGTCAAAGTCAAAAATATCATTATTCAAGTAGGCCCATAGGTGGCACTTTTGATGCGTACATAAGAATTACACGGTAGTGAGATGATGGCGATAACCACATTCGTAAACTTAAAACTAAAGCTACGAGGGTGTCAAACGCGTCCCGGTCTAAGAAGAAGCCCACAACAAACATAGCCGGGTGTTTTTTTTTTTTGTTATCACCATCTCACAATGTCATTTTAAATTACTAGAAGAGCAACCTGGTTAGAGCAATAATTTACACCCAAGCTTTTTTATCGTTTACGTAGTCCTTTATACTATAATAGGACTTTTCTATAAGCTTACTTTTAATACAAACTTTGAACTTTTTGAGAGACATCTCCAAGATGACTATTGGTAGTTTATTGAATAATATACATTAATACTTATAATGATTTTAAACTAAGATTTTGGTGGTTAATAAACATTTCTTAAATATAGTTCAACGGGTACATGCCATAATATTTTTGCATGTTGCATGGATCGTGGTCACGACGGGACTGCGTAGGTACGAGATGTCAAGTCCAAAAATACTATCGTGGTTTGTATTAGTTGAACTATATTCAAGAAATACTTATAATATACAGATATACACCCAGACACTGAAAAACATTCATGATCATCTCACAAACATTTTCCAGTTGTGGGAATCGAACACACGGCCTTGGAAAGCAGAAAAAGCAGAAGGACTCAGAAAGCAGGGTCGCGGCCCAATGCGCCAATCGGCCGTCTAACAGTAATCCCCAATTTAAAGTCGAAATTATAAGCTTTATAAAATTTACTTACGCCCTAAATTAATAATTAATCTACAGGTACATACCACGACAATATTTTTGGCCTTGACATCTCGTACCTACGCAGTCCCGTCGTGAAACAAAACTGGAAAATGTTTTGTGTGATGAACATGAATGTTTTTCAGTGTCTGGGTGTTTATCTATCTTAATATATATAAATCTCCTGTCACGATGTTTGTCCGCGATGGACTCCTAAACTACTTAACCGATTTTAAATTAAATTGGCACACCGTGAGCAGTCTGGTCCAACTTAAGAGATAGGATAGCTTAGATCTTTAAGTAAAGTCACAATTTTATTTTATTGCAAATTATTTGTCTATAATTAATTTACAGTCACATGTTATATGTATATACAACTATACTCATTTAAGGCTTAGCGATACTGAATACTTTAAAAAAAAAATCAAACGCAGACGAAGTCGCGGGCAACAGCTAGTATATTATAAGTATTTATGTATGTTATTCATGAAAAATATTCATCAGCTATCTCAGTACCCATAACACAAGCTACGCTTACTTTGGGGCTAGAAGACGATGTCTGTGTTGTCGTAGTATATTTATTTATGTATAAGTAGGTACACATAAATAAATAGAATGATTAAAAAACAAAAACCCATCTGTTATTTACCCACCTCATAATATTTTACTTATCACTAGCAGTTCTCTGCGATTTTGCTGCGTACAACTTATGTTAGTAATTATATGAATTAAAATTCATCCAGGTTAGTAAATTAAAATATTTACAAACACAAATAAGAAAATAAGATACTAGGAAACTTCTGTTACGGGAATATGGCCGAAAAAAACGACCCAACGCGTCACATTGCCCGCCCGTTGATCAATTCCTAAAAGTGCTACAGTGATGTTAAATAGACCATAGCGTTTCTCACAAATCGTTTATCCTTATCATTTATTTTTTTGTCTTTGTCGATAAGACTATCGTAGAAAAGGAAGGGCAGATTTTGACAGGAGTTTTAACAATGATCCGCCATCTAAATTAAAAAGCCACAGCACCGGCCCAAACATAAAAATTTACAAAAACATCCCGGAACATATAAAAGAAAAAGAAAGTATATTTACAAAATCCTTAAAACATAACTTTCCAGCAAGTTATGTTTTAAGCTTATTATAAAATGAACGACTTCCTAAATGAGAATGAGTTCGTGTCTGAACCTGGTTACAGCGCCCTCACAGGGTTCCATTTCAAATGTAAACATAAAATATTAGATTGTCATTCTTTTTTGTATATGACGGCGCGTCAAAGTTTAGAGTAAATACGGCCTGTCAAAGCACTAGCGGAGCGTCGCGTTTATGGTAGCGGGGAAAAGGATCGCCATCTTGGTTTTCTCGAGAGGCGGGAAGAACCGGCGCGCCGTTTTGCGACGAATCGCTGTTTGTTAACTTAAACAAATTACTTTATGATAGTCTTTATTGAAATACTGATAATTAGTAATATAGAATAATTATTACTGTGATATAACACATACTAGAGGAATATAATAATTTTGTGCTTGTACTGACTTGTGTTGTTATTTTAAAAGAAGAGTTGTTAATTTACAATGAGTTCAGTAATGAGTTTAAAAGAAGGCCCTTCTGCGCTTTTATATATATAATAATTATGTAATTTATATGTCATTGTAATGGACTTGTAATTGAATAAATAACTGAATATATATATATATTTTTATTTGTGTATATTTTGTTTATGTATTCGTATATAGTTATTCGAATGTAGGTTTATAATAATTTTACACCACCTATTTGTTCTCGCTCTTGTTGTCCTAATCCTAAGGTTGCCTGGCAGAGATCGCTTTTAAGCGATAAGGCCGCCTTTTTATTCTACTCCAGTTTTTGTGTTTCTCTCTATCCGTCCTTTATTTTCCTTACTGTGTAGTGGTGTTATCTTCTCCCACAGCTTAACAAACTCTCAGAGCAATGTCAAAGTCAATATCAAATATTTCTTAATTCAAATAGATGGCACTTATAAATTAACATAAAACTAATTACAGGCGATGTTTAACAAGGAGTCAACGCACCAGTACATTTGCTGGGAGTGCGGCGCTTTGCTCAGGCGGCTGTACAGCTTCCGCCAACAGGTGTTGGTTGCGCAGACGCAGCTGGTGGATATACTCGACGACACACACGATGTGAGTTCATCATCGGGGTGCCTATTGACTATTGTGAGATTTTCTACCTGCGTAACGGTAACTTTAAGTTAACTGCGATTTGTGCTTAATCAAAGAAGCGCCATCTAGTTAAAATACAGAGAAACATGGTTGTAAATAGCGCCATCTAGGTAAAGTACTAGTAGACAGTGTTGGCAACAGCGTCATTTAGTTAAAATACTGGGAAACAGTGTTGTAAATAGCGCCATCTAGTTAGAATACTTGGAAACCGTTTTGTAAATAGCGTATTCCAGTTTAAGTACTAGGAAACAGTGTTGTCAACAGCGTCATTCAGACAAAGTACTAGGACACTGTGTTTTCAACAGCGTCATCTAGTTAAAATACTTTGAAACGTTGTTGTAAATAGCGTATTCTATTTCAAATACTGGGAAACGGCGTTGTCACTAGACGACGCTCTTTCTTTTACCAATCCTACTTACTAATATTATAAATGCGGAAGTTTGTAAGGATGGATGGATTTATGTTTGTTACTCTTGCACGCAAAAACTACTAAACCAATTTGACTGAAATTTGGAATGGTGTGGGGTGTAGTCCACTTTGTGGATCGATGATAAATAATCATGCTAGAGATTGATAAGTGGACTGTATTTCCTATGATAATAATTGGTAATGATATGTAAATTATATAATAATGACCAAAGCATTTAAAGCTTTAGGTTTCATTATACGTGTTAGTAAACCATTCAAAAAAATGAAAACCATCAAAATCCTCTACTGTTCACTGGTCCGTAGTCAACTAGAGTATGCTTGCCAAATATGGAATCCTGCGTATCACATTTATATCAATAAATTAGAAAGTATTCAAAAGAAATTTATTAGATTCCTTAAGCACAAATTTCACCTTCCTAAAACTTCCTACGAAATATCATGTTCGGATTTACACCTTGTACCCCTTCATACACGTAGAAACATTGCCGACGTTTGTCTCTTACTTAACATTATTAGAGGGTCAATAGATAGTCCGGAATTACTTACTAAGTTAGATTTATTCGTACCCTCGCGATTACCTAGGCATAAAAAGATTCTGCACGTACCCTTAACTAAAACTAAGAATAGATTTAATTACTTTATAATCCGTGTCTCTCGCCTTCTTAATTCTGTTTACAATGACCCCGAAATTGACTTATTTTATGGTAATATGAATAGTGTACGTCGCAACTTAGTAGATAAACTGTTGCATGCTAGGTAAACTTAACACTTTGTTTTAGTTTGCTGCGTTTTTGCTGGGTTCTATCAGGTACCCTTGTTTATATAAGACTTATCTGTGGAAACCTGTTATTAGTTTTAAGTCAATCAATCTGTGAACTAGTTAGTATCTACAACTGTTGGTTTTCCAATTAAAGAAAAAATAAAAATAAAATAAAAATATATAATGATATTGTTAATGAGTACGCGTCGAGTGGAAGCCCGAAGTGCACTGTCATAGTTATGGCCACGCGGCTCGACGATTGCGTAAACTGCTGACGGCGCAGTGTTCGGTACACGCAGTGGCCCGAACATGCTCCCGACCGCGAGATGAGAGGTGCAATGATAACAATAAAATTGGAATGACAATGATAATGATTAAGCAATTAACAAAACACATGTACTGATGATTAATATTTTTTTATGATTCTTAACTAAACCATAGGATGTTCTTCATAGACACAAAACCGAACGCGGCGACGTGGCCAGATAGAATTTACGCTGGATTAACACATAGGCTGCTCTATAAACAACGCAATTAATCATTTTAGCACTCGCTGTTATATTTAGATACGCGGCAAGACTCGTATAAAAGTGACGGCTCAGTTGAAAGAATTAACTTACGCATTGTTTTTTTCTTCTTCCTATAAACAGAGTTACAATTCGCAGCAACTTGTTGTCCTGTGCCCATCAACCTGAGACGTAGGTTTTAAGCCTCTTGCACCGGCAACCAAGCCTTTCATACAGAAACACAGCGAGGCTACTTGGCGGTTATACTTTTCCGGGCGAGCTCTGTCACAAAAAGTTCTACTGCTACTAAAATTGAAATAGATTACGTAACACTTGCATAAATAGCTATTTTTTTACAGATAGACTCAAATAAGGAATGCTTATCAAAACTGTCGTACAACTATAAGAGATCATTAGATAAGGAATTAGTTTATAATGAAGTTAACAAAGAAAGCGACGATGAAGATGATATGAAAAACGATGAAATACCTGAAGTAGATGTGAAAACCGAAGGCGATGCGTTTTCAGACTTACCCTGTGCAGAGAATGAAAATATTATCAAAGAGGAAAGCAAAAATAATGAAAACGACATGAAACAAGAATTCAAGATCAAAGATGGCGGAGAAAATGGTTGTTACACAGTAGCGATCGCGAAAGATGAGACAACAGAATGCATACCTAGGAGAAGGATGTTAAAGAGAAACGTTAATGTGACAGCTAAACGGAAAACTTCAGCAAAAGCTACTAAAAATAATTTAAAAAGAGTCAAACAATTAGAGGAAAATAATAAAGTAACCAAACAGGTGAGTTTTTACGAATATGATATATATCTGTAAAAAAAGACAGACGCTATCGGTGCATTGTCTCTTTTTGCCTGAGAGTAAAAAGGACGGATAGATTTTATCCAATTTTTTATTTAAGGTAAAATAACATTTTAGTTTATGTAAACTAACTTAAGTTACTTGCCAAAAAAATGGCGCTTTGAAAGCGGCAACCAACGCATGCAGAAAAGCAAGCGTCGGCTACTTCAAAGACTCGGTTCTTATTGTAATCTCGGAGCGTCTCGCGCTACAAATATTTTACTGAATCGTGTAAAGTTAATAATCGTGTCCACTAATTTTTTTTCTTAAACTTGTATTATAATGGTAACATCTTTTCAATAATTTTTAGTGTAAAGTTTGTTTTAAAAATTGAAAAAACCAGATACGATAAAATAAATAAAAACTATGATTTTTATGAATACATTAAAGTTATTTTAATATCATTTAGTTTTTTTTTTCTTTATAGTAATAAAAGATGGACAGATAGAGTCTGTTTAATAAATAGCTTCTGCAACAGCCAGGCGATCGACGAATTTATATAGGTTTTACAGATCTATTAAATTATTATTCAGGTCACAAAATCACCAGCTGCCCCGAAACCAAGATGTCCGCGAAAAGTCCAAAGCAGACAGAAAGCAGAGCCAACCTATCCATGCACAGAGTGTGGCCAGATTTTCGCGTGAGTATAAAGTGTAAGTTTGCCCGGTGGGAGAATTCGGCCGTGTCTAGGTACCATCTTAACCACAAAGACGTTCCAGTGCGATCTCGCGTAGAAACCGATTAGAATGCGTTTAATATTCATCAGTCAGTTAAATACTTATTTAAGTTTTCCATTTTTTTCTTTTTAAATTGTCACCGGAGATAGCAACGATAATGCTGTATACACCTATACCTATTTTCTACTAATAATTTCAAATCACATTGTGAGATGGTGATAACAAAAAAAAAAAAACACCCGGCTAAGTTTGTTGTGGGCTTCTTTTTAGACCAGGACGCGTTTGGTACCCTCGTAGCTTTAGTTTTAAGTTTACGAATGTGGTTATCGCCATCATCTTACCGTGTTATTCTTATGTACGCATCAAAAGTGCCACCTATGGGCCTACTGGAATAAATATATTTTTGACTTTGACTTTGACTTTTGACTTTATAATTGATTATTGTAATGGCACTGGACAGAATTGGTAATTCTAACATATATATATATTTTTTTTAATGAATGTAGTTACAATTAGTTGCTGGTGTGTCTTATGAATAAATAAATAAATCAGTCATCTTTGTGCACATAACACAAGTTACGCTTACTTTAGGGCTAGATGGCGATGTGTGTATTGTCGTAATGTCTCCGAGAGGAAAGCGTTTACTAAAGTACTGTAGGGAAGATCCGCTAGGCGTAAACAATATTAGATTTTTTGATTTTCGGCTGTACACTTGCCACCTGCACGGCTAGCTAGGCAGGAGAGAATTATCTCCCTGGTGATAGTATAAAAATGTATCTTCTCCCACAGCTTTATCACCTTATCTTCGTAACTTTATCCCTTTTCAGGTGATATAATCGGGTGATATAATTTTTGTCTCTTCACCGTGCTGGCACTGCAGGGCTAGAACAGGCATGACGGATATAATTAACATGTCCACTTGCTATAGCACTGGAGCAAGGAATATGAGAAGTTCACCCCCGTTTAATGTTACACATATATTATTTGGATGTTATTTCCACTTGTGCGTAGGGATGTGAAAAAATAATCGATTATGGAAATAATAGATTAAAAATCGATTTTAATACGTGATTTTACTTTTATGAATAATTGTTTTTTTTATAATCATTCAATCAATTATTACGGATTTTTCATATTTAACCCCCCAACATTAAGTTTGCTTTTTGTGGCCCAAAACCCAGAACCCAGAACGCGAACTGACAATCAATACTATGGAGGGTAGAGGTAAGGAGGATCATCTGTGTATATGAAAAAGTGTCGTCAAAATGTATTAAATTAGGATGGCGCCACATTTGCATCAAGGTAACTCTTAAAAGAAGCGCCAAACCAAATATCGTTAGAGTAGGCTTGAAAAATAAACAAGGAAGTAAGGTTGGTTATATTTACCACAATATTTTGTACAACGTAAGTTGTTGAAATTCTCAATAATTAACTACTTTAGTCGATAATGACATTAATTTTTTTAACTCGGCATACTTCAATTCATCTACGATTGCTACATTCATACCATACCCTGTGCATCCACCAGCGCCATTGTGGAGGATTTTTGAACTGTTATTTAGCGCATACAACTGGACACTTTTTCAACTTTTCTCCCATATAAGATGACTCTCCTCACCTCTACCCTCCATAATCAATACCCTCCATAATATTACATTAACGCCATCTATGCATCTATGATGGCATTCCTTCTGTGCTTTTCAAACAGTTCAGTTTGATCAAACCGTAGATCGAGTCAACGAACTGCACCAACATTTGGTTGATATGCCAACCAAATGTTGGTGAAACTTCATTTTTCAAACGAGCTGTTATTTCTGAACTCGTTGCCTACGGATTTTTAGTTTTTGAATATTATCAAAATTAAGCTTAATTTGCTATACTCCGCGAAAAGCAGGAGAATCTGTGTGAGAATCTGTGTGAGTGTGAGAACTTTACAATGAATAATTGTTTAACAATTATTCATTGTAAAGTCAACATCTCCTGATGATGCTCCGGTTTCGGAGCGAAACGTGCGTAGAGGGTATATTGCCGAAGATCTGTTTGGTGTGGGGTATAAGGATTGAAGAAATTATAAATTACACCACACAGATTCTCCTGCTTTTCGCGGAGTATAGCAAATTAAGCTTAATTTTGATAATATATCATGGATTTCCGCAAAGTAACGCCTGCTTCTATCCAATAGTTTTTGAATAATTTAATTTACTTTTATTTATTAGAATAATTTAATTGTGTTGATTTATGTGAAAAAGATTTTAATTTCAACTTTTTAGCATTTGATTGTTTTTAAAACTTTAATTTGTGTCGATTATATAAGAACTTACTATTTATGTTGTTCAAAACGAGTAATGTAACAAAATCGATTATTTATAAATTGATTTTTCTCGGTATGTAGAATGTCCGATTAATTAAAAATCGATTTTTTTATGTACAATGCCCTACTTGTGCGTCAGTGATCTGGGAGTTGATGAAGCTGTTGGTTGGGAGAAGTTAGCTTTTTATCCTTTCCCCGGGAAGATAAGTGTCTCCTGCCCATGCTATCCGTGCTGCGAGGGCCCGGACCTATGTTTGGTTCGACGTGATTGGCCGTGGCGCCCTCTTATACAACTGGGAAAAAATCTCTTTAGCGCGATTTACAGTTCACTTAAGTACCACTAACGCCATCTAGTGCTATCGCGGGTCAACATTGCGTTTGCTTTATTGTTGTAATGTTAAAAATTAATATTAAAATGTTAATTGTTGATTTTGGAAAAGAGCAACTGCGAGTTTCTTGCCGGCTTCTTCTCGGTAGTATCTGCGTTCCGAACCGGTGGTGGAGTCACTACAAACAGACAGACTTGACGTTTCAAAAGTGCTTTTATTAGGCCTCCTTGAAATAAATGTATTTTGAATTTTTACGGTAATTTTTTTTTTCTATTTATTTGTATGGAGTGCTACAGGTGTTACGATGTCCGTTTGTTCACAGTACTTACACCAGGCGGTATGAACACGTCATGAAACATCACAAGGAGGGATACCAGTGCTCGACTTGCGGGAAGAAGTTCCACATAAAGAAGTCATTTCTGAGGCACGAACGGTCAGTATAAGGGCACCCATTCACAGGCTGGTCGCATATTTTATTAATTAATATGTTACGCACTTTTCAAACGCACTCACACACACACACACAATGTAATAAAAAAAAACAATCAAATCATTGTAATTAATTTAATATATATATTTGTTTTTTATCTTTTACTACCTGTTGCCCGCGACTTCGTCTGCGTTTGATTTTGTTTTAGATGTGGCATTAAATTTAGTTATAGTTCTAAAAAAAATTTAAAGTATTCATTATCGCTAAGCTTTGAATGAGAATGCCGCTGTCCGCTGAGGAGTTCTGTCCTCTATCTCCAACCACATTCATCAGATCGACACAAAGTTTGGGCAAAATTAAACACATATTATAACCTCTATAGTAGAAAAATAATTAATTAAATCGGTTATAATTTGTCGGAGCTATGGTGTTAAATCGTCAAACACTTCCATCCCCTCTCCCAGAGGAATCCAGCTTAATGTCGGAATAAAAAGTATCCTATATTACTTCTTACACTTCCAAGAATATGTGTACAAAGTTTCATGAGGATCGGTTGAGTAGTTTTTGCGTGAAAGCGTAACAAACAAACTTACATTGACATTTATAATATTAAAGTAGGGATGTATTGCGATGATTGTATTTGCCTAATTTCACGTTGTTGTAATGGGTCCGAAGGAAGGTGGCGACACTCGTAACACAAGTTACCTTAGTGCGAGTGTTTAAGTACACCTTTGTGCACAAATCAATAGAGTATCACTGTGTCCATTAGGAGATTCCTGCTGTATACATTTTTATATCTATCTCTATATATATAAAAGAGAAAGTGTGTGGGTATGTTCCGTATAAGCTCGGCTGGACCGATTTCAATGAAACTTTCAGGGAATCTCCGGATTGACCTTGCGAGTAATCCTGTAAAGTTTGGTGACGATTTGAGCACTCCTATTTTTGAACTGTCAAACTGTCAAATACAGCTTTTATTTACTATGATGATATTCTATTGTTGGGTGTACATGGGTGTAGATAATGATCTTCAACCGCTCGAGAAGAGAATAGAAGAGAATGATTTAATATATTATGAGACTTAAATTAAAAATTTAATGATTTAAGTTTATTGTTTAAATAAAATAAAGCAAAATCCAGCCCGGCGAAGCGGGCTGGGTGCGCTAGTATGAAATAAATAAATTATTATTATTATATATATCGAATGCAGATTGGGGAGCTGGCGTAATAGTCTTGTTGAGGGTCCGGGTTCAATTCCCGCTTGAGGTAATGGGGTTATTTTCAATAGTAATAATAGATTTTTTTTTTGCCACTTCCCTGGCGCAACGGTGAGTGCTGTGAATTTAAGTACGAGATCCCGGGTTCGATTCCCGTCAGGGGGCGGTTTGGTAATTTATAATTACTGAATTTTCTCTGGTCTGGTCTGGTGGGAGGCTTAGGCCGTGGCTAGTTACCACCCTACCGACAAAGACGTGCGGCTAAGCAATTTAGTGCTCCGGTGCGATGTCGCGTAGAAACCGATTAGGGGTTTTCCCACTTTCCTCATTTTACGGTAAACGTTTTTTTTTGTGTATAGACAAGACCTTGAATGCAATCTCACCTGATGGCCAGTGATGATGCAGCCTAAGGTGGAGAGCGCTTGCCTAGAAGATGCCTATTCACTCTTAATTTGTAGGTACTCATATTGTAGGTACTGGAAGGGCATTCCAGATCTTTGCGGAGCGAATCACAAACGAACGTCCGTGGTGTATCAACCACGTAGGGATGCAGATCCTTACAGTGCCTCACGGTTCGATGGTAAAAAGGTGGGGAGGGGGGGGGGGGAGTAGATCAAACAGCTATTGAGCACCCTCTCCGAAATATATGTTCTAGAATACCGAAAGGCAGGCAACCTTGCGCCGATGCTCCAAACTCTAAAGCTTTTTTTATTGGCTAGGCCACCGATGAGTTTAGCACATTAGAGGTAAAATACACGACTAATATTGAAGTTTTTCATGCTTCAATATCAGTCGTGTACACGGATTCTGTATTTTCTTAATTCTGTGCTGTCAGTCACATGTCCCCATTTGTTGCAGTGTACACATCGCAAAAACTCTACCCCGCGAGAAGTGTGCGGTGTGCGACGCGATGGTGCGCTGCGACCTGGTCCAAGACCACGCGCTCAGGCACGCGAGCAAAGACAGGGGCACGTACGAGTGCGTCCCGTGCGAGAAGAAGTTTGCCAACAAAAATTCGTACCGGAAACACATGACCGAGGCAAAGGCCCATCTCGCACCGGACACAGAGTGAGTATTTTAGCTTTTTAAATAAAGAAAGGGGCAAGATGACTAATTTTGAAAAACTGCCCTATTATGTCCGGAAGTATACAAACGTATAAATAAAGACCGATATAATACTTCAGAGGCTATAGAGGTACATTAAAATAAACATAGCATATGTTTTCATAGTCACAGAATTAAGAAAATGCAGATTCCCCATTCAGCCATTCTTGCATTATTTAAACACAATGTTCAAAACAAAGAAGACGCCCCGAGTACGTCCCTTCACATACGTGGAATGTTGCTAGCTCACAAACTTTCCCATTTTCCTCGTTTTACGTTAAACGTTTAGATCATTAGACTTTATGCTAATCGTTTTTGAGTAAACCGTTGCCAAAGTTTTTACTGAAAGAAATCGGATACAGCCCTAACATCACATGCAAAAGTAAAATCAAGCGACTCCCGTCACGTTACGCACGTGTCGGTCTTTTATCTTCAATAGGGTTGTCACAAGTAAACACTTAGATTGTTCTGAATTCGTTTGTATGGAAAAAATTAAAATGCTTCTTTGGATTCAGTATTTAGTATTAGATTTTCACAGGGTTATATTCCTTATGAAATATACTTATGCGTTCCTCAATATTATTTCGTAATTCTGTTACACGTTGTATATTTTTGAAGTGTTTAACTAAAATGTACAAAAATGTATTTATATAGACGTTTTATCTACGTGTAAGTTACCTCATTGGTTGCAATGCTTCAGAGGAAAAGATCGTTCTATTTACACGCTTTATATTAGCTTCACTTGTATGTTTGTTAGTAACCGACTTCTTTGGGCGCGATTTTGACCCACTTTAAACGGCTGATTTCTTTCAAACTTTGTAGACATATCGAGGACCGATGACAATACACTAATCTCAAAAGATTATTCAAATTTTCACTATAAAAAAATAAGATTTTTTACTAATTACTACAGCGCCATCTAGACCCAAATGTAAAAAACCTATGGCGTTCGCGTACCTAACAAATTCCACAGAAAACATTAAGCTACTAGTTGGTAGAGGGCGTTAGCTGTTACTTTATAATGGCCTGTTTTAAATAATAATTAGAACTTGCATTTCGAGAGACGGGCACACTGAATAAAAAAAAAAATATTTTATCTCTTTAATGGTGGATGGGTTACCGATTAATTTTGCTCTAATAAAAATAATAGATCAAGAAAAACTACAAATATCGCTATTATGAATAAACTAAAAGAAAGAAATTAGTTTAGTTTTTTATACCAAGCGTGTTTTTTTAGTTTGTTTGAACTATTTAATTATTTAAACTACTCGACAAATATTAGTTAACTATGTAATAGTTAACCACTAAACCACTGTGTTGTGGATTTTCATACAAATTTTGCCGGCCGCTACTCGCATATATTTGGCAGTACAGAAATTTCTATTTGTCTCGCAAAATGTTGTAAAAGTATTGCTCCAAGCATGTTTGAAAACAAAAGATGACATTCCGAGTCCAAGGCCGTGGGTTCGATTCCCACAACTGGAAAATGTTACATGAATATTTTTCAGTGCCTGGGTGTTTATATGCATATTATGAGTGTTTATGTATATTATTCTTAAAAATATTCATCAGTCATCTTAGTACCCCTAACACAAGCTACGCTTACTTTGGCACTAGATGGCGATGTGTGTATTGTCTTAGTAAATTTATTTATTCATTATAATTTTTGCTATTTATGCAACATTTCCAGAAATCTCGAAAAATCGCTTCTTTTCTCTTTACGAAGCATACCGATTCGAAGATGTACATACCAGGTAGCGTTAATGATTTTTTATGATTCGACCCTGATAATTTCATAGGGTGCTCGTTGGGTTGTTGCGTAACAGTTGCATAAATAGCTATTAATCAATTCCTACAATAATGGTGTGCTTTTTTCGACAGGAAAAAGTACGAGTGCGAGACGTGTCACAAATCGTTTCCGACACTTATGCTGTACAACTGTCACATGAGATATACGAAGAGGCACGCCGTGCGAGCAGCAGTGTGAGTATAAATGAATCTTTTTTTTCATCATCATCATCGTATCAACTCACTACCGGCGCACTCCAGTTCTCCTCTCACAATGTGAAGCCTTAGTCCACCACATTGACCCAGTGCGGATTGGTGGACTTCACACCCACATAACCACCTAACCTTTTTTTTTTATCGCATGGAAATAGAATACTTAGAATAGAATACTTTATTGGGCACAAAGAAACAAGTACAATTATAATGGTATACAAAAAGACCCATTAGTTATTTTAGTTAGTTTGTTAGTTAGAAATGCATCCCTGATGGAGTCGGTGCGGTCAGAACTGTGCAGCCTCCAGCAGGGTATGTGGGAATCACTGGCTGGTAAAACATCAGCCAGAATACCCACTAAAACCCAGCGGAGCCCAAGTTGTGGCGTCAAAGGATCGCGGTCGCATGCAACTTTGACGCACCGGCGCGCTCGCCGAAGGAACGCAATTCCGGACCCGGGATGCCGTCTGGTCCAGGTACCGTCTTCTTAGACCGGAGGCGGCCAAGAATACGTCCATCTCGTCTCCAGCGGGACAGAACCGCTATCGACCAGTGGGGTGGATCCCCTTTTGGCCTCAGGCTCCGGGGAGGACATCGTTGAGGGGGACGTGTCCTTGGGAGTCCGGGAAGAGTCCCTCGACGACACGCCGCGATCACCCCGGCTGGAGGGGTTGCCGGAGGCCCCTGGTTACGGAGCTTATTAATAAATAATAATAAATAAATAAATAAATAAATATACTACGACAATACACACACCGCCATCTAGTCTCAAAGTAAGCGTAGCTTGTGTTATGGGTACTATTAGATAACTGATGAATATATATATATTATTTATGAATAATATAAATAAATACTTATAATATACATATAAACACCCAGACACTGAAAAACATTCATGTTCATCGCAGAAACATTTTCCAGTTGTGGGAATCGAACCCACGGCCTTGGACTCAGTAAGCAGGGTCGCTGCCCACTGCGCCAGGCAGCATACATATTTTTTGCAATGCGAAAAGGGCGTCCCCAGGGGTCTCTACTACTCAGGCCCTCCAGGTACCTCCCGGAGGTCCAACCAACCTAACCTAACCATCCAAACAACCTATACACTTAAAATTCGTCATAGAGTTAGAAGAAACGTCGGAGAGTAATTTAGCTTCAAAATCACATGCAAATTAAAATGGTGTGTATCTTTTTACGTTTTCAGCTACCGATACAAGTGCTCTATGTGCGACAAGAGTTATAGGAATCCCGCGGCGTTGCGCGACCACGTCAACTACGTTCACATGGGCAAGACGCAACACAAATGCACTGAGTGCGATAAGGTGAGACTTTTACAATACGTAAGTTTATAGAAAAGTCCTATTATAGTATGAGGGACTACGTAATCGTTAAAAAAGCTTGGGTGAGAATTATTGCTCTAACCGGGTTGCTCTTCTAATAATTTTAAATGACAATGTGAGATGGTGATAACAAAAAAAAACACCCGGCTAAGTTTGTTGTGGTTTTCTTCTTAGACCAGGACGCGTTTGGAACCCTCGTAGCTTTACTTTTAAGTTGACGAATTTATTTATCGCCATCATCTCACTACCGTGTACTTCTCATGTGATGTACGCATCAAAAGTGCCACCTATGGGCCTACTTGAATAAAGATATTTTTGACTTTGACTTTGACTTTGTCATCATCATCATATCAACCCATTGCCGGCCCACAACTAGGGGGGGGGCTGTGTGGACCACCACGCTGGCCCAGTGCGGATTGGTGGACTCCACAGTCCACACACCTTTAAGAACATTCTAGAGAACTCAGGCATGAAGGTTTCCTGAAGATGTTTTCCTTCGCCGTTGAAGAAGGTGATATTTTAATTACTTAAAACGCACATAGCTTAGAAAAGTTAGAAAAGCGTGTTGGGATTCGAACTCTGCCCCGGAAAGTTAGTCGAGATCCTACTCACTGGAAATAAAATTTACATTAAAAAGTTACAGAAATATTGTTTACTTTATAAGAAAAGTAAGAAAAATTTACTTTTTTTTGTTATTCCTTGACTGCAATCTCAGCTGGTGTTAACACCGCATTTTAGGGCAGTGCTTTTGTGCATGTATGAAGTGCACGCCACTGCCTGATATAGGTATATTTTCAGGGATGTGCACGTATAAGTGTTGATGCAGTCTAAAATGGTATCGGGCTAACCTGTTAGGGAGTGTGGTAGTCATATCCCTAATCGGTTTCTGGGAGGTTGTCAAAAACTGGTGATGCTTGAAGTAGAAATCTTACACATTGCCCACGGACTGTGACGTGCACTGGGTTTCTCACCAGGGTATGCATACAGCGGGAAAATTGCATAAACGGCAATAATCCTCCCCTACAGTTGTATATAAATTTTAGGGTAGGCAGTGCTTTTGTGCATGTATGAAGTGCACGCCACTGCCCTCGTATATAGGTATATTTTCAGGGCCTAGAGAGTCCGCAATGCGTCGCACGCCACACTTTAGGGTAGGCAATGCTTTTGTGCATGTATGAAGTGCACGCCACTGCCCTCGTATATAGGTATATTTTCAGGGCCTAGAGAGACCGCAATGCGTCGCACGCCACACTTTAGGGTAGGCAGTGCTTTTGTACATGTATGAAGTGCACGCCACTGCCCTCGTATATAGGTATATATTCAGGGCCTAGAGAGTCCGCAATGCGTCGCACGCCACACTTTAGGGTAGGCAATGCTTTTGTGCATGTATGAAGTGCACGCCACTGCCCTCGTATATAGGTATATTTTCAGGGCCTAGAGAGACCGCAATGCGTCGCACGCCACACTTTAGGGTAGGCAGTGCTTTTGTACATGTATGAAGTGCACGCCACTGCCCTCGTATATAGGTATATATTCAGGGCCTAGAGAGTCCGCAATGCGTCGCACGCCACACTTTAGGGTAGGCAATGCTTTTGTGCATGTATGAA
Source organism: Pararge aegeria (assembly GCF_905163445.1). Classification (NCBI taxonomy): domain Eukaryota; kingdom Metazoa; phylum Arthropoda; class Insecta; order Lepidoptera; family Nymphalidae; genus Pararge; species Pararge aegeria. The sequence continues at coordinate 4,295,495 of NC_053206.1, read as the reverse complement.
GTGCACGCCACTGCCCTCGTATATAGGTATATTTTCAGGGCCTAGAGAGTCCGCAATGCGTCGCACGCCACACTTTAGGGTAGGCAATGCTTTTGTGCATGTATGAAGTGCACGCCACTGCCCTCGTATATAGGTATATTTTCAGGGCCTAGAGAGACCGCAATGCGTCGCACGCCACACTTTAGGGTAGGCAGTGCTTTTGTGCATGTATGAAGTGCACGCCACTGCCCTCGTATATAGGTATATTTTCAGGGCCTAGAGAGTCCGCAATGCGTCGCACGCCACACTTTAGGGTAGGCAATGCTTTTGTGCATGTATGAAGTGCACGCCACTGCCCTCGTATATAGGTATATTTTCAGGGCCTAGAGAGACCGCAATGCGTCGCACGCCACACTTTAGGGTAGGCAGTGCTTTTGTGCATGTATGAAGTGCACGCCACTGCCCTCGTATATAGGTATATTTTCAGGGATTGTTATATTTTCAGGCCCTAGCGAGTCCGCAATGCGTCGCACGCCACATGAAGCTATTCCACGGCGGGTACAAATATCCAAAGAACAAACTTTGCGATACGTGCGGAAAGGCCTTCTCGGTAAGAGTTTGTACTGTTAACTATATTAAAAACGAACATAATGTACGTGCGTGCGTGCTAATATGTGTGTTTGTGTGTGCGTGTGAATATGCCTGCGTATGGCATCGTGTTTCCCGAACGTATGATTTGGATTTCGATTTTTTCGGGAGTGTTAGAGTATGTCTGATGAAATCCAAGATGGCAGCTGATAGCCGATTACGTGTTGTTTCACAACTCGAACGAACGCTTATCAAATTAGAAGGCTCGACTAGTGGAATACTATACACTATGATACATTTCCAATCCAAGATGGCCACCAATACAAAATGGCGAATGACTTGTTTTTTCACAATGTTGTCGATATATGGGTATCAAAACTTTACTAGTAGAATGTAGGTACACTATATGGCAAGTTTTTTAAATTTCATAAACTTAAATATTGCATTACCTTATTTTTTACTAGCTGTTGCCCGCGACTTCGTCTGCGTTTGATTTTGTTTTTTGATGTGGCATTCAATTTAGTTTTAGTTCTAAAAAAATTTGAGCTGCGCTGAGCCTTAAATGAGGGGTTTGCTGCTGTCCGCTGAGGAGTTCTGTCCTCTATCTCCAACCACACACATCATATCTATACAAAGTTTGGGCAAAATTAAATACATATTATAACCTCTTTTTTTTTATGTTGATTTTTTAATTTCAGTCAAAGAAAGAACTACGGGAGCACGAGTCAGTTCACACTGGCGAACGTCCGTTGAAGTGCGACGTGTGTGGAGACACCTTTAGGCAGAGCGGCGCTTTGTACACACACAAGCGTAGAGTCCATAAAGTTCCGGTGAAGCCTTCTGTTGAACTGGTGACCGAACCGGACGAGACCGTTGAACGACTGATAAAGAACTGTGAACTGAACGAAGCTGATCTTGTTATTAATAGGGTAATAAAGGATATAAAAGATTGAATCTACGCGTTTTATTTTACTACTTCCCGTTACAATTATGTAAACAAATATGTATGAACGCTTTATAAGTGCCTGTGATAGGCCTACATGAATAAAGAAATTTTTAATTTTGAATTTACTGGATCCAAGTGTTACGGCGAATGAGTAGTTGCTTTGTTAGGATGTTGTTATCTGTGGAATCTGCCTTCCGAACTGGTGATTGAGTCACTACAAACGTACAGATTTGACGTTTCAATTGTATATAAAGGTTATTTGAAATAAATGTTGTGTTTTGAAAAACGATATTTGGTGTCAAAATACGAAAATACCGGACTTTGTGGGATCTGCTGACCGAACCGGACGAGACTGTCGAACGGTTGATATTGAACTGTAACTATAATAAGGTCGTCAAAAATATGAATGTTCGTGTGAACCACCATTTTGAACTTCTTTTTCCAGGACAAAAACAGCCTATGTTACACTCCGTCTAACTAACTCTATGCCAAATATCAAGTCAATCGGTTGCTAAATTAGAGCGGAGACTTCTTTGGGCCTGGTGACCGAACCGGACGACACTGTAAAACGACTGATATTCGACGGCCGATTGGCGCATTGGGCAGCGACCCGGCTTTGTGAGTCCAAGGCATCACAACTGGACAATGTTTGTGTGATGAACATGAATGGTTTTCAGTGTCTGGGTTGCTGCATATTAAAAGTATTTATATGTATGATCAGCTGTCTCAGTACCCATAACACAAGCTACGCTTACTTTGGGGCTAGATGGCGATGTGTGTATTGATATAGTGTGTATTATTATTTACTAGCTGACCCGTGCAACTTTGTTGCACCAAATCGGTTATTACCAGAAAACACAAATAAAATTACATTTTCTAAAAATGAATCCTAGCTAGATCGATTTATCGCTCCCGAAACCGTATGTATGCTAAATTTCATAAACATCGTTGGAGGCGATTCCGAGACTTCAATTATATATATACAAGAATTGCTCGTTTAAAGATATAAGATTATTTTTGCTATAAACAACATTTCCAAAAATCTCGAATAAAATGCTTCTTTAAATAAAAATAATATTTATTATTGCAGAAATATTAGGTATAGGTACATTTTTAACACCAATTGCTCGTCAGTCGTCAATGCATGATTACATGACCACCAGGCCTATTATGTATCTCGGTTGACAACAAATTTAGAAAGACACTGTGGAATGTTGCCACCAAATAACCCTTCGAATCGAACCCACGGCCTTGGTCAAGCTGGATCACTGCTCGATCCAGAAGTCAAATACCAAGTTCTTATGATTTATTTAAACACGTGTTCTTAGCATCTACCTATGTAGCTTTTATACCATTGTTGCTTAGCGACTAGAAACAAGCGGTAAATATTTAATTTCCCTACACAATTACTATGAAATCGATCGCTTTAGGCCTTTAGGGTAGAACTGCACTGACTTTTAAATATTTAAACGCTAGAGACGAAATGTTTTACCCTTAGCTAAGCATTTGTTGAGCAGGTCGTTATTGCATTCGAGATAAATTAAAAGCAGCTAAAATTATGACGCTGCATAATCAATATATATTTGAAAATTTAATTTATGTACGTAAAAATATAACAAATTTTAAAAAGAAAGTGGACTGTAACAATATTAATATTAGAAGTAAAAATAAACTTGTAGTGCAGTTTACTAGGTTGCATAAAATTAGAAATTCATTTAAGGGTAATTGTATATCTTTTTATAACAAATTACCAGATGAAATCCTTGAGATGTCTCTCAATAAGTTCAAAGTTTATATAAAACGTAAGCTTATAGAGAAATCCTATTATAGTATTAAGGATTACATGTATGATAAAAAAGCTTTGGTATGAATTGCTGTAACTTCATAGCTCAAGATTAACAAGACTGTGAGATGGTGATAACAAAAACAAAAAACCTGGCTAAGTTTGTTGTGGGCTCTTCTTAGACCAGGGCGCGTTTGGAACCCTCCTAGCTTTAGTTTTAAGTTAACGAATGCAGTTATCACCATCACTAACATAAGTGTAACATGTTAAATGTATGAACGCTTCATAAGTGCCTGTAATAAGGTCTACATGAATAAAATATATTTGAATTCGATGTTGAACGTCGTTGATTCAAAGGGGGCCGTAAGTCTTGCTTTTCGCCTCAAGATCATCCGGAGTAAGACGAAAGCTATGATTGTCGATCGCATAATCAACAACTTGCCAGAATTTTCCAAAATAGCAAACTGTGAAGCCATCCAATCATACGTCTATTTGGGCGCGTTGGTCTCGAACAATGGAGGTTGCGTAAATGAAATTAAGCGACGCATGGCTATATCAAGGTCCGCTATAGATAAGTTGCAGAAAATGTGGAGGACCAAATATAACCAAAGCCACGAAAATCCGGCTAGTTAGAGCGCTTGCGTTCCCCATATTCCTCTATGCTTCAGAAACGTGGACCATGCAAGAGAGTGAGAAGAAGAAAATAGACGTTCTTGAGATGAGTTGCTGGAGAAGAATGTTAAGAATACCTTGGAATGCATTCCGGACCAACATGTCCGTTCTTGAAGAACTCGGCATCACACAACGTCTATCCTCCATCGTACAGGCTCGTATTCTCGCTTTCTTTGGTCACGTATCAAGAAGAGACAATGACTCCATTAAACATCTGGTTGTCCAAGGAAGAATCGAGGGCACCAGATCACGCGAAAGATCGCCCATGAGATGGGCCGACCAAATAAAGGCTGTAGAAGCTGGCCCAAGAGCTGCTGTGAGTGTGAAAGAAAGCCAGAGAAGAGTGGCGACGGATGGTCAAGCGTGCCACAACATTTAAGTGACGACCACGATCGCTCTGACAATAGCGAACCGACTGAAAAGAAGAGGCATTTGTTGGGTTAGATTTTAAGTGGCCAACGGCACTGGTGACGGCTGGTCAAATACAGCTGTCAAAGAGTAAACAATAAATAAATATACTGCGCCAATACACACAACGCCATTTAGCCCCAAAGTAAGCGTAACTTGTGTTATGGGTACTAGGACAGCTGATGAATATTTTTATAAATATAATACACATAAATACTTATAGTATGCAGCCACTAAGCACTGAAAAACAACCATGTTCATCACTCACACACTTTCCAGTAGCGAGAATTGAACCCACGTCCTTGGACAAGCTAGGTCACTGCGCTATCCGGCTGTGAAATACCAAGTTCTTATGATTTATTTAAACACGTGTTCATATACTTAGCAACTATCTATGTAGCTTTTATACCTTCGTTGCTTAGCGACTAGAAACAAGCGGTAAATATTTAATTTCCCTACACAATTGCTATGAAATCGATCGCTTTAGGCCTTAAGGGTAGAAGTGCACTGACTTTTTAATATTTAACCGCTAGAGACGAAATGTTTTACCCTTAGGTAGTCTTAGGCGAAATCACAATTGCAATCGGAATCGTATTCAATATCGTAGTCGCAATCAGAATTGCAATCGGAATCGTTATCAATATCGTAGTCACAATCGCAATCGTAATTGATGTAATATTCGATATTAAAATCGATATCGTAGTCGCAATCGCAGTTGCAATCGGAATTGTAATCGATTTAATAATCTATATTGAAATCGATACCTAGAATCGATATTAAAATCGATATCGTAGTCGCAATCACAATTGCAATCGGAATCGATATTAAAATCGATATCGTAGTCGAAATCATAATTGCAATCGGAATTGTAATCGATTTAATAATCGATATTAAAATCGATACCTAGAATCGATATTTAAATCGATATCGTAGTCGCAATCGCAGTTGCAATCACAATTGCAATCGGAATTGTTATCGATTTAATAATCTATATTAAAATCGATACATAGAATCGATATTGAAATCGATAGAGTAGTCGCAATCGCTATTGCAATCGGAATCAAAATCGATTTAAAAATCGATAAAAGAATCGGTATTAAAATTGATACCTAGAATCGATATTGAAATCGATATCGTAGTCGCAATCGCAATTGAAATTGGAATTGCAATCGATTTAATAAACGATACTACAATCTATACCTAGAATCGTTATTGGAATCGATATCGTAGTCGCAATCGCAATAGTAATCGATCTTTAAATCGATAACTAGAATCGATATCGTAGTCGCAATCGCAATTGCAATCGGAATTGTAATCAATTTAGTAATCAATTTAAAAATCGATATTAAAATCGATACCTAGAATCGATATGAAAATCGATATCGTAGTCGCAATTGCAATTAAACTTCCAATCGATTTATTAATCGATATTTAAATCGATATCGTAGTCGAACTCAAAATTGCAATTGGTATCGTAATCCATTTAATAATCTATATTAAAATCAATACCTAGAATAGATATTAAAATCGATATCGTAGTCGCAATCGCAATTGCAATCGGAATTGTGATCGATTTAATAATCGATATTAAAATCGATACCTAGAATCAATATTAAAATCGATATCGTAGTCGCAATCGCAGTTGCAATCGGAATTGTAATCGATTTTTATAATCGATATTAAAATCGATATCGTAGTCGCAATCGTAATTGCAATCAAAATTGTAATCGATTTAATAATCTATATTAAAATCAATACCTAGAATCGATATTGAAATCGATATCGTAGTCGCAATCGCTATTGCAATCGCAATCGTAATCGATTTAAATAATCGATATTAAAATCGATATCGTAGTCGTAATCACAATTGAAATTAGAATGGCAATCGATTTAATAATCGATATTAAAATCGATATCGTAGTCGTAATCGAAATTGCAATCGAAATCGTAATCGATTTAATAATCGATATTAAAATCGATATTAAAATCTATATCGTAGTCGCGATCGCAATTGCAATCGGAATTGTAATCGATTTAATAATCTATATTAAAATAAATACCTAGAATCGATATTGCAATCGATATCGTAGTCGCAATCGCTATTGCAATCGGATTTAGTAATCGATATTAGAATCGATTTAGTAATCAATATTAGAATCGATATTAAAATCGATACCTAGAATCGATATTAAAATCGATACCTAGAATCGATATTAAAATCGATATCGTAGTCGCAATCGCGTATCAAGAAGAGACAATGACTCCATTAAACATCTGGTTGTCCAAGGAAGAATCGAGGGCACCAGATCACGCGGAAGATCGCCCATGAGATGGGCCGACAAAATAAAGGCTGTACAAGCTGTCCCAAGAGCTGCTGTGAGTGTGCAAGAAAGGCCAGCCAGAGAAGAGTGGCGACGGATGGTCAAGCGTGCCACAACATTTAAGTGACGACCACGATCGCTCTGACAATAGCAAACCGACTGAAAAGAAGAGGCATTTGTTGGGTTAGGTTTTAAGTGGCCAACGGCACTGGTGACGGCTGGTCAAATACAGCTGTCAAAGAGTAAACAATAAATAAATATACTGCGCCAATACACACAACGCAATTTAGCCCCAAAGTAAGCGTAACTTGTGTTATGGGTACTAGGACAGCTGATGAATATTTTTATAAATATAATACACATAAATATATTGCAATCGGAATCGTAATCAATAATTAGAATCGATATTGAAATCGATATCGTAGTCGCAATCGCTATTGCAATCGGAATCGTAATCGATTTTTATAATCGATATTAAAACAGATATTAAAATCTATATCGTAGTCGCAATCGCAATTGCAATCGGAATTGTAATCGATTTAATAATCTATATTAAAATAAATACCTAGAATCGATATTGCAATCGATATCGTAGTCGCTATCGCTATTGCAATCGGAATCGTAATCGATTTTTATAATCGATATTAAAATCGATATCGTAGTCGTAATCACAATTGAAATTAGAATTGCAATCGATTTAATAATCGATATTAAAATCGATATCGTAGTCGTAATCGAAATTGCAATCGAAATCGTTATCGATTTAATAATCGATATTAAAATCGATACTAAAATCTATATCGTAGTCGCAATCGCAATTACAATCGGAATCGTAATCGATTTTATAATCGATAATAAAATCGATACCTAGAATCGATATTGAAATCGATATCGTAGTCGCAATCGCAATTACAATTGGAATCGTAATCGATTTAGTAATCGATATTAGAATCGATATTAAAATCGATACCTATAATTGATATTAAAATCGATACTTAGAATCGATATTAAAATCGTTATCGTAGTCGCAATCGCAATTAAAATAGGAATTGTAATCAATTTAATAATCAATTTAAAAATCGATATAAAAATCGATTTTTTAATCGTTATTAAAATTGATTTTATAATCGATATTAAAATCGATACGTAGAATCGATATTTGGAATTGGAATTGTAATCAATTTAAAAATCGATATAAAAATCGATTTTATAATCGATATTAAAATCGATTTTATAATTGATATTAAAATCGATTTTATAATCGATATTGAAATCGATATCGTAGTCGCAATCGCAATTACAATCGGAATCGTAATCGATTTTATAATCGATATTGAAATCGATATCGTAGTCGCAATCGCAATGACAATCGGAATCGTAATCGATTTTGTAATCGATATTGAAATCGATACCTAGAATCGATATTAAAATCGATACCTATAATCGCGATTGAAATCGATATCGTAGTCGCAATCGATTTTATAATCGTTATTAAAATCGATTTTATAATCGATATTTAAATCGATACGTAGAATCGATATTGAAATCGATATCGTAGTCGCAATCGCAATTACAATCGGAATCGTAATCGATTTAATAATAGATATTAAAATCGATATCGTAGTCGCAATCGCAGTTGCAATCGGAATCGTAATCGATTTAGTAATCGATATTAGAATCGATATTAAAATCGATACCTATAATTGATATTAAAATCGATACCTAGAATCGATATAAAAAATCATTTTTATAATCGTTATTAAAATCGATTTTATAATCGATATTAAAATCGATACGTAGAATCGATATTAAAATCGTTATCGTAGTCGCAATCGCAATTAAAATTGGAATTGTAATCAATTTAAAAATCGATATAAAAATAGATTTTATAATCGTTATTAAAATCGATTTTATAATCGATATTAAAATCGATACGTAGAATCGATATTGAAATCGATATCGTAGTCGCAATCGCAATTACAATCGGAATCGTAATCGATTTAATAATAGATATTAAAATCGATATCGTAGTCGCAATCGCAGTTGCAATCGGGATTGTAATCGATTTTTATAATCGATATTAAAATCAATATTCAAATCGATACCTAGAATCGATATTGAAATCGATATCGTAGTCGCAATCGCAATTGCAATCGGAATCGTAATCGATTTAGTAATCGATATTAGAATCGATATTAAAATCGATACCTAGAATCGATATTGAAATCGATACCTAGAATCGATATTAAAATCATTTTTATAATCGTTATTAAAATCGATTTTATAATCGATATTAAAATCGATACGTAGAATCGATATTGAAATCGATATCGTAGTCGCAATCGCAATTGCAATCGGAATCGTAATCAATTTAGTAATTGATATTAGAATCGATATTAAAATCGATACCTAGAATCGATATTGAAATCGATATCGTATTCGCAATCGATTTAATAATGGATACCTAGAATCGATATTGAAATCGATATCGTAGTCGCAATCGCAGTTGCAATCGGAATCGTAATCGATTTAGTAATCGATATTAGAATCGATATTAAAATCGATACCTATAATTGATATTAAAATCGATACTTAGAATCGATATTAAAATCGTTATCGTAGTCGCAATCGCAATTAAAATTGGAATTGTAATCAATTTAATAATCAATTTAAAAATCGATTTTATCATCGTTATTAAATTCGATTTTATAATCGATATTAAAATCGATACGTAGAATCGATATTGAAATCGATATCGTAGTCGCAATCGCAATTACAATCGGAATCGTAATCGATTTAATAATAGATATTAAAATCGATATCGTAGTCGCAATCGCAGTTGCAATCGGGATTGTAATCGATTTTTATAATCGATATTAAAATCGATACCTAGAATCGATATTGAAATCGATATCGTAGTCGCAATCGCAATTGCAATCGGAATCGTAATCGATTTAGTAATCGATATTAGAATCGATATTAAAATCGATACCTAGAATCGATATTGAAATCGATATCGTAGTCGCAATCGCTATTGCAATCGGAATTGTTATCGATTTAGTAATCGATATTAGAATCGATATTAAAATCGATACCTATAATCGAAATTGAAATCGATATCGTAGTCGCAATCGAAATTGCAATCGGAATTATAATCGATTTTCATAATCGATATTTAAATTGATATCATAGTCGCAATCGCAATTTGAATTGGAATTGTAATCAATTTAAAAATCGATATAAAAATCTATTTTATAATCGATATTAAAATCATTTTTATAATCGGTATTAAAATCGATTTTATAATCGATATTAAAATCGATACGTAGAATCGATATTAAAATCGTTATCGTAGTCGCAATCGCAATTAAAATTGGAATTGTAATCAATTTAATAATAAATTTAAAAATCGATATAAAAATCGATTTTATAATCGTTATTAAAATCGATTTTATAATCGATATTAAAATCGATTCGTAGAATCGATATTGAAATCGATATCGTAGTCGCAATCGCAATTACAATCGGAATCGTAATCGATTTAATAATAGATATTAAAATCGATATCGTAGTCGCAATCGCAGTTGCAATCGGGATTGTAATCGATTTTTATAATCGATATTAAAATCGATACCTAGAATCGATATTGAAATCGATATCGTAGTCGCAATCGCAATTGCAATCGGAATCGTAATCGATTTAGTAATCGATATTAGAATCGATATTAAAATCGATACCTAGAATCGATATTGAAATCGATATCGTAGTCGCAATCGCTATTGCAATCGGAATTGTTATCGATTTAGTAATCGATATTAGAATCGATATTAAAATCGATACCTATAATCGAAATTGAAATCGATATCGTAGTCGCAATCGAAATTGCAATCGGAATTATAATCGATTTTCATAATCGATATTTAAATTGATATCATAGTCGCAATCGCATTTGGAATTGGAATTGTAATCAATTTAAAAATCGATATAAAAATCTATTTTATAATCGATATTAAAATCATTTTTATAATCGTTATTAAAATCGATTTTATAATCGATATGAAAATCGATACGTAGAATCGATATTGAAATCGATATCGTAGTCGCAATCGCAATTACAATCGGAATCGTAATCGATTTAATAATAGATATTAAAATCGATATCGTAGTCGCAATCGCAGTTGCAATCGGGATTGTAATCGATTTTTATAATCGATTATAAATTCGATACCTAGAATCGATATTAAAATCGATACCTAGAATCGATATTGAAATCGATACCGTAGTCAAATCGCAATTGCAATCGGAATCGTAATCGATTTAGTAATCGATATTAGAATCGATATTAAAATCGATACCTAGAATCGATATTGAAATCGATATCGTAGTCGCAATCGCTATTGCAATCGGAATTGTTATCGATTTAGTAATCGATATTAGAATCGATATTAAAATCGATACCTATAATCGAAATTGAAATCGATATCGTAGTCGCAATCGAAATTGCAATCGGAGTTATAATCGATTTTCATAATCGATATTTAAATTGATATCATAGTCGCAATCGCATTTGGAATTGGAATTGTAATCAATTTAAAAATCGATATAAAAATCTATTTTATAATCGATATTAAAATCATTTTTATAATCGTTATTAAAATCGATTTTATAATCGATATAAAAATCGATACGTAGAATCGATATTGAAATCGATATCGTAGTCGCAATCGCAATTACAATCGGAATCGTAATCGATTTAATAATAGATATTAAAATCGATATCGTAGTCGCAATCGCAGTTGCAATCGGGATTGTAATCGATTTTTATAATCGATTATAAATTCGATACCTAGAATCGATATTAAAATCGATACCTAGAATCGATATTGAAATCGATACCGTAGTCAAATCGCAATTGCAATCGGAATCGTAATCGATTTAGTAATCGATATTAGAATCGATATTAAAATCGATACCTAGAATCGATATTAAAATCGATACCTATAATTGATATTAAAATCGATACCTAGAATCGATATTGAAACCGATATCGTATTCGCAATCGCAATTGCAATCGGAATCGTAATCGATTTAGTAATCGATATTAGAATCGATATTAAAATCGATACCTATAATTGATATTAAAATCGATACCTTGAATCGATATTGAAATCGATATCGTATTCGCAATCGCAATTGCAATCGGAATTGTAATCGATTTTCATAATCGATATTAAAATTGATATCATAGTCGCAATCGCAATTGGAATTGGAATTGTAATTAATTTAAAAATCGTAATCAATATTAAAATCGATTTTATAATTGATATTAAAATCGATTTTATAATCGATATTGAAATCGATATCGTAGTCGCAATCGCAATTGCAATCGGAATCGTAATCGATTTTATAATCGATATTGAAATCGATATCGAAATCGATATCGTAGTCGCAATCGCAATTACAATCGGAATCGTAATCGATTTAATAATCGATACCTAGAATCGATATTAAATACGTTATCGTAGTCGCAATCGCAATTAAAATTGGAATTGTAATCAATTTAATAATCAATTTAAAAATCGATATAAAAATCGATTTTATAATCGTTATTAAAATCGATTTAATAATCGATATTAAAATCGATACGTAGAATCGTTATTGAAATCGATATCGTAGTCGCAATCGCAATTACAATCGGAATCGTAATCGATTTAATAATAGATATTAAAATCGATACCTAGAATCGATATTGAAATCGATATCGTAGTCGCAATCGCAATTACAATCGGAATCGTAATCGATTTAATAATCGATACCTAGAATCGATATTGAAATCGATATCGTGGTTGCAATCGAAATTGCAGTCGGAATCGTAATCGATTTAATAATCGATACCTAGAATCGATATTGAAATCGATATCGTAGTCGCAATCGCAATTGAAATTGCAATCGATTTAATATTCATCGATACCTAGAATCGATATCGTAGTCGCAATCGTAATTTAAAATGGAATTGTAATCGATTATTATAATAGTTATTAAAATCGATATCGCAGTCGCAATCGCAATTGCAATCGGAATTATAATCGGTTTAATAATATATATTAAAATCGATACACAGAATCGATATTAAAATCGATATCGTAGTCACAATCGCAATTGCAATCGTAATCGTAATCAATTGAATAATCGATATTAAAATTGATATTTAAATCGATATCGTAGTCGAAATTGGAATTGTAATCGATTTAATAAACTATATTAAAATCGATATTAAAATCGATACCTAGAATCGATATTAAAATCGATATCGTAGTCGTAATCACAATTGAAATTAGAATTGCAATCGATTTAATAATCGAAATCGGAATTGTAATCGATTGAATAATCTATATTAAAATCGATACCTAGACTAGATATTAAAATCGATATTAAAATCGATACCTAGAATCGATATTAAAATCGATATCGTAGTCGTAATCACAATTGAAATTAGAATTGCAATCGATTTAATAATCGATATTTAAATCGAAATCGTAGTCGTAATCGAAATAGCAATCGGAATTGTAATCGATTGAATAATCTATATTAAAATCGATACCTAGAATAGATATTAAAATCGATATCGTAGTCGCAATTGCAATTGCAATCGGAATTGTGATCGATTTTATAATCGATATTAAAATCGATACTTAGAATCAATATTAAAATTGATATCGTAGTCGCAATCGCAATTACAATCGGAATCGTAATCGATTTAATAATAGATATTAAAATCGATATCGTAGTCGCAATCGCAGTTGCAATCGGAATCGTAATCGATTTAGTAATCGATATTAGAATCGATATTAAAATCGATACCTATAATTGATATTAAAATCGATACCTAGAATCGATATAAAAAATCATTTTTATAATCGTTATTAAAATCGATTTTATAATCGATATTAAAATCGATACGTAGAATCGATATTAAAATCGTTATCGTAGTCGCAATCGCAATTAAAATTGGAATTGTAATCAATTTAAAAATCGATATAAAAATAGATTTTATAATCGTTATTAAAATCGATTTTATAATCGATATTAAAATCGATATCGTAGTCGTAATCACAATTGAAATTAGAATTGCAATCGATTTAATAATCGATATTAAAATCGATATCGTAGTCGTAATCGAAATTGGAATCGAAATCGTTATCGATTTAATAATCGATATTAAAATCGATACTAAAATCTATATCGTAGTCGCAATCGCAATTACAATCGGAATCGTAATCGATTTAGTAATCGATATTAGAATCGATATTAAAATCGATACCTATAATTGATATTAAAATCGATACTTAGAATCGATATTAAAATCGTTATCGTAGTCGCAATCGCAATTAAAATTGGAATTGTAATCAATTTAATAATCAATTTAAAAATCGATATAAAAATCGATTTTTTAATCGTTATTAAAATCGATTTTATAATCGATATTAAAATCGATACGTAGAATCGATATTTGGAATTGGAATTGTAATCAATTTAAAAATCGATATAAAAATCGATTTTATAATCGATATTAAAATCGATTTTGTAATTGATATTAAAATCGATTTTATAATCGATATTGAAATCGATATCGTAGTCGCAATCGCAATTACAATCGGAATCGTAATCGATTTTATAATCGATATTGAAATCGATACCTAGAATCGATATTAAAATCGATACCTATAATCGAGATTGAAATCGATATCGTAGTCGCAATCGATTTTATAATCGTTATTAAAATCGATTTTATAATCGATATTTAAATCGATACGTAGAATCGATATTGAAATCGATATCGTAGTCGCAATCGCAATTACAATCGGAATCGTAATCGATTTAATAATAGATATTAAAATCGATATCGTAGTCGCAATCGCAGTTGCAATCGGAATCGTAATCGATTTAGTAATCGATATTAGAATCGATATTAAAATCGATACCTATAATTGATATTAAAATCGATACCTAGAATCGATATTGAAATCGATATCGTATTCGCAATCGCAATTGCAATCGGAATTGTAATCGATTTTCATAATCGATATTAAAATCGATATAATAGTCGCAATAGCAATTGGAATTGGAATTGTAATCAATTTAAAAATCGATATAAAAATCGATTTTATAATCGTTATTAAAATCGATTTTATAATCGATATTAAAATCGATACGTAGAAACGATATTGAAATCGATATCGTAGTCGCAATCGCAATTACAATCGGAATCGTAATCGATTTAATAATAGATATTAAAAATCGATATCGTAGTCGCAATCGCAGTTGCAATCGGAATCGTAATCGATTTAGTAATCGATATTAGAATCGATATTAAAATCGATACCTATAATTGATATTAAAATCGATACCTAGAATCGATATCGTATTCGCAATCGCAATTGCAATCGGAATTGTAATCGATTTTCATAATCGATATTAAAATCGATATAAAAATCGATTTTATAATCGTTATTAAAATCGATTTTATAATCGATATTAAAATCGATACGTAGAATCGATATTGAAATCGATATCGTAGTCGCAATCGCAATTACAATCGGAATCGTAATCGATTTAATAATAGATATTAAAATCGATATCGTAGTCGCAATCGCAGTTGCAATCGGAATCGTAATCGATTTAGTAATCGATATTAGAATCGATATTAAAATCGATACCTATAATTGATATTAAAATCGATACCTAGAATCGATATTGAAATCGATATCGTATTCGCAATCGCAATTGCAATCGGAATTGTAATCGATTTTCATAATCGATATTAAAATCGATATAATAGTCGCAATCGCAATTGGAATTGGAATTGTAATCAATTTAAAAATCGATATAAAAATCGATTTTATAATCGTTATTAAAATCGATTTTATAATCGATATTAAAATCGATACGTAGAATCGATATTGAAATCGATATCGTAGTCGCAATCGCAATTACAATCGGAATCGTAATCGATTTAATAATAGATATTAAAATCGATATCGTAGTCGCAATCGCAGTTGCAATCGGAATCGTAATCGATTTAGTAATCGATATTAGAATCGATATTAAAATCGATACCTATAATTGATATTAAAATCGATACCTAGAATCGATATAAAAAATCATTTTTATAATCGTTATTAAAATCGATTTTATAATCGATATTAAAATCGATACGTAGAATCGATATTAAAATCGTTATCGTAGTCGCAATCGCAATTAAAATTGGAATTGTAATCAATTTAAAAATCGATATAAAAATAGATTTTATAATCGTTATTAAAATCGATTTTATAATCGATATTAAAATCGATACGTAGAATCGATATTGAAATCGATATCGTAGTCGCAATCGCAATTACAATCGGAATCGTAATCGATTTAATAATAGATATTAAAATCGATATCGTAGTCGCAATCGCAGTTGCAATCGGGATTGTAATCGATTTTTATAATCGATATTAAAATCGATATTCAAATCGATACCTAGAATCGATATTGAAATCGATATCGTAGTCGCAATCGCAATTGCAATCGGAATCGTAATCGATTTAGTAATCGATATTAGAATCGATATTAAAATCGATACCTAGAATCGATATTGAAATCGATACCTAGAATCGATATTAAAATCATTTTTATAATCGTTATTAAAATCGATTTTATAATCGATATTAAAATCGATACGTAGAATCGATATTGAAATCGATATCGTAGTCGCAATCGCAGTTGCAATCGGAATCGTAATCGATTTAGTAATCGATATTAGAATCGATATTAAAATCGATACCTATAATTGATATTAAAATCGATACTTAGAATCGATATTAAAATCGTTATCGTAGTCGCAATCGCAATTAAAATTGGAATTGTAATCAATTTAATAATCAATTTAAAAATCGATATAAAAATCGATTTTATCATCGTTATTAAATTCGATTTTATAATCGATATTAAAATCGATACGTAGAATCGATATTGAAATCGATATCGTAGTCGCAATCGCAATTACAATCGGAATCGTAATCGATTTAATAATAGATATAAAAACCGATATCGTAGTCGCAATCGCAGTTGCAATCGGGATTGTAATCGATTTTTATAATCGATATTAAAATCGATACCTAGAATCGATATTGAAATCGATATCGTAGTCGCAATCGCAATTGCAATCGGAATCGTAATCGATTTAGTAATCGATATTAGAATCGATATTAAAATCGATACCTAGAATCGATATTGAAATCGATATCGTAGTCGCAATCGCTATTGCAATCGGAATTGTTATCGATTTAGTAATCGATATTAGAATCGATATTAAAATCGATACCTATAATCGAAATTGAAATCGATATCGTAGTCGCAATCGAAATTGCAATCGGAATTATAATCGATTTTCATAATCGATATTTAAATTGATATCATAGTCGCAATCGCAATTTGAATTGGAATTGTAATCAATTTAAAAATCGATATAAAAATCTATTTTATAATCGATATTAAAATCATTTTTATAATCGGTATTAAAATCGATTTTATAATCGATATTAAAATCGATACGTAGAATCGATATTAAAATCGTTATCGTAGTCGCAATCGCAATTAAAATTGGAATTGTAATCAATTTAATAATAAATTTAAAAATCGATATAAAAATCGATTTTATAATCGTTATTAAAATCGATTTTATAATCGATATTAAAATCGATTCGTAGAATCGATATTGAAATCGATATCGTAGTCGCAATCGCAATTACAATCGGAATCGTAATCGATTTAATAATAGATATTAAAATCGATATCGTAGTCGCAATCGCAGTTGCAATCGGGATTGTAATCGATTTTTATAATCGATATTAAAATCGATATTCAAATCGATACCTAGAATCGATATTGAAATCGATATCGTAGTCGCAATCGCAATTGCAATCGGAATCGTAATCGATTTAGTAATCGATATTAGAATCGATATTAAAATCGATACCTAGAATCGATATTGAAATCGATATCGTAGTCGCAATCGCTATTGCAATCGGAATTGTTATCGATTTAGTAATCGATATTAGAATCGATATTAAAATCGATACCTATAATCGAAATTGAAATCGATATCGTAGTCGCAATCGAAATTGCAATCGGAATTATAATCGATTTTCATAATCGATATTTAAATTGATATCATAGTCGCAATCGCATTTGGAATTGGAACTGTAATCAATTTAAAAATCGATATAAAAATCTATTTTATAATCGATATTAAAATCATTTTTATAATCGTTATTAAAATCGATTTTATAAGCGATATAAAAATCGATACGTAGAATCGATATTGAAATCGATATCGTAGTCGCAATCGCAATTACAATCGGAATCGTAATCGATTTAATAATAGATATTAAAATCGATATCGTAGTCGCAATCGCAGTTGCAATCGGGATTGTAATCGATTTTTATAATCGATTATAAATTCGATGCCTAGAATCGATATTAAAATCGATACCTAGAATCGATATTGAAATCGATACCGTAGTCAAATCGCAATTGCAATCGGAATCGTAATCGATTTAGTAATCGATATTAGAATCGATATTAAAATCGATACCTAGAATCGATATTGAAATCGATATCGTAGTCGCAATCGCAATTGCAATCGGAATCGTAATCGATTTAGTAATCGATATTAGAATCGATATTAAAATCGATACCTATAATTGATATTAAAATCGATACCTAGAATCGATATTGAAATCGATATCGTAGTCGCAATCGCAATTACAATCGGAATCGTAATCGATTTAATAATCGATAATAAAATCGATACCTAGAATCGATATTGAAATCGATATCGTAGTCGCAATCGCAATTGCAATCGGAATCGTAATCGATTTAGTAATCGATATTAGAATCGATATTAAAATCGATACCTAGAATCGATATTAAAATCGATATCGTAGTCGCAATCGCAGTTGCAATCGGGATTGTAATCGATTTTTATAATCGATTATAAATTCGATGCCTAGAATCGATATTAAAATCGATACCTAGAATCGATATTGAAATCGATACCGTAGTCAAATCGCAATTGCAATCGGAATCGTAATCGATTTAGTAATCGATATTAGAATCGATATTAAAATCGATACCTAGAATCGATATTGAAATCGATATCGTAGTCGCAATCGCAATTGCAATCGGAATCGTAATCGATTTAGTAATCGATATTAGAATCGATATTAAAATCGATACCTATAATTGATATTAAAATCGATACCTAGAATCGATATTGAAATCGATATCGTAGTCGCAATCGCAATTACAATCGGAATCGTAATCGATTTAATAATCGATAATAAAATCGATACCTAGAATCGATATTGAAATCGATATCGTAGTCGCAATCGCAATTGCAATCGGAATCGTAATCGATATTAGAATCGATATTAAAATCGATACCTAGAATCGATATTGAAATCGATATCGTAGTCGCAATCGCAATTACAATCGGAATCGTAATCGATTTAATAATAGATATTAAAATCGATATCGTAGTCGCAATCGCAGTTGCAATCGGGATTGTAATCGATTTTTATAATCGATTATAAATTCGATGCCTAGAATCGATATTAAAATCGATACCTAGAATCGATATTGAAATCGATACCGTAGTCAAATCGCAATTGCAATCGGAATCGTAATCGATTTAGTAATCGATATTAGAATCGATATTAAAATCGATACCTAGAATCGATATTGAAATCGATATCGTAGTCGCAATCGCAATTGCAATCGGAATCGTAATCGATTTAGTAATCGATATTAGAATCGATATTAAAATCGATACCTATAATTGATATTAAAATCGATACCTAGAGTCGATATTGAAATCGATATCGTAGTCGCAATCGCAATTACAATCGGAATCGTAATCGATTTAATAATCGATAATAAAATCGATACCTAGAATCGATATTGAAATCGATATCGTAGTCGCAATCGCAATTGCAATCGGAATCGTAATCGATTTAGTAATCGATATTAGAATCGATATTAAAATCGATACCTAGAATCGATATTGAAATCGATATCGTAGTCGCAATCGCTATTGCAATCGGAATTGTTATCGATTTAGTAATCGATATTAGAATCGATATTAAAATCGATACCTATAATCGAAATTGAAATCGATATCGTAGTCGCAATCGAAATTGCAATCGGAATTATAATCGATTTTCATAATCGATATTTAAATTGATATCATAGTCGCAATCGCATTTGGAATTGGAATTGTAATCAATTTAATAATCAATTTAAAAATCGATTTTATCATCGTTATTAAATTCGATTTTATAATCGATATTAAAATCGATACGTAGAATCGATATTGAAATCGATATCGTAGTCGCAATCGCAATTACAATCGGAATCGTAATCGATTTAATAATAGATATTAAAATCGATATCGTAGTCGCAATCGCAGTTGCAATCGGGATTGTAATCGATTTTTATAATCGATATTAAAATCGATACCTAGAATCGATATTGAAATCGATATCGTAGTCGCAATCGCAATTGCAATCGGAATCGTAATCGATTTAGTAATCGATATTAGAATCGATATTAAAATCGATACCTAGAATCGATATTGAAATCGATATCGTAGTCGCAATCGCTATTGCAATCGGAATTGTTATCGATTTAGTAATCGATATTAGAATCGATATTAAAATCGATACCTATAATCGAAATTGAAATCGATATCGTAGTCGCAATCGAAATTGCAATCGGAATTATAATCGATTTTCATAATCGATATTTAAATTGATATCATAGTCGCAATCGCAATTTGAATTGGAATTGTAATCAATTTAAAAATCGATATAAAAATCTATTTTATAATCGATATTAAAATCATTTTTATAATCGGTATTAAAATCGATTTTATAATCGATATTAAAATCGATACGTAGAATCGATATTAAAATCGTTATCGTAGTCGCAATCGCAATTAAAATTGGAATTGTAATCAATTTAATAATAAATTTAAAAATCGATATAAAAATCGATTTTATAATCGTTATTAAAATCGATTTTATAATCGATATTAAAATCGATTCGTAGAATCGATATTGAAATCGATATCGTAGTCGCAATCGCAATTACAATCGGAATCGTAATCGATTTAATAATAGATATTAAAATCGATATCGTAGTCGCAATCGCAGTTGCAATCGGGATTGTAATCGATTTTTATAATCGATATTAAAATCGATACCTAGAATCGATATTGAAATCGATATCGTAGTCGCAATCGCAATTGCAATCGGAATCGTAATCGATTTAGTAATCGATATTAGAATCGATATTAAAATCGATACCTAGAATCGATATTGAAATCGATATCGTAGTCGCAATCGCTATTGCAATCGGAATTGTTATCGATTTAGTAATCGATATTAGAATCGATATTAAAATCGATACCTATAATCGAAATTGAAATCGATATCGTAGTCGCAATCGAAATTGCAATCGGAATTATAATCGATTTTATAATCGATATAAAAATCGATACCTAGAATCGATATTGAAATCGATATCGTAGTCGCAATCGCAATTACAATCGGAATCGTAATCGATTAAATAATAGATATTAAAATCGATATCGTAGTCGCAATCGCAGTTGCAATCGGGATTGTAATCGATTTTTATAATCGATTATAAATTCGATACCTAGAATCGATATTAAAATCGATACCTAGAATCGATATTGAAATCGATACCGTAGTCAAATCGCAATTGCAATCGGAATCGTAATCGATTTAGTAATCGATATTAGAATCGATATTAAAATCGATACCTAGAATCGATATTGAAATCGATATCGTAGTCGCAATCGCAATTGCAATCGGAATCGTAATCGATTTAGTAATCGATATTAGAATCGATATTAAAATCGATACCTATAATTGATATTAAAATCGATACCTAGAATCGATATTGAAATCGATATCGTATTCGCAATCGCAATTGCAATCGGAATCGTAATCGATTTAGTAATCGATATTAGAATCGATATTAAAATCGATACCTATAATTGATATTAAAATCGATACCTAGAATCGATATTGAAATCGATATCGTATTCGCAATCGCAATTGCAATCGGAATTGTAATCGATTTTCATAATCGATATTAAAATTGATATCATAGTCGCAATCGCAATTGGAATTGGAATTGTAATTAATTTAAAAATCGTAATCAATATTAAAATCGATTTTATAATTGATATTAAAATCGATTTTATAATCGATATTGAAATCGATATCGTAGTCGCAATCGCAATTGCAATCGGAATCGTAATCGATTTTATAATCGATATTGAAATCGATATCGAAATCGATATCGTAGTCGCAATCGCAATTACAATCGGAATCGTAATCGATTTAATAATCGATACCTAGAATCGATATTAAATACGTTATCGTAGTCGCAATCGCAATTAAAATTGGAATTGTAATCAATTTAATAATCAATTTAAAAATCGATATGAAAATCGATTTTATAATCGTTATTAAAATCGATTTTATAATCGATATTAAAATCGATACGTAGAATCGTTATTGAAATCGATATCGTAGTCGCAATCGCAATTACAATCGGAATCGTAATCGATTTAATAATAGATATTAAAATCGATACCTAGAATCGATATTGAAATCGATATCGTAGTCGCAATCGCAATTACAATCGGAATCGTAATCGATTTAATAATCGATACCTAGAATCGATATTGAAATCGATATCGTGGTTGCAATCGAAATTGCAGTCGGAATCGTAATCGATTTAATAAACGATACCTAGAATCGATATTGAAATCGATATCGTAGTCGCAATCGCAATTGAAATTGCAATCGATTTAATATTCATCGATACCTAGAATCGATATCGTAGTTTAAAATGGAATTGTAATCGATTATTATAATAGTTATTAAAATCGATATCGCAGTCGCAATCGCAATTGCAATCGGAATTATAATCGGTTTAATAATATATATTAAAATCGATACACAGAATCGATATTAAAATCGATATCGTAGTCACAATCGCAATTGCAATCGTAATCGTAATCAATTGAATAATCGATATTAAAATTGATATTTAAATCGATATCGTAGTCGAAATTGGAATTGTAATCGATTTAATAAACTATATTAAAATCGATATTAAAATCGATACCTAGAATCGATATTAAAATCGATATCGTAGTCGTAATCACAATTGAAATTAGAATTGCAATCGATTTAATAATCGAAATCGGAATTGTAATCGATTGAATAATCTATATTAAAATCGATACCTAGAATAGATATTAAAATCGATATTAAAATCGATACCTAGAATCGATATTAAAATCGATATCGTAGTCGTAATCACAATTGAAATTAGAATTGCAATCGATTTAATAATCGATATTTAAATCGAAATCGTAGTCGTAATCGAAATAGCAATCGGAATTGTAATCGATTGAATAATCTATATTAAAATCGATACCTAGAATAGATATTAAAATCGATATCGTAGTCGCAATTGCAATTGCAATCGGAATTGTGATCGATTTTATAATCGATATTAAAATCGATACTTAGAATCAATATTAAAATTGATATCGTAGTCGCAATCGCAGTTGCAGTTGGAATTGTAATCGATTTATATAACCGATATTAACATCGATATCGTGGTCGCAATCGGAATTGTAGTCGATTTCATAATCTATATTAAAATCGATACCTAGAATCGATATTGAAATCAATATCGTAGTCGCAATCGCAATTGAAATTGAAATTGTAATCAATTTAATAATCAATATTAAAATCGATACCTTGTATCGATATTTAAATCGATATCGTTGTCGCAATCGCAATTGCAATAGGAATTGTGATCGATTTAATAATCGATATTAAAATCGATACTTAGAATCAATATTAAAATTGATATCGTAGTCGCAATCGCAGTTGCAATCGGAATTGTAATCGATTTTTATAATCGATATTAACATTGGTATCGTGGTCGCAATCGGAATTGTAGTCGATTTAATAATCGATACCTAGAATCGATATTGAAATCGATATCGTAGTCGCAATCACAATTGCAATTGGAATCGAAATCAATTTAATAATCGATATAAGAATCGGTAATAAAATCGGTTCCTAGAATCGATATTAAAATCGATACCTAGAGTCGATATTGAAATCGATATCGTAGTTGCAATCACAATTGCAATTGGAATCGAAATCAATTTAATAATCGATATAAGAATCGGTAATAAAATCGATATCGTAGTCGCAATCGCAGTTGCAATTGGAATTGTAATCGATTTTTATAATCGATATTAAAATCAATATCGTTGTCGGAATCGCAATTGCACTCGGAATCGATTTAATAATCGATATTAAAATAGATTCCTAGAATCGATTTCGTAGTCGCAATTGCAATCGCAATCGTAATCGATTTAATATTCGATATTAAAATCGATACCTAGAATCGATATTAAAAGCGATACCTAGAATCGATATTAAAATCGATACCAAGAATTGATATTAAAATCGA
Organism: Pararge aegeria; assembly: GCF_905163445.1. Taxonomy (NCBI): domain Eukaryota; kingdom Metazoa; phylum Arthropoda; class Insecta; order Lepidoptera; family Nymphalidae; genus Pararge; species Pararge aegeria. The sequence goes on along the minus strand of NC_053206.1, from coordinate 4,271,155 downwards.
TATCGTAGTCGCAATCGCAATCGTAATCGGAATTGTGATCGATTTAATAATCGATATCATAATAGACTCCTAGAATCGATTTCGTAGTCGCAATCGAAATTGCAATCTGAATTGTAATCGATTCAATAATCTATATTAAAATCGATACCTAGAATAGATATTAAAATCGATTCCTAGAATCGATATTAAAATCGATATCGTAGTCGCAATCGCAATTGCAATCGGAATTGTAATCGATTTAATAATCTTTATTAAAATCGATATTAAAATCGATACCAAGAATTGATATTAAAATCGATATCGTAGTCGCAATCGCAATGGCACTTGGAATCGTAATCGATTTAATAATCGATATTATAATAGACTCCTAGAATCGATTTCGTAGTCGCAATCGAAATTGCAATCTGAATTGTAATCGATTCAATAATCTATATTAAAATCGATACCTAGAATAGATATTAAAATCGATATTGTAGTCGCAATCGCAATCGTAATCGGTATTGTGATCGATTTAATAATCGATATTAAAATTGATTCCTAGAATCGATATTAAAATCGATATCGTAGTCGAAGTCGTCGACAGCAGCGTGATAGGGCGATAGCTCCCAGGCTGATTGATGTTCTTCCCCCTTTTGGGGATCAGGATAATCCGAGGATGCCATTGAAGAGTCGCGCCAACGTCGCGATTGCTCGCGGGGGAAGGTGGCGCAGGGCTTCGTTGGTGACTCGGTCGGGGCCAGGCGCTTTTCGCAGTTTAGTTCGGCGGATCATCCTTTGGACTTGTTCTGGGGAGAACACGACGGGATCTTCTGCTGGGGCTATCGGCGACTCGAAGTATGCCTTCAAGTGCTGCTCGATGCTTGCTTCATGCTGTGCATCGGTGGTCGGGTTAGGTGTAAACTGCGTTTCCAGGAAGTCAGCGAAGATGTCCGTTCGGTCCTCAGCTCGGTAACGGGGGTACCGTCATTGGCCATGAGGGGCCTAATCGGAGTAGGCTTCCCGGAGAGACGGTGATAGAGGTGGTGGATGCCGGAACAGTCGTCGCCGGCTCGCTCGATAACTGTGTGCCACGACTCGGATGCAACTGTTTCCATTGCATCCGAAATCTTATCCGCCAGACCGTGAACCGCGACCTCATATTCGGGCACCGCTGGGATTGCCATTGCCTACGAAGCTTCCTCTTCTCCAATCATCGCTCGGATGTAGGCCGGGAGAGCGGTTGGTCTGCGAGCGGTTGCCGAGTGGCGTCTGGGCTCTCGAAGCGCGGCGGAAATTGTCGCCCTGTGTTCTGTGGCGAGTGACGTCGGCAGGGCTCTACACTCTGAAGGACAGCGAGTTTCCTGCCATGTATGGCGAAAACCCGCCAGTCCTGGCGATGCTTCGGAGAAGGCAGGAGAATCGTCGGTGCGTTTCTCAGCGTCAAGAGGACTGCTTGCTGGTCGGAGATGAGGTGTTCATCCAGGAAGTCGATCGATGCGGCGAGGCCGCGCGTTACTGCAATATCGATGACGTCCGGCATGTGTGCTGCACGGTACGGTTAGCGCATCGGGACCTCGGGTCCGAGCACTTCGTAGCCGTGGCTTGACCCTGCATCGTCGAGGAGGCGAGGACCCTGCATCCGGACTCACTGTGATGGAGTTCCACACCGTGTGCTTTGAAGTCGCCGGCGATAATCGTGGGCTGTGGCGAGTCCAGCAGGGCGTGGACGGCATTACGGCAGCGACGGTGAGTCGATTGGTCGGCGGCTTGTAGAACGCGAACACACGGGTGGGCTGGCGGACGATGCAGATCTCCACGCCTAGGGCGTACGACGTCTGCAACGACTGCGAAACCCCGATAAGCTTCCATATCTATCTAAGCCCCTCAACTCATAAGTGCCTCTTAATATATTCAGAGGCACTAATAAGGTGGGAGGGGCTGAGAAGAAATTATAAATTACACCATACAGATTCTCCTGCTGTTCGCGGAGTATAGCAAATTAAGCTTAATTTTCATAATATATCATAGGCCTGTAATTTGCCGGCAGAAAAAAGCATGGCGTACTACACCGGAGGAGCGCTGTCACAAAGAGTTCTACTCAGTTCATTAAGGAACAAGCCGCCATATCCTAAAAGCTCAGTAAGCGACTATGTGTTTTCAACCTAATGTAAACTCATCTGTATCAGGTCCCAGCGGCTAGTCAGTAAATATTTAATAAGATATCGATCGCTGCAATTTTCTTTACCACGTTGCCCACGTTAGTTCACCGGTGTAATTTATTAGTTTCGTTTTTATTATCAGTTCGAAGAAGGTAATGTTTTATTGATATGAAAAATAAGTAAAAATAAAAATTTATAAATTTAAAAAACCCTCGTTTTCAATGGAGAGTATTCAAGCCCAAATTTGATACCCATATTGAGTGAATTGTGGAAAATAATGTTATTCGTAATTTTTTAGTAGAGGCCAACTTGTATTTGAAATTTTTCATAGTGTATACAACGTGTACCAAAATTACGAAACAATATCGAAGGATGTATAAGTATATTTCATAAGGAATCACCTAGTATAAATATTAAATCAAAATAAGCATATTTATTTTTTCATACAAACGAATTCAAAATATACTAAGTGTTCACTTATGACAACCCTATTAAAGATAAAAGACCAACACGCGCATAGTAACCTACGTTACGCGACTCGTACATAATAAAGTGACAGAAGTCACATGATTTTAATTTTGCATGTGATGTTAGGGCTGTATCTTTATTATTTCGGTAAAAACTATCGCAGTTGGTTACTCAAAAACTATTGGGCTTTCTGTTTTACAGATAAGTCTCAGAGACAGTAAATAATGTACCTCTAAAGGCTGTGAAGTATTACTTTAGTTTTCATGTTGTATAGTATTCTACTAGTAAAAAAAAAGTAAAAAAATCCAAATCGGTTCATCTGTTCGGAAAATGCGATGCCAAAGACAGACACGCACACTTTTAACACCGTGTCGGTTTTGCGTCGGGGGATAATGAACTTGTTCCGTATTGAAGGTGCTATGCGCGTGTCTATGTTCTTTTATCTTCAATAGTGTTGCCATAAGTAAACACTTAGAATGTTTTGAATTCGTTTGTATGGAAAAATTAATATGCTTCTTTTCTGCGAAAGGTTTGAAAATGAAATCTTATTTTAATTAAAGTACCCACCGGCACAATGTTATAAACATTGGCTGTGAATCCTTAATATTATAAATGTTTCGCTGTGAAGGGAGGTTCCCTTGCGCAACGGTGAGCGCTGTGAATTTAAGTAGGAGGTCCCAGGTCCGATTCCCAGCGGGGCAATTTGGGAATTTATAATTTCTGAATTTTCGCTGGCCTGGTCTGGTGGAAGGCTTTGGCCGTGGCTAGTTACCAACCTACCGACACAGACGTGCCGCTAAGCGATTTATTGTTTCGAGGCGATATCGCGTAGTAACCGATTGAGGGTATGACTACCATACTCCCTAATAGGTTAGCCCCCCACCATCTTAGACTGCATCATCACTTACCACCAGGTAAGATTGCAGTCAAGGGCTAATTGGTAGTGGAAGAAAAAAAAAAGAGTATGTGTAATTATGTACACGCGTTAGAAGTTATAATTCCTTGGCGTATGGAAAAAAAAAATAACTAAAATGCAGTATTGATTTACGATAAATATTTGAATTAATCAAAAAGATTTGATTTAAATAAAAAAGGTTTTATTAACGTTATAATATTTATTTATTCACTGTTTGTACTGTTACGAAACACGTGTTCTAAATATAAAAATATTAGAATTTATAATATTTTCAAGCCTAAGAACTAACTTTACGATGTAGAATTCAGTTGTCGGTGTGAGCGCGCATCGTAAAAATTCACTCTCATCATTTTTCTCCATCGCGCCAAAAGAAGTATAACTTCAAAAATGTCAAAATGTGGTTGTTTGTTCAAATCTTTTCTGAGGCACGAACGGTAAGTATAAGGGCACCCATTCACAGGTTCGTCACATATCTATTGCAGATTGAGGAATTAGCAAAGTGGATAGAGTGGTCTTGTTGAGCCGATTCGATCACGGGCTGAGGTAATTTGGTGTTTTTTTTTATATAAAAAATTGATGGACCCAAATGATGATGACTCGCGTTGTAAGCAGAAAACCATTACCTATCAACAGAGCAATACTTCGCAAAGCATGATTGAAACACGAATTGCAAAGCCGCTTTGTGTCTATCACGCCGGTACTTTTTTTTTTAATTTAGTGTTAGCGGTTGCCCACCTGTCTGATACCTACGCTACGCCATAAACATTTTGTGGCGTCACTACAAGATTTGTTAATAAAGAAAAAATAAATAAATATACTACGGACTGTACGACAATATACACATCGCAATTCGCAACCTAGCCCAAAAGTAAGCGTAGCCTGTGATATGGTAACTAAGATGACTGTTGAATATTTCTTTTTATTTATTTATTTATTATTTATTACATAAAGTTTCCAAAAAAAATAATAAATACTTATAGCTAGCATCAGAAAACCACGCAGGTTTGTAATATATGCTAACAGAGAATTAAGTCTAGGTACGTTAACTACAGAACATTATTGCCAGTTTACCATGTTGTGTATAAAAATGATCATAAGTTACTTAAAAAGAAGGACTTCAGTTTTTTCTCATGAATGATTTTATGTATACAAATACGTAATCTTAATATATATAAATCTCCTGTCACGATGTTTGTCCGCGATGGACTCCTAAATTACTTAACCGATTTTAAATTAAATTGGCACACCGTCAGCATTCTGGTCCAACTTAAGAGATAGGATAGCTTAGATCTTTAATTATAGTCGCAATTTTATTTTATTGCAAATTATTTGTCTATAATTAATTGACAGTCACATGTTATATATATATATATATATATATATACTATACTCATTTAAGGCTTAGTGATACTGAATACTTTAAAAACAAAATCAAACGCAGACGAAGTTGCGGGCAATAGCTAGTTATAATATATATATATAAACACCCAGAGTCCAGACACTGAAAAACATTCTTGTTCATCACACAAACATTGTCCAGTTATGGGAATCGAACCCACAGCCTTGGCTCAGAAAGCAGGGTCGCTGCCCACTGCGCCAATCGGCCGTCAAAAATTTTGATTTGCATTAATAGTACTATTTTGCTTTACATAATTCGTAATAACACTTTTCAAAATATTTAATGTTTCCCAAATAGAATAATGACTATGTATTTTGTGAAATAACTTACCGGAAACTAATATCGTAAAATAATATTTTAGGTTCGTTTTGTTGTCAACATTGTAAACGGTATCTGAGCCGTATAAAGCTAGAAGCATTACCTTCTCAAGCATTCATTCTGTATCAAGTAATTGTAGGTGGAAACTCAGCTCGATTATATGTCAAATGTAATTAGTGGAAACTAGTATTATTCCAAGAACTATCCCCACGTTCTCCGTTACATTTATTTTAATTATTTTAAAGCTACAGATTTTTTTAAAAGAACAGTCCTATTGCTATAGATACATCTAGTGGGCAGTTTGCTATACACATTAGCTAACTAAAACTAATGTAAACCAAGAAAGAAATATTTAAAAATTTGAATCTCTCAGGATGGAGTTTGCCAAGCCATACGAAGGTATGTCAAAGAGGGAGACAGAGGGCCAGGACAATAGGGAGTGTCGGTCGATATACAGTATCGATTAGGGGTGCAGAGGGTGCGGGGATGACCTTGGAGCCGTCGGCCTTACCTTGACTCCTGTACCCTTAGTAAAAGATTTGCTAACACGCAGTGAAGGAGTCGTTTTCGAGCATCAAAATACACGAACGTCGAAGTAAAACGGATCCTATTCATATCGAATTAAAGCTCACATTTAACTCAGCGAGAGTTTTTGGCAGTAGCCTTAGTACGATAGTCGCTTGCTCGCGATCGAGGAGATGGTTTTAGTATGAAAATACTTGAATATTGGAGCAAAATAGATCTTATCTTTATTGCTGTAAAGCTCAAATTTGCCTATAATTCTTTAGCTCTGGCTTTTGACGGAAAATAATCAAATGTACAGGATTAGCGACTCTAAACCGAATGAAATTAAGTCCAATTTAATTTGATGATACAGAGTTTGATATGGTAAAACGACTCTTCGATCGCGAGCGAGCAAATCTCGCTTGGAATTTTAAAATTAGGATAAAAGATTTGCGACTCTTAATCTAGTAAGATAAGGTCAATTTTGCTGTGACGGTTTGTAGCCAGTTATGTGAAAACGATATCGGATTGTACGTAGGAAATCTTGTACTAGGGATATTAGCCGAGCGGCGCGCGCCTACCCCTGCGTAAAAACAACCTTTGGGGTAATCTCCACCAGTGCTACCCCCGCCACGGCAGTCGCCTAATGGAAGCCGGCAGTCGCTCGCAAATGTATCGCTGCACTCGGAAGGGGGTCAAAATCGGTCAGTGTTCTTGCTACCCACTTTTCTAACATATAAATGACGGATTTATAGTATAACGGTGTTCAAATATAAGAATCTTTGCTGTCATATTCGTGTGACAAATAAATAAAGTAGCGTGCGTTCTAATTGATTTTACCGCTAACAAATCACAGCGACAGTTTTGTATTCTAGTTTTAGCTTTTGAAGCGGTCTGTTTCAATTTTTTTAACATAAAAATCACGGGATATAATATAAAAATACTTCTCGTATAAGAATCTACCATCACGCAATACTTTCCACCTCAAATTCGTAAATAGGTAGGTATGTGATTTTATCGATTTCAATAAATCACGGCGTATTTTCATACCATCGATTCTTTTGAAAATGGTCAGTGTTTTGTTCTACTGTTTTAGGTACAAAACCAGGTAGTTACTGTCGAAAAAAAAATAGAAAATCAATGCTTTCAGCCATATTTATTTGTTGTTTGTTACGGGAAGCGAAAATGGTTTCGAATCTCGGTGACTTTGTGTTTTACAAGTTATAAAATTTGTATGAACTACTTTTGCTTATTGAAATGGAAATAAAGTGTCATAGATTGGTGCTTGCTGCCATATTTACTTGTGAATATATGACCAGAAAAAAAAATTACGACACCTTTTTCTTTGTACCTATTCTTGTATAAGTAGTCTTATTTTGTTAAATGAATAATTCTTATGGTTATGAAGACAGGCTTAGCAAATTAGCTTAGTATTTTGTTGTTCGTTTTTATATAAATCACAGGGACGCGTGGGGGAAATAAATCGGAAAGGCATATTGTGTTTCCTACAACTTTTGCTCGTGTTACATGAATTTAATGAGAGTAAAATTTTAAAAAAAAACATCGCACTTTTATAAAATTCTTATTTACTTATACCTACCAACTCTTTTAAAATCGATTACTTGTTTTACTTGTTCTTCCGAATTATAATCCCGGGAAATTTGTTGAGGGTTACGTTTGTTGAGTGTTACGTTTAATGACTGATTTTTACGTATTAAAAAAAACAACATGACTTTATGTTTGTGTAACCTGTCCATTATTTAGTGTTTTAAAACAATTCACAAAAAAAAAAACCAAAGGAGGTTTTTTTATTTGTAAGAAAACCTTTTTGTATTCTTACAAATGAAAGAATCCCCTTATTTGTATCTTGCAGCGTTCAATGGTTTTAAAGCTCAAACATCAAACTATTAGAACTTTTGTATATAAAAATAATGTAATAATTTTTCCTTCTTCTTGACAGTTGACACTTGCCACTACGGTTGGTACTCCTCTGTACATTTTATTCCCGCCATTTTTATTTCAACCTCTTTGATCTGGATTCCTGTAATTTTGAAATCCCACTCGAACTTATACCGTCCACAGTTTTTTTTGCCCATTTGGCAGTCTGAAGGTCCCTTTTTTGTTTTTAAATAAACGTACAGGCAAAGGTAGTTTCACTAACATATTGATTTTGCCTCTTTTAAAATTGTTAAGGTTTCTTTTTCTTCCGATGTATAAAAACCGGGTAGGTGTATTTTTCGTGAACTCAAAACAAATGAAAACGTTAAACTGACATAAGCGTGTTAAAGAACGAATAAATAGTAAGTTAACCGCAAGTTGTTTTGATAAAAAATATGATTTTTATAACGTTTAAGTATTTTAAAAACCGTCGACGTTTTATTCTACCGGATTAGAATTATTATTTAATCCCGGGAATATCCGAGTGGGTGTTAGGTACGTGAAAAGTGAAAACCTGTTTTTTTGTTACAAAGATCTATTTCATTCCGTGAATTGTTGAATAGTCACACACAACATGAAATTCAAATTTCAAATTGTTAATTTTGAGAAAAGATAGCGTACTTTTTACTTACCACAGACAATGTCCAGGACAATTTTTATTTTATATTGTTTTTAAATTGCATCGTAGCCTTAGGGCAAAGGAATTAATTGCAACTTCATTTAGTTATCTATATATTTTATATAAATATGCTTCTTTCATTTTATATTTTTAAAGGGTGACTTTTTATGTAATATGGTTTTTTTAGGTCGCGTTTAAGTGCGCATCGTTTTATCAAACCCTTTTATGACAGGTCTTAACTATAAACCGAAGAGAGTTCCAATCACATATAAATTGTTTTTTTTTTTTTTATTTCAGCGCAAGCCCCTGCTTGCCAGGGCATCGGCTGTACCTAATACCAAGGACCTGGAACGACATAAATAGGGTAAGCGAGTGCAATATTACACTTTTAAATCTTAAATAATATTACACTAAGTATTCCATATCCATCACTTTTGACGACCGCCCTAGGGCTACTATGAGCGCTGTGAATTCAAGTAATTTAGGAATTTATAATGTTGGCTGGGGCACCTCTTTACCAACTCCTTCCATTTCATCGGATACAAAAGGGGGCAGTTCGACTTGTTGACAATCCCAAATTGACTTGCAGTTTGGAGTCCCTGGGGCACCGAAGAGATGTTAGCTCCCTTTGTGTGTTCTATCGACTCTATAATGGAGAATGTGCCGAAGAGTTGTTTGCGTTGATACCTCCTTCCCTGTTCTCTGACCGCACCTCACGCGGTAGAAATAAATTCCACCCTCATCATCTGGATGCCTGGTATTCTTCTACTGTTCGAAATACCAGATCATTTCTACCGCGCACTTGCAAATTATGGAACAATCTCCCATCTGATGTGTTTCCTCAAAAATACAATCTAGGGATATTCAAGGGGCGGATAAACAAATTCCTTGAAAGCCGGCAACGCATCGGTGGCTCCTCTAGTGCTGCAGATGTTTATGGGCGGCCGTGATCACTTACCATAAGGTGGCCCACTTGCTGGCAAAAAAATAATGTCTTAATTTTCTCTAGTCTGGTCTGGTGGGAGGCTTTGGCCGTGGCTAGTTACCACCCTTCCGACAAAGACGTGCCGCTAAGCGATTTAGTGTTCCGGTGCGATGTCGCGTAGAAACCGATTAGGGGTATGACTACCAGTGGCGTGCACTTCATACATGCGCAAAAGGTCTGCCTACCCTAAAATTTTTATATAACTCATAAGTACGAAGTATTTTTCCATTTTATCTTCCTTATATCTTTAATATGTCATGTTTAAAACATAATATAACACCATACTTAAAAATTAATGCGATGTTTTAGAATTAAAATAACGATTAGATAAATTCTTTAAAATATTTTTTTTGTAAATACATATAACCTAAAATAAACTATTTAAAACTAAATAAAATCTAAAACGTCCTCGAAACCACCGCAGCGAGGCACAGTTCCTAAAATGCTGGCAGCATTGCCACTTTGGATGGCCAAACTAATTCGTTGGCCAAGGTACAAGGGCCAACTGCCTGTTTTGTCATGTTTAATATGTACAATTGTCATGTTTAATATGTACTATGTTATATTTTAATTTTATGTTAATTTAGTTTAAAATCCTAATGTTTCACTAATGTTTGTTGTACCACCTACTCGTTTCGTATAGCCTTTGGTTGCCTGGAAGAGATCGCTATTTAGCGATAAGGCCGCCAAATTGTACGTTCTACCTTATTGTGCTGTTGTATTTGTATCTCTGTAAATTTTCTCTGTGGTGTACAATAAAAGTGTATTCATTCATTCATTCCTTCTTCATGCATCATACCCTGATCAAAAACCCTGTGCACGCCAATGATGACTACCATACCATACGGTTTTATAATAATAATAATAAAAATAAAAATATTTATTAACCACAATAAATAAATAAATTACAACATACTAAAAGAGGACGGAGAAAAAGAAAAAAAAATATATAATTATTTATATATTTTTTCTTCTATTATAGTTGCTTCGTTGTGGTAAACGTTCCCTCTTACCTCAGGTACACGTTCGAGTAGATTTCGACACAATATCCAGTCTATTTTTAGCTTCACTCGACGCGAGTACAGCCTATCGCAGGCAGGCTCGTATTTTACGTGCCAAATATTCAGCGAATAATATATTTTTACACGCCACAATTTTGCTGGTAAAGTAGAAGAAGTTTGCGATCCGTTATGCTCATGAAATTAAACACTGCAAAGGCACGTTGGTAGTAGTAGCAAAACATAATTCGTACATTCTTATATTTGCTGTAGTGAGCACCACTACTAAAACGATCTTAACAAAATTGAAAACACACATACTTTGCATCCTGTAAATGGGTATAGGCTACTTTGCAACATTATTTAATCTCAAAACAACGAGTAACAGAACGCAATAAGTCGAAGTTACACAGGATGACAGGAAAAACATTTTGTTCTTCTTGTATGCGCCAAGTTATATTAAGTTATTTAAGATTTTTATTTCGAATGAGTGGACTGTATTTTTTGCGGTAAATTGGTGTACAAAAGAAAGATACAAAGGAATCAGAGCACAAGGAAGACAGCACTTACTTGACCTTATTTTTCATGGGTAGGAGCACGCCGTCCGTTGATCCAAATATTCCTCACGAAGTCCTCTCTTCTCGAACACCACCACTTATGTTATATTTCGGCACACACATAAATATAGGAATTATGCTTAAAAGGATCTCATTGAAACTTCTAAGGTATATTATGATATTTTATGGCTTATTTTCAGGCAGCCAGTAAACTCGTATTGCCCGTTACTTTTCGCAATCGGAAAGCAAGTAGTCCGCAAACGTCTTAATCGTTTGCTTCCGTTAATTTAAGTGACAGCTCTGCGTTCTAGTGTTTTTGAGGCGTATGAGGGCGCCAGTCTCTTCACGGAGAATCGTTCAGTGCTGTTTTAGGTTGGATATGGGAGAATAGGAACACCAATGAAATTTTAAATTATTATTTAAGACTTAATTATAACTTGGCGCAACCAAATTGCTAATGTTTCTAGAGGTAACAATTCAGGCGTAACACTCTGATAAAGTCAAAAGTCAAAGTCAAAGTCAAAAATTTTTTTTTTTACCTACTCAGCTCTGTGCCGCAGCACCATGGCAGTAAATGCCAAGGAATACTACAACGCTGATTTTTAATTATCCTCGATGCGAACGTTCCAGGACAATGCCAGCCCGGATATTGACCGCGCGCGATGGTGGGGGGAGCGAAACGATCGTGGCTGACAGCCCTTTCGCCAACTTCGAGTCCCTCACCCAAGCAGCGATTATCGGAGTCATGGGCATCGCCATCGTGGCATCCAACCTCCTCATCATTGCCGCTTATCTGAACTTCAAAGGTATATTGTTATTTTATCTGTATATACATGTTACATACGTGAAGCATATGAAATAATTTTATTATTTTTATTAGTGTTTTTACCTACACTTGGAGGAATTATCAATTTTATAAATTTAAAATGCATATAAAAACTGATGTAAAAGGCCTATACTAATTTCGGCATCGACGGTAGGAGAGCCGTAGCTTAATTGGAAAAAACGCTCAGGCCGCTATTGCCAGAGAGTCGCAGGTTCAAATCCTGTCGGTTCCGAAATTTTTTACATGCATTTTAAATTTATAAAAAACATATGTAACAATGTTCCATCTATCTATCTATCTTCTATATATATAAAAGAGAAAGTGTGTGGGTATGTTCTGTATAGGCTCCGAAACGGCTGGACCGATTTCAATGAAACTTTCAGGGAATCTCCGGATTGACCTGGCGAGTAATCCTGTAAAGTTTGGTGACGATCGGAGCACTCCTATTTTTGAACTGTCAAATACAGCTTTTATTTACTATGATGATATTCTATTGTTGGGTGTACATGGGTGTAGATAATAATCTTCACCCGCTCGAGAAGAGAATGAATACGGAGAGAAATAAATGATCTAATATATTATGAGACTTAAATTAAAAATTTAATGATGTAAGTTTATTGTTTAAATAAAATAAAGCAAAATCTAGCCCGGCGAAGCGGGCTGAGTACGCTAGTTCAAAATAAAAAAAATCAAAATTTCTTTATATTTTTTTTTTTTATTTTCCTATCACAGGCACTTATGAAGCGTTCATACATATATGTTCATATAATTGTAAGGGGATGGTGATAACTTCGTTCGCCAACTTAAACCTAAAGCTACAAGTGTTCCAAACGCGCCCTGGTCTAAGAAGAGCCCACAACAAACTTAGCCGGGTAATTTTTTTTTGATATCACCACTCACAGTGAAAATTGTTACGGCAAGATGGAAAACCTTCAGCCTGTCTGCCTGTATGTCCGTCTGTCTGTCTGTCTATGTATATAAATTTATTAAAACTTTTATGTGTATACAACGTTTAACAGAATAACGAAATAATATTGAAGGAAGCATTTTATAAGGAATCACCCTGTAAAAATATTAAATGTAAAGAAGCATATTTATTTTTCCATACAAACGATTTCAAAGAATACTAAGTTTTTACTTATGTCAACCCTATTGTAGATAAAATCATCGCGCATAGTAGCGCTACGCGACACGTACCTAATATAATGACAGGATTTTAATTTTTTCATGTAAGTAAAAACTATGGCAGTGGTTTACTCAAAAACTGTAAGTATTTCGGTTTCAAAGACAATTCTCTGAGGCAGTACCTAATGTACCTCTAAATCCTGTGAACTATTATTTCGGTTTTCATTTACACGTTGTTTAAACAAATAATAAAAAAAAAAAAAACAAGAAGATTCTTGAGAGAAAGGGGCGCTTCATTACTATTTAAAACAATAAAAAAATATATATATACTACGACAATACGCACATCGACACCTAGCCCCAAAGTAAGCGTAGCTTGTGTTATGGGTACTAAGATGACTGATGAATAATTTTATGAATAATATACATAAATAATTATTATAATTTTAATTAGTGTTTTTACCTACACTTGGAGGAACAAGAGATGACATATTGCCTTTTAAAAAAAAAAAGCAATGTGTCATCTCTTGTTTCAAACGTTTCTCATTGTAATATGGACCTTTGAAAAAGTAGATCGAAACTGCAACGTTTCTTACTAGATGACGCTACAGTCGCTATAAGGGTGATGTGAAAGGCATATTCTAATTTCGGAATCGACGGTAGGAGAGCCGTAGCTTAATTGGAAAAAGCGCTCAGGCCGCGATTGCCAGAGAGTCACAGATCTAAATACTGTCGGTTCCGAAAAAAATTTATATGCATTTTAAATTAAAAAAAAAATAAACATAAATACTTATAAAATACAGATAAAAACCCAGACACTGAGAAACATTCATGTTCATCACAGAAACATTTCTCAGAAAGCAGGGTCGCTGCCCACTGCGCCAATCGGCCGTCGTATGTTGGAACCATGAAAATCTTAGATTAAATCCTTAGATACTCAAATGGTACTTTGTTCCAGGCCTGTCCCACGAGGTGATAAACTACTATTTGCTGTCACTGGCGGTCGCTGACCTGCTATGCGGCCTCTTCGTGGTACCACTTTCCGTATACCCAGCGCTCACCGGTCGCTGGATGTTCGGAAACTTCATGTGCCGTCTCGCTGGTTACATAGAAGTGACGCTGTGGTGTGTGTCGGTATACACCTTTATGTGGATATCCGTCGACCGTTACTTGGCCGTGAGAAAACCTCTCCGATATGAGACGGTCAGTAAGACGGTAGCTATCCTTTTCTTTATTATTCCCCCACCACGAATCGGACGCTCTGGTTCTACTGACTTCAGGATTTCGTTCAGGGCGGCTAACATCAGTTCTCCATCAAAACCAACTAAAAGTTTAATGAACAGTCTTCGGTAATTTCAATTAATCACTTTATATAGTTTTACCTATTGGATAGAAGCGGGCGTTACTTTGCCGAAATCTATTATATATTATGACAATTAAGCTTAATTTGCTATAGTCCAAGAAAAGCAGGAGAATCTGTATTGTGTAATTTATAATTTCTTCAATCCTTATACTCCACACCGAACATATCTTCGTTAAGACTTAACAATTATTCATTGTAAAGTCAACATCTCCTGAGGATGCTCCGGTTTCGGAGCGAAACGCGCGTAGAGTAACATTGCCGAAGATCTGTTTGGTGTGGAGTATAAGGATTGAAGAAATTATAAATTTCACCATACAGATTCTCCTGCTTTTCGCGGACTATAGCAAATTAAGCTTAATTTTCATAATATAGTTTTACCTTCTTTTTAATTAATAATTCTTCTTTGAGAATAGCTTGGATCCGTTTTTAATTAGTTCATATTTGATCGAGTGATACTTCTTTGAGCTCCCTGATAGGGAAATGACCGATTTTTGTATGAAATTTTTCTTTTTTTTGTATTTATGTAGCGATATTCATAATTCATAAACTACAGAAAAAAGCTCAATGATTTATGTTATTAACAATGTTTTTTTTTGTGCGTACAAAGTAAATATAATTATTGATATATATTCGTATAAATGGCAGTGCTCTCCTTAAATAGTTGACTTGATGATTGATTGTATGATTAGCAGTAGATTCGGTGTTTCCTGATGCATACAACTGGGATGCTTTCTAGGCTTGAGTGAATAGGCATTTTCTAGGCAAGCGCGCCCCAAAAAAAATTAAGGGATACTTGCGTTTCGGAAAACAACGGTAAAATAAAGGAAAAGTACCAGGGATTCAGAGCAACAAAGTGGAGTTTGGAAATTCTAACAGATCCTTCCAAGCATTGGACATTAACTTAACAATACCGCAATACCTACCGGAAGAGTAGAGGTGGTAACAACTGTATTATGTGTAACATTACGTTAACTCTGTATGAAAGGCCAAAGAAGTATCACTCCGTTCTGTACCCACTGGAGGGGTATAACGCAACATTTTTTATCTCTTCCATAAAATCTAGTTTAGTTGCTAAAGCTTTAGATCCTTTGTGTACGTCTTCAGATACTCATAACACGAGGCGAAACTGTCGTGACATATCCCCCCCCCCATATCATAGCTACATCTGTCATTAAGCAACTGTCAAAACTGCCGTAAAATTTAACGGCGCGTCAGTTGAACGAACATCAATAAATTGGTTAAATTGATGGAGAGATTCGATGTACTTGTCATGAACTGCATTTCCCTTTACTTGCATGTAACATAGTTAAAAACTCTGATTAGACTCATGACTTTTTATTAATTTTTACTCTTACTATAGCGTCGCATGAAGTGAATACCTAACATTCTTTCTACTTATTAGAACTTTAGAGATGACTTTTTTCAGATCTATGTCATTTAGAGCCAGAATGTCACATTTAGCACCACAAGCACAAATTAAATACTAATTCTATCACGTTAAATTATCATTTTTTTAACACTCACTATTATGAAAGCTCGTTATAATTACTTTCATGATGATGAGAGATCATTTTCTATTTCTTTCATCATGAAAGTTTTTGTGTCTTTCATGATGATGAGAGATCATTCTCTATTTCTTTCATCATGAAAGTTTTTGTGTCTTTCACGATGAAATTCATGATAAAAGCCTGTTTTTATTGCTTTCACGATGAAAGCTCGTTTTAATTGTTAATTAAAGCTCTATTTGACGAGAGCATGTTTATAATTATTACTGTGTGATGAAAACCAGTTTTTATTACTTTCGTGATGATTCAAAATTGTCTGTCCTTTCATGGTGAAAGCAATTTCAATTGATTTCGTGAAGAAATTTATTTCATAATTAAAGCTTGCTTTTACTGCTTTCATAATGAAAGCTGATTTCTAGGGTTCCTATATGAAATAAGGATAAATAGATAGACATACCTCTGTCTATCTTTTTGTATCTTACATCTATTTAATTTGGAAACGATTGAAGCTTTAATAATGAAACTTAATATAACGAAAATACAAGGTATCCAACATAAAAAGTTAAATTATTTCTTACGTACCCCCAGAAGTGTAACCTAGTAAAATGGAATCAGGATCAGAATGGGAATTCGAATTAGAATGTTGAATTCATTGGTATGGGAATTCTTAAATCGTCACGACTTCCGGAAATTAAAAATTACGTGCCGTGCGATGGCACCTCGCTCAATAGAATCAGGTTGAGAAATATCGGAGATTTAAAAACATTATAAACTAGCATTGATATTATTTTTCAAAAAATTACTTGAGTTGCACGTTTAGTAGTTATGTATGAAAGAATATAATATATCCTTTTATTATATTATATCTTTATTCAAAATTCTAAAGCAAATAATATAAAATTATAATCAAAATTATTGTAAACAAATTAAACCTATTTGGAAAAACTCTGTATAGATAAATTAGCGCGTTTGCTTAACGGTTATAATTAATGATGCTATTTTTCGTTAATTTCATTAGCCTGCGAATTCTCGTCTCTTAGCATGTTAACTGCTATTGCTATGCTATACGCTGAAGCTGAAGCCAAGCAAGACATTAAAGTTGAAATGTGAATGTTAAAGTTTGATTTGTGCACACTTGCATACTTTTTTTGCGATTCAAATATTTAATGGAATTTTATTAATCGCATAGTGAACATATAACGTGTATTTAACATAGATTTAAGTAAGTTTAACGACTTTTATACTTTTAGTATCAGTTGCTAAAACACAAGGCATAGATGCCATTTTATTTCTTAGATGGATATTGGGTATCGGCCGTACCCTGTTGGGTTGTCTTGAGAACATCTAGAGTTTTTGGAGCGTCTACTTTGTCAACACAACGGCAAAACGAGTGGATCTTTTGGGAGTGGCGTATTCTTAACCAGAAGTATCTGTGCTCCCCAACTTAATGCTACAAAGTACATTACGTTGGAGAAGCTATTATTTATATTTTATAAGCTAATGAACAAGTGCCTTTGAAGAAAAAAATAAGGAACAAGGTATACTCACAGTAGCTTTATAAATTCGTCTTGTAGAACATCAGAAAACCAAAACAAACTACACATAAATCGAAATAACTTATTATTAATACAGTCGACCAGAAATCAGCGAGCGAAAGGAACTAAAAAATAATAATTGTTAATATTGACGTTTTACGACATCCTTGACAGCAAAAGACTCTTTCAGCAATATACAATTTAGAATAGATAATAATGGTAGATACATAAATATTAGTAGACAATTAAATAGCATACATAATTATTAATAAGTGTTTCTATTAACGTTTCTTATAAACATATTAATTTTCGTGACGTACAATGCCAGACCGCGCGACCAATCATGATCCGTTATTTTAGAAAAAGCCCTGTAATTGGTAGCGTAGGGAACGCAAACTTACAACATCACCACACCGGTTGGTCTTCTTAGCCAATAAGAAAACTACTCGAATACAATATCTAAAACCACCACCATTTAAAGTTACAGTAAAAGAATTACTTAGTCGCGGATTTTTCTTAAAAATAAAGAATCGACTTTACATAAACGCAAACACCGAAAATGTGAGACGGGGCACTAGTTTTTTAGGGTTTCACTCTTCTTCATTAGGCCAATGTTAGCAAGTTACGGAATTGTTCAATTGTGGGGTAGAGTGAAATATAATGATAAAATGAGTATCAGTACAAACCCTACTTAAGCATTCCCTTTTACTATAATGCGGAAGAATATTATCCTTTACTGTTTCTTATGTATAAGGTAAATTACATAGATATAGATATATGTTGGAGACATGAAAAGATAATATTTATTAGCATCATATAAAAATGCAATACCAGTAGCGTTTGTATAATATTCAAGTTAAGACTTTTATATATTAAGTATGTGTCATCTGTTACAGTGAAATCTCATTTCTAGTTCGAAATAATTCAAGCTAGACAAAGAGGTAAATAATGCCAGTTAAAAATATTATACCTTGTCAGGATTTACAAAGCTCTGTATTTGTTGAAATGCAAACCTCTTATAAATCGATGAACGCTGGTTGCATGCACCAAAAAGCATGACTCATTGTCACGTTCCGTCTGGGCCGAGCATGCAAGCCAAAAGCGTTCAGCTTCGGTAGCCCTTCTGTTACGATTAACAGTAGGAATACTATTTCCTATAGTTAAACAGTTTTAACTGATATTAATTTTTCACTGTAACATACAGATTATCACGACAACGAAAGTTAATTACTGCCAACCGTTGTATATGTTATCGTTATAAAGTAACTAAAGCAAGGTCAGCAAAACAGCTAAGAATGTCAACAAACTTTAATGTGTGACAGAAAATTCAGTTTCTATACGTCTTTGCCCGCAAAATTTTAAAATGTTTTATATCGTTTTTTTTTTGTCTTAGATCTAATGGGAACGGGAGTTAATAACTCATAAAAAGCGAGTCGTGGTTTTAACAAGTGTACAAAGATACTAATGGCAGTTATAGGAAACTGTCCTTTTCTCTCACACGCCATTGAAACGTTTGTTAAGTACATTTTTTATCGTCTACCACTGGCCTGACTTTAGTGTGATTAGTAATTTATATTGCATTATAAAATACTAAAGACGTTGTCGTGGTAATAATCAGCTCCGGATCTAGGGGCGTTAATCGGGATTTTTGGCCTGGGTTTGACCAAATTCATGGGTTTATAAATAACGTAGCTTCTGTAAAGCATTTTCATCGTACTTAAGTTTTAACGGTACTTCCAGTTAGTCAGAAATTAATACCTTATGTAGTGAGGTAATATATTGCTGACACCGTATGATTAATACCACAATCACCACTTTTGCCAAAAGTTTAGTCGACAATCGAAAAAGATGGCCTCAGTCTGAAAAACAATGGTCACTAAGAACAATCGTCATTTCAGCTGACAGTCAAATCGAACAAGGTCACAACATGGGCTAGACTTTTGTATCATCCCACTTCTGACTGGTAAACGACTAAGACACCGGGAGGTATCTTTGCATCGTTCGAGTCCATGTAGGACTGCGATGCATCGATAATGCAGTCGTATTTATATCAAATTACCCACCAAATCAATGTCATGAACATTGGTTGTTGATCAAAGTTTAATTGTTTACCCACTTTATAAATTTACTGTAACAAACATAAATGATTTGCTATAGCTCTGTTTTGAATACTAAAAGAAACGGGTTTCAATATCAAGCTTTGGCGTTACCCAGAATTTTAGGTCCGGGGCTGATAAAATACTTTGTAAGCCTTCAAAAATTGCCCATCGTGTTGGCTAACCACTATGCCTTGATTTAGGTCCAAACCCGAACACGAAGTCAGTGTTGGATGGTGTTCACTTGGATTTCCGCCGCTATGCTTTGCTGCCCGCCATTGCTCGGATACAAGAAAGACGCGAATTTCGACAAGGAAACTTACATTTGCATGCTGGACTGGGGCTCCACGTCCGCTTATACCGCTACCTTGGCCATCCTCGTACTAGGCCCCAGCGTAATATCGATCGTGTATAATTATTATTACATATTCCTTATGAAGAGAAAACTGCACAGCGGAGTACCGATTCACGATAAGGAGTACGCGACAGCTCTCGCCGAGAACCTGTCGAACCCAAGCCACTGTATGAGCTTCGTGCTCATCCTGACGTTCTGGCTAAGCTGGGCTCCCTACGCGATAGTCCGTTTGTATGAATGCATAATCCAACAGGAGCTCAAAGTGCCCATGCTGCATTTCAGCGTGGTTTGGATGGGTATATTGAATTCGTTTTGGAAGTTCGTGATACTTTTGACACTGAGTCCACAGTTTCGCCTCGCTGTCAGAATACTCTGCTTGACGTTTTGCTGTCGCTCGAACGCGAGATTGCAAGCTGAGCTGATTGGTTTGGACAGTGACGATTAATTCCCGTAGGAGTGGCTCCATAGCCGGTTTCGTATTGGTGTATGCTGCATCAGGCCGAGCGGAACTGTACAGGTTGTGTCGTTATGGATCCTCTTACATATTGAGGAGGTCTTTTAATCCCATTTATGAAATCCAGGAGTCAAGTTAGTTTCGGGATTTGAGTAATATCACATAAATATTATGCAATACAAAACCAAACTGCCACAATTGCTTTATTTATGGACATTAAGGAAAATAATGTAAAAACTTTTTAGAAATTTTTAATCCAAAATTTTAAACCAATTCTCCTAAAGGCTTGCCTCCGGTATTTCATATTTTAGTACAATAGGCTGTAAGTCTGTTAGCAATAAATTTAAAATAACAGTAGGAATCTGAGGATTAGAGTACTTTCTGAGTTTCTGATTGGCTATCATTATTCCAAATTTGACTTAAATGATAGCCAATGACAAAAATTGCGATAGTCTCATGTTCCTAGTTGACTTACGAGTGTAAATTTATGCATTATTTATGAGCTAATGACGTTGAATATTTAATTCAATGACGGATTAACGCTTGACAACAATGGCGTTAAAGTGACGAGGCAGGAGCTAAACGCATTTGCATCTTACTTGCAACCAATCACAGGATTTGCTTTAATTGGCGTGCTGTGATTGGTCGCAAACACCAGGACGCGTTAGCTTGGCGTTATCTTGAGATCTAAGCGCGCTTACTATTTGGGAACCCCCGTAGTTGGTTAATTTGCCGTATCGTACTTGCAACCAAATACAAAAGTGGCTTTAATTGACGCGCTGTGATGTGTATAGTTTATAACTTCAACTTAACTTTAACATTTGAGTTAAGTGTAAACTAGTTAAGGTAGTGACGTCATATGATATTGTGTAAAAAAAATGAGTTATGCTATAGCGAACATGTTGCTGTGTAATGTGTAAATATATATTTATATTCTCTTTTAATATATATTTATTAAAATGTTGATCGAGTGCTTAAGAGTACGCTGGCCGGATGTGTCGATAGTGGGCGCAGTTACATAGCATGATATTTAATTTAGCATCGTCTGAACATACACGACACTACATATCGAGCTAATACCGTCGACTTAGCGTAACAGACAGAAGACAATTTCTTTATTTTCAGGTTATTTTTGATTTTTTTCGTAGACTAATGCGCGTTAAAATTGAAATTATAATATTATTTTAAATTATTCAATATCAAATTCCAAGTATATAAATGCGCTGTTAAATTTATATAAAAATTTTAAACATCCGTAAAATATTTAAATTAATTATTTCAACCTACGTCAGCGGCAATGGCTCGATATTTCGACCGAAAACTTGTTACTATGCTGATCAATATATTTGAGCAAATTAAAAAAATAAATTGGATAGCCAACGATCACGGGAATTAACGATTCACAAGGAATAATAATTTAGCTTAAATAGGCGGGCAGCCTGATTGTGAGTGGAAAACCTCCTTTGTGCAAGTTAAATAATTACCACCATAAAGCCATAAAGCTACCGGCCTGTAGTTGTGTACATTAAAACTATTAACTTATGTTCTATGACTTTTTTTTACTCGATAGTTTGTGAATAATTAAATATTCTATATTAAAATAACATTGATACTCTACTTGTAACTACTCTGTAATGTAACTTCGGCAGCAGCGCGAGAATCTATTATCGTGCGGTCACTGACCCGACTACTGTGTATAGTTTCACAGTGTAATGCCACATTACAGAAATAACATGTTTTTTTTTTGTATGCAACAAATTAATATTAAATTTAGAAAAGTCGTAGAACTAAAGTTGTTAGTTTTAATCATAGAAACTATAAGGACGGGGTTTTCTGGTATGTTTTAATTTAACCCTGTCCATTATTATTATTATTATAACACTTTATTTGTATACCATATCAATAATATATACAAGAAACAAAAAAAAAGGAACATGAAGTACAAAAGGTGGCTGTAAAGCCATGCTCCGAGATGAAGAGTGTTGTACTCACCACCTATGTACGACGTCTCTCTAGCATGCCCTACGAAGCTCCGATTATAGGCGGTAGTTTTCTACTTAGCATCAGGTGGCCCATTCGCTTGGTCTGTCAATTATTACCATAAATAAAGAGACGGACAATTCCGTTAAACACATTGCGTGCGTGTGTTGCAGCTGAGGGTTTGTAGATGCGTACCTTTTCTATAAGTTTACTTTAATTTACTGTCTAAATTACAGATTATATTAAGTCATTACTTATCAAAACTATTTTTTTTTCACTATGTAGTACTAGAAGCTAGGGTTCGGAGAAATGACTTCATGATTGCTTAAAGCTGTTACTTCTTCAGAACGGATACCTTCTAAATCTGCTAGGAACTCCTTTCGACGTACAGTCCCTTAACGATTCAATTTCGCTGCTTTCAAAGTAAACAAAAAAAAAGAAGCTTGTAAAGTAGCGAAGTTCTTTCTTCTCTTCCGCTATTTCTCATTCGTGATCTTCACCTTATTCATTTCTAAACTGAACTGACTATGTCCTGTGGTTATCTTTTAATTAATAAGGTACGTCAAATCGTCTAGAAGTAACATATTACAACAATAGACGCAAATACATACATGGAAAATCGAATTATCCTGTTCTAAATTTAAATATATATATTTTCGTACATTATCTGTGGTTTCTGAAAGATTCTGCGTCCCATTCTAACTTTGGAAATTCTGTTCTTTACTATTACATTGACATTTAATAGCAAAGAACAGAACACCGTTATAGTAACCTTATTAGTAATTCCAGAACATTCTTTACCGAAAGAGTTCGTTACAAATTACAATAGGTTAAAATCCAGCACTCTGTATCTCTAAAAACTCTTAACGTAAATGATTTGACAATGATTACACTCTTATGGTAGAATCTACTATTTCACTGACACTATTTGACGATTGACAGCAGATCTACGATATTATTGATCGAAGTGTGTACATTACAATTTATCGAAGCTTTTTTAAACAATAACATCGTTGTCAATGCGTTTATCGAGAGATAATAGACAAATTGTCTATAGATAATGAGCATATGTATCCCGATTTGACAGTTGAAACTATACCCAATCAAGCTAAACTCAGTTAACGCGTTAATCTTTGTTCAAAAGCTGCAGTTTGGGTTAAAGATTGTTATCGTTATTCACCTTCCTGCCTTATTTTCATAATAGCGATGCGATCACTGTGAAATGGGTAAGCTCACACATCTGCGCCAATAGCGATTAAAAAAATGTGACTGTACCCGGTCTATCTATCTATCGGAGATTATTAATTCTTTAATAGACCATGAATTCAGAAAATTTGCTATTATTGTGAGGTGTAAGGACATATTAGAAGATTTTACCTTTGTCTTTGGGTATATTAAGAAAATCATGGATATTATCCTAATCAGGGACCTCGAACATTGCGCGACAAGTGACGTGATCAAAACTTAGTTGGACTCCTCAGGTAAAAATAATTAATGTAAAAAATATTTTATATACTTATCTTAAAGGCTAGTTAAAATTTGTTTATTCTAATTATCAACAAGTTACCATATTCCTTGTATATTTAAATCTGAGTCTGTTTATGTAAATAAATATACTAAATATTAAGGTCAGTTTAAGGTAAATAGTAAGGTTTCCATTATTTTATCTGTGGCAACTGGACGCTGTGGACCGCTGGCCGCGTAGTGCTCGAGGGCCCTTAGTTTATTAACGAAACAACAAACAACAAAAATCACTCCAAAAGTCATTCCTTTAGATAAGTCTATATAGTCCGGCCGCTGAATTCCTGCGTTCCTGGCATCTGTCAGTTGATTGTTTTGACAGTAATTATTACCATTTGTCATTCAGCTGTAACTTAGTTTATGTCTCCAATTGAAGGACTCCATTTTGGCACTGTATACGAGTGTTCAAGAAACTAAAACTTGAATTACTAACAACACAAAATTATTAGTTCCAGAGTACTACGTATGTCAAATGTGGCGCTTCGAATGGGGACAAGACTCCAGCTGTCATTTATTTAGAGTCCAGTGGTATTAATAAAGGTCAGTGGTAACTGTAGCATTAAAAATTATATCTCATTAATTTAACATTCAATTTAACCTAATATTACAAAAAAAAAAAAACATTTAACATTAATATTATGATATAGTTTTTAATGCTATTTAAAGAAAAAATAATAGCATTCGTTTGTGAATAAACAATATAAATTAAGTTATTTTTTAAGCAGCGCCACTTCAAAGTTACATAATAGGTTGGGTAAAAAGTTTTTTCGCATTATAGTATGTATGAAATTGTAATAAAATATCTTTGGCTATAACTATTTGTTTCTGGCTGGTATCATTAAAAGTTTACATTTTAAAGAAGATAATTCCAAATTCAAATTAGGAAAATGTGTGATTTTTATTTGTTGTTCGTACTGTGAAGATGAGTGAATTGCGATGTTTCTGCACCTAGTGCAGCGTCTGTGAGAGTAGCACAAATTTGGTTTAAGCGTTTTCAATCCGAAAATTTTGATGTCAAAGAGACTGATGAGATTAAAGCAAGAAGTTGAGAGAGAGCGGCCGGAATTAATCAACAGAAGGGGTGTGGTTTTTCATCATGATAATGCATGAAACCTAACACATCTTTAGCCACTCGGCAAAAATTAAGAGAGTTTGGCTGGGAGGTGTTAATGCATCGACCTTCAGATTTCCACCTGTTTCGGTCTCTTCAGAATTATTTAGGCAGTGTCAGGTTAACATCACGAGAGGACTGCCAAAACTACTTGTCGCGGTTTTTTGATCAGAAGGCCCAAAATTATTATGTCCCTACCTACAAGATGGCAAAAAGTTATCGAACAAAATGGTACCTACATACTCTAGTTAAATTTAAATAAACCATTGTTTCGTTACCATATTAATAACAATCTAAATATCTTGCACCACGAAATTATCGATGTTAGACAGTTTTAATATGCAATAGCAACACAGCTTCAAACAGCTGTCATGCACGTCGTTCTCGTCGGAAGTTGGAGCTGTGCGACTCAAAAAGTGACACCAGCTGTCATTTGGTAACTTCAAAAATAACCTACCGTTGAAACGAACACGTCGCGCGTGAACGAAACACAAAAATTATCGCATCTATCGAAAGGTCCCTGTATCTGGTGGAAGATCAGCGAGTGCAAGCAGCAGTCCAAGGTACGTACGTGCATTGTATTGTTGTTGCCTATTCGAATCGTCTAACATCGTCATCGTCAGATTCAAAATTAGGGGTCTGAATTCCCACTGTAGCACAGGCCACCAGGTGCGAGTTGCTACAACCATATTAAAAAATGTTTTTTAATTTTTTTTAAAAAAATGCGAAGAAACTTTTTCCCCAACCTAATATTCAGTTACCTGTCGGAGCGCATTAATTCGATGGCCTTTAGTGCATAGTCAATAGAGTATATTTACACTTGTTCGTTGTTTTTACTTATTAATAATAATATAGCTGTAAAAAAAAAGCTGAAAAGGAAAAAGTATCTAAATACCTAATAAAAAGTATCTAAATATCTAATGGACCTTGCTCACGGAACCACCGCCATGTGGAATGTTGAGTCGACCGTTGTTGTTCCGATCGTCGTTTCAGTCAATGGTCTTCTCGCGAAAAGCTTCGACCAACATCTTAAGAAGCTTTCGCTTGGTTGTTGGATCAAGGGTCGGATACAGAAGGCAGTAGTCCTTGAAACGGCGCGTATTGTGAGGAGGTTTCTCACTCTGGAGCCCTGACCACCGGTTGCTTGGGCATTCAAAGCCCCACAAGCGGAGGGTGGAAGATTTTTTTATTTTTATTTTATAAATTTTAATAGTTTTTTAAGCATTGTAAATAATTAAAAAAAAAAAAAAAAGAATAAATGATAGAAAAAATAATAATAATAATAGGCTTTGGTCGATGACCACAACAACTATTGCAGAAACATACAAACAATTTAAAAAAACGTTTGTGTACTTATCTACACGCGTTAGAAGTTATACTTCTTTGGCGTAAAAAGATAAAAATCCTATAAAAAAAATTATCTTTCGCCTTGTTCTACGTTTGTAGAGAAAACGACACAAATAGAAGAAAAAAGGTATTGTTTGAATTGTTGAAAGTCGAATGTTAAACCTTTTTTAGAAAAACTAAAATTTTACTACAGCTAACTTCATGGTGTTGGTTTTTTGTGACAGTGTGCGCTCGCATCGTATATTTACTCTCACCATTTTTCCCTAACGCGCCAAAAGAAGTATATCTTCAATAAAAATAAAAGAGAATATTAATACGCAAACAATTAAAATGTACCTACGTTCCGTTGTTGTGCTCAATGAGTCACCTACACAGCTCTGTGCTGTAGACCCTTGGCAGTACGTGCAAAGGAATACTGCAATGCTGATTTTCAGTAGACCTAAGGAGAAGTACTTAAGGCTATTATAGGTTTACTTTTAAATATAATGAGATATTATAATATAACCCAACTCCATGACGAGTTTGAATAAAGTTTTGAGTAAATTAACAAAATTGGTTGTCTGTAAAGTCGGCTTACTGACGATAGTTGAACGTGACAACGTCTTAAGAAAATACTGATGGAATGGTTGCATTTTTCAAAAGAAAATTTTAATTTTATTTGTTTGATAAATATTATCGTTGCTATAAACAATTGACATCACATTCACTTTTCACTGCACTTCATCCTTGCCGAAAACATGTAAATGTATTATTGTATAGAAGCTGTCCACGCGGACGCATCGCTCACTGAAGTAGGAGAGAGACAGATTTCGAACGCGGAGGCCGACTGTGCCTCTTTGTCGCTCGTTCCGCGCTCTCGCTTGCACTTCAAGCCTTGAATGGAACGCCTCAGAGCGAGGTAACGCGTGCAGCCGGCTCCATCGAATTATAAGACGTTGTCACGTCAAAAAAAATCGTGACATCCAGTACGTGTGCTCTTTGTAAACTCGTCATTAACTTGGTGTTTGTACAAAGATTTAAAATGGTAGATATGCCTCCACATTACTTTCATATTGTTTTTTTCAGCCAATATAGTAGTATTTCCGAGAAGGAAATGTTTCCCTAGTGGCCTTTATCTGTATACAACGTGTAAAAGAAAAACGAAATACTGTTGAAGGGTGTACAAGTATAGTATATTTTATAAGGAGTAACAATATTAAATAAAAAGAAGCATATTTACTTTCTCATACAAACGTATTTACATGTGATAACCCCATTGAAAATAAAAGACCGAGCATTTGGCAAGTGCATCGAATCTAAAGCCAAAGTGGCTGCTAAAAAATTTGGTATCCTTAATAAAGTTAGGCGGTACTTCACGCACGTCAACGCCTCGCACTGTGCCAGGCTCAAGTGCGATCAAGCATGAAGTACTGTAGTCACCTGTGGGGTGGCTCTGCCAAGTACCAGCTTGAAGCTTCGATGGATCGTCGCGCCAGGAGAATTATAGGCGACAATTCGTTAACACAGTCGAAACTACATAGTCTCCACCACCGACGCAATGTTGCATGTTTATCGGGTTTTACCGGATATACTTCGGTGAGTGTGCTCAGGAACTTCACAATCTTGTTCCTCCTTCCCCGTTCTACCACAGAATAGCGAGACACCGTGAGCGGTGGCAGCCTTATGTGGTTGATATTCCATCAACACGCACGAAACGTTTTTTATACACGTTTCTGATACGTGCCGCTAAGATGTGGGACGCCCTCCCGGCAACTGTGTTTCCTGCCACGTATAATTTGAGTACCTTCAAGGCTAGAGTGAATAGGCTTTTTCTAGTCAAGCGTGCTCCAACCTAGACCTCAACATTGCTTTCTAACGAGCATGATTGTGGTCAAACGCTGGCCTATCGTTAATAAAAAAATATAAAATAAACCGACACGGGCATAGTACGCTACCTAAAGTAACAGGAGTCACTTGATTAATTTAGTATGTGATAGGTAGTTAGATAGTTAGGGCTGTATCTGCTTTCTTTTAGTGAAACATATAGAAAGAAAGAAAGAAAACTTTATTTGGATATACACACACTAGAATTAAAATACAACTTAATAGTTTACACAACAATTATAGGAACGGTGTGATCCCAAAATGGTCTTCATTCAGCATGTTTGCAGTGCCTGTTAAAGAGCTGCGAACAGCGCTGATCTTCCGAGAAGCCAGACGTGACTTTTGGACGGTAGGCACTGACAGAGCGACGCTTAAAAACTATAGATATGCTATAAAATAATATAATTTAAAAGTTTTATATAATTAAAAAAAAAGAAAAAATGTGTATTATTTGTATAAATATAATATTTTGTTACGATCACACCGATAAAAATAAAATAAAAAAGAATAAACACACGTAGGCACGCTTGTTCAAATGTTTTGTTTTTGGAAAAGATATTCTCTTAATTTATTTTTAAAAGAGAGTTTATACATACTGATATCTTGTAATGGCGGATGGATGGAATATGGCAGTGGTTTACTCAAAAAACTAGAAGCTTTTCGATTTCACAGATAAGTCTCAGAGACAAATATTGTACCTCTAAATGTGTTTTTCGGTTTTCATTTACACGTTGTATAAGACCTCTGAGTCTTATTTCCAACACGCTAAAATAGGGCTAACCTGGGAAACAAGTCATGTGGGAATTCTACTCATTTAACCACACTCTAGTTATGTTTAGAAGCCTCTTAAAAATCTCCGAATTCTTCTAAGAACGCTATTTCCCTTGTAACGGTTTATACTTGGACTCCTAATATCTATCTAGGTAAGACACGTTGTTAACTGTCGTCCAGGCATTTCTACGATTGAAATCTTTGTTATCTATACTAATATATCATTAAAGCGAAAGTGTCTGTTTGTAACCTATGTTCATTACGACCGTTCTATCGAGCAATCTTCAGTCCTGTAAATGGGCATAGGATACTTTTGCTTCCCGGAAAAGCATTCGGGAACCGCGGGTTAGTGCCCGTTTTCACTAACGACCAACAAGGCAATGCTTTAATAATTAACGCCTAATCTAAGGAGATTCCTAGGCACACATCGACCGTTCACCAATAGTTAAAACCCAAGAGTTGTTAAACCTTTTTTTTGGCTAAAGGAATCGCCTAAATCATTAGACATTTGTTTTAGGCACTGCCTAAGTTTAGTGAAAACGGGCATTGTATACATAGTCTTTCTTACCAATGCAGCCTATGCGCTACGCTCGACCGTAATAATAGAAAGACTTTGTCTCTAGCTGATGCTGTCTGCTAGGGGACCGAGATCCAAACATTGCTCTTGTAAGTAGTATATATGGTTGTGATTTGTGAAAACTTCGCTAGCGCGATGCAGGATCTTGTGGCGCCATCTAGTAAGGTGACATGGAGATCGCCATATTACCTAAACTGATCGTTTATATAATGCTGCAACCTGTAGGGCTATAATAACGAGATAATTGTCTACCTGTTTCTCGTATTTTTTGTATAAAGATAGACGAGATGATAAGTAGACAAAACTTTCTCGTAGCGCGTATGCTACCCTACTGGAGGCGAACTTGTTGATGATTTCCGCGGATTTTTTAATAAAACAGATACCTACGGTAACAAAGCCGCGGGCAACAGCTAGTTAGTTTTTAAATTAAACAACAACAATCACTATAAAAGTCATTCCTTAAGTATTAAGTAATTAGCGTAGACAATAGAGTCTATTTACACTTGTTCGTTGTTTTCTCTGAAAGCGATCACAATATAATTATTTTATTACTAAGATAAGTACGTAGATTCTACAAATAAGTATGTTTAGTTATTAAAAATCGGATTTCGTCGAAATATATGAATACTTTTAACCTGCGAGCAAATTTATGACACTGATTTGACCCGTAAATATAGTGCCATCTAACAGAATACTCTTCAACTAATATGGACTAGTCGTTAGGAAATACGGCTTATCCTTTTTAAAAAGGTTAAAATAAAATATAGCTAGTACTAGGAATTGCTTGTTGTATTTCGGAAAATCGTACTGTTAAGTCGGCAATACAAAGTCACCTCATGCGCCCACCTGGTGTTCTTTTCATATTTTTTATATTTCGATGCCATTTTTTGAAAATACGCAGTAACTTTATAGTGCAGTACATGACATTTTATCTACAATTTCAGACTAATTTTGTGCCGCCATTTTAAATTAAAATTAGATTTTAGTTAGTTTAGTAGTATCAGAAACTAAAAACTAGTCTCGATAACATAAAAAAAACTTTTAGACAAAGGTTTTATAACATAAGATTATTATCGTTGCATAAATAATAAGTATATTTGTAAGAAAAACTCCATATGTAATTAAAAAATCACAGATTAATATAAGTGGTAGTAACTAGGACACCTACTTATAGCTAGATTTCAATAGGCTTATAAATAGGATAGCTGAAATATAATTATCACATCAAGCCAGGAAATCAATTGAATTATGATTATTGTTTTATATATTATAAACCACTTATATTGCAATGCATTTTTATCGCTTAATTTCGTAAGCCATTTACAAAACTTTTTTTTTATTTAGCAGACACCAGATAATTCGGTCCTAACTGTCAGTCTTTGTTGTAAGTATACATAATATTAGATATTTATTAATTCATTAAAATAAAGTTCATGTTTATGTTAATTAATTTATAGACTCAATTTACACACGTTTGTCGTTTTTGCTTAAGTGGGCACCTATTGCTTCAGTTTTCCTTTTATGCTACATTTTAATACAAATATAAAACAAATTATTTACGAAAGTAAGAAGCCTAACCTGTCAATTTAGTTTAGTTTAGATATTGGTGTACAACTTAATCGGAAACAACGTGTGCAGTTATTTTAAGATTCTGACAATAATATTATCTATAGTAACATAAAAAAACTTTTAAGACAAAGGTTTTATTAAAATGTATTATTATATTATTTTGTATAAATAATAAGTATATTTGATTTTTAATAAGTATGTTATTATATTTATTATAAATTCGTGCTTGCAATAATTATTATATGTAATAATTAATTAATTAAATTACCATATCATTATTTTGATTGATAAGTCTTTTAAATAAGTTTAAACTTACTTACGAATAAACGTTATATAGCGTTTCCATAGTAACGCAATGTTTTGTCTTCTTCTTTCGAATGTAAGATGACAGATCACAGATAAAGAGAAAACATTGTTTATCTAATCAACATCGTTAATTATTAAGGCCCTTACATTTTAAAGATTGCAGATTAAAGTCGTTAGAGCTCGAAGTTTGATATAGCTTAAAAACATTAATTTATGCTTTAGATTTTTGTCAAATGTAAAATATTTGGCCCCATCCGGCCCATCGCTGGACTGGCATACGCTTCACTATTTACGCATGCGTGACAGGAAGGCGCAAAATGAAGATGGATGCGTACAAGTGTGGGCATACCTAATGCAGTCCATTTTCTTACCAGTCTTTAAAAAAGGTTAATAACTTTGTCACTGTTATTAATGTAGAATATTTTTTAATAATAATAACGTACCTACCTTAAAAAAAAACATCCATTGCCGTATAACTCTGTATAATTGTATATACTTACGTCGAATAACTTTGCATAATTGTGTATAAATCTGCCGCCAAACATCGTTGCTGTTTTCGGGACTAAATGTTCGTCGTTGCCAGTGTAATTACAAGCACATGTAGTATTTTAATAGTGGATGGTTCTCCTCTGACATGAGCGCCATCTGTCAGAACCTTCAATTATAAATATAGAAACTTTACAATGAAAATCAATAAAAATATTATGATTACGTAAACATAATATTTTTATTGATTTATTACAAGACAGATAAGAAAAAATTATATATAATTGCAATAATTTCGGTAATCAAATATTGTAGTATGTTTTACATATTTTAATATTATCTTATATTAAGTAGGTAGTTTATAAGCACGCAAAATGTTTGAAAAGTTTTTTTTTACGGTTATTTTATTCGTTTTTCTGTATTATTAAATGTGTGTGCAATAAAGTTTACAAAAAAATAAACGTTATGATTTAACATTGGAGTTAGTGTGATGAAGAACTTTACAATCTTGTCTAACTATTCTAATTTTGTGAACACTTGACATTTTTAGATACCTAGAATGACATGCTGTCAATCGACAAAAAGTGTAACATGTATTTAAAAAAAAATCTGTGCAGTTCTCATACGGAAGAAGCGAAACTTCTGAAAAATATGGTATCACGTATGGTAGTTTCTATGGTAACTAAAACAAAATGCGTAATTTATTCTTTCAAATTCTCTCGCCGACTTTTCGTTTCATCGCGTTTTAATCCACTTTAATAAATTCTCATTTACAAATTGCTAACCTACGTCTGTTAATTTACTAGCGGGCGTGCCATTATGTACTTATGAACTTAAACGTCCAATGAATACGACAAAAAAGCAATAAAAGTGTGCGAATAAATTATAGTATTTTGAGTAAAAACATATATATATATTTATCATGTATACTAACTACATATTTCGTAATGTAAATACTATTACTTACATGATTAATATATATTTTTTGTTTATTCTTTCCCGTAGGAAAAAGGCAAAGGTAAATCATCTACAGCCATAGGGATTTTAAACTGAAACATTAATACCACAGATTAAAATAGCCGCAACATTTTAGGGTCAGTTTCATATCTATGATTAAAATCTTTCCCGTGTAATCTCCTTTAACGCGACATTCGCGAAATATTCGTGCTCTGAGCACGTATCTGAGCGATTCTCCAAGGAAAGGAAGAAGAAAATCTTTGCCTAAATTATTAAACTTACGCACATTTTTTTTCGTATATTATTAAAAATTACGTCTGTTATTTTTTGTGGTTAGAATTAATTAGGTTAAGTGATCAGTTCAATTTATGCGCAAATTAGCGTATATAAAACAAGTTTGAACATTTAGTATGTACGCTTGTTTTTTATTCATTAATTAATTAATAAGTTAGATAAATCGATCACATCTGTCACCCTTTTAGAAGCATTTTAGTGACGAAATGATTTAACGGTAGGTTTATAAAAATAAAAAATTGACTTATCAGATCCTTTGGTTTAGTGTTTAGCATGTTGTACTACGCAACGCAATGTCCCGGGTTCCATACACGGGACATTGCGATGAGTAGATTATTAGGTATCGGTGTTTGCAGGCAAGAAATTTATAGTACCAGAAGAGTTAAGCTGGCATCGTCCATCCCCGTGCTTCGTAGAGCACGTAAAGCACGTCTAACTTTTAATCACTATCATATTATGATATTAATTGTTTAAGCCCGCCAGCCCACAATGGAGAATAGTATTGATGTCAAACTGCTGAAAGATGATTGGAGAAAGGATTTGGAACCCACCACGCTGTTCCAACGGGATGGCGGCTTTCAACAATTAAATACAACCGGGACTTGCTTAACGTGCTCAGCGAGGTA
The DNA here is from genome assembly GCF_905163445.1 of Pararge aegeria. Lineage (NCBI taxonomy): Eukaryota > Metazoa > Arthropoda > Insecta > Lepidoptera > Nymphalidae > Pararge > Pararge aegeria. The sequence goes on along the minus strand of NC_053206.1, from coordinate 4,237,648 downwards.
TGGGGCCAGACAACGCAAATTTTCCAACTCTGGGCTGGTCTTTAGATACGTCGGGGAATCGAACGAAGGACGTCCTCATCCGCAGTCGACATGTTAACCAATTAACCTCAACAGTTAGGTTAGATGAAGAAAAACTGTAAATATTTTACATGTACTAATTTCATTTTGTGTTTGTTATAATGACTATACTATATCTATACGTAATTTGTATTAGAAGCCGAAGTTTTTTTTTTCTGGGGTGTACGATTTATTAATATTGTATGAAGCAATAAATTAAACTTACATATAATTGTTTTATTCAAGGAGTCAAATAAGAAATAATACCTCGTTTCCAACTGTAAATTATGTTAGCGAAAAAAAACGAAGCGGTTTATTTATTTATAAAAGAAACACAAAACGCTTATATAATATATATTATATAATATATATTTTATAATATATATATATATATAATATATATTATATAATATATATTTTATAATATATATATATATAATATATATTATATAATATATATTTTATAATATATATATATATAATATATATTATAAGCTTATATAATATAATATATATTATAGGAAAATTACAAATATTTTGTCTCTCATCAGTGTGACTAGCCACTTTAAAGGTGTGCACAGAATTTACTACATAATGACCGAAACACTATAAACTATAATAAAGAAAGCGGTTGTTTACAATTACTGATTGTGGTAGTTTTTTACCAAAATCCGAAGTGGTATTATGAAAATTAAGCTTAATTTGCTATACTCCGCGAACAGTAGGAGAATCTGTATGGTGGAATTTATAATTTCTTCAATCCGTATACTCCAAACAGATCGGCAATGTACCTTATACGCACGTTTCGCTCCGAAACCGGAGCGTCCTCAGGAGATGTTGACTTTTCAATGAATAATTATTAAGTGAACAATTAGATTTCGATTCGATTTTCGGATGGACACTTGCCGCTAACCAACTGAGGGGTTGCTACGGCGTCACCGGGGGAGTGGGGCGAGAGCGAGAGCTCGTCATGAGAAGAGCCCCGGGGCTCGACGCCATCGGGGGATGAGCAATTAGCCAAATGTGTCGCCTATACGAAAGGTATATTTCGAACCCCCACCCCACCTACCACCTCATTAGGGCCTCTGAATATATTCAATAGAGGTGAAGTTGATAAATTTATTTGTTCGTTTAGCAATTCGAACCATGATGATGGATTGGACAAATTATAAATTACACCATAAAGATTCTCCTGCTGTTCGCGGAGTATAGAAAATTAAGCTTAATTTTCATAATATATTATGGATTTGCAAAACAAATAATCCGAAGTGATGTTGTCCCCATGCTATTGCTAATATCTAAAATGAGGTATGGTTAGTTTTTATTGGGTAACTATTTATTCATGGCTGTTATAAAGATTCGCCCACTCAGTATTTAAGTTAGCTTTATTCACCATCATCATCATATCAACCCTTTCCGGCCACGGGTCTCCTCCCACAATGAGAAGGGGTTAAGGCCGTAGTCCACCACGCTGGCCCAGTGCGGATTAGTGGGCTTCACACACCTTTGTAGTGTTGCCCAAATTCAGTCTTGGTCTTGCAGTCTTGGTCTTGTTCTTGCGTTTTTGCAAGACCAAGACCAAGAACAAGACCGCGTATTTTTAGCAAGACCAAGACCAAGACTGACCGTGCAAGACTTGAGCAAGAACAAGACATAGCCTGCAAGACTCTTGCGTCTTGCAGCTAGGACTTAGCGCTATTTCACGGAGTAGTTAGGTGTAACAGTTCGGTGTATAGGTAGGTAGGTACGCTTAGGAATTCTATGAGACGCAAAAAACTATATCAAAGAATATGAAAAACTGGACCTATGCGCATTACGACTAATACCATAAACATAGCGAATAAAAAAATATCTATTAAAATCAAACTGAGTGCATGCATAGTTATGTTTTAACCATCGGCACTTTGATAATGCGGCATCAAAGGTTTTGTACTTACTTCTTAAAGAAATTTGCCGCTTTTCGGAAGTACATGGTTATGATACACGCGCCGGCGGCTTCTTTTGAAATCTAAAACAATCGTTGCCGCCGCACCGAAATCATAACATTTGACACTATTCATGCAAAATAATTTCGAATTTTAAGAGTACCTACAGGTGTTCCAAAGAATAAATAAGTTTCAGATTGGTGATTTTAGATTGGTGGAGGACGCATGAGACAGAGTATCCGATTTTATCGAAAATGGCCCGTGATTTTCTCTCAATACCTGCAACTTCAGTACCTGCTGAGAGGTTATTTTCTAAAGCATCATTAGTAATTAGAAAACATAGAAATAGGTTAAGTGATGAGTCAGCCAGATGGTTACTTTGTATTAATTCTTGGTCAAAAGAATTGATATAAAGTATCATAACCTAATGATAAAGCTGTTGATTTGTGTTGTATTTTATTTTTTATTCAAATAAATGATAAATCGTAAAACTCTTTTATTAAATTTCTTATAAGTTGAGGGTTCAATCTCTTTCTAGACAGATAAGTATTGTTCTTTAAAATACAGTCAAGTTATTGTAATTAATTTGTTTTTTTACATGTTTTAGCAAATGTAAGCTTATAAATCATAAATGTTTATTAAGAAACAGTTACTTCCATGGAAAACGACATATAGGTCAGTTGATTTTTCGAATTTCTTATCAAATCTTCAGTTATTTATTAATCTGCTTGATCTTTACTATGGCTATGTTAATTCAAGCTCACAATGTTCCAATTCTAATACGTTTTTCTAAGATTTAAAGTAAACTTTAATAAATAGTAATAGACTAATAGGTAATTGCAAGACTTGCAAGACTCTTGCTGCAAGACCAAGACCAAGACCAAGACTGGGAGCGCAAGACCAAGACCAAGACCAAGACCAGGTGTATTGGCGCAAGACCAAGACCAAGACTGGCTAAGTCTCGTCTTGTTCTTGCATTTGGGCAACACTACACCTTTGAGAACATTATGGAGAACTCTCAGGTAGGTTTCCTCGCGATGTTTTCCTTTACCGTTGAAGCAAATGATATTTTAATTGCTTAAAACGTACATAACGTAGAAAAGTTAGAGGTGCGCTGGGATTCGAACTCGCTCCCCTAAAAGTGAAGTCGTAGTCCTACCTACTGGGCTATCAGCCATATTCAGTACTTACGATACGTTTAATCCCTATCCCCATTAATATTATAAATGTGAATGTTAGTTTGTTTGTTACGCTTTCACGCAAAAACTACTTAACCGATCCTCATGAAACTTTGTACACATATTCTTGGAAGTGTCAGAAGTAATATAAAATACTTTTTATCCCGACATTATGCTCTGTTCTTTTGGGAGAGGGGATGAAAGTGTTTGACGTTTAACACCACAACAACAAAAACAAAACAAAACATTATAACCTATTTAAATAATTATTTTTGTACTATGTAATGTGTTTAATTTCGCCCAAACTGTGGTTCGAGATAGAGGACAGAACTCCTCCGCGGACAGCAGCAAACCCCTCATTTAAGGCTCAGCAATACTGAATATTTAACATTTTTTTAGAACTTCAACTAAATTGAATGCCACATCAACAAACGCAGACAAAGTCGCGGGAAACAGCTAGTAGTATATATTTTTTGTTTCAATCAGAAAAAAAAATGCATGGTATTTACCGAGACCCAGCTCTCTCTAACGTAAGATTAGATTAGATTTGACTCGACCCCCTCCCCCCTCAGGTTTTCCACTTTTTTTTTTTTTTTTTTTTTTTTTTAATTCAATTATAATTTTTATGTCTGTGCGGATGGCGTAGCCTTAAGCCAAATTATACAAATCACCGTCCGTTTAATATTGATTAAATCTTTTTTTGAAGTACCTGTTTATGAAATGCCTACAATAATCATTTGGATGTATGAAAAAAGGTTCAATGCGCGACACGCGGTCTTGTTCAAGGAGGGTTCCATGATGATGCTTTATAATCGATACTGAGTCCAAAACAGATTTTTATGAATGAATGAATGAATACACTTTTATTGTACACCAAAGAAAAAACGTAGTTACAGAGATATAAATACATATCAAGAGAGTACAATTTGGTGGCCTTATCGCTACATAGCGATTTCTTCCAGGCAACCAATGGCGTAAAAGGAAAAAACATAGAAAAGAGGTAGGTGGTGCTACATCCTCAATTTATATGAAATACCTACACAAATAATTAAAATTACACACTTAAAATGATCCGCTTCAGCGATGTTCGGCCGATAGAGACAAATAATGATCCTTCACTAGTTTCTTGAAGGTCCCAATCGATTGTGCCTCACGGATATCTAACGGCAGGGCGTTCCATATTTTAATAGCCGTTCAATAATTTATACTCCATAATTTATATTTAATTTTTGTCTGTCTGTCTGTCCGGGCATCACGTGAAAACTACTGAGCGGATTTAAATAAAATTTGGCATAGTGCTAGCTGGTATTCCGGGGCAACATATATGATGCTTTTTATCCCGATAAACAATGAGTTTCCTCTGGGAAACGGGATGAAAATGTTTATCAATTTTACTCCGTTAAATTTGAACCGATTTTAATAATTCTTTTTTTATTTGACAGTGTTAACTATCAAGTATGTATTGTTTGTCGCGCTCCAAGCTAGACCTTATCCAACCTAGACCATTGCTTTCTAACAGACATGTTAGTAAGTAAGGTTGTGCGTCCCCGAGGGGTATGTGAGGCGGAGGCGACGGCCGACACTGCTGGAAGTACCGATTGGGCGGACAAATTTATTAAAAGAGGCACCAATGACGCGCGCCCTCCGCATCCTCAATCAGAGCAATGTGATTTGATTGTTGCGCTCTGAGTGAATTCACGAGGATTGCAATGTGGGTTATTTGTTACCCGAATAGGTAATTAAATATTATAATGTTAAGATTATGTAAAAAACAAAAAAAAAGCTACACTATCGCATTAGGTTTAAGTATTCTGTAATGATAGTGTTAGAATAAGAATATAAATAAATAATAAATAAATAATAAAAATGTTTGTCGTCAAGTGCTGGCCTATCGTTAAAGAAAAAAAAGAGGTCAGTTTATAATACCAATAAACCAAATTTTTTAATAGGTACACACAACAACTAAACTTTTCATCAAAAACTATTAGGATTTCGGTAAGGTGGTTTTCGGGAAAGCGGTGATAGCTCTAGGTAGGACTTCGACTTCACTTTCGGAGGGGCGTCCCAGCACGCCAAACATTTCTAAGTTATGTGCGTTTTAAGTAATTAAAAAATCACTCGCTTCAACGTTGAAGGAAAACATCGTGAGGAAACCTGCACACCTGATAGTCCTCCATTATGTTCTCAAAGGTGCGTGAAGTCCGCCAGTCCGCACAAAGCCAGCGTGGTGGACTACGGCCTTAACCCCTTCTCATTCTGGGGGGAGACCCGTGCCCTGTAGTGGGCCGGTAATGGGTTGATATGAACTTTTCATCACAGAATTAAAATAATACGAAAAAAAACCACGTGCCGTTTCTATATGGTTTCCATATTTACTTGCGCTATATTTAGGTGCGGAACCCTAAAAATACAAATCAGTGTAATTTCTATAAGTATCTACTTATTATAATAGTGTATTTAAATTAAAAGGTATATAACCTTTCTATGAACAAAATTAAACCTTTGGTATTATTCATTTTTTAATTTAACTTTGAAGATACCAACACGTCCCAAATAGATATGCAGTTGAAATTAATACATATTTGCGTAATGTCGGGTCTGTTTGCAATGATCAACCAGTGCAGCGGCGAACGGGTTAGATTTTATTAATTGGATTTCGTTTTAAGCTAATAGCATTTCATTTGACGACCGATTAGCGCAGTGGGCAGCGACCCGGTTTTCTGAGGCCGCGGGTTCGATTCCCACAACTGGAAAATGTTTGTGTGATGAACATGAATGTTCTTCGGTGCCTGGGTGTCCCTTAGTACCCATAACACAAGCTACGCTTCCATTTACTAAAGCTACGAGGGTTCCAAACGCGTCCTGGTCTTAGAAGAAACCCACAACAGACTTAGCCGGGTTGTTTTTTTTTGTTATCACCATCTCAAATTGCCATTTAAAATTATTAGAAGAGTAAGATGGTTAGAGCAATAATTCACACGCAAGCTTTTTTATTGATTAAGTAGTCCTCTATACTATAATAGGACTTTTCTATAAGCTTACGTTTAATACAAACTGAACTTTTTAAGAGACATCTCCAAGATGTCAATGGGTAGTTAATATTGTGGAATTGAATGCAATTTCCTTTAAACAAATTATGAATTTTGTGTAACCTGGTATATATTGCACTGTAAGTTTATTCTAACTTCTAATATTTAAATTATTGCAGTGACATTTTTTCTTAAATTTAGAAATGTTTTTATGAACATACTCAATTTTTTAAATATGTACTGACTATACACTGTCATTATTTTAAAATGTTTAAATTTATCTCTCAATCATTCTCTCGGACCCATTTTGTAGATCGAACGTACAGCCCTTTTCTGCAGCACGAAAATAGTGCTAATTGTAAAATTGTATACAATTCCCTTGAAATGAATTGCTTATTTTATGTAGTCTAGTGTACTGCACTGCAAATTTATTTTTGCTTCTAACGTTCAAATTATTGCGTTCACATTTTCTCTTCAATTTTGATAAATTTTTGTGAACATACATTAAATTTTTTAAATTTGTATTGGAAATAGCCTGTCATTGTTTTAACATCTTTAAATGTATCTCTTAATGACTCCCTCGGCCCCATTTTATGGATCGCACGAACAGCCTTCTTTAGCAGCACGAAAATAGTGCCAATATCAGCAGCATTATAGTAAAATTCCATATGACATGCGAAAGTAGCCAGACTAGCCTAGCCGTTTCTATGTCAAATAACATACTAAAGTGGAGTGGTTTTTGATGCTTCAACATCTGTCGTGAACTTCTGTATGTTCTTAATTCTGTGTTGTCTTAATAAGTTGCAGCAACATGTTTGCAGAAATTATATATCAACTTGGAACGTCCGATAGTATCGTACAGCAATCCTAAACTTGTACGTAACATTGTACTGAAATCAAGACGCTTGTCCCGCAACGACCCGCTGCATTACGTGACCTTGAACCTGACTTTACTAGATACATTTGATAACAAAGTGAAAGTAAGTAAATGAGTAAAGTATTGGATAGAAGCAGGCGTTACTTTGCGGAAATCCATAATCTTAATATATATAAATCTCCTGTCACGATGTTTGTCCGCGATGGACTCCTAAACTACTTAACCGATTTTAAATTTAATTGACACACCGTGAGCAGTCTGGTCCAACTTAAGAGATAGGATAGCTTCGATCTTTAATTATAGTCGCAATTTTATTTTATTGCAAATTATTTGTCTATAATTAATTGACAGTCACATGTTATATATATACTACTATATACTCATTTAAGGCTTAGCGATACTGAATACTTTAAAAACAATATCAAACGCAGACGAAGTCGCGGGCAACAGCTAGTATATTATAAAAATTGAGCTTAATTTGCTATACTCCACGAACAGCAGGAAAATCTGTATGGTGTAATTTATAATTACTTCAATCCGTATAGGTACTCCACACCAAACAGATCCTCGGCAATGAACCATCTTCGCACGTTTCGCTCCGAAACCGGAGCATCCTCAGGAGATGTTGACTTTACAATGAATAATTGCTGTTCGCGGAGTATAGCAAATTAAACACAATTTTCATATTCCTGAGTAAAGGATGGATGGAATGTGGTTAATGAATAATATATAACGTGTACATAAAAAACGAAACAATACTTCACAGGCTCTAGAGGTACATTATGAGTTATGACGGCCGACTGGCGCAGTGGGCAGCGAGCCTGCTTTCTGAGTCCAAGGCCGTGGGTTCGATTCCCACAACTGGAAATTGTTTGTGTGATGAGCATAAGTGTTTTTCAGTGTCTGGGTGTTTATATGTATTTTCTAAGTATTTATGTATATATAATTCATAAAAATATTCATCAGTCATCTTAGTACCCATAACACAAGCTACGCTTACTTTGGGGCTAGGTGGCGATGTGTGTATTGTCGTAGTATATTTATTATGTACTGTCTCTGAAACTTATCTGTGAAACCGAAAACCTAATAGTTTTTGAGTAAACCACTGCAATAGTTTTTACTGAATGAAATCAGATACAGCCCTAACATCAAATGCAGTTACAAATTAATTCTGTCATTTTATTAGGTACGCGTCGCGTAGTGTAAGTACTATGCGCGTGTCGATCTTTTATCTTCAATAGAGTTTTAATAGGCAAACACTTGTACGGAACACATTTGTACGGAAAAATAAACATGCTTCTTCTGATTTTATACTTTTACAGGATGATTCCTTATGAAATATACTTATGCATACTTCAATATTATTTCGTAATTCCCATTTTAATTTGGTGAAGATTTACTAAAGGGATCCTGGATAAATCGGGGGAAATATTATAGGCACACCTATAGCAAATCGCTATGTAGCGATAAGGCCACCAAATTGTACTATGTTTATATCTCTTGCTCTATGTTCATATCTCTGTAACTACTTTTTTTCTTTGTTGTACAATTAAAGTGTATTCATTCATTCATTCATTCAATTTGAGTATTCTTTAAAGGAACTCGTGCAGCTTCCATTTTCGAATTGCACTATATGGTCAAGTGGAACTGATGAAGAAGAACATGGATCGTCACTGGAACAATACAATATATTTTTTGAAACGTCAAGTCTGTCTGTTTGTCATGGTTCTACCACTGGTTCGGAAAGATTCCAACGAGAAGAGCTGGCAAGCAACTCAGCAGATTGCACTTTTTACAATTACAATTTAACAATCTGAAGAATTTGTACATCTTGTGAGAAAAAGATGCCCCGGCCATTGCTACTTCAGATTCGCGACTCTTTGAGCCATAATTCGGGTTTTTCTACGAATCTCCTCATTACTCCTCGTTTGAAAAAAAAACCGGTTTCCGAGCCCTGGTACAGCCAGGTCACCCTGGCAACACGCACTGTTCATTTATGCACGTAAACTAAATGTTCACTGCCGTGAATTATTTCCAGTTTAACTTCTACATTTACGAGTTGCTATCCAACGTGTACAAGAGGAGTTTCGTGGAGTGGCACGTCGCTGGCTGCGACTTCATCCTCAAGGACTCATTCCTGGCCCCCTCTGTAAGAGCCACTTTCGAGAAATCTGGAAACAAGCTAACCTGCCCCGCGCCGGCTGTGAGTTTGCGGGCATTGCAAATATTACGAATTATATTGTTTTTTTTGTTATCTTTTAGTAATATAAAAATAAACTCTTTTTACTAACAAAAAAATATGACAGCACACATCGCGAACAAGCCCCAAAGTAAGCGTAGCTCGTGTTATGGGTACTAAGATGACTGGTGAATATTTTAATGAAAAATACAAATACTTATAAAGTACATATAAACTCGCGGGCACTGAAAAACATTCATAGTCATCACACAAACATTTTCCAGTTGTGGGAATCGAAACCACGGCCTTGGACTCAGAAAGCAGGGTCACTGCTCACTGCGCATATTGTTTATTGTTATTAGGTACACAAAACAGGTAATAACTAAAAGTAGATCTAAATATAAGTAATAACAAGTTTTGTTCTAAGCTACAACCCAAAGTATGTGTACACAACTTGGAATTAAATTAAACAGAAAGTAAAGATAAAATTAAAGTTGAAACAAAAAAGAAACACTTAAAAAATAATATATATATGATTTCCCTAAAGATTATGTGGAATAGTGCTTAATAATTTGATTTTTATAATATTTATCCTTTTGTTAAAAATGACAATATTACGATTACTTGATACTAAATCATTATAAAGGCAGCACATGCGAACGATGGGATTCAAAAAAATTCAAAATTCAAAATTCAATTATTTCAAGTAGGCCTAATTAATAAGCACTTATGAAACGTCAAGTCTGTTTGTAGTGACTCTACCACCCGTTCGGAAGGCAGATTCCACTGAGAAGAGCCGGCAAGAAACTCAGCAGATTGTTCTTTTCCAACATCACTTTAAAGTTTAACAATCTTTAGAATTTTTCTGTTTTGTGAGGGATGAGAGCGGAATGGCCTGCTTCCAAGCAGCCTTGTCGTTTAGGAATTCATCAATCGTGTAGTAACCACGATTTATTAAATGTGTTTTAATATATTGTTTAAACTTAGGTAAAGGTAGATCTAATATTACCTTCGGTATCATGTTATAAAAGCATATACCCATCCCCACAAAGGATTTCTGTACTTTTCTCAGACGATATGCAGATATCACTAATTTATGTCCGTTTCTAGTTAGTCGACTGTTTATATCGACTTTTTGTTTATAATTACTTATGAATTCAAAATTCAAAATTAATTTATTTCATGTAGGCCTAATACAAGCACTTTTGAAACGTCAAGTCTGTCCGTGTGTAGTGACTCTACCACCGGTTCGGAAGGCAGATTCTACCGACAAGAAGCCGGCAAGAAACTCAGCAGTTGCTCTTTTCCAATATCAAAAATTTACATTTTACATTTTAACATTCATTTTTCTATCTTGTGAGAGATGAAAGCGGAGCCGGATGCTTCCAAGCAACCTTGTCATTAAGAAACTCATCAATTGTATAATAACGTCGCTGTAATAAATGTGTTTTAACACATTCTTTAAACTTATGCATTGGTAGGTCCAAAATTACCTTAGGAATCATATTATAAAAGCGTATACTCAATCCCACAAATGACTTCTGCACCTTTCGCAGACGATATGCAGATGTTCTGTTTAATAAAGATAATATTATTATAAATATATTGCGAGGCTACTGTACTGATTGTAAAAGGAAGTATTGCATTTATAATATCAGCATGGATTAACGGACTCAGCAGATTCACAAATAGTTGTAAGTGGAAAAGGCATCGCTTACTAACCGAGCACCGTTCTCAAAGTGACGGCCGACTAGCGCAGCTGGCAGCGACCCTGCTTTCTGAGTATGGCCGTCGGTTCGATTCCCACAACCTGAACATGTTTGTGTGATGAACATGAATGTTTTTCAGTGTCTGGGTGTTTATCTGTATATTATAAGTATTTATGTATATTATTCATAAGTCCTCTTAGTACCCATAACACCAGCTGCGCTTACTTTGGGGCTAGATGGCGATGTGTGTATTGTCGTAGTATATTTATTTATTATTTAACCAAAAAAAAAAAAAAAGGGCCGCCATGTGTCCATAAACCTGAGGCGTAGGTGTTAAGCCTCAAGCGCCTATAATAACACCGGAACCACGCCCTTAAGACCGGAACACAGCGTGGTAACAATGACGGCCGAGTGGCGCAGTGGGCAGCGACCCTGCTTTCTGAGTCCAAGGTCGTGGGTTCGATTCCCACGACTGGAAAATGTTTGTGTGATGAACATTAATGTTTTTCAGTGTCTGGGTGTTTATCTGTATATTATAAGTATTTATGTGTATTATATTCATAAAAAAAAATTTTGATCAGCTATCTTAGTGCCCATAACACAAGCTACGCTTACTTTGGGGCTAGATGGCAATGTGTGTATTGTCGTAGTATATTTATTTATTTATTTTTCCTTGTTACAGGGAAACTACAGTTTACCAAACATGTCCATATTAATAACATCTATCCCGAAAAATTTCCCGTTCCAAACCGGTCGTTTATACGCAAACGTGACAAGACTTGATGAGATGGTGATCAAGTGTCACATTGACTTTCAAATAAAGTCTTACAACGCTGAAAAACAAACCAATCAAACGAAGCAGCGATTGAGAAAATCAATAGAAAATTACAAATAAAACATATAGATTTAGAAGAAAGACATTGGGCGACACCTCCGATGTTATTTTATTAAGATCAAGGTGGTACTTTGAGACCCGATGTATTCCTAACGTATACTAATGAAAATTTTAATAACAATTAAGACTCTAAATGTAAAAATTTTAAGATTAATTTGTAATACATGACTACTGTAATTCGATGATTCACAAAAAGCTCTACTACTACTAAATTTATAAAAAATAGGTGTTTCCCTAGGTGACACTTTTGGCCCTAAACTATTCCTGATGTATATTGATAACTTTGCGCTTAATAAAACACTTTTTATACCTATATATAATAAAACACAAAATTCAGTCCTTATTTCTTTTTATTTCCATATTAACAACAATATCTTCGGTGTGATGTATAGGCTTCTTCTTGAGAGCGACTTTGTGCACACGCCGTTTGTGCGTGTAGAGGCAAGCTTTTTGTCGGAATGTACGCGCGCAGATGTCACAAGACAAAGGCCTCTCACCAGTGTGTATCATTTCGTGCTCCCGTAGCGACTTTGTACACTGAAAACAAAAACATTATTGAATAAAAAATAAAAAAACTTCCGTCACTAAATAATAGAAATAGTATGAACGTAAAAAGCCCAAAACAAGCAAGTAAGTTGAAACCCATAGAGAGTAGTGAAAAAAAAAAGTAAGTGACTGCCATCTTGGATTTGTAATTTGCCGATGTGTGTTCTACTACTTGTCCGTAAGTGTGTGCCCTTTGATTTGATAGTTGTGAAAAAATATGTACAAATGTATTTTGTGGTGGCATCTTAGACAGATTTGCATCAAACAGCTAAAAACACTAAACCGACCGACTAATTCATCTTTCAAAAAAAAACTAAATCGGTTTGGAAGCTACGATGCCGTGATCGTTGGAAATGCTAATTAACAGTAACACTGGTCTGGCAGTCCAGTGAGAGGAACCCGCTCGAGGCAAGCGGCCGCAAAAAAGCTCACCGTAAATCCTTTCCCGCAGGTCTGGCATATTTTATCTCTGGCGTTCTCTTTCACGCCGTGATGTGCTCTTCTGACGTGGCGGGTCACGCACCGTGCGGTCGCTAGCGCCTACAGCGAAGATACACAAAATAAAAAAATCGTAAGAACATAACGCGTAATTTGCTCCACGACGCGAAAAGCATGAGAATCTGTACGGTGCAATTTATAATTTCTTCAATCTTTATACTCCACACTTCTACCACTTCGGAAATGTTACGCACCGACACCAAAGCATCCTCAGGAGATGTTGACTCTACAATGAACAAAGCAATTTGGAAAACCACACCGTATAGATTCTTCTGGTTTACGCGGAGTATAGCAAATTAGGCTTAATGTTCGTGATACATCTTGGATAACGACTGCTTCTATCCACAAAAAAAATCCACATACAGTACACAAAAGATATCCTGTAGAATAGACTACCCATAATAATAATATTATCAATAACTCTAAACTGCCTCACATTGGTATCTACATTACATCCGAGTAAGCCGGGACGGGTCACTAGTATTGCTTTAAACGATACAACTCTTATAGCATCGCATGATAATCATTAGTATTAGCAGTCGAGCGACATTCGTGGTAAATTTGATTTTGGATTTATAAAATGCATTTGACCGTGTCGCTCACCTTATCACATACGGGACACTTGTGATGGGTTTTTCCCATGTGCGTGTAGTTAATGTGGTCACGCAATTCCCCAGGCGACCGGTAGTCCTTTCCGCACGTTGCGCATTTGTGCCTGAATGCGGGGAAAAGAGAGTTGAAATCACTACAAAAGTCATATGTCCATCAGTGCACTACCTGAGAAGATACTTGCTTAGAATAGATAGCTATGTAAAGATGAGGCCGCCAAATTGTATATAGTTCTTCTACTGTTTTTGTTATTTTTTTCTGTACTTCTGTTTGGTATTCAATAAAAGTGCATTTATACATTCATTCATGTTTTCGATAACCTCCCCGTCGCGCTATGGGTTTTAATTTGGGACATAGGGACTTTTTGTATATTTAGTTGTTTCGGATCCTAAGACTTTCGACTCGAGACTGGTTGAAATTGTATTCATAAGGTGTACCAATTAGAGTTTGTGTCTCGAAGTCCCGGGATTTTCGTAAGTTTAGTGGTCTCGAGAATTTTAATGAACGACTGCAAAGGTTGTTGAAATAGCTGTATTAGACATATAGTTAAGAGTTTTGGTAACTAAACGCTTTGCGTCTCGAATTCCCGGCACTTTTGATATAGTTGGTTTCCTATCTTATATATCCTTGGTTTTCCTAATCCTAAGGTTGCCTGGAAGAGATCGCTACTAAGCGATAAGGCCGCCCTTTGTATCCTACTTTTTAAGTTTATTTTTGTTGTGTCCATTGTTTTTTTTTTACTATTTGTGGTTTACAAATAAAGTGTATAAATAAATAAAATATATTCAGTTGTCCGGTCCCGAGATTTTAATTTCGAGACTGGGGACTCTGTATTGAAATTGTATTAGGTTTAATAATTAGGTTTTGTGTCCCGAGTTGTGTTATGTCTCGAAGTACAAGTGAATGAAATCAGATACAGCCCTAACATCACATGCAAAGTCAAGTGAATCCTGCAACTAGATTAGGTACGCGTCGCGTAGCGTAGGTACTATGCGCGTGTCGGTCTTTTATCTTCAATAGGGTTATCATTAGTAAACACTGAGAATGTTTTGAATTTTATGATTTATATAAAGAACTTTTATAACGTCGAAATTCTGAAAACCTTGAAGGCTACTTACTTGAGGGCCATTCTATCTACGTGGCTCCTCGAACACTTGAGATGATATTCGTACGAGTTTCGGGACACGAACTTCTTATCGCAGGCGACGCACGTGAACTGGCCTCTGCTGGTGTGCGTTTGCGCGTGCGTTTTGGCCAAGTCTGCGCGCACCATCTTACCGCACACGGGACATTGCTCCCGGGGTAACGGGTTACAGTGTATCCTGGAAGAAAACCGACGTGTCACCATAAGAGTGTAAATAAAATCCGAAATATTAGTTCGGAGGCTCTAGAGGTACATTATTTACTGTATCTGAGACTTATCTGTGAAACTGAAACACACATGCAAAATTTAAATCAATGGTCTCTTATCGCTTTTTAGGTAAGCGTCAGCATAGCGCAGGTACTATGCGCGAGTCGGTCTTTTATCTTCAATAGGGTGGTCAAAAGTAGACACTTAATAATTTAGGACAAGTTAGAAAAAAAATAGATAAAAGTATTGGCGGCAGCCATCTTGGGCTATACTCGCCTTTAAATAAATAAATATACTACGGCAATACACACATCGCTACCTAGCCCCAACGTAAGCGTAGCTTGTGTTATGGGTACTAAGATGACTGATGAATATTTTTATGGATAATATTCATAAATACTTAGAATATACATATAAACACCCAGACACTGAAAAACATTCATGCTCATCACACAAACATTTTGCAGTAGTGGGAATCGAACCGTCGCTGCAAACTGCGCCAATCGGCGGTCAAATGTGCCAAACTTTATAACAAAAAATACCTACACCTACAAATTAGTTAAATTTTTTTAAATATGACAATACAAAGACAAATAACCGAAACTTGTGGCAAGAACCATGGACAAGTTAGGTTACATTCTTTGTCTACTGAAAATCGATTGGTGAAAGGTAAATATATGCCTGAACAAGACATAAGTAACGCTTAATCAAAGAAGATACTTCTTTGATTGAACGTTACTTACTCATTGCCTTTGTCTCTTAACTTAAACCTAAGCGTAACG
The DNA here is from genome assembly GCF_905163445.1 of Pararge aegeria. Taxonomy (NCBI): domain Eukaryota; kingdom Metazoa; phylum Arthropoda; class Insecta; order Lepidoptera; family Nymphalidae; genus Pararge; species Pararge aegeria. The sequence goes on along the minus strand of NC_053206.1, from coordinate 4,222,013 downwards.
TAAAGAAAACTCTTACATTTCGTGTTTCCGCAAGGTTGTGGCGTAAGTGAACTTTTTCCCGCAAGTTGCGCACTGGAAGCCTTCTCTGTGGTACTTTTGAACGTGCTTGCTGCGTAGGTTCGTATTCCTAAAACGTTTCAGAGAGGACTGGAGCTTTCAAAATTCAAAATACATTTATTTCAAGTAGGCCTAATATAAGCACTTTTGAAACGTCAAGTCTGTCTGTTTGTAGTGACTCTGCCACCGGTTCGGAAGGCAGATCCTACCGAGAAGAAGCCGGCAAGAAACTAAGCAGTTGCTCTTTTCCAATATTAACAATTTACATTTTAAATTTTGTGAGAGATGAAAGCGGGGCCGGATGCTTCGAAGCAACCTTGTCATTAGCGTTGACGTGAGGTTGAGGCTTATTTGAATAAATGAATGAATATACTTTCATGGGCGTACTCATAACCCCCGCACGGCTAGCGTGGGCAGGAGACAATTATTCGGGGAAAGGATGAAAATTTATCATCTCCTTCACAGCTTTATCAACTCTCAGAGCACTGGCGTACGGGTGGAAATAGTTGGGAAATCCAAAAATGCACGCCTCATAATCTCATTTATTAAATAAATAAAAAAATATTCTACGACAATACACACATCGCCATGTAGCCCCAAAGTAAGCGTAGCTTGTGTTATGGGTACAAAGATGGCTGATGAATAATTATATGAATAATATACGTAAATACTCATAATATATATCTAGATAAACACCCAGACACTGAAAAACATTTATGTTCATCACACAAACATTGTCCAGTTGTGAGAATCGAATCCACGGCCTTGGCTCAGAAAGCAGGGTCGCTGCCCACTGCGCCAATCGGCCGTCAATACACATACAATAAAATTGAGATTATTTGTAAGTTATAATTAAACTGCATCTAATTATGCCGTGAAAATTAATAGGCTTCTATTCCTCAAAATACTGAAGCCTATAAAAAAAAACAACTCGATAAGTGAAGTTTTTCGCTCGTTATCGTGACCACAAGATACGGGATCCGCACATACAGAAACACGGACGTCCGAGACAGAACTTTTTTAAACATTTTTTAATTTAATTTAAATAATAAAAGTGTTAAAAATAGTGTTTTTTTCTCAACATTTGTCTATTTATATTCACTTATAAAAGGAATAAAGAATAAAAAAAGGAACATTTTTATGTTGGAGAATCACTTAGTGACAGTAATACCTAGAGATGGTCGTTTTTGTAAAAACGTTTTTGAACAACGATGCCAGTACTCGATGCCGGCATCCGATGCCAATATATTGAAAAACGGATGCCGATGCCGATGCGATGCCCGCAACGAGTGCGGTACCGTGCCGAGCGAGACAGGTGACCACGCAACGGAGAACGGGCGCGACGGCGCATCGGTACTCACTACTCGGCACCGACCGACAACGCCGCGCACCAAAATCCAAATCGAAGATGTCCGACGACGTATCTCTCGCTCGCTCACTCTCGGTACGATCGGTGATTGAGACATTGACATTACGTTACTAGAAGCGACATCAAATTTTATCTAATGTATGAACTAAATTTAAATTTTATGAATACTGGTATTTTTAATTCTATTTTTAGCGATCCTTTGAGTAATTCGGCTGTTAAAGTATATAGATTTGCTAGTGATTCTCTCAAATTGATATAGTTATATAGGTAGTTCATTTTGTATATTGTATTTATAGTTGTATATTGTATTTTGTATTGTATTATTATAATTGTAATATTTTGTGTGTACCGATGGGGCTGACATGAAGGTCACCTTCAAAAGTCCCTTATTAAATTATGAGAATTAAATTTTATCTGGCACAAAATTTTGGGCTCAGTATCGATCGATAATAAAGCATCCTCCAATTAAATTTTTTAAAATATATTTAATGTACAGAATTCGTTCCGTTACAGTTTTATTATATGTATATAGATTGATAGATAAAATAAAATACACAGTGAGTTTGTTTATAACTTTTGGTATTTAGCTTAGGTACAAGTAGAAGTAGTTTCGTTAAATAATAGGCATCAAATCAAATGTTATCATTATGGTACCGTTGCCGTGTATCGATACGCAGACTTCAGTCAGCAATCAACATCTAATCTTGGTAAATTCCGTTGTCGAATCGATGCCAAAAAAAACGATGCCGGCATCGGATGCGGCTTACTTAGAAACGATGCGCATCGATGACAAAATATTACGAAAACGCCCATCTCTAGTAATACCCACCTCAACGCTTCGCTCATGAGGCGTAAAATAATATCCAATGTTTAATAGTAAACGGGTGTAAACTTCTCCTATACTATCTGTGACTACGTAATTGATATGTATGGGAGCTATCGCGATACGCTCGACCGTAACAATAGGAAAATCTTCCTCCGATTCATTTTTTTGGAAGTTGTATATATAGGCATTATTCGTGAACACTTCGCTAGCGCGATGCAGGAGTTTAGTAGCGCCATCTAGTTATGTAATGTGGAGACCGCCACAGATATTTAAATGACATCTACGTGAAAGTGTATATTATGCGAATAAAGATCTATCTATCTATTTATCTATCTATCTATTTATCTATCTATCTATTTATCTATCTATCTATCCTATTCAATATTTCCAGTGCTTTAGCAGGTAGACACCTTAATTATATCCCATGTGAGGGGATATAATTGGGGGATATAATTTTTGTGTTCTGCAAAACCTAGCCCTGCTGGAAATCTCACAGAAAATGAAATGTATGAACACTCGGAAATGTATGGACAAAAATTAATAAAAAATATATTTTTTATTACCGTCACAAAACAGTCGCGGACGATCTGTCTAAAAAAAAAACGTGTGTGTTCTTATGTACATACGTTAGAAGTTACACTTCTTTGGCGTAACAAGAAATTATTTTTTCAAAAATTTTATCGATCGCCTTATTCCACGTTTGTAGAAAAAACGACACTAACAATAGAAAAAAGTTATTTAATACATTGAAAGTTTTATTATAACGCATAATCTAGTTAAACGCACGTATTTCCTCTACGCACGTTTCTCTCCGATACCGGAGCATCCTCAGGAGATGTTGACTTTACAATGAATTTAATTTTTTGAATTAATATAATAATATATGTTAAAATTTAATTGTTAACTTAACAATTATTCATTAACAGAAACGTGCGTAGAGGGTAAATAGCCAAAGATCTGTTTGGTTTGGAGTATACGGATTGAAGAAATTATAAATTACACCACACAGATTCTCCTGCTTTTAAGTATAGCAAATTAATTTTCATAATAAATGATGGATTTTTGCAAAGTAACGCCTGCCTCTATTTAATGTGCGAAAGTGTCATCGTTTATTTGTTTGTTTGTTTGTCCTTCCTTTACGCCGTAACTAAGCAACCGATCAACTTTATTTTCGGCATAGAGTTAGTTGAAAGGTCGGAGAGTAACATATGCTATTTTTTATTCCAGAAAAACAAACTATTCCCACGGGATTTGTAAAATAGTAAAATAATAATAATAAGAATGCAACTTACTTAAAATATTTGTGACACTCCACACAAGCGTAGCCACGTCCTTTGGGGTCGTCTATCATTATTTTCAACGGCTTCGTCCCCATCTCGGGCTCAGTTTTTTCCTCGCTTGCTTTCGTCCCACGGTGCGTAAGCTGCGTGGATACCATTTTTTCAAAAAACTTTTATTGCATCGTCTCAGACTTTTTCGTCTGTGTGTTGCATGTCGCGTGACGGTCGGCGGCGGAGTAGGGATAAAGTGACAGGCGCACGTCAGAGCAGCCGAGGCCAATATGGCGCCGCGTATAGTTCGCATCAGCTAACCGTGTAGTGTATAGACTATCACTCATTTGTGTCAGTGCTCCATGAAATATTGGTTACATTTATAAAAAAAAAATATTATTTTTATTTTTTTATTTATAAACTGTGAAACTCATGATGAAGAAGGAGTTGAAAATAATCAAAGTGACTAAACGATTATAAAATATTGTATACAGTTTTTTTCTTAAGACAATACACACATCGCCATCTAGCCCCAAAGTAAGCGAAGCTTGTGTTACGGGTACTAAGATGAATAATTAATGAATAATTAATGAATAATATACATAAATACTTCTAATATATTGATAAACACCCAGCCACTGAAATACATTTATGTTCAACAGGCAAACATTGTTCGCCCGCCAATCGAAATTCATTAAAGCCAGAGAATCTTTTCACAGTTCGACTAACAATCCGATGTGTACAAAAATTTAAATTTACAAAACCCCACGACTTTCAATATCGGGTACATTATTCTACTAGTCAAGCCCTATTATTTGATACCAAACAAAAATGTTTTTATCGTCATTTTGTAGCGGCGGCCATCTTGGAACGACTAAGTTAAACAGAGCTAGAAACACTCTCGAGTAAGAGTTTAATCGTTTCATCTCAAAATTACACCCCATCATTTTTGCGTCGGGTGATAAAAAGCTTTTACACCAAGACAAAAATAAATAATAATAATCAAATTAAAGACGCCAATACGCACATCGCCATCTAGGCCCAAAGTAAGCGTAGCTTCTGTTATGGGTACTAACATAGCTGATGAATATTTTTATGAATAATGTACATAAATACTTATAATATACATATAAACATTCATGATTATCACTCAGAAACCAGGGTCGCTGCACACTGTGCCAATCGGCCGTCAAAAAAAAAGGTTTCAGAAGTGGGATTCTTTTAAAAGCAGTCTCCAAAGAAAAGAAAACTCACACTGACCTTATCCGATCGCGCAGCGCATAGCTTTCTCAATTGCGCATCGATGTAAGAATCCTGCATATAATGTTTCGCCTTCAGATGCTTGGCGTAACTCTTCCTATCGCAAGTCGACTCCATACATATAAGACATAGGTACTTCAAGTAGTGCTCTCTTATGTGACACTCCAGCTTTGGACAGCTGACAAACACTTTGCATATTTTACACATCGAGCTGTTTGGTTTCTAAACATTGGATAGAAGCAGGCGTTACTTTGCGGAAATCCATAATCTATATATATATAAAAGAGAAGGTGTATGGGTATGTTCTGTAAAGATTTCTTTCGATTTGATTCTGTAAAGTTTGGTGACGATCGGAGCACTCCTATTTTTGAACTGTCAAACTGTCAAATACAGCTTTTATTTACTATGATGATATTCTATTGTTGGGTGTACATGGGTGTAGATAATGATCTTCACCCGCTCGAGAAGAGAATAGAATAGAATGAATAGGTACGGAGAGAAATAAATGATTTAATATATTATGAGACTTAAATTAAAAATTTAATGATGTAAGTTTATTGTTTAAATAAAATAAAGCAAAATCTAGCCCGGCGAAGCGGGCTGGGTACGCTAGTATATTATGAAAATTAAGCATAATTTGCTCCGCGAAAAGCAGCAGAATCTGTAAGGTGTAATTTATAATTACTTCAATCCGTACACTCCACACCAAACAGATCCTCGGCAATGTACCTTCTACGCACGTTTCGCTCCGAAACGAGCGTCCTCAGGAGATGTTGTTTTTTCAATGAATAATTGTTAAGTCAAACAACAATAAAGTCAAAGTCAAAGTCAAAGAAGAAATTATAAATTACACCATACAGATTCTGCTGTTCGCGGAGTAAAGCAAATTAAGCTTAATTTCCATAATATTTTTGGTTTCTGTAAAAGACCTACGTTACTATATTTTATAAATTTAATATGCATATTTGATAAAAAAAAAAAAAAACGGAACCGAACAGGATTTGAGCCTGCGACTCTCCGGCAATCGAGGCCTGAGCGCTTCAACCAGTAAGCTACGGCTCCTACCCGAAATTAGTATATGCCTTTTATATCCGTCTTATAGCGACTGTAGCGCCATCTAGTAGGAAACATTGCAGTTTCGATCTACTTTTTCAATGGCATTGATATACTCAGAAACTATTGGCATTTCGGTTTCACAGATAAGTCTCAGAGACAGTAAATAATGTATCTCTAAAGCCTGTGAAATAATGTTTCGGTTTTCATTTACACGTTGTATATTAACTGTGCTGCAATATGCCACCTAAGGCATAGGTTTTAAGCGGTAAGTGATGATGCAGTCTAAGATGGTAGCGGGCTAACCTGTTAGGGGTATGGCAGTTACACAAAACCGATGCCCCTCATCGGTTTCTACGCGACATCGTCGTACTGGGACTCTGAGTCGTTTAGCGGTACGTCGATTTAGATAAAATTCTAAATTCATTTATTTTAAGTAGGCCTAGTTTATAAGTACTTTTGAAACGTCAAGGCCAGTCTGTTTGTAGTAACTCTACTATCGGTTCGGAAGGAAAATTCCACTGAGAAGAGCCGGCAAGAAACTCAGCAGATTGCTCTTTTCCAACACATTTCATAGTTTAACAACCTTTAGAATTTTTATGTTTTGTGAGAGATCCTGGGCCTGCTTCCAAGCAGCCTTGTCGTTAAGGTAAAGGCCAACTGCTGATATTTTTAGGTCTTTTACGAGTCTAACTTCTGTAATGTTTTTGATTTTCAAACAGACAGACATGCTGCATTAAATATCTTATATAAGTCGATTAATTTGTAATTCTAACACATAATTTTTTTTTATGAATGTAGTTACAAATAATAGCTGGTGTGATTTATGAATAAATAAACTTTTAAAACTCACCGGTACATGTAAATCTGATATATGTTTCTCCAAAGTGTCGCAATCTTCAAAAATTTCGATACAAGATTCGCATTTGTTAAGCGCATTGAAATAATCTTTCTCCGATTTCCTTTTATCGATACTTTTGAGCCTGGCTGCATCATTCATTTTAATGATCTCCCAACATTTTTTTCTTTCATGTTTAATTATATTTTGGTGGCATTCACTTGTATTTCTTATTTTTATTACACTATTTACTATAGGTATATTTAAATTATCATTAACTTCTTGTTTGACGAGAGATAAATCTGTACACGACGCTGAATCTATCGTTTTAACTTTTTTCTTATGATTTATTATATTTATATCATCATCTGACATTTCGTTTGTACTATAATCATCAATTATTTCATCTTTGGCGATTGGTATTTCCACAATGGATGCTGTATCTTTATCTTTAAATCTTCTTTTGTGACTTGTTGATTTTACATTATCTATACCAACGTCAGATTCATCTGACATTTCGTCTGTAATGTAATCATCATTGATATACTCTTTAGCGATTGGTATTTCTAAAACAGATGCTGTATCTTTGTGTTTTACTTTTTTTTTGTGAGTTAATGAATTTATATTATCTTTATCAACATAAGCTGCATTTGAAATTTCACTTGTAATATAATCGTCATGTATTTCATCTTTAGCGTTTGGTATTTCCACAATTGATGCTTTATCTTTAATTTTGACTTTCCTTTTATTTTTTTTGAGACCATCCTTCTTGTCAGGAATTTCGACAAGCAATTCATCTGTTTCTCGTTCTAAAAACGAATTATAATTAAAAGTACTAGCATTTGTATGGTGTATGCTTAACTAAATCTAAGGTTTAGTAGAAAACTAAAGAAATATGATACATATATTATATACTCACATACACGTGTATGCGAGTATACTCTCTATAATTAGGAATCATTTTATAAAGGCAAGCTCAATCCCACGAATGATTTCTGTAGCTTTTTTAGTCAATATCTGATGTGACAATGATACTTTTGGTTTATGAAAAGTAACGTTTTGACTTACAAATACTATCACTTATAAATTTTTCAATATTGTTATAAATTTTTCATGGTGGGATTCGCAGCTTAAAGTTTAGATATTATAAGATGTCTTACCAATGCAGAAATTTTTTAAATAGCTTAGCTGTGCTAAGGGCACGTCGTCTGTGTCCGCTTCAATTTTAATATCCGTGATGTCAGGTCCACAATCCACAAAGTTGTTGGGAGTCTCCAACTTAATATGTTTAACTTGATTGCACCATTTGTCACAGGAGTATGCCAATTTTGATAGGCATTTTATATTAGAATAGTTAATCTGTAACCAAGAAAAAGCATTGATAATGTGGGTAAGGCTTCGGCTTTTCTTCTTGTTATGCTTGGTTCGTCTGGTCCCTGGTGTCACGTCGACCGGCAAGATTTATTGTGACACCGCTGTCTAGATCTCCCAGCAAGCATTAGTCGCCGCCAGGAATAGCAGCACTTTCCTTGCTGGAAAAAGTTTAGCATCCTCTGGTTGTATTATATACTTCCCCAAAAGAGGGCTGCGTTTATGCATAAGCGTGGGGCAGGAACAGATTAAGTGCAGCGGCGTCTCCGCAGCCTCTTTACAGAGTCTACATAGATCTATCGGCTTTCCTTTCCTGGAGGCCGAGTTCGGGACCCGGCACAACACCACTAACTTAACGGATTTATGTGTGTTTTATTTTAAACAATTTAAATATAACTTGCTGTAACCGGTGAAGTAAAACATCATTAGAAAACCTGCATGCCTGGGTGTTCTCTATAATGTTCTCTCTCCATAATGGCTTCTTAAACAGACATAGGATGTAGAGCCCTCAGCCGCCGACAGCCCTCTTTGCAGAGCATGCATGGAGGCAGATGAAAAACCTACGCACGTGATGCTGGAGTGCACGGGCGTGAACGCGAGATCTACCTGGGATCACCAGCCACCTCAGCAACCTGGGCGGTATGCTGGGACTCTGGAATGAGCTTGGATGGCTGGAGTAGCGAGCAACAGCGGGAAATTTCTACGTAAAACAAGCGAAGCGCTTACGTGTGGAAACTGCCCAGAGAGAGGAAGAAGAAGAAGAATGGCGTGTGAAGTCTACCATTTCGCACTTGGGCAGCTCGATAGACTACAGCCACACAGGACTGATAATAATGATGATGAAACAAGGAAAGGATAATTGTGGGTTATGATTCATAAAAGAGTTATAAATGAGAGGAATGGGTACGTATTAAAATTATTGAGTGCTGTGCCATGCCATGTGCTGTGGTGCGAGAGCAGTTCCAAATAAAGTTGTCACCATCCCTTCTCTTTCCACAAGTGTCGTACGAGGCGACTAAGGCACTATTACAAAGTACTAGCAGCAGCATCTTCTACGCTAGTGCTTACCAGACCCCCCCATTGAGTAGGCCTTAATTCCAGCAGTGGACTCTTACAGTCTATTGCTATTGATTAATAAATAATATCATCATTCAAACTTACTTTTCCATCGGCTATATCTGTGAGTTTGGCTTGTGCAGCGCACGCCTGCTCCCGGAACCTCGAAAGCCTTTCCATCAAGGCTCTGCATTCCCAACAGATGAACATTTGCGTAACATCCTTGACAAATATCGCCTGCAAAAGATTCATACCTATATTGTAAGCCACTTTTTATATAGCTGTAAACATAAAATTTCATAAAGATCCAAAATAAAGGTATAGCTTGGACAAAGGAAACAAAAAAACAGACTTTCTTCACATTTATAGTATTAATTTAAGAAAATGGCTAACACATTGTATAGAGTAATGACAGAATAAAATGGGTTTTTCAATCTTGTGTTAATAATCTAAATGATCCACATCGCGGACAGCTGCAATAAGCTTCACTTTACTTTGGCATCACAGCATTTCGATACTGGAAAGCAACTCCACGATTGTGAGTGTACTATTTAATAAGAGTACTGTACTCAACTTTGATTAAGGGTACTATACTGATTTTCAATGCCACATGGCTATCATAGGCAATTGATAAAAGTTTTTATTTTAATGTACTTTTCCACCTGGCAAAGCACAGCAATGTGAGAATGGGATGTTCTTTTTTATTCTATTCTATTACAAGTTTAGCCTTTGTCTGCCTACTGTCTTGTAAGCGAAGGGCTAACCTGTTAGGTGTATGGCAGTTATGTCAAACCCATACTCCAAATAGTTTTTCCGCTCTGCATCATACCTGAATGCTAGATCCCTTGGCAGCGTGTGTCATTAGTAACTAACCACAGCCAAAATCTCCCACCTGACCAGACCAAGAATTCAGAAATCATACGTTTCCAAATTAATAATTATTGGATGGAACCAGAGACCACTTATAGGAACTTAGCGCTGATAACTACGCTCGTCAACATTTAAAAAGGTAACTCACATTCGCCTTTATGAGTATCAATAAATCATCATATAAACCCATTAATGTCCCACTACAGCGCACAGGTCTCCTACTACAATGAAAAGGGGTTATGACCATGTAACAGATTGTACCCAGTACAGATCGATGGACTCCACATATCTTTAAGAACATTTTAACTTAGAAGAGTTAGAGGTGGATGCCGGGATTCGAACTCGGCCCGCCGAAAGTGAGGTCGAAGTCCTACCCACTGGCTTATCATCTTAGAGTGAATTAAACTGTGGCAGGGGTTAATATCATAGAAGTTAAATGGAAGCTAGTAAAAAAAACCACCTCATATGCCTCCGACTTGTTTGAAAGCAAAAAGAACAGATCGTTAACTCCATTATCAATTCTGCACAATTGGGATAGTTTCCTTTGAGTACTCAGACACGTACAGCACACGTTTTTTAACGTTACTTCATATACATCATCCATATTTCGGTCAACCCTCCTTATTTTACTATCACAGTTTTTTAGTTTTTTTTTTTATGTTGATGTTGACATGGCATTAGGCAATATATTTGACAGTTGTTATCGCATAACTTCATTTTTATAATGGCCTGGATTCAAGTCTTTTACGGCCTTTTTTACAACATTTACTTTGCTTTGCGGTTGACAGCATCGCTATGAGAATCGCATCTATAAAATATACGTAGGTTTTAATATTTTCAACCATTTTTTAACCTTTACTTATGAGTTTTTAAATAGTTGCCCGTAAGGTTAATTTTGTTTAAAACCGAGATGGCTATTCGTCTGTGTTAGTGACATTTATAGTGAGGAAATTATTGTACTCAATGGAAGCAATCGATTACCGATCTTTGCATTTCAATTATCTAATTCGATTTAACAAAAGATCGTTTGCAGAAAAAACAGTCCAATCTTAATTTAACCACACACCCAAATTTTACTACGTTTCCGATTTTCGACACAACTCGAGTGGCTTCCTATAAGTCGGCGCCGGGATCTGCATGTACTTTCCTTCTGCACCCTTTAAATACTCCTTCATACTTCCAAGAACAGTTGGTTTACTTTTAACCTTGTAGAATGTAAAGGAAAAGGTAATCTTATTAAAGAAGAAATAATAATTGGATCACCCAGAATAGACAAGCTGCTGTATTTCAATCCATTGGGCCGGTGTCCTTTTTTGCCTATTTGTTTGTATTAGTTCTTGCTCTATCTATGTTCCTCTTATTAGATTCTAATGATTATAATCAGTCAGTAATCATCAATCATAGTTCAGTAATTTTCTCTAGTTTTCTTTAAAAAGTCACATTTTAATTCTAAAATGCTGCTGAATTCTTTCATCTCTCACTTTATGTTAAAAGAAAATTACTTTTTTTCCTGCCATTTCTCATTCAGCTAGTTTTTATTGTGTAGCTAATTAAAAACTGATTTAGACCACCGATGACGAAATTCTTTTTAACCTCCTATCAGTCCGGTCTATATCTATGTATTGCATACCAGCATTAGTACTATTCGCCAAAACACTTGGGCCACAATTTTCTTGCCGGCTCTGATTTTTCAAAGTAGGTCTTTGATAATTTTTTCACAAACTGAGCTTTGGTGGGAAGATCGAGTTCACGGTATAGATCTACGTTGCGTCGAAAATTTATCTTTGGAAGTTGTATTTATGGTCATTATTTGTAAAAACTTCGATAGCACGAAGCAGGATTTTTGCAACGCCATCTAGTTACCTAATGTGGAGACCGCGCCACAAGGTGCAACGATTTTACGTGACGAATTACGGGTCATTGCTTTAATTATTATACGAGGCATTCGTATGACTTTTTTGTGAAAACCTTTCACACCTTCAATACAGATTTGTGATTTGCATAATTGTCAACAGTGGATTGTATGAAAGTGTAACTAACACCGTGTATTGTAAGGTTGGATCGCTGGTTGTTAATACAAAGCGTATTTTTAAAAATGGTTTTTCTTCGCGGCTATTATCAGACAAAAGAGGATTTACAGCATGCAATATATAAATATTCAATCTTTTGGAATTCTCTCAATATGAATAATAAAAATAAAAGAAAGGTACATTGAACTTTAAAAAACCCGCACTGTATCATAATAGGTACCTTTTTAAAAACCCGTAGCACACAAGATTAGAAAATGAATTTTGAAACTTCAAGTAAGTATTTCTGTTTTAGTGACTACCACCGGTTCAGAAGGCAGATTCTATTAAAGAAAAAAAAAACAAATTCTATCACGAAGAAGCCGATGAGTAACTCAGCAGTTGGTCTTTTGCAACATTATTTTTTTCAACCCCCTCCCATATCCCCCAATCTCACGTGAGATTCTTCTTAATGTGCGTAAACGCGTTGGATTGTTATTGTAAAAAGAAAAAAACAAAAAAACAAAAAAAAGTAGTAGTTTGACAGTCGGTAGATGTATAACGTCGAAGTATGAATGAAATTATTTTCTTTCGAACGAATTAGTGAACAATTTTAATCGATTGCATTTAAGCACTTTTGATTTATTTTGACTTTTGCTTTTGCAACAAACAACACTTGAACATTAGAAGTAAGATTAAACTTACAGTGCAATATACTAGGTTACATAAAATTCATAATTCGTTTAAAGGAAATTGCATACAATTCTACAATAAACTGACCATTGACATCTTGGCTTATAGAAAAGTCCTATTATAGTATATAGCACTACGTTATCGATAAAAAAGCTCTTCTAATAATTTTAAATCATAATGTGAGATAGTGATCACAAACTAGGCGGGCCACGTTTGGAACCCTCGTAGCTTTAGTTTTAAGTTTACGAATGTAGTTATCGCCATCATCTCACTACCGTGTAATTCTCATGTAATGTTCCATCAAAATGGCCAATAGGCCACTTGAAATACTTGAAAAAAGGTATTTTTGACTTTGACTTTGACTTTGCAACCTTATCATTATGGGTATTAAGATGAATGATGAATAATTTTATGAAAAATACAGATTAACACTCAGACACTGAAAAACATTCATGTTCATCACACAAACATTTTCCGGTTGTGGGAATCGAACCCACGGCCTTGGTCTCGGAAAGAAGGGTGCCCACTGCGCCAATCGGCCGTCATTTATGTCCGTTTCTAGTAATTCGATGGTTTATATCCACTTTTTTATAGACTGTTGACTGATGTTGTTTTGTTTTACATATAATAAGTATATTGCAAAAGAAGTAGGTAGGCAAGTGAGGGGCAGCATGGCATACGTGAGAGTCATGCCATTTGCTGTGACGGCATAAAGGTCGATTCTACTGCCAAGGCGCGAAAATGTTTCACATCAAAACAATATTAAGTGGAAGATTTTCGATATTTTTAAGTGAACAAAGGCAGTTTTACGAGAATTAAGAAAAAAGAAAAAGTGACTGATTCTAAAGGCCTCAACTAAAAGGTGTATAAGTAAAAAGTATAAAATGTGAACAAGTAAAACGGTTCTTCTTGTTTGAAGTATATAAAGCCTGAACAGGAAAATAGATAACCGGTTCTGGGAACGCAATATTTGCATGGCATTATATTTGAGAGAGTAAATGTATAGAAGAAAATACAAATTTTAACCGCAATATGACAAGGATTTTTTGGTTCCGTACCCAGAAGAGTAAAACGAACCCTATTAACAATACCCCGTTGTCCGTCCGTCTGTCTGTCCCTCTGTCACCAGGCTTTATCTCATGAATCCTGATAGTCGAAATTTCCACAGATGATGTGTGTGTTGTTCTGCCGCTATAACAACAGATCCAAAAAAAAAAAAATTTTAAATATGACATGATTTTTTTGGTACCGTGGTACGATACCCTTCGTGACCTTTATTTATTACCTTTATACCTTATTAAATTTTTCTTTTTAATATTTACCTATTTCATATAATTATTTACCTTTTTTCTTGGTCGTTGCTAAGCACGGCTATATTCAGATCCACGAAAATAAAATATGTTTGTTAGGTTCTGGATTCGATTTTCAGGTACCTCCAAAAATTGATAGGCATTGAGTTTTATGTTCCAAATTGACAAGAGCAGATTAATCAAATCGGAAATAAAAACTCATCAACCCACATTGGAGCAGTGCGGTGGGTTTATACCCCACGCTGCAACGCTCTCTCTGGCCTTTTCAATACACACATAGCCCTCTAGCCCCCAAAGCAAGCGTAGCTAGTAAGATGAATATTTTAATGAATAATATACATAAATGCTTTATACAGATAAACACCCACACACTGAAAAACATTCATGTTCGTCATACAAACATTTTCCAGTTGTGGGAATCGAACCCACGGCGTTGGACTCAGAATGCAAGGACGATTACGATGCGCGCGCACACTAGTCAAATTAATAGTCAACATTTTAGTTTTTCTAAAAAAGGTTTGACAGTTGACTTTCAATAATTCAAACAATACTTTATTTCTGTTGTTAGTGTCGTCTTTTCTACAAACGTAGAATAAGGCGAAATATACCATTTCTGAAAAGATTTTTAACTTTTTACGCCAAAGAAGTATAACTTCTAACGCGTGTACATGAGTTTTTTAATAATAATAATAATAAATTCTTTATTGCACACACAAAAACAAAATACAAAGAAACACATTTACAAAAATAATTAAAAAAAAAAAACTAGTTTAGGTGTGCAAAGGCGGTCTTATCGCTAAAGCGATCTCTCCCAGACAACCTTTGGCGATAGTAGTTTTTGGAAGGAACGGGTTGGTGCGGCAATAAAAATTTCTACCTACATAAAAATATTGCAAACTAAACTACGTACATGGTATAAATTCTAATACTAAACATATAATTATTATATATAATATATTTTTTATTATTATACACACACGTTTTTTTATTATTTCGTGCGTGCAATATTTTCAACAACAAAAATTTTCACGTTGAAATTTGCACTTTTAGGAATATAGCAAAATAGTACTATGATCAGCTATTTAAAGTATTTTTTTTCTTATGTTATTTTCGTAGTTGATTCCAAAGCATTTTGTGGTTAATCGTTTATATATGAACTCATTTCTGTAAAATTTATTGGTATATTTATGTGTTAAAAAATAGGAAATCGCCTTTATGTGTATTAGTACTTTTTGGAAACCCAGGAAAAAAAAAGTTTTACTTGAAAACTGAGAATAGACTAAATTGTACTTAGCCACTTTTTAGTTAAAATTCGTAGTCTTGACCCGGTCACGGTCAATGGAGACTTTTAGAAGCTTAGAACAACATTTTAGGTCATTTGTTACGATTTTTCGGCCATTGTGTATTCGATAATGAGAAAAAAAAGTCTATTGATTACTCTTATTTGTCGGTCACGTAAACTATTAGGGCGTATATCTTAATTTCTTGCTTCGGAACTTCTTAGGGCAATAAATAATGTAGAGTATACATAACCTCAGCCTGTGCGCACGCACGTCAATATTACTGACAAAATTCTGCATATTGACAATAATACTGACTGTGTGCGGGCAGCCTTACAAAAACTTGTCGACCTCTATGGCACAGTGGTGAACATATCAGAATTATAAATAATACTAGAATAATGTTTGTGTGTTATAATAATTAATATACTGCGTCAATGCACACATCGCCATCTAGCCCCAAAGTAAGCGTAGCTTCTGTTATGGGTACTAAGATAGCTGATGAATATTTTTATGAATATAATACACATAAATACTTATAATATACAGATAAACGCCCAGACGCTGAAAAACATTCATGTTCATCACACAAAATATTTTCCAATTGTGGAAATCGAACCCACGGCGTTGGACTCAGAATGCAACGTCGCTACCCACTGCGCCACTCGGCTGTCAACGACGTTACATTTCCACACCATATTCCAGTATAAGGATTGAAGAAATGTTGGATAGAAGCAGGCGTTACTTTGCGGAAATTCATAATATATTATGAAAATTAAGCTTAATTTGCTATATTCCGCGAACAGCAGGAGAATCTGTATGGTGTAATTTATAATTACTTCAATCCGTATACTCCACACCAAACAGATCCTCGCAATGTACCCTCTACGCACGTTTCGCTCCGAAACCGGAGCATCCTCAGGAGATGTTGCCTTTACAATGTTAAATGAAACAATTATTCATTGTAAATTAAACCATACAGATTCTCCTGCTGTTCGCGGAGTATAGCAAATTAAGCTTAATTTTCATAATATATTGAAGAAATTATAAATTGCATCATACAGATTCTCCTGTTTTTAGCGGAGTAGGTATAGCAAATTAAGCTTAATTTTCATAATGGAATTCCGCTAAGTAACGCCTGCTTCTATCCAATACCCGGTGGATGTAAAGTTTCCTTAAGACATGGTGGCAACTCGAGCAAAAACGCAGTTTGAAGTAGACCTTGCTACGCTGAAGATGGCAAAGGCCTTGTATTTAGGTTTCTAGTCCAAAAAAAACACTGACATTATTCACCTGTAATGTACTCGCAAAATGAGAAGTTAAAATCACGCTCGCAGTTTCCCTGACCGATTTCGGCCAGGGATCTCCAGATAATTTTTCCAACCAACCGGAAGATATTATAGTGCACAATGCCACAAGCGTGTGCGCAAGCGCAGGTGCATTCTCTATTCCCTCACGCTCATAAATAATAATCTATATATATATATATATATATATATATATAAAAGAAAGTCGTGTTAGTTACACCACTTATAACTCAAGAACGGCTGGACCAATTTTTATGATATTTGATTTTTGGATTCCTCTTAGACCGGAATAGTAAAATATAACATTCATCAAACAAAAAAAAAAATAGTATCCGCGGTACGAAGTTCGCCGGGGCAGCTAGTAAACAATAAATATACTACGACGATACACACATCGCCATATAGCCCCGTATATAAGTAAGCGTAGCTTGTGCAAGGTGTACTAAGATGACTGATGAATATTTTTATGAATAATTACTTAAAATACTTATAATGTACATATGAACACCGAGACACTGAAAAATATTCATGTTCAGCACACAAACATTATTCCAGTTGTGGGAATCGAACCCGCGGCCTTGTGTGGGTGCAAGATCGAAGCAAGTTCTAGCCGCCCGCTCCGTAAAACATAAATCGTTCCTTCAAATAAGGTGGTGTTTGAGGTAGGACACGATATAAAGGGGCATGCAAGTCTCTCCGCCGACTGACTGGTAACCACCCAAGTTCCGCACGAAACTGTGGTATGTGGTCGAACTTACACAGGCCATATACAAATCTGATGGAAATGTTTTGCAATCTTTCCAGCTTATTTAGGAGTTCCTGCGACAAGTCAATTTGAATTTGAATTTGAATTAAGTCGGTGTGACACGCATCACCATAGTCAATTATAGGTAGTAAGAGGGTATTAGCTAACGCAATCTTCGTCTTAATCGGCAAAAGATTCTTCCAACGCCTTAGATAAACGACAGTAGCAAAATTTTCCTCTTTAATCATAATATATCACCTTTTTTTTCTTCAAGTTTGTGGTTACGAGCTCTTAAAATTATTTTTATTCTTTACAACCTGCCACAGTAAAAGATTTCCTTCTTCTTTTTTTGCTTTGTTGGCTTTTAGGTGTGCCAAATCGGCACGTTGTACTTCGCCAATGTCACGTATACTTGGAAGATCCACAAAGGTGATTGTCAAAAGGTAAACATTATATAACTATAGCACTACACTTTTTATAAAACGTAGTATTCCAAAATAAGGCATTCGTAATGGTCTTTAGTTTGTTATAATTCAAAGATTTTTTTTATTATAAATCATCAATTCAATCAATTTTGTTACATTGAATATATTTACAAACAAATTATACATAGCGACTAAAAACAAGCATAAGAAAACTTTGGACAATTAATGGGCACAGTAAATGATAATCTTTCTTTTTAAACTTCGAACGGATTTTTTGTTGACTGTTGACACTTGTTTACAGAGTACCTACCTATGAAGTTTTGATCGATAAGTTCTCAAACTATATTGATATTTTTGCTGCAACTCATAGCAAGTTTGCTTCGGCTGCGGTCGTGGTACCACGCCTTTGCAATAAAACATACAAATAAAAATAAAATCAAAGTGAATAATAACATAAAACTATAAAATAAAATCGTTACTTAATATTTTGCCTACATGATTAAAAACAGTCAATTCATTCAAATAGTGAGAAAAATATTAAATTGAATATAATTTTAGTGAATATATTTCGACTAACTTTAATAATTATATTTTAAAAAAAAAATAGGTACGTTAACTTAATGATATAGTGTTGAGCAGGTTATTTGCAATTATCGAGTCGAAAGTTTTAATTATCGACATTTTTAGAATAACCAGGATGTGATTACAAAAAAAAATGGTGTATAAATCGATGGAAAATTAAATTAAACATGCATATTAGTTTTAAAAACGAAACAATCCTATCATAATCAAAAATTATAAATATTTTTATTTAATCTCGCCAAAATGGATGCCTGCAGTTACAAAGAAGTGAAAAGTGTCGATTTCGTGCAAAAGGAAAACGAATCGATGAAATCGGTATTAAAACAGGTATGTGCGAGTAACTTTTTTTTCTTACACCCTTCATAAATAATATAGACACATTAAACTTTTTTTTATGCGTAACCTGTGGGTAAGTGGAGGATAAATTTGACAATTGCGGACCAATTTTTTTTTTTTTATATTTTTTATATTTAATGTACAGGAAGGTACCTACGGTACATCTCACACAACAGCATCTCATATCGATAAAAAGAAAAAGGAGAAAGGCTTTTGCACTTTTCAATACTAAGCAAGTATAGTACGAGTATAGTTAGTATAGTTTGACGGCCGATTAGCGCAGTGTGCAGCGACCCTGCTTTCTGAGTCCAAGGCCGTGGTTTCAATTCCCACAACTGGAAAATGTTTGTGCGATAAACATGACTGTTTTTCAGTGTCTGAGTGTTTATATGTATATTATAAGTATTTATGCAGGTATATTATTCATTGAAAAAATATTCATCAGTCAACTTAGTACCCATAACACAAGCTACGCTTACTTTGGGGCTAGATGGCGATG
The DNA here is from genome assembly GCF_905163445.1 of Pararge aegeria. Taxonomy (NCBI): domain Eukaryota; kingdom Metazoa; phylum Arthropoda; class Insecta; order Lepidoptera; family Nymphalidae; genus Pararge; species Pararge aegeria. The sequence continues at coordinate 4,202,859 of NC_053206.1, read as the reverse complement.
TGTGTATTGTCGTAGTATATATTTATATTTATTTATTTATAGTAATTAACATACTATAAGTAGCTTTACAAAGTCTTAAGTCAAAATCAAATATTTCTTTATACAAAATTGCATATCATCCTGTAATCAGCCCACTACAGGGCAAGGGTATCCTTTCACAGTGAGAAGGGTTTAAGACCACAGCCCACCACGCTGGCCCAATTGGTGGACACCTTTTTTTTTTTTTATTAACGATAGGCCAGCGCTTGATTACAATCATGCCCGTGAGCACGTTTATTACTTTTGTTCTTGCCATAAGTATTTGTAATTTTTTTTTTGTGTGTTGTTTGCAAAATTATCGAACTTGTTTTTTGGGAGATTATTCGCTTTGTCGGGAGTCGGGAGGACATACAAAAATTCGGGAGAATCCCGCCAATTTCTGACCGTATGGCAACCCTAGTTCACATCTCAGCGGCACGTATCAGGAACGTGGATAAAAAACGTTTCGTGCGTGTTGATGGAATATCAACTACATAAAGATGCCACCGCTCACGGTGTCTCGCTGTTCTGTGGTAGAACGGGGAAGGAGGTTGAGGATGCTTGCACAGACTTGAGATCCGTAGCACAGGGAGCGAGTAGTAATGTAGACTCCCACAGTCTGATAGCGCGCATGCTCTCCAGTGAAGAGGAATGGCAAAAATATGCACAAATGCTAAGAAACATTATGGTGAGGAGAGAGGAACGAGAAAGAGATGAGAAGGAAAAGAGAGAAAACACTTAAAGAAGGTCGGCATGAAGTAATGCCCAGCGGTTCCGTGCAGACCTGGCAGATAGGGGGGGTTGTTTTAGTCCGTGCAAGTCGGACATGCCCTGCCATAAGGCAGAAGTCCGAAGGGATTTTTTCCTCCTCGTTTAAATAAATAAAAAAAGAACGGGGAAGGAACAACAACCACAACCTAATGGTAGGATGGTACTGGCCAGGGAAAGTTCGATGAGAATTCCCGATGAAGCGGTAATAGCCCAGTGGGTAGGACTTCGACTTCACTTACGGTGAGGCGAGTTCGAATCCCAGCACGCACCTCTAACTTTTCTAAGTTATGTGCGTTTTAAGTAATTAAAATAACACTTTCTTCAACGGTGAAGGAAAACATCGTGAGGAAACCTGAGAGTTCTCTATAATGTTCTCAAAGGTGCGTGAAGTCCACCAATGGGTCAGCGTGGTGGACTACGGCCTTAACCCCTTCTCATTGTGGGGGGGAGACCCGTGCCCTGTAGTCGCCCGTAATGGGTTGATATGATGATGAATTCCCAAATTGCCTTCCATCTGCGGCCGATTTCCGCAGTATAGTCCACGGCCGTGGGTTCGATTCCCACTACTGGAAAATGTTTTTGTGATGAGCGTGAATATTTTTCAGTGTCTGGGTGTCTATCCCTACTAATATTATAAATGTCAATGTAAGTTTGTTTGTTACGCTTTCACGCAAAAACTACTTAACCGATCCTCATGAAACTTTGTACACATATTCTTGGAAGTGTTGGAAGTAATATAGGATACTTTTTATCCCGACATTAAGCTCGGTTCCTTTGGGAGAGGAGATTTGTGTTTGACGATTTTACACCATAACTCAGACAAATTATAAACGATTTAAATAATTATTTTTCTACTATAGAGATTATAATGTGTTTTATTTTGCCCAAACTGTGATTGGAGATAGAGGGCAGAACTCCTCAGCGGACAGCAGCAAACCCCTCATTTAATGCTTAGCGATACTGAATGCTTTATCTTAATATAAATTTAATGCCACATCAAAAAACAAAATCAAACGCAGACGAAGTCGCGGGCAACAGCTAGTAACTCATAAAAATATTCATCAGTCATCTTAGTTCCCATAACACAAGCTACGCTTACTTTGGGGCTGGATGGCGATGTGTGTATTGTCGTAGTATATTTATTTATTTATTTATACTGCGCCGGGGAGATCGTCAAAATGGCGATTAGACAATAATACATTTATAGGTTAAATATGCAGATGTGACCAATTCGAGACGCGGCGCCCAACGTAAAGAATATTAAAAATGTCATGAAAAAAAAGTATTCAAAACACTCCAACATCTTGCTGACAATGTTGCATAATTAAAAATAATATATTTTTATACATTTTCCTGCTACTTCGTTCGCTTCGAATTACTTATACAATTCTACATAATATAAATTTTAATCCCCCATTTCTCATGGTCTGCAATACTTGTAGTATATTTTATGACGACCTCTGGATTTAAGTTTGAGTTCCCAGACGGGGCAGTTCGGGAATTTATAATTTCCGAATTCACTCTGGTCTGATAGCTTCGGTCGTGGCTAGTTACCACTCTACCGACAAAAGACGTGCCGCAAAGCGATTTAGCGTTCCGGTGCGATGTCGCGTGGAAACCGATTTGTGATATGGGTTTAATATATATATTTTAAACTCTTCGAGCCAGTTTCCTTACCTTACCTAGAACAAGAACAAATTATGGTAAGAAATCCCTTACCTTTGAAGGCGCCAAATTTTATAATAAAATACCTATACTTATAAAAAAATGTAAACTCATTCAATGTATTCAAAAATAAATTAGCTTCTTATATATTAAGTAATACCAATAAATTTAAAGACGAATACATTGAATGAGTAGATAATAGTAAAATTGAATTAAGTTTAGTCTAATGGCGAAGTGTATTAATTTATTATAGAAAACTAAGTTTCCTATGTAAGTGACTTAGGTATTTTTATGGGAATAAATGTCTTTAAACCTATTTTCCAGTTGTGGGCTCGATTCCCACAACCTGGAAAATGTTTGTGTGAAGAACATGAATGTTTTTCAGTGTCTGGGTGTTTATATGTATATTATAAGTATTTATGTATATCTTCTTCTTCTATATATATATATATAAAAGAGAAAGTGTGTGGGTATTTTCCGTATAGGCTCCGAAACGGCTGGACCGATTTCAATGAAACTTTCAGGGAATCTCCTGATTTGATCTCCAGGATTGACCTGGCGAGTAATCTTGTAAAGTTTGGTGACGATCGGAGCACTCCTATTTTTGAACTGTCAAACTGTCAAATACAGCTTTTATTTACTATGATGATATTCTATTGTTGGGTGTACATGGGTGTTGATAATGATCTTCACCCGCTCGAGAAGAGAATGAATACGGAGAGAAATAAATGATTTAATATATTATGAGACTTAAATTAAAAAGTTAATGATGTAAGTTAATTGTTTAAATAAAACAAAGCAAAATCTAGCCCGGCGAAGCGGGCTGGGTACGCTAGTTATTCATAAAAATATTCATCAGTGATCTTAGTACCCATAACACAAGCTACGCTAACTTTGGGACTAGATGGCGGTGTGTGTATTGACGAAGTATATTTATTTATTTATAATATAACTGTTATATTCCTTAACAGGTTAGCCCGCTACCATATTAAACTGCATCATCACTTACTAGTGAGATTGCAGTAAAGGTCTAACTTGTAGTTTTTTTTTTTGATAAAATATTGTAGTAAATACTATCTGTTAGGAGCTTTGTATAGGTTATTTTTTTCAATCCATCACCGGCCCACTGCAGGGCACGGGTATCCTCCCATAAAGAGAAGGGGATAAGACCGTAGTCCACCACGCTGGCCCAGTGCAGATTGGTGGACTCAACGCACCTTTGAGAACACTCCGGCATGCAGGTTTCCTCGCGATGTTTTCGTTCACCGTTGAAGCAAGTGATATTTTAATTACTCAAAACGCACAAACACACTGAGCTATAACCGCTATCTATTTGTTGCTAGTGGCGAAACCAAAACGCTCAAGGTCGTCAGAAGTTATTTTTAACCCCCGATGCAAAAATAACGGGGTGTTATAGTTTGACGTGTCTGGTGTGTTTGTGTGTGAGTGTGTATGTGTGTTTGTCTGTGGCATCTTAGCTGCCGGAATGGATGAACCGATTTTGATTTTGTTTTTTTTTTTTGTGTGATGAAAATCGGTCCAAGATGGCCGGCGCCACAAAATGGCGGACTACAGATTTTTTTCACATCACTCTCCATAATTATTGGTTTCAATTAGGCCTAAATATAATTCCAAATAGTAAAAACATAATATTAATTACAAAATAGCATTAATATTTACAAAATATAATCTCCCTCCGTAATTATATAAAATAAAAGTTCTTGACTAGTAGAATACTGTGACAAATTTTAAATCCAAGATGGCCACCACCAGATAATGGTGTATTGCATCTATATGAAAACTGTAACTGGAAGATTTCTGTACATTTAAAATATTTTGAAAATTTTGACCGGGGGATGTTTTATAATCTAACTAGCTGTAGCCCGCGACTGTCTTCGTTTGATTTTGTTTTTTGATGTGGCATTTTATTTAGTTGTAATTCTAAAAAAATTTAAAGTTTTCAGTATCGCTAAGCCTTAAATAAGGGGTTTGCTGCTGTCCGCTGAGGAGTTCTGTCCTCTATCTCCAACCACATTCATCAGATCTACACAAAGTTTGGGCAAAATTAAACACATATTATAACCTATAGTACAAAAATAATTATTTAAATCGGTTATAATTTGTCGGAGTTATGGTGTAAAATCGTCAAGCCAGAGGGGCCCAAAGGAACCGAGCTTAATGTCGGGATAAAAAGTATTCTATATTGCTTCTGAAACTTCCAAGAATATGTGTACAAAGTTTCATGAGGATCGGTTAAGTAGTTTTTGCGTAAAAGCGTTACAAACAAACTTACCTTGACATTTATTATATTAGTAGGGATAGGGATAGGGAAGTAGGGATAGGAATTTCAGTAGATAATAATAAGATTTAATCTTATGAAATGTTTTATTAGGCTAGCGATACTGAATACTTTAAATTTTTTTAGAACTACAACTAAATTGAATGCCACATCAAAAAACAAAATCAAACGCAGACGAAGTCGCGGGCAACAGCTAGTAAAATATAAATAAAGTAACTTCTCAATTATGGAATAATTATGGAAATAGGTTCATAAGTTTACGAGTTAATCGAAAACAAAAATACATATCGTTCGTCTTTGTAATATCAAAGTAAAGAAGTAGAAATATAGATATCTTTACGTTGCGTTTTTTATAATGGAATAGAGGAGTGCTGATTATGTATCGATAGCATATTTTCCTGCTATTAAATGATAATAAAATTATAGCCCACAGTCTACAGTGATCTTAGATTTTTCCTTATCTAGATAAACAAATACAGTTTGTGGTGTAATTAACAATATTTATAACGACCTGCTAATTTGCGGTTGCGATCGATGTGATAAGAGTAGTGTTGCCCAAATGCAAGAACAAGACGAGACTTAGCCAGTCTTGGTCTTGGTCTTGCGCCAATACACCTGGTCTTGGTCTTGGTCTTGGTCTTGCGCTCCCAGTCTTGGTCTTGGTCTTGGTCTTGCAGCAAGAGTCTTGCAAGTCTTGCAATTACCTATTAGTCTATTACTATTTATTAAAGTTTACTTTAAATCTTAGAAAAACGTATTAGAATTGGAACATTGTGAGCTTGAATTAACATAGCCATAGTAAAGATCAAGCAGATTAATAAATAACTGAAGATTTGATAAGAAATTCGAAAAATCAACTGACCTATATGTCGTTTTCCATGGAAGTAACTGTTTCTTAATAAACATTTATGATTTATAAGCTTACATTTGCTAAAACATGTAAAAAAACAAATTAATTACAATAACTTGACTGTATTTTAAAGAACAATACTTTTCTGTATAGAAAGAGATTGAACCCTCAACTTATAAGAAATTTAATAAGAGTTTTACGATTTATCATTTATTTGAATAAAAAATAAAATACAACACAAATCAACAGCTTTATCATTAGGTTATGATACTTTATATCAATTCTTTTGACCAAGAATTAATACAAAGTAACCATCTGGCTGACTCATCACTTAACCTATTTCTATGTTTTCTAATTACTAATGATGCTTTAGAAAATAACCTCTCAGCAGGTACTGAAGTTGCAGGTACTGAGAGAAAATCACGGGCCATTTTCGATAAAATCGGATACTCTGTCTCATGCGTCCTCCACCAATCTAAAATCACCAATCTGAAACTTATTTATTCTTTGGAACACCTGTAGGTACTATTAAAATTCGAAATTATTTTGCATGAATAGTGTCAAATGTTATGATTTCGGCGCGGCGGCAACGATTGTTTTAGATTTCAAAAGAAGCCGCCGGCGCGTGTATCATAACCATGTACATCCGAAAAGCGGCAAATTTCTTTGAGAAGTAAGTACAAAACCTTTGATGCCGCATTATCAAAGTGCCGATGGTTAAAACATAACTATGCATGCACTCAGTTTGATTTTAATAGATATTTTTTTATTCGCTATGTTTATGGTATTAGTCGTAATGCGCATAGGTCCAGTTTTTCATATTCTTTGATATAGTTTTTTGCGTCTCATAGAATTCCTAAGCGTACCTACCTACCTATACACCGAACTGTTACACCTAACTACTCCGTGAAATAGCGCTAAGGCCTAGCTGCAAGACGCAAGAGTCTTGCAGGCTATGTCTTGTTCTTGCTCAAGTCTTGCACGCTCAGTCTTGGTCTTGGTCTTGCTAAAAATACGCGGTCTTGTTCTTGGTCTTGGTCTTGCAAAAACGCAAGAACAAGACCAAGACTGCAAGACCAAGACTGAATTTGGGCAACACTAGATAAGAGGGCCAGAATTAAGAACGTACAGAACCATTCAGCCATTGTGACGGCCGATTGGCGCAGTTTGCAGCGACCCTGCTTTCTGAGTCCAAGGCCGTGGGTTCGATTCCCACTGCTGGAAAATGTTTGTGCGATGAGCATGAATGTTTTTCAGTGTCTGGGTGTTATGTGTTATATGTATATTCTAAGTACTTATGTTTATTATTTATAGAAAATATTCATCAGTCATTTTAATACCCATAACAAAAGCTACGCTTACTTTGGGGCTAGATGGCGACGTGTGTATTGTCGTACATTTATTTATTTATTATTATTATTTATTTGGTTTGAGATATATCCCCTGTGGAACGCAGCATTGCGACAATGCTGCTTTGGCGGCCGATTGGCGCAGTGGGCAGCGACCCTGCTATACCCTGTGTCTGGCTGTTTATATAAATATAAATAAATAAATATACTACGACAATACACACATCGCCATCTAGCCCAAAGTAAGCGTAGCTTGTGTTATGGGTACAAAGATGACTGATGAATATTTGTATGAATAACATACATAAATACTTAGAATATAAACACCCAGACACTGAATAACATTCGTACTCATCACACAAACATTTTCCAGTAGTGGGAATCGAACCCACGGCCTTGGGCTCAGAAAGCAGGGGCGCTGGAAACTGCGCCAATCGGCTGTATATGCATATTCTAAGTATTGATGTATATTATTTATAGAAAATATTCATCAGTCATTTTAATACCCATAACACAAGCTACACTTACTTTGGGGCTAGATGGCGGTGTGTATTGTCGTAGTATATTTATTTATTTGCTTAGCGGCAGCATTAAACATGGTTGTAGTGCGGACGAGCTCTGTGACAAAAAGCTCTCATAATATCAAGCCATACCGGTCCACTAAAGAGCTCTCCTTCTGGCCAAGAGCTGTTTGGAAATAACACTAGCATCCGCTTGGTCCGACATTTATCACGTTAAAAAATGTGTCAGCCGTCACGGGACGCCTGGCAGATGTGAAACGTTGAACTGTTTTATTTTTAAGTTATATGCGAATATAAAATACGATATAGATTACCACAGGAATAATGTAAAGCGTACTGAAAAGATAAAGCATTACAAATATTTGTTAAAAACAAAATCAATTTAATAAATTTAAAATGCATATAAAAATTTTCGGAACCGACAGGATTAAAAGTAGATCGAAACTGCAACGTTTCCTACTAGATGACGCTACAGTCGCTATAAGACTGATGTGAAATGCATGTACTAATTTTCGGCAGCGACGCTAGGAGAGCCGTAGATTAATTGGTGAAAGCGCTCAGGCCGCGATTGCCCGAGAGTCGCAGTTTCAAATCCTGTCGGTTCCGAAATTTTTTATATGCATTTTTAAATTTATTAAATTGATAATTCCTCCATGTGTGGGTAAAAACACTCATAGAAATTATAAAATAAACATAATTAAAAAAAGAAAAAAATAATTTATTTGAAATTGCGACAACTCAACTACGTACATACATTCGATTATATAGCGTGGCGATGCGTCGCCACGTTCTGTGTCGCCACGCCAACAATCAGGTTTACCTTCCGCCTTATGGAAGGTAGAGGTAAGGAGAGTCATCTTATATGGGAGAAAAGTTGAAAAAGTGTCCAGTTGTATGCGCTAAATAACAGTTCAAAAATCCTCCACAATGGCGCTGGTGGATGCACAGGGTATGGTATGAATGTAGCAATCGTAGATGAATTGAAGTATGCCGAGTTAAAAAATTTAATGTCATTATCGACTAAAGTAGTTAATTATTGAGAATTTCAACAACTTACGTTGTACAAAATATTGTGGAAAATATAACCTTACTTCCTTGTTTATTTTTCAAGCCTACTCTAACAATATTTGGTTTGGCGCTTCTTTTAAGAGTTACCTTGATGCAAATGTGGCGCCATCCTAATTTAATACATTTTGACGACACTTTTTCATATACACAGATGATCCTCCTTACCTCTACCCTCCATACTCCGCCTATAGATGTTTCACATCAAAAAGTACTTAGTATAGCTTTTATTTCTTGCAGATACTGATTAGCAGTGCGGTGTGGGCGCAATTCTTTATGGGCGGCATGTGCGTTGGAGCGCCCACTGTGTTCATACCGCAAATACGGAAGGAGGCCAACAACACGGCTGTCATCGACGAAGAGATGGGCTCTTGGCTCTGTGAGTTTGACATCTGTGTGCTGAATGCTAGATTTCTCAGCTATTCGATCGCGTAAAAGTTAACTGGGTAGAAGGCACTAGTCATCATCGTCATATCAACCGATAGACGTCCACTGCTGGACATAGGTCTTTTGTAGGGAGTTCCAAATTCCACGGTTCTGTGCCGCTTGGATCCAGCGGCTACCTGCGACGCGCTTAATGTCGTCTGTCCACCTCGCTGGGGGTGGACTAACGCTGCGCTTACCAGTTCGGGGCTGCCATTTCAGCACCTCGGGACCCCAACGTCCATCCTTTCTTCGAACTATTTGCCCGGCCACTTCAGCTTCGCGACTCGTTGAGCTATAACGCGTCGGTAACTCTGGTTCTTCTAATTCCAAATTTCTGATTCGATACTCCGAGCATAGCTCTCTCCATCGCCCGCTGAGTGACTCTTAGCGTTTTAATGAGGCCCATAGTTAAAGACCATGTTTTACGACAAAGAAGAAAAGTTAACAATGATTTGTATGGCGCCGAAAGACCGCCATCTTTGGTCCCTAGATCTCAGTTCGCTGTAGTGCCATGTGTGTAAAGATATTCAATGCAATCCTAAAATCAAAAGCCGTATTGCCGTAAAATTTAAAAATACATTGAAAAAGTGGCTATTGAGCAATGTATTTCATTCAATTGATGAATTTCTGCAATTTAAGCCTCAGAACTAGATTGTTTATATATAATGTTGTATGTTGGGGTTGCCTGACTGGATATACTTAATAGTCTATCAGAGAAACACTTCGGATCAATATTATTTACTAAAAAATAGTGCATTAATACGGCCGATTGGCGCAGTGGGCAGCGACCCTGCTTTTTGAGTGCAAGGCTGTGGGTTCGATTCCCACAATTGTGTGATGAAATTGAATGTTTTTCAGTGTCTGGGTTTTTCATTAAAATTTTCATCAAACATCTTAGTACCAGCAGCTACGCTTTCTTTGGGGGTAGATTGCGATGTTTGTATTGTCGTAGTATATTGATTTATTTAAATACATCCGTAAGTCCTTTTTTTTTGATAATTATCGTCATCTTATATTTATAATTTAACAATTACACTAAACTGGGACTGTTTACTAACTCAGAAAATTTTGTTTTTTTTTTCGTAACGTTTAGCAGCTGAATCTTATTTATTAAATTTTCATTACAGTTTCCACCAGCGGCTTCGCAATGTACCCTTGGCTGATCATCCTGCCCCTTTTCACCAAACGCTACGGCCGGAAGTTGCCCCAAATCATCACATCTCTAGCTTCCATGGCGATCTTCATCATCCTCTACTACAGTCAAAGCGTCATTCACATCCTCATATCAGAAGTCCTGCAAGGGTTTTTGTACGCTGGCAATGTAACTGTCAGAATCTTAGTCGTCACAGATTATACATCGCCAAAATACCGCGGGATATTCTTGGCTATAAAATCAGCGAGCTTCTTCTGGGGTATATGGGTGGCGAACGCTATAGGCACGTTTTTCTATTGGAAGAATATAGCTATACTCGGATTTATATGTGCTGTTTACACGTTAAATGTTCTGCTGTGGCCCGAATCGCCTTACTGGCTGGCCAGTAAGGGACGTTTTGACGAATGCAGGAAATCCTTCAGACAGATTCACGGTATTAACGTGAAATCCGAACGGGAATTAAAGGAATTGATCAAAGTGCAAACCGAAAGGTTTAGAATAGAAAACGAATATGGGAAAATGGGTGTCCTGGAGATGGTTAGGAGCAGTGAATTTTACAAACCACTTTTGTTATCAGCTGTAGCGATAATACAGTATCATTTATCCGGCAAAGTGGTGATCAGTTTGTATATATTGGATATATTCAAAAATATAACTGCGAACGAATGGTCAGCCTACATCGCCATGTTAATTTTGGATGGTGTGACAGTTTTTGGAATGTATGTCGGATCTTTCTTGTCAAGGGTACTAAAACGTAGGACTTTATACATGAGTTGCTCGTTTACTGGTATAGCGTTCCTATTAACGATATCGTTATATTTGTTTATGGTTAGATTGAATCTGTTGGGTGAGAATCATTTCGTTACAATAGCTCTGTTATGTTTGTATTCTATATCGATAAGCTGCGGTCCGTTGATTTTATCCATATCTCTATACGGTGAATTAATACCGCAGAAGTTTCAAGCGATATCATATACATTGGTTTCTTTAACATTTGGTATTTTCTATTCCACTTTAATAAAAGTCTCGCCGAGTATATTCAGGGCTTTCGGTATCGATGGAACTTTTCTTTTCTATGCCATTACATGTGCTCTTTGCACGATTTACCTTTTCCTTTATTTGCCTGAAACTAAAAATAAAACGCAACAAGAAATAGAGGCGTATTTCAAAGATAAGAACGAAATTATTCAAAACGATAATACCTCTGCAGTTTTTCTCACGAATAAGACATAATGCTACGTTTATCTATACTTAAAAAATAATTAAAACGCATATTTTGTTTATTTTAATTTTGTATTAACTACCTCTGATTTAACTTACAGTATCATAATTTGAACAATTTGGTACATCTAAATAAAAGTTTAAATTTTCCGGTATGATTTTTATAACAATATATATATTACTAGCTTTTGCCCGCGGCTTTGCTCACGTCAAGTAAAATTTTTGATTTGGTAAATTGTAACTACAAAGTTAAAAGAAAATGTCTCGCTGCAAATAGAAAAATATGAAGGTAAATTACTTAGAAAATCAGAAACTTTCGTAGAAATTTTCATCCCCTATTTGATGCCCTTGGAGTTGGAATTTTTAAAATTTGTGAAACACGTATCTATTTTTTTTATCGAAAACCTAAAATGAAAGTTTCATTGATGTAATTTGAAAAATAAATTTTATGTAAACTTTCATCCCCCATTTCACCCTCTTAGGGTTGGAATGTTCAAAAATCCTTTCTTAGCAAAATTTCAGCCCTATCCGTCCAGTGGTTAGAGCTGTGCATTGATAGATCAGTCAGTCAGTCAGTTTGCCTTTTATTTATAAAGATACATCTAAATAATTTGTGAAGTTTTCACATATTTGTAGTTGCTATGTGTGTGATAAAAAAAAAATCAAACAAATAAAAAATTGTGTTAACTAAATAAACGTTTAATTTTTTATCGGTGTGTCTTCTTGACTGTTTGTCTAGGGTAAATTTAGGAATCGCTGTACCTGGCTGTACTAATTTTGATGGGTCTTTCACACGTTGGTAGGAATATACACATGATTAAATAGTAAAGGCTTATTCGTATATAGTATATCGAGCGAAGTTATAAATTGCATCGTACAGATTTTTCTTGCTTAAAGTTCATTTTTGACGTGACAACGTCTTATAATTCGATGGAGCCGGCTGCACGCACGAAAAAACATGACGTATGCGGCGTTACCTCGCTCTGAGGCGTTCCATTCAAGGCTTGAAGTGCAAGCGAGAGCGCGGAACGAGCGACAAAGAGGCACAGTCGGCCTCCGCGTTCGACATCATTCTTATTTATTTCTTATGTGTGTGGGAGAAAAAAAAAATAATAAAAAAAAACTAAACAGTACACAATGCATATCAATGAAGATATGACGCTATTCTAACGATTGCACTTTTATTAATTTAGATAATAATTCGTAGCATTAATAAATTAACATACCCTAATACCTCCGTGTAGTAAATAGTATATTTTAATATAACCTCTTTTTATATTTAATGTAATTATTATTAATGAATACAATACGATTAACTCGTGTAAGGCTTTTGATAACTTTAATAATAAATAACATCATAAAAATGGTATCAACATGTCTGGAACCATTTAATTTTGTTTTGTAAATTTTTATTTTCTTTAATTACATTATTTAAGTAGATGTTTATCATATTCATAGGTATTAGAATAGTACTTATCTAAGTAACTTTGTAAATTTTAATAAAATTATATTTCGTTTTAATACAACTTTTTTTTCAAAGTACAAAACTTTCACTACTATAAAATTCAAAATATAAACTCAAAAAAAAAATACTTCATTATGTTGTAAAAATACTACTTGTTTTTTACGCAAAATTTTAATGCACTTTGCGGAACACAACGACTTCAAATCGATGGCATAACAGCTTTTTAAATAGGAGTGATCTTTGAAGGTAAAAGACCAATCTTTCTGGTTTTGTAACATTTCTAGAGAGTTTGTCATTAGCTTTTTTAAATAAGTGTATATTTAATTCATGGCAAAGTTAGTACCTCCAAACTTCAAAAGTTAGCTCATAATAACTGCAACTACCTAGTCCTCAGCCCAATAAATTGCTGAATGATTTAGTTCAATACAGGTAATAAAAAATAATTATTCTTGCTCAGAATTCTGGCTAAATGGATATCCGCTTTTACCACTCAGTTGCCGATAGAAAGAAAAATTACGAAGAAAATGTTGGGATAAAATAAATAATAGGTAAATACGGTTTATGTAAATAGTAAGTACTTACTGATTATTTACCTACTCTAAATGAAGGTGTAGGTTTTTTTTTCTTCTGGCGTTACACAGATTAGCCAATGTCAGGTATTAGATATAGGTACTTTAGTAAAATATTAAAAAAAAAACTGTGAACTCAAGGACTCTTGTTCGAAATTTTCTTTGCAGAATTTCACCGTGAGTGAATTTCGTTGATGGATGTCAGAAAGCGTTCATACATCCCTCAACGAAATTCAGAGAAATCTCTTAACTTGTCGTCCCACTGTTGGGAAATAAGTCCAGGTCTATTTATACAGTGGGGTTAAAGCTGTTAACCCTTTACGATGTTCAAAAGTGGGTTATTTATTAATACAAGAATGTTTGAAGATGGTTATAATAAAGGCCTTTAACGATTATTATCACAAGTTAGTGAAAATAGCCGCAACTAAACCTTTATAAATTCCTGGACCGGCTCTTTGACATTTAAATAACCTGCACGGTAATAGAATTTTAGTATACGGGCATTAGTAACCGGTCTTAAATATCTTGCAGATTATGTAAATAATATAAGAGAGCATTCAAAGCCATAAAGTAGTATTATTCAACTGCAGACATATTAGCCAAAACAAAAAAAAATAGCTGAAATGTCAAATTTTAATAATAGATACCTATTGCATTTTGATACCTATAGGATCAGGACAACGAATAAAAAAAGGATAGCTAAAAATGAATGTCCCTTTTCATTTGCAAGTTTGATATCTTTCAATCCTTGGTATGAACTAATTAAATAGCGTTAATATTTTTATAAACCATTTAAATAACAAATCTTAATAAATCGATACTACATGAAAGTAGCAAATAATCGATTTTTCATGTGCAAAAGATCGAACAAAAAGCTACATTAGGCTGGTTCCTTTTGCCACAGACAACACACCTTTTATTTGATGATTAGTGTTGTGCGATGTGCCAAGCTGCCAAACAAAAGTCAACAAAAATATTGAGCATTTGTAATGTTTTATGTTGAATTATAAAACCCTAAATAATGGGAGACTATAGCAGATTTGTGTTAAAGAAGATATGTTGTACGTGTTTAAGCGTTGATAGGAAGCTAAGCCAACTGTGCAAATTAGAGGATGGTGTAAACAACTTATTTTTCCTACTTTCGTCCGATTCTGAGGCATACAAGGTAAAAACAATCATTGTAATTCACCTAAGAATGTTTCCTGTATCCTTATAACACAGTCGTCCTGACCGATTACCGCCACGGTGGCCTCCAGAGAGATTTTCCAACTACGCGAAAGGTAAAGTGCACAACTGTGTGCAAACATAAGGGAACTCTGTCTACTATATTGTCTCTCATAGTGAGAAGGGGCGGCATCTCCGACACGACCGGTAAAAGATCAGGCGCAGGACCGTCCGACTGACTCTCCGAGGCACGGTTGTGAATCACCGACAATTTCCAAACTACAGGCTGGTACTAAGAAATAAGTGATTGATAAACCCAATACCCGACCTGACCAGGGCCTCGTGATTTGCAGTAGGACATGCCCACCGCTAGACCAACTAGGCAGTTACCTTGCAGTGCCTTATACATGTTCAACATCTGAAACTTATCCATCCAATCCCGCAATAATCATTTCACTGATATTTCTGGTGTTAGCTTGAGTCAACAGGATCTAAGACCAATCCCAATTCTCAGGCCTCCGATCTTATAGGAGAGAGAGAATCGCAGCATTGACCCCAGCTGCTACAATTATTTTGGACGTAGCAATGCATAATTTGAAACAATGTGTTAAGACTGATTTAAAAAATTAAAGTAATACTATACAATTGATGAATTTCATAGTGACAAGCTTGCTCATAAATTTAAATATTTGTTAAATTTCAGAATTCTATTGGGAAAGAGAAACTGCTTAGTTTTTTGCCAGCTTCTCAGTCTGCCTTCATTTAAATCACTAGTAGAATTACTACAAATAGACAGCCTTGACATAAAAGTGCTTAAGACCTAAGGCTACTGACACTGATAATGAGTAAATTTCTTATTTCAATGCTGGTTGATTTTAATGTTTATTACCACAGCTAGCAGTTGCCTATGTTCTTAATAAGCATTTATTAAAATTTTTACATATCCTGTGAGAATTTTGACAATGTTTGATTTCCAGGGATAAAAAGGAGCTTATGTTGCTGCTGCTATAATGCTGTCACTTTGCACCTCGATAATAATTGTTAAAGTAGCCTATGTTACTCTCTCTCTCTCCTCAGAGACAGTTACTGGTGACTGGGACTCTGTTGAAGAAAGTGTAGAGTTTGAGTTTGCATGTGCTGTACCATCATCCTCAAGGCCTCCTCTCTCATTGGTTAGAGAGAATTAGAGCATAGTGGGTCTATGCTCTAATTCTCTCTAACTACTGCGCTAAAACATGTTAATGGACTTTAACAATAATTATAATGTTCTTTACTTAAGATTATATGTTAAGTTATCAGTCCCAGCAATTCTTTCTTTCTCTGGGCTTGTCTCCGCACTTGGTCGGCCGGAACCTTCCGTTGTACGTAGTGCCACTGGTACGGCTCCCCGCTGGGTCACTCCAGCCAACTGAGCTCACTCCAGAAGCTTCCAGGGCTTTAGCAGGCCCCCCAATTCACCAAGTGGTTCAGGGAGTGATGCTGTCCCAGCTATTATTACTAACATATCTTAATTAGTATTATAAATGAAAACGTATGTTTGTCTGTCTATTGTTCCTTCACATTCTCACTAAGCAACCAATCAACTTAAGTTTTTGTAATGAGTTAGTTTAAACGGGGGAGAGTAACATAGCCTAATTTTTATCTCGGGAAAACAAACTGTCCCCACAGCAAATGTCTGTCTCTAATGATATACAATTACATTTAAATAAATTTAATTTTCAGGCAATGTTCAGTAGAGACGCAACACATCTGTTCATTTGCTGGGAATGCAACTCTTTTATGAGGAGACAAAGAAAGTTTCGAGACCAAGTGTGCATTGCTCAGAAACAGCTATGTCAAATTTTTGATGAACAAATTACTGTAAGTAGGTGAACTTGACGTAAACTTCAATACCACCTTTCACTGAACTACATAAATAATATTCGATAGAAGCAGGCGATACTTTGCGGAAATCGATAGTATATTATGAAAATTAAGCTTAATTTGCTATACTCCGCGGCCAGCAGCAGACCTGACTTAACAACTATTGACTTGTGCATGCGTAGAGGGTAAATTGCCAAGGATCCGTTTGATGTGGAGTATATGGTTTGAAGTAATTATAAATTACACCATACAGATTCTGCTGCTGTTAGCGGAGTATAGCAAATTAAGCTTAATTTTCATTACATAAATAATATCCAGCCATAGCTGACGACTTAGCGTATCCAAAAACAAATACTACATTTTAAAGGTTCTTTTCAATATTTTTGCACATAAATTTACTTTTAAATTAAAATTTTATTTCATATCACCTCTTGAAATCGTGCGACATTCGTAGAAGGCTAAATAACTCCTGATTTTCAGCCAAAAGGCGCTGCTGTTTGGCTTAGCAGAAAACAGTATTGATTGGGGTCATTATCTGTATAACTAGAAAATTTGTTTGATAATTTTTTTTATACTGATCCAGAATAATTAAGTGTTCTTTTTTTCCAGCCAAAAGCACAAAATAGTCTTTCAAAATTAGCTTGGATCCATAGGAACACTTATGACAAAGAATATATATTTAATGACAATATAATAGACAATTTTATAGATTGCGGACCAGATATAAAAGGTGAAACGGAACAAACACTACCCTTAATTTATATAGATAAGGAATTAGCTAGCATAAGTGACGAAGATATGACTGCAGATATTATTGATGAGATAAATGTAATAGACAATAAAATAGAAATTAAACCACTTCTGTTGAAGAAAGGGAAATTAAAAAAAGATATTAACAAAAGAGTTTCGATTAACAGAAAAGTTAAAAAACAATCTACTTATAACAAAGAAGAAGATATCATAAATAAGAAAGCATTAGAAAATAAAGTAGAAATAAAAGCTCTTTTGTTAAAGAATAGAAAATTAAAAAATGATATCAACAAAAGAAAAGTTGATAATCAGGAAAACATGATTTTATTAGAAAATGAAATAGTAATAGAACCGCTATTGATAAATAGAGAACTAAAGAATGATGAAATGAACAGGAGAAAAGTTAAAAACGGAGAAGAATGTGTAAAGGAAGAGGGATTTTCTAGAATAAGAATGACAGAGGAAGAGTTATTGGATAGCATAGAAAAGAGAAAGTTAGAAGAAGGTTATGTTAATGCATCAAACAAATGTAAATCATGTGTTGACGTGTTTAAGGATGAAATTGAATTAGAGGAACACAACAAAAGATTGCATGTACAGGTGAGAACTAACAAACCTATTTCTTACTGATCTTTATATATATATTTCTTGTGTGCATGTGTATGTCACTGAACTCCTCCTAAACGGCTGGACCGATTTGAACGAATTTGTTTGTATGCGTTTGTGTGGCAACCTGGATGGTTTAGATTCACAAATCAGCCCGACAGATGGCGCTGGGTAGTATTATTATATAAGTGAAAGTATGCGAGGATGAGGAAGTATAGATGTATTGATTATTGTAACTCTTCTCGTACTGAATGGAACTGACTTCAATTTAAATTGGAGATAAGATTGTTTATGCTGGTTTAACACATAGGCTACTTTGTACCGTGGTAAACAGTGGTCCTCGCGTTACTTGTGAATAACTAAATTTGATCTACGAAACTAAGGGGTCTACGAAAACTGGGCTGTCCAGTATAGGGTTTCCGGTCCAGCACCTTGGTACCCCAATGTTTATCAGTTCTCCGAGCAATGGTCCAGTGACACTTCTACTTTTATTTACTACTAGCTGACCCGCGCAACTTCATCTGCACCGAATCGGTTATTAGAGGTTTTAATATCTTAAAAAAACCTAGAAACGAATTGCAGCGCTACCTACCAGGTTCAGTTTTATTTCCAAACTATGTATCTCTTTCTATGTTATTCGCGGCCGGGCGGCCAGCTTAATTTATCTTGCTTTTTGCGTTTCTATACCCGTCACAACTTCTTTGAAAAATTTAAAAAGAAATTTGCAGGTATATAATTAAAATTAATATTTATAAAACTACTAGTTGTTTTTTTATAAATTTAAAATGCATATAAAAAATTTTCGGAACCGACAGGATTTGAACCTGCGACTCTCGGGCAATCGCGGCCTGAGCGCTTTCACCAATTAAGCTACGGCTCTCCTACCGTCGATGCCGAAATTAGTATGTGCCTTTTACATCAGTCTTATAGCGACTGTAGCGTCATCTAGTAGGAAACGTTGCAGTTTCGATCTACTTTTTCAAAGGTCCATATTACAATGAGAAACGTTTGAAACAAGAGATGACACATTGCTTAATTTATAAAATTTGATAATTCCTCCAAGTGTAGGTAAAAACACTAATAAAAATTATAAAAACTACTAGTTGTACCCTGCCACGCTTTGCTGTGGCACATTTTTATGGAATGGTTGAGAAATGAGAAACAAAATAAAGTTTACATTACATAATATAAGAACACAACATTTTTACACAATATTTTTAATATAAAGACTATCTGGTTTGCCGACTCGGGAACACGCAACATACAGTTGTCCATGTGAAAAGCAATTCTATAGCAATCCTAAGCGTAGCTTTTGGTATTTATCAAGTACATTTTTATAATAATCGAATCCACAGCCTTGGACTCAGGAAGTAGGGTCGCTGCGAACTGCGCAAATCGGCCGTCTAGAATCGATAATAAGGGGAATTGTGTGTTACAGAAGCCGAAGTTTATACAATGTGACATATGTCAGGTATACATCAAGTTCTGACATTTTTAGTAGTGGGAATCGAACCCACGGCCTTGGACTCAGGAAGCAGGGTCGCTGCGAACTGCGCAAATCGGCCGTCTAGAATCGATGATAAGGGGAATTGTGTGTTACAGAAGCCGAAGTTTATACAATGTGACATATGTCAGGTATACATCAAGTTCTGACATTTTTAGTAGTGGGAATCGAACCCACGGCCTTGGACTCAGGAAGCAGGGTCGCTGCGAACTGCGCAAATCGGCCGTCTAGAATCGATGATAAGGGGAATTGTGTGTTACAGAAGCCGAAGTTTATACAATGTGACATATGTCAGGTATACATCAAGTTCTGACATTTTTAGTAGTGGGAATCGAACCCACGGCCTTGGACTCAGGAAGCAGGGTCGCTGCGAACTGCGCAAATCGGCCGTCTAGAATCGATGATAAGGGGAATTGTGTGTTACAGAAGCCGAAGTTTATACAATGTGACATATGTCAGGTATACATCAAGTTCTGGTGGCTGCCGGACCACAGATCCGAGCATTTCTTGAAATACCAATGCAACTTTTGCACCAAAGAGTATTACACCGCCATAGATATATTGTTACATTTGAAAAACATACATTCTATGAGGAATGCAATAACACCGGGAATGTTAAAAAAGGTGAGATTATTTATATTTATTGAATGTTTATTGTCGTAGCGGTGATAGCCCAGTGGGTAGGATTTCGACTTCGCTTTCGGTGGTGCCGAGTTCGAATCACAGAACCTCTTAACTTGTATATAAATATATAAATATATTACGACAATACACATCGCCATCTAGTCTCAAAGCTTGTGTTATGGATACTAAGATAACTGATGAATAATTATATGAATATGTAATATACATAAATACTTACAATATATTTATAAACAGCCAGACAATGAAAAACATTCATGCTCATCACACAAACATTTTCCAGTTGTGGGAATCGAACCCACGACCTTGGACTCAGAAAGCAGGGTCGCTGCCCACTGCGCCACCCGGCCGTCAATTTTTTTTTTTTTTTTGACAGTAATTAAATTAAAATACTTTATTCCACAGCTCAAAAGAAAAGCAATGCTGACGAATCCAATTCTGGCGCAAAAAAAGAAAGAACGCAATATTGATAGAACTAGTGAAGAGTCCACCGTGGGGTTCAAATGTTCTGACTGCAATACGTATTTTGAGTAAGTTTTTTTTTATGTTAAAACGTTCGAAACCACAGAGTTAAGAACAACCAGAAGCTGTGTACACTACTTATATTGAAGCATCAAAAACCACTCCACGACCATCACGACGATTGACGGCCGATTGGCGCAGTTTGCAGCGACCCTGCTTTCTGAGCCCAAGGCCGTGAGTTCGATTCCCACTACTGGAAAATATTTGTGTGATGAGCATGAATGCTTTATAGTGTCTGGGTGTTTATATGTATGTATGTTCTGAGCATTTATGTATGTTATTCATAAAAATATCCATCAGTCAACTTAGTACCCATAACGCGGGCTTCGCTTACTTTGGGGCTAGATGGCGATGTGTGTATTGTCGTAGTATATTTATTTATTACTAGCGTACCCAGCCCGCTTCGCCGGCCTAGATTTTGCTTTATTTTATTTAAACAATAAACTTACATTATTAAATTTTTAATTTAAGTCTCATAATATATTAAATCATTTATTTCTCTCCGTATTCATTCTCTTCTATTCTCTTCTCGAGCGGGTGAAGATCATTATCTACACCCATGTACACCCAACAATAGAATATCATCATAGTAAATAAAAGCTGTATTTGACAGTTTGAAGGTTCAAAAATAGGAGTGCTCCGATCGTCACCAAACTTTACAGGATTACTCGCCAGGTCAATCTGGAGATTCCCTGAAAGTTTCATTGAAATCGGTCCAGCCGTTTCGGAGCCTATACGGAACATACCCACACACTTTCTCTTTTATATATATAGATAGATTATTACTAATAACTTATTACATGTAAAATATTACATAGAAGTAAGTTGATGGCGACAACTAAATTCGTCAAAACGAAAGCTACGAGAGTTTCACAGGAACAGATATCTCCGTTACAAACATATACTGAAGCTGCACCGGGAGGGTCACAAATGCGCCACATGCGGCAAGTCTTTCGCGTTCAAGAACACTCTGAATAAACACGAGCAGTAAGTGTTTTTTTTTTTTTTTTTTAATTTTTCGACAATACACCCATCGCCATCTAGCCCCAAAGTAAGCGAAGCTCGCGTTATGGGTACTAAGATGGCTGGTGAATATTTTTATGAATATAATACACATAAATACTTATTTATGCTAATACTAGCTTTTGCGCGCGGCTTCGCTCACGTTAAGTTCAATTTTTGATTTGGTAATTTTTAACTACAAATGTTTAAAAAAGTCTTGCTGCTAAATTACTCAAACATCGGAAACTTTATATAAATAATTAAATAAATAAATAAATATGCTACGACAATACACACATCGCCATCTAGCCCCCAAAAGTAAGCGAAGCTTGTGTTGTGTGTACTAAGATTACTGATGAATATTTTTATGAATGATATACATAAATACTTTTAATATACAGATAAACACTCAGACACAAACACATTCGTCTTCATTACAGAAATATTTATCAGTTGGGATTCGAACCCACAGCCTTGGACTTGAAAGGCAGGGTCGCTGCCCACTGCGCTGAGTGAATTTAAATAGGAGGTCCCAGGTTCGATTCCCCGCAGGGGCAATTTGGGAATTCATCATCTGATATTTCTCTGCTCTTGTCTGGTGGGAGGCTTTGACCGTGGCTAGTTACCACCATACCGACAAAGACGTGCCGCTAAGCGATTTAGTGTTCCGGTGCGATGTCGCGTGGAAACCGATTCGGGGTATAACTACTATACTCCCGAACAGCAGCGGCGTGCACTTCATATATGCACAAAAGCACTGCCTACCCTAAAATTGGTATATAGCTCGCATAGGATTTTTGCCATTTTACGCAATTTTCCCGCTGTATGCATAATCTGGTAAGAATCCCAATGCACGCCACCTTAGACTGCATCATCCCAACCCTTCTTCACAACTTCATGTACCCATATTGATTTCGTAGGTTACCCGGTAGAGATCGCTTTTAAGCGATAAGGCCGCCTATTGTACCTTTTCTCATTTTTTTTCTAATGCTTGTTTTTTTTTTATTTGGTGTACAATAAAGTGTATTTCATTCATTCATCACTTACCACCAGGTGAGAATGCAGTCTGAGGAATTAAAAAAAACATATAAATAACACATATAAACAAAAAAAAACATAATTAACATAACATCCCTTTCCCAGGATCCACGGAGAACCTCAGCCCATGGAGCAATGCGCGACTTGCGGTAAAATGGTCAGACGCGACCGCGTAATCGCGCACGCGCGTATACACGCCGCGCGCGCGACCTTCGAGTGCGTCGCGTGCGACAAGCGATTTGTGTCACGCGACTCCTACGAGAAGCACCTCAAGTACGCCAGCAGTCACGCCGTGACCGACGTGCACAAGTTAGTGATTGATTAATCCAGACTAAAATTCCATACTAAAATTCCATACTAAAATTCCATACTAAAATTCCATACTAATATTCCATGCTAATATTCCGTACTAATATTCCATGCTAATATTCCATACTAAAATTCCATACTAATATTCCATATTAAAATTCCATACTAATATTCCATACTAATATTCCATACTAATATTCCATACTAATATGAAATAATGTGTAAAAACACATCTAATACAGCGAGGTTACTATACATTTGATGAATTCCTAAATGACAAGGTTGGAAGCAGCCAGCCTCGCTCTCATCTCCCGCAAGATAGGAAAATGATTGTAAATGTTGATGTTGGATAAGAGCGACTACTGAGTTTCTTGCCGGCTTCTTCTCGGTAGAGTCACTACAAACAGACAGACTAGACGTTTCAAAAGTGCTTATACCTGTGTGCTATAAAGTGCCTACTTGAAAATTAAAAAAAAAAAAAAGATTTGTTTTTTTTTGCCCTCAGGTACAAATGTACGATGTGCGAGAAGGGCTTCCGTACAATGAGAGAGCTGAACGACCACGTAAACTACAACCACATGGGCAAGACGCTATATAAATGCCCAATATGCCATAAGGTAAACGTTATAAAAAAAAAAAAAACCTGCAAGTCGGACTCGCGCTAGCAGCATAAAAACGGCAAAAAAAAACGTGTGTGTACTTATGCACACGCGTTAGAAGTATGGAGGGTAGAGGTAAGGAGAGTCATTTTATATGGGAGAAAAGTTGAAAAAGTGTCCAGTTGTTGCGCTAAATAACAGTTCAAAAATCCTCCACAATGGCGCTGGTGGATGCACAGGGTATGGTATGAATGTAGCAATCGTAGATGAATTGAAGTATGCCGAGTTAAAAAATTTAATGTCATTATCGACTAAAGTAGTTAATTATTGAGAATTTCAACAACTTACGTTGTACAAAATATTGTGGTAAATATACCTAACCTTACTTCCTTGTTTATTTTTCAAGCCTACTCTAACAATATTTATATTTGGCGCTTCTTTTAAGAGTTACCCTGATGCAAATGTGGCGCCATCCTAATTTAATACATTTTGACGACACTTTTTCATATACACAGATGATCCTCCTTACCTCTACCCTCCATAGTTAGAAGTAAAGAACGATGGAAAGATACCCCCGGTATCTTAGAATAAAAAAAAAATCTTTATTACTGTACCTACTCAGCAGAAGTGTTTTTTTTTAAAATAGAAATGATAATTGACAGACAAAGCAGATGGCCCATCTGATGCGAAGTTGAAAAACATCGCTTATAAACAGAGCAACACGTTTTTATAACGCTTTAACAAGATAAAAATCTTTTCAGTACTCTTCTTGATAAAACTAATTATTTGAATAAGAATCAATACTGCGATAAAAAATTGGTTGTCTGTAAAGTCGGCTTACTGACGATAGTTGAACGTGACAACGTCGTAAGAAAATACTGATGGAATGGTTGCATTTTTCAAAAGAAAATTTTAATTTCATTTGTTTGATAGATATTATCGTTGCTATAAACAATTGACACCACATTCACTTTCCACTGCACTTCATCCTTGCCGAAAACATGTAAATGTATTATTGTATAGAAGCTGTCCACGCGGACGCATCGCTCACTCAAGTAGGAGAGAGACAGATGTCGAACGCGGAGGCCGACTGTGCCTCTTTGTCGCTCGTTTCGCGCTCTCGCTTGCACTTCAAGCCTTGAACGCCTCAGAGCGAGGTAACGCCGCATGCGTCATGTTTTTTCGTGCGTGCAGCCGGCTCCATCGAATTATAAGACATTGTCACGTCAAAATGAAATCCACTTTTGTTTCCACCAGCGAACTAATAAAATATTAGATCACAAAAGCGGCTATTGTGAGTTAACTATCATAGTAAGATAGTAGTGTAATCATTAAACATTACAAAATTTAACTCACCGAACACTTATCGGTGAGTTAAATTTTGTGCTAATTTTTTTGCAAATTAAGTTTATATGACGCTTTGTCAATGCTATGTGCACTTGTCATTGACGTGCATATCAGTCCTTGTGTTTGTGTGTGTGCTAATTTGATTTAATTTGAGTTGATTTAATTTAACGTCAAGTCAGTATGTTTGTAGCGACTCTACTTTCGGTTCGGAAGGCGGTTTCCACCGAGAAGTGCCGGCAAGACACTCAGCAGAAATGATAAATTACGAATGTACCATTTCCAGGCGCTAGCGACGCGCAGGTGTGTGACCCGCCACGTCAGTCGCGCCCACCATGGCATAAAGGAGAAGTCGGGCGACAAAATACTGTGCCAGACCTGTGGGAAGGCTTTCCGGGTATGCGCTGTTCTATTATCAAAATAACAGGGTTTAAGGCCGTTGGTTCGATTCCCACAACTGGAAAAAAATGTTTGTGTGATGGGCATGAAGGTTTTTATATAAATACTAGGTGTTTAATGGTTGAGAAAAATAGATAAAAACAATCCTTGGTGCGTATTTTATATCATGCTAAAATTTCAGCCCCATCATTGCAGAACTTTTTGAGTTTTTGAAGCGTACACAAACGAACATAACATTTTTATATATATAGATTATTAGATCTTACAGCTTATATTCTCATGTATCTCTTCTTAATCGTTCTTTCTCCTTCTCCTGTCCAGGACCGTGTGTTCGATTCCCACGACTGGAAAATGTGTGTGTGTGTGTGATGAACATGAATGTTTTTCAGTGTCTGGGTGTTTATATGTACATTATAAGTATTTATGTATATTATTCATAAAAATATTCTTCGGTCATCTCAGTACCCATAACACAAGCTACGCTTACTTGGGGCTAGATGGCGATGTCTGTATTGTCTTAGTATATTTATTTATTTATTTACTATTATTCTCAGCCGCAGAATTAAGAACAGACAGAAGCCGTGTACACGACTAATATTGAAGCATCAAAAACCACTCCACTTTAGTAGTGTTTCACGAACAGGCGGTTACTCGCTTCATTTCATTTAACCGTTGACAGTAATTATTTTACCTCTGATGTTATTAACCTTTACGATCATCATCACATTACCGGCCCACTACAGAGCACGGGTCTTCTACAATGAGAAGGGTTTAGGGCCGTAGTCCACCACTCTGGCCCAGTGCGGGTTGGTGGACTAACGTTTACCATAGAAAATGGGAAGTTTGTGAGATAGCCACATTCCGCGGGTGTGAAGTGAGACGTTCGCGGGGCGTTCTCACTGTTTTTGAACACAATGCACTGCATGCAATAATGACTGAAAGAGGCTTCTGTACGTTCGTAATTCTGTGTTCTCAGTCCCACTTCTGGGCCCAGGCCTCTTATAGTTTGGATAAAGAGCTTATTTCTGCCGCTAAGCTTGTATGGTGAAGTTGCCGATGTAATTAAACGCACGCGAGGCCTCACTCCCGAGTCCACCAGTCCCGCACTGGACCAGCGTGATGGACTACGGCCTAAATCTCACTGTGTGAGGATACTCGTGTTCTGTCGGGTCGGTAATAGCAAAAAAAAAACAATTGAAAACAGGAATGAAAAAAAAATGAGAGAAAACATAAAAGCACTTGTGCGTGAAAACAATCTTTCCGCACGCTACGCGGCTACAAAAAGTACACTTTTCGAGCAACAGCATGAAAAGGTGTTTCATTATTTTCAGGATAAGAAGTGCCTTCGCGAGCACGAGCTAATACACACAGGCGAGAAGCCGCTGTCGTGCGACATGTGCGGTCGCACGTTCAGACAGAGCGCGTGTTTGTATACGCACAGGCGGCGCGTACACAAGGTGGCGCCAAAGAGGCTACAGGTGCAGCATGCAGAGGCAGTGCGGGACGAACAGACTGAAATACATTGACCTATGACACAAATCGTGTTTTATTTTAATGCTTAAATTTATAAATTTAAGCGTGATTAATATTATTTTTAAAACGTAGCTGCCTAAAATGTTTGTTATTTCTGAACTCTCTAAAAACTTTCGAGCATTCTAAAACGTTCGTTCTTTCTAAAACTTTCGAACTTGTCCAAAACGTTCTAGTTTTGTAAAACGTAGGTTTTTATACAAAAATATGCTGAAATTTCACTGCAGGAACGTTTCAAACGTTTGTACTTTGTAAAACGTTTGAAGCGAGTGTTACAATAATAACATCAGAACTGTCTTGAACGGCCGAGTGGCGTAGCGGCAGTGACCTTGCTTTCTGAGTCCAAGGCTGTGGTTAGATTCCCACAACTGGAATATGTTTTGCGTGATGTTCATTAATGTTTTTCAGTATCTGGGTTTTTATGACCCCAGCGCCATCTGTCGGGCTGATTTGTGAATCTAAACCATCCAGGGTGCCACAGAAACGCATACCAAAACATTCGTTCAAATCGGTCCAGCCGTTTATGAGTTCAGTGACATACACACGTACACAAGAAATATATATATATATATAAAGATTAGTATTAATGTGTATTATTCATAAATTATTCATGAGCTATCTTAGTACCCTTAACACTATTGTAATATATTTTTATACAATACAAACTGAGCAATGTGCCAACGAACAGGCAGCTATTTTTTAAATCTGTGGTATTTATTATTGTTTATTGTTATTAGGTACACAAAACAGGTAATTACTAAAAGTAGATCTAAATATAAGTAATAACAAGTTTCGTTCTAAGCTACAACCCAAAGTACTATGTGTACACAACTTGGAATTAAATTAAACAGAAAGTAAAGATAAAATTAAAGTTGAAACAAAAAAGAAACACTTAAAATATAATATATATATGATTTCCCTAAAGATTATGTGCTTAATAATTTGATTTTTAAAAATATTTATCCTTTTGCTAAAAATGTCAATATTACGATTACTTGATACTAAATCATTATAAAGGCGGCACATGCGAACGATGGGATTGTAAAAGGAAGTATATTATTCATACAATAATAAAATATATAAATACCAATTTTGAAATAGCCGTAATCTTTTTTCATGGCATGCAGTTAAATTTTCTTATTATTTTGTGGATATTACAACTATTTCGCAATAGTAGTAACTATTTTCATATTGCAATAAAAATAGCAATACACTCCGCCTAACTTTATAGTGAAAATGATGAAAATATTACTTGCCGTGTTCCTGAACTTTTATTTGGGTATTTATTTATTTTTAATTTTTTTTTGTCCGGTGGAAGGCTTTGGCCGTGGCTAGTTACCACCCTACCGACATACACGCGCCGATAAGCGATTTAGTGTTTCGGTGCCTCACGGTAGCCTCACAATATATTTATAACAATATAGTATTTGTAAGACAACATATTAGTCTTTATAAACAAAAAGTGGATATAAACAGTCGACTTACAAGAAATGGTCATAAATTAGTGACATCTGCATATCGTCTGCGAAAGGTGCAGAAGTCATTTGTGGGATTGAGTATACGCTTTTATAATATGATTCCTAAGGTAATTTTGGACCTACCAATGCATAAGTTTAAAGAATGTGTTAAAACAAATTTATTACAGCGAGGTTATTATACAATTGATGAGTTTCTTAATGACAAGGTTGCTTGGAAGCATCCGGCTCTGCTTTCATCTCTCACAAGATAGAAAAATGAATGTTAAAATGTAAAATGTAAATTTTTGATGTTGGAAAAGAGCAACTGCTGAGTTTCTTGCCGGCTTCTTCTCGGTACTATCTGCCTTCCGAACCGGTGGTAGAGTCACTACACACGGACAGACTTGACGTTTCAAAAGTGCTTGTATTAGGCCTACTTAAAATAAATGAATTTTGAATTTTTTTGCGATGTCGCTTAGAAAGCGAATAGCGTATGACTACCATATTCCCTAACAGCAGGAGTCAAAAAATATATCCCCCGATTATATCCCCTGGGGATATAATAAACGTGTCCTCCTGCTAAAGCACGAACAGACATACAGAAAGCAGTAACATGGAATAGGCGAAGTTGAACCCCGTTTATTATTACACATATATTATTTGGATATTATAAACGCCGGGGAAGGATAAAAAATAGAGCTAGCATATAAAGCTGTTGGAGAAGATAAATAGCTTTAGCTTTAGATTTAAAATAGCTTTAGCTTTAGGTTTAAGTTGGCGTACGAAATTATCACCATCCCGTTACAATTATGTAAACAAATATGTATGAACGCTTCATAAGTGCCTGTGATAGGCCTACATGAATAAAGAAATTTTGAATTTGAATTTGAATAAAGAATTTACTTCTCCCACAGCTTAATATGCTAGCTTTATTCAAAATTAACAAAAAAAAAAAAAAAAAACCATTTATTTCAAGTAGGCCTAATATAAGCACTTTTGAAACATCAAGTCAGTCTATTTGTTAATTACCATTTTTCCTTCAGCGTCTAATCGTCGATCCGATAACAGTTCTTACCCAACTGGGTCTGCCGCCAGTGTTAGGGTAACACGTTCAATCGAAGCATTCAAAATATATTCTTCTTGCCCAGACAGAGGTATATAAACTACCTTATAAAAAATACCTGTCTCCAAATCTTTTCATATTTAAATATGTGGTTTCGTACGTTTTTCCTCAAGCCTTTACGGCGGAACATAAAGGAGCATAGGGCAGTTTCAGGTAAACGTGTTCGTTCGTTTCTACCACCCGTTCTTACATATACAGTGTACGTCCCTCGATTTAGTTACGAACTCCCTCAAGCGTCGAAATTAATTGGTTATGGTTGGTTTAGCTTGTCTTCCATACAATGATACACTCTACATAGCATTACACCCAATAACGACAACAATTGAGTAATAAAGTACCTTTTAAAGTTGCTAAAATTACTTTAAACTGCGCAGCTGTGTACGTTTTTTTTTGTCGCTTCATTATCCTGGCCCGCAATAAACTCGACTGCCAGCATCATCCATACGAACTTTCTAAATCCGTTCTTTTGTTTACAAATTGGGATTGCTCGCACGTGTAGACTGTTGTTGACCATGTCTAATAATAATAAATAAATATACTCTGACAATACACACATCGCCATCTAGCCCCAAAGTAAGCGTAGCTTGTGTTACGGGTACTGAGATAGCTGATGAATATTTTTCATCAATAACATACATCAATACTTATAATATACATATAAACACCCAGACACTGGAAAACATTCACGTTCATCGCACAAACATTTTCCAGTTGTGGGAATCGAACCCACGGCCTTGGACTCGGAAAGCAGGGTCGCTGCCCACTGCGCCAATCGACCGTCACAAACGTTCACAAACTTTCAGACAGTAAACACTTGTCTGAAATAAACTTTTTCTTTTTCTAATTCTGATTTTTCTTCTCTACTTTTAACGACAATTCTTTATAACGCCATAAAACACACAGTCCCCTCAGTGTCGTTACATAGAGTTTACACTGTAATACGTTCTTACATTGGTCGCAGGCAAGTACTACCGATTCGCTTATTTCTGCACCCTGCACCCTGCAGCTTATTTCTTAAGGTCGTGGTTGCTAGTGTAATTACAGGACGTGTTCCTTACATGACGTGCGAAAGCGATGGCGTTACTGCATAGATTTTAACAGTGGGTTTTAATAACTGCTTCCAGTTTCAACGATGACCACTAATCCGAGGAGCGTGAATGTCGCTCTGGAGACCTCGCTGCTATTTCAACCCGGCGAGCAAAACAATATTGCATTCTTAAACAAAATCCGCAACTTCATAGACCAAATAGAAAAAGCTATTACACCGGTGAAGGCTTTCCTGAGATCTGCTGTTGATAAGAAGAATATATTCTCAAAGTTTCTGGAAAAAATTACTCATATACTCCTTAAATATGAGGACCAGGATTTAGAAGAAACTGCCATTATACTAACTAACGAAGTAGAGAAAAAACTTAATGACGAAGAGATCTTCAGCGAAAACACTAAAAATGCTATAATGAAAATACTAAAGGAATATTGCAAAGTAGACGCGAAGCTGATACGAAATAATCTTAACAACGCGTTAAAAGGAAATGAAATCATAGTAACTTTATTAGCCGATAAAATAAACAGTCATTTCGATGAAAACGATTACGTAAAACTAGAAGATTTACTCCACAAAACAGCTAAAAACGTTAAATCAGACAATGCTAAAGCTGACAAAGCTAAAATGGGAGAAATAAAGAAAATAGTCAAAGAGTTTTTGAATATTTTAAAAGACAAATTTGATAGTTTAGACGAATCAATAAAAAACCAGACGAATAAAGATATTGGGAACATGCTCCAATTTTTTGATGTAAGCAAAATATATATAAACGAAGATTATAAAAAGCACAATTCCAAAAAGAAAGCATTCAAAAAGTATCCTAAAAGTAATGATTTCAACGAAAATAAAACAGAAAATATAATCGTAAACAAAGATGTAGAAATATTTGTAAACAGTTCGAAAAATGCAAAAAATGGCACAGACAAAATAGTACATGGAAGTACATATATAAATGATACTGATTTTGAAAAAAATAAACTCGGCAAAGATGAATCCACTGTTTCCGATGGTTAGTTCCTGTGAATGGGATTTTTCGAAGAATATATAAAATAAAACTGATGTATTTATTGGTTTGCAATAAAACTATATAATGTTTTAGATAAATATTTTTATTTCTGTATTATTATGCTTTGTCAAATTTAGGATGATAATTTTGACAGCTCACGATCGTAGGGTATAATCGATAATGAACGTATTCGACCATCGATTATTGTTTTCATAGATTTGGAATCTATATAACATAACAAAGCCGTATAGTTAGTTACCTGCAGTAAAAATGTGATACAAAATAAACAGTTTTTTTTATATTTTTGGATGATTTGGATTCCCTCTATGAATTCTACATGCTATACGACTTGCAATAATCATGTAGGTTTAATGATTTCGAATTTGAAAAGTGACATTATTATGAAAAAAAAATTCAAATCAAAAACATTATTTATTCCACTTTTGAAACGTCAGTCCGTTTGTAGCGACTCTACCACCGGTTGGAAAGGCAGATTCCACAAAGAAGAGCCGGCAAGAAACTCAGCAGATCGCTCTTTTTAAACATCATATACATTTTAATCATCTTTCTTAAATTGATTGAATTATTTGTACCAGTGATTGCACAAAAATAAATACTGAGTAAGAAAAAAAAAATAGATGATGACGAATGCTGGATTTATTTTATAACAAAACCTATTGTCGGCATTCACTAAATATTCGGTACCCATCAATGATATCTCACATTACTTGTACTAGAAATAGCTGGAAAAAAAAACCTGTACATTATTCTATAGTTTGCAATGTTGAATTATAACAATACAAACAAATTTGACTCACTTGTGAGCGGCCAAAAACATCATAACGTTTGATAAAACATAATTCGTTTTTATACATTATAATTACATTAAGTATTTACAATAAAGCCTAACTTAGGATATATATATATATATATATACTAATATTATAAATGTATGTTGCAGTATGTTTGTTTGTCCATCAATGACGCAGCAACAGAGTAACGGATTGATGTGAATTTTTGCATAGAGACAGTTGCAGGGGGAAATGCACAGTTCCTGTGGGAAGATACGCTTACGCTCACGCTCGAACTTGCTCGCTTGCTTGCATTTTTCCGGGATTAGCTCATAAACTATCTCGATGCTAAAAATCACCTCTCATGCCAAAGTTATTCAAATTACCACGCGAGCGAAGCCCCGGGTAAAATCTAGTAAATCAATAACTTAAACCTTAAAAATAAATTAATGTATAGGTACGCTAATCTTAAAAATAAAGAGTTTATGTGGTTTTTTTTTAACTTAACTCCAGAAATAACTGTCTGATTCGAAAAATCCTTTTTGAATTTGACAGCTAATTTCTTGAGGAACGCTATAGGATTTCATATTGCATATAAAACAGTTCAGTCATCTACTCGCTAGTGACGCAATAGTAACATATTAGTGGACTTGATAGTTTCTCTTTGAGAAACAGCAGTTATACGTTAGTAACTTATAGGTGAATCGATAGTAACTTGACACTAACTCATCGGTGACTCAACAGGAACTCATTACTGACTCGACTGATACTCATTGGTGACTCAAAAATCGATAGTAACTTGACACTAACTCATCGGTGACTCAACAGGAACTCATTAGTGACTCGACTGATACTCATTGGTGACTCAAAAATCGATAGTAACTTGACACTAACTCATCGGTGACTCAACAGGAACTCATTAGTGACTCGACTGATACTCATTGGTGACTCAAAAAGAACTCACTAGTGACTCATTGTTCGACAGTCTTTCGATGTTTCTGCCTCATGTGTCTTAAGAGGTAATATTGCCAGCTGAATATGTCCTCGTACAACGCGCACTGTCCCTGCACAGCACTGAGTACGCCTACGATGTGGCTGTTTGGACGATAACTCATTTGTGACTCGGAAAGTAATTCATTGGAGCTTACATAAACGATGTTTTTTTTAATAATATGTTAACGCCTAATGTCTATTAGCATATCAAACAATTCAGTCATCAACTCAATAGTGATACAATAGTAACTCTTTAATAACCCATTGGTGACTCGACGGTAACTCAATAGTTTCTGATTAGAGACTCGCCAGTAACACGATAGTAACTTACTGATACTCATTGGTGACTTAAAAGTAGCTCACTAGTGAAACAATTGTAACTCATTAGTTACCCAATGGAGACTCGACGGTTACTCGATAGTAGCTTATAGGTGACTCGATAGCGACACGACAGTAACTCAATAGTTTCTCATTAGAGACTCGCCAGTAACACGATATTAACTCCCTGATACTCATCGGTGACTTAAAAGTAACTCACTATTGACACAATTGTAACTCATTAGTTACCAATTGGTGACTCGACGGTTACTCGATAGTAGCTTATAGGTGACTCGATTGCGACACGACAGTAACTCATTGTATACTCGACAGTAACCCATTAGTGACTCTACAGTAACTCATTAGTGACTCGACTGATACTCATTGGTGACTCAAAAGAAACTCACTAGTGACTCATTGTACGGCAGTCTTCCGATGTTTCTGCCTCATATGCCTCGACAGGCAAGATTGCCAGCTAAACCTGGCCTCGCACAGCCCGCACTGATGTTGCACGCCGCCATTATGTGTACCCAGGATGTGGCTGCGTAGCTTGGCGTTGTTCTGCGGAAATGACGTCATCAATTTTGAAAGCCTTTTCGAACTTAAGTACTCACAATATATACACAATATTTAACGGCCGACTGGCGCAGCGGGCAACGACCCTGCTTTCAGAGTCCAAGGCCGTGGGTTCGATTCCCACAACTGGAAAATATTTATGTGATGAACATGAATGATTTTCAGTGTCTGGGTGTTTATCTGTATATTATAAATATTTATGTATATTATTCATAGAAATATTCATCAGTCATCTTTGTACCCATAACACAAGCTACGCTTACTTTGGGGCTAGATGGAGATGTGTGTATTTTCGTAGTATATTTATTTATTTATCCCTACTAATATTATAAATGTTAATGTAAGTTTGTTTGTTACGCTTTCACGCAAAAACTACTTAACTGATCCTCATGAAACTTTGTACACATATTCTTGGAAGTGTTAGAAGTAGTACAGAATACTTTTTATCCCGACATTAAGCTCGGTTCCTTTGAAGAGGGGATGAGTGTTTGACGATAGTACACCATAACTCCGACAAATTATAACTTAGTGTGTTATAATTGCTGTGGTTGGAGATAGAGGACAGAACTCCTCAGCGGACAGCAGCAAACCCATTATTTAATGCTTAGCGATACTGAATACTTTAAAGATTTAGATCTACAACTAAATTTAGTGCCACATCAAAAAACAAAATCAAACGCAGACGAAGTCGCGGGCAACCGCTAGTACAATATACAAAACAATATAGTATTTGTAAGACAACATATTAGTCTATTTAAACAAAAAGTGGATATAAACAGTCGACTTACAAGAAATGGTCATAAATTAGTGTCATCTTCATATCGTCTGCGAAAGGTGCAGAAGTCATTTGTGGGATTGAGTACCATCTTAGCACCCATTAGACAAGCTACGCTTACTTTGGGGCTAGATGGCGATGTGTGTACTTTTATTATTTTTTACTGAATGAAATCAGATACAGCCCACATCACATGCAAAATTAAAATCATGTCACTCCTATCACTTTATAAGGTAAGCGTCGCGTAGCGTAGGTACTATGCGCGTGTCGGTCTTGTGTCTTCAATAGGGTTGTCACCAGTAACACTTAGAAATTTGGAATTTGTTTGTATGGAAAAATAAATATGCTTCTTTTGATTTAATATTATTACAGGGTGGTTTCTTATGAAATATACTTATGCATACTTCAATATTATTTCGTAATTTGGTTACACGTTGTATAAATATTGTTAAATATATTCCACCAACCCGCACTGGGCCAGCGTGGTGGACTACGGCCTTAACCCCTTCTCATTGTGGGAGGAGACGTTGTCAAGCGCAAGTGTATTAAGTATAAAAAAAACACAGTCCAGCAATCCAGACTAGGCCAGCGTGGTGGACTACGGCCTTAACCCCTTCTGCACTTTCTCTAGTCTGGTCTGGTGGGAGGCTTTGGCCGTGGCTAGTTACGGGTGGTAACTAGCCACGGCCAAATTACCGACACAGACGTGCCGTTAAGCGATTTTAGTGTTCCGGTGCGATGTCGCGTAGAAACAGATTAGGGATATAATTACCATACTCCCTAACAGGTTAGCCCGCTACCATCTTAGACTGAATCTATAATTACCGGTAGTTGCGAATCAAGAAGTGGTAATAGCTGAGTGGCAGTGGCGTGCACTTCATACATGCACAAAAGCACTGCATACCTTAAAATTGATATTTAACCCGTACAGGGGGAAAATTTTAGCGGTTATATTAAATTGTCCCATTACCTGGTAAGGAACTACGCCCAGTGGGTGGAACTCCACTTTCGGTGGGGCGAGCTCGAATCCCAGAACGCACCTCTAAAGTTTCTAAGTTATGTGCGTTTTAAGCGATTAAAATAACACCTGCTTCAACGGTGAAGGAAAACATCGTGAGGAAACCTGCATGCCTGAGAGTTCTCCATAATGTTCTCAAAGGTGTGCGGAGACCACCAATCCGCACTGGGCCAGAGTGGTGGACTACGGCCTTAACCCCTTCTCATTGTGGGGGGAGACCCGTGCTTTTTAATCGGCCGGTAATGGGTTGATATGATGATGATTATGAGAGTCAAAAGCCTAGCTTTTAGTGGAATAAAAAAAAAAAACTACTAGATGACGCTACAGTCGCTATAAGACTGATGTGAAAGGCATATACTAATTTCGGCATCGACGGTAGGAGAGCCGTAGCTTAATTGGAGAAAGCACTCAGGCCGCGATTGCCAGAGAGTCGCAGGTTCAAATCCTGTCCCTTCCACAAATTTTTATATGCATTTTAAATTTATAACATTTACAATTCCTCCAAGTGTAGAAACACTAATAAAAAAAACTCACCGGAAACGGCTTCCCGCAGTGATCGCATAGATGCTCCAACGTATCTTTATTGTGAACCGCCTGTTTGTGTAGATACACCGAATTGCTAGTTTTGAACACCTGTAACAAATACCAAAAAACTTTTTCATATATTTAAAATGCATATAAAAAATTTCGGAGCCGACAGGATTTGAACCTGCGACTCTCTGGCATTCGCGGACTGAGCGCAAATTCCAAAAATTTTACGTTGAAAATTCATTTATTTCAAGTAGGTATAATATAAGCACTTTTGAAACGTCAAGTCAGTCTGTTTGTAGTGAAAAAATGAAGAGCAACTGCTGAGTTTCTTGCCGGCTCTTCTCGGTAGAATCTGCCTTCCGAACCGGTGGTAGAGTCACTACAAACAGACAGACTTGACGTTTCAAAAGTGCTTATATTAGGCCTACTTGAAATAAATAAATTTTGAATTTTTTGAATTTGAATGAATAATTGTTAAGTCAATCCGGATATCACTAATTTATATCCGTTTCTAGTAAGTCGAATCGCGCTTTCACCAATTAAGTTCTCCGCTGATACCGAAATTAGTATATATATGACTTTTATATCAGTCTTATATAGAATCTTATTAGAATGTAAAGTCAACATCTCCTGACTTATATGTGAAACAGAAAACCTAATAGTTTTTGAGTAAGCCACTGAAAGATATCAGATACAGCCCTAACATCACATGCAAAATTTAAATCAAGTGTCGGTCTTTTATCTTCCATAGGGTTGTCACAAGGAAACACTTAGAATTTTTGGAATTAGTTTGCATGGAAGAATAAATATACTTCACTTGATTTAATATTTTTACAGGGTGCTTCACTTTATTAGGTACGCGTCGCTTAGCGTAGGTACTATGCGCGAGTCGGTCTTTTATCTTCAATAGGGTTGTCACAAGTAAACACTTAGAAATTTGGAATTTGTTTGTATGGAAAAATAAATATGCTTCTTTTGATTTAATATTATTACAGGGTGGTTTCTTATGAAATATACTTATGCATACTTCAATATTATTTCGTAATTTGGTTACACGTTGTATAGTTTGACATTTTCATGTGCTGGAATAAAAGAAGTTGAATAAAAACGTTACAATTCGGATACAATAAGTTAACCTTCTGGCATTCGTCGCAAGTGTACACGAAGTTCTTGAGATGCTCCCAATTTATGTGATCCCGCAGATGTAACTTTGTGGGGAAACGTTTTCCGCAATCGCTACACATGTACCTGTAAAATAAAAAAAATACTTTATTTAAAAAAAAATCAAAATTCATTTATTTCAAGTAGGCCTAATTAATAAGCACTTTTGAAACAGTCAGTCTGTTTATAGTGACTCCACCACCGGTTCGGAAGGCAGATTCCACTGAGAAGAGCCGGCAAGAAACTCAGCAGATTATCTTTTCCAACATCATTTTATAACAACAATCTTTCTGTTTTGTGAGAGATGAGAGCGGAGTGGCCTGCTTCCAAGCAGCCTTGTAGTTAAGGAATTCATCAATCGTATAGTAACCACGATTTGTTAAATGTGTTTTAATGTATTTTCGAAAACATATCAATAAACAATTGGTCTCCACACTGCGTATACTCTCTAGGTACCTCTCCTGTATCGGGGAGACCATGAATGACTTCTTATTTATTTTAACAAAAGACTCTCTTTAAAATCTCTAAATATTTGAGGCTTGACGGCCCATTGGCGCAGTTTGCAGCGAGCTTGCTGAACCCAAGGCCGTGGGTTCGATTCCCACTACTGGAAAATGTTTGTGTGATGAGCGTGAATGTTTTTCAGTGTCTGGGTGGTTAATATGTATTTTCTAAGTATTTATGTAAATTATTATTAAAATTATTCATCAGTCATCTTAGTACCCATAACACAAGCTACGCTTACTTTGGGGCTTAATGACGATGTGTGTATTCTCGTAGTATATTTATTTATTTATATATTATAGGCATCAAGATAGAAGTAGTTGTATTTATATATATATATATATATTTAAATTGTTAAAAATATCACTAGCTTCGACGGTGAAGGAAAACATCGTGAGGAAATCTGCATGCCTGAGAGTTCTACATAATGTTCTCATAAGGTATGTGGAGTCCACCAATCCGCACTGGGCCAGCGTGGTGGCCTTAACCACTTATCATTGTAGGAGGAGACCCGTGCCCTTTAGTGGGCCGGAAATGGGTCGATTTGATGATGCTAGTGCTATCAAGAGTTTAAAACGACTCCAAAAAATTAGGTTTTAATTTTTTTATACAAAACTCCGTCATTTAATAAACGAGGTAAAAAAATTATTTTTATATGCCATTTAGCTATAAAAGAAAACGTTCTATTCTAAATAAACACACTAGATCGACGTTTTCAATCAACTAACTCCACTCAAATAGTGAGTCTCACTTCACTCAAACTGCAATAATGAGGCACTCACTTGAAATCTTCCTCGGGCACATGTTTTCTGCTTATTTTCATACGCTGTTCGTATGTAGCCATCGTAGAAAACGTTCTATTGCAAAGTTCACACAAGATCGCCTTATTCAATCAACTAACTAAACTCAAACGATAACAGTGAGAGACTCACTTCACTCAAATAGCACTCACTTGAAATCTTCCTTTGAGTTATATTTTTTTGCTTATTTCCATTTGCTTTTATATTAGAAAACGTTCTATTGCCAAGTTCACACAAGATTTCCTTATTCAAGCAACTAACTAACCCCAAACGATTATAGTGGGAGACTCACTTAACTCAACAAGCCTCAAAAGGTTAAAGTGAGAGACTCACTTCACTTAAACTGCATTTCGGGCACTCACTTGAAATCTTCCTCGGAGACGTGTTTTCTGCTTATTTTCATATGCTGTTGGTACGTAGCTATCGATGAAAAAGTTCTGTTACAGGGTTTACACACTAAATCGCCTTTAGCTCTGAAAAAATACGAAAAAATCTAAATTCCAATTTAATTTATTTCAGCGGCATTTGGGAATAGTATTTTCATTATGGCATCTAAAATATACAAAAAATTACCACAGAAAGTCTTGCAGATTTAAAAATTAAGATTAAAAAATTGCTTATTGGGAAATGTTATTATTATACCATCCAAGAATATTTAATAGACACAATATTACAGTTTGACATTTATATCAATATTATAATTTGACGACCTCCCGGGCGCAAAGGTGAGCGCTATGAATTATGAGGTGCAATTTGAGAATTGATAATTTCTGAAATTTCGTTGGTCTGGTCTGGTGGGTTTTGGCCATGGCTAGTGACTACCCTACCGACAAAGAAGTGCCGCTAAGCGACTTCAAGACACTAAGAATAGAAAAAAAGGTATTTAACACATTGAAAGTTTTATTATAACGCATTATCTAGTTATCTCATTATCGGACCGCCGAGTTTCACTGAACATTAAAATTTGAGATTTTTTGTACAATTGAATCACCGAAATGACCTTTCTTTGACTAAAATTTCGACTATAGCTAACTTCAGGGTGGCGGTTTTTTTTTCATGTATTCCCCTCTCACTCGGTATCGCAACTACCTTCATGCTGTTAAAATCTTGTAACGCGCGCGCATTTCGCTAGATCGTATGATATCTCTCCGATGATTATTTCCTAACGCCGCTAAATTCAAATTCAAATTTAAAATTTCTTTATTCATGTAGTCCTATCACAGGCACTTATGAAGCCTTCATACATAATTAAAAAAATATACTACGACAATACACACATCGCCACCTAGCCCCAAAGTAAGCGTAGCTTGTGTTATGGGTACTACGATGACTGATAAATATTTTTATGAATAACATACGTAAATAAATAGCAATATATATAAACACCCAGACACTGAAAAACATTCATGCTCAACACACAAATATTTTCCAGTAGTGAGAATCGAACCCACGGCCTTGGGCTCAGAAAGCAGGGTCGCTGCAAACTGCACCAATCGGCCGTCTAATGTAAATAATAAGTAAATAATAATTGTAAGGGGATGGTGATAACTTCGTTCGCCAACTCAAACCTAAAGCTACGAGGGTTCCAAACGCGCCCTGGTCTAAGAAGAGCCCCCAACAAACTTAGCGGGGTAATTTTTTTTTTATCACCATCTCACAGTTAATTTATATTCAGCTATGAAGCTAGAGCAATTCACACCCAAGCTTTTTTATCGTTTAAGTAATCCTTAATATTATAATAGGATTTTTCTGTGAGCTTACGTTTTATATAAACTTTGAACTTATTGAGGGACATCTCAAAGAAGTATAACTTCAGAAAACTGGCTTCACTTACTTCGCAGCGTGGCTGTGAAGATGTCTCAACAGGTTCCCCCTCCACAGGAAAACCTTGTCGCATTGCTGACAGCAGTATTTGGGTTGCGATTTGGTAACCGTCGATTTTATTTCGTCCATAAGTTCCGCCTTTTTCTTCAATTGCTTCAGCGTTCCGGCCACGCCGTTTTCGTTGAGTTTTCTTAATGGAAAAAAAAAGTCAATTCTAACCACGTTCTTATAGATAAATAAATAAACTACGACAATACACACATCGCCACCTAGCCCCAAAGTAAGCGTAGCTT
The DNA here is from genome assembly GCF_905163445.1 of Pararge aegeria. Classification (NCBI taxonomy): domain Eukaryota; kingdom Metazoa; phylum Arthropoda; class Insecta; order Lepidoptera; family Nymphalidae; genus Pararge; species Pararge aegeria. Next base: position 4,162,000 of record NC_053206.1, on the reverse strand, counting down.
GTGTTAAGAGTACTAAGATGACTGAAATCTCACTAGCGTGTAATTCTCATGTAATGTACGCATCCAAAGGGCCACCTATGGGCCTACTTGAATAAAGAAATTTTTTACTTAAATACTTATAATATAAAATAAACACCCAGACACTGAAGTACATTCATTCATTATTATTATTAAATTCTTTATTGCACACACAAAAACAAAATACAAAGAGAAACACATTAGGTAAAAATAAAAATAATAAAAACTAGTTTAGGTGTGCAAACGCGGTCTTATCGCTAAGGCAACCTATGGCGAAAGTAGTTCTTATAAGGAACAGGTTCATGTTCATCACACAAACATTGTCCCGTAGTGGGAATCGAACCCACGGCCTTGGACTCAGAAAGCAGGCTCGCTGCAAACTGCGCCAATCGGCCGTCAAACGACGACTTAAAAAAGTAGTGTAATTACGTTTATTTTAAAACAATTATTTGTATATAGCTTTTGCTTGCGTTATATCAGTTATATGGCCGCGTTTATTATAGTTTTTAAAAAAGCCCGTGGTAACCGGTGGTTTGTTACTCTCCGTCCCTTTAACTAACTTTATGCCAAAGTTAGTTAGTTTATTTTTTATTTTTTTGAGAGAGTGAGTGAGTTAGTGAGTGAGTGAGTGCATGAGTGAATGAGCGTCAGTGAGTGAGTGAGTGAGTAAGTGAGTAAGTGAGTGAGTGAGTGAGTGAGTGTGTGTGTGTGTGTCTGTCTGTGGCATCGTGGCTCCCGAACTGATGAACCAATTTTGATATTGTTATTTTTTGTGTGAAAGGTGAAATAGTTAGAACTGTTCTTAGCTATATTTGATAAAAATCTGTCCGGATTACATATTTTTTACAACGGTAGCACGCACGGACGCGTTAAAATTGTAACACACCGCAAAATTAGTGTAAGTTGTTACTTACCGGAGTTTCAATTGTATTTTGTGTTTAGAACTTGTCCTGACATGCTTTTGGAGATTCGGTGTCGTGGTGAAAGACAAACTGCAAAGGAAAAAGTCAAATTTAATAAACATTAAACTTGGATTGCGTATAATCCGCGAAAACCATGCAAATGTGCACGGTGCGTGTTTTTTTTTAAACTGTATCTTGTGTGCGCTTGACCACAATGTCACAAAAAGTGCACATGTGGCCTAAGATGTCCCGATTAAAGGCCGATTTAATAACTACTGTTAGGATCCACATATTTCTGTACAATCCATTTCATCTATATCAGCAAATGAATGAAATTGAATTGAATAAGCTCTTATATTTAACAAAAAGGCACAATCGGTGGCCAGAAATTCTACTAATCTGAACGACAAGTGGTGAATCCACGACTATACCCCAAACAAGAAAATTTCTTCATCCTTTACTCCCACACCAAAGCAGCATCCTCACATGACGACTCTACAGCGCACAATTGCTTAATTTCTTATACAATGTATAATTGCTAAGACTTGCAATTATACATTGTATAGGAAATTAAAAATGGCACCGTGCAGAATTGTTCGAATTTTCTTGCGCGCCGGTACTGTCAATGAGTATACAAACAATTTCACTCAATATGTACTCATTATAAATATGGCTGTTCTTTTCTTTACTCTATAAACTGCACGAAGGAACTAAAATAGGAAGACAACCAAAGCCAACCAAAGGGTGTAGAGACGTGTGGCGAGAGGGCACAGTCTACCGACGCTTTGCGAAGCGTGACAAAAAATCCCGACATGGATTAAGTTATTTACTATATTATAGTAACCCCCGCACGCACCTCTAACCTTTCTGAGTTATGTGCGTTTTAAGCAATTAAAATATTATCTACTTCAACGGCGAGTAGTATTGTGAGGACTCCTGCACACCTGAGAGTTCTGGCCAGAGGACAGGACGACGGGGGTGTGTTATTTTAATATATTGTATAGTGTTTTATATATCTCTACTAATATTATAAATGTCAATGTAAGTTTGTTTGTTACGCTTTCACGCAAAAACTACTAAACCGATCCTCATGAAACTTTGTACACATATTCTTGTAAGTGTTAAAAGTAATATAGGATACTTTTTATACCGACGTTAAGCTCGGTTCCTTTGGGAGAGGGATAACTCCGACAAATGATAACCGATTTAAATAATTAATTTTGTATTTTAGAGGTTATAATATCTGTTTAATTTTGCCCAAAATTTCGTGTAGATCTGTTAAATGTGATTGGAGATAGAGGACAGAACTCCTCAGCGGACAGCAGCAAACCCCTCATTTAAGGCTTAGCGATACTGAATACTTTAATTTTTTTTAGAACTACTACTACATTTAATGTCACATCAAAAAACAAAATCAAACGCAGACGAAGTCGCGGGCAACAGCTAGTAACGTATATTTATTGATTCAAATGAAGTGGGTTGTTGAAAAGTACCTGCAAGGCTCACAGTAAGGTTTTCTCTTCTCTCCGGTCTCTATTCGGTGAGTCTCCAAATGCTTCCTCAGTGAGGTTCTCCATTTGAAGATCTTCGCGCAGAACTGGCACGGGAACGTGTTCTGGTCCTGAGGGCTGTTAAACAAGTATAGCTTATGTTCTTTTTTTTAATAATAATACTTTTTACTTTTAGGTTTTAGGAAATTTATACTTTTTACTTTTAGGAAATTTATTATGGCAAAATATAGTATTACAAGCTTTAAAATTTTTGTTTTAATTTCTTTATTATTTTTCTTTATCATTATTTTCGCTTGGTTGGTACTTATTCCTGAGCAATTGCGGTTAATGTTATCGTATTATATGTTTAACTAAGTTGTGGAAACTTCATTGGTTTATGTGAAATATAAATACGGCGTTACTTTTATGTGTACTGTTTGTTTTACCTTGGAAAGCTAATAAATAAATAATGGCCGATTGGCGCAGTGGGCAGCGACCCTGCTTACTGAGCCCAAGGCCGTGGGTTCGATTCCCACTACTTGAAAATGTTTCTGTGATGAGCATGAATGTTTATCAGTGTCTGGGTGTTTCTATGTATATTATAAGTATGTATGTATATCTTCTATATAGTGTTAGTTACACCATTTATAACTCAAGAACGGCTGGACCAATTTTAATGATATTCGATTTTTTGGATTCCTCTTAGACCGGAAAAGGATAATAAGTATTAAAATATATATATACATTCATAAAAAAAATGATCCGCGGTACAAAGTGCACCGGGACAGCTAGTTATTCATAAAAATATTCATGAGTTCTCTTGGTACTCATAACACAAGCTACGCTTACTTTGGAACTAGATTGCGGTGTGTGTATTGTCGTAGTAAAAAAAAAAAAAATATATATGTATATATATATATATATATATATATACATATATATTTTTTTTTTTTTTAAAGTTTCTTTTTCACTATTATCAAAATTAAGCTTAATTTGCTATACTCCGCGAAAAGCAGGAGAATCTGTATGGTGTAATTTATAATTTCTTCAATCCTTATACTCCACACCAAACAGATCTTCGGCACGCGGATCGGTTTCTACGCGCCATCGTGCCGGAACGCTAAATCGCTTAGCGGCACGTCTTTGACGACAGGGTGGTAACTAGGACCGGAGAAAAAAAAATATGCCTGCCGGGAATCGAACCCGGTACCTCCAACTTGAAACCACAGCGTTTACCGCTGCGTCAGGGAGGCTGTCAAAATTACTTTAAAATAAAAAATTGAAGGAGTATTTTTTTTCAAACTCACCTCGAGTTCTTCTCTCCGCTATTGTCGACAGCGTTCTGATTTGCATTGCCATTATTTTCGTCCAAATCATATTCTGTTCTAAAACAAATTTATATTATTGTTTACTATTTTTTTTTTTGAAGCAAGAACAAATAATGGAGAATGCCAGACGTAGTATGGGATTTTATTAATTTAAAATGTATATAAAAATTTTCAGAACCGAAAGGATTTGAACCTGCGACTCTCGGGCAATCGCGGCCTGAGCGCTTTCTCCAATTAAGCTACGGCTCTCTCACCGTCGATGCCGAAATTAGTATATGCCTTTCACATCAGTCTTATAGCGACGAGCATTTTAAATTTATAAAATTGATAATTCCTCCAAGTGTAGGTAAAATCAGTAATAAAAATTATAAAAAAAATTATTCCGATACGATCATTTTTTCGACTAATTTTGATGCCACATACACCCGTCCATACACGGACGTCCAGAAAAGATTATGTTTAATGTTATTATTTACTATGTTAAACAAAAAAATTGTTATTGAAATGTATTTTATGTGCCTGACAAATTATTTGACTTGATATTAGTGTACTCAAATTAACCTGTAAGTGCAATATAAATAACAAAAAATCAATTTCAGTTTCGAGAAAACTGCTTTTTTGAAATGTCGAGAGTAGAGCACAATCTCAACGCTTCGCTTATGAGTAGTGTTGCCCAAATGCAAGAACAAGACGAGACTTAGCCAGTCTTGGTCTTGGTCTTGCGCCAATACACCTGGTCTTGGTCTTGGTCTTGGTCTTGCGCTCCCAGTCTTGGTCTTGGTCTTGGTCTTGCAGCAAGAGTCTTGCAAGTCTTGCAATTACCTATTAGTCTATTACTATTTATTAAAGTTTACTTTAAATCTTAGAAAAACGTATTAGAATTGGAACATTGTGAGCTTGAATTAACATAGCCATAGTAAAGATCAAGCAGATTAATAAATAACTGAAGATTTGATAAGAAATTCGAAAAATCAACTGACCTATATGTCGTTTTCCATGGAAGTAACTGTTTCTTAATAAACATTTATGATTTATAAGCTTACATTTGCTAAAACATGTAAAAAAACAAATTAATTACAATAACTTGACTGTATTTTAAAGAACAATACTTATCTGTCTAGAAAGAGATTGAACCCTCAACTTATAAGAAATTTAATAAAAGAGTTTTACGATTTATCATTTATTTGAATAAAAAATAAAATACAACACAAATCAACAGCTTTATCATTAGGTTATGATACTTTATATCAATTCTTTTGACCAAGAATTAATACAAAGTAACCATCTGGCTGACTCATCACTTAACCTATTTCTATGTTTTCTAATTACTAATGATGCTTTAGAAAATAACCTCTCAGCAGGTACTGAAGTTGCAGGTATTGAGAGAAAATCACGGGCCATTTTCGATAAAATCGGATACTCTGTCTCATGCGTCCTCCACCAATCTAAAATGTCTTCCGAGCTGGCAGTTCTTGGTTTTCTCAGGTACTCCTCCAACTCGTCTATCACTAAGCCTTGAAGACAAGATCCAGATGACGTCGAGGGACATTCATAGAGTTTATCAAAGTCTATTACGTCTTCATCTTCATCACATACTTTATTGTCTTTTTCTGGTAATTCCAGAGATTTGTTCAGTGAGTGTAGACTTTTATATTCTTCATAAAGTTCATTGAACTTGCGCAGACTTTCTGTTTTAAGTTGCTTCCCCCACATTGTCAGGTCAAAAGTCTGAGCCTTATGCCTTGGGTCTAAAATTAAAGAAGTACAATAAATCCAGTTGCTCTTCTTGTAATGTTTAAGCATTTTGTCTCGAGCTGCTTGGAAAGCTAGAATGAGCCTTTCATCCACTTCAGATCGATTAGGTTTCTCATCTAACTGTTTTACCATGGATTCAATTTTATCTAGCAAGAGATTAAATGATACAATGACTAGCGGTAACGTAACATATTTGTCTCCACCAAGTTTTGTACTTAAAAGTTTAAAGTTTATTAGAAATTTATGTAATTTTTCGAGTACCTGCCATTCATTAGCTGTGATTTGAAAATCATTCAATTCGGTGACAGAACTGCACAATATGTCAATGCCCGCTCTCACTTTTAAACCAAATCCAATCATATCATGTGTGGAATTCCATCTCGTTGGCCAGTCAAGAATGGCATTTAGATTTGATGGCACGCCAGCTGCTTCACAAGCAGACTGAAACTTCTTCTTCACTATCTCACTTCTTTTTATTTTACTGGAAATACTGCGTAACTTTGTTACAGATGTACGCGAGTCAGCAATATTTGGTGCAGATTCTTCATCTTCCTCATCCTCAGTTTCGTCTGCATAGTCTTCGTACTGCTGATCTTGCGCGTTAGTGTCAGACTCACAGTGTAATGCTAAGGTCTTTAATAAATCTTGTACACCAAGGTTTAAAATGTGAGCAAAGCACCGGAAATGTTGATTGTCTGAATCAAAGTGTGGCGGCAGCTGTTTGCCCAGTTCATACATAAATTTGGTATTTGCAGTTGCGTTGTCGACCGTGATACCTTGTATTTTATCAATTATGCCATATTCCAATAAACATTCATGGAAAATCGTTGCAATATCTTCCCCAGTATGTCGACCGCGTGATGGTATAAAATCAAGAACTACAGATCGATACTTCCATTCGTTGTCTATATAATGAATAGTAACCCCGTAGTAACTCCTACCAGCAATTGACGTCCACCCATCAATGGTAAACGACATTTTAGATGATAATGGTTGAAGTCGTTCCTTGAGATTCAATTGGAGCTCTTCAAATCGCTCTTTGACTTTCCTTCTAAGTGTAGACCTTTTAGGAAACACCATATTAGGGCAAATACGTCGAAAATATACTTGTGTAGCTTCGTCATCGAAAAATGAGAAGGGAAGATATTTTTTCACCACCCAATCAACTGTAGCTGTCGTGATGTTGTCACTGCTGTTTTCCGACTGAAACAAAACAATAAATCTTGTGTTATTATTTAAAACATACTAGGTTTGAGCGTATAAGAGGAGGAGGTTTGTTGTTGTTAAATCGAGAAAATCGTTAAATTGATATTTGTTATATTAAGGTTGCACTGTACTGTAATTTACCAAAATAAAGTACTTAGTTGTTACTGGCCGATTAAATGAAAATATGGGTGTTTATAAAAAATATTTAAGACGATAATTACATACTTAATATGTCGCACCCCTAGATGAAAACACCACTAACTCAAAAATACTTACGTAAGTTAATGGCGTTTTTGAAAGTATCGCATGAATAGCTACGCGGAGTTAAAATTCTTTTAACTGTTAAAAAAATATTCTTACCTGTCCACTTCTTCCAGCGGTTACTAAAAAGCTTGTGATATCTCCACTTAATTTTGGTTTAACAGGAAGAAATATTTCTGATTCCTTTTTGTGGAAAGACATTAGATGTTTCCTTAAGCCTGAAGTGTTTCTGTTTTTCATTTTTATTTCAATCTTTTTATGTTGGCACAATTTACACAAGGCAGTTTGGGATGCATGAATTATTTCGAAAAACTCCTCAAATTTGCTTTTGGGTCTTTTAGATCTGTGACTCAAACTCTCGTTACTCGGACTAGAATAATTTGAATCTTCGTCACTCATATTAAATTGTACACGTGATACGTTTTTAGAAAACAACGAGAATTAGTAAAAACAATTATTAAGTTAGAATCGAAGCACAGCTCAATTGGAAATGACTGGAATTAAAATAATTCCTTCATTTATAGTACGTTTCCTTGCTTTTTACCGCGCCGCCTCGCTACGTGCCGGCTCTATGAAAAGGATGCCGCCGCAAATCGAACGATGCCGCGTGCGGCGTACAAACACACACTAAATATTACCTACTTGTACAGACGCGACCCGTGAATAAAATATATGTAAAGAATTAGTGCCAATCACTATTCTTTACATATAAGTGAATGTTTTCGCGTGCATCTATACTAATATTATAAAGCTGAAGAGTTCGTTTGTATGTTTGATGACAGAAGTTTTAAAATAAATAAATAAATCCTGAACGTCACTATACCTCCAAAGTTACTATTCCTCGTAGACGAAGTCGCGGGCACAGCTAGTAAATACTTACTCTCATCATCTCTCTCAGAGATATTCGAACACTTTTTTGCTATTTTTTCTTGTAAAAACTTAAGAAATATAATGACTAAATGTACAATAATAGTACCTAAGTAATTAGTTTAAAACCATATAAGTAATCAATATTATAATTACTTACTAGAATGAATTATTATGACATCTACTACCTATCCTCACCATTTTATCCTAATCATAATACTACTTGCGTGATCAGTATAATGTATTCATTTTCATTCTAAGCACTCTGAAACTTATTTATTCTTTGGAACACCTGTAGGTACTCTTAAAATTCGAAATTATTTTGCATGAATAGTGTCAAATGTTATGATTTCGGCACGGCGGCAACGATTGTTTTAGATTTCAAAAGAAGCCGCCGGCGCGTGTATCATAACCATGTACTTCCGAAAAGCGGCAAATTTCTTTGAGAAGTAAGTACAAAATTTTGATGCCGCATTATCAAAGTGCCGATGGTTAAAACATAACTATGCATGCACTCAGTTTGATTTTAATAGATATTTTTTTATTCGCTATGTTTATGGTATTAGTCGTAATGCGCATAGGTCCAGTTTTTCATATTCTTTGATATAGTTTTTTGCGTCTCATAGAATTCCTAAGCGTACCTACCTACCTATACACCGAACTGTTACACCTAACTACTCCGTGAAATAGCGCTAAGTCCTAGCTGCAAGACGCAAGAGTCTTGCAGGCTATGTCTTGTTCTTGCTCAAGTCTTGCACGGTCAGTCTTGGTCTTGGTCTTGCTAAAAATACGCGGTCTTGTTCTTGGTCTTGGTCTTGCAAAAACGCAAGAACAAGACCAAGACTGCAAGACCAAGACTGAATTTGGGCAACACTACTTATGAGGCGTGCAAAAGTAGTATGGGATTTGGTTTCGCATAGTACTTATAAGGTGCCTTCATGGTATTTATCTCATTTTATAGGGTTTAATAATTACAGTACATTACAAAAAACATTAAAACTCTAGTTCGCCGGATTTCAGAGTTACATGCAAATGAAGTTGGTGAATTAAGGTTATTTTTGACACATGCGATATTTATGTTATATATTTTACTTGTATTTATACGTAATATATTTATATATACATATATATTGTAGTTATATTTGTATAATTTTAAATCTTATTTAATGCACCACCTACCTCTTTTCTATGTTTTTTCCTTTTACGCCATTGGTTGCCTGGAAGAAATCGCTATGTAGCGATAAGGCCACCAAATTGTACTCTCTTGATATGTATTTATATCTCTGTAACTACTTTTTTTCTTTGGTGTACAATAAAAGTGTATTCATGCATTCATTCATGCGATTATTGTACCTACCAACTGATGGTATTGTTCACAATATGTATTTTTCGTTTTTTTTTATTTTTTTTATGTACACAAGTGACGTACCTCTTTTGATTTTTTTTGTGTGTAGATTTAAACAAGATGACGGAAATAAAAGGACCACTAATTTATTTCATTAAACTATCACTAATAATTTTTTTATCCGTCGAAGTTAAGGCTAGGGATTTTAAAGGTTTTTTTTTTTTTTAAATAAAAACTAAATTTTTGGTACCAATTTGAATGAGGCACCAAACGAAACCGTGTTCCGGCATTCTCCTTTAATATATCACATACTTCAACGGTGAAGGAAAACATCGTGAGGATACCTACACGTTTGAGAGTTCAAAAATGTTTTATTCATGTAGGCCTTATCACAGGCACTTATGAAGCGTTCATACATATATGTTTACATAATTGTAAGGTGATGGTGATAACTTCGTTCGCCAACTTAAACCTAAAGCTACGAGGGTTCCGAACGCGCCCCGGCCTAAGAAGAGGCCACAACAAACTTAGCCAGGTTTTTTTTTGTTATCACCATCTCACAGCCGAATTAATGCTATGAAGTTAGCCAAAGTCAAAGTCAAAAATATCTTTATTCAAGTAGGCCCATAGGTGGCACTTTTGATGCGTACATTACATGAGATTTACACGGTGGTGAGATGATGGCGATACCCATATTCGTAAACTCAAAACTAAATCTACGAGGGTTCCGAACGCGTCCTGGTCTAAGAAAAAGCCCACAACAAACTTAGGCGGGTGTTTTTTTTTTGTTATCACCATCTCACAATGTCATTTTAAATTATTAGAAGAGCAACCTGGTTAGAGCAATAATTCACACCCAAGCTTTTTTATCGATTACGTAGTCCTTTATACTATAATAGGACTTTTCTATAAGCTTACGTTTAATTCAAACTTTGAAATTTTTAAGAGATATCTCCAAGATGTAAATGGGTAGTTTATTGTAGAATTGTATGCAATTTCCTTTAAAAGAACTATGAATTTTATGTAACCTAGTATATTGCACTGTAAGTTTATTCTAACTTCTAATGTTTAAATTATTGCAGTCACATTTTTTCTTAAATTTAGAAATGTTTTTATGAACGTACAAATATGTACTGACTACACACTGTCATTATTTTAAAATCTTTAAATTTATCTCTATCTCTTTTAGAGCAATTAATATATCAACCAATTCCCAGCCAGATACAGGAGTCTCCTCCCACAATGAGAAGGGGTTAAGAGCTTATTCCAACACGCTGGCCCAGTGTGGATTGGTGGACTTCACACACCAACGTTATGGAGAACTCTCAGGTATTCAGGTTTCTTCACAGTTTTAGCAAGTGATATTTTAATAACCAAAAACGCGTGGATACGAACTCCGCCCCCGGAAAGTGAAGTCGAGCTCCTACCCACTGGGCCAGTGGCGTGCACTTCATACACAAAAGCACTGCCTACCAAATACTTTTCATATAACTTGTATTGGATTTGTCTACTTTACACTGTATTCTTGCTTTATGCCTACAATGGCCGAAATCACTGCACACGCCACTGCATTAGGCTATTACCCCAAGTTTTTTTTTTTTTTATACCCTAAAATAAAAAAAAATACTACCTATTTTTTGCGCCCGGGTATAGAAGCCGTGCCCTATGGGAAATACGTCCATGAACTCACCCGTGGCTATGCGTCGAGCCGTAGTGCTTGCTAGCGGCGCGCTTGCTCGCGAACATGTCCGAGCAAACTACGCACCGGTAGCGTCGTGTGTGCTTGTTGACGTGGTAGTTGTACGAGACCTCTGAGCCGAACGAGCACGAGCATATAGCACACTTGAAGTGCGACGCGTTCTGAAACGGATATAATAATAATTCATAATTATATTATTCATACAGAAAATATATATATGTATTATCTTATATATATATTTCTTGTGTGCGTGTGTATGTCACTGAACTCCTCCTAAACGGCTGGACCGATTTGAATGAAATTTTTGGTATGCGTTTGGGTGGCACCCTGGATGTTTTAGTTTCACAAATCAGCCCGACAGATGGCGCTGGGGTTCGCTAGTATATATATATCGACAGTGAAGGAAAACATGGCGATCTGAAACAAACCAGTCGATGACAAACAAACGTGGCAGTCGCCTTTTATAGGCAAGTTGCACCCCTTTGTTGCTATATTAATTTACTTACCTTATTCGAAGCTTAAATAACTTGAGATAGGCAGAGTTTCCCGCATGTTTACGTGGGTCTATCTCGGTCATATACCTGTCTCTTTCTTACCTCACCACCACCAAACAAAGAGATGTCAAAGTTACAACACAATAATAATTAACAAATAAAATTCTCACCAAGTCATGTTTCAAATCTGTGTGTTCATTCAGATCGTCCTCATTGGGAAAAGTGAGTATACAATTCGTGCAGGTAAACATTGCATTCATGTAATCATCTCTCAGCCTTAGCACAGTTCTCTCCTGTTCTATTTCCCTCTCATTGAGTATCATTTCTATAAACTCTATTTCTGTCTCCTTCTCCAATTTGGCAGGTGGTTTCTTCTTTTTTTTCTTAATCTGCAACAAATCCATACAAATTTTTAAATGCAAAAACACATTAATATATATTATATCTTTAAACGAGCAATTCTTGTATATATATAATTGGAATCTCGAAATCGGCTCCAACGATTTTCATGAAATTTATTTACAGGGGGTTTCAACAGGGGGCGATAAATCGATGTAGCTAGGATTCATTTATATTGGAATCTCAGAATCATTTATATTGGACATACGACTATTTTTTTAAGTCGACTCATTCGCGGACGAAGTCGCGCGGGTCCGCTAGTATATATAAATATCTAGATATTAAGTCTAAATTAACCCCAGTTTATTATGTTTTTTTTTTTCTCTCCTCTCTTTTATATCTAAAGTCTTCCACATCTGGAAACAGGAATCCTATGTCACAGAAGGGAGGTGTTTAGGCCATATGTATACTGCGACACCACAGGTATCAAACCATAATGATGGGAAAGATTGCAGGAAATAGGTGGTTTGGAAAGAAAAGGAGGGTTTGGAAGGCAAAAGAAGCCCTAGCTATGAAAGATATAGGAGTGGACTGGAATCAAGAACATCAATGAACTCTTCCGCTTAGCCCTGGACCAGGAAAAGTTTAATAAACTGACAGCTGTACTGAACTTCTTCAAATGCCTCTCCATTATGATTCCATAATAGATATTAGGTCATGGTCGGTTCAGTTTAATGTAAATTCAAAGATAACCAAAATATCCGATGACTTATAGTTATTGTCTCTAGCTATGGATTACAAAACATAAAAATTCTAAAGATTGTTAAACTTTAAAATAATGTTGGATAAGAGCAATCTGCTGAGTTTCTTGCCGGCTCTTCTCAGTGGAATCTGCCTTCCGAGACTTGACGTTTCAAAAGTGCTTATTAATTAGGCCTACTTGAAATAAAATGAATTTTGAATTTGAATTTGAATTACATACATAGACAGCACACAGTCACACTGTGGGCGATCGAGAGAGCCATATGCTCAAAGGATCCCTACGTGCACAAATCAGACATGACGAGTACAGTACAAGAACCACAGAGTATACCTTAACCAACTCTTGTTCAATAAGCACCTCCTCCTGAGCTGACAGCTCCTCTCTCGCATTGTCTGCATCTTCAAGTACATCATCTGTGTCGCTCTCTGTTTTTATATCTTGTACTAAATACACTATTGGCTCGTTGGTCTGTGGGCAGTTTGTTATATCTACGTTTCGTAGTTTCTCTGATTTCAGACGGGTAAACGGTTCTGTTTTCTGAAAATCAATACAAATATTGTTAATGCAGTATATAACATGAACTTCATGAATAATATACATAAATACTTATAATATATAGATAAACACCCAGACATTGAAAAACATTCATGTTCATCGCAGAAATATTTTCCAGTTGTGGGAATCGAACCCTTGGACTCAGAAAGCAGGGTTGCTTCCCACTGCGCCAATCGGCCATCAAAAAACGTTGAAAGTATATGGTAAAAACATCGTGAGGAAACGTGCATGCCTGAGAGTTCTCTATAATTTTCTAAATGATGTGTGAAGTCCACTGAAATGGATTGGGCCCGTGAGGCCCAAACCCTTCTCATTGTATGGAGACCTGTGCCCTGTTGTAGGTCGGTAATAGAATTATAAGTTGATGATGATTTAGTCTTTATTTATCCTATAAATAAAGAGAATATAGTCATGATTATTTATTTATTCACTCATTAAACTTTTTTAAAGATATTAAGTCGACATAACATATTAATGGTATTTAAATTTCTGGTCAGAGCTTCAATATTCATTAATAAAAACCTGCGAAGTTACCCATAAATTTTGAAAAGGTTTGTAGCTAATGATAACTTGTAACTTCAAGTCAGAGGGCGAATATTCATTAATAAAAACCTGTGAAGTTACCCATAAATTTTGAAAAGGTTTGTAGCCAATGATAACTTGTAACTTGAAATGAGCTGCAAATCCATTAATAAAAACAATGTTACCTACTAAGATTCACTAATTATTTAATTCATATTTATTTAGAGGTAAATAAGTCAGCATAACATTTTAATGTACAGTATCCATTAAAAAAAACAAATATAGCAAAACAAAGAGAGAATATAATGAATTCTCAAAATGGTATTTCTGATAACTTACCTGCTTACAATAATTTTGAAAAGTTCTGTAGCTAGTAATAACTTGGAACTTGAAGTTAGTAAACTTGAACAGCAATGCAGTGCATTCGTAACATAGTTGCAAAAGCTCGCTGCCGAAAATTGATACCTGTAAAAAGTTTAAATTTTACCTTCATGTACCCATACATTAAGCACTAAAAACCTAGTGGTTGTAACTTCAGCTCTGTTAATACATTAATGCAGCACTCTTTTGGGGAAACACATAATGCAACCAGTGGATGCTAAATTTCTTCCAGCAAGGAAAGTGCTGCTTTTCCTGAAGGCGACCAACGCTTGCTGGGAGATCTAGACAGCGGCGTCACAATAGATCGTAGCCGGTCGACGTGACACCAGGGATCAGACGAACCTGAGCCGCAAGCAGAAGAAGAAGAAGAAGAATACATTAATGCAGTAAGGAAACTATGAACAAGTGTTCGAAACACACAGATGCTCACGCCTATGGGTCCTCAAAGCTAGTACACCTGCATTAAATCCTGTGATAATAGCTATGGGGCTACATTGGTGCGTGCATCTCTGTGAGTGAGCAGCAACATTTGTTTGTAGTTTCCATACTGATTTAATATATTTACTGTGATGTCAGCAACCATTTTTAGAGGGTATGTTCAATCCAAAGCACACCTTTGGCCACCCTATGGCCTTCTGAGGGTATGTTTTATTGAGATAAATGGCACACACCACAAACTTTTCAGAGTTATATACATTTAAAGCAATTGAATATCACTTGTTTTAAAAGTTATTAATAACATTACAAGGAAACCTGCATGCCTTAGGATCTCATATATATGTGGAAAAATGTAGAACAACTATGGAGTTTTTTGTTTCACTAAAACTGAAAGCAGCTCTCAAAAGTCAGAGCTTGTGAAACGTTTAAAAGTTATGATGTTATTCCATGTTTATTGGAGAGCCCTTAGATTTCTCCACAATGCCCTCGTAGGTGTGCGAATAATCAGTTCTTGGCCAACTAGGAAAATATCCTTGTCGTTCCGAGATCAGACCTGTGCCCTATAGTGGACAGGAAAGCTTCCAAGCTCTGCTTTCATCTCTTGCAAGATAGAATAATTAATGAAAAAATTATGATGATGAAAAAGAGCAACTGCAGAGTTTCTTACTGGCTTCATGGAAGTATCTGTCTTATGAACCAGTGGTAGAGTAACTATAAAATGTCACACTTCATATTTCAAAACTGCTTATATAGGCCTATTTAAAATAAATTAATTCTATTTTTCTTTCTTAAATGTCAAAATACACTCAACACTTTAACTAGATGTTAGGAAGTGTTAGTAATTAATAAAAAATGTTTTATAAGAAGAAGTACCTATAACAGCATCATTAGATTACACCTTGCGAAGTTCTCTGTCAGCCTTTAAGTCTTTTTGAAATCAATTCAGCCATTAGCGTTGACAAACATACAGGAAAATTTATCGCCAAAAGCGTGTGTTTTGGTTGTGCTCTCTATAAACCCGCCTGATAACGCAATGTACGTTTTAAGGTACATTTTGCCATTTAAGCCTGGGTCATCGGGGCCTGAGAATACCACGATAACCACTAACTATCCAGCTTAGTCAAGAACTTTTAAATCATAGCCAGACACTTATTTTTATGAAAATAATTAAATCGATATTGGGGATGCGCAAATTCAATCGATAATGCCAACGTACCATTTATATGAAATAAACAAATGATCTACACTATTTACTAATACAAAGCATTCAGAAAAACATTCATACATATTTTATTTCATGAATAAAATAATGCTTTACCCGGTTTCTATTTATTATTTCCAAAAAACACTTTAGTAAATGGATATCTCTAATAGCTATCATTTTGCGCCCGGTATTAAGGCAACCGCAGCAAATCTTAACTGGTCTTGCCTCCATGATAACTTATTCGATTTCAGTAAGTTCTTGATTATATTTTCGTTTTAAAACCTGCGAAAACTTATTGCAAAAAGTACCGAGTGTTTGTTTTGTTTACACTAAAAAGAACGCCAATGCCAGTCGCCAACGTTGCCACAGATCTACAAACAGCTAAAGCATAGTAAAGTAATGGTCCGTTTTGTTTGCCAAATGGACTAGATTTCTTAATTATATTGCACTTACTAGAAAAAACTTTAATATAAAGTCAAATCATTCAATAATAAAATAAAAAGATCATCAATCTTTAATATGCGAGAATGTTTATTTTGAGAAATTTATAAATTCTAGAGCGAACAAATACTACTCTTTTTGTGAATTATGGTGCAAAAACAAAATGTTTCAATCTTCAGTTTCACGCTCACACGTTATTTTTATTGAGAAAAAACGTCTTGTTGTTTTCTGGTCTGTGCCATCTGTCGCGTCTTAATAGAAATGGAACGTAGGTACTTTACTAATGGAAAAGTGTATTTGATTCGTAATATAAATACACAAATCTAAACAAAGTTGATTAAAATGAGCAAATTTATGGAAGTGAACTTGTCCGGTTACAGTGTAAATGAAGAGGGGACAAGAATTAAAGATCAATTCTGTCATACTTGTCTGAGAAAAAATGTACCGTTTATTAGTATGATTAATTGTGAACACTCTGAAATACTAATCAACTTGTTGCAAATGAAGGTAAAACGTTAACACTGTTCTTATAACGTAAATTTTGAAAAGCTTCTTTATCTTTAATATTTTATGTGATAAAAGTAAACTTTAGAAGAAGTAGTATAGTCGACGCGTTCTGCATTGGTAACTTAGTGAAAACAAGATGGCGAAAATATTTTTTTCAACTTTTATAAGTTTGACTCGTATTTTTACAGTGGAATGTTCTTTAATTAGTTAACAGGCCGCGGCTTTGCCTGCGTTACCAAAGCTTCACGTGTTCTTTCTAAGGACCTAATTCCTTACCTTTTTTGCAGCTTCCAGCTTTGGGAGTTATAGAACTTTCCAACGTAACGTAAATTCAACGTAAATATACGCAATCAAAAATTAGATTCCTCTTGCGGTTCTCTATCTTCTAGGATTGTTGAGATAAAAACTACATTAGCAAACAAAAGGATATGTTTTTTTTTTTAAATTCTTCCAGCAATGGTGTTTTAATTTCAGGTTATGCAACCCTACAATTTCATTTGCCATTGGTGTCACAATACAGTGAAGAAAATAAATAAATTCAAAACAAAAGCATTGGAGAGCTATAATATAATGAACAGTGGGGTAATATATATATATATATATATATTTTAATTAAATTATTTCTAAACATGCCAAATCTTATTAAGCATTTAGCAATTTTAATGTAGTTGTTAAATTGCATGTAACCGTGCGCTGCGTGCACTCTTGGTAAAACTAAACTGCTAAATATGATTTTTAACATGCTAAGAGAAAGAACTCATAGATTAAATTGACGTAAAACTGTTGACACTCATTGTTGACAATGCTACATGGCGCACGCGCGAAAAAAACAATGTTGATATTTTTTTTCGTGCGTATCATCGTATAAAAAATTTATATTCAATGAAGGACCAATTAATATGTAAATTTAAAATAAATCTTCATGATGTGGCGATTTGGCAAAGTATCCTGGCGGCACCTTATTCAGAGGTAGCCAGAATTCTATTAGATTTTAAGTTAAGATAAGAGAAAGGAAGTATAAATTTTTGTAAAGGGAACGATGGGGCTGACATTCTTATTGTTAAGAAAAGTCCCGAATAAATAAAGAATTAAAAAAAAAAAAAAAAATATTTTAGATATTTTTTTTAATGTACCTAGCAATGTAAATTCTTTGCTGTGGCAGTTTTGCCCGTGTTCACTTAGCCGAATCGTCGCCTAAATCGAGTGCCTAATGTCTAAGGCGATGTTTTTAGAAAAAAAAAAACGTGTGTGTACTTATGTACACGCGTTAGAAGTTATACTTTTTTGGCGTAACAGGATATTACACCACCAGTTAGCCCTTGACTGCAATCTCACCTGATGGTAAGTGATGATGCAGTCTAGGACAGTGGCGGGCTAACCTGTTAGGGAGTATGATCCTAGGATAGAATTTGAGTCGGAATTGAACATGAATTCTATGGTAATGAATTATTCTGTCAAGACATTCTTAGTACTAACTCGGAGTTAGGAAATCGGCATTATCCAGCCCCGTGCTACCGAGGGTGTCGTTTGCGATGATTATCATGATAATATTCGTTAAAGCCCGCCACACCACATTGGATCAGCGTGGTGGACATAAATAAGTTCTTAATCCTCCTATTACAGAAGATATAAGGCAGACGATAAAGATGAAGATGATTATTGTTTATTTAACTATTCAAATATTTTACGTTCACAGTTCGAAGGTAAAGACGATACAAACAAGTACTCACACAATCTCGAATTTTCAAAAATAGAACTTCAATACGCCATCAACTCTGAACCAATAGAATTCAGGACCATACCGCATACCGTCGAAAATGATACGTTTCAATTTGGAACCAAAATTGAAATAAAAGTTGAGGATTTATCTGATTTCGAAAATGACTTGCCACTGGTAGAAATCAGTAAAAAGAAGAATATAAATGAAATTAATATTGAAAGTCCTGTTGGTAATAAAATATTGTCAAAGAGAACACCAGATAGATCGGTACAGATTAAAGAAAAGGCAAAGAGTATTAAAAAAAAATCGGAAAAAACGAGGAAACAGCAGATAAAAAAACCAAAAGAAGTAAAACCTCGTTCGCAAAAATGCGAGGGTAAAGTTAGAATTGTCGTTTTGTCTGAACACGAAATGCTGGAGGATAGAAAGTTAGACGCTTCTAATTCTAGGTATTTGAAGTTGCCATACAAATGTGATAAATGCATCACAGCTTTTGACCATGAATTGAACTTGATTGAGCATTTGGAGAAGAGGCATAAAAAGGTAAGTAAATCTAATCTTTACATTATTTTTTATATACAAACTAGCTGTTGCCCGCGACTTCGTCTGCGTTTGATTTTGTTTTTAAAGTATTCAGTATCGCTAAGCCTTAAATGAGTATAGTAGTATATATATATATAACATGTGACTGTCAATTAATTACAGACAAAAAATTTGCAATAAAATAAAATTGCGACTATAATTAAAGATCTAAGCTACCCTATCTCTTAAGTCGGACCAGGCTGCTCACGGAGTGCCAATTTAATTTAAAATCGGTTAAGTAGTTTAAGAGTCCATCGTGGTCAAACATCGTGACAGGAGATTTATATATATTAAGATATCATTAAATAAGAACATACAGAATCCTCATCCAGCCATTATTGTATGCAGTGCATTGTGTCCAAAACAGTGAAAAAGGCCAACGCACGTTTCACTTTACACCCGCGGAATGTTGCTAGCTCAAAAACTATTTCCCATTTTCCCACTTTATGGTGAAAGCTTAGAACTTTAGAGGTAAAATAATTACTGTCATCTGCTAAATGGTATGAAATGACTAACCGTTTGCTCGAGAAACTATTCTAAAGTGGAGTGGTTTTTGATGCTCCAATATAAGTCGTGTACGCGGTTTCTGTATGTTTTTAATTCTTTGTAGAATATTTATTTGTTTATTCATTGAATTAGATATACCAACGATACACTGTATTATCATTTACAGTTATTACTTACAGGTATACACAACATTTAAGTAAGTCCGGTTAAAATTAATTAAATTAACTTAAAAGCAAAAATAGTAAGAATAAAATAATTAATATTAAAGAAATGAAAATAATGATTAAAATTAAGAAAGAAAAAAACCCAACAATTTAAAAAATATTACTCATTCGTTAAGTTTAATTTCGCCTTAAAGCTAAATAAAGTGTCATGAATAATGTCAATGTCATGGTTTTTTAAGTTTTCAAAAACATTAGTCATACGGTTAATAGGTAAAAAATATATATAAATAAGATCCATCGATCCATCTTCATTTTCGTGCCTTTTGGAGTAGAGACTTTGGGACTGTGGGGTCCGGAGGCAAGAGCCCTTTTCAAAGAATTAGTTTGGCCATCCAAAGGGGCAATGCTGCCAGCATTTTAGGAACTGTGCCTCGCTGCGGTGGTTTCGAGGACGTTTTAGATTTTATTTAGTTTTAAATAGTTTATTTTAGGTTATATTTATATTTTATGGAAAAATAAAGAGTTTTTAAGAAAAAAAATAAATAAATAATATCCAGTAATTTATATATAAAATATTTTAACCTACACTAAGAATGAAATATCCATAATAGAATATTATATTATATATAAAAATGCGTAGGATTTTTTTTTCTTTGCTTATTATGTGTCGGCTACACCACTGATCTTGGTGAAATGTGGCATATCAAAACCGATTATGGCATTATTATGCATAGACATTAACAACAGATTAAATATTGTTTCAACTTTAATTTTATCTTTACTTTTTGTTTAATTTAATTCCAAGTTGTGTACACATGCTTTGGGTTTTAGCTATTACCTGTTTTGTGTACCTAATAACAATAAATAAATAAATATATAGAAGAAAGTTGGTATCCTGGAGTACATAGCACAGTTTTTAATTTTTTCTGTCTTTAGTGTCGTTTTTTCTACAAGCGTAGAATAAGACGAAAGATATTCCTACTTCTTCTTCGACCAGGACGCCTTTAGAACCCTCGTAGATTTAGTTTTAAGTTTACGAATATGGTTATCGCCATCATCTCACCACCGTGTAATTCTCATGTACGCATCAAAAGTGCCACCTATGGGCCTATTCGAATAAAGATATTTTTGACTTTTGACTTTAATAAAATTTTTGAATAGATTTTTATCTTGTTACGCCAAAGAAGTATAACTTCTAACGCGTGTACATAAGTACACACACGTTTTTTATTGTGTTTTTTGTAGGAACCCGGCAGCCTGGTTTGCAATATCTGCGAGTCTGTTCTCAACACAAAGTTATCTTTTGAAGAGCATTATAAAAGACATTACAGGAGGTAGGTATTAATATATCAGTCAACTCAAAAATTTCTTAAATTTAAAACTCGCGTTACTCCGAAAGGAGTGCGTGCGTTATCACTGTGAACACTCCAGTGCTAGGAATATATAAAGGTTTTATGCAAATAACCTTAAGTACCGACCTTTGGGTCTTTTCAAATATTTTATCATATACTAAATAAAATAAATATACTACGACAATACAAACATCGCAATCTAGCCCCAAAGTAAACGTAGCTTTTTTGTATGGTTACTTCTACTAATAACATACAGACAAACACCCAGACACTGAAAAACGTTTATGTTCATCACACAGACATATTTTCCACAACCCACGGGCTTGGACTCAGAAAGTAGGGTCGCTGTCCACTGCGCCGACGGGCTGTGAAACTGTGTGTGGGAGGGTGTGTGTATGTATGTGTGTATTTTTTATTATATTTTAGACTGGATAGAAATGTACATATACTCATGGAATGGAAAATGTACTTATCACTTCATTATATTGCTGTTCGCCAGAAATGGCTGGATGCATGTCTAATGCATTAAAAAAAAAATATCTTAAAATCTAAAATATATAAATCACCTAGACCCGAAACCCCCTAAAATTAGTGAAAACGCCCCGAACACGTTAGCGGAATGTTGCTAGCTGACAAACTTTTCCCATGTCTTGGTAAATGTTTAGAACATTAGAGGTAAAATAATTACTGTCAACTGCTAAATGGTATGAAGTGTCTAACCGCCTGTTCGAGAAACACTACTAAAGTGGAGTGGTTTCTGATGCTTCAATATTAATAAATAAATAAATATACTATGACAATACACACATCGCCATCTAGCCCCAAAGTAAGCGTTGCTTGTGTTATGGGTACTAAGATGAATGATGAATGTTTTTATGAATAACATACATAACTACTTAGAATATACATACATATAAACACCCAGACACTCATGCATCAAAACGTTCATGCTCATCACACAAACATTTTTACAATTAATTATTAATTATTACAATTTGACGGCCAAACGGCCGTCAAATTGTATTAGTTGTACACGGTTTCTGTATTGTATTATAAAAATTGAGTTTAATTTGCTATACTCCGCGAAAAGCAGGAGAATCTGAGTTGTCTAATTTATAATTTCTTCAATCCTCATACTCCACACCAAACAGATTTTCGGCAATGTACCCTACGCACGTATCGCTCCGAAACCGGAGCATCCTCAGGAGATGTTGACTTTACAATGAATAATTGCGAAATTATAATTTACACCATACTGATTCTCCTGCCTTTCGCAGAGTATAACAATTTAGGCTTAATTTTCATAATATATCATGGATTTCCGCAAAGTAACGCCTGCTTCTATCCATTGTTTCTGTATGTTCTTAATTCTGTTATGAAAACGAATAGAAAACCTTTTCATTATTATATTTTTCGTCTCTATCTTTAGATACGAATGCATGGCGTGTGGGAAAAGGAACAACAACGTTTACTCCGTATTGAAACATTACAACGACACGCATGGAAAAGTTGATATGAGCTTCACTTGTAAGCTCTGCGATTTCACTACTGAGTAAGTTTATCTATCGTAATTATTCCCAGCATATGGCAGTCCCACTACTGGGCATAGGCCAATGAATTTTAGCTGTAAGTTAGCTGTAGTTTAGCTGTAATTTTAGCTGTAAGTTTAGCTGTAGTTTAGCTGTAATTTTAGCTGTAAGTTTTCCTGTACAATAAAATAAAATAAATTTTCTTATTCATCGTAAAGCCAACAATTCGATAAGGGTGTACCCAGCTTCTGGCCGAGAGGGGCAAGTGAGATTTACTTTGGGTCGCAGTGCCGTGTGTGCGATTTTCTACCTACGTTAACTTACTCGATCACGTGAAAGTTAACTACGATTTATATGGGATCGAAAGAGCGCCATCTCGTGACAGTACGGTTTCCCGGTAATGTCACTAGATGGCGCTTCTTAGTTCTTACTTAACAACGATACAAATCGTAGTTCACTTTCACGCGCTCGAATAAGTTGACGTAGCTAGTAAATCTCACACTCGGCACTCAGATCGTCCGCGGCTGTTTTATCGACACGTACACACACGCTTTTATACACACTACACGAAGACACGTACATGAAACATTAGGTATATATATAGATATCATCATCTCAACCAATCGACGTTGGACATAGGTCTTTTATAGGGAGTTCCACAATACACGGTCCTGGGCCGCTTGCCTCCAGCGGCTCCCAGCGACTCGCTTGATGTCATCTGTCCACCTCGTTGGGGGCCGACCTACGCTGCGTTTACCGGTGCGGGGTCGCCATTCCAGCACCTTTAGACCCCAACAACGTCCATCGCTTTTAGCTATGTGCCCTGCCCATTGACACTTCAGCTTCGCGACTTGTTGAGCTATGTCGGTGACTCTAGTTCTTCTACGGATCTCCTCATTTCTGATTTGATCACGTAGAGATACTCCTAGCAAAGCTCTCATCGCCCGCTGAGTGACTCTGAGCCTTCTTATGAGGCCCATAGTTAGCGACCATGTCTCTGTTTTATTATTAGGTACATATTAAAATTTCCGCAATGAAAATATCCTGTATATGTTACTTATAATAAAACAGTAATTGGTCGAATTCTGTATATTTTTTGAAAACTTCAATTTTTTTAATTTTAGTCTGTTTGCCTGTCTGTCTGTCTATCTCTTGGATACTATACATTTTTTAAGAGATTTCTCCGTTTGTTAATTAAAATAAAATATGATGATGATGATGATCAAAAGGGATACATTCAACATGTAAATGCTGTTCCCAGAGTATAGCAAATTAAGCTTAAAAAAAATTATTGATTTACCGCGAATTAAAACATCAAACATAACCTGCTAATAATATTTGGAAGGTCGCACCGGAGCTACCGCTATCACCGGGACAAGCACCGCACGGCTAAAGTGGAATGCCAGCAGTGTGGCAACACCTTTGTGAACAAGGCGGGACTACGGGTGCACATGTTGTGAGACCTTTATTATTTTATCGGCTCTTCTGAAAACCGTGTATGGATTCTTGAGAAATATTCTATCCAAACACTGAAGAATCGTAATAGCATGCTAATGCTATGTTAGCATGCTAAATAGCATGCTATTATAAGGATTAAGATGTAGCGTAATAATAATCTTTCTTTTAGGCATCAATGCCTAATGCTAATGCTGTGTTAGCATGCTAAATAGCATGCTATTATAAAGATTAAGATGTAGCGTAATAATAATCTTTATTTCAGGCATCAAGGCTATTTTTTTTTTGTTAGAAAAAGACACCATTTCTGTATTGCTAAAAGATAAAAAAAAAATTGAAATTTATAATTTCTTAATTTTCTCTGGTCTGGTTCGGTGGGAGGCTTTGGCCGTGGCTAGTTACCGCCCTAAAAGACGTGCCGCTAAGTAAATATTTCGTATTATTCCGGTGCGATGTCGCGTAGAAACTGGTTAGCCCATTACCACTAGCCAAATTGTACGTTCTACCTTATTGTGCTGTTGTATTTGTATCTCTGTGAATTTTCTCTGTGGTGTACAATAAAAGTGTATTCATTCATTCATTCATTCACAAGGTGTTGCCGTAGAGGCAAACTATCTTTCCGTCACAAGGTAACCTTGTATAAAACGCATACGTCCCATGATGACATACGCCAGTATCGTATTCGCCCATTGCCCTCACAGCTCTTACAAGAGCTTACAAGTCCTACAGAATAAGTTTATGCGCATGGCCAGCGGGGAAGCCCGTGGTTCGTGCTCAACGTAGATCTTCACCGAGGCCTCGATCTTCCCACCATAGCCCAGTACTTTAAAATATTATCAAAGACCTACTTTGAAAAAGCAGTCCGACACTCCGCCCCCGACGTCGAGTCTAGGCGAGCTTTCGCGCTCGCCCCACTCCCCCATAAAGAAGGAATATGGCATGAAATGGAAAAAATCCGTCTCCTTTATTAGACATACAAAAATTTCAGGGTAGGCAGTGCTTTTGTGCATATATGAAGTGCACGCCACTGCCCCCAGGTGGTTATTGGCAAGTGTCCATCCGAAAATCGAAAAACCAGTAGGTGAGATTGCAGTCTAGGGCTAACTTGTAGTTGAATAAAAAAAATATTTGGAGACCGCGATAACGTAGCGCCATTTCTTTGTCGGTAGGGTGGTACCACGGCCACTGGTGGTAATAACGGCCACAAGATAGTTTTTAGCCAATACATATTTGAAAATTGAATGTATGTTCACAAAATATTTCTAAATTTAAGAGAAAATGTGACTGCAATAGTTTGAACATTAGAAGCACAAATAAACTTGCAGTGCAATATACTGGACTACATAAAATAAGTGATTCATTTAAAGGAAATTGTATACTAACAATAAATTACCAGTTTATATCTTAGAGATGTCTCTGAAAAAGTTCAAAGTTTGTATTAAACGTAAGCTTATAGAAAAGTCCTATTATATACTAAAAGGACTACGTTAACGATAAAAATGCTTGGGTTTAAATTATTGCTCTAACCAGGTTGCTTCTTTAAGTTTTTAAATGACAATGTGAGATGGTGATAACGAATAAAAATAACAACCGGCTAAGTTTGTTGTGGGCTTCTTCTTAGACCAGGGCGCGTTTGGAACCCTCTTAGCTTTAGTTTTAAGTTGACGAATTTATTTATCGCCATCAACTCACTCCTATGTCATATTTTACATGTAATGTACGCATCAAAAGTGCCATCTATGTGCCTATTTGAATAAAGAAATATTTGACTTTTGACTTTTGACTTTTGGCCAAAGCTTCCCGCCAAATAGAGTTCAGTTTAAAATGAAAAATTTAAAATGACATTGTGAGATGGTGATAACAAAAAAAAAAAAAAAATACCCGGCTAAGTTTGTTGTGGGCTTCTTCTTAGACCAGGACGCGTTTGGAACCCTCGTAGCTTTAGTTTTAAGTTTACGAATGTGGTTATCGCCATCATCTCACTACCGTGTGGTTCTTATGTACGCATCAAAAGTGCCACCTGTGGGCCTACTTGAATAAAGATATTTTTGACTTTGACTTCTTTTTAGTTTTATTCAAAAGTTAGCGATCATTCTTAGAAGTTAGTCATAAATTATCAAGCTCATTTCCAGAACCGTCCACAAGCAGTCCAGCCGCATATACTCGTGCGAACCGTGCGGTAAGGTGTACCGCACAAAGTCCGGACTTTCCGCACACATGACGTTCACGCACGCGGATACCGCGCCTGCGTACTGCGTTGCGTGCGACCTGAGCTTCCGGTCGGAGTGGGGGCTGAGACACCACCTGAAGACCGCGTCCAGGCACATCTCTGAAGAAGACAAGAGGTAGCTAAGCTACGTAGGTTCTCACGCTCTCAGCTGATATGGAACCAGGGTCTCGTTTCTTACCAGGGTATGCATACAGCGGGGAAATTGCATAAAACGACAAAAATCCACCTCTTATACGAGTTATACAGGTGTCCCAAAACTTGACGATAAAAATGGTACCAACTCATACCAGTCCTGGGAAAAATAAGGAAAAAAATCCGTGTCACTTAGTTAAGTAGTAATAGAAATTTATCAAAAAAGTTGAAAACCGACACCCTTGGTCGCATTTTTGAGTACCGTGATCACAAATTTCAAAATTGGGCAGTGATTTTTTTTGTGACGTCATCTAGAATAACCAAACTATAAATCGCAACTACAAATAAACATAATAAACATTGTTAATTTTGTAAAATAAATTAAGTTTAATCGAATAGTGGTTTGCAAAAATTTTGTCAGTTAACTTTGACACTTCATACTGGAAAAAAAAGTATGATACTACCCTTGGCAACTTATTAACTTATACAAAAGATGGCCTATTTACACAAGATTTCAAAATGGTGCAACACTCGCCACTTTTCGTTCCATTAAAAATGTTATTTCTACTTTTTCTGCAAATCGACCTTATTTTAACAAATAATACCCAATACATTTCATTGTAATGAAATTTAGAAGATCCTTCAAATTTATATATATAAATTATAGGCAGTGCTTTTGTACATGTATTAAGTGCACGCCACAGCGGAGCATGCTCAAATTGGCCGATTGGCGCAGTGGGCGGACCCTGTTTTCTGAGTCCAAGGCCGTGGGTTCGATTCCCACTACTGGAAAATGTTTTTTGTGATGAGCATGAATGTTTTTCAGTGTCTAGGTGTTTATATGTATATTGCTATTTATTTATTTATATATTTCATAAAAACATTCATCAGTTATCTTAGTACCCATAACACAAGCAACGCTTACTTTGGGGCTAGGTGGCGATTTGTGTAGTGTCGTAGTATATTTATTATTTATATGGTTTTTTTTTCTTTCCTATATAAACTTTTTTGTAACCTTTTTAGCTTAGGATTTTTTTTTTTCAATCTGAAACGTAGGCGTACGTCTCGGGCAACAGCTATGATTACCTGAAATTGAATATTATCAATATAAATTTGGAAACTAATGAAATATTTTTCTTCAGGTTTACCTGCAGCGAATGCGACGCAAAGTTCCTTGCCAAGAGACAACTCCAAGAACACATCGACTGGATCCATCTGAACTGCACAAACCACACCTGTGGGAAATGCTCTAAGGTACCTCAACAAAAATATAATTTAAAAAAAAACACGTGTTATAAAATTACTGAAAGCAATCGAAGCATTTACTTTTTGTGGTGTGCAATAAAAGTATATTCATTCATTCATTCAATCATTTATAAATGACAGAGTTCTGAGCGAATAAACATTAAAAATTTGTTCTTTTTTATGAATATTTTGTTATTGTTTAGTCGCGAGGATTCAGTGACGACGAAGATAATGGGGCTGGCTGAAAACCGGTGCTGCGCGTTTTAGTTTGCAATAATTTTAACAATTATTTTATTTTATTTCTTTGACACATATTTGTGTAAAATGTTACATTTGTAAAATAAAATAATTGTTAAAATTATTTTATTTCACAAAAAAAAAATTTAAAAAAAAATGTGTGACAAAGGCGCTGGCTCAGTATAGCTGCAAACTAAAACGCGCAGCACCGGTTTTCAGCCAGCCCCATTATCTTCGTCGTAAAATAATTAATAAAATAATAAATATAAAATAATTTTAACAATTATTTTATTTTACAAATGTAACATTTTACACAAATGTGTGACAATAAATACGATTTTTCTTTCTTTCTTTCAAAAAAATACAACCTAATTGACATTTTTTGTAAATCGGTTAAAAAATGTACAAGACTAGATTAATATATATTTATTTAGATAAGCAAAAACAAAATCAAAATAATAGCTAGCTACTCCATTACTTCTTATTATTTTGACAATCGCTCGAAATGGTCGAAGCTGCGTAAGGTGATTTTATAGAATTATAGAACTCCTCCCAGTCGAAGCTCCAAAAGGTGATAAATTGTTAAAAGCAAAAATTATCTGTAATGCTATGGTGATATATGATTCAAATTGAAATGTTTTAAATTATTGAAGTAAAACTTCTATAGAATCGAGATTTCAAACTCGATGAACCAAAAAAGAAGTCCCTTGAGACACAAACACTTAAATGTATAGGACAGAGTAAGATAGAAGACATTATACATTTTTTACCTATTTATCGTAATAGTTTTGATACTCTACATCCACCTTAATCTCTCTACTTTTCAGAATTTCTCCCGTGTGTGAATAAATTGCATGGGATTTTTTTTTAATTTCTATACATGTATAGGTAACTCTGGACACGCGGTCCAATTCAAATTACGTGAGTGATTGAAGTAATCATTTATGATGATACAGAGTAGGACTATATTAAAAACAAAATTGCCTTATTACCTTGTATACTTTTTTCAGTCCTTCAAAAATGAAAGGAATTTAAAACGCCACACGATGTTCGTACACGAAAAGAAGCGACCGCCGAGAAATAAAATATGCGATCACTGCGGAAGGGGTTTTACAGTAAGTATTAAAAAAAAAACATGTGTGTAAACAAACGTGTTACGAGTTATACTTCTTTGGCGAAACAAGCTATTTTTTTTATCTTTCGCCTTATTCTACGTTTGTAGAAAAAAACTACACTAACAATAGAAAAAAGGTATTAAATATATTGAATGTTTTGCTATAACGCGTTATAACAAATTATCTCATTATCGGACGACCAAGTTGCACTCAACGTTAAAATTTGAGATTTTTGTACAATTAAATCACCGGAATGAGTCCGCATACTTTGACAATTGTAATGTACTTTGCCAGTGTCAAGTAGCTTGGAAAAGGCACGAACTAGAGTGGTCAGTAAAGAAAAAGAAATGTCTATTTCATAACATCGACCTGCAATAGTAGTTGTTAGCGTAAAATATTAATAAATTTATATAACGTAAAATATTAGAAAAATATTAAAATTCAAAATTTATATCCAAAATATAAAAATCATAGTTTTAATTTGTTAATTTTAATAAACTTGCATAGATATTTAACTGTCAAATCTTATAGCTAACTTCAGGGTGTCGATTTTTAGTGATATGCGCGCGTATCGTAAAAATTTACTCTCGTCATTTTACGCGCCAAAAGTAATATAACTTCAATTGTTATAAATGTCAGACCAAACAGATGGCCCGCCTGAAAACCATCGCCTACGCAGGGAATGCAAGTCCCTGCCATTCCTACCATCTTCCGTCCGTCAATTATTAGTATAAAAAAAAATCATAGCCTGTTAAGTCGGCTTACGGAAGATAACTTTAAGTGATAAGGTCGTCACAAGCCGAACGCTAAGGCCGATATTGCTTCTCTATCGCTTGCTCCGACCGCTCGCTTGCACGCTCGGGTCAAGTGGAACTTGACAATGAGTCATGCTTTTTCGCGAGTGCAGCCGGAGTTATAAAATATCATAAAACCTTATCACGCAAAAAAATCGCGGATGAAGCCGTGGCCCATATAAAAAAGTCACGATAAGAAGCATGAGATGGAGAGAGAGAGTAAATAATGTACCTTAAAAGCCTGTGAAGTATTATTCGGTTTTCATTTACACCTTGTATATTTTTTTTCCAGTCGTCGACAATTCTCGTCTCACATATACGCACACACACCGGAGAGCGGCCTCTGCAATGTGTGCACTGCTCTGCGACCTTTGCTCACACAGCCGCCCTGTACACACACAACAAATTGTTGCACAACAAGCAGCAATAAGTATACTCGTAACTACAGTGCTACAATACGAGCAACATTACACCATAAATAAAATTATTCGTTGTATTTTAGTAACATTGTTTTATTTTTTGGCTATCCTAGCGAATAATAAAAATGCGAAAGTGTTCTTTTTTCTTTCTTTACGCCGTATAGGCAACGAATCAACTAAATTTTTGAATTGGAGTTAGTTGAAAGGACGGAGAGTTCACAAAGGGTGCTTTTTATCTCAGGAAAACGAATGGATTCCATGGGCTTTATAAAAAAATGTAATAACGCGGGCAACGGCTCTAAGTAAAAACTACTTCGTGTTTGCATCCTCATTATATTATGTATTTTCAAATACGTGTTTTTATAGGTAATAATTGACGGCCCCAGCAGTTGGCCCATCTGATTTTAACTGGAGAACCATTTTTTTTTTTGCAGAATTCTTAAGGCTTTTATAAGGATTGCATTTTCATCAAGGAGCGCTATCTATTCTTTTTTTTTGAGAAATTGAGTATACAACCACTACTGTTGTAACTTCATAAATCAATCTGTGGAAATTGCCATTAAGAATGAATCTGTGGCGACAGCCCACAGTTGTCATTTGTCAAATTGTTTATAATTTTTTTTAAACAAATATGGCTACAGAAATAAAGCCCGTGGTTGAAACCGTAAATAAACAAATGTAGAAAACATAATAGGTGTAGTGCTAACAGACATTATAACACTCTGTGAATAAGTTACGAAGACTTTAAAAATGGAGTCTCATTTACACGATGTGAATTTAAAAATGGACCAACATATGCACGACGTTAATGTTATAAGCATCAAAATGGACTCTTTGCACGATGTTAATATGAAAATGGACAACCGGTTGCAAAGCATAAACATTAAAATGGACCCGCGCATGCACGATGTCTCAATCCAGCATGATAACATGAAAATGGATGGTCATAACATGCACGATACACAAGTGAATATGCACGAAGCTCAGATAACGCAACTCAGTCAATTACCTTTGCAGCCCCAGCAAATACACATGCAACCTGTCCAAGATCAGAACATACCCCAAAACCCACCCGAATTACAAGAGCAACCGATAAAACCGCGAGTGGAGAACAAGAAGAAAAAGGAGGCGATAGACGGCCAAGCGCGCGAAATAATTTTTAAGGTGATAAAATTTTTCGAGAGCGAAAAACAAAACCGCGGCTACCATTTCCCAGTCGAGAATGTTGTCAAAAGGGCCTGCGCCGCAACAGGTTTATCAGAAAGTACGATAAAACGGATAAAGCGCGAAGGTTTGAGAGCAGAGGCTAATCAAACTAAAATGACCGGACCAAAGAAGAAACGAGTACGCAAAACTAAAGTCCAACTAGATTACTTCCAGCTTTGCGCATTAAGAGGTATTGTCAATGCGTATTCCATGCGTAAAGAGGTCCCTACATTGGGCAAAATTTTAACAG
The DNA here is from genome assembly GCF_905163445.1 of Pararge aegeria. Lineage (NCBI taxonomy): Eukaryota > Metazoa > Arthropoda > Insecta > Lepidoptera > Nymphalidae > Pararge > Pararge aegeria. The sequence continues at coordinate 4,130,548 of NC_053206.1, read as the reverse complement.
CAGCGAAACACGAGCTAAACTACAGGGGCGGTAAAGAGTCGCTTAGATTAATATTATTAAATAAGTTAGGTATTAAGTTTAAGAAATGCGAGAAGAAGAATAAAAAGCCACCCGAGCCAGTTGCTCCAGCACAACAAATAATGGCGCCCGTAATGTCCCATCTACAAATGCAACCTATGAAGCCGGAGAACCAATGTATATATACTAACATGATGCCTCAGGTTCCACCTGTATCCTACTAGGTACTAGACAATAATAACTACACTTGAAACTTCTAATCATGTAAATCTATTGATTGAAATTCAATATTTAATTACATAATTAGAACTTTCTTTGGTTTTGGCCTATTTGAACACAAAGATCAGTTTTATATGTGGAAACATTATTTAATCTGAATTATGTTTCTAAAAATGAAATGTGATAGTAAATGTGTTCAAGATAAATGATAGGTTATTGTTGCATAGCTAACATAATTGTGCATATGAAATTACCAAACTTTTCAGGACCCACGAAAAGGACTTTCCATATTATGCAATTTATTTATTTAATGGACAATCAACAGGTTACAAAATCTCTTATAAATGAAAAATGAAAAAACATATAAATGTAATATTGTAGAGTGTAGACCCACTTAGACTGCCACAACTTGCAAATAAAAAACTAGATTGTCAGTTAGAAGGAGAAAAAACGATTAAAAATGACATGAGAGTATAAGCTGTAAGATCCGTCAGGCTGAGACATAAACTTGACGAATCTAGCACTGCAAACAAAAACATACATTTAGAATAAATTAAAAAAACAAATACTTAAATTATATATAAAATAATATTAAAAATGTTGACCATTGTTGCAATAATAAAAAGGTAAACTTATCAACATTGTTGCTCAATTTTTATATTATTATTAAAGCATTCCGTCCATCTAAGAAGCAGTTGATTGTATCTACCAGAAAACTGCAACTTAGCTTCCATGTTTAGGTACCATCTTTAAAATGCATACCTATAAATATAACATGGCTTAATTGAAGCTATGGATGTCAAATAAGGATGGGAGCTCAGTTGAGTAGCAGACAGATCACATAGATAGCTAACCGTATCTCAATTCTCAGCTATGAAATAAAAAGGTCCTTATTTGTGGATAGCGTTTACATCCCTAGCACTTCTCTAGTAGAAAAGGCAGCCTTAACCACTCAGTACTCTAGAAATGTAAATAAAAATGCACATTGTGGGAGCATACAGCTCAAAGCTTGATGTGAAGAGTGTATAAACATAACAAAAATTGCAGACAAGCTACACAAATAATTAAGTTAATACCGATTAAGGTTTCTTTGTGTGAGAATAGGCTAAAAGCTTAGCCGTTGGATGCATTACAATATGTAATGCTATCAGTCAATTGTATTAATTTGGTTATACATAAGAATCTGAACAGAACTAAATTTAGCCAAAAAAGGTAAGTAAAATTGTGATACATCATCAGATACCTATGGCAATCTCTCAGTCAATTATGCAGCCAAAATTGTGATCAATTTAAGCTTCCTAAACTTAGTTAAATAGCTGGATTTAGAAGTATATGTACAACCAAATTAGGCCTAAATGACAATGAATATAAAAACATTGTAAATAAATTATTGTCAGTGTGACTTGTTTATATTTGTGTGTGTGAGGTTATGAAAGACATATATGTTTTAAATGTGAATGCAATGAGAAGATATGATTGATTTACTTGGATTGTAGATTTTGTCCGCTGTGTTCCAACTAGATACTAGTTACAGCAATTTATTGTTCTAAATAAGAGATTTTCTGCCAGCAATATTTATCAGTGGCAACTCTGAACTTCATTCATTCATTGTTTATACTTTACATAAATAAGGATAATAATTTTGGCAGTTGCATGTCCATAAAGTTTCGTATTATTTTCCAGTACAAACATAATGTCATACTCGCCCATAAAGTTTTGTATTGTTTTCCAGTACAGACACAGATAATGTTGAACTCGCCCATAAAGTTTTGTACTGTTTTCAAGTACAGACACAGATAATGTCATACTCGCCCATAAAGTTTTGTATAGTTTTCCAGTACAAACACAGATAATGTCGTACTTTATTTCTGGGTACCGCCCACTTAGTGAACGACACACATAAAGAACAACTATAGACTATCAAAATCGGTTTTGAAATAATAAAATCGAACATAGAGTCAACACAATTATCTCATCATATTATTATAACTCTTTATTTGTACACCACATTAAGAACTATACAAGAAAAAAAGAAACATAAAAATATAAGTAGAATACAAAAGGCGGTTTATCGCTTCGTAGCGATTTAATATTTATATTATGATATTATTATTTTTGTAAATATTAAAGCTATCTGCAATTATCTATCACCCGGTAACGGCGACTGGCGCAGTGGGCAGTGACCCTGCTTTCTGAGTCCGTGGCCGTGGGTTCGATTCCCACAACTGGAAAATGTTTGTGTGATGAAAATGAATATTTGTCTGGGTGTTTATCTGTATATTATAAGTAATTATGCAAAATATTCATAAAAATATTCATCAGTCATCTTAGTACACATAACACAAGCTACGCTTACTTTGGGGCTAGATGGCGATGTGTGTATTGTAGTAGTATATTTATTTATTATAAATTATAATATGATAATTTACATTGCCATGAAACTGTCAATTCCAAGTTCTATAAAAAGAATAATCGATAATCAAATAGGTTCAATAACTGTTATACAATACCTTATGCCTACTGTGGGCTGTCAAAATTATCGTCCTAAATTAGACAAACCATGCAAGCTTGTAGCAACTGAAATTTGTGAGACATTTTCTCGGTAGAATCTGCCTTCCGACCCGGTGGTAAAGTCACTACAAACCGACTGACTTGGCGTTTCAAAAGAGCTTATAAACTGGACCTACTTGAAAAAAATTAATTTTGTTTTTTATACAAAAAACACATGATAAACCTGCCTATACTCACAGAATTTATAACATACAGAATCCTCATCCAGCGATTATTGAATGCAGTGCAATGTGTTCAAAAACAGTGGAAACGCCCCACGCCCGTCTCGCTTTACAGCTAGCTCTCAAACTTTTTCCCGTTTTTCATTGTAAAGTAAACGTTTAGAAAATTAGAGGTAAAATAATTACTCTTAACTGCTAAATGCTATGGAGTGACTAACCGCCCGTTCAAGAATTATCAAGAGTTCAATATTAGTCATTTACACGGTTTCTGGGGGTTCTTAATTCTGTGCCTATAATGTTGATTAAAAATAAAATAACTCTCGCTCTGCAAGTAATGCGCTGATGATGGCGATTAAAGACAAAAGGCAATTTGTACAAACATTATTTTCTACACTGTATTTTGTTAGTTTTGTGAATGCTTAGATAAACGATAATAATGACTTGTGAAGTTTTTACTTCCACATTTTAATAGGATGCCTATATTATCTCGTTGGAGCATAGAAGAGACGAGTCGTTAATCTTTAAGGCTAGCATGTTCACCGGGAGAAAATTATGTCTAATCATTATCTCTATAGAAATAAGATGGGAAACGGGTAGAGCAGTGGCGTGCACTTCATACAAGCACAAAAGCACTGCATACACTAAAATTTTCTTCTTTTTCTTTCTTGTAAAGGAGAAGATTTTGTCCATTTCATGCCATCTTCCTTCTATTTGCATACCCTGATCAATAACCCCGTGCACGCCACTGGGGTAGAGATAACTTTCTCGTGGTAATTGCTAGCCGTACTTATGTTTTTATAATTCTGGCAATTATATTTTTTATTTGACACTTGCATGTAAAGCAGCTATAATAAGAGTTGAAGCAATAATAGTAAAATCTAGAATGTATTTTAATTTTTATTTCACGAATGTTTGTTAGTATATTTTTCTGTGTGTAATGTATTATTTCATTGAAGATATTTTAAACAGACTTCGACTGTGTGAACCCGTGGAACTGCCAACTCTTCGGAGTTTCAGGTGTGAGATTTATCCACCAACGTTTACGTATTCGATGGTGTGAAATTTAACTAGGATTTATATGATATTTAAAGAGCGCCATCTAGTGACAGAAGTGACGTAAACGTTGGTAGAAAACCTACCAACGTAACACTTAGTGTATTCGTCAATCCCGATTTTTTTTTTTTTCAAATGAGTTGAAACATTGACATTCGCTTTATATATTTGCACAGATCATTCTTGCAGTAAGCAGGTTTGATTAAGCATCGGAAGGTCGAGATGAATTTAAAAACGTATGCCCATTTTCACTCAACCTAGGAATCGCGTAAATCGAATGCCTAATTATTTAGGCGTTGTCTATAGAAAATGTTTTACCAACTGTTAGGTGATAACTATTGGTCAAATGTAGATGTATGGAACAAATTACTCGTGGTCCCTACCTGTAGCATTGTTGCACGAAGCATTGCACGTATACCGCATTTATTGTCTACATTCAATTCGCTCTTGGACAGCAACACTCAATGGGATCTTTTCCACGAACGGTTAAGGACGGTTGTACAGCATTGTACCGTGAATTGTTGAGGTTACTCTGAGAATATTGAATGACCTTTACTTCAATATTCGCAGAGTATCACTGCAGTACACTATATTCATATCATGTCTTTTATAATGTTTATTGTCATATTTCATACATGTGTCTTATAGTTATCCTTAAATTATGTATTTCTATGTAGTTAGTGTGGCCCTGCCGTACTAACAGGATATAAAATAAATAAATGCTTAGATTAGGCGTTACTTATTTGTGCCTAAGATGTACGTCTTTAGTGAAAACGGGCATTATGATTAGTAGGCGATTAATCGAAGGTAGATTTCGAATTCCTATATTTTGTAACGTTAGAGTAAAATGGAGTTTTTGTTCGTTGTTTTAAAGCTCAAATTCGTCCGCACTTCTACAGCGGACGTTTTTGACGTAAAGTTTGTTAAATTAAAAACAGAATTACAGAAATTGCGACTCTAAAACGTTACTCTCAGGTCTATTTTGCTTTAACGTTACGATACAGTGCCTAATGTGAGATTTTCTACCTACGTTTACTACTTCGATCACGCGAATCTTATATGGTAGCGCCATCTAGTTAATATTTTGGGAAACCGTATTTTTACCTAGATGGCGCTGTTTTCTTGTAGTCAATCCTATTGGAAACCGGGAAGGGTGAAAGTTGGTTGTTGAATCCCAAGCTGGAATAATTTTTTCGTCGTTTTATAGTGTACCTAATTTTCATTATATTAATGATACAATATAATATGTAATATAAGGCTGAATTGAATATGTAATAAAGTAATTATTATTGTAATATAGCTATTTTATAATTAAAATATAATTATAAACCGCTGTTTACTTTTATTTTTCGCCTACATGTTAGCCTTTGACTGCAATATTTCCTGGTTGTTAGTGATGCTGCAGTCTAAGATAGCAAGCTAATCTGTTAGGGCGTATGGTAGTCATACATATATAGGTTTCTACGCGACATCGCACCGGAACGCTGGCACGTCTTTGTCGCTAGGTTGGTAATTTGCCACGGCTAAAGCCAGACCAGAGAAAACTCAGAAATTATAAATTCCCAAATGGCCCCTGCCGGAATCGAACCCGGCATCTTCTCAGCTCTCATCGCTGCGCCAGGAGTCTTCAAACCAAAAATACTTTTTATATCCCTACTTCCATATCCCTATCCCTATCCCTACTAATATTATAAATGTCAATGTAAGTTTGTTTGTTACGCTTTCACTCAAAAACTACTTAACCGATCATGAAACTTTGTACAAATATTCTTGGAAGTGTTAGAAGTAATATAGGATACTTTTTAACCCGACATTAAACTCTGTTTCTTTAGGAGAGGGGATGAAAGTGTTTGACGATTTTACACCATAACTCCGACAAATTATAACCGATTTAAATAATTATTTTTGTACTATAGAGGTCATAATGTGTTTAATTTTATGTGTTTAATATAAGGCTTAGCGATACTGAATACTTTAATTTTTTTTAGAACTACAACTAAATTTAATGCCACATCAAAAAACAAAATCAAACGCAGACGAAGTCGCGGGCAACAGCTAGTAGTCTATATATAGTACATAATGTTTTTGAATATAAGAAAAAAGAAACTTCAAGTTTTGCCATAAACTCTTAGCATTTTAGGGTCCCACTGGACACAGGCCGCCTTTCTCATAAGAACAAGTGCTTTAGACAATAGACCCACCATGCTAATCCAATGCTAGTTTGTGGGTTTTAACGACTATTATCACAAGTGGTGATGACTTGGAGCGATGGCTTAACATTCTCTGCGGGGCACGTTGGTCGATACCGAAAATTTGCTAAAACCAGACTGGTACTGAATATTCTTTTACAGAAAAACCCATTTCCTAATAAGTTTTGGCCTGACCCAGGATTCGAACCTAAGGCCTCGTGTTAAGTTAAGCATTCTTACCTACAGTTTTACTATATTCAGTTATAATGTTTAAATAAAACCCCACGATAATATTAATATAATCATTTATTGAAGCTAAGTAATTCACAGCGACAAACTTACTAGTATTTGCTTACATTCGAAAAATAACTTAAAAGTAAAGTGCCGTTTCAATAGGCAGTGCCTATTCGGAAATCAGTCAAACATCGGAATTCGGAAGTCAACAATAAAGCGTCCATACAATAGACAAAAATCATAAATTCTTTTCAAATTATTGAAAATTTAAAGTTAATTTTTCTGAGCTATTGAGAATATCATAACAATTAGTTATATTACAATAGATTAAGTTAAAAGTTGTAACTAACACATAGTTTTGGTTTGTTTCTTTTGAAGTTATACTTCTTTTGGCTTGTTGGGGAAAAAATATGAGACTAAATTTTTACGATGCGCGCGCACAACGTCACGTATACCGAAACCCTGAAGTTAGCTACAGTCAACATTGTAGTTTAAAAACAAGAGATTTGATAGTGTACACTTTTAATTGTCAAGTCTGCGGGTTTTATTACGGTGTTTTTTTTTATTATTGAAGTTATACTTCTTTTGGCGCCTTAGGGAGAAATGAGAGTAAATTTTGCGACGCGCGCACACCGTCACAAAAAACCGACACCCTGAAGTTAGCTATAAGGTTTGACAGTGTACACTTTCAAGTGTCAAAGTGGGCTCGTTCCGGTGTTTTAATTGATTCAATTGTACAAAAATCTCAAAATTTAATGTTGAGTGAAACTTGGCTGTCCGTTAATAAGTCTTTTAGTGTTCCCAATTTAATTATGTTTATTATGTACATTTCTTTTATTATGTAGTTTTTTTTTGATATTTAAATAAACTTTCTTTAACTAGATGATGCGTTATAATAAAACTTTTAATGTATTCAATACCTTTTTTCTATTGTTAGTGTCGTTTTTACGGCAAACTTAGAATAAGGCGAAAGGTAAAATTTAAAAAAAAAAAATTATCTTGTTACGCCAAAGAAGTATAACTTCTAACGCGTGTACATAACTACACACATTTTTTTTTACATGTACTTTGACTACAATTAAAAACTATACTACAATTAAGTGTAATATAAAATCTATCCCGTGGCTTCACCCGCGTTTTTTTTAAAATCCCGCAGAAATCCTTTATTTTCCCAGAATAATGTATCCTATGGTATCCGGCCAACTCCAGGAACTTCTTAAGTGTTGTGTATACGGGTAACATTTCCCAGCAGCTTTCCGGGATAAATATTATCCTGTGTCCATTTCCGTCAACATAGGTACCAAACATACAGAGCCCAATCGCTTTTTTAACATTACGATTGATATCACAATATATAAAAGGGGATGTAAGTAAAGTGCTAAACTTTTATCTTCTCAGCTCACGAGCGTGAACTTCCACCCACTGATGCTTGCGATAGTCTTTCTCTGTAACACAAAAATACAGTAACCATTAAATTAATTATTAAAAAAAGAAGAAAGAAGCGTTAGAAGTTATACTTCTTTGGATACTTTCGTTTGTAGAAAAAACGACACCAACAATAGAAAAAAGGTATTTTATATCTTTAAAGTTTTATTTCAACAAAATAAAACTTAGCTTACTAGTTATCTCATTGTCGGACAACAAAATTTCACTCAACATTAAAATTTGACATTCATGTACAATTGAATCAATTAAAATCACCAGAACGAGCCCGCAGACTTTGACAATGGCAAGTCTACAATGTCAAACCTTTTTTTGTAAAACTAAAATGTCGACTATAGCTAACTTCAGGGTGTCGGTTTTTTGTGACGGTGTGCGCGCGCATCCCTAAAATTTACTCTCATAATTTTTCTCCAACGCGCCAAAAGAAGTATAACTTCTTCAACTTAAGAACTAAAAAATCACTGAAGGTTTTTGTTTCTTGTCAGCTGTCAACAGTCTGGGGTAAATAAGGAACCGTTATAAGATCCAATAGTATAGATCCAAGATCCAATATATAGCTTGAACGTGTAAATTCGACATTAAAGTATCCAAATTTTCGGAGTAAAATTTCCCTAAATAAAAAAAATATATTAATTGGAAGTAGTTATAAGTTGGTTTTTGCCTTTGCGATGCGAGACTTGTGAAGGATTGTGCGATGGTGATAGCAAAAAAGCCTCGCTAAGTTAGCTGTTGGCTCTTCTTAGACTAGGGCATGTTTGGAACTCTCGTAGCTTTAGTTTTAAGTTAACGGATGCAGTTATCACCATCACTAACTTTAGTGTTAACATGTTATATGTATAAGTGCCTGTGAAGAGGTCTACATGAATAAAACATTTCTGAATTTGAATTTCAAATTTATTATCATCCTCTGATGATATTTGCAGCACGAATTCTGTCAACTCTATGTCAAATGTCCATGATGTTACATTAAAAAAGTTTATATTGTCCAAAGCGCTAAGGTTAGATTAGAAATAATATTATACGGTTGTTAAGTTTTTTAAATGAGGATTCTTAAATTTTCTAATTTTCCGCGCAATTTTTTAAATTATTTCTGTCATAAGAACCTTCTCCTGACAATAACAAACACAACAAAGAAAAAAAAGTGAAATCGGTCCAGCCATTCACGCGTGATAGCGTAAGACCAAGTGATATAGGGATTCATTTTTATATATATATAGATTATGGGTTTCACTTAATAGATGCACAAAAGCACTAACTACCCTTAATTTTACTCGTATATAAAACTCGTATTAAAGGGATTTTTGCCGTTTTATGCAATTTTCCTGCTGTATGCACACCCAGTGCACGCCGATGGGTTTTATTAATAAAATACCGCAATTACACCATTGTTCTCACCGCAATACGGTGTCCGGATCGCCCCCCTGTATCGCACTCTTATGCCTCTTAAAGTGAATCATCCGCCCGGTTTTGGTGTAGCACTCGAAATCGCACAATATGCAAACGAACTTCACGAAGTGGTTGCGATAGTGGGCCGACAGTTGCCGGTCGTCGTCGAATCGCCTGTCGCAGATGTCGCACGAGCAACTCCCCACCTCCTGCAAAAACAAAATCACTAGTGAATCACAAGAAAAGAAAGGTATTGTTTTCAGAAACAGTAATATTTAACGGAAGCTTATGAAAATTATAATCAAAAAATAGCGAAATTATCGAAAAATTATCGATCAAAACCAGTGGCGTGCACTTCATACATGCGCCAAGGCGTTGCCTAACCAATTTTTTTTTATATAAATATACTACGACAATACACACATCGCCATCTAGTCCCAAAGTAAGCGCAGCTTGTGTTATGGGTTCTAAGATGACTGATGAATAATTTTTATGAATAATATACACAAATACTTATAATATATAGATAAACACCCAGCACTAAAAACATTAATGTTCATCACACAAATATTGTCCAGTTGTGGGAATCGAACTCACGGCCTTGGACTCAGAAAGCAGGGTCGCTGCCCACTGCGCCAATCGGCCGTCAAAATGTACCTGTGTAATGTACTTAAATAAATAATGTACTGAAGTATATAATGTACTTAAATAAATTATATACTTAAGTACATTATATACTTCAGTACATTATTTATTTAAGTACATTATATACTTAAGTACATTATATACTTAAATACATTATATACTAAAGTACATTATATACTTAAATATATTATATACTTTAGTACATTAGATACTTAAGTACATTATTTACTTATTTATATTATTTACTTACGTATATTATATACTTTAGTACATTATATACTTAAATACATTATATACTGAAGTACATTATATACTTAAATATATTATATACTTAAGTACATTATATACTTAAGTACATTATTTACTTAAGTACATTATATACTTCAGTACATTATTTATTTTAGTACATTATATACTTAAGTACATTATATACCTAAATACATTATATACATTATATACTAAAGTACATTATATACTTAAATATATTATATACTTTAGTACATTATATACTTAAGTACATTATATACTTAAGTACATTATAAACTTAAATACATTATATACTAAAGTACATCATATACTTACGTTCATTATTTACTTAAGTACATTATTTACTTCAGTACATTATATACTTGAGTACATTATATACTTAAGCACATTATATACTTAAATATATTATATACTTTAGTACATTATATACTTAAATATATTATATACTTTAGTACATTAGATACTTAAATACATTATATACTACATTACTACACAGTACATTATTTATTTAAGTACATTATATACTTAAGTACATTATATACTTAAATACATTATATACTAAAGCACATTATTTACTTATTTATATTATTTACTTACGAATATTATATACTTAAGTACATTATTTACTTTAGTACATTATATACTTCAGTACAATATATACTTAAATACATTATATACTAAAGTACATTATATACATAAATATATTATATACTTCAGTACATTATATACTTGAGTACGTTATATACTTAAGTACATTATATACTTAAATATATTATATACTTTAGTACATTAGATACTTAAATACATTATATACTACATTACTACACAGTACATTATTTATTTAAGTACATTATATACTTAAGTACATTATATACTCAAATACATTATATACTAAAGTACATTATTTACTTATTTATATTATTTACTTACGTATATTATATACTTAAGTACATTATTTACTTTAGTACATTATATACTTCAGTACATTATATACTTAAATACATTATATACTAAAGTACATTATATATATAAATATATTATATACTTATGTACATTATATACTTAAATACATTATATACTAAAGTACATTATATACTTAAATATATTATATACTTTAGTACATTATATACATAAGTACATTATATACTTAAATACATTATATACTAAAGTACATTATATACTTAAATATATTATATACTTTAGTACATTATATACTTAAGTACATTATTTACTTTAGTACATTATTTACTTTAGTACATTATATACTTCAGTACATTATTTATTAAAGTACATTATATACTTAAGTACATTATAAACTTAAATACATTATATACTAAAGTACATTATATACTTAAGTTCATTATTTACTTAAGTACATTATTTACTTCAGTACATTATATACTTCAGTACATTATATACTTAAGTACATTATATACTTAAATATATTATATACTTTAGTACATTATATACTTAAATATATTATATACTTTAGTACATTAGATACTTAAGTACATTATATACTTAAATACATTATATACTACATTACTACACAGTACATTATTTATTTAAGTACATTATATACTTAAATATATTATATACTTTAGTGCATTATATACTTAAGTACATTGTATACTTTAGTACATTATATACTTCAGTACATTATTTATTTAAGTACATTATATACATAAGTATATTAGTTACTTAAATACATTATATACTAAAGTACATTATAGACTTAAATATATTATATACTTTAGTACACTATATACTTAAGTACAGTATTTACTTTAGTACACTATAAACTTCAGTACATTATATACTTAAATACATTATATACTAAAGTACATTATATACTTAAATACATTATATACTAAAGTACATTATATACTTAAATATATTATATACTTCAGTACATTATTTATTTAAGTACATTATATACTTAAGTACATTATAAACTTAAATACATTATATACTAAAGTACATTATATACTTAAGTTCATTATTTACTTAAGTACATTATTTACTTCAGTACATTATATACTTCAGTACATTATATACTTAAATATATTATATACTTTAGTACATTATATACTTAAATATATTATATACTTTAGTACAATAGATACTTAAATACATTATATACTACATTACTACACAGTACATTATTTATTTAAGTACATTATATACTTAAGTACATTATATACTTAAATACATTATATACTAAAGTACAATATTTACTTATTTATATTATTTACTTACGTATATTATATACTTAAGTACATTATTTACTTTAGTACATTATAAACTTCAGTACATTATATACTTAAATACTTTATGTACTAAAGTACATTATATACATAAATATATTATATACTTTAGTACATTATATACTTAAGTACATTATTTACTTAAGTACATTATATACTTCAGAACATTATTTATTTAAGTACATTATATACTTAAGTACATTATATACTTAAATACATTATATACTAAAGTACATTATATACTTAAGTTCATTATTTACTTAAGTACATTATTTACTTCAGTACATTATATACTTGAGTACATTATATACTTAAGTACAATATATACTTAAATATATTATATACTTTAGTACATTAGATACTTAAGTACATCATATACTTAAATACATTATATACTACATTACTACACAGTACATTATTTATTTGAGTACATTATATACTTAAGTACATTATATACTTAAATACATTATATACTTAAGTACATTATATTCTTTAATACATTATATACTATAGTACATTATATACTTAAATATATTATATACTTTAGTACATTATATACTTAAGTACATTGTATACTTTAGTACATTATATACTTCAGTACATTATTTATTTAAGTACATTATATACATAAGTACATTAGTTACTTAAATACATTATATACATAAGTACATTAGTTACTGAAATACATTATATACTTAAGTACATTATATACTTAAATATATTATATACTTAAGTACATTATATACTTCAGTACATTATTTATTTAAGTACATTATATACTTAAGTACATTATATACTTAAATACATTATATACTAAAGTACATTATATACTTAAGTTCATTATTTACTTAAGAACATTATTTACTTGAGAACATTATATACTTCAGTACATTATTAACTTGAGTACATTATATACTTAAATATATTATATACTTAAGTACATTATTTACTAAAGTACATTTTATACTTAAAAACGTTATATACTTAAGTACATTATATACTTAGTACTTAAATAAATAATGTACTGTGTAGTAATGTAGTATATAATGTATTTAAGTATATAATGTACTTAAGTATCTAATGTACTAAAGTATATAATATATTTAAGTATATAATGTACTAAAGTATAAAATATATTTAAGTATATAATGTACTTAAGTATATAATGTACTGAAGTATATAATGTATTTAAGTTTATAATGTACTTAAGTATATAATGTACTTAAATAAATAATGTACTGAAGTATATAATGTACTAAAGTATATAATATATTTAAGTATATAATGTACTTTAGTATGTAATGTAAATAAGTAATTAATGTACTTAAGTATTTAATTTACTAAAGTATATAATATATTTAAGTATATAATGTAAATAAGTAAATAATGTACTTAAGTATATAATGTACTTAAGTAAATAATGTACTTGAGTAAATAATGTACGTAAGTAAATAATGTACTTAAGTATATAATGTACTTAAATAAATAATGTACTGAAGTATATAATGTACTGAAGTATATAATGTACTAAAGTAAATAATGTACTTAAGTATATAATGTACAAAAGTATATAATATATTTAAGTATATAATGTACTTTAGTATATAATGTAGTTAAGTATATAATGTTCTTAAGTATATAATATATTTAAGTATATAATGTACTTAAGTATATAATGTACTCAAGTAAATAATGTACTTAAGTATATAATGTACTTAAGTATATAATGTACTTAAGTATATAATGTACCTAAGTATATAATATATTTAAGTATATAATGTAAATAAGTAAATACTGTACTTAAGTATATAATGTACTTAAGTAAATAATGTACTTGAGTAAATAATGTACGTAAGTAAATAATGTACTTAAGTATATAATGTACTTAAATAAATAATGTACTGAAGTATATAATGTACTAAAGTAAATAATGTACTTAAGTAAATAATGTACTAAAGTATATAATATATTTAAGTATATAATGTACTTAAGTATATTATGTACTCAAGTATATAATGTACCAAAGTAAATAATGTACTTAAGTAAATAATGAACTTAAGTATATAATGTACTTTAGTATATAATGTATTTAAATATATAATGTACTTAAGTATATAATGTACTTAAATAAATAATGTACTGAAGTATATAATGTACTAAAATAAATAATGTACTTAAGTATATAATGTTCATAAATAAATAATGTACTGAAGTATATAATGTACTAAAGTAAATAATGTTCTTAAGTATATAATGTACTTAAGTATATAATGTACTTAAATAAATAATGTACTGAAGTATATAATGTACTAAAGTATATAATATATTTAATTATATAATGTACTTTAGTATATAATGTACTTAAGTATATAATGTACTTAAATAAATAATGTACTGTGTAGTAATGTAGTATATAATGTATTTAAGTATCTAATGTACTAAAGTATATAATATATTTAAGTATATAATGTACTAAAGTATATAATATATTTAAGTATATAATGTACTTAAGTATATAATGTACTGAAGTATATAATGTATTTAAGTTTATAATGTACTTAAGTATATAATGTACTTAAATAAATAATGTACTGAAGTATATAATGTACTAAAGTATATAATATATTTAAGTATATAATGTACTTTAGTATGTAATGTAAATAAGTAATTAATGTACTTAAGTATATAATGTACTTAAGTATTTAATTTACTAAAGTATATAATATATTTAAGTATATAATGTACTTTAGTATATAATGTATTTAAGTATATAATTTACTTAAGTAAATAATGTACTTAAATAAATAATGTACTGAAGTATATAATGTACTAAAGTAAATAATAAACTTCATTATTTACTTGAGTACATTATATACTTAAGTACATTATATACTCAAATATATTATATACTTTAGTACATTATTTACTTAAATACATTATATACTGAAGTAAACTATAAACTTAAATACAAGGATTGTTTTAATCTATTTTTTGCATTCGTCACATATCCGCGACCGCGAAACTACAGTTTTTTTAACGATCGATGTATCAGTGACCGCGCCATCTGCCGAAAGCGAGAAAAACACTCGCTGACATATGTAATGTATTCTTTGTTTTGTTTCTCATTTCTCAACCATTCCACAAAAATGTGTCGCAGCGAAGCGTGGCAGGGTACAACTAGTATTATATATATTCGTATTATCTTGACTCCACTTTCGGAGGCCCGAGTTCGAATCCCGGCACGCACCTTATACTTTTCTAAGTTATGTGCGTTTTAGGTGATTAAAATATCACTTGCTTCAACGGTGAAGGGAAACATCGTGAGGAAACCTGCATGCCTGAGAGTTGTACACACTTTTCTCAAAGGGGTGTGAAGTCCACCAATCCGCATTGGTCCAGCGTGGTGGAAACCCCTTCTTATTGTGGGATGAGACCAGTGCTCTGTAATAGGTTGATGAGATAATTATTTTAATGGATACATACCTCGTCATGAAAACTCGTATTGTGCTCCTGCAAGCGATTATAATCCGTAAATCCTAAGACACAAGAATCACATTTGTACTTCATACTCTTAAAGGATTCCTTATTGCGTCTGTCCTCCAGAATTCTTTGCAATTCTTCAAACTCTATTTTCACTTTTCCGAAAATCTCATCGCTGTCGACAGGTTCGATGGACTTTGGATTATTATCTTCTGAAACTTCCGCTTTTGGAACGTTTTGCTCGATTTTTGCACGTTTCGGGTTATCTTTTGCAATTTTCGTTTCGGCCGCTGCACGTTTCACTGACTTATGCGTGGTTTTTGCTTGTGTTGTCTGTGTTTTTATTGCGGTTTGCACGCTTGGGACTTCTATGACGATTTTGTCTTCCGAACTTATGGGTTCCTGGTGAACGTCTAGGGGGTCGGGTAGAGCTGTCTCTTCTATATCTATTTCACAGGCTTCTTCCTTTATGTTCTGCACGCAATGTTCTATGCTGGAGAGGTTTTCGTCTGGCCGTGGAGTTTTCTTTTCGCCTATGAGTACAAAGCTCAGGTTCGAGAGGTTTCCGCAGTTTTGGTTCTGAAATTTTTTTTTAGATATTTTTATAATTGGCATAAAATGGAAAAGTCCTAATACTATACGACTTATATCGACGGCCAAGTGGCGCCAGTGGGCAGCGACCCTGCTTCCTGACTCCAAGGCCGTGGATTCGATTCCCACTACTGGAAGAATATTTGTGTGATGAGCATGAATGTTTTTCAGTGTCTGGGTGTTTATATGTATATTATATGTACCTATTTATGCATATTACTTATAAAAAAAAACATCAGTTATCTTAGCACCCATAACACAAGCTACGCTTACTTTGGGGCTCGATGGCGATGTGTAAATAAATAAATAAATATAAAAAAAATTAGGTTAGGCAATGCTTTGGGGCATCTATGAAGTGCACGCCACTGGTTACGATCCACTTTTCAATGGTCTATGTTAAAATGAGACACTTTGAAACGAGAGATAGCACATTGCTTTTTTTGATAATTTTATAATTTTTAATAGTGATTGTATTTATACTCTAAGAATATAAATACCAATTTTTTAACCTAATTGTCAGTCATAAGCAGGTTAACAGCGATTCAAGTTTCAACCAATCAATGGCATTTAAATTAATTACAATAATCCTAGTTGTATACGAACACATTTGCCCTTAAATGTAAACACAGCTGATGTTTTGGTTGTCACCGCGTAATTTATGAAAACTTGATGTAACTCTCAAAGTAGTGGTCTTTGAACGGAGTTGCGGAACAAAAGTTTGTCTTAATAGCCAACACTACGATATCCCGACGGCTTGGTGCCCCCTTCCAGAAGACGCTGTATAAGACGTGCCCCCACCTGGTTGCTCTCGAAGGCCGCGTTGGCGCGCCGCACTCGCTGCTGGAAGCGTCGCACTCGGCGCAGTTCGGCGATGCACTCCCAGCACGCCAGCATCTCGAACATGAAACTGGGGATGGTGGAGTTCTGGAGACAACAGAAAGGGCATTCCGCGTCACGACAGTTGGCAAACAGTGGCGTGCAAAGAAGGTATGCATAATGCAGATGTTATAAAATGAAGAAAAAATGCAGTAAGAGTTATAAAACTTAGGGGGGTGGGGGGGGGGCAAGAAGGCATGCTAAAACAGTAATTAAAATGATAAATTTATTAGTTAGTTATAACACATACCCACAAAAAGTACAGTGATTATGATGATGGGGACTTTTAAAGTCTTTCTCGCTCACCTGGTAGTTGTTCTCGAACAGCAGTTTTCTATATAAGACTGCGTACTCATTCAACTCTTTCATTTTCCTGCCAACGCTGAGACAGAGGCGACATTGTGATTTCTCCTCTTCCGTTATCTCTTCCTTTATTATGATTTCTTCTAATGCTGCGTCCTGGAAACAAAGCAATTTCTATTGTGTTGACGGCTGACTGGCGCTGGGCAGCGACCCTGCTTTTTGAGTCCATGGCCGTGGGTTCGATTCCCACAACTGGAACTTAATTAAAATATTCATCAGTCATCTTAGTTCCCATCACTCAAGCTACGCTTACTTAGGGGCTAGATGGCGATGTGTGAGATGTCGTAGTATATAAATTATTTATTTATTTATGACATCAGGAAATGCGTCTTAATCGCGTTCTGCTTTCGGCAGCAAACCTTACCGAACTGTTGAACGCGAGCTAAAATAATCACCCAATCGGGAAATGTGCCCTGTAAATATGTACCTACAAATTTGTGGAAACTTAACTGGCTTATTGGAATTATCTTATTTAATTTTGTAACTATGTAAAAAAAAAATACCTCAGATCGTAAGTTGCCTTCGACCATAGAGTATCTAGAGGTCTGGTACTGAGCGCTTGTAGACGACGCACCGGGTTGATTCTGAGCAGAGCTCGAATCTCGACGGTCATTGAACACCAACTGTTTAAAAAAAAAAAAATTACTTCCCTCGTACAATGCCGCCAATTCACTGACATCTACTGTCATCATTGGTGTGTGATGAACATGTTTTGCAGTGTCTTTTTATCTATCTTAATATATATAAATCTCCTGTCACGATGTTTGTCCGCGATGGACTCCTAAACTACTTAACCGATTTTTAATTAAATTGGCACACCGTGAGTAGTCAGATCTTTAATTATAGTCGCAATTTTATTTTATTGCAAATTATTTGTCTATAATTAATTGACAGTCACATGTTATATATATATATACTACTATACTCATTTAAGGCTTAGTGATACTGAATACTTTAAAAACAAAATCAAACGCAGACGAAGTTGCGGGCAATAGCTAGTATATTATAAGTGTTTGTGTATATTATTCTTAAAATTATTCATCAGTCATCTCAGCACCCATAACACAAGCTACGCTTACTTTGTAACTACATGGCGATGTGTGTATTGTCTTAGTATATTCATTATTATTTTATTTTTATTTATTAATTAAGGACACTAAAAATATACATATTACTAGCTGACACCAGCGCCATCTGTCGGGCTGATTTGTGAATTTAAACCATCCAGGGTGCCACCCAAACCCAAACCGAGAAATTCATTCAAATCGGTCCAGCCGTGTAGAGGAGTTCAGTGACATACACACGCACACAAGAAATATATTTATTAAGATATCCCTTATACAGTAAAAACTTATTTGTATAAGTTTTTACTATTCTACACATTCAATTAAATGTACATCGATAACAAGTGACCATGAAATTCACAAAAAAAAAAATAACACTAAAAATATTATTATTAGAATGAAGATAATCTCCAGTACGAGTTATGAATACATAAGGGTAGGTTTTTCATAACTCTTACAATGCCTATTAATACACTCGGCGTCACAAAATTCGCAGCTATCTGAAAATGAGGGTTTAACCGATAACATCACCAAACCAGTACATCTGAGCCAAACAATATTGATATCAATAATCAATGATATAAATTTTCAAGTTACAGAAATAAACAATCAATCAATCAATAATACTTTATTGCACACAATAAATAAATAAAAGGGAACAAAGGTACAAGTCGTTTAAATTTGTGTAACATAGGCGGCCTTATCACTTATAGTAATTTCTTCCAGGCAACCATGTTATAATATTTCACACAGCGTATTCCGCAATAAAACGCAATAACAGGTAAAGATTCAAACAAAAAAAGGTGTGTTGTTATTATACAACTAGCGGACCCTCGCGACTTCGTCCGCGTATGAGTCAATCGAGAAGCTAGAATAAATCTGATCGTGGCTATTTCTTCTTATCAATCTTATCTTCCTGATTATTTACTTGTTGAGACACCGGTTACGCTTGATTGTTTTGCTTTGCATAGGCCTCCCCCAGGTTCTTCCATGCTTCGCGATCATGGGTTTTTCTTGTCCACAGAGGTCCTGCTGTCGCTCTTAAGTCATCTTCCCACCTTCGGAATGGTCTTTCCCTTCTTCTCTCACCGTCTTTAAGATACCACTCTAGCCTTGGGCTAAAGATATAACGTGGCTATTTACCTACTATTATTTAACGTGGTATACCTACTGAGTTAGTAAGTTGTCATTATTTCAGTTGATACATACAGACATACATCCATCCTCACAAACTTTCGCATTTATAATATAAGTAGGATTGTACGCATGCAGTCGATCGTTGTTCCAAATGGCTTGCGACTTGCTGTTATTTGTGAAGAGTTATGTCGTTTATCTCCGACAATATTTATCAGACCCTAATTAAAATAAAACAATACATTCTTGATAGTATACACTTACAAATAAAAAAAAAGAAATATTATAATCGGTTCAAAATTTAATGGAGCTATGAAGTAAAATTGATAAAAAATTTCATCCCATTTCCCGGAGGAAACTTATTGTTTATCGGGATAAAAAGTATCCTATATGATGACCCGGAATATCAGCTACCTGTATACCAAATTTTATTTCAATCCGTCAAGTAGTTTTCACGTGATGCCCGGACAGACGTACAGACATAAATTAAATAAAAATCTGTTTTGGACTCGTATTGATTATAAAGCCACCCCCGGTCTAAATTTTAAAAATATATTAAATGTACAGAAATCCTCCAGTTAGTTTTATTATAAACTAGCTGTTGCCCCAAACTTCGTCTGCGTTTGTTTTTGTTTTTCGAAATTCAAAATTCAAAATTCAAAATTCATTTATTTCAAGTAGGCCTAATACAAGCACTTTTGAAACGTCAAGTCTGTCCGTGTGTAGTGACTCTACCACCGGTTCGGAAGGCAGATTCTACCGAGAAGAAGCCGGCAAGAAACTCAGCAGTTGCTCTTTTCCAACATCAAAAATTTACATTTTATATTTTAACATTCATTTTTCTATCTTGTGAGAGATGAAAGCGGAGCCGGATGCTTCCAAGCAACCTTGTCATTAAGAAACTCATCAATTGTATAATAACCTCGCTGTAATAAATGTGTTTTAACACATTCTTTAAACTTATGGATTGGTAGGTCCAAAATTACCTCGAAAGACATGTGGCATTCAATTTAGGTGTCATTGTGCTGACATTTTTAAGTTGTGTATTCTTATATAAAAAAAAACTGGTGTAGTTTTTAAAAATAAATTTTTCTATTCACATAATAAACAATATCTAAAAAAAATGTCTAATCAGTCTCAGCTCCTCCTTACAAAGAATAGTGATCTTTAAAGGAAGGATCTAAATCGCATTATTAGTCGATTCATATGTTAACGAAGAACATTTCTGACAACTTTTATTTAATCCTAGCACTGGGCCTCATAAATGTGGCAGGACTTTATGTATTTAGGATAGCTAAGCCTTAAATGACGGGTTTGCTGCCGTCCGCTGAGGAGTTCTGTCCTCTATCTCCAATCACATTCATCAGATCTATACGAAATTTGGGCAAAATTAAATAGATATTATAACATCTAAAGTACAAAAGTAATTATTTAAATCGGTTATCATTTGACGGCCTTATGGTGTAAAATCGTCAAACACTTTCGTCCCCCCCTAAAAAGAACTGAGCTTAATTTCGGGATAAAAACCATCCTAGGTATATTACTTCTAATACCTTCAGGAATATGTGTACAAAGTTTCGTGACGATCGGTTTAGTAGTTTTTGCGTTAAAGCGTAACAACAAACAAACTTACATTCACATTTATAATATTAGTAGGGATATAGATTGAAGCAATATATAATATAGGTACCTACTCATTTATTTGAAGCAAAAGTTTTATTATCTACCTGATCTGGGAAAGCGCCTTTCCTTAGCCTTTTTAAACCGCATTTTGTATCATAAAAGTGTATCTCCTTAAAATGTTTTGAGCAAACTACACTTCCCTTTGACGGTTTCCAAAACTCGTCTAGCCGTGCTCTTTGAATAATTTGCGTCCACAAAGCTCTTCGGTCTTCTTTAGTAGGGAATCTAAAATTTAACAAATATCTATATTTTCGCTATGGAGGGTGATACAGAAATAAATATTGTAGTTCCCTAAAACAGCCGAGAGGCGCATCCTCTCGATGAAAGCCAAAGCACAATATTAATTATATTATTTATTGAATCGTATTATTTATTGAATCAGATTTCCGATCAGCCCCTAGAACGTAGAACTTTTTTACCAATGTTCTTGTTTTACATATGGAGGGTAGAGGTAAGGAGAGTCATCTGTGTATATGAAAAAGTGTCGTCAAAATGTATTAAATTAGGATGGCGCCACATTTGCATCGGGGTAACTCTTAAAAGAAGCGCCAAATATAAATATTGTTAGAGTAGGCTTGAAAAATAAACAAGGAAGTATGGAGATACAAGGAAGTAAGGTTATATTTACCACAATATTTTGTACAACGTAAGTTGTTGAAATTCTCAATAATTAACTATTTTAGTCGATAATGACATTAAATTTTTTAACTCGGCATACTTCAATTCATCTACGATTGCTACATTCATACCATACCCTGTGCATCCACCAGCGCCATTGTGGAGGATTTTTGAACTGTTATTTAGCGCATACAACTGGACACTTTTTCAACTTTTCTCCCATATAAGATGACTCTCCTTACCTCTACCCTCCATAGTTTTACAGACAACGCAAGCGCCATCTTTGATCTGCGCAATAAATACATACCTACATTTTTTTTTAAATTGTGTAGGTACTTAAAGAAACATGCGTTCAAATCATAATTTTTTTTTTAAATACGGCAAACATTTTTGTGATACAGCCACCAAAAAGTTTGAATTTCTTCAACTTTATTATAAAAGGTAAACTTCAAGTTATTATACTTTGCCTTTAACTTATAATGGCTCAAAAACCCACGATGATAGTTTAGAAAAAACACGAAATCATTATTTAGAGCAACGTTGTCCAAGAAGTTCATTTATTACATACATAGCAAAAGAGAGTAGAAATTAATAGGGCACTACAGTTTCACTTGACCAAAAGGTGCTTTTTGAAAGCAAATGTTATATAATTCGTACTAATATTTGCAGAGTTTCCTCGATTTCTCCAGGATACCTACTTCAAACAAAAAACGAATTTATCAAATCGGTTTAGAAATCACAGAGTTCTGAGTTAACAACAACCGACCTCCTTTTTTGGTAAGTCGGTTAGAATGCACGGGCGCCATCTTGGATTCACTGAATAAATACTTTTAGATTTTGAAAATGATTTAAACAACCATACTCTACTTTAATAATATTATAACCTTTTTTTAATATACGGCATATATTTTCGTTAAATCTGATAAAAGTTTAGGTTTCAGTTAGTATACTAATGAGATACCGCAACTATAATATGCCTGAAGTAGGAAAAGTTTAAACTGTTATATAGCAATACTCTCTGCGTCAATTAAAAAAATATATATATTAATTAATTATATCAATATCTGAATGCGTTACTTACAAATGAAACGTGATCCCGTCTTTCTTTTTGCGACCAGCGACATTTTTGCATGTGGGTACAGCACAAGAAGGCATATTTAAAAAAAAAGACACTTAGAAAACACAGTTAACCACACGACAGCCACAGAGTGACTAATCGCATGTTCGTCAGAGCATACCACAGTGGAGTGGTTTTTAATGTTCCGATAAGTGGCGCGCACACGGGTTCTGTTTGTTCTCGATTCTGTTACCTAAACAAGATATTTGCAATAGTATTCCGAAATATTCGTAAAACGGGGCTATTTTTGACCCCAAGATTGTCCAACTCTCCTTTTATAATGTCGCAATTATACCAGCAACCACGCCCTTCATACCGGAACACAGCAAATCTGCTTGGCGGACGAAATAAGAATGACGGTACCTATTACCTACTTACTTTCCCGGACGAGCTCTGTCAAAAAAAGCTCGACTAAGTAGGTACATCTAAATTACTTAAAAATACTAAATCCTAAAGAATCATTCAAAAAACAAATTAAATTGGTTATATAGACGCAACGCGTCTCATGCCAGGCAGTTTTTTTATCATTCAATTCTAAGCTTTATTCTTTCCCGCATAAGTAACATTAAAATCATTCGTTCTATTTTGAACTCTATTTCATAAGGAATAAAGCTCCAGGATTGTCAGCGGTAGTTTAGCGTACGCGTACCTCATTTGCGACGTTGCCGCTCTTACCCAAACGTAAACCGTTCGATGCCTGGATGCCAGCGAATAGCGTCTAGCTAAGCTAGCTAATGCCCTGATAGTAACATATTAAATCAATAGGTTAAACTTATTCATTTGCACAATCCGGCAATTCTTCCCGGGGAAACGAGAATGTTTTTCTTCTCCCACAGTTCTATCAACGCACCGAGAATTGGAGCATTTGTGCGTCGCCGTACAGGGTGTAAATAATATCAAAATAATAGAGATTACCACTTGCAACAAAATAACCTTTCATCTCCTATATTTATTTACCCCTTTGGAGGTTGTATTTGTATAATTCTTAAAGCGCACATTGTACGATATAAATTTTTATCGATTTAGCTTAGAAAACGAAAGACTTTCGTACAAACTTTCATTCCATATTTCAATCTTCATCAACTTCAACCTTAAGGGGATGAAGATTTAATACCTACTTGAGTATAAATACAAAATTTACGATTTTCACCCCCTTTGGGTTGAAGATTTAAGTATAGCCTCTCAAAAATTAGGCTATAAGATGCAAAAAGTATTTAAAAAAGCCACGAGTAGGTACGCTGTAGTAAATAAAAATATAATTATGTATTCACTTATTTAAATGTAATGTATCTATACATACTTTGACTTCGACTTTCTAATTGGCTCCTCGGAATAAATAAATAAAAATTCCAGAAAAATCCTCTTTAAATATAAATATCAGCAAAATTCAGGTAAGTATTTGGTAAATTCAACTTGTGCGAGAGGCCGTGAGACACGCCACGACCAGTGACAGTCCGTCAAATGAAACAGGAAAAGTGGTTTGTTGAAAATGTGTATTTCATTTCGAGGCAGAATTTTAATGGCGTTGTTTAAAACATTTTGCAACAATTAGATTCACTAGCGTTAGTCGCCATTTTAGTATCGACTTTAAACAAGGTGGACTGGGTGGCACTGGGTCTTTTGATCTTAGTCATTGGAAATTTTGGCAGAAGTAAATTCAATTTATCTCAGTAATTACTGAACATATGATAGCTTTGTCTATGAACCACTCATATCTTTTTCCAACTTTATCGTTAGCGCAATTGAATTCGTTTGATTTAATTCACTTTGATTTTTTTCTATTTCATTCTCTAGTGGCGAGATTTTAGTTTCCGATGTTTTTGATTCACTAATTTTACGTTTTCTTGGTTTTTGTCTTTGGTCGTCTGATGGCGTTGCTCTCTGAGGTAGTTTTCTTGATTTTGGCTCAGTTTGGGTGGCTACATTGGTATCAATTTCGATATTAGGTTTACTTTCTTGGTCTTTCTTGTGCGGAAATATTGTTGGGATTGCATCACTACTGAGTTTTGTGACGATTTTAATAGCCGATTTTTCGAAATGAGCTGAGCAGACCACGTAGCTTTTGGGTTTTAAATTTTCTTTTGTCAACAGATCTTCTCTGTCGATGGCTTTTAACCATTTCCTTCGTCTGAAAAAATATAAATTTGTGTAGAAGAAAGTAAGTGAACAGAGTCTAGGTGTACAAGATAATATTAAATGTAAACTCATCCATCTTCAAGCAATTTACGACTTTTTAGTTTCATAAGAGGTTACCACGAGAATCCATCAGACAACGTTTTGGTGTCGAAGTTGAATCGACATTGCAACCGGCTAGGTACTTCAGTTCCAAAAGGTTATATCCTATTCTGAGCGCTAGCCATAAACGACTTTATCAACTTTAGATAGGTTATAAATTATTTTGCTTTACACGCGCGTATTGTAGTTGCAAAGGGTCACATCTCATACTGAGCGCGCAAGGCATAAACGACTATATCTACATTAGAATAACCCAAGTTATTATGTGCAACTAACGCTTTCCGCAGTTTTTAAAAGGTCACATCGCATGCTCAATGCTTACAGCATAAACTTTCTTATTAATATCAAGTTTAGTTACAAATTACAATGCGCGTAGTTTATTAATTTGTCTAATAGCTCAGTCTCATAAAATTGCATCTCGTTCTAATCACACGAACCATAAACGATTTTATTTGCCCTACATTTAGATACAAATTACAAATTACAATACTCTATGTTTTGAGTAATATAAACAGATTAGACAAGGCAAGTACTAGGTTACCTTACGATATAAAATCGAGGATATAAATAGATTTTGTATAAATAATGCTCAATAGATAAGAAAGCTTTGTTGTTTGTTTTCATAAGTAAGCAAAGAACGTTAGTTTGCGAGTTTTGACATCAAAATATAACTAGGTATAATCTATATTTATTTAAAAAATAGATGCAAAATACGTGCATGGGTATTTAAATATCACCTACCTACTTATTACATATACGATGATGTATAAAAAAAACAAATTATGTTTTTTAAATTTGGTTATGAAGTGAAACTTCAATATCGGCGTTGGAAAAAAAATTACCGTGACATTTTTCCGTTACGCGTCTCATTTTTCTGTTACGCGCCATCATTTTATCGTGCCTACCACGGGGTAAGAAAAAAAATAAACAAATTAAATTATTGCATGTCTATTATAATAAATGGTTCTAGTTAAACTTCATCTAATTTAATTTTATTTAATCATTTTTTGTAAAGTTGCATATATTGGAACATATTTCGAAAAATAAGGTCATAAAGAAGCTTCACATCTTACGTGTGTAAACTACATAGGTACGCACACATTTTTTTTTTGTTTATATAAGGGGTACGGAATGATTGACAAAAGGGGTCTTTTTACTCACCTCTCGGCTTCTACGGGCAGTATGAAAAACGACAAAGTCGGGTCCCTGCTGGTGTTCAAGCAATTGAAAGCAGCGCAATATTTCACTGTTTTTCTCTTCTTTTCTTCTATTACCAAAACAGACCTTTTTATGTCTTCGTCCATTATTAAAGTTTTGTTTTATCACAGTGCTATAAAGCAATTTCTTTTATTGTGGTTTTTACAGTTTTCTTATGTAGCAGTAATTAGGGATTCGCAGTTATTCATTTTTTTACAAAAAATATGACGTTAACAATTTTGTAATGAGTACGTTAGAGTCAAATCACACGCGTCTCAGTTAGCAATCGACACTCGACTGAACTAGCACCGACGTCGGGTTCCCCGGTCCCCTAGTTAAGTTAGTAGGGTTGTCAACACTTTTTTATCTGACTACCCATAAAAAAGAGTACGTTTCTCCATTCCACCATAACTTCTGAATTATATACTTGATTTTTTGTTCAAAGTGTGTCATCAACATTATCATATCAACTCATTACCGGTCTACTACTGGGCACGGGTCTCCCCCCAAAATGAAAAGCATAAGCAGTTGAGCTCACCGTCAACGGCCAACTTGTAGCGGAATAATAAAAAAATAAAAAATGAATTATGCCTAGGTATTACCTACCTTCCTAAAATGAGGATTATTTTATTTACTGCAAACAGCGAACGAAAAAAGTTTTTCGTTCGCTGACTGCAAATAACAGGATGGTTAAAAGTTATTTCAAAAGTTGATAAATAAATTCATTCGATTTTGATCCTTATAAGGTATAGATTAAACACGTTATTCATATGATTTGTAAAAAATTAATAACTAATTGGTTGTTGCATTCAATTTTGAACTTTATTTTTATAAAGATACAGTAGGTGCAAGTATAGAGTATTGCGAACGGACTGAGGGTTCGTGAAATGCGACGTTGCCGCTTTTATACCCAGCCGCAGCCGACGCTACGGGATTCCCGATTCATTGTTTGAGTTTGCATTCGAAACAGAGTAACATATTAAATGAATGGTAACATACAATGACACTATAAGTTAAACCAATATAAAATTATGACGGTGAATAATCAATACATATTTGAAAATTTATGTAGGTACATAAAAATAAAACAAAATTTAAAAAGAAAGTGGACTGTAACAATATTAGAAGTAAAAATAAACTTTTAGATAGTGCAGTTTATTGCATAAAATTAGAAATTCATTTAAGGGCAATTGTATACCTTTTTATAACAAATTACCAGATGAAATCCTAGAGATGTCTCTCAATAAGTTCATAGTTTATATAAAACGTTAGCTTATAAACAAAACCCTATTATAATATTACGGATTACATGTATGAAAAAAAAGTTTGGGTATGAATTGTTTGGTTTTAACAAATATATATCATAGCTCAACGTTAACTAGACTGTGAGATGGTGATAACAAAAAAACCTGGCTAAGTTTGTTGTGGGCTCTTCTTAGACCAGCAGGGGTATTACGTATCTCGCGACAGGCGTAAATCTTGCAATCACTGCTGTCAAACGTCACTTTTGTTTATTTATTGTATGGAAAAGTGACGTTTGACAGCAGTGATTGCAAGATTTACGCCTGTCGCGAGATACGTAATCACCCTGCCGGGTGCGTTTGGAACCCTCCTAGCTTTAGTTTTAAGTTTATGAATATGGTTATCGCCATCATCTCACTACCGTGTAATTCTCATGTAATGTACGCATCAAAAGTGCCACCTATGGGCTTATATACTTGAATAAAGATGTTTTTGACTTCGACTTTGTATTATATATTTACAACAAACGTACATATTCATCATGAACCCATCAAAAATGGCCCACCAGCAGGGCTAGCGAAGGCAGGAGACAAAAATTATATCTCCTGTCGTCCGCCTACTGTACCACGCGAACATGGAATAGGTAGGAGAAGTTCTTGTTTGTTTGTATACTAGAACGCGATTATCCGCGATTTGAAAATTTATTTCAGTGTTGGATAGCCCATTTATGCCGCAATGCTAAGACTGAAAGGAGCATGCAACCAATAAAGAATGTTTAAAAATCGGGGGTTTTATTCGCTTTGACAGCTTCCGCTGCGTACCTACGCTGCGCAAGCGGTTTAAGTTTGACAAAGTTGTACTCCCTTAAATGTTCTAAAAAAAATCCGCGACGGCATATGCCTCTCTTTTAAGGTTGACTTATACGCAGACGAAGTCGCGAGGACCCGTAGTTTATGAAAATTTAGCTTAATTTGCTATACTCCGCGAAAAGCAAGTGAATCTGTATGCTGTAATTTATAGTTTCTTCAATCCTTATACAAACAGATCTTCGGCAATGTACCCTCTACGCACGTATCGCTCCGAAACCGGAGCATCCTCAGGAGATGTTGATTTTACAATGAATAATTGTTAAGTCACCGTGCCGTAGTTTGTACACGGGCAGGGCACGGTAATATATTAGACTGCGACGTGTCCGACTTCCTACTACTAAATAACATTTTTTGTTTTGATATACACAGATAATAAACGCACCATTTTAAAAAAAGAATAATTAATACGAATCCTTCAAGGTACCTAAAGTACCTTTTTCTTATTCGTCTTCTAACTTTTAAAAAAAGAATATGATTCAACATACAGGTGTCGGTATAACAGGCAACTGCAAGGTTGGCACCGCCCAATCAAATAGTCTGCGGCTGTTTAGTCTAGGTCGAAACTGATTGTCTGTGAAATGCACAGAGCATACAGTGCTCCTTTTTCCTGGACGCCACACGGGGCCCCTACCCGTTGCTGTTGTCCATTTTTCCTTGGTCTCAGGATTACTTGGGAACCTAAAAGTATGAAATCTCTACTAATATCATTCATGTAATGAGTACCTAATCCCCCCCCCCTCTCAACGCGACGTCTGCGGTAGGCCAGATGAATTTTACTTGCGCGCCGATGCTTTCGATGAGTATACAAACAAGTTCACT
This sequence comes from Pararge aegeria, assembly GCF_905163445.1. NCBI lineage: Eukaryota > Metazoa > Arthropoda > Insecta > Lepidoptera > Nymphalidae > Pararge > Pararge aegeria. The sequence goes on along the minus strand of NC_053206.1, from coordinate 4,100,807 downwards.
CAATATATGTGTACTTATACAATGATAAAACTTATGCTCATACAATAAATGTGAGAGTCTGTCTGTTTGTTTGTTAAATACTTATGTTTAGCACAACCACTGAACTAATTGAGTACGATTGCATCATTTAAACACGGATTATCTTGGTTCGGGTCAAAACTATTATGTATAGGTAACCTACTTTAAGAAAAACCCTGATTTATACCATACATGCCGATTTTAATGCCACTAACTTCATAAACATCCGACACAAGCTTAGACATAATTGATTTGAATGTGACTTGTTATTTAATGTAGAAAATTGATATAATCATTAACGAATAATCTTTGCACGTCAATCTTGGCAGGATATGTGATACTTATAAAATTTAATTAAAACCTATGTAAACATGTTGCATGTACTATATTCAAACAAAATAAAAAATTGATTGATTGATTGATTCACATCGATTTCACCCTTTTAGGGGACGAATTTGCAGTTCCTATATGCAACAACATTGCAACCTTTCGCAGACAATATGCAGTTGTCTTGTCACTTGTCTATGACCATATCTAGTTTGTCACTTTCACGCGTCCAAGTTTCCTCACGATCCCTTTATTCACCGTTAAAGCAATAACATCCAATTGCATAAATTAAAAACGCACATAATTCTAGAAAGATTGATTGTACACCACAAAAAGAATATATAAAAAGAAAAGTATAACAAAACAACGTATAAAATTTGGCGGCCTTATCGCTTCATAGCGATTTCTTCCAGGCAACCAATGGCGAAGATAACAAATACAGAAAATAGTTAGGTGGTGCATATACCCATTAAATAAATATTTCATGACCTAAATATATATAAATAAGTGATTACCATTAGAAATAAAATATATAAAAATGATATTTACTTAAAAATAATATAATAAATTAAATATGAAACAAAATAAATAATGATCCTCAAATATAAATAATAAATAAAGAAAAAAGAGAAGAGGGGAGCAGTGAACTATCCCGGGTCATCAGATGATCGAGACAGAAAGTGATCTTTCACAAGTTTTTTAAAGAAGTAGAAAAAATTATTACCTGTGAAATGTGATACCATTGGTGTGCAAATTTGCCGATTCGCTGCGAAGTTTGCAAGTCACAATTGCGCAGGATGGCATTTTGGAAATAAAATAATATTATCTGCGACCGCGCGTGCTCACTAGGCCGCGACTAGCAGCGAACTGGTGGCAGGGTAAGCCCTCCGGGCATACATGATAAAACAGTTAGATAGTACGCAGGGACATCAGCGTTCCAACATTTACTCTGAAGGTATATTTGTTTGCGTAGGTATTTATTTTTAACTGACTGCCAATAAAAGGCGAAGATTTAAAAATATACAACCTATTTTTTTAATTCCTCTCATTTTATAATTGTTATAGTTTGTATGGATGTTTGTAACCCTTTCTTGCAAAAACTACGAATCGCACGAAATGCTCCAACCAGAAATAAATTCGCCTTCCTTCGATACTGATTGATAACTATATTATTAAATCTGATAATATATTTGATTTATTTATTTTTAATTCAATTAGTACGGTTAAAACCAATTACACTAATTAAATACATAGCAGATTAAAACGAGAACAAAAAAAAAGAAATTACAAAAATAAAAACAGAAACAAAAACATAATTACAACAATTCAATTACCTTAACAATAGTTTTACGTAAATTATACTATCTTCTCAAAAAATCAAAAAATAGTTAAGCCAAAAACATGGTGCTATTACATTTCTCACTGTGCTGTAGGCAATGGTTGAAAACTGTGTTCCAAGGATCCGCAAATATGTCACAGTGGGGAAGCTCCGTCAGCAGTGCATTTGGCGCCGAAAGACTGCGAGGAATGGGAGATCGGACACTGCGGCAAGACGGGACGGCGAAACATTTGCTTTGGCGACACAGACGTAATTGACAGTAATTACTAGGAGCAGATAAGCGGCACAATTTTTTTTTACAATTTATTAATTATAGTCTTACAACAAAACGTTTACAGATGTGCAATGCGAATTCTAAATATGATGAATAACTAAGTATTATTTTGTCCGTCATATTATACAGGCTCACTGAAGCCACTTGCTAAGGTAAAAAAAAATGGCTTGAGGTATTTTATAATTCGTGACGTTTGTCTTAAAGTCTAACGCCATCTTGCGACTCGATTGAATAAGGAAGCGTTGGTAGAAATTTCACAATAGGCACCCAGAAAATACAACACGTAGTTAGGCAGTGATCGTGACCGGGACGGAAACGAATGGGTGCGGTCCGGAGGAGTGCGGGGTCCTGCTTCTGCCAGCGACGTCGGCTTTGCTTGCGCACAATTACTCTCAATGAGTATACACAGTCAGTATCGATACAACGAGTAACATTATTAGAGAAATAATATTAGAGGATGCATTTAATAAGAAACACCCTGTGAAAATATGAAAGCATGTTGATTTTTCCATACAAACGAATTTTCAAAAATTCAAAATTTGTTTATATCAAGTAGGCCTAATATAAACACCTTTGAAACTTCAAGTCTGTCTATGTGTAGTGACTCTACCACTGGTTCGGAAGGCAGTTACTACCGAGTAGAAGCCGGCAAGAAACTCAGCAGTTTCTCTTTTCCAATATCCGCCCAAATTAAAAGTGATCCATCTTTATACATATAACTTTCATATACGTGGAAAGTAAACTTTAAAAATAAGGGTCTATATAAATAAAGCACAAGTACGGTAATTGGTCGGCCGACTGGCGCAGTGGGCACCCACCCTGCTTTCTGAGCCAAAGGCCGTGGGTTCGATTCCCACAGCTTTTAAATGTTGTTGTGATGAACATGAATGTTTTTCAGTGTCTGGGTGTTGATCTGTATATTTTATTATAAGTATTTATGTATATATTATTCCTACAAATATTAATCAGTCTTCTTAGTACCCATAACACAAGCTATGCTTACTTTGGGGCTAGGCAATGTGTGTATTGTCGTGGTTTATATTTATTTTATTTATATTAATTGTAGAGACTCTTCTCTACTAATGCAAACTGAAGTAGAGATTGGAGAAGGTGACGGTTGGAATCAAATTAAATACTAATTGCGAAGTATATATTTGTTAAGCGCGCGCGCGACCCGTTAACGTCGCCGCCTAGCCTGTGAGACACTGCGTAGTTACACTGAATGTAAAAAGACATATTGTATGATACCAAATTTGCTTCCACAGTAATCCCCACATTAATTTTAAAACAAAACACGCGTGTCTAATATGGCGCGATTAGGAGCCTCATATTGATAATTCTCGTATAAATAAGGTCCAAGTTACGAGCAAGTCTGATAAAAAAGGATATTTTCCGTCGAGAGAGTCGAGCGGGACATATTTATTTATTTATTTATTTATTTATTGGGTCTACCAGCGATTTTACATAGATAAAAATAATATTACTTATCATATAAATATTACTCAGAGTATGCAAAACCATATAAAGGTAAACACTACATGCTAAATTCGCTTATGTACTAACAATTTTCAAAGAGAATTAATAAAAACTAATAAAAAGAACAACAACAAAAGCCGAAACAGTTACAAACGGAAAAAACTAAATTATTATTATAAAAGAAGTTATGATTAAAATTAAAATTAAAATTAGAACTATGTTTAACTACTCTACATACTAAAGATATTAATTATATAAAATAAACAATGATTAAGATACTCGGGATGACAGATTGGTTAATTATATCAATTAATTAATTATATATATTAATTACATATCCCGTGAAAATTAAAAAAAAAACCCATAGAGTTACCGGTATAGTTAATAGGTGTTCCTTACATGTCCTGCGTACTGTTGCTCGGTTTATAGGCGATTTTTGAAGTTATACTTCTTTTGGCGGTTTAGGGAAAAATGATGAGAGTAAATTTTAACGATGCGCGCGCACACCGTCACGAAAAACGACACCTTGAAGTTAGCTATAGTCAACAATTTTGTTTTTCAATAAAAGGTTTGATACTGTACACTTTGAATTGTCAAAGTCTGCGGGCTAATTGCGGTTATTTAATTGATATAATTGTACAAACACACAAATCTCAAATTTCAACGATGAAACTTGGTTTTCCGATAATGAGATAACTAGATAATGCGTTATAATAAATCTTTCAATGTATTAAATACCTTTTTCTATTGTTAGAGTAGTTTTTCCTACAAACGCAGAATAAGGCGAGCGATAAAAATTATGAAAAGATTTCTATCCTGTTACGCCAAAGAAGTATAACTTCTATCGCGTGTACTAAATACCTTTTTCTATTGTTAGAGTAGTTTTTCCTACAAACGCAGAATAAGGCGAGCGATAAAAATTATGAAAAGATTTCTATCCTGTTACGCCAAAGAAGTATAACTTCTATCGCGTGTACTAAATACCTTTTTCTATTGTTAGAGTAGTTTTTCCTACAAACGCAGAATAAGGCGAGCGATAAAAATTATGAAAAGATTTCTATCCTGTTACGCCAAAGAAGTATAACTTCTATCGCGTGTACTAAATACCTTTTTCTATTGTTAGAGTAGTTTTCTACAAACGCAGAATGAGGCGAAGGATAAAATTTTTGAAAAGATTTCTATCCTGTTCCGCCAAAGAAGTATAACTTCTATCGCGTGTACATAAGTGCACACACGTTTTTTTTCTATTAATATATTTAAAAAAAAAAACATATTTAATGTGGCGGTGTTTTACGTATTACATCTTCCGGATCCGCTAGTAGCTCGCAATTATGTAGTATCGATCGCGAAATCGCAACAGGCAAATATAACATGACCCATAGTCCTATACGCATGCGTCAGGGATGCCAGATCAATATCGCAAGCTGTAGGTTGATGTAGCACGTCGTGCTTGTGTCCCCTCAACCCCCCAACACCCGCTCTCCTGCAGTCTGATATGCATATCAGTTAACACAGCATTTACCCACTGTGTAAAGTTTGTATCAAACAAAAAAATATCGTCACTTCAAATTAAAGGCACTAATTTTGCAGATCTTGCTTGCAAAACATACTCAAAAACACGCAACACTCACACGTACATACACGCACGACCACACACACGCAAACACGCACGCATACACACACATTCACACACACATACACATACACAAACGCACTGTTGCACACGTACGCATACATGAACACGTACATTATAAAATTGTAAATTGTATTGTTTTAGTTGTAATATTTTATTTTTTCTTTGTTTTAGTCCTTTTGTATTTAAGCAAACCCGGAGGTGGCCGTTAATAGCTGTAACACAGTTTCTAACTAACACAGTTGTTACCGTTCCTTAGATTATAAGAATCCGTTGTACACGAGACACAATAAAGACAATTATTATTATTATTACAGAGCACGGGTGTCCTCCTACAATGAGAAAGGTTTAAGGCCGTAGTCCACCACGCTGGCCCAATGCGGATTGGTGGACTCCACACGCCTTTGAGAACATTATGTAGATGTGTCAAGCATGCAGGTTTCCTCACGATGTTTTCCTACAACGTGAGGAAACCTCCATTTTCCTATAATATGATTCGTTTGAAACGTTTTCCTATAATATGACTCCTAAGGTAATTTTGGACCTACCAATGCATAAGTTTAAAGAATGTGTTAAAACACATTTATTTAACAGCGAGGCTATTATACAATTGGTGAATTTATTATTGACAAGGTTGCTTGGAAGCATCCGGCTCCGCAATCATCTATCACAAGATATAAAAATCTTAATATATATAAATCTCCTGTCACGATGTTTGTCCGCGATGGACTCCTAAACTACTTAACCGATTTTAAATTAAATTGGCACACCGTGAGCAGTCTGCTCCAACTTAAGAGATAGGATAGCTTAGATATTTAATTATAGTCGCAATTTTATTTTATTGCAAATTATTTGTCTATAATTAATTGATAGTCACATGTACTCATTTAAGGCTTCGCAATACTGAATACGATAAAAACAAAATCAAACGCAGACGAAGTCGCGGGCAACAGCTAGTGAATTATAAAATGTAAAATGTAAATTGTTGATACTGGAAAAGAGCAACTGCTGAGTTTCTTGCCGGCTTCTTCTCGGTAGAATCTGCCTTCCAAACCGGTGGTAGAGTCACTACACACAGACAGACTAAACGTTTCAAAAGTGCCTATATTAGGCCTACTTGAAATAAATGAATTTTTAATTTTGAACGTTGAAGCAAGTGTTTCTTTAATGGCTTCAAACGCACATAACTTAGAAAAGTTTAAGGTAGGTGCTGGGATTCGAACTCGGCCCTTGAAAAGTTAAGTCACTACTACCCAATGCGCTATCACCGCTTCGTAATAGCCTGTTAAATTTTGTATTCTGAAACCTAAGTGGCCAATTGAGTTAATTTGAACTGCGTTTGCAATTGGAAGATACAATTGCGGAATCTATACTAATATAATATTGGCGACCGATTGGCGCAGTGGGCAGCGTTCCTCCTTTCCTGACCAAGGCCGTGGGTTCGATTCCCACAACTCTAAAATATTTGGGTGATAAACATGAATGTTTTACAATATCTGGGTGTCTATCTGTATATCTATATACATAAAAATGTTATGTTGGTTTGTGTACGCTTCAAAAACTCTAAAAGTTCTGCACCGATCGAGCTGAAATTTCAGCATGATATATAATACGCATCAAGGATTGTTCTTATCTATTTTTAGCATCAGTCACATTGCAGACAGTGGAAAAAGAAAAAATATTGTATATCCACAAGTATTGCAAAACGAAACTTATATGAAATGTATTATTTATTTTGTTTCTCATTTCAACCATTCAATCACAATGTGCCACAGCGAAGCGTGGCAGGCTACATCTAGTTACTCATAAAAATATTCATCAGTCATCTAAGTACCCATAACACAAGCTACGCTTACTTTGGAACTAGATGGCGATGTGTGTATTGTCGTAGTATATTTATTCATTGGCGCAGTGGAAGCCCTTGGTTTGATTCCTAGCGGAGGCTATTTGGGAATTAATTAAATCAGATTTTTTTCTGCTCCGATCTTGTAAAAGGATTGGGCGTAGCGATCGCTTAATAGTCAGCGACCCTGCTTTCTGAGTCGAAGGCAGTGGGTTTGATTTCCGTAACTGGAAAGTATTTGTGTGTTGAACATGAATGCTTACCAACGTCTGGGTGTTTATATTATAAGTATTTATTTATGTTATTCATAAAAATGTACATCAGGCATCTTAGTACTTATAACACAAGCTACGATAACCTTGCGGCTAGCTGACGATGTGTGTATTGTCGTGGTATATTATTTTTTTTTTTTTTTTTTTTTATTAACGATAGGCCAGCGTTTGACGACAATCATGCCCGTTAGAAAGCAATGATGAGGCCTAGGTTGGAGCACGCTTGCCTAGAAAAAGCCTGTTCACTCTAGCCTTGAAGGTTATAAAGTTATACGTGGCAGGAAAAACAGTTACCGGGAGGGCGTTCCACATCTTAGCGGCACGTATCAGAAACGTGGATAACAATCATGCCGGTTAGAAAGCAATGATGAGGCCTAGGTTGGAGCACGCTTGCCTAGAAAAAGCCTGTTCACTCTAGCCTTGAAGGTTATAAAGTTATACGTGGCAGGAAAAACAGTTACCGGGAGGGCGTTCCACATCTTAGCGGCACGTATCAGAAACGTGGATAAAAATCATGCCCGTTAGAAAGCAATGATGAGGCCTAGGTTGGAGCACGCTTGCCTAGAAAAAGCCTGTTCACTCTAGCCTTGAAGGTTATAAAGTTATACGTGGCAGGAAAAACAGTTACCGGGAGGGCGTTCCACATCTTAGCGGCACGTATCAGAAACGTGGATAAAAAACGTTTTATTATTGTTATTTACTTGTAGCTTTTTAATAATAAGGCAAGGATAATGGTAAAGACTCACGAAATCGGAGATGTCTGATGGGTCCTCGATGAGGCCGTCGCTGTCAGAGTCTTCATCCTCGGACGCGAGGACTGGGCCCGACGGAACGGACTCCGCCTGCAACAAACATGTACAAATGTTACGGTCATCAGAACAGCGGGGCTGTTCAGAGTTTTGCCCTCTCAAAACAGTTTGCAGATACAATAACGTGATGTGCAATAATTGTTGGGGCGGTGAGCCCAGTGGGTAGGACTTCGACTCTACTCTCGGGGAGCCGAGTTCGAATCCCAGCACGCACCTCTAACTTTCAAATTTCTTTTAGCAATTAATACGTCACTTGCTGCAACGGTGAAGGAATCACGATCCATTATGTACTCAAAGGTGTGTGGAGTCCACCAGTCCACACTTGGTGGACTACGGCCAGTGAGCAGTGGCGTGCATTGGGTTCCTTACCAGGGTACTCGTACTGCAGGAAAATTTAATATAACGGCTAAAATTCTCCTCCTATACGGGTTATATATCAATTTTAGGGTATGCAGTGCTTTTGTGCATGTATGAAGTGCATGCCACTGACAACGGCCTTTTACATTGTGGGAGGAGACCCTTGCCTTGTAGTGGACCGGCAATGGGTTTTTTTTTTTCTCTTTTAGACCTTAGTCAGATAATGTGACTATGTCGCTCTGTTAGTAATGTACAGATATTTATTTTCTTAATCTAAAATATGTTCTAATTAATTTATATATCAGTTTTGATTCTGATCTAAGAGGAAACGCTAAAAAGCTAATTACGTCAACTATACTTAAATAACTCGACAATGAGTTGATATGATGATGACGATAATGAATGTATAATAATGGTTTGGGCCACTGATAGTAATAAGAAAAGTGACGCCGTGACGCGCGAGTCTCATACAAAACTTACGAAAGAACATGTCTATACATGTATAGAAATTTAAATTAATTAAAACATTCCAATTCGAATCATATTTTGATAGCATTACGGATGATTTTAGTTTGCAACAATCTATCACTTTATGCGTCTTCGACTGAGAGGCGTCTATAAAATCACCTTACGCAGCTTCGACCATTTCGAGCAAACATTCAACATCATTTGGAGTAATGGAGTAGCTATTATTTTGTTTTTTTTTGTTTATGTAAATAAATATTTACTAATTGTATAATTTTATATACTAATTTTAAGAACAATTTACTACATAAATATATTTTATGTTATTGCCTTTTAGAATTTCCAGTAAGATTTTCGAATATCGTGGTTTTGTGTCTTTTACTAAATGTTTAAGAAAGTTTTTAAAAGTACTGTTCATTATAGAAAGTACATTTAAAACACTTTTTTTTTTTAAATGAGTCTGTGTCTGCTTGGTCCGACTAATCTCCAAAATGGCTCTATTTTGGCAAGAGTTCCAGTGGCAAGAGAGTGGCAAGTGTCGGAACCGACAGGATTTGAACCTGTGACTCTGGCAATCGCCGCCTGAGCGCTGTCTCCAATTAATCTACGGCTCTCCTACCGTTGATGCCGAAATTAGTATATGCCTTTTACATCAGTCTTATAGCGACTGTAGCGCCATCTAGTAGGAAGCGTTGCAGTTTCGATCTACTTTTTCAAAGGTCCATTCCATATTACAATGAGACACGTTTGAAACAAGAGATGACACTTTGCTTGTTTTATAATATAAGCGGAAGTTATTTAAGATTTGCGGGTCTTGAAGGTTTTTAACTGTCAATCTTTAAGCTTATAGACGATTATTAAAAGCAAAAGGCGACCTTATCACTAAAAGTGATCTCTGCCAAGGTAACCTTAACGATAGTACACAATAATACATGAGAGACGTTTTCGATTTATGTATATTATTCATAAAAATATTCATCAGACATCTCAGTACCCATAACACAAGCTACGCTTACTTTAGAGCTAGATGGCGATGTGTGTATTGTCGTAATACATAAATTATTTATTGACGTAAATTATTAAATGATATGTTATTATTAAATTATAAACATAGACTTGAATTGTATTCAAAGAAATTGAAATAATAAAGTTTTAAGGCTAAGATCTTCGTCTTATATATTATTTGTATGTCGGCAGGCATTGGTGGCCCAATAGCAATCCACGTAAACAACAAACTTATTGCTGGCTCAATAATGACACCATAGTGACAATTGTGTGTTAACAACGTTCTGACAAAGTATTAATTCTTGAAGTATAATGACATCAGGGTATGATGACAATAATAAGAATGGTTATATTTTAATTTCACTTCATTTAATCATTACTTTTATAGCATAATGACCATAATTGTATATTGACAAATGTGTGTTGATAACGTTATAATGACAGAGTTATTAATTCTTCAAGTATAATGACATCATTCTATAGTGACGATAATAATCACTCGGTTTTATAATAAAACAGATGTTTTATTTTGTATAACTAGCGGTTGGCGATTTCAGAATAAAGTGAAAGTAACTACTACTTGATAATTGTTATATATAGTTAAATATACTTTTACAATAAATTATAACTAAACATAATAATTGTCAAGTAGTTAATTTCACTATATTTTATAACATGGACAACAGTTTGTTATATAAAATAGCTTAATTCAAAATAAACAAAAACATATTATTTTTTAACTCTTTATTTGTACACCACATTAAGAATTATAAGAGAGAAAAAAAAGAAACATAAAAATAGAAGTAGAATACAAAAGGCGACCTTATCGCTTGGTAGCGATCTCGCCAGGCAACCTTTGGTTTATACATTAACATAATTATACTTTAGTTATATGTATTTATAACTAAATATTTAATGTATCCAGTGTTTCAGCCTTAAAACCTGGTTCAGCTTATACACTTCTATACCAGTCGTATAAAGTGTTTGGGTAGGAAAAAACGAGTTTAATATCAATCTCAGATTTATAAGAGGGTGTTAAATAAAATTCAAGGTTATTGCAAATTGTCTTGCTTCAGGCGGATATTTAGCAAAAGGTCTTTTTTTATGATGTTTTAGAGATAAATAGAATTAAACCTCTATATGCTGAATCTTGTGGCAACGATTCATCAACAACGTTGCGTTTTTTAAATAAGTTTAAAGTATTTTTTTTAAATCCTTTTTATCGTAACCGAAGATCTTCCTTCAATTCAACTTTTCTTGGGGTATCCAATACAGATCCAATGCTTAATGATGAAGTGGGAGATTTCAGACTTTTAGGTCTTGTTTTTGACCAAATACACTTGTGGAAGGTTTTCTGATTCTGGTTTTAATTCTATTGTCATCATCATCATCATCAAATCAAACGATTAACGTCCACTGCTGGACATAGGCCTTTTGTTGGGCGTTCCAAACTTCACGATTCTGGGCCGCTTGTATCCAGCGGATCCCCGCGACTCGTTTGATGTCGTCTGTCCACCTGGTTGGGGGTCGACCAACGCTGCGCTTACCGGTGCGGGGTTGCCACTCACATACTTTGGAACCCAACTTCCATCGGTTCTCCGAGCTATGTGCCCCGCCCATTTCAGCTTCGCGACTCGCTGATCTTTGTCAGTAAATCTAGTTCTTCTACGGATCTCCTCATTTCTGATTTGATCACGTAGAGATACTCCTAACATAGCTCTTTCTATCGCTCGATGAGTGACTGTGAATCTTCTTATAAGGTCCATAGTTAGCGACCACGTCTCAGATCCGTAAGTCATCACTGGCAACACGCACTGTTGGATGACTTTGGTCAGGCACTGGGGCACTCTATTCTACTAAATCGAAAATTAGGACTTTTTAAGTCGTTTTAGGTGGTCAATTTATTTAGCAGTTTAGTGCAATTTAAAAAAATATGTGACTTCAATCTGAACATAAAAAAGCGAATCAATAGTGTAAGTAAATGTTACATACGAATTGTAAACGTTCGCGCTGTAGTTTTCTAATAAATGTTAGTCATTGTTCAATAATAAAGTAAAATGAAATAAATATAATAATTAAAAAATTTAATGTAATTAACTGTTACGTTAAAGGCATAAAAAATATATTAGGTAGGTACTTACCAGCAATGTCGGTACAGCTGTTTTTTTTAGTCTCGTTATGCCTTTCTTTGTCATGTACATATCCGATTCCGCGAAATGATCCGAACAAATACGCTGGGATTCTTTCGGATCGAAATTTTCTTCTCGTCGCCATCGAGCTACAATGTTTTTCCACAGTGAGCAACGTATGGGATCTCGAGGAAAACTGAAATGCCATAAAAATAGAATAACAAAATAAAAAACAAAAATCACATCAACTTTTTTTTATATAAAATAAGCGACTCTACTACTACTTTGTTCCAAATCGTTCGATCGCTCATAGAAATCCAGCCGAATATAGTCATAGTACAAACAGAACAGTGGGCTAACTAAGGCCGATCGGTGAGTTAATTACCTACTCCTGCCACAGAGGCGAAACAGAACAGAGTTCCGAGAGAGCTTATAAGAAGCGAGCAAAATTTATACCTATTTTGGTAGGGTTGGTATAGGAGGACGCAATTTAATAAACAATAGTTATTTGTTCAACAAGATGGCAAAGTTTGTTTTTGTTGTGATTGCCTAGTTTAAATCCCGAGCTAGGAAGAATTAGGTAAATTAGAATCCTTAGTCTAGTGGGGAATTCCAAGGCACAAGAAACAAAACACTTTGCTATCGCGTGATACATACAATTTTTCACTTCAATAGCGAGAAAATACAAGATGTAAATAAATATTTATTGAAACATTAAGGTATTTTTACATTTAGGTACATACTTACTCATTTAATATTACCCATTAATTTAAATTTGGAGGTTTTTATGCGTACACTATATTAATAATTATTTACAGTTGATAATAAGTCTAAATAAAGTGCAGATCACTAATAAAAAATTCAAGTAATAAAAACCAGCGCAATTTTGAAATTCTTTGTTATAGTGCCGATTTCGTTCAAAATCGATATTTAGGCCCCCTGGGATCACAAAACAGGAAACTGTTACCAAAATTTAAAAAAGTGGTAACATTTTATAGTTCTTTGTTAATTGACCGATTTCCTTCAAAATCGATATTTAAGGCTCACTGGAACAGGAAACACCAAAATTCAAGTCAGCGTCGTTTTAAAATTCTTTTTTATTGTACCGATTTCGTTCATAATCGATACACACTTTTTTATCATATTAGAAAATCGTACTAAGCATTGTTTTTTTGAAACATTTTCATAAGTAACTTTATCATTTTTCATTGTATTATAATATTCTTCTATCAAATTTGATCTTTTTTTATGATCTTGCGAAAAAATACTTTCTAATGTTTAGGAAACTTCTTCATTGGTATTTTTAATTTTGATTGAAAAAAAACACAACTTTGTTATAACTAAAGTGAGATGTCAAATGTCACATAATATGCGACTACTAAGTAAGGCTCGCTCGTTTTTTTTTTTTACAAATTACTTATTCTAAATGTTTTGTTTTGCAATTTTTATATAACAGTAATTTGTTTTGCGTTTTAATTGAACGGTAATTTCTTAATCTTTTATTTCGGACCGCGAGGCACCGTAATGATCTGCATCCCTACGTGGTCGATACAACGCGGACGCGCTTCGCATCTTCGTTTCTGATCAAGATGAGTACCTTCTTGAGTGAGTGAATAGGTATCTTCTAGGCAAGCGCACTCTACCTTAGGCTGCATCATCGCTTACCATCAGGTGTGATTGCAGTCAAGCGCTCTCCATAAACATAGAAAAATATATATACATATATTTATTAGGAGATCGCTGTGCAGTTGAGTTTAATAAATCAAATAAATTATTAATTTTATTTAGAAAATCAGCAGTATCTCTTTCAGCAACCTCGATATGATTCAAATCTACGTAAGTATTAAAAGCTGATGTCACAGTGTGACTTAACACCTGTGTGGCTACTTACACACGCATTTTCTGAAAATTATTGATGTGAATATCAGTCAGTTTTGGCGATAATCTAATTTGTCGCTTTTTATCTTCAATATATAAGTCTCTTATATGTGATCATGTTGCAACTCTACTGTTAAAAAATAAGTTTTATAATTTGAGATAAACCTTTATCACGTTTTAGTAGTTTAGTTTTTAAAGTCTTCTTTAGTTACACTATCTAAATCATACGTTCATCAATCATAAATCAATCATCGTTTTACGTTTTTTTGCTTCAAGTTCAAGTGCTAGTTTCCTCTTGGACTGTCTGCTGAAAGGTGAAGTGCCGTTTGCGCCGATTTATTTTCACAAGGTTCCTTATAAGGGTCCGTCTGATTGCTGCAAACTGGTTGATCTTTTTAAATAACTATTTTATTAAAAGAGTTATTTGAACTTGAAGATATCTCAGCAACTTACTTCTACTACTTACTAAATGTTCTGATTTCATTGTATAACATTGACTCGAACTGGAACATGCACCGTCATTTTTTGGCAAGTTGAGTGTTGGAAAAGCATTGTCAAACAAATATTTCACAGTTCTATTTTTAGAATACTTAATACAGGATTTGTTAAAGTGATCCTCACAGATTCTGTATTGTAGCCTTTTTTTAGCTTCAACAAATTTTGTAAGAAGATCTTCTCGTCCGACAGCTTTTAACCACTCATGTCGTCTGAAATAACAAAAAGAAAATGAGCCTACGTATTTTCATTTATAAACATTAATAATCAATGATAAAAGTAAAAGTAGTACAAAAAATGTGTAATGTAATGTGTAAAATAATTTACACAGTGCAGAAGTGAAACTTCTGAAAAGTAACCTATGAGAGAGTGAGATAACTGTAAAGGAGCAGGAATATTAGGATAAAAAAAAGGTTTATTGATTTATAATATTTTTACCAAGCTCAAAAAAAAGGTGGGAAATTTATGAAAAAATGGCGCCAACTTTTAAATTTTGGTAACAGTTTCCTATTTTGTGATCCCAGGGAGCTCTAAATATCGATTTTGAAAGAAATCGGTCAATTTACACAGAATTTCAAAATGGCGTCGATTTTTTTAAGTTTTAGTAACAGTTTCCAGTTTAGTGATCCTAGAGAGCTCCAAATATCGATTTTGAACGAAATCAGTCAATTAACAATGAGTTTCAAAATGGCGCCGACTATTTTAAATTTTGGTAAGTTTCATAATTATTTGTGACCCCGAAACCGAGAAAGTTTGATTTTATTATAATCCACGCGCACAGAAAACACAAACTAAATAGCTTAAGCGAGCTTCGACGCCTGTTTGCCGACGTTACGGCTGGCCGGCGAACCGCGTGCGTCGTGCGTCTCAGTTTAGTCGAATTAAATGGATGCGGTTAAAGAATATCACAATAACATCTAATATGTATGAGGTATCTATTTACCCAAAATATAAGTATCTATTTCAAAATAATAAATAATAATCAAGTAAGTATTACTTACCTAGTAGACTCTTTGGGATAGCTAAAAAATGATGTGTTTTTATTCATTCTATTATTGTTCATACACACTGTACAGTAAACCATATTTACACTTTAATATTAAAACACTAGGTATTAAAAAATTACATTTAAACACTATTTAAATTATTATCATTAACATTCAATTAAATGAAATCACGACGCGCGACGTGTACTGCGGCCTCTGAGCTTGAGCACAGGCCGAGCCGGTATAAACCGATTTCTCACCGTACGCGACGTAGCGCCTGTGCTCACGCACACACGCGCATCAAGCTTGTAGTAGTGTTCCTATCGTATCGTAGCGCGCTTTTATGAAGCTTTGCCTCTGTTCCGTTTTTCCTCTGTGCTCCTGCTTTGACGCCTAGGGACTTTTATTTTTAATTATATTTTATTTGCGTATTATGTATGACAGCGCCAGGTTTTTAATATCGTAATAATAATAATGAAATGTTTTACCAATTCATAAATGGGGTGTAAATAAAAGAGGTTTTAAAAAGAAAACACAAATTTTAAAAATTATAAATTTGTCACTGGAAAATATTTTCTCCGATTTCGAGATGTTCGGAACGCTTTATTATTCGCCGTTAATGTAAAATAAATTCTCATCCTAACGTATAACTTTTGCAAAAAACTTTTAGGGAAGCATCGGCATGGCATCTTGAACTCTTCTTCTTTTAGACGTTCGTAAATTGACAAGCCGATTTTAATATTAATATGGTCTTTTTAAATTCATTACAAAACAACTGCTCCATCCTTTCGATATTAGCGACAAAATCATCGGGTGGTACCATGAGTAAAGTTCGATCAGTACCATAATTCCTGTAATTAATGTATCTAGTTTCTGGGCTGAAATTGCAAGGGCGCTGATTGACATCGACGTAGAGTTTTAAAAATTCACAGTCCTTATGAAAATCTACACACCTTTTTAACAAAGCACCACACACATAAAAAAAGATTTTTTTTATACTTCTTTTTAACGCGATGGAGAAAAATAATGAGAGTGAATTTTTACGATGCGCGCGCACACCGACACTTGAATTCTAGATTGTAAAGTTAGTTCTAGGTGGCATGTTTAAACTTGACGAATCCAAATTTCCTTTTGCGCGGAGTATCAGCAGAAAGCGATGTGGTAGTTTGAGTTGTGTTTTCCGACGTACCTACTGATCTTCTGTGTTTCGCATGAAACACTGCATGTCGGTATATCAGTTTGGGTTGCAGCTGTGGTTGTAGTGTTGACTGGCGTGCTGTTGACTTTATCTTCTTTATTTTTAGGCAAATGTAAGCACGGCGAACAATTCTTCTTTATTAGTTTTCGACGAGAGTTCACGGATATATCTTCAGCTTTGAAATGTACTTCGCACACGAGTATGCGACGTGTTGGCATATCGGACAAATCTTCGCGATCGATTGATCGTAGCCATTGTAAGCGCCTGAAACAATTAAATGAATAAGCCAAATAAAAGTAATATTAAGATTTTTATACACATATTTTAGAAGATCTAAGCTATTACCCTTGTTAATAAACGTAGACTACACGGAATGAAATGGCACTCTAATCCACGTTTAATAATCAGGAGGTTAGAGCTTACACACCCAGGCTGGTATACTGCAGACTGCAGGCACACTTTAATTCGCTTATTATAGTAGGTAAAATATAAAAAAAAACCCGTATATTTTTTTAGGTTTTTGTATGAGAGCCCCCTTAAATATTTATTTTATGTTGGTTTTAGTACTTGATGTTATAGTGACAACAAAAAATCTGTATCATGGTTCATGAGATACTGCTTGGTGACAGACAGACGGACAGCGTAGTCTAAGTAGTACGGCGAATTACATACTTATTACGTACAAAACATCTCACGTAACACCCCTGAAGTATAAGTATTTACATATGTACGGAACCCTCGGTGCGCGAGTACCACTCGTACTTGACCGATTTTGGTAAAAATTAAAAAGTTAGGCTTGGTCATAAAACTTGGTCAACTAACCCCGATCTCCCCTACTCCATAACTTAAATAAGTAAAAAATTTTTCTGTAAAAATTGATATTATTCTAATTTTATTGTATCAAAATTATTAAATATATTAATAGGTACCTAATAATACGAGACACGGATCCTGGGCTAGCACACATAGGTATCTACCGACACATAATTTTATTACAAAAATCTTTAGGTACTCACGTTTCTTGTTCAGTAGGTATATTGAAGAAGGATAAGTCTGGTTTGTTCGAGTCGTTATTGAGACACCCGACGACACCACAATAAACTTTGGCTTTTTTTGGAGTCATAATTGTTTAAAGTAGTTTACTACTTTTATTGAAAAATTAAACAAACAAAAAGGAGCGAGCGTGTGACGTAATACGCAAATGCGCGCGATTAGCCCGGCGGCGCGGCCTGTACTGCCGATTGAGCCGGTTGAGACTGCGAATGTTGCGTGAAACTTCCGTGCGTACACGGCGGCGCCCGCTGCTCACGCATACATTCAAACCGGCGGCCACTTCGTATGAAGTTAACCTACTTTTCTGTTTGTACTATGATACAGTGGACGTATAGTTGGTCTGTTTTTATCTATGCAGCGCAACGCGTACAAAAAGGTACTACTATAAGTATGCTTATAGGTTTCAGATTTATTAAATAAAATACTGTGTTTCTAAGCAAAATAAAAAAAAAAAATTCTTAAACAATCGTTTACTTACTGGAAGTAGGATATGCCATCGTCTCTTCTCACTTTGGTTGAGTAGTTTTTGCATGTTTTTACCATGCAGTACGCCATTTTGTACGTTTTACCTTTTGGTGGAGCCAATGAAGACTGGCGCGAAATTAATACCGTTTTAATAACCTTTTAGTTCGGACTTTTTTGAGCTTTATTATTACGTGAGCACGGCTAACATGGGCAGGAGACAATTTACTCCCCGGAGAAAGGAAAAAAAGAATTTCCCACAGCTTTATCAGCTCTCTACGATAGTCAAAGTCAAAAATATCTTTATTCAAGTAGCGAATAGACACGGTAGTGGGATGATGGCGATAACCACATTCGTAAACTTAAAAGTAAAGCTACGAGGGTTCCAAACGCGTCCTGGTCGAAGAGAAGCCCACAACGAACTTAGCCGGGTGTTTTTTTTTGTTATCACCATCTCACATTGTCATTTAATATTATAAGACGAGCAACCTGGTTAGAGCAATAATTCACAGTTCACACCCAAGCTTTTTTATCGATTACGTAGTCCTTTATACTATAATAGGACTTTTCTATAAGCTTACGTTTAATACAAACTTTGAACTTTTTAAGAAACATCTCCAAGATATCAATGGGTAGTTTATTGTAGAATTGTAAGTAATTTCCATTAAACGAATTATGAATTTTATGTAACCTAGTATATTGCACTGTAAGTTTATTCTTACTTCTAATGTTTAAATTATTGCAGTCACATTTTTTCTTAAATTTAGACTATACTATACTCTAATATATGTGCAGTGGCGTGCATAGAGGTTATGCACAGGGTATGCAGATGATATAAAATGAAGAAAATCCCCAGTACGAGTTATAAATACTTAAAAGTAGGCTTTTTATAACTCTTACAATACGTAGGTATCCTTAAGTTTTTTATACCCCGTACTGGAGATTTTAATCATTTTATATCATCTGCATACTCTGTGCATAACCTCTATGCACGCCACTCTACTATTCCATGTACCCGTGCTTTACAAGATGGACACGTTAACTATATCCCTTGTCAGGGGATATAATAAGGGGATATTATTTTTGTCTCCTGCCTGTGCTAGCCCTACAGAAGTTTGCGCGTTATTTAATGGCAATTTGCCTAGAACTTGTGCGAGACTACCAGTGGCGTGCACTTCATACATGCACAAAAGCACTGCCTACCCTAAAATAAAAAAAATAAAAAATTGTATGCATACCCTGGTAAGAAACCCAGTTCACGCCACTGGAGACTACCAACGTTTATTTATTCGACCGTGTGATTGTTAACTACGATTTATATGGTATTGGAAGAGCGCTATCTAGCGACAGTACGTTTTCCAATATCATTTAAATTCAAAATGAATTTATTTGAAGTGGGCCTAATACAAGCACTTTTGAAACGTCAAGTATGTCTGTTTGTAGTGACTCTACCACCTGTTCGGAAGGCAGATTCTACGGAGAATAAACCGGCAGGAAACTCAGTAGTTGCTCTTTTCCAACATCAACTATTTTCATTTTCATTTTCTATCTTGTGAGAGATGAAAGAAAGTCGGATGCTTCCAAAAACTTGTCATAAAGAAATTCATCAATTATATGGTAGTTATAGTAACTACGCTGTAATAAATGTGTAAATAATTGTTACTAGATGTAACACCTTCGATACCGAATAAATCGTAGTCAATCTTTATCGAATAAGTAAAGTTAGGTAGAATATCTCATACAAGTTGGTACTCTGTATCTTGAATTCAAATTTAGCTAGCGATTCTGGAGAGATGCGATCAAATAACGCCAAAACAATTATTATGCTTGTTGAGAAAGCTATGTTGGGGGTATATCTACGTGATCAAATAAGAAATGAGGAGATCCGTAGTTACATAGTTCAGCGAGTCGCAAAAATGAAGTGGAAATGGGCCTATGGGCCTAATGGGCCTAATGGGAAATGGGCCCTCCGAGCTATGTGCCCCATAGCTCGGAGAACCGATGGACGTTGGGGTTCCAAGGTGCTGGTATGGCGACCCCGCACAGGTAAACGCAGCGTTGGTCAGCCCCCAACGAGGCGGACAGACGACATCAAACGAGTCGCTGGGAGCCGCTGAAAACAAGCGGCTCAAGACCGTGGATTTTGGAACTCCCAACAAAAGTCCTATGTCTAGCAGTGGACTTCAACCGGCTGAAGTGATAATGAAGACGTTATTGCTCATTGGGCAGGACTTCCCTTTCGGGGGCCCGAGTTCTAATCCCAGCGCGCACCTCTAACTTTTCTAAGTAATGTGCGTTTTAAGTAATTAAAACATCACTTGCTTCAACGGTGAAGGATAACATAACCTGCATGCCCGAGGGTTATACATAATGTTCGCAAAGGTGTGTGGAGTCCACCAATCAGCACTGGGCCAGCGTGGTGGACTACGGCCTTAACCCCTTCTCATTGTGGGGGGGAGACCCGTGCTCTGTAGTGGGCCGGTAATGGGTTGGAGTGGTGACGTTATTGTATCTGCCAACCGAGTTGAAATAAATTTAGTTGGATTTTTTGGCACAACTCACATCAAAATATGCCAAGCCGTTTACGAGCTAAGCCCCGGGCAGACAGCTTTGAAATTTGCATACATATCACGTATGTTAACGGACATGTACTTTCTATACCGATGTCTCAAAAAGCTTTCGTGGTAAGATTAAAAATTGACAACGAATGGAGCTTTAGACCCAAGTTCACGCAGACGAAGTCGCGGGCTGAAGCTAATTTATAATATTTTGACAAGTATACATTACACATTCTCGGCGCGCATGTAGCGGCCACTTTTGCGTAATCCATTCGTCTACAGCATCTTTATCCACACTGGCAGCTTCACCACTCATTTTCCCGCCGACAATGCCATGTCGAGCCCGGAAACGTTGAATCCAACTAGACGAGCAAACAAAATCTTCACCAAAACGTTGAGCAAAATCGTTTGCTTTTTGTTGAAGAATTGGTCCATTTATTGGCGCATTATTTGTCCTTTGATATTTAAACCACTTTAACAAAGCTTCCTCAATCTTCGTATGCCGCGTTGTTCTGGCTCGTTTCATTTTCAAAAAATTCTTGTCGTAAAGGATTTGAATTTTCTCCCTTTCTTTCCAAATGGTTGAAATTGTCGAGTGGGATACACCATATTCTTTTGCCAGGTCTTTGTTTGGAATTCCTTTCTCTAGCTTTGAAATAATATGCGATTTTTCTTCGATACTGATTTGTTTTCTTTTTTGCGACATGTTACAATTTTCACAGTTAACTCAACAATAATGTTTTGGTGGGTCTTGTGTAAAGATAAGTAACAAACTGACTTAAGAGATATGACGAAGCGGGCCTTGAGGCTACGGCATGCATGTGCTTTGTTTCTAAGAATTACAAAAGACCCTAAACTTTGTTTACTTTTACGATAATAGCCATTGACTATTATACTGTGCCAGATGTGGATACAGTTACCTATTCAAATTGTTTACAATACAGCTGAGCCGGTCGTTCTACAGATATAATTCTCCGAAAACATTAACCAAATGTGGTCGCTTAATGCGGTATGTCGTAGTAAACAATGTCGTAAAAACCAATGTTTTAGATAAGGCGGTCATATAACATTCAGCCAGGACCTTTGATTTTGGTAAATTTAACCGGTATGTGGTTCTAAACGATGTCGCCATAAACGGTTTTGACTGTATTAAAAAAGAACTAAGAATTTTAATTTGTATCAATATATGTTTTATGACATTACTAGCTGTCCCGGCGAACTTCGTACCGCGGATAATTTTTTTTTTCATGAATGTTATATTTTAATACTTATTTATTAAGAGGAATCCAAAAAATCAAATATCATATAAAATGATCCAGCCGTTCTTGAGTTATAAATGGTGTAACTAACACAAATTTCTTTTATATATATAGATTATTGTGTTTCCCATTATTGTAAATGGATGGCGCTGTTTAAATAACATATCAAAATAATGTTCACGCGATCGAATACTTAAACGTAATTAGGTAGCACTGCGGTGGACTCAGAAAGCAGGGTCTCTGCCCAATGCGTCAAAAATGACGTTCAAAATGATATTTTCAGTGTAAAAAAATGACAGGTTTTTTTCATCTGGTAAATTCAAGTCCTCGTTTAGGGTCTTAGCTACGTTTACCGCTGCGGGGTTGCCATAGTGGGATGGATTCTATAACTAATCTTACCACTTTAGGCAAAAACAGTGTGGGTATCGCGGTATCATATAAGCGACGGCGATTTTTCGTCACATGAAAGCAATCTTCATAGAAATGGCGCGAGCAAACAACACTGTAATTGCTCGGAAACCAATTCTCCCTGCTCGTGCGTTTAATCCAAATTTCCTTTAGGTCCGCGTCCTTGGGGAATCTACAAATATAGTAGATAAAAGGGTTAAATAAAAGCTATCAGAAAGTTCTCGGTCTGTAATTGTTGACATTAAAAATAATAACTTATAGGAGTTCCGGTAGTAAATGAAACCCACATATATGAAGTATCGTTATTATTAGTACTTAGGTAAGTTACAAAGTTAAATGACTAAACAAACCAACAATCTAAACTAAACCACGCGGCGTGGTGTGAGAGTCACCGCGATGCGTACGCGCCTACCTCCTACGCCAAAGTCCCGAGCACACTGACGAAAGAAATGCGAATCCCGATAACCGAACGGACTCGAGCGACCACGAAAGCTCCTGAATACCTACCGCGCGGGGATCCGCTACAAACTTATGTCCGACGACTTTTTTTTGACTCGATATTTTGTGAAATAATCTTCTACATAGGTTTTCCATCAACATTATCAACACATTTCCGGCTAACCGCCGGCCCAATGCGGATAGGTGGACTCCACACACCTTTGACAACATTATGGAGAACTCTCACGCATGCAGGTTTCCTCACGACGTTTTCCTTAACCGTTTAAGCAATAAGCATGTGATATTTCAATTGCTTTAAACGCACATAACTTATTGTGATAGACTAGTGGGTAAAGAAAGAAAGAAAGAAAAATAGTCTTTATTGTCACAGGTTTGTGTAAAATGTTACGAACATTTTTTAAAGAATAAAAAATAAAATGTGTGACAAAGGACCAGCTCCTCAGTATAGCTGCATACTAGGTAGGAGCTCGACTTCACTTCGGGGGCCCGAGTTCGAATCCCAGTACGCACCTCTACCTCGTCTAAGTTATGTGCGTTTTAAGCTTGCTTCAACGGTGAAGGAAAACATCGTGAGGAATCCTGGATGCCTAAGAGTTCTACGTAATGTTCTCAAAAGTGTGCGGAGTCCACCAATCCGCACTGGGCCAGCGTGGTGGACTACAGCGTGCCCTGTACCTATAGTGTGTCGGTAATGGGTGGATATGATGATGAGGATTATTCATTTTTGTATGAAATAAATTAATAATGTTAAAAATTATGAAAAGTCGTAAAACAAAAGTTGTTAGTTTTAATGGTAGGAACTACAAGCCGAGAGCTTGCTGGTATATTTTATTTAACCCTGTATAATGCAATACTCTAGGCAAATGAAACAAGCATAAATACATCGTATATAGTTTCACACAATTTTCCAACTACGGGCAGAATTTCTTAACATAAAACACAATACCTATCAGATTTTGCCCCGATCCGTAATCAAACCCGGCACCTTGTGATACGGGCATCCGTTTGCTTTATCATTATAATTATGTATTATATTTGTATGGTTACTTGCATTTTCGTCAAAGTAAAATGCCATTCTAAGTTAGATTATCGATACTAAATGATGTGCAAATCAATAAAATGTATCTCTAAATTATAAAAGACCTTAGTCACCAATCAGTCCATGTTCGACAAAATTAGATGAGTATTCTTTTTTGACAAGACGGTACTGCCACGAAAGTTGGAAGGACTGGCGACTAAAGCGACGCAGGGAAACAAAAAGAAGAAAAGTGAAAGGATTAAAAAAAAAGTCGGCGCGGGGCGTCATCGGGCGGTTGGGATTATTTTTGCGGACATTTTTAAAAAAAGAGGAAAAGGAAAAAGGGAAAGGATTATAACAGTAAAAGAGTAATTATTTTATGAGTTTAAAGTGGAGAATATAAGAAGTATGTAGTTACCGTAATTGATAAAATATATATTGCTGTATGATTCTGAGATTGGTATTTTTATTTGGACTGGAGAATGTTTTACATATTTGTACCAATGCCAACTCAGCGCGTAAAAGTCTGGCAACTTATTTTACTCACTTGAGTTTGGAAATTCGTTGCCCAGTTTGTTGTTCATCAATTTTTTTTTTTTTCTTTTAACGGTAAGCACTCAATGTCGGTTTTTTTAGGAGGTCCTTGGAGAAAAAAGTTTCTACAACTATGACGACTAACGACGTAAGGCCTCATCTAAAACACCGATTCGCGAAATGTTTATCTGACGTGTGACAGATGAAAAAAATAAAGAACAAAAAAAAAGAGTTTCTTAATAAGCTTGATTAAATTCAAACGTGTTATTAATATATTATTTTTTAAGTGTTTCTTTTTTGTTTTAACTTTAATTTTTGTTTAATTTAATTCCAAGCTGTGTACACATACTTTGGGTTGTAGCTTAGAACAAAACTCGTTGTTACTTATATTTAGATCTAAATTAAGTTATTATCTGTTTTGAGTACCTAATAACAGTGGCGTGCACTTCATACATGCACAAAAGCACTGCATACCCTAAATTTTTTTTATAACTCAAAAGATTTTTCACTGTTTTTTTAAATTCCATTACAAGTCAGCCCTTGACTGCAATCTCACCTGCGCTGATGCAGTCTAAGATGTTAGCGGGCTAACCTGTTAGGGAGTATGGCAGTCATACCCCTAATAGCGCGACAGTTTCCACGCGACATCGCACCGGCACACTCAATCGCTCAGCGGCGTCTTTGTCAATAGGGTGGTAACTAGCCACGGCTAAACCCTCCCACTAGACTAGACCAGAGAAAATTCAGAAATTATAAATTCCCAAAATGCCCCTGCCGGGTTCGAACCCGGGAACTCACAACTTAAAATCACAACGCTCACCGTTGCGCCAGGGAGGTCGTCAAAAGAGCGCTTTACGCACACAAATATTCTTAAGCAATACCTAATTAATTGTAAAGACAACATCCCCTGGACGGATAGCATGGCAAAAAAAAAAAAAAAAATAATAGTAAAAAAAAAACACCTTGGTATAAAAGACCGAACCAATTTCTACCTTATAATTGATTTATTTAAAAAAGCGTAATTTTAAATTTTTCTTAAACTACGATTTTTATTATAGCCAAATTCGGTTAACCATTCACCATAAAATTTGTTAATATTAGAGATAACGGTTGGAAATTAAAATTGACGCGGATGATCTGTCTTATCTACTATAGATGAAAGTTATATTAACTAACAAAAATCTTATTTTGCAAGTTGATAAATGGAATAATCTTATCAAATTAGTGTATCGGTCACCGGTTCTCAATATGTCTACAAAGTTTGAACGAAATCAGACTGTTTGGAAAGTTTCAACATCCAAAGGAGTCGGTTACAAACATACATACAGGTGAAGCTAATATCAAGCGTGTAAAAAGGATCTTGTCTCATAGCTTTATCTACAAACCCTTGGCGCACAGGTGAAAATAATATCCGAATAATATAGGTACGTGGAGTAAATTTCTCCTATTCTCTGTTGCTATGGAAGGTGGACATTAATTGTATCCCTTGTCCAGGGGATATAAGCGGGTACTGAGGTGGAGTGTCGGAGCGAAACATAAATAATTAGGTTAAAAAATCGTAATTACTATTATTTACCTGTGAAAAGTGATTCCATCTATTTTAAAATTAGATTTTTTGCTGTTTTTACCACACCATCGAATAGCACAGCTTGCCATAACGCTTGCACTTTTTGGTACGTAAATAAAATACTACCGCGGTTTAAATGGCGACGCACGTCCGCACCGTTCAACTGCAGGTTACGTACTGTTTTAGCGCCTGCGAGAGTTGATTCACATCAGTGAAAATTCACTGATCAATATCGTTACTGGATTGCGAGTATTATCTAAAACACTACAAGTTAGCCCTCGAAGCAATCTCGCCTGTTGGATGAAAAAGTCTTGTTGCGGGCGAAGGTGTTTGACACCACACCAATCGGTTTCTATGCGGCATCGTACTGCTAAGCATGTATTTGTGTCTAGGGTGGTAACTAGCCACGCCCGAAGTCACCCGACTAGACCGGAGAAAATGCGGTTTATAAATTCCGCATTTTCTGGAAATCGAATGGGAATCGATCGATGGAATCGAAACCGGGTCTTTTTTTGCAGTAAAACTCAGTAGGCGCGACTAGGGAGTATCTCAGATTCTTTTCTGACGGAAGTAACGCTTACGTCGACGATTTTAAGATTTTTATCTTGTAGGGGTTTTAAGTATAACTTCTAAAGC
The DNA here is from genome assembly GCF_905163445.1 of Pararge aegeria. Classification (NCBI taxonomy): domain Eukaryota; kingdom Metazoa; phylum Arthropoda; class Insecta; order Lepidoptera; family Nymphalidae; genus Pararge; species Pararge aegeria. Next base: position 4,074,349 of record NC_053206.1, on the reverse strand, counting down.
GTGTACAATGTACATAAGTACACACACGTGTTTTTTTATAATATATAGAGTGATAACTATGCATAAAAACCTTCCTCTTGAGGAAGGTTTTTATGCATAATATAGTTAAAGAAACATTGATAATTTTAGCGGTTTTTAATGTGATGTTATACATTATTTTTTGCGCTTTCATTGCAAAATCTGAACCATAGGAGATGGACCAATAAAATGTACTACAGTATTGTACACCTTGCGATCTACAAGAAAGTCCGTCCGTAACCATTTTTATATTTGACGGCCGATTGGCGCAGTGGGCAGCGACCCTGCTTTCGGAGTCCAGGGCCGTATATTCGATTCCCACAACTGGAAAATTTTCGTGTGATGAACACGAATGTTTTTCAGTATCTGGGTGTCTATATGTATATCATGAGTATTTACGTAAGTATTTTCAATTATCGGTCCTCTTAGTACCCATAACACAAGCTACGCTTACTTTGGGGCTAGATGTGTGTGATGAGTGTGTATTGTCGTAGTATATATTTATTTTAAAATTATTTTTTACATTTTAAAAAATTACAAAAGAGTTATTTACAAAACGATTTTAAACATTACAGTATTATTCCTTATCAAATTGAATTCATTCGATACGTTACGATTTAATGTTGATCAAAATTGTAATTTACAGTATATCATTAAACAGGCAGGTTAGTGGGTGTGACATTCAAATCTTTTATTTCACTAAAAGGTAGCCCTTGACTGTAATCAGTGGCGTGCCTAGGGTTTTGACTTTTGAATTTGAGCAAGCCCCGTTACCTAAAGGACTAATTTAACTCGTCATGATCTCTAAGTCACCATTCTTGTTGTGCTAAATGACAAACAATATCAACAAATCTTTGAAAAATACTACGATTAAGGTCAGCACGCGAATTATGATAAAGAAGTTTCTATGCAATATTTGCCATAATTAAAAAGTAATCATAGAAATCCCAAGTGTTTCTTTGCTCTCTTTAATTCTTATGAAGCCTGGTAATTTATGTCGTAACCAGCCGTGTTCCAACCATTCTCTTCATTAGAAAAAAAATATGCAAAGACAACAAACAATTTTTACATTAAAAAAATTTACCTGTTGTTCGCCAATTATTTTTTGATTTCGCCACAGAAACAATTTGCACACAATTTGAGCTCATATTTAACAATATTTACTATAATTTGTAAGAAAAAAACCCAGTAAAATTCACTATTCAACTCAAAAAAAAAAATTATAAACTCATAACTAGTTACTAATCAATAATAATGAATCTGTCAAGTGTCAACTAGTTGTAACGCAAATAATAACACGCGTGAAGTTGTTTCAATTCGCTCGCTGGTCATCTTCACTAACTTCAACTCGCAATCTGGCATTTGATCTCCATACTAAATTATTAAATAATCTAGATTGTCTCTGCTAAATACATTGAAATTTCTATGAGAGAGAGCAGTAAAATAAAAGCCCCATATAAGCAAATGAGTGTGAGCGAGACAAAGCGGGACCTCCGATCGCGTACGAAGACACGCGAAGAGCGCGATAGTGATAGTTCGGCGCGGCTCCGCGCCTTTCGGCTGGTTGCTACCACAGAGACTACCTGCCAGAGTAACGTAGTGCTTGCAGTAAAGTAGACAAAGAGTATATACATTATTGAGCAGAAGTTAAAACATTGTATTTATATCCTAATTGCTATCAAGTTTTAATTATTTTGTTAATTTCATTTCGGAATAGTCGAGAAAAATTTACAAGAGATATTTATTGTAACGCAAGCCCGGCTTTTCGGCTTGTATAGTAGTACCGCCACTGACTGTAATCTCACCTGGTGGTTGGTGATGATGCAGTCTAAGATGGTAGCGGGCTAACCTGTTAGGGAGTATGGTATTCATAATCGCGACATCGCAACGGAACACTAAATCGCTTAGCAGCTCGGCTTTGTCGGTAGGGTGGTAACTAGCCACGGCCAAAGCCTCCCACCAGACCAGACCAGCGAAAATACAGAAATTATAAATTCCCCAAATTGCCAAAACCCCAAAACTTAAATTCACAGCGGTCGACGTTGCGCCACGGAGGTTGTCAAACTCCAGAAAAAGAAAAATCAAATTACCAAACTTACATACATTGCACCCGTGCGAAGCCGGGGCAGTTCGCTAGTATCTAAATACATAATTGCCTTTAAACATTTTTTTTTTATTACACTACAAGTTAACCCTTGACTGCAATCTCATCTGGTGGACAGTGGTGATGCAGTCTAAGTTGATAACGGGTTGACCTGTTAGGGGTAGTTATAATATACCCCTAATCGGTTTCCACGCGACATCGTACTGGAACGCTAAAACGCTTGGCGGCACGGCTCTGTCCGTAGCTAGTCACGGCCAAAATTCAGAAATTTTGGGGAACGAATTCGGGACCTCCCTCTTTAAACATCAGATCAGAACAGTGCAGTGTGTATTTGCGTGTTTGTGTGTGCGTATGCGTGTGTGAGTGTGTTGAAGAAAAGATATAGATAAATAAAGATAGACCCACTGCAGTGTTCTCTTGTCTTGTCAAAATGGACTTTGACTTTGGCAACGGAGTCTTTTCATCTGGATTTTGGTATTTTGACACCATCTGAAATCATTTCATATTCTTAACAAAAAAGAAAACTTTTCGTACTGATATTATAAATGCGGAAGTTTATAAGGATGGATGGATGGATGTTTGTTACTCTTTCACGCAAAAACTACTGAACCAATTTGACTGAATTTTGGAAAAAAATCAAAATTCGTTTATTTCAAGTAGGCCTAATATAAGCACTTTTGAAACGTCAAGTCTGTCTGTGTGTAGTGACTCTACCACCGGTTCCGAAGGCAGATTCTACCTAGAAGAAGCCGGCAAGAAACTCAGCAGTTGCTCTTTTCCAACATATTCATTTTTCTATCTTGTGAGAGATGAATGTTAATGCTTCCAAGTAAAGGTTACTTGGAAGTCATTAAGAAATTCATCAATTGTATAGAAAATGCACGGTTTCCGCAGGATTCATGACAAACCAAAAAACCGCCAAGCTTGTTTTATCCTAATCACGTACTTCAACCAGCGAACGAAAAAAGCATAGAAGACGCGTTTCTAAGAAATTGTCTTTCGAAACTAGTACCAATTAGAGTCTGGCTAACGAAAGTAGATACTGGATTTTTTTGCAAACTTTTTATATGACAACACTAAAGTGTTCCTACCACCGGATAGTTACCCTACAAATTGGGGTATTTTAAGCAGAAAGTACTTAGGAATAATTAATTCCAAAAAGGCATTTTCAAAACAAACTTATTTTAAACATTTTATAAAATGAGTTTTAAAAATACGTATATGCTAAAATTGAATTCATCGAAAATAAGTATCGTATGTACGTGTTGGGGATCATTTCAAGAGCAACACTAAGGCTTAAGTTGGTCTAATAAATAGCTTAATTAATTAGTTACACTATTTACTAGAGAAAAACTTGGCAAGATAAAGAAATTAATTTTCGGCTGTTTTCCAAAAGATTTGGTAAAATCAGTATCAGTGTATGGTATCCCTATCTCTGTTGATGTTTCGTTGTGGTTGACTTGCGTATAGTTTTGTTGTGATATATCCGTGTTAATGCTATAAAAATTAATAAAACTATAAAGAGTGAAGTGCGAAAACTATTGTTTTGGATGATTTCGAAATATGAAGAGAAAAAGCTTGCGAAACAAGCCGTATTCCGAGAAAAACAGGATTGTTTACGTACTGTGACTGATTTTTTAAGTTAGTACGGTCAAAATGTCTTGATATTTTTTTATTTTAAATAAGTACATATTAGTTTTAATTACTTTATATAATGTTATTGTTCTTTTACAGATAGTCTTGAGGATAATGCACGAACGGCTGAAGTAAAACAAGCAATTGAAAAGATCACAGATTTAGATCAAAAAGATATGATGAAATCGCAGAACCAGTACTTAGAAGAACTATCTTCACTCACCGGTAAGTTTTCAATCAACGTTAATCTTAGACTAGTTTTGTAATACTTGTGTATTTTCTATTATTTCATAGTTATGAGACTCACGATAATTGACATTTTATTTTATTCTTTTTACAGATGTAAGTGTTATTACATTGAAGAGAATTAAAAAAGACAAGTACAAAAGAAGAGACCATATAACTGAAAATAATTTAGAAAGCTTCATCATCAATTTAAGAGACAGCAGCGACTCCAGTGATAGTGACGATTCACTCCATGTTGAATTTTTAGATCCAGATTTTGATTATAGTGTTTAAAAAACAGTATAAAAATATACGGTGTTGTTTTCTTTGATACATACTTAGTACTCACATAGATTTACAAATATTTAAACTCATGATAGTGTTTGATAGCCTTTAATACGCCACAATGGAGTGACGTATCCGTGTGATAATAAAGAGTTACTACTTTTAATCTCTTCATTACGCGGACAAAATTGCAAGCATCCACTAGTAAAATAAAAATAAATGTCAAAGTATCAAAGTGAGTTGTTCCAACTTTCCTTTTTACTTTAGGGCTGCCATGCTGATATTTTTTAAATTTGCCGCGCTTTTTCAGTATCAACTTTCATTAGCCAGACTCTAGTCAATAAACGCACGCCCTTTAAAAGAAGGAACTTGAGTCGCGAAGAGCTCTTAATAGGTTCTTCTATTTGTCGTACGACACGGGACCAAGCGTGATTGGCCGGTAGTTACGTAGTGCCGCGGCTGCGCAGGACCAATCAGCAGTCTCTCGAATCGTTCGATGATTTTATGCAATAAGGAAAGCAAAATAAATTAGATTAAAATAGCGTCATAATAAACGCCGATTTACTCCAAACTAAATGCACTCTATTAACAACATTCTATTATTATGAATGTGAAAGTGTGTCTGTTTGTTTGTTACCTATGTTCGGCTCAACCACTGCACCGATCTTGATGATTTTTAATACATACTTGAATATATAAATATATTTTTAAATACATACAGTACAACTAGGTGTAGCGACTCTTTTAATCATTCTGAATCCCTTCTTTGACAGGTAAAAATCATCATCTCTAAAATGAATGGAACATATTCTCGAGCTTTTGCTAGGCATCCAATCATTTTCTTGTCTCTCTAACTGAACAGCTTTTACCCATTGTTCTCTTCGACAAGGGTTTTGTGGAAATCTAATTAAAAAAAAAGAAAATCATATTATTTGTCACTAATAATTTTGAAAAACGATATAATTACAAAAGTAAAAAAAAAATACTATATTTTCAAAAAATAATTACATCTGAGCATTGTAAATTAAATGCAGTTAGTTTTGTATAACGCTATCCCATTAAAAGCAAAAATTAAAAGTATGTAATAAATACTATCTGAGTCGAAATAATTGTATTATAATTACTTAACTACATATGGCATAACACCATCCATAAGGATAATACGTAATTGTTATTATTTAGATTTTAGTATAGTTATCGGTGTACTTACACGTGAAAAGTTATTCCACTATCCTTGTGGTGATGATCCGTATGATTTCGACACCATTTCACAACACATGAAGGCATTTTGAATTATTAAAATCTAGTTTTACGCAATTCGTTTAGCCGCCACTACGCACGAATGTCGCGAGTCAACTAGATTCGTTTGCGGTACAGTTTATAAGCCCCTCCCACCACGGGATGGTTTCCGTTACGCTATTTTTGAGTACTAGAAATGCTTCTATGCTTTTTTCGTGCGCTGACTTCAACTCATTTAAAACAATATTTATTTCAAGAAACTCGGCTTATTATTCAACGTGTTAATGTAGATCTTAACTACAATGTTTCCTACTAGATACGTACGCGCTACAGTCGCTACAAGATCGATATTAAAGGCATGTACTAATTTCGGTATCGGTAGTTGGAGAGTTCAGTGGTCAAAGCGCACAGGCCGCGATTGCCAGAGAGTCGCAAGTTCAAATCCCATTTGTTCAGAAACTTTGAAATTTTGAAATTTAGAACAAAGCCAAAAACCTTTATTGTGTATCAATAGTTTTTCCTATTATAATGTTAAGGATTACTTAAACGATAAAATAGCTTGGGTGCGAATTGCTCTAACTTATAGCTTAATATAAATTTACTGTGAGATGGTGATAACAAAAAAAAACCCAGCTAAGTTTGTTGTGGGCTCTTAGACCAGGGCGCGTTTGGAACCCTAGTAGCTTTAGGTTTAAGCTGGCGAACGAAGTTATCGCCATCCCCTTACAATTATGTAAACATTTATGTATGAACGCTTCATAAGTGCCTGTGCTAGGCCTACATGAATAAAGAAATTATGAATTCGAATTTTGAATTTGGTTAAATTTTTGTAATTTTTAAATCCCTCCCTCTAAAATACTTACAGTACAAACGAGCGTAGCGTTTTTATGGATCATAGTGCATCCCTTTTTCGATAGATAAAAATCATGATCTCTAAAATGAATGGAACATATCTTGGAACTTTTGCTCGGCATCCAATCGGGTTCCTGCCTCTCAAGTCGAACAGCCTGCACCCATGGTTCTCTACGAACGGGGTTTTTTGGGAACCTAGATACAAAAAAATACAGTTTTCACTCCAGAAGTAGCACTTCCGGGACAGAATGAACTTATTTTGGCGCGTTAGACATTTTTGATGTGGAGGCGGGGATAAACCAGATTGTTGGCGTTGCGCTACAGGCAGCGACGACTCGACGCTTCGCTACGCTATATCATTGAATGATTGTATTTCGTATTTAATAAAAAAAACGTGTGTGTACTTATGTACACGCGGTAGAAGTTTTATTTCTTTGGCGTAATCAGATAAAAATCTTTTCAAAAATCGTATCTTACGCCTTATTCTACGTTTGTAGAGAAAACGACTCTGACAAAAATAAAAGGTATTGTTTGAATTATTGACAGTGTACACTCTCAATTGTCAAAGCCTGCGGGCTCATTGCGGTGACTTAATTGACTCAATTGTAAAAAATCTCAAACTTTAAATGTTCAGCGAAACTCGGTGGTCCGATAATAAAATAACTAGATGATGCGTTACAATAAAACTTTCAATGTATTAAATTTTTTTTTTTCCATTGTCAGTGTCGTTTTCACTACAACCCTAGAATAAGGCGTGAGATAAAATTTTTGAAAAGATTTTCATCTTGTTAAGCCAGTGAAGCGTAACTTCTAACGCGTGTACATAAGTACGCACACGTTTTTTTTTTTCATTTGTGGAACAAATTTGTAATGTTTTATTTTTAAGCTTTATCTTTCAATTACGCAATATCTGATGCCTGTCGTCATCTGTTCATAGCACTTATAGAAAACTATTTCGATTTTTCGCGCTTTTTTCGAGCTGACAGGAGTCCCGTGACGTCTCTTTTGTCTGGATACTAGGGTTATTGGGTTATGAAATGCAGTTTATTAAAGAATAATATTTTATTTATTATATGAAACTTTAAAAGACATTCAATATTCTTTTACGTATTATAACAATTTCGACAAATCTTGTAACTTCATCGTTATCATTAAAATTATTACAATCTAAAATATAAACTGTAGGTTAATGGCAACTAAAATAGTAAATTAAACTATTTTGATTCGAAATTATTTAAATATCTCGTTTATACCGCATCAATTGTAATTTTATATCTTACTAGCTGTACCCTGCCACGCTTCGCTGTGGCACGTTGTGATTGAATGGTCGAGAAAAGTAGATAAAAACAATCCTTGATGCGTATTATATATCATGCTAAAATTTCAGCCCGATCGGTGCAGAACTTTTTGAGTTTTTGAAGCGTACACAAACCAACATAACATTTTTATATACATGTATAGATTTTGCTAACATAACGTTGATTGGACATGGTCAAATCAAATTCTCGCGGTGTCGCGAGTCCAGAGATTTTAACTCATCTAAAAATATGCGTAACGCGCTAAAATAAGTTTTCACTGTAAAAATATTTCCACTTATTTAAGTGGAAATAATAACGTTTTAATATCAGAATAAATTCCATAAATTGTTATTATTGAGACGAAAATATCATATGATTATAATAACTGTAATAATAATTTAATTTTAATTAATTGACGACCGATTGGCGTAGTGGGCAGCGACCCTGCTTTCTGAGTCCAAGGCCGTGGGTTTGATTCCCACAACTGGAAAATGTTTGTGTGATGAACATGAATAATGTTTAGTGTTTATCTGTATATTATAGGAGTTTATGTATATTATTAATAAACATATTTAGCAGTCCTCTTATTAGCACAAGCTACGCATACTTTGGGGCTAGATGGCCATGTGTTTACTGTCGCATTATATGTGTTTGTTTTATTTATCAACAGTTTAGAAAACACTGCCCTATAATGTTCGGAAGTATCTACTATATCCAAAACATATGATACTTTTGCAGAAATGAAAGATTTTCTTGATATTCATTCCAAATAAAGTATAATTATTATAAGTGCGGTCATCACACACGTTCACCGGGTGTGATGACCGCACTCGTGACGTCATAGGCAAATTAGAGCTTTAGTAAGTCACTGTTCCAACACAAAACTGAGCAACACATAGTTTCAAATAACAAAATACTTGATAGACTCAAATAACAAGTGCAGACATTTTCGAAGTTCAAGCGTCACAAAAATTATGTTTATAAAGACGTGACGTCATTCGGCTTTTATGTGTCATGGCTGATCGCTATATTTTGCAGTTAAATAAATTACTGAAAATAAATGCCAATCTGAATGTTAATAAGAATGCGTTTACACGTGAATCATATATTTAGGATTAATATAATATTTTAGGGATTCTTTATTTACATGCCTATTGAAAATATAAACTTCAATTAAAGATATAGGTAATGTTCAAACAATTGGGGAATTACACAAACAATTAGTACTTCTCTCATAACGCTATCCCTTTCAAAATTCCTTTATTTCAAGTAGGCCTAATATAAGCACTTTTGAAATGTCAAGTCTGTCTGTTTGTAGTGACTCTACCGCCGGTTCGGAAGGCAGATTCTACCGAGAAGAAGCCGGCAAGAAAATCAGTAGTTGCTCTTTTCCAACATCAACAATAACTTTAACAGGGATATGTTGTACTTAGTATGTTAATTGGAATAATATTTAATAATCTACGATATATCCCCTAAGATACGGGATTTCCTAGTTTAGGGGTCATTTATTGTACTGAGTTTTTGTAATAAATATTTTCTATTTATATTTCTATATATATTATAAAGAGTGCCAGGGATCGAAACCGCTGCACCGAATAGGTCGTCAAGAAGTCAGGCAGGTAAAAATTTATAAAAAAATAATTCAAGTTTCATTAATGTAAACAGTGTACTTGCGCATGAAAAGTGATTCCATCAATCTTGCTGTGACAACCCGAACGCGTGCGACACCACTTCACAACACATGATGGCATTATAACTGTTTTTACCTACTATTTTAACTGTTTACGGAACTCTACGGACCACCGGCTCGAGCGAAGGTCACGGGCAAACTAAAGGCGCGCGAGGCACAGTTTGTAAGCCCCTCCCACCAGAGGATACTATTCGTTGGGCTGCTCGGACACACATCTATATTATTGACCATTGATTCCGCGTATCTTTATACATATAAAAGAAAGTTGTGTTAGTTACACCATTTATAAATCAAGAACGGCTGAACCAATTTTTATGATATTTAATTTTTTGGATTCCTCTTAGACCGGTATAGGATAATAAGTATTTAAATATAACATTCATAAAAAAATATATCCGCGGTGCGAAGTTCGCCGGAACGGCTAGTTGTCAATATATATATATATATATGTGTGTGTATATGTATATAAATATTGACGGCTAGTTGTCAATATATATATATATACTACTCTGTTGGGGGAAACGGAATAGTTATGTGAGACTTGCACCCACGATTATGTGGTTATATCCCACAATTATACCCTATAACGTCACACGGGTGAAATTTAACGGATTGACTGCTTTTTTCCCCTTCCTAATGTCGCGGTAGTTTTATATTCATCATCATCATCATCATGGCAACCAACCGACCTCCACTGCTGGACATAGGTCTTTTGTAGGGAGTTCCACAATACACGGTCCTGGGCCGCTTGCCTCCAGCGGCTCCCAGCGACTCGCCTGACGTCATCTGTCCACCTCGTTAGGGGCCAACCTACGCTGCGTTTACCGGTGCGGGGTCGCCATTCCAGCACCTTAAGACCCCAACGTCCATCGGTTCTACGAGCTACCTGCCCTGCCCATTGCCACTTCAGCTTCGCGACCTATGTCGGTAACTCTAGTTCTTCTACGGATCTCCTCATTTCTGATTTGATCACGTAGAGATACTCCTAGCACAGCTCTCTCAATCGCCCGCTGATTGACTCTCGAGCCTTCTTATGAGGCCCATAGATAGCGACCATGTCTCAGTTCCGTAAGTCATCACTGGCAACACGCACTGTTCGAAGACTTTAGTCTTCAGGCACTGAGGGATTTTGGACGAGAAGAGTTTTATATGAGGTCCGCACAATGTTGTTCAGTTGTAAGCTAAGATACCGTTGTTAGTTGTATAATTTTCTTCAATATTTTAGCCCCCTACAAGTTAACCCTTGTCTGCAATCTCACTGGTATGTGATTTATTTATTTATTTATTTATATCCTTAGTATACTTACAGCTAGCCAAAACGTATGCTAAGTCAGTTACAGATGTACATTACAAAAATATAAGATGCAGTATAAGATGAAGCAGGCTAACCTGTTATACTCGTAGCTAGGAGTACGGTAAAATTCAAAATAGATTTGTTTCAAGTATGCCTACTTTTTAAACACTTTTGAAACGCCAAGTATGTCTGTTTTTAGTGACTCTACCACCGGTTCGGAAAGCAGAATCTACCGAGAAGAGCCGGCAAGAAACTCAGTAGTTGCTCTTTTCCAACATCAACATTTACAATCATTGTTCTATCTTGCGGGAGATGTGAGCGAAGCTGGCTGCTTCCAATGTACCTTGTCATTAAGAAATTCATTCAATATTTAGTAACCGCTGTATTAATTCTGTTTTTACACATTGTTTAAATGTATGCATTGGAAGGTCGAGAATTTCCGTAGGAATCATGTTGTATAACCGTATACAAAGGAGTTCTACCCTTTCGCAGACGATAAGCTAATTTTGCGTTCCGGCAGTTATATTAAACTTATAACTCTAATCGTTTTCAACGCGACATCATACCGGAACGCTAAATCGCTTAGCGGCACGTGTCTGTTTGAGTGTTGGCCAGTAGCGACGGCGGACGCCTCCTATCGGACCAGACAAGAGAAAATTTAGAAACTGTAAATTCTCAAATGTCCTCTGTCGGGGAACGAACCCGAGAACAGCTCTCACCACTGCGTCAAGGAGGTCAACAAGATTTGCTATTATGCTCAACTATAACATCGCCTTCGATGTTATAGTTGAGCATAATAGCAAATCTCGACGCGACGGGAGTTTATGAATTGAATCGATATTTGGTGTCTCGATTTAATTAAACTCAGACGGTTCGAGTTTTGTGCAGTTTAGCAGTAGATCAACTTAAATCGAACCCTGTAGCCACGATTTTACGGCCGCTTTTACTTCGCCGCGAAACAAGAGTGTGTAACCGCTTTATGTTCCCTTCACGTCACTTCATGTACACCCCTCGGTCCTATTTCTAAGGGCCCCGACGCAAAAACGACGTTGTGGGGTAAGTCTGACGCGCGCGCGCGCTCATGTTTGTGTGTGTGTGCGCGTGTTACTGTGTGTGTCTGTGTGTGACTGGATGGATATTGATTTTGTGTTTCTTGTTTGTGAGGTGAATTATCCAGCAGCCCGTCTGTCGCAGCTGTCGCAAGCCCGTCGTGAATTATGTTATCACTCTGCCGGACTGTGCTTAACTACGTTTAACGGCCGCATAAAATTGGGAATTACTTTTGTTTTCACAACTCTATTAATATGGGTATCAAACGAAGGGCTTGACTAGTAGAATAATGTGACACTATATAATTTAAGTATTTGTTTTTTTTAATTTATTCTAAAATGTTTGTTTTTATTCGCGGCGCTAGATTCGGCTAGTTTATGTCACAGCATAGATCTTACAGCTTATACTTTCATGTCTCTCTAGATCGTTTTTTCTCCTTCTAACTGACAATATTTTTTTTAACTGAATTTTTTTTTTTTTTTTTATAATCTAGTTTTTTATTCGCAAGTTGTGGCAGTCTTTAAGTGGGTCTACAATATTACATTTATATGTTATTTTTTGTTTAGTTTTATAAGAGTTATTGTAACCTGTTGATTGTTCATTAAATAAATAAATATATTATCGTCGGTTTTATACGCGTGAAAATGGTGTTCACTGTTCATTTGATCGCACATTTTTTTTTTAAACTTTAATACATAATTTACACTTTAAGGTAATGCAAAGATAGCTTACAAAATAAGACACGTTAGTAGTTGCAAAAGTTATGGAAAATAAAAGCGAGCACACTACTCAAGGTTGATTTTTAGTGCTATTTAATATATTATATTTATTACTTCTCTATTATATATTCGTATTGATACTAATATAGTAAAACATGGATTTAAATAATAAACACAGCTTAGGTAGAAAATGTTTCTTTATTAAAAATTATGAGTAGGTAGGTATGTCAACAAACGCGAACAGTTTTAGTGTTAATGCGCCCTTTTTCAATATCTATTTATCTCTAGTTTAGTTTTAGTATTACAACTATTTTTGACCACCCATGGGCATTTACTATAATTTTTTTACATGTTTCACAAAGATTCGTTAGAATGCGAAAAGATTCAAAATTATATATTGAGGCCTTCACACCGCTTCACTACTGCACTTCGATATAAAATGCCAAATTCTCCTGCTGATGTACGCCGCACGCGACGACCTTTGATAAAATGGGGCACGAGGCGACGGAGCGGTGCGTCGCGGCACAAAGGCGACCGTTTCTAAACGAATAGACGTTATACATAAATGTACCTATTAACTTTTTAGTTGGAATAAAAAAAATATAATTTTTATTAGTGTTGTTACCTACACTTGTATACTTGTATATTCTCAATTTTATAAAATTTAAAATGCATATAAAAATTTTCGAATCCGACAGGATTAGAACCTGCGACTCTCTGGCAATCGCGGCCTGAGCGCTCCAATTAAGCTACGGCTGTCACATCTGTCTTAGCGACTCTAGCGTCATCTAGTAGGACACGTTGCAGTTTCGATCTACTTTTTCAAAGGTCCATATTACAATGAGACACGTTTGAAACAAGAGATGACACATTGATTTTTTTACATTATAAAAAAGCAGTCTACTACTAGAAAACGGTTCCGAAAATTTTTATATGCATTTTAAATTTATAAAAATGGAATAAAATTTATTCGAGAAGTCGGGATTTTTTTTAAATGTTTGTTACTTACATCGGCATATGGTACAGCGGAGTCCTTTAGAAAGAACCTTCCAGATTTCGTGATATATTTATCCTCCTCGCGGAAATGCACCGAACATATATGGGAATAACAGTTTGGCAGCCAGTTCGGTTCGCTACGGTTGATTTGGACAAACTTCGTCCATGCTCTCATTTGCTTAGGTCGCTGGCGTGGAAACCTTGAATTTTTTTTTTGTTATAGTCTATGGACACAGCGGATAGCCCATCTTATATGGTATTGTAAGGGGATATCCCTCGACTATAAACAGTGCGTCACTTCGCAGGGCATGCAAGGAACAGGTCCTGCAATATGACCCCTTGTGTCCATCAACCTAAGGCGTAGGTGTTAAGCCTCATTTAATTGTACACCATCTTTATTTGTACACCACTATGAAGTTAAGAAAATAAAAAAAAAACAATAGAAATACAAAATTCAAAATTCATTTATTTCAAGTAGGCCTAAATTTTTTTTTTTTACAATACACACATCGCCATCTAGCCCCAAAGTAAGCGTAGCTTGTGTTATGGGTACTAATATAGCTGATGAATATTTTTTTTTAATTTTTTATAATACAGATAATAATTTAATTAATAAGCACTTTTGAAACATTAAGTCAGTCTGTTTGTAGTGACTCTACCACCGGTTCGGAAGGCAGATTCCACTGAGAAGAGCCGGCAAGAAACTCAGCGGATTGCTCTTTTCCAACATCATTTTAAAGTTTAACAATCTTTAGAAGTTTTCTGTTTTGTGAGAGATGAGAGCGGAGTGGCCTGCTACAAAGACAGAAGTAGAATACAAAGGCGGCCTTATCGCGTAGTAGCGATCTCTGCCAGGCAACCTTTGGATTAGGACAAGATGAGCGAGAGCGGACAGGTTGTGTAAAATTATTATAAACCTACATTCGAATAGCTAAATACAAATACATAAACAAAATTGCACAAATAAGAATAACTAGCGGACCAGCGCGTCTACGTCCGCGAATGAGTCGAGTTGAATTTATTGCCGGCTGTTCTTTGTAGAATCTGCATTTCAAACCGACGCGGTGGTAGAGTCAGGGTTTTGATAGTAGTAGAGCTGTTTGTGACAGAGCTCGTCCGGAAAAGGACTGCCTTGCTTATTTTTGCCTCAAACCAGAATTGTTGCAGAGCTGTGTTCCGGTCTGATGGGCTGTCTCTTCTTAAGTATTTATGTATGATTGAGTATAAATTAGTTTATTATTTTATATTTATTTATTATATCTTATGTCTTTAAACGAGCAATTATTTTATATATATAATTGGAATCTCGGAATCGGCTCCAACGATTTTCATGAAATTTTGTATACAGGGGGCGATAAATCGATCCAGCTAGGATTCATTTTTAGAAAATGTCATTTTATTTGTGTTTTCCGGTAATAACCGATTTGGTGCAGACGAAGTTGCACGGGTCAGCTAGTTATTATTATAAGTGTTATTTCAGGCACATGAGTAACACCTACGCCTCAGGTTGGTTGAATAAAGGTAATTAAAGTAAATCTTAAATTTTTATGGTTGCGAAGTGTTGCTTTGTTTACAGACGATGATTTCCTCCGCACCGTCACGTGGGCCATCCGTTTGTGACTCAATTATTAAAATAAAAAAATAAAAATATGAAACGTGTGTACGTAGACGCGTCAGAAGTTATACTTCTTTGGCGTGGCAAGATGAAAATCTTTAAAAAAATTGATCGTCCGCCTTATTCTACGCTTGTAGCGAAAACGACACTAACAATTGAAAAATGGTATTTAATACATTGAAAAGTATTATTATAACGCATTATCTAGTTAAATTTAAATATCACAAAAAATATTACTACATTATTAAAGAAATGGACATAAAAAACGACACTAGATAATAGGAAAAAGGTATTTAATTCATTGCAAGTTTTATTATAACGCAATATCTAGTTAAATAAAGTTTATTTGAATATCAAAAAAAAAATGGACATAGTAAACGTAATTAAATTTGAAATACTAATAGAATCATTATCGGACAACAAAGTTTCACTCAACATTACAATTTTTGTACAATTGAATCAATTAAATCACCTGAATGAGCCCGTAGACTTTGACAATTGAAAGTGTACACTGTCAAACCTTATAGATAACTTCAGGGTGGCGATTTTTTGTGGAGGTGTGTGCGCGCATCGTGCAAGTTTACTCTCATCATTTTTCCCTTACGCGCCAAAAGAAGTATAACTTCAATAAACATAATTAAATTTGGAATTCAAATAGCCTTATTATCAGACATCGAAGTTTTACTCAACTTTAAAATTTGATATTTTTGTACAATTGAATCAATTAAATCACCGGAATGAGCCCGCAGACTTTGACAATTGAAAGTGTACACTGCCACACCTTATAGCTAACTTCAGGGTGTAAAAGTCTACACCCATCATTTTTCCCTAACGCGTCAAAAGAAGTATAACTTCAAAAAATACTTGCAACTAGTGTAGTGTAGTGATAAGAAAAAATCGCAAGGCACGTACCGGTGGAACGTTATCCCGTCCGCCTTGGCAAACTTTTTAGTTGAATTGCGACAGTATCGCAATGAGCAACCTGGCATCTTTTATGTGTGTACTCCAATAAAAAAATAAATGTCAACAAGATCTTTAGTAATATTTTGAAGGTAAAGAGTATGGTAAGATTATTTTAATAGTAAATTTGCTGTACTCCGCGGAAAGCAGGAGAATCTGCATGGTGCACCCAAACCTCATTTTGAGGGTACATTGCCGAAGATCTGTTTGGAGTGGAGTAAAAGGATTAAAATTAGCGGAGTACAGCAAATTTCAGCAGCAGCCTTTCGCTGAGTATAGCAAATTAAGCTTAATTTTCATATCTGATCTTTTTTTTAACTCTACCATAGAGCATTAGTAAGATGTTTTATTACCTGTAACAATCTAGCCTATTGACTCATAAAACATTATTAGTCACATAGTATAAACGCTTCATAAGCGCCTTTGATAAGGTCTACATCAATAAAGAAATTTTTTTTTCCTTCTTGCTAAAGAGTTTGTTTGTTTGAACGCGCTAATCTCAGGAACTACTGGTTCGTATTGGAGAAATCTTCTTGCAATGGAAAGTCCATTTAGCGGGGAAGGTTTAACGCTATACAAGATCAGGGAGCGGAGCGTCAATTAAAAATGTTGCAAAACGGGAAAAATTGTCCGGCTAAGTTTGTTGTGAGCTCTTCTTAGACCAGGGCGCGTTTGGAACCCTCCTAGCTTTATGTCTAAGTTGGTGAACGTAGGTATCACCATTAACTCGCAATTATGTAAACATATATATATAAACACTTCATAAGTTCATGTGATAAGTATACATGAATAAAGAATAAGTGAATTCTAATTATTTATTGTGAGAATTTTATAAATTTAAAATGCAAATAAAAACTTTCGGAACCGACAGGATTTGAACCTGCGACTCTAACTCTCCTTTTGAGCACTTCCGATGCGATGCTTGATTGGCAATCGGTTAAAGTTACGATGTAAAATGTAGATACAATGTAGGATGAAATTGTCTCTCTTTCAAAGTTCTAAAAATAATCTGTATGGCTTCGGCCGTGGCTAGTTACCATCCTACCGACAAGGTTTCGCCGCTAAGCGAATTAGAGTTCCGGTACGGACCGGGTTAATATAACTGTTATATTCCCCTCACAGGTTAGCCCGTTACCAACTGAGACTGCATTTTCACTTACACTTGTAGAGGAATAAAAAAAAATCTGCGACACCATAATATGGCCATCTAGAAGTAGTCCTAAAAACGTTTCTCACATTATTACCTAACAGTATTTGAAGTTAGTATTTGAGCCTAATCTGTCAGTTCTAAAATGGTCGTGATAAAAATATATTTCATCTCTTTTTATCAATAAATTGAATACTTCGTGTTAAAATTTTATTTACAATTTGTATATGTATGTTTATACGGTGTACAATAATAATAAATTAAATAGTTCAAACAAACTAAAAAAAACACGCTTGTTATAAAAAACTAAACTAATTTCTTTCTTTTAGTTTATTCATAATAGCGATTTTTTTTAGTTTTTCTTGATCTATTATTGTTATTAGAGCAAAATTAATCGGTAACCCATCCACCGTCAAAGAGATAAAATATAGATAAAATATTTTTATTTTTATTCAGTGTCGGGCACACTAATAACAATCTCTCGCTCTCTCGAAATGCAAGTTCTAATTATTATTTAAAACAGGCCATTAAAAAGTAACAGCTAACGCCCTCTACCATCTAGTAGCTTAATGTATTCTGTGGAATTTGTTAGGTACGCGAACGCCATAGGTTTTTTACATTTGGGTCTAGATGGCGCTGTAGTAATTAGTAAAAAATCTTATTTTTTATAGTGAAAATTAAAATATCTTTTCAGATTAGTGTATTATCATCGGTCCTCGATATGTCTACAAAGTTTGAAAGAAATCTGACCGTTTAAAGTGGGTCAAAATCGAAAAGAAGTCGGTTACAAACAAACATACAAACATACAGGTGAAGCTAATAAAAAGCGTGTAAAAATGTATGCTTTCATTCAATATCACAAAGTATTTAACGTAAACGGTTCATGGATTACGTAGTACATTAACAGCGACTAATGGCATGGAAAAATAATAGTTTTAACACACAAATACAATGTTGTAATAAAAATAACCACTTGAAAACAAATATATCGCACCGCTACACAGTTTTTATGCGAATACTTTAAATCGGCTTATCGATTAATTTAAATCGACACGAAGTGACGCGACGCGACGTGCGAACGTGACAACGTCTTGGAGTGTACTGCAACAGATATAGAGCGAGAACCACAAGTCGACTTCTATACTATGGAAGCGCGTTTATGAGATTAGATGACAACTTTGGCACAGTGGTATAGTGGTCTTTTGTAATGGAATTCCCGGGTTAATTTCCGCGCAGGGACAATTTTTGATTTTATATATTTTTTTTTCGCAACTTCGTATTTCAGTTGCTTTTTTATTTTCAATGAAAAAATAGCGCCGTTAACATTTTAAATTGTATTGAAAGATAACACGTTTTACGAATATAAATTATATTAATTAAGGGTATTTTTTACTATTTTTTAATTCGTACATTCGCTACAGTCGCTATAAGACTGGAGTTAAAGGCATATACTAATTTCGGCATCGATCGTAGGAGAGCCGTAGCTTAATTCAAAGCGCTCAGGCCGCGATTGCCAGAGAGTCGCAGGTTCAAATCCTGTCGGTTCCGAAAATTTTTATATGCATTTTTAATTTATAAAATTGACAATCAGTTCATTCAATGATCCATTAATTAAAAATTATTGAATTAATAAGAAGCGGCCATAGCCCAGTCGGTAAACTTGACTTCTCTTTCGGGGGCCGAGTTCGAATGCACGTATACGTATCTCTAACTTTTCTAAGTTATGTGCATTTTAAGTAATTAAAATAACACTTGCTTCAACGGTTAAGGAAAACATCGTGAGGAAACCTGCATGCCTGAGAGTTCTCGATAATGTTCTTCAAAGGTGTGTGGAGTCCACCAATCCGCACTGGGCCAGCGTGGTGGACTATGGCCTTAACTCCTTCTCATTGTGGGAGACCCGTGCACTGTAGTGGGCCCGTAATGGGTTTATATGATGATGATGAATCAATTCACCCCATACGACGGGGTTTTCGTGTACCTAGATGCAGTGGCGTGCACTTCATATATGCACGAAAGCACTGCCTACCCTAAAATTGATATATAAATAAATAAATATATTACGACAGTACACTGTACACACATCGCCACCTAGCCCCAAAGTAAGCGTAGCTTGTGTTATGGGTACTAAGACAGCTGAGGAATATTTTTATGATTTAATACACAGAAATACTTATAATATACAGATAAACACCCAGACACTGAAAAACATTCATGTTCATCACACAAACATTTTCCAGTTGTGGGATTCGAACCCACGGCCACGACTCAGAAAGCAGGTTCGCTGCCCACTGCGCCACGCGCGTCGTTTTGATATATAACTCGTATAGAAGGAGAAATTTTGCCCTTTTTATGCAATTGACCAGCTGAATGCATACCCTGGTAAGGAGCCCGGTGCACGCCACTGCCTAGATGGAAAGCTGCTAAAAATAAATTTTTTGCCGTTTTTATGCCAAATTGTATACGATGTTTTGTTATACTTTTCCTTTTTTTATGTACTTTTGTGGTGTGCAATAATAGTCATTATGGTACGGAACCCTCCGTGCGCGAGTCCGACTTGCGCTTGGCCGGCTTTTGAGAATTTTGACGTGGGACCGTCGTGGAATTTTTTTAACGCTTTAAACTCCGAATTTTTTTTTTGTTTTTTTATGAGGCTGGCTGATTTTTTGCGTAAAGCATCAGCCTGGCTGTTCAGCGCGGAAATGCAGCCAAGATTCTTGGGACTATTCAACTCGGGCATTTCCTTAAAACAATTATAATATTAATAATTATTTATTCGTGTTAAAAATAATGGATACAATGTATACATTTATGCCCTAAAAAATAGTGTATTTCCGTCTTGGTGTTAAAAAGGCTGCTTTTTAAACCACAGAATTAAGAACATACAGAAACCGTGTACATGAATAATATTGAAGCATCAAGAACCACCCCTATTTAAGTAGTCTTTCTCGTGTTTATTTATTTATTTATACTCTTTATTTGTCCACCACTCAGAAAAACGAGACAAAAAAAAAAAATGAAATGAAGAAGAATGAAGCAGGATACAAAAGGCGGCCTTATCGCTAAGTAGCGATCTCTGCGAGGCAACCTTAGGATTAGGAAAACTAAAAAGAAAAACGAATAGGTGGGGTATACGTTTGACGTAATACACTGCATGCAATAATGGCTGAAAGAGGTTAACGACTGCGCATAGTCACGTTTAAAAAAAAAAAATTAAAAACGTAGCTTACCTTGCTTCTTTTCCTTTTAGCATCGCGATAGCATTTTGGATTCGCTTGCCAGCAGCAATAATCAAGACTTTTTCTTTTTTCTACAACCCTTGTTAATTTTACATCGTATTTTTCTTTGGCAACAGGGGGTTTTTTATTATTTGTGGGTACATTTATCTCTATGTCAGTTTGCGTGCAGGCTGTACGCGTATCCTTCGTAGCCAAACGTAGTACGGGCATAGCTGATTTCTTCAGAGAACTCTTCCCGTACATACATGCAGGGAAATGCAAGCTGCATATGTATGTGAACTTGAGTTTATCGCAGGATTTCCCAATTAAATCGGGCCTTCCACACGTTTTAATCCAAAGTTTGCATCTGAAAGAAATATATAACGTGTCAGTGCCAGATTAAGCAAATTCAAAAATTCAAATTTCATTTATTTCAAGTAGGCCTAATATAAGCCCTTTTGGAACGTCAAGTCTGTCTGTGTGTAGTGACTCTACCACCGGTTCGGAGGGCAGATTCTACCAAAAGAAGCCGGCAAGAAACCCAGCAGCTGCTCTTTTCCAATATCAACAATTTACATTTTACATTTTAAAATTCATTTTTCTATCTTGTGAGAGATGAAAGCGGAGCCGGATGCTTCCAAGCAACCTTGTCATTAAGAAACTCATTAATTGCATAATAACCTCGCTGTAATAAATGTGTTTTAACACATTCTTTAAACTTATGCATTGGTAGGTCAAAAATTACCTTAACTCTTTCAAAAAATTCTCTCAAAGAGCCCATGATCTGCTCTGGGTTTGTATGAATGTGTGTGTGTGGGTGTGTGTATGTATACATACACAGTGTGTGTATGTGACCCTCTTATAACTTTTGAACGGCTTGACCGATTGGAATGAACTAAACGGGGTTCCAAAGAGTTGCACCAAACTTGATTCCTGAAAATGTTAACCAATTCGAACCAGAATATTTTGAGAAATCTCAAAAAATTATAATTTAAAAACGGTTTTTTCGGAATCACTTTCTAACCGCTTTATAGATCAACTCCAAAAAAAAATCTTAATACAAAAGCTACCTCGAAAGCCAAAAGGAAATCAAAATCGGATGATTCTTTCGCGAGAAAAAAAAACAAGAAAAAAACATGATAGTGAACCAAAGAACCTTAATACAATGTGGGAAAGATTAAAATCGCGCGTGAACGTAACGTGTAGGTACTTAGGTTGTTTGTGAAAAGAATAGGCATAATTCGAAACGATTTAGCTTGCTTACAATTTCCGAGTAAAGAAGGTTCTCGGCATCCAAAGCACAATAACGCTTGAAGCGATCAAGTCAGTAAGAGCGAAGTGGTACTAACAGGGCAAAATATCTAGTTATACATATAAGCTTGAAACAAAATAGTTTTTATAAAGTAGATAAATGTCTCATAAAAGAGAAGGATTTTACATTTCATGCAATCTTCCTTCTGAATGTCACTGCCCCCGCTGGGAATCGAACCCGCGACCACAGGCTTGTAGGACCAAAGCGCCAGACCACTGCGTCAGAAAGGTCGGAATCAATATTAACGGCCGATTGGCGCAGTGGGCATAGACCCTACTTTCCGAGTCTAAGGCTGTGGGTTTGATTCCCACAACTGGAAAAAGTTTGTGTGTGATGAACATGAATGTCTTTCAGTGTCCGTGCGTTTATAGTATATATTATAAGTATTTATATATATTATTCATAAGAACTGCCTCGTTTGTTTAGCGGTTAGCATTTTTAACTACGGGTTCGAATCCCGGGTCGAAACAAGGGTAGGTGTTTTTTTCTGTTGAAGAATTTTTAGTACCAGGTTAGGAAATTGGCGTTATCGTTTCCGTGCCTCGGAGAGCCGTCCGTCCCGGTTATAATGATTAATTTGTGACAATAATCGTTAAAGCACACCAACCCGCATTGGAACAGCGTGGTGGGTCTCTGCTCTAAAACCGTCTCTCGTCTGAGATAGAGCATAATAGGGTGCGAATTATGGTTCATAAAAATATTCATCACTCATCAGTCATCTTAGTACCCATAACACAAGCTACGCTTACTTTGGGGCTAGATGGCGATGTGTGTATTGTCGTAGTATATTTTTTTTTAATTTTTATTAGAATGAATGGCTTACCTTTCTTCTGAGCGTGGGAACATGTGAAATTTCAAATCCCTATTCACACGTGAAGACGAAGAACAGTTCTTCATAGCACATGTAGTATGAACCATTGTTACGATAAAATAATAAACACTGCACCGACGATAAAACGCGTCAACCTTGAAGGTCGTGTCCCGAGCGACTGTATGGCTACTCGGGCAAGATTACACCCTCGTCTCGCCCCGCAAACCCCGAGTGACTGATCTATCCAAATGTCTAGACAAGGTCTAGACAGCAGGGGTGGGTTCTTGACACTGTGTTAATTACTTCGTGGCGTGAAACATGCTTGAAGCATTTTTTTTATCCCTCTGCAAATTAGCCCACGAGTGTAATCTTACCTGGTAGTAAGATGATGCAGTCTAAGATGGTAGCGGGCTAACCTGTTAGGGAGTATGGTAATCATACCCCAAATAGATTTCCACGCGACATCGTACTTTCATAAAAGTGTTGATAGCACAGTGGTTAGGCTTCGGCTTCCCTTTCGAAGGGAGCGAGTTCGAGCTCCGGCACGCAACTCTAACTTTTCAGTGTTATGTGCTTTTTTTATTTAAGCTATAAGACTGATGTAAAAGGCATATACTAATATCAGCATCGACTGTAGGAGAGATCGACGTAGCTTCATTTGTTAAAGCGCTCAGGCCGCGATTGATAAAGTCGCAGGTTCAAATCCTGTCGGTTCCGAAATTTTTTATGCATTTTAAATTTATAATTAAGTCAAGACAGTCTGTTTGTAATGACTCTACCAACGGCTTAGAAAGCAGATTTCATCGACAAGATGCCGGCCAGGAACTTAGCAGTTGATCCTTTCAACATTTAACAATCACCTTTTTACTTCTCATGTTCTTAATGCCGTTATCTAAGCTATGATAACCAGTGGCGTACTCAGGGCATTGACCAGGGTAGGCATAAAGTAGAAACATGGCATAAAATAGAAGGATTTTCCTCCCACACGAGTAATATTAAAGTTTTATGAGAGACATGAATTTAAAGATGTTAAGATAATGCCAGTTTTTAGCCAATAAATATTTGAAAATTTAAAGATGTTTAAGATAATGCCAGTTTTTAGCCAATAAATATTTGAAAATTTAAAGATGTTAAGATAATGCCAGTTTTTAGCCAATAAATATTTGAAAATTTAAAGATGTTAAGATAATGCCAGTTTTTAGCCAATAAATATTTGAAAATTTAAATATGTTAAGATAATGCCAGTTTTTAGCCAATAAATATTTGAAAATTTAATGTATGTTCTCAAAAATATGTCTAAATTGAAGAGAAAATGTCACTGCAATAATTTGAACATTAGAAGCAAAAATAAACTTGTATTGCAGTATACTAGGCTACATAAAATAAACTACCAGTTGATATCTTAGAGATGTCTCTGAAAAAGTTCAAAGTTTGTATTAAACGTAAGCTTATAGAAAAGTCCTATTATAGTATTAAGAACTACGTCAACGATAAAAATGCTGGGTGTAAATTATTGCTCTAACCAGGTTGCTTCTTTAATAGTTTTTAAATGACAATGTGAGATGGTGATAACAAAAAAAAAGGCTATGTTTGTTGTGGGCTTCTACTTAGACCAGGGCGCGTTTGGAACCCTCGTAGCTTTAGTTTTAAGTTGAAGTTTATCGCCATCAACTCACTCCTATGTCATATTTTACATGTAACGTACGCATCAAAAGTGCCATCTATGTGCCTATTTGAATAAAGAAATATTTGACTTTGACTAGGTAGGCAGTGTTTATGTGCATGTATGAAGTGCACGCCGCTGATGATAAACACGCTTAAAAAGTCTACGTCTAGTAATGTAGTAGCAGGTAATAAAATAATACAATGAATTACCTCGCTCTTAAAATAAATCCCAGATGTTATTCCGCACAAAAATAACGCGTTTTTTGGTTCAGTGCCCTTACACAGCCTTTTCAATCCACGGTTCGTGTAGTAGAAGTCGTTCTCATTGAAATGCTCGGAACAGATGACACTTCGTTTTCCTGGTGTCCACCAATTTTCCTGGCGACTGAGCCTTAATACAGCTGTCCAACGTTGTAGAAGTGCAGGGTCGGAAGGAAATCTATTAAAACAAGTAGGTAATTTATTATTATTCATTTAGAGTGACGTTTGAGTTTAACGTGAGTGTGGTTTTTAGTCTGTGGCATCGTATGAGTGAACCGATTTTGATTTTTTTTCGTTGGAAAGGTGAGTTAGTCGGGAGTGTTTTTAGAATGGAGGGTAGAGGTAAGGAGAGTCATCTGTGTATATGAAAAAGTGGCGTCAAAATGTATTAAATTAGGATGGCGCCACATTTGCATCAGGGTAACTCTTAAAAGAAGCGCCAAATATAAATACCGTACTATTTACTGTTTACGAAATAAAATCACTCTAAACGCACGTTTGGTTATAATAAATCTGTAAGGTTATATTTACCACAATATTTTGTACAACGTAAATTGTTGAAAATCTCAATAATTAACTACTTTAGTCGATAATGACATTAAATTTTTTAACTCGGCATACTTCAATTCATCTACGATTGCTACATTCATACCATACCCTGTGCATCCACCAGCGCCATTGTGGAGGATTTTTGAACTGTTATTTAGCGCAACAACTGGACACTTTTTCAACTTTTCTCCCATATACCCTCCATAGTTTTTAGTTATGTTTGTTGATACTCGTTCCAAGATGGCCGCCACAAAATGGCGGATGACAAATATTTTTACAACTCCTTCAATATGGGTATAAAATGAAAGGGGTGTTTGACTTGACTAGTAGAATATTGTACCCTATATTGAAAGTCGCTGTTTTTAAGCACAGAGCTAAATTATAGCACGTAGAATACTTTTTATAACGGAAAAATGTTCCGTGGGATAGATTTGTCTATGTTCTTCACAGAGCATGAGTTAGTTTTTTTTTTTGCATAGTGGTAGTTCAGGCCTCAGAGGTCGGTAAATAATTATTTCAATTAACTAGGTTAAATACTTACTGATGAAATGTGATCCCAGTATGCTTCTTGTTTCTTGTAGTATTATTCTTACACAGTTTCACTATGCAGACGGGCATTTCACTTTACCACGCGCAAATTTTAATTGAACGCGCCCATGTCCGTCTCACTCGGCGGTTGCAACGAGACTGACTAGAGCACGCCGATTGCGGCGTATTATTTATCAGCATTTTAATAGTCTGAGCGCAGCAGAGACTAATCGAAAAGGTGGAATCACACGAAATAAGTGGTTTATTCGTTTTATTCTACGCATTAAAACGCATAACGAAAAAAATTAATACGCATATACGCATATTTTTTTTTAATTTTTGAGGAAATTCGAAATGATCATCTTAAAGTATTTCTAAACAAAAAGTAGAAGACTTGTTTTTTTTTTTGCAACTGTATTCACATTAGTTGCACGGTGAGATAAAATAATTATTTTATAAATATAACCTAAAATAAACTATTTAAAACTAAATAAAATCTAAAACGTCCTCGAAACCACCGCAGCGAGGCACAGTTCCTAAGATGCTGGCAGCATTGCCCTTTGGATGGCCAAACTAATTCGTTGGCCAAGGTAACTGCCCACTCTAGGATCGTCAGTAAACTCGATAACCCTTTTCTAAACTCTTTGAAAAGGGCTCTTGCCTCCGGACCCCACGGTCCGAAAGTCTCTACTCCAAAAGGCACAAAAATGAAGCTGCTATCCAGGTTTTCATATTTACGTCTCTTGGCCTGCTCGGCACTGGTAGCAGCCGTACCTACCATTGACGAGGTGGCCTGGATGTGTGATGCAGGTCACTTCTAGGGTATCAACACAAGTTGCATCCCATAGAAGTGACCTTCCATTAGTTGCACTGCATAAAATAATCAACTTTATAACTTTGATAAAAGTTATGAAAATCTTGGTCTAAAGTTAAAAATCTTATCAAAACTTTTTTTATAATTAGTCTTAAAAGTGCTGCACACTCTATCAAAAAAAAAGAAGAAAAAAAGTGGTACTTAAAAAAGGAATTTTGCTAAAATCGGTCTTCAAAGACAGCAAGGTGGAAGGTAAATTTGATATTTTTTTATGTACTATTAAAATTACGTATTGTATAATAATGGTGAAGGCGTTATTTGATGTCAACTGAGCTACATAATCGGCCTGCAGTTCTGTACTAAAGATACCCCAATGTGTCTTTATCGACACTCATCCGGTCAACCACTTCATTAGCCCCGCTGGAGCATCAAGTTTTTGGATAAAACGGTATTTAATCATGACTAACTTACAGCATACGGATGTTTGGACGGCACTGCAGTTGATTTCAAATATGTCCGCCCAGTTTTAGTGTTGTATTTATCAACCTCTTTAAAGTGTAACGAACATATATACGTATAGTCCGTCGGTAGCCAAGTCTGCTCTTTTCGATTTTTTCTCACAAATCTTATCCATTCTTCCCTCTTTTCGTGGCCAGCTCGAAGGAACCTTAAAGTGAAGAATGGTATGTATCCCACTTCTGACAACATGTTGAAATCCTATTATTGAGAGCCAGACTATAGACTGCACATAAACATGCAAATAATAATGACTTATATTAAACAGGTAATTCATACCAAGGCGAATCTAAATAATTAAATCTCATAACAGGCAATAGGCAAGCTATTTAAGAATAAATTAATATTTTTAAATTCCTAATAATAAAGCAAAATTATTTGTTATTTCGTCTATTTGGACGCGCTTATCTTTAGAGTTACCAGACGAGTTTGATAACTCTTACATTCAGTGGCGTTCACTTCATACATGCACAAAAGCACTGCCTACCCTAAAATTTTTGTATAACTCATAAAGGGGAAGGATTTTTCCATTTTGTGCCATCTTCCTTCTTTAGGCATACTCTGTTTAAGAACCGTGTGCACGCTACTGTTTACTGGCGATATAATTTTTCTTAATTTTCACTCCTAAGAGGTTTGAATCATCGTTATCAATAGCCTATAACGGTCCACCGCTGGACTAAAGGCCTCTCCCAACGAGAGGGTTTGGGCAGACGGGCTGGTGATCGATGTAGATAGTACTAGGAGCCCAGAAGACGCTAGGAGAACAAGAGAGGAGGGTTGCTGACAACTGTTATACGATTTTCCGTCACCACGGTGCATAATAATAATGAAGCGCTTTTGTCACATCTGCGTGAAAGATTAATTCTTAATCTATGATTCGAGCATCAGCAGCGTCGATACATGTCGTTACAGTATGGCGTAACGATATAATTTCTATGTATTTTTAAGTTAAGTTTAAGTTTGATTTCGTTTACTTACCGATGGAATGTTACGCCTAGGCTCTTATTCGATTTTCTAGAATGATTCGTACAGTTTTTGAGAACACACGAGGGCATATTGTGATTTATGAGTTTATTTTGTGTGACGAGCGTGTTTACACCGCAACGGTCGGACGCTCACTGACTGACTTGCAGTGCACGGGACCATAAATCCAATTCAAAAACAATTACCTGCATGGCCGCCAATGACCTCGATTCACCACTCAAGGGGGTGTACCTAAAGACACTTTTACTTTATTTATCTACAAACACTTCATAGTATATTGACGGCCGATTGGCGCAGTGGGCAGCGACCCTGCTTTCTGAGTACAAGGCCGTGGGCTCGATTCCCACAACTATAAAATGTATTTGTTAAAAATGATTGTTTTTCAGTGTCCGGGTTTATATGTATATTATAAATATTTATGTATATTATTCATAAAAATATTCATCAGTCATCTTAGTACCCATAACGCAAGCTATGCTTACTTTGGGGCTAGATGATATGTCTCTTAAAAAGTTCAAAGTTTGTATTAAACGTAAGCTTATAGAAAAGTCCTATTATAGTATAAAGGACTTCGTAATCGATAAAAAAAGCTTGGGTGTTAATTATTGCTCGAACCAGGTTGCTCTTCTAATAACTTTAAATGGCAATGTGAGATGTTGATGACAAAAAAAAAACCAACTTGTAGTTTTAAGTTTACGAATATGGTTATCGCCGTCATCTCACTACCGTGTAATTCTTATGTAATAATGTACGCATAAAAGTGCCACCTCTGAATTAAGATATTTTTGACTTTGACTTTGATGGTGATGTGTGTATTGTCATAGTATATGTATTTATATTGAAGCGGTGATAGCCCTTTGGGTAGGACTTCGACATCACATCCCGGAAGCCGAGTTCGAATCCCAGCGCGCACCTCTAACTTTTCTGAGTTATGTGCGTTTCAATAAATATAAAAATCACTTGCTTGTAAAAAACATCGTGAGGAAACCTACCTGAGAGTACTCCATAACTTTCTCAAAGGCGTGGTGAAGTCCACCAGTTCGTATTGGGCCAGCGTGGTGGACTACGACCTAAACGCTTCTCATTGTGGGATGTCACCCGTGCCCAGTAGTGGGCCGGTAGCGGGTTGATATGATGATGATGATAACATAAATTTACTAAGTATATTCTACTTGTACCTTTCATTATTATAGCAGTCATTTTGAAATTTTAGACAACAAACAAAAGGTGTCATAGAATTTTTTTATTTATTGTTGCGACTTCGTCTGCGTTTGATTTTGTTTTAAAGTATTCCGCCGATGAGTTCTGTCCTCTATCTCCGACCACATTAATCAGATCTACACAAAGTTTGGATAAAATTAAACACATATTATAAGTCTATAGAACATAAATAATTATTCAAATCGGTTATAATTTGTCGGAGTTATGGTGTAAAATCGTCAAACACTTTCATCCCCTCTTCCAAAGGAACCGAGCTTAATGTCGGGATAAAAAGTTTCCTATATTACTACTAACACTTCCAAGAATATGTATACAAAGTTTCATGAGGATCGGTTAAGTAGTTTTTGCGTGAAAGCGTAACAAACAAACTTACATTGACATTTATAATATTAAATAGAGATAGAAATAGAGATATTTATTTCATTTATATTTTTATTTATTACAAAATTCGGTTCTTTTTTTGTAATTATTAACATCGTCTCCTCTGCTTTCTGAGTCCAAGGCCGTGGGTTCTATTCCCACAAATGCACAATGTTTATGTGATGAACATGAATGTATTCCAGTGTCTATGTATATTATTCATAAAATTAATTATCAGTTATGTTAGTACCCATAACACAAGCTACGCTTACTTTGGGACTAGGACGATGTGTGGATATATTATGGAAATCAAGCTTAATTTGCTATACTCCGTCGTAGTTTATAATTTCTTTTATCCTTATACCACACCAAACAGATCTTCAGCAATGTAACATTTATTCATTGTAAAGTCAACATCTCCTGAGGATGCTGCGGTTTCGGAGCGAAACGTGCATAGAACGTGTAGACGTAGAGGGTACATTGCCGAAGATCTGTTTGGTGTGGAGTATAAAGATCGAAGAAATTATAAATTACACCACATAGATCCTCCAACTTTTCGCGGATTATAGCAAATTAAGCTTCATTTTCATAAAATACTAGCTTACCCAGCCCGCTTCGCCGGGTTAGATTTTGCTTTATTTTATTTAAACAATAAACTTACATCATTAAATTTTTAATTTAAGTCTCATAATATATTAAATCATTTATTTCTCTCCGTACCTATTCATTCTATTCTATTCTCTTCTCGAGCGGGTGAAGAACATTATCTACACCCATGTCCACCCAACAATAGAATATCATCATAGTAAATAAAAGCTGTATTTGACAGTTTGACAGTTCAAAAATTGGAGTGCTCCGATCTTCACCAAAGTTGACAGGATTACTCGCCAGGTCAATCCGAAGATTCCCAGAAAGTTTCATTGAAATCGGTCCAGCCGTTTCGGAGCCTATACGGATCATACCCACACACTTTCTCTTTTATTTATATAGATAGATAGATAGATGCAATTGTTTTTTTTTTGTTCAATCAAAGTTCAAGTACGTACCCGAAATGATGGTATAGCGTACTTGCATATTTTCCGCAATCCCGCAGGGGTCAAGTAAAACTTATCCTCGCTGAAGTGAGCAGAACAGATGCGACTGTGTTTTTTGGGTAACCAGTCCTCATCTTTTAAATCGTCTCGAATGATTCGGACCCACTTCGCTAATATCCCCGGTTCCGGAGGGAACCTGTTAATAATAATAAAAAAAAACGTGGTGATAGTTATATTTCCTTTTACCTTCGAAGGGTAGCTGATGCCGTAACATTAAGGAGGAATTATATTTGTCTGACGTGACGTGTTGTGACGCATTTTTTTTTATTTGGTTTACCAACAGCTTTACATTTAAAAAAAACTATTTAAACTAGCTTATACGTTATGAAGACAATATGTAAATCTACTTACAGGTAAACACCGCATGCAACAAATAGTGTTAAAGTAGCTTACAACTACACAAACAAGATGGAAGTGTATCCAGTGTGGGAAGGTATAAAATAGGCAATGTATAAAATTTCATTCAGGCCATCAAAACTATTTGCAAGATCTTGTATTCCTTTTTATGTTACAATAAAAAGCTAACATTAACTAACTATATAAATAAATAAATATACTACGACAAAACACACAGAGGCGTGCATAGAGGGTATGCACAGGGTATGCAGATGGCATAAAATTAAGAAAGTCTTCAGTATAAGTTATAAATACTAAAGGGTAAGCTTTTTATAACTCTTACAAATATCTTTCAGTTCAGCCTATCCTTAAGTTTTTAACTCATACTGAAGATTTACTTCATTTTATATCATCTGCATATCCTGTGCATACCCTCTATGCACGACACTTTATACACACATCGCCATCTAGCCCCAAAGTAAGTGTAGCTTCTGTTATAGGTACTAAAAAACCGATAAACAACGACACTAAAAAACATTCATGTTCATCACACAAACATTTTTTAGTTGTGGGAATCGAACCCACGGCTATGGACTCAGAAAGCAGGGTCGCTGTACTAGTAATTCATTTAAGGGTAATTGTGTATCATTTTATAACAAATTCCCAGATGAAATCCTCGAGATGTCTCTCAATAAGTTCAAAGCTTATATAAAGCGTAAGCTTACAGAAAAATCCTATTATAATTTACAAGTAGGCTAACATTTAATTAAAAAAAAACATTGTAAACGTTTGACCTGTTCTAGAGCTGCGTTTGTATTTATAGTGGACCCCCGGTAGTCCGACAAACATTTTGCAGGGCAGTGTCGAACTATCGAATTCGTCGGATTATAGAGTACTGCCTAAGACCCCTATAGTCCGGATTTTTTTACAAAAGAGTACCTTGTAACCCGACCACAATAGTGATGGTGCGTACAAGTTGTAACTTGTTCAATCATGCTTAGCGAATACGTATTCAATAATAAATAATAGACCATGTCGGATTACAGGGGGCGCCGAATTAGACAGGGGCCGGACTACCGGGGGTCCACTGTATTCAAATTTTTGTCCGAACGGAAGCTGACCGATGCGTCAGAACACGACTATATAAATGTGAACACTAGCGATCACGTCATGTCACGACACGTGTTGTCACGTCAGTCAAATGTAAATCGTCCTTAAGGGTATCCGCACGGCTAGCATGGGCAGGGACAATTATATCCCCGGGGAAAGGCTAAAAATTTACGTTCTCCCACAGCTTTATCAACTCTCAGAGCCCTGGCGCACAAGTGGAAATAGTATCCAAATAATATATATGTGTATTAATAAGTAATACTATCTCTACTCATAAGAAGGCTCAGAATCACTCAGCGTGCGATGGAAGGAGCAATGTTGGGAGTATATCCTTACGTGATCAATTGAGGATATCCGTAGAAGAACTAGAGTTACCGACATAGCTCAGCGAGTTGCAAAGCTGAAGTGGAAATGGACGGGGGACATAGCTCGGAGAACCGATGGACGGTGGTTCCAAGGTGCTGGAATGGCGACCCCGCACAGGTAAACGCAGAGTTGGTCGGCCCCCAACGAGGTGGACAGACGTCATCAAACGAGTCGTTGGGAGCCGCAGGAAACAAGCGGCCCAGCTCCGTGGATTTTGGGACTCTCTACAAAATACCCATGTCCAGCAGTGGACTTCAATCGGTTGAAGTGATGTTGATGATGAGTAATAAACGGGGGTTACTTCTCCTATTCCATGTTCCCGTGATTTAGCAGATTGGCACGTTAATTATATCCCTCGTCAGGGGATATAATCGGGGGATATAATTTTTATCTCCCGCCCGTGGTAGCCCTGCAGCCCTTTTTTTGTTCGAGCCTCGGCACGCACCTCTAACTTTTCGGAGCTATGCGCGTGTGCGTGCGAGACTCCACACACCTTTGAGAACATTATGGAGAACTCTCAGGCATGCAGGTTTCTTCACGATGTTTTCCTTCACCGTTGAAGCTCACTTATATTTTAATTGCTAAAAACGCACACAACTTAGAAAAGTTAGAGGTGCGTGTGGTGGTGTTGGAGTTCGAACTCCACCCCGAAAGTAATTATTATTATCAAACGAACAACGAACGAGTTTATTGTATCTAACATATCTTTTTAGAATGGAATATGTTGAGAATTAAAAAAATTATTGAATGAATGATAGAAATAAAACAAACTTACGAGTGAAACGTAACGCCTCTAGCTTTATTTATGTTCCTAGAATTATTATTGCACTTCTTGAAAGCACATGACGGCATATTACGACACTTTCTGCTACATTTATTTTGATTTCCAGCGCTTTGCGCACGTCCGACGCGTCGTGCGGTCGAACGCGAACTGACGTCACGTGAGTGCATTCACACTCTTCAATATTAACTTTTTAGGTTTAGATGCATGTAAATTGTTTATAGGTGAGCGCAAACTCGCCAACAATTTTGGCCATTTGTGTACCTATACTTCAAAAAAAAAAACATGAGTTTTATCGAACGCCCTGACCCAGTGAGAGATGCAGTCTCATTATGGGAGATCCCGGATGCTATCCACGGCAATGTAGGAATATATAATTTGTAAATTCTCTCTGTTTTTTTTTTAATAATAAATAAATATACTACGGCAATGTACACATTGCCATCTAGCCCCAAAGTAAGCGTAGCTTGTGTTATGGGTACTAAGATAACGGATGAATATTTTTATTAATAACTAGCGTACCCAGCCCGCTACGCCGGGCTAGATTTTGCTTTATTTTATTTAAACAATAAAATTTTTAATTTAAGTCTCATAATATATTATTTATTCAATCATTTATTTATCTCCGTATTCATTCTCATCTATTCTCTTCTCGAGCGGGTGAAGATTATTATCTACACCCATGTACACCAAACAATAGAATATCATTATAGTAAAAAAAAGCAGTTTTTTTGTTATAGTAAAAAAAAATTTGACAGTTTGACAATTCAAAAATGGGAGTGCTCCGATCGTCACCAAAGTTGACAGGATTACTCGCCAGGTCAATCCGGA
Organism: Pararge aegeria; assembly: GCF_905163445.1. NCBI lineage: Eukaryota > Metazoa > Arthropoda > Insecta > Lepidoptera > Nymphalidae > Pararge > Pararge aegeria. The sequence continues at coordinate 4,040,462 of NC_053206.1, read as the reverse complement.
GATTCCCTGAAAGTTTTTTACCCACACTTTCTCTTTTATATATATAGAATATACATAAATACTTATTATATACAAATAAACACCCAGACACTGAAAAACATTCATGTTCATCACACAAACATTTCCAGTTGTGGGAATCGAACCCACCGCAGTCGGGCAGCCGGGTTGGTGATCGCGGCAGATGCTAGTAGTAGCACAGAGGACGCTGCTGCCCGCTCTCCGTTATATTCCCTTAGTCACCTCGTATAATACACACGGTAAGAAAAGGGTTGGTGACACCTGCATTCTGATCTACCATCACCACACGGCAAAGTTTAGTGATGAGAAATTAATATAGCGGTAGATAAGGGGCGTTCATAAAATATGTGAGATGTTTAATCTTGCGTTGGAGAGAGCGGGGTCTCGGCAAATAAGACGCAATTTTTTTTTGATTGTAATAAAAAAAAAATTATACTATTTTGTCTTTTTACAATAACAATCCAACGCACACACCACCCACATTTTGAAAAATCTCCCGTGAGATTGGGGGATGGGAGGGACGTAAAATTTAAAAAAACACCTCACGTAGTTGGTCAAAAAAATTAGGAAGTCTGTTTTTATGATAACATTTTTTTTTGTGGGTCGTTTGCATTAGGCATGAAGACTAGTTTTATAAGACTAACCTAAATGTTCGGAAGAAGCTACATAAACAAAAAATATCTTATTTTTGCAGTAATTAAAATTTTTGTTGATATAAATTGCAAACTATATTTAAAAAAAGTATTTCCCGCGAAAACGCTCGCCGGGTCATGGCCGTACTCGTGACGTCATAGGAAAATTGGAGCTTTAGTAAGACCTTTTTCCATAGCTAAATCCATAGTTAGCTTCCTCACGACATTTCCTTTACCGTTTAAAGCAAGTGGTATTTATTCCTTCAATTAAAAATGCACATTGATTCAAATTCAAAAAGGTTTATTCATGTAGAGACCTTATCACAGGCACTTATGAAGCGTTCGTACATATATCATGTTACCACTAAAATGTTAGCTTATGTAGATATCTACATTCGTTAACCTATAATCTAAAGCTAGTAATTAAACTAATATTACAAATGTGAATGTTAGTTTGTTTGTTACGCTTTCATGCAAAAACTACTAAACCGATCATCACGAAACTTTGTACAAATATTCCTGAAGGTATAGGAAGTAATATAGGATACTTTTTATCCCGACATTAAGCTAGGTTCCTTTGGGAGAGGGGATGAGTATTTGACGATTTTACACCATAACTCCGACAAATTATAATCGATTAAAATAATTATCATTGTAATATAAAGGTTACAATATGTGTTTAATTTTGCCAAAACTGTGGTAGGAGATAGAGGACAGAACTCCTCATTGAAGGCTTAGCGATACTACATACTTTAATTTTATTTAGATCTACTACTAAATTTTATGCCACATCAAAAAACAAAATCAAACGCAGACGAAGTCGCGGGCAACACCTAGTAAATAATAAATAATAATAACAAAACTTTTCTTACGTTAGGTAACTTCGAAAAGTCAGTGGTGCGTGCTTGGGCTCGAACTACGTCTCCAAGAGAGAAAACCGAAGCCTTACCCACAACGCTTTTTTTTAACTCCGAGAAACTATTATATCACCTCAATCACGGGGACTGCAGTTTTTTTCAGTCTTCGGAAATTTTTCTTCGTCACATACAAGTCACACGGCAGGAAATGGTCAGAACAGACTGTGGAGTACGCGGTTGGTATCCAGTTTTCCTCCCTTCTTTGGGTTCTAATAATCTTTAACCACTTCGCTTTCATCGCTCCATTTTTGGGCAATCTAAATCAAATGAAATAGACTTTATGGTTCACCATAGACAAAATAATAAAAAAACATAATAGTTGGAAAATCCAAAAGCCTCATAATCTCATTCTCATTTAATTTATTAAATAAAAATTAAACTACATCTAACTATACCGTGAAAAGTAATAGGCTTCTATTCCTCAAAATACTGAAAAAATAACCTATAAAAAAAACCAACTCGATAAGTGTAGTATTTCGCTCGATATCGTGACCACAAGATACGGGATCCGCACACAACACACGGACGTCTAATACAGAACTTTTATAAACAAGAGATTTAAAAATATCATGAGTGTTAAAAAATAGTGTTTTTTCTCAACATTTGTCTCAACACTTATAAAAGCAATAAAAAATAATAAGTCAGAGAAGTAAGTTGGAGAATCACTCGGTGTGCGTAAACTGACAGTAATACCCACCTCAACGCTTAGCTTATGAGGCGTGCAATGGAAATAAAAAAAGAAAAGGTGCAATAGGTGGCATTATCGCTTGAAAGCGATATTGTATATATTACTAGCGGTCCAGGCGAACTTCGTAACGCGGATCATTTTTTTTTTTTTTTTTTTGATGAATGTTATATTTTAATACTTATTTTCCTATACCGGTCTAAGAGGAATCCAAAAAATCAAATATCATCAAAATGGTGTAACTAACACAGCTTTCTTTTATATATATAGATATAGATGACTATTAACCTAAAACAAACTCGCCCTTGTCTCAAAGCCCACAAATTTTATTGAGAAACTCTCAATAAAGTTTGTGGGCTTCTCCGTCTCCCATTGCCATTTAGAATATTTCAAAAAGCAACCTGGTTTGAATAATGATTCAAACTCAAGTTTTTATAGTTTTCGTATTTAAGAGTATCAGTACGGATAAGGATATAGTATTGTAATTTGTACTTACGAATGAAACGCTATGTTTTTCTTATTTCTCACTGTAGCTGTGTAATTCGTACACCGTCTAAATACACAGGAGGGCATTGCCACACCGCTTAGTTACGTACGTGTGTCCCCGACAAAGGACCGCGCGCGACTGAGTCAATATCGGGTAATTGCCTCGCTTTAAAATCGCCCACGTAGTAGCGTGACTACACGTAGGAGCCGAGCAAATGAAGTATAACTCGTGCGCGGGTTTTTTTTAGATAAACAATAGTATATTAGATCGCTATGTAGCGATAAGGCCGCCTCATTGTATACATCTTTTAAAATTGTTGTTTATAATTTTTCCTGTATATTTATGTGATGTACCATAAAAGTGACAGTTAGGTAGGTCCAATTTCGAGAAAGATGTGAACCGCCGAATCCGACTCGGATGGGCAGGGTTCGGGAAACTTCGTGACATCTTCTCGTCCAAAATCCCTCAGTGCCTGAAGACTAAAGTCTTCGAACAGTCCGTGTTGCCAGTGATGACTTACGGTTCTGAGACGTGGTCGCCAACTATGTGCCTCTTAAGAAGGCTCAGAGTCACTCAGCGGGGGATGGAGAGAGCTATGCTTGGAGTATCTCTACGTGATCAAATCAGAAATGAGGAGATCCGTAGAAGCAGTTATCGACATAGCTCAGCGGGTCGCGAAGCTGAAGTGGCAATGGGCAGGGCACATAGCTCGGAGAACCGATGGACGTTGGGGTCTTAGGGACAATGGCGACCCCGGGCCTCGCACCGGTAAACGCAGCGTAGGTCAGCCCCCAACGAGGTGGACAGATGTCATCAGGCGAGTCGCTGGGTGTCGCTGGAGGCAAGCGGCCCAGGACCGTGGGTTGTAGAACTAGCTACAGAAGACCTATGTCCAGCAGTGGACGTCAATTGTTTAAAATGATGATGATGATGATGTTGATAATAAAAGTCTAGTCATTTATTCATTCATTATTTGTTGAAAACTATATATATTCATATATATATATATATAAAGTGATCGAGGTGAAAACATAATAGTTCCTCATATATTTTTATATTTAACTTCATCAAAAGAAGATATCCTCAACACAGCAGTTTGTCATTTGTTAACCGACTTGTGCATTTTCTTTCGAAAAGAACCATTTTGTCAAGAGAAACTGGTGATGTAGACCATGTACGAAATACCACAAGTAGTAAACAAGTAGTAAACTTGTATACGCAGATAAAGCAAAACAACGCTCACAGGCGTTGTTTTAATTCTGGCGTGGTTTACAAATATAAATATTATTTCAAGCTTAAATCTGATTTAATTTCATTTTGTCTCTCTGTCTGTCTGTATCTTGGCCGCTATAATTTTTTTAAGAAAGTGCATAAGTTAAGAGAGTTCAGTTTTCTGCGTGATTTCCAGGGGGAGGGGCAGCTGTGAGGCGCAACGGTGAGCGCTGTTTTTTAATTTAAGTAGGAGTTCCCGGATTCCCGACCGAGGCTATTTGGGAATTTATAATTTCTGAATTTTCTCGAGTCTAGTCTGGTGGGAGACTTTGGCCTTGGCTAGCTACCACCCTACCGACAAAGACGTGCCGCTAAGCGTTTTAATATTCCGTTGCTACGAGTATGTCGTGTAGAAACGTATTAGGGGTATGTATTCCATACTCCCAGGTTAGCCCGCTACCATCTTAGACTGCATCATAACATAGGTACTTATTACAGCTAAGTGCTAACTTGTAGTGAAAAAAAAAACCTTTTTCGTTCTTCCATTCAAAATCAGCACAGATTAAACTTCAAACATCATTCTTTCCGCGACTAGTTATTCCAAATTTAAATCTGTAAATAACCTACCTCTAATACTGGAACTGCTGACTTTTTCAATAATGTTAACCCTTTGGCTGATTTGTATTTGTCGCCATCTTTAAAGTGCGCCGAACAGATCTTACTCGAGTTATTCGGACACCAGCATATTTCTGCTCTCTGTTTACGCACGACATCCATCCACTGCGAACGCCTTCTTTCCTCCGATGGAAACCTTAAAGTTAATCAAGTTATTCCAAAATTATGAACATACCGACACCGTGTCCTCGACTAATGTTAACGCATCAAAAACCATGTCAAGTGATCCTCGCCGCCCATAAACATCTGCAGCACCGGAGGAGCCACCGAAGCGTTGCCGGCTTTTAAGGAATTTGTTTATCCGCCCCTCGAATAACCCTAGATTGTATTTTTGAGGAAACCCATCAGATGGGATATTCATCCACAATTTGAATATTCATCATCATCAAATCAACCGATTGTCGCCCACTGCTGGACATAGGTCTTTTGAAAAGCGTTCCAAACTCCACGATTCCGGGCTGCTTGTATCCAGCGGCTTCCATCTACTCGCCTGATGTCATCTGTCCACCTCGTTGGGGGCCGACCTACGCTGCGTTTACTGGTGCGGGGTCGCCATTCCAGCACCTTAAAACCCCAACGTCCATCGGTTCTCCGAGCTATGTGCCCCGCCCATTGCCACTTCAGCTTCGCGACTCGTTGAGCTATGTCGGTAACTCTAGTTCTTCTACGGATCTCCTCATTTATGATTTGATCACGTAGATACTCCTAACATAGCTCTTTCGATCGCCCGCTGAGTTACTCTGAGCTTTTATCACGTGTGCATGGATATTACACGTTTTTAAATATAGCGCACACACACAAAAACATGGACTGATATTCACGTCAATTACAAGTGCAAATGGCATTGACAAAGCGTGAACTTAATTTGACTAAAAATTTTAGTTATAACAAAAACGCGGTACTTACGAATGGTATGTAATCCCCGGGATTGTTTTCGAAGTCTTGCCTGTATAGTTTGTGCAGAACCTCATAGCACAAGACGGCATTTTTGTTCTATACAACGGCTGTCACACGTAAATGTTCGCACCAAAAACACGATCGTACGCGGCGGAGCGCGACGCATAACTGAACGCAGGTCGGTTATTTAGCCAAGTTTAGACGCGACACTGTAAAGCTATTGCTCCACCAGCGCCGTAACGCGGTCATGTCATTGTAGTTGATGTCACCATTCTGGGATTATGGGTCCGTAGCTTAAACTTAGACAAAGGGTAACCACCACGCTGAGCCCTTGGGGATTGGTGGACTTCACACACCTTTGAGAACATTATAGAGAACTCTCAGGTATGTAGTTTTCCTCGCGATATTTAATTTATTTATTTATTAAGAGCACTAACAACATGCATATTACACGTTTTTAAACATAGCACACACACAAGAACATGGACTGATATGCACGTCAATTACAAGTGGACATAACATTGACAAAGCGTCGTGTAAACCTAATTTGACAAAAAATTTAACTCACAGTTAAGTGTTCGGTGAGTTTTTTTCTAAAAGCTGTGGGTGAGTCATAGAAGATATCGATACCAGGTATCTTTTTAGATAACTCGTTGTATTTCGCACAAATACGTGTAGCATTCTCCACATTACAGAAATAGATGGCACCACAAAAATCCTGCATAGCGCTAGCGAAGTGTTCACTAAGAATGCCTATATATACAACTTCCAAAAAATGGATGTTCGGACCTCGGTCCCCGAGCACGATCACCCGCTCGGAGGAAGATCTTCCTATTGTTACGGTCGAGCGTATCACCATAGCTCCCGTACATACGTATAATTGGCGCTTGTTTTCCGAGATGGGATTTAGTAAAAGGGTACATGAAATTTTTTTGTGGATGTATTCCTTCACCGTTGAAGCAAGTGATATTTTAATTGCTTTAAAGGCACATAACTTATAAAAGTTAGAGGTCACCGTGCTGGGATACGAACCCGGCCCCACAAAAACGAAGTCGAAGTCCTACCTCGCCCGGGAGGTATACAATGGGTTCCCCGAGCGTCTAACATAGCCAACAAGAGGGACATGTCGTGGTGGTTTTTAGTTTGGGTATACCCCTATAGAGGGGGGAGTCTCACATAACCTCTGACCTGCCCAAGGATCGGTGGAAGCAATAAAGCTTTTCCACCACGCCATATCAACCCATTACCACCCCACTACAGGGCAAGAGACAATTATCTCCCCGGGGAAAGGATAAAAATCTTCTCCTACAGCTTTATCAACTCTCAGTCGAGTCGCACTGTCGAACCAGTGGAAATAATATCCAATGAATATATATGTAACTAGCTGACCCCAGCGCCATCTGTCGGGCTGATTTTTGAATTTAAACCGTCCAGGGTGCCACCCAAACGCATACCGAAAAATTCATTCAAATCGTTTCAGCCGTGTAGGAGGAGTTCAGTGACATTCACACGCACTCAAGAAATATATATATAACTAGAGGTCCCTCGCGACGTCGTCCGCGCAAAAGTTTACCTTAAAAGATAGACATGCTGTCGCCTGTACCAGGCTTTTTTAGAACTTATAAAGGGAGAAACTTTTTTATGCGTAATTTTATCGAAACTTTAACCGTTTACGCGCACACGTGGCGTAGTGGCCGATTTTGAAACATTCTTCATTGGTCCTATGCTCCTTTTAGTCTTAGCGTGATGGTATATACTATATAGCCTTCCTCGATAGATCAGCTATCCAACACTGAAAGAGTTTATCAAATCAGACTCGTACCTGAATAAATCTGCCGTTTAGTTGCAGCATAGGTAAATAACCTAGATACCGACTGCAGCGCCATCTTTCGGGCAGATTTGTGAATCTAAACCATCCAGGATGCCACCCAATCGCATACAAAAATAATTCATTCAAATCGGTCAAGCCGTTTAGGAGGAGTTCAGTGACATACACACGCACAGAAGAATTATATATATAAAGATAATAACGGAGATAAACTTCTCTTATTCCCTGTTCCCGTGATTTAGCAGGTGGACATTAGATATATCCCTTCTCAGGGTATATAATCAGGGGATATAATTTTTGTCTCAATGGGATGGGGTTAAGGCTTTAGTTCACCACGCTGGCCCAGTGCGGATTGGTGGTCCCACCGCTTCACCGTCTATTATTACACGTAGGTTTATTATTTGGATGTTATTTCCACTTGTAAGCCAATGCTCCGAGTTGATAAAGCTGTGGGAGTAGATAACATTTTGTCCATTTCCCGGGGAGAAAGATGTCTCCTGCCCATTCTAATGCTAGGAATGCTGAGGTTTAGATGTTATTCATTCATTCATTCAGCCATTCAATCATTCATTCAAACATTCATTGACTAATTCATTCATTCATTCCTTTGTTTATTCATTCGTTCATTCATTCATTTATTTCTTTCTTTCTTTCTTTCTTTGCGTTTTTGAGTTAGTATACAGATCTTAAATATAATGGTTTACTCTTAGCCAAATAGCCGCTTAACAACATGCAAATCATGTAGTTATAATAGTAAAAAACATGTTACGTCAATGTCACACTTTATCTATGGTCATTTGCATAGTAACTTTTATTCACTAAGAACTCCTTCAATTTCCGCTCAAATGAAGATAATTCGCACGTATCAATTATGTGTTTCGGTGAGTGATAATATAAAAGTGGACTGTTGCAGAAAAAGCTTTTTGAGAAAAAAGCTGTATATATATTGCTGTATGGGTACCGTTTATGCATACGTCTTTTACTGCTACAGTTTTCAAATAAATCAAAGTTTACTTTAACAAATATGATAGTCTCATAAATGTACATATGGCAGTGTCATTATGTTTAATTTCAAATTATACGGTTTGCAACTGCCAGTATTATTACAGTTTAAATATTGCTCTTATGTATTACTTTTGCGCCTTTTGTTAAAATGTTGATGCGGTGGTTATACAATAAAGCCTACTTACCCGCTTTTTGGTGACTTTTCGCGTCTTCGCTCGCTTTTGTGACTTCGACTTGTAGAAGGTGCCAGAGGAGTCTGCTTTTATGGAGTAGTAGGCCTGATCGGTTTGAGGCAGAGGGTGAGACTGAAAAAAAAGAAATATAATAAATATTTATTTCGTTTCGTACAGCGACATAATATATCGAAATTGGGGTCATCCTATAACTAAAAATGAGTTGATCCTTTACGTGTAATTTAAAGTTATAAAGATTTACCAAAGATAATTACAATATGTGTGTGTGTGTGTGTTTATTAATTTCCAAGGTCCAAGGTGATGAAATAGCGACCAGGTAATTAAGGGTAATTGTATATCTCGCTCTCTCTCTCCGTCTTTTTGTGCCCCTCCACTATTGGAGGTTGGCCGTCAGCTCAGCTAACTTCCAGCGGTTTTGCGCCAACAGAAATAATGTTTCCACACTAACGATATTGGTCCATTCACAGATGTTGCGCAACCATGACTTCTTCCTTCTTCAAACACGTCGTTTGCCTTCTACTAGTTGCTATCATGTCTCACGACGTGACCCAGATATTTGAATTTTATCTTTTTAATGATTGGATTGGGTAACCCGGCATCTGGCGACGCGTTGGAGTAGTCTCCCGTTAGAAACATTCTGCGTCCACAGGACACAGAAGTTGTATATGTTTAATTGTATAACAAATTACCAGATGAAATCCTTGAGACGTCTCTCAATTAGTTCAAAGTTTATGTTAGACGTAAACTTAAAGAAAAATCCTATTATACTTAATATTAAGGATTGCATGTATGATAAAAAAAAGCCTGGGTGTTAATTGCTCTAACTTCGTAGCTAAATATTGATTCGACTTACGACTGTGAGATGGTGATAACAAAAAAAAAACCTGGCTAAGTTTGTTGTAAGCTCTTCTTAGTTTTAAACTAACGAATGTAGTTATCGCCATCAGTCATCACTAACATTAGTGGTAACATGTTATATGTATGAATGCTTCTTAAGTGCCTGTGATAAGGTCTACATGAATAAAACGTTTTTGAATTTGAATTTGAGCAATAAATATCACTTTCTTTAAACGGTAAAGGAAGTATCGTGAGGAAATCTGCAGGTGAATAACATAGTAGTAGTTTGACAATATTGTATATATTTATTTATTATTGATATTAATTATATAGAAAACCTGGATAGCAGCTTCATTTTTGTGCCAATATTGTATATATTTATTTATTATTGATATTAATTATATAGAAAACCTGGATAGCAGCTTCATTTTTGTGCCTTTTGGAGTAGAGACTTTGGGACTTTGGGGTCCGGAGGCAAGAGCCCTTTTCAAAGAATTATCGAAAAGGGTTATCGAGTCTACCGGTGATCCTAGAGCGGGCAGTTACTTTGGCCAACGTATTAGTTTGGCCATCCAAAGGGGCAATGCTGCCAGCATCTTAGGAACTGTGCCTCGCTGCGGTGGTTTCGAGGACGTTTTAGATTTTATTTAGTTTTTTAATAGTTTATTTTAGGTTATATTTATAATTTTATTTCAAACTGTTCTAAATAAATAAATGTCATTATATAGGTATATATTAATTATTATCACTATCTATATATTTTATTGTAAGTTTGTTATATTTACATATTATATTTGTATATATAGGTTTATGCATGTTTATTTGCAACACAGTACAGTTAAATGCACCACCTACCTCTCTTCTTGAGCTGTTTTTAACGCCTTTGGTTGCCTGGAAGAGATCGCTATGTAGCGATAAGGCTGCCAAATTGTATACCTTTTGTTAAATTTTTACTTTTAATTTGTTATGTTTATGTGGTGTACAATAAAAGTGTATTCATTTATTCATAGTAATTCTTTGTGACTGATAACGGATAAATTTTGACGGGACGATTTTCTAAGGCCGTGGGTTCGATTCCCACGACCGGAAAACGTTTCTGTGATGAACATGAATGTTTTTCAGTGTCTGGTTGTTTATAGGTATATTATAAGTATTTATGTATCCTATTCTTAAAATTATTCATCAGTCATCTTAGTGCCACTAACACAAGCTACGCTTACTTTGGGGCTAGACGGCGATGTGTGCATTGTCGTAGTAAATCTTTATACATACGCTAGCGGACCCCAGCGCCATCTGTCGGGCTGATTTGTGAATCTAAACCATCCAGGGTGCCACCCAAACGCATACCGAAAAATTCATTCCAATCGGTCCGGCCGTTTAGCAGGACTTCAGTGACATACACACGCACACAAGAAATATATATATAAAGATATCTTGTGTGCGTGTGTATGTCACTGAACTCCTCCTAAACGGTTGGACCGATTTGAATTAAATTTTGGGTGGCATCACGGTTTAGATTCACAAATCAGCCCGACAGATGGCGCTGGGGTCCGCTAGATTATTTATATATTTATAAGGTCTAGTTACATGAATAAAACATTTTTGAATTTACATAAACAAAAAAACTCACAGGGCAAATACAGTTTGGGGTTATACTCGGTATGGAGGTCTTGAGAAGACGCCTTCTGTTCTCTTTGCGGACCCTGAAGTCAGCGGTGGTGAAGTGCTCAGAGCAGATCACACTGCTTCTCGTGGGTATCCAGGTCAGCTTGTTGTTGCAGAACTTCTTCCAGATCTCCCACAGGTGCTGGTGTTTGGGGAACCTGGAACAGGGTCAAATAACATAAAAATTTAGCAAAATTTAAAAAGAAAGCGGCCTGTAACAATTTAAATATCAGTATTTAAAGTAAACTTGTAGTTTACTAAACAACATAATTACATAATATTAGAAATTTATTCAAGGGAAATCGTAGTTACTTTATTTTATAACAATAAACTACCCATTGACATCTGGGAGATGTCTCTTAAAAAGTTCAAAGTTTGTATAAAACGTAAGCTTATAGAAAAGTCCTAATATAGTATAAAGGACTACGTAATCGATAAAAAAGCTTGGGTGTGAATTATTGCTCTAATCAGGTTGCTCTTCTAATAATTTTAAATGACATTTTGAGATGGTGATAACAAAACAAAACATCATAAGTGCCACCTATAGGTAACCTACTTGAATAAAGATATTTTTGACTTTGACTTCAACAAATTACTGGATGTCTATAAATAAGTTCAAAGTTTTTATAAAATAAACGCTTATAGAAAAATCCTAAATAAATATATATAAATTTATACATAAATTTGTATATATTTATTTAGGACATTTAGGCAAAGTACAGCAATTGAAAACCAGAAACTTGATTATTTGTATATCTAGAGTTAGTTTGAAGGAAGGAGAGTAACATTTGAAAGCCGGTTAGCGCAGTGGGCAGCCACCCTCGTTTCTGCGTCCAAGGCCGTGGGTTAGATTCCCACGACCGGAAAACGTTTCTGTGATGAACATTAATGTTTTTCAGTGTCTGGGTGTATTCATGTATGTTATCCATAAAAATATTCATCAGCTATCTTAGTACCCATAACACAAGCTACGCTTACTTTGGGGCTAGATGGCGATGTGTGTATTGTTGTAATATATTTATTATTATTATTATTATTTAAAAACCATATTAAAACTATTTTACCCCATTAGGGTTATAATTTCCCATCTTATGATTTTATATCTCTAAGAGAATATACCATGCTGCTCCAAAGATGGAATGCCAGCTTCTAATGTTTTATGCAGGCAAAAAAGTGCTCAAACATGCAAGAGTACCCACCGCCTCTCCCCCGCCTCGGAGAGGGGCAAGAGCATTGCTCTGAGACGACAAATCCGATCAGTCGCTCAACAAATCCGAATATAAGATCTATGTTTTTTTTTCACTCACTATACTATCCCTAGTCCACAAATCCGCAATGGGCCAGCGTAGTAGACTACGGCCTGAACCCTTCCCATGTGTGACTGGAGACTCGCAGGGTGATTACGTATCTCGCGACAGGCTTGCGACATGCGTAAATCTTGCAATCCCTACTGTCAAACGTCACTTTTGATTATTTATTGTATGAAAAACGTTTGACAGCGGCGATTGCAAGATTTACGCCTGTCGCAAGCCTGTCGCGAGATACGTAATCACCCTGCCGTTCCCAGCAGTGGGCCGGTAATGAGTTGATATGATGATGATGGTAAAATTATTCACGTCAATATATTGCTTCGTTGCTGCGTGAAAGAATAGCATACCTACTATTTTTTTTTTATTGAACTACGAAGTAGCCCTTGGTAGCAATCACACTTGCTGGTGAGTGGAATAGAATAGAAAAAGTTGATTGCAACACAATAGGAAAAAACACAAGGAAAACAGTAATAGTACTTAGTGCTAGGGTGCAAAGGCGGCCTTATCACTAAAAGTGGAAGTGCAGTCTTAGTTGATAACGGACTAACCTGTTATAGGTATGGCATTAAACTCGTAACCCGAATCGGTTTCTACGCGGCATCGTACCGGAACGCTAAATCACTGAGCACGTCATTGTAGGTAGACCAGATCAGAAGAGAATCAGAAATTATATATTCCCAAATTGCCTCAGTCAGGGATCCCGGGACCCGGGACTCCCACTTAAAACCACACCGGTCACCGTTGCGCAAGGGAGGTCGTTATTCGCATGTGAAAGGCAGAACAACCAGCAAAAACAAAGTATTTGTAATATTACTATAGATAAATATACTTACGTGTGATAACTGATTCCACCCCTCTTCAAACTCGACGACTGCGACCTTTTTTTGCAACAAGCAACCGAGCAGTTCGGCATTTTGGTATTTTAAACTATATCGCGATGAATTCTATCTGGCGTTGTGTTCGATCGGCACTCGGCCGTTCAATGCCCGCATGGGCGTGTACTTTGTCCGAGGGGAGCGACGCGAGTGGCGGAAGTCGTATCCCCCTTGCACCCGCGACCGCTCCGCGTTGACTTATTTTTAAAACTCCGATCACGTCATGGTTGAAACAATAATTAAACATTTACTACTGCTATTTTACTACTGCTTTAATAATAAATCAATGATTTATAGCATATTTTCGTGTGAATGGTATATAGTTGATGATGAATAATAATTTAATATTATTAATCATTAATTTTTTAAACGAATTTGGGTAAATATTGGTCGAATATTTGTTGAGTTGTGTTTTGATTTTTCCCCTGCAGGACAGGCAAAGATCATTGACCATACAGCCACGGTGTTATGTGTACAGTATTGAAACTCGGCCGTATCTTTGAAATATATGCCTATATAAGCCGCGCGGTAGGTACGTAAACACGCGATAGGGCTGTCCGCCTCCAGCATTTTAAATACATTCGCGTTTCCATTTAGTTTTGTTATTGTAAATTTTGACTTTTTTAATATAAACAAATAAAATACTTGATGAATTTAATTGGCAGTCATCAATAAAAATGCCTTCGACGCTCTTTTATATTCATAAACATTTTTCAGATTAGCTGATGGATTCAAAAAACCGAACAAATTTTTCATCGTCATTAAAAAGTTAGCCGTGTCTCTGCCGGATTCTTCAATTCCATTGTTATCAGCTGTATACGCACGAATGTCATTTGCAACGGATTTACTAAGACATTGTGTCCAAAACCTACATTTTCTCGAAATTTATGGGCTTGTTATGACTGTTGTTAAGTTTTAGTGCAAGCCTTAAACTTTTGTTTATGTCCTGATTATAAAACTTAACAATATAATCGTATTTCGCTATAGAATCACCGAAGTGAAAATCATATTGCATCAGTTTATTTCGAAAGTTTTTAATAAGAATCGGTACATCAAAAATATAATATTTTTTTTTAATATTCAGAAAAAAATATGGCCTTTCAATTAAAACTGATCTTGGTTTGACAGCTTTCCATGAGTCCCTTGATCGGACACAAATATTAATTTAAGACCAATTTCGACAAACTCACGGACGGAGCAACGAAGCAACGGATAGATTTTATTTATTTATTTATTAGCTTTTCAAGGGAAAAAACCGTTGGTACTTTTACACATAAGAGTAACGCCGTATTTTTATATCACATATACCAATAAAGTTTCTACAACTTAGCTTTATCTTTTTTTAAAAGACTTCCATCGCAAAGGCTAATGTATGAATGTTGGTATTTTTAATACCTAGCATTTTCGCCGCTTTCATGAGAAGCTAGAATGCTATACAAAATGATTTTGCGGCGTAGAGAGTAGTTAGAAGTAATTGTAGATACAACAAAGTGTAAACCTATAACAAACACTGTAATAAAAAAAAAAAAGTTAGCTTTATTATTTTTAAAAGACTTCCTTCGAAAAGGCGAAGGTTATAAATTCGGTAACCACCGAATCGTTAACCGAATCGAATTTATATTTTATTTGCAAAATTCTTTCCTTTTTTTTGAGGTTCGCTCCGAAATGGTCTGATCAAAAGATTCGGATTGACAACGGAACTCTTCAAAAATTACAGCGATTCTACAGCGATTTGCTGTAATTTTTGATATCGCATTGTTTACACAATCGCTCAACATACAATCGCGCCTTTACACTCGAAGGGGTAACGCGGACGTATTCAGTTCAATGTATCGGGGGGGATATAATTAACGTGTCCACCTGTTAAAGCACGGGAACATGGAAGAAGAGAAATTGACCCCGTTTATTATTACACAAATATGATATTATTTCCACTTGTGCGCCAGTGCTCTGAGAGTTGATAACGCTGTGGGAGAAGATAATTTTTTCGCAGTATTTTATCAATCCATTTATTAAATTCTTCATAGTTTCGACATTCTGAAATTAATGCATATGATATAGGCTGTTTCCAATTTACAAACATGCCTCGAACTTATTATTACTTTTGACGTGACAACGTCTTATAAATTGGTTTGCCGGGTGACACTTCAAGAAACTGCGTTACGCTCCGCTCACGTTATGCGCTCACAATGAGAGCGAGTGAGAGGCACGCGTCCCTTCCACTCGGGCATGGTTAGCCCGCCTAAGAGCGAGAGAGACAGACATAAAAAGTGAAAGGCACGCGTCCCTTTGTAGTAAACGCTGTTTCATTGTACGCAAATGTATTGCAAGTTATTGTATGTATATTTGTATATAAATACGTATGTATGTGTAAAGGTAAAAATAAAATTTTGTTAATATGAAATTCAGTGCGAGATTCTTTGTATAAATTAATGTTTTAAATATAATTCTTTGTATAAATAAATGTTTTAAATTGTTACTATTATTTCATCCTTCTTCCTACTATACGAATGAATATTCACATTAAAATTATTTTACCACTCAAAGTCGTTGTCACGTAAAACTTTCGCCCGTATACCGACTTTACAGGCAACCAAT
Organism: Pararge aegeria; assembly: GCF_905163445.1. Lineage (NCBI taxonomy): Eukaryota > Metazoa > Arthropoda > Insecta > Lepidoptera > Nymphalidae > Pararge > Pararge aegeria. Next base: position 4,024,627 of record NC_053206.1, on the reverse strand, counting down.
TTTTTTTTTTCTCATTTCTTTTATTGCTGTGACTCCGGCAATCTGTCTTGAGACATTGGGCCATTTGTTTGTGGGTTAAGGTATTTTTTTTTTCCTTTATATCCTAACGCATTTTTAGCGAGTTCAAGAGAGATTGCCGAAGATTGAAAAAATTATAAATTACATTATACTGCTTGATGATTTCTCCTGCTTTTCTTTGCGCGGTGTATAGCAAATTAAGCTTAATTTTCATATTAGGTTCAGGAGACTGCAATCCTTCAATTACGTGGAATCCTGTAGTTTTGACTTCTTATTACATGGCATCAATCGTAACTGAACAATTTTTTTCTACTTCTTAAATTAAAAGTCGTACAAATAACAGTATTTGTTCAAATCTACGCCCATCCTGAATCGAGGTTGTCCTGGAAACTTCATCATCGACTCGCTGGACATAAAGCTGGTGAAGGGGTGATGTTCCTGCAGACTGGTTGACAACGCAGACAAACCAGTCAATCCGCCATGTGCTGGTTTGGTCGTGGCAGCAAGTTCAAACATGCCGGTGAGTTCGTTATTTAAATATCCTGACTATTTTTTTGGAGTCGTCTCGCATACATTGATGCCGATAAAATCCTGGCAGGCTTACATAATAGCTGTGAATTAAATATGCTTGCCTATACTTAAATCGAAAAAACTAATACTAGCCGTTTCACCGTTGTAATTAAGTTTTGGAGGTCCTCACACAGAATAACTTGCCGCATAGGTGCGAAATTATGTTTACGTGAGCTGTGTTGTAAAGATAGCTGATTAATCTACTGGTGCAACACAAAGTTATAAATCGCTAAATATCGATTAGAAAATTTAGACAAATAAAAATAATTTTATTAATGTACTAGCTGACTCGCGCAACTTCGTCGGCACCTAGAAAAAACCTAGAAACTAATTGCAGCGCTACCTACCAGGCTACTACCTAAACAGGTCCATGTTTTATTTCCAAACTATGTTATTCGCGGCCGTACGTGTTAAAATTAGACAGAACATGCTTGATAGTATACACTTTCAAATAAAAAAAGAATTATAAAAATTGGTCGAAATTTAACGGAACTATGAAGTAAAATTGATCAAAAATTTCATCAGATTTCCCGGAGGAAACTTATTGTTTATCGGGATAAAAAGTATCCTATAAGTTGACCCTGTATATCAGCTACCACTATACAAGATTTTATATTTAAATCCGTTCAGTAGTTTTCACGTGATGCCCGGACAGACAGACAAACAGACAGACAGACAGACAAACAAAAATTAAATAAAAATCTGTTTTGGATTCAGTGTCGATTATAAAGCATCCCCCGGTCAAAATTTTCAAAATATATGAAATGTACAGAAATTTTCTAGTTACAGTTTTATTATAAATATAGATGTGAAACTTAATATAAAATTCCAATTCCGGAAAAACATACAAAAATTTGTACCCAGAACGCGCTACTTTTGGTACCTCGTGTCTCGGAATAATAATTATTTTTAAAACATAATGGCTTATTCTACCCGTTGTAACAGGTAGTTTATAGGTTCTGAGTGATAGATGAAATAAAATTTAGAGTTATAATGTGTTTGTAACATTACATCAAATTGTTTTACAATATTTAAATGCATTCTATTACTATTGACTGCCGACAAGTGTGCAAATGAAATACTAACAAAATTATTTCGTGAACAAATCTCAGTATTGCAAATCAAATCTGAGAGAGAGAATTTTTCGATGCAGAAAACCATAAATGTTTATCTTAACTAAAATATCGGAATTCTAGCAAGTACCTATTTCAGCTCATTTCATAAAACTTGATAATATTTGTTCACAAATAAATGGGGCGGTCAAATTAAAGTGCTATGATTAAAAAAATGGTAATCGGGAAAAATGGATGTTATGAAGGTATTCCATTTTAACTATATTAAGTACAGTTAGTAATTTTATAATTATTGTCTTGAACAAAACAAGCCGCAGTTTTATGGCATTCTTTTATATAAAGTTGTGATGTTTTGTATAATTTTTAAGATTAACTCAATGTTTATATAGAATAAAAATTGATCTCTTTAAATAGCTACTATAGTCAATGCCAAAAGTTCAAAAAAAGATCCCTGCCAACGGAACAAATTGATGCATAGTAAGACAGCGACAGATAAACTAGTTCAATCAGAAGACTGGGTTTTAGTGAAAATGGGACTATACCTTACATATTGCCAAATATTTGGAAAAATATTGCATAAATTTAGTTCAATACTTCCGTAATGGATAAATGATATACTGTTTTGTATATTAAGTAGTTTCAAATACGATTAATAGTAAAAAATCAATAATGCATTCACGCGAAAAACAACATAAACATTTATTGGACCTATGTAGTACCTACCCTGTACAGCACTAAAAAAAGATGTTTTTCCTGATCATATTCCCGCCTTAATTGTTAATACAATTTTCACTATGGAAGTTAGCTGTAACGAAAATCTATTCGTAATTTTCGCTGTTATTTATTAATAATGTGAATACTAGAAATCATCAGAATTGCAAAATCATACTTTCAATCAGAGTTATAGTTCGCTTATGTCATGCTGTTATGACAATAACAATTGTGCATTGTCTAATTTTTTTCTCATTAGTGAGTAAGTGCAAGTTAGAAACGCTTTAATATCTATTTAATTTAGGTTGGTTTTGACTAATACAGATAGACATAATATGGTATAATCAGTGAGCTTGGAAACATGTTAAAACAAAGATACTGAAGATTCAGCGCAGACATAAAAATGTCGGTTTTTGACTTTTCAATCTGTGAAAAAGCTCTCACCAAATTCTTTACTCTGTGTTTGACACTTTGTCAATAAAAAAAAATATCAAAATGTTAGAATCGTTTTGTTGGAAAGCGATTGTAAATCGTGTATTTATTAAATTTCTAGTAATTGTTACAGTGTGAAAACTCTCTTCACCTGCTTCTCTGGTAGTAAGAGATATGTAAAAGATGGACTATAAGTTTTAAAGTGCTAATATTAGTTGAAATATGAACGCCGTAAAAAGTGAATTGGACAATGTATGCCGCGGTTGTTTATGCGTCGATCGCATACTGATGCCGCTAAACAAGAATGTTGATTTATTTTTTATACTACTGGGCAACGAACTTTCTATATCCGAGGTAAGTCAAAGTCAAAAATATCTTTATTCAAGTAGGCCCATAGTTGGCACTTTTGATGCGTACATAAGAATTACACGGTAGAGAGATGATGGCGATAACCACATTCGTAAACTGAAAACGAGGGTTCCAAACGCGTCCTGGTCTAAGAAGAAGCCCACAGCAAACTTAGCCGGGTGTTTTTTTTTGTTATCACCATCTCACAATGTCATTTAAAATTATTAGAAGAGGTTAGAGCAATAATTCACACCCAAGCTTTTTTATACATATTACATAGTCCTTTATATTATAATAGGAGTTTTCTATAAGCTTACGTTTAATACAAACTTTGAACTTTTTAAGAAACATCTCCAAGATGTCAACGGGTAGTTTATTGTAGAATTGTATGCAATTTCCTTTTAAAGAACTATGAATTTTATGTAACCTAGTATATTGCACTGTAAGTAAAAAATCACTACAGTTTATATGTTACTTATCGTAAAAATTAGTATACCATCTTGCAAATGTTAATCAGATTCAAGATCTCTTGAATCCTTTCACAGGGACCTAGGATGCGTTGACACTTCATTTTTACCATTATTGTGAGGTTTTTGTCATAACTACATTTGTGGACTTAAAACATAAGCAATGCATTCCAAATGCACACTAACAACAAAAAAAAAATTGACAGTGAGCTAACATCACATTAACCTATTACCAGCCCACTCCAGGGCACGCTCTCCTCCCACAATAAGAAGGGGTTAAGGCTGTAATCCAAGCTGGCCCAGTGGGGATTGGTGGACATAAAGTATATGAGCATATACAGTAAGCTATAATATTACTAGCAATTTTTATCCATTTGTTATGCTATAGCTTAATATAAATAAACTGTGAGATGGTGATAACAAAAAAAAAAATTACCCGGCTAAGTTTGTTGTGGGCTCTTGTTAGACCAGGGTTTGAAACCCTCGTAGCTTTAGGTGTAAGTTGGCGTACGAAGTTATCACCATCCACTTACAATTATGTAAACATATATGTATGAACGCTTCATAAATGCCTGTGATACGACATGAATAAAGAAATTTTGAATTTGAATTTAATAAGTCTTCTATTATAATAAGGCTATTGTGTGTGTGCCTTAGTTTTAAAGAAACTTTACAAAAAAAATAAGAAATCACAAAAGTATCATGCGTCACTAAGGGAATGTAAAATGCTGGATTACATCCACAATCACTTGCATCTTGGTTATACTTTGACTCGCGACTTACTTTGACTTACTTTGTCTGGCCAAACTCTAGATGAGGGACAACTCTATCTGTGCGGGACTTGGATTGTTAAAGCCATCCTTAATATTATAATAGGAATTTTCTATAAGCTTATGTTAAATTAAATTTAAATCTGTTTATATAAATAAAAAATACATAGTTGTTTAAATCTCAATTACATTACGCTAATCTTCATAATTATCTTCATTAAATTGCGCTCGAAAGTGTTGAATAAATATATATTAATTAATGTTTAATGTAAGGAAGAAAAAAAAAAAATCAAATATTTCTATGGTGTTAATTATTAGAATTTATAGGAATGGTCCGGATGAACTTCCGCCTAGTAGTTTTTGCACGTACCCTAAATGTTATAACGTTTCAATTTGTTTCTGATTTGCTTCAGATTTTTATTTTCAATTTCTTCTAGTAAAGGTCTAGGTAATTTTTCTAAAAAAAAAAAAAAAAATGTATTAAATATTGTAAATGTTATTCCAGGATTCCAAATACTACAATATTCTCCTGTGCTGGGAATGCATCGCACTATTGAAGAAGGCTGAAGTTTTCCGCAAGAGAGTGCAGTCGGCTCACAGATATTTCGAGAGAATATTGGTAATATGTTAATTATTTTAAAAGCATTGCTTTATTCATAACTACAGTAGGCTACCTAACACTTGACTAACACTTGGCGACCTGGGCGGCCTGCTAAGCTTCTTTAGTGAGCTCGGCTGGCTGCAGTGACCCAGGGGGGAGCCGTACCAGTGGCACTACGTACAACGGAAGGTTCCGGCCGACCAAGTACGGAGACGAGCCCAGAGGAAGAAGAAGAACTACTGTAGGGTAGGTGAACCTTTTTCCATTCCATGGGAGCTCTGGTTTGGTGCTTAGCCATAGGAATAGGCTGTCAGCTGTACGTACAGGGTCCAAGTTCCAACTACTAATCATATGTCTTTATAAACAAAAAGTGGATATAAACAGTCGACTTACAAGAAATGGTCATAAATTAGTGACATCTGCATATCGTCTGCGAAAGGTGCAGAAGTCATTTGTGGAATGGAGTATACGCTTTTATAATATGATTCCTAAGGTAATTTTGGACCTACCAATGCATAAGATTCAAGAATGTGTTAAAACACATTTATTACAGCGAGGTTATTATACAATTGATGAGTTTCTTAATGACAAGGTTGCTTGGAAGCATCCAGCTCCGCTTTCATCTCTCACAAGATAGAAAAATGAATGTTAAAATGTAAAATGTAAATTTTTGATGTTGGAAAAGAGCAACTGCTGAGTTTCTTGCCGGCTTCTTCTCGGTAGAATCTGCCTTCCGAACCGGTGGTAGAGTCACTACACACGGACAGACTTGACGTTTCAAAAGTGCTTGTATTAGGCCTACTAGAAATAAATTAATTTTGAGTTTTTTGAATTTTATGAATATGACTATGTGGTCCTCATTTGTGAATTTACCAAAATACATATAATATATGATGAAATGTTGGACCTCGACTTTTAATCCCCGAGCACAACACCATCTCAGAACATCGATTTAGGCTACGTGATAATCCCTGGTGCTGATGTGAGCCTGGAGTGATAGAAGACGTGGTACATGTCAGTATCTCGTGCCCGCAATTTGCAGCGCAAAGACAAGATATGGCAGCAGAAACAGAACACGATATCACGAGAAGCCATTTAAGAAACCTTCTCACAAATGGAAAATACATGAAATTTTATTATCTTCTGTGAGGTAATAATACAAGCAGTTGGCAAATCAAATAGCAGTACTGCTAAATGGCTACCAACATTTGTAAATAAGTAGAACCTTAACCAGAGTATTTTGCAAGAAAAAAAAAAGAACAAGAATTTTTTATACATATATATGTATGAAATATATCAATATCGACTGGGAATATTTAACATTGCTAACTCTGTATTTATTTTATTACTCCTATTAATACCAATAAATGAGGGGTTTGCTGCTGTCCGCTGAGGAGTTCTGTCCTCTATCTCCAACCACTTTCATCGGATCTGCACAAAGTTTGGGCAAAATTAAACACATATTATAACCTCTATAGTACAAAAATATTTATTTCAATCGGTTATAATTTGTCGGAGTTATGGTGTAAAATCGTCAAACACTTTGATCCCCTCTCCCAAAGGAACCGAGCTTAATGTCGGGATAAAAAGTATCCTATATTACTTCTAACACTTCCAAGAATATGAGTATAAAGTTTCATGAGGATTGGTTTAGTAGTTTTCGCTTGAAAGCGTTACAAACAAACTTACATTGACATTTATAATATTAGTAGGGATACTTATTTGGATTTAATTAATTACGACAATCGTGAGCTGACAATCATGGTCTCTGCCACCATGTCAGAGGATAACTGAGTGCGAAACAAAAAAAAAAACACCAGCTCAGAGGAGAATCTTCCTATTATTATGGTCTAGCGCATCACAATAGATACTTAAAATAAGTCTTGCGTTTATTGCATTGCAACACATTTAATAAATCATAGCTACTATACAATAAGGAAAATTAGGAAGGCCACAGGAGTAACGGAAGTCCCCAGAAAAATTAAGAGGCTAAAATGGCGTTGGACTGGCCGTGTGGTTAGATCCTCGAAAGAAAAATGGACTAAAGAAATTATATCTTGGTACCCTAGAGATGGCAAGAGAAAAAAGGTGGGAAGAAGACCTGCCAAAGGGATGGCGCAGAATAGCCAGAGACAGAGCACACTGGAGAATTCTAGAGGAGGCCTATGTCCAAGGACAGCCTGACTAAGCGCGCTGGTGTTACAAAACAATTTTTTTAGGAATAAATATCACTTAATAAAATAATAGATTTAGTGACTAGTATAAGCAAAAATTTATTTAGTCCGAGAATAAAGGTTATTTTTTTTTATTTTACGATTGATGAATTTCTTATCGAAAAGGCTGCTCGGACAAAGGCCAATCCCATCTCTCTCAAAAAAAAAAAAGTCTGAAGATCGTAAACTGTAAAATAATGTTGAAAAGAGTAGTTTCTTCCGTCTCTTCTGGTTAAATCTGCCTTCCGAACTGATGTTAGTCACTACAGACAGTCTGACTTTGACTTGTTTCCAAAGTACTTATGGATTAGGCCTACTTGAAAAAAGGTCTCTAGCCATAATATATCAGTAACAACAAATATTGTGAGACGGACATTTTTCCTGTCAAAATTGGCACTTTTAGGAAATTTATTATGGCAGAATAAAAATTATAAGCTTTAAAGTTTTCGTTTTAATTTTTTATTTTTTTGTATATTTCGCTTGGTATGTATTTATTCCTAAGCAATTGTGGTTAATGTTATCGTATTATATGTATAACTAAGTTGCGGAAACTTCATTGGTTTATGTGACATAAAAATACGGCATTACTTTTATGTGTAATAGTACTGTTTGTTTCCCTTGAAAAGCTAATAAATATATAAATAACCTGTATACATCTTCTTCCAGAGCAGTCCAATCACGATACGGGCCTTAACAAATCTCAATACTCACAAGAAGGACGACTACGACTTAATATATGTGGAAAATGAGAATTTCGAACCCAAAATAAAACCTGAAGCATTAAAATTTGAAATTCCGATACCCATATCGAATGAACCTGATAACAGCTGTCATATTAAAGAGGAAAACTACGATGAAGACGATGATGACGACGACAATAACTTTGATTACGATGCGGAGGAGGCGAAACCCGATGTGTCTTCCTTCGTGAAGAAGGAGAAGAAAAAAAAGAAATACAAAATCAGCCCTTTGGGTGAGTATTTTTGATCTCATTTAGTTCTCTCAGTGCAGTTTACTAGGCTACAAAATTGCAAATTCATTTAAGGGCAATTGTATATTAATTATTTTATAACAAATTACCAAATGAAATCTTTGAGATGTCTCTCAATAAGTTCAAAGTTTATATAAAACGTAAGCTTACAGAAAAATCCTATTATAATATTAAGGATTAATTAAACGATAAAAAAGCGTGTGTGTGAATTGCTCTAGCTTCATAGCTGAATATAAATTTACTGTGAGATGGTGATAACAAAAAAAAAATTTTACCCGGCTAAGTTTGTTGTGGGCTCTTCTTAGACCAGGGCGCGTTTGGAACCCTCGTAGCTTTAGGTTTAAGTTGGCGAACGCAGTTATCACCATCCCCTTACAATAATGTAAACATTTATGTATGAACGCTTCATAAGTGCCTGTGATAGGCCTACATGAATAAAGAAAATTTGAATTTGATTTTAAATAAAATACAGTACAGTACACTAGAGTACATTACAGTACAGTACAGTACACTACAATACAATACGATACGATACGATACGATACGATACGATACAATACGATACGATACAATACTATACTGAAAGCTATAAACCCAGTTATTAAAATATAAAAAGATAAATTAAATAACAAAATAATGATAATAAGTAACAATAAAAATATTGTAAACGCACGTCTGTCATAATAATTACTCTTTCTAATAGCAAGCTTTCTAATGAATGAAAGTGTATTCATTCATTCATTCATTCATTCAAGCTCATAGTTTCTTATACCTGAACTTTACGAAATCATTAAAGAGCCATCTAATTTTATTTCTAGGTAAAAGAATAAAGACAAAATCCATCAAGTACACAGAGGAGGAAATAAATAAATACATAGAACAAGTCGACTACAGTCTGAAGGATGTGTTAGCGATGAGGCACGAAAAGAAACCCAATCGGATTAAGAACATGGAAACTCGTTGCAATGTTTACATAATGAAACTGCTGGAGACGCAGAAGAAAGATCTGAGTAAAAGACTGAAGGTGAGGAGGCACAGTACAGTGCCCGGGTCTCCTCCCACAATGAGAAGGGGGGGGGGGGGGGGGGGGGTAAGGGCCGTAGTCCGACCACGCTTATAGACTTGCGCTTGACAACGTCTCCTCCCACAGTGAGAAGGGGTTAAGGCTGTAGTCCACCACGCTGGCCCAGTGCGGATTGCTGGACTCTTTTTTTATACTTGATAGACTTGCGCTTGACAACGTTTCTCCCACAGTGAGAAGGGGTTAAGGCCGTAGTCCACCACGCTGGCCCAGTGCGGATTGCTGGCCTCTTTTTTTTTTTTAATACTTGATAGACTTGCGCTTGATAACGTCTCCTCCCACAATGAGAAGGGGTTAAGGCCGTAGTCCACCCCTTCTCATTGTGGTAGGAGACCCGTGCTCTGTAGTGGGTCGGTAAAGGTTTCATGTGAAGAATGTTCGGATATCAGATAGAAGCAGGCGTTACTTTGCGGAAATCCATGGTATATTATGAAAATTAAGCTTAATTTGCTATACTCCGCGAACAGCAGGAGGATCTGTGTGGTGTAATTTTAATTTCTTCGATCCTCATACTCCACACCGAACTGATCAATTAATCAATTATTCATTGTAAAGTCAACATCTCCTGAGGATGCTCCGGTTTCGGAGCGAAACGTGCGTAGAGGGTACATTGCCGAGGATCAGTTCGGTGTGGAGTATAAGGATCGAAGAAATTATAAATTACACCACACAGATCCGCCGCCTTTTCGCGGAGTATAGCAAATCATGGAATTCTCGAAGTGACGCCCGGCTTCCGTCCAATCGTGTTATTTACTCTAGGGCGACGGCATAACGTGCTCGGAGTGTGATGCTGTAGTGCCGGACCAGGAGTCCATGAAGATGCACTGGGAGAGCCACCCGGTTTCTCTTCTCCGCTGCCACTTCTGTGGCCTTCTCAGCAAGTCGCGCAAGAACCTCACCTACCACACTGAGGCGCGGCACTCCATCATATACAGCTGTACGCTGTGCAATATCGAGTTCAGGTAGGACTCCTTCAGAATTCACTTATTTCATACTAGCTGTTGCCCGCGACTTCGTCTGCGTTTGATTTTGTTTTTTGATGTGGCGTTCAATTTAATGTAGTTCTAAAAAATTTGAAGTACTCAGTTATTGCTAAGCCTTAAATGAAGGGTTTGCTGCTGTCCGCTGAAGAGTTCTGTTCTCTATCTCCAACCACATTCAGATCTACACAAAGTTTGGGCAAAATTAAACACATAATATAACCTCTATAGTACAAAAATAATTATTTAAATCGGTTATAATTTGTCGGAGTTACGGTGTTAAATCGTCAAACACTTTCATCCCCTCTCCCAAAGGAACCGAGCTTAATGTCGGGATAAAAAGTATCCTATATCACTTCTAACACCTCCAAGAATATGTGTGCAAAGTTTCATGAGGATCGGTTGAGTAGTTTTTGCGTGAAAGCGTAACAAACAAACTTACATTGACATTTGTAATATTAGTAAGGATAGGCCCAGTTTATAAGCACTTTTGAAACGTCAAGACAGTCTGTTTCTGGTGACTCTACCACCGGTTCGGAAAGCAGATTCCACCGAGGAGAGCCGGCAAGAAACTCAGCAGATTGCTCTTTATCAACATCATATACAGTAGTATGGTATGCCATATCGAGTTCAGGTAGGACTTTTTTCTTCGAAATTCATTTATTTCATATAGGCCCAGTTTATAAGCACTTTTGAAACGTCAAGCCAGTCTGTTTGTGGTGACTCTACCACCGGTTCGGAAGGCAGATTCCACCGAGGAGAGCCAGCAAGAAACTCAGCAGATTGCTCTTTTTCAGCATCATTTTCAAGTTTCTATGCTGCGAGAGATGACAGCGGAGCCATTGTTTTAGTTCCAATATTACCTTGGGAGTCATATTATATAATCAACGCTTCAACCGATTGAATTCCACTGCTGGACATGGGTACATAGTTTTGTTTGTTTGCCTCCAGCGGCTCCCAGCGACTCGCCTGATGACATCTGTCCACCTTGTTTGGGGCCGACCTACGCTGCGTTTACCAATGAGGGGTCGCCATTCCGGCACCTTCCCTTCTAAGCATATGAATACAATAAAAAAAATATAACATAACAACGTATACAAATTGTATACGTTCTTTTGTATTATCAAAACTAAGCTTAATTTGCTATACTCAGCGAAAAGCATGAATGAATGAATGAATGAATGAAACATATGAATGAATACACAAAACAAAAAGTACATAAAAAAAGAATAATATAACAAAAGAACGTATTGGATAGAAGCAGGCGTTACTTTTCGGAAATCCATGATATATTATCAAAACTAAGCTTAGGTTGCTATACTCCGCGAAAAGCAGGAGAATCTGTGTGGTGTAATTTATAATTTCTTCAATCCTTATACTCCACACCAAACAGATCTTCGGCAATATACCCTCTACGTACGTTTCGCTCCGAAACCGGAGCATCATCAGGAGATGTTGACTTTACAATGAATAATTGTTAGGTCATCAGGAGATGTTGACTTAACACCGGAGTCATCAGGAGATGTTGTTGGTGTGGAGTATAAGGATTGAAGAAATTATAAATTACACCACACAGATTCTCCTGCTTTTCGCTGAGTATAGCAAATTAAGCTTAGTTTTGATAATATATCATGGATTTCCGCAAAGTAACGCCTGCTTCTATCCAATACGTTCTTTTGTTATATTATTCTTTTTTTATGTACTTTTTGTTTTGTGTATTCATTCATATATTTCATTCATTCATTAATTCATTCATTCATTCAATGATTCATTAATTAACTATAATATTAATTCGACAGAGCCCTGCCGGAGTACTACCGCCACGACCGGGAGCTTCACAGGACACTAATATGCGACTACTGCGGCAAGAAGTTCCAACAGAAAAGCGGCATCGAACGGCATATCAAGTAAACATCTATCTTTATTTTGTATCGCGTTAGAGCGTGACAAAAATGTCGGAAAAAAAACAGTATTACAAAAAGCCTGCCAAGGTGTTTTGTAATATACATTAACTTTTTTTCATAGTTTAAAATATAAGCACCACAAAATATATAATATTAAACAACAGTTAAAAATCTGCTGGCGAGAGATGAGTCATTGGCCGTGGGTGCGATTCCCACAATTGGCAAATGTTTGTGTGATGAACATGAATGTTTTTCAGTGTTTAAATAATAATTAAATATATAAATATGCTACGACAATACAAACATGGCCATCTAGCCCGAAAGTAAGCGTAGCTTGTGTTATGGGTACATGTATTTATTTATGATTGTTTGTTTCATCACACATGATTTTTTTAAATGTCTGGGTATTTTAAGTATTTAAGCATCTTAGTACCCACAACACAAGCTACGCTTACTTTGGGGCTAGATGGCGTTGTGTGTATTGTCGTAGTATATTTATTTTTATATACATATATATCTTCGAAATTCCATTATTTCTTATTTATTCTTCTGACAGTTGGCCTAGACTCATCTGATCTCCAGCAATTCGTGCTGGATTAATTTCCGACAAATAGCGTAGATTACTCTTTACGAAATTCCGAACAACTACGGCATTCGGCGTAAACTTTCTCATCATCATATCAACCCATTGACGGACCACTACAGGGCACGGGCCACCTCCCACAATAAGAAGGGGTAAAGACCTTAGACCACCACGCTGGCCCAGTGCGTATTCGTGGGCTCCACACACCTTTGAGAACATTATGGAGAACTCTCAGGTGCAGGTTTCCTCACGATGTTTTCCTTCACCGTTGAAGCAAGTGATATTTTAATTGCTTAGAACGCACATAACTTAGAAAAGTTTGAGGTGCGTGCTGGGATTCGAATTCGACCCCCCGAATGTGAAGTCGAAGTCCACTGGGCTATCACCGCTAACTTTCTCAACGTTATTCTATTTATTTTTCCCGCGCGCGTGAAATCAAATCGGCGCATATATATATATATATATATATATATATATACCTATATATATATATATACCTATATATATAAAAGAAAGCTGTGTTAGTTACACCATTTATAACTCAAGAACGGCTGTACCAATTTTTATGATATTTGTTTTCATGGATTCTTAGACCGGGATAGGATAATGAATATTAAAATAAAACTATCATAAAAAAAAAATGATCCGCGTTACAAAGTTCGCCGGGACAGCTAGTATATATATATAAAAGAAAGTTGTGTTAGTTACACCATTTATAACTCAAGAACGGCTGGACCGAATGAATTTTTATGATATTTGATTTTTTGGATTCCTCTTTGACCGGCATAGGATAATAAATAGGTATTAAAATATAAAATTCATAAAAATAAAAAAAATTATCCGCGGTACGAAGTTCGCTTGGACAGCTAGTATTACAATACACAAATTTCTTGATTCAAATCATATTACAACACATTATTACTTATCCAAGTTTAATGGTTTTCAGAACAACAGACAGAACAACTTTACGTTTAGATAACAGGTACCTACTGTAATAAACGTGAGAGTGATGTAAAATTAAATGATAGGTTACCAAAAGACGCCACTTACAAATCCCCAAAAAGTATTTACATAATTCTAAAACATATATTATGATCTTTATATCAGATATAGGTATTTGCTGGAAACAAATGATGTAACGCCTAGACTGTCCTGTGACAGGGTCACAGGACAGTCTAGGCTGTCTGGGCAGTCTAGCTTGGCCGTGAGTTCGATTCCCACAACTGGAAAATGTTTGAGTGATGGACATGAATGTTTTTTAGTGTCTGGGTGTTTATATATATATTATACGTATTTATGTACATTATTAATAAAAAAATATTCATCAGTTATTTTGGTACCCATAACACAGGCCAAGCTTACTTTGGGGCTAGATGGCGATGTGTGTATCGTCGTAATTTATTCTATTGTTTATACTCTCGGAAATATTAAAAATTATAATCGCCCCTAACGGTTTTTATTTTTTTCAAAGTTTCCAGACATATAAACGTCACATAAGCATTTGACTTTATTGGTACAACCGAAAAAACATTTTATGGTATTTCGCAAAATTTTAAGAACTCAATAGGTTATCTAATTAAATGTCTTGTGAGTTACCCAAACAAATTAAATTCGCTTTAACCGAGTTGTGAATCTTTTTGGAGACGTATACATGAAATAAGTCTTGGGAATGTAATTCAAATCGAATTTAAACTTATTTTGGCATACGACCTTAATGGGTTCATTTTATATCATTTCATACATTTTCAAATCTTATATGTTATTTAATCGACTGTCGTGAGATTCACCCAAAAGAATATAAATTCGCCCTTAAAGGGTTGTGAATTTTTTTTTCCAATATTTCCAGACGTAAGCACTTACCAATGAAATGCGAGGTATGTAAGCGGAATTACAAAAAAATGGCTTTTCTGAACAACCACATGGCCGTTTGCCACCCGGAGGTGAAGTGGAAAACGGTCAAGCGCGAGTTGACATACTGCGTCGAATGCGACATGCATTTCGGTACGGAGTTCCTATATAAACGTCACCTGAGAACCGCCATTGCCCACCGACCTAAACCCAAAATCACGTAAGTTCCCGAAGAGGCGACCTAGCATGGGTTTTGGTTTTCGTACCTAAAGCTAGGTCTTGCATGTGCAAGCCTCATTATCTCATAATAGGCATGATGACTGTAACAAAGTATCGCTAACTTCATACCTCATTGAAGGTAAAAGACTGACGCGCGCATAGTACCTACATTACGCGACTTTTGTCTTCTGCATGTGATGTATCTACTCGTATTTTCTTACAGTAAAAACTTTTTTTTTTTATTTATTTCCTTAAAATGGCAATGGTTTACTTAAACATTGTTTTAATCTAATTATACAACGTGTAACGGAATTACGAAATACTGTTGAAGTTTGCATAAGTATATTTCATAAAGGAGTCATCCTATGAAATATTAAATCAAAATAAGCATATTTATTTTTTCATACAAACTAATTCAAAACATTCGAAGTGTTCACTTATGACAACCCTATTGAAGGTAAAAGACTGACGCGCGCATAGTACCTACATTACGCGACTTGTGTCTTCTGCGTGTGATGTTAGGGCTGTATCTACTCGTATTTTCTTACAGTAAAAACTTTTTTTTTTTTCATTGATTTCCTTAAAATGGCAATGGTTTACTTAAAAACTATTAGCTGTTCAATGTCACAGAGAGGGAACAGTAAATAATGTACTTTTAAGCCTCTGTAGTGTTATTTCGGTGCACATTTACACGTTGTATTTGATTCGTGTATTATGAAAAACTTAATGGACGTTGGCTGAAACACTATCGAGTGTCCTGATTTCCATATTCCATATTCGAATCGAGATTGGTATTTATTTTTAATAAATAAAACTGCCAAATCGAATCAATCGAAACCGCCTTGACAGGGGAAATGCTGAATCAAAATATAAACATAATTTTGTACCGCTTAAACTTCGAAATTCATCCGGTTAGCGGTTTCACGAAATTTATATGTAAAGAACCTTCAGTTTCTGCAAAAAAAATATATATTTTTTTAAATAATATATATATATAAATATTACATATTGTAGATACTTCCGAACATCATAGGGCAGCTTTTATAAATTCATTATTGTAACGGCACTAGATAGAATTTGTAATTTTAATACATAATTTAATTTATTTATGAATTTAGTTGCAATAAATTGCTGGTGTGTCTTATGAATAAATAAATAAAATTAAAAATAAAATGAAATTAATCATCATGCCTATTAAATTAGGCTAAGGCTAAACTAAAGTCGCTTAAATCCTGCGTCCTAGGCTTGCAGAAAACGAGAGTTTTTTTGTTTTATATATCGATATTTATTATTTCGATACATATATACACTACATTGATGTGAACTACCAAAGCTTTGTCATGCAGGCTACCTTTATTTAAATTAAGCTAAGAGTAAACCAAAGTCGCTTAAAACCTGCGTCCTAGGCGTGCAGAAAACAAGAACTATTTGTTTGATATATCGATATTTATCATTTCGATACATATACACTACATCGATGTAAAGTACCAAAGCTTTGTCATGCAGGCTACCTATATTTCTATTAAGCTAACTCTAAACCTTTTTGTCGTAGAACATGCGTCCTAGGCTTGCAGAAAATAAGATATTTATTGTTTGATATATCGATATGAATGACTAAAGCTTGGTTTTGTAGGTTTCTTATGTTTAAATTGAGCTAAGACTAAACCATGTTGTCGTAGAACATGCGTCCTAGGCTTGCAGAAAATAAGATATTTAGTTTTTGATATATCGATATTTCTGAACAATAAATATTATTATGATACATTTATCGATATAAATTACTAAAGCTTGGTTTTGCAGGCATAATATGTTTAAATTGAGCTAAGACTAAACCATGTTGTCGTAGAACATGCGTACTAGGCTTGCAGAAAATAGATATTTATTGTTTGATATATCGATATTTCTGGGCAATAAATATTATTATGATAGATTTATCGATATAAATTACTAAAGCTTTTAAATTATGTTTAAATTGAGCTAAGGCTAAACCAAAGTTGCTTAATACCTGCACCCTAGGTTTGCAGAAAACAAGATATTTATTATTTGATATATCGATATTTTTGGGCAATAAATATTATTATGATACATATATCGATATTAATTCAAGCTAAGGCTAAACCAAAGTTGCTTAATACCTGCATCCTAGGTTTGCAGAAAACAAGATATTTATTATTTGATATATCGATATTTTTGGGCAATAAATATTATTATGATACATATATCGATATTAATTCAAGCTAAGGCTAAACCAAAGTTGCTTAATACCTGCACCCTAGGTTTGCAGAAAACAAGATATTTATTATTTGATATATCGATATTTTTGGGCAATAAATATTATTATGATACATATATCGATATTAATTCAAGCTAAGGCTAAACCAAAGTTGCTTAATACCTGCATCCTAGGTTTGCAGAAAACAAGATATTTATTATTTGATATATCGATATTTTGGGGCAGTATTTATTGTTTTGACACATAAGATAATGTATCGATATAAAATATTGGGTATCGAAAACGTATTAAATACGATATAAGACGTCGTGCAATACAAAATAGGGCAGTTAGAAGGCAATATTAAGTCCTAAGAAATTTATAAAGTAATACTACTCTTATAATACATAATCGCGCTTTTGCCTGCAATTTCACTCGTTGTTTCACCTACCCCTAGTGCGAGTAGGTAGATCTCGAAAACGTTAATGGTTTTCGATCGTACTACCAATTTTGTTAAAAGTATTTGTTTAATTTGTTTAATTTCCGATATCCTTGTAAGGACGGTCCAAAATTGTTTGAAGCGTCGTTCTAGTCATGTATTAGAAGTTAAATAAAATATATAACTATTCTTGATAGTTAAACAAGAAGTTCATCTTTATTTCACTGATAAAAATATGGTTCTCTGCAATAAATGCAATACTAACTGATACAAAACGGCACAATTTTATCGTTTTCTGTCAACTATTTGTGACTAAATATCATTTATTGATATCCGAAAAATAGCTATTGTACCATAACGCGAGAGGAATAATTTTAGATTTTTGTTATGAATATTGGTGTGCTTGAGCATTTGATAGAGCTAAAACACCCTAATGGGTTATGGTTAGAATATTTGAGTTTTGATGTTGTCGAAAAGAAAGTTTAACTACACGAGAGCATTAAGAAAAGGTTTAAAACGATTAAATTAGTATGGCAGCGATTTCTCGCTAGGGGCGCTGTGAACTAAAAATAACTATCAGTACACGTATTAGGTGTTCTCCTTAAGGGGCTCGAAGAAGCTAAAAGCAATGTCAGCGAGGCGTAGTTATTTCATATTTATGTACGGTCGAGCATTGTGCAATTATTCTTTATAAAATATAATATAATTAATATTCGGAATTAAAAAAAATCCTGTTTAAAGTTACAGGATTTCTTTTTGATTATAAAGCTCTGAACTACATTTAAGAAACTAATAAAAGTATATATAAAAAAAAAATATCTGTATTGTATTAGGTACCAGGACTGTCTATGTTTTAAAGAAAATTATTGAGACACACTTACTTACGAAAATCTCTTTTTATTTTGTGTTTTTATTAATTTACTTACACTTGTTTTTATTTATTAATAAAAAAGCTTTACTCTAAAGTGCGAAGTCAAAGTCAAAAATAACTTTATTCAAGTAGGTGGCACTTTTTATGCGTACATTACATGAGAATTACACGGTAGTGAGATGATGGCGATAACCACATTCGTAAACATAAAACTTAGCCGGGTGTAGTTTTCTTATCACCATCACACAGTGTAATATATAAATTGTAAGAAGAGCAACCTGGTTAGAGCAATATTGAAAAGATTGTTTATATTATAAGGGAAGTTTTTTTGTATTCCACTACAAGTTAGCCCTTGACTGCAATCTCACCTGGTGGTAAGTGATGATGCAGTCTAAGATGATAGCGGGCTAACCTGTTAGGGAGTATGGTAGTCATATCCAGTGGCATGGGTTATAACGATTAAATGGTTATATAATCTGCATACCCTGTGCATACCCTCTATGCACGCCCTGGTCATACCCCTAATCGGATTCTCGCGACATCGCACCGGAACACTAAATCGCTTAGCGACACGTCTTTTTGGTAGGGTGGTAACTAGCCACGGCCAAAGCCTCCCACTCCCACGATTATACCCTTCCGATGGTCACGCGGTCAATGTTTATTTTCTTGAAAGATTCGGTTTGATAAAACACAACGGCGTGTTAATTTCTTAAATTAACACTCATTATGTTGTACATATTTCTAGTTTTTATCGTAATAGCACAAGTCTTTGAGTTGCTGTATTTCATATCTTAATTTAAAGCAAGTAATACAATGCAATACTTAAACAATAAAGTAAAGTAGGATGCGACCCTAGTCGCATTCTGAGCATGTCATGACAAGTCCCGACCTACCAACTACTAAATTTAGAGCAAAAAAACTCTGTATTGGTGTTTAAAGTTGGTTTATTACATTGGTGTTTAAAGTTGTTTTTAGTGGTCGTAGATAACACCTTTTTGCGTTAAGGAATATTGTCATAATCTCTACCAAAACTCTTACGAAAAAAAAAAAACGAAAAATGGCGCAATGGCGGTTCTAATATGACGCTTATATTAAAGTCCTTTACGAAATCGCCTTTAATTTTGATAATATTTTCAATTTTTTATTACAACGTTGTCGATTAAATATCGTCATAATAATAATTAAATAGTTCAAACAAACTGAAAAAACACGCTTGGTATAAAAAACTAAACTAATTTCTTTCTTTTAGTTTATTCATAATAGCGTTTTTTTTTAGTTTTTCTTGATCTATTATTTTTATTAGAGCAAAACTAATCGGTAACCCATCCACCATTAAAGGGATAATTTTTTTTTTTATTCAGTGTGCCCGTCTCTCGAAATGCAAGTTTTAATTATTATTTAAAACGGGCCATTAAAAAGTAATAGCTAACGCCCTCTACCATCTAGTAGCTTAATGTTTTCTGTGGAATTTGTTAGGTACGCGAACGCCATAGGTTTTTTACATTTGGGTCTAGATGGCGCTGTAGTAATTAGTAAAAAATCTTATTTTTTATAGTGAAAATTGGAATAATCTTTTCAGATTAGTGTATTGTCATAGGTCCTCGATATGTCTACAAAGTTTGAAAGCAATCTGACCGTTTAAAGTGGGTCAAAATCGCGCCCAAAGAAGTCGGTTACAAACAAACATACAAGTGTAGCTAATATAAAGCGTGTAATAAAATACTTGTAATTTCACACAATATAGACGAAACAATACTTCATTTTAGAATACGCTGCGAATATTCTAATTTTCTAGCTATGTTATACATGGGAATAAAATTCTAAAAAAGCTGGACAGATTTGAACATCTTTTTTCGTTGTTTGCCTGGATACAAGGGTGGGTGGTTTAAAAAAGAAAAATATCTCACATTCCAAAGAATCATCCATGATCCAATCATCATTCCAATGCATTGGATAGAAGCAGGCGTTACTTTACGAAAATCCATGATATATTATCAAAATTAAGCTCCTATACTCCGCGAGAGCAGGAGAATCTTATTTAATATACTAAACCGTCGTCCTGAAAAGAAGTTCAAGGTCATCGTCTCATTCATTCGTTATACCTTTAATATTTTCAGACGCTACCATTTACCGATACAATGTGAGATATGTAAGAACGTATATAAGCGAGAGAGTACCTTGGACAACCATATGGCTGTGCGCCACCCGGAGGTGAAATGGAAAACGGTCAAGCGTGAGTTGACCTACTGTGTCGAGTGCGACATACATTTCGCGACGGAGGATTTGTTTAAGCGACACTTGAGGCACTACGTTAGGCATCGAATTAAACCACGCAAAGAACAGTAAGTTGTCCGGAAACGGTCCAAGCTAAAAGCTGTTAAGTTTTACGGAAATAGTGCAAGCAAGTAACTGTTCTGTTTTCCGGAAATAGAGCATGCCAGTAACTGTTGAGTTTTCCGGGAATAGACTTGCAAATGACTGTTAAGCTTCCCGGAAATAAATAAAAGATTTTACCTGTAATATCACTCGATAAAAAACACCTACCCGTAAAAAGTTGGTTCGCCATAACTGGATTGCAATGATAAATACATTTTTGGTTGTAGGTTTATAATATTTCGAAAAAATATCAATTAAAAAAAAATCGCGTGTGTACTTGTATACCTACGGCAGTAATTCGTTATACTTCTTTGGCGATAATCACAAATGTTTTAGTTTAAGCATTCAAATAAATAACTGAGTAAAATGACATCAAATACTAAAAATTATTATGCCTCAAAACCCCCACACACTTGATTCCTTCAATGTAAACCAATAAAAAAAAAAAAACTATTAATTATCTTGGAGAAATACGTGGTCAAGCATACATATTCCTATATTCATAGAGTGTTTAAGTCTGTTCAAAATACTAATACACACGTGTAAAATAAATAAACTTTTTTTTAAGATTTCATAAGATTCGATTAAAAAACAGGTTTTCTTTACATCTCCAAAGACATGGTATGCGGTTTGTCCAGTAATATTTTCATTGAAAGGAAAATGGACGTGTCTCAGGTTGCCTACGTATCAACAAAATTTACTCTCTCGCACTCGAAGAGTCGTTTTCGAGTATGGAAATACTTGAACGTCGGAGTAAAATGGTTCTTATTTGTATTGTGTTAAAGCTCACATTTGCCTACAATACTTTAGCATTTGACAGAATGTTTGTTAAACATTCTTTCAAATGCCCGATAGCGCCCGAATGTAATATAAGCATATCGTCCTAGAAAAGTGCATAAAACCTTTGTGGGACTGAGTATAGTAGGAGAGATATACTTTTATAACATGATACCGATGGTGATATTAGATTTACCTTTAGTGTAAAGAATGGTTTAAAACACATTTATAACATTGAGGTCGCTATAGTATTGATGGATTTCTTAATGGCAAGATTGCTTAGAAGCAATCCGCTCCGCTTTCATCTCACAATGATTGTTAAATTGTAAAAAAATGTTGGAAAAGAGCCACTGAGTTTCTTGCCGGCTCCTCGGTAGAATCTGCCTTCCGAACTGTTGGTAGAGTCACTACAAACAGACATACTTGACGTTTCATAAGGGCTCAGGCCTAAAAGGCCTATCAAATAAATGAATTTCGTGTTTTTTTTAAACAGAATTACCGTAGTTATCTGTGACTTTAAAATGAGCGATACCCCATTTTACTATGACGAAACGAGACAAGTTTAACACTCGAAAACGATTCTTAATCGAATAAAGCTCGCCTCGCCTCTGCTAAAGTCTCCCAATATGAAATTTAAGAATTAAACTGATTTTAGAAACAAGCTTTTCGAATCGGTGTTCATCCTTATATTCGTCTTGTATTTTCTTGTAAGAACTGAAGGCCTCGTTAATACAGCGACTGCACTAACGGTTCTAATCTTTACTTAGCTTTAGTGGGTAGTTACAAAATCGGTAACTTCTTGGTACGTCTTGCAAAAACTTTATGTCGTCGCGGAAGTGAGCTGCATGTGTAGCTTTGCGCAGGTAGTCAACTGTACCTGATTGGCTGATATCGAAGTTTTTATTAGTCGTGGACCTTTTTGTTACAGAGCTCGTCCGGGTAACTGTACAGTCTAATTAAACTTTATGTCGACGCGGAAGTGAGCTGCATGTGTAGCTTTGCGCAGGTAGTCAACTGTACCTGATTGGCTGGTATCGAAGTTTTTATTAGTCGTGGAGTTTTTGTTACAGAGCTCGTCCGGGTAACTGAACAGTCTAATTAAACTTTATGTCGTCGCGGAAGTTAGCTGCGTGTGTAGCTTTGCGTAATCAAGTGCACCTGATTGGCTGATATCGAAGTTTTGTTTAGTCGTAGAGTTTTTTGTGACAGAGCTCGTCCGGGTAACTGTACAGTCTTATTAAACTTTGTCGTCGCGGAACTAAGCTGCGTGTGTAGCTTTGCGCAGGTATTCAACTGTACCTGATTGGCTAAAACCGCTGGAACCATTCTTTATGCATACCCTGGTCAAAAACCCTGTGCACGCCGCTGCATGCCCTGCGAAGTTTCACTGTGAAGTTAAGTTTCACTGTTGTTCGAAAAATCGTAATGTTTAATTCGGAGTGTAATAAGGTAACGTCTCTAACGCTAACCGCGGACTAAAGTCCTCCGGGTGCGTTCATGTACCTCAGAGTGTCCGTTGTATAATTCCGAGGACTTTCAATACTCGTTACCATTTCGCTTGAAAACCCTATAACAGTCGTAAAGGTAATTCTGAATACATAGGAATTGCGATCTTATTCTTGCGGCGGTAAGTTGCTATTTTGATTGAACAAACGTTTCGTAGGCAATTTATCAAGATAAAAGGGGTGCAACTTCTGAAAGGAGTTCTATTATCTATTCTATGTTCATACACGCGTACATATGACGCGAACGTAGCCCCTCAGTATAACAACAGTCAGTGTAAAGATTGTTGTTTAAGTGTTTCGCTTTAAATTAAAACTTATTATTATTATTGAGATACCAAAACGTGCTTATAAGAACAATGCGATGTAGCGACTGATGTATACAGGATGTTCATAAACGGGTTGATACCTTTCACTTTAAAAATAAGTGCTTATAGAAAACATAATGATACCCAGCGACTAATATATATAGGGTGCCCATAATAAATACACAGTTACAAAAACGACTACTTTTATAGCCCCAAATCGTCAGAACTGTGAGAAAAGTTAGAGTTAAAAGAAGTAGTATTGTGCTCTGTTTAAAAGTTATTCCACCCGTACTACTACCCGTACGTCGGTTTGAAGAAAAACTACTCCAATTAGCCCCATTAAGTGCCTCAAATTTTTAATATATATTTGTATATACTATACTTAGTATCTGTAAATTTGAATTTACTACGTTTGTATATTTTTCGGAGTTAGAAATTTTGAGACCATAAATTTTTAAATTCTCAACTTTAAATCAATTCAAAGGTAAATTAATTCAAATAGGCCTATAGCACTTTGTGGATATAAAACTGGTAATCGAACCGAAGGCCACCCTCCCAAAGGCGCAAGGTCTTCAAAACTACAGATGAGAAATATTTTATTTGCAGACACAACCATTTACCCGCGATGTGCTATATTTGTAACTTTGAGTTCAAACGAAAGAACTACCTGGCTGAGCACATGAAGCTATTGCACCCGGAGCATAAAGAGGTTAAGAGGAAAATAGTCAAAGAGCTAGCCTACTGTGTCGAGTGCGACCTGCAGTTCGCGAGCGAGTACTTTTACAGGCGGCACCTGAGATACGCGGTCGCGCACAAGCGCAGGATAAGAGCTAAGTAAGTTTATCCAACACCCTGTATAAGATAAGCGGCATTTAAAAAAAAAAATTAGGTTTAAATAAAAATCATCCTGTATAAAATCACAGCTTTCATAAGATTACACAGTATGAGGTAACACCCTTCGTAGGTTTTCACGATGCATAAGCTTACACCCTGTATGAGGTTACTACAATGCTACATCCTATACAGGACATTAAAGACCCGTATAAATATGACTAAGTATACCATGCTTTTAAAGACCCGTATCGAACTAAAATTCAGTCTAACGTTACATTGGTTTATAAAGGCTTTGTAGGGGTACACTCCGTATAAATTTACCCACAGTATAAAGTAACACGCTGTATAAGGTAAAACGCTCTATAAATTTACACCCGTATAAAGTAACACGCCGTATAAAATTACAACTCAAACTTACACCTGTATACATAATACTATACAAAGTCCAAAATATAAAGTAAAATTGATGAATTAGTAAAAAAAAAATGGTGTACAAAGAGCATCCTATATCGAGTGTGAGCGGTGCGGTGCGGCGTCGGCATCAATTCAAAAAATTCGAATAGGTATTTAATTTGATCAGCTTCTTCTAAATTTCTAAAACATCAATTATTCTGAATATTGTTCAATAGATCGAATAGAGTAACGGGGGTGACGATGTAAGATGATAAAAAATCACGGTATACCTTCACCAAATACGAATATGGTTCAGAGCTCAGATAATATTCCTGTAACCAATCTAATATCCATTTTCTATATTTAATCTATCCACATTATTTACGTTGCAACGTTGTTATTGTCAAAATATATCCATACAAATAACAACTTTGCAAAGCTTCCATCAACAGATAACAGGTACCTACATTGTGTATAGAAAATGGACGTAAAACATTTTCTACTTAACTTTAAATAAATATTTTTGCGTACAAACTAAATTCATAACATGTAACAACAAAAAAATTACGTTATCCTTTTATTATCAGAGATTAAAAAATAACTAGAGTAACAATTTAAAAAAAAATAATAGTCCAAAAAAACTAAAAAAAAAATGCTTCGTTTATTTATAAAAGCGTAATTGTTAGTATTTCTTAAAGTACTATTTTTATTGTAGCAAAATTAATCGGTTAACCATTCACTATAAAATTTTGTTAATATAAGAGAAATCGGCTATAGATAATGGTTGGAAATTAAAATTAACATTTGTAACATTCCAGCCTTATCGACTGTAGATGAAATTTATATTAATTAACAAAAAATATTATTTTGCAAATCGAAAAATGGAATAATTTTATCAAATTAGTGTACTGCCATCGGTTCTTAATATATCTACAAAGTTTGAGCGATCAGACTGTTTGAAGAGGGTCAAAATCGTGTCCAAAGTCGGTTACAAACATACATACAGGTGAAGCTAAAAAAAGCGTGTGAAAAGGCGTAATGTGTCGAAGGTAGGCTCACTCACTCAATAGTAAAAAGAGAGAAGAAGAAGAAACACTTTATTGCACGTAAACATACATATAGGAAAAGAAATATTAATGAAACAGTAAACAATGTAGACATGCAAAGGCGGCCTTATTGCTGCAAGCAATCTCTTACAGGCAACCTTTGTAGAAAGGAGCAAGAGAACGGGATATAGCCAAGAGTGTTGTAATATATACATAAATACTAACTGTATAGTTACTAATACATAGATAATTTAAATAAATATACGTAATATATAAGTATAAAATAAAGAGAGAGTTAACAATTTAGTAGGAAAGTGGAAAACGTAACAAATTTAACTGTTTTCGTGCATAAAATAGATTTCATAGTTTAAAATAAATTACTATAATTTCATACGTGGACACTTCATAATGTACGCGACTTAACGATTTCAATTTTGTCAGTCCTTAAAGGGCAGGTGAATAACGAGTGAAATTACAGGCAAAATCTAGTGCTTATAAAACAAAGGGTTAAGTTTAATATCGACATCTTATAATCGTTGGTAAATAAGTTAACCTTACTACGTATACAATTATGTCGTAAGGCAATATGGAAACATCGCTTTTTTTTTGCAGGAAAAACCTTGTGCAAATGCAAAGAGTAATATGAAACTAACGCCGGTGATTCGAAATCAATATAATCCTAAATATCTATAGAAAGCATATTGAATATGTTTATGATATGGGCTATCTTTTTTCCTTCCTTTCTTTAAGATAAGGACAACACGACTTTACGCAATCTGCAATCAATCATTTTGTAAGAAAACCAAGTGACCAAAATTTCCCAAACTATTACTTTCTCTTTTAAAAAATTTACTGGTTTCTGTGGACACCCTGCTAGTACATATCTGCCATATTCCAAAAAAAAAACTATTTTTGTGTAGTTAAAAAAAAAATCGAATTCAAAAAAATATTGCCAAAATCATTTCAAAATTTACTTAACCCATATTGAAGAAGTTGTGAAAAAAAATATATTTCACCATTATGTGTTGGCGGCCATCTTGGATTTGGAAGTTGTCTTACTGTATTTTATTCTACTAGTCAACCCTTTCATTTGAGTGAGAAAATATTTAATCCGTCACTATTTGACGGCAGCCATCTTGGACCGATTTTCATGAAACATACCTAAGAACCTCCTCCTTAGTCGTTCACTCGTGCCAGAGTGGTCACGGTTGACGATGATACATTTTCTTTGGCTACAGCAGCCCCCGCGATGCACCTCCACTTGATACGGTCTTCAGCGTTTTGGGAACATTGATGGAGGTTTGTGTTGCAGCTTTTATTATGTCTGTCCAACGCGAAGGTAATCGACCGCGTGACCGTTTGCCTTCCACTTTCCCCTGGACTACGAGACGTTCCATGGAGTGTTTATTCCTAGTTACATGTCCAGAGAACTTGAGGATTCGTATCTGCACAGTCTACGATAACCCCTCTTTGACTTTTAGTTTCTCCAGGATCGACACGTTAGTCTGAGAAGCTGTCCAAGGGAGCAAAAGTCGCCGCCAGCACCCCATTTCGAGTGCATCGATTTTGCGACTGTCTTTCTAGCGTACCGTCCATGTTTCTGGTCCATATAGTCCATATAGAAATATTGGGAAGACCAAACTTCTCATTCGGCGGACTTTCGTGGCCTTAGTAATATTGCGGTTGCACCACAGTTTTTCTAGCCTATTAACGCCAGATTTTGTAATAATCATCACATTAACCGATAGGCGGCCACTGCTGAACATAGGTCTTTTGTAGGGAGTTCCAAATTCCACGGTTTTGGGCCGCTTGAATCCAGCGGCTACCTGCGACGCGCCTAATGTCGTCCGTCCATCTCGTCGGGGTTCGACCAACACTGCGCTTACCAGTGCGGGGCAGCCATTCCAGCACCTTGGGACCCCAACGTCCATTCCTTCTCCGAACTATGTGCTCCGTCCACTGCCACTTCAGCTTCGCGACTAGTTGAGCTATGCCGGTAGCTCTGGTTCTTCTACAGAACTCCTCATTTCTGATTTGATCACGTAAAGATACCCCGACATAGATCTCTCCATCGCCCGCTGAGTGACTCTGAGATCTTGTAATAGCACATCTCTTTTGATCTATTCTTCACACCCGCCCATGTTAGGTAGAGCCGAGGTACACGTAGCTTTGGACAACCTCGCAGTTGCAAATCATGGGAATGACAGGGTGGTTAAGTTTTGCTCGGTTCACGATCATTATTTTGGTTTTCTCTATTGATTGCAAGTCCAAAGGAGACGCTTATTCTTTCGGGGCGTTTCACCAAATGTCTTCGGCGTATCTTAAGTTGGATATCTTCCAACCTCCTACTGAAATCCCACTGTCGCATTCCTCCAAAAACACTCCCGAATTCCTCCAAAAACACTCACTAATTCACCTTTCAAACAAAACGGTTAATCCGTCCGGGAAATACGCTGCCACAGACAGACACACAAACAAACACGTCAAACTTATAACATACCGTCGTACTAGCGTCGGGGGTTAAAAAAAATGGGTAAAGCCAAGCCAACAATTTTGGTTCTTTAATATCAAAACTAGATAAATCGTTGCCCCAAACAAAACTCTTAAACGTCCATTTTTATCAAACGTAGACCTCCTGTGGGCCCCTAGAAGTACCCATTGGCAACTTTGGGAATCACTGCTATAACCTTTACATTTCAGTAACAAACATAGTAAAGAGTGCTTTTCTTACTTAAAATTCTGTTTCTTTGCACCCAGCGCAAGGTTTTTTGCAAAAACACGATCTGTCCGATTTTCGCACGACATAATATGTTATAATCAATCTTGTACGAAGGCTAATGTCTTCGTACCAGATTTGCTTCGCAATCGCAGAGTCGTTTTCGCGCATCGAAATACTTCAACATCGTTGTAAAATGGATCTTATCTACAATAATTTAGCTTGGGTTTGTGACAGAACGTTTGTAAAACAAAAATCAGAAGTACAGGATTTGCAGCTCAAAAGCGAAGCAGATTAGGTTCATTTTACAATGACGATACATATTTTTTTAAATGCAAAACGAGTTTTCGATTGCGAGCGCGCAAGCTAATTTTGTTTGTAATTTTTTCGCTCTGACATTGAGAAGGGCTTCTCAATGTCAGAGCTAAAAAAATACTGCTTTTCTTTTGCGATATTATGCCTAATTAATTTTTAAGGCCCTCAATGTTCCGATACTACTTCAGTATCGTTAACTTTATCGATTGCTTAAAAGTAACGTTACTTTATATATGTATCGAAAAAGCGTCATCTAGCTACTGCTTGAAACTCAGCTTACTGAGTACTAACTATGGTAGCGGGCTAAACTGTTATAATCTTAATATATATAAATCTCCTGTCACGATGTTTGTCCGCGATGAACTCCTAAACTACTTAACCGATTTTAAATTAAATTGGCACACCGTGAGCAGTCTGGTCCAACTTAAGAGATAGGATAGCTAAGATCTTTAATTATAGTCGCAATTTTTCTTTTATTGCAAATTATTTGTCTTTAATTAATAGACAGTCACATGTTATATATATATATATACTACTATGATCATTTAAGGCTTAGCTATACTGAATACTTTAAAAACAAAATCAAACGCAGACGAAGTCGCGGGCAACAGCTAGTATATATATATATATATATTATAACAGTTTAGCCCGCTACTAACCTAACCTAACCTAAATTGTTTCTACGCAGCATATTGCTATGGTTTTAACATAACTGCCATACTCTTAAGTAAATACAACGTGTAACGGAATTACGAAATACTGTTAAAGGGTGCAAAAGTATATGACATAAGGAGTCACCCTGTAAAAATATTAAATCAAAAGAAGCATATTTAGTTGTTCATACAAAATAATTCAAAACATTCTAAGAGTTCACTTATGGCAACCCTATTAAAGATTAAACACCGAAACCTGCATAGTACCTACGCTGCGAGACGCGCACCTAAGTGACGTTAGGGCTGTATCTGATTTATTTCCTTAAAAAACTATGGCAATGTTTTACTCAAAAACTGTTAGCGTTTCGGATTCTAAGATAAGTCTTAGAGACATTAAATAATGTACCTCTAAAGCTTCTGAAGTGTTATTTCGGTTTTCATTTACACGTTGTATAAATTAACGGCCGATTGGCGCAGCGGGCAGCGACCCTGCTTTCTGAGACCAAGGCTGTGGGTTCTAACAACACATTTTTTGTAGCTTTTTTTGACAGAACTCGTCCGGGAAAGTAGTTTGTTGCAATACTGTGATCCGCAGGGTCATTACGTATCGCGCGACAGGCGTAAATATTACAATCACTGCTGTCAGACGTCAGTTTTGTTGGATAGAAACAGGCGTTACTTTGCGGAAATCCATGCTATGATATATTATGAAAATTAAGCTTAATTTGCTATACTCCGCGAAAAGCAGGAGAATATGTATGGTGTAATTTATAATTTCTTCAATCCTTATAGTCCACACCAAACAGATCTTCGGCAAAAAATGTTGGCTTTACAATGACAAAAATTATTCATTGTAAGTCAACATCTCCTGATGATGCTCCGGTTTCGGAGCGAAACGTGCGTAGAGGGTACATTGCCGAAGATCTGTTTGGTGTGGAGTATAAGGATTGAAGAAATTACAAATTACGCCGTAAAGATTCTCCTGCTTTTCGCGGACTATAGCAAATTAAGCTTAATTTTCATAATATGTCAGTTTTGTTTATTTATTTTGTGGAAAAGTGACGTTTGACGGCATTATTGAGATACGAGATGTAGATGTAGAGATATGTAATCACCCTGCCGGTCTGAAGGGCGTGGTTACCGGACCTACGCCTCAGTTTGAAAGACACAGGGCTGCATGTTGCAGGACGCGCTCCTTGCACGCCCTGCGAGGTATTGAACTTTTATAGGCGATGGTTATATAATATTATAATTTACATTAGTGTTTTTCACCTACACTCGGAGCAGTTATCAATTTTATAAATTTAAAATGCATATAAAAATTCTCGGAACAAACGGCATTATATTTAGGATTATTATCATAGCGACTCTTGTGGTTTAAGATCTTTATTTCTCAAAAGAATTAAAAAAAAACTCGCTTAGTTGAGAATACATTAAACTTAAAAATAAAACATGTTGTGAGCGTACACTATAGAAGGTATATACAGGTGTCCCAAAACTTGACGGTAAAATGGTACCAGCCGAGAGGCCAACTCATACCAGTTCTGGGAAAAATAAGGAAAAAAATCCATGTCACATAGTTAAGTAGTAATAGACATTTATCAAAAAAAAATTAAAAAGCGACACCCTTGATCGCATTTTTAATTACCGTATTTACAAATTTCACAATAAGGCAGTGATTTTTTTTAGTGACGTCATCTAGAATAACCGTGCTATAAATCGAAACTACAAATAAAAGTAAAAAAAATTGTTTATTGAGTAAAATAAATTAAGTTTCATTGAGTTATGGTTAACAAAAATTTTATCAGTTAACTTTGACACTTCATTTTGGAAAAAAAAAGTATGATACTACACTTGGCAACTTATTTCAAAAAATGGCCCATTTACTCAAGATTTCAAAATAGTGCAACACTTGCCACTTTTCTTTGAACTGACCTGGTATGAGTTGGCCTCTCGGCTGGGTGCGTCCTGCTATAAAATTCTAACAATTATCAATATAAAATAACAAGTCAAAATTAAATTAAATACAATTAAAAACAAAAAAAAAAAGAAATACCGAAATGAAAATCACAAATTACAAAAAATACAATGAATTAATTAATGTTTATAATTGCTAAAATTCTGCAGTCATTGATACGATAATAAAGCCCATCCAAAAGTTTGTCAAATAACACTGATTTGAAACTAATTTTCGGCATAGACGGTAGGAGACCCGTAGTTTAGAGGTTAAAGCGCACAGGCCGCTATTGCCAGAGAGTCGCAGGTTCAAATCCTGTAAGTTCCGAAAATTTTTACATGCATTTCAAAGGAGTAATATGGGATGTAATATGGGATTTGGTTTTACATAGTACTTATAAGGTGCCTTCTTGGAATTTATCTCATTTTGTAGGGTTTATTAATTACAATACATTACAAAAAACATTAAAACTCTAGTTTTCCGGATTTCAGAGATACATGCAAATGAAGTTTGTGAATTAAGGTTATTTTTGACACATGCGATTATTGTACCTACCTATTGGTGGTACTGTTCGCAATATAAATATAATATATTTTGACGGCCGATTGGCGCAGTTTGCAGCGACCCTGCTTTCTGAGTCCAAGGCCGTGGGTTCGATTCCCACAACTGGAAAAGGTTTGTGTGATGAGCATGAATGTTTTTCAGTCTGGGTGTTTATATGTATATTATAAGTATTTATGTATTATATTCATAAAAATATTCAACAGCTATCTTAGTACCCATAACACAAGCTACGCTTACTTTGGGGCTAGGTTGCGATGTGTGTATTGTCGTAGTATATTTATTTATTTATTTAATATATAAGAAACACTAATATATTTCAGAGGTTGTTTTTTTTTAAAAAAAAAAACTTAATTTTTGATACCAATTTAAATGAGGCACCAAACGAAACCATGTTCCAGCATTCTCCTTAAGGTGTTACCATATCCTTGAATTGTCAATTATGACTAGTAAAAAAGATAGTTTTTTTATTTAATTATCTCTGTTTCCAGGGTACCTTGCCCGGACTGTGGTAAGATATTCAGTCGGAAGAGCTATATGGATAATCACTATAAACTAATACACGTTAGAAAGAGTCAGCACTATTGTGAGCTCTGTGATAAGGTAAGGTACTATGTATGTATGTATGTTTCTTACCAGAGATGCATATAGCAGGAAAATATTGCAATTTTAGGGTACGCAGTGCTTTTGTGCACGTATGAAGTGCACGCCACTGGTACGGTATGTGGTAGGGACACTACAAACAGACCGACTTGACGTTGCAAAAGTTCTTATAAACTGGGCCTACTTGAAATAAATGAATTTTGTATTTTATCTTTTGAATATTGTCTTTTTTTCTCCAAAGGAAAAGGATTTTCCTAGTTTCCAGTTTAATAAATACGGTTACTTGTTTTAAAAACTAAAATACCTTTAGTTGTGATTTTTAAAAACAAATGAATGAATAGAGGATGTAAATTAGTATGGGAAAATTATAATTAAAAATATAAAAAATTATATGCGTCAGAAAATTTAACATAAATTTATAAAGTCTAAGTCAAATTCACATCCGACTGGCGCAGTCGTCAGCGACCCTGTTTTCTGAGTCCAAGGCCGTGGGTTCGATTCCCACAACTGGACAAATGTTTATGTGATGAACATGGATGATTTTCAGTGTCTGGGTGTTTATTTGTATATAATAAGTGTTAATCAGTAGTACCAATAAAACAAGCTACGCTTACTTTGGGGCTATATGGCGATGTGGGTATTGTTGTAGTATATTTATAAAAGAAAAAAAAATCTTTATTATATTTTTTGATGTGTGTACTGTCGTAGTATATTTATTTATTTATAAGCGAACAATAAACTTAGCCGGCTTTTCAAAAAAAGCCAAGGTATAATTTAAAAAAAAAAAATTTTTTTTCTTTCCAGCACTTCATAAACGGCTACGCGATACGAACACACAAGAAATTCGTCCACGAGAAATACGAGAAGCCGAAGAACAAGATATGTGATATCTGCGGAAGAGGTTTCCATGTAAGTTAAGAACTTCCGAAGTAGAGGTTTTTGTGCCAGGGCTCGTCCGGGGAGCAGTGGCATCGGCCAGGGTATTGCATAAAGCAAGAAGAAAAAGAATGGTGTAAAGTAGACAAATACTCTTCCTAATCGAGTTTCAAGCTGTCATGATCCCCTCCTCGCTACGGGAGCCCCAACAATCAAAATTCAAATTCAAAATTCAAAATTCATTTATTTCAAGTAGGCCTAATATAAGCACTTTTGAAACGTCAAGTCTGTCTGTTTGTAGTGATTCTACCACCTTCTACCACCACAATCGTTTGGGTTGGTTAATATAAATTTACTGTGAGATGGTGATAACAAAAAAAAATTGGATAGAAGCTTGCGTTACTTTGCGGAAATCCATAAACTATATATCTATATATATAAAAGAGAAAGTGTGTGGGTATGTTCCGGTTTAAGTTGGCGAACGAAGTTATCACCATCCCATTGCAATTATGTAAACATATATGTATGAACGCTTCATAAGTGCCTGTGATAGGCCTACATGAATAAATAAATTTTGAATTTTGTTAGACGTCTGGGAGGTATACAGTGGGTTCCCCGGACATATAACAAAGCCAACAAGAGGGACATGCCGTGGTGGTTTGAAGCCCAGAACAAAAAAATACTTAGATAATTAACAGAAATTAAAGCTACGTTGATTCCAAACGCGTCCTGGTCTAAGAAGAAGCCCACAACAAACTTAGCCGTGTGGTTTTTTTTTTGTCATCACCTTCTCACATTGTCATTTAAAATTATTAGAAGAGCAACCTGTTTAAAGCAATAATGTACACCCAAGCTTTTTTATCGATATAAGTAGTCCTTTATACTATAATACGACTTTTCTATAAGCTTAAACTTAATACAAACTTTGAACTTTTATTTCTTTTGAAGAGACATCTCCAAGATGTAAATGGGTAGTTTACTGTAGAATTGTATGCAATTTCCTTTAAGCGAATCATGAATTTTATGTAACCTATTATATTGCACTGTTAGCTTATTCTTACTTCTAATGTTTCGTTTCTTAAATTGTTAATCATACATGTACGGGAGCTATGGTGATATTCTCGACCGTAACAACAGGAAGAACTTCCTCCGAGCGGGGACCGAGGTCCGAACATTTATTATTGGAAGTTGTATACACAGGCATTGTTTGTGAACACTTCGCTAGCGCGATGCAGGATTTTTGTGGCGCCATCTAGTTCTGCAATGTGGAGACCGCTACAATACATGTTGTGGAGATCTCCTGGTAAGCATCAAAATACCTGTCATTATGATATCAGTGCAATTTTCATTCCAGACAAATCGCGTGCTGATTAATCACAAAAGGACACATACGGGTGAGAGGCCGCATAAGTGCTCTTACTGTCCCGCGGCCTTCGCGCAGAACGTCGCGCGGAAGACGCACGAGAAAACACAACATAAACACCTACTGCAAGAGCTCAAGGGCTTCTCGGCGTGAGGGCAGACGAATATTATGCTAATGTAAATGAATTCTCCAACAGGTCTTAACAATAAACTATCCAATCTTTGTCTATGGTCTGTATTTCCCATTCCCAATCTTTGTCTATGGTCTGTATTTCCCATCCCCAATCTTTGTCTATGGTCTATATTTCCCATGAAATACAGCTGTCTAAAAAACGCCATATATTATTAGTAAAAGACCAGATTTAGCTAACCGCAAGTGACGTCACAAGCAACCATCTTGGCGCAGAACTTGGCGCGGAAGACGCAGCGTAACCACCATTTACATATGTTAGTGTAAAGGAATTCTCCAACTGGTCTTAACAATAAGCTATCCATTCATTGTCTATGGTCTCTTATTTCCTATCCCCAATCCGTGAACTCTAAATTATTTAAAAAAAAAATTGGTTTTCTGTATAGTCGGCTTACTGACGATAGTTGAACGTGACAACGTCGTAAGAAAATACTGATGGAATGGTTGCATTTTTCAAAAGAAACTTTTAATTATATTTGTTTGATAGATATTATCGTTGCTTTAAACAATTGACACCACATTCACTTTTCACTGCACTTCATCCTTGCCGAAAACATGTAAATCTATTATTGTATAGAAGCTGTCCACGCGGACGCATCGCTCACTCAAGTAGGAGAGAGACAGATGTCGAACGCGGAGGCCGACTGTGGTAACGCCGCGTGCGTCATGTTTTTTCGTACGTGCAGCCGGCTCCATCGAATTATAAGACGTCACGTCAAAATCTACAAAATAGTCGAGTATGTCAACACATATGAAATGACACATGAGATCAGTCGTTGCATTTCTAAATACAGCTTACTTCATAAACGGCTGCATAAATGTCAAAATAAATGTTTTCCGTTCCGGTTACCTATGACCTGATGTAGGTATTCTGGTGTATTTCTCGAATTCAATTCATTTATTTAACAACTTAGTATCACTTGAAGGTTCTTAGACATATTTATAGCTAATCCTTAGAGTCCCCATTCAGTCTACATGAGCACTGTATGATTTCTCTGGTAACTACGAAGCTAATTTTATTCTGGCTTTTTGCATTACATACCTATTACACCAGAGTAGATTCTTAGAAAATATGTTTTAAGTTTACAAACCGCTAGGATGGGTTCTTCGTGTGTTTCCCGTATTTTAAATTTGTCTCATTAGTTATTTTGATTGAATGATGCAGAAAACACCTAAAGAGTATGATAATCTAGAACCAAATCCTAGAAGAATGTTGGAACTGCCGATACGATAAAATTCGCAAAGAATAATTTAAAACTAGATTTGGATGAAAAACGCCGAGGTTGCTGCTCAACTTCAAAAAAAAAATTATACTATTCGGCAAAAAAATAGGCATCTGGTGAAACTAAATGCACAAATATTAGAAATAAATACGAAACTTGATTGTGACTACCATTAGTTTGGAAGGCTGATTGATGATTCAACCGAGAATAAGCTGGCAAAAAACTCAGTCGTTGCCCTTTTCGAAAATCAACAATTTTCAATT
Organism: Pararge aegeria; assembly: GCF_905163445.1. Lineage (NCBI taxonomy): Eukaryota > Metazoa > Arthropoda > Insecta > Lepidoptera > Nymphalidae > Pararge > Pararge aegeria. The sequence continues at coordinate 3,988,341 of NC_053206.1, read as the reverse complement.
GTAGGAGATGTTAACGGAGCCGGGTGCTTCCAAGCAACCTTGTCATTAACACGTTGGCTGCTGAAAACACAACGTTTGTGTTTTAAAACTACGTAACGCGTGTGCGGCTCGAACACGCTAGGCGTTTTAAAATAAATTTACCTACAAGGATGCGGCCGAAAACGCTGGGCGTGTTTTTCCGGCGTTCTGCGAGTGCGGCAAACACAAACGCTGTGTTGTTTAAGATATTTATCATTTGCTTAGGTTAAAAAATTAAATCAATACAGCCTCAACCTATTTCATCTTATAACCTAAACTAGGGGATTTAAAGGGGGAGCGCAGTCATTGTGGCAACGTTAAACGCAAACCTTGTCATGTGACGTCACCGTTACGTCATGTTATTTCTATCTCAGTCGCGGTTACACAGTTCATTGGTCTATCTTTATTCAGTCTATGATACTTAAGATTTCCGTTGTCGAGGAAAGGTCTTACCTAGAACCTCTTTTTTTTCTGTTATTGCCCAACAATACATAAGGCGAAATAAATTGAAGATTTGCTCGCCGTTAATATTGTTTTCGTAGGTTAAGTTAAAAAAATAATGTAAACAAATAAAAAAAAACTTCTATTATTTATTTATATTACCTTATATCACACGATTGCTTAAATAAATATAGCTTAGTTTATAACAATTAAAAAGATCAGAAGGTTTTAGGTAAACGCACTCGCACCCACGCGCCTCGCCGATTTGAAGACGTAAATAATCCTAACTAAAACATACAGATAGGTAACATTTTAAATTTCTCTATTTTATTTAGGTAATTAGTTAGTAACTAACCTAACCTAACTTTTAGTATTATCGATGAATAAAAACTCTTTACACCGTCCATTCAATCTTGACCTGACAGGCCCAGGAATGCGTTCACTCAACGGACGAATTCAAAAGTTAGTTTAGTGTGCGGAGCGACGTCTGCGGGACGTCTGTCGAGCGCGTGGTTGGTCGTAAAGTCCTTGTTTTAAAGTTCAACTGTACAGCGCCATCTATGTAGAGAACTTGTAACTACATAATAGAACGCCATCTATTGTACGCATGCGATACTTGTAAGATAGTCTTAAGTGTTGTGGATTTCAGTTTTCTACAATGAGTGATAGCGACAGTGACGACGATTTGTTGCTACTGCTTGCGTTTGCTGAGGCATATAAACATGTGCGTATTTATTATCTTTAACTGCAATCAGACTTTGAGAATATTTTCTTGCATTTTGACGCCTTTGGTCAACGCCTGTGAATCACATAAGTAAATTGTATTGCAGCTTACTTACCGTAAAATACTTGATTATAACTTGAGATGTCTACTATAATATAATACTACTAGTAGTATTATAGTACCGCTTACGTGTCATACGCGTAGTCGGTCGTCTAGCTAGTTCAAATGTACACCGCCGTCTATGTAGCGATCATGGAACTAGAATAGACAACGCCATCTTTTGTACGCATGCGGTACTTGTAAGACAGTTTGAAGTGCTGTGGATTTCAGTTTGTATATTGTGTGATACCTAACGTTGGCGTAGTAAATTGTGCCGTGCAGACATGACAAAAATCCATTAGCCCAAAGAAGAAGTAGACGAAGATTCGTTGCTGCTGCTTGCGTCAGCCCAGACCTTTAAATGAACATGTGCGTATTTATCTGTATTGACTATAGGAGATCATTTTTGCTTCAAGCTAGCAGCTAGCAGGTCTACGCTTTCGCACCACATAAATTGTATTTCGGCTTACATGTTACATAAAAAATTTAAAAACTATTTTGCAAGATAATTCTAGCCCATTGGGCGCATTAACATAAATACATTTAATTCAAACTTCATACACAAATACATGGGAATTTTGACAAATACGCGGGCGCCTGTAGGGCGTACGTTTGTAGGGCTGCCAACATCTATACTTGTAATAATTTCAAAATAAGAAGTGCAATTCACACGGGGCAAAAGTTAGGGCAGAAGTAAAACTTCTGAAAAGTAGCCGAAGCGCGACGCGCTACGAAAGCTTGAGATGGTAAAAGGGTATGAGGAAAATTGTAAGGCATATGTGAGGTTTATTTTTAACCAATTTCTTAATATTTTTTTTTGTAAGTTTCAAGATAAATTTCAAGCCATACTATACTAAGCGTTTTCTATGCGACATTGTACAGAAACGCTAAATGGTAACCAACCACGGTCAAAGCTTCCCGCCAGACTAGACCAGAGAAAATTCAGAATAGCCCTGTCGGGAATCGGACCTGGAACCTACCAATTATAATCCCGTCGATCACCGCTGCGCCCGCGCCAGCGTGGTGGTCTTTTGATTTTATCAAATATAGAACCTATCGATTTCGATTATTTTTGCTGTTTTGTATTAATAATGATAAAATTAACAATAAAAAAATATACTGTAAAGAGCGCTCAACTTTGACATGACCAAAAGTATACCTACCTTGATCACGTATTGTTTAAGACAGCTTCTTACCATAGATAAAAGATAAAAATAGCGCGTTGATATTATCTTTATATTTTTTTTCTTTTCTCGAAATTGCCACAACATAAAAATCGATGATCTTTTAAAAGAACTGAATTTACAATGGCAATTATTCTGATGGACTTAGGGCTACCAGATGAAAAAATCAAATCAAAAGCCCGGAGAAAAGGCCTTACTTTCATTGAAAATTCCTAAGATTTTTACAGTGCAGTTTGACATTTTTCTCCCAAACCATTTAAAAAACTTTTGGGGGGACCGAGCTGAATCCCCGACACGTATCACGATCTTTCCAGAGCTATGTTAATTGCAAATTCTTAATTTATGCAATTAAATATAACTTGCTTTAACGGTCAAGGAAAACATTGCAAGGAAACATGCACGCCTGTGAGTTATCCAAAAAAAAGCAAGATGGCCGTCGATAGCTGTCACTAAGGTTATCTGTTGTTTTGTGTATTTTTAATTGTTTCTGTTCGAAGCTGAACTGTAATATTTTTTTGAAAGGCCTTAAAGGACTTGAATGCATGGTCGTAAAATAAATTAAATTAAAAAAAAAATTGTTTCTGGCATTGAATCTATGGAGGGTAGAGGTAAGGAGAGTCATCTTATATGGGAGAAAAGTTGAAAAAGTGTCCAGTTGTTGCGCTAAATAACAGTTCAAAAATCCTCCACAATGGCGCTGGTGGATGCACAGGGTATGGTATGAATGTAGCAATCGTAGATGAATTGAAGTATGCCGAGTTAAAAAATTTAATGTCATTATCGACTAAAGTAGTTAATTATTGAGAATTTCAACAACTTACGTTGTACAAAATATTGTGGTAATTATAACCTTACATCCTTGTATCTCCATACTTCCTTGTTTATTTTTCAAGCCTACTCTAACAATATTTATATTTGGCGCTTCTTTTAAGAGTTACCCTGATGCAAATGTGGCGCCATCCTAATTTAATACATTTTGACGACACTTTTTCATATACACAGATGACTCTCCTTACCTCTACCCTCCATAATTGAATCTAAGTGCTGAGTTTAAAAATGGTGAACACTACATGTGCTGTGGACGGATGTGACAAAGAATCGTATCCGGGTTGCGGGATTTGCTTTCACAAGTAAGTATGTATTTACATTTTTTTTTCCTCTACAAGTAGGTACGCTCTTGAATGCAATGCCAACTGATGGTAAGTGATGATGCAGTCCAAGATGGTAACGGGCTAACATGTTGATTTTATGGCAGTAATATCCACGATCGTACCGGAACGCTTAATCGCTTGACGGCACGTGTTTTTCGGTAGGGTGGTAGTGGTATCTAGCCACGGCCGAAGCCTCCCATAAGACCAGATTAGAATAAATTTTTTTTTCGCACTTAGTTATCCTCTGACTTGGTGTCAGAGACCTTCTTTATGCGACTTTTGCTAATTCAGACTAGACGAGAAATTATAAATACTTAGATTACGCCTTTCGGGTGTCGAACCCGGATCCTGACTCATAAATCAATAGCGGTCGCCACTGCACCAGGCAGGTCGTTGAAATGTCAGTAGGGCGACCAAAACGATAGTAGTATATTTAGGACAATTCTTAGTTCGTCCGAGAATTTGAATTTGGGTCTTTTATAACAATTTTTTTATTAAGTTTGAAGTTTTTGGTTGATTTATTTAAATTTTAAACGTTTCACATTATTGTTACGTGTCTAGCTAACTCTCTTAAAATCTGTGTGAATTCGCCTACGCGTCATAAGTGCGGCCATGACAAAAAACTTTTAATTTCCAATAATATCATAGTATTTTGGCATACTATGTATATAATTCCGAACATCATATTCCAGTGTTTTAAATAGAGCGTATGACGTCACGTCTATATAAATGTAATGTACTGCTTGATTGATTAACGTTTGAGATGCGGTAATTACGAAAAATGATTAAAATATCATGTAGAGAATTCATCCTCAAACGCTCAAGTATTACGAAGGGCCAAATGCCAACGGAAACTAATGACAACCGTCATACAAAGGAAGGTTGCGTTTTTCGGTCACCTACAGAAAGGATCCCTGTTCGAGTTCCCAAGGGCGATCCTTGAGGGGAAAATTACCGGGAAAAGAGCACCTGGGAGCCCGAGGAAGAAGTGGTTCGACGATATAAGAGAGTGGACCGAACATAGCTATTTGGACTAAAACGGACGAAAATTTGTTTTCAGATTACCCTCAAATTCGGAATTAAGAAAAAAATGGATGGAGGTGATCCCCGGTAAGGTTACTTCAAGCTCTGTAATATGCAGCATGCATTTCAAAAAAGAGGATTACCTGACAGAAGCTCGGAAGAAGTTGAAACCTGGAGTGGTTCCTTCGGCTTTCTCAGAGGTATTTTTTTTGAGTTATTGTTTTGCAAGTGCAGTTATTAAGTGGTTTTGTAGCTGTCATCATAATGAACCCATAACCGGCCAAATACAGGGCACAGGTCCAATTTCAGAATGAGAATAGTTTAGTCAACCACGCTGGCCAACTGCGGATTGGAAGACTACACACGCCATTTATATATACATAAACGACGTAGAACTCTCCGGCAAGCAGGTGTCCTAAACCTTTTAAGCGAGTGAGTGATTTTAATTGCTTATTAAAACGCACATATCTCCAAAGCTTTAAAAGTACGTGCCTGTATTTCTTTACCATTGTGATAAGGAACAATACAACAATTATTTTTAACCGTTATTCGATTTTAAAAAAAAATCGTTTCCAATGTTATTAAATCCAGGCATTTTTAATTATTAAAATACAACGCTGCTACGCTGGGGGCGCCATTATCAAAGCATTACAAAAAAGTTTACATTCCAATCATTATATTATCGCTATAACATTAAAACATTACGTTACGTTTAGTAACGCGGGGAGAAGCTATTTAATATAAGCATGGATTGTATCAATGCGTTAACTGACTGGGTTAATGAAATGACAAAATGGCACCGACGCCTCAGAGCGAAGACGTCCAAAGAGCACCAAAGCCTATTCAGTCACTCAGTGTCGCACTGACTTTCGTCGCGCGTGGTCGCATTTGTGTTGCGAGAATGCCGAGTTGCGTAGTGCGAAAGTGTACTAATTCCGATAAAAAATCGAACAGGAAAAAGGATGGTGTGTCTTTCTTTCGGTAAGTAATAATCATTTTTATTTATTAGTAGTTGGATGTATGGATATGTGACAGAGAAGTACTTCCGCCAATTGCTGTGTTCCAGTTTATAGGGCGAGATTGCTAATGCAATTACAAACACATGAGGTGTGACCTACACCTGTAGGGCTAGCATGGGCTGGAGACAATTATCTCCCCGGGAGAAAGGATATAAATTTATCTTCTCCCACAGCTTTATCAACTCTCAGAGCACTGGCGCACAAGTAGGAATAATATCCAAATAATATATGTGTATTTATAATCGGGGGATATAATTTTTGTCTCCTGCCCGAGCTAGCCCTGCTGTAGGGTAATAAATAATTTTATTTATTTTTTCCTCAGGTTGCCCGCCGAGCCCCATAGAAGAAAATTATGGTATCGCTTGATAAGAAGGCAGCGGGGCGATCCGTTGTTTAAAGCGAAAAAATCCCATAGAATTTGCTCAGCGCACTTTAACGATACCGACTATTTTGTGACTTTAACCGGTTTGCGTAAGCTGTATACAACTGCAATACCTCACCTGGTAGGTATATATTAATTGAATAAATAAATATACTACGACAATACACACATCGACATCTAGTCCCAAAGTAAGCGTAGCTTGTGTTATGTCTATTCAGTTAACTGATAAAAAGTTTTATGAATAGACTACATAAATATTATTATGTCTGGGTAGACACTAAAAACATTGATGTTCATCACACAAACATTTTCCACTTGTGGGAATCGAACCCACGGCCTTTTCCCACAAGGCTATCACTATGATACTATGTCTTTGTTTCATTTCTCTAGGTACAAAAAAAAAGTTTATATCTACGATTGTTCAAGTACACTATATGAATAATAGGTGGTCTCTCAATGCTCCGTCCTCTCGCACGCCGAGTTCCGTGGAAATTAATTTTTTTTTTTTATTTTGTATACAGATGTTTAGCAGAAATTTTTAATCTATTTTACCACGCGTCTACGCTCACATATGACCAGAAACACGTGGCCGAAACAAAACGGTTTCTAAAATTTTATTTTGCATTTAGTTCAGTGCATATCGAAGATTTCTCAGAAATTGAGATACATAGGTATATTAAGTAAATGTTTTTACTAAATTTTAACATGCAAACCACATTTGTATTACGCGTCTGGGCTGACATAAGAGCATAAATATGTGGTCGCTCTAACAAAATGCTATCACTGGGATACTATGTCTTTCTTTCAATTCTTTACAAAAATAGTGTAAACGTTCACGACCTTTTAAGTATACTGTATGATAAAAAGGTGGTCTCTATATTGCCTGCGCTCTGTCCTCACGCTCGCCGAGAGCTGTTCCGTAGAAATTTAAGTTTTTTTTTTAGTTTGTATACAGATGTTTAGTAGAAACCTATTTTTATGACGCGTGTAGGCTGACATATGAGCAAAAATACGTGGCCGAAACTAAATGGTTCCTAAAATTATATTTTGCAATGATTTCACTTTATATCTAAGTCCATAATTACGCTAGGAATCAGGTTGTTAAAGCGTATACTCAATCCCGCAAAGGAGTTTTGCTGCTTTCGAAGACGATATGCAAATATCACTAATTTATGTCCGTTTCTGGTAAGTCGATTGTTAATTTCAGATTTATGTTAATAAATCGTAATATTTTGTCTCACAAAGACTATATTATTCACCGAAGGTGATATTATTATTGCGAAGCTACTGTAAGTAGTACTATCTGTTTAAATTTTTCACGTAGCTATTCGCGTGATCCAAGTTTATATATCGATCGTACAGCTCTTTTCTGTAGTATAAATATACTTTCATTATCAGCAGCTTTTCCCCACAACAAGATCCCATAGGACATTATATTGTGAAAGTATGCGAAAAAAACAAGTATACAAGTGAAATAAACAAGCCTAAAAGCATTACCTATGCTCCTCGCGACCTACCTATACCTTACAATAGTAACGCGAGCGACCGCTCGTCTCGACACGGTAGTCGGTAGCACGGAGTCCCGACTAAAATACTTCGATAATAGCTTTGGGGCCTCATAAACGCGTGCAATTGTGTGAATATGCTGTTTCGAACATTTGTTCGTAGTGTGGCCCCGCGCTCTTGAGCTAATCTCGAAGGATTTAGTCGGGGTTCACGCGTCGAGGCGAGCGGTCGCTCTCGATTCTCTTGCACCACGGACCGTTCACGATTTGAAAAATGCCAGTGCTCTGCGTATCTTACGGCTGTTTGAACTCGGTCGTTGCAAAACCGAGTCTTTCGTTTTTTAAACTGCCTACTGACTTTGAAAGGTACTCCATTTGATGAAGCTATTTGATTTGACCAATTTAATTTTTGTGAACATTGAAACTACTAATAATAAATGACTTTATTAAAGTTTCGGGGGGTTTGTCTGTCTGTTTAAATTCGTGGTGTGGCTGAGAATGCATATCATATGTGATAACCGAGAAAACGGATTTATTTGGTTTCAATCTTAGTGAATCCCGGTTTTAACCCTCAACGCAAAAACGAAGAGGTGTTACAAGTTTGACGTCTGGGCATGTGTCTGTCTGTGTCATCGTAGCTGTCCAACGGGTAAACCGATTTTAATTTTCTTTTTGTTGATACGCGAATAAGTCAGGCTTGTTCTTAGCTATGTTTGATGAAAATCGGTCCAAAAAAAAAAAACATAGTTTTATAAAATTTACTCTCATCATTTTTCGCTAACGCGCCAAAAGAAGTATAACTATATCATGAAAACTAAGCTTAATTTGCTATACTCCGCGAACAGCAGCATACATCTGTATGGTGTAATTTATAATTTCTTCAATCCGTATATTACACCAAACAGATCCTCGGCAATGTACCCTCTACGCACGTTTCGCTCCGAAACCGGGGCACCGTCAGGAGATGTTGACTTTACAATGAATAATTGTTTAGTCAATATCCAATAGAAGTATAACTTCGAAAACCAAATCGGTTCATCCGTTCGACAGCTACGATGCCACAGACAGACACGCGTACACGTCAAACTTTTAACTCCTCTTCGTTTTTGCGTTGGGGGTTAAAAACTGGCTGCAGCGTCCTATGTGCTATGTACCATCTACTGCGACCACCAACCCGTCTGCCAAGCGTGGTGGTGGAAACCCACTGTTGGGAGAGGCCTATTGCCCAGCAGTGGACTGTTATGGGCTAATCCTGATGAAAACTGTACTGGAAAATGCCAGTAAACGGACGATACTTTGTCATATTATGAAAATTAAGCTTAATTTGCTATACTCCGCGAACACCAGGAGAATCTTTATGGTGTAATTTATAATTAAATCAATCCGTATACTCCACGCCATACGTCGGTGTTGACTTTGCAATGAATAATTGTAAAGTCAACTTCTGAGGATGCTCCGGTTTCGGAGCGAAACGTGCGTAGAGGGTACATTGCCGAGGATCTGTTTGGTGTAGAGTGTACACGGATTTAAGTAATTATAAATTACACCATACAGGTTCTCCTGCTGTTCGCGGAGTATAGCAAATTAAGCTTAATTTTCATGATATACCTATTATGGATTTCCGCAAAGTAACGTCTGCTTCTATCCGATATTTTGTCATTTTTTTCAGACGTTCCAAATGGCTAAGTCTAATATCCCGCGAGGATTTAATACACAGGCCCCCACAGAATTATACTGTTTGCGAGGAGCATTTTGACGCTATGGATATTCTTGTTGGACCGAATCGCAAGCGGCTTAAAACTACTTCGCTACCGTGCCACCGTTTACCTGGTCTACCAATGAGAGTTGAAGATGCGAGACTGGTTGAAATCGGCACACAGACAGAAAATACGTTACCTTTAACGCGTGTTAGTACACTTTATTTCCACTTGATGGCGCCCTTTCTATTTTTGAAGTAAAACTTCTTTAGGCGCAACTAACTTTAGGCGGGAGTAACTCAGATTTTTTTCTGACGGAAGTAACGCGTAGATGTCCTTATAGTTTCCGCTATTTAAAAATAATAATTTGTATTGGTCGTAAGTATATGCCATATACTCCACGCTTCTTGACTTATACGCCAGCTAGTTGCAAATATCATAATCAATTAGGATTATTTATTTCCAATATTTTCAAACGGATCAATTGTGAACAGCAAAGTAAACAAAAATTCGACAGTTTTTAAAAAATATTTTAAATTGCAATTTAAAATATTAATTTACTTTTTTAATAAATAAATTATTAATAAATTTTCTGAAATTTTCAATTTTCTACTCCCAATTATTCTATTTAACAAACGAAAATATTTATAAAATGTGAAAGTGATATAAATGAATTTTAAATAGAATATAAAATGAAATGGTGAATATTAAATGAAATGGCTTAGTTCCAGGAACATTTTACTCTTCCATCAATAAATAATCATAAAAGTTTCAATCACGCGTTAATGTTACACGCACTATTTTTTTTTTTTAGTTTTTCCATAATTTTATAAAATTGTTTTATCCGTGTAGACCTTATCACAGGCACTTATGAAGCGTTCATACGTTTAACATGTAACACTAATGTTAGGGTGTAGGTGGTGACTGGATTCGTTAATTTAAAACTAAAACTAGGAGGGTACTAAATGGCTCCGGTCTAAGAAGAGCCCACATATTTGTGGCTACTAGCGTTTGGTAGAAAAATCTCAGGATTTTTCAACGGAAATCGGGCCTTTTCTCCGGACTTCATCAGCCATTGTGCGTCCACTGCTGCACATAGGCCTTTTTCAAGCAGCGCCAACTCTTCCTATTTTCGGCTTTCCTCATCGATGCCTGCCACTTTTCGGAGGTGGTCGCTCACACTCCGTTTAGAAGTAGCGGCACGAAAGTAACGGTGACCGTTATTGCGCAGAAGTCGAAAATAAGGTATCATGGGGGAGTAAGAGGGTCGCGGGGAGGAAAATTATAGCCTAGATAACAAGAAATCTTTGGAACTTGAAACTCTAAACTATAATAATATTAATAGTATGTATATACATACTTACTCATTTATTGTATGTTATAGTATTTAAATATGTAAGTGTTGTTATTATATATATTAGTTTATTTTTATATTTATTTATTAATTATATTATTTACTTTTTATCTTTTAGTGTACACTAGTTTATGTATTAGCATGTAGTTATTCGCATGTATGTATTTTAATATTTGTCCCACCAGCAGTCTATTCTCCTCTTCTTTTTTTTTTCCTAATTCTAAGGTTGCCTGGCAGAGATCGCTATTAAGCGATAAGGCCGCCTTTTGTATTACTACTTCTTTCGATATGTTTCTGTTTTTGTTATATTTTAAATATGTTAATGTTGTGGTATACAAATAAAGAGTTTAATAAATAATAAATAAATAATTACAAACACATGTACTCACACTCAAACATGCATTTACACTACACACATACACACACACATTACAATTAAATAATATCATTTACATTGGATAATAATCATTACTTTATTAATTAATGGCTAAATATAATTTATTAATTAAAGCAATTATTGTATTACCTGCGCGACAGTACCCACGCGCAGCTATCCCCTCCACGTTTCGTTCAACGCTAGACTTACTTGCCGCGACTTGTACCGACACGTAGACTCTAACGTCCATCGGTCCTCCGACAAACGTGACCAGCCCACTTCCACTTTAGTATACTAGCACGAACGGCTATGTCAGTTACCTTAGTTCTTTGACGAATCACTTCGTTACGGATCTCATCCCTTAAAGAAACACCAAGCATAGCAAGCTGAGCGACTTGAAGTATGTGAATCAGCTTCGCTGTCAGTGTCCACGTTTCGGTACCGTAAGTCATGACAGAAGGTCATAACTTTAAGTGGAATAAAAATAAATAAAAAAGATTTGATTTTTTTCATCTGGTAACCCTATGTACGCGTGACATTGTCGCCGTAAACGAGACTCTGAGAACAATAATCTGCAAGAGTCGAGTTTGGCGTCAGTAGCTCTCGAAACCTTGTCGAGGAAGGTACCATATAAAAATGGTGTTTTGTGCCATTGCTCGTTGCGGAAATTCATCAAGGACATGTAATTTTACTAATAAAGGAATCACATTTCATCAGTAAGTATTTTCTTTAAGTAATAATTCCTTTTTTGATATTAAAACTGTTTAAAACAAAATCCATCTCGAAAATTTATAATATAAAAACATTTAAAACAGATAGCGACTGTATTTTTATTTTTAAACTATATAACCTCTTACGCTTTAAAACAACTAGTGTACGCCGTTGTAAAAACAGAAATGTATGGCTACCAGTGCGTAGTTTTTCATCTCCGAACTTTTAGGAGTACGGCCGCAGGGGACCGTCGCAAGCTAGTGATGTTTTTATTTAAAAAAAAGATATACATCGTTCGATCGTTGATTATGCATTTTTGACTAACAGAATTAAGAACATACAGAAGCCGTGTACACGACTTATATTGAAGCATCAAAAACCACTCCACTTTAGTAGTGTTTCTCGATCAGGCGGTTACCACTTCATTCCATTTAGCAGTTGACGGTAGTTATTGTACTTTTAATGTCCTAAACGTTTACCATAAATTGGAATAGTGACAAAAAGTTTTTGAGCTAGCAACATTAGCGGGTTTAAAGTCAGACGTGCGCGGGGCGTTTTCACTATTTTTGGACACAATGCACAGTGGCGTGCATAGAGGATATGCACAGGGTATGCAGATGATATAAAATGAAAATAATCTGCAGTAAGAGTTTTAAAAAAATCCTAAGGAAAGGCATTGTATAGCAAATTAAGCTTAATTTTCATAATAAATGTTATTATGAAAATTAAGCTTAATTTGCTATACTCCGCGAAAAGCAGGAGAATCTATATGGTGTAATTTAAAATTTCTTCAATCCTTAAACTCCACAACGAATAGATCTTCGGAAATTTCTCTCTACGCACGTTTCGCTCCGAAACCGAATAATAGTTGTTAAGAACAACTTAATCGCTCTGTTAGAGGGTACATTGCCGAAGATCTGTTTGGTGTGGAGTATAAAGATTGTAGGAATCATAAATAACACCATACAGATTCTCGTGCCTTTCGCGGAGTATAGCAAACTTAGCTTAATTTTCATAATAAATCATGGATTTCCGCAAAGTAACGCCTGCTTCTATCCTGCGTAAGAGTTATAAAAAGCCTAACCTTAAGTATTTATAAATCATACTGGACATTTTCTTCATTTTATATCATCTGCTCTGTGCACGCCACTGACAATGCACTTCATGCAATAATGGCTGAATGAGGGTTCTGTATGTTTTAAATTCTATGTTTTACCTATATTTTTGTTTTTGTATATATTTTAGCTTCCCTCAAGATCCTGAAGTTAAGGAGAAGTGGGTATCTGTGGTCGGAAAAAAAGATTGGTTGCCCACAAAGTACAGTAAGATTTGTTCGTGTCATTTCACAGAGGACGATTTCAATATGTCAAACAAAAAGCGACGTACTCTGATAAGAGCAGCTGTACCCACTGTCGACATATGGCAACTTTGCAACATGGTAAGTTTTTTTTTTAAAACAATATTTTTTTAATTAATCTATTATCATCGTCATCATCATCACCTCAACCAATCGACGTCCACTGCTGGACATAGGTCTTTTGTAGGGAGTTCCACAATACACGGTCCTGGGCCGCTTGCCTCCAGCGGCTCCCAGCGACTCGCCTGGTGTCATCTGTCCACCTCGTTGGGGGCCGACCTAGGCCGCGTTTACCGGTGCGGGGTCGCCATTCCAGCACCTTAAGACCCCAACGTCCGTCAGTTCTCCGAGCTATGTGCCCCGTCCATTGCCACTTCAGTTTCGCGACTCGCTGAGATATGCCGGTGACTCTAGTTCCTCTACGGATCTCCTCATTTCTGATTTGATCACGTAGATATACTCCTATCATAGCTCTCTCCATCGCCCGCTGAGTGACTCTGAGCCTTCTTCTCTGGGCCTCATCCCATATTTACCGACCATGTCTCAGTCTGTCATCTATCTATCTTCTATATATATAAAAAAGAAACTGTGTGGGTATGTTCCGTATAGGCTCCGAAACGGCTGAATCGATTTCAATGAAACTTTCAGGGAATCTCCGGATTGACCTGGCGAGTAATCCTGTAAAGTTTGGTGACGATCGGAGCACTCCTATTTTTGAACTGTCGAACTGTCAAATACAGCTTTTGTTAAAAATTTAATGATGTAAGTTTATTGTTTAAATAAAATAAAGCAAAATCTAGCCCGGCGAAGCGGGCTGGGTGCGCTAGTAATTTATGTATAAATATTTATATTTATTTCATATAGTTTACTATTACTTAGGCACATAAGACCCTGTCAGTTATTTCATCATATTACCAGCCCACTAAAGGGCATGGGTCTCACTCTCTCATGGGCCTCCCACAATTAGAAGGAGGGGTTACAGAAACAGTTATTTACTTTTCTTTAATCGAACATAATTAGTTTATCCATTGGGCACGGAACCCTATTACAGAAGCTACGTTCTCCGTGCGTCTGTCTATCTGTCCGTATCTCATAAACCGTAAGACGGTCGAAACTTTCACAGAGGTATTTCTGTGCCGCAATAACTAAAATTACTATAAACAATATAATAAATATTGACGTGGGCTCCCGTTCAACCAACGTGATTTTGAATGCTCGTTTTTACTCGATATCTATAAATGCAACACGCAGCTTGAAATATTCACGGAATATTTAGTTATCTTTTTTCTTAATCATCGCATGCTGTTCTGAATATCGTAACTGAATGTTTTTTATATTTTGTACTTGCACCTATTACTGTCAAAGTCAAAGTCAAAAATGTCTTTATTCAAGTAGGCCCAAGTGGCACTTTGTATTGCAGTCACGCAAATTCAAACGTTAGAAGTAAGAATAAACTTACAGTGCAATATACTAGGTTACATAAAAGTCATAATTCGTTTAAAGGAAATTGCATACAATTCTCAAATAAATTACCCATTGACATCTTGGACTTGTCTCTTAAAAAAGTTCAAAGTTTGTATTAAACGTAACCTTATGGAAAAGTCCTATTATAGTATAAAGGACTACGTAATCGATAAAAAGGCTTGGGTGTGAATTATTGCTCTAACCAGGTTGCTCTTCTAATAAATTTAAATGACAATGTGAGTTGGTAATAACAAAAAAAAAAAATAACAACCGGCTAAGTTTGTTGCTGGCTTCTTCTTGGACCTGGACTCGTTTGGAACCCTCTTTAGTTTTAAGTCGACCAATTTAGTTATCGCCATCAACTCACTTCTATGTTATATTTTACATGTAATGTACGCATCAAAAGTGCCATATATGTGCCTATTTGAATAAATAAGTATTTGACATTCACTTTGACATAAAACATGACGCAATAGACATGATTCTTGTTTGTTTATCATTCCTCTTCGCCCTAACTAAGCCACCAATAAACTTTATTTTTCGCACAGAGGTAAGTAGTAACAACTAGACCTTTCAACGGGACTTTCAAGGGATTTGGTAAAATAAACGTACTAAACGGTGAGGGAGGCAGCTAGTAATATTGTATTAAAGAAATAATATTTAATTTGCAGTCCGCAAGTAATGACCATCCTAAAGCCGAGGTATTACCTGCAGGTTCATCAGCGGTGACACCGAGTACAGACAATGTTGTAAGTGACGATTGATTAATGCATTTTTGGCCTATTAGCACACACACATTCAAACAACCACACACCCACACATACATACACACATACAGCCACAGATACACACAAATACACACACGAATAGTATTGGTTTAAATTTCACCATAAAAATTCACACACACACGCACACACTCAAACAACCACGCACCCACACATACATAAACAAGCGATAATCCAATAGTATTCGTTTAGACTAAAAATTTCACCATAAATATTTCCTATGGAAGGGCGGGACATCCTTTTTTTTTCAGACGCCGCGAAATGCCTTGAAAAAAAAAAAAAAAATCCCTTGATTGTCGCATCTTCATCTTCATCTTTCGGAAACAGGGCACTCGGAGGTGCACCGGAGGGGTATGTGGGACTCACTGGCTGAAAGGCAGCCAGAAAACCCAAACCTAACCTACTGGTCGCCCGGTATTAGGGACACGGGTGGGCGGGACATCCTAGCACAGTGACGTTACTTAAAAGGGTGTCTCAACAGCGGATTTGTTGTAAAACCTTTTTATGAATTTATCAATATATCAACATCATCATATCAACCCGTTACCAGCCCACACAAAGGGCACGGGTCTCCCATAACGAGAAGGGGTTAAGGCCGTAGTCCACCACGCTGGCCAAGTGCGGATTGGTGGACTCCACACGCCTTCCAGAACGTTATGGAGAACTCTCAGGCATGCAGGTTTCCACACGTTCTGTTATATAAAGCAAGTGATATTTTTATTACTTAAAACGGACGTACTAGCTTAGAAATTTTGAGGTGCGTGTTGGGATTCGAACGCTTAATTTGGGGCTAGATGGCGATGTGTATTGTTCTAATATATTCATTAATAACATTAATTATAAATTAAAAAACCTTTGTACATAATATTTCTCTTCATTTAACACATTTTGAGGAAGTCCACGCACCTTTGAGAACGTTATGAATGAATTCAAATTCAAAATTCATTTATTTCAAGTAGGCCTACTGTATAAGCACTTTTGAAACGTCAAGTATGTATGTTTGTAGTGACTCTACCACCGGTTCGGAAAGCAGATTCTACCGAGAAGAAACTCAGTAGATAACTCTCAGACATGCAGGTTTCCACACGATGTTATCCTTCACCGTTGAAGCGAGTGATATTTTAATTGCTTAAAATTACCGTTATATAGAAGAGTTAGAGGTGTGTGCTGGGATTCGAACTCGGTCCCCCGAAACTGAGGTCGAAGTCCTTCCTACTGTCTGTGGCGTGCAAAGAGGATATGTACAGAGTATGCAGATGATATAAAATGAAGAAAACCTCTAGTATAAAAAACTTAAGAATAGGCATTGTAAGAGTTATATAAAGCCTACCCGCAATTATTTATAACTCGTACTGGAGATTTACTTCATTTTATATATAATCTGCATACCCTGTGCATACCTTCTTTGCACGCCACTGCTCAGTGGGATATTATATTTGCTTATTCAATATACGACTTAGTTCTATTATATAGTATTAAGGACTACGTCAACGATAAAAACGCCTGGGTGTAAATTATTGCTCTAACCAGGTTGCTTCTTTAATAGTTTTTATATGACAATGTGAGATGATGATAACGTAAAAGAAAATAACAACCGTCTAAGTTTGTTGTGGGCTGCTTCTTGGACCGGGGCGCGTTTAGAACCCTCGTAGCTTTAGTTTTAAGTTGACGAATTTATTTATCGCCATCAACTCACTCCTATTTAAATTTTTTATATGTAATGTACGCATCAAAAGTGCCATCTATGTGCATATTTGAATAAAGAAATATTTGACTTTGACTTTGACTTTAAGTAATTGTTTTTTTTAGTCCACAGATAATCATTTCGTTGCGCCAAGAGCGGCGTTAGCAGATACTCCGAGCGCAAAAAGACTACGTGCTGAAATTCAGAGAAACATACAAGTTATAACCGAGCAAAGAAAAAAAATAAAGAGCCTACAGTGTAAAACTCGGCGATACCGCAAGACAGTAATACAATCCAAGGCCATTATTCAAAATCTAGAAGATTTGCGATGTAACAGACGGGATCCAGCTTCGGTCTTAGATATGGACATTAAAACGCAAGATTTGGTATGCAGAATGAAACAAAAAGAAAAATCACTAATAAAGGTTTTAATATTCGATAGAAGCAGGCTTTACTTTGCGGAAATCCATAATATATTATGGAAATTAAGCTTAATTTGCTATACTCCGCGAACAGCAGGAGAATCTGTATGGTGTTATTTATAATTAGGTAACTAGCCACAGAAAAATTCAGAAATTATAAGTTCTCAAATTGCCCTTCCGGGGATCGAACCCGGTACCTCCTAATTAAATTCACAGCGCTAACCGCCGCGCCAGGGAGCCCGTCGCTAGTAGTATAGTAAATTGAGCTTAATTTTCATAATACATATATCAATCCCATATGTAATGTCATAATCTGTTACAAAAATATTATATAAATAGCTGTTGCCCGCGACTTCGTCTGCGTTTTGATGTGGCATTAAATTTAATTGTAGATCTAAAAAAATTAAACTATGTAGTATTGCTAAGCCTTAAATGAGGGGTTTGCTGCTCTGCTGTCCGCTGAGACGTTCTGTCCTCTATCTCAAACCACAGTTTGGGCAAAATTAAACACATTATAACCTCTATAGTACAAAAATAATTATTTAAATCGGCTATAATTTGTCGGAGTTATGGTGTAAAATCGTCAAACACTCATCCCCTCTCCCAAAGGAACCGAGCTTAATGTCGGAATAAAAAGTATTCTATATTACTTCTAACACTTCCAAGAATATGTGTACAAAGTTTCATGAGGATCGGTTAAGCAGTTTTTGCGTGAAAGCGTAACAAAAAAACTTACATTCACATTTATAATATTAGTAGGGATCAGTAGGGATGTAGGTAGACGTAGAATAAGCTAGTTTGTAAGGTAGTTAGTACAAGAGCTACATAGTCACTTTAGTGACTCAGCTCTTTAAAAGAGATAAAAAAAAAATATATACGGTCCTTCAGGAGTTCCAACCAGATATAAGCAAACATAGATTATTAAAATTAAATTAAAAAAAAAAAAATAAAAATATTTATTTCGTTTCGTACAGCAACATAATACATTGAAATTGGGGTAATCCTAGTAAGTTACTAGTATCACTACTAGTACTTGTGGCAGGCGGCCCCGCTCTTCCATAACATAATATACAAATTGAAATAAATAAGTAGATCAAAGTTATATAAATCAAAATTAAGTATAGTTAAAAATTATAAAGGTTAACCAAAGATAATTACAACATGTGTGTATTTCTGTGTGTGTGTGTGTGTGTGTGTGTGTGTGTGTGTGTGCGTGTGTGTGTGTGTGTGCGTGTGTGCGTGTGTGTGTGGTCGTGTGCGTGTGTGTGTATATGAATGTATGTATAAGTGTGTTATAAACCTGAAATTATTATTATCTAAATTGACGGCCGACTGGCGCAGTGGGCAGCGACCCTGCTTTCTGAGTCCAAGACCGTGGGTTCGATTCCCACTACTGGAAAATGTTTGTGTGATGAGCATTAAGTGTTTTTCAATGTCTGGGTGTTTATATGTATTTTCTAAGTATTTATGTATATATAATTCATAAAAATATTCATCAGTCATCTAAGTACCCATAACACAAGCTACGCTTACTTTGGGGCTAGATGGCGATGTGTGTATTGTCGTAGTATATTTATTATTATTATTTATTAAAATAGATTGATATGTGAACATACCATCATCATCAAATTAATCGATAGACGTCCACTGCTGGACATAGGTCTTTTGTAGGGAGTTCCAAACTCCACGATTCTGGGCCGTTTGTATCCAGCGGCTCCCCGCTATTCGCTTGATGTCGTCTGTCCATCTGGTTGGGGGTCGACCAACGCTTCGCTTACTGGTACGGGGTTGCCATTCCAACACCTTGGAACCCCGACGTCCATCGGTTCTCCGAGCTATGTGCCCCGCCCATTGCCACTTCAGCTTCGACACTTGTGAACTTATAAAAAATAGAATTAACATCACTCAAAAGATTACGACATGGTCGCGTCTTCGTATCTAACACCATACAAATCCAAATTATATAGGTACAGTAAAAGGGTTTTTGTTTAAAATACTTAAGACGATAAGTTTACTTATTGCAAGATAAGAATTCACAATTTCTGATATTATGACCAATAAACATGACCTACCTGGACTAATATTATAAAAGTGAATGTAAGTTTGTTTGTTACGCTTTCACGCGAAAACTACTGAACCGATCTTCATGATACTTTTTATACATATTCTTGGAGGTATTAGAAATAATATAGTACATTATTCATAAAAAAAAAAAACCGTAAGATAAAAATAAGTTTGCGAAAAAATCTAAAAATCTCATATATGACTATAGGTGTAGACTATGTAGCAGTACGCTTCCTCCCAAAATTACGCGGGCAAAGCCGCAGGGCAAATCTAGTTAATAATGATTTAAATTATATTTTTAATATAAAAAACTACTTTTGCCACTTAAATATAATATACGAAAGCTGTCGTGGACTTTTTTGTACGCATAAGCTTGTAGAGTTTTCTATAGAACTCACACATCATATATCTCTCAGCGTTAAGGCAGCCTTCGTAAGAAACATTTTGGTTCGACCGTTTTTTCTCAGACTTTGCAAATCCGACTACCACGAAATGTTCTTTTCAGTTTTCAGGTTTTATATAATACTAGCGGACCCCAGCGCCATCTGTCGGGCTGATTTGTGAATCTAAACCATCCAGTGTGTCACCCCAACGCATACCCAAAAATTAATTCAAATCGCTCCAGCCGTTTAGGAGGAGTTCAGTGACAACACACGCACACAAGAAATATATATATAAAGATGGCCTATGGCACACAACTAATTTGGCTTTATATTGATGACAGAATTTTCAATATCGAATCAGTAGATCGCGAGATTACCGCCGACAGTGTCACAAACTCACAAACTTTACTTCTTTATAATATTAGGTTCCTATCTTCAATTCAGTTCATCTTAGTACCCATAACTCAAGATACGCTTAATTTAGGGCTACATGGCGATGTGTGTATTGTCTTAATATATTTATTATTTAATTTATTTATAAATAACATTAATTATAAATTAAAAAAAACCCCGATACATAATGTTTCCTTCATTGAGTACACATTTTGAGGGAAATGTAAAAAGAAAACTTAGTTCGCCATTTTGGATTTGAAATCTATTATAAGTTGCGTAAAAATAATTATTCTTCTGTATATGACTTATCAACCCATTACCGGCCCACTACAGGGTCTCCTACCACAATGTCAAAGTCAAAGTCAAAAATATCTTTATTCAAGTGTAACAGGTGGCACTTTTGATGCGTACATAAGAACCACAGGGTAGTGAGATGATGGCGATAACCACATTAGTAAACTTAAAACTAAAGCTACGAGGGTTCCAAACGCGTCCTGGTCTAAGAAGAAGCCCACAACAAACTTAGCCGGGTGTTTTTTTTTTTTTTGTGATCACCATCTCACAATGTCATTTTAAATTATTAGAAGAGCAACCTGGTTAGAGCAATAATTTACACCCAAGCTTTTTTATCGTTTACGTAGTCCTTTATACTATAATAGGACTTTTCTATAAGCTTACGTTTAATACAAACTTTGAACTTTTTAAGAGACATCTCCAAGATGACAATTGGTAGTTTATTGTAGAATTGTATGCAATTTCCTTTAAACGAATTATGAATTTTATGTAACCTAGTATATTGCACTGTAAGTTTATTCTTACTTCTAATGTTTAAATTATTGCAGTCACATTTTTTCTTAAATTTAGAAATGTTTTTATGAACGTACATTAAATTTTCAAATAGGTATGAACTGACTATACACTGTCATTATTTTAAAATCTTTAAATTTATCATTTCGTTCTAATTGAATGAAAAGGGTTAAAGCCGTAGTCCGCCACGCTGGCCCAGTGCGGATTGGTGGACTTCACACGCCTTTGAGAACATTATGAAGAACTCGCAGGCATGCAGGTTTCCTCACAATGTTTTCCTGCACCGTTGAAGCAAGTGATATTTAAAATACTTAAAACGCACATAACTCAGAAAAATTTAATGTGCGTTCCGGGGCTCGAACTCGGCCCTCCGAAAGCGAAATACTATCACGGCTTCTCATAAACATCGCTTAAAACTATCTATACTATTTTACAATTGAAACAAAAAAAAAACAAAATCATAATTTGTTTATCCTTTCGGCCGCTACGATGCCCCAAACAGTCTAACAACACACCCTCGAACACGGCAAACTTATCCTAACTTCCGACACAAAAACGACACCCCGTCGAGTTGAAATTAAAATATACAGCAAGACGGCATTTTATTTCGCCAAAGGCGTATGAATTTTCAACACAAAAGTTTAATAAATGCTTGCCAAATGTAAGAACTATTATTTGTTCCAATCTCTTTGTAGGTACCTATATTTATTTAATTTTTCGATTTAGGCTTAATTGAGCGCTTATGAATGAATTGACAGTTACCAAAATAATTACTTAAAATAACATATCTATCTAAATTTATATAAAGTAAATGAAATAGCCAATAAATGACATGTCGCAATTTTCAAGTTCAAGTTACAATAAATAGTAGTTTATGCATCAAGTGTGGTTATATTGCATTTTACAGTCGAGGGAGGCGCGAGAGCTAAAAGCGAATGCGCTAAGAAAGCCGAAAGTTTGACATCTTGGATAATTAGCCTTATAACGATGTGATAAGGTCCACGTTACGAGCAAGTACGACAGAATATTTAACTTCATAGCGTATACAGTGCCAGATAGTCCACATACATACACATACTATATTGTGTCTACGGTACGTAGACTGCGTGTTCATAACTCTAAAACGCCGCACAAATTTTGTTCTCAACGTTCAACTGGGAGCAACCGTTCGATAGAAGCTTATTCACAGTCTATCGATGCGGTCGTGTGACGCTACACGTGTAATAGAACGAAATGCCGGGTTGTGTTTTTAAAAAGTGTCTAAATAACATGCGAAAAATAAAAAAAGTGGATGGGATTACATATCACACGTTAGTTATCACATTTAGTTTAAATTTTAAATTATAAAATGCCACTTGTTATAATAACGCCATCTTCATTTCGCACTTGTTCATTTTGTACGACGGACCAGGGCCGCATTTGTGTGTAAATTTATTGGGTGCTGTCTTTTCACTATGTTGTCTATCTTTTATTATTAAGTATGTACTTATCAGTTAACATTATGGTTAATAATATTTATTATTATATTTTTAGGTTTCCGGTTCAAACTGATATAAGAGAAAAGTGGATACGTCTAGTTCAATTAGAACGAAATGATAAATATTGGTTACCGCTTAAAGGTTCGAGAATCTGTTCAGTTCACTTTAATAAAGATGACATATATTTGACTCAAAGAGGACGAAGCTACTTGAAAAAGCAGGTCGTACCTTCTATTGAGGTTGGTCCAATACTTTGTAATCAAGTTTTGACTTAAGTGTTGCTTTATAGTTAAAGTGAAGTTTGAGATACCTTTTATAAAAGAATAATTGTTGCCCGCAACATAGTCCGCGTTTGTTATTGTTTTTAAAGCATCCCGTAGGAACAGCATATAAATTCTAGCCTATATAATAGTGACAGTTTAGTTTTCTTTAGGCGAAGAAATGGTTAAAATCGGTCCAGTACTTTCGAAGCCTATTCGGTACAAACAAACATTTTATATTAGTTTTGATTGCAATTTTAATGTCGCCACTGATCTTTTCATACATGTGGGTTCAAATGTCGTAGAAAATAATACCGTGCTTAGCACAAAATTGCATCGTAAAAGTCCGCCTAAGCCATGGGTTACACCTGCTACATTGAGATGTTTAAAAAATCGAGATAAATTACATATGAAGACAAAAATCCAGATGATAATTCTCTAAAAATTATGTATCGTAGATATAGCAACGTCAAAAAAGCACCTTATGTAATATACACAAACCCGCGCCTCCTTTTCTCAAAAATTTGTTTCCTTAGTAGGATCATATACATGAGGCCAATAAAATTCTTTATATTCACTCACTATCATCGTTTAGATGTAAAAAGCATGACCATGACTGGCTTCTTTACTTGATTATGATAGCATAGATACTCATTATCTCAAATGTACCTAGTGCTTTATATATACATCCATGCATTATATATACACAATACACATTCCTCCACACACGTTTACACACACACGTTTACACACACACACACACACACACACACACACACACATACACACACACATACACAAACACATATACCTGTACGCACACACATCCACTTATTTCATTACCCTGACACATAATTTAAATCACTATTAAGCTACCTTATCTCCAAAAATAGTTTTTCTTCAATCGTTATTTGCATGTCGCATGATAAGTTTAAATCGTTTTGTTTATCCAAAATAATATACTTGTCGTAAGACTGTTTTTGTATAAAAATAATTATACAGAGGAGAGCACAGATAACTATACTGCGAGTTTTTACTCAGTTTAGATATCAGTGATTCCACTAAACCTAGTATTTAGCTTTTATTCCTGTTACTATCTCATAATCCTGTGAATAAATGATATTATTTATATATTTGTACATTACATTTGTCCACTAAGCTTTCTTTTTTAACTTCTCTTAATTAATTTATTTTTAAAGTTACTTTTATCTTAATTCTTTAATAACTGTTATAACATCTTTGGTACTTAGTTAATTTTAAGAAATAAGTTATGTGTTTTAACAGTACACTTTGCCAGTACATTATTTATAATTCTCAACTGTTCATGCCACTAGTACGCGGTAGAATATGTGATATCCTCAATACAGTAATAACTAATTAGGAGTCCGATACTCACACACACCATGGCCAAATTTAGAATTTTTACCTTAATGTATCCAAATATTTGTGGGTCAGAGTAAACCTTGTTTTTATATAAATAAATAAACAAAAATCCTTATTTTAGTTGGGGTCAACATCACCAGGAAGAGAAATCACTTCTCCTCCCGTTAGCCCGATTAATTTTGTAGGGAATTCGGATTTACAGTCTTTATTATTAGACACCCCTAGAAAGATAGCTATGCACACGAGAGAGAGATATTATCTTTTGCTAAAATTAATGCACCGCAAAGAAAAAACCAACGACTTAGAAAAAAATGTAATATAATCAAACACAGGGTATGCAGATGATATAAAATGAAGTAAATCTCCAGTTCGAGTCAACAACTCGTTCGTGAAACACTTAAGGAAAGGCTTTGTAAGAGTTATAAAAAGCCTACCCTTAAGTATTTATAACTCGTACTGGAGATTTTCTTCATTTTATATCATCTGCATACCCTGTGCATACCCTCTATGCACGCCACTGTTCGAAGGAGCACCTACTTAGGGACTCCTTTTAATTTCTTCACTGTTTAAAAACCTTGAGTAGTAAGCCGCTTGAGAACAAGCGGACTGCTGGAATTTTTGTCCATCCGTCAAACACTGCTGCTATTGCTACTATTTTTAAATATAATCCCGTTTTGAATCAGAAACAATCAATGTAATTTAATATATAAAACGATATAGGCATTTATTACCATTTTATATAGATTCACTTTGATGGAAAACCATGCAAACATTTAAATAATTAAAATATCAAAGTAGAGTGCGGCCCTGGTGTCAACCCTGACGATCGATGCGGGCTCGCGCTTTCGGGCGCGATCGGCCATTTTCGTATACTGTGTATTGATTTATTAGGTTACCATGGTAACGTTACGAGCGTCGCGTCGTGCGATTCAAAGTGATCATTGCCTGTATGTAGGTACCGCAGGTAGGTACAGTACATGTCGGTGACAATGATGTGATTAAGTATTTGTATAACATCAGAATATTTACTTGCAATCAATCAATTTATTTAAAAAAAAATAATGACAGTGTATAGTCAGTACATATTTGAAAATTTAATGTACGTTCATAAAAACATTTCTAAATTTAAGAAAAAATGCGACTGCAATAATTTAAACATTAGAAGTAAGAATAAACTTACAGTGCAATTCATAATTCGTTTAAAGGAAATTGCATACAATTCTACAATGAACTACCAATTGACATCTTGGAGATGTCTCTTAAAAAGTTCAAAGTTTGTATTAAACGTAAGCTTATAGAAAAGTCCTATTATAGTATAAAGGACTACGTAAAAGGTTGGGTGTAAATTATTGCTCTAACCAGGTTGCTCTTCTAATAATTTAAACTGACATTGTGAGATGGTGATAACATAAAAAAAAACACCCGGCTAAGTTTGTTGTGGGCTTCTTCTTAGACCAGGACGCGTTTGGAACCCTCGTAGCTTTAGTTTTAAGTTTACGAATGTGGTTATCGCCATCATCTCACTACCGTGTGGTTCTTATGTACGCATCAAAAGTGCCACCTGTGGGCCTACTTGAATAAAGATATTTTTGACTTTGACTTTTCTTGATATATGTATTATGAAAATAAAGTTTAATTTGCTATACTCCGCGACTGACTTTACAATGAATAATTGTTAAGGCATAATTGTTGACTTAACAATTATATATTGTAAAATCAACATCTCCTGAGGATGCTCCGGTTTCGGAGCGAAACGTGCGTAGAGGGTACATTGCCGAAAATCTGTTTGGTGTGGAGTATAAGGATTGAAGAAATTATAAATTACACCATACATATTCTCCTGCTTTTCGCGGAGTATAGCAAATTAAACTTTTTTGCACAATAAATCACATTTCTGCCAAGAACCGTATTCTTTGACAGAAATCGGATTGTAAAAAAAAAGTTAAATGTCTTAAAGACCTTATAACTTATGACGGCCGAGTGGCGCAGTGGGCAGAGTTGTTTATCTGTATATTATAAGTATTTATGTGTATTATATTCATCAGCTATCTTAGTACCCATAACACAAGCTACGCTTACTTTGGGACAAGATGGCGATGTGTGTATTGTCACAGTATATTTATTTATTTATTTGAAGCGGGTTCACGCGATTCTATATTACTTGACAAACATTTGTTGCGACCAAATTGATTCAACATTCTCATTATTTCAAGTGTTTTTCAGTGTTTATCTATATATTAAAAGTATTGCTGTACCTATATCATTCATAATTTTTTTTTTTAAATACGCTTACTTCGGGTTTAGATGGCGATGTGTGTATTGTCGTAGTATATTTATTAATAATTAAAAAAAAAAAAGTTATCCGATGTCGGGGCGTCATAACTAACAATGTAAATCTTTGTTGCAGGTCGATTCCGTCGCGTCAGGAGCCAGTATCGCGTCCGACGATGAGAGCACGTACAGCGACGACCACATCGACGACCGCGTCGACGACCCAGCAGATGACGCAGATGTCTCCAATTATGTGAGTCAATTTACTGTTTTTAGTATTTCTTTCATTTGAAGTCCGACTGGCGCAGTGCGCAGCGACCCCGCTTTCTGAGTCCATAGCCGTGGGTTCTATTCCCACGACTGGAACATGTGTGATGAGCACGAATGTTTTTCAGTGTCCGGGTGTTTATTTTTATAATAAATACTTTTATTTATATCTATATATATAAAAGAGAAAGTGTATGGTCCGTATAGGCTCCGAAACGGCTGGACCGATTCCAATGAAACTTTCAGGGAATCTCCGGATTGACCTGTAAAGTTAAAGTTAAAACCTGTAAAGTTTTGTGACGATCGGAGCACTCCTATTTTTGAACTGTGAAACTGTCAAATACAGCTTTTATTTACTATGATGATATAGAATGTTGGGTGTACATCGGTGTAGATAATGATCTTCATCCGCTCGAGAAGAGAAAAGAAGAGAATGAATACGGAGAGAGATAAATGATTTAATATATCATGAGACTTAAATTAAAAATTTAATGATGTAAGTTTATTGGTTAAATAAAATAAAGCAATATCTAGCCCGGCGAAGCGGGCTGGGTACGCTAGTTATGCATAAAAATAAGCTACGCTTACTTTGGCGCTTATGTGTGTATTGTAGTACTATATTTTTTTATGAATATAATTCACAATGCGCAGAATGTTGTCAATAATATCGACGTGTGTGCGGGCAGCCTAACGGTTTATGCATCGTACGCCAAGAAAGCTCTCAGCAGGGCTAGCATATGCAGGAGACAAAAATTATATCCCCCGATTATATCTCCCGATTATATCCCCTTATTATATCCCCCGACAGGGGATATAACTAACGTAACCTGCTAAAGGACGGGTAAATGGAACAGGAGAAGTTTACCCCCGTTTTTGTATTATTCTATGATTTATTCTTTTTCATTGTTTTTTTTTTTAATTCTTAACAATGCTTAAAAAAAATATAAAAAACACTATTAAAAATTTATAAAAAAACATCCACCCTCCGCTTGCGGGGCTTTCGAATGCCCAAGCAACCGGCGGTCAGGGCTCCAGAGTGAGGAACCTCCTCACAATACGCGCCGTTTCAAGGACTACTGCCTTCTGTATCCGAACCTCGATCCAATAACCAAGCGAAAGCTTCTTAAGATGTTGGTCGAAGCTTTTCGCGAGAAGACCATTGACTGAAACGACGATCGGGACAATAACGGTCGACTCAAAATTCCACATGGCGGTAATCGTGGGCAAGGGCCAAGTATTTAGATACTTTTTCTTTTTCAGCTTTCACCAGATTATCGTCACTTCCCCCGTTTTTTATAACACATATATTATTTGGATATTATTTCCACTTGTGCGCCAGTGCTCTGAGAGTTGATGAAGCTGTGGGTGAGGTTACATTTTTATTCTTTCCCCGGGGAGATAAATGTCTCCTGCCTATGCAATCCTTGCAGCTGATGTATTTTTTTTTTTAGATTTAGATAGGTACTTTGGAGCTTCAATGGGTTTCAAGTACCTATTATTTATATTTTGACCAAATTATAGCGTATGTGTTATTCTGATCTATATAACCTGATTCTGTTTTGATTGTATATATATTACTGCAAAGATTTTCAAATCCGTTTAGCAGTTTTGCGTGAAAGAGTAACAAACATCGATCCATACAAACTTCCACATTTATAATATTAGATTTCGCGACCAATACAGACCATATACAGATGTAAATAAACTATAGAGCGGCCTTATTTTCAACAGACTATAAAAAAAGGATTAGGTTCTCATCTCCATTCTACTGTAGCTTATTTTTTTTTTGTATATTTGCTTCTCGTTTACTCCGCCAACGATTATAAATCTTAAACCTGTTAGGGGGTATGGCAGTAATGTAAAGCCTAAGCCCGTAATAGCGCGACATTGGAACGCTAATTGGCTTTGAGTCACATCTTTGTCGGAAGATGGTTAATAGCCACGACCAAAGCCTCCCACCAGACCAGACCAGAGTAAAAATCTGAAATTATAAATACCCAAAACGCCTCTGCCGGGAATCGGCAGACGTACGCTTACGTGGGGAATCCTCATGGATACCAGTAACCACTGCCCCGGGGTAGTTTGTTATGCCAGACTGGAGCGGCCAACTTAATGGAAAAAGCTACCGCCTTCCCGCCATTTTTCCAGCCGTCGTACCACCCGTTTTTCGTTTAAGCCCGCGCCGAGCGCGCCTATGGAGGGTAGAGGTAAGGAGAGTCATCTTATATGGGAGAAAAGTTGAAAAAGTGTCCAGTTGTATGCGCTAAATAACAGTTCAAAAATCCTCCACAATGGCGCTGGTGGATGCACAGGGTATGGTATGAATGTAGCAATCGTAGATGAATTGAAGTATGCCGAGTTAAAAAAATTAATGTCATTATCGACTAAAGTAGTTAATTATTGAGAATTTCAACAACTTACGTTGTACAAAATATTGTGGTAAATATAACCTTACTTCCTTGTTTATTTTTCAAGCCTACTCTAACAATATTTATATTTGGCGCTTCTTTTAAGAGTTACCCTGATACAAATGTGGCGTCTACCCTCCATAGGGTAGAGGTAAGGAGGATCATCTGTGTATATGAAAAAGTGTCGTCAAAATGTATTAAATTAGGATGGCGCCACATTTGCATCAGGGTAACTCTTAAAAGAAGCGCCAAATATAAATATTGTTAGAGTAGGCTTGAAAAATAAACAAGGAAGTAAGGTTATATTTACCACAATATTTTGTACAACGTAAGTTGTTGAAATTCTCAATAATTAACTACTTTAGTCGATAATGACATTAATTTTTTTAACTCGGCATACTTCAATTCATCTACGATTGCTACATTCATACCATACCCTGTGCATCCACCAGCGCCATTGTGGAGGATTTTTGAACTGTTATTTAGCGCATACAACTGGACACTTTTTCAACTTTTCTCCCATATAAGATGACTCTCCTTACCTCTACACTCCACACTCTACCCTCTATAAGCGCGCCGCTAGTCCAACGCTGCCACCCACGTGACCACAGATAACGCACAATATCCATGGACGTGAATATAATGAGTTAGATATGCTGTAATTATACAAACTAAAATGATAATACGTTTTAAGATATTAATATGGAGTTTCTTTTACAAAGTAACACCAGAAATTTTATTTATCATCAAATAGTAGTGAAAAACGTTTTTAGATATTTTTTCCTTTTATTATAGTACTTTTACAACCCTGATGCAAGAATATAGCTGGCGCCGGCATCATTAGTTCAAGGTCACGACTGAGTTGAATAACCGTTATTTATTTACGTAAAGACGATTGCGACATTTTGAACAGAGTTGGTGAATTGCTTTCATAATTTTACTTTTACATAATATTTAAATCGAGTTCATTACTTCCCAGCCTAGAATGCAACAAAAAAATAACATCCTGTTGCTCTTTCGCTGCGTGAAAGTAGAAAAAAAACAAAAACAAAAATGGATCTTTTAATATTAAGTGCAGATTAGACTACACGATAAATAGGACACTCAAGGGTCCTAGCGTGACTTCTGCTAGAGAAATGGTATTCAGCATAAAGTACTATTATTATTATTAATTTATGATTTATTGTTTATTATTATGACGGCCAACTGGCGCAGTGGGCAGCGACCCTGCTTTCTGAGTCCTAGGCCGTGGGTTCGATTCCCACAACTGGAAAATGTTTGTGTGATGAACATAATTGTTTTCAGTGTCTGGGTGTTTATCTGTATATTATAAGTATTTATGTGTATCATATTCATAAAAATATTCATCAGCTATCTTGGTACCCATAACACAAGCTACGCTTACTTTGGGACTAGATTGCGATGTGTGTATTGTCGTAGTATATTTATTTATTTATTTATTATTAATTATTATTGTAATAAAAATAAATATACTACGACAATACAGACATCGCCATCTAGCCCCAAAGTAAGCGTAACTTGTGTTATGGGTACTAAGATGACTGATGTATATTTTTATGAATGATATACATAAATACTTATAATAAACAGATAAACACCCAATGACTGAAAGCCATTCGTGTTCATCACACTAACATGTCCCAGTTGTGGGAAACGAACCCACGGCTAGGGACTAGGGAAAGTGCCATCTATGTGCCTATTTGAATAAAGAAATATTTGACTTTGACTTTGACTTTGGACTCAGAAAGCAGGGTCGCAGCCAACTGCGCCAGTCGGCCGTCAAATTAAATTAAAGTACACTAACTGCATTTTTACACGCTTTATATTAGCTTCACTTGTATGTTTGTTTGTAACCGACTTCTTTGGGCGCGATTTTGACCCACTTTAAACGGTCAGATTTCTTTCAAACTTTGTAGACATATCGAGGACCGATGACAATACACTAATCTGAAAAGATTATTCCAATTTTCACTATAAAAATAAGATTTTTTACTAATTACTACAGCGCCATCTAGACCCAAATGTAAAAAAAACCTATGGCGTTCGCATACCTAACAAATTCCACAGAAAACATTAAGCTACTAGATGGTAGAGGGCGTTAGCTATTACTTTTTAATGGCCTGTTTTAAATAATAATTAGAACTTGCATTTCGAGAGACGGGCACACTGAATAAATAAAAATATATTTTATCTCTTTAATGGTGGATGGGTTACCGATTAATTTTGCTCTAATAAAAATAATAGATCAAGAAAAACTAAAAAAAATCGCTATTATGAATAAACTAAAAGAAAGAAATTAGTTTAGTTTTTTATACCAAGCGTGTTTTTTTAGTTTGTTTGAACTATTTAATTATCACTTATTTAGATACCTAACCGTGTCAGTGCTCTGTATATCGCATAGTCAGCGAACGAAAAAAGCATAGAAGCATTTCTCGTACTCAAAAATAGCGTAACGGAAACTATCCCGTGGTGGGAGGGGCTTATAAACTGTACCGCAAACGAATCTAGTTGACTCGCGACATTCGTGCGTAGTGGCGGCTAAACGAATTGCGTAAAACTAGATTTTAATAATTCAAAATGCCTTCATGTGTTGTGAAATGGTGTCGAAATCATACGGATCATCACCACAAGGATAGTGGAATAACTTTTCACGTGTAAGTACACCGATAACTATACTAAAATCTAAATAATTACAATTACGTATTATCCTTATGGATGGTGTTATGCCATATGTAGTTAAGTAATTATAATACAATTATTTCGACTCAGATAGTATTTATTACATACTTTTAATTTTTGCTTTGAATGGGATAGCGTTATACAAAACTAACTGCATTTAATTTACAATGCTCAGATGTAATTATTTTTTGAAAATATAGTATTTTTTTTTAAACTTTTGTAATTATATCGTTTTTCAAAATTATTAGTGACAAATAATATGATTTTCTTATTTGATTTTCTTTTTTTTTATTTAGATTCCCACAAAACCCTTGTCGAAGAGAACAATGGGTAAAAGCTGTTCAGTTAGAGAGACAAGAAAATGATTGGATGCCTAGCAAAAGCTCGAGAATATGTTCCATTCATTTTAGAGATGATGATTTTTATCTGTCAAAGAAGGGGTTCAGAATGATTAAAAAAGTCGCTACACCTAGTTGTACTGTAAGTATTTAAAAATATATTTATATATTTAAGTATGTATTAAAAATTTAGTCTGAGATGATGCTTTAATTTGGTGTTGACTGTGAGCCTGGTTTCACAGAGGAATCATTTAGAGCGATCAAGTCCAAACTTGAATATACTGATAAAAATCTTGCTTGCCTTATTGTCGATGAAATGGCAATAAGGCAGCAAAAAAAATTTAATGGGAAAAAAATGGATGGAGTTGTATCACTCGGATGTGGCTCGGATGAGATCGCCACTCAAGCCTACGTTCTCATGTTAGTTTCCTTAAATGACTCATGGAAGATGCCATTAGGCTATTTTCTCATAAATGGCATTACAGCGGAACAAAGGGCAAACATAATTAAAACGTGCCTTAAAAAATGTGCTACTGTGGGAATAGATGTAGTTAGTTTGACGTTTGATGGCTGCGCATCAAATTTAGCTACCGCTAATGTACTTGGGTGCAACTTGGATTATCCCGCTGATTTAAAAACTACTTTTACTCACCCATCTACCGGTCAACCCGTAGCTATAATACTTGACCCATGCCATATGGTCAAATTAATACGAAAACAAGGTAACAAACAAACAGACACACTTTCACATTCATAATAACAGAATGTTGTTAATAGAGTGCATTTAGTTTGGAGTAAATCGGCGTTTATTATGACGCTATTTTAATCTAATTTATTTTGCTTTCCTTATTGCATAAAATCATCCAACGATTCAGAGACTGCTGATTGGTCCTGCGCAGCCGCGGCACTACGTAACTACCGGCCAATCACGCTTGGTCCCGTGTCGTACGACAAATAGAAGAACCTATTAAGAGCTCTTTGCGACTCAAGTTCCTTCTTTTAAAGGGCGTGCGTTTATTGACTAATTAACTACTACTAGTTTCGAAAGACAATTTCTTAGAAACGCGTCTTCTATGCTTTTTTCGTTCGCTGCGCATAGTCTATTCGCCACTTTATACCTAGATATCTTAGTAGGGTAGAAGGGATCCTAGGAAATCGCCTCATATTTTTATTGCTCAGCCAGAGTCGAGAAAGCTTTCAAACATCTACTTTATTCCCAAAGGATAAGATCGAAGTTCGCATCAGTGAAATAATTGTAGATAGGTAGTAAGAGCGGCAACGCCGCATTTACGGGGCATAAATCGGAACTTGGGAACTGAGTAATTCATGCCGTATCCCGAATTGTTGAATGGAAAAAAAAAAGTAAGCAATTCAATAGTATGTTTATTAAACATTTGCTGACATTCCCTTGCGTTATACCAGCGTTAACTAAGGTGGAAAATAATGGAACTCATGGGAACCGATAAAGGGAGACAGATATATTTTATTTACGTTGTTTGTATTTTCTGCATGTTAAGCCGCTTCCACATGCTTGGCATACAAGGGCAAATAGGGTTCACCACGTACAAACACGAACGTGTTAATGGTTGTTTTTGTGTGTGTTTGCGAGTGTTTGGCAACGGTGTCGGTTTTTGTGAACACATCAAAAGTGGTTCGACAAACGTGTTAGCGATTTATCCAAACGCTAGTGGAGTTGCTAGTGTAGGTGCTGTCTACTACACTCAGCCATTTTGTATCTAGGTTCTTAGTTAAAATTCATTTTGTGTTTTGTAACCGACTTTAAAAAAGGAGGAGGTTCTCAATTCGGGTAAATAATTATTTTTTTATGTTTCTTACTTCAGAAGAATGAGAACATTATCTTGGAGAATGCGAGGGAACTCTTCAAATATAGCTAGGTGCACTTATTGCGATTTGAGTATTTTTGAAATAACTTTTCCATTTTATTTCGATACATCTGGATCATCTGTCAAGGTGGTCAAGTTAAACTGATGATGAAGATCACGGATGGTCACCGGCACTTCACAATAATAGGTTGCGCTTCGATATTGATATACGCTTGGGAAATGCTCGTCATAATAAAGGAACTGATGGTGGAATGCCGGGCGAACTCAAACATTAACGTCTGGCTTCGATAAGCATCATTCTAAATAATTAGACTATTTAACAGCAAAAATTAAATATTTTCTACAACATTTTTAAGTTAAGTCGGTGAATGAATGAATGAATGAATACACTTTTATTGTACAACAAAGAAAAAAAGTAAATACCTACAGAGCAAGAGAGTACAATTTGGTGGCCCTATCGCTACATAGTGATTTCAATCAAAGGCGTGAAAGGAAAAAACATAGAAAAGAGGTAGGTGGTGCAATTATACAAATACAGTGTAAACTCTTTATAACGTTATCCTTTATAACGATAAACTCCCTATAACGTTGGAGTGAGCCCAAGTTGGTTGGTTTGCGTTAAAACTCACATATTGAAACACTCTTAATAGCGATACGCCATTCTCTATTACGAAGAAATGTGTTCATATTTGTAGACAGTAAATATTTATTATCGGTATTATTGTTTATGTTATGTTATCAGGTAACAAAAGACTTTGAAGCTCCGAAACATCCGAGGTCGGTCTAGCTTTTGTTATCCTTAATTGCCTTGTACACGTGCAGTATGACGCATTGTTTTCTCGGAAGTGATGGTCTTCGACCAAGCATACTGGGTACCTATCGTATTATCAGTCGTAAACCTACTTTGAAACTGTTAACATGGCCAGTAAACGGAAAGCGATTAGTGTTGATGAAAAAATTTGTGTGATACGTGCGATTGAAAAGGGAGAAAAGAAAAGTGACGTTGGAAGGCGTTTTGAACTAAGTCAATCCACTGTTGCTACCATTTGGAAAAACCAAAAAACAATTCAACAGGCGGCGCTGGAAGGAAACTTGTCTAAAAAATTAAGAAAGCCAAAATTCGAAGACTTAGATCAGGCAATGTTGTCGTGGTTTAACAATCAGCGCCAGAATAATGTACCCATCTCAGGGCCAATTGTAAAAGCTAAGGCTAAAAAGTTTGCCAACCAACTTGGCATAATTGACTTTAAAGCATCTGAAGGTTGGCTCGGAAAATTTAAGCACCGTCATCAAATTACGTACGGTAAAATGAACGGAGAGGCGCGGGATGTCGATATGAATGTGACTAACAATGAAAGGAAAAAACATAGAAAAGAGGTAGGTGGTGCAATTATACAAATATGTATATAAATAAAATATATTACTATAATATATTTATATATTAATATATTACTATATTATATATAAATAATACTAATAATTACATATATATAAATATGCATGAAATTACCCATAATTATTAAACTACTAACAATTATATACAACATATATAAATATATTAATACATATATAACATAAATACTAATATCAATATATAACATATAACATCCTCGATTTTTATGAAATACACAAATAATTAAAATTACACACTTAAAATGATCCGCTTCATCTATGTTCGGCTGATAGAGACAAATAATGATCCTCGGTCGGTGCCAAGTTAAATGTAAAAATTTCCTTGCTGTTATATAAAATGGAACGGTTTACAAAGTATATCTGTACGCAGTAATTATTGTTTTATTAATTAACGCAAGTAATCGCTGCCATTCTCTCCCGCCATGTTTAATCCATCCGGAATATAGCAACAGGTTTGTGTGTTTTTGTTGGATGAATGTCGTTTGTTCCTTGTTTGCCTTGGTGGCCAACAACAAGCATGTAGAAGCGGCATTATACTATTGATCGGCGATGAAACCGAGAAAGAACAGTAGAACCGTATGCTAGAGCGAGATAGATAGACGAGGTTTTAATCAGAACGCCGTAACGTATGGGCCTGTAAGGACTGCGTTGGCAGCGATATTAGCCAGTGACCGAATTAAATCACGTGTACCCACTTCTAAAATCATAGTTTTAGTATTCTATGGGAGACCCATAATTATCAGAGAATTATAAACCACCAAAGATTTACTTCAAGCTACCCACTCGACATTGCGCGAAGTAAACTGTGCCGTGCAGGCATGACAAAAAGCCATTAACCCAAAGAAGAAGAAGAAGTGTTCTATGGTGTTTGTTTGACGTGAGTTACTATGGTTACGTGCTCAGTGCCTGGATGTAACTCATCAAAAAAAGAAAAAACTCAAAATTATACATTTCACATGTGAGTTCCATCGGAATGTTTTATGAAATGCTCTTAATAAAAGTGCAATATTTTAGAACTACGACAATAGTTTTGCATATAGATTGATAGGCAAATTGATTGCATCCAATTAAACTAGCGTTTTATAAGCATTAGATTTCAATTTATAAAGTTATTAAATCAATATTTTGTTCTATTTATAACCATCTAGAGATTGACACCATTGGTAATAATATTATCGATGAATACCATTTTAGTTATCGATAGCAATATTTTCGATAGATTCGGTATATCTCCAACTAAGGAGAGTAAAAGTAGATATTGTTTATATTCCATTACCTAATATCATGAAAATTTACTTCTATGAGAAAGAGATTCAGTTTGGTTCATCTATATTCTATAATATATATAATTTCTATAAGATTTTATTGCGTGATTCTTTTTTTTCTATAAAGAATTGTTTTATAAACCCTCGGATATATTAGTAGTGATCACAGAATAAAGAACATACAGAACCGTCATTCAGCAATTATTGCATGCAGTGCATTGTGTCCAAAAACAGACAGTTTCATTTGGTTTACCTATATAGACCTAGTAGTGGAAGTTCATTGGTTGACACGATGATGATGACTAATATTATACAAGATAATAAGTGTTTGTTTGTTTGTTTGTTTGTTCTTACAGAACATATATCACCCTCACTCAAGCATTATTGCATGCAGTGCATTGTGTCCAAAAACAGTGAAAACGCCCCGCGCACGTCTCACATACGTTTAGAACATTAGGGGTGAAATCATAACGTCAACTGCTAAATGGAGTGAAGTGAATAACCGTCTGTTGGAGTAACTCTACCAAAGTGAAGTGGTTTTTCAAGCTTCAGTAATAGTCGTGTACACGGTTTCCGTATGTTCGTTATTATGTGTTAGTGATGATAAATGAGAATGACAGACACGATCTCCAATTTATTAAACAATTCCAACTCAAGTCTCATATTGAAGTATTAATATTTTCGAAAGATAAACTTGATTGGTATATACCAACCAATAATCACTAATCAGTCCGACATGACCTGGTTAGAAATACTTTAAGTACCGTATACCGAGTATTTGAGGATACATATATGTCACATCATTAATGTTGTAACTCCCGGAGGGATGTGAATTAAGTTTTCCTAATACATAATATAATTTGTTTATTTTAATTATGTTTTAG
Source organism: Pararge aegeria (assembly GCF_905163445.1). Classification (NCBI taxonomy): domain Eukaryota; kingdom Metazoa; phylum Arthropoda; class Insecta; order Lepidoptera; family Nymphalidae; genus Pararge; species Pararge aegeria. The sequence continues at coordinate 3,950,787 of NC_053206.1, read as the reverse complement.
ATTTCCTCAGAATGAACGTGTCCGACAAAAATGGCTTAACATGTTAAAAAGAAAAGACTGGGTTCCTAGAAAGTATTCGAAAGTATGTAGCAAACATTTTGAAAGAAAATGTTTTTTTTTTAGGGGCACGCAAAGAGTAAAGCTGCGACCCGATTCCGTACCCACGTTATTCATGCGGGTATGTTATTTTAAAATTCATGAATAGAATAGAATAGAATATTTATCTGCATATAGGAAATAACAGAGTCATAACAACCCATTACCGGCCCACTGCAGCACGGCTGGGCGATTAGGTATCTCGCGACAGGCTTGCGAAAGGCGTGAATCTCACGATCACTCAGTCATACGTCACTTTAAAAAAAAAAATACTTAAGGATATAGGATACAGTAATGAAGGCCCGTACACGCTTTGCCTGAAATTAGGCGTGCAAATATTGTTATAAATATAGTTACCTACCTACTAACGTCTCAATATTAACAGACACAAAATAAAATTATGTTGAACCAACATTTATTTGTTGCTATTGTCATTGCATATTAAAAATAACCTTTTACTCTACCAGTGTTGCAAGTCGGTAGTGTCAAGAGTCCAAAATGTCCTTAGCCTATACCAGTTTTCTCTCTTATGAAAGAGGCGTAAAAGTATTTACAAAACTAAGATAGACGGCATAACGACATCTCCACTGTCCGAAAGCACATTTGGCTTAAAACCTTCGCCTTAGGTTGACGGACCCAAAAACAGAGCAATAGTGTTGCTCTGTTTTTGGGCGACTCCGATAGAGGACCTATAGAGTGATAGCATTTGCTGTGATGGCTATTATATTTATAGACAAAGAAAGTTTATTACGTAATACACCCACTTCACGCTCGTGCGAGCCACTGAGCGAGTGACGTGAATTGCGAGAGGTAGCTCTTGACACTCTCGGATAACACAGTTGTCAAAAAACCGTCTAACGGTTAAAAGAACTTAAACTTGTTAATAATCTCTATGTAGTTTTAAACAGCAAAAATAAAATATGTTATTGTTGATTTAATGTTGACACGATTCAGTTAAATTTATAGAAATGAATGTTCTTCTTGTTATTTGTTAATAATAAAAAAAAAAAAGTGTATAGATATATGTAGACATTACTGATTAATATACATAGTAGTCTTGTTAAACACAAAAGTACGTAAGCAGTTTGTGGATGGGCCGCTCGCGCTCGCTAATTTAATCTTTTCCAAAAAACCGCCTTCCTCGGCGAGTCAATCTTCACGCTCGCACTCGCTACCGCTGGGTTCCACCTCGCGAGCGTATGTACGTAACATAAAGTATAAGAAAGAAAGAGATGCCAAATATTACCTTAGTGTTGCCTTGGTATTTGTCTCTACATAGCCCGTAGACAGAGAAGTAAATAGACAAATGGATAGCATCCGTCGCATTCACACTAGTAAGAGAACAACTTATGTATACGTCTTGTAAAGAAACGAGATAAAGCTATAGGGTCATTTGTCTTATATCGCGTGCCGGTTTTTTCATGGATCAGCATAGCACTGTGCGAAGCAAGTTAGTAGATATCGTTTTATTAGCTTAGTGTTTTTTTTTTGTAAGAAATACGAGATAAACGGATTGTGTGCACAAAAATACAGATCTTGAACAGAATTGTGTGCGAAAACATGGTTCGGTGCAGTGTTTTAGGATGTAAAAGTGATAGTGAACGTAAAGTTCCGGATTTGTCGTTCCACTCGTAAGTACAATACTTTTGATTTCTTAATAGCATAAATAAATATCGTTTATTATATTTCTATAAAATTACACAATTTACAATAGAAAATAGATCGTTTATATCGTTTTATGCTAATTTCAATCATACTTAACCTCTAGAGTCTAGTAGAGTGCAGTGTTGCCTATATTCGACATGAAAATTGCCCAAACTGCGCAATATATTTTTTTTTATTATAAAATTTCTTGATTTTGAAATTTCAATTAATTTATTTATTATATTTTATAATATTTTTCATGTGACTGAATGTTAAACTTAAAAGTTACCCTCTGCAGAGAAACTAATCTCCCAACTATAATTAAAAATGATGTTTGAAACATTTTGTTACAGTTTTCCTACGAACCATAATTTATTGACGCCATGGGTTGAATCCACAGGTCGCAATAATTGGACACCCAAAAAGAGTTCAAAGATTTGCAGCAAACATTTTCAAAAAAATATGCTCATTAAGAAGGACAAGCTAACTATTTTATATCCTAATGCTGTTCCAATACGGGTCAGTGAATAATTTAGATTTTGATATAATTATGTCACTCTTTGTTTATTAGACAGATTTAACTACCAATAAAACTTACCTATTATTTTTTTATTTTTTCCATTTATATCCGGAATCCATATTGAGTCGAGCAAATCAGCGTTTTCTTTCACCTATCATTATAGAACTCATGAAGCACCAGGTAGATTCTTTACCTGGATTCCGGATATTAATGGAAAAAATAATAGGTAAGTTTTATTGGTAGTTCAAACTCTCTATTATTTGTTTCGTATCAATATCCAGAATCCATCTTGAGTGATGTGTTTGTTATCACCTGGTGCTGTAAAGGTGACGCTATAATGTCTATAGGTACTGAAATATATAATAGGGCACGGCACGCTTTCCTATTGTTTTTCATGGATCTATCGATGGTAAAAATGCCGTACAAAAATATATGACCAAAATGTACTCACTCTTCGTGCACTTATGAATTCTCACCAGCACTCAGTTGGACAGCTTACAAGTGACGGCATAGTGCTGAATCTTATTATTTTATGCTCTTATATCGTCCTGTATACGTCACCTGGTGGTTCATATGACCCATCCATCTTTTGGACATGGGCCTGTAGTCTAGTGGGTGCCTGTTCTCGTATCTAACAGAGTGTACTCCAGTAGGGCTAGCACGGGCAGGAGACAAAAATTATATCCCCTGAAAAGGGTTTAATTAATCTGATAAAACACGGGAACTGGGCTGCAAATGAGACTTCTTTGTCTTTTTCTTATCGCGTTGCTTCGTCTGACTTGTGTTTGGTTTCATCGGGAAGCAGTTTGTTTTTGCTTTTGCCGAGGTATCACGTAGAAAAAACCTATGATCTGATTGCTTACTAGATGATGGATTTGGATTTGTGTTAAAGTTTTTTTTGTTGTGAGTGCGGGAGCTGGTAGAATTATTTTGTTTACCCCTATTTTTTGAAAATAGCTTTGAATAGACTCATCGTTGGTAAGGACTGTGAACTAGGAGGGATTTTATGTAAAAAGTCTCTATGATAATCCTCAGTAATTTAACGCTTTTGCGTTAAATTACTGAGGATTATCATAGAGACTTTTTACATAAAATCCCTCCTAGTATTAGTAGTATTAGTATTAGTAGTAGTATAGAGCTTCCCGGCGCAAATTAATTAAATCAGGTCTCCTGCCACACACTATTTGTAATAAATCATTGGTCACTTTAATATACTCCAAATCTTTTGAAAATAACGCTTGTATCTTATCAAAGAAAGAGTTAGGATAGGATAGTTAAGGGTTTTGAAACATTAGACCAATCCACTAATGCTTGCAACGTTTTTTGCAATTCATCTTTTTGACAAAGCAAGGCATTGATTAAAGCAGCGCATGAACGCTCTAACTACAACGGGAATCTTCTTTTAAGGCGGCTTCAAATCGTTTAAATTAAAAATTATTATGCAGTTCCTTTAGGATATGTTTCTAAATGCAGCTGCTGTTAATGAAACAAATGCCTAGATTTTGTATGTACCATTATAAGTCAGGACTTATAATGGTACATAGGTCCCAGATTTCAGGTCTTCTACAGGTAGAAGACCTGAAATCTGGGACCTTAGAATCGGGGTAAAAAATGTTGTATGGCAACACTTCTCAAACATGCTTTGTCTCACAAGCGGCACGCCAACCATTCTATTATTTTAGTATATACTTCTCCGTCTACGACATAGCCTGTTTTTGAGCCCAATAAAAGTCAAGTGTGACATAAGTGAGTCAAACAATAAACTTTGATGAAGCTTGCTTGTTTATTTCGTTTATTAAGCAGTTTTCTGTGATATTTAATTTTCTGTCAAGTTAATAAGTTTTGTGGTACACTATGGGATATTGCTGTGTTTTGAGCTGCAAAAGCCGCAGCTCAGGTAAAGAAGCTGGTGTAACATTTCACTCGTAAGAAGTCATATTTAAAATTAATTGAGTTTTGCTTGTAGATTAATAACGTTGGAGATTAATCTGTATTAGAATAGGAACTGACTTCTCTTTGTTGAATAACCGATATAATTATTTAATACCTTTGCTTATTATTGGTAAATAAGCCTCATACCTAAAACATTAGTGTATTCTTTTCAAATGCCTTGCTATCATTTCCCAGACAATATTAAAAAAAAAATATTGATGAATTTGTATTTGTAAATTTCCCAATGAACCTGAAATTAAAAAAAAAATGGATCAAAGCCACGGTAGTAGCTGTAGGGAGTAGGGCTGTAATTCACCACTCTGGCCCAGTATGGATTGGTGGGCTCCACAAAACTTTGAGAACAATTATGGAGAACCTTCAGGTAAAATGAGCTATAAATACTTAAGCGTAGGCTTTCTATAACTCTTACAATGCCTATCCTTAAGTTTTTTATAACTCTTATTGGAGATTTTCTTCATTTTATATCATCTGCATACTGAGGGCACGTCACTGAATGCAGGTTTCCTGACGCTTTTTTCATTCACAGTTTAAGCAAGTGATATTTTAATTGATAAAAACGCACATAACTTTAAATAAAAGTTAGAGGTGCGTGCTGGAATTTGAACTCACCATCCCGAAAGGGAAGTGGAATTCCCACCCACTGGGCTATCACATTTTCAAACTTAACTTTTTTAAAACATATTCATATTTATTAATTGTTGTCTTCATAGACAATTTTAAATTTTGGTAAAAATAGGAACATAATTAAGAAAAACGAGGGGGTATTTATTAAATAAAAAGAAAATATACTACAACAATACACACATTGCCATCTCGCCAAAAAGTAACTTTAGCTTGTGTTATGGGTACTGAGATAACTGATGAATATTTTTATGAATAATATACATAAATACTTATAATATACAAATAAACGTTGGTTTCTTATATTATATATATTTATATCTATAGTTACAATAAAACTGTAAATGGAAGATTTTTCTACATTAAATATATTTTGAAAATTTTGAAGGGGGTATGCTTTATAATTGATACTGAGTCCAAAACAGACTTTTATATAGTTTTTGTCTGTTTGTCTGTCAGGGCACTTGAAACTATTAATACTGCTTTTTCTTGTTAGGTTTAATAGGTTTTTTTGTAACATTGTATGTCCTAATTACAAAGTGTTAAAGACAAAGTTTTTGTACTTCAATTAACTGAAGCAATAATTAGTAATATTGAAAATATTATCTACGTTGAACACCACAAAATTTAAAAAGAAAATGGAATGTAACAATATGAATATTAGACATAAAAACAAACTCATTATGCAGTTTTTTTTTCCTCCCTCCTTTCTTTTATAGCTGTAACTCGGCAATGTGTCTTGAGACATTGGGCCGTTCGTTTTTGAGTTAAGGTAATTTGAGTGGGCCTGCTTCCTGAGTTGAACCTACAAGGTTGTGGGTTCGATTCCCACAACTGGACAATGTTTATGTGATGAACATGAATGTTTATCAACATCTGGGTGTTTATCTTTATATCATGAGTATCAGTACCATTAAAAGTCAAAAATATCTTTATTCAAGTAGGCCCATTGGTGGCACTTTTAATGCGTACATCTAGCCTCAAAGTAAGCGTAGTTTGTGTTGTGTTATGACTCATGAATATTTTAATGAATAATATACTCTGAAAAACTTTGATGTTCATCACATGAACATTTTCCACTTGTGGGAAACGAACCCACGGCCTTGGACTCAGAAAGCAGGGTCGATGCCCACTGCGCCAGTCGGCCGTCGAATTTTGCATTTCGCACATTGGCATATTATATTTATTTGCATGCACCACCTACCTACCTATTTTTCATTAAATTTGGGTTGCACGCACAGATCTTTTGTTTGTGTGTGAATACCTGTCATAGGTCCGAACATCAATAGAAGCGCTCTTGTTTAGATTGGTGTGTCGGTATTGTTATTTTTCACTGTTGTAAAATTGCAGGCCCTTCTCGGGACACACTAAAATGTCCCTACAATCGCCGAAGGCGCACCGGGAACACAAGGACTTATCTCCAAAGGGTGACGGAATCCCCGTAGCCATCGCCCAGCGATAGATTTTAATCTGGATTAACATAGGCGGATTTATATCTAGGGAAAAAGTACGGTTCCCGCAGGATTTATGAAAAATAAAAAAAACGCGTATGAAGCCGCGGAAAACAGCTGATGTTAAATAATACAGTCAAAACTGTTTATGGCGACATCGTTTAGAACCACATACCGGTTAAATTCACCAAAATCAAAAGTCCTGGCTGAATGTTAATATGACCGCCTTATCTAAAACATTGGTTTTTACGACATTGTTTACTACGACATACCGCATTAAGCGACCACATTTGGTTAATGTTTTCGGAGAATTATATCTGTAGAACGACCGGCTCAGCTGTATTGTAAACAATTTGAATAGGTAACTGTATCCACATCTGGCACAGTATAATAGTCAATGGCTATTATCGTAAAAGTAAACAAAGTTTAGGGTCTTTTGTAATTCTTAGAAACAAAGCACATGCATGCCGTAGCCTCAAGGCCCGCTTCGTCATATCTCTTAAGTCAGTTTGTTACTTATCTTTACACAAGTCGCACCAAAACATTATTGTTGAGTTAACTGTGAAAATTGTAAAATGTCGCAAAAAAGAAAACAAATCAGTATCGAAGAAAAATCGCATATTATTTCAAAGCTAGAGAAAGGAATTCCAAACAAAGACCTGGCAAAAGAATATGGTGTATCCCACTCGACAATTTCAACCATTTGGAAAGAAAGGGAGAAAATTCAAATCCTTTACGACAAGAATTTTTTGAAAATGAAACGAGCCAGAACAACGCGACATATGAAGATTGAGGAAGCTTTGTTAAAGTGGTTTAAATATCAAAGGACAAATAATGTGCCAATAAATGGACCAATTCTTCAACAAAAAGCAAACGATTTTGCTCAACGTTTTGGTGAAGATTTTGTTTGCTCGTCTAGTTGGATTCAACGTTTCCGGGCTTCGACATGGCATTGTCGGCGGGAAAATGAGTGGTGAAGCTGCCAGTGTGGATAAAGATGCTGTAGACGAATGGATTACGCAAAAGTGGCCTACATTATGCGAAGGCTACAGTCCAGTATATAACTATAATTTTTAAGCTTAATAAGAAATAAGAAACCTTACGTTTATCCTTAAACTCTTTTGACTCTATAACTATCCTAATCTGGTCAGAAGTTTAAACAATTAAATAAATATACTACGACAATATACATATACACATCGCCATCTAGCCCCAAAGTAAGCGTAGCTTGTGTTAGGGTACTAAGATGACTCATGAATTATTTAAATAAATACTTATAATAAAAACATAGGTACGTTTATTAGCTGTAGCCCGCGGTTTTGTCCTCGTGTTTATGGTGTTTCATGAATCCAACGGGAACTGTACATTTTTCCGGGATAAAAAGTAGCCTATCTGTTATATACCTACCAGGGTATAATCTATTTCCAAATTTTAGACATATTAGTTCAGCAGTTTTTGTCTGAGAAAGTAACAAACAACCACCCATGCAGACTTTCGCATTTATAATATTAGTAGGACAATAATAGTTACATATATGTTGAAATATATCTTATAATATACATATAAACATCAAGACACTGAAAAAAATTAATGTTCATTACACAAAGACTTTCCAGTTGTGGGAATCGAACACACGCCTTAGACTCAGAAAGCAGGGTCGCTGCCCACTGCGCCAATCGGCCGTCTGATACCGTGTGTGAATTGATTGCAGAAAGTATTTCTTTCAAATTTTGTAGCTGATTTTGTTTTTTTTCTTCCCCAGTTGGTGTTCGAGACTGATCCAAAAGCCACAGTCAGCCCACCTATCGGGTCGACTGCAATTAAATCGGAATACGGGAGCCCTAGGTACATAATCGTCGAAGGTACCGCTGGCGGGGAAGTACGTATACTGTTATCATTTGTTTTCCAATGGAAATATTCTTCAGCTGTTCTACACAATGTACCCGCACCCACCCGGCCCCTTTGTGGCGTAATGTTAAATATTTCTAATATAAACATTAATTATTTGCATTTTTTGATGTGAAACATCTATAGGCGGAGGGTAAACGTGATTGTTGGCGTGGCGTTACAGGCCGTGGCGACGCTTTGCAACGCTATATTTAGAGTAGAGTGTATTTATTCGATAAATTGATATTGTCGTCTCTAATAATTTTGTGACATATTTCAGCTACCAATTGTCACAGTAATACCGAAGTAACTAATGAAAATGGTAGATTAGAGGTATAGGTAAAGGTAGATTGGAAACAGCCAGCCTCGCTCTCATCTCCCGCAAGATAGAAAAATGATTGTAAATGTTGATCTTGGAAAAGAGCGACTACTGAGTTACTTGCCGGCTCTTCTCGGTAGAATCAGCTTTCCAAACCGGTGGTAGAGTCACTAAAAACACACATACTTGACGTTTCAAAAGTGCTTATAAAGTAACAATTAAAACATTTCTGTATATGAAGAAAATAAATGTATGTTAAATAAACTGTCATCATTTTCTGAAGAAAATTCTTAAAATTGTATTTTTTTTTTTTCACACCATGTTTAGTTCCTTTTATAATCTGTGCTATTGTGTCTTTTACGGTTCACATTTAAAAAAAAAATATTTTTTCTTGTTTTCTGTGTTGTGCGGCCTTAACCTCTTCTCATTATGGGGGGAGACTCATGCCCAGTAGTGGGCCGGAAATGGGTTGATATGATGATGACGATGTTATTGAAATAATGTCCAAATAATAAACAAAAAATAATTACCAAATTACTTATTAAAAATAATTAAAAATTATTGAAATAATGTCGAATAATAAATAAAAAATAATTATATGATATTAGTAAATAAAATATGCAAACATTTAAAAAATAAACATTCATAAAATATGCAAACATTTTAAAATGGCAACATTACACAGCGCGGAGAATTAGAAGAGGTAGTAATAAAGGAAGAAGTTACCGAAGAAGAGGAGAAGCAATGTCGTCTCTGTCTCAGTTTTGGCAGGAGAATGCAGGAGTTGGGTGACCTAGCTCACTTTTATAGAAAACTGGTGTTTGAGAACCTTTACCAGGTGAGTGTATATATAGACGCATGCATTCGACCGTTGTCCCATACGCCTTGCAACTTGATGTTATGTTATGAAAATTAAGCTTAATTTGCCATACTCCGCGAAAAGCAGGAGAATCTGTGTGGTGTAATTTATAATTTCTTCAATCCTTATACTCCACACCAAACAGATCTTCGGCAATGCACGTTTCGCTCCGAAACCGGAGCATCCTAGGAGATGGTGACTTTCTTTCTTGCAGCTGTATCTGTGAATAGTTATGTGTCATTTAACTCCGACAATATTTATCAGATCTTCATTAAAATAAGATAATACATGCTTGATAGTATACACTTTCAAATAAAAAGAGAATTGTTAAAATGGGTTTAAACTTAAAGGAGCTGAATGAAGTAAAATGGATAAAAAATATCTATCATCTACTCCTGCCAATCGCGGGCTTCTCCCAATCTTTGGGAATAACTCAGAATCAAGAACATACAGAAACCGTACACGAATAATATTGAAGCATCAAAAACCACTCCATGCGTGCAAGGTCCAAAGAGACCTTTACTCCAGCTATGGAATTTTATAGACTACTAGCTGTTGCCCGCGACTTCGTCTGCGTTTGATTTTGTTTTTAAAGTATTCAGTATCGCTTAGCCTTAAGTGAGTATTGTAGTATATATATACATATTATATATATAACATGTGACAAATAATTTGCAATAAAATAAAATTGCGACTATAATTAAAGATCTAAGATATCCTATCTCTTAAGTTGGACCAGACTGCTCACGGTGAGCCAATTTTATTTAAAATCGGATATATATATTAAGATTGACGATTCACGAGGATGATATCAGAAAAAAAAATATACATAATCTTCGAATCCCAGCACGCACTTCTAACTTTTCTAAGTCATCGTCAAGTCAAAATATCACTTGCTTAAACGGGTTTTTTGTTATCACCATCTCACAATGTCATTTTAAATTATTAGAAGAGCCACCTGGTTAGAGCAATAATTCACACCCAAGCTTTTTTATCGATTACGTAGTCCTTTATACTATAATAGGACTTTTCTATAAGCTTATGTTTAATACAGCCGTGGTGGACTACGGCCAATGCCCTTCTCATTGTGGGCGGATACGCAAGCCCTGTGGGCCGGTAATAGGTTGTTTTGATGTGATGATGACACACGTCCTTCAAGTCATAATATACCTGGTGTCCTAATATTTTTCTCCGTGGTCTCAAGAACTCCACCATCCCCCGCTTCATGTTCGAGATGCTGGCGTGCTGGGAGTGCATCGCCGAGCTGCGCAGAGTGCGACGCTTCCAACAGCGAGTGCGGCGCGCAAACGAGGCCTTCGAGAGCAACCAGGTGGGGGCACGTCTTATACAGCGTTTTCTGGAAGGGGGCACCAAGCCATCGGGGTATCGTAGTGTTCGCGATAAAGAAAAAATTTTTAATGGCCGTTCGGCGCAGTTTGCAGTGACCCTGCTTTCCGAGTCCAAGGCCGTGGGTTCGATTCCCACTACTGGAAAATGTTTGTGTGATGAGCATGAATGTTTCTCAGTGTCCGGGTGTTTATATGTATATTGCTATTTATTTATGTATATTATTCATAAAAATATTCATCAGTCATCTTAGTACCTATAACACAAGCTACGCTTACTTTGGGGCTAGGTGGCGATGTGTGTATTGTCGTAGTATATTTATTTATTATTATTACTATTATACTTTTGCTCAGCAACTCTGTCCAAAGTTCAATACTTTGATAGCTATATCAAATTTACATAAAGAACTACGCGGTGACAACCAAAACAACTTGGTCGAATCAGAAATGAGGAGATCCGTAGTGTTACTAGATTAATGATTGACACATTAGGTATGTTTAATGCATTCGAATACCCTAAGTGGCGACATTTTGTTTGCAGAACCTCAGCTGCGACAGCCTGTCAAACCTATCCGTCGTAGCCACGGCCAAAGTGGCATCAGGTTCTGCAACAGATCAGCCGACAAGTATAGAAGATTGCGCGCAGATAATAAAAGAGGAAACTTGCGTAGTGAATTTCCAAAAAACCGCTTTAGCAGATCCTCTGGCCTTCAACAAAGAATCAGTGAATCCGAAGAAGAAAGTAAGAATGAACCAAAAAGATCCGAAAAAACGAAATATCAGAAAATCCTCGAAGAACCTGGCACAAGTGAAGAAGACAGCCGTTAAACGTCCAGTAACCGAGAAGAAGAAACCACAGAGCAAACCAAAACGTGCAAGAATAGAAGATAATGCAGCAGAGAAACCTGAAGAACCTTCAACGTCAACTGAAGAAAGAGTTTCTAGCGTGATTATAGATTCTGATACAATTTTCGGTAAAGTGAAAATAGAGTTTGAAGAATTGCAGAACATTCTAGAGGAGAGACGGAAGAAGGAAACGTTTGTGAATATGAAGTACAAATGCGACTCTTGCGTGCTTGGTTTCTCGAATGAGAATCGCTTGCAGGAGCACAACACAAATTTTCACAACGAGGTACGTATCTATACTGATATTACGAAGAAGAAAGGTTTTTTTTCGTTTTTAATCGATGAAAGTTAAAGGCAAAGTCAAAATTGGACGGCCAAATGACGCAGTAGGTAGCGACCCTGCTTTTCGAGTCCAAAGCCGTGGGTTCGATTCCCACTACTGGAAAATGTTTGCGTGATGAGCAAGAATGGTTTTAAGTGCCTGGGTGTTTATAAGTATTTATTTATATTATTCATAACAATATTCGTCAGTCATCTTAGTACCCATAACACAAGCTACGCTTACTTTGGGACTAGGTGGCGATGTGTGTCCCTCCCTGGCGCAACGGTGAGCGCTGTGAATTCAAGTAGGAGGTCCCGCTTTCGATTCCTGGCAGGGAAAATATGGGAATTTAAAATTTCTGAATTTTCTCTGTTCTGGTCCGGTGGGAGGCTTTGGCCGTGGCTAGTTACCACCCTACCGACCAAGACGAGCCGCTAAGCGATTTAGTGTTTCGGTGCGATGTCGCGTACAAACCGATTAGGGGTATAACTACCATACTCCCTAACAGGTTAGCCCGCTACCATCTTAGCCTGCAGCATCACTTAACACCAGGTGAGATTGCAGTCAAGGGCTAACCTGTAGTGGAACAAAAAAAAAAACTATTTTTAACGTTTTTTTCACAGGAAGCTGGCAGTTGTCCATGCGACGTTTGCGACAGGAGGTTCAGCGACGAGATACAACTGTCTGCACACTATCGCACACATTTCGTGAAGTTTGTGTGCAAACTGTGCAACTTTGAGTGCTTCACGAAAACCGGACGGGCGATGCATTTCAAACGGCACCAGGGCGTTTTAGAGGGAATAGATGCGAATTCTTTATTGTGGTGAGTGACATTTTTTGTCTCAGACATTTTTCATTTTATTTATTCATAAGACACACCAGCAATTAGTTGTACCTACATTCATAAAAAAAAAAAATTGTGTTAGAATTACAAATTCTGTCTAGTGCCATTATAGGTGTATACAGTATACATTATCGTTGTTATCTCCGGTCAAAATAAAAAAAAAAATTAAAATCTTAAATAAGTGTTTAACATATTATAACGATAGGTCTTAAATCTACACAAAAGGAGTCGTTTGATATGTTATTTACCGAACTATTCACATAATATTGTAAGGATAGTAGGGCGATACAATATACAGCGTGTAAATGAAAACCGTAATAATACTCTTCAGGGTATAGAGGTACATAACGTACTGTCTCAGAGACTTATCTGTGAAACCGAAAACCTAATAGTTTTTGGTTGTTTTTAGTTTTTATTGAAAGAAATCAGATACAGCCCTAACACTACATGCAAAACTAAAATCAAGTGACTCCTGTTAGGTACGCGTCGCGTAGCGTAGGTAATATGCGCGTGTCGATCTTGTATCTTCAATAGGGTTGTCATAAAAACTTAGAATGTTTTGAATTCGTTTGTATGGAAAAATAAATATTTTTATTTTGTTTTTATATTTTTACTGGGTGATTCGTTATATAATATACTAATGCATCATTCAATATTATTTCGTAATTCTGTTACACGTTGTATATACAAGTTACACTTACTATGGCAGATATTCTTAACTGTAGGTACCTAAAGTACCTAACCAAAAATCTAAATTAGCTCTCATAGCAAGTTAATGCAAAAATCTTTTCAAAATTCAAAATTCAAAATTCATTTATTTCAAGTAGGCCTAATACACACTTTTGAAACGCCAAGTCTGTCTGTGTGTAGTGACTCTACCACCGGTTCGGAAGGCAGATTATACCGAGAAGAAGCCGGCAAGAAACTCAGCAGTTGCTCTTTTCCAACATCAAAAATTTACATTTTACATTTTAACATTCGTTTTTCTATCTTGTGAGAGATGAAAGCGGAGCCGGATGCTTGCAAGCAACCTTGTCATTAAGAAACTCATCAATTTTATAATAACCTCGCTGTAATTAATGTGTTTTAACACATTCGTTAAACTTATGCATTGGTAGGTCCAAAATTACCTTAGGAATCATATTATAAAAGCGTATACTCAATCCCACAAATGACTTCTGCACCTTTCGCAGACGATATGCAGATGTCACTAATTTATGACCATTTCTTGTAAGTCGACTGTTTATATCCACTTTTTGTTTATAAAGACTAATATGTTGTCTTACGAATACTTGCTTTGCAAAGTGTTTTTTTTTATCCAAGAACATCGTCTGTGCTGTCAATCTAGACACACATAGTTTACACAGCCGGCTTCTGCAACGGTCCAGAGAGATTTTCCAACTGCGCGGGGAGATTCTGATGCACAAGTGTGATGCAATTTGTACTCTCTTGCTCTATTTCTATCTATATTATATCTATTTAATTACTTTTTTTCTTTGGTGTACAGTAAAAGTGTACTTATTCATTCAGTCAATCACACACTCCGATTTTCATTTATCCATTCTTTCAATAATTTGTTCATTCATTCATTCTTACATTCATTCTATCACTCATTCAAGTGTGAGCGTAAACCCAGGCGCACTCTCAATTGTCTCACCCTCATTGTTCGACGGGGGTAACGTGCTCTCCGAGGCACGGGGCTGAATCATATGAAGAATATTTGATAGAAGACCCTAATACGTTGACCCGACCCTGAGATTGAACCCGGAAACTCTGCAGTCAATAATCAAGACAAAAAAGCAGCCCCACCAGTTGGTGGGGGGTGGGTGGGACTGGTTTTATTAGTGAACGCTTTTAATATGCATAGGAATCTTCTCCGATTAGACGTTAGGTACTTTTTAAAGCATTGCCTAGTTCTACTTAAGTGAAAACTTTGCCGAAGACCTGTTTGGTGTGGAGTGTAAAGATTGAAGAAATTATAAATTACAACAAACAGATTGACTCTTGCTTTTCGCCGAGTATAGCAAATTAAGCTTAATTTTCATAATATACTAGCTGTTGCCCGCGACTTCGTCTGCGTTTGATTTTGTTTTTAAAGTATTCAGTATCGCTAAGCCTTAAATGAGTATAGTAGTATATATATATAACATGTGACTGTCAATTAATTATAGACAAAAAATTTGCAATAAAATAAAATTGCGACTATAATTAAAGATCTAAGCTATCCTATCTCTTAAGTCGGACCAGACTGCTCACGGAGTGCCATTTTAATTTAAAAGCGGTTAAGTAGTTTAAGAGTCCATCGCGGACAAACATCGTGACAGGAGATTTATATATATTAAGATGTCAACAACATTACTTAAATGGAGTGGTTATTGATGCTTCAATGTTAGTTATGTACACGGTTTCTGTGAGATCTTCATTCTTTGTAGCCTGTGTTACTCTCAGTCCGTTTAAGTCTATATCATATATCAAGTTAACAACCTAAACCGTCCTCGTTCTGGGAGAAGACCCGTGCCCTGTAGTGGACCCATATAAGTTGATAATGACGAATATGACGTCACTTTAAGGTCCAGAGTAAAAAGAATAAATTCTTACTTTGTTCTAATTTTAAATTATATCTTTTATGTTTCTCTTACAGGCAAAAGATTACTTCGCAAGCAACAGCAAGTTCGTGCGAGTAAGGTACACGAGCCATACGGCTTGCAACGTTTGCTCGCCTTGATCTTCATTTATTTGGTATTTATTTAAACATTCCTAGAAAGAACACTGTCAACTTTTTAGTCTGTAATTTGGCCGTTACTCTATTACAAAAAGAACACTGTCAACTTTTTAGTCTGTAATTTGACCGTTACTCTATTACAAAAAGAACACTGACAACTTTTTAGTCTGTAATTTGACCGTTACTCTATTACAAAAAGAACACTATCAACTTTTTAGTCTGTTATTTGGCAGTAACTGTATTACTTAAAGAACATTGTAAAATTTCACTATGTAATTTGGCCGTTACTGTTTGACTTAAAGAACGCTGTCAACTTTTCACTCTGTAATTTGGCCGTTAATCTATTACTTAATAGTTATTCTATGTCCGAAGTTAATGTAATTTTTTTTTGTTTGTAAATTTGGTGGTAATAGCTAAAATACAACCTTCTTGAAAGAAAAACGTCAATTTGTTTGTAATTTCGTAATTTGCCAGTTAGTCTGGCCGAAAGAACAATATTATAGCATTTATTGTATTGCCAAAACAATAACGTCTAATGATCTTGTTAACAGGAATTCTATTGCCCTGTTGGCAATATAATTCTTTGACAATTTTTTTTTGTTCATTTGACAGTTACTCAGAGAATACAAACGAGGCTTAGAGAATACAAACGAGGTTTTTGTTTGTAATTCAGCAGTTATTTTATTGCCGAAGCAATAATGACAACTGGTTTGTGCTATTTAAAAAAAAAAAAAGGAAAATTTATCTTGCTACAATTTGTTACATTGGAGTCATTAAGTTAAGACGATTACCTAGGTTAAGAAACGAAAAGTTTCATAAACTCTAATAAACGTTGTTCATTAGGATTTTTCTCTTTCTGTCATCAGTAATTTGATATTCGAAAGAAGAAGACGAAACATTGTGTGCTTGTTTATAATTTTATTATAAGTGTAGATGAAACAAGACGTTTAATTTAATAAATAAATAAATATTTATGTCACTGGTTTAACTAAAACCTATTGTAACATCTGTCAAACTCTGATTTTGGCGGGCTGTCAAATGCTAGTGCTGTACACACATGCTTTGTCTAATTTAGGAATATAATTGGGCCGTAAAGTTTCGTAAATTTTTTCCGGTAAAATATAATACAAATAATGTCGTATTTCATTTATGGGTCTTCTTTGTAAATGCCGCGCATAAAAAAAAACTACTAACTTCGACAGTCAGTAGTTTAATTTTTTTTTTATGTGCGGCAATCGGTTTTGAAATAAAATAAAACGAACATTCAACCAATAGAATTATCTCATAATATTCTTCTTTTTTTGTAAACGTTATAAGTATTTGCAATTACAAATAGAACAAACTATTTTATTTTTAACTATTTTATTGAGTTTTTATACGATTATATAATACCTCGGCCCTAACAAGCTGTCAAAATTATCATCCTAAATTAGACGAAGCATACCGAACTAAATAAAATATTATATCGATTATGTACTTAGTGTATATTGAAATGACATTTTATTTCTTGAAAATGAGTGTTTTAAAGAGTCTCGCTGTGATTTAATTATTGTAATTAAATGTTAAATTAATTGAGCGAGAGTTTTTATTTACTTCCTACCGGACCTTTTTATATTTGGTTTTAGGGCTACGTTAGCAAAATATCGTAAAACGCACCTTTTTGATGCGGCTAGGCTGTCTATCACAAGTTATAATATCGAAGTAAAGTATGTAAGGGGGCGACCATAATTTACGTAAGGAGTAAAATAAAATAAAATAAAAAACATCACTCGCTTCGACAGAGAAGGAAAACATCGTGAGGAAACCTGCATGCCTGAGAGTACACAATGCCTGAGAGTACACACAATGTTTAAAGGAAATTGCATACAATTCTACAATAAACTACCTATTGACATCTTGGAGATGTCGCTTAAAAAGTTCAAAGTTTGTGTTAAACGTACGCTTATAGAAAAGTCCTATTATAGTATAAAGGACTACGTAATCGATAAAAAAGCTTGGGTGTGAATTATTGATCTAACCAGGTTGCTCTTCTAATAATTTTAAATGACATTGTGAGATGGTGATAACATAAAAAAAAAACCCGGCTAAGTTTGTTGTGGGTTTTTTAGACCAGGACGCGTTTGGAACCCTCGTAGCTTTAGTTTTAAGTTAACGAATGTGGTTATCGCCATCATCTCACTACCGTGAAATTCTTATGTACGCATCAAAGTGCCACCTCTGGGCCTACTTGAATAAAGATATTTTTGACTTTGACGTTCTCAAAGGTATGTGTAGTCCACCAATCCGAACTGGGCCAGCGTAGTGGACTCGCCTTAACCCCTTCTCATTGTGGGAGGAGACCCGTGGCCTGTAGTGGGCCGGAAACGGATTGATATGATGATGTATATAATAAGGTAAATAAAAATAAACTTTGGGTACTATAATCACACTATATTTACAGCTTACATTGATAAAATACGCTTACATTTACGGCCGACTGGCGCAGTGGGCAGCCATCCTGCTTTCTAAGCCCAAGGCCGTGGGTTCGATTCCCACAACTGGAAAATGTTTGCGTGATGAACATGAATGTTTTTCAGCGTCTGGGTGTTTATCTTTATATTATAAGTATTTATGTATATTATTCATAAAAATAGTTTAGTACCCATAACATAACGTTGCGCCAGGGAGTCCACCGCTGGAATAAGCCACCTCCCAACTGGAGGAGTGGACGCCCGACTGGCGCAGTGTGCAGCGACCCTGCTTTCTGAGTCCATGGCCGTGGGTTTGTGTGATGAACATAAATGTATGACATCTATAGGCGGAGGGTAAACCTGATTGTTGGCGTGGCGACACAGGCCGTGGCGACGCAACGCCGATTGAATTTTTGTATTACGTATGTAACAATAAAAATGATTTTTTTTTCTTCTTATAAATTTTTAATTGTGTTTTTTGTTTTTATAAGCATTGTTTAGAATTAAAAAAAAAAGAAAATGAAAATCAATAAATGATAGAATAGTAAAAATGAATATTAATTTTGTAATAAAACAGTTATTATTAACCGGCTTACAAAAGGGAGTGGTTATCCATTTAGTTGTATTTTTTTTTTAATTTGTGGAACAAATTTGTTAAAATCTTTTCATTATGCAATATCTGCATTAAATTACAGAAAACCATTTAGTTGTTTCACATCTGGCAGGCGTCCCGTGACGTCACACACGTTTTTTTCAGTGTCTGGGTTTTTATCTGTATATTATAAGTTTTTATGTTACATTCATACAAATATTCATTATTAATCTTAGTACCCATAACACAAGCTTCGCTTACTTTGGGGCTAGATTGCGATGTGTGTATTGTCGAGCAGGGTATGCATAAAGCAGGTATATGGACAAATTCAATGCAAAATTTCCCTCCAATACGAGTTATATATAAAATAATTCGGGTGGCAGTGCTTTTGTGCTTGTATGAAGTGTTCTCCATTGATTGTCGTAGTATATTTATTTATTTAATCACCATGCTGGGCAGGCGGATTCCAATAATATTAACAATCATTTTCTTTATTATTGATTTGTTATTTACGATATATGTCATAAACTTGAGATGTTAAACAAGTCAGTGTGTTTAACGTTAAACTTCAAAACTTAATATACTTTACTTAATATATCTTATATAGTATTATGAGTATATATGCTAAATCAAAGCCTTCGATTGCTCCTTCGTGATTACTTCATCAATATCAAAATTGTTGGTCTTCAGGTACATCTCAATTTCTTGGAGAGTTCTACCCTTCGTTTCCGGCAACTTCAGCCATATAAAACCCAGACTCACAGACATTATTCCCGCATTCAACAAAAACAATCCGTGATAACCGATAGAACTAACCATAACAGGCAATAAAACTATAGTTAACGTCAAAGATCCGATAAGTATGACACCGGATAACGTAAAAGTGTACACTTTTAATTCCAATGGAAACATTTCACTGAATATAGCCTCCAGTAAAGGGTACGGACCTGCGTTAATGGTTATAAAATAGAATGCCAGCAAGGTCACGTTGATCCAGTTAAAGTAACTTTCGCCATTTTGGAAATAAAAGCAAGCGCTGAAAACAACCAGTATAGCATTTGCAATGAAACCAGTTGAAAACAGCAAAGCTCTCATAGAAGTCTTCCTGATCAATACACAAGACAAACACGATCCAATAATAATGAATCCATCAACTAATAATGTGTAAAGCAACACATCCGACGTACCAGTGATTTCTTTCAATATAACAGTTGCTAATGTACTGAAAATTAATTTTCCAGCGGCAGCGAAATACGCGTGTATGAACACGCTCAATAATATCAACCCCCAGAAGTATTTCTTCTTGAACGCCAGTAGCAACCTTTTTAATGTTGCTTGACTGTTGGTTTCGTTTGCTGTCTTCAATTTGCTGGTCTCCATTTTGATTATCATCCCTAATTCCTTCTCGGAGTTTAACTTCTCGCCGTGCAATAGTCGAAATGCGGTTTCGCATTCGTCGAACCTCCCTTTCGAGGCCAACCAGTGCGGGCTTTCCACCCAGAAGTAAGGAAGTATAATTCCCAACGCGGCTGGTATAATACCGATCAATGCTACTATTCTCCAATGTAAAATAATGCCCAAAGAATGCCCCAGAGTAGTTCCAATGGCGGGCGCAACAGTTGTCACCATATTTAAGTAAAAAGCTCTGGTTACCGGTGGAGTATACTCAGATGGCACAAATATAGTCAAGCTAACCAAACCGCCCACTGAAATGCCCCCGATAACCCTCGACAGCATGAACTGGTACATTTCGTATGAGTGGTACAGGATGATCCAGTTGAGCACAGTTGTTGTTGAGAAGATTATAAACGGCCATCGCCTACCGATTTTATCTGTTGCGTAAGCAGCTAAACCGAAGCCTATTAGGCACGTAATGGTTAATGACGAAGCTGGAAAAGATAAAATTCTAGTCAGGCTTTAGCTGCTACAAAAGTTGACGGGGAGTGCTATGTGCCAGCCGATGGATAACGGGCAAAACTTTGCGGATATTCAGCTAAGGGACATGTATGTAGTTTGCACACATTTTACATTAAATTTAAAAGTAATAAACATCATACATAGATAAAAAACATACTAAAATATAATTATACTATTTTCTATATCACACAGCACACTTCACATACTTCCTGTTTAACATTATTTAAAAAAAAGCTTTAGAAATGCTTTTGGAAAAAGGGGATTCACGAGTCATCCTAAAACCCGAAAAAAAAGTAGGTCACTAGTCTGTACTGGACTTCTGTACCATCAAAAATAAGTCATATTTAACTAATACCTAATGTAAACAAGTATAGTGGATATATTTGGCGACCGTGTCCCGCTAGGGAGGCTGTGTAGTCTTACAAGTGCGTACAAGGTTATAATTTTTGAATTATCAAATATATATATATTTATTCAATATTAATCTTATTATTCAATAAACTTAGCTGGGGAACTACTAAAATAAAAGTTTGAAAACTTTTGTTATTTTGCTTCTATCGTTTTGTAATTTAAACACTAAAATGACATTCTAGCAAAATATCCATTATAAATTATAGCTCCAATAATCTTGACTGTAACGCTCTGACATTTTTATGATAAACAAGCAGACATTTAATTACTATATTATAATATACTTGTAGAAATTTAAAATTATTTATCTATTTGTTCTCACTCTTGTTGCCCTAATTGTAAGGTAAGGCAGAGATCGCTTCTAAGCGATAAGGCTGCCTTTTGTATTCTACTCCAGTCTTTGTGTATCTCTCTATTCGTCCTTTATTTTCCCAACTGTGTAGTGATACAAATAAAGAGTTTAAATAAATAATAAATGAAATAGGTATAATAAGTTTATTCATATTATTAAAAAAAAAACTGTCTATCTAAAATAAGGTTCCCAAACTTACAATCTTGTTAAAACAGAAAAAATTAATAATCTTTTTTTGGTTTGATTTTTTAATAATTTCAACCATATTGCAAAGCCCGGGTTTCATGTTCATATGCCTATCTAATCAACAATATGTATTGTGAACAACAAATAAATGAATTCAATAAAAAAAAAACATCGGTACCTATCAATGATATTTGTCCCTCGCTGAGGTCAATGCCTTCGTCTTTCTTCTGCAGAGCATCGATGACACCAGCCACTTGCCCGTACATGAATCCATTAGAGCACGATATCACGCTGAGACCTCCGATAGCTAATGCCTGGAATCAAAATTCAAGTCTTTCATACTGTTTTTTCTCACACTAAGCTTACAAACTTAAAATCTTGTAAAAACCGTCAAGGTTGAGGCCCAGATCTTTCATCTGGGCCTTTATTTCCACCTGAACACCCTGGACGGTGATGTGGGCACCTCGTAGTGGACCTCTCGTGGCCCATGGAAAAGGAGGGCCTCAGTTTTAGGAACCGAAACCCTTAGACCCAAGGCCTGGATCCTCTTTACCACGGGGGACGTGCCAACCGTAGCCAGGCGGGACGCCTCCGAGAAGGTGCTCCCGCGGGCCTTGACACGAGTGTCATCCTCATAGCATAACATCCTCGTCCCAGGCAGCATGGGGCCCGCAGGAGCCAGTCGAAGCCGTTGTTCCACAATACTGGCTTAAAAACCAACACCTGCGGGACCCCGTTGAGCACCTTCCACCGGTCTTGTTGCCTATGATACCCCGTTCAAGATACCCACCTATCCTGAAGGTATGACTCCAACAGCCTTCTGAGATATGGAGGAACTCCATGGTACCGGACTGCCTCTAAAAGAGTCTCATCAGCTATCTCAGTACCCATAACACAACCTACGCTTACTTTGGGGCTGGATGGCGATGTGTGTATTGTCGTAGTATATTTATTTATTTAACTGCCTCATCCGTTAGGGCCTTCAACGACTCTACGTACTGCACCACCGAGTGCCCTGGACTGACAGTTTCCAGATACCCAACGAGCCGGTAAGTAAGGATCTTCTCAAAGACAATCCCGATCTCGTTGAGCAAGACTATCGGTCGGTACGCCGATGGAGCGTCCAGCATGATGAGGCACAGCAGTCCATCCTTCCAAGACTTGGGGAACTGTCCAGCTAGTAGACACTGGTTGACCAGTTTCCGATGTCGTGCCTCAAGGAACTCCCGGGTCATGTATAAGACCCGACCCGGGATACCGTCTGGTCCAGGTGCCGTCTTCTTGGACCGGAGGTGACCAAAGGCTACGTCCATCTCCTCCTCGATAACCAGAGGGACAGAACCGCTATCGGCCAGTGGGGCGGATGCACGCCCCACCTTAGGTACCGGGGAGGTCATCGTTAAGAGGACGTGTGCCTGGGAGTACGGGAAGAGTCCCTGCGGGCTCCAGTACACCCGTTTACGGCGGTGCCATCCACGGGCCCTCGGCATTGAGGAGTCGCAGACCTCAGCAACCGTTCCCCCTATTGAGTGGGGAGAGCCTTAGGTGCTCAGCCCACACCAGCATGGCCCTGCCTGAAGTCTCCAAGAACCAGGGTACGCCCTCCGCTGTGCCGGCAAACGGCTTCGCTGACAGAGTCGAGGAAATACTCCAATTACTGGGGGAAAATACAGGCCGACAACGGTTTACGGTCCCCATCCCGCAACCACAAACCCGAAACCCCTTTCGAGAGGAGAGAGGGGCGGACCGGGCAGCTTTTCCCCCCCACGATGCCCTGATGGCTGAGATGCATCCGCTCAGATGGCGCAGCGCAGGGGCCTCTCGCATCCTATGTGTCTGTGTCGGTTTTCTCCACACCGGTATTACATCTTGCTCGGTTTTGGAGGGAGGTGGGCATGGGACGCCGTGTTTCCCTTGCCCATGCACCTAAAACAGCGCAATGGGCGGTGCTCCAGTGCCTGAACTTCCGCAGCCCACCAGCAGACGCCCGGCATGCAGGCACGAACCACCGCCTCCGCTACCTTTACAGCCGTGTCAGAATCGTCCAGACTCATGTTTTTGCTTTGCGGCGCCAGTAACTCGGCCTGGTCTTGGGTGTGCTCTTTGGGTAACTCCAAGAGCCTGGCCCCCAGTGGCATAGCAAAGATTCCGCATTCCCGCGCCATTTCTGAGTTCCAACCTCAAGGAGCCAGGATTGGCGCGGGAATGCGGATTGAGAACCCTGTTGATGCGGAACCCTTCTCTCAGCCTGCTCTTAGACCAGAGCGTAGGTCACGCTTTCACTGGCCGCCTCCGGAGCCAGGGTAATTACGCCGGCTGCAGTCTTGGGCGCAGCCAAATTGGGCTTTGGCTTGGGCTTAGAGGCCGTCGCGAAGGGGGCCTCTATGTTGCCGTCGGGAAATTACCAGTGGGATCTTTTTGGCCCTATTATTTCGGCTCACCACCTCCGACCAGGTTCCTTCCTGCGGATCTGCTCGGCTGGCGCCTGTCGCCGGGGGTGCCCCAGGTGACGCTGAGGCCGGTCTTGCTCCGAGCCCACCTGAAAGGCTCCGAGCTGCCTGTGAGGTCCCAGCTGAGCGGCAAGGAGCAGGGCCCCTTCTGTCTGAGGACAGTGGTGGGCGGATGACCTTCTCAGGCAGGAGACGCTATTCAATCCCTGCAAAACGGGCGTTCAACATCCTGCCATCAGCGGCCACTATGGAGGCTTTTAATTCCTCCAAAACGACCGCATGTTGGGCCGAAACAGGTGGCGTACCCGTTTCCGCTTCCTTTGACGCAGTTCCCTTTGCTTCCATCTTCAAAGCCTTCTCGGTCATTGCGGTCTTCATTTCGGTGAAGTCCCGCCGATACGCCTTCTACTCCGCCCTGATAAGCTCCGAGCTAGCTCAGAGCGGAGGCAGTTGTTATCCACCTGCAGACGGCGGGTTTCTTCGGCCTTGTTCCGCGTGGTTAGGGCTCCCACTATGCCCTGGAACTCTGAGGCCTCCTCCTTTAACCCGCTAACTCCTCTTTTCACGTATGTCCCTTTGAGATGGCTGGACTTGGTAGCCAACTGAATAATGGATGCCGTGCTCCTTCCCGCCCAAGCCCGCGACTCTTGTGTGCCGAGTTTGGTGGGGTCCCGTCGGCAAGATTCTTCGCTCACCATCCCCTGCCCTAGGTCCAGAACCGCGCCGCCCGCCCCACCACGCAGTCCCGGAGAAACCGACTCAAGGCGGTCTCCATCGTGTCCTCCTCCGCCGCCCTAAGTTTTGCCATCGTGCTCCCTAAACCATAGTTCTCCCTAGGAATCGCGGTTGAACCCCGTGACACCGATGAATTGCGTGAGCTTGGCGAAACCAAGTCCTCCCGGCGCGAGTATCTTGCCACAACAGTGGTACGATCAGAAGCTCCTCCCATCACCGAGACTACCCTGTGACGAGGGCGCGTCTCAGGACCAGGGGCGCCATGCCTTCCGGATAAGCCCAAATGATCTGCCATCTCCGATGGGCCACCCGTCTGGAAAGCCAGGTGGGCCAACAATCAGAGACAGCAAAGCAAAGCGACCGCCAACGTAACTTTTAATAAATACTTAAAATTAAACAACAACAGCGTAAGGCCAAAACAGTAACAATAGGAAAGCAGAAACAACGACAGGTAAGAAATAGCAACAACAATTAGCAAGTGGCTCTTAAAAGGGTCCTTTAACGATTTTCCCGAGGGGTGGAACCCATAACGGCACCGGTAACGAACAGAGCCGTTTGAATGTCTGACCGTTTAAAAACAAGCAATCAAACAGTACCTTACGTCTGGTGACCGAAGCGTTGGCAGATTTCATTATTCAGCTTAACGGCTAAGTCTAGCAATTCAAAGGGGCAATTACGCCAGAATTTTTTGGGTACCATGCCCATAAGTGAACAGTTAGACGGCTTATATTTATTGCAAATATTAATTTTAGTTTGTAATTATTTCCCTAGAAAAATATATTTTTCGTTGGTTTTGTAAATAAATGATTTTATTCCAATGAAAAAAAAACAGTATCAGAATTGAACAACAATAACAACCACAACAATAATTACAACCACTGGCCCTAAAAAGGGCCTTTGAATGCCTCGAGCCGCCCTGCCCTAGACGTGGTATGGTATATTTACTATATATATTTGCTCCACAACTACTGAAACAACATAACAATAAAGGACTTGGAATTTAAATAAACAATGGTTGTTTATTTAAATTTGGTATGAAATCGGAACCTAGATCTCTAGCGATAGCCTCTAGAGTAAAATATTAATGCACTTTTAAGATGAAACGTGGTGACATTTAGATTTACGAGCGACTGTTTGCGAGGCAGATAAACAGTGCGTCACGTAAAATGATCTTTTGAGATAGATTTGACCACCTTCTCTGCGCAGCGGTGAGATTGCAGTCAAGGGCTAACTTGTAGTAAAAAATAAAAATAAAACGCGTGTGTACTTATGTACTCGCGTTAGAAGTTATACTCCTTTGGCGTAACGAGATAAAAATTTAAAATCTTTTCAAAAATTTCATCTTTCGCCTTATTCTACGTTTGTAGAAAAAGGTATTTAATACATTGAAAGTTTTATTATAACGCAATATCATTTAGTTTATTAAATATCACTGATATGATATGATGATAACATCAAAAATATTTCTAATACTATTAAAGAAATGGACATAATAAACATAATTAAATTTGGAATACTAATAGACTCATTATCAGACAACCAACATTAAAATTTGAGATTTATGTACAATTGAATCAATTGAATCACCCGAATGCGCCCGCAGACTTTGATAATTGAAAGTGTACACCTTATTGCTAACTTCAGGGTGTCGGTTTTTTGTGACGGCGTGTGCGCGCATCGTAAAAAAATACTCTCATTATTTTCCCTAACGCGCCAAAAGAAGTTTAACTTCAAAAACTAAAATAATTCCACTGTGTAATTTATGCAAAACTAGCTGCTAAAAACGCGTTAACTTTTTTTTAAATTACTAGTTCACAGGTTGCACCTTACCATGATAACGGACTAACCCAGGGGTTCTCAACCCTATTAAGCTCGCGGCACACTTACAAGTTAAGAAAATCCACGCACTCGCGCCCTAGTACAGTGTCCGGACATGAACTAGCGATATTTTTAACACTCATATAACCACTATTTTTCATTACAAATACACTCTACCAATCCCAGTCCTAACTGTGTGGCAGCCATTTTGTTTTTTTTGTAGAAATATTCTTAAACGTAAAAAAAATCATATCTCTCAAAGTTTTTGTCTTACTGAGATAAAAATGGGCTTATTCGAATAATGATTTCCTATTTAGTTTAGACAAAGGCCTTTTTTTGTCTTGCGTATGCGCTATTTTTAAACAACAAAAACTCTTAAAGTGTCTATTAAATGTTGTATTATAACTTAGCTCAAAATCTCTGGTAAGTTAGGCAGATAGGCGCAAAAAACTAAAGCTAGTGCAACTAATAAAACCAGAATAAATATTAAATTTTAACAGATAAAGTGTTATAAAGAATTAGGAATAAATAAACATAAATTGTTCAGTTTATGTAGTTTATTTTCAAATTAAAATATATTGTAAAAAATAATTATTTATTTTACATCTCGTTAGTACGGCGGGGCCACTTACACTAACTAGATAGAACTACATAATTTATGGATAACTATAAGACAAATGTTTTGACATTTAAGATGACATTATAGTATATTGTGCAACTAGTGCGACAAGTTGTTGTGAGTTGGGTAATCGATGTCGCACTTGTTGCACATACTATTTTGTATTACTCATGCGGGGAAAGTAGAACGCTCGCTCTTGTGGTTGAAAAAGAACCGTTTGCCCATTTTAAAATTTGAGTGCGACAAGTTTACTTGTCGCATTAAATTATTGTTTGAGTTTACTTGTCGCACTCAAATTATTGTTTGAGTTTACTTGTCGCACTCAAATTTTAAAATGGGCAAATGGTTCTTTTTCAACCGCAACAGGGAGCGTCAAGATACTACTTTCCCCGCATGAGTGATACAAAACATTACAGTGATACTCTGCGAATATTGACGAAAAGGTCATTCAATATTCTCAGAGTAGGTACCTCAACAATTCACGGGACAATGCACCCGTCATGGAATAGATCTCATACAACAGTGAACGCGGTATTACGCAATGCTTCGTGCAACAGTGTTACAGGAAGGAACCACGAATAATTTGTTTTTTCGTAGAGGAAAATATTGCCCTTTCATTTGATACCTATCTGGGTGTTGTGAAAAAAATGTAATCCGCCGTAATGCAATCGGCGTCCATCTTGTACTGATTTTCATAGAACAGCAAAAACACTCCCGTCTAATTCACCTTTCAAACACAAAAAAAAACCTGCGCTATTTATTCACACACGGCGGAAGTGTAACTTCTGAAAAGTAGCCTACGAGAGATTGAGGTGGAGGTAGAGTATCAGAACTATTAGGATAAATGTAAGATTTATTATTTAGTTTCCACGGTAACTAGAATAGGTAAAAAAATGTATAATGTTTTCTATCTCACCCTGTCCTATACATTTATGTGTTTGTTTGTTTATACTATTCGGTTTCTTTGGTAACTTAAATAGGAAAAAAACAGATAAAATAGTATGTATATTTCAGTCTCATTCTTTGCCACCTT
This sequence comes from Pararge aegeria, assembly GCF_905163445.1. Lineage (NCBI taxonomy): Eukaryota > Metazoa > Arthropoda > Insecta > Lepidoptera > Nymphalidae > Pararge > Pararge aegeria. The sequence goes on along the minus strand of NC_053206.1, from coordinate 3,922,794 downwards.
CATTTTTTTATTTGTGTCTCTTACCTGTCGTTTTTTCCGTAGCATCCGGTTTAAAAATTACAACGATTCTAAAGAAGTTTTACTTCAAAAAAACGAGTCCGTTCCGTCGCGAATATGGAGGGTAGAGGTAAGGAGAGTCATCTTATATGGGAGAAAAGTTGAAAAAGTGTCCAGTTGTTGCGCTAAATAACAGTTTAAAAATCCTCCACAATGGCGCTGGTGGATGCACAGGGTATGGTATGAATGTAGCAATCGTAGATGAATTGAAGTATACCGAGTTAAAAAATTTAATGTCATTATCGACTAAAGTAGTTAATTATTGAGAATTTCAACAACTTACGTTGTATAAAATATTGTGGTAAATATAACCTTACTTCCTTGTATCTCCATACTTCCTTGTTTATTTTTCAAGCCTACTCTAACAATATTTATATTTGGCGCTTCTTTTAAGAGTTACCCTGATGCAAATGTTGCGCCATCCTAATTTAATACATTTTGACGACACTTTTTCATATACACAGATGACTCTCCTTACCTCTACCCTCCATAGTCGCGAACCACGATACCACAGATACACACACAGCAATCTTATAACATTTGTGCGTAACGTAATAAAAACTGCATTATTAAGAGGCATTTCAAGAAGTATCCAATTAGCAACCTTTTACATAAATCAATCAGCTTATTATAAAAACTAATTGATTTATAAATAATAACTACCTCATTGGTCTCGTAGTTAGAATTTTTGCAATGCCTTCATCCGCATTAATTTGAAGAACCCTTTAAATAAATATACCCGGAGTGGGCTTCTTCTTGGACCAGGACGCGTTTGGAACCCTCGTAGCTTTAGTTTTAAGTTTACGAATGTGGTTATCGCCATCATCGCACTACCGTGTAATTCTTATGTAGGTACGCATCACTCTAATAAAGATATTTTTGACTTTGACTTTATTTCCATAAATCACTTATATTAAATTTAAAAAACGTGTGTGTGTACTTATGTTATGTACACGCGTTAGAAGTTATACTTATTTAGCGTAACAAGAAAAATAAACTATTGTTTTTACAAAGCAAAATTTCATGCAATAACCTTACAACATGTTATGTTGTTTTTTATTATATTATGTTCTTGCATATTATGCTATTTTCGCGCTACAATCTCCATTTTATTATCTGTCTAATGAATACATTTAAGAAATTGATCTTTTCTAAATCTTTTATTACACTATAAAATAAATTATTTATTTTGTGTTTTGTTTTTCTATAATCTAAAGTAATAAAAAAGCTGAATGGGTTTGTTTTAGGGTTCCGTACTCAAGCGGTAAAACGGGACCCTATTACTTAGACTCCGCTGTCCGTTCGTCTGCCTGTTTGTCTGTCACCTGAATCTCATGAACCGTTATAGTAAGCCAGTTGAATTTTTTACAGATTATGTATTTCTTTTGCCGCTTTATCAAGAAATTTTGACGCCCTCCCTGGTGCAACGCAAATTTTTAGAAATTTCTCATGGTCTGGTGGGAGGCTTTGGCTGTGGCTAGTTACCACCCTACCGACAAACACGTGCCGCTGAGCGATTTAGTGTTACGGTGCGATGTCGCGTATAAACCGATTAGGGGTATGACTACCGTACTTCCTAACAGGTTACCCCGCTACCATTTTGAACAGCATCTTCACTTATCACCAAGTGAGATTGCAGTCAAGGGCTAACTTGTAGAGGAGTAAAAAAAAATGAAATGCCAAAAAAGATTTGTTTGTTTGTTTGTGTACCCAGCCCGCTTCCCCGGGCTAGATTTTGCTTTATTTTATTAAAACAATAAACTTACATCATTAAATTATTAATTTAAGTCTCATAATATATTAAATCATTTATTTCTCTCCGTATTCATTCTCTTCTATTCTCTTCTCGAGCGGGTGAAGATCATTATCTACACCATGTACACCCAACAATAGAATATCATCAAAGTAAATAAAAGCTGTATTAGACAGTTTGACAGTTTTAAAATATTAGTGCTCTGATCGTCACGAAACTTTACAGGATTACTCGCCACGTCAATCCAGAGATTCCCTGAAAGTTTCATTGAAATCGGTCCAGCCGTTTCGGAGCCTATATGGAACATACCCACACACTTTCTCTTTTATATATATAGACAGATGGTACGTAAACCTTTGTGCGCGAGTCAGACACGCACTTGGTCGGTTTTTCTTTGTTTTGACCCGCTAAACTCAGGAACTACTCGCCGAAGTTCAAAAAAACAATTCTTTCATTTGATATTTATCTTTTTTTAATAATTTTTATCTTTTTTTTGTAGGAAAACAATACGCTATCACCGCTTCACAGTAAGTTAGTGTGCCGATAAACAAATAATAAGTGAGTCAATGAAATTGTTGATAATCAACAAATAAAAATTAAAAATAAAATAGAAGAAAAAAAACACTCTAAATACCTTGTGAATCATTTTTGTTGCTTCCGCGTAATGTCACGACAGCTGTCACCCTGTATCTCCTAGGACGTTTATTCGCAAACTAACTTTATAAAGATCCAGTCATCAGATTAAAAATGCAGGTTTAACGACTTATATACTAAAGTTACACCGTGGGTTTTGCTTTCTTAAATGCCACTTATCTTACAAAACTCTGAAACGTGCGCTAACTGTTTCCCTTACAAGAAGGCTCAGGGTCACTTAGCGAACGATGGAGAGAGCTCTGCTTGGAGTATCTCTACGCGATCAATTTAGGAATGGGGAGATCTGTAGAGGAACCGAGTTACCGACATTGACATCGATCCGGTAAACTGGAACTCAACGGAACAGCTGACTTAGAAAACATAAATGTTGGTTATTTGAATCAACCTGCGGTACAGCAGGTCCTCAACAATTACAGGTACTGGGGAGAAAAATAAACGCACAAATCATGCAGCGGAGTGAAAACAAATTTAATTCAAATTTAAACATTTGATCATAAACAATATAGAATAATAGAATTAGGCACTTTTTGCACTATCTAGTTACAAACATAGTTGGTCCACACTAGCTTAATCGTGCTGCATGCCTTTGGCGTTGACAATAAACGATTTTATTTTTCCGGGCTCCAATATCAGCAACAAGGTGGTTGTGAAACAGAAGTTCTTTAATGGGAAAGAGTGCTATGTCACAGCTCTCTAAATTATGGAAAGATCGAAAGATTTCACGACGTACGTGGAGACGGCGAGAATGCTACCTAGTACGCATACTCATCTTGTCCATCTTTCTTTATGGAGCTGAGACATCGACTCTTAAGGCCACCGACAGGAAGAGGATTGACGCTTTTGAGATGTGGTGCTGGAGACGGATTCTGAACATCACCTCGATCAACACAAGACCAACGTTTCAATATTAAAAACGCTGGGCGTGCAAACTCCACCATCTGTTTGCGGAAAACACTTCAGTACTTCGGTCACATAGCCAGGAAAGACTCTAGCAGTATAGAAAAGCTGATGCTCACAGGGAACATCGAAGGAAAGAGGCAACGCGGACATAGCCCGAGACGTTGGATGGACCAGGTGAGGGAAACTGTCGACTGTCTCGTCTACAGTACTTTTTATGAGGTGGAGAATCGGAGGAGATGAAGAAACATAGTGAAGTGGGCAATATCAGTTAGGAGCCACGATCCTCAGTAATGGGGAAGCGGCTCAGGAAGATCTTACACCACTCTGAAACGTGTGCTAACTATGGCTCTCATAAGAAGACTAAGGGTCACTCAGCGGGCGATGGAGAGAGCTCTGCTTGGAGTGATCAATTTAGGAGTGAGGAAATCAGTAGAGGAACCGAGTTACCGAAATTGGGTTTTGCTTTATTAAATAACGCTTATCTTAGACCGCCCTGAAACGTCGTCGCTAGCTATGGATCTCATAAGAAGGCTCAGGGTCACTCAGAGCTTGGAGTGTCCCTACCAAATCGTGTGACCAAATCAAGAATGAGGAGATCCGTAGAAGAACCAGATTTTCCGACATAGCTAAACGAGTCGCGAAGCTAAAGTGACAGTGGGGGTGCACATAGCTCGGAGAACCGATGAACGTTGGGGTCCCGAGGTGCTGGAATGGCGACCTCGCACCGGTAAACGTAGCGTTGGTAGACCCCACGAGGTGTGGACGGATGACATCAAGCCAGTCGCTGGCAACTGCTGTACCCAAGCCGCACAAGACCGTGGTATTTGGAACTCCCTACAAAAGACATATGTCCAGCAGTGGACGTCTATTGGTTGACATGATGATATTACACCGAAACTTTCCGTGTGGTGACGGCAGATCGGAGTTTAGGTGTCACCAACCGTCTTCCCGCGGGTGTCGTACGAGGCGACTAAGGGAATATAATGGAGAGCGGGCAGCAGCGTCCTCTGTGCTAGTACTAGCATGTACTCCGATCACCAAACTTTCTGCCCAGCGAGCTGCGGAACACCCTCCCGTTGGCAGAGTAAAGTTTAAGGCTTATAATGACACTGAAACCTTTAATTTATAGAACAGAGAAACTTCGCAGGGCATGCAAAGAACACGTCCAGCAAAGTTTGTGAGACACCATCTTGTGTCCAATAACCTGAGGCGTAGGTGTTAAGCCTGTAATTACTCCGGCAACCACGCCCTTCAGACCGGAACAAAATAATGCTGCTTAGCGGAAGAAATAAGCGTGGTTGTAAAAACCTCTACTTCTGTTGTAGTACAGACCGGACAGGAGACAATATCTCCCCGGGGAAGGGATAAAAAATAATCTTCTCCCACAGCTGAAATTCAAATTCAAAATTTCTTTATTCATGTCGGCCTATCACAGGCACTTATGAAGCGTTCATACATATATGTTTACGTAATTGTAAGGGGATGGTGATAACTTCGTACGCCAACTCAAACCTAAAGCTACGAATGTTCCAAACGCGCACTGGTCTAAGAAGAGCCGATATTTTCACTTAATCAACTCTCAGAGCACTGAAGCATAAGTGGAAATAAAATCCACATAATATATGAGTAATAATTAATTTATTTCTCATTCGCCTATTCCATATTCCCGTGCTTTAGCAGGGGAATATGGAAGGTGATTCCCCTACACGGTAATTATATTACTTGTCTAGGGGGATATAATTTTTGTCTCCTGCCTCTTGCTAGCCCTTCTGAAGCATCTCGTAGCAGGCTTTAGCCGTGGTTAGTCACCACATTTGTACATTATTTCTCTATCATTTATTATTATTATTTTTTCTTTATTTTTTTAATTATTAACAATGCTTAAAAATAAAATAAAAAACACTATTAAAAATTTATAAAAAAAAACATCCACCCTCCGCTTGCGGGGCTTTTGAATGCCCAAGCAACCGGCGGTCAGGGCTCCAGAGTGAGGAACCTCCTCACAATACGCGCCGTTTCAAGGACTACTGCCTTCTGTATCCTACCCTTGATCCAACAACCAAGCGTAAGCTTGTAAGTACATTATTATTCTTAGAGACATTATGTACTGTCTCTGAGACTTATCTGTGAAACCGAAAACCCAATAGTTTTAGAGTTAACCACTGCCATAGTTTTTAATGAAAGAATTCAGATACATCCCTGACATCAAATACAATATTAAAATCATATGACTCCTGTTAAAATAATAAAATAAATAATAAATAAATATACTACGACAATACACACATCACCATCTAGCCCCAAAGTAAGCGTAGCTTGTGTTATGGGTACTAAGATCGCTGTTGAATATTATTTATTTTTATGAATATAATACACATAAATACTAAAAGACCGCATTAGGTGATATAAGACGAGAGACCAAAGCAAGAGACGCCATAAAGCTAAATTATGCAACTTAAATGGAGATGGGCGGGTCACATTCAAAGATGTCAAGATAGTAAGATGGACAAAAATTGTTACCAACTGGCATCCCATGGATTGGAAGAGAAAACCCGGTAGGCCATTGAAAAGATGGGAGGACGACATCGCGAAAGCTGCGGGTAAGACATGGAGTACTCTTGCAAAGGACAGGTGCAAATGGAAAAATAAGGAGGAGGCTTTTACCGCCGCTGGCGGTCCTTACGTATATTAGATAGTATAAGTACAATAAGGGCAATATATTACTTAGCTATGAAAACATTAAAATAGAAAATAAGAATTTAGGATTAAGGAAAATTGTATTTAACTCTATTATATTTAGCCAGTAATGTACTTAATTGTAAGAAATGTAAATAAAGCTTTAATATTATTATTAAATACTTATTATATACAGATAAACACCCAGTCACTGAAAAACAATCATGTACTTCATCACACAAACATTTTCCAGTTGTGGGAATCGAACCCACGGCCTAGGACTCAGAAAGCAGGGTCGCTGCCCACTGCGCCAGTCGGCCGTCAAAATGTTTTGAATTTGTTTGTATGGAAAAATAAATATGCCTTTGATTTAATATTTTTACAGGGTGATTCTTTATGAAGAATACTTTTTCATCCTTACTAAGACTTAGTAACACGATTTATATCTTATATACATAAACTTAGACACATTTTTTTATTTATTTCAACATCTTTATTGCGTAGTAAAGGAGAAATTACAAATATACTTAAAAAAAATTAAAAGCAAAAGGCGACCTTATCACTAAAAGTGATCTCTGCCAGGTAACCTTAACGATAGTACACAATAATACATGAGAGACGGGAAATCGCAATTACTATAAACAATACATAAATTTACACACTTAAGTACATACTACTAATAACTAATATAATAAATTATTAAAGGAGATAAATAAAATAAGATATATAAATATATATGCATATATACAATAATAAATATTTATATAAATTTACTATAGATATATAAGTACACATATACGAACAACAAAATTATAATGACAAATAGTGATGTCTAACACGGCTTTTGAAAATAGGGATTAAAAGCGCTAGGGATTTAAAGCGACGAATATCGTCAGAGTGCATTCCACAGCGTTGCAGCTTTTATTGTGAAGGATTCCGAGTAACTTTGGGACTTACATTTCATCATTCGGAGAATATTCTCCCTAGCAGAACGCTGTGATCCTTGAGACGGACACTGGCCAAGGAAATTAAAACGTTGTCCAAGGATGAAAAAGAGTAGAATACAGGATTGAAAGGACATGCAGATTACGCCGATGCCTAATAGGAAGCTACTTAAATTTGCGATACTCAGAGATGTGATCATATTTCCTGAGACCAAATATGGATCTTATGCATAAGTTTTGTAGTCGCTCCAGCTTATTTAGAAGGTCCTCGGTCAAGTCTAAATAACAGGCATCTGCATAATCTAAAATAGGAAGAAGAGTATTTGATATTTTAAGAGATTTTTCCATCTTTTTAAGGACCCAAAGGCACTAAAAACTTTCTGGCTTACATGACTTACAATATTACTAGCTAGCCCCAGCGCCATCTGTCGGGCTGATTTGTTAATCTAAACCATCCAGGGTGCCACCCAAACGCATACCGAAAAATTCATTCAAATCGGTCCAGCCGTCTAGGAGGAGTTCAGTGACATACACACGCACGCAAGAAATATATATATAAAGATATGTGTTTTAAGCGATTATTTCTCACTTGCTTTAACGGCGAAGGAAAACATCGTGTGGAAACCTGCGTCGATAATAATATATTAGCCTGAACAAACTTACAGAGTAAAATATTTAAATTGTGAATTCTATAATCGTCATACAAAAAATCATATTCAGTGTTTAATAGGAGGCATTATTTAAAATTGTTTGGATTATGCTATTCATATTAATAAAAAATCTGGTTTGATCACAAATGACAGTCGATTTGCGCAGTGGGCTGTGTCTATGCTTTCTGATTAAAAAGGCTGTAGGTTCGATTCCTACAACTGGAAAATGTTTGTGTGTTGAATCTGAATGTTTTTCAGTGCTGGGTGTTTATTGTTGTTTTTATCTGTACCCATATTATAAGCGTGAATGGATGAATGGATGATTGTATATACTTTTATTTCACACCACAAAAAGAAAATAAAGTACACCGAACACTTATCGGTAAAAAAATAACAATAAATTAAATTTAACTCACCGATAAGTGTTCAAAACTTCAACTTCAACTTTTGTTTATGGCAACCGGGTCACTTTTAAGATAGCGACCATTACTGCCAATGACTCCTGAAAATAGCACAGTATATTATGGTGAGATTGATCGGTTATAAAAATGAACCCGTACGGACTCTACAGAGTGGTTTTGATGTGCACGATGGGAAAAACAACACAAGACAAATAAACATCACAAAACAGTACAAAACATACAGGTTACATCTATAAACACAGACTATAAAAAACAAAGGGAAAAAACAGAAGCGGAGCAAGCAATCGGCAGTTTAGAGTTTAATTTTTTGTGAATGAATAAATTTAATTAAGGAATTTAGAACTTTTTTGTTGATTGATGAAAGGAACAGAAGAGATTTAAGATCTATGGGTTTGGGCACACAGGAAGGCAGAATGTTGTACAGGGAAACTGATCTGTTTGGGCAATTGAAAAGGATGTGGTCTGCGGTGCCTTCCTCAAGGCCACATACACAGATGGGGGATTGGATAATACCCCATCTGTGCAGGCGTGAGGGTGTACATGTGTGACCAATACGAAGTCTGCAGATGACCGACGTCGTCTGTTTGTCGACAAGGCGGTAGCGGAAGAACCATGGCTTAGTTGGGATGGAGGGTTGGATGTCACTGTAATAGCGACCTTTAATTAATTTCGAACGGTCGTAATGGCGCTGCCAGCCCGAATCAAGTTCGGATTTGGCCATGGAAAAAAGATCGTAAAAGAAGCAGTGGTAATGTTCCAGACTGCCTGTTTCTACGGCTTCTTTAGCATAAGAGTCGACAGTCTCATTGCCTTGGATCCCCGAGTGCCCGGGGATCCAAGCCAACGTGACCTTAATGTTGCGAAGATGGCAATCTAAAAGAGACTGCCTGATAAGCAGAACAAGGGGGTAAGTGTTTTTAGATGCAAACTGATTGGAGTTAATGGTCTGAAGGCCACTCAGTGAATCCGAGAAAATAATTGCTCTGTTTATCCCGTGAGAGACTACATACTTTATAGCTTCTAGAATAGCCACCAACTCTCCAGTGAATACCGATGTATGAGGGGGGCATTTGAAGTTCAGAATATTGGAGTCCTTAGGAATCCATACTGCCGAGCCTACAGCGCCACTTATCGTGAGCTTAGAAGAATCGGTGAATATCATCGTCCATTCACGCCAAAACCTGTCGATGATACTGTAGAAAAGTTCATTGGCCCCGGGTTGTTTTTTTGCAATTCCGAAATCAAGAACAATATTCGGTTGAAAAATTAAGGCGTCATAGGGAGTGCAATAAAGAGGACACATTGAGCCAGAGAAAGTTGGATCAGGTAGATTGTTGTATTTGCGGAAGCTATTTATTAGACACGGTACAGGCTTGTTTGACCAGAATCCATTACCAGGAATCAAAGAGGAGAGTTCACAAAGTTTGGGTATCAGAGGATGGCCAGAGAGTGAAGCTAATCTGTAAAAGAAACGATCAGCCAAGTATTGTCTACGAAGAAAAAGGGGAGAATCCACTGCTTCTACTTGAAGAGAGTTAGTTGGAGATGATTTCATAGCTCCCAGGATAGTTCTAAGAGACTGATACTGAATTTTGTCCATTTTGCCTATTGCAACCTTGGGTTCCAAGATAAAGGCACCATAATCCAGTACACTGCGAACAATGGAATTATATAGCAGTTTCTGGGAGTATGGGTGGGCCCCCCACCACACCCCTGATAGGCACCTCAGGATATTAATGTTTGATTGACATTTATGAACTGTATAATTTATGTGATGGGTCCCGGAAAGACGCGAGTCCAAGATAACTCCCAAAAATTTAACTTTGTTGCTAGTGGGGATCAGTTCATTGTTAAAGGCTATTTCTATAGGGGGAATGACTCTCTTCCTAGTAAAAATTACCACAATGCTTTTGGAAATCGATAATGATAGACCATGTGAAGATAGCCACTCTCCTAAATAAAAAAGAGCTTGGTTGAGACTGTTAGAAGCAACCTCGACCGAGAGGGAAGAGGAGTACAGGGCTAAGTCATCAGCATATTGTAATACATTGCATAACGGGATGACGGACTCTTCAAGGTCGTGAGTATAAAGACTATATAGTAGAGGGCTTAACACAGAACCCTGAGGGAGTCCTTTCCAAATAAGTCTTGGACGAGAATGAGAGTCACCGTGCCGTACCTCTATAGTTCTTTCCATCAAGAAGTTGCATATAAAATGAGTCAACTTCTCAGGCAAACTCAGCTTAGATAGTTTATCTCTGAGTAAGGAGAGTATCACATTGTCATACGCCGAAGATATGTCGAGAAACACCCCAACAAGAAACTCATTCTTAGTCAGAGCGATCCTGATATCAGTGGTCAAAATAGACAAGCTATCCATAGTACCCATTCCTTTGCGGAATCCAAATTGGCTTCTGGCCAATAACTTTTTGGACTCTACAAACCATTCCAACCGTTTCTTTATCATGTGTTCCATTATTTTTAATAAACAGCAAGACAAAGCAATGGGACGATAGGAGGAAGGAGAAAGAGGATCTTTTCCAGGTTTTCGAATGGGGAGAACAATTTGTTTTTTCCATGAATCCGGAACAAATCCCCGATCAAAAAAGCTATTAACCATGTCTAAAAACATTTTTTTAGTGAGTGGCCCGGAGTTAGATAGAAGTGAGTAGGGGATATTATCTGGACCAGGGGAGGAATGTCTCAAGTGGTTCAGAGAAGCCAGGAGTTCCGACCATGAAAATGGTTCGTCGAATCTATTAGGACGGCTATTAGCATAAGAGGAGGGAAGAGAATTTAAGCAAGGGACGGAAGAAGGAGCCAGGTTATCAATAAATGTCTTAAGCCAAACAGACGTATCATTACTGGAATAGTCGCAGGGAAGGAAGGATCCTCGAAAGCGTTTAATAGCTTTCCATAATAAAGTCGCAGGTGTCCGGGGAGATAAGTTTTGGCAAAATCGAATCCATCCTTTCCTCTTTTTTTTTTTGAACATTCGCTTAGCTAAAGCCAAGATTCTTTTATATAGGAGGAAATTATCGATGGTCATACAGTTACAATAATCTTTTTCGGCTTCTTTTCTGCGGCGGATCATGTCCGAACATTCCGAATCCCACCAGGGGGGAGAGGGTTTAGACGATTTACCCCTTTGTCTAATAGGGATGTTTTTGTCAGCGGCAGCTTTGAGGGAGGTCACCAATTTCTCGTGACAATCTAGTGCATTATCCTGCGACAATACAGGGAATTTATTGACAAAAGCGTCACAATCTTTGGCAAATTGTTCCCAACCTGCCTTAGAAAGGAGGTAACTACGAGAACTTAATTGGGATTTGGGTTGAGTAAAAGAGGTGGGACAGGAAATTAGTATAGGGAGGTGATCACTACCGTAGGAGTCGTGCAAAACAGACCAAGAAAGAAGAGTACCGAAATTGGGGGAGCAAAGGGAAAGATCAACCGCACTGGCATTCTTTCCTGGGGCAGTCCTGCGAGTTGGGGAGCCATCATTGAGGAGACAGATATTTTTATCCTCCATAAGGTCCACTAAATCACAAGCAAGGATGTCATAATCTGCGCTTCCCCACATAAGGTGGTGGCAGTTGAAGTCGCCTAAGATAAGAAAAGAGCCGGAAAGAGAGGATAATATGGGTTCAAGATCAGATATATGAACAGCGTGAGAGTCCGAAATGTAGATAGAAAGAACAGATATATCCCTGATTTTGGCAGCAACAGCGTTGATGCTCGTCGGAAAGGGAGGAAGAGAAAGACGGGTAAATGTGACAGAAGATTTAATAAGAAGAGCTGCTCCAGCATATCCATCGCCTCTGTCATCCCGGAGACATGAGTACCCAGAAACCCGAAACCGTGATCCCGGGACTAACCAAGTCTCCGAAATAGCAAAGGCAACAGGATCATACGAGGCAATCATATGTAAAATTTCATGTTTTTTTGGGCGTAGACTGTGGCTATTCCATTGGATGAAGTGGAATTTTAATAATATTTAGGAATTCAGACATTTTATTGGCGACGTTGGGCGGTAGAGGGAAGTCATTCATCTTGCTAAACATATTAATCAAAAGGGTCAGCAAAACATCCAACAGATTGTCACTAGATGAAGGAAGAGAGAAAGTAGGGAGAGCGGGACCCTGGGGCTGAAGAACGGTTCCATTACTCGAGGGAGGAGGGTCACGGTCGGCGATGATTGACTGGTGAGCCAAACGGTCGTAACCTTGTGGTGACGGGCGACGGGGAGATCTTGGAGTTGTTGTAGTTTTCCTATAGGAATGAGTGGAAGGGGGAGCTGGGGAAGAAATTGTTGGATTTTGAGATGGATTACTTCGGGCAGCATCTGAGTAGGTTCTTGAGACAGGGGGATATCTTTCACAGGCTTCCGAGTAGGAGATATTTTCTTGTGACATAGTACTTTTGATGGACTTCTGCCGGGTTTGCTCGGGGCAGGACTGACTCGTGGCAAAGTGCTTACCCGAGCAAAACAGGCACCGAGCTAACGACTCTGTGGTAGAGCAATTTTTGCCAACGTGTTCTTGGGCACATTTGTAACATTTCGGCTTAGAACGACACTGGTCTGCGACATGTCCAAATCTGCAGCAACTATGGCATTGGATAGTAGGGAGCTGGTATATTTCCACAGACATGGCAGTGTAACAACAAAATATTCTATGCGGCAGAACTTGGCCACTAAAAGTTATCACCACTGTCCCCGTAGGGACCCATTCTACACGACCTTCTTTGGAAACCTTCCGGTTCAGTCGTCTAGCTTTGAGTATCTCCCCACAACCGGATGGGACCTCAGCATCCTTGACGAAGTCCGCCAGGGAGAGGTCAGAGGGAACTCCCCTCACAATACCCATACGCGTGATGTTGAAAGAGGGGATCACAGCCTCATACTGATTAGCGGCCAGAAGTGGGTTGTTCAAAAATGAATTAGCTGCTGCTGGTGAGTTAAATTCGACACATATCCGATTTCTACCAACTTTCTTGATTCCTCCGCGTAAAATATCTTGCACCCTGGAATTTACCATGACCTGGCCGAACTTAATTGGATTTAGGGTAGTGCCGGCAGAAGGGGCAGACTCGACGCGCGAAACGTGAACAAGAAACGGGCCCTCATCCTTGTTGGAGTATTTTCTGCCTTCTTTAAGGTTGGGATGGATGTACAACGAATTAATGGGATCAGATGGAGCCCTGTTTGATAATTTAGCCGGTGGCTGAGCGTCCACCTGCTCTGAGGATCTTTTGTTGGCTCTGCGGGAAGGGTCGGAGGTATCCATCGATTCCCCAGCCACCGCGTCTTGCGACCCAGAAGCCTGAGAGCCCATAGCAAAGCCCACATTGCTACTCAGGTCCGGGGGCTTAGGCGGGATAGGAGGCATTGCAGGATTGTTAGCGGCGTACAAGATAGGTTAAAACACTTACTGTCGACCGATGTACCGAGTTACACAACAAACCACAAAAACTTTGCAATCAAAATCGAAAATTCGCAGAAAAAATACAGGCACGTGCTATCTCCTAGGAAGCCAAATGGCCACTGGACCGATAAGTGTTCGGTGTACTTTATTTTCTTTTAGTGGTGTGCAATAAAAGTATATACAATCATCCATTACATGTGCACTTGTAATTGGCATGCATATCAGTCCATGTTTTTGTGTGTGTGCTATGTTTAAAAACGTGTAATATGCATGTTGTTAGTGCTCTGAATACAAAATAAAAAAAAAAATTAAGAAGAAAAGTGTAACAAAGCATCCTATACTGTTTGGCGGCTTTATAGCTTTTTTTTTTTAAATTTTTTTTAAATTTTACTTTTTTTTAAATTTAGTTTTATTTATTTTTGACATGCATTTATTTTAATTGCATTTAATTTTATGTCGTAACTGTACTTAAATTTTATGGGTAAAGCCTGAAATAAATGATTATTATTATTATTATTATTATTGCGATTTCTTCCAGGCAACCGATGGCGAAGAAAGCAAATACAGAAAATAGTTAGGTGGTGCATATATACATATACCCAAAAAAAATATATATATAAATATATTTCTATGGCACTTACAGAATCCCAATCAGGCCGGTCCACCAGTCGCCGTCGCGCCTCATCACCTCGAACCTCTCACCAGGCTCGAAGGTCAGGTCATATATTTATTTATGTACCTCGAAATGTAGACATATCCTGTCGCAGACTTTTTAATTGAACTTTTTAAAAGGAACAAATCCGGCCTACATTATTGTGTTGCTCTCAAAAAGATTCCAGGTCTCAGTAACATTTTTCATTGACGCTCCGTTACTATTGGTCGTAGCGTGTTTTTATACATAATAAAAATCATCTTTTATTTTATTGTGGTTTTTCTTGGCTCGTGTTTGGTGGAGAGCGTAGAGCAAACCCTTTGAAATCGTAAGCTTACTGAGCCTGAAGTCGACGGTCAGTATCGGTAAAGCCAATCAACCCATATTGGAGCAGCGTCTTGAACTTTAATTTTATCTTTACTTTCTGTTTAATTTAATTCCAAGTTGTGTACACATACTTTGGGTTGTAGCTTAGAACAAAACTTGTTATTACTTATATATAGATCTACTTTTAGTTATTACCAGTTTTGTGTACCTAATAACAATAAACAATAAACAATAAACAAGATATATATACGAAAAAAAATAATTAAGATGATATCATATTATCATTATTTTTCTTATAGATATTTGTTTCATTTCTGGCATTTTATTTTATGTTAATATATTACTCGTTTGTTATAGACTTATCATTGTCATCGGAATTACTCGTATTACCCAAAATAGATGCGATTTTTATTTGATTAGAAGCTTTTAGTTTCGAGGACGGCCTTACTTCCTCACTAATATATTAAGTGCGAAAGTATGCTCGTCTCTTTGTATTTCCTTCACGCTCAAAATAGGCAACAAATCTGACCTTTTTTTTTATAGTTAGTTGAAAGGCCGAAGAGTGACATAGATAGTTTTTTATGCCAGAGGAATAAACAGTTCCCGTGGGGCCGTGAGTTTTGTAAAAAAATGTTATGAACGCGGACGAAGAACTACCTAATATTAAATATGTTTGATTGTTTGTTTGTTAGTCTTTCCTTCATACTCTATCTTAGCAAGCAACCGACTGGATTTTAAGCATATCAATAGTCGATAGGCTGGAAAGTAACATAGGCTGCAAAGTAACATAGGCTATTTTTGGTCCTGCGAAAATATAAAATTCCTAAGGGAGGGAAACTGCTCCTCCCTGTAAATTGCATGAACTCTCTTAATCACGAATCAAAGTGTAAATGGGGTTATGTGCTTACGTTTGAAGAAACCGCGTAATAGACACTAGCAAAATGCACGGTGCAATTGCCATAAAAAACCGAGCAGTGAGCAAGCGCTACTGACGGCGACGATGGCGGACAACTCTTTGGTTATTTAACTATCCATAAATTAATTAAATCCATAAAAGCAGGATCATTTGCGACTGTTTTCGTCAGTATAGTACTATTGCATTCTTTGGTTTGCCCTAAACAGTCATACAACTCTACCAATGTTTCACAACTTAATTTTTCGTGTATATGTCTGTGATTACAGTGTATGACAAAACATATACCTAACTAAACCCGGAGGACAGAAGCTGGGTACGCCAATGCTTATTTAAGCTAAGTATTAAATTATAAGTTGCTCCGTATGTAAGTCTGTATGTGTTGTTTTAACCAATAGGCTATTAAATATGGTTTTTTTTTCCTTATAAGTTAGCCCTAGACTACAATCTGACCTGATTGAAAATAATGAAATTGTATCTTCTCACACAGCTTTGTTCAATCTCTGAGCACAAGTGGAAATAATATGCAAATAATATAGGTACTTGTAATTGTAAACGGAGATAAATTTATTTTATTCATTGAGGGATAAATTTAAAGGGTGCCATTAAGGTATACATTGACAGCCGATTGGCGCAGTGGGCAGTGACCCCCTGCTTTCTGAGTCCAAGGCCGTGGGTTCGATTCCCACAACTGGACTATATTTGTGTGATGAACATGAATGTTTTTCATTGTCTGGGTGTTTATCTATATATTATAAGCACATATTTATGTATATTATTCATAAAAAAATATTCATCAGTTATCTTAGTACCCATAACACCAGCTACGCTTACTTTGGGACTAGATAGCGATGTGTGTATTGTCGTTGTATATTTATTTATTTATTTATACATTGAAAGAAGTTAAAATAATGACGGTGCATAGTCAGTACATTTTTGAAAATTTAAATTATGTAAAAATATAAAAACATTTATAAAGAAAATGGACTGTAACAATATTAATATTAGAAGCAAAAATAAGCTCGAAGTGCAGTTTACTAGGCTACATTAAATAGCTAATTCATTCAAGGGAAATTGTATATTAATTTGGAACCCCGTAGCTTTAGGTTTATGTTGGCTTACGAAGTTATCACCAGTATCACCAGTTTAAGTATTCAGTATCGCTAAGCCTTAAATGAGGGGTTTGCTGCAGTTCTGTCCTCTACCTCCAACCACAGTTTGGGCAAAATTAAAAACATATTATAACCTCTATAGAACAAAAATAATTATTTAAATCGGTTATAATTTGTCGGAGTTATGGTGAAAAATCGTCAAACACTCATCCCATCTCCCAAAAGAACTGAGCTTAATGTCGGGATAAAAACTATCCCATATTACTTCTAACACTTCCAAGAATATGTGTACAAAGTTTCATGAGGATCGGTTAAGTAGTTTTTGCGTGAAAGCGTAACAAACAAACTTACATTCACATTTATAATATTAGTAGGGATAGGGATATATGTGTGAACGCATCATAAGTGCCTGTGATAGGCCTACATGAATAAATACATTTTGAAAATTTATTCCCCTGTTTCCTTGCTGACACGTGAGTTCTATCCATTAGAGGATATTACGAGGGATGTACATTTTGTCTCCTGTGTGAGGCGTTTGGTAATATACTCTAAGATGGTAGCGGGCTAAACTGTTAATGACAGTTAAAATCCACCCATGCCTCTATGGTTTCTACACGACATCGCACGGGACCGCGGCTGAATCGTTTGGCGGTACATCTTTCCCGGTAGAGTGGTAACTTGCTACGGCCGCAGCCTTCACCAGAACAATTTTAATTATAAATATCCAAACTACCCACGCCTGGAATCAAACCCGGGACTTTCCAGTTAAGACCGCAGCACTAAACACTGTAAGCGTAGCCTTGCGTTATGGAAATTAACATGACTGACGAATATTTTTTTTATAAATAAAAAATATAAATACCTATAATATACATATCATATTTATATGTATATTATAAGTGTTTATGTATATTATTCATAAAAATATTCATCACGTATCTTAGTACCCATAACACAAGCTACGCTTGCTTTGGGACTAGATGGCGGTGTGTGTATTGTCGTAGTATATTTATTTTATTATATAAACACCCAGGCAATGAAAACCACTCATGTTCACCACACAAACATTTTCCAGTTGTGGGAATCGAACCCACGGCCTTGGACTCAAAAAGTAGGGACGCTGCCCACAGCGCTAATCCGGAATCACTAAATAATAGTAATAATAATAAAAAAAATGTAACAAGCGTTTATCTTTTGCCAAGAGAAGTGACAAAACGTCATAATCAAGAAAATATGTGGACAACAAAACGCGTCCCTATACTACTTAAAAATGTGTAATAATAAATGTGTCTATGTACGCATCAAAAGTGCCATCTATGTGCCTATTTGAATAAAGAAATATTTGACTTTGACTTTGTGGAATTGAACGGCGTGGATACAACTGTTCTATAGGAATAACGTTAGATGCTAAACTTCAATGGGGCCCTCATGTAAATAATTTATCGAACAGGCTTAGTTCTGCTGCCTATGCGGCAAAGAAGATACGCCATATGACCGACGTACAGCATTATGTCATTTGGAATTTTACTATGGGGTAATGCTGCTGATATTAGCACTATTTTCGTGCTGCAGAAGAGGGCTGCGATCTCCAAAATGGGTCCCAGCGAGTCAGTGAGAGATATTTCTTAATTTAAGAAAAAATGTTACTAAACGTAACTAAGTATTTTGATAAAAAATGTGTTATGATGTATATTAAAGTATATAATAAAATACCTAATTATATGAAATCATTAGCAATTAATCAATTTAAAACTAAATTATTTAAATGGCTTAATGTGTACAATTTTTATGACATCACAGAATTTTTTGAATTAAAACTTAATAATGACGTATAATTTGGTAATAATGACATTAAATTTGAAAATATTATGTTTATGTTTATTCCTAGACATTATATGATGTAATAAATTTGACAATAAAAATATTGTTCATTATGGTGGAATTTATTTATTTATTATTTTTGCATGCCATTGTGTGGCTGATTGTAAATTGAACAATTCAAATTGACTATACTACCTTGTATACTTTCAATCTGGAAATAAAGATTATTATTATTATTATAATTATAATAATTTCAACATTAGAAGTAAGAAGAAAGAATAACCTCGTAGTGCAATATACAAGGTTACATAAAGTTCATACTTCGCTTAAAGGGATACAATTTTACAATAAACTACCGATTCCGATCACTGACATCTCGGAGATGTCAGTGTGTGAGTGTGAGTGCCATCTATATGCCTACTTGAATAACGATATATTTTGACTTTGACTTATAAGAATTCCATAACAGCGACAGTGGAAGGGATGTAAAGCGAAAGAGATTAGGATCAGAAATAGAAAAAAAAACAGGATTTATGCAAATGCTTTAAACAAGAATATATTTCTTTATCATATGACAAAATACGTTTTAATCTAATATGTGTACAGGACAACAGGTTCAACAAATCATAAAATTCTAACAATTTTTTAGTTTCTACATGCCAACAAGTTTATTTTAGGTTAAATAAATTAAAAATTATATTGGGCTTTCAATTGTATAATAAAATTTATTTTAAGTCTTGCACTGACGTAATTATTTTAGTGAAGCATTGCATTCATTATTAATGTTACATAGAACGTGCTGAATTAAAAGATTGAATTGAATTTAAGAAATTATTTTCCTGTGAATAAAAATATATAGAAAAAACCATCATGTTACGATGAATAAAATGTATAAACAAATAAACAAATCCGTCACGGACTCCCGGTCTACAGATAAAGAAAATCTAACAATAAATATCGTTTATTTTAACGATCTTAACATGATCAGTTCCTTGCCACTTTTCATATAAATTACCATGTTTTTACAATCTTGTAGGTACGTAATAGTATGAATAGAAAAAATAAGATAAACTAACGTTTTTAAATAAGATAAACGTCTTCTTCTTAGGGTGCCGTCTCCTTACGAAGGTTGGCAATCATTAGGGCTATCTCTACCTTGGACACCGCTGCTCTAAATAATGATTTGGTGCTCTTTCCAAACCATTGTCGTAGATTTTTGAGCCATGATATTCTTCTTCGGCCAGGCCTTCTTCTGCCTGCCACTTTACCTTGTACGATAATCTGAAGAAGTTCATACTTTTTGGTGTTCCGCATCACATGACCAAAATATTGTAACTTTCTTTTTTTAATTGTTAAGAGTACCTCTGGAACCTTACCCTCTGCAATACAGTGCTATTCCGTACACGATCTGTCCGAGATATTTTTAACATGCGTCTGTACACCCACATCTCGAACGCTTCGAGTTTCCTGGACATGGTCTCTGTTAGAGTCCAAGCTTCTACGCCATATAGGAGTACAGAGAACACATAACACCGCGCCATGCGTGTTCGAAGAGCAATGCTTAGGTTTCGGTCACAGAGAACTCTTTTTAGTCTAGAAAAGGTGTTGCGTGCTTGCTCTATTCTGCAGCGTACTTCAAGACTATGATCCCCTTTGTCGTCAACCATTGTGCCTAGATATCCGAACTTGGATACCCGTTCAAGAACCTGACCATTAAGGTACAAAGAATTGATTAGCTCAGGTGTTCGGCTAATTTCCATAAATTTTGTCTTTTTGGTATTGATGTTAATACCATACTCAGCACTAACGGAAGCTACAGAATTGACTATGTTTTGAAGCCCTTCAAGACTATCCGCGATTAATATGGTATCATCTGCGTATCTGATGTTATTTAACGTCTTACCATTAATTGATATGCCGTCTGAAATGTTATCTAGCGCTTCCGAAAATATAGCTTCAGCATACAAATTGAATAGTAAGGGTGATAAAATGCAGCCTTGTCTTACGCCTCTTTCTATCTCAATGTAAGAAGACAAGTTTCTGTTCACCCTTATATTTGCACTCTGATTCCAGTACAGATTTTTTATGAATCGGCAGTCTTTGAAGTCCAAACCTATCTTCTGAAGAACTTGCATCAATTTTACATGGCGCACTCTATCGAAGGCCTTCTCATAATCGATAAAGCAGACAAAAAGATTTCTATTCATATCCCAAAATCTTTGTACCAGCACTTGATAGCCGAAAAGTGCGTCTCTCGTACCTAGCCCGTTTCTAAAACCAAACTGGGTGTATGACAATTGTGATTCACATTTTGAGTAAATTCTGTTGTGAATGACTTTCAAGAACAGCTTCTAAACATGGCTCATGAGTGATATAGTGCGATAATCGCTACATTTCTTTGGATTTTTGATTTTTGGTAAGGTGATAAATGTTGATTTGAGCCAATCGGATGGAATATTACCAGAGTCATAAATAGCATTGAAGAGCTTCACCAGATAATCTAGGTTAAACTCCTCAATTTCCTTAATAATCTCAACTGGTATCTCATCGGGACCAACAGCTTTTCTTGTTTTTGCAGTTTTAATGGCATGATAGACTTCACTCCTGGTAATGGCTGGTCCCACGTCTTTACAAATAAAATCGACCGGATCACACCGCGTATCATGAAAGAGTTCTTTTACATATTGTTCCCAAGTAACTAGTATTTCATTCGTGCAGGTTGTGTAATTGCCATCATTATTAACAAGAGTTGTTTGGGAACATCCTTGGTGTTTAGGGGCTATAAACTCTTTAATCTTCTTATGCATGTTGAACGAGTCAAATTTTAAGATAAACGTACGATTTTAAATTTTATATTTATAAGTTATTGATGCAACTTATTTTATTAATATTATAAGCTTCATCTAAAACGTTGATGATAGTGACGATGATAAAATAAATAAAAAAATGGTTAAAACAAATAAAGATGAAAACTCAATGATTAAATAAATCATATTTTAAAAGACAAATTATCGACACTTTTGCACCCTATTATCTATATCTATCTTTATTTATAATAAAACTGTAACTGGAAGATTTCTGTACATTTAATATATTTTAAAAATTTTGACCGGGGGATGCTTTATAATATACTGGGGGATACTGAGTCCAAAACAGATTTTTATTTAATTTTTGTCTGCCTGTCTGTCTGTCTGTCCGGGCATCACGTGAAAACTACTGAACAGCACAGCACAGCTCAGCACAGCACAGCACAGGCTTGATATTGATATTGATACCCAATGCAATTATGATTGCGACGTGATATTGATTCCGATTGCAATTGTGATTGCGACTTGATATTGATTACGACTGCAATTGTGATTGCGATTTATTATTGATTGCAATTGCAATTGTGATAGACACTTGATATTGATTACGACTGCAATTGTGATTATGACTTATTATTGATTCCGATTGCGATTGCAATTGTGATTGCGACTTGATATTAATAACGATAGCAATTGTGATTGTGAATTATTATTGATTCTAATTTGATTGCAATTATGATTGCGACTTAAAATTGATTCACAGCACAGGCTTGATATTGATATTGATTCCCAATGCAACTATGATTGCGACGTGATATTGATTACGACTGCAATTGTGATTGCGACGTGATATTGATTACGACTGCAATTGTGATTAAGACTTATTATTGATTCCGGTTGCAATTGTGATCGATACTTGATATTGATTAGGACTGCAATTGTGATTGCGACTTATTAATGATTGCGATTCCGAGTGCAATTGTGATTGAGACTTGATATTGATTCCGACTACAATTGTGATTGTGACTTTATATTGATTCCGATTGTAATTGTGATTGCGACTTGATATTGATTACGATTCCGATTGCATTTGTGATTGCGACTTGATATTGATTAAGATTCCGATTGCAATTGTGATTGCGGCTTGATATTAATAACGACTGCAATTGTGATTGAGACTTGATTTTGATTACGACTGCAATTTTAATTGCGACATATTATTGATTCCGATTGCAATTGTGATAGAGACTTGATATTGATTACAACTGCAATTGTGATTGCGACTTATTATTGATTCCGATTCCGATTGGAATTGTGATTGAGACTTGATATTGATTCCGACTGCAATTGTGATTGCGACTTGATATTGCTTACGGCTGCAACTGTGATTGAGACCTTGAATTGATTCCGATTCCGATTGCAATTGTGATTGAGACTTGATATTGATTCAGCACAGCACAGCACAGCACATCACAGCACAGCAAAGCGCAGCACAGACTCGATATTGATATTGATTCCGAATGCAATTGTGATTGCGACTTATAAATGATTGCGATTCCGAGTGCAATTGTGATTGAGACTTGATATTGATTCCGACTACAATTGTGATTGCGACTTATTATTGATTCCGATTTCGATTGCAATTGTGATAAAGACTTGATATTGATTTAACACAGCACAGCACAGCTCAGCACATCACAGACCAGCCCAGCACAGCACAGCATAGCACAGCACAGCACAGCACAGCACGGACTTGATATTGATATTGATTCCGAATGCAATTATGATTGCGACTTGATATTGATTACGATTTCGATTGCAATTGTGATTGCGACGTGATATTGATTCCGACTGCAATTGTGATTGCGACTTATTATTGATTACGATTGCAATTTGTATTGAGACTTGATATTGATTACGAATGCAATTGTGATAGAGACTTGATATTGATTACGACTGAAATTGTGATTGTGATTTATTATTGATTACGACTGCAATTTTGATTGCGACATATTATTGATTCCGATTGCAATTGTGATAGAGACTTGATATTGATTACAACTGCAATTGTGATTGCGACTTATTATTGATTCCGAATCCAATTGGAATTGTGATTGAGACTTGATATTGATTCCGACTGCAATTGTGATTGCGACTTGATATTGCTTACGGCTGCAACTGTGATTGAGACCTTGAATTGATTCCGATTCCGATTGCAATTGTGATTGAGACTTGATATTGATTAAGATTCCGATTGCAATTGTGATTGCAGCTTGATATTAGTAACGACTGCAATTGTGACTTATTATTGATTCTGATTCCGATTGCACTTATGAATGCGACTTAAAATTGATTCACAGAACAGCACGGCACAGCACAGCACGGCACAGCACTGCACAGCACAGCACAGCACAGCACAGCTCAGCTCAGCTCAGCACAGCACAGCACAGCACAGGCTTGATAGAGATATTGATTCCCAATCCATTATGATTGCGACGTGATATTGATTCCGATTGCAATTGTGATTGAGACTTGATTCTGATTACGACTGCAATTTTAATTGCGACTTGATTACGACTGCAATTGTGATTACGACTGCAATTGTGATTGCGACTTGATATTGATTACGATTCCGACTACAATTATGATTGCGACTTAAAATTGATTCACAGCACAGCACAGCACAGCACAGCAAAGCGCAGTGCAGCACAGCAAGGCACAGCACAGCACAGACTTGATATTGATATTGATTCCGAATGCAATTGTGATAGAGACTTGATATTGATTACGATTCCGATTGCAATTGTGATTGCGACTTGATATTGATTACGATTCTGATTGCAATTGTGATTGCGGCTTGATATTAATAACGACTGAAATTGTGATTGTGATTTATTATTGATTCCGGTTGCAATTTTGATTGCGACATATTATTGATTCCGATTGCAATTGTAATAGAGACTTGATATTGATTACAACTGCAATTGTGATTGCGACTTATTATTGATTCCGAATCCAATTGGAATTGTGATTGAGACTTGATATTGATTCCGACTGCAATTGTGATTGCGACTTGATATTGCTTACGGCTGCAACTGTGATTGAGACCTTGAATTGATTCCGATTCCGATTGCAATTGTGATTGAGACTTGATATTGATTAAGATTCCGATTGCAATTGTGATTGCAGCTTGATATTAGTAACGACTGCAATTGTGACTTATTATTGATTCTGATTCCGATTGCACTTATGAATGCGACTTAAAATTGATTCACAGAACAGCACGGCACAGCACAGCACGGCACAGCACAGCACGGCACAGCACTGCACAGCACAGCACAGCACAGCACAGCTCAGCTCAGCACAGCACAGCACAGCACAGGCTTGATAGAGATATTGATTCCCAATCCATTATGATTGCGACGTGATATTGATTCCGATTGCAATTGTGATTGAGATTTGATTCTGATTACGACTGCAATTTTAATTGCGACTTGATTACGACTGCAATTGTGATTGCGACTTGATATTGATTACGATTCCGACTACAATTATGATTGCGACTTAAAATTGATTCACAGCACAGCACAGCACAGCACAGCAAAGCGCAGTGCAGCACAGCAAGGCACAGCACAGCACAGACTTGATATTGATATTGATTCCGAATGCAATTGTGATAGAGACTTGATATTGATTACGATTCCGATTGTAATTGTGATTGCGACTTGATATTGATTACGATTCTGATTGCAATTGTGATTGCGGCTTGATATTAATAACGACTGAAATTGTGATTGTGATTTATTATTGATTCCGGTTGCAATTTTGATTGCGACATATTATTGATTCCGATTGCAATTGTAATAGAGACTTGATATTGATTACAACTGCAATTGTGATTGCGACTTATTATTGATTCCGAATCCAATTGGAATTGTGATTGAGACTTGATATTGATTCCGACTGCAATTGTGATTGCGACTTGATATTGCTTACGGCTGCAACTGTGATTGAGACCTTGAATTGATTCCGATTCCGATTGCAATTGTGATTGAGACTTGATATTGATTAAGATTCCGATTGCAATTGTGATTGCAGCTTGATATTAGTAACGACTGCAATTGTGACTTATTATTGATTCTGATTCCGATTGCACTTATGAATGCGACTTAAAATTGATTCACAGAACAGCACGGCACAGCACAGCACGGCACAGCACAGCACGGCACAGCACTGCACAGCACAGCACAGCACAGCACAGCTCAGCTCAGCTCAGCACAGCACAGCACAGCACAGGCTTGATAGAGATACTGATTCCCAATCCATTATGATTGCCACGTGATATTGATTCCGATTGCAATTGTGATTGAGACTTGATTCTGATTACGACTGCAATTTTAATTGCGACTTGATTACGACTGCAATTGTGATTACGACTGCAATTGTGATTGCGACTTGATATTGATTACGATTCCGACTACAATTATGATTGCGACTTAGAATTGATTCACAGCACAGCACAGCACAGCACAGCAAAGCGCAGTGCAGCACAGCAAGGCACAGCACAGCACAGACTTGATATTGATATTGATTCCGAATGCAATTGTGATAGAGACTTGATATTGATTACGATTCCGATTGCAATTGTGATTGCGACTTGATATTGATTACGATTCTGATTGCAATTGTGATTGCGGCTTGATATTAATAACGACTGCAATTGTGATTGCGACTTATTATTGATTCCGGTTGCAATTTTGATAGATACTTGATATTGATTAGGAATGCAATTGTGATTGCGACTTATAAATGATTGCGATTCCGAGTGCAATTGTGATTGAGACTTGATATTGATTCCGACTACAATTGTGATTGCGACTTTATATTGATTCCGATTGTAATTGTGATTGCGAATTGATATTGATTACGATACCGATTGCAATTGTGATTGCGACTTGATATTGATTAAGATTCCGATTGCAATTGTGATTGCAGCTTGATATTAATAACGACTGCAATTGTGACTTATTATTGATTCTGATTCCGATTGCACTTATGAATGCGACTTAAAATTGATTCACAGAACAGCACGGCACAGCACAGCACGGCACAGCACTGTACAGCACAGCACAGCACAGCACAGCTCAGCTCAGCTCAGCTCAGCACAGCACAGCACAGCACAGGCTTGATAGAGATATTGATTCCCAATCCATTATGATTGCGACGTGATATTGATTCCGATTGCAATTGTGATTGAGACTTGATTCTGATTACGACTGCAATTTTAATTGCGACTTGATTACGACTGCAATTGTGATTACGACTGCAATTGTGATTGCGACTTGATATTGATTACGATTCCGACTACAATTATGATTGCGACTTAAAATTGATTCACAGCACAGCACAGCACAACACAGCACAGGCTTGATATTGATATTGATTCCCAATGCAATTATGATTGCGACGTGATATTGATTCCTAATGCAATTGTTATTGAGACTGCAATTGTGATTGCGATTCCGAATGCAATGGTGATTATGACTTGATATGGATTACGACTGCAAGTGTGATTGTGACTTATTATTGATTCCGATTCCGATTGCAATTGTGATTGCGACTTGATATTAATTACGATTGCATTTGTGATTGAGACTTCATATTGATTCCGATTGCAATTGTGATAGAGACTTGATATTGATTACGACTGCAATTGTGATTGCGACTTATTGTTGATTCCGATTCCGATTGCAATTATGATAACGACTTAAAATTGATACACAGCACAGCACGGCACAGCCCAGCACAGCACAGCACAGCACCGCACAGCACATCACAGCACAGCACAGCACAGCACAGCACAGCACAGCACAGCACAGCACGGACTTGATATTGTGATTCCGACTGCAATTGTGATTGCGACTTATTATTAATTACGATTGCAATTTGTATTGAGACTTGATATTGATTACGACTGAAATTGTGATTGTGATTTATTATTGATTACGAATGTAATTTTGATTGCGACATATTATTGATTCCGATTACAATTGTGATAGAGACTTAATATTGATTACAACAGCAATTGTGATTGCGACTTATTATTGATTCCCATTCCGATTGGAATTGTGATTGAGACTTGATATTGATTCCGACTGCAATTGTGATTGTGATTTATTATTGATTCTGACAGCATTTGTGATTGCGACTAATTATTGATTCCGATTGCAATTGTGATAAAGACTTGAAATTGATTTAACACAGCACAGCACAGACCAGCACAGCTCAGCAAATCACAGCACAGCACAGCATTGCACAGCACAGCACAGCACATCACAGCACAGCACAGCACAGCACAGCACAGCACGGACTTGATATTGATATTGATTCCGAATGCAATTATGATTGTGACTTGATATTGATTACGATTCCGATTGCAATTGTGATAAAGACTTGATATTGATTTAACACAGCACAGCACAGCACAGCACAGCTCAGCACATCACAGACGAGCCCAGCACAGCACAGCATAGCACAGCACAGCACAGCACGTCACAGCACAGCACAGCACAGCACGGACTTGAAATTGATATTGATTCCGAATGCAATTATGATTGCGACTTGATATTGATTACGATTCCGATTGCAATTGTGATTGCGACTTGATATTGATTCTGATTCCGATTGCAATTATGATTGCGATTTAAAATTGATTCACAGCTCAGCACAGCACTGCTCGGAACAGCACGGCACGGCACAGCACAGCACGGCACAGCACAGCACAGCACATCACAGCTCAGCACAGCACAGCACGGCACAGCACAGCATAGCACATCACAGCACAGTACAGAATAGCACAGCACAGCACAGCACAGCACAGAACAGCACAGCACAGCAAAGACTTGATATTGATATTGATTTCGATTTCAATTGTGATTGCGGCTTGATATTGATTCTGACTGCATTTGTGATTGCGACTAATTATTGATTCCGATTGCAATTGTGATAAAGACTTGATATTGATTTAACACAGCACAGCACAGCACCGCGTAGCTCAGCACATAACAGCACAGCACAGCACAGCACAGCACGGACTTGATAATGATATTGATTCCGAATGCAATTATGATTGCGACGTGATATTGATTCACAGCACAGCACGGCTCGGCACAGCTCGGCACAGCACGGCACGGCACAGCACAGCACGGCACGGCACAGCACAGCACAGCACATCACAGCACGGCACAGCACAGCACAGCACAGCACGGACTTGATATTGATATTGTTTCCGATTGCATTTGTGATTGCGACTTATTATTGATTCCGATTGCAATCGTGATAAAGACTTGATATTGATTTAACACAGCACAGCACAGCACCGCACAGCTCAGCACATCACAGCACAGCACGGACTTGATAATGATATTGATTCCGAATGCAATTATGATTGCGACTTGATATTGATTACGATTTCGATTGCAATTGTGATTGCGACGTGATATTGATTCCGACTGCAATTGTGATTGCGACTTATTATTGATTACGATTGCAATTTGTATTGAGACTTGATATTGTTTACGATTGCAATTGTGATAGAGCCTTTATATTGATTACGACTGAAATTGTGATTGCGATTTATTATTGATTACGACTGCAATTGTGATTGCGACTTATTATTGATTAGGATTCCGATTGGAATTGTGATTGAGACTTGATATTGATTCCGACTGCAATTGTGATTGCGACTTGATATTGCTTACGATTGCAATTTGTATTGAGACTTGATATTGATTACGATGGCAATTGTGATAGAGACTTGATATTGATTTCGACTGAAATTGTGATTGTGAATTATTATTGATTACGACTGCAATTTTGATTGCGACTTATTATTGATTCCGATTGCAATTGTGATAAAGACTTGATATAAAAATTGATATTGATATCGATATCGTTAATAATATCGATTTTATCGATATAACCATCAATCACAATTGCAATCGGAATCGTAATCAATATCAAGTTGCAATCATAATTGCATTCGGAATCAATATCAATATCAAGTCCGTGCTGTGCTGTGCTGTGCTGTGCTGTGATATGCTGTGCTGTGCTGTGCTGTGCTGTGAAGTGCTGAGCTGTGAAGTGCTGAGCTGTGCTGGTCTGTGCTGTGCTGTGTTAAATCAATATCAAGTCTTTATCACAATTGCAATCGGAATCAATAATAAGTCGCAATCACAATTGCAGTCGGAATCAATATCACGTCGCAATCACAATTGCAATCGGAATCGTAATCAATATCAAGTTGCAATCATAATTGCATTCGGAATCAATATCAATATAAAGTCCGTGCTGTGCTGTGCTGTGCTGTGCTGTGATGTGATGTGCTGTGCTGTGCTGTGCTGTGCTGGGCTGTGCTGTGAAGTGCTGAGCTGTGCTGTGCTGGGCTGTGCTGTGAAGTGCTGAGCTGTGCTGGTCTGTGCTGTGCTGTGTTAAATCAATATCAAGTCTTTATCACAATTGCAATCGAAATCAATAATAAGTCGCATTCACAATTGCAATCGGAATCGTAATCAATATCAAGTTGCAATCATAATTGCATTCGAAATCAATATCAATATAAAGTCCGTGCTGTGCTGTGCTGTGCTGTGCTGTGATGTGCTGTGCTGTGCTGTGCTGTGCTGTGCTGGGCTGTGCTGTGAAGGGCTGAGCTGTGCTGGTCTGTGCTGTGCTGTGTTAAATCAATATCAAGTCTTTATCACAATTGCAATCGGAATCAATAATAAGTCGCAATCACAATTGCAATCGGAATCGTAATCAATATCAAGTTGCAATCATAATTGCATTCGGAATCAATATCATTATAAAGTCCGTGCTGTGCTGTGCTAAGCTGTGATGTGCTGTGCTGTGCTATGCTGTGCTGTGCTGGGCTGGTCTGTGATGTGCTGATTAAAATTGATAAAAAATCAATATTGATATAAAAATTGATATTGATATCGATATCGTAAATAATATCGATTTTAATATCGATATCGATATTGATATCGGTTTTAATATCGATATCGATAATATGATCAATTTTTATATCGATATCGATATCGATATCAATATAAAAATTGATATTGATATCGATATCGTTAATAATACCGATTTTAATATCGATATCGATATTAAAATCGATGTCAATATCGATATCTATATCAATATCGATATTATGATTTATATCTATATCGATATCGATATTGACATCGATTTCAATATCGATATCGATATTAAAACCGATGTCAATATCGATATAGATATCGATTTCGATATAATATGATATCGATATCAATATTATGATTATGATCGATATCGAAATCGATATATTGATATAATATTGATAATGATATCGATATCAATATCGATATAGATATCGATCATAATACCGACATTTATATCAATTTTAATATCGATATCGATATCGATATAATATGATATTGATGTCAATATATCGATATCGATATAAAAACCGATGTCAATATCGATATTGATATCGATATAAATATTGATATAAATAATAACTATCGATAAATATGAATATTATGATCGATATATATATATTGATATACATCATTATATCATATTAATATCATATTAATATCGATATAATGATTTATATCTTGATCGATATCGATATTGATATCGATATCAATATTGATATAAATATCGATATTATGATCAATGTCTATATCGTTATCGATATCGATATAGACATCGATATTAAAATAATTATCAATATTGATATAAAAATTGATATTGATATCGATATCTTTAATAATATCGATTTTAATATCGATATCGATATTGACATCGGTTTTAATATCGATATCTATATAACCATCAATCACAATTGCAATCGGAATCGTAATCAATATCAAGTTGCAATCATAATTGCATTCGGAATCAATATCAATATCAAGTCCGTGCTGTGCTGTGCTGTGCTGTGCTGTGCTGTGATGTGCTGTGCTGTGCTATGCTGTGCTGTGCTGGGCTGTGCTGTGAAGTGCTGAGCTGTGCTGGTCTGTGCTGTGCTGTGTTAAATCTATATCAAGTCTTTATCACAATTGCAATCGGAATCGTAATCAATATCAAGTTGCAATCATAATTGCATTCGGAATCAATATCAATATCAAGTCCGTGCTGTGCTGTGATGTGCTGTGCTGTGCTGTGCGATGCTGTACTTTGCTGGGCTGTGCTGAGCTGTGCTGGTCTGTGCTGTGCTGTGTTAAATCAATATCAAGTCTTTATCACAATTGCAATCGGAATCAATAATAAGTCGCAATCACAATTGCAGTCGGAATCAATTTAACGTCGCAATCACAATTGCAATCGGAATCGTAATCAATATAAAGTTGCAATCATAATTGCATTCGGAATCAATATCAATATAAAGTCCGTGCTGTGCTGTGCTGTGCTGTGATGTGCTGTGCTGTGCTGTGCTTTGCTGTGCTGTGCTGGGCTGGTCTGTGATGTGCTGAGATGTGCTGTGCTATGCTGTGCTGTGTTAAATCAATATCAAGTCTTTATCACAATTGCAAACGGAATTGTAATCAATATCAAGTCGCAATCATAATTGCATTCGAAATCAATATCAATATCAAGTCTGTGCTGTGCTGTGCTGTGCTTTGCTGTGCTGTGCTGTTCTATGCTGTGCCGAGCAGTGCTGTGCTGAGCTGTGCTGTGCTGTGAATCAATTTTAAGTCGCAATCATAATTCCAATCGGAATCGTAATCAATATCAAGTTGCAATCACAATTGCAATCGAAATCGTAATCAATATCAAGTCTCTATCACAATTGCAATCGGAATAAATATCAATATCAAGTCTGTGCTGTGATGTGCTATGCTTTGCTGTGCTGCGCTGCGCTGTGCTGTGCTGTGTTGTGCTGTGCTGTGATGTGCTGGTCTGTGCTGTGCTGTGTTAAATCAATATCAAGTCTTTATCACAATTGCAATCGGAATCAATAATAAGTCGCAATCACAATTGCAGTCGTAATCAATATCAAGTCTCTATCACAATTGCATTCGGAATCAATATCAATATCAAGTCTGTGCTGTGCTGTGCTGTGCTGTGCTGTGCTGTGCCGTGCTGTGCTGTGCCTTGCTGTGCTGTGAATCAATTTTAAGTCGCAATCATAATTGCAATCGGAATCAGAAACAATATCAAGTCGCAATTATAATTGCATTCGGTATCAATATCAATATCAAGTCTGTGCTGTGCTGTGCTGTGCTTTGCTGTGCTGCGCTGCGCTGTGCTGTTCTGTGCTGTGCTGTGCTGTGCCGTGCTGGGCTGTGCCTTGCTGTGATGTGCTGAATCAATATCAAGTCGCAATCATAATTGCAATTCTTTTTGTAAGTCCGTCCTAAACTGGTTAATTATCCGATTGCAATTATGATTGCGACTTAAAATTGATTCACAGCACAGCACGGCACAGCACAGCACGGCAAAGCACAGCACAGCACAGACTTGATATTGATATTAATTCCGAATGCAATTATAATTGCGACTTGATATTGATTACGATTCCGATTGCAATTGTGATTGCGACTTGATAATGATTCTGATTCCGATTGCAATTATGATTGCGACTTAAAATTGATTCACAGCACAACAAGGCACAGCACAGCACGGCACATCATTGCACGGCACAGCAAAGCACAGCACAGCACAGCACGGCACAGCACAGCACAGCTCAGCTCAGCACAGCACAGCACAGCACAGACTTGATATTGATATTGATTCCGAATGCAATTATGATTGCGACTTGATAATGATTCTGATTCCGATTGCAATTATGATTGCGACTTAAAATTGATTCACAGCACAACAAGGCACAGCACAGCACGGCACATCATTGCACGGCACAGCAAAGCACAGCACAGCACAGCACGGCACAGCACAGCACAGCTCAGCTAAGCACAGCACAGCACAGCACAGACTTGATATTGATATTGATAACGACTGCAAGTGTGATTGCGACTTGATATTGCTTACGACTGCAATTGTGATTGCGACTTGATATTGATTACGACTGCAATTTTGATTGCGACTTGATATTGGTCACGACTTATTATTGATTGCGATTGCAATTGTGATAGAGACTTGATATTGATTACGACTGCTATTGTGATTGCGACTCATTATTGATTCCGAATCCGATTGCAATTGTGATTGCGATTTGATAAAGATTACGACTGCAATTGTGATTGCGACTTGATATTGATTACGATTCCGATTGCAATTGTGATTGTGGTTTGATATTGATTCACAGCACAGCACGGCACAGCACGGAACAGCACAGCACAGCTCTGCACAGCACAGAATGGCACAGCACAGCACAGCACAGAATAGCACAGCGCAGCGCAGCACAGCAAAGCACAGCACAGCACAGCACAGACTTGATATTGATATTGATTCCGAATGCAATTATAATTGCGACTTCATATTGATTACGATTCCGATTGTAATTCTGATTGCGACTTGATATTGATTCCGATTCCGATTGCAATTGTGATTGCGACTTGATATTGATTACGACTGCAATTGTGATTGCGACTCATTATTGATTCCGAATCCGATTGCAATTGTGATTGCGACTTGATAAGATTACGACTGCAATTGTGATTGCGACTTGATATTGATTACGATTCCGATTGCAATTGTGATTGTGGTTTGATATTGATTCACAGCACAGCACGGCACAGCACGGCACAGCACAGCACAGCTCGACACAGCACAGCCCGGCACAGCACAGCACAGCACAGCACAGCACAGCGCAGCGCAGTACAGCACAGCGCAGCGCAGCACAGCACGGTACAGCACAGCACAGCGCAGCGCAGCACAGCAAAGCACAGCACAGCACAGACATGACATTGATATTGATTCCGAAATCCGAATGCAATTATAATTGCAACTTGATATTGATATTGATTCCGAATGCAATTATGTTTCCGATTGCAATTGTGATTGCGGCTTGATATTAATAACGACTGCAATTGTGATTGTGACTTATTATTGATTCTGATTCCGATTGCATTTATGATTGCGACTTAAAATTGATTCACAGCTCAGCACGGCACAGCACAGCACGGCACAGCACAGCACGGCACAGCACAGCACAGCATAGCAAAGCACAGCACAGCACAGACTTGATATTGATATTGATTCCGATTGCAATTATGATTGCGACTTGATATTGATTACGACTGCAATTGTGATTGCGACTTATTATTGATTCCGTTTGCAATTGTGATAAAGGCTTGATATTGATTACTATTCCGATAGCAATTGTGATTGCGGCTTGATATTGATTACGATTCCGATTGCAATTGTGATTGTGGTTTGATATTGATTCACAGCACAGCACGGCACAGCACGGCACAGCACAGCACAGCTCTGCACAGCACAGCACGGCACAGCACAGCACAGCACAGCGCCGCGCAGCTCAGCAAAGCACAACACAGCACAGCACAGCACAGCACAGCACAGCACAGAACAGCACAGCGCAGCGCAGCACAGCAAAGCACAGCACAGAACAGCACAGCGCAGCGCAGCACAGCAAAGCACAGCACAGCACAGCACAGCACAGACATGACATTGAAATTGATTCCGAAATCCGAATGCAATTATAATTGCAACTTGATATTGATTCCGAATGCAATTATGTTTCCGATTGCAATTGTGATTGCGGCTTGATATTAATAACGACTGCAATTGTGATTGTGACTTATTATTGATTCTGATTCCGATTGCATTTATGATTGCGACTTAAAATTGATTCACAGCTCAGCACGGCACAGCACAGCACGGCACAGCACAGCACGGCACAGCACAGCACAGCATAGCAAAGCACAGCACAGCACAGACTTGATATTGATATTGATTCCGATTGCAATTATGATTGCGACTTGATATTGATTACGACTGCAATTGTGATTGCGACTTATTATTGATTCCGATTGCAATTGTGATAAAGGCTTGATATTGATTACTATTCCGATAGCAATTGTGATTGCGGCTTGATATTGATTACGATTCCGATTGCAATTGTGATTGTGGTTTGATATTGATTCACAGCACAGCACGGCACAGCACGGCACAGCACAGCACAGCTCTGCACAGCACAGCACGGCACAGCACAGCACAGCACAGCGCCGCGCAGCACAGCAAAGCACAACACAGCACAGCACAGCACAGCACAGCACAGAACAGCACAGCGCAGCGCAGCACAGCAAAGCACAGCACAGAACAGCACAGCGCAGCGCAGCACAGCAAAGCACAGCACAGCACAGCACAGCACAGACATGACATTGATATTGATTCCGAAATCCGAATGCAATTATAATTGCAACTTGATATTGATTCCGAATGCAATTATGTTTCCGATTGCAATTGTGATTGCGGCTTGATATTAATAACGACTGCAATTGTGATTGTGACTTATTATTGATTTTGATTCCAATTGCAATTATGATTGCGACTTAAAATTGATTCACAGCACAGCACAGCACTGACTTGATATTGATATTGATTCCGATTGCAATTGTAATTGCGACTTGATATTGATTACGACTGCAATTGTGATTGCGACTAAGTATTGATTCCGATTGCAATTGTGATAAAGACTTGATATTGATTACGACTGCAATTGTGAATACGACTGCAACTGTGATTGATACCCGATATTGATTCTTATTGCAATTGTGATAACGACTTGATATTGATTACGACTGCAAGTGTGATTACGACTTGAAATTGCTTACGACTGCAATTGTGATTGCCACTTGATATTGGTTACGACTTATTATTGATTGCGATTGCAATTGTGATAGAGACTTGATATTGATTACGACTGCAATTGTGATTGCGACTTATTATTGATTACGACCTCGATTGGGATTGTGACTTATTAATGATTCCGATTCCGATTGCAATTGTGATTGCGACTTGATATTGATTACGACTGCAATTGTGATTGCGACTCAT
This sequence comes from Pararge aegeria, assembly GCF_905163445.1. Lineage (NCBI taxonomy): Eukaryota > Metazoa > Arthropoda > Insecta > Lepidoptera > Nymphalidae > Pararge > Pararge aegeria. Next base: position 3,886,656 of record NC_053206.1, on the reverse strand, counting down.
TATTGATTCCGAATCCGATTGCAATTGTTATTGCGACTTGATATAGATTTCGACTGCAATTGTGATTGCGACGTAATATTGATTCCGACTGCAATCTTGATTGCGACTTGATATTGATTCCGATTACGATTGCAATTGTGATAACGACTTGATAATGATTACGACTGCAAGTGTGATTACGACTTGATATTGCTTACGACTGCAATTGTGATTGCGACTTGATATTGATTACGACTGCAATTGTGATTGCGACTTATTATTGATTACGACCTCGATTGGGATTGTGACTTATTAATGATTCCGATTCCGATTGCAATTGTGATTGCGACTTGATATTGGTTACGACTTATTATTGATTGCGATTGCAATTGTGATAGAGACTTGATATTGATAACGACTGCAATTGTGATTGCGACTTATTATTGATTACGACCTCGATTGGGATTGTGATTAATTAATGATTCCGATTCCGATTGCAATTGTGATTGCGACTTGATATTGATTACGATTGCAATTGTAATTGCGACTTGATATTGATTACGACTGCAATTGTGATTTTGACTTATTATTGATTCCGATTACGATTGCAATTGTGATAACGACTTTATAATGATTACGACTGCAAGTGTGATTACGACTTGATATTGCTTACGACTGCAATTGTGATTGCGACTTGATATTGATTACGACTGCAATTTGATTGCGACTTGATATTGGTTACTACTTATTATTGATTGCGATTGCAATTGTGATAGAGACTTGATATTGATTACGACTGCAATTGTGATTGCGACTTAATATTGATTACGACCTCGATTGGGATTGTGATTAATTAATGATTCCGATTCCGATTGCAATTGTGATTGCGACTTGATATTGATTACGACTGCAATTGTGATTGCGACTCATTATTGATTCCGAATCCGATTGCAATTGTGATTGCGACGTGATATTGATTCCGACTGCAATCGTGATTGCGACTTGATATTGATTCCGACTGCAATCGTTATTGCGACTTGATATTGATTAAGATTGCAATTGTAATTGCGACTTGATATTGATTACGACTGCAATTGTGATTTTGACTTATTATTGATTCCGATTACGATTGCAATTGTGATAACGACTTGATAATGATTACGACTGCAAGTGTGATTACGACTTGACATTGCTTACGACTGCAATTGTGATTGCGACTTGATATTGATTACGACTGCAATTTTGATTGCGACTTGATATTGGTTACGACTTATTATTGATTGCGATTGCAATTGTGATAGAGACTTGATATTGATTACGACTGCAATTGTGATTGCGACTTATTATTGATTACGACCTCGATTGGGATTGTGACTTATTAATGATTCCGATTCCGATTGCAATTGTGATTGCGACTTGATATTGATTACGACTGCAATTGTGATTGCGACTCATTATTGATTCCGAATCCGATTGCAATTGTGATTGCGACTTGATATAGATTTCGACTGCAATCGTGATTGCGACTTGATATTGATTCCGACTGCAATCGTGATTGCGACTTGATATTGATTCCGATTGCAATTGTAATTGCGACTTGATATTGATTCCGATTGCAATTGTGATAAAGACTTGATATTGATTACGACTGCAATTGTGATTACGACTGCAACTGTGATTGATACCCGATATTGATTCTTATTGCAATTGTGATAACGACTTGATATTGATTACGACTGCAATTGTGATTTTGACTTATTATTGATTCCGATTACGATTGCAATTGTGATAACGACTTGATAATGATTACGACTGCAAGTGTGATTACGACTTGATATTGCTTACGACTGCAATTGTGATTGCGACTTGATATTGGTTACGACTTATTATTGATTGCGATTGCAATTGTGATAGAGACTTGATATTGATTACGACTGCAATTGTGATTGCGACTTATTATTGATTACGACCTCGATTGGGATTGTGACTTATTAATGATTCCGTTTCCGATTGCAATTGTGATTGCGACTTGATATTGATTACGACCGCAATTGTGATTGCGACTCATTATTGATTCTGAATCCGATTGCAATTGTTATTGCGACTTGATATAGATTTCGACTGCAATTGTGATTGCGACGTGATATTGATTCCGACTGCAATCGTGATTGCGACTTGATATTGATTACGACTGCAATTGTGATTTTGACTTATTATTGATTCCGATTACGATTGCAATTGTGATAACGACTTGATAATGATTACGACTGCAAGTGTGATTACGACTTGATATTGCTTACGACTGCAATTGTGATAGAGACTTGATATTGATTACGACTGCAATTGTGATTGCGACTTATTATTGATTACGACCTCGATTGGGATTGTGACTTATTAATGATTCCGATTCCGATTGCAATTGTGATTGCGACTTGATATTGATTACGACTGCAATTGTGATTGCGACTCATTATTGATTCCGAATCCGATTGCAATTGTGATTGCGACGTGATATTGATTCCGACTGCAATCGTGATTGCGACTTGATATTGATTACGATTGCAATTGTAATTGCGACTTGATATTGATTACGACTGCAATTGTGATTTTGACTTATTAAATATTCCGCTTACGATTGCAATTGTGATAACGACTTGATATTGATTACGACTGCAAGTGTGATTGTGACTTATTATTAATTCCGATTCCGATTGCAATTGTGATTGCGACTTGATATTGATTCCGATTGCAATTGTGATTGCGGCTTGATATTAATAACGACTGCAATTTTGATTGTGACTTATTATTGATTCTGATTCCGATTGCATTTATGATTGCGACTTAAAATTGATTCACAGCTCAGCACGGCACAGCACAGCATGGCACAGCACAGCACGGCACAGCACAGCACAGCACAGCACAGCACAGACTTGATATTGATATTGATTCCGATTGCAATTATGATTGCGACTTGATATTGATTACGACTGCAATTGTGATTGCGACTTATTATTGATTCCGATTGCAATTGTGATAAAGGCTTGATATTGATTACTATTCCGATAGAAATTGTGATTGCGGCTTGATATTAATAACGACTGCAATTTTGATTGTGACTTATTATTGATTCTGATTCCGATTGCATTTATGATTGCGATTTAAAATTTATTCACAGCACAGCACGGCACAGCACAGCACGGCACAGCTCAGCACAGCACAGCACAGCACAGCACAGGCTTGATATTGATATTGATTCCCAATGCAATTGTGATTGCGAAGTGATATAGATTCCGATAGCAATTGTGATTGAGACTTGTTATTGATTACGACTGCAATGTTGATTGCGACTTGATTACGACTATAATTGTGATTACGACTGCAAGTGTGATTGTGACTTATTATTGATTCCGATTACGATTGCAATTGTGATAACGACTTGATAATGATTACGACTGCAAGTGTGATTACGACTTGATATTGCTTACGACTGCAATTGTGATTGCGACTTGATATTGATTACGACTGCAATTGTGATTGCGACTCATTATTGACTCCGAATCCGATTGCAATTGTTATTGCGACTTGATATAGATTTCGACTGCAATTGTGATTGCGACGTGATATTGATTCCGACTGCAATCGTGATTGCGACTTGATATTGATTACGACTGCAATTGTGATTTTGACTTATTATTGATTCCGATTACGATTGCAATTGTGATAACGACTTGATAATGATTACGACTGCAAGTGTGATTGCGACTCATTATTGATTCCGAATCCGATTGCAATTGTGATTGCGACTTGATATAGATTTCGACTGCAATTGTGATTGCGACGTGATATTAATTCCGACTGCAATCGTGATTGCGACTTGATATTGATTACGATTGCAATTGTAATTGCGACTTGATATTGATTACGACTGCAATTGTGATTTTGACTTATTATTGATTCCGATTACGATTGCAATTGTGATAACGACTTGATAATGATTACGACTGCAAGTGTGATTACGACTTGATATTGCTTACGACTGCAATTGTGATTGCGACTTGATATTGATTACGACTGCAATTTTGATTGCGACTTGATATTGGTTACGACTTATTATTGATTGCGATTGCAATTGTGATAGAGACTTGATATTGATTACGACTGCAATTGTGATTGCGACTTATTATTGATTACGACCTCGATTGGGATTGTGACTTATTAATGATTCCGATTCCGATTGCAATTGTGATTGCGACTTGATATTGATTACGACTGCAATCGTGATTGCGACTTGATATTAATTACGATTGCAATTGTAATTGCGACTTGATATTGATTACGACTGCAATTGTGATTTTGACTTATTATTGATTCCGATTACGATTGCAATTGTGATAACGACTTGATAATGATTACGACTGCAAGTGTGATTGCGACTCATTATTGATTCCGAATCCGATTGCAATTGTGATTGCGACGTGATATTGATTCCGACTGCAATCGTGATTGCGACTTGATATTAATTACGATTGCAATTGTAATTGCGACTTGATATTGATTACGACTGCAATTGTGATTTTGACTTATTATATATTCCGCTTACGATTGCAATTGTGATAACGACTTGATATTGATTACGACTGCAAGTGTGATTGTGACTTATTATTAATTCCGATTCCGATTGCAATTGTGATTGCGACTTGATATTGATTCCGACTGCAATCGTGATTGCGACTTGATATTAATTACGATTGCAATTGTAATTGCGACTTGATATTGATTACGACTGCAATTGTGATTTTGACTTATTATATATTCCGCTTACGATTGCAATTGTGATAACGACTTGATATTGATTACGACTGCAAGTGTGATTGTGACTTATTATTTATTCCGATTCCGATTGCAATTGTGATTGCGACTTAATATTGATTCCGATTGCAATTGTGATTGCGGCTTGATAGTAATAACAACTGCAATTGTGATTGTGACTTATTATTGATTTTGATTCCAATTGCAATTATGATTGCGACTTAAAATTTATTCACAGCACAGCACAGCACTGACTTGATATTGATATTGATTCCGATTGCAATTGTAATTGCGACTTGATATTGATTACGACTGCAATTGTGATTGCGACTAAGTATTGATTCCGATTGCAATTGTGATAAAGACTTGATATTGATTACGACTGCAATTGTGATTACGACTGCAATTGTGATTGATACCCGATATTGATTCTTATTGCAATTGTGATAACGACTTGATATTGATTACGACTGCAATTGTGATTTTGACTTATTATTGATTCCGATTACGATTGCAATTGTGATAATGACTTGATAATGATTACGACTGCAAGTGTGATTACGACTTGATATTGCTTACGACTGCAATTGTGATTGCGACTTAATATTGGTTACGACTTATTATTGATTGCGATTGCAATTGTGCTAGAGACTTGATATTGATTACGACTGCAATTGTGATTTTGACTTATTATTGATTCCGATTACGATTGCCATTGTGATAACGACTTGATAATGATTACGACTGCAAGTGTGATTACGACTTGATATTGCTTACGACTGCAATTGTGATTGCGACTTGATATAGATTACGACTGCAATTGTGATTGCGACTTGATATTGATTACGATTCCGATTGCAATTGTGATTGTGGTTTGATATTGATTCACAGCACAGCACGGCACAGCACGGCACAGCACAGCACAGCTCGGCACAGCACAGCCCGGCACAGCACAGCACAGCACAGCGCAGCGCAGTACAGCACAGCGCAGCGCAGCACAGCACGGTACAGCACAGCACAGCGCAGCGCAGCACAGCAAAGCACAGCACAGCACAGACATGACATTGATCTTGATTCCGAAATCCGAATGCAATTATAATTGCAACTTGATATTGATATTGATTCCGAATGCAATTATGTTTCCGATTGCAATTGTGATTGCGGCTTGATATTAATAACGACTGCAATTGTGATTGTGACTTATTATTGATTCTGATTCCGATTGCATTTATGATTGCGACTTAAAATTGATTCACAGCTCAGCACGGCACAGCACAGCACGGCACAGCACAGCACGGCACAGCACAGCACAGCATAGCAAAGCACAGCACAGCACAGACTTGATATTGATATTGATTCCGATTGCAATTATGATTGCGACTTGATATTGATTACGACTGCAATTGTGATTGCGACTTATTATTGATTCCGATTGCAATTGTGATAAAGGCTTGATATTGATTACTATTCCGATTGCAATTGTGATTGCGGCTTGATATTGATTACGATTCCGATTGCAATTGTGATTGTGGTTTGATATTGATTCACAGCACAGCACGGCACAGCACGGCACAGCACAGCACAGCTCTGCACAGCACAGCACGGCACAGCACAGCACAGCACAGCGCCGCGCAGCACAGCAAAGCACAACACAGCACAGCACAGCACAGCACAGCACAGAACAGCACAGCGCAGCGCAGCACAGCAAAGCACAGCACAGAACAGCACAGCGCAGCGCAGCACAGCAAAGCATAGCACAGCACAGCACAGCACAGACATGACATTGATATTGATTCCGAAATCCGAATGCAATTATAATTGCAACTTGATATTGATTCCGAATGCAATTATGTTTCCGATTGCAATTGTGATTGCGGCTTGATATTAATAACGACTGCAATTGTGATTGTGACTTATTATTGATTTTGATTCCAATTGCAATTATGATTGCGACTTAAAATTGATTCACAGCACAGCACAGCACTGACTTGATATTGATATTGATTCCGATTGCAATTGTAATTGCGACTTGATATTGATTACGACTGCAATTGTGATTGCGACTAAGTATTGATTCCGATTGCAATTGTGATAAAGACTTGATATTGATTACGACTGCAATTGTGAATACGACTGCAACTGTGATTGATACCCGATATTGATTCTTATTGCAATTGTGATAACGACTTGATATTGATTACGACTGCAAGTGTGATTACGACTTGATATTGCTTACGACTGCAATTGTGATTGCGACTTGATATTGGTTACGACTTATTATTGATTGCGATTGCAATTGTGATAGAGACTTGATATTGATTACGACTGCAATTGTGATTGGGACTTATTATTGATTACGACCTCGATTGGGATTGTGACTTATTAATGATTCCGATTCCGATTGCAATTGTGATTGCGACTTGATATTGATTACGACTGCAATTGTGATTGCGACTCATTATTGATTCCGAATCCGATTGCAATTGTTATTGCGACTTGATATAGATTTCGACTGCAATTGTGATTGCGACGTGATATTGATTCCGACTGCAATCTTGATTGCGATTTGATATTGATTACGATTGCAATTGTAATTGCGACTTGATATTGATTACGACTGCAATTGTGATTTTGACTTATTATTGATTCCGATTACGATTGCAATTGTGATAACGACTTGATAATGATTACGACTGCAAGTGTGATTACGACTTGATATTGCTTACGACTGCAATTGTGATTGCGACTTGATATTGATTACGACTGGTATTGTGATTGCGACTTATTATTGATTACGACCTCGATTGGGATTGTGACTTATTAATGATTCCGATTCCGATTGCAATTGTGATTGCGACTTGATATTGGTTACGACTTATTATTGATTGCGATTGCAATTGTGATAGAGACTTGATATTGATTACGACTGCAATTGTGATTGCGACTTATTATTGATTACGACCTCGATTGGGATTGTGACTTAATAATGATTCCGATTCCGATTGCAATTGTGATTGCGACTTGATATTGATTACGATTGCAATTGTAATTGCGACTTGATATTGATTACGACTGCAATTGTGATTTTGACTTATTATTGATTCCGATTACGATTGCAAGTGTGATTACGACTTGATATTGCTTACGACTGCAATTGTGATTGCGACTTGATATTGATATCGACTGCAATTTGATTGCGACTTGATATTGGTTACGACTTATTATTGATTGCGATTGCAATTGTGATAGAGACTTGATATTGATTACGACTGCAATTGTGATTGCGACTTATTATTGATTACGACCTCGATTGGGATTGTGATTAATTAATGATTCCGATTCCGATTGCAATTGTGATTGCGACTTGATATTGATTACGACTGCAATTGTGATTGCGACTCATTATTGATTCCAAATCCGATTGCAATTGTGATTGCGACGTGATATTGATTCCGACTGCAATCGTGATTGCGACTTGATATTGATTCCGACTGCAATCGTTATTGCGACTTGATATTGATTAAGATTGCAATTGTAATTGCGACTTGATATTGATTACGACTGCAATTGTGATTTTGACTTATTATTGATTCCGATTACGATTGCAATTGTGATAACGACTTGATAATGATTACGACTGCAAGTGTGATTACGACTTGACATTGCTTACGACTGCAATTGTGATTGCGACTTGATATTGATTACGACTGCAATTTTGATTGCGACTTGATATTGGTTACGACTTATTATTGATTGCGATTGCAATTGTGATAGAGACTTGATATTGATTACGACTGCAATTGTGATTGCGACTTATTATTGATTACGACCTCGATTGGGATTGTGACTTATTAATGATTCCGATTCCGATTGCAATTGTGATTGCGACTTGATATTGATTACGACTGCAATTGTGATTGCGACTCATTATTGATTCCGAATCCGATTGCAATTGTGATTGCGACTTGATATTGATTACGATTGCAATTGTAATTGCGACTTGATATTGATTACGACTGCAATTATGATTTTGACTTATTATTGATTCCGATTACGATTGCAATTGTGATAACGACTTGATATTGATTACGACTGCAAGTGTGATTGTGACTTATTATTAATTCCGATTCCGATTGCAATTGTGATTGCGACTTGATATTGATTCCGATTGCAATTGTGATTGCGGCTTGATAGTAATCACGACTGCAATTGTGATTGTGACTTATTATTGATTTTGATTCCAATTGTAATTATGATTGCGACTTAAAATTGATTCACAGCACAGCACAGCACTGACTTGATATTGATATTGATTCCGATTGCAATTATGATTGCGACTTGATATTGATTACGACAGCAATTGTGATTGCGACTTATTATTGATTCCGATTGCAATTGTGATAAAGGCTTGATATTGATTACTATTCCGATAGCAATTGTGATATTAATAACGACTGCAATTTTGATTGTGACTTATTATTGATTCTGATTCCGATTGCATTTATGATTGCGATTTAAAATTTATTCACAGCACAGCACGTCACAGCACAGCACGGCACAGCTCAGCACAGCACAGCACAGCACAGCACAGGCTTGATATTGATATTGATTCCCAATGCAATTGTGATTGCGAAGTGATATAGATTCCGATAGCAATTGTGATTGAGACTTGTTATTGATTACGACTGCAATTTTGATTGCGACTTGATTACGACTGTAATTGTGATTACGACTGCAACTGTGATTGAGACTTGATATTGATTCCGATTTCGACTGCAATTGTGATTTCGACGTGATATTGATTCCGACTGCAATCGTGATTGCGACTTGATATTGATTATGATTGCAATTGTGATTTTGACTTATTATTTATTTCGATTACGACTGCAAGTATGATTGTGACTTATTATTTATTCCGATTCCGATTGCAATTGTGATTGCGACTTGATATTGATTCCGATTGCAATTGTGATTGCGGCTTGATAGTAATAACGACTGCAATTGTGATTGTGACTTATTATTGATTTTGATTCCAATTGTAATTATGATTGCGACTTAAAATTGATTCACAGCACAGCACAGCACTGACTTGATATTGATATTGATTCCGATTGCAATTGTAATTGCGACTTGATATTGATTACGACTGCAATTGTGATTGCGACTAAGTATTGATTCCGATTGCAATTGTGATAAAGACTTGATATTGATTACGACTGCAGTTGTGATTACGACTGCAACTGTGATTGATACCCGATATTGATTCTTATTGCAATTGTGATAACGACTTGATATTGATTACGACTGCAATTGTGATTTTGACTTATTATTGATTCCGATTACGATTGCAATTGTGATAACGACTTGATAATGATTACGACTGCAAGTGTGATTACGACTTGATATTGCTTACGACTGCAATTGTGATTGCGACTTGATATTGGTTACGACTTATTATTGATTGCGATTGCAATTGTGATAGAGACTTGATATTGATTACGACTGCAATTGTGATTGCGACTTATTATTGATTACGACCTCGATTGGGATTGTGACTTATTAATGATTCCGTTTCCGATTGCAATTGTGATTGCGACTTGATATTGATTACGACTGCAATTGTGATTGCGACTCATTATTGATTCCGAATCCGATTGCAATTGTTATTGCGACTTGATATAGATTTCGACTGCAATTGTGATTGCGACGTGATATTGATTCCGACTGCAATCGTGATTGCGACTTGATATTGATTACGACTGCAATTGTGATTTTGACTTATTATTGATTCCGATTACGATTGCAATTGTGATAACGACTTGATAATGATTACGACTGCAAGTGTGATTACGACTTGAAATTGCTTACGACTGCAATTGTGATTGCGACTTGTTATTGATTACGACTGCAATTTTGATTGCGACTTGATATTGGTTACGACTTATTATTGATTGCGATTGCAATTGTGATAGAGACTTGATATTGATTACGACTGCTATTGTGATTGCGACTTATTATTGATTACGACCTCGATTGGGATTGTGACTTATTAATGATTCCGATTCCGATTGCAATTGTGATTGCGACTTGATATTGATTACGACTGCAATTGTGATTGCGACTCATTATTGATTCCGAATCCGATTGCAATTGTGATTGCGACGTGATATTGATTCCGACTGCAATCGTGATTGCGACTTGATATTGATTACGATTGCAATTGTAATTGCGACTTGATATTGATTACGACTGCAATTGTGATTTTGACTTATTAAATATTCCGCTTACGATTGCAATTGTGATAACGACTTGATATTGATTACGACTGCAGGTGTGATTGTGACTTATTATTAATTCCGATTCCGATTGCAATTGTGATTGCGACTTGATATTGATTCCGATTGCAATTGTGATTGCGGCTTGATATTAATAACGACTGCAATTTTGATTGTGACTTATTATTGATTCTGATTCCGATTGCATTTATGATTGCGACTTAAAATTGATTCACAGCTCAGCACGGCACAGCACAGCATGGCACAGCACAGCACGGCACAGCACAGCACAGCACAGCACAGCACAGACTTGATATTGATATTGATTCCGATTGCAATTATGATTGCGACTTGATATTGATTACGACTGCAATTGTGATTGCGACTTATTATTGATTCCGATTGCAATTGTGATAAAGGCTTGATATTGATTACTATTCCGATAGCAATTGTGATTGCGGCTTGATATTAATAACGACTGCAATTTTGATTGTGACTTATTATTGATTCTGATTCCGATTGCATTTATGATTGCGATTTAACACAGATGAGAAGTTCTATAAAAAGCGTATTAAATAGTGAACTGAAAGTATTAAGGCAGGAAATCTTAGACATGAATAATTCTATAAATTTTATAAATAGCCAGTACGAGGATTTCTTGGAGGAACACAGGGTAAATCAAATAGCTGTGAAGGATCTTAAAGAAAACAATAAGAAACTAGAGGTGACTATAGACGCCCTAAACACACGTGTAACCGAGCTCGAGCAGCGATCTAGATCCAACAACCTGGAGTTGCAGTGTGTTCCCGAAAGAAAAAATGAGAACCTGATCAAAATCGTGGAACATTTGGGCAGTGCCATAGGGTTGGACATAAACGCGGACAATATTATGAGTATTACGAGAGTGGCTAAGGTAAACCGTCAGAGTACTCGGCCAAGGTCTATCATTGTGCAATTTAGCTCTCCGCTCACTAGAGACAGTGTTTTGGCCGCGGTGATAAAACATAATAAAAGCAATCCCAAAGATAAATTGAATACCTCGCAGATAGGAATGGGGAGTGTTGGAGAAAAACAACCCATTTATGTTATAGAACATCTCTCACCCGAGAATAAAGCCCTGCATGCAGCGACGAGACTTAAAGCTAAAGAAATAGGTTACAGATATGTTTGGGTTCGAAATGGTCGTATACTGATGCGAAAGGATGATAACTCCGACTACAAAGTAATAAAAAATATGGACTTCCTGAATAAGTTAAGTTTATGTTACGAAGGTCAGGTATTGGTGTCATAATGCATAAAAGGTGCATCGATTAATATGTTGTACCAGAATGTTCGCGGACTGAGAACCAAGACCCAAGATGTTTACAGAAACATAGTAGTTAATGATTATGACATTATTATTTTGACTGAAACCTGGTTGAATAGCTCTATATCAAATAGTGAACTATTTGACACGCGTTATAATGTGTATCGTAGAGACAGGGAGACTGCAAAACTTAGCACTAAGTCTAATGGTGGGGGTGTATTAATGGCTGTCAAGAAAAGTATAATTTCCAGTAGAGTCAGTTGCTGGGAAAGCGAATGTGAAGATTTGTGGGTGGTTGTCGATGTGCCCCACTTTAACAGTATACGCCATATAGCTTTATGTGGTATATATATTCCACCTCCTGTAAATAAGAACCTAATGGATATTTTTTTAAACAATTGTAACAGTGTTTCAGAGAAACATAATATGTTAACCTGCATAATTGGCGACTTTAATCTAAGCTGTATATCCTGGAATGTATCTATTAAACCAGTAGACTGTAACCTTCCCCCAGTAGCGCAAAGCTTACTTGATTTCATAACAGAAAATGGACTGCGCCAATGTAACTCTATTCTTAATAATAAACAAAGGATACTCGACTTCGTACTCGTAGACTTACCTATATGTTCCGTTAGATATTCTTATAATCAAATAAGTAATATTGACCCTTCGCATCCTCCCCTTGAAATCAACATACCTAATGTGAAACAAAATAGACTTGCAGCAAATACATCACATATGCGGTACAACTTTTATAAAGCCGATTATGCTTCGATTAATGATTACTTCAAAGGAATTGATTGGGATAAGTTATTGGACTTAACAGATGTAAATGATATGGTTAAACTATTTTATGAGATTATACAAAATGCTATCACAAAATATGTTCCCTTGAAAAAAATTAAGAGTAATAGGTTCCCTTCTTGGATAAATCACGATATCTCAAGAAGGATAAAAGAGAAACACAAAATGCTCAAACGATTTAAAAAGTATAATGATCCAATGGATGAGATAGAGCTAAGAATACTTAGTGATCGTTGTAATAAAATTACTCACGATGCTTACAACAATTATAATCAAAAACTTGAAAAACAAATTCAAAAAAACCCGAAAGCATTTTGGACATTCCTAAAGAGTAAACGTAATAATTCTAATTCTTATCCAGCTGCTATGAGTAATGGAATTAAAACCTCTATTAGTGGATTGGAAATTTGCAATATGTTCTCCAGTTATTTCGCTTCTGTGTATGAGGATGCATCTAGTTCCTATACTTTAGATTATTTATCTTATTTGCGTAAAGTTCCCTTTTTAGGCAGTAGTGAAAATCTGTCAGTTATAGAACTAAATCAGAATGATATCCTAAAAAAGTTGAAGGGCCTTGATATAGCAAAAGGGGCTGGGCCAGACGATATACCACCATCATTTATAAAAAACAGCGCAACTCATCTGTCTTTGCCTTTATGCCTTATCTATAGAGCATCGCTGCGCTCGGGCACTTTTCCCTCTTTATGGAAACTAGCAAAAGTTGTTCCAATATTTAAGAGTGAAGACGAGAAAGACATACGAAACTATAGGCCCATATCGATTCTTTCGGTTTTTGCAAAGGTATTCGAATCTTTGGTTTGTCCGGTAATACAATTCCATTTTAAACGTTTCGTTTCTGAACATCAACACGGATTTTTGCCAGGTAGGTCTACCACCACTAATTTGGTAAGCTTCACTTCAGCATTATCAGAGGCCATAGACTCACAGAAGCAGGTAGATACCATATATACTGATTTTAAAAAGGCATTCGATAAAGTTTCGCATAGGATACTTATCAAAAAATTATCATATTACGGGTTTTCAGGACCGGTGCTGAATTGGCTTTCATCATACTTGCATGACCGTTCTTTTTATGTAGTGGTTAATGGTTTTAGATCTTCAACTAAACTAATAACCTCAGGTATACCTCAAGGTTCGCATCTTGGCCCTATATTATTCAATATATTCGTGAACGACATCGTTTCATGTTTTGAACATTCCACACCTTATTTATATGCTGATGATTTAAAAGTAACGAGAACAATTTGTTCGCTGGGTGATTCAATTGTATTACAGAATGATCTAAATAGACTAACGAATTGGTGTGAATCGAATAGCATGCAACTCAATTGCAGTAAATGCTTACATATTAAATTTACGCGGAAAAATAATATTATCCCAACAAAGTATAATTTATATGGCTGTAGTCTCAAGAAGGTTGAGCTTATAAGAGATTTGGGTGTTATGCTAGATAGAAAATTGACATATCTTAACCATATAGAAAATGTAATAAAAAAAGCTTCTAAACTATTAGGATTTATTATGCGACAAGGTCGAATTTTCAAAGAAGCTAAAACAAAAATTAGTCTTTACAATAGCCTTGTGCGCAGTCATTTAGAGTACTGTAGCGTTGTGTGGCGTCCTCATTATTCGACCCACTACTTAAGACTGGAGCGTGTTCAGAAGAGATTCATGTGGCATTTGTCATACTCGGCAAAGATTCACAAAAAGGTGGTATCCTATACAAAAAGACTGACATACTTTAAAATTCTGAATCTTGACCAAAGAAGAGATTTGCTGGATTTAATGTTTTTATATAGGTTGCTAAGAAATAATTTAGATTGCCCCATTTTGCTGAGTAAAATTAATTTCAGAGTACCGTATAGATATCCGCGTGCTGCTATTACGCCGATCGTGCCGCCACGCACCAGAACAGTCTTCGGCGCAAACTCCACTATCCCTCGGTTATGTAAATTATACAATAAATTCAGTCAGTCAATTGACATTAACTTTAACTCGCATAGCACTTTTCGTAAAATTATCATCAGTAAATTAACCAATCTGTCATCCCGAGTATCTTAATCATTGTTTATTTTGTATAATTAGTCTCTTTAGTATGTAGAATAGTTAAACATAGTTCTAATTTTAATTTTAATTTTAATCATAACTTCTTTTATAATAATAATTTAGTTTTTTCCGTTTGTAACTGTTTCGGCTTTTGTTGTTGTTCTTTTTATTAGTTTTTATTAATTCTCTTTGAAAATTGTTAGTACATAAGCGAATTTAGCATGTAGTGTTTACCTTTATATGGTTTTGCATACTCTGAGTAATATTTATATGATAAGTAATATTATTTTTATCTATGTAAAATCACTGGTAGACCCAATAAATAAATAAATAAATAAATAAATAAATAAAATTTATTCACAGCACAGCACGGCACAGCACAGCACGGCACAGCTCAGCACAGCACAGCACAGCACAGCACAGGCTTGATATTGATATTGATTCCCAATGCAATTGTGATTGCGAAGTGATATAGATTCCGATAGCAATTGTGATTGAGACTTGTTATTGATTACGACTGCAATGTTGATTGCGACTTGATTACGACTATAATTGTGATTACGACTGCAAGTGTGATTGTGACTTATTATTGATTCCGATTACGATTGCAATTGTGATAACGACTTGATAATGATTACGACTGCAAGTGTGATTACGACTTGATATTGCTTACGACTGCAATTGTGATTGCGACTTGATATTGATTACGACTGCAATTGTGATTGCGACTCATTATTGATTCCGAATCCGATTGCAATTGTTATTGCGACTTGATATAGATTTCGACTGCAATTGTGATTGCGACGTGATATTGATTCCGACTGCAATCGTGATTGCGACTTGATATTGATTACGACTGCAATTGTGATTTTGACTTATTATTGATTCCGATTACGATTGCAATTGTGATAACGACTTGATAATGATTACGACTGCAAGTGTGATTGCGACTCATTATTGATTCCGAATCCGATTGCAATTGTGATTGCGACTTGATATAGATTTCGACTGCAATTGTGATTGCGACGTGATATTAATTCCGACTGCAATCGTGATTGCGACTTGATATTGATTACGATTGCAATTGTAATTGCGACTTGATATTGATTACGACTGCAATTGTGATTTTGACTTATTATTGATTCCGATTACGATTGCAATTGTGATAACGACTTGATAATGATTACGACTGCAAGTGTGATTACGACTTGATATTGCTTACGACTGCAATTGTGATTGCGACTTGATATTGATTACGACTGCAATTTTGATTGCGACTTGATATTGGTTACGACTTATTATTGATTGCGATTGCAATTGTGATAGAGACTTGATATTGATTACGACTGCAATTGTGATTACGACTTATTATTGATTACGACCTCGATTGGGATTGTGACTTATTAATGATTCCGATTCCGATTGCAATTGTGATTGCGACTTGATATTGATTACGACTGCAATTGTGATTGCGACTCATTATTGATTCCGAATCCGATTGCAATTGTGATTGCGACTTGATATAGATTTCGACTGCAATTGTGATTGCGACGTGATATTGATTACGATTGCAATTGTAATTGCGACTTGATATTGATTACGACTGCAATTGTGATTTTGACTTATTATTGATTCCGATTACGATTGCAATTGTGATAACGACTTGATAATGATTACGACTGCAAGTGTGATTACGACTTGATATTGCTTACGACTGCAATTGTGATTGCGACTTGATATTGATTACGACTGCAATTTTGATTGCGACTTGATATTGGTTACGACTTATTATTGATTGCGATTGCAATTGTGATAGAGACTTGATATTGATTACGACTGCAATTGTGATTGCGACTTATTATTGATTACGACCTCGATTGGGATTGTGACTTATTAATGATTCCGATTCCGATTGCAATTGTGATTGCGACATGATATTGATTACGACTGCAATTGTGATTGCGACTCATTATTGATTCCGAATCCGATTGCAATTGTGATTGCGATGTGATATTGATTCCGACTGCAATCGTGATTGCGACTTAAAATTAATAACGACTGCAATTTTGATTGTGACTTATTATTGATTCTGATTCCGATTGCATTTATGATTGCGACTTAAAATTGATTCA
This sequence comes from Pararge aegeria, assembly GCF_905163445.1. NCBI lineage: Eukaryota > Metazoa > Arthropoda > Insecta > Lepidoptera > Nymphalidae > Pararge > Pararge aegeria. The sequence continues at coordinate 3,869,284 of NC_053206.1, read as the reverse complement.
CAGCTCAGCACGGCACAGCACAGCATGGCACAGCACAGCACGGCACAGCACAGCACAGCACAGCACAGCACAGCACAGACTTGATATTGATATTGATTCCGATTGCAATTATGATTGCGACTTGATATTGATTACGACTGCAATTGTAATTGCGACTTATTATTGATTCCGATTGCAATTGTGATAAAGGCTTGATATTGATTACTATTCCGATAGCAATTGTGATTGCGGCTTGATATTAATAACGACTGCAATTTTGATTGTGACTTATTATTGATTCTGATTCCGATTGCATTTATGATTGCGATTTAAAATTTATTCACAGCACAGCACGTCACAGCACAGCACAGCTCAGCACAGCACAGCACAGGCTTGATATTGATATTGATTCCCATTGCAATTGTGATTGCGAAGTGATATAGATTCCGATAGCAATTGTGATTGAGACTTGTTATTGATTACGACTGCAATTTTGATTGCGACTTGATTACGACTGTAATTGTGATTACGACTGCAACTGTGATTGAGACTTGATATTGATTCCGATTTCGACTGCAATTGTGATTTCGACGTGATATTGATTCCGACTGCAATCGTGATTGCGACTTGATATTGATTATGATTGCAATTGTGATTTTGACTTATTATTTATTTCGATTACGACTGCAAGTGTGATTACGACTTGATATTGCTTACGACTGCAATTGTGATTGCGACTTGATATTGATTCCGATTGCAATTTTGATTGCGACTTGATATTGGTTACGACTTATTATTGATTGCGATTGCAATTGTGATAGCGACTTGATATTGATTACGACTGCAATTGTGATTGCGACTTATTATTGATTACGACCTCGATTGGGATTGTGACTTATTAATGATTCCGATTCCGATTGCAATTGTGATTGCGACTTGATATTGATTACGACTGCAATTGTGATTGCGACTCATTATTGATTCCGAATCCGATTGCAATTGTGATTGCGACGTGATATTGATTCCGACTGCAATCGTGATTGCGACTTGATATTGATTACGATTGCAATTGTAATTGCGACTTGATATTGATTACGACTGCAATTGTGATTTTGACTTATTATTGATTCCGATTACGATTGCAATTGTGATAACGACTTGATAATGATTACGACTGCAAGTGTGATTACGACTAGACATTGCTTACGACTGCAATTGTGATTGTGACTTGATATTGATTACGACTGCAATTTAGATTGCGACTTGATATTGGTTACGACTTATTATTGATTGCGATTGCAATTGTGATTGCGATGTGATATTGATTCCGACTGCAATCGTGATTGCGACTTAAAATTAATAACGACTGCAATTGTGATTGCGACTCATTATTGATTCCGAATCCGATTGCAATTGTAATTGCGACTTGATATTGATTACGACTGCAATTGTGATTGCGACTAAGTATTGATTCCGATTGCAATTGTGATAAAGACTTGATATTGATTACGACTGCAATTGTGATTACGACTGCAACTGTGATTGATACCCGATATTGATTCTTATTGCAATTGTGATAACGACTTGATATTGATTACGACTGCCATTGTGATTTTGACTTATTATTGATTCCGATTACGATTGCAATTGTGTTAACGACTTGATAATGATTACGACTGCAAGTGTGATTACGACTTGATATTGCTTACGACTGCAATTGTGATTGCGACTTGATATTGATTACGACTGCAATTTTGATTGCGACTTGTTTTTGGTTACGACTTATTATTGATTGCGATTGCAATTGTGATTGCGACTTGATATTGATTACGACTGCAATTGTGATTGCGACTCATTATTGATTCCGAATCCGATTGCAATTGTGATTGCGACTTGATATAGATTTCGACTGCAATCGTGATTGCGACTTGATATTGATTCCGACTGCAATCGTGATTGCGACTTGATATTGATAACGATTGCAATTGTAATTGCGACTTGATATTGATTACGACTGCAATTGTGATTTTGACTTATTATTGATTCCGATTACGATGGCAATTGTGATAACGACTTGATAATGATTACGACTGCAAGTGTGATTACGACTTGATATTGCTTACGACTGCAATTGTGATTGCGACTTGATATTGATTACGACTGCAATTTTGATTGCGACTTGATATTCGTTACGACTTATTATTGATTGCGATTGCAATTGTGATAGAGACTTGATATTGATTACGACTGCAATTGTGATTGCGACTTATTATTGATTACGACCTCGATTGGGATTGTGACTTATTAATGATTCCGATTCCGATTGCAATTGTGATTGCGACTTGATATTGATTACGACTGCAATTGTGATTGCGACTCATTATTGATTCCGAATCCGATTGCAATTGTGATTGCGATGTGATATTGATTCCGACTGCAATCGTGATTGCGACTTAAAATTAATAACGACTGCAATTTTGATTGTGACTTATTATTGATTCTGATTCCGATTGCATTTATGATTGCGACTTAAACTTGATTCACAGCTCAGCACGGCACAGCACAGCATGGCACAGCACAGCACGGCACAGCACAGCACAGCACAGCACAGCACAGCACAGACTTGAAATTGATATTGATTCCGATTGCAATTATGATTGCGACTTGATATTGATTACGACTGCAATTGTAATTGCGACTTATTATTGATTCCGATTGCAATTGTGATAAAGGCTTGATATTGATTACTATTCCGATAGCAATTGTGATTGCGGCTTGATATTAATAACGACTGCAATTTTGATTGTGACTTATTATTGATTCTGATTCCGATTGCATTTATGATTGCGATTTAAAATTTATTCACAGCACAGCACGTCACAGCACAGCACAGCTCAGCACAGCACAGCACAGGCTTGATATTGATATTGATTCCCAATGCAATTGTGATTGCGAAGTGATATAGATTCCGATAGCAATTGTGATTGAGACTTGTTATTGATTACGACTGCAATTTTGATTGCGACTTGATTACGACTGTAATTGTGATTACGACTGCAACTGTGATTGAGACTTGATATTGATTCCGATTTCGACTGCAATTGTGATTTCGACGTGATATTGATTCCGACTGCAATCGTGATTGCGACTTGATATTGATTATGATTGCAATTGTGATTTTGACTTATTATTTATTTCGATTACGACTGCAAGTGTGATTGTGACTTATTATTTATTCCGATTCCGATTGCAATTGCGATTGCGACTTGATATTGATTCCGATTGCAATTGTGATTGCGGCTTGATAGTAATAAACGACTGAAATTGTGATTGTGACTTATTATTGATTTTGATTCCAATTGCAATTATGATTGCGACTTAAAATTGATTCACAGCACAGCACAGCACTGACTTGATATTGATATTGATTCCGATTGCAATTGTAATTGCGACTTGATATTGATTACGACTGCAATTGTGATTGCGACTAAGTATTGATTCCGATTGCAATTGTGATAAAGACTTGATATTGATTACGACTGCAATTGTGATTACGACTGCAACTGTGATTGATACCCGATATTGATTCTTATTGCAATTGTGATAACGACTTGATATTGATTACGACTGCAATTGTGATTTTGACTTATTATTGATTCCGATTACGATTGCAATTGTGATAACGACTTGATAATGATTACGACTGCAAGTGTGATTACGACTTGATATTGCTTACGACTGCAATTGTGATTGCGACTTGATATTGGTTACGACTTATTATTGATTGCGATTGCAATTGTGATAGAGACTTGATATTGATTACGACTGCAATTGTGATTGCGACTTATTATTGATTACGACCTCGATTAGGATTGTGACTTATTTATGATTCCGATTCCGATTGCAATTGTGATTGCGACTTGATATTGATTACGACTGCAATTGTGATTGCGACTCATTATTGATTCCGAATCCGATTGCAATTGTTATTGCGACTTGATATAGATTTCGACTGCAATTGTGATTGCGACGTGATATTGATTCCGACTGCAATCGTGATTGCGACTTGATATTGATTACGACTGCAATTGTGATTTTGACTTATTATTGATTCCGATTACGATTGCAATTGTGATAACGACTTGATAATGATTACGACTGCAATTGTGATTACGACTTGATATTGCTTACGACTGCAATTGTGATTGCGACTTGTTATTGATTACGACTGCAATTTTGATTGCGACTTGATATTGGTTACGACTTATTATTGATTGCGATTGCAATTGTGATAGAGACTTGATATTGATTACGACTGCAATTGTGATTGCGACTTATTATTGATTACGACCTCGATTGGGATTGTGACTTATTAATGATTTCGATTCCGATTGCAATTGTGATTGCGACTTGATATTGATTACGACTGCAATTGTGATTGCGACTCATTATTGATTCCGAATCCGATTGCAATTGTGATTGCGACTTGATATAGATTTCGACTGCAATTGTGATTGCGACGTGATATTGATTCCGACTGCAATCGTGATTGCGACTTGATATTGATTACGATTGCAATTGTAATTGCGACTTGATATTGATTACGACTGCAAGTGTGATTGTGACTTATTATTTATTCCGATTCCGATTGCAATTGTGATTGCGACTTGATAATGATTACGACTGCAAGTGTGATTGCGGCTTGATAGTAATAACGACTGCAATTGTGATTGTGACTTATAATTGATTTTGATTCCAATTGCAATTATGATTGCGACTTAAAATTGATTCACAGCACAGCACAGCACTGACTTGATATTGATATTGATTCCGATTGCAATTGTAATTGCGACTTGATATTGATTACGACTGCAATTGTGATTGCGACTAAGTATTGATTCCGATTGCAATTGTGATAAAGACTTGATATTGATTACGACTGCAATTGTGATTACGACTGCAACTGTGATTGATACCCGATATTGATTCTTATTGCAATTGTGATAACGACTTGATATTGATTACGACTGCAATTGTGATTTTGACTTATTATTGATTCCGATTACGATTGCAATTGTGATAATGACTTGATAATGATTACGACTGCAAGTGTGATTACGACTTGATATTGCTTACGACTGCAATTGTGATTGCGACTTTATATTGGTTACGACGTGTTATTGATTGCGATTGCAATTGTGATAGAGACTTGATATTGATTACGACTGCAATTGTGATTGCGACTTATTATTGATTACGACCTCGATTGGGATTGTGACTTATTAATGATTCCGATTCCGATTGCAATTGTGATTGCGACTTGATATTGATTACGACTGCAATTGTGATTGCGACTCATTATTGATTCCGAATCCGATTGCAATTGTGATTGCGACTTGATATAGATTTCGACTGCAATTGTGATTGCGACGTGATATTGATTCCGACTGCAATCGTGATTGCGACTTGATATTGATTACGACTGCAATTGTGATTTTGACTTATTATTGATTCCGATTACGATTGCAATTGTGATAACGACTTGATAATGATTACGGCTGCAAGTGTGATTACGACTTGATATTGCTTACGACTGCAATTGTGATTGCTACTTGATATTGATTACTACTGCAATTTTGATTACGACTTGATATTGCTTACGACTGCAATTGTGATTGCGACTTGATATTGATTACGACTGCAATTTTGATTGCGACTTGATATTGGTTACGACTTATTATTGATTGCGATTGCAATTGTGATAGAGACTTGATATTGATTACGACTGCAATTGTGATTGCGACTTATTATTGATTACGACCTCGATTGGGATTGTGACTTATTAATGATTCCGATTCCGATTGCAATTGTGACTGCGACTTGATATTGATTACGACTGCAATTGTGATTGCGACTCATTATTGATTCCGAATCCGATTGCAATTGTGATTGCGACGTGATATTGATTCCGACTGCAATCGTGATTGCGACTTGATATTAATTACGATTGCAATTGTAATTGCGACTTGATATTGATTACGACTGCAATTGTGATTTTGACTTATTATATATTCCGCTTACGATTGCAATTGTGATAACGACTTGATATTGATTACGACTGCAAGTGTGATTGTGACTTATTATTAATTCCGATTCCGATTGCAATTGTGATTGCGACTTGATATTGATTCCGACTGCAATCGTGATTGCGACTTGATATTAATTACGATTGTAATTGTAATTGCGACTTGATATTGATTACGACTGCAATTGTGATTTTGACTTATTATATATTCCGCTTACGATTGCAATTGTGATAACGACTTGATATTGATTACGACTGCAAGTGTGATTGTGACTTATTATTTATTCCGATTCCGATTGCAATTGTGATTGCGACTTGATATTGATTCCGATTGCAATTGTGATTGCGGCTTTATAGTAATAACGACTGCAATTGTGATTGTGACTTATTATTGATTTTGATTCCAATTGCAATTATGATTGCGACTTAAAATTGATTCATAGCACAGCACAGCACTGACTTGATATTGATATTGATTCCGATTGCAATTGTAATTGCGACTTGATATTGATTACGACTGCAATTGTGATTGCGACTAAGTATTGATTCCGATTGCAATTGTGATAAAGACTTGATATTGATTACGACTGCAATTGTGATTACGACTGCAACTGTGATTGATACCCGATATTGATTCTTATTGCAATTGTGATAACGACTTGATATTGATTACGACTGCAATTGTGATTTTGACTTATTATTGATTCCGATTACGATTGCAATTGTGATAATGACTTGATAATGATTACGACTGCAAGTGTGATTACGACTTGATATTGCTTACGACTGCAATTGTGATTGCGACTTGATATTGGTTACGACTTATTATTGATTGCGATTGCAATTGTGATAGAGACTTGATATTGATTACGACTGCAATTGTGATTGCGACTTATTATTGATTACGACCTCGATTGGGATTGTGACTTATTAATGATTCCGATTCCGATTGCAATTGTGATTGCGACTTGATATTGATTACGACTGCAATTGTGATTTTGACTTATTATTGATTCCGATTACGATTGCAATTGTTATAACGACTTGATAATGATTACGACTGCAAGTGTGATAACGACTTGATATTGCTTACGACTGCAATTGTGATTGCGACTTGATATTGATTACGACTGCAATTTTGATTGCGACTTGATATTGGTTACGACTTATTATTGATTGCGATTGCAATTGTGATAGAGACTTGATATTGATTACGACTGCAATTGTGATTGCGACTTATTATTGATTACGACCTCGATTGGGATTGTGACTTATTAATGATTCCGATTCCGATTGCAATTGTGATGGCAACTTGATATTGATTACGACTGCAATTGTGATTGCGACTTGATATTGATTACGACTGCAATTGTGATTGCGACTTATTATTGATTCCGATTTCGACTGCAATTGTGATTGCGACGTGATATTGATTCCGACTGCAATCGTGATTGCGACTTGATATTTATTACGATTGCAATTGTGATAACGACTTGATATTGATTACGACTGCAAGTGTGATTGTGACTTATTATTAATTCCGATTCCGATTGCAATTGTGATTGCGACTTGATATTGATTACGATTTCAATTGTGATTGTGACTTGATATTGATTACGACTGCAATTGTGATTGCGACTTCATATTGATTACGACTGCAATTTTGATTGCGACTTGATATTGATTACGACTGCAATTGTGATTGTGAATTATTATTGATTGCGATTGCAATTGTGATAGAGACTTGATATTGATTCCGATTGCAATTATGAATGCGACTTTAAATTGATTCACAGCACAGCACAGCACAGCACAGACTTGATATTGATATTGATTCCGATCGCAATTGTGATTGCGACTTGATATTGTTTACGGCTGCAATTGTAATTGCGACTAATTATTGATTCCGATTGCAATTGTGATAAAGACTTGATATTGATTACGTCTGCAATTATGATTGAGACCTTATTTTGATTCCGATTCCGATTGCAATTGTGATTGAGACTTTATATTGATTCAGCACAGCATACCAAAGCATAGCACAGCACAGCACAGCTCAGCACAGCACAGCAGATCACAGCACAGACTTGATATCGATATTGATTCCGAATGCAAATATGATTGCAACTTGATATTGATTACGATTCCGATTGCAATTGTGATTGTGGCTTGAAATTAATAAAGACTGCAATTGTGATTGTGACTAATTATTGATTTTGATTCCGATTGCAATTGTAAATGCGACTTGATATTGATTACGATTTCAATTGTGATTGTGACTTGATATTGATTACGACTGCAATTGTGATTGCGACTTCATATTAATTACGACTGCAATTTTGATTGCGACTTGATATTGATTACGACTGCAATTGTGATTGCGAATTATTATTGATTGCGATTGCAATTGTGATAGAGACTTGATATTGATTACGACTGCAATCTTGATTGCGACTTATTATTGATTACGGCTGCGATTGGGATTGTGGCTTATTATTGATTCCGATTCCGATTGCAATTGTGATTGCGACTTGATATTGATAACGACTGCAATTGTTATTGCGACTCATTATTGATTCCGAATCCGATTGCAATTGTGATTGCCACTTGATATAGATTACGACTGCAATTGTGATTGCGACTTGATATTGATTACGACTGCAATTGTGATTTCGACTTATTATTGATTCCGATTGCAATTATGAATGCGACTTTAAATTGATTCACAGCACAGCACAGCACAGCACAGACTTGATATTGATATTGATTCCGATCGCAATTGTGATTGCGACTTGATATTGTTTACGGCTGCAATTGTGATTGCGACTAATTATTAATTCCGATTGCAATTGTGATAAAGACTTGATATTGATTACGATTGCAATTATGATTGAGACCTTATACTGATTCCGATTCCGATTGCAATTGTGATTGAGACTTTATATTGATTCAGCACAGCATACCAAAGCATAGCACAGCACAGCACAGCTCAGCACAGCACAGCAGATCACAGCACATACTTGATATCGATATTGATTTCGAATTCAATTATGATTGCGACTTGATATTGATTACGATTCCGATTGCAATTGTGATTGCGACTTGATATTGTTTGCGAGTTGATTACGACTGCAGCTGTGATTGACACCTTATATTGATTCCGGTTCCGATTGCAATTGTGATTGAGACTTGATATTGATTCAGCACAGCATACCACAGCATAGCACAGCACAGCTCAGCACAGCACAGCACATCACAGCACAGACTTGATATCGATATTGATTCCGAATGCAAATATGATTGCAACTTGATATTGATTACGATTCCGATTGCAATTGTGATTGTGGCTTGAAATTAATAAAGACTGCAATTGTGATTGTGACTAATTATTGATTTTGATTCCGATTGCAATTGTGATTGCGGCTTGATATTAATAACGACTGCAATTTTGATTGTGACTTATTATTGATTCTGATTCCGAATGCATTTATGATTGCGATTTAAAATTGATTCACAGCACAGCACAGCACAGCACAGCACAGACTTGATATCGATATTGATTCCGAATGCAAATATGATTGCGACTTGATATTGATTACGATTCCAATAGCAATTGTGATTGCGGCTTAATATTAATAACGACTGCAATTTTGATTGTGACTTATTATTGATTCTGATTCCGAATGCATTTATGATTGCGATTTAAAATTGATTCACAGCACAGCACGGCACAGCACAGCACGGCACAGCTCAGCACAGCACAGCACAGGCTTGATATTGATTCCCAATGCAATTATGATTGCGACTTAAAATTGATTCACAGCTCAGCACAGCACAGCACAGCACAGACTTGATATTGATATTGATTGTGATTGCGACTTGATATTGATTACGACTGCAATTGTGATTGCGACTAATTATTGATTCCGATTGCAATTGTGATTGCGACTTCATATTAATTACGACTGCAATTTTGATTGCGACTTGATATTGATTACGACTGCAATTGTGATTGCGAATTATTATTGATTGCGATTGCAATTGTGATAGAGACTTGATATTGATTACGACTGCAATCTTGATTGCGACTTATTATTGATTACGGCTGCGATTGGGATTGTGGCTTATTATTGATTCCGATTCCGATTGCAATTGTGATTGCGACTTGATATTGATAACGACTGCAATTGTTATTGCGACTCATTATTGATTCCGAATCCGATTGCAATTGTGATTGCCACTTGATATAGATTACGACTGCAATTGTGATTGCGACTTGATATTGATTACGACTGCAATTGTGATTTCGACTTATTATTGATTCCGATTGCAATTATGAATGCGACTTTAAATTGATTCACAGCACAGCACAGCACAGCACAGACTTGATATTGATATTGATTCCGATCGCAATTGTGATTGCGACTTGATATTGTTTACGGCTGCAATTGTGATTGCGACTAATTATTAATTCCGATTGCAATTGTGATAAAGACTTGATATTGATTACGATTGCAATTATGATTGAGACCTTATACTGATTCCGATTCCGATTGCAATTGTGATTGAGACTTTATATTGATTCAGCACAGCATACCAAAGCATAGCACAGCACAGCACAGCTCAGCACAGCACAGCAGATCACAGCACATACTTGATATCGATATTGATTTCGAATTCAATTATGATTGCGACTTGATATTGATTACGATTCCGATTGCAATTGTGATTGCGACTTGATATTGTTTGCGAGTTGATTACGACTGCAGCTGTGATTGACACCTTATATTGATTCCGGTTCCGATTGCAATTGTGATTGAGACTTGATATTGATTCAGCACAGCATACCACAGCATAGCACAGCACAGCTCAGCACAGCACAGCACATCACAGCACAGACTTGATATCGATATTGATTCCGAATGCAAATATGATTGCAACTTGATATTGATTACGATTCCGATTGCAATTGTGATTGTGGCTTGAAATTAATAAAGACTGCAATTGTGATTGTGACTAATTATTGATTTTGATTCCGATTGCAATTGTGATTGCGGCTTGATATTAATAACGACTGCAATTTTGATTGTGACTTATTATTGATTCTGATTCCGAATGCATTTATGATTGCGATTTAAAATTGATTCACAGCACAGCACAGCACAGCACAGCACAGACTTGATATCGATATTGATTCCGAATGCAAATATGATTGCGACTTGATATTGATTACGATTCCAATAGCAATTGTGATTGCGGCTTAATATTAATAACGACTGCAATTTTGATTGTGACTTATTATTGATTCTGATTCCGAATGCATTTATGATTGCGATTTAAAATTGATTCACAGCACAGCACGGCACAGCACAGCACGGCACAGCTCAGCACAGCACAGCACAGGCTTGATATTGATTCCCAATGCAATTATGATTGCGACGTGATATTGATTCCGATTGCAATTGTGATTGAGACTTGATATTGATTACGACTGCAATTTTGATTGCGACTTGATTACGACTGTAATTGTGATTACGACTGCAACTGTGATTGAGACTTGATATTGATTCCGATTTCGACTGCAATTGTGATTGCGACGTGATATTGATTCCGACTGCAATCGTGAATGCGTCTTGATATTGATTACGATTGCAATTGTAATTGCGACTTTATATTGATTACGACTGCAATTGTGATTTTGACTTATTATTTATTCCCATTACGATTGCAATTGTGATTACAACTTGATATTGATTACGACTGCAAGTGTGATTGTGACTTATTATTAATTCCGATTCCGATTGCAATTGTAAATGCGACTTGATATTGATTACGATTTCAATTGTGATTATGACTTGATATTGATTACGACTGCAATTGTGATTGCGACGTCATATTGATTACGACTGCAATTTTGATTGCGACTTGATATTGATTACGACTGCAATCTTGATTGCGACTTATTATTGATTACGGCTGCGATTGGGATTGTGGCTTATTATTGATTCCGATTCCGATTGCAATTGTGATTGCGACTTGATATTGATTACGACTGCAATTGTTATTGCGACTCATTATTGATTCCGAATCCGATTGCAATTGTGATTGCCACTTGATATAGTTACGATTGCAATTGTGATTGCGACTTGATATTGATTACGACTGCAATTGTGATTTCGACTTATTATTGATTCCGATTGCAATTATGAATGCGACTTTAAATTGATTCACAGCACAGCACAGCACAGCACAGACTTGATATTGATATTGATTCCGATCGCAATTGTGATTGCGACTTGATATTGTGTACGGCTGCAATTGTAATTGCGACTAATTATTGATTCCGATTGCAATTGTGATAAAGACTTGATATTGATTACGTCTGCAATTATGATTGAGACCTTATTTTGATTCCGATTCCGATTGCAATTGTGATTGAGACTTTATATTGATTCAGCACAGCATACCAAAGCATAGCACAGCACAGCACAGCTCAGCACAGCACAGCAGATCACAGCACAGACTTGATATCGATATTGATTCCGAATGCAAATATGATTGCAACTTGATATTGATTACGATTCCGATTGCAATTGTGATTGTGGCTTGAAATTAATAAAGACTGCAATTGTGATTGTGACTAATTATTGATTTTGATTCCGATTGCAATTGTAAATGCGACTTGATATTGATTACGATTTCAATTGTGATTGTGACTTGATATTGATTACGACTGCAATTGTGATTGCGACTTCATATTAATTACGACTGCAATTTTGATTGCGACTTGATATTGATTACGACTGCAATTGTGATTGCGAATTATTATTGATTGCGATTGCAATTGTGATAGAGACTTGATATTGATTACGACTGCAATCTTGATTGCGACTTATTATTGATTACGGCTGCGATTGGGATTGTGGCTTATTATTGATTCCGATTCCGATTGCAATTGTGATTGCGACTTGATATTGATTACGACTTCAATTGTGATTGCGACTCATTATTGATTCCGAATCCGATTGCAATAGTGATTGCGACTTGATATAGATTACGACTGCAATTGTGATTGCGACTTGATATTGATTACGACTGCAATTGTGATTTCGACTTATTATTGATTCCGATTTCGATTGCAATTATGATTGCGACTTAAAATTGATTCACAGCTCAGCACAGCACAGCACAGCACAGACTTGATATTGATATTGATTGTGATTGCGACTTGATATTGATTACGACTGCAATTGTGATTGCGACTAATTATTGATTCCGATTGCAATTGTGATAAAGACTTGATATTGATTACGACTGCAATTATGATTGCGACTTAAAATTGATTACGACTGCAATTGTGATTTCGACTTATTATTGATTCCGATTGCAATTATGAATGCGACTTTAAATTGATTCACAGCACAGCACAGACTTGATATTGATATTGATTCCGATCGCAATTGTGATTGCGACTTGATATTGTTTACGGCTGCAATTGTGATTGCGACTAATTATTAATTCCGATTGCAATTGTGATAAAGACTTGATATTGATTACGATTGCAATTATGATTGGGACCTTATATTGATTCCGATTCCGATTGCAATTGTGATTGAGACTTTATATTGATTCAGCACAGCATACCAAAGCATAGCACAGCACAGCACAGCTCAGCACAGCACAGCAGATCACAGCACATACTTGATATCGATATTGATTTCGATTGCAATTATGATTGGGACCTTATATTGATTCCGATTCCGATTGCAATTGTGATTGAGACTTTATATTGATTCAGCACAGCATACCAAAGCATAGCACAGCACAGCACAGCTCAGCACAGCACAGCAGATCACAGCACATACTTGATATCGATATTGATTTCGAATTCAATTATGATTGCGACTTGATATTGATTACGATTTCGATTGCAATTGTGATTGCGGCTTAATATTGATTCACAGCACAGCACGGCACAGCACAGGTTGGCACAGCACAACACAGACTTGATATTGATATTGTTTGCGAGTTGATTACGACTGCAGCTGTGATTGACACCTTATATTGATTCCGGTTCCGATTGCAATTGTGATTGAGACTTGATATTGATTCAGCACAGCATACCACAGCATAGCACAGCACAGCTCAGCACAGCACATCACAGCACAGACTTGATATCGATATTGATTCCGAATGCAAATATGATTGCAACTTGATATTGATTACGATTCCGATTGCAATTGTGATTGTGGCTTGAAATTAATAAAGACTGCAATTGTGATTGTGACTAATTATTGATTTTGATTCCGATTGCAATTGTGATAGAGACTTGATATTGATTACGACTGCAATCGTGATTGCGACTTATTATTTATTACGACTGCGATTGGGATTGTGACTTATTATTGATTCCGATTCCGATTGCAATTGTGATTGCGACTTGATATTGATTACGACTTCAATTGTGATTGCGGCTCATTATTGATTCCGAATCCGATTGCAATAGTGATTGCGACTTGATATAGATTACGACTGCAATTGTGATTGCGACTTGATATTGATTACGATTTCGATTGCAATTATGATTGCGACTTAAAATTGATTCACAGCTCAGCACAGCACAGCACAGCACAGACTTGATATTGATATTGATTGTGATTGCGACTTGATATTGATTACGACTGCAATTGTGATTGCGACTAATTATTGATTCCGATTGCAATTGTGATAAAGACTTGATATTGATTACGACTGCAATTTTGATTGCGACTTGATATTGATTACGACTGCGATTGGGATTGTGGCTTATTATTGATTCCGATTCCGATTGCAATTGTGATTGCGACTTGATATTGATAACGACTGCAATTGTTATTGCGACTCATTATTGATTCCGAATCCGATTGCAATTGTGATTGAGACTTTATATTGATTCAGCACAGCATACCAAAGCATAGCACAGCACAGCACAGCTCAGCACAGCACAGCAGATCACAGCACAGACTTGATATCGATATTGATTCCGAATGCAAATATGATTGCAACTTGATATTGATTACGATTCCGATTGCAATTGTGATTGTGGCTTGAAATTAATAAAGACTGCAATTGTGATTGTGACTAATTATTGATTTTGATTCCGATTGCAATTGTAAATGCGACTTGATATTGATTACGATTTCAATTGTGATTGTGACTTGATATTGATTACGACTGCAATTGTGATTGCGACTTCATATTAATTACGACTGCAATTTTGATTGCGACTTGATATTGATTACGACTGCAATTGTGATTGCGAATTATTATTGATTGCGATTGCAATTGTGATAGAGACTTGATATTGATTACGACTGCAATCTTGATTGCGACTTATTATTGATTACGGCTGCGATTGGGATTGTGGCTTATTATTGATTCCGATTCCGATTGCAATTGTGATTGCGACTTGATATTGATAACGACTGCAATTGTTATTGCGACTCATTATTGATTCCGAATCCGATTGCAATTGTGATTGCCACTTGATATAGATTACGACTGCAATTGTGATTGCGACTTGATATTGATTACGACTGCAATTGTGATTTCGACTTATTATTGATTCCGATTGCAATTATGAATGCGACTTTAAATTGATTCACAGCACAGCACAGCACAGCACAGACTTGATATTGATATTGATTCCGATCGCAATTGTGATTGCGACTTGATATTGTTTACGGCTGCAATTGTGATTGCGACTAATTATTAATTCCGATTGCAATTGTGATAAAGACTTGATATTGATTACGATTGCAATTATGATTGAGACCTTATACTGATTCCGATTCCGATTGCAATTGTGATTGAGACTTTATATTGATTCAGCACAGCATACCAAAGCATAGCACAGCACAGCACAGCTCAGCACAGCACAGCAGATCACAGCACATACTTGATATCGATATTGATTTCGAATTCAATTATGATTGCGACTTGATATTGATTACGATTCCGATTGCAATTGTGATTGCGACTTGATATTGTTTGCGAGTTGATTACGACTGCAGCTGTGATTGACACCTTATATTGATTCCGGTTCCGATTGCAATTGTGATTGAGACTTGATATTGATTCAGCACAGCATACCACAGCATAGCACAGCACAGCTCAGCACAGCACAGCACATCACAGCACAGACTTGATATCGATATTGATTCCGAATGCAAATATGATTGCAACTTGATATTGATTACGATTCCGATTGCAATTGTGATTGTGGCTTGAAATTAATAAAGACTGCAATTGTGATTGTGACTAATTATTGATTTTGATTCCGATTGCAATTGTGATTGCGGCTTGATATTAATAACGACTGCAATTTTGATTGTGACTTATTATTGATTCTGATTCCGAATGCATTTATGATTGCGATTTAAAATTGATTCACAGCACAGCACAGCACAGCACAGCACAGACTTGATATCGATATTGATTCCGAATGCAAATATGATTGCGACTTGATATTGATTACGATTCCAATAGCAATTGTGATTGCGGCTTAATATTAATAACGACTGCAATTTTGATTGTGACTTATTATTGATTCTGATTCCGAATGCATTTATGATTGCGATTTAAAATTGATTCACAGCACAGCACGGCACAGCACAGCACGGCACAGCTCAGCACAGCACAGCACAGGCTTGATATTGATTCCCAATGCAATTATGATTGCGACGTGATATTGATTCCGATTGCAATTGTGATTGAGACTTGATATTGATTACGACTGCAATTTTGATTGCGACTTGATTACGACTGTAATTGTGATTACGACTGCAACTGTGATTGAGACTTGATATTGATTCCGATTTCGACTGCAATTGTGATTGCGACGTGATATTGATTCCGACTGCAATCGTGAATGCGTCTTGATATTGATTACGATTGCAATTGTAATTGCGACTTTATATTGATTACGACTGCAATTGTGATTTTGACTTATTATTTATTCCCATTACGATTGCAATTGTGATTACAACTTGATATTGATTACGACTGCAAGTGTGATTGTGACTTATTATTAATTCCGATTCCGATTGCAATTGTAAATGCGACTTGATATTGATTACGATTTCAATTGTGATTATGACTTGATATTGATTACGACTGCAATTGTGATTGCGACGTCATATTGATTACGACTGCAATTTTGATTGCGACTTGATATTGATTACGACTGCAATCTTGATTGCGACTTATTATTGATTACGGCTGCGATTGGGATTGTGGCTTATTATTGATTCCGATTCCGATTGCAATTGTGATTGCCACTTGATATAGTTACGATTGCAATTGTGATTGCGACTTGATATTGATTACGACTGCAATTGTGATTTCGACTTATTATTGATTCCGATTGCAATTATGAATGCGACTTTAAATTGATTCACAGCACAGCACAGCACAGCACAGACTTGATATTGATATTGATTCCGATCGCAATTGTGATTGCGACTTGATATTGTTTACGGCTGCAATTGTAATTGCGACTAATTATTGATTCCGATTGCAATTGTGATAAAGACTTGATATTGATTACGTCTGCAATTATGATTGAGACCTTATTTTGATTCCGATTCCGATTGCAATTGTGATTGAGACTTTATATTGATTCAGCACAGCATACCAAAGCATAGCACAGCACAGCACAGCTCAGCACAGCACAGCAGATCACAGCACAGACTTGATATCGATATTGATTCCGAATGCAAATATGATTGCAACTTGATATTGATTACGATTCCGATTGCAATTGTGATTGTGGCTTGAAATTAATAAAGACTGCAATTGTGATTGTGACTAATTATTGATTTTGATTCCGATTGCAATTGTAAATGCGACTTGATATTGATTACGATTTCAATTGTGATTGTGACTTGATATTGATTACGACTGCAATTGTGATTGCGACTTCATATTAATTACGACTGCAATTTTGATTGCGACTTGATATTGATTACGACTGCAATTGTGATTGCGAATTATTATTGATTGCGATTGCAATTGTGATAGAGACTTGATATTGATTACGACTGCAATCTTGATTGCGACTTATTATTGATTACGGCTGCGATTGGGATTGTGGCTTATTATTGATTCCGATTCCGATTGCAATTGTGATTGCGACTTGATATTGATTACGACTTCAATTGTGATTGCGACTCATTATTGATTCCGAATCCGATTGCAATAGTGATTGCGACTTGATATAGATTACGACTGCAATTGTGATTGCGACCTGATATTGATTACGACTGCAATTGTGATTTCGACTTATTATTGATTCCGATTTCGATTGCAATTATGATTGCGACTTAAAATTGATTCACAGCTCAGCACAGCACAGCACAGCACAGACTTGATATTGATATTGATTGTGATTGCGACTTGATATTGATTACGACTGCAATTGTGATTGCGACTAATTATTGATTCCGATTGCAATTGTGATAAAGACTTGATATTGATTACGACTGCAATTATGATTGCGACTTAAAATTGATTACGACTGCAATTGTGATTTCGACTTATTATTGATTCCGATTGCAATTATGAATGCGACTTTAAATTGATTCACAGCACAGCACAGACTTGATATTGATATTGATTCCGATCGCAATTGTGATTGCGACTTGATATTGTTTACGGCTGCAATTGTGATTGCGACTAATTATTAATTCCGATTGCAATTGTGATAAAGACTTGATATTGATTACGATTGCAATTATGATTGGGACCTTATATTGATTCCGATTCCGATTGCAATTGTGATTGAGACTTTATATTGATTCAGCACAGCATACCAAAGCATAGCACAGCACAGCACAGCTCAGCACAGCACAGCAGATCACAGCACATACTTGATATCGATATTGATTTCGATTGCAATTATGATTGGGACCTTATATTGATTCCGATTCCGATTGCAATTGTGATTGAGACTTTATATTGATTCAGCACAGCATACCAAAGCATAGCACAGCACAGCACAGCTCAGCACAGCACAGCAGATCACAGCACATACTTGATATCGATATTGATTTCGAATTCAATTATGATTGCGACTTGATATTGATTACGATTTCGATTGCAATTGTGATTGCGGCTTAATATTGATTCACAGCACAGCACGGCACAGCACAGGTTGGCACAGCACAACACAGACTTGATATTGATATTGTTTGCGAGTTGATTACGACTGCAGCTGTGACTGACACCTTATATTGATTCCGGTTCCGATTGCAATTGTGATTGAGACTTGATATTGATTCAGCACAGCATACCACAGCATAGCACAGCACAGCTCAGCACAGCACATCACAGCACAGACTTGATATCGATATTGATTCCGAATGCAAATATGATTGCAACTTGATATTGATTACGATTCCGATTGCAATTGTGATTGTGGCTTGAAATTAATAAAGACTGCAATTGTGATTGTGACTAATTATTGATTTTGATTCCGATTGCAATTGTGATAGAGACTTGATATTGATTACGACTGCAATCGTGATTGCGACTTATTATTTATTACGACTGCGATTGGGATTGTGACTTATTATTGATTCCGATTCCGATTGCAATTGTGATTGCGACTTGATATTGATTACGACTTCAATTGTGATTGCGGCTCATTATTGATTCCGAATCCGATTGCAATAGTGATTGCGACTTGATATAGATTACGACTGCAATTGTGATTGCGACTTGATATTGATTACGATTTCGATTGCAATTATGATTGCGACTTAAAATTGATTCACAGCTCAGCACAGCACAGCACAGCACAGCACAGACTTGATATTGATATTGATTGTGATTGCGACTTGATATTGATTACGACTGCAATTGTGATTGCGACTAATTATTGATTCCGATTGCAATTGTGATAAAGACTTGATATTGATTACGACTGCAATTATGATTGCGACTTAAAATTGATTACGACTGCAACTGTGATTGAGACCTTATATTGATTCCGATTCCGATTGCAATTGTGATTGAGACTTGATATTGATTTAGCACAGCATACCACAGCATAGCACAGCACAGCACAGCACAGCACATCACAGCACAGCACAGACTTGATATCGATATTGATTCCGAATGCAATTATGATTGCGACTTGATATTGATTACGATATCGATTGCAATTGTGATTGCGGCTTGAAATTAATAAAGACTGCAATTGTGATTGTGACTTATTATTGATTCTGATGCCGATTGCATTTATGATTGCGACTTAAAATTGATTCACAGCACAGCACGGCACAGCACAGCATGGCATAGCACAGCACAGCACAGCACAGCACAGCACAGCACAGCTCCGCACAGCACAGCACAGCTCACACAGCACAGATATTGATATTGATTCCCAATGCAATTATGATTGCGACGTGATATTGATTGCGACTTAATTACGACTGCAACTGTGATTGAGACCTTATATTGATTCCGATTCCGATTGCAATTGTGATTGAGACTTGATATTGATTCAGCACAGCATACCACAGCATAGCACAGCACAGCACAGCACAGCACAGCACATCACAGCACAGCACAGACTTGATATCGATATTGATTCCGAATGCAATTATGATTGCGACTTGATATTGATTACGATTCCGATTGCAATTATGATTGCGGCTTGAAATTAATAAAGACTAAAATTGTGATTGTGACTTATTATTGATTATGATTCCGATTGCAATTATGATTGCGACTTAAAATTGATTTACAGCACAGCACAGCACAGCTCAGCACAGCACAGCTCAGCACAGCACAGATATTGATATTGATTCCCAATGCAATTATGATTGCGACGTGATATTGATTGCGACTTAATTACGACTGCAACTGTGATTGAGACCTTATATTGATTCCGATTCCGATTGCAATTGTGATTGAGACTTGATATTGATTCAGCACAGCATACCACAGCATAGCACAGCACAGCACAGCACAGCACAGCACATCACAGCACAGCACAGACTTGATATCGATATTGATTCCGAATGCAATTATGATTGCGACTTGATATTGATTACGATTCCGATTGCAATTGTGATTGCGGCTTGATATTAATAACGACTGCAATTGTGATGGTGACTTATTTTCGATTTTGATTCCGATTGCATTTATGATTGCGAAATAAAATTGATTCACAGCACAGCACAGCACGGCTAACACAGCACGGCACAGCACAGCACGGCACAGCACAGCACAGCACAGACTTGATATTGATATTGATTCCGAATGCAATTATGATTGCGACGTGATATTGATTACGATTCCGATAGCAATTGTGATTGCGTTTTGATATTAATAACGTCTGCAATTGTGATTGTGACTTATTATTGATTCTGATTCCGATTGCATTTATGATTTCGACTTAAAATTGATTCACAGCACAGCACGGCACAGCACAGCATGGCATAGCACAGCACAGCACAGCACAGCACAGCTCAGCACAGCACAGCTCAGCACAGCACAGCTCAGCACAGCACAGCACAGGCTTGATATTTATATTGATTCCCAATGCAATTATGATTGCGATGTGATATTGATTGCGACTTGATTTCGACTGCAACTGTGATTGAGACTTAATATTGATTCCAATGCCGACAGCAATTGTGATTGCGACATGATATTGGTTCCGACTGCAATTGTGATTGCTACTTGATATTGATTACGACTGCAATTGTGATTGCGACTTGATATTGATTACGACTGCAATTGTGATTGCGACTTGATATTGATTACGACTGCAATTGTGATTTCGACTTATTATTGATTCCAATTACGATTGCAATTGTGATTACGACTTGATATTGATTTGACTGCAATTGTGATTCTGACTTTTTATTGATTCCGATTCCGATTGCAATTGTGATTGCGACTTGATATTAATTACGATTGCTTTTGTGATTGAGACTTGATATTGATTCCGATTGCAATTGTGATAGAGACTTAATATTGATTACGACTGCAATTATGATTGTGACTTATTATTGATTTCGACTGCAATTGTGATTGAGACTTATTATTGATTCCGACTGCAATTGTGATTGCGACTTGATATTGATTACGACTGTAACTGTGATTGAGACCTTATATTGATTCCGATTCCGATTGCAATTGTGATTGAAACTTGATATCGATTAAGCACAGCCCAGCACAGCACAGCACAGCACAGCACATCACAGCACAGCACAGAACAGCACAGCACAGCACAGCACAGCACAGCGCACACGACTGCAATTGTGATTGCGACTTGATATTGATTCCGATTGCAATTCTGATTGAGACTTGATATTGATTACGACTGCATTTGTGATTGCGACTTGATTACGACTTCAAGTGTGTGGGTGACACGTAGCCGATCACCTCGTCGCTGGTCTGACCAGGTAAAGTCGCTCACACGCCTTCCTATCACAGAAGCTATCGAAAAGGCCGAGGATAGAACAGGATGCAGTAAAATTCGCTATGTAGGAACATGAATCCGGACACGACCTTCAGTTATGAAGTAAACGACGAAGAAGGAGATCCCATGACAAGGCATGAGCACTCGTTTACAGTGCAAGCCATAGCGCTGTGGAATGCGCTCCCAATCGACATAAGGCAGTCTGTCACTTTATATTTTTAAGAAAGCTGTCTAAAACCACTATAGTTTACATTGAAGACGACTTGTAATACTCGTAGTATTCACTGTTGGTAATGTATTTATGTTATGTTATAGTATATATTAGTTTATTATTATTTTTTTATTTTATTTATATTTTATATATTATGTATTATTTTATTTGTGTAATCTAGTTGAAGTATTAGTGTGTAGTTATTAGTATGTATTTTTTTGACGTGACAACGTCTTAAAATTCGATAGAGCCGGCTGCACGCACGAAAAAACATGACGTATACGGCGTTACCTCGCTCTGAGGCGTTCCATTCAAGGCTTGAAGTGCAAGCGAGAGCGCGGAACGAGCAACAAAGAGGCACAGTCGGCCTCCGCGTTCGACATCTGTCTCTCTCCTACTTGAGTGAGCGATGCATCCGCGTGGACAGCTTATATACAATAATACAATTACATGTTTTAGGCAAGGATGAAGTGCAGTGAAAAGTGAATGTGGTGTCAATTGTTTATAGCAACGATAATATCTATCAAACAAATAAAATTAAAATTTTCTTTTGAAAAATGCAACTATTCCATCAGTATTTTCTTACGAATTTGTCACGTTCAACTATCGTCAGTAAGCCGACTTTACAGACAACCAATTTTTTTTGACAACATTTTTTAAGTTCAGAGTTTGCATTAAGAGAAAGCTTCTAGAAAAGTCCTATTATAGTTGAAACGATTACGTAAACGATAAAAAAGCTTCGGTGTGAACAATTACTCTAACCAGGTTGCTTCTTAAATATTTTCTAATGACAATGTGAGATCGTGATAACAAGAAGAACACCCGGCTAAGTTTGTTGTGGGCTTCTTCTTAGACCAGGGCGCGTTTGGAACCCTCGTAGCTTTAGTTTTAAGTTTACGATTGTAGTTATCGCCATCACTACTCACTGCTGTGTACACATTTTGTATATAATCAACGCATCAAAAGTGCCATCTATGTGCCTATTTGAAGAAAGAAATATTTGACTTTTACTACGACACCCGCGGTAAGAGGTTACTCCTGTATCTAACAATATTCGTTCGTCGGAATCGAACCCACCGCCTTGTAACCAGAAAACAGGGTCCACTGCTTGTTTGTTTAGGGGTTTTAAACACAATTTTTTTAATATTTGCTTTCATAAATCATATTATGTAGATAAAAGTATACGCTTAAGAGTAGGTAATTATGAATTTCTGTCTTATTGTGACCTGTTAAGGTGTAAATCCCCTCAACGAGGGCGAAGTCACGAGCAACAGCTAGTCGGTTATTAAAATTTTCAAGTTTTGATTAAGTACTCTTCCTTTTTGTTAAAGTCTTTTTAAAATTTTTAACAAATTGTAAACCACAATTCTTGTCGGATATGGTTTTGATAATATTATAAGAACGGAACGTGAGTCTGTGGAAAGTGTCAAAACGTTGTGGTCAAAAATGTTATACGGAAATAAATAAAGAAGTTAAATGCAAGTATAACAATGTTTAATTACTTAGTAAAACAGATAACGTAAGTATAATATGACGCGAAAGTCAATGTGAAATTTGTAGTTCCGTGGCTATTTTATAGTAAACTTCAAATTAATCTATTAGAGTGAAACAAAAACTATGATAATGGTGCAAATACCTTTGAACATAAGTCTCTAAACGAAACTAAATTGACAGTATTGGATAGAAGCAGGCGTTACTTTGCGGAAATCCATAATATATTAGGAAAATTCACTTTACAATGAATAATTGTTAAGAATAATTCTTCTGCATCTGAGGAGGCTCTTATTCATTATAAAGTCAACATCTCCGGAGGATGCTCCGGTTTCGGAGCGAAACGTGCGTAGAGGGTACATTGCCGAGGATCTGTTTGGTGTGGAGTATACGGATTGAAGAAATTATAAATTACACCATACAGATTCTCCTGCTGTTCGCGGAGTATAGCAAATTAAGCTTTATTTTCATAATACTAAATTGACACGTTTACAAGTTGGTATTGCTTATTTCCTTGATGATCCATTTTGAAAGGGAGCGCTACTTTTAGAGCTGTCAAATTAGTGTAGGATTTGTGTTTTACATATCATAACTCTTTTTTTGTAAGTCGGTCTACCTAACAACAGGTTATTTTTGAACATCAGCCCAGTTTCAAACTTGTTTCTTTAAAAATAAAAACATTTCGCGTTGGCAACATCCGCGCGTGGATTAGGGTTGTCACGTCAATGTGATTAGAATTTTTTTTTAAGTATATAAACACAGAGTCATAGAAATGTCATCAAGTTCAGTTTAAAAAAAATCGTCATCATCAACCTATTACCGGCCTACTTCTGGGCACAGGTCTCCTCTTAGAGTGAGAAGGGTTTAACCTGTGGTCTACCACGCTTTCCAAGTTCGGATTGTTGAAATTCACACGCTGTTGAGAACACTTTTCAGTCTGTTCTTAGAATAATTGAATAAACACAAACAAAATATGGGGAATACCCAAAAGTATGAACTTCTTCAGCTTATCATAGAAGGTAAAGTGGTAGGCAGAAGTTCTGGCCGGAGAAGAATATCATGGCTCAAAAACCTACGGCAATGGTTTGGAAAGAATCATTATTTCGAGCAGCGGTGTCCATAGAAGAGATAGTCCTAATGATTGCAAACCTTCGTAAGACGGCACCCTAAGAAAAAGAAATAAAAATATTAAATTATGGAAAAAAATATATAATCCAAGTTACTATGTAACAAGTATTATATTTGTGAATGCGATTTCTATATAAATATAAATTATTGAAAATTTATTATAAGACGAACTGAAAATAAGAAAATACTTTTATGCGTCGTTAAAATGTTTTTTTCCGATGTTTTAGTTGAAGTGCCAGCCCTAAAGCGAGTTCAGTTTTTTCCTTATTAGAATAAATTATTGTATGCTGCGGAAAATATGATAAATGAGAGATATGTATTAATTCTAGTAACAAAATTAAATGAAAACTTCTTGCATGAAAACTATTAATTACAGAATCTTTCGAACATTTTTAGGTAGCGTTAAGTGTTTGTATCCTTTTTGGCATTTATAAATACCTAACTACGTTTTGCAATATCGTGGTTAATCGACACTTATGACCATCTCAGCCGGGTATTATTTATGATAGCACTATCATTTAGTTAGACTTACTAAAAAAATTAAGGTAGGTTCCAATTAAGTTGTTGGAAAATCAGTTTCGAAAGAGTTTCCCACTGAGCTTGAGTTTATGACTGGCACTGTCAAAAAGTTAACAGATTTCATAAAGAGAAAAGCTTCGATTGTGCTAGAGGTCGGAAATTGATATTGGGACTCAAAAATAATCAAAACAAAAATTCAATTTGCAAGAAAAAAAAAATTGTCACAAAAAATTTTCATTCTCATGTAAAATGTGTCAATGACGAGACCATATGACTCGCATTGTTAAATAATTAACAGATCTGACTTCGTGCAGGAAACTGTCGATTTGTTTTTTTTTTTTTCATTGTCCATGTCAGAGCTCTAGCTCAATTTTCAGTCCCCTAAGGGATTTTCATTTCTGGTGCTACCACTTGGAGACCGCCAGGTCCACCTCTGTTTGCTGTTCTTCCTGAAATGTCATCTCTGGAGGAGGCCTTTACCCTCGCATGAGAAGCTAGAAGTTATATAACACCTGATAATAATTATTAATTCTCGTAAACGCAATTTAGAACCACTTGTTTTTTTTTATTTTTCTGTTTATTTTTTACTTATTTTCTTTGTATTTAATGTTTTCACGTAAAATCATAATATGTATTGCAATCTTATCTATGTATTGTAAGCAATAATTAAAAGGCTTTTTTATTTTTATTTTATTTTTTATTAAGGGATTTTTAAATCCGACTGGTAATTATAGAATACACTTTAAACAAAAACTAACGGTTCAGTTTAGTAGATATGACGAGTTATCGAGTCGATCTTTACCAAGATGGCGTAATGCGCTGTGCATTCCTAATTATAATAACAACATTCGCAAATGGTTCACAGAGATCATTAGCTTTAGTAGATTTCTATTTTAAATTTCAGATTATTTTTTCTTATTTATTAACCTCAAGGTTCAAACATTAATTATTACAGAAAAACAAAAGTACCCAACTAATAAAAATAGTATTTACACACAGATAAAAAATGTTTAGCACCATTCATCATCTTCATTATGATAATGATCTAACTTTTCTATTTTCAGCTGGTTTAGGTCACATGTTATTTTTAATGCCGAAACACTATTTAACTTTTTGACTATTGAAAATGTCTGTTAAGGTAAAACAATTAATAAATAAATATACTACGGCAATACACACATCGCCATCTAGTTATGGGTACTAAGATAGCTGATGAATATTTTTTTTTTGTGAATAATATACATAAATACTTAGATTATACATATAAACACCCAGACACTGAAAAACATTCATGCTCATCACACAAACATTTTCCAGTAGTGGGAATCCAACCCACGGAGTTGGACTCCGAAAGCAGGGTCGCTGCCCACTGCGCCAGTCAGCCGTCAAGATGTCAAGAAGGTACTTAATCCAAAAAAGAGGTTTCAACAACATTAACTATTATTCATTATCATCATTGTAATCGTTACCGACCAACTACAGGGTTTTAAACCCTATAGTGGGTACAGTTCTCCGCTCAGGATAAGACTTAGTTCACCACGATGGCCAAGTGTCGATTTGTAGACTTCACAAGCTCTTGATAACGTTATGAAGAACTCTCAGGCATTTATTTATTTATTTATTTGTTTAAGGGACAATCAACAGGTTACAACAACAACTCTTAAAAACTGAACAAAAAGGAAAAAAACATATAAATGTAATATTGTAGACCCACTTAAAGACTGCCACAACTTATTTATTTAAGATAACTAACAACATGCATATTACACGTTTTTTAAACATAGCACACACACGAACACATGGACTTATATGCACGTCAATGACAAGTGCACATAGCATAATTTATATTTTTATATTTCACACATAACTTGCAAATACAAAACTATATTGTCAGTTAGAAGGAGAAAAAACGATTGAGAGACATGAGAGCTGTAAGATCCATCAGGCTGTGACATTAACTTGACGAATCTAGCACCACGAACAAAAACATACATTTTGAATAGATGCAGGCATGCAGGTGGATCACGATATTTCCTTCACCGTTGAAGCAAGTGATATTTTAATTGCATAAAACGCACATAACATATTATATTGTAAGTTTATTATGTATATATTTTATATATGATATCTACCGGCGATCCTAGAGCGGGCAGTTACCTTGGCCAACGAATTAGTTTGGCCATCCAAAGGGGCAATGCTGCCAGCATCTTAGGAACTGTGCCTCGCTGCGGTGCTTTCGAGGACGTTTTAGATTTTCTTTAGTTTTAAATTTTTAGGTTATATTTATAAAACAATTATTTAAAAAAATAAATAAATATTATATATGTATATATAGGTATATATGCAAATATATATGTTTATTTATATGCATCACCTACCTCTCTTCTTGAGCTGTGTTTAACGCCTTTGGTTGCCTGGAAGAGATCGCTGTGTAGCGATAAGGCCGCCAAATTGTATACTTTTTGTTAAATTTTTATTTATAATTTTACTATTATGTGGTAATTATGTGGTGTACAACAAAAGTGTATTCATTCATTCAATAATTCATAACTTAGAAAATAATATTACTATATAAATATACTACGACAATACAACCATCGCCATCACGACCCAACGTGAGTAAGCGTAGCTTGTGTTTGGGTACTTATTATTATTGATTACACACCCAGACACTGTTCATGTTTCTACACCAACATTTTCCAATTGTGGGAATCGAACTCCGCCTTGGACTCAAAAAGCAGGGTTGCTGCCCACTGCGCCAAGCTAGTATCTTAATAAAATCAACTGCTGTTTGATCACTCTTTAATGAAGTTGATTGAACGGTGCAAAACATTTTTTACGAGCAACGCGCACGCTGGTAAAACGCTTGCCAAGAAATTAATCTAACGCGTTCTATTATTCATCCCGTGACGTAATGTTTACGCCATCCTGTAATACTATTAGATTGTCTCAGCTAAAAGATAGCTCGTTAAAAGTTATTTTAACAGCGATTTGTGGCGGTCTCCACATTACATAACTAGATGGCGCTACTTATATCCTACATCGCGCTAGCGAAGTGTTCACGAAGAATGCCTATATATACAACTTCCAAAAATGAATCTTCGGACCTCGGTCCCCGAGCACGATCACCCGCTCGGAGGAAGATCTTCCTACGGTCGAGCATATCACCGTATTACCTCACGTCAGCCGTTGCCACCCCCGTTGCCACCAACGCGTGCCTTTGGCGAGTGCGCCAAAGTCCAAGAGTCCAAGAGTGCAAGAGCGCAAAGTGCAAGAGTGCGCCAGTTTCATCCGACCGCGATCCTTTGACGCCCCAACTTGGGGGCAGGCGGCTCCGCTGGGATTTAGTGGGTATTCCGGCTGATGCTTTATGGCCAGCGAGTCCCACATATCCTTCTGGAGGCTGCTCAGTTCTGAGATGCTCAGCTTCCAGCAGGCCTAAAAGCATTTCCCAGCGTCAAAAAAAAGAGAAAAAAGGACGTCACCCGTTGTAAATAATGTACCCTACAAAACGCAACACATTCGATCTCGAAGAAATTCCGCAAAACCCTGAACGTAGTTATACCTGGCTATTACTTTAAACAATCATATCAACATTCAACCTATTACCGGCCCACTACAGGGCGTGGGATAAGGGATGAAAGGATAAGGCAGTAGTCCACCACGCTGGCCCAGTGCGGAATGGTGGTCTTCACACACCATTGGGAACATTATGGAGCACTCTCAGGCATGCAGGTCTCCTTACGATGTTTTTCCTTCACCAAGCAAGTGATATTTTTGCTTAAACTTACAATATAATTGTGGGGAAATAAAAGCGATCATTTTTTAAGCTCCTAAAACTCAAGAATGCTCTGTGTCAAAACTAAGATTAAAAAAAAAACCAAGGTTGCAATTGCTCATTGGGGTATTCTTATCTAATCCTGTTGGTTCATTTGCATACAGCTTAAAGCTCCGAAACTTTTAAGAATGTAATATATTATTTCGTTACCTTAAATAAAACATTTTATTTTAAAATAAGCATAATACTTACTCCATAATCTTTACTTCAGGCAAAGTAATCCTACTAATATTATAAATGTGAAAGTGTGGATGTTTTGATTTTTGGATGTTTGTTGCTCAATAACGCGAAAACGGCTGAACGGATTTGGATGAAATTTGGCATGCATGTAGCCTTTGACGTGGAAAAGAACATAGGTTACATTTTATTCCGATTCCTTAATTAGTTTACGAGCTGAGCCGCGGGCAGTCAGCTTTCGAATTTGGTATGCATATCATGTTTGGTATAAATTTAAAATTGAAATGATAAAAAAAAACAAATATTCCTTTCATATTCCTTTATAGCCCAGATATTTTTATGATTGCCACTTGTATGTAGTTTAGCTGTAACAAGTAAAAAAAATCTTAACTGAAACACTAAGACTTTTATCGGACATTTTAATGATTGCCGAATCTATGTAGTTTAGCTGTAGCATAAAATAAAAACAAAAATAATGATTCTCGGCAGGCGACACGCTGTATCGCATGGCCGGTCTCAGAACTTAGTCCTTGGCAGTGAGTCTTGTGGAACGGAACGACTGTGTTTTTAGAACGAGTGAGTCGTGTTTATAAATAAAATAGGTTTTTTTTACAAATCACGGGAACCGTTTGTTTTCCAGGGATAAAAAGTACTATGTTATTTGCCGTCTTTAAAACTAACTTTATCTATCATATATTATGCCAAAAATCAAGTCTATCGGCTGCTGCAACCACACTTTCACATTTATAATATTTGTTATACTTAAATTTCAGCTCAGATGGCTTGAAGCTCTTTGTTCTAGTCCAGTTCTAGTCTTTTTTTTTTGATTAACGATAGGCCAGCGCTTGACGACAATCATGCCCGTTAGAATGCAATGATGAGGTCTAGGTTGGAGCACGCTTGCCTAGAAAAAGCCTGTTCACTGTAGCCTTGAAGGTACTCAAGTTATACGTGGCAGGAACAGTTGCCGGGAGGGCGTTCTACATCTTAGAGGCACGTATCAGAAACGTGGATAAAAAACGTTTCGTGCTTGTTGATGGAATAAAGCACATAAGGATGCCACCGCTCACGGTGTCTCGCTGTTCTGTTGTAGAACGGGGAAGGAGGAACAAGATTGTGAAGTTCCTGAGCACACTCACCGATGTCGTCTAGTTACTATCGATCAAGGCAAGGGGCAATTTGGAAATTTATAATTTCTGAATTTTGTCTGGTCTGGTCTGGTGGGAGGCTTTCTCCGTGGCTAGTTACCACCCTACCAACAAAGACGTGCCGCTAAGAGATTTAGTGTTCCGGTGCGATGTCGCTTAGAAACCTATTAGGGGTTTGACTACCATAATCTCTAACAGGTTAGCCCGCTATCATCTCAGACTGCATCATCACTTACCACCAGGTAAATAAATAAATATACTACAACAAAACACACATCGCCATCTAGCCTCAAAGTAAGCGTAGCTTGTGTAATGGGTACTAAGATTACTGATGAATATTTGTATGAATGATATACATAAATACTTATAATATACAGATAAACACCCAGACACTAAAAACATTCATGTTAATTACACAAACATGTTCCAGTTGTGGGAATCGAACCCACGGCCATGGACTCAGAAAGCAGGGTCGCAGCCCACTGCGCAGTCGGCCGTCAAAGGTAAGATTACAGTCAAGGGCTAACTTGTAATGGAATAAAAGAAAAGAAAAACAGGCATCTGTAGAATTGGCCGGAATCCCCGTTCGACTGCAACGTAAACAAAAATACATGACTAATGAATTATACCGAAGAACGGCCGGCTTTACTCGCTGTTGTCATTTGACTCAGTCCAGTTCCGTGTTTAGGAGGGAACGCACGTACACACAAACTTCGTGAGTACATGTTTACGTATTTGTTTATATGCGAAGTGTTTTTCGATTCGTTGGTTTGTCTTTAAATGTTGCTTTTGGACAGGATAGTGACGTAGGTATACTGAGCTTTTTTTTATTAGGAAAAAATCACGATTTGTATTGTTCTCTACTACACTGGCCATGTGCGGATTGGTAAATTTCACA
Source organism: Pararge aegeria (assembly GCF_905163445.1). Taxonomy (NCBI): domain Eukaryota; kingdom Metazoa; phylum Arthropoda; class Insecta; order Lepidoptera; family Nymphalidae; genus Pararge; species Pararge aegeria. The sequence continues at coordinate 3,837,336 of NC_053206.1, read as the reverse complement.
CGGCCTTGAGAACGTTATGGAGAACTCTCAGGCGTGCTGGTTTCCATACCGTTGAAGCAAGAGATGTTTATTATTGTTTATTGTTTATAAATTGCTTCATGCACATAGACATACATACATGTCTCTATGTATGCATTGCAATAAAATTTGTCGAAATTAATTTTATTTTTTACGTAATTTAAATTTTTTATCCAAATTAAAATTTATTATTACAATTGATTTAAATATTAAAATATGTCAACTTAGAACTAAAGGAAAATAAAATCAAAATATTAGAATTTGTCAATTTCAAAATATTACAATTTAATTTGTTGAACGCACAATACTCCGAAAAGTTAGAAGTCTTTACCGGAAAAGTTAGAGGTGCGTGCTGGGATTCGAACTCGGCCTCTCGAAATGACCGCTTCGTGTTACTTATGTTTAATTGCTTCATTGAATGGCCTATACCACTGCTGCAATAAAGGCGAGAGGCCTTTAACGGGACCTCCCAACGGGACCACCCAAAGGGACCTCCCAAGTCCCAACGGGACCCCCGACGTGACCCCCCCAACGGGAGGTTTCGCTCATTATCACCACGCTGAAAATGGTGATCGCAGTGTATGGTAGTAGTAGCACAGAGAACGACGCTGCCCGCTCTCCGAGTTAAATTGTTGAAAACGTAATATACGACGTCAACCAACCAAAGTAAGCGTAGCTTGTGTTATGGGTACTGAGATGACGGATGAATATTTTTATGAATAATATACATAAATACTTATAATATACATATAAACACCCAGATACTGAAAAACATTCATGCTCATCAGACAAACATTTTGAAGTGGTTGGAATCGAACCCACGGCCTTGGATTCAGAAAGCAGGGGCGCTTCCCACTGTGCCACTGTGAAAAATATTTTTTTATAACTTCTTCAATATGGGTATCCAATGAAACGGTTTGACTAGTAGAATAATGTACACTACATTGAAGGTCAGGTTTTTAAAACTTTCAATTAACATTTTTAAACAGTTGTAAAGAATGAGTTTGCTCCGATCGCACCCTAAAAGTCTATTTGATGTCACCTTGGGACTTTATAGGATGGCTATTATTATATACATCGTGTTATGGGGCAGGGTGGGTAAACATTTGGTGCATATTTTTGTAAGACTGGCCCTTGCTTGAGATAAAAAAAACAACACAAGCACTAAAACTAGTTAATAGTAGTTGAGCTTTTTGAGACAGAGCTCGTGGACTAAGTCGCGGGCAACAGCTAGTATAATATAAATCCTGCTAATAGTATAAAAGAGAAAGTGTGTGGGTATGTTCCGTATACGCTCAGAAACGGCTGGACCGATTTCAATGAAACTTTCAGGGAATCTCCGGATTGACCTGACGAGTAATCCTGTAGAGTTTGGTGACGATCGGAGCACTCCTATTTTTGAACTGTCAAACTGTCAAATACAGCTTTTATTTACTATGATTACATTCTATTGTTGGGTGTACATGGGTGTAGATAATGATCTTCTACCGCTCGAGAAGAGAAGAGAAGAGAATTAATACGGAGAGAGATAACTGATTTAATATATTATGAGACTTAAATTAAAAATTTAATGATGTAAGTTTATTGTTTAAATAAAATAAAGCAAAATCTAGCCCGGCTTAGCGGCTGGGTACGCTAGCAATATTAGTACCAAAGCCATAAATACAAAATAATTCGTGTAGGTACCGCTATTTCGCTCATAAGAAACAAATTAACTACGTAATAAATACACCTACCAACTATAAAATCGTAAAATATTTGGCGTCACTAATTAACTGAAAAAAATACATGTATCACCTATAATATCGTTGATAAAATGATCAGAAAGGAAGTGTTAACAAACATAATGGAACGTGAAAAATTGATAGGTTTGCAACCTCTGCCTCGTATCGATCGTCTTTAATGGCATTGGTCTGCCAATCTAGGAGGGGCGCCCTTGAGTATACCATCTATCATAATAGCTACATATCCTCTATTACGAATATTGGGGGTTGGCATAGTTACACTTCTTGTATGTATGGAGTGCCCGGAACTTTTGACGGAGTATAGCAAATTAAGCTTCATTTTTATAATATATCATGGAATACCGCAAAGTACCGCCTGCTTCTATCCAATAGACTACAGAAATATTGTGTTTTACTTTCATTTTTTATTCCACTACAAGCTAGACATAATGCAGTCTAAGATGGTAGCGGGCTAACCTGTTAGGGAGTCTGGTAGTCATACCCTAATTGGTTTCTACGCGACATCGCACGGGAACACTAAATCGCTTAGCGGCACGTCTTTGTCGGTAGGGTGGTAACTAGCCACGGTCAAAGGCTCCCAGCAGGCCAGACCAGAGAAAATTCAGAAATTATAAAGTCCCAAATTGCCAATGCGGGGTACGAATCCGCGCCAGGGAGGTCGTCAAAAGGTCTTGAGTATAGAAAACGGACTTTAGCCGCGTGTTCTCTTTGTTATCACCTCACGTTGCCATTTAAAAAACCATACACATTTTGGTTTTAGCAAAAATTCATGTCCTTTATTGACAAGCAAATATCCCTTGTCAATGGATGTAATCCGGGGATCAAAGGTTTGTCGTTGGACCTTGCTAGCCATGCAGGATGGATCCAAATGCTTTATCCGTCAATTATTATTATTTTAAGACCATTATAATATGACTAGCGGACCCGCGCGACTTTGTCCGCGAATGAGGCGACTTCAAAAAATAGTCGACAGTTTTATAGAAATTTAAAGAAACAACAATTCCGACAATTCCAATATAATTTAAAAGCTTTATAATATTTCAACTATGCCTATCCAAAAAACCACGTTGATCTAAAACTCCATTGCGCCGATTTTGAAAGTCAATTGCGGAAAAAATAGTGATCCTATCCTTCAGAAGCTGTTTGTTTTTCCGGGATAAAGGAAGCCTATGAGCTATTCCAGACTATATTGTAGGTATCTCTGCCAAATCGGTTAATTCGTTGTGGCGTTAAAGCGTAACAATTATCCATACATACATCCATCCATGCATCTATCCTGAAAAACTTTCGCATTTATAATATTAGTAGGATGGTACGCATGTGTTAGGAAATAGGGAATTACAGCACTTTATCTATGATAAACCAGATGATTATATTAAATATATCAACAAATCATAGTTTGTATACTCATTGATAGTGTATTAAAAATAGAATAATGGCCTTTAGTAGACTGTCAAAGAAAAGTATAGGATCTATGGCGGGAGACGCGAGTTTGACAAGTTAGATTGGCGGGAAAGAAAAGTTAGCATGGATTTAAATTAACTAAGTGAGAAAAGAAAAGTATGGTGATAAAACGTTACAAATTCGGAATAGATGATTTATGATGGAAACAATATACTTAATGAAATATTGTTGTGGCGGAACAACTGTCGTATATTATACTGTTGATGGAGTTGTTGAAAGTTGTTGGTACTATGGTGGTACCTGATGTGGATATACTTAATAAAATATTGTTGTGGCGGAACAAGAATCCTATATACTGACGATGAAGTTGAGATATGTTGTTGTTGGTACTATGGTTGTACCTGATGTTGCATCAGATAAGTATAAGTATCTCTTATATCCTTTGGGTTATTTAGGTATCATATTAGGAGCCCTAGCATTATTTTTTACAGAAAGTATATGTAGCAGAGGGTGCTCTGTACAAACAACTTGTTCCAAAAGTCCTGGTGTAAAAAGTGATAACAGTAGTTATGTTTGATCTATCTTATATGTCTTGTATCAAAGGGCCTAGCGTTATTACATATGACAATGTTGTAATTGTGTTTAGAAGTCTTATTTTAATTGATTGAGTAAAAGAGCAACGGTAGAGTTTCTTGCCAGTGGTCTTCTCTGCCGAAGACAGCATCCCGAACTGGTAGTAGAGTCATTTAAAAGTAACAAGTAATATGAATTATAGAGAAGCTTAATATACAGTATTAGAGTTGGTCCAGTTGTTTTATTTTACTCCTTGGAGAGACAGGGATAGAGACAAACCCACAACACTGCTCTTGTGCAGGTTGGTGGGCTTTAATGATATCTTTTATAAAATTAATACTTTAATAGTAAGGAAGAATAATAGTCATGAGAATAAATAATTACTGCTAAGAAACTAGGTATTTAGCTTCAATAATTAATGAAAGATCTAAGTGCCATCCTGAACATTGTGGGTATTGAAGTTAATATCTGAATATCTGGCCTTCCATTTTTATTTTTTTTAACACATGCATTCGATCGTTGTCCCATATGCCTTGGGACTTGCTGTTATCTGTGAAGAATTATGTCCTTGATCTCCGACAATATTCATCAGATCTTCATTATAATTAGACAATACAAGCTTGGTAGTATGCACTGTCAAATAAAATAAATAATTAATAAAATCGGTGCAAATTTAACGGAGATACGAAGAAACATTGATAAAAAAAATCATACCATTTCCCGGAGGAAACTTATTGTTTACCGGGATATAAAGTATCCTATATGTTGACCCGGGATATCAGCTACCACTGTACCAAATTTTATATCAATCCATTTAGTAGTTTTCACATGATGCCCAGACAGACAGACAAAAATTAAATAAAATCTGTTTTGGACTCGGTAACAATTATTAAGCGGTCAAAGTTTTCAAAATATATTAAACTAGCGGAACCCAGCGCCATCTGTCGGGCTGATTTGTGAATCTAAACCATGCAGGGTGCCGCCCAAACGCATACCAAAAAATTCATTCAAATCGGTCCAGCCGTTTAGGAGGAGTTCAGTGACATACACACGCACACAAGAAATATATATATACTAGTGGTCCCTCGCGACGTCGTCCGCGTAAAAGTCAACCTTAAAAGATAGACATGCTGTCGCCTGTACCAGGCTTTTTTAGAACTTTGTTATAAAGGGAGAAACTTTTTTATGCGTGATTTTATCGAAACTTTAACCGTTTACGCAGCACACGTGGCGTAAGCTAAGTGGCCGATTTTGAAACATTCTTCATTGGTCCTATGCTCCTTTTAGTCTTAGCGTGATGGTATATACTCTATAGTCTTCCTCGATAGATCAGCTTATCCAACACTGAAAGAGTATCAAATCAGACTCGTACCTGAATAAATCAGCCGTTTAGTTGCAGTATAGGTAAATAACCTAGATACCGACTGCAGCGCCATCTTTCGGGCTGATTTGTGAATCTAAACCATCCAGGATGCCACCCAAACGCATACAAAAAAATTCATTCAAATCGGTCCAGCCGTTTAGGAGGAGTTCAGTGACATACACACGCACACAAGAAATATATATATATTAAATGTACACAAATCTTCCAGTTACAGTTTTATTATAAGTATAGATAATTGGAATATCGGAATGGGCTCCAACGATTTTCATGAAATATAGAATACAGGGGGTTTCGGCGGCGATAAATCGATCCAGCTAGGATTCATTTTTAGAAAATGTCATTTTATTCGTGTTTTCCGGTAATAACCGATTTGGTGCAGACGAAATTGCACTGGTCAGCTAGATTTACGATAAATAGCAAAATTATTAGTCAATTAACGCGATAGCCAATTTTCTCGTCTTGTCTGACAGTCACGTTAACTTGGCCTACAAAGTGTGACTAATAGTTAAATAAACATTAAACCTCGCGCATATTATGGTCTCTAGTTTTTTTTTTTTTTTTTTCAAATCCTATATATTTATAGAATGGCGCGTTATTACTTACTTATCTATAATAATACTATAAATATATTATTACGGATAAGTAATAGGTGATAGTCTGTTTGTTTCTTACATACGTTTGGCTTTCCTATAATTGGCATTCGATACTTTTTACTTCTGGAAAGTTACCGGTTTCCACGGTAGTTTTCGAAACCGAAAAATAAATTGCGTAAAAATCACGGGCTAGCTACTTATATGTATCTAATAAAACCAATATACTAAACAAATATTTGCGTCATTATGATATTTATTTATTTATCAACTGATGATTTTGACGGCCGACTGGAACAGTGAGCAGCGACCCTGCTTTCTGAGTCCAAGGCCGTGGGTTCGATTCCCACAACTGGAAAATGTTTGTGTCATGAACATAAGTGTTTTTCAGTGTCTGGGTGTTTATCTGTATATTATAAGTATTTTTGTATATTATTCATAAAAATATTCATCAGTCATCTTAGTACCCATAATACAAGCTACGCTTACTTTGGGGCTAGATTTATTTATTTAATGACTAGGATGACAGAAGTTTCCCTCATTCATTAGCGTAGACTATATTTACATTTTATTTTCCAAAAAAAAAAAATAGAAAACTAACGCCTGCTTTTATCCAATACAATCTATACTTTTCACAAGAACGCACAACTTAAAGATATGCTTTAAACAAAAACAACAGCAGTGTTCTATTCGTTAAGGTTGAATAACACGCAGACGAAGTCGCGGGGGACCGCTAGTCATCTTTTAATTAGCAACTTTTAGAGTTCCACAGAATTAAGAACATACAGAAGCCGTGTACGCGGCTAATATTGAAGCATCAAAAACCACTCCACTTTAGAAGTGTTTCTCGAATAGGCGGTTAGTCACTCCACTCCATTGAGTTTAAAAGTTACACCCGATTTTTTTACTAGAATGATCGACTTAAAAATATGCTTTAAAAACAAAAACAACAGCAGCTATTGTTCTATATTTTACTAACACGCCGACGAAGTCGCGGTGATCGCTAGTCGTATTTTAATTAATAAATAATAATATATATATATATACTACGACAATGCACACAACGCCATCTAGCCCCAAAGTAAGCGTAGCTTGTGTTATGGGTACTTATATGACTGATGAATATTTTTATTTATAATATAAATAAATACTTATAATATACAGATAAACACCCAGACATTGAAAAATTTTCATGCTTATCACACAAACATTTTCCAGCTGCGGGAATGGAACCCACGGCCTTGGATTCAGAAAGCAGGGTAGCTGCCTACTGCGCCAATCGGCCGTCACTTTACAATTAGCAACTTTTAGTCTATAGCATCCACAGAAGTAAGAACATACAGAAGCATCATAAAACACTCCACTTTAGAAGTGTTTCTTGAACAGGCGGTTGGCCACTTCACTACATTTAGTAGTTGACACTTGACAGCAATTATTTTACCTCCAATGCTTTAAACGTTTACCATTAAATTGGAAAAGTTTATGAGATACGATATCTTCTATCTAAAAAGTGAGCCACATCTTGTCTGTCGTCTATGTGATATCCACCTTATGACCTAATATACCTTGTGATATTGGGATTTTCTTACAATGGTACCATACCCTCATATTTTTGTATACTTTTTACGGATATGATTATTTTGGCATATTGAATTTTTTTTTTGTTTAGCACGCTCTGATTTGCAATGTTAGCAAACCTTCTTATCATGTAATACTTTAAAGTTTATAAACAATAGATTTCTTAAATCGCAGTTAGCAACATTACGCTGGTATGAAGCGTTTTACTGTTTTTTGAAACAATACACTGCTTGCAATAATGGCTGAAAGGGGGTTTTGTATGTTCTCAATTCTGTGATAATATGTACACTTCTTTATGAGTACATTACGTTTAAGTGGTTTTTATCTGTGTAACGCATTGTTATCTTTATAGTCTTTGTATACCCTCTTGTAGCTGAAACTGTACACCTGCATTCACCTATAGATCCCGTTATTAACGTAACGATAAAATTATATAAAAAACAACGATACTTTACTTTTAAATATATAAAGTTTAGATACATATCTAAGAGAGAATAATGGACGAAAATGCAAGTTTGTTTTAATGAAAATTCAAATCAAAAATTGCAACATTTAAAAAAGTCTAAATGATTTTTTTTTACAGGAAGAAATGCCAGAAGTACATCCGGCGTTCGCGAATTCGGGAAAGAAGGCCGGTCTTGAAATATGGAGGGTAGAGGTAAGTTTTTACGGTTCCGTTATATTGGCAAATGGCCCGTGTATCGTCAATCTATACATTCATTTACATCCATTCAATATTTCCAGTAATCAACTCATTCTTCATACGACCATAACAAATGCTAACATACATTTAATCTTACGTATCGCATCATGGAAATAATTTCCGCATACAACTAAATAAGCAAAATGTTGACCACATTACCTATGATTCTATCCGCAAATATGGTAGTAAAGTCCTTATTAAGTTAAGAAAACAAGAAATAACAGGAAATCAAAAAATAAAAGAAATAGAGTAGACTTTTCTTAAACATGCTTTGAAATTTGAGCATAATATGACATCCTTCTTTTAGATAAATCGAAATCACTGTTCTGGCCACATACATGCGAGCAGAGGCCGGCATAAGTTGTAGGAATATCTGTAACTTACTGTCTATCTGTTATCTAGTAAACTCATATTATTTAAATGGAGCGTTCTTTTACTCCGAAATAGAAAGCTCCGGCAAAAGTTGTATGAAAATCCATATCTGTCATGGTTTAGCGGCCAAATAAATAACATAGTAATCTCTTATCTGTCGTGTAATTTAAATGGAACGACCTTTTACTCGGACTCGAAAAAAAAAAAGTAAAACAACTTGAACGCGGGGAATTAATTTAAATTAAAAAAATAATATGACGTGTATCTAAAAGAAAATGCTTGAAAGACTTAAGAGGTTTAAAAGTTAAAAAGCTTTCTCGCCGTTTGATCGATCCATTTTTGAACAGTTATTTAGGAACCTAGTAACTTTATAATTCAACCAAACGAAGTATAAATTAAACTTATCACATTAACTAGGTTTTTGTTCGAGTAGTTTATCATTAAATGAACAAAAATAATAAGTCCTTATCATAAACTAACGAGTGCATAAAGTATTTATTTTCGATAACAATATTATAAGGTAAATGATGTTACACGGGTATATTATATAACGTGACCATATGTCCCTATTGTAACGTGATAGTTTTTTCTATTCATTTTTTTATTTTTTATAATTTTTACTAGCGTGCCCAGCCCGCTTTGCCGGGTAAGATTTTGCTTTATTTTATTTAAACAATAAACTTACATCATTAAATTTTTAATTTAAGACTCCTAATATATTAAATCACTTATTTCTCTCCGTATTCATTCTCTTATATTCTCTTCTCGAGCGTGTGAAGATCATTATCTACACTCATGTACACCCAACAATAGAATATCATCATAGTAAATAAAAGCGGTATTTGACAGTTTGCCAGTTTAAAAATAGGAGTGCTCCGATCGTCACCAAACTTTAGAGGATTACTCGCCAGGTCAATCCGGAGATTCCCTGAAAGTTTCATTGAAATCGGTACAGCCGTTTCGGAGCCTATACGGAACATACCCACACACTTTCTTTTATATATATATTAGTGTTTTTACCTACACTTGGAGGAGTTATCAATTTTATAAATTTAAAATGCATATAAAAATTTTCGGAACCGACAGGATTTGAACCTGCGACTCTCTGGCTGGGTTATTTTCTTTTTATTTGCCTACAAGCTAGCTGTTGACTGCAATCTCACCTGTTGGTAGATTTTGATGCAGTCTAATATGGTAGCGGGCTAACCTTAGTGTTATGGAAAGTGTATTAAATAACCGCTAGACAGTTTCGACGCAAAATCGTATCGGAACGGTAAATCGCTTGGCGGCACCTAAAGAATTAAATATTATTAGTAACTAGGTACAGACTTCAAAAAGTTAGTATGACGTGTTCATAATCGTAAATTGTAAAAGGAGTAGGATGGTGGGTTAATGCTCTAATAATAAAAATAATAAAGTGGTTAAGCTGGACTCGGCTAGGATAGTCCCCCTATATCTTAATATATATAAATCTCCTGTCACGATGTTTGTCCGCGATGGACTCCTAAACTACTAAACCGATTTTAAATTAAATTGGCACACCGTGAGCAGTCTGCTCCAACTTAAGAGATAGGATAGCTTAGATATTTAATTATAGTCGCAATTTTATTTTATTGCAAATTATTTGTCTATAATTAATTGACAGTCACATGTACACATTTAAGGCTTAGCGATACTGAATACGATAAAAACAAAATCAGACGCAGACGAAGTCGCGGGCAACAGCTCGTATATATATATATTTATGTAATGTATATTTAAGTGTATTAATCTTTATGTATCTAAGTAAGTATATTAATATTGTTTTGGCTCACTATATGTAGGTATTCATTTTGTACACGGGCGTGAGAGTAAATGTCGAATAATAATAATACAAATGCAAAAAAAATTAAAAACATATATTAATATGGATTTTATTACAACTTTTGCCGCGGCTTTCTATTTCAGAGTAAAAGATCGTTCCATTTCTTTTAAATTTTTTTAATGCCCTCTCACCTGGTAGAAAGGAATTTGATGTTGAGGATGTCGTTGGCCGTTTGGCGCAGTGGGCAGCGACCCTGCTTTCTGAGTCCAAGGCCATGGGTTCGATTCCCACAACTGGGAAATGTTTGTGTGATGAACATACATATTTTTCAGTGGCTGGGTGTTTATCTATATATTATAAGTATTTATGTATATTATACATAAAATTATTCATCAGTTATCTTAGTACCCATAAGCTACGCTTACTTTGGGACTAGATGGCGATGTGTGTATTGTCGTAGTATATTTATTTATTTATTTCTTATTTGTCCAATTTTTTTTTTTCTTATAAAATTTTGTTATCTTTTAAATCGAAATAGCCTATTATACTGCTGGACTAATTCCTCTTCCAACGGAAGTTTTTCCCATTACCAGCACGCTGGGCAGACGGTTTGGTGACCGCAGTAGATGCTTGTAGTAGCACAGAGAACGCTGCTGCCCTCTCTTCGTTATATCCCCTTAGTCGCCTCGTACGAAACCCGCGGGAAGAAAAGGGTTGGTGACACCTGAACTCTGACGTCACCACACAGAACACTTAATAAAAGGAGTATAAAATATGTAATAATTCACTTTTATTATGTTCCCATACTCCGTTTGATTCTCGAGAGTTTATTTTTGTTTGGTTTACGAGATGAAATGTTTATAATACACGCGGGCAATGTTTATTTAGCGGCCTAGGGCTGTCAATTTGATTTAATCCTAAATAATATTAAAAAGGGAGAGTATATTCATTTGGCTGTCCTTCCTTCACGTCATAACTAAGTAACTTTGGAGTTTGGAAGGGTTGTCAATTTGTAATCCCTATCCCTATCCCTACTAATATTATAAATGTGAATGTAAGTTTGGTTGTTAGTTGTTACGCTTTCACGCAAAAACTACTAAACCGATCATCACGAAACATTGTACACATATTACAATTAATATAGAATGCTTTTTATTCCGAAATTAAGCTCAGTTCTTTTGGGAGAGGGGTAGAAGGTGTTTGACGTTTAGGGGGGCAATGCGTTGTGAGTTATGATCTTCCGATGATGTTTAGGTTTGTTTTAAATGTTAAACACACTTGTAGTTCAGAATCACTTTACTCCGATATTTACAATATTGTTTAGAGCCGATAAGAAACACAATAACATTCGTTTTACATTGAGCGACACGACTGATGCACGAATCCAATGGCGAACTGCCGGCACGCGGTTAGTGTACCGACTACCTACATGCAAACGACGACGTCATAATACCAGTCGGCAGTTTGTGCGTTTCAACTGCGAGATGGGTATGGACTATTGTTGAATTACACCGGTAGGAACGATCGTAAATGTAAGTTTGTGAATGTTGATATGTATGTTTGTGTGAATGTTTGTATGTTCAAATTGTTATTGGTAAATTAGAATAAGGTGTTAAGTTATATATGTATGTAAAGTATTTAGGTTAATTATTATGATATAAGTATTTCGTTTATATATTGTTATCAGACCCTACAGACGATTTTACACCTGGCTTAGCTATCCTAAATACATAAAGTGCTGCCACATTTATGAGGCACATGTCTTTCGAAAAACAAAAACAAAAACGGACGAAGTCGCGGGCAACAGCTAGTAGTTTTATACAACCCATAGTTATACGCGGTGAATAAGTCTGTAGGAACTTGGTTTTTGTTTGCAATAGGGTTTTTGAATGTTTTCTTTTTGATGTGAAACATCTATAGGAGAGGGTAAACCTAATTGTTGGCGTGGCGACACAGGCCGTGGCGACGCTTCGCCACGCTATATGATTGAATTTTTGTATTTCGTATGTAACAATAAAATTTTTGTAATAAAACAGGCATTGTTATCCATTTCGTTGTATTTTATTTTTTATTTTTGGAACAAATTTGTAATTTTATCTTTTCATTATGCAATATATATAATATAATAACTGACAGAAAACAATTTCGATGTTACATATCTGCAAGGTGTCCCGTTACGGCTCACGCGTTTTTTTTTTAAATATATTATCTAAATGAACCATTATGCTACTTTAAAAATAGCGAAATGCAATAAAAATACTCGCAAGTCTCCATAAGACTGTAAAGAGATCAACGGCGTTTGTTAAAATATGTCTTGGAAAAAACTAATTCGAAAAAAGTAACATTTTCTTAAGTCATTGTATTATTTATGTACATTCCAAATAGAAGAAAGGCGCGTCGTGAATGTGTAACAAATATAAATACTTACATTCTTTTGAAGCTTTCGCATTTATAATAGTTGTCAGGACACGACTTGTATATTACATACACGCCGAATCAGTTGCTATTAAATAACGCCCAAACCGTTAGTATACCTTACGTAGTTGTAACTGCCAACCGAATTGAAATGAACTCAGTTAAAAACTTAGTTTTCAGTACGCGGAACATGGATTGAATGGGTTATTTCGTAGCAACTTTCCTCAGTGGCTAAAAAAATCTAGGCTAGCTAAATTGGTTGGCAACCGAGATACAGAATCGACCTGCTGCAATAATGTGCGCAGTGGCAACCCTAACGCTGAAATCCAGATATCACTGTGGGCGTACAAAATAACTTTGATCTCGCAAAAAACATAAATTTCAACAGGAAGGCAGTTTATCTCCCCGGACGATGTAGCTATCTATAGATTATCTAAATTTAGTATTACACAAATGATTTATATATATTTAAATATCTATGTAGGTACCTATAGTAAAGAGTTAAATAGGATATAACGGAAAATGGACAGCAGCCACCCCAGTGCTATTACGCAATTAAATGTCACAAACTAGAAAACATCGTGAGGAAACCGTGTATATCGTGACGAGGGTTTTTCAGTGTCTGGGTGTTTAAATAAAAATAAATAAACAAATTTACTATGACCAAAGTAAGCTTAGCTTTGTTACATAACCCGTAACTACTAATCAATAATTTTAAGTACTCTCACTATATTTTAAGCTATAACTTTTCAGTGTTGCTCATTCCTATTTTTAGACTACACTATTCATAAATCTTTTAACTATACTTCCCGTGTGAGCATTTTCCTTTCTTATGTAAATTCTATCTGTGAAAACTTGTAATTGGCTATACTTGATTACTTTACATCCATTTTTTTTTATTTTCTGTTATTAGCTGTAAGTTTTCCTGTACAATAAAATAAAAGAAATAAATAAATAAAATAATAATCGTACCGATAGTTTTATCATTAACAACTTAGCTACTAACCTCTAGACCTAATGTATTATGTAAATTAATTAGTAAATAAGTATACTCCTAATGTTAATAAATGATATGCATCCCTTGTACACAGCAACAAACCCAAGCTATTCCTTCCACTTAACATTTGACACACTATACTCACACACACACACACACACACACACACTGTACTCCACGCACCCTTGTCCCGACACATTCTATTTATAATTCCTTTCAAGATCGGTACTCTGCTTCTTTGTTTATATAGTTTACTCCAAACATTAAATAAAATAAATAAACAAAAATAAAAAAGGCCATTTACTCTACCACCAATAAATAAAGAAATACATATTACATTCATTCACATAATTAAACTACAGAACATAATTAAATTTATACATATTTTAACAAATTACATATTTTATTTCATTACATTTATTTAATAGCTAGTCTTCAATTCTTATTTGTTTTGTTGTGTTGTGGTAGAATTCGCCTCTCTGCTAGTCTTCAATTCTTATTTGTTTTGTTGTGTTGTGGTAGAATTCGCCTCTCTGGCGTAGGCCTCCCCCAGCTCTCTCCATTCCCTTCTTTCCTTAGCGTTTCTCATCCACAAAGGTCAACATACTCGAGTAAAAACGTCCGCCCAGCGTTTCCGTGGTCTTCCTCTTTTCCTTTTCTTATTCCGTGGCAGCCACTCTGTCAATATTTTCGTCCATGAAATGGTATTTGCTCTGCAAACATGACCTGCCCATTTCCATTTTAGCAATATAACTTGCCTCAAGGCGTCATTAACACCCGTTCTTTTCCTGAGTTTTTGGTTATTTAGCCTGTCTGACAACTTTACCCCCAGGATGGTCCTTTCCAGTTTCCTTTGGCATACCGCAATTTTCTCCTCATCCGCTTTTCTAAGTGTCCATGTTTGGCATCCATAAATTAAGCATGGGCGAATTGCGACATCGTATAACCTGGCTTTTATGCTGATATTAATATCTTTGTTCTTCATTACCTCCTTCAAACATTGTTAAAGTTTATTCCTATTTCTTTTCATTACATTCTTCATTAATATAAATTTATAAGATTACTAGCTGTGGCCCGCGACTTCGTCTGCGTTTGATTTTGTTTTTAAAGTATTCAGTATCGCTAAGCCTTAAATGAGTATAGTAGTATGACTGTCATGTGACTGTCAATTAATTATAGACAAATAATTTGCAATAGAATAAAATTGCAACTATAATTAAAGATCTAAGCTATCCTATCTCTTAAGTTGGAGCAGACTGCTCACGGTGTGCCAATTAAATTTAAAATCGGTTAAGTAGTTTAGGAGACCATCGCGGACAAACATCGTGACAGGAGATTTATATATATTAAGATTTAAAATATTATAAGATTTATTGTGTAATTAAATAAATTAGTTTTTAAAAAGATATTTTATTACCACGCCACGTGACAGCTTGTGTTATTGGTACTATGATAGCTGATGCATATTTTTATGAATATAATACACAGCTATACTTATAATTGTATATAGATAACACGACACTGAATAACATTCATGTTCATCACACAAACATTTTCCAGTTGTGGGTATTGAACCCACGGCCTTGGACTCAGAAAAACAGGGTCGCTGTCCACTGCGCAAATCGGCCGTCAAAACCGTATATTATTCATAAAAATATTCATCAGTCATGTTAATACCCATATCGCAAGTTACGCTTACTTTGGGGCTAGATGCCGATGTGTATTTGTCGTAGTATATTTCATTTTATTTTATCAAAATTAAGCTTAATTTGCTATACTCCGCGAAAAGCAGGAGAATCTGTGTGGTGTAATTTACAATTTCTTCAATCCTTATACTCCACACCTAACAGATCCTCGGCAATACACCCTCTACGCACGTTTCGCTCAGTATAGCAAATTAAGCTTAATTAGCTATACTCCGCGAAAAGCAGGAGAATCTGAGTGGTGTAATTTACAATTTCTTCAATCCTTATACTCCACACCTAACAGATCCTCGGCAATACACCCTCTACGCACGTTTCGCTCAGTATAGCAAATTAAGCTTAATTTGCTATACTCCGCGAAAAGCAGGAGAATCTGTGTGGTGTAATTTACAATTTCTTCAATCCTTATACTCCACACCTAACATATCCTTGGCAATACACCCTCTACGCACGTTTCGCTCCAAAACCGGAGCATCATCAGGAGATGTTGACTTTACAATGAATTTCCTGCTTTTCGCGGAGTATAGCAAATTAAGCTTAATTTTGATAATATATCATGGATTTCCGCAAAGTAACGCCCGCTGCTATACAATATCATTTTATTTTGTTTATTTTTAGGGCGTGTGAAGTCTGCCAATCTGGATTAAGTCAGCGTGGCGGACTACGACCTAAACCCAGTAGGGTTTAAAAAAAGGGCGCGGGGTTCTCCTCACGTAATGAGTCCATTGTGAAAGGAGACCCGCGCCCTTTTGGCTGGTATTAGTTAAATATTGATGATTCCTATTTCCTACAATATTTCTAAAAGGAATATTATGATTTCTGTATGTTTCGTTTCAGGATTTTGAGCCGGTCGCAGTGCCCCCTAATCAATATGGCAACTTCTACAGTGGGGACTCCTATATTGTCTTGAGGGTAAGTGACATTATTATTATTATTTTTTTTTTAATTTAGTTCGCAAAACTGACAATCAACTGCTTACTCTAATATAAACTATAGCACTATTCGGCATGTGTATACAATTGTGCCTTCTCGATGCGAACATAGCATGCCAATACGCTGGGTACGTAAGGCTGCTGCAAACAGCTAAAAAAAAAAAGTTATTGTTATTATTATTATATAATAGACTAAGCCGCTTTCGCTGATGCGTCTATATCATTTCTTGCGCTCTTTGTCTTTTTGATGTTTATCCAGTCTATTCTTAAACTGACTCAGTGATTCCGCAGTCACTACATCTTCAGCCAAGGCATTCCACATTTGTATTACTCTATTGCTGATAAAGTGCTTGGAAGGATTAGACGATGCCTGCTGATATTCAAGTTTGAGGCCATAGTATAAAAAAATATAAATTACTAAGAAAAGAAAAAAGAAAAAAAAAACAAAAATATTGTGGAAATGAAATTACTCAAGCAATTACCTATTTCTTAACTTAAACTTAACACTAGTATTATGAAGAGATAAGCTCGGTTTTTTTATTTGTAATCGATATACTCTGAAAGTCGAAACCAGAAAACATTCGCGATCTGTTTTCACCATTCATCATCATCGTCATCATTTCAACCGATTGACGTCCACTACTGGACATAGGTATTTTATAGGGAGTTCCAAAATCCACCTCCGTCCTGGGCCGCTTGTTTATTTATTTATTTATTATTTATTTACCATAAATTGTGATTGTGAACATGAGATACATGAAGTGTGCAAAGGAAAGCTTATCTCTATAAGAGATCTCTTCCAGCTACCCCAGGATGTGAGTAAGATGATTTAATTGTGGTATAGGTCAAATAAAGGTACAATATACTTCATAACTACTAAGTATATTTAATTTATCTAAATAATAACAAAATTCTACATACTAATACAATAACATTTGAATATACTATATATACAAAATACATAAAATCTCTATAAGAGATCTCTTCCAGCTACCCCAGGATGTGAGTAAGATGATTTAATTGTGGTATAGGTCAAATAAAGGTACAATATACTTCATAACTACTAAGTATATTTAATTTATCTAAATAATAACAAAATTCTACATACTAATACAATAACATTTGAATATACTATATATACAAAATACATAAAAATAATATAATAAATAAATATTTATATAATATAAATATAAATATATATCTATAATAAGTAAACAGTGATAAATATACTATGACAACGTTAGATAATGCTCCTTTACATTGTGTTTAAAAGAGTGCACCGATTGTTTCCTGCGGCTCTCAGAAATTCGCTTCATGTCGTCTGTCAACCTCGTTTGGAGCGACCAACACTGTTAACCCGTGCAGGGTCGTTATTCCAGTACCTTGGGACCCATCCTTTCTCTGAGCGTGTTCCCCGGCCACTTCAGCTTTGCGACTCGCTGAACTACTCGTATGTCTGTAACTCTAGTTCTGCTTCGGATCTCCTCATTTCTGATTTGATCACGTAGAGATACGCCATCGCGAGAAAGTGACCACGTTTTCTATCTGTAAGTCATCATTGGCAACACTTGACTTTGGACTTGAGCCACTTGTGCAGACTAAATAAAATAATAAATAAATAAATATACTGTGACAATACACACATCGCCATCTAGCCCCAAAGTAAGCGTAGCTTGTGTTATGGGTACTAAGATGACTGATGAATATTTTTATGAATAATATACATAAATAAATTGCAATATACATATAAACACCCAGACACTGAAAACATTCATGCACATCACAAAAGCATTTTCCAGTAGTAGGAATCGAACCCACGGCCTTGGACTCAGAAAGATGGGTCGCTGCAAACTGCGCCAATCGACCGTCAAAATGGCCTGTCAAACAGGACTACTATGTTCTACAGAAATACTGGCCGTATAAATAAACCTCATTTTTATGCAAAAAAAAAAAATAACACTTAAAAGTTGAGAAAGGTTAGACCGCCTTTGCAATAAAAAATTTCATGCTAAGTTTTATTACTGGTCTTTTTTGGTTCTTCTGTCTTATTATAGGCACTTCATCATATCAACACATGACGGGTCCACTAAGGGTACTGGTCTCATCCTACAATGAGACGGGGTTAGCGCCCACCACGCTGGCCCAGGGCGGATTAATGGACTTCACATACCTTTGAGAACATTATGAAGAACTCTCAGCTATGCAGGTTTCCTCACGATGTTTACCTCCACCGTTGAAGTAGGCGGTATTTGAATTGCTTAAAACGCACATAACTTAGAAAAGTTAGAGGTGCGTGCTGGGATTCGAACTCGCGCTCATTAAAGTAAAGTCGAAGTCCTAACTACTGGGCTACTGGCGTGCAATAAAGTTTGTGTAAAGGATGAGTGAGGGGTCTTTAAATAATGTATCCGAATGGCATATAAAACGTTACCCTACGAATTATAAGCCTCAGTTAAAGCGCGTGAAGCAACGTGACAAAGCTAGTAAATAAATAACTAACTACCTAGCATATACAGTAACATCTGTTAAATGTTATATTTGCTCGTCTGAACTCTTTAAATATCTTAAAGCATGATTAACTCTGTGGTTTTACATGCGTATCTGTGGCCAATAAAAACATTTGAATGTGAGTTCTTACAGATGCCTCATTAAGATTTTATCTGTTTATAAACATCTGTTTTAAATTGCAAGACCATAGAAACATAGCTAAATACAGAAAAAAAAATCCAATTTTATATTCTCAAAGATGAATAAAGTTGGCAGAGATGCTACATTTTTTTTTGTTTTATAAATATCTTACGACAATACACACATCGCCATCTAGCCCCAAAGTAAGCGTAGCTTGTGATTTGGGTACTAAGATAACAGATGAATAAATTTTTATAAATAAATATTCATAAGTATTTATAATATACATATAATACGGAGTGCGGCTGCTACCAATGCCGAGCAGGCCAAAGGCGTAAATTAGAAAACCTGGATGTAGCTTCATTTTGTGCTTTTTGGAATAGAGACTTTGGGACCGGGGGGGTCCGGAGGCAAGAGCTCTTTTCAAAGAATTATCGAAAAAGGTTATCGAGTCTACCGGTGATCCTAGAGCGGGCAGTTACCTTGGCCAACGAATTAGTTTGGCCATCCAAAGGGGCAATACTGCCAGCATCTTAGGAACTGTGCCTCGCTGCGGTGGTCTCGAGGACGTTTTAGATTTTATTTAGTTTTAATTTTTTTTTTTGGGTTATATTTATAAAACAATTATTTTAAAGAATAAATAAATATATATAATACTAATAATAATAATATTAATATCCTTTATTGCCACATTCTATTGTTAATACAAGATCTTAAACTAAATTATTACCAATTTATTATTAACAATATGGCAAATGGCCGCAAACTCAGCCTTATTCTGTGCATTGGCAACAGCTCAAAAAAAAAAAAAAACCCTGAAAAACTTTCATGTTCATCATACCCACAGCTTTGAACTCAGAAAGCAGGGTCGCTGTTTACTGCGCCAATCGGACGTCGAAAGCGAAGCGAAAAAACTTTAATTGTATAGATTTTATACGAGTACATACAGTTTTATAAGCGGCGATAGCGCAGTGGGTAGCAGCTCGACTTCACTTTCGGGGGGTCGAGTTCGCATCTCTAACTTTTCTAAGTTATGTGCGGTTGAAGAAATTAAAAATATCACTTGCTTTGACTGTGAAGGAAAACATCGTGAGGAAACCTGCCTACATAATGTTCTCAAAGGTATGTGGAGTCCACCAATCCGCACTGGGCCAGCGTGGTGGACTACGGCCTTAACCCCTTCTCATTGTGGAGGGAGACCCGTGCCCTGCAGTGGGCTGGTAATGGGTCGATATGACGATGATGATGTTGACAGTTTAATACTGTACTCGTATAAAAACCTTCTTCTTTATTAGGTATTTTACGAGTACAGTATAAAGGACTTCTTTTTTTAGGTTTTTTACGAGTACTTACAGTATTTGTTTATTTATTTCTAAGCTTTTCAAGGGAAAAAAACATTACTTTTACACATAAGAATAATGCCGTATTTTTATATCACACTAGCGGACCTTAGCGCCATCTGTCGAGTTGATTTGTAAATCTAAACCATCCAGGGTGCCACACAAACGCATTCCAAAAAATTCATTCAAATCGGTCCAGTCGTTTAGGAGGAGCTCAGTGACATATACACGCACACAAGAAATATGCATATAAAGATAAACCAATGAAGTTTCAACAAGTAAATTATTTATAATCGACTAGAGTACCCAGCCCGCTTCGCCGGGCTAGATTTTGCTTTATTTTATTTAAACAATAAACTTACATCATAAAATTTTTAATTTAAGTCTCATAAAATATTAAATCATTTATTTCTCTCCGTTTTCATTCTCTTCTATTCTCTTCTCGAGCGGGTGAAGATCATTATCTACACCCATGTACACCCAACAATAGAATATCATCATAGTAAATAAAAGCTGTATTTGACAGTTTGACAGTTCAAAAATAGGAGTGCTCCGATCGTCACCAAACTTTACAGCATTACTCGCCAGGTCAATCCGGAGATTCCCTGAAAGTTTCATTGAAATCGGTCCAGCCGTTTCTGAGCGTATACGGAAAATACCCACACACTTTCTCTTTTAAATATGTATATAACATTAATACACAATTGCTAAAGTATAAAGGACTTTATTAGGTTTTTACGAGTTCAGTATAAAGGACTTATTTATGGCAGTTTTATATATTTTTTCAGACAATAGGCAAATCCACCTTGTCATGGGACATCCACTTCTGGCTTGGCTCAAAGACGAGTCAGGACGAGTCCGGGGCAGCCGCCATTTTGTCCGTGAACCTGGACGACGAGCAATTCAACGGCACTGCGGTGCAGCACCGGGAAACTCAGGGATACGAATCTAAACAGTTCCTGACGTATTTCGAACCAGGTACCCAAGCAGTTCCTGATCTATTTTTTAACAATATCTCAGCAGTTCCTTACCTTTCTGACCCCTGACTGTTCCTTCTTTATTCATCTTACAAACCACCCGAATCCGCAATAAAGAAAAAGTTTGAAGTTCGAAATTTGACCTATTTTGAACCAGGTGCGTAAGCAGTTTCAGAAGTTATCTAAACAGGTATCAGAGAAAGTCCTTACGTATTTAAAATTTAAAAACTCGGAAGGATTATCAAGAATATAACAACAATTGTAAGGTTTATTATATTTTACAAAGTTAAAAAAATATTTAATATTTTTTTACTTATTGTTCAGTTTCCATAGCAACTAGAACAGAAAACAAAATGTGTAAAGTATTCTCTCTAATTCTCCTTTATATGATGTTTCTTTATCTACATATTGTTCGGTTTCCATGGCAACTAAAAAAGAAAATAAAATGTATAAAATCTCATTCTCCTATACATTGATGTGTCTGTTTCTTTATCTACATATCAGTTTCCATATTAATTAAAATAAAAAAGGTACAATGTGTTCCTTGTCATTCTACTATACGTTTATTTCTTTATGAGAGTTTGTGAGTTGAGATGAAGGCAGTGGCGTGCACACAGTGACGTGCAATTCATATATGCCCAAAAGCACTGCCTACCCCTAAATTTTTGTGTCTCATAATAAAGAAAGATTTTTCAATTCCATACCATATTCCTCCTTTATGCATACCCTGGTCAAAAACCTCGTGCACGCCACTGCGTGCACAGGGTTTTTGACCAGGGGATCCCCTCCTCCTTAGCGAAGTAGCTCCCCTCCTCCTGGCTATCGGTTGGTGCGGTTGGTTGACGCCTGGGAAGGGTTCCCCGACGTCTACTAAAGCCAACGAGAGGGACATGCCGTGGTGGTTTTTGTTAGGTTAAACGAGTCCCACATAACCTCTGTCCTGCCCAAAAGGACAGAGGTAGCCATAAAGCTTTTCCACTACGACAAAAAAAAAGAAATACAGGGTATGCATAAAGAAGGAAAATGGCATGAAATGGAAAAATTCTTCTCTATGAGACATACAAAAGTGTTGAGATGGGTAGTAGTTTTTTGCATATATGAAGTGCAGGCCACTAAATGAAGGAATTTTATTTTCCAGCGATTCGTTACCTGGAGGGCGGCCATGCTTCCGGTTTCAGCCATGTCACAATCAACGCTGGTGCGGAAAAGCGCCTCTTCCAGATCAAGGGCAAACGGAATGTCAGAGTTCGGCAGGTGAGGCTTTAAATGCTTAACATATTAACGTCCTGCTGCTGGGTATATGCCCCCTCTCTCGTAGGAGAGAGGGTTTTATAGAGCGCAATGGGCGTACCCAGCTTCTGGTCTAGGGGGGCCAAGTGAAATTTTTATAGGTCAGTCCGTCCGCGGCTATTTTGCGAAATTTTTAGGGAGGGGTGATATGTGAGCCAAAACTATATCTTTTTTTCATTTTTTTTTCCGTCTGTATGTCTGTACCTTAGCCGCCATACATTTTTTAAGAAAATTCATACTTTTTCTGCGAGATTTCCAGGGAGGGGCGGCTGCCCAAAACTGCAAATCCAATCGCTGCAAACTGCGCCAATCAGCCGCTATATTATTTATTATACTTTCAGGTGGAAGTATCAGTCACGTCCATGAACAAGGGTGACTGCTTTATCCTGGATGTGGACCATGATATCCTGCTGTACGTGGGGGAACAGGCCAAGAGCGTGGAGCGTCTAAAGGCGATATCGGTGGCCAACCAGATAAGAGACCAGGATCATAATGGGAGAGGAAATATTGAGATCATTGGTACGTTCGAAAACCTGCCGTGTGGTATATCAATAAGGTCAAGCGGCACTTCATGCCTGAACAACTTCTCACCTTGTACCAAGCTCAATTTCTATATTGCATGGAGTACAATACAGTACTGTTCCCATTTATCGCTCTGCCAAGTATCAGCTTGATGCCCTGGATTCGGTGGATCGCCGTGCTAGAAGGCTCATCGGTGACCTAGCCAATAAAAACTTCAGAGTTTGGAACATCGTCGCAAGGTCCTGTCTTTCGGTATTCTATAGGATATATTTCGGAGAGTGCTCAAAAACTATTGGATCTAGTTCCCCCCTCGCCTCTTTACCATCGAACCGCGCGGCACCGTAAGGATCTGCATCCCTACGTGGTTGATATACCGCGGACGCGTACAAAGCGCTTCGCATCTTAGTTTCTGATCCGCACCGCTAGGATCTGGAATGCCCTTCCAGCTTCCATTTTCCCCAGTACCTACAATATGAGTACCTTCCAATCAAGAGTGAAAAGGCATCTTCTAGGCAAGCGCGCTCCACCTTAGGCTGCGGCATCGCTGACCATCAGGTGTGATTGCAGTCAAGCGCTCGTCTATAAACATAAAAAAAAAATGTTTTTTTTTCTCCTAGCTTTACACAGATTAGCCAATGTCAGGTGTATATTAATTTAATTAAATTTAAAAGCTTGAAAACTTCGCGGAGCGATAGCGAAGAGACCTGATGGTATGACTCTCATTCCTTGGAGGCTGGGAAAGTCACTTGTGTGCGATGCAACTTGTGTCGATACTCTAGCTGCATCACACATCTAGGCCACCACGTTAATGGTGCGTTACTCCATTTCTGCGTGAAAGAAGCTTTCAGAAGGAAGTGTGTTTGTTGCAGATCCATATTCCCACGAGGGCGACGTGAGCAAATTCTTCGAGGCCTTAGGATCTGGAGACCAGGATTCAGTGCCAGATGCGGAAGATGGTGGTGACGATGAGGTATAGCGTCAGATGCTTTACAACAAAAGAAACATGCAAAATTAAAATCAGGTGACTCCTGTCACTTTATAAAATACGCGTCGCGTAGCGTGTGCACTATGCATGTGTCGGTCTTTAATCTTCAATAGGGTTGTCGTAATACCGAATTAGTTTGTATGGAAAAATAAATGTGCTTCTTTTGATTTAATATATTTACAAGGTGATTCCTTATAGAAAATGTTAAAGCCCATTATCTTGAGCAGTAAAGACGACATTAGGTAGTTAACTCTTGCTATATTAGTTTTTTTTTTTATTATTATTCTTAGTAAACTAGCAGAACCTCGCGACTTCGTCCGTGTATGAGTCAGTCGAGAAGCTAGAATAGATCTGATGATAACATCATAATCATCGTGGCTATGCTATGTACCTACTATTATTCAACGTGGTAACTCAGTATGAGTTAGTAAGTTGTCATTATTTTAGTTGATACAAACATACATACATCCATCTATACATCCACCCTCACAAACTTTCGAATTTCTAATATAAGTAGGATGGTACGCATGCATTCGATCGTTGTCCCATATGCCTTACGACTTGCTGTTATTTGTGAAGAGTTATGTCCTTTATCTCCGCCAATATTTATCAGATCCTTATTAAAATAAGATAATACGAGTACATGCTTGATAGTATACACTTTCGAATAAAAGGATTCGATCGATTTGAGATCGAAGAACAAAATAAGTATGGAAAGTTGCAGGGATGGCCAACAATTTTCCTAATTTCTTTTTTCTTTTTTGTTGTACAAATAGATTGTATTAAAAAATATATATATCCTTATGCACATTTCAACAGTATTTCGTAATTCGGTAACAAGTTGTATACTTATACAACGCTTTAATACTTCTTTATGCTTTTCAGGACTTCGAGCGCGGCGCATCGAAAGAAGTGACTCTTAATGAGATATCGGATAAGTCCGGATCAATTGAGATTAAGAAGTTACCTGGACCCTTCACGCAAGACTTACTGGATACTAAGGTAAGGTGTTAAGCATCCAAAGGGCTCGTTTTCACTAACAACAAACAAGGTAATGCATAAGTGAGTAACGCCTAAACAAAAAAGATTTCTAGGCCTACCTTTCACCAACCTAACCACCTTTCTTTTTTTTTTTAACTCTGGGAAATGCGTTTATGCATCCCCTTCGGAAACAGCGCATCCGAAGCTGCACTTTTTTTCGGAGGGGTAGGTGGGACTCACCGACATAAGGCAGCCAGAATACCCACTAAAACCCAGCGATGTTCCTACTCGTCGCCTGGTGACTGGGATACGGGAACACTTGCGCAATCGTCCGTATCCCAGCCAGTAGCGTCTGCCGACTTAGAACCTCCACAGGGGGAAGGTCCCCCAAGGTCAAGTTCAAGGTCTCCAAACTCCGTCAGAGGCGTACCAGGCACATTCGGTGCGCCTCTCGACTCGAGGACGTTTCTCGACCGACGACCGATACCTCAAATCTGTCGCCCGAGGCTCCTCGTTAGGGTGGCAGGTGGCGTTCGTGAGCACATCGCCTGCGACCCGCTCTTCGGCGACGGAGAGGATCCGCGACTGCGTCCTCCTCCCGCCGCCATTCCGCTGCCTCCTTCTACGTCATGACCTCTTCGCAGAAAGAGGCGACGGAGTTCCAAGACCTCTCGCTGCTCACCATGGCGCGAACAACGGTGGGCAGCGAGAGATCGGGACCAACTATTGCCACGAGTGCGGCTCGCTGAATCGACCACTGAACGCACGAGTCCAGTGTAACCGCACTCGTGGCACACCTCTGTGGGCTCACGTCTTGCGTGAAAAGATGTAGCGCCGTGCTTCTCGCGCGCATGCACAACACCGCCGCACACAACTTTCCCTCTGTGACTGCGGGAGCGCCCGAGTTCCAGTCTCCCTCTACAATGGAAGGCGCCATACGAGGTGTCTTGCGTTCGACTCTGTTTCGAAACAGAGCGACAACCACCGACTCCTCGAAGACAAGAGGCTGGAGACTCTGCGTGAGTCGAGGGCCCAAGACCGAAGTTTTTTACGGACGGCCTTAAATGGCTTTCCGAATGGGTAACCATCCAATGTCGCTAGCATCTCGTCATCAGCCAAATCTTTGGCAACGCCGATGGCCGTACGCAGCAACCTAACCGCGTCCCTGTAGAGGGAGTAGAGCCGCTCTTCTTCCATCAGGTTGCGTGTTCTCCGCCGGCGGGAACGGGTGTATTGGCGTCTCGCCGCCACGCAAGAGCTGCGCAGCAACGTTAGCTCTCCAGACCACCAAAAGACCGCTCGCTTCGAGGGGACAGAGTGCACTCTCGGCATGGCCCCGTCGCAGATATGCGACATTACCACGCCGAGACGTGTCACTTCCCCTTTTACTTCCATCAGGTTGCCCTCTCGAGGTGCGGAAAACCACGCCTCGACGAGGGCAACCTCAAGTGTCGATGGTCCGACAACGTCTCCACGTTCTCCAGCACCTCCCAACTCCGAACACGGCGCGTCAGGGCAGCATCTGCGGACGTCCACAATGGCGCTCACCCTGTTGCCGCACACATGTGTTGACCGACCCTCTGTTTAAGACCATGAGGCCAGTTACTGTCACCCATTCCTCCAGCTCTCTTCCACGTGGATCTGTCGCTGGACACCCCCATGTCACAGATTTAGCATTAAGATCCCCAGCGACATGAACGCGGCCGGAGCGTCTTGTACTTATCACGACGCCGACTTTAGCATGAAACTTCTCGAAGTCAGCGAGACTCTTTTTCCGCGAGAAGAACACTTCAACCACCATGACGTCGTCAACAAAGGTCGAGACGTATCCCTGACCTCGCACTACGTTAACGAAACCCGGGGAGCCCACTATAGACCGGGACGTCATGGCTACAACTCCGTCCGTATCTCGCACCCAATTATCCCCAGAAGGGACGTGGTAGGGCTCAGCTACCACGGCTACGTGGATCGACCACTCCGTCATGCTCTGGAAGAGGAGGTCCTGGGCTCTGGCACAGTGGTTGATATTCGTCTGGAGGAGGTTCAGGTCTATTACTAATCCTCGGCCATTGGAACCTTCTCAGTCACTGCGTTTCCGCTTGCTGAGGTGAGGAAAAAGGCTCGTGATTTTGGCCAGCCTTCCAGGATAAGAGGAAGAAGACGGGTCCTCTGTTGCCGTCCCTGCTTGAGGCCGACTCGACGTAGGTCCAGCTGGGCGCTGGGTTGTTGCAGAGGGCGCTTGCCCTGCAAGTCTGCTAGGTCCCGATCGAGCCAGTGCTGGAGGTGTTTGATTCTCTCCGGGCTGGCTTGTGGTACCTGGAGTAGAATGCGAAGACGCGGAAGCAAATGTGCGGGCTTCTCATCTTTTATCCAACCCCAAAGGCGGCCCGCAGGATCCTCTCCGGGAGCAGTCTGTCCTCTAGAGACGCCATGCGTGCATTAGGCATTCCTCCGACCTGCACCACACATCATGGCAAATCTCTTCCACAGCAGGCGTAGTGGGAGTTATTCCAGAGCCTTCAGTTTTACCCTTTTGAGGAGGACGCATTGCAGGGGCGCCTCTTCTGTCTTGTCCGGGGAAGAGTTGGCGAAACCCTGCTTCCGCATACCCTCCATGTCTGTCCGTAGTTGGGGCAGGTCTCTGTGGAGGAGGAGTTAAAAGCCTCCATAGTGGCCGCAGTTGGGAGGATGTTGGACGCCCGTTTTGCAGGGATTGAGGAGCGCCTTCTACCTGAAAGGGTCGTCCGCCCACCGCTGTCCTCAGACAGAAGGGGCCCGGTTCCTCCCCGTACGGCTTGAGCTCCACAGGCAGTTCGGGGCCTCTCGGGCGGCCTCGGAGCGAGCCCGGCCTCAGCGTTGCCTGGGGCACCCCCGGCGACGGCGGGCCCCAGCCGAGCAGCGCCGCAGGAAGAAACCTGGTCGGAGGTGGTGACCCGAAAAAACAGGGCCTTTTGACTCCCACCAGCAATCTCCCGACGGCAACACCGAAGAACCCTTCCGCGGCGGCCGCTAAGCCCAAGCCAAAGCCCAACCTGGCCCCGCCCAAGACTGCAGCCGTAGTAATTACCCTGGCTTCAGAGGCGGCCAGGAAAGGCGTGACCTACGCTCAGGTCTTGGAGCAGGCGGAGAGAAGGGTAAATCTGGAGGAGCTCGGCATTGGCGCGGGGATGCGGATTCGCCGCTCTGCCACCGGGGGCAGGCTACTGGAGTTGCCTAAAGAGCAAACTCAGGACCAGGCTGAGGTGCTCGCGGAACGTCTCCGAATAGCATTGAGGGAGTGTTACCGGGTTGGACGATTCTGCAACGGCCGTTAAGGTTGCGGAGGCGGTGGCTCGGGCAGGGGGCTGCTCGCTCACCACGGTTAAGGCAACTCAGGTGCAGACGGGCTCCTTGGGAACTGGCTGGTCCACTGTCTACTGCCCAGTGGACGCGGCCAAAAAGGTTTGCGATGCCGGGCGCCTGCTGGTGGGCTGGAGCTCAGCAGGAGTCCAGGCACTGGAGCACCGCCCTCTGCGCTGCTGGGTATGGGACACACGGCGTCTTTGTGCCCCTCCAAAACCGACCGGAGCAAGATGTGCTACCGGTGTGGAGAGGAGGGCCACAGGCACGTAGGATGCGAGAGGCCCCTGCGCTGAGCCGTCTGCGCGGAGGCATCTCAGCCGTCAGGGCACATCATGGGGGGGAAGAGCTGCCACCCCCCTCAAGGGAAAGCCCGAGTTGTCCCCTCTCAGAGCGACCGAAGTGGCCCAGCGCAGACCGAAGACACTGATATGCCGTCAAATGAATAGACGGCATATAAGTGTACTCCAGGTGAACTTAAACCACTCTGCGGGGGCTCAGGACCTCCTACTGCAGTCCGCCGCAGAGTGGTCTATCGACATAGTTGTGGCTTGCGAGCCATATTATGTCCCCACCCAGGAACGCTGGGTTGGGGACATGTGTGGCTCGGTAGTCGTTGTATCGGCGGGCGGCGCGGGCCCTCCCCTCTCACCTCTCGAGAGGGGTCCCGGGTTTGTGGTTTCGGGATGGGGACAGTACACCATTGTCGGCCTGTACTTTTCTCCTAACCGCACGCTGGCAGAATTTGAGGATTTCCTCGACTCTGGGCGTACCCTGGTTCTTGGAGACTTCAATGCCAAGAGCCAGGCGTGGGGGAGTCCCACCTCGGATGGCAGAGGCAGGGCTGTGCTGGTGTGGGCTGTGCACCTTGGGCTCTCCCTACTCAACAGGGGGACAGTCCACACCTGCGTCCGCGCGCAGGGTGGTTCCATCGTGGACCTGTCGTTTGCCTCCCCCTCGGTTGCCGACAGAGTCGCCAACTGGAGGGTAGAGGACGGGGTGGAGACCCTATCGGACCACAACTATGTCCGATTTGAGGTCTCTACATCCCCGGTGGTCGCGATGGCACCTCCCCAGGGTCCAAATCGCCTTCCACGTTGGTGTCTCACCCGAACTGGACCGGGAACTGGTCAAAGAGGCCTCCATTATTGGACGGTGGGCCTCCTACAGAGATGAGAGGGACACCAGTGTGGGAGAACTGGCGGAGCAGCTGCGCGTGGACCTCACTGAGGTCTGCGACCCTGCAATGCCGAGGGCGCGTGGATGGCGCCGCCGTAAACGGGTGTACTGGTGGTCGGACGAGATCGCGGTCCTACGTATCGCCAGTCACCGAGCCCGCAGGGACTATGTCCGGTGTCGTAGGCGGAACGGACTGGACGTAGTTCTGGAGGAGCAACTGCGGGAGGTTTACGGCCAGGCCAAGAGGGCTCTTCAGCTGGCCATAAGCAGTGCCAAGGAGCGTGCCCGGGAGGAACTGCTGGAGGGCCTGAGTAGGGACCCCTGGGGACGCCCTTATCACGTGGCGAGAAAGAAGCTCCGTAACCAGGGACCTCCAGTAACCCAGACCCTCCAGCCGGAGCTCTTGCGGAGCGTTGTCGAGGGACTCTTCCCGGACTCCCAGGGACATGTCCCTCCAACGATGTCCTCCCCGGTACCCCGGCTGGAAGGGGCTCCACCCCTCTGGCTGATAGCAGTTCTGTTCCGCTGATCACCGGGGAGGAGTTGGACGTAGCCCTTGGTCGCCTCCGGTCCAAGAAGACGCACCTGGACCGGACGGTATCCCGGGTCGGGTCATATTTATGACCAGGGAGTATTTTGAGGCAAGACTCCGGGAGCTGTTCAACCAGTGTCTACTGGCTGGACAGTTCCCCAAGTCTTGGAAGGAGGGACTGCTGTGCCTCATCCGCAAAGCAGGGCGACCGCTGGACGCTCCGTCGGCGTACAGACCGATAGTCTTGCTCAACGAGGTCGGGAAGGTCTTTGAGAAGATCCTTGCAGACCGACTCGTTGGGCATCTGGAAACTGTCGGTCCAGGGCTCTCGGAGGGGCAGTACGGCTTTAGGGCGGGTCGCTCGACCATTGACGCCCTAGAGTCGTTGAAGGCCCTGACGGATGAGGCAGTTGCCGTTCTCGCCGTCTCCTTGGACGTCACGAATGCCTTCAACAGCCTCCCCTTTGAGACTCTTCTAGAGGCACTTCGGTACCATGAAGTGCCTCCGTATCTCAGGAGGCTGTTGGAGTCATACCTCCAGGATAGGTGGGTATCTTGGACGGGGAGTGACGGGCAACGAGACCGGCGGAGGGTGCTCAACGGGGTCCCGCAGGGATCGGTTCTCGGGCCGGTGTTGTGGAACATCGGCTTCGATTGGCTACTGCGGGCCCCCATGCTGCCTGGGACGAGGGTGTTATGTTATGCGGATGACACCCTGGTCACGGCACGCGGGAGCACCTTCGCGGAGGCTTCCCGCCTGGCCACGGTCAGCACGTCCCTCGTGGTAAGGAGGGTCCAGGCCTTGGGTCTGAGGGTTTCGGTCCCTAAGACCGAGGCCCTCCTCTTCCATGGCCCACGCAGAGGTCCACCACGAGGTGCCCACATCACCGTCCAGGGTGTTCAGGTGGAAATAAAGGCCCAGATGAAGTATCTGGGCCTCAACCTGGACGGACGGTGGAATTTTAAAGGGCACTTCGAGTTGCTTGCGCCCAGACTCGTCGGAGCGGCAGCCGCTCTGGGAAGGCTTTTGCCCAACATCGGGGGGCCGGACTCGGCCTGCAGACGCCTGTATGCGGGTATCGTCAGGAGTATGGCGCTGTACGGGGCTCCAATAAATAAATAAATATAAATAAATAAATATACTACGACAATACACACATCGCCAACTAGCCCCAATTTAAGCGTAGCTTGTGTTATGGGTACTAAGATGACTGATGAATATTTTTTTATTAATAATATACATAAATACTTATAATATACATATAAACACCCAGACACTGAAAAACATTCATGCTCATCACACAAACATTTTCCAGTGGTGGGAATCGAACCCACGGCCTTGGACTCAGAAAGCAGGGTCGCTGCAAACTGCGCCAATCGGCCGTCATGCGTCCAATATGGGTGCACGCACTGTCTCCGCAGAACATTACGCTTCTGCGGCGACCACAACGCGTAATCGCGGTGCGTGCAATACGGGGCTACCGTACGGTGTCTTGGACGGCATCCACACTCCTCGCTCCGCCGTGGGACCTGCAGGCTGAGGTGCTTGCACAGGTGCACCGCTACCGGTCAAGTGTGAGGACTCGAGGGGAAAGACCAGGACTCGAGGAGATTGGGAGACTCCGTACCCTCGGAAGAGAGGTCCTGGTCCAGAGATGGAGAGAAGACCTCGAGTCCCCGTTGGCGGGCATCTGGACGGTGGAGGGCATCCGGCCCCACCTAGAGCGGTGGCTGAAGCGGCGCCATGGCGCGCTGACATATCGCCTCGTGCAGGTGCTTACCGGACACGGCTGCTTCGGTAAGTACTTGCACGGGATCGCGAGGAGGGAGGCCTCGCCGATCTGTCATGAGTGTGGCGCGCCTGAAGACACGGCGCTCCACACCTTGGCATTATGCCCGTCATGGGCACCGCAAAGACACGCAATGGTGTCACTCCTGGACGGTGACCTCTCGCTGCCGAGTGTTATCAATCTGATGCTCGGCAGTGAGGAGGGATGGTCTACTGTCGCCTCCTTCTGCGAAGCCGTAATGGGCTTGAAGGAGGCCTCGGAGAGGGAGAGAGAGCAGGCGGCTGATGCTCTTCCCCTCCGAAGAAGGAGAAATTGTGGCATGAGGCGCAGATATGCGCACCTTATGCCACCTCCGTTGCGTGCCTCCGGCGAGTGCGCCGGGGCGTCAAAGTTGTATGCGACCGCGATCCTTTGACGCTCCAACTTGGGCGCGGGCGGCTCCGCTGGGTTTTAGTGGGTATTCTGGCTGATACTTCATCGGCTGCCGGAGGCTGCACAGTTCTGGCTGCGCAGCCTCCAGGAGGGATGCCTAAACGCATTTCCCAGCGTAAAAAAAAAAAAAAAGGTCTCTGTGGAGACTGGCCATCTCGGCTTGCAGGCGAGAAATATCGGCCTGCAGTCGCCGTGTCTCCTCCGAAACGGTACGTGACCCGAGGACCACTGTTTCCTTGATAGAAGCCGCAGCGTCTTTCAGGTTCCGCACGAAGGAGCCCTTCAAGTGGGCAGACTTAGTGGCCACCTTTTGATAAGGTCCAAGTCTTCCCAGACCTGGTCCTGCAGCCGGGCAACCCACCACCTCCCATGGCCCCACCAACCTCGCGGTTATATGGGCCGAAACTGCGGGAGGGTGCCCGGTACTTGCTCGTGGCGTGTTCCCGGGTCACCTGCTTGACTCCCTACAAGTTCTTTTATCTAGTCCTTGTCCCCATTTGCCATTCTCCCCATTCTGGGGCTGGACAATACAAAACGGACTTGCCGCGCTCCGCCGCGGTCCGACGCAGTCCGATTAGCGATCCCAGTCTCAGCGCTCCATACTGCTCCGCCTCTTGTGCCATTTGTGCGCGAATTCCCGCAGCCTGCCGAAGTTGCTGTCGTTCCCTTTGGGGAGAACAACAAGCCTACCGTCCTTCCAGACGTCCGGGAAGATCCCCTCACACACGCATTTTGCGACGATGAAGTGGAACTCCGCGGCCGCCACCACCCACACACGCTTAACTATTCGCGCCGTGATGCCATCGATTCCAGGGGCCGTGTTCGGCAGAGACCTGACTATGGCCTGCAGAACCTCGCGGCAGGGCGGAGTCGCGTCGCAGCCCGACGGGATTACGGAGGCCGCAAACCGGACCTCCCTGTGGTACGCGGTATCCTCCGCCGGATTATCGTCCGGACACAGGGCGCACAACAGGTTATCCACGGCCTCACCGACACTATTCGAGTGGCCACCGGCGTACATGATGCCGTTGATGACGTTAGCGGGGGGCCGAAACCTCCCACTGGCTACCCTGTACGCCTGACCAAAGGGGTCATCGTTACCCGACTCAGCCACCCGAACATTGTAGCTGTTCTGCGACTCCACCATTAGGCGCCGATACTTCCGGCGCTCTGCGTGATATGCATCCCTTGCTCTTACCTCCCTTTCACCACCAGCCCGCCTTGCACCCTGCCATGCGCAGCGGAGTCTACCGACTCTCCTACGCATGACGTCCAGCCTTGCGTTCCACCATTCATATCCTCCATTCCAACCCTGAGCACGCAAACCTAAACATTCGTGCGCAGTCCGCACTACCACATTCGTGAAGTCCTGGGCGAGAGCAGAGGCGCACCTCCGCTCATCCAGGACCCCTACTCTCATACTTACCGCCGCTTGGAAGCGACTCCAGTCCACACCGTTATCCCGAAACCGCGGCGGACCACCCTCAGCCGGCTCAGCGCACGGCACAGCTCGGGCCCCCCATGTGAGTCTAACACAGTAGGAAATGATGCGGTGGTCACTACTTGATGCGGAGGGCCACACCTGCCACTCTTCAGCTCTGACGTTTCTTGAAGTGAGTGACAGGTCGATGTTGGACTCCCCGTTAGGACCATTGAACGTCATAGGCTGCCCCGGACTGTTGAGTAATCTGAGATCCTTAGCGATGATGAATTCTTCCACTGAGCGCCTGCGATGTTCTGCCTCGTGCCCACGCCCGATATAGTGACGTGGCATGCTGTGCCACATGGGTGAGTGGGCGTTAACGTCCGCGCCAATTACTGTGCGTACTGAGCTGCCTAAGGCATCCAGTACTCGGTCCAGGTGCACAAGGTGGCCATCGATAGCCTCGGAGTATTGGAAGTACGCCGAGACAACCGTGACCTCCTCTGTGCCTCTCCTGACCGCCGCAACCATGCAGTGGCTGTTTGAAAGGTGGGACAGGGCCACCACACCGACGTCCTCGGCAACCACCAAAATCCCAGCCTTGGCGAGGCCACCATGCTGGATAAGACCGGGCGGGGGCTGCGAATGTTGTTCTTGGACAAGAACGACATCCAACCCCAGCGCACGGGCGAGTGAAGGGAGTTCGCTCGTAGCAACCTCGGCACCGCCGAGATTGAGCTGCCCGAAGGTTATATTAGTATGCCCCTTAGGGGCAGCCATAATTGATCTGTTGGACGGCCCTCTGTTCGGCGTACAGCCGCGCCGGGCAGTCACGCGACGCCGTCGCGTGTGAGTCGGCCCCACTCCGACCAAAGCGGTGGCAGGTAGCGCATTGCGCGGCCTCCGATTTGCAGGCGTCCTTCCTGTGGCCGACGCTGCCGCACTTTCCGCAGACCACATCCTTCGATTTACAGTACTTCTCCGGGTGTCCGTAAATTTGGCACCTCGAGCAGCACGTGATTTGCAGATAGTCGCAGACCTCCACCGCCTGCCATCCGATGAAGACGCGCTCCTTATTTAGCAGCGCCTCTCTTAGGTCCGAGGGGCACTCCAAGACGACCGTTGTGGTACCAAACCTGCCGTTCTTTTTGAAAATCTTTGTTTGGGCCCTTAGCTTCTCGAGCGACCAGTCCGAGCCGCGCAGGTTTTGATCGTGCAGGGCCAACAGCACTTCCTCCGACTCGGGGTTGCCGTCGATCCCCCGGAGACAGACCTTTGGTGCCACTTTCTTCGGCTCCGACACCCGAAGCGTGGCTGGAGCTGCATTGCGGAGCCGGTCAGCGGCCGACGGGGATGTGGTCTGCACCACGACGCCTGCGTTCCCTATCTTGCGCACCTTTTCGATCTGGACATCCAGTATCCTCGGGTTCACCGCCCTTTTCAATTCTGCCTTAGTGGCCTCGGCAGTGCGCAGAACCTCCACCTGGTCCGAAGCCGGGTAAAATGCGAGCACCGGGCCCTGCGCCCGAGGGATAGGGACCGAAGGTGCACGACTCGACACTTTTAGCGCCGACGCATATGATGCAGTGGCGGCCGGAGCTGGTCCGCCAGCGGAACCCTGAGGACCTCGGCATCCTAGGTCGGCACTTCTCTCCAGTTCGGCACACCTTGCGTTGCCTCTCGCCAGTTCAGCCTCCATCTCACTTAAGCGCAGGCTAAGGGCAGCTACCACCGCCAAGGTGTCTTGCACGCTTGCACTAATGGCGTTCGTTCCCTCCTTATTAATCTTGGAGGTTGGGCCCGTCACAGCATTCATGATAGATGACAAATTCTTATTTACCCGGTCCAGCAGCTCAAGCTTTGAGGCCCGGGACAACATGGGAGAGCCCTCCTGACCTCCTTGTTCGCTGCCCGTGGGAACAGTCTCAGCATCCGGCGTAGCAGGGCGGCTTATTTGATGCGGTCCTGGTCTCAAGGTGGCCCCCGTAATTGAGGGCACACGGGCAGGCGTGGCCGGGCGGCACAGGCGCACCTTGTCGGCCGGTCTTCGCTCCTCCGGCGAAGTTAGTGGGCGCTTGCCTCCTGTCATTGATACCGGTGGCTGACCTGGCGGAGATTTATTCTTCCGTGGTGGAACCGGTGGAGAGTCCACCGTAACCGAGCCTGGCGGGGTGCGCGCCAGAGACGCTCGCGGGGCGAAGGGGGAGGACGCATCCCCCCCCGGCTGGTCCTGTTCCTCCTCCGTGCTGCAGTCGCTCTCCGATGACGGAGATGGACTCACTGACTGACGATTAATTTTATCGACCAGTTCGTGTATTTATTAAAATAAAAATAGTACTAGAGCAAATTGGGCCGACCAAAGTCCGGACCCAACTTGGGTCAGAGTGTGTATACGACACTTAACTGCACACGTCAAGAATAATGTCAACTTAACGTCACTGTCAGACGACAACTGCCAATATGGCGGACGGCGCACTGACATCCGACGTACAGGCAGCCATGCTGCACGATGCAACTAACCTCTCAAACCACGTGCTCCCATGTGCGCACCACGTGGTTTTCTAAAGTACCGAAATATCACTGTTAGAGTTTAAATTTTTAATGAACAATACTCGTGACTGGAAAAACTAAGCACTAGACATTAACTGGGTCCTTTCCCGTGGTAAAAACTAACATGCACTACAAATAACAGTCAAGTAAATAAAAACTAACCTCCACGAGGATCCTCCTCCTAATCCTCCTCCTCTCACACACAATAAGGGCAGGAAATGGTCCTTGCCGACGTCCTTTCGTCACAAATTGTCCCTTGCAATGTTGATAGCAGCACTATACACTGAATCCACAATAGAACAACACTAGAAACAGAGGAAATACACTTAAAAACAATTTTTAAATGCAGAACACTCGCAAACACGTCCGGTCTTCTTGTCCACACGCTGCCCAAATGGGGATACCACTTCTTTGCGCGTCTGCCAGCTTTGGGGCCAGCGTGGTGGACTAACCGCTTCTCTTTATGGGATGAGTCCCGTGCCCTGCAGTGGGCCGATAATGTGTTGATATGTTGATGATGATGATTGTTTAAAAATCGTGTTAAAAAGCGAGTTTGTTAAAAAGAATAATTGGTTTGCAATATAGGGTATATTTAAGCGGTGATAGCGCATTCGGTAGGAGCTCGACTTTCGAAGGGCCGAGTTCGAATTTTATAAGTTATGTGCGATTGAAGTAATTAAAATATCAGGAAGGTGATCGAAAACATCTTGAGGATATCTGCATGCCTGAGAGTTCTACACAATGTTCTCAAAGGTGCGTGGAGTCCAGCCCAGTGGACTACGGCATTAGCTCCTTCTCATTGTGGGAAGAGACCCGTGCCCTGTAGAGAGCCGGTAATAGGTCGATATGATGAAACCCTTTTATACATTAATTGGCATCCATTTTTATTTCAGGAATGCTACATCCTCGACACAGGTAGCAGCATTTACGTGTGGATCGGAAAGAAATCCACAAAAGAGGTAAATAAACATTGAAACGCTAGTCTGGACGGCGCTAGTTCAGTCGAATAAATTAGTGACATCTGCTTATCGTCTGCGAAAGGTGCAGAAGTCATTTGAGGGATTGAGTATACGCTTTTATAATATGATTCCTAAGGTAATTTTGGACCTACCAATGCATAAGTTTAAAGAATCTGTTAAAACACATTTATTACAGCGAGGTTACTATACAATTGATGAATTTCTTAATGACAAGGTTGCTTGGAAGCATACGGCTCCGTTTTCATCTCTCACAAGATAGAAAAATTAATGTTACAATGTAAGATGTAAATTGTTGATGTTGGAAAAGAGCAACTGCTGAGTTTCTTGCCGGCTTCTTCTCGGTAGAATCTGCCTTCCGAACCGGTGGTAGAGTCACTACAAACAGACAGACGTGACGTTTCAAAAGTGCTTATATTGGGCATACTTGAAATAAATTTTGAATTACGAGTAATTTAGAAACTAATCGACCGCTTATTCGATCGCGTAAAAGTTAACTACGATTTGTATCGAATCGATAGAGCGCCATCTAGCGATTACTGTTTCCGAGTATTGTAACTTTGCCTAAATTATATAATTTTGCAATTGCACTTCTTAATGTGAAGGCACCGCCCTCTACTGCCTAATTTGACGACCACCCTGGCGCAACTCATTAAAGTTAACTTAACATATTCTTCAAAATTAAACATATTTCTTGAATCTGGGATTCCTATCAGAAAAATATTAATGTGAATGAAACAAGAGTAATCAAGCTTTATTTTATGATAACATTTATTGAGATACCAAAAATATTTGGAAGTGGCCCAACTCCAAAGATCCATACTGTCGGGTCATTCTACTTTTTCATAGTCACATTTACACACACGTCCTTTTGTATCAAGAAAATTTTACTGGATCGTTTAAAGTGGATAACCATTTAATCTGAGAGACGGTGAACAATAACATATGTTTTTTTTGCTTTGAATATTAATATTTGAGTTCTTTAAACCTCATTGTACTACTCTGCATAATAAATATTTTTGAAGTAAAACTTCTTTAGAGGGAGTGACTCAGATCATTTTTCTGGCGGAAATCAGCATCATAAGCAATTGGGATTGTTTATTTCCAATATATTCAAACGGATCAATTGTGAATAACAGTGAATAAAAATTCAAACGTTTTAAAAACAATATTTTAAATTGAAAAGTTTTTTGAAATCTTTAAATATACTTGTTTATTTATTAATTTTGTAATAAACAAATTATTAATAAATTTTCTGACGATCGCGACATTCTATAATATTCAGTGGCAAGGTTATATTGACATGTGCTGATCTAACCTTTGACGGCCGATTGGCGCAGTGGGCAGCGACCCTGCTCTCTGAGCAAAGGCCGTGGGTTCGATTCCCACAACTGGACAATGTTTGTGTGATGAACATGAATGTTTTTCAGTGTCTGGGTGTTTATCTATATATTATAAGTATTTATGTATATTATTCATATAATTATTGATCAGTGATCTTAGTACCCATAACACAAGCTATGCTTACTTTGGGGCTAGATGGCGATGTGTGTATTGTCGTAGTATATTTAGTATATTTAACCTTTAATTTTCTACTTTCAATTATTCTATTTAATGAATGAAAATACTTATAAAACTTGAAAGTGATTTTAATGAATTTTAAATAGAATATAAAATGAAATAGTAAATATTATAAGAAATGGCGGAGTCCCAGGAACATTTTACTCTTTCATTAATTAAAAATAATAAAAGTTTTACTTAAATCGCGCGTAAAGGTTACACGCACCTACTTTTTTCTCTTACTCTTTCTCTCTCTTTCACTTATTTTAGGAGAAGGCAGAGGCTATGAAGAAAGCACAACACTACCTGGAGGCGAATAACTATCCATCCTGGGTATGTAGATGTCTTTGCTCTAACCAGGTTGCTCTTCTAATAATTTTAAATAACAATGTGAGATGGTGTTAACAAGAAATAACACTTGGCGAAGTTTGTTGTGGGCTTCTTCTTAGACCAGGACGCGTTTGGAACCCTCGTAGCTTTAGTTTTAAATTTATGAATATGGTTATCGCCATCATCTCACTACCGTGTAATTCTCACGTAAAGTACCAACGCATTGTGCAAAAGTGCCACCTATGGGCCTATTTGACTTTGACTTTGAAAGACAAGCTTCCGTAACATTTTTGCCAAGTCCGCTCAACTAAGCGAAATTGACAGGTGTCAAAATAATGCAATCTTTTTCAAACATTGTGAA
The DNA here is from genome assembly GCF_905163445.1 of Pararge aegeria. Taxonomy (NCBI): domain Eukaryota; kingdom Metazoa; phylum Arthropoda; class Insecta; order Lepidoptera; family Nymphalidae; genus Pararge; species Pararge aegeria. Next base: position 3,797,922 of record NC_053206.1, on the reverse strand, counting down.
AAGTCCGTCACTAAAGTGTATTATTTATTATGATGTAATCTATAATATAAAATCTTGTCTTGTAATTTAAACTATATAAAAAAATTGCGTACCCAGCCCGCTTCGCCGGGCTAAATTTTTCTTTATTTTATTTAAACAATAAACTTACATCATAATTTTTTTAATTTAAGTCTCATAATATATTCTAAATATTAAATCATTTATTCTCTCATTTACTCTCCGTATTCATTCTCTTCTATTCTCTTCTCGAGCGGTTGAAGATCATTATCTACAACCATGTACGCCCAACAATAGAATATCATCATAGTAAATAAAAGCTGTTTTAAAAAATAGGAGTGCTGCGATCGTCACCAAACTTTACAGGATTACTCGCAAGGTCAATCCGGAGATTCCCTGAAAGTTTCATTGAAATCGGTACAGCCGTTTCGGAGCCTATACGGAACATACCCACACACTTTCTCTTTTATATATATAGATATATATTGCAGCAGACTTTGACAATTTAAAGTGTACACTGTCAAACCTTTTTTGAAAAACGAATATGTCGACTACAGCTAACTTCAGGGTGTTTTTTGTGACGGCGCATCGTAAAAAGTGAGCTGGCAGACGATATTGTATTCCCTCTCACTTGGTTTCACAACTACCTTCATCCAGTTAAAATCGTGTAACCATGTACGCGCGCATTTCGTTACATCGTATTATTTCACTCCCATGATTTTTAACGCCGCTAAAGAAGTATAACTTCATTTATAAAATGTTATTCCAGGTCCACATATCCAAGGTGGTGGAAGAAGCAGAACCGACGGCCTTCAAGCAGCACTTTCAAGATTGGAACTAAATCTTACAAGCTTTAGTATTAAAACATAGAAACAGACAGATGGAAAAAAACGCTTCCTTTATTAATAGAATCCTGGCTTTCATTCGTCAACATCAACATCAGTCGACTTAAAAGAAATGGTCATGAATTAGTGACATCTGCATATCGTCTGCGAAAGGTACAGAAGTCATTTGTGGGATTGAGTATAAGCTTTTATAATATGATTCCTAAGGTAATTTTGGACCTACCAATGCATAACTTTAAAGAATGTGTTAAAACACATTTATTACAGCGAGGTTACTATACAATTGATGAATTGCTTAATGACAAGGTTGCTTGGAAGCATCCGACTCCGCTTTCATCTCTCACAAGATAGAAAAATGAATGTTAAAATGTAAATTGTAAACTGCTGAGTTTCTCGCCGGCTTCTTCTCGGTACAATCTGCCTTCCCAACCGGTGGTAGAGTCACTACAAACAGACAGACTTGACGTTTCAAAAGTGCTTATATTAGGCCTACTTGAAATAAATGAATTTTAAATTTTTGAATCAATAGCCTATAACAGACAACTGCTGTACTAAAGGCCTCTTAAAAAAGGTTGGGAGAGGCCTTTAGTCCATAATCAGAGATGTTAATAGTAGCATAGAGGACGCTGCTGCCCGCTATCCGTTATTTTCCCTTAGTCGCCTCGTACACCCGCAGGAAGAAAATGTTGGTGACACCTGAACTCTGGATGTGCCGTTACCCATTGCACAATATTGAATTGTCATTTGACTATTGATTTGGAAGCCATGGAACAATACACACATCGCCATCTAGCCCCAAATTAAGCGTAGCTTGTGTTATGGGTACTAAGATAGCTGTTGAATATTTTTATGAATATTATACATATAAATACTTATAATATACAGATAGACACCCAGACACTGAAAAACAATCATGTTCATCACACAAATATTTTCCAGTTGTGGGAATCGAACCCACGGCCTAGGGCTCAGAAAGCAGGGTCGCTGCCCACCGCGCCAGTCGGCCGTCAATACGGAAATATTGTTGAAATTATATAGAACACAGGTAAAAAAAATTAGACTGCGTTCAGTAAGATCTTAAATTAAATAATTTTAAGTTTATTAAACAATTAATCAGCCAGCTGTACTTAAAATACTTTTCTTTAAATGAGCACAAATGAAAGCACAAAATAAATGGTTATTTATATTCTTTTCCGGTTTTTTATTTATTTGCATAAAACGTAGGTAATTCTTATATACACAAACCTCTGAATTACGTTAATACTGACAGAGATCGTTGTAAAGCGATAAGGCAGCCTTTTATGTTTCTGTTTTGGTGTTTAGATATTTTACAAATAATCATCATCATATCAACCGATAGACATCCACAGCTGGACATAGGTCTTTTGTAGGGAATTCCAAATTCCAACGGCTACCTGCATTCCACGGTTTTGTCCAACGGCTACCTACAACGCGCTTAATGTCGTCTGTCCACCTCGTTGGGGGTCGACCAACGCTGCGCTTACCAGTTTACCGATTGGAATTCCGGCATCTTGGGACCCCAACGTCCATCCTTTCTCCGAGCTATATGTCCCGCCCATTGCCACTTCAGCTTCGCGACTCATTGCGCTATGTTGGTAACTCTGGTTCTTCTACGGATCACCTCATTTCTGATTTGATCACGTAGAGATACTCCGAGCCCGCTGAGTGACTCTGAGCCTTCTTACGAGGTAACCTACTGAAGTAAAAATCTTTGTAATATTATAGTATGTACTGCATAAATATTTATATACTTGTATATATTATGTATAATATGTGTGTAGTTTTAGAATTTATGAGTAAGTAGTTTATTATAATTATTTTGTATATATATAAATATATATTTTTAAACTGCTCCAACCCGCTCCTTCGTTTTTCCTAACGTCAAGTGTTCTGGAAGAGATCGCTTAGTGATAAGACCGCCTTTGCACGCTCTATTTTATTTTCGAACTTCTGTATTTGTGTTTAATTTTTATAAAATGTGTGCGTACAATTAAGACTTCAAACAACAAACAAACGATTATAATAAACTGACAAGTCTAACATACCACTATCGTTTTCCACACGAAAAATGTGAAACAGCATTCATTTGAGACCTGTTAGTTTAGTGAAGTTATATATTTGTGTACGGCAAGCATTCCTTTAATAGTAGAGTTTCGTTCGTCCTTATCTCTGCCGCCAGCATTGCTGTTAGTTAAGAACCATCGGCTATTGACAGAGCAGATGCAAGGCCTACAAAGTGCAACTGTGTGTCCTTATATCCCTTCAGACCGCAACACAGCAATGGCGGTACTACCATACAAGCCGAAAAGCCCGGATTTTAAGTGCTAATTTCATTAAATAAATGAAAGAACGTAGAACTTGAAATGAAATTAAATGAAAATACACTTTTTTGTACACCTAACAGAAATTAAATTATAAACAAAAATAACACAATACAACACAGGTACAATGGGCGGCCTTATCGCTAAAAAGCGACCTCTGCGGTCGAATCACGGAATGCAAAAAAAACAGACTTAAGGGTTAGGTTGTACACAAGAGCAGCAGTTAACAAATTAAAAATAAATATATATATCAATTATTATATCATACAAAGTAAAAGCCTACAACACCAAGGAAAGTGACTCAGAAGCAAAAAAAAAAAAAATTACTAATTAGGGTGGCATAAAATGTTTTTTAAGGAATCTTTGGAAAATCGGTAGTGACTGCGCGCGCCTAATTTGGAAGGGGAGAGAGTTCCATAGTCGAACAGCTTCAACCGCAAAGGATTTAGAATAGGAAGGAATTTTTAGCATAAGATTATCTTCAGAACGGAGAGAGCGACAGTGAGAATCACTGAGAAACTCAAACCGTGTAACTGGATTGAGCAGAACACACTTGTATTGTTACTTTCAAAATACGATCTTGTTTTAGAAAAACATATACGAAATAAACTAAGCGGAAAATCCGGGACGAGTTATTTATCTAATAAAATTATATAATTCATTCCGTAGCTGATGTAATTAACTCTCACGTCGATTTTGAAATTAATTTGACAGTATTTGTTTCGGTAATTATCGATGAAACTCCCGATGTTAGCAACAGATTACTCTGTTAATGTGTCTGAAAGTCGTACGTCGGACACACTTTAATATATTTTTTAGGATGTGCTACTCCGCGGCAGAAATAAATAAATAAATAAATATACTACGACAATACACACATCGCAATCTAGCCCCAAAGTAAGCGCAGCTTGAGTTATGGGTACTAAGATAACTGATGAATATTTTTATAAATAATATACATAAAATACTTATAATATACAGATAAACACCCAGACACTGAAAAACTTTCATGTTCATCACACAAACACTTTCCAGTCGTGGGAATCGAACCCACGGCCTTTGACTCAGAAAGCAGGGTCGCTGCAAACTGCGCCAATGGGCCGTCCGTCAGAAATAAGCATGGCATGGTGCTTCCTAGGACGATCTCTGTCACTAAAAGCGCTACTAGCACTGAGAAAATAATTTGCATCAGTATCCTAATCAAAACCGACTTACCGCACTTGTAATATAAATAAACCAAGTAATGAAAACATCAAAATTTTCAATAAAATACTTTATTTATACTTGGTAACTGTAAACATAGGTATAATGGATTTTTTTTTTACTTAATTAAAATCTTTTTTTAGAACAGTTAAAATGGCACTTAGAATATCAGCAATTGATTGTAGACTTCAGCTTCTGTGAATTACACTTTCGTATGGATAAATTATTCAGGAAACCACGGTTTACGGAACCACGATAGGTGGTCTGGATATTTTTTATAAGCACTCCCTGAATAGTGTAAAATGTAAAAAAAATAAAGAAATAAAGTAACTAAACTTCTATTTTTGAATCTTATGTCGAATGCAAAAAATAAAATCGCTGTCATTCAATCGGCTAAGGATATTGAATCCCCGTCCATTATTTCTCCGAAGTTTTCTTATGCTAGTTTTCAGTCGCTATGTAAAAATATATTCAATCCGACAAAATTAAGCTCTTAATATATCTAGATTTATAATAAAAAAAAACTTTTAATTATAACACTATCCAAAGACACTCCATTACGAACTCCTTATTTTGGAATACTAATATTTATAAAAAGTATAGTGTAGTATTTATATAATGTTTATTTTTTCCAGAAAAGCAAAAGAAGAAAAAGAATAATATTGAGTACAGGATAAGTTTAATCGACGTCTATAAAATTGGTTCTCAGGTCTTCATTCTTATCTATTGCCTCCAGTTTTAGTTTCTGAAACAAAAATATTCATCTATAGGTAAATATTATTTAAACAAATAAATAAATATACTACGACAATACACACATCGCCATCTAGTCCCAAAGTAAGCGTAGCTTGTGTTACGGGTACTAAGATGACTGATGAATGAATAAATGAATGAATACTATTATAAATGTTAATGTAAGTTTGTTTGTTACGCTTTCACGGGAAGACTACTGAACCGATATTCATGAAACTTTTTATACATATTCTTGGAGATATAAGAAAAAATATAGTATACTTTGCAAAAAAAATTACGCAAGATAAAAAAATGTTTGTGAAAAAAACTTAAAATCTCATATATGAATATAGGTGTAGACTCCCAAAATTACGCGGGCGAATCCGCAGGGCACATCTAGTATTTTATACATAAATACTTATGATATACAGATAAACGCCCAGACACTGAAAAACATTCATGTTAATCGCACAAATATTTCCCAGTTGCGGTAACCGAACCCACAGCCTTGCACTGAGAAAGCAGGGTCGCTGCCCACTGCCCCAATCGGTCACAGTCATTGTTCGTAGGTTAGCTTCCGTTTTCCCCGGTACGTATAAAAAAAGTACCTTCAAATAAAGAGTGAATTGGCATCTTCCAGGCAAGTAGACATCACCACTTACCATCAGGTGCGATTGCTGTCAAGTGCTGGTATACATTATAAAAAAGTGTGTGTCTTTATGTACTTGCGTTAGAAGTTAGACTTACAAGATAAAAATCTTTTCAAAAATTTTATCTTTCGCCTTTCTGCGGTTGTAGAAAACGACACTAGCAATAGAAAAAAGGTGATACATTGAAAGTTTTATTATAATAGCTAGTTAAAAAAAGTTTATTTAAATACCACAAATATGGAGGGTAGAGGTAAGGAGAGTCATCTTATATGGGAGAAAAGTTGAAAAAGAGTCCAGTTGTTGCGCTAAATAACAGTTCAAAAATCCTCCACAATGGCGCTGGTGGATGCACAGGGTATGGTATGAATGTAGCAATCGTAGATGAATTGAAGTATGCAGAGTTAAAAAATTTAATGTCATTATCGACTAAAGTAGTTAATTATTGAGTATTTCAACAACTTACGTTGTACAAAATATTGTGGTAAATATAACCTTACTCCCTTGTATCTCCATACTTCCTTGTTTATTTTTCAAGCCTACTCTAACAATATTTATATTTGGCGCTTCTTTTAAGAGTTACCCTGATGCAAATGTGGCGCCATCCTAATTTAATACATTTTGACGACACTTATGACTCTCCTTACCTCTACCCTCCATATACCACAAAATATATTTCTACATAATCATTGACGTAGGTCGGTGTACATAATTAAAGAAAAGGACAATATAAAAATAATTAAATTTGGAATACTAATAGACTCATTATAGGACAACCAAGTTTTCCTCAACATTAAAATTTGAGATTATTGCACAATTGAATCAATTAAATCACCGAAATGAGCCAACTGTCAAACCTTATAGCTAACTTCAGGGTGTCGTTTTTTTGTGACAGTGTGCGCGCGCATCGTAAAAATTTACTCTCATCATTTTTCCCTAACGCGCCAAAAGAAGTATAACTTCAAAAAAAAAATCTACATAAAATGCTTAATGACAATTAAGCTTAATTTGCTATACTCCGCGAAAAGCAAATCTTTAGTTAAATATACTATACTATATACTATATACTACGACAATACACACATCGCCATCTAGCCCCAAAGTAAGTGTAGCTTGTGTTATGGGTACTGAGATAGCTGATAATAATTTTTTTATGAATATAATACACATAAATACTTATAATATACAGATAAACACCCAGACACTGAAAAACATTTATGTTCATCACGCAAACACTCTCCAGTTGTGGGAATCGAACCCACGGCCTTGGACTCAGAAAGCAGGGTCGCTGCCCACTGCGCCACTCGGCCGTCAAAATGCTTCTATCCAATATATGAAATGCGTTGAAACTATTGCTTATTTATATAAGATACATATATGGTTTTCGCCTGCCATACGAAAAATCCACTTACGTTCCACATATCTGGGTCCCATTTTTCAAAAGCCTCAAGGAATCTCGCATTTTCAAATCCTTGTTTGATAATTGTGAAATTATGTTCTTGGTCAAACGCGGCCACATTCTGAAATTAGGGTATTTATTTATTCAGTTATTCATTTGGAAGTCAACGTATCTTAACATGTGGACACATATAACAATTGTTTTAAAATGTTGTACACTCCACTTAAAGGCTAACTCAGCATGCATAACACAAAAGACACTCTTTTTTTTTACAACCAAATTGGGTGATATTTAGCCGCTAAACAAAAGAAAAACAATAATAAAAGAATTAAAAAAAACAATAATATTGCAAAGAAAAAGAAAATAACTAAAAATCAAAAACGACTTACTATCATGCCGTACTTTTCAAAGTGTAAAGTACTACAGAATTACCAACATCCAGAAACCGTATATACAACTAATAATGAAGCATCATAAACCACTCCACTTTAGTAGTGTCTCTGAGTCACTTCATACTATTTAGCAGTCGACAGTCATTATTTTAAGAAGAAGAAGAAGAAGAAGAAGAAACACTTTATTGCACGTATAACATACAGGAAAAGAAACAGTACCGTGAGAAACAGTAGTAGTAGTTTTACCTACGTTCTGAACGGGAAAAAGCTTGTAAAAAGGTTGTAAGCTAATAAAAAAAAAAACGTGTGTGGCGTGACAATATGAGACACTTTTGAAAAATTTTATCTTCGCCTTACTCAACGTTTGTAGAAAAAACGATACTAACAATAGAAAAAAGGTATTGTTTTAATTATTGAAAGTCAACTGTCAAACCTTTTTTAGAAAAACTTCATGGCGTCTGTTTTTATGTGACGGTGTGCGCGCGCATCGTTAAAATTTACTCTCACCATTTATCCCTAACGCGCCAAAAGAAGTATAACTTCAAAAATATACTTACTGTTACAAAATGATTTAGAGTCTTAAGGTAGTTTTCTGGTGCGAATTTCCCGATCCAGAAGATGTAGTTCTTGTTATTATTTATCAGCAAATAAACTTTATCATCTCTCATAACCTGAAACAAAAGTCGTGAATTTATTTATAGCTAGCTATTGTACACGACTTCTCCTCAATTTTTTGTTCAATTATTTATAATTACTTATATATCATCGTCATCATCATCATCTCAACCTACTTATATATACGAGTAATTAAACAAAAAAATCCTAAAAACTTTAAATACAATTATTTAGAAACTACGACAACACACACAACACCAACCCCAAAGTAAGCGTAGCTTGTGTTATTGGTACTAAAATGACTGATGAATACTTTTATGAACAATATACATAAATACTTAGGTATAACTAGCGGACCCGCGGAACTTCGTCTGCACCTAAAAGAAACCTAGAAACTAATTGCAGCGCTATCTACCAGGTGGACCTGTTATATTACCAAACTATGTTATTCGCGGCCGTTCGTGTAATTCTATACCCGTCGCAACTTCTAAGCAAAATTTAACGGAGCTATGAAGTAAAATTAATAAAAAATTTCATCCCATTTCCCGGGATAAAAAGTATCCTATATGTTGACCCGGTGTATCAGCTACCACTATACCAAATTTTATTTAAATTCGTTCAGTAGTTTTCACCTGATGCCAGACACACAGACAGACAGACAGACAGACAAAAATTTAATAAAAATCTGTTTTGGACTTAAGTGTCGATTATAAAGCATCCCCCGGTCAAAATTTTCAAAATATATTAAATGTACAGAAATCTTCCACTTACAGTTTTATTATAAGTATAGATATACATATAAACACCCAGACACTGAAAAACATTCATGTTCATCACACAAACATTTTCCAGTTGTGGGAATCGAACCCACAGCCTTGGACTCAGAAAGCAGGGTCGCTGCGCACTGCGCCAATCGATCGTTCACTTGTTCACCCGTAGTCGATTCATCTTGTTTGTACAGCTGAGTCTTAACTTACCTTTTGTGAAAAATCGGGAATTTCGTCTTTATATTCAATAACACGAGCCGAACGTACTGTTACATCGAATAGTCGGTAACCCGTAGTCGATTCATCTTGGAGCACGTTATCTGTCAATACAAATTAGTTATTGTTTCTAATAATACAACATCATGATAACAACCCATTGCCGACCCACTACAAGGCTCGGTGTCCACCACGCTGGCGAAGTGCGGATTGGTGGAATTCACACCCCTTTCACATTACGGAGAACGCTCAGGCAAGCTGGTTCCTGAGCGATGTTTTCCTTCACCGTTAAACCAAGTGATGTTTAATTCATCATTTACCGGCCAACTACAGAGCACGGGTCTCCTCCCACATTGAGAAGGGGTTAAGGCCGTAGTCCACCACGCCCAAGTCCGGATTGATGGATGTTTGATTACCTAATTTCAAAACTTACATAATTCCGAAAAGATAGAGTTGAGTACCTGCTGGGACTCGAACTCGGTCCCCCGAAAGAGGGGCCGTAGATCTGACCACTAGGCTAAAATTGCTTCTAACAAAATGTTATATTGAAATAAAATAAATAAAATAAATATACTACTACACACATCGCCATCTAGCCCCAAAGTAAGCGTAGCTTGTGTTATGGATACTAAGATGAATATTTTTTATGTTATAATATACAAATGATTACCAGACACTGACAAACATTCATGTTCATCACACAAACATTTTTCAGTTGTGGGCATCGAACCCACGGCCCTGGAGGCAGAAAGCAGGGCGCTGCCCACTGCGCTAACCGGCTGTCTTATGCTGTGGAGGAACCTTACCATATTAGAATAAAGCATTGCTTACATGCTAGCACGCGCAGGAGACAAAATTTTTATATCCCCCGATTATATCCCCTGACAAGGAATATAATTAACGTGTCCACCTCCTAAAGTACGGGAACATGGAACAGGAGAAGTTTACTTTCGTTTATTATTACACATATATTATTCGGATATTATTTCCACTTGTGCGAAGAGTTTATAACGCTGTGGGAGAAGAAAATTTTTTATTCTTCCCCGGGGATATAATTGTCTCCATCCCATGCTAGCCGTGCAGAGGGGTTGCTACGGCGCCAGAGCTCGCCATTAGAAGAGCCCCAGACGCACGAACCACGGGCTGCCCGTGGCCCATGCGCATAAACTTATTCTGTAGCTGTGAGGGCGATGGGCGAATACGACACTGGTGTATCATCATGGGACGTATGCACGTTTTATACAAGGTTACCTTGTAATTTGCTTTTACGGCAAATCACCGGATAGAGACGACCCATCACATACGAAGCCTTGTGGCGGGCCTTGCGAATGTGTGCGGTGAAGCTCATTCTATGATCGAACGTTACTCCCAGGTATTTGACCTTGTCTTGCCTAGGGATAGGACGCCCGTAGAGGGTCACATCTGCGGGGTTTACCGTGAAGCGGCCTCTCAGTTTGCCCGTGAAGAGCACCGCTGCGCTCTTCTCGGGGTTCACTTCGATCCTCCAGAGGCGGAACCACTTGCCCAGCAGGTGGAGCGCCTTTTGGAGTCGACTTGCTATGTTACTCTTTTTGGGATCGGTCGCAAAGAGAGCGGTGTCGTCGGCGAATTGGGCCAGTTTGACCGTCGCCGGTAGGTCACGGGGAATGTCGCTCGTGAAGAGCGCGTAGAAAAGCGGCGAGAGCAAGGAGCCATGAGGGACTCCCGCTCGTATCGGTCTAGGGGAAGATAGCGTGCCGTCAATGCGGTAGCGAAAGATGCGGTCTGTGAGGAAAGCTCGCAGGAAACGTACGAGTCTAGCTGGCACACCCAGATAGTGAAGCTTGTACAACAAGCCGGCGTGCCAGACCCTATCGAAGGCTTTGACAATGTCGAAGAACACGGCCCCGTGGGGGCCAAGTGTCTGTAGCGGTTAAAATTTGTCACGATTTCCTCCGTGAGGCGGTGCGCTTGATGAATGCAAGAGTGTTTGGCTCGAAAGCCGAATTGCTCGTCGTTGAGGAGTTTCTTCTCCTCCACGACGGCCTTCAATCTATGTAGTATTATCCTCTCATGCACCTTTGCTAAGGTGTTGAGGAGGCTTATAGGGCGATAACTAGAGGGATGGTCGCGGGGTTTGCCCGTCTTGTGGATGCCTATGACAGTTTATATCTGAAATACCGTCGGGACCTGGGGCTTTCTTAGCGTGGAAACCCTTGATAATAGTATGAACTTCATCGCAGGTCGTCGGGGCGAGAGGTTCACCATCGGGAGGGGTCGAGAGGATTGTTGCGAGTTCGCTTTCGACTCGCAAGACGTGGGGCCTATCAATAGAGACGGTGCTCGGAGAGCATTGGGATTCCAGGCTGTCAGCCATGCATTCCGCCTTATCGATATCTTCAAAGGCGGGCGGTAGGTCGTACTAACGGAGGGAGAGCGGGAGCGGAGATAATTTTAAGAGCCCTCGCCACTTTGTAGAACGCACTACGCAATGGCGGGAGCTCCCCAAGAACCTGTCCCATGTCCGTATCGGAGTGCGGTAATGCAAGACACTACCTTCCTTTGGGCTCTCCAGAGTTCTAACCGTGAACCGTAAGATTCTGTCGTGTCGGGTATTTGTCGTGCTCCCTATGGGCCCTATTCTTGTTTGTGATGAGCTCTCGCGCGTCTTCCGTGAGTACCATGCGGTAAAATCCGCACGGCATCTCGCGGGAGCATTCGCTCGTAGCGTCACAAACGTGATCGGTCAGGTGCAGTGAGGCTGCCTTGCTCTAATGTCTCTACGACATCAGGAATTTTAGAGAGGTGCACAGAGTCCATCGCTTCGAGAAGCCCGGAGAGCTTCTTGAAGTCGATGACGGTACGGGTCGGGAGGATCGCGGGTCCTACGGTGCCTAACTGTAATTTGACGGGTCTGTGGTCCGAATATAGCTCTGATAGCACTTCCACAGAGTTCACCTCAAGGGCGATATTCTTGAGGAGCGCTATATCGAGTATGTCCGGCCGGTCGGTCGGGTTATCCGATATCGGGAAGCGAGTCGGCGTATTGGGGGCAACAATTATAAAATTGAGGTCGGGTCGACTGACAAGTGCGTTAAGCTTTCGTCCGCGAGGGTTAGTGGTACGGGACCAGTCGGTATGCTTAGCGTTGAAATCGCCAGCCAAAATGACAGAGTCTCCTAAGGAGAGGAGAGCGCGTAAGTCGCTCTCTAAAAAGTCCTTAGTCGGGGGGAGATAAACGGATGCTAGTATGATCGACGGATGGCCGGTCATACCCACCTGATATACTGAGGCTTCAATGTTGGTAAGCTGTGGAGGATCGAGAGGAGTGCAGTGAAGAGCCCTTCTGTAATAGATCGCGGTACCACCTTTCCGGTTGGTGGTACGATCGTTTCTGACTAAGTTATAATTTCCAACTTTGGGATCGTTTCTACTAGGTTTCAAGAAGGTCTCTTGCACTAAGAAGATATCGATTTGTTGTGCACATATAAATTCGCGGACTTGTTGAATTTGATCGATAAGGCCGTTTGCATTAAAGAAGCTGACAGCCAGGGAGTATGGGCGAGGGCGCTGCGCCCGGGTGGGCCGCTGCCGGCGCGGTGGCCTGAGGGGCCACCGGCACCGGTGTGGGGGCGGAGGCGCTAGGCGCTCCGTTGAGGGGCTTGGCCCATGCGCTGGTAGCGGTTACCGGCGCTGGGACGAAGCGTTGGGCGGGCTGGGCTGCGGGTCTCCGAACCGGCGGCGGACCCCTGCGCCGTGTAAACTGCGGAGCCTTTGGGCATCCGAGATAATTCGCGAGGTGGCCTTGGGTGTAGCAGAGTACACAGCTTGGTGGTTCGACGACGGTCGGGTCCCGTCGGGAGCAATCGGCGGTGCCGTGATCGCCCAGGCACTTGACGCACCTAGGGCGGGCGAAACAATTCCTTGCGGAATGGCCTTATAATTGGCATCGGTGGCACTGGCCGACCTTGCCTCTGTTGAGGGGCTTCTCGGTGGTAAAGCCAGACAGGTGGCATACCTTCTCGAGGTTACATATTTCTCTCCCTTCGGGGGAAAGTTCTAAGAGTACGAGAACCATCTCGTAGACGTATTTTGTCCTGGTATTGCACATCCTTTGTCCCAGGACAGGTAGATTTTGCGACAAAAGGTCGGCTTATATTAGCTCGAAGCTACTCTCTTTCGGTAATCCTTTAATGACGACGCGGAAATTGCGTTCGTCTTTCTGACTATAAATAAATCGACATAGGTACTTATATTCTGGGAATAACACAACGATAGCGCGATCCCAGAGGGTGATCACGCCATCTGTCGCCAGAGAAGGTAAACTGCGCGAACACTTTCATTTATCGTAATAATTGACGTACCAAGCTGATGATCCACCTAAATGAAAGTTGAAAACTATTGCCTGTAAATAGAACAACACTTCGCAGGGCATGCAAGGAGCACGTCCTGCAACATGCCGGCCTGTGTCCACCAAACTGAGGCGTAGGTGTTACTCCTCACGCCTGTAATTACACCGGCAACCACGCCCTTCACACCGGAACACAACAATGCTGCTTAGCAGCAGAAATAAGCATGGTACGAAAATCTCTTCTACTTCTAACGTTCATAGAAAAATAAATCCCTATCCCTACTAATATTATAAATGTCAATGTAAGTTTGTTTGTTACGCTTTCACGCAAAAACGACTAAACCAATCCTCATGAAACTTTGCACACATATTCTTGGAAGTGTTAGAAGTAATATAGGATACTTTTTATCCCGACATTAAGCTCGGTTCCTTTGGGAGAGGGGATGAAAGTGTTTGACGTTTTACACCATAACTCCGACAAATTATAACCGATTTAAATAATAATGTTTGTACTATAAGTAGAAGTTACAATATTTGTTTAATTTTGCCCAAACTGTGGTTGGAGATAGAGGACAGAACTCCTCAGTGGACAGCAGCAAACCCCTCATTTAAGGCTTAGCGATACTTAATACTTTAAATTTTACAACTAAATTGAATGCCACATCAAAAAACAAAATCAAACGCGTCGCGGTTAACAGCTAATAAATAAAAAATATACTACGACTGGCGCAGTTGGCAGCGACCCTGCTCTCTGAGTCCAAGGCCGTGGTTTCGATTCCCACAACTGGAAAATGTTTGTGTGATGAATATGATTGTTTTTCAGTGTCTTGGTGTTTATCTGTATAAGTATTTAAGTTTATTATATTCATAAAAATATTCAACAGCTACCTTAGTAACCATAACACAAGCTACGCTTACTTTGGGGACTAGATGGCGATGTGTGTATTGTCGTAGTATTTATTTTTATTTATTCTATTCAAACAAATTTAATATATTTAATTCAAATAATTATAATAATATATTCTATTTGAATGAATGTATTATTCAGTTTAAGGCGGTAACACATTTTTGAAACGTCAGTCTTTACCTATCGTATTATTATTGCATAGTTTACCTTGGCTGTATGAATAGACAGATTGCAGTTTTTTTTAATGATATATTATTATTGCATAGGTTTGTTTACCTTAGCTGTATGAATGGACAGTTTGCAGTTTTTTTTATGGCAACACTTCGTATGACATGTTAGAAACACGTCCTATATAGTGTCGCCCTGGGTCCATCAAGCTAAGACGTGATTTTAAACATAATATGGCGTGATTTTATAACCGTGCTGCTGGGCGTCAGAAATCAGTATTGGATAGAAGCAGGCGTTACTTTGCGGAAACCCATAATATATTATGAAAATTAAGCTTAATTTGCTATACTCCGCGAACAGCAGCAGAATCTATAAGGTGTAATTTATAATTTCTTCAATCCGTATACTCCACACCAAACAGATCCTCGGCAATGTACACTCTACGCACGTTTCGCTCCGAAACCGGAACATCCTCAGGAGATTTATGCCTTATAACTGCTGTTCGCGGAGTATAGCAAATTAAGCTTAATTTTCATAAGGAGAAATAAGCACGTCGGTACTTCCCCGAACAAGCTGTCAGAAAAAGCTTTACTACTTCTAACATTCATAGATAGAACACTTCAAGCACATGCCTTGAGTAAGATAATAAATAGATGAAGGTGCAAAAAAATCAAATAAAAATACATTATTGTTAAATATTTATTTTATTGTGTATAATGCTCACAAACACACAAACAAGCACGATTCGAATATTCTATTTAAATAAATTTAACATTCCATTCAAATATGTAATTTTAATAATATATTCTATTCAAATAAATATATCATTCAATTTAAGGCGGCAACACACTTTTGAAACGTCAGTCTTCTCCGATGCTATAATTATTCTATAGGTTTACCTTAGCTGTATAAATGAAAAGATAACAGTTTTTTGAAGTTATATTTCTTATGGCGCGGTGGAGCAAAATGATGAGAGTGAATTTTTACAATGCGCGCGTACACCGACACGTGAATTCTACATCGTAAAGTTAGTTCTAGGTGGCATGAAAGAACAATCGATTTTCACATATAAGGCGCCAGGTATGAGAAAAATGTGAGGAGCAAAATCTACTGATGAATGACCTCGTTACGTTTTCGCTTTGCGACGTTGCATGCGCAAACATGCAACGTCGCTTTCGTTTAATTAACTTATTTTTCCTATTTAAGTTACCAAGGAAACCGTATATTATCTAGGTAAAGAAACAAACACATAAATATATGGGACAGAGTGAGATAGAAAACGTTATACATTTTTTTCCTATTCTTGTTTTATAACGCCTAAGAATTTGTTACTGTTATAAAACATTCCAAGTAAGAACAAACAAAGCTGTCATGCAAAAAAAATCCGTTACGCTCTTTATCTATTCCATTCTAATCTATTCTGTAATGTTTAAGTGGTTGATATAATATATTACGCTGAGCTGTTTATGCGGCTTCTTCAGTAATTCGTATTTTTTAATATAAAGACGCGATTTTTTTTTTAATTATTTCAAAGTATCGATTGTAAGCAATCAAAATATCACTTGCTTCAACGGTGAAGGAAAACATCGTGAGGAAACCTGCATGCCTGAGAGTGCTCCATAATGTTCTCAAAAGTGTGTGTCCACCAATCCGCACTGGGCCGGCGTGGTGGACTACGGCCTTAACCCCTTCTCATTGTGGGAGGAGACCCACGCCCTTTAGTGGGCCGGCAATAGGTTGATATGATGATGAATATGATGAAAACGGCAATAAATCTCCTCCTATACGAGTTATAATGTATAAATTTTAGGGTATGCAGTGCTTTCGTGCATGTATGAAGTGCACGCCACTGAAGATTTGAAGGTAAAATTACAAAAGCGTTCAGCATATTGTCTTCGTAGATAATCAATACGGGAAATATAAAGGCAAGTTAATAGCGTCGCGTTTTAGAACAGAATCGATCATTTAAGATCATTTTGACAGTTATTCTTTTAGATCTTTTTTTGTGCATAATACACACGTTCACATAAATGTCATGAAAGAAATTACGAAGTCACACTGCATTGCCATTCATTAGCTGGCGTGCGAAGAGCGTTTCATAAGTGTGTTCCCACCATTATTCTAACGTGCGTTGAACCCGTTTACACTATTCCTGACCTGTGCCAGCGGACCTCACAATGCGAGAGTGTGACATGCCAACGTCACGCCACGTGGTGAAGTACTGCTTGAAGATAGCGGGTTCGGTTCCCTGGGGGATCCTAGCTACGTGCACCTGGAATTAAAATAATTGCTTTCGATATTGACGACCTCCAGGCCCACTGTGCCTTAAGGTCTCATGCGAAATACAATGAGTTATCTAAAAAGATACCTGGCATCGATACCTTCCATGACTCACCCACAGCTTTTAGAAAAAAAACTCACCGAACACTTATCGGTGAGTTAAATTATGTGCTAATTTTTTTTACAAATTAAGTTTATATGACGCTTTTTCAATGCTATGTGCACTTGTCATTGACGTGCATATCAGTCCTTGTGTTTGTGTGTGAGCTATGTTTAAAAAACGTGTAATATGCATGTTGTTAGTGCTCTTAAATAAATAAATAAATAAGAATTAATTATTTCTGTATTTTCAATTTTCTGATCTGGAGGCTTCGGTCGTGGCTAGTTACCTCGCCGACAAATACGTGCCGCTAAGCGATTTCGCATAAATCAACGCGTATCAAAAACGTGAGCAGTGTATCTAATGCAACTTCTCTTTTCCATGGTATTTATAGCTTCTGTAAACAAAAGCCTATTTCTTTATTTAATTTAAATATATTTATTGCGTAGTAAAGGAGAAATTAAAAATATACTTAAAAAATAATTGAAGCAAAATGCGACCTTTTCACTAAAAGTGATCTCTGCCAGGTAACCTTCACGATAGGAATATACCTACCTAAATTAGAAACGGGAAATCGCAATTTCAATAAACATTACATAAATTTACACACTAAATTACGTAGTACAAATAACTAACATAATAAATTATTAAAAGAGTAGAATAAAACAAGCTTAGTTAATAAAAAAAAAATCTATTCTTACCCAAGACGGATAATTTTTGGCTGTCAAATACTGTTGCGCCTTCGCCATAGCCTCAGCTTTTTCCTGAAACAAAGAAAAACAATATTAAAAAAGCTAAAACCTAACTCCACAGTTTGTAAGTATAAAAACAATGGTTAAAAAAAATGTGTTAACGTCACGGGACGCCTGACAGATGCGAAACATCGGAATAAGTTTTATGAACCGAATACGACAGGAATCAGATAATGCATTATGAAAAGATAAAAGCATTAAGTATAAATTTGTTAAAAAAAAAAACAAAAAATAAATACAACCGAATCATTGGACGGCCAATTGGCGCAATTTGCAGCGACCCTGCTTTCTGAGTCCAAGGCCGTGGGTTCGATTCCCACTACTGGAAAATGTTTGTGTGATAAGCATGAATGTTTTTCAGTGTCTGAGTGTTTATATGTATATTATAAGTATTTATGTATATATTCATAAAAATATTCATCAGTCATCTTATTACCCATAACACAAGCTACGCTTTGACTAGATGGCGATGTGTACGTTGTCCTAGGATTTAAATTATTTATTTATTTATATTCTATCCTCTCCTTTCTGTAAGTCGGTTAATAATGACTGTTTAATATATTAATATTCATTTTTATTATTAAATACGAAATACAAAAATACAATCGTATATCAGGCCAACAATCAGGTTCTGTCCTTCCCTCCGTCTGATGCTTCACATTATGAAAATTAAGCTTAATTTGCTATACTCTGCGATCAGCAGCAGAATCTGTGGTGTAATTTATAATTACTTCAATCCGTATACTCCACACCAAACAGATCCTCGGCAATGTACTCTCTACGCAGGTTTCGCTCCGAAACCGGAGCATCCTCAGGAGATGATGACTTTACAATTAATAATTGTTAAGTACAACTGATATTTTAATCATATTATCAAATTGATTAAAGATTACCGCTTGCGTAGCTTGCTTTCCGACCCACACGTAGATACTTCCGCTGACTGTGTCAAGGATATACGTTTCCTGGAAAAAAAAATCGTTATTCAGTTTGGTCTGTACAACGTGTAACCGAATTACGAAATACTGTTGAAGTGTGCTTAAGTAAATTTCATAAGGGAGCGTCCATAAATTACGTGAGGTGTTTTTTTTTTAACTTTCTGTCACCCTCTCCCCCCCTGGTGAGATGTCGTGAGATTTTATTCAATCCCCTCCCCCATAACCCAAGTTCACGTGAAATTTTTCAAAATGTGGGTTTCTTACGTTAACGCGTTGGATTGTTATTGTAAAAAGACCAATGGACCAATGGTAATAGTATATTTTTTTTTTTCAATCTGGGAATAAAATTGCCTGATATTTGCCGAGACCCCCCTCTCTCCAACGTAAGATTAGATGAGATTTGTCTCGACCCCCTCCCCCCCTTAAACATCTCACGTATTTTATGAACGCCCCCTGGAATCCCCTTTTTTATTTTTTTGGCGTGGTGGAAAAGTTTTAGTGCTACCCCCGACCCTTGGGCAGGACGGAGGTTATGTGGGACTCTCCCTAAAAAGCGTATACACAAACTAAAAACCACCACGACATATCCCTCTAGTTGGATTTGTTAGACGCCCGGTGAACCCGTTGTAACCAAAATTAAAATTCAAAATTTCTTTATTCATGTAGCCCTATCACAGACACTTTGAAGCGTTCATACATATATGTTTACGTAATCGTAAGGGGATGGTGATAACTTCGTTCGCCAACTTAAACCTAAAGCTACAAGGGTTCCAAACGCGCCCTGGTCTAAGAAGAGCCCACAACAAATTTAGCCGGGTATTTTTTTTATCACCATCTCACAGTTTATTTATATTAAGCTATGAAGCTAGAGCAATTCACACCCAAGCTTTTTTATCGTTAAAGTTTAACCACCCTGTAAAATATTAAATAAAAAAAAGAAACATATTTATTCTGCAATACAAACCAATTCAAAACATTCTAAGTGTTCACTTAGGACAACCCTATTGAAGATGAAATACCGACACGCGCATAGTACTTACGCTACGCGACGCGGACCTCATAAAGTGGCAGGAGTCATCTGATACCATGCCGTGTGGTAATAATAGGAAACACAATTTTAATATGGCAATCAAAATATGTGCCAAACTAACGCTTCTATCAAAAATGACTAATTGGACGCTTTCTCTTTCCCTCTCATTAAAACTCCTATCTGTATTTCCTTCCTACCCGTCCTTTGGGGTTCGCAAATTTATGAACAAAAAACTCGACCTCCGACTATCGTCGCGCACGTACTAAGTATTCGTGAGAACAAAAAACATGGCCGTATAAGTTACAAAAACTATATAAATTACTAGTGTGCCTTTTGGAGTAGAGACTTTGGGACCGTGGGGTCCGGAGGCAAGCGCCCTTTTTAAAGAATTATCGAGTCTACCGGTGATCCTAGAGCGGGCAGTTACCTTGGCCAACGAATTAGTTTGGCCATCCAAAGGGGCAATGCTGCCAGCATCTTAGGAATGTGCCTCGCTGCGGTGGTTTCGAGGACGTTTTAGATTTTATTTAGTTTTAAATAGTTTATTTTAGGTTATATTTATAAAACAATTATTTTAAAGAATAAAAAAAAAAATTACTAGTTGTACTCTGCCACTCTTCGCTGTGGCACATTTTTATGGAATGGTTGAGAAATGAGAAACAAAACAAAGAATACATTACATATGTCAGCGAGTTTTTTCGCATGCGGCAGATGGCGCGGTCACTGGTACATCGATCGTTAAAAAAACCTGTAGTTTCGCGGTCGCGGATATGTGACTGATGCAAAAAATAGATAAAAACAATCCTTGATGCGGATTATATATCATGCTAAAATTTCATCTTGATCGGTGCAGAACTTTTTGAGTTTTTGAAGCGTACACAAACCAACATATTTTTTTTAAATATTACTAGCTGTCCCGGCGAACTTATTACCGCTTCTTATTTGTTTTTTTTTGATGAATGCAATATTTTAATTCTTATTATCCTATTCCGGTCTAAGAGGAATCCAAAAAATCAAATAGCATAAAATTTGGTCCAGCCGTTCTTGAGCCGACTTTCTTTTATATGCATAGATAGATATAGATTATCGTTTCGCATAACGCCTCATTGAGTATTGTGGTGATGAGAATTTGAAATTGACCACGCTGGATTTAAGGAGTACCGTGAGTTAATATTCTTTTATCTTATCCATATTGATTGTCTTTCGCGTGTTTTCCTAATGTTTAAACATCTCTATTTTTCCCCTACAGTCCACTTTCTTTAAAATATTACAGCTCTCAAAACGCTTTAGGTTTTAACTGGGCAGCGACCCTGCTTTTATTGTCCAAGGCCGTGGGTTCGATTCCCACAAATGGAAAATTTTTGTGCGATGAACATGAATGTTTTTCAGTGTCTGGGTGTTTATCTGTTTATTATAATTATTTATGTATATTATTCATTAAAAAAAAATCCTCAGTCATCTTAGTACCCATAACACAAGCTACGCTTACTTTGGGGCTAGATGGCGATGTGTATTGTCGTAGTATATTTATTTATTTATTTATTTTACCACCCTGTGAAGTCCACAGTGCCGAGAGGCCGGGTCGGGATAAAATTGTGACATTACCTGAGGTTTCAGCTGGTCTTGACGGAATGGCGCAGAGAGAGGTGTTATCTTCAGTTTACCAGTACTGTCTGAGACCTCCGATAAGATAACGGAGCTTTCCTCATTCTTCTCGAAAGTCTGAAAGAATTGTTATAATCTTAATAAAATCCTTACTAATATCATAAATGTGTCAAAGTCAAAGTGACATATATCTTTATTCACATAGTCACATATATGGCACTTTCGATGCGTACATTACATGTAAAATATAACATAGAAATGAGTTGATGGCGATAACTAAATTAGTCAACTTAAAACTAAAGCTATTCGTCTAAACTCGATATCGTTATCGATATCGATTTTTAATTCGATTAAGATTTCGATTGCAATTGAATAATCGATATTGTAATCAATATCAAAATCGATAATCGATTAAAAAATCTTATCGAAATCGATACCTAGAATCGATATCGTAGTCGCAATCGCAATTGCAATCGTAATCGTAATCGATATCCTAATCGACATTTAAATTGATACCTAGAATTGATACCGTAGTCGCAATCGCAATTGCAATAGGAATCGAAAACTAGAATCGATATCGTAGTTGTCGTCTTGACTACTACGATACTTGAAAATTATTCATTGTAAAGTCAACAACATATAAAAACTAAATAATTCAATAAAATTTGATTATATTTTTGTTTATTCTACATATTCGACATTATCCAATTTTTTAAACATACTTTACACTAAAAAGTAATGAAAATATTGTTAACATAATAAGACAAGTTAGAACTATAAATTTAAATATTATTACTATATATTTAACATTTCAAAACCCCCAACACTAAATAATAATAAGTCTATTATTTTACTAGTCAAGCCCTTTCATTTAATACCCATATTGAGGGAGTTGCGAAATATTAAAATGTAATTAGGCATTTTGTGTCGGCGGCCAATTCTATCAAACTAAGAATACTCCCAAGTTATTGAGCTTTCAAACAAAAAAACAAAATCGAAATCCGTTCATCCGCTCGGGAAATACGATGCCACAGACACACACGCTCACGCTCAAACACCCCGTCGCTTTTGCGTGGGGTTTAAAAATGGAGTATTTTTTAAAAAGAAACCCGGTCTCACCTGATCGTCACCCCCAGCGCTCTCCTTTGGCACCAAATCCCTGGAACCAGAGCCAAGATTTGTGAAGAACTTCTGAACGTCGACATCACTTGAGTATTGATCTGCAAAAAGTTTAACCTTTTACAGCTGCTCCTTTTAATGTTTTTACACAAATGTAACATAAAAATATTTCTCGCAAAACTGGTTACATGCACCTAAACCTAAAATATAATAAAACTATATCTAGTATATCTTATTCTTAATTGATATTCTAACGCAATTTTGTTGCAGACTGACAGCACGACTAGTCCATATTCAAATTAAAGTTTTAAACATTGAGCATAAGATTATATTATTAAAAGTTGATTTTCTAAAACAACTGTTAAAAAATTTAAATTAAATTGAATTAAATGATTTCATTAAAATCAAATAAAATAGTAAATAATTGTTAAAAAAAACTGAAACACACGCTTTATATAGAAAACTAAAAAATATAAATTAAATTTTAATACATTTGAATTAAGAATAGTGTAAGAAATTCTAACAAGTATAATTAACACCATTATTTATTTAAAAAACGCTTTTTAAGATATAATCGAAATGATAATACTTGAATACATAAATACTTATAATATACATATAAACATCCGGACACAGATACAGTAAATATTGTTCCTCTAAAGCCCATGAAATATTATATCGCTTCTCATTTACACGTTGTATAAAGTATTTTGTGATTTCGAAGTTTCTGTGTTTTTTTGTCATCAATGCCAAAATCAATAATCTTAAGCTATGGAACAAGGACCTACGGAAGCTCTAATTTGGCTATGTCGAGACGAGTACGGCCATGACACCCGAGCGTTTTCGCGGGAAATATTAAAAAAAATATAGTTTGCGATTTATATTTCAGGCCGATTGACTCTGCTTTCTGAGTCGGAGACTGGGTTCGATTATTAAAACTGCAAAATGTTTGTATGATGAATTATAAATATTCATCATGCAAGGCATGTCGGCATTCAAAGAGAGATACGTTTAGCGCTGAGAGATCGTTTGCACAGATGGCGCTAGTAGCAACAGTACCAAATTTTACATCGCGCTAGAGAGATTCTACAGCGTTGAATGACTCTCGCGATTTTCTACGCATACGGGGTATCGCTTCTCGGCCTTTTGGCTAAGATCAAAGTGTAGTATCTGTTCTTTTCAGCTTAATATCTGAAAGTTCACACAATGTGGGACCAGTATATTAAACTGATTTTTGTAAACCGACGGGATGTTCGGGGCTCGCTCCACTCCCGTCACGGGTCGGCCCACTTTAATCACATTTATTGACGGCAGACTGGCGCAATGGGCAGTGACCCCGCTTTTTAGAGCCATGGCTGTGGGTCCAGTTCTCTCAACCGGAAAATGTTTGTGAGGAACATGAATGTATATAAGTATCTCTGTGTTCATCTGTATGTTATATAATATATGTATATTATTCATTAAAAGATTCATCAGTCATCTTAGTACCTACCCATAAGTCATAACACAAGCTACGCTTACTTTGGGGTTGGATGGGGATGTGTGTAGTATATTTTATTTATTTTTTATTACTATATGCTCACATTTTACCTAGGAATATGGCGTAATATATTTCGTAATAATGTAATTATCTGTGATTATTTCATTAAAATTACGGAATATTGATCATTGGTAATTCTTGGTATTTTATCAAAATATTAACGATTGCATGAAATATAAAATAAAAATAATAAAGGGCAAGGAAGATTTTTGTATGGCGTTCAATAACGGATAATTCGTTCCAGGCTGGAAATAACAAGGAATTCTTACAGAATTATTTGTGAAAAAATTCAAACTTAGAAAACTTATATCTTCGAAATGTGAGTTGTGACACTTCACGAGTTTTTGTTCAAGATTATTACGTGTTTGTAAATATATTAAGCATCAATCAGTTTGTGAAAGAATTATCCGTGAATGAGATTTTGAAATAAAATCAAGATGGCGGACTGCAGGTAATCCAAAATCTTCAATGACGTTTGGAAGTCGGATCTTACTCTTCTAGAATTGTCTCTTACCAATTATCTCCACCCGGCCTCTTCCGTTGTGGTCTTGGTCCCTGATCTGATTGGCCACAGATATTGCCTTCAGACGCTCAACGTTCTTGGACTTCTCGCCGACGTACACGAAAATATCGTTGTTGATGTCCAGGATAAACACGTCGCCTTTGTTCATCGAAGATATGAGTGGGTCCACCTTAAAAAAGAAACATTGGAATGTATTTTTAAATATATTTGCACAAAAAGTAAACTTTTTCATGTGTCTGGAAAGTTATTCTTTTCCACACTAGTGTTTTTATTTCCGTCTTGCATATTATAATAACATCCAAATGCATTATGGAGGATTTTAAACAAAAAAAATCTGTACAAAATCGCGACTACAACTTTGTATTGAAACTCATTTCTGTCTTGTTTTTCTTTTTTAATTTGCTTTTAATTAAATCAGCTCTTCTACGCACTGATGCTATTTATTAGGTATACTATTTGGCCGCTAGGCTGAGTACCTTTGCTTAAACAATGGCGACGTAGGCGTACAAACAAAATAATAAGCGGCAGGGAAACCATTAGAGTATTAAAAACTGTTCTTTTTCTTTTTTTTAAATGAAATGAATTCCAATGAGAATAGTAGATAGATATTGATTGAACTCTAGTTATTTCCACGTTTCTTACCTGTCTCACTCTGATGTTCTTTTTGCCTTTAACCTGGAAAAGGCGCTTTTCAGCACCGGGGTTTGTGACCACGTGGTTGAACCCGGACTGGTGACCTCCGTCAAGATAGCGGACGGCTGCAAAAAATGGTGACACATCAGGAGTTGAAAAGCTGGCCTCTATTCAGTGGCGTGCACTTCATACATGCACAAAAGCACTGCATACCCTAAAATATTTACAAAGTTTATATGGAAAGAGGTTTTACCCATTTGATGCCATGTTTGTGCTTTGTGCCTTTCCCAGTGAAAAACCTTTTGCACGCAACTGCCTCTATTATACATCAGCTAGCAACATAAATATAAATAAATAAATATACTACGACAATATGGGTACTAAGATGAATATTTTTTATGAAAATAATACACATAAATACTTATAATATACAGATAAAACGCCAAACACTGGAAAACAATCATGTCCATCATACAAACAAAAGTTACAGTTGTGGGAATCGAACCCACGGCCTAAGACTCGGAAAGCAGGGTCGCTGCCCACTGCGCCAGTCTATCATAATAAATCCATTAGGGGCTTCATATGTCGAGGGCATTAAAGTTAAAACACACGTTAAAAAGTTACAGAAAAAGTTATAGAGTAAGTTAACTCTCAGGCATGCAGTTATCGCCGCGATGTTTACCTTCACCGTATAAGCAAGTAATATTTTAAATTTCTCAAATAAAAATGCACATATCTCCGAAAAATTAGAGGTGCGTGCTGGAGATCAAACTCGGATAACCTGAAAGGAAGGCAAAGCTCTAACTACTAGGCTATCGCATCTTACATCCGCTACATGTCTCCCCTCATTGCGGTGCAAGCGAGGGAAAACCAAAGAAGAGAGTAGGTACAGTATAAACAAAAAATAGTATATTTAAGAGTATTATACCCGAGTATTATAGTTGTAGACCCCAGCGCCATCTGTCGGGCAGATTTGTGAATCTAAACCATCCAGGGTGCCACCCAAACGCATACCGAAAAATTCATTCAAATCGGTCCAGCCGTTTAGGAGGAGTTCAGTGACATACACACGCACGCACACAAGTTATATTGTATGTTTTTTTTTAGTGGAGTGAATCACACTTTTCTTTAAGTACCTACACTGCTATGACAGTGCAATAAAGGCATCTTCTATTCTATTCTGATGCCACAGTACTTCGATAGTGTTTTGAATGACATTTTGCGACCAGAATTGCTTTAAGGTCTTGAGAGTTGAGAATGTCATATTTTCTTTTCAAATACCGGTGCTGTGTTTTAGTCAAACTTACGTAACATTAAACAGGAAAAAAAAAAACCCTTTTGACATTTGTTTTAAACACTATTTCATTATATAAATATAATAAATGTCATAGTATTGGTTTGCCTCTATTATATTTTTTATTTTATATTTATTTTAATAGTTATTTCGTGTTTATTTTAGTATTTTAATTTTTTTTAAGATGGTAATTGCACTGCATGTGGGCTACGCCTGAAATGAAATTTACTATTTTTATTATATTCCGCCCTGCGTTCATCAACCTGTACCGTAGGTTCACGTGTACATCTGTAGCACTGGCAACCACAGCACGGCTCCAAACACCCACTTACCTCCTCCAGTAAAGTAGTTCAGAAACTGTGAACTCTCATGGCCCATGGTCTCTCTATGCTGGATGGCCTTGCCGTTGAACTTGTCGTCCAGACCTACAGTCAAAATGGCCGCCGCTCCAGATTCATCCTGAGAACTCTCACTGCCTATCCAGTAGTGGATGTCCCAGGATAAGGTATTACGCTTGTCTGCCGTGGTCTGAAACAGGAATTGTCTGTGTGTACGATCGCTATTAAGGTGCTGAGCGAGATTGGAAAAATTTTAACTATTGTTTATGAAGTATTCCACAGAAAAAAAAAGATACGTTTTTTTGTCCATTTTTACTGACTGAATGGTTATCCGCTTTATACGATTGAGTGAAATTTCATGACAGAAATAAATATCAAAGTTACCTCCTACAAACATTTGGTATACGTTTTTTTTTGGGATAAAATAAAAAATATATTATGTACAAAAATGTACTCTTCATATTTATCATGCTTAACTTCATTAAGGTTATACTTATACTTATATAATCATTTAAGAAAATGCGTACTTTTCTTTAAAGAATCCGTATTACCCGCATAAAATTAAAATGGCCCATTTTCAAATATTTAATTTTAATAATTTAAAATGTCCAGTTTAACTTGCAAAGCAGAGCAATAGTAGATTTCACTCCGCCGGAAATAATAATCGAGACACTTATCGCGACAAAACCTAGAGAGTGGCCTACAAAACTTCCATTCAGTGGAAAACGGCAAAAATGGTCAGTTATTTTCTGAGCACATATTTAAAACTTTAGCCTGTTTTTTCCCCGCAAGTGTGATGAAAATCGTCGCATCAAACGCCTATGGTACATAACTTATTAAACTCTCGGCTTACTTACCGCGCTCGAGTGCCGTTAATAAAGACTCGACTGTAAACTGCAATGTAACCGTACTTGATGCATAATCGTCTATTGAAGCACCTACTTAGAAACTATTTGGATCAAATTTATTTTTGCCCTGGATTACATAATAACGCTAATGTTTATTACTTACCTTCAGGACAACGTAAGAGTCTCCCTTATAGAATTTGCCAACATCTGCTTGGGGTACCGCCACTGGTTCAAAGTTCTAGAATATACATTAGTAATTTAAAAAAAAAAAACATATGTATTTTAATAACTAAGTTATAAAATATTTGTATCAATTACATAGCATTCATATAGCATTCATAGAAATATTGTTGGTATTTTTTTATTGATTAATATGATTCCTAAGGTGATTTTGGACCTGCCAATGCACAAGTTTAAAGAATTAGTTAAAACACATTTATTACAGCGAGGTTACTGTACAATTAATGAATATTTTAATGAAAAGGTTGCTTGGAAGCATCGTGCTCCGCTTTCAGCTCTCACAAGATAGAAAAATGAATGTTAAAATGCAAAATGTAAATTGTTGATGTTGGAAAAGAGCAACCAGCAGTTTCTTGCCCGCTTCTTCTCGGTAGAATCTGCCTTCCGAACCGGTGGTAGAATCACTACAAACAGATAGACTTGACGTTTCAAAAGTGCTTATGAAAATAAATACTACTACTTGAAATAAAAGAATTTTGAATTTTGAATTTTGAATTAGCTTCTCCAGCGTCACAAACAATACTTCTACACATAAGAGTAATGCAGTTTTTTTATCGCATAAACATTTAAGATTTCCTCAGCTTTGTAATATTGGGAAACGAAATGATTAGAGATTAAGACAAGTAAAAATAAAAAAAAAATAAAAAGAGCTTATCATATTTAAATAAAATAAATATACTTTGACAATACACACATCGCCATCTAGCCCCAAAGTAAGCGTAGCTTGTGTTATGGGTACTGAGATAGCTGATGAATATTTTTTTATGAATATAATACACATAAATACTTATAATATACAATAAACACCCAGACACTAAAAATCACACAAACATTTTCCAGTTGTGGGAACCACACGACCTTGTACTCAGAAAGCAGGGTCGCTGCCCACTGCGCCACTCGGCCGTCAAATATTATATTATTATTGTTATCTTTTGTAATCGTGTAGTATATTTGTAATGATTTAAAAAAAATAGTATCATCAGTAATAGGTTCTGGGAAAAAAAAGAAATGACGTCGTTAATAGAGATGCTGAATAGTAATGGACCAAAATGCAAGCCTTAGGGGACACCAGTGGAGTCAGGCAGGAAAGAGAAAAAGTATTATTTTAAAGCTACAGCCTGAACGATCCCTAAGGTAAGATGGTCATAATATTGTATTCTATTTTTATCGAGCTTATGTAACAGAATTTTATGTGATATTTAATCGAATGCTTAAGAATATTCTGTATCCAAAGCACCTACATCCTAGGCTAGTAGACTTGGTCCAAGAGTTGACATAATAAAAATTATGTAGATAAGCAGAAAACAGTTTGTATGAAATATTTTAGATATCACAAGTTCTACTCAGACGAAGTATCGGTAAACAAAAAGAAAAATAACTAACCTCAATTCTCCATAATTCTAGCCCAGCCCGAGTTCCAGCATTTGCGAAAGCCGGGTGTACTCTTGCCTTTTGCCTTGCATCCTGGAATAAAAAAACACATTATTGATTATTCAATCAAATTCAAATAGTCGTAATGCCGTAAAGGTCTTAATGACACTAAGGTAAGATGTGAGTCATCTTTTCCCAGTAATACACCTAACTATGATAATACTGTTTCCTAGTATTGTAAATATACTAGTGACAATACTTTGGCCAGTATTAAAACTCTACTAGTGACAATACTGTTACCCAGTATTGGTGCTATACTAGTGACACTAATATTTCCCAGTATTGTAACTATACTAGTGGCACTACCGTTTCCCAGTATTGTAACCATAGTAGTGACAATACTGTTTCCTAGTATTGTTACTATACCTACTATAAGTGAGAATACTGTTTCCCAGTATTTTATCTAGATGGCGCTCTCTCGGTTCCTTACAAATCTTAGATAACTTCTACGCGATCGAATAAGGACGGCGGTAGAAAATCACACACGAGACACTAAGAACGTTATAGCGTTATAGCTCTTATCGTTAGTTACGAGGTTATCTTAACAGAAACAAAGTTCAGGAGGGGAACTTCGTCGTGTAATCAACATCTCTAAAAATAGGCATCGCACCTTATACCTATGAAGAATTGATTCAGCATTGAACTCCACAAGGAAAAATAGCGAGCAAGAATCAGTAATTGCTGTATAATTGGCTGTAAAATTGGCTGTAATTAAGCAATCTATCCATGAACCGATAATAGCTTGGCGTAAAGTCCTTTGGCCTCCTTCTCTGAGGGTTCGAGTTTGAACTTTTAGGTGTTATGTGCGTTTTCAATTTATGCAATTAAAATATAACAACATATTTTTGAGGGTTCTTTTATTTTATTAATTTTTTTATTTTTTATTTATTTTTAATTTTTTTTTTTTAATTAAGTATTTATAGTAGCGTATTTGTATGTTATACATGTTT
Organism: Pararge aegeria; assembly: GCF_905163445.1. Classification (NCBI taxonomy): domain Eukaryota; kingdom Metazoa; phylum Arthropoda; class Insecta; order Lepidoptera; family Nymphalidae; genus Pararge; species Pararge aegeria. Next base: position 3,767,744 of record NC_053206.1, on the reverse strand, counting down.
TATATTTTTGTATATATGTAGATATGGAATATATTTTATATTTTTGTACATATCTTTAATATGTTATGTTTAGTATATACTATGTTTTATGTTTTTTTTAACGTAAAAGTTAGTTACGTTAGTTTTAAATCCTAATATTTAATTTTGTTTGTTGTACCACCTACTTATTTCTTATAACATTTTCTTGTATGCCTTTAGTTACCTAGAAGAGATCGCTATTTAGCGATAAGGCCGCCAAATTGTACGTTCAACCTTATTGTGCTGTTGTATTTGTATCTCTGTAAATTTTCTCTGTGGTGTACAATAAAAGTGTATTCATTCATTCATTCATTCATAACCGTTAGGTAAGCATTTCACGCTCGTCATAATAAACGAACTAATGGTGATGTGCTGGAAGGACTCTTAAAATATTAGCACCCCGGCCTCGTGAAAATAAATATCTTGTAAATAGTTGTGAGATAGTATAAAAAAAGCGTGAAAAATAAAATACACAAAAAGACTTTGTGAAACAACTCAAAAGCAAGAAATAAACATTTTTTATTAAGCTATGATAGCCCAGTGCGTAGGACTTCGTCTCCACTTTCGGGGGAGGGCGCGTTCGAATCCCGGAACGCACCTCGAAGTTTTCGAAAACATCGTGAGGAACAGGAGTTTTCGTTTACCGTTGAAGCAACCGTTGAGCGTACGTGAGAGTTCTCCATAATGTTCTCTAAGGTAGGTAATTAATTGGTATTATTATAAAATTTTTAAGTCGGTGCCAAGTAAAATGTAAAATAACTTTGTACATACACTTAGTGTCTAACAAGTGATTTTCTAAATTTTTACGCAGATTTTTGGTTCAAGCAGATGATCTAAAACGGTCTTACCTTATCAGTCAAAGAAGTTATCTGTGGCGTTATGGTCTGCTGTTTTGCTGTGGTCCTGGCGTGAACTGCCGTAAGGGCGATCACCGCCCATATCACGAGGAGTTTCATGCTGTAAAAAGGAAAGTAAATTTTTACAATAAGAAACCTCGGAACTAAGTGGAAAGCGTCTTCTCGAATTCCGACACGTCTGCTGTTAATTGTATGAAGTATTTGGGAGGTATAATCATTAGCCCTACTTTTTATTACTTTATAACGTATAACGTTTAATATACTATAACGTATAACGTTTGTCTCGCAAGAGGATAGCATTGTAAAAAGGACACAACTACTTTAATAGCTGCAAATTTAGTTCCGCTTAGAGATTTGTGTACAATAAAATTTTTAAGCAGTATTTAGTTAAGTTTAAAATTTTCAAGGTAGGTTTATGTGTAACATAATTTGCACCATTGACGTGTCCGATTTCGAACGCTAAATGCGCTTCACATTTATCGCTGAGTTTCACATCGTTTGCACAGATGGCGCTAGTAGAACAGTACCAAATATTACATCGCGCTAGAGAGATTCTACAGCGTTGAATCACTCTCGCGATTTTCTACGTGTACGGTATCGCTTCTCGGCCTTTTGGCTAAGATCAAAGTGTAGTATCTGTTCTTTTCAGCTTAATATCTGAAAGTTCCCACAATGTGGGACCAGTATATTAAACTGATTTTTGCAAAACGACGGGATGTTCGGGGCTTGCTCCACTCCTGTCACGGGTCGGCCCGGCATTGCAGTGCTGCCGGGATCGGCCCACTATATTCACATATCACCTTCAGACTTCTTCTGGCCTCTATACATACGATTTCAGCCGTAGTTAGTTGCCACCTTTTGTATACTTGACGTTTCACAAGTGCTTATAAACTGGGCCTACTTAAAATAAAGGAATATTGTTTTTTTTTTTAATTTAGAGTTCCCGTACGAAGCAGCGTAGAAAGCAATTGGGGTCAATAACGCATAACAGGTTAGCGCATCTCAGACTGGATGATGATCCAGTCAAAAAAAATCTCGGGGCGATTAATGAAAAATCTAGTTAGTTTGATTTAATCGTCCAAGGTTTGCATCAACTTTTACCCCTAAAGATAGGTACTGTTCATGAATGAATAACATCAGTAGCTGTAATTATGAAAATATATATGTATATTTAATATTATTCTTTTATAAATATAATATAAAGGCCGAGAAGCGATACTGTAATTGTACAAAATAGATTTTATTTCGTTTTAAATAGTTTATTTTAGGTTATAGCTGTAATTAAAATACAAAAGGCCCCCGTGTTCAGCACAGGAGCTGTCAAACGTCTTTTGTTTATTTATTTTATGGAAAAGTGATGTTTGACAGCTGCAGTGATTGCATGATTTACGTCTGTCGCGAGATACGTAATCACCCTGCGGGAGGTATCTTTGCATCGTTCGAGTCCATACAGGACTAAAGGGTATCGATATTTTTATCAAAATACCCACCGACTCAATGTCATGAACTTTTGTTGTTAATCAAATATAATTTGAATTGTTTCTTGAAAACTATTTATAAATTAAATAATAATTATTAGCGTATTTGTAAAGAATCGATCGTGTAAGAAATCGATTTAATAAAATTTGTGGTAAACATGAATTTATAGTTATCATAAGTTAAATTATTTACCCACTTTATAAAATTATTGTAACACAATATAAGGAAATATCAACTTGTTCGTATGCCCCTGATATCACTACGTACTGTAGCCTTATAAGAAGAAAAAACATAAATAACTTTTTATATGGTCACAATTCTCAAAGCATTGTCTCGCAAGTAGGTATTTTCCTAGTTGCTTAGGTCTATGACTCGGCTAAACATGACTCAGTTTTGTTGACATCACCAGCTTGCTTTTTTACTCCGGGTCATGAATAATAATTATGGATTCAGACGTGCCGCTAAGCGATTTGACGTCGCGTAGAAACAGAGTGTGGGGATATGGAGTCAAAATAACTGCTATACTATTGGATAGAAGCAGGCGTTACTTTGCGGGAACCCATGATAGGTATATTAGGAAAATTAAGCTTAATTTGCTATAGTCCGCGAAAACCAGGAGAATCTGTATGACTTCACATTTATTCATTGTAAAGTCAACCTTTAAAGATAAACATTTACCGTCCGGACTTTTTTTGAGAAATTTTAAAGACGAACAGCTTTTTTATGCATGATTTTATCGTAACTTTAACCGTTTACTTAGCGCACGCAACGGAAGCTTACAAAAGAAAAAAAAAAAACATTCTTCATTGGTGCTATGCTCCATTTGGTCTTAGCTTGATGACAAATAGCCTATAGCCCTTCTCTATAAATAAGCTATCCAGCACTAAAATAATTCTTCAAATCGGACCAGTAGTTCCTGAGGTCATTGCGTTTAACTAAACAAACAAACAAACTCTTCAGCTTTAAACATTAGTATAAGATCGCGAGATAAAATGTTTCCACGATTAACCTTGAGTTATATTAAACAATGTGAATATTTACATTCAAGTTTTATTCCCATCCTTCCACGAAACATTATGTGATTGTGAAGTGGGCGCAAGGTTGCCTGTCTGGCTGTATTCTACAAGAAACATTCCGGAGAGTGTGCTCAGGAGCTATTCGATTTGGCTAAACCATCGCCTTTCTACCATCGAACTGCGAGGTACCGAAAGAATCTGCACCGTTACGTTGTTCAAATACCATCAACTCGTACGAAGCGTTTTGCTTCTTCCTTTCTGATCCGCACCGCAAAGGCTTGGAATGCCCTCCCATCTTCCGTCTTCCCCGATACCTATAATTTGGGTAACTTCAAATCAAGAGTGAATAGGCATCTTCTAGGCAAGCGCGCTTCATCTTAGGTTGCATCCTAACTTACCACCAGGTGTGATTGCAGTCAAGCACTTGTCTATATTTAAAAAAAAAAAATAATAAAAAAAACAAAAAAGTGGTAATTGCCTAGTCGGCAAGATTTTGGTTTCAATTTCGAAGGGCCGAGTTCGAATCCCAGCAAGCATCCCTAACATTAGTAACTTCTGTGCGTTCTAAGCTATTATAATACCGCTTGCTTCAACGTTGAAGAAAAACATCGTGAGGAAACCTGCATGAGAGTTCTCCATGATGTGCCAAAGGCGTGTGGAGTCTACCAATCCCCAGGGGGCCCGCATGGTGGACTACGTCGTAAACCCTTCTCATTGTGGGCAGAGACCCCTGCCCTGTAGTGATGATGACACTAAAGGATAGGTTGCAACACGCGTTAGCTTATAGAATTTACCTACAGAAGCCTAGATTGCACCCAAATATCTTTTGGGTTTCTATCTATCGAGCTCGCAAAAATCTAGTCATGCAGACAGAAAACTAACGGGGTAAACCGCCGTAAACGAACGAACGCAGTGGCAATACTAAGTTTATTGCAACAAAACACAAAGAAATACCAAAAGAAAACATAGACATCGTTTAGCAATTCGAACCTCCCATTCTTATGTTTAAGGATTGTAGAAATTATAAATACCATACAGATTCTCCTGCTTTTCACGTTGTAAAGCCAATTAACCTTAATTTACATAATATATCATGGATTTTCGCAAAGTAACGCACGCCTTAACGCCACGGGCCGGACACATAGTTCGGAGAAAGGATGGACGTTGGGGTCCCAAGGTGCTGGAATGGCAGCCCCGTACTGGTAAGCGCAGCGTTGGTCGACCCCCAACGAGGTGGACAGACGACATTAAGCGCGTCGAACCGTGGAACTTGGAACTCCCTACAAAAGACTTATGTCCAGCAGTGGACGTCTATCGGTTGATGTGATGATGATGATGATGAACGCACGCCTGCTTCTATCCAATAAAAACAGTAGTGTTAAAAGGCAGCCTTATTAGCTGCTTTAGCAGCTGGACACGTTAATTACTGGTGACAGACGGATACACGGACATACGGACACACGGACAGACGTCGGAGTCTTAGTAACAGGGGTCTTTTTTACCCTTTGGGTACGGAACCCTTTTTTTTTGCTTGGCGGAAAAGCTTTATTGCTACCTAAGACCCTGGGGCAGGACGGAGGTTCTGTGGCACTCCCCCTCTTAAGGGGTATACCCAAACTAAAAACCAACACGGCATGTCCCTCTTGTTGGCTTTGTTAGACGCCCGGGGAACCCGTTGTATACCTCCCGGACGTTATATACGGTACTAAAAAGAGGAAATAAAAAAAACTAGCAAATATAAGCCTTTGTGATAATCGAAATGAATCATCAAAACTGGTTCAGATTTGTAAAACATATAAAGTAGGTAGGTAATATTGCAAAACAATTATGCGGATCGATCAGATTTAAGCTTTGTTTATTTGAAAGTCGGTTATGAAAAGGTTTTAATATGATTATGCCGTATAAAGAAACCTAGGTAGTTACGTACTTAACAAAAAAAAGCTCTCTAAACTCGTTAATAATGCGGAAATAGTTACATTAACACACCTATTTATACAACAAAGTAACCTAGCAAGAAAGTAAATAAAATAAAACACTTACATTTATGTACTTTTCACGTAAAACACAGGGTTATTCTATTAGGTAAATAGTTAAAAACAAAAACGCGCGTCTCCTTCGAGCGCCCGATTACAACTGATCTGGATTTCAGAATAACGTTCTATTTGATTCAAGTTTGATTCGTTACTTACGTTGATACATATCTGCTGAGATGGTCAAATGTCAAACACCCAAGATGGGCGTCATTGTAAAGGCCCTTCCACACCCAGTGGTATTGTCAATTTAAGTTTTTTTTTTTATATTTAAGGTGAAAACAATGGCCTATAAACTGGAACATGTCTTAATATTATTACTCTTTTATGACATGCTGCACGCACGAAAAAACATGACGTATGCGGCGTTACCTCGCTCTGAGGCGTTCCATTCAAGGCTTAAAGTGCAAGCGAGAGCGCGGAGCGAGCGACAGAGAGGCACAGTCGGCCACCGCGTTCAACATCTGTCTCTCTCTAACTTGAGTGAGCGATGCGTCCGCGTGGACAGCTTCTATACAATAATACATTTACATGTTTTCGGCAAGGATGAAGTCCAGTGAAAAGTGAATGTGGTGTCAATTGTTTATAGTAACGATAATATCTATCAAACAATAAAATTAAAATTTTCTTTTGAAAAATGCAACCATTCCGTCAGTATTTTCTTACGACGTTGTCACGTTCAACTATCGTCAGTAAGCTGACTTTACAGACAACCAATTTTTTTTTTATATTTAAGTTGAATACAATGGCCTATAAACTGGAACATGTCTTATTATTATTAATCTTTTTTTGTACACCTCATGAATTAATATAATTATACAAGAAAAAAGAAACATAAAAATAGAAGCAGAACACTAAGGGTGGTATCGCTTATTAGCGATCTCTGCCAGGCAACCTTACATAGTGCCGCCTTGTGTCCAAAAATCTGAGGCATTGGTGTTAAGCCTGTAATGACACCGGCAACAAAACTCTTCAGACCGGTACACAGGAATGCTGCTTAGCCGTAGAAATCAGTATGGCGGTAGTAGTTTCCCATGGCAAATGCAACGCTGGGCAGCAAGAGGTCCCCGCCGATTTCCGCTACTAGAGTGCGGCGCTGAGGATCCCACCTGCGACACTCCTCAAGGGTGTGCTGAGCAGTGTCATCCGCAGCACCGCACTCATGACACGACGGGGTTGGTTCCCTCCTCGCGACACGGTGCAGGTAATGACCGAAACAGCCATGGCCTATCATAACCTGCACGAGCCGGAAGGAGAGTGAACCATGCTCCCGTTGAATCCACTGGCCGAAGACCGGGCGGATGGCCTCTATGGTAAGTTTGCCGTAGAGGGCATCCTCTAGACTTGTTTTCCAGCGGTCACGCATCCTCCGCTCCGTTGGCCGGGTGCAGCGGATACCTGATCAAGCCCCCCATGAACATGTACCCCGGGCCGCGGAGAGCACGTTTAGCTAATAGTCCTACGCCTTTCTTTCCAGTCGTGTCGGAGCTGCCGTCCGAAACCGTTCGGGAAAAACTTTTAGGGGTATAGCATTTATATGAAACCTGTTGCGGCGCGTCGGTGTTCTATGCCGAAGCAACGCCAAGGGAACGTGTCCCAATGGGTGACGAGGCGCGAAATAAGGCAGGTATAGAACATTGCGTTATGTTCTGAGCTCTGTCTCGTGTGCTGGTCGGCGCCCGTTTGCTACGCACGCACGTACGGTCGTGTTCTACCACCGTTTTCAGGTAGTAGTAGCCCGTGGGGGAGAACTCTTGGTGAGCTATCGAGTGTGAAAGTACTCGACCGCCAATGGAGACTCTTTATTATACAATATTTCTTATACAATCTAAAGTATTATTAAAAAATGATTCTTTTTACATAATTAAAATATCTAATTTACTAACCGCTTGTAATAATTATTTCAACGACTTTAATTACCTATATTAATTATTATAAACTAAGGTAAAAGCTAGTCGCCGACAAAACCCATGCTCCTAAAGGGTTCTTACGCTGAGGCACGCGTCTTTGTTTTTTGACTCCAGGAGATTCAATCTGGGCTCGCGAATATGGGTCTCGCGATAGGTGGTCAAAGGGAACTAACTGTTATTGCTTCAGAAGGGTCTCGGCGATGTGGACACCGGAAATGATCGTGTTTTATCCAGACACGTGGATCAAATCAGACGCAGATCACACATGTCCGATGTTCCTTGTCCAGTGTCATCAACTTTGATAACGAAGAGGCATTCTCACAAGAAGCCATAAACGCGACATCAGACAATAAGTATAAGCCAAGGAGTCTCAGTCGGGGGACGAGCTCTAGTGAGCCCAGCTTGAAAATTGTTGGGGAGGAGGTTGACGATGGTATGACAACAGCAGTTACGTCCTCGCCCGAATATACAAAACCACCGTCAGTGATGCGCCCAAAGCGAATAAGGAAGCCGATTATTAGGTTTTCACCTTAGGGCTGGACATGTACTCATAAATTAAGGTTTATGTTAGTTCTAGTAATTAGAAGCATTGTTTAGTTTTACTTTTGATGTGCCTTGTGTTTCCTTAGAAAAAAAGAAGGGAGGTGTCATGTATGGAGTTTTTATATAAGTTCATTACTTTTTATATTGTGACGTTTGATATCTGTCTCCGATTAAATAGTATAGCTAAGATATTTTTCAGTTTTAAGGGTGGTAACTGGCCTCGGCCGAAGCCTAAGATAGTACGGAGAAAGTCCTTTAATCTGTTTCTAACTTTACTTTATAACCAAACTGACTAACTGAAAAAAAATGCCATACGTATAGTGTAGAAGTACCACTTAAAGAAGCCTAACTTGTTTTGAAGTTTAAATATTTTGTAAGTAGCCGAATTTATTTTTCTTTTGTCCCTTCAAAATATACCTACTAATCAACTCTCGTTTACCTGGTACCATAATGGCCTGTACCATAGAGTAACGTTGTGAAAATGTAACGGGCGTACCATAATAATAATGCAGCATCTTTGGGTCCCACCACCAATCTCCACTGGGCCAGCGTTGTGGACTACGGCCTTAACCCCTTCTCTTCTTTGGGTCCACATCCCAATAAAAAACCTTTTGACGACCTCTCTGGCGCGGAAGTGAGCTCTGTGGTTCGGGAACTTGTAATATCTGAATTTTCTATGGTCTGGTCTGGTGGGAGGCTTCGGCCGAGGCTAACTACCACGTCAAAGGCGTGCCGCCAAGCGATTTAGAGTGTTTTAAATGTATAACTTTGCAAACAGTAGAGCTAGCATGTGCGCACCACGACATAGTTATCTCTACCCGTGAGTCATATTTTTTCTAATGAGATTGATGAGATAATGGATAGACATAATTCTCTCGTGGAGCCCATTCTAACAAACAGCACGGCTAGCATGGGCAGCAGGGCTAACACAGGCAGGAGACAAAAATTATATCCCCCGATTATATCCCCCGACAAGGGGTATAATTAACGTGTCCACCTGCTAAAGCACGGGGACGTGGAATTAGAGAAGTTTACCCCCGTTTATTATAACACATATAATGTTATTTCAACATCGATAATTAGATAGAGTTAGAGATAATTTTTTATTCTTTTCCCGGGGAGGTAATCGTCTCGAGGAGGCGACAATTATCAATAATAACAATGTATCTTCTCCACCAGCTTTATCAACTCACAGAGCACTGGTGGCGCACAAGTGGAAATAATATCCAAAAATACATATATACCTACCCGTGTTATAATAAACGGGGGTAAACTTTTCCTATTCCCTGTTCCCGTACTTTTTTTTTTTTTTTTTTTTTTTTATTTGGAAAACAAACAGCTATAAATAAATTTCTACAATGGATAAACTTAATTATAGATCTTACACAAGCCAATAAAGTTTTCACTATTAATTAAAATTATCATAATGATACGGGAGTTTGGTTTAATTATATATAAGTAACTTATACTAAGTAATACTAGTTACAATAAGTTAATAACGCAAAAATGATTGCTCATTTACAAAAAGTTAGTCTAAGAAAAAACACACATTCAAGTGCATTTTTTGATAGCAGATACAAACTTTCCATACTTATAATAAAATTGGTCTATATGTTGATACTTATTATTGTAAATATCACATGTTCTTATAATAAATCTGTTCCGGCTATAATTGGTCTTAGCACGTGGGAGAAGGTACGTATTCATTTTACGATTAGTACGTTTGTCGGATTTGGGAACACAAAATTTTATTTTATTTGTCAGATATTGGCAATCGATTAGGCCGTTTATTATTTTGTACAAAAAAATCTGATCTTTGTGTTCTCTTCTAAGTTGTAAAGAGTTTAATTTTGTAGGGTCAAAGGAATTAAATCTTTTACTAACACACTTAAAAAATTTACGCTGAATGCTCTCTATCATATCCACGTGAATGGCGTAATGCGGATTCCAAGCAATGGAAGCATATTCTAGGTGGGATCTTACGAGTGAGTTGAAAAGTAAAATGAGTGTATTTGGGTTCTTAAAATCAATAGTCTGACGCAAAACAAAACCAAGCATTTTATAAGCTTTATTACGAATAATATTTAGATGAGGTTCAAACGATAATCGACTATCCAACTGGACTCCCAGGTCTCTTACCTCATCTACTCTACGTAATTTTGTACCGAGTAAATTATAACTGTAAGGTATAATTTTCTTTTTCCTCGTAAAGGTAATTGAACAACATTTATCAACATTCAAAGTTAAACCGTTTTTTATACAGTATTGACTGACATGGTCTAAGTCATTCTGCAAATCTTGACAGTCTTTTTCTGTTTTAATTATATTAAAGATTTTTGTGTCGTCAGCATATAAAAGTAAGTTAGACTTTTTGATACAATTTACAACATCGTTGATAAAAATGTTAAAAAGTAAAGGCCCGAGGTGAGAACCCTGCGGTACTCCAGATGCAATTGGTACAAAAGTAGCAGTATATCCCTTGACAGCAACTGCTTGAGTACGTTCACGGAGATATGATGTGAGCCATCTCAGGAGGTCACCATGTATACCGATTGCCTCTAGCTTCCTAATTAAGATATCGTGGGATATTTTATCAAAAGCCTTCGAGTAATCGGTGTACACGGCATCAACCTGGAAACCATTGTCCATTGCCTCTAAAGTGACATCAAGAAGTTGGCATAGATTGGTTTCCGTAGAGCGTTTATTTATAAACCCATGTTGAAAGGGCGTCAATAATGGTCGTACTGCTGGGAATAACGTGTCATATATAATCTTTTCGAAGAGTTTAGGAATGACTGATAATTTAGATATACCGCGATAATTACGTATGTTGTGTTTATCTCCATTTTTATGGATAGGAACAACGATAGAACGTTTCCAAGTGTTTGGCATTACTCCTGAATTGAGAGATCTCTGGAACAAAAGTGTTATGGGCTTAGACAATTGTTTGCTACATTTTTTAAGGAATAAGGGATGAAGACCATCAGGGCCACTGCCTTTAGTCGAATCAAGACCTGATAAGTACTTTTCAACTATTTCAGTATTTATTTTTACGTTTCCAATAAGTGCTTGTGAAGAGTTAAAATTGTTGATGTTCGAAATAGCAATCGAATGGTTTTCGAAGACCGATTCAAAAAATTTATTGAAAAGATCCGCTATTCGTTGCCCATCATATGCATTTTCATTATCTAGATATAGACTATCAGGTATTCTATTAACGTTATATTTTGACTGTAAGAATGACCAAAAGCATTTTGAGTTTAAAGAAATATTACCTTCTGTACGCTGAATAAACGAACTATAACATGAAGCTTCCAAAATTTTGAATTCAAGCCGTAGATGAGAAAACAATATGTAATCAGATTTCCTGCAATAAATTTTCCATTTCTTATGTATTTTCAATTTTTTATTCAAAAGTTTAACTAATGGACGAGAGTACCAACTTGGATATCTCGTATTATTAATGACAAGCTTGGACGGTATAAACTTATCAATTGTTATATTAACTATTGAATAGAATTCGTCTACGGCATCTACCACACTCCTGTCACCGAGACGCTCGCTCCAGTTCACCTTCCCTAACTCTGCATTAATGATGTGGTAATCGGCAGTATGAAAACGTCGTACCAAGCGAGGAGGCGGACGTAGACTGGGTTGCACATATTGCACATCGACGTTTACATTGAGTGCAGGATGGTGACCGTCTTCAGGTAGCGATAGTGGTTCACATCTAGTCACTGCACATTGAGAGCTAGATATAACTAAGTCTAAATATCTATAATTCATATTACTGATACAGTTAAATTGCATCCAACCAGTAAAACATAAAAAAGACGAAAGTTGGGTTGTAAGTTGGTCAACAGTAGGATTTGTTAAAGTATAGTATGATTCGCGAGTGTCACAGTGCCACTCTCCGTTTTTTATATTAAAATCACCAACCACTAAAAATTCATCCGTTGGATTTTCAATGTTTAAGTCTGAAAGGTGCTCGAAAAGTTGATGTTGAGACCATATTTGATGTGCATTCTGTGGGAAATAACAACAGAACAAACGAAGATTTTTATGTGTGGGGCCGCGACATAGTGATATATTGATTTGAGTGATTTCAGCATCGGGAAATACAGGCAACGGACGTACATTCAGAATATTAGTATTAAGTATGCGGTGAACAGCAATTAAGGTACCACCGCCCATTGCGGACGTGGACACGTGGATTTTAGGACGTGGACACTTTCATTATATCCCTCGAGAGATAAAAGTATTATTACGAATAAAGTTATTTATTACTCTCGTAGGATTTTTAAAGACAGAATAGTGAGCGACAAAGTTGAGAGAAACAACTAGTGGAATAAAATTGATAATACTTCTGTGAAATCTCGAATCGAGAACAATTACGAATTTCTCTATAAGTTTACTTATTTACGATACTAATATTTATAATTTGTGAACTCCGTTATTCAACACATTTATTTTCAGTGAATAGATAGTGATATGTACTTTAAAGCGAAGTAAGGTTAAAAGGTTATCTTTATTTTATAACTTGGTAAATATGTGAATCATTCTTAGAACACTAGCAAATTAATTGTTCTTGCGTCCTCAAGGAAATATATCATAAAGGGATGTTAATATTGAAGTTATACTTCTTATGGCGCGTTAGGGAAAAATGATGAGAGTAAATTTTAACGATGCGCGCGCACACCGTCACGAAAAACCGACACCCTGAAGTTAGCTATAGTCATCATTTTAGTTTTCAAAAAAGTTTTGACAGTGTACCTACACTTTCAATTGTCAAAGTCTGCATTCTCATCTCAAATTTGAATGTGAGTTAAACTTGGTTGTACGATAATAACATAACTACATGGATAATACGTTATAATATCATCAATGTATTAAATACCTTCTATTGTTAGTGTGTTTTTTTCAAAAAAAAATTGTATCTTGTTACTCCAAAGAAGTATACCTTTTAACGCGTCTACATAAGTACACACACGTTTTTTTTTAGTATCACGTCGTCTTCCGTGGCGCAGCACGCTCTATCGTCTTACAAATGGGAGGTCCGGCACGGGCGGGCAATTTTGGGAGCATAACCCCATATCGCATTTCCCTTAGGGGGCCGAGTTCTCCCAGTACCTCGCACTTGTAACTTTTCTAAGTTATGTGCGTTTTAAGTAATTAAAATACCTATCGCTTGCTTCAACGGTGGAGGAAAACATCGTGAGGAAACCTGCATGCCTGAGAGTTCTACATAACTCTCAATACTATTGGTGGTAGCTTTGGTGTTACCAACACAAAGGTGTTTGGGAATTTCCACCAATCCGCACTGGGCCAGCGTGGTGGACTACGGCCTTAACCCCTTCTCATTGTGGGAGGAGACTCGTGCTCTGTAGTGGGCCGGTAATGGGTGGATGTGGTGATGATGATTTTATATTATTTTACCAAAAATATAATGTTTTCAATCCACAGTTAAATATTTAAAAAAAAACTTCCATTTGAACTACACACCGGAAGGAAGTCGTCATAACTGGTATTGAATAAAAATTGTAGAATGAACACACTCAATTTGTTTATGTTATGATTATTACTGTATTAAGCAGAAATAATATTCGTTTATTATTTCACAGTGGCGTAGCAGTCAGTACTGTTCAATGGGCCTTAGAAATAAACGTGGAATAAAGGCGGAGTTATTCACTGTTTTTGTCACGCTCTGAAGTTTGAAAATAAAAAAAAACTTAAAACTAGAATCTTTCATCTGAACTGCACACCCGTAGAAGGTCTTAATAACTGACATTGAATAAAAGTTATAGAATTAATTACTCAATTTGTTTATCATATGATTATTACTGTATTAAGCAGAAATAATATTAGTTTATTATTTCACAGTAGCGTAGCAGTCATTAATCTTCAATGGGCCTTAGAAATAAACTTGGAATAAAGACGGAGTTATTCACTGTTTTGTCACGCTCCATTCAAACATCAGATGTTTGAATGGAGCTCTCATATGAAGAACTTATGGGTGGTAAAACACTGCATAACTTTATAACGACGCTATGGGACGATTATTTGAAAGACGCTATATATAACTAAGGAGCTACAGAGGCTTTTTGATTCTGTTATTCAGAATGGGAGAACTCCGAAGGCGTGGAATAGGAGCATAGTAGTTTTGTTTTTTAAAAAGGGTGACAAAACACTCCTCAAGAACTACCGTCCTATCTCGCTCCTAAGCCACATCTATAAGTTGTTTTCAAGGGTCATCACGAACCGGTTGTCACGTAGGCTCGATGATTTCCAGCCGCCGGAGCAGGCAGGGTTTCGGAGTGGATACAGTACTCTAGACCACATACACACGTTGAGGCAAATTCTACAGAAGTCCAACGAGTACAACCAGCCTCTGTGTCTTGCATTCGTGGATTATGAGAAAGCGTTTGACTCAATCGAAACCTGGGCAATTGTGGAATCCCTGCAGCGATCCCAAGTAGACTGGCGTTACATCAAGGTGCTGAAATGCTTGTATAGCGCAGCTGTTATGTCTGTCCAAGTACAAGGCGCGTTTACAAGACCTATCCAATTGCATCGCGGGGTGAGACAAGGAGATATCCTGTCTCCAAAGCTATTTTCAAATGCTTTGGAAGATGTCTTCAAAACGCTAGATTGGAAAGGACATGGCATAAATATAAATGGTGAGCTTATTTCACATCTTCGATTTGCAGATGATATCGTTATCATCGCGGGTTCGCTGCAGGAGCTTCAACAAATGATCGATGGCCTTCATGCTGCCTCGCAAAATGTCGGCCTCCGGATGAACTTGGACAAGACCAAGATTATGCTTAATAATCTGATCGTTCCGGGGCAAGTCACTGTCGATGGGTCTATTCTCGAAACTGTTAAAGAATATACATATCTTGGACAAATCGTTCAGTTGGATAGAAACAGTTTCGAGAAGGAGATCGATAGAAGAATACAGCTGGGCTGGGGAGCGTTCGGCAAACTCCGCCGAGTCTTCTCGTCACCCATACCGCAATGCCTGAAGACAAAAGTTTTCGATCAGTGCGTCCTGCCGGTCATGACTTACGGTGCCGAAACGTGGACACTGACAGCGAGGCTAATTCACAAACTTCAAGTCGCTCAGCGTGCTATGGAAAGAGCTATGCTTGGTATTTCTTTGAGGGATAAGATCCGTAACGAAGTGATTCGCCAAAGAACTAAAGTAACTGACATAGCCTTTCGTGTTAGCGTACTAAAGTGGCAGTGGGCTGGTCACGTTTGTGGGAGGACCGATGGACGTTGGAGTCGAAAGGTTCTCGAGTGGAGACCGCGTGTCGGTAAACGGAGTGTCGGACGCCCCCCTACTAGATGGAGCGACGACCTCCGAAAAGTGGCAGGCATCGACTGGATGAGGAAAGCCGAAAATAGGAAAAGTTGGCGCTGCTTGAAAGAGGCCTATGTTCAGCAGTGGACGCACAATGGCTGATGATGATGATGATATATAACTACAAACCCTTTGCCCTGACTTACTATACAGATTGAGGCAACCTAGAAGACAAACGACCGAGCGTAGAAACTTTAAATTAAATGAGAATATTCTTAGAGCACCCTAGAAAGGTCTGTAATTTTGCACGCCTCAAGCGAAGGGTTTGGGTGGGTATTACTGTCAGTCGACGCACACCGAGTGATAACTCCAACTTAAAATGTCACTTTTTTATTCTTTATTGCTTTTATAATTGAATATAAATAGACAAATGTTGAGAAAAAACACTATTTTTAACACTCATGATATTTTAAATCTCTTTTTATTATTTAAACGAATTAAAAAAATATTTAAAAAAGTTCCGTCTTGGACGTCCTTGTGGTCACGACAACGAGCGAAACACTTCACTTATCGAGACGGGTAATTTTTACAGGCTTCAGTATTTTGAGGAATAGAAGCCTATTACTTTTCACGGTATATAGTTTAATTATTATTTACAAATAATCTCAATTTTATTGTAATGAATGAGATTATGAGGTGTGCACTTTTAGATTTTCTATGGGTATAGTCCAGCAGTGGAATGTTATTTTATTTTTATGTATATTAATTAGATTTTCAAGGCAATCGAACAGTAATATTACACGTAAGTTATGTCGTATGCATTTTTTCTTGGTGGCGGCCATCTTTGATTTGAAATTTGTCATAGTATTCTACTAGCCAAGACATTTCATTCGATAGGTACCCATATTGAGGGAGTTGCGAAAAAAATGCAATTTCGTGATGGCGGCCAACTTGGATTTAAAATTTATCATCGTGCATTTGTACTAGTTAAACCAAGCCCTAGATTCCCATATTGCCCTCAATAAACGTGTTTAAACGTGTTTATCACAAGTCACTTTACAATGAACAAAAAAAAAATCAAATTCGGTTCAGCCATTTGAGAGCTACGATGCCACAAACACACATCCAGTCTTTTTAAGGCGGGATTTAAAACTATTGGATACCGAAAGTTTTAGCAGACACAATATATTGACACAAGTGTCAACAGTAAACAAAGAATCCAATAACACTAGTGTTGTAATTTATTATCTAGAAACTTGCTTTTGCTGGCGACTTTACTTCTTTTGTAGCTAATTGTCTCGTTGGTTTATTGGAGAGCATATATTTTTTTTTTTTTTTACAATACATCGCCATCTAGCCCCAAAGTAAGCGTAGCTTGTTTTATGGGTACTAAGATGCGTTTTTTTATGAATAATAAAAATAAATACTTATAATATACAGATATAACCAGACACTGAAAAACATTAATGTTCATCACACAAACATTTTTTCAGTTGTGGGAATCGAACCCACACTGAGTACAAGACTCAGTTCAACTTGACTCAACTCACTCAACTTGAAAACAGGGTCGCTGCCCACTGCGCAAACCGGCTGTCAAACTTTGTTTGACTGCAGACATCAGAGAGGGACCTCTCTTGGGTCGAGGATCGAATCTTGGGTCGGGCCAATAAGGTTGTCTGTATTTCCTCTTCAAGAATTTTAGTACCAGCCATTCAGCAATCTGTGCCAACCCCCGTGCCTCGAAGAGCACGGAGCCGTCCGTGCAGGTTATTATCAATACCTTGTGGTAACAGTCGTTAAAGCCCACCAACCCGCATTTTAACAACATGGTGGGTCTATTCTCTGCCCAGCTATGAGACGTTAACAGGCGAATGATTGTAGTTAAGATAAACAATTCATGTTGTTCTACAGTTTATTAGATTCTCACGTTATTCAATTAATATATATTTTTTTATTTACCCACCTTTTGTTTTACGAACGACCGCTTCTAGTTATTGGCATGTGCATTATTTTAATACATTATATCGATAAATAGAATATGTTGCCCGCGTTTTCGTTCACGTTTATTACAATTTTTTACAAATCCCGTGGGAACCGATAGTTTTATTTAACGAACGACCGCTTCTAGTTATAGACATGTGCATTATCTTAATACATTATATCGATAAATAGACGTTGCCCGCGTTTTCATTCGCGTTTATTACGGTTTTTACAAATCCAGTAGGAACTGTTTGTTTTGTTTTACGAACGATCGCTTCTAGTTATGGGCATGTGCGTTATCTAAATACATTATATCAATGAGTTGGTGTTCATTATATCAAGGCCTAACTTGCAGTGGTTCAAAAAAAAAAAATCGATAGAATCGAAAAAAATATATATTTCCCCATGACTATTTGGCAATCTCTTGCGATTCTCATCGAGTCAACCGGTTCTCATCAAGTTAATGAACACTCGTAAAAGATAACAGCACTATGAACAACGTTTTTAAGTTCTTACTTTTAGTGTGCTTCGCACAGAAATTTAGTTTTGGCTATGAAAAAGTGACTAATACGGTGACCAAACTGAGAGAAGTTTTGTCATGGAAGCAAATTAGCTACGAAATTGACGGGATTTTGTGTAAGTATGTCTATACTATTAAATTGGCAGTTTCATGGAGTCGTTTCAAAAGTACTAAGAAGCGAAACTAAAACTAAAACTCATATAAGTATATTCATTTTAGTCCATTTCGCAAAGAAATTTAATTTAGGCTATAAAAACGTGACTAATACGGTGACTAAACTGAGAGAAGTGTTGTCATGGATGCAGCTAATTTGCAACACGCCCAATCCAAACGTCGATCCTAATAGGAGACGGCTCAGACACGTCCTTGACGACCCCGACGACGACATAACGACGGACAACGCTCCTTATGCTAGGGCTTTAGGGCTACACACCGACGACACATATTATTCCTCGAGCCCTGGGGCTCAAAACCCTTCATCAGGCGACGCTTCGCGCTCGCCCCGACCCACCGGTGACGCTGTTGAAACCCGTAAGGTTCCCAGCCAATAACATTTCGAATCCACACACACACACGATGCACCGCAGTCCTACATGGACTCGAACGATGCAAAGATACCTCCCGGTGTCTTAGTCGTTTATCATTATATTAGTTTTGGTCCATTTCGCACAGAAATTTAGTTTAGGCTATGAAAAAGTGACTAACGAGGTGACTAAACACACAGAAGTGTTGTCATGTAAGCAGGTTAGTTACGAAATTTACGGGATTCTTACTTTTAGTCTGCTTTCGCACAGAAATTTAAAGAGAAAATCACAAAGCATATAAATATCACGTTGTTTCAATCTACTTACAGATAATCGAGACGCAAATTATAAAAAAACAGCCAACGCTCTGTATTTCGAGGACGATCTGGAAGACAGTGAAAAATATTTCATTCAATACAACAACGTTCCTATAGGACTAGAAGTTTGGGGCGATAAAATATTTGTGACAGTGCCTAGAAGACGCTTTGGTAAGCTTTTTATGACACATACTCGACTAAACTCTAATTAAGTTGGTTGTTTCAAACGGTCAGAATTATTTGCAGTGTTGGAATGACATCGTACAATCAAGACGACTGGTGGCCACCAGTCGTCATGCCTTCTTTGTAAAATAATAAATATTTTTTTAACATACAACAAAATATTTATTTTTTATTAAAACAATTTACACATTACTTATTAAAACAAACGAATCGTAACTTTCGTATTCTTCTTTTTTTTGAATTTTCATCTAGCTATAAAAACACTAAAGAATAATTTAAAAACATACATGCGTTGTGTCGATGTAGTCAATGGGTCACCTCCTCAGCGCAACGTTGGCAGTGCCAACGCTGCTTTTCGGTAGGCACCCATAAGATAAGTTTGAAGTTATAAAATCTGTGTTATTAAATCAGATGGACTGATGCTCTAGAACCCATTATGGGTTGGTATCATCATCATCATCGTCATGTTAAAAAATATATGTCCACTGATGGACCGAGGTTTTCTGTAGGAAGGTCACAAATAACACGGTCTTGTGCCCCTTGCGGGCTTCCTGATGGTGTCATCTATCTACCTCGTCCACGCCAACGCTGAGTTTATCCGAGGTGGCCAATCCAGAACCTTGTGACCCAACGTCCATCGGTTCTCCGAGCTATGTGCCCACCAATTGCCACTTATTCTTCTCCATATAACCTCATTCCTGATTTGATCACGAGATTCCTGAGACGCCTCAGAGACACCTCATTGCTGAGACGATCAAAATCGAGAAAAAACGCCCTTGAGCGTAGCTATTTCTTCTTCCAGGAATCCCATCAACTCTTAACTTCGTCAGAAATGCTCCGTGGAAATCGCCAGGACTACAACCTTATCCTGGGAGTGAGGACCTGGTATCTGTGTACAGACCTAGGATAGATGTGTGCGGGAGACTTTGGATGGTCGATACTGGACTGCTGGAAGTACCAGGTACTATTATACTTTTAAAGTAATAATTGACGCACCAAAGCGATGGTTTACCTGAACACAACAATTCTGCTTGGCGGCAGAAATAAACCTGACTTTAGCACTCCCCGATGTTGGTGTATGTTATACCAGCTACCAATTTCCTATAGCGTTTGTTCGTTTGCCTTTTGTTGACTGAAAGAGATCGCTATATAGCGATAAGACCGCCAAATTGTACTACCTTATTGTGCTATTGTATATGTGTCTCTGTGATTTTTGTCTGTGGTGTACAATAAGTGTATTCATTCATTAATTCATTCCCGTATGAGCTGCCACAAGAAGCTCTACTGCGATTACTATTTTAACCATATCTTCAACTAGGCCAATCCTTTTCTAAGGGATGGAAAGAAAGAGAGGGTCGCGGATGTGATGAAGTGCCTTACTACTTACTCGTGTACCAATAGCCCTCACTTGGAGCAGTCCGACACCCCAACCCCCTAGTGGTCGAGGCGTCCACATATACCCCCGTCCCCGACGTCGAGCCAAAGCGGCGACGCCCGAAGCATGTCCTTGACGACCCTGTCCCAACAACAACACACACGCAACAAACACAGCGTCTTCGCCGGCGAAGACGAGGGCCCCGATTTCTGACGTCATCCGGACGTGGATCCTTACCACGGTCACGGGGGCGTTCGGACTAAACAATGATTAGTCCAAAAGTCCACCAACAGTCAGATTAACGTCGAACCGAGCAGAGGTCCGAGTCCTCGCAGGAGGCACCATCGGGTCGACGTCTCCCACTCTCCCCCCCGAAGTCGTCGAGCCCTGGGGCTCTTCTCATGGCGAGCTTTCGCGCTCGCCCCACTCCCCCGGTGACGCCGTAGCAACCCCTCAGGGTGGTTATCGGCAAGTGTCCTTCCCAAAAAGCAAAAAAAAAAAGCCCTCACTTGGATCCGTGATTATATAACGATTGCTCTGTCGAGACAGCTTCGTTGGAATCGTTGGATTTCTGATTTTTTGATTTGATTTGTGACGTTTTTTTGATTGATTCCTTACCAGTGCCTGATCAAGGAAGCGCGTGGCCCGTAGCAAATTCTTTAAAAGAGCCCTTGATCTGCTATGCGTTCTTGGTAAAAATACAATTCAACATCAATAAATATATTAAATACGTATTAACGTATCTTAAATACAATACGCATTTGCTATTAATAGTACGCTCGAGATCGCTACAAAGCGATAAGGCCTTTTGTGTACTTATTCTGTCTGTGTTTTTTTATTCTTCTTCTTTGTGTGCAAATAAAGAGTATAAATAAATTCATTTTGTGGGTAATTAATAGTGTAGTAAATTACTGTAGCCGATGTCTGTGTGCGTGTGCGTGTCTGTCAGTCAGTCAGGCAGAGACGAGCGGTATTAAATTTGCGGGGATCCCTTTCGCGCGGGACCCGTAGCATTTGCTACTCTTGCCACTTGGTTTTTCCGGCACTGGTACTTACTCCATAATTTTAAGCAATCCTGTATCATGGGTCCTTGTTGGAATATTTAAAAGTAAAGATGGTGGACCTTGGCTGACACACTGTCGTGTGTCTTGATATTTTATACATTTTAAGGGAATAGAAAGCAGCTAAGGAATCCTTCAATTGTGATCTTCGACCTTAAGACTGACAAACTGATTTTAAGATACGAGTTCAATGACGCAGATCTTGTCAACGAAAGAACTCCTGGAGGTAAGTAACTTTATCGTTCTTCTACAAGATACTCTCCAATGACAGAGTAAAATGGAATGAAAACATCTTGATTTTAACCTAAAATTCGTCCGCAGCACGGAGCCAAAAATTATATCCCCCGATTATATACCCTGACAGGAGATATAATTAACGTGTCCACATTCTAAACCACGGGAACAGAGAATAGGAGAAGTTTACCAGTTTAAGCCCGTTTACTATTACCTACACATATATTATTTGGATATTATTTTCACTTGTGCGCCAGTGCTCTGAGATGAGAAAGCTGTGGGAGAAGATACATTTATTTCCTTTCCCCTGGAGATGATTGTCTCCTGTCCATGCTAGCGGTGCGGTACAAAATACAAAAACGACCCTAAAGCGAGTGAGATTAGGTCCATTTTGCTTTTATTTAACAGTGATTTGATACTCGAAAACGACTGCGCGATAGCGTGCACACAACTTTGCACTAAACTAGCTGTTGCACGTGACTTCGTCCGCGTTTAATTTTACAAATTCCGCAGGAACAGTCAGTTTTCCCGGGGTTGGTTTTTGGGTAATAATGAGTACTTTAATCATGTAGTATTATAATATCAAATTATGTGCGTTAATATATATTTGTAAGAATTTGTTAATATTTATAAAAGTTATTGTTGCACTCATTGCAGCGGTCACTCATTATGTCTTATGCAGTTTGAATGCATGGCAGAGATCTTTTTAGTAATAAGGCGTACAACTAAAGTATACTTTCTTCCTTACCTTCCTTTCCCAGGTCTAACCTCAATAACAGTAGACGTTACCAAAGACCGATGTGATGATGCTTACGCCTATATCAACGACCTTGCCACAGAAAGCATGATTGTATACTCATTGAAGTCGAATACAAGCAGACGTCTGAACCACCCCAGTTTCGTCCACGACGAGGCCGCTCTGAACTTCACTGTTGCTGGTAAGTTTGTCACTATAATAATAACGTTTAATTCAGATTAAAATCCATAGCTACATCAATAACAATTACCTATCCTATCTGCAAGCTAATAATGACAGCTTGTTACACGTTCCTGCTAGTCGTTCATTGGCGTACGGCAATTCTTTTACGGTAAAGGTGGTTAATTTATGGAATGAGCTGCAGAGGGATGTGTCAGTCCGAATCATTAAATATCTTTAAATCGCGGTTAAAAGACTATTTCCTGTCCAGTATGTAGCAAAATATCTATGTATTTTATGTGTATGTTTAAATAGTAATATGTATTTAAGTTTATATATTGATATATATATATTGATATTTACATATATATGATTATATGTAGTATTAGTATGTATTGTATATGTAATGTTTATAATTAGCATATGTATATTATCGTTATTTTTTTTTTGTTAACCTGGTTTTATATTTGTATGTGCAATAAAGACTTTTTCTTCTTCTTCTTATTTACTATATTATAAATTAAAATTGGCCAAACCTATAAATAACTATGCAATTAACTATTAAAAGAAACCCCATATTTATATCTTACAACGTTTAATCGTTTTAGTATCTCTAATTACAATATAATGAAATGAAATGAAATAAAATTTTATTCGCTGAACATGAGCTTACATAGGATCTTATTATAATATACGAGTAACATTCCTCCATATAATACATTACAATATTAAGCATGCGAAATGTAAAGTGCGCAACAAGAACAATCATTACACATGCCTGCAAAATCATGTTGAGCAAGCTTTGAAAAGTTAATAATCAAATTATACAAAGGTTTATTATACAAAGGCAAAATTATTCATTGTGAAGTCAACATCTCCTGAGGATGCTACGGTTTCGGAGCGAAACGTGCGTAGAGTTAAGCCTTAAGGCCCCAGTGCGGATTGGTGGACTCCACACCACACCTTTTAGAACATTATGTAGATCTCTCAGCCATCCAGATTCCCTCACGATGTTTCCCTTCACCGTTGAAGCGAGTGATATATTAATTACTTTTTTTTTTTAAATCATAATACATAACTTAGTAAAAGAGGTGCGTGCTGAGATTCGAACTCGGCCCACTGAAAGCGTAGTCGAGCTCCTACGCACTGGGCTATCACCGCTTCATTTATTCATGTCACAGTCAAAGTCAAAAGTATCTTTATTCAAGGAGGCCCAGAGGTGGCACTTTTGATGCGTACATAAGAATTACACGGTAGTGAGATGATGGAGGTAACCACATTCGTAAACTTAAAACTAAAGCTACGAGGGTTCCAAACGCGTCCACGAACTGGTCTAAGAAGAAGCCCAGAACAAACTTAGCGGGGTGTTTTTTTCTTATTAGCATCTCACAATGACATTTAAAATTTATTAGAAGAGCGACCTGGTTAGAGCAATAATTTACACCCAAGCTTTTTTATCGTTTACGTAGTCCTTTATACTATAATAGGACTTTTCTATAAGCTTACGTTTAATACAAACTTTGAACTTTTTAAGAGACATCTCCATGTAAAATAAACTTATTGGTTTAGGTTATAATTTAATGTGAAACTTTCAGATTATGTTATCAACTGGCGAGATGGTCTTTTCAGTATTGCTTTATCAGAGCCCGACCCTCGTGGTGACAGAACAGCGTTTTACCACCCGATGGTGTCCAACCAAGAATTCTCCATCAACACCCAGTTTCTCAAGAGTGGAGATATTGATAACAATGTCAAGGTAAAATTGGAAAATCCAAAAGTGCACGCCTCATAATCTCATTTCACAAAAAAAGATACCTTAAACTTTTCACCGGTGTCGGCTCTCCAAGTCATCTGTTATTAAATTTTTGAAGTTATACTTCTTTTGGCGCGTTAGGGGAAAATGATGAGAGTTTTAACGATGCGCGCGCACACCGTCACAAAAAACCGACACCCTGAAGTTAGTTACAAGGTTTGACAGTTGACATCTGAGACAATTGTTAGTCTGCAGATTCATATAAGTGATCAATTTAAATCCAATTGTACAAAAATCTCAAAGTGACTGCAATCTCACCAGGCGGTAAGTGTTTATGCAGGCGAAGATGGTAGCGGGCTATCCAGTTAGCGAGTATGGTAGTTATACCCGGTAATCGGTAGGGTGATAACTAGCCACGGCCAAAGCCTCTAACCAGACCGTACCAGAGAAAATTCCCAAGTTGCCCCCGGCCGGATTCGAACCCGGGACCTCCTTCTTAAATTCACGGCGCTCATTGTTGCGCCAGGGAGATTGTCAAAAATATTCATTCAAAGCCATTTTGTCAAAGGCGCCGCCGCGCTTGTAAATAGGAGTGTGTTAAGTTGTCCTTTACCAAGCAACGAATCAACTTGATTTTGGCAAAGAGTTAGTTGAAAGGACATAGGATAGGCATCGCCGGTCACCGCTACATGTGGCATGCTTGGAATCCGAACTAAAATTATAAATATGAAAGTTTGTTTGTTCGTTGATTCAATTTCGTCCAAACAACAGAAGAACAAAACAAGTTCGTTCGACCTTATTAAGCAGACAAACTTGATTCTTGGCATAGAGTAAGTTAAAAGGACATAGGACATCATAATATTGTCATTTTTAACAAAAGGATAAATATTTTTAAAAATCAAATTATTAAGCACTATTCCACATAATCTTTAGGGAAATAATATGTATATGTATTATTATTTAAGTGTTTCTTTTTGTTTCAACTTTAATTTTATCTTTACTTTCTGTTTAATTTAATTCCAAGTTGTGTACACATACTTTGGGTTGTAGCTTAGAACAAAACTTGTTATTACTTATATTTAGATCTACTTTTAGTTATTACCTGTTTTGTGTACCTAATAACAATAAACAATAACAATAAACAACAATAAACAATAGGACGCCTGCCCTATCGCTGGTACCACATATGGCATGTTTGGTATTCATACTACTATTATAAATTTACTATTGTTTTTGTTCGTCCTTTACGCCCTAATTAAGCAAACAATCAAGTTGATGTTTGCCACAGAGTTATTTGAAAGGACATAGAATGCCTATCCCATCGCTGGTTACTGCTACACATGCTATGTTTGGTATCCATACTATTATTATAAATTGGATATTGTGTTTAAATATTATTTAAACACAATATCCAATTTAATAATAGTTTATTGTGTGGAATGGCAGCCCCGTACTGGTAAGCGCAGCGTTGGTCGACCCCCAACGAGGTGGACAGACGACATAAGGCGCGTCGCACCTGCGACGCGCCTGGTAATGGTAATGGTAGCCGTTTGATCCAAGCGGCTCAGAATCGTGGAACTTGGAACTCCCTACAAAAGACCTATGTCCAGCAGTGGACGTCTACCGGTTGATCTGATGATGATGATGATGATGATTGTGTTTGTTCGTCCTTTACGCCCTACCTGCTTAGGTAGAGTTAGGTGCGAGGACATAGCATAGGCATCGCCGATCGCCGCTACATGTTGGCATGCTTGGACTAGTACTAAAATTATAAATAGGGGCGTGTGGGTGTTCGTCCTTTACGCCCTAAACAAGCAAAGAATCAACTTGATTTTTGGCATAGAGTTAGTTGAAAGGACGGAGAGTAACATAGGCCACTTTTTATCCCGGGGCAACAGACTGTTTCCACGGGATTAGTAAAAAACCGTAATAAACGAAGAACGCGGGCGGCAGCTAGTAACTTTTATTGTATTCCAGGTTGTAGGCACACGCGGTGTTAAAACTCAAAGCGGATCACACGGCTATCACGCAGCAACGAAGACACTCTTCTTCGCGAATCCAGCCCAAGACGCCATCCTGTGTTGGCGTGTCGACACCATAATGGCGCCCGCAAACATCGGCATCGCTATTCAAGATCACGCTAAATTGGTTTACATATCGGGTGATAACTTTTTTTTGATTCTACTACAATTTAGCATTCTAACCTGCTGGTAGGAGTGACGAAGTTTATAGTAACGGGATAACTTTTTTTTTTGTTTTTCCTTTATATAATTTCCCTGTTAAATTGTCAAACAATTGTTTGTTAATAAAACCATAGATGTAGGGAAGACACTGTCTCCTGTAACACTGTTTAAACAACCGCATGAGACAGGGCTTCACACTCATGAAATGTATATAATACATAATATACAAGAATTGCTCGTTTAAAGATTATATTTGACAAATTATTAATAATAATTATATTTGTCTTTTCAGATCTGAAGATAAAGGGTGACGACCTTTGGGTTCTTGTTAACCAAATGCCGAAATTTGTGTTCTCGAGGCTAAATACGAGCGAGGTTAATTTTTACATACATAGGTGTGTACAGCCTTTGTTATCACCATCTCACAGTTAATTAATAAATTATATATGAATTTAGAACAATTCACGCCCACAAATAACCAAACAGAATAACAGACATAGTAATGTATTTTCCATTTTTGTATAAAAACCCAAACTTTAAACAGAATTCATAATAAATAATCATTGCCATACTCTATTGTTGATACAAGATTTGAACTAAATTATTGCCGATTTATTATTAACAATATGGCAAATGGCCGCAAACTCAGCCTTACTAACCGATAATTAAATTCGTCAACTCAAAACTAAAGCTACGAGGGTTCGACGCACCCCGGTCTAAGAAGACCACAGCAAAATTAGCTCGTTTTTTTTCCGTTATCACCATCTCACATTGTCGTTTAAAACTATTTGAGAAGCAACAAGATAATGGGCGAACGCTGGGAGAGGCCTTTAGTCCGACAGAGCATTGATATAGCTTGTGATGGTATTACACCAAGTCTTACCCAGAATGGAAACGCCAATAGGTTGAGGTTTTAGATTTACGATATTAAAAACTCATATTTTTATTTTATTTTACAGTGGAAAAGTTCGCGACCTTATCCGGAACACGCCGTGCGAACAGTAAATACAAAATAAATAAATATACTACAAAAATATACACGTCAACTTTTGTGAACACATGTTGGCGCGATGCAGAATCTTTATAGCGCCATATAGTTTAGTTAAAGTCAAAGTCAAAAATATCTTTATTCAAGTTGGCCCATAGGTGGCACTTTTGATGCGTACATAAGAATTACACGGTAGTGAGATGATGGCGATAACTACAATCGTAAACTTAAAACTAAACCTACGAGGGTTCCAAACGCGTCCTGGTCTAAGAAGAAGCCCACAACAAACTTAGCCGGGTGTTTTTTTTGTTATCATCATCTCACAATGTTATGTGGTGACTACAGCCATCTGGCGTCAAAGTAATAGCTTTTGTTACGGACACTAAGATAACTGGTGAATATTTTTATAACTGTATACTACTATACATAAAATTAATATTAATAATAAACATATAAACACCCAGACACTGAAAAACATATGTTCATAACAACAACTTGAAACTGGGTTGCTGCCCTTGTATGCAAGAAATATATATTTAAAATAAACAACTTCAAGTTTCTCATTATCACCATCATCGTCAACCGGTTTCGGTTCATCAAGAGTTCAGGCTATGCCCACCACGCTGGCCTAGTGCGGATTGGTGGACTTCACACGCCTTTCAGACCGGAGAACTCTCTGGCTTGCAGGTTTTCTCATTTTCTATCACCGCTAAAGCAAGTTATATTTTAATTGCTTAAACTAAAAACGCACATAACTCCAAAGTATTAAGAGTTGCGTGACGGGTATTGAACTTGGTCCATCCGAAAGGGAAGCCGAAGCCCTACTCACTAGGCTAGCAGTTTCGTGGGTTTCACTGGGTTTCTTACAAGGTTATGCATACAGCAGGTAAATTGCATAAAACGGCAAAAAATCTCCTTCTATATGAGTTATGTAAATTTTAGGCAGTGCTTTTGTGCATGTATGAAGTGCAAGTGTTTTTATTTAGTAGATATTTTCAAATATATGTTTAGTAAAATAAAACGCAACACAATGATTAAAAATGTTTTTTATTACAGTGAACTCTAATAATACCACTGGAACAGCGGGCCATAGGCAAATCACAACTGAAATCTCTTTAATGGAGTGTTCCGGAACTCGCCACGACGACGGAAGGGATATGACAGTGTTCATAATTCAAATTTTAGTTCCCAGGACACTCGCGTGACAAGTCCGAAATTAACAGCGCCAAAATGACGTCAATAAATTAAAGTCCAGCCAGTGACAATAACAGAGGTCAATGTTAAATACATGATCATTTCTTATTTATTATAAAAACACTGTGTGCATAAAGCCTCATGTAGGGTCTGGAAGTAATTTTTTTTTAGAAACACCTGTTTTATCTGCACTCTATTTTTTCGCACTTTCATTACGTTTAAACACATAAAAAAATTCGATAAAATAGATTAAAGAGAGGTTTTCTTTGCGCAAGTCTGCAAATTATTTTCTTAATAATTTTAAAATAAACTTTACACTAAAAAATTTTTGGAGTGTAGTTCGTCACAAAACGTCACTCATATACGTCATTACGTTGGCGCGCTATCGCCAGGGCACGTAAACGGTGGTGCGGGTCCGACAGCCAATCGTAGTCCTGATCGAACCGTGACGTCACAAGCTTCGCGACCAACCACCGCATCAGTTCTATTTTCTCCGTTATAATTTCTAGTCTCCTGGAAACAAAATTCAAACAATTCCAAATTCATTTCATTCAACGACTTTAACGAACCTGCTGACGGCAGATCAGAATACAGTCCGACGAGTAGTTTTCGCATATCAAACTCTGTATCCTCAAAGTAAAATGTGCCTAATATCAATCATTTTAGAGTTGCAAATCCTGTACTTGCGTTTACAAACTTTCTGTTATATGACAGAGCTAAAGAATTGTAGGTAAATTTGAGCTTTAAAACTATCCCGATAAGGTTCATTTAACTCTGAACAAAACTTGTACTAAGGCTACAGTTGTCCCCACCCCTCCTCTTTCCGCGGGTGTCATATAAGGTGACTAAAGGAATATAATGGGGAACGGGCATTGCTCACCCAATATAAGGCCTTATAATAATAATGGGGAATGTTGAGTGGACAGTTATTGTTCCGATCGTCGTTTCAGTCAATGGTCTTCTCGCGAAAAGCTTCGACCTACATCTTAAGAAGTTTTCGCCTTGTTTATGGATCAAGGGTCGGATACAGAAGGCAGTAGTCCTTGAAACGGCGCGTATTGTGAGGAGGTTCCTCACTCTGGAGCCCTGACCGCCGGTTGCTTGGGCATTCAAAAGCCCGGCAAGAGGAGGGTGGATTTTTTTTCTTATAAATTTTTAATAGTGTAGTTGTTGTAACCATTGTTAAGAATTTAAAAAAAAAAATGAAATTCAATAAATGATAGAATATAAAAAAAAAATAATAATGTTATTACCAAATTGTGGGTACATAACAAGTACACATTTCATTAAACAGACCCTTCACAATCAACTGTCACAGACAATGTGCAAATGTTTCTAAAACTAAAAAATTAAATATAAATTACAATTACAAATGTTGTTGTACAGTTACAAAAGTTAACTAAGTTTATATAACTGTAACGAAGGTATTCTTAAATCCAGCAGTGTACTCTTATAGGTTTTTGAAGATAATTATGCTTATACAATGTGTGAGCTAGTTACGAGATACTGTTGAAAGCTGCATAAGTACATTTCACAGGAAATCACTCTATAAAAATATTTATTTAAAAGATTTCATTTTGCAATAAAAATTAATTCAAAAAAGAGGCATATTCATTTTGCAATAAAAATTAATTCAAAATTTTCTAAGTGTTTACTTTTGGCAACCCTATATAAGATAAAAGACCGACACACCCAAAGTACCTATGCTACACAACTAAAGTGACAAGTCACTTGATATCTGGTTTCTTTCAGTGAAAACAACGGCTGTGGTTTACTCAAAAACTTACGGCTTTCGGTTTCACAGGTAAGACTCAGAGACAGTAAATAAAGAATGTGAAGTTATATTTCGGTTTTTGATTTACACATTGTATAAGCAATTTTGAAATATCGTATTAGACTGTTTCTTGACTCTCCGTCCTTTTAACTTACTCTACATCAAAATTAAAGTTCAAACAAACAAACAGACATTCGCAATATTATTAAGGATTATTACGTCCAGATAGTTACTACTTACTTAAACATGGGTCCATCATTCAGTTCCTCATTTGTCTCAACTTTTGGAGTATCCTTCAACTTTCCTACCACTGTGTCCCATCTTCTCTGCGCTTCTAGAAGCTTAGTTTCAGTCTTTTCGAGTACATCTTCTATGAAGCACAATTGGTTCTCATTTTCACCATATTTCGTTAGTTCTGTGATTATCTTTCTGAAAAATAATTTAGTAAAATTGTATGTATGTTGATGTAATTTGACTTTAAAATAAAAAAGGGAAACTCTGTAATTAGTTCATGAAGCCTTGAAGGGTTTCATTACTTAAACATATTGCTTGTGCAAAATTCATTAAATTTTGCACAAGCAATATGTTTCGTGAAACGTCAAGTCAGATTGACTTTGCTGTTATTGTTGTAGAAATTGGGTGTGGATGTCTTGAGGCATTGATACTCACAGTATTTGATGTCAACATTTTTTTTAAATACCAGCCTCATTTATATGTTTTAACAGTACATAACCAAAATCCCTCTTATTGCAACAGGATTTATAAAATACTCACTCTTTTTTCTCAATAAATTCAGGTTTCAACTTCTGATTAGGTGTTGTCAGTAGATTCTTAACCGTATTGGTTTGAGTGATTGCTTTGACTACCAATTGCTCGACGATCTTTGATGATACTGCTTCTTCATAGTCTAGTATTGTCTGCTCTGTTTTATTTTTCTCACTGACTTGTGGTGTGTCTGAGAAAGGTAAGAATAATGCAGTGTGAAAAATAAAATGATATAGCCAATTTTTTTATTGAATTCATGTACGAGATAGCCCTTCACTGCAATCTTAACTGTAATCTGTGGGATGATGCAGTCTAAGATGGAAGCAAGCTAAACTCTTTCACGCCTACTTTTGAGAATGTCCCATTTTTGCAAGCCTTTGCTCACATGAAAGATTTCTCAATTCCCTTAGCAGTTTATTGGCCCTGAACCTTAACAAGCATTGAGTTCAGTGTAACCAAATTACTAATTAATCAAATGTCTCTGAGACAGAACATAATGTACTTAGATGTAGCCTGTGAAGTATTATTCCGGTTTTGTTTGAAGGCTTTCTTACTTATATTGAGAAATGCTTTCCTAATTGTATTAGTACGGTTTTACTAGCCAGGTTTTACTAGCTTCAACAGTCATGTGTTAAAAATAGTTAAGTACCAGGACCAACAATTTAACATGCACTCTGAGGCATGAAGCCGGATAGCCCCAGATTCCAGGGCTGCCATTGTGTATTTTTAATAGTACCAAATTCCCGCCCAATAATCCGGTCATCTTATACAGGAACTTTTGACTATTACTTGCCTTTGAGACCAAGGTATGAAAACGTAAGTTTTTTTATGGCTGTATCTGAATTATTACAGTAAAAGCAGTGTGTATTTGTTAGCACAAAAGTGGTTAACACAAAAACTATTATCATTTCGGTTTAACAGGTAAGTCTCACAGACAGTTAATAATTTACCTCGAAAGCCTGTGACGTAATATTATAGTTTTCATTTAGATGTTGTATAAATGAACATGAAGATATTAATGGATAAGTGGATCACCACTTTATAATCATACTAGCTGTTGCCCGCGACTTCGTCCGCTTTTGTTTTTGTTTTTCGAAAGACTTGTGCCTCATAAATGTGGCAGCACTTTATGTATTTAGGATAGCTCAGCCTGGTGTAAAAACGTCAAACACTGTCGTCCCCTCTCCCGAGAGAACTGAGCTTAATTTCGGGATAAAAAGCATCTATATTACTTCTAATACCTACAGGAATATGTGTACAAAGTTTCGTAATGATCGGTTTAATAGTTTTTGCGTGAAAGCGTAACAAACAAACTTACATTCACATTTATAATATTAGTAGGGATAGGGATTATACTAGCCTAGGGGTTAGAGCGTTGCGTTGTTTACTTAAGGGTGGGACCGAGTTTAATCGCCCGAATTTTTTTAGCAGCTAGGTACATTCTGCAATTCAAGTTACAATGAAGGAAACCTGCATATTGGAGAGTGCTCCATAATGTAACGTTCTCAAAGGCGTTTAAAGGCTCCCAATACGCACCTGGCCTGGGGGATGGGCTAAAACATACACCCTTCTCATTCTGAGAGGAGAACCTTGCAGTGTAATAATTTGACGTAGTGGGTTGATGAGGCTGAAAAGTCGTACTAACCTGCAAAAGATTTCGCCTCTAATAATCTAAATTTTGAAGTTAGAAGTTTAACATCGCGTAATTTCTTAGCGACTACATGTTCGAAAGGTTCACTGAGTTTAGCAGAGAATAATTCCGCCGAGACTTGCCGCAAGTAGTGCTCGAATCCAGCAGACACATCTCGTAAAGCTTTAAAGGCTGACATTTTAGAGGTAAGTTTAATCTAGCAAACAGTTATTGTTTGTTTGCAAATCCTAACTTCTGAAGAAAGCCTCCGCAAAACAATTCAAAACAACGGTCACTCTCACATCAACAAACAAATGTTCACCACAGATTAGAAATCACAACAAACAAATGTCAACCACAGATTATAAATTTAGTTACAACTATATCATTAATCTGTGAAATCTTGTGCTGTTTTGGCACTACGAAAAGCCATAAATCAAAAGAAGAAGAAGAATCTGCGAAAAACTCTCGAAAAACTGGTTACAAACCACACACTACGTAATTCAGATAAAGATATAAAATTAGAGGTACAAACGCAAAATATAAAAAACACTTCCATTAGAAATATTAGAAATGGTGACGGTGCATGTACTACCTGTTACAAAACAAAAACTTAAACACAGATTTAACACGTTTTATATTTATTATATTAAATTAATTAAGAAAACCTTTGAAAATCGATTATATCATGCAAACATCAACTGTTATTTCCTACTTAAATGGTCTGTGGTGAAAATTGCGATTCCTATGATCTGTAAGTTATCTGTGGAGTGTTATAAACAATAAAAATTGCAGAAAAAAATTTGAAAACAATATATTTATGGCGTTTATTTTGAAACACAAACTGCAGATACAAAAAAAATATAGAAATTTTGAATTATTACTACATGGAGTTCACAACACAAAAATGAATTAAAACCAAGCCTGGTTAAACAAACGCTCAAACGCAAAAACCGCTTGGTTTGGTTGCAGTAGCTGCAGAGCCAAACAAATATCAAAATTTCAAAACAAGTAACATAAAAAATGTATTGAAACCTGGCAGCGATTTCAACTCATACCGAAATACTTATCTCTTTACAATAGCCAGAAAAATGGCCGAAGATAATATAGTCATTCAGGCCTCGTCGTCTATGTTGGACCATTTAAAGATTGTCTCGGATGCCGATGATATCCAAGCTGATTATATAGTGTGTTTACCCAATGAAGTGTTATTAGATATATTCTCATATTTGAAACCGAAACATTTAGTGAAATGCCGCGAAGTATGTTGGAGGTGGAAGAACATAGTGGACAGTATGTTAAAAAGCGAAGTTCTGTGGCGGAAGCACTGCAAAATTGATTTCATAGACATATACAGATCAGCCTATTATAAAGCGCATCCAGGACTCACGTGGAATAATTTATACAGGTGATTCTTATTTCTTGTTACAAAATTATTGAATGGGTTGAATTTTTAAACTACCACAAGAGACAGGGTTTGGAGACAGAGGAATTCCCCTGTAGCAAAATCTGCAGATTTTGCCTACCTATTTTCATATCGTATATGTCTGAAATAGGTTGTAAGCCAGGTAAAAAAACATAATTGTAACTTAAGATAAAGAAACATATTTTTCCACCAAGCCGTACTTACTGCCTTAACCCCTTCTCACTGTGGGTCTCCAAGCTTGCTCTGTAGTGGGTCGGGAATATGAAGATGATGACGACAAAGATACAATTCAAGATAACTAAAATATATACTTTTTGCTATATAAAAACTATCTACTGCTAGGGTGCAAAGGCAGCCTTATAACCGAAATTGTGTTAAAGGGAACCTTCCATGGGATATTGGTGAGCCCTGTGGTCTTCTAAGTCTGAGGGGAAGTCCCAGGTTCAATCCAGAATGAGGACAATTTCAGATTTTATTATTTCAAAATTTCTAGTCCAGGTTTCTAGGCTGTGGCTAGATACCACCCTACAAGTTAACTGTCCAGGTACTCCAGGATACTACTGTTTAGGCACCAATGTGGAGAACAAGCTGTTACCCATGTTTATTACAGTGCTTCCAAATCCTGTAGGAATCATTTGTTTTCCTAAGAATAGGTGGCCTAGGTCACTCTCTCTCCTTCCGAATAACTTTGTGCCATACTTTTGCACTTTTAATATTAGTTAGGATAACTGCCATATTCCTAACAGGTAAACACGAGACAAGAGCTCATTTGTAGTGAATAAAAAAAATCTCACCTGATAGTTAGTTATGATGCAGTCTAAGATGCAAAACCCTCTGATTGGAAGAGTTCTTTAGTTAATAAGTAGACTGGTATAGGCATCTTATAAATACATATACTATGACAATACACACATTGCCATCTAGCCCCAAAGTAAGCATAGCTTGTGTTATGGGTACTAAGATAACTGACGAATAATATACATAAATACTTATAATATACAAATATACACCCAGACACTGAAACACATATATTTTCATCACACAAACAATTTCCAGCTTTGGGAATCAAAGCCACAGCCTTGACTCAGAAAGCAGGGTCGCTACCCACTGCGCCAATCGGCCGTCAAATATATAATTATAATATACTAG
This sequence comes from Pararge aegeria, assembly GCF_905163445.1. Taxonomy (NCBI): domain Eukaryota; kingdom Metazoa; phylum Arthropoda; class Insecta; order Lepidoptera; family Nymphalidae; genus Pararge; species Pararge aegeria. The sequence continues at coordinate 3,732,613 of NC_053206.1, read as the reverse complement.
CTGTTGCCCGCGACTTCGTCTGCGTTTGATTTTGTTTTTAAAGTATTCAGTATCGTTAAGCCTTAAATGAGTATAGTTGTATATATATGTAGGTATAACATGTGACTGTCAATTAATTAAAGACAAATAATTTGCAATAAAATAAAATTGCGACTATAATTAAAGATCTAAGCTATCCTATCTCTTAAGTTGGACCAGACTGCTCACGGTGTGCCAATTTAATTTAAAATCGGTTAAGTAGTTTAGGAGTCCATCGCGGACAAACATCGTGACAGGAGATTTATATATATTAAGATTTGGCCTGGAGGTGTTTGCGTCCTCACAATAATATTGTTGTTGCTTTCAGATCCCTCACATTATGGTCCAAATTGGAACACGCAACAGAATTCCACGACGAGTTCGCCTCAGCGTCAAGCAGTCGAAATGAAATACGCGATTTCCAAGTACTAAAACACGGCCAATTAGGCGTGCACACACGTGAAGGTATAATTTACTACGATATGAAAACGCTCAACCAATCGAATCGAAAAATCATAACCGGAGATTACTTGCGCTATTACGAAAACGACGAGTTAGTAATCGTGCTAGCACTGACAGCACATCTACATGTCATCCGCAAAGTTCTCCGAACGCCACGTCACATGACAGAGGCTTGGTTCCCATCCGTCATAAATTTCCTCATCCACGAAGATCAATTGTACTACGTTACCACCAACAATAATATATTCATATGCAATTTGTCCAACGAGAAGATCCAAAGCAGCCTTTTGATACATATGGAAGATGGAATCATGTGTATGGGGCATAAGAATGGATATCTAAACGTGCTTACGTACCTGCGTAACATTTTCACAGTTGTTGACGAGGTGAACGTATTCAGACGGACATTAGATGATTCCCAGAATCTGTTCCACGAGCTGGTCAAGTACAACCTATTGGATAATTTAGATTGGAGGGTATTTTTCCTGTGGCTGTTCATTCTGAATCGCACAATACCACATAACTCAATAAGGAATATAATTGTTACTAAGGTATACGGCGATGTGGTTTTTGTTGGCTCAATCTTGGGGGTGTTTCGCATATACTGCTCTCCTTACTTGAATAATGAATTTGATATATTCAATACTGAACCGGTGAAGCAGTATAATTTCATGGAGCGCAGCGACTGTCCGGTGCTCTCTGATAGTCCGATCATACAAATTGATGTCATCGAGGGGGAAGATAGCCATACAGTACTAGTGGGTATGCCCAAGAAGATAGCAGTTATCAAATTCAGACACGACATCCAATTAAGCCCATCTAAAATAGACCTAGGCGATCTTCAGATCATTGAAGTTAATGATACTTTGTAACAATGAGGTTTTTAATACTTCAATTACTAGGCATAGTATATAATATATATATATATATATGGTAGTATATAGTATATATATATATATACTACTATATATATATATATATACTCCATATTACAAGTGCATGGCATGTTTTTTTGTTTTAAAAAATAAAATGTAGTCAGTGTCACTCGTCAATGCATTAGGTTGTTTTATTATAGGCTGTATTTTTTTTTATGTACGCAACTTCGAATTATTATCTATATAATCGATTGTGATTTTTTTTTTGTTTTCGGTACAATTTATTTATATTATTATGTCAGAAAAACAAAAAAAAAAGGCACTTAAAGAATGTAGGATACATAAGTAGCGATCTCTGCCGGGCAACCTTAGAATTAGGAGAACACAATGTGTAGAAGCCAAAGACTTTATTATAACTGTCGTACTTAGCTGTAGCAGATTACCCCGTTCCTAGACCGCATAATAACTTACCGACAAGTGACATTGCAGGCAGTTAGTTCCTCTTTGCATAAGACTCATTATAATAGTTTCCGCCTTACCTTGATACATTTTCATATTTGTAAATATGACAAATCGTCTTGGGCGCCCACTCAGGATTTAATTCGGAGCCCCTAAAATCTACTTCGCTAATTACATTACAAAAATGTTGTTCATGACTGCCTTGTGTTTTTTTACCCGCTTTTTAGGGTTCAGTAGTCAAAAAGGAAACCCTCTTATTATTAAAAGATGTGTAAAGCTAGAATATTTACGCAGTGTTCTGTCTCACTTTATCTGGCAGCCCCTTTCATATGTCAGAGTGTGACAAGAAACTGCGTAACTACTCTGACACTACACCACGATTGGCGATAAGACGGTAATCGTATCGTGTTATTTAACTGATACATCTGATATGTAATTTAAAATTTAAGCCGGGTATACATTAGTCGTAAAAAAGGCGCGTTCATCACGCATGCGCTGGAACTACGATCACCGGTTCCCCGCACGGTTAGTATAGTAACAAACAAAAACATTTATCCCCCGATTATATCCCCCCACAAGGGATAAAATGTACTTGTCCATCTGTCAAGCACACGCACCAGGGGAAAGGAGAAGTATACCCTCGTTTGACATTACAAGTATTTTTATTATTCTGATACTAGCTGTTGCCTGCGTTCTTCGTCAAGATTTATTAGCGTTTTATACAAATCCCATGGGAACCGTCTGTTTTCCAGGGATAAAATGTTACATTCCTTCCTTTCAACTGACTTTATCCAAAAATCAAGTTGACCGGTTGCTTAAATTAGGGCGTGAAAGAGGGACAAGAAAACACACAGTTCATATTTATAGTATTTATTAATAAAATAAATTTTATCAATTTCATATGTAAAAGCTGTCAAAACTTCAATTTGATCCCAGATACTTTTTGGATATTGAAATACCCAACCAACAGTGGCGTGAACTCCATACATGCACAAAAGCACTGCATACCCTAAAATTTTCGTATAACTCGTAAAGGGGAAGGTTTTTTCAATTGTATGCCATCTTCCTTCTTTATGCATACCCTGGTCAAAAACTCTGTGCACGCCACTGGCAACCAAAGCGGTTTTTAGTTTTAGTAGCGTAGATCCAAGGGAAGCCTTAAAAAACAACCGTTATGACCTATTTACACGGGTCGTTACAGTGGTAACGCCCCGTATAGACCGGCCGTAAGAGTAATTTTAGTGTTAGTAAACCTTTTTGTGTCAGAAGTACCGTCGCCATGTTTATTTCTGCCTCCGCCAAGCACCTTTCTGTTTCGCTAAATTGTTGATGTTGGAAAAGAGTAACTGCTGAGTTTCTTGCCGGCTTCTTCTCGTTAGAATATGCCTTCCGAACTGGTGGTAGAGTCACTACACACAGACAGATTTGACGTTTCAAAAGTGCTTATATGTGTAGTGCTTATATATAGTATTAGTGCTGTATCTTCTCCCACAGCTTTATCAACTATTAAGATAAGATGTGTAATAATAAACGGGGGTAAACTTCTCCTATTCCATGTTCCCGTGTTTAAGCAGGTGGAAACGTTACTTATATCCCCTCAAAGGGATATAATCGGGGGATATAGTTTTTGTCGCCGGCCCGTGCTAGCCTTGCTGTTAAGGCATATAAGGCCATGATTTTCCAAATACCATCAGTTGTAGCTGCCCGTCAATTATTACTAAAAAAAAGTATGTGCTTATGAATTACGCATTTTGGTGTTGCCATAGTTATTCTATTCGTACTTAAATGCAAAGCTTATACTTGTTATATGTAAACTGGCTGTTGCCCGCGTTCTTTGTCCGCTTTACGGCTACGGTTTTGTGCAATACCTGTGGGAACTGCTTATTTTCTTGGGATGAGAAGTAGCTTATGTCACTCTCCGTCCTTCCATCTAACTCTATGCCAAGAATCCAGTTGGTTGGATGCTGACTTAGGGCGTAAAGTAAGGACAAACATACAAACAAAAAAAAAGTTTTTTTTTTTCAGTGATTTATTTTTTCTTCTGTAGTGTTCAGCTTGTCTGTCTGTTTGTTTGATTGTTACAACTCAACCGTTGAACCGATCTTGATGAAATTAGGTACACATATAGCTTGCATCGACAAACTTGGTAATTAAGGGATCAGAGAGTAACATAGGGGGGTATACATCAAAATGTCCACGCAAAACGGAGTCACGGGTAACAATTGGTTAGATAAATAAATATACTACGACAATACACACATCGCCATCTAGCCCCAAAGTAAACGTAGCTTGTGTTATGGGTACTGAGATGACTAATTAATTTATTTGATGAATAATGTACTAAAATTTATAATATACAGATAAACAGAACACACTGAAAAACATTCATGTTCATCACACAAACATTTGCCAGTTGTGGGAATCGAACCCACGGCCTTGGACTCAGAATGCAGGGTGGCTGCCCACAGTACCAGTCGGCCGTCAAATTAGTGGTTGATATATTTTATTGTCGCCATTGTTGTCTGGGGGTAACGTGATAGCCTAGTTGTTAGGACTTTGGCTAAATCTCGGGGACCGAGTTCGAATCCCAGCACGCACCTCTCACTTTACCAAGTTATGTGCGTTTTAAGTAATTATAATATCACTAGCTTCAACGGTTTAGGAAAACATCCCGCAAACATGCATACCTGAGAGTTCTCCATAATGTTCTCAATGGTGTGAGGATTCCACCAATCCGCACTGGGGCAGCGTGGTGGACTACGGCCTTAACCCTTCGTATTGTGGGAGGAGATCCGTGCCCTGTAGTGGGTCGGTTTTGGGTTCATATGATGATTATCCGTGACCCCAGTGGCGTGCACTTCATACATGCACAAAAGAACTGCCTACCCTAAAATTGGAATATAGCTCTAGGAGGATTTTTTCCATTTAATGCAATTTTTCTACTGTATGCATACCGGTAAAAACTGGTTGCACGCCATATTATGACTTTAAAACAACGACTACCGACATATTTCGTCCACTGCTTTCAGAGTCCAAGGTTGGAAAATGTTTGTGAATAACGTTTTTCAGTGTCTGAGTGTTTATCTAGTATTAATGTGCATCCCTACTAATATTATAAGTCAATGTAAGTTTGTTTGTTGCGCTTCCACGCAAAAACTACTTAACCGATCCTCATGAAACTTTGTATACATATTTTTGGAAGTGTTAGAAGTAATATAGGATACTTTTTAAACCGACATTAAGCTCGGTTCCCTTGGGAGAGGGGATGAAAGTGTTTGACGATTTTACACCATAACTCCGACGAATTATAAGCGATTTAAATAATTATTTTTGTACCATAGAGGTTGTAATATGTGTTTAATTTTGCCCAAACTTTGTGTAGATCTGATAAATGTGGTTGGAAATAGAGGACAGAACTCCTCAGCGGACAGCAGCAAACACCTCATTTAAGGCTTTGCGATACTGAATACTTTTAGAACTACAACTAAATTGAATGCCACATCAAAAAACAAAATTAAACGCATACGAAGTCGCGGCTAACAGCTAGTTTTTTATAATAATATTCAGTCATCTTAGTAGCCATAACACAAGCTACGCTTACTTTGGGGCTAGATTCCGATGTGTGTATTGTCACAGTATATTTTCATTATTTCGTGTAGCGGTTGTTACCGGGGGAAAAAAAAGATTAAATGATTTATATTTGCGTAATTTGCCTTAAAGGCTTTAATAAATAATGAGGCATAACGTTGGAATAGTTTATCAGTGTTTTCCACGCACTGACTATTGAAGGCTCTGTCTGATGTAGCGTGCCAAAACACTGCACACCGATTCCGACGTGATGCCACTTTTAATGAAATGGCCTTAGGGCCTTATAAATAAATATAGCATAATCTTGAAATTGTGTGGAGTTTTTTTTCCACGCTCTGGCATTTCGTGCTCACTATTGAACTGTGACAAATCCTTAGGACAAAACACTGCCAAACTATTCCGTCGTCGTGCCACGTTTATTTGTAAGGTACTTAAAGTTTAAGCACAATGTCATAGATACTCAACTTATTATAGTTTTAATTAAAAGGCTACAAGTATTATTAGGCTATATTTTAATGTTTATTATACTTTTTGTGATATTTCCCACTTTTCCATCAATAAATATGATGTGAACGAAATTTAAAGGTTTTTCATTTTTAATTAATATTCTGCTATTCTTTTGAACATACATTTTGTAACTAAGAGGGCGTTCATAAAATATGTGAGATGTTTAAGGGTGGGATGGGGTCGAGTCAAATCTCATCTAATCTTACGTTGGAGAGAGGGGGGTCTCGGAAAATATATCGCAATTTTTTTTCCTGATTGAAACAAAAAAAAATACTATTTTGCTCCATTGGTCTTTTTACAATAACAATCCAACGCGTTAACGTAAGAAACACATATTTAGAAAAATCTCACGTGAGTTTGTTTCAACCCCATCCGGGTGAATAAAATCTCACGACATCTCATCAGGGCTCCCCCCTGGAGGGACAGAAAATTAAAAATAAACGCATCACGTAATTTATGGACGCCCCCTAAGCAACAAAAATTAATCCTATAGCGAGTTTAATTCAAGTTCTTATATGCATTATTTATAAAATTGACACTTTCTCCAAGTGTAGATAAAATAAATATTATAAAAAGCAACGTGTCATCTCTTGTTCCGAAAGTATCTTATTGTAAGATGGACCTTTAGAAAAAGTAGAACTAAACTACAATGTTTCCTACTAGATGGCGCTACAGTCGCTACATGACTATATTATTTTAAATTAGTATATAAAGGCATATACTAATTTCGGCATTGGCGGTAGGAAAGCCGTAGCTTAATTGGTTAAAGCGCTCAGGCCGCGACTGCCAGAGAGTCGCAGGTTCAAATCCTGTTGGTTCCGAAAATTTTTATATGCATTTTAAATTAATAAAATAGGAAAGAACAATGCAGTTTAAAAATAGCGCAGGTCAACGAGAACCTGTTGTACCTAATTTTAGACTTGTCAGATTTGTTTAGAGATTTGCATGTCTTAGAAATATAGCCTATGTACTTCGGGACGTAGTAGGTGTCAGTATTGCCGTGTTAGGAATACCCTGTGTATTTCGGGGCGAAAACTGTGTCAGTATGGCCGTGTTAGAATATAATGAAAGTAAAGTAAAGTTCGTATATATGTTATGTATAGGTTTGTAATTGGTTATGTGAATTTTGTAATAGTCACGTCAAAGTGCCAAATTCAGAAAATATTGGTTTGCGTAACGAAACCTAAAGAACATTTTCATTAGTATTCATATCGAGCTATCGATAAAAATCTAAAATATCACTGCTTGAACTACCAAATATATTGCTAATTGAAGCATTACCATCCTCCAAATTTAACTCGCTGACCGACGGTGAAGAATGGTAGTTCAAAATAATTCTTTTCTCACGCTTCACTTCTGGAAGTTTCACGGGCTGTTCATAATCATATCCATAAACTTCTAGCGAATGGTTAGAAGGAGAATGACTCTTTCTCAAATCTTTTACACACTTTCGGTTGTTTCTCACTGTGTTCTTTCTTTTCGACCCAAATGATATCACTGTCCGACGTTCAAACATACATTCCTTATCTAAAACGTTTTGACTATTGGTTATTTTATTAACGTAATGTATAGATTTCTCATTACGCTTTTTATTTTTTGCAATAACTTTTAGAGCGTCGTATAAACTGTCTGGCTCATTAAAAGTGTTTGTGTCCTTTGCTAACTCTTCTTTTAAAAGGTTTATAATCTCTTTCTTGTTTGATTTCTTATTATATTTATTGTTTATTTCAAAGCTCTTCGATTTCGGTGCCAGCTTAGCTTCTCTAATAATATTTTTTGAGTATACAAATGATTTAGCTTTGATTTTCGGTTTTACTGGTGAACATCGTGTATACACCGATGGTTTAAGATCGATTGGTAAATTATTACTAACATCAAAAGCATATCTATGTTTAGATGTATAACTTATATTGTCGGGTGATGGTGAATCTTTTTTGATGTCAAGTTTTTTGACAACTGCGTCGTCGATTTCAAATGCTGTTCTCGAAACTTCGCGAACTGCTGGTAGTTCGTTATGATTCTCTGTTCTTACATCGTAAACGCTTATCGTTTTTTCTAGCAAGTCAACGAAGAAATTATACATGTTCTTGTCTTCTTTCGCTATTTGCGAAGCGATAGTTTCCGGTTCGTCGTTAACCCTTAGTTTCTTTTCTTTTTTTGATTTGCTTTCAAATATTTCTTGAGTGACCCTTTCGGCTACGATATTATGTTCTAAAATCTCTCTAATTGCATTTCTTTCCGGTTCGTTTTCATTCGTTAGTTTTATAAGATCGCTGGCAGGTTTAATTTGTACAGAATTATTTGAAGGGGTAACCGTTATTTCTTTTCTCGGTTCCAATATAATTAGTTGCTCCTTATCTGATTGCAGCATCTCATCGTTCAGAACTCTCGACCTATATTTATTTTTCTTTGTTTGATTTGTTCTATGTAGTATTCTAAATTCAGAATTATTTGTTTTTCTACACTGTGGCTTAAATTTCGTGACGTTATCATTGGCACTATCATGTATTTCTGGGTGCTGGGTACCCGTTGTTGATTTCGAGAGTATTGTAAGGACGGAAGCTAAAAACTTCTTTTGACCTGGCCGCGGTCTCCGGGGAGGTTTATTTTGGATTAGTACGTCTTTTGCTTCTGAAAAAACATTCAAGGGTTATATTTTTACAAGTAGAATTGTCTCATCTTTATAGAAGTGAGTTTTGCTTAACTACGGATGCGTTGACTTTAGCAGTTTAAGCTTGCAGAGAGACATAAGTTAACCCACAAGGGTCTCTATCCCAGAATTAGGAATTAGGCCTTAGTCCACTACGCTGGCCAAGTGCGGATTGGTACTCTTCTGTGTGAAGACTTTCTCTTTCTTCTTCGAGATCTTTAAAAACGTTCTGGGGATAAGTATGTCTCATAAGGAATCACCCTGTAAAAATATTAAATCAAAAGCATATTTATCTTCCAGCGTTTACTTATGACAAACCTAATGAAGATAAAAGACCGACACGCGCATAGCACCAGATTAGATTTTGCATGTGATGTTAGGGCTTTATCTGATTTTTTTCAGTAAAAACTATGGCAATTGCTTATTAAAAAAACATTAGCGTTTCGGTTTTACAGATGATTGTCATTTTCATATACACGTTGTAGAACTCCCTGAGTTTCTCCACGATTTTCCTTAAGCAAGTGACACAGAAATTCCTTACATTAATAATCCACGTTAGAGGTGCATACCTGGGCTTGAACATCCCAAAGGAAGTCCGAAGCTCTTACTACTAAGCTATCGCGGATTATTACTTGAGTGACTATAGATACTGACAAATTTTAGCGCTACAACCAATAGCTACCACGACCACGCTACGATCATCAATGAGAAATGTTGTGAAAACTGCCAAAAATATACTTCTTGAGAGATTCCGATGCGTGCGATGTGTGAAAAGTAAACGTTACGGAAGAAAGGTTGACTCATACGCGAACGAAGTCGCGAGGGGCCGCAAGTGTAAATATATTCTCGGATCATACACTTTCGCGGTTACGTCTAAAACTTACCCCGATTATCAATTGCTGATTGTATTTTCTTCTCAACATAAACACCCCGCTTCTTCGCGACTGACGTCTGGAAGGCAACGTTACTGAAGCTTCTTTTGTTACTAGTTGTTTTGCCGACCATCGAAGACTTCGATTTATCCACGTTTTTGAAATCCATGATGGCTATTTTTTTACTTACAACATTTCTTATATTAAGTAAAAATTGTATAGTTATGTTGAGAAGGCTGATTTTAATATTTTTTGCATTGTTGATTTCCTTATTTTAGTACAGGAATTTTGTATTTGACAAAGTGATTTTGACACTGTCAGGGTTCGGGCAAAGATAAGTAGAATATTCTTCTAAAAAAAACAAAGACAACAGAGAATTAAGAAAATACAGAACCCTTATTCGGACATTATTGCATGCAGTGCATTGTGTCCAAAAACGGTGAAAACAGTCTCACTTCACACTCGTAAACTTACTAGCTCATAAACTTTTTCCCATTTTCCCGTTTTATGGTAAACGTTAAGAACATTAGAGGTAAAATAAAATAAATAAATTTACTACGACAATACACACATCGCCATCTAGCCCCAATTGAAGCGTAGCTTGTGTTATGGGTACTAAGATGACTGATGAATATTTTTTATAAATAATATACATAAATACATAGAATATACATATAAACACCCAGACACTGAAAAACGTTCATGCTTTTCACACATACATTTTCCAGTAGTGGGAATCGAACCCACGGCCTTGGACTCAGAAAGCAGGGTCCCCGCAAACTGCGCCAATCGGCCGTCAAATAATTACTGTCAACTGCTATTTGGTATGAAGTGACTAACCGCCTGTTCGAGAAACACTACTAAAGTGGAGTGGTTTATGATGCTTCAATATTAGTCGTGTACGCGGTTTCTGTCTGTTCTTAATTCTGTGGTATACAAATGCAAATCCGTTGGTCGACTTTCCTGTGCAGAGTTAAACAATGTTCTTATAATTGGGAGGTCCCGGGTTCAGCAGAGTCCTAGTCCGAGATCCTAGCAGAGTCATTTGGGAATTATAAATTCCTAAATTTCCATACTAATTTTCCGAATTTTCTCTGGGCTGGTCAATTGCAGGCTTTGGCTGTGGCTAGTTACTGGCCAACCAAAAACGTGCTAAGTGATAAAGCGTTATGGTACGATGGTTATAAAAGTATGGGTTTAAAAATGCGCTGTGTAAAAACTCTTAAAAATGTTTTATACTTTAGTAATATTTTAATCATTGACAATTTCGTTCATTGACATACCAAAAAAATGTATTTAATCTAGATGGCATTTCAAAATTCTTCACGTTAAATCTATCTGTGCATTTTGGTCAAAATATTTCAAATTATTGCGTAGAAAATCTCATAATAAATGGAAAACAAAAGTCGTTTGAACATGAAAAAAGATAGAGGCGACCAAATAAAAAAAAATGTCAAACCTAAAGCTGTACCGAAAATAGATGCGGAAGCAACAAAAGATTTCGTCAAAGACAGAGGAGATTCTGTACCTAAAACAGTCGGGGAGAAATTCAATCCTAGAGAAACAAAACACAATGATTTAAATAATCATTTAGTCAAAAAATCTGTAGATTTTGTGGCCGTTAGAGGTGTACCAAAATACACAAAAAATATTCTCAAAAATGTTCAACACAGTGAAGCCATAAGTTTAGATAAGTCTGTTTCTAATGATCGTAAACAGAATGAGCCAGAAGGTTTATATAGATGTGCTCAGAAGCAGATTAAGCCAAAAGGTTTAGATCTGTCTGTTCCGAAAATTACTAAACGGAATGAGCCAAAAAGTTCAGAAAAATCTGGTCCCAATGATACTATTAAGCCGATTAAGCCAAAAGATTTAGATAAATCAGCTGCCAATAATATTAAACTGAATGAACCAAAAAGCTTAGATAAATGTGCCCCTGGAAAAGGTAATTCTTTGCTTATACCGCTGAATACCAAATCAATAAAAAGTAAAAATTTGGTAGAGAAATATGGTCCAGTTGAATCTGTAAATACTAAACATAATGAGATATTAAGTAGAAGATCTAAGAAATTACATCCTATTAGTTTGGTGACTGATAAAGGTGATTCGAAAACGGTAAAAGATAAAAAACTTAAATCAACTAAACATGATGAAGTACAAAACATGGATGAATCAAAGAATATTGTTTACGTTGCTAAGAAGAACGTCGTTAAAACTGAAAAACATGTGTCTCGTTTATTAGATGTCGATGAGAAGAAGCGAATAAGGGAGAAATATACATTTAAACCCAACGCTAAAGCTAAAAATAATAAAATTGATGTCAATAGTAACTTGGAGGATTCACCAGTTGAAGATAATAACGGTTTGTATTTTAATTACATTAAAATATGAAATGGTAGATGTATCTAAAACAGGAAAGACTTGATTTCGGTTCTCGCAAGACATTTTTGAGAACTAAACTTTTAATTTTAGCTAATTTTAGCCTCGTTCACGTACACTATTGATTTATCATTTCATTTTGATAAATGCGCGGTATGCAGTATTCATAAGGTCTTCTTTTGAATATACAATAGCACATTAAAATTAATGGGTTATATGTGTGCTTTAACTATAACAAACAATCTTCGATAAGTTATAAGATGACTGCACTAACACTAGTTTTGACACGTCATTGATAACTACTGCCAGTCTCAACTTGATAACTACTGCCAGTCTCAACTGCCAGTCTCATGCAGGTTTATGTAAGTATCTAACATCTGTAGGCTGTATGACTGCGCTAAATAATGCAATTTAAAATATCTTTCCCCTATCGACAGATATTTTTGAAAAGCGTAAAAACGTAACAGATAGAAAAGAAAAGTTGAACGATAATGCTTATTTCGATAGCACTAAAATTGATAGAGCTTCCAACTCCACAGAAAAATCACGAAAACGTCCAATCATAACGACTATTGTGGCAAAGAACGATGCCACCAAAGTATATAAAGCCGTGTCATTTGCTAAACAAAAGCGAGAATTAAGTGATAAGGTTTTGATCAAACACATCAATATAAATATACCGAATGATGCGCTGGCAGAATATCCAAAAATACCAGCGTTACCAAAGCCGACTTATGAAGATAACTTGAAAGAAAATATGAAAAACCCTAAAAAATCTCAAAATAATGACAAAAACTTGATAAAAAATATGAAAACCCCAAATATTTCTCAGGTTAACGACGAAAACTTACTGAGAAATATGAAAAAGCTAATGACTCATCTAAGTAGTGCGGGTAGCTTGGTGAATAACACGAAAACAACAAATGTTTTAGACAGCAATAATCCGAACTTGACGAAAAACCCAAAAATATCAACTGATACTTTACTCGGAACTTCTAAAATAACAAAACTGTTACAGTGTGAAGCTATCGGCATGAAAAAATTTGCGAAAGCGCCAAAGATCATACAGAACAATAACTCTGTTAGCAGGACAAGTGTGAGAACGAAAATAAGTAAGAAGGATAAAAGGAAACGTTTGAAGTGTAAACTGTCTCGATTTTCGTTAAGTCCAGGTGAGGCTAATAAAAGATGTTATACGCATCATTAAACTTCGGTATATTCTATTATATATATGTTTATAACACCTATTTAACCCACTTAAAGGACCACCTTTGTTTGGTATATTAGGTATAGTTTCAGACCAGTATTATAAAGCATGATATTGCAAAATTGTATGTTCTTTAAACAGATAGAAATACTGCTAACAGATGACGTTGGTGGTAGATTAGATCACACTATCATTGTGATTTTTAAGGAATATAATATAGGGTCTTGATAAATTTAAACAAGTACTTGGTGATCGACTTTTATGATACATAGCTGGCGCTTTCTAAGCTCAAATTATGGATCTTGCAATCCAGAGGGAAAATGGCGCCAGCGTCTGGTCCAGAAAAATCTAAATAATAAACATGCATTAAAGTAAGTTGGGTTCTTCGGGTAAAGGCCTCCTCCATCTTTTAGTTACTTTTTCAAAAAGTTGCAAACTCCTCGTTACTGGTACAAATCGCAGAATTTTATAGCGCCAATTGTAAACTCATCGCATATTTTGTATGGGGACTGCTAAGCAATTGCTGTGAAAGTAAGTGAATTGGACACCTGTATACAGCAGTAGATTAGAATACAGTTGACACTACCCCTTCCCTTCCCGTGTGTATTATACGAGGCGACTGAGGGAATATAACAGAAAGCGGTCAATAGCACCTTTTTGCTACCCGTCTGCCTACGTAGTTATTATGAGGAAAGCCTCTGTTGGCCTATCGTCCAGGAGTGGACTGCCACAGGCTATTAATGATTCATAATTTGGTCCGCCTGATTTGAGCGCCTATTAGGCTGACGTTGTCTATTGCATAGTAGCAGGCGTTGCTTTGCGGAATTCCATTATTATATATCATGAAAATTAAGCTTAATTTGCTATACTCCGCGAACATACTGTATGGTGTAATTTATAATTTCTTCAATCCTTATACTCCACACCAAACAGCTGTTCGGCAATGTACCCTCACGTGACGCTGCATATACCTTTTTACCAGTGCCTGATTAAGCAAGCGCGGGGCCCGTAGTAATTTCTTTAAAAGAGCCCTTGTCTTGGGTTCTTAAGTATAAAGTAGCAAAAATACAATTCAATACTCAATACGTATAAACGTATCTTAAACACAATACGTATTTGCTATCGATAGGTTACAATTTTGTGGGTAATTAATAGTGTAGTAAATTACTATAGGTGATGTCTGTGTGCGTGGGCGTGCGCGTGTGCGTGTGCGTGTTCGTGTCTGTCAGTCAGTCAGTCAGACAGAGATGAGTGGTATTAAATATGCGGGGCCCGCAGCAATTGCTACTCTTGCTACGTGGTTAATCCGGCACTGCTTCTTACAGAAAGCGCATCGCCGGAAACGGAAGTAGCAAAATGGGCGCCAAATTCCATAGACGAACACACAAAACCGTACTATGAGGCGTGGGTCACTCCAACGTTGTCGGCCGTCTCTAGGGACCCCAAAAAGGACAAGCTATATCACGAGAATCAAAAGCTCATCAAAACTTTAAAAAAACTGATGGAGAGAGAGTCCGAAAGCTACGAATTAATTCACGAAAACTATATGGATGCACGCTTTACGGGGAAGATTAAAATTAATCATAGACAATAAATATTTGTTTTTTTTTAGATTATTGTTTTTTTTTTGTCTTTTTTTTCTTTATCTTTCAAAATTCAAAAAATTCAAATTCAAAATTGAAAATTGATTTATTTCAAGTAGGCCTTTTAAGCACTTTTGAAACGTCAAGGCTGTCTGTTTGTAGTGATTCTACCACCGGTTCGGAAGGCAGATTCTACCGAGAAGAAGCAAGCAAGGCAAGAAACTTAGCAGTTGCTCTTTTCCAACATCAACAATTTACATTTTAACATTCATTTTTCTATCTTATGAGAGCTGAAAGCGGAGCCGGATGCTTCCAAGCAACCTTGTCATCTTTACCTCAGAGGTCCGATTTTAATGTGGTGAAAATTCAAGGTATCCTGAAGAAATCCAGCAAAACACCCCCCCCCATGTCGTGGGGCTGGGGCTCTCCGAGCATGGCGAGCTCTCGCGCGGGGGAGTGGGTGGTGACGCCGTAGCAACCCCTCGCGTGGTAATCGACAAGTGCTAATCCGAAAAAGAAAACTAAAAATAATTTTTCGTATCGGTTTATAAATGACAGAGTTCTGAGCTATAAAACTTTTAAACTATTCCACTGAATTGAGAACCTACTCCTTTTTCGTAAGTTGGTTAAAAATTAAAAAAATTATCTTATAAACAATCTTCAGATCTTCTAAGAAATTTCGTAGATAGGTACATCCATATCCACAAGGTGGGAGAATGAGCTTTCTTTTCTTTTCTAAAGCTTCAGATTTATTATATACTAATTGTACCCTGCCACGCTTCGCTGTGGCACATTTTTATTGAATGGTTGAGAACTGAGAAAGAAAACAAGGGATACATTACATATGTCAGAGTGTTTTTCTCGCTTTCGGCAGATTGCGCGGTCACTGGTACATCGATCGTTAAAAAAAACTAGTTTCGCGGTCGCGGATATGTGACTGATGCAAAAAATAGATAAAAACAATCCTTGATGCGGATTATATATCATGCTAAAATTTCAGCTTGATCGGTGCAGAACTTTTTGAAGCGTACACCAACCAACATAACATTTATATATATATATATATATATATATACAAATAGACTAGCGATTCCTTGCGAGCTCTCAAAAGGGAAAAAGCTGTGCTACTATTAGTCTTAGCGTGATGATACATAAATGGGCTATCCAACACTGAAATAATTTTTCAAATCGGACCAGTAGTTCCTGAGATAATCACGTTCAAGTAAACAAACAAACTACAACTTTATATATTAGTACGTATAAGATCAATTCATTAAAAGTAATTTACTAGCATTTCGCTCATTTGTGATCTTTAAAAGAAATAAACTCTCAATAAAGATTAGATAAGGAAAGGTGTTTATGAAATAAAGCCAAGAATACAAATTTTTCAAACTTTATTCAGTTTTAGAGTAGGCACATATTTTCACATTTATTTAATCAATTAATTAAACATAACAGTTCTAATTCCAGTTTCACAATTCAATTTTAAAATAGTCTCGCATAGACCCACCACGCTGCTCCAATGCGGATTGGTGGGCTATTATACTTTAATACCGGTTATTATCACTAACTTGTGACCGGTTAGTGATACTAACAAGGACCGACGGTTTCACATGCTCTCCGAGGCATGGGGGATGACGTTACCTAACTCCAGGCTATTACTGAAAATTCTGTAATAGTAGAAACACAAAACCTAATAATTTTTGGCCCTACCCGGGATTCGAACCCGATCCGTAGCTAAACATGCTAATCGCAACATCATAGAGACAGTTAGTACTCAGTGTTACAACAGATGCTAGACCTACTTATAGTAAAGGCTTCAAATAATAATTTAAAAATTACTGTTTTTATATTATAAAAAACAAACGAGTTGGAAAATTCCTAAAGAATCTCAGATTGCAGAGATTCAAAAAACGAGTTAGAAAATTCCTAAAGAATCTCAGTTTGCAGCGATTCAAAAATTGCATTGCGTATTTGTAAATATCTATTCTGAAATATTTTTTTTTCTGTAATGAAAAAACTTTGATGCCTGATCACATAAAAACGCAACATACGAAAAACGTCTCCATCTCTAATCATATTGATCCCAAAATTAGAGACTTATAGTCAGACAAAATACTATTCGTCTTTAACAAAAAAATGTTACAACGAGCGAGCGACTACTGGAGTCGGAAAAGTTCACACGAGATTTACATATATGTATTTTGTCCATTTGAATTTATGGACAAAATACTATTCGTCTTTAATGACAAAATGTTATAACTCTATAGTCGTAAAAATATAATAGGCCCGTTTTGACATTTGTGCATAGAATGTAACTTGGAATGAAACTGAAAGAAACAATAAAATAAAAATCAATTACATACAGTGTTTTAAAAAATACGTAAATTTTTTTGCGACGTTAAATAATATGAAAGAATATATCGCGAGTATTCTTTTTGCGCTTACTTTATCGTAGCATGCAATTTATAATTGTTTGAAAACAGTTACGTTCTTAGTCTTTTTTTTTTATACTAGAGCTGTAACCATTTTTTTACTGAATATCGAAATTAAATATTGTGTAGTAATCTTTACTGCAAAGAATGAGCTTGGTTCTCAAAATGGGTTCTAAATAATGAGTCTGGGTTGATGTATCTGACCAAACGGCACATGACTGAAGCGTCGCCGCGCGCACTGCGCAGTTTTTCGTTCCTCATCTTGTAAAGTTGACTGTGCGCTCGTTTAAGTTTTATATATATTGTTTACTATTACGTTAACTTTGGCTCTTCTATTTTGGACATTGATTTAATCATAGTCATTTGACTCGATTTTTGTGTGTGTTGTTATATAGTACGAACTTTGTTTCAACATGTTGAAAAGTGGACGTATAATCAACAGCCAGTCACGCGTATTGGTTGTGAAGTTAAAGGAATACTTTGAACGAACGAACACTTTACAATACATAATCATATCAATCAAGTACTGATAAAAACTTGAATTGATTTATCGTGAGTATCGAGTCCCGAGTCTTATGGTCCATAACTAGTAACGTCGCGATGACAAATGTCAAAACGGGCCTATTACATTTTTACGACTATAGTGACGTTGGAAAAATACAGGTAACTCTGACCATGAAATATCTTCAAAAGACACAGTTATATTTAAAACTGGCTGTTGTTTATTGGTATTTCATAAATTCTACGGGAATCGTACATTTTCCCGGGATAAAAAGCAGCGCATGTGTTAATCTATCCATCCATACTTACAAACTTTCACATATATAATATAAGTAGAATTTAAAATAAGATTCCGAGCGTTGGCTTGAAGAAACGAGAATTTTCTTACGATCATATTGCGACACTCGTCAGATATTCAATGGTTTCGTCAGCGATGAACCTCATATTATAAATATGTATACTAAATTTTACGTTTTGTAATTGGGCAAAAACGGATGACAAAAAAAAATACCCGGTTAAGTTTGTTGTGGGCTCTTCTCAGTCTAGGGCGCGTTTGGAACCAACCTAGCTTTAGGTTTAAGTTGGCGAACGAAGTTATCAGTCCCCTTAAATTTATGTAAACATACATGTATGAACGCTTCATAAGTGCCTGTGATGAATAAAGAATTTTTATATTTGAATTCAATGAAACCTATGATGTAAATGACCGTCGCGTCAAAATCAAAGTAACGTGAAAATGCAACGAATCACTGCTGGGAGTGTCTGGCTAAGTTTGTTGTGGGCTCTTCTTAGACCAGGGCGCGTTTGGAACCCCATTAGCATTTGTTTTAAGTGAGGTGTAGTTATCACTTGACCTCGTAATAATGAAGACATATGAACGCTTCAAAAGTGCCTGTGATGAATATTTTTTTTTATTTAATTCAATACATGTTAGAGGGTTGGCTGGTTACATTCATAGTAATATACTGCAGATTCTAATACAGAAAGTAGTTGCGTATGAGTATCATCAATATGGGATCCATCAAATATATACCACAAGAGGCCGCTATTCTGATCAATTCTGATATTAAAATGTAGTACTCGCGGAGGATCAAAATGCTACTACATAAGGAGATTGATGTCAAACATATGCATTTGTTTTCAAGGAAGAAACAAGTCAGGTAACAATTCTAATTACCTGTATTAAGTCAATGTTTTTTTCCAGATATTCAGTGGTTTCGCGAGTTTTCAACTTCATTATTTAACCGATGATGGAGATTATAAGTACCTTCCAAAATGCTGGGAAAATGGTATCAAAAATGCTGGCAACAGCCTTAACAATGTATAACAGAAGATTGCGCCACGGATGAACATTATCGAAAAATAGCATCCACAAAGTGGCCAATTTACTACAATGGACGACAGCTCTCACATCCATTAATTTCGATGATAGCATAGACAATAGTTTCCGCAGAGGACCGGGTACAGTAAAATAGCATCCTCAAAATGGCTTATATTATAGCCGCGAAAAAAGATTATTCCTTTTTATCCTATTAAGTATAACCTTGAACATAAATTATTAACAAAGACCATAGCTAGCCAAACAAACACTTACTATTCACTATCCCTCCCACTTACTGATGAGTATGAAATACGTAAAATAATAACCTCTCTTGATGAAAACGTTGGTTGGGATAGCATCCCAGTGGAAGTAATAAAGATGGCAATAAATGAACTTTCTTTTCCGATTGCGCACATATGTAATATGTGCATTACTTCTGGAATCTTCCCTGTTGCTCTTAAAAAATCAATTATCCATCCAATCCATAAAAACGGGGATAAAGACCTATCGACCAATATCTCTCTTACCTGCCCTATCCAAAATAATTGAAAAGGTTTTACATTCTCGACTAATATCTTACTTAGAGCGCAATCAGGTGCTCTCTGATAGCCTCTCTGATAGCGCGCACTGCGCGCGCGCCGACTGTTCGCCGTAAAATTTGCGGGTAAGCACACATCATTATTAATGTATGGGTAATTTCGGAGCGTTTGGTGTGTTGTAATAGAAAAGTGATTAATTTATTTGTGTGGTGTTTTGTAGTGTCATTGCACATTTTAATGTCTTCTTAGTGTTTTAATAGCAGGTAAGGCTCAACTCACACTGGCGCAGAGTCGAAGCGACGCGACGCGTCATATTTCTCCGCCTAAAGCATATTCACCTTTATTGTTCTACTATTTAAGTACAAATTTGTGCTATGTAAATATGGAAGCGCGCGTCGACGCGCGTTGACGCGCGCATTCGCGCTCCGACGCTCGGCTGGAGTCGAGCGGATTCGCGAGTCGCCGCGCGTACTCAGGCGCAGTGACGCGTCAGACGCCGACCACAACGGACGGACGACAGTGCTGAACTACGACGACAATGGACGAAGATGAAAAATTAATTTATTTAGTACAGAAGTATGATTGTCTGTTTAACGTCAAGGCGAAAACCTACAGTGATAAAAATTGTAGGAAAAATGCCTGGCAAAAAGTAAGCGGTGAAATGCAAATTTCTGGTAAGTACTATATAATTATTATTACATTTAGGTACAGACGACAGCACGTCAAACGTAACAGTTTGACCTTGAGCTCGTATTTATTCCGTTCGTGCTAATGGCGGCTTTCGTAGTGCAAGTGTTACACTTGACGTGCTGTTGTCTGTACAAAACACACACAGTTATATTTACGTAACATTATGATCACTTCTTTAACATCGTCTGATCATTTCAGTTTGCCATGGTACTGCCCCATGCTCGGATATAAAATAAGATTTGAATGTCTCTCTGATCACCATGGCATTTGTCATAGTATGGTAATCGACTGACCGTATATCTTGTAATATACTATCACTTGGCAATTCCAAGTTTTCGAGTTCGTAATTTTCTCTTACGTAATTATGCAAACATGTGCATGCAAGAATCATAGAATCAAGATGCATTGGTTGCATTTTTATTTTTTTTTGAAAAACCTCAAATTTTTGTGTCAGAATTCCGAAAGCACTTTCTACTAAGCGCCTTGCTCGGCTTAAGCGATAATTAAAAATTTTCTTATCATGATTGTCAGACACCTGATTTCCAGGATATGGTCTCATGATGTGTTCGGACAAGGGAAATGCTTCGTCTCCTACAAAAACAAGTGGCATTTCCTCTATCATACCTGGCAACCTTTTATTAGGCGGTATACCAATCGTATTATTTTGTAATCGTTGTCCAAATTTAGAATTGTTTAATATGCCACTATCGCTGTTACGTCCATATGCTCCGATGTCAACAATAATGAATTTGTACTTTGCGTCAACAACAGCTAACAAGACAGTACTAAAATATTTTTTGTAATTGAAGTACAAACTGCCGCTATTCCAGGGAGCTCTTATATTG
Organism: Pararge aegeria; assembly: GCF_905163445.1. Taxonomy (NCBI): domain Eukaryota; kingdom Metazoa; phylum Arthropoda; class Insecta; order Lepidoptera; family Nymphalidae; genus Pararge; species Pararge aegeria. The sequence continues at coordinate 3,711,682 of NC_053206.1, read as the reverse complement.
ACGTGTTTACCGTCAATTGCCCCTATACAATTAGGAAAATTCCATATGGTTCTGAACTCCTCCTCTATTTTAGTCCATAATTCTTGTGTTGGCTTCGGCATGACAATTGGCTGTAAATGTTTCCATATTGCTGCGGAAACTTCATGTACAATTGTTAAAACAGTGCTGTATCCAACTCGATAACTTTGAGCTAAGGCTTGAAAGCTAATTGCTGTAGTCATAAATCTGTAACAATTAAAAAATACACATATAATAATACATTTTATTGAATTAAAATAAGAGTTACAATTGTTTTGTGTTACGATAATTGTTTTGTGTTCCTAAAAATTATTTTGTGTTCCTTTTTCAGAGGCAGAGTGTCAAAAGCGGTGGAAAAGAATTCGAGATTGTTACAAGAAAGCAATTAGGCTAAGACAGTTTAAGAGTGGTTCTGCTAGATCAAATGATAAGCCAATAAGATTTGAAAAAGAATTGGAGTTTTTAAAACCATACTTGCAGAACAAACCACAGACGTCTAACTTAGAGAGCTCCGAAGAAAATGACGTAAACACTGATACCGACACAAACTTGTCCGTTGCGTCGCCATCTCGACCCGAATCACAATTATCCAGTCATTCCGATACTACTCGAAAGAAGTCACAACCACTATCACAAATGTTATTCGCACAATATTTGGAAAATAAGAAAACAGAAGAAGATCCAACGGACACTTTTTTTCTCTCTATGTCCAAAACGGTTAAACGGATGCCAATACAAATGCAAGTGCTACTGAAACGACAGATATTGCTTTTAGTAACTGACGCGGAAATAAAAGTTGCTTCGAATGAAATGTGCACCTTTCAACCTGAAACAACTAATATCAACTCAACGCAAGCAAATACTTCTTCATCCATCGGCTATACAACAGAACTACGAACCGAATCAGAAAGTCTTCAGCTACAATCTAATTCCACTAACTGTATTTCTAATTCCAACACTTATAAAATGCAGCCAAATACCGGGTATTATACAACACAGCTACCAACCATTTATACTCCTTCTAACACATACTCAATGCAGTCAAAAACGTCATCCAGTAGCAACAGCATAATCCCTAATCAGTTCGAAAATAGCACTTCTTCGAGATATCGTGTGGAAGATCGTATGGAAGATCTCGACCTGCCACCTTCACCATACATACCATTGCCGATTGGGACGACGACGCGGCAACAAAGGGATGGTGATAATGACTACAGTTAATGACGTTATGTATGACTGATTTAATGCCATGATTTACGGTATAAGGGACGGTTCTCCAAAAAATTATAAATACTTATTTTTTGTCATACCTACGCCTGTACTTTCCGGAAATAATGTGATGTAGATTTTAGCTTAAAATTATGTGATAGGTAGATATGCATGGTATCAGTTTTCGAAGAACTGTCCTTGTGTACTTAATAATGCGCGTAAAATTAAAGATAAATAAATCTATGTAAATTAAAATAAATGCTTTTGACTCTTCCTAATCAATTTACATTTTTTATTTTTATTTTAATGCTTTAGAATAGAATAGAATGGAAATCTAAGCTAGCTTAAAAATGTACTTACCTCAAGCATATTGATATCCGCTCTTCAACGGAAATAGGTATTCTTAAATTTGTTTCTTGCTTTTGGATGTGAGGCCTCAAAATATTTACCAAATTTTCAAACTTATCTAAACCCATTTTATAATAATCATAAAAATATCTTGGGTCCAGACTTAAATCATTACTACAGAGTGTTCTGAATTCGCCAAGTATATGTCTTTTCTTCCATAACTCGTGAACCCAAAATTTTCGTTTTATTTTTCTATCCTCAGCTGCTGATGTAAATTCACTTTCTTCCTCTTCAGCTTCTGATATTAGAGCAATCATGATAAGATCGATATCAACCATTATAATACTGTCGAGCGAGCACCATTCACGAATGTTCGAAAGTCTCTGAACTGGTTCCGTCACTACGCGCCGTCGCGCACAATCGCGCGTCGCCTCGCGAAGACGCGCGTCGCCTCGCGAAGGCGCGCGTCACCGTGCAAAACATGACGCGTCGCGTCGCTTCGACTCTGCGCCAGTGTGAGTTGAGCCTAAGTCTATCATGTTATGTACAACATAGGTAATTAATTAGTGCTTTCATTTGCTTATACATAACTAAATGTTCAGGTTAGCTACAACAAAAAATACACATAATAAGTACTTATAAGCCGAAAGTTCGTGGTTGATTTATTATGATATCCTAGACACAGATATCTAGTTAGGAGTCAAATATTCACCCTAACATATTAAATATCACTAGCTTAAAAAGGTGAAGGAAAACATCGTGAGGACACCAGCATGCCCAATAGTTCTCCATAACGATCTCAAGGCCGTGTGAGAGAAGACCCGTGCCCTGAACTGGGTCGGTAATGATGTCGACAGATATTCAGTGGTTTCAGTGGCGAGCAATCCGACTTCAGTATTTACCGATGATCGAAGTTATCAGAATCTTCAAAATGCTGAGAGAACAAAAGAAACCTGAATCAGCTAAGTTAAGTCGCGGACCTGTAAATGACAGTTTCAAAATTCATGTTGCAACCTGTCCAGATATTCAAAGTTTCTCTAACGTTCCCATTTGCCACTGCAATGAGAATACGATGTGACGGATCTAAACGCTGACGGATGAAAACCTTGCATCCTCGAAAAGGAACCGCTTGACGACACGTCTTCGTCGGTGGTAGGATGGTGAAAGGCTACGGTCGAAGTGAAAGCAGAGGGGAAATTTCGATATCATAAAATTCCCAAATATCCGCATATAATTTGAGCCAGAAAGGTCGCCTAAATCTCCGAACGTGTGGATGCAAGCACGAAAAAGCAACTTTATCAAGATGACAGATATGCAATGGTTTTGACAGACGAATAGTATACTATTCTTCTTCAATGACAAAATGTTATAACTCTAGTGACGTTGGAAAAATGCAGGTAACTCTGACCATGAAATAACTTCAATAGACACCGTAATATTTGAAACTAAAATTCCCAAATATCCGGATCATAATGCATTTGAGCCATTAAGGTCGCCTAATCCTCCGAACGTGTGGATCCAAGCACGAAACAGCAACATTATCTAGATGAGTACCATTTGCGAGAACCTGACACCACGGTGACAAATATGCAATGGTTTTGTCAGCTCTCCAACCGCTGCAATATGGATATGGGTATTATCAGCATCTTCAAAGGAGAGAAAATCTTCAGTACAGATAACCAACATCATAACCCCAATCTCAAAATGGCTAATATAGTTGGTCAAAAAATGATGTATCATCAATGAATACTACACAGGATGATAGCTGTACACACTCATGTAAGTATCTCTGCTAAAAGTACAGGACAACAGTTGCCACGGAGGATGGAGATTATCAAAAATAGCATCCTCAAAATGGCTTATATACTACATAGGATGACAGCTGTCACACTCATGTAAGTATCTCTGCTAAGAACACAGAAAACAGTTGCCACGGAGGATGGAGATTATCATAAATAGCATCCTCAAAATGGCTAATATAGTTGGTCAAAAAATTATTCATCATCAATGACAAAATTTTACAACAAACGACTAATGGAGTCGGAAAAGTTTAGACGAATTCTTAAAATCATAGGATATCCTTAGGATTAGAAGTTTATAGTTGGACAAAATACTATTCGTCTTTTATGAAAAAATGTTACAACGAACGACTACTATACTATAAGTAGAATTTAAAATAAGATTCCGAGCGCTGGTTCGAGGAAACGAGAATTTTGTTGCGATCATATTGCGACACTGGTCAGATATTCAATGGTTTCGTCAGCGATGAACCTCATACTATAAATATACTAAATTTTGCGATTTATAATTGGACAAAAACGGATTCATCTTTAACGAAAAAATGTTATGACATAATCATCGGTTGAATTACGAACTCACATCAACTAACACAGTAATATCAAATATTTTTTTAATGGATTTCCAGAAACTAAACGAGATAACCCAACTAAACGAGATTATGTAACGATGATATTGCGACACTGTCAATCTACATCAGCTAAAGTATATACTTCAGATATTCGATAATGATTTAGTCACCGTTCCAATAGACAAAGTTGCTCCTACACTGAGGACACGCGACAATGCTGGGAGAATGGTATCAAAAATGCTGGCAACAGCCGTAACAATGTATTTGTATGTATAACAGAAGATAGTGCCACGGATGAACAGTATCGAAAAATAGCATCCATAAAGTGGCAAATTTACTTCACAGGGCGACAGCTGTCACACCCAAGAATTTTGATCATACCATAGACAATAGTTTCCACAGAGGATGGGGTACAGTAAAATAGCATCCTAATTATGGCTAATATAGCCGCGAAAAATTATTCATCCCCAATTACAAAATGCCACAAATCACTGCTGGGAGTGTCTGGCTAAGTTTGTTGTGGGCTCTTCTTAGACCAGGGCGCGTTTTAACCCCCTTAGCATTGGTTTTAAGTGAGGAGTAGTTATCACTTGACCTCGTAATAATGGAGACATTTTCTGATACAGAAAGTAGTTGGCAAGAAGTATGCGAATCATCAATATGGGATCCATAAAATATATACCACAAGATTCCGCTGCCCTAATCAATTCTGATATTAAATGGTAGTTCTCGCGGAGGATCAAAAAGCTACTACATAAGGAGATCGATGTCAAACATATGCATTTGTTTTTAACGCAGAAACAAGTCAGGTAACATTTCAATTACCCGTATTAAGGGTTTTTTTTGTCCAGATATTCAGTGGTTTCGTGAGTTTTTCAACTTCATTATTTAACCGATGATGGAAATTGTAAGTAACTTCCAAAATGCTGGGAAAATGGTATTAAAAATGCTGGCAATGCCAGTAACAATGCACTTGTATGTATAACAGAAGATTGTGCCACGGATGAACATTATCGAAAAATAGCATCCACAAAGTGGCCAATTTACTACAAAGAACGACAGCTGTCACACCCATTAGTTTTAATGATAGCATAGACAATAGCTTCCGCAGAGAACCGGCTACAGTAAAATAGCATCCTCAAAATGAGTTATATAGTCGCCCCAATGACAAAAGCTACAAATAAATGTTGGAAAAATTCAAAAATTGAATAATATTTTAGTTTGTCAGAAAAAATACTATCCTAGGAAGTAATCGCAAAAAAGCAGCATCCACACCACAGATTTTATAATAATGCTGCAGCACAGATATTTTCAGTCGTTCCAGTGGCGAGCAATCAGACTTCACTATTTACCGATGATCGAAGTTATCAGCATCTTCAAAATGCTGGGAGAATAAAAGAAACTCGAAGTAGAAACGTTAAGTCACGGACCTGTAAATGAAAGTTTAAAACTCATGTTGCAACCTGTCCAGATATTCAATGGTTTCTTCAACGTTCCCATCCGCATTTGCCATTGCAATGAGAATACTAATGGACGGTTCTAAACGCTGACGAAAGAAAACCTAGCATCCTCGAAAAGGAACCGCTTGACGACACGTCTTCGTCCGTGGTAGTATGGTGAATGGCTACGGCCGAAGAGTTCCGAAGAACTGAAAGATTTGAGGAAATTCGGATATCATAGAAGTCCCAAATATGTATTGCTTTTGAACCAGAAAGCTTGCAAGATTTTTCTAAGCGCTCTCCTAAAAGCACTAACTCTCACATTGTGGTCAAATTGGAACTTAAAAACCATATCAAGATAAGTACCATTTTAATCTGCCACACTACAATTGCGAGCGCAGAAACTCTTCACCACATTGGCAGACATGCAATGGTTTTGACAGCGATCCAACCGCTGCAATATGGATATGGATATTATCAACAACTACGAAAGAAAAAATCTTCAGTACAGATAACTAGCATCATTCCAAAATCTCAAAATGGCTCAAAAAATTATTCATCACAAATGTTACCACAAACGACTACTGGAGTCGGAAAAATTCAGATGTATATCTGACCAACGAAGAACGGAGAGCCCAGGAATAGAAGACTCCGAATTTGTTTGTTAGCACTTTGGAATACAATTTATTTAACGACAAAACGTTACAAGAAAGTACTACTGGAGATGTAAAATATTTCAAGAGGACTCGAGGAATCCATTATTGTGTAAGGAGGTTATTTCGGTACTCCAGATATTCCACAATTTCGTAACTTCGACTGGGTCTTTCCGGTGGGTCAGTCACAATAATCTATCGAGATATTCAACGGGTTTGTCTGCGTACTCTAAACTCTAAAACCCTTTGTTATTCATAGTACTATCAAACTGATGTTGGATACCAAGTAACCAACTGTTGTTGTTTACCACAATCTCAAAATAGCTAATATAGCTGTTCTAAAAATTATTCATCATCAATGACAAAATGGCTTAGTATCTCTGCTAATAGCACAGACCTGCCACGGAGGATCGAGATTATAAAAATAGCATCCACATAATGGCTAATATACTACATAGGATGACAGCTGTCACACTCATGTAAGTACCTCTGCTAAAAGCACAAAAAACAGATGCCATGGAGGATGGAGATTATCAAAAATAGCATCCTCAAAATGGCAAATATATTACATAAGATGACAGCAGTCGTACTCATGTAAGTATCTCTGCTAAAAGCACAGAAAACAGATGCCACGGAGGATGGAGATTATCAAAAATAGCATCCTCAAAATGGCTAATTTACTACATAGGATGACAACTGTCACACTCATGTATCATAGTATCTCTGCTAACAGCAGAGACAAGAGTTGCCATGGAGGATGGAGATTATCAAAAATAGTATCCTCAAAATGGCTAATTTACTACATAGGATGACAGCTGTCACACTCATGTAAGTAATAAGTAAGTATCTCTGCTAATAGCACAGGCAACAGTTGCCACAGAGTATGGCGAACATCGAAAGTAGCTCTCCAACATGGCAAATAACTACACAAAGACAGTCATCACGACTGGCAACACAATCAATGACACCTATGAAACATCAATGAAAATGGCCTCCAAAATTTAAAAGTGCACAACGAAAGTACACACTAAATAAGCAAAAGACGTGTAAAATTATACAACGCTAAAAAAATAAAAATTGCGTTCACCCACTAGAAATGACAGTACTGTGGTAATGTATTGTGGAAATCACCACAGAATACCGTATGAAGCAGTGGACGTCGAAATTGTGGTGATGAAAATAACCCCCGTTAACGAGTTAATAATCTCAAGGAACTTATTTGTCGTACGTACGTACGTTACGAAGTGGACGTAACATGTTTTACGTCCTAGTTAAGTTAGCTTGCCTAATGTTTTTTTTTTCTTTTTCTATAGTGATAGTTGACCAAGCAGATGGCCAATTTAATGTCAAGTGGAAACCCATCGCCTACATCCAATGCAACACTAAAAAGGGCATGGAAATAACACGTCCTACGTACGTTACGAAGTGGACGTAACATGTTTTACGTCCTAGTGAAGTTAGCTTGCCTGTTTTTTTTTTTCAAAGGTGGTTGGCAGAGGACCAAGCAGATGGCCAAATTAATGTCAAGTGGAAACCCATCGCCTACATCTAATGCAACACTAAAAAGGGCATGGAAATAACTCGTCCTGCTACGTGCGGCCCTGTCTCCACCAACCTGAGGCGTAGGTGTTAAGCGTCTTGCGCCTGTAATCACACCGGCAACCACGCCCTTCACACCGGAACACAGTATAACAACAATGATGCTTTGCGGCAGAAATAAACATGGAGGTAGTACTTCCCCGGACGAGCACGTGTCACAAAAAGCTCTACTACCCATTAGAGATGTTTCGAAGCGGAACAGGATTTTAGGGCATAGGACCACCGCGCTACAACGCGGGTTGGTGGGTTTTAAGCACCACAAACTAGTGATAATAACACAGACGACGGTTCAACGTGCTCTGCGAGGCATGGGGGTTGACACCGCCAGTTTGGTAACTCTCAGCTGGCACTGAGAAAGAACAGATAAACCTACAATCCAAAGTGTTCGCCCGATTCCGATTCCGCATCATTAAACAAAAACTCGTGCACCTTAGTAGAACATGCTAACAGCCAGAGAAACGAAACACTTATTGTAGACAGAAGGCGAAACCCTTCATTCTACATAAATAAGTGTGGTGGGCATGAACTCTATACATAGAGGTCCTGTAAGCAACAGTGGACCTTCACCATAAGCTGATGTTTGTGATTTAAGTTTTATATGAATACCATAAAAAATATATAAACCATAAAAACTAACATAAGCCTACATACAAAATAAGTTTATAAGAATAGTGTAACTTAACAAAAATATAAACCTAAAAACTTAAAGCAATATAATAGAAACTTATTTTAAACTTAAATTATTCGAATAATTAACATCCAAGGTCAACTTGTAATATACTAAGTTTTAACGTTTACAGTATGTGTTAAACATAGTTTCGGTCAAAGTATAATAACTTATATTAAAGTGGGCTAAAACTAGCAGCCATGTTACATACACTACTTAAATCAGATATGAATTATGATAAAATAAACCGTAAATCATTTAGTTGGATAATAGCCAATGGCGTGGATAGAAGGTATGCACAGGGTATGCTGATGATATAAAATGAAGAAAATCTCCAGTATAAGTTATAAAAAACCTAAGGATAGGCATTGTAAGAGTTATAAAAAGCCTACCCGTAAGTATTTATAACTCGTACTGGAGATTTCCTTCATTTTATATCATATGCATACCCTGTGCATACCCTCTATGCACGTCACTGATAATAGCTATTTATGCAACGGTTACGCCATGGCGTGCTACGTGCACGACCAATCGCAAGTCGAACCGGTACGAGACAGTTTTACAATTGGTCGCAAGCAAAGGGGTTGTTTAATTTATAAAAAGGTACTTCTACACTCAAATAAAAATGGCATTAGATCATGGAAAAACAAAACTATATATCGTCGTTTCACAATGAATACAAATTAAGAAAATATATCCAGTAATAACATTATTTAGTAATGTCGGTTTTTATTATTGGCTTGAAGTCAAGTTAACAATCATTGCCTTTAAACAAAGAACACGTCGTATCAAAGTGCCGCCCGGCGCCCAAAAACCGCATGTGACTGTAATTACACCGATAATCACGCCCTTCAGACCTTAGCAAATCAAGACTGCTCGATGGCAGAAATAAGCATGGCGCTAGTACTCGGTCAAGCTTTTGTCACAAAAAGCTTTACTTCTAATAAAAAATATATTTAATAATTAACGCTTCATTGACATATTATTAAAATAGCAATTCGTTCCCCAATGGATCCGATAGAACGAATTTATAAGATGCCAATCCGTTAACTATAATAATCATAAACCTAAATAGAAGAATGTCACAAAACAATAAACTTAAATTATTATTTATTATCATGACCCTGAATGTTTTAAATAGATGTAAAATATTATTAAACATCCCCTTTGCGGTAACGCGTATGCAAAATGAAGAGTTTGAACTTACATATAAATTAAATCAATAGAAAGGGATTTGTCACAGAAAAAAAGACAAGTAAAAAAAAACTAAATGTTCTTCAAATAACATATAATGACAGCACGATAAATTATCGTTTAATTCACATTTTTGTAATATGAATTGGACGTCGGGTCTCATAGAAAATTTACGAAAAAAGTGTACCTAGTTAACCTACACATGTATAGGAACTTAAATAAATTATAACATTTCAATTTGAATCATATCGACATACCATTACTGATAATTTTTGTTTGCAACAATCGCCTTATGCAGCTTTGAATGGGAGGAGTTCAATAAAATCACCTTACGAAGCCGTACGAAAAGGACAGATATGCTACTTTTTTTTATTATTTAGTTTTGTGATAGGTTTTCAAATTTATTTTGTGAACAAGAAACATATTTACTGAATACTGTTTCTTAGCAAAATAATACTTAAAAATAATAAAACAATCGTTTACATACTGGAAAAATAGTATACGCGATGTTCTTTTCTCAGTTTAGTTGAGTAGATTTTCCATGTTCTTGCCATGCAATATGTCATTTTGTACGTGTAATCTGTTAATGAAGACTTAAGTGTAGTGACTTAACGGTATGAATTTTCTTCAAGTTAGTAACTTGAAGAAAATTCATACCGTTTTTGCAGTTTCATGCCCTTTTTGTTCGCGTGTTTTTGAGCGCTAACCAAATGTCCATTCATATTACGTCAGTGATAACTTTTCATCAGCTGTACAACGATTTTTAGAAATGATTATTTATTTATTGGTAAAACTTCAACTAATTTGAATAATGCTTAGAGCTACTGTAGATACTATAGATTAAAGGAAACGTGCTGTCACTAGATGGCGCTCATTTGATACCATATAAATTTAGTCAACTAGTATCGATCATATAAGTAAAAGTAGGTAGAAAACTTCACACTAGGAACCCTGAACGCAGGTCAATAGGTATTTTTACCTGTGACCTATATCTATAAAGCCCCCATAGCCTTCAGTAGGTCGGGAGCGTCAACCTTGTATAGGCCCGCGTCAATCTTCTCGCAGCGCGTGACAGTGAGGTACCCTCGTCCCTCCTCGTCGATCTTCATATACTGTGCAGCCCTGACTAGCATCTCATTGGTGGGTGATTCGGGCCAACCTGCAAACAGTATGTTAACATCAGCTTCAGTATATTCAGTATATATAGACGGGCGATATATTGTTTTTACACGTAATACTCCAATGCAATGGAGTAGCGGAACAACGCTCTGCACACCTTGGCTAATTCTGCTAAGCTTCTAGAGTGAGCTGACTGGCTGGAGTGATCCAGCTGGGAGCCGCATCAATGGCCATACATACAACAGACGGTATCAGACCAACAAAGTACGAAGTAAAAGTAGTAGAAGTAGTAGAAGAAGCAGAAGAAGAAGCCTCGTGGTTAAAATCTCGGCATCCCAGTCGGGGGGAACTAAGTGGATCCCCGAAACATTTTTGACTTCTCGAAATTTGATTGTTTAAAATAAAACGCATCTTCATTTTTTAAATTCAAATCATTGAACCAGCTGTTGTGCTCAAAGGCGAGTGAGTCTACCAAATATTGGATAGAAACAGGCGTTACTTTGCGGAAATATATTATGAAAATTAAGCTTTATTTGCTTTAGTCCGCGAAAGGCAGGAGAATCTGTATGGTGTAATTTAAGTTTTTTTTTTTTTTTTTTTTTTTTTTTTTTTATTAACGATAGGCCAGCGTTTGACGACAATCATGCCCGTTAGAAAGCAATGATGAGGTCTAGGTTGGAGCACGCTTGCCTAGAAAAAGCCTATTCACTCTAGCCTTGAAGGTACCTAAATTATACGTGGCAGGAAACACAGTTACCGGGAGGGCGTTCCACATCTTAGCGGCACGTATCAGAAACGTGGATAAAAAACGTTTCGTGCGTGTTGATGGGATATCAACCACATAAGGATGCCACCGCTCTCGGTGTCTCGCTGTTCTGTGGTAAAACGGGGAAGGGGGAACAAGATTGTGAAGTTCCTGAGCACACTCACCGAAGTATATCCGGTAAAAAACCGATAAACAGGCAACATTGCGTCGGTGCTGGAGACTATGTAGTTTCGCCTGCGTTAACGAATTGTCGCCTATAATTCTCCTGGCGCGACGATCCACCGAATCCAAAGCTTCAAGTTGGTACTTGGCAGAGCCACCCCACAGGTGACTACAGTACTCCATGCAGGTTCGCACTTGAGCCTGGTACAGTGCGAGGCGTTGACCTGGCGTGAAGTACCGCCTAACCTTATTGAGGATACCAAGTTTTTTAGCTGCCACTTTGGCTTTGGACTCGATGCATTTGCCAAAATTGAGATTGGATGAGATGTTGACACCCAAGAGCTCAATATGGTCGCTAATTGGTACGGATACACCCCGGAAAGTGGGAGCCAAGGTGAAAGGGCTCTTTTTTGCGGAAAATAAACACGACTGCGTCTTGGCAGCATTGAACTTAACCAAATTGGCGTCACCCCAATCAGACACCTCTTTTAGAGTCAAGTTAATACGCTCCACCAAGGACTCTCTATGCTCAAGGATATCATTAGCACTGGCCCTAGGGCTGGACAAGTACCTCTCCGTAACGGTGCTGTCATCAGCGTACCCAAAAAGATTGGGATTCAAAAGATCGTTGATGTGTAGCAGAAAGAGAGTAGCGGAGAGGACAGATCCCTGAGGAACACCGGCATTGACAGCCATGAGGTTAGAAGAGTGGCCATCGACAACCACTCGAAAAGACCGTTCCCTCAAAAAATCAGATATCCAGCTGCAAAGGCCAGCAGGTATTCCGTAAGCAGAAAGCTTACTGAGAAGGCCGCCGTGCCAGACCCGATCAAAAGCCTTGGAGATATCCAGAGAGACAGCAAGTGCCTCACCGTGTTTCTCAATGGCTTCGCCCCATGTATGAGTGGCATACACTAGAAGATCACCAGTAGACCGGTTCTTACGGAAACCATACTGTCGGTCTGATATAAGATCGTTTCCTTCTAGGTATGAGAGGAGCTTGTTATTGAGTACACGTTCCATAGTTTTACAGAGTATGGACGTGATGGCAATAGGTCTGTAATTGGCCGGGTCCGCACGACTACCTTTCTTGGGTACTGGCTGCACATTCGCAATCTTCCAAGATTTTGGGACTTGAGCAGAATTTAGAGAGAGTCGAAACAAGCGTGTCAGCACAGGAGACAACTCAGGAGCACAGTTCCGCAGGACAACTGCAGATATACCATCTGGGCCACTGGCTTTACTCACGTCAAGGTTGCGAAGTGCTTTTAAGACCTCGTGCTGGTGTATATGGATCTCAGACATGACTGAGTCGCACGGTAGAAGGCGCGGTGGGGGGGTACTTCCAGCATCCAGACGCGAGTTTTCCGCAAACAGAGATGCAAGGAGATTTGCTTTTTCTGCTGCAGACACTGCCAATGACCCGTCAGGTTTCTGCAAGGGCGGCAGCGAAGAACGACAAAAGTTTGCCTCGACCGACTTCGCGAGTGACCAGAAAGCTTTACTACCACTGGGAAGAGCAGCTAGTTTACGTCCAATGCGATTGGTGCGGCCGAAGCGAGACTTTTTGAGGACCCGCTTGTAGGATTTGGCGGCAATATTGAATTCTTTTTTCTTATCCCTGACGTCCAAAGCCTTATGAGCACGAGCATCCGCCCAAGCTACAAACGCAGACTGTTTTCGTGCCTCTGCACTGGCACATTCAGCGTTGTACCACGGGGGAGTTTTGCCAGCTAGTGATACGTCAGAGAATGGTATGAAGAACTCCATTGCCTGACGTATCACGCCTGATATAGCTTTCTCACAGCTCGAAGGGTCTTTGGAAGAGAAACAAATTTGCCGCCAAGGATAGGATGCAAAGAAATGACGCATCTCATCCCAATCTGCCAACCTGTATCGCCACACTCGTCTCTTAACAGTGGAATCAGAGGCGGGAGGGTAGTAGTTTGATACAGACTTCACCAGACAGTGGTCGGAAGTACCTAAGGGAGCTGAAACTGACACCGAAAAACTGTCTGGGTCGGTTGTTAGCAGAAGGTCCAAACAATTGGGTGTATGACCGTTAACATCAGGTATCCGCGTGGCTACGTGAACGAGCTGAGAGAGATCTAACGATAATGCAAATTTGCGCGCCTCTCTCCCAGCATGATCGGTTTTCTGGTACGGGTATAGCCACTCTTGGTGGTGGGCATTAAAATCCCCCAGAAATACAAGCCTAGCAGTCGGATACCGACGCTGAACGGTATCTGCCCTTTCGCAGAGATAGTTGAACAGCTGAGTGGTCTCCTGGTCGCCGCTATGCGAACGATAGACGCACGCATAAATCGTACGCTCTAAACCCGTATCTACCAAGCACCACAGAACAGAGAAGTTTGGTACCTCCAAATTACGGAGACGTTGGCAGCAGATGTTGTCTCGAACGTACATGCAGACCCCTGCGCGAGGTTTAAAATTGTGCTCAAGCGAGTACCCGGGGTACTGCAGGTATCCTACATCTGCAGGACTGACTATTTGCGTCTCCGTAAGGAAAAGCATATGCGGCTTAGAGGTCTCAAGATGGTGATGAACCGCGTAGAGATTGGAGTGCAGTCCTCGAATGTTAGAGAGGTGCACTGTGAATGAGAGGTAGTGCAGCCGCTGTGTAACCTTACTTCTTTTTCTGTTACGCTTCATTATTATGTGGGGGTAGTGGATAGGTAGGGGAATTGGAAGTTGTACGAGATGCAGCATTTTAGATACCATGACCTTCGTCACCGCGACGCTGATGGTAGACTCGACTGGAGACCGCGGGGACGCCCGAACCCCCCTGGGAATCGCCATCGGGACCTCTCTCCGGTCGCCAACCGGCACGATGAAGGCCATCCCAGGATTTTTCGCGAGGTGGCGGGGCAGCCTTTCATAGGTGGCTAACCTACTAATTGGGCCCCCTACTACCTGCGGTCGGCCAGCGGTGCACCGTGCTTCGGATCCCGCTGCTCTCCAAATCGAGACGCCCGGCGCCATGACAACACGGATCAAAACCTATCATCAAATGCAGCACAACTGTACAAACCCATTTCCCCTCAATTAGCTACTACGAGCATCGCTCCGGAACACGACCAGTCGTATGACACAGTAAATCGTGACACATGGCAAATCATTTAGCGGCGCGGCTTTGCTCGCAGGGTGGTATTTCAAGCCACGGACCAAACCTACCACCTTTGTTTTTGTTGCTCATTTTGCACCACCCAGGGGCCACGTGTTATTTAAATATGTTAGTTATTTAAATCTTATTAATTATTCATTGTAAAGTCAACATTTCCTGATGATGCTCCGCTATCGAAGCGAAGTGTGCGTAGAGGGTACATTGCCGAAGATCTGTTTGGTGTGGAGTATAAGGATTGAAGAAATTATAAATTACACCATACAGATTGTCCTACTTTTCGAGGAGTATATCACAATACAAACACTAACCGCGAATCTCCAGCTGGGAGGCGAGCGCTGGATGTCCGTTCACAAACTCTGGCAACATCTTCCTGATAACGGTGACTGGAACAGTTTCCAGGTTTCCGTAGTCTATGTAGCAAAGGCGCACCTCCGAGCCGCCCGGACCGCCCAGCTGCTCACATAGCACCGCGCGGAACCATTGCGGGTCTGTAAACATAAATAGCGGTTATAGCCCAGTAAGACTACGACTACACTTTCGATCGGCCGAATTCGAATCAAAGCACGCACCTCTAACTTTCCTAAGATATGTGCGTTTTAAGCAATTAAAATACCATTTGCTTCAACGGTGAAGGAGAACATCGTGAGGAAACCTGCTTGCCTGAGAGCTCTACATAATGTTCTCAAACATGTGTGGAGTCCACCAATCCGCACTGGGCCAGCGTGGTGGAATACGGCCTTAACCTTTTCACCCTGCCTTGTACCCTGGCCTTATCGCTTAGTAGCGAACACTTCGAGGTAACCTTAGGATTAGGAAAACCAAGAGAAACTGATCTATCAACGCGCAGCTTTAGCCACTTGTCGAACCGGCTATAATTTTGCACACAGATAGTTTTTACAAAGCCGCTTAGAAAGGATTTTTGAAATTTCCACTCCAAGGGCATGAAAATAGGGGATGGTTTCTGATTTTCTAAGCAATTTACGTTAAAATTTTTCTATTTGAAGCAAGACATTTTTTTTAACCTCCGTAGTTTAAATTTACCAAAACAAAAATTGAACTTAACGTTGACGAAGCCCCTGGCAAAAGCTAGTCTTCAATAAAGTTGTTATAAGTAAACATTTATAATGTTTTGAATTAGTTTGTATTGAGAAAAAAAAAATACTCTTCTTTTATTATTTATTATTATTTAACTCTTTATTTGTACACCACAATGAAGTTAGGAAAATAAGAAAACAAAAGAAATACAAAGACAGAAGTAGAATACAAAAGGCGGCCTTATCGCTAAGTAGCGATCTCTGCCAGGCAACCTTTGGATTAGGACAAGATGAGAGAGAGAGCGGACAGGTATTTGATTTCTTCTTTCAAAAAAATTTGGTCTGGTGATCATTTATAATAAAGTAGATGATCCGGCGATGATTTGATCTCGCAGATAATGATCCTGGTTTGCTTTCCCAGGATAAAAAGGATACAAGCCTAAGATGAGTCAAATTTTTAAATTGGTGCAACCACACACCGATTTTGAAATATGACACATATTAAGCTTTAAAAAGGCTAAAAACTACTGTCGAAATCAGTTTAAATTTGACGGACTTAGATACATAGGCAATAATTTTAAATACATGCTATGCTCTTTACTGATTTAATAGTTTCTCTGACTACAATACTAATCATAATAATAATAATAATATCAATAATATAATATCTATATAATATCTTTATAATAATAATATCTTTATTTTATCAATCTGACCGGAACACAGCATTCTATCAATGCATCTTAGCAGCAGAAATAAGCATGGCGAAAGTACTTCCCCGGACGAGCTCTGCTGCTAGTAAAAAGAGTCTGTCATCTTAGTACCCATAACACAAGCGAGCCTCAAAGTAAGCGTTACTTTGGGGGTTAGATGGCGGCTTATGTATGCATTGTCATAGTATATTTATTTATTTATAAAAACTTACACGGTGGGAACTGAGCGATGCAAAGTTCTTCCAGCTTCGGTAGATATGGCTTTTTCCCCAATTCACTGTTACAGTATGCCTCTATCTGTAAAAGAATAAAATTAATTGTAGAGATCGTTTATTGAAGAACAAAACGTGCGTCCCTCACTACTTTTAGGGTATCGGCCTTATATATTAAACCACAATCGATTTATACGCTACATCGTGCCGGAAAGGTTTTGTCGGTGGTATCTGTTGTAGCCAAGTTTGTTCTGGAACTTTTGTACTGCAGAAGTCTTTTGTACAGAGGATGTGCTAGTATTCCAATATCTTTGAAATCTAACACGTAATAATAGATATAATTGATAGATAGATGGCTGATTGGCGCAGTTTTCAGGGACCTGCTTTCTGAGCCCAAGGCCGTGGGTACGATTCCCACAACTGGAAAATGTTTGTGTGATGAGCATGAATTTTTTTCAGAGTCTGGGTGTTTATATGTATATTATAAGTATTTATGTGTATTATATTCATAAAAATATTCATCAGTCATCTTAGTACCCGTAACACAAGCTACACTTACTTTGGGGCTAGATGGCGATGTGTGTATTGTCGTAGTATATTTATTTATTTATTTAATTACCTGCTTAGTCATGGCCGCCAGGGTGGCATCTGCCCCGGGACGCCCAGGAATCTTTTGGCAGCCGCACAAAGCACCTTGACTTATCATGCTCACATCCAGGATTTCAAACTCGCCGCCCCCGGCAGGCAGCTCCAGGTATTCCAGATCGGACAGCATGAGGGGTTTGGTATCTGAAAGGAGACAGGAGACAAAAATTTCAATCCCCGATTTGCATCCCTATATCCAATCCTTACTAATACTATAAATGCTAAAGTGCGTTTATTAGTTTGTTTGTCCATCGATCACGGCCTATCTAAGCAAGCAGTCGACTCGTACTTTTGGTATATTAGTGCAAATAACAGCACCGCGTCACATAATTTTTATTATTACTCAAGTCGAAGGTCAAAAATATCTTTTTTCAAGTAGGGCCCATAGATTGCAATTTTGATGCGTACATGACATGAGAATTACACGGTAGTGAGATGACGGCGATAACCACATTCGTAAACTTAAAACTAAAGCTACGAGGGTTCCAAACGCGTCCCGGTCTAAGAAGAAGCCCACAACAAACTTAGCCGGGTGTTTTTTTTTTTTTTTTTGTTATCGCCATCTCACAATGTAATTTTAAATTATTAGAAGAGCAACCTGGTTAGAGCAATAATTTACACCCAAGCTTTTTTATCGTTTACGTAGTCCTTTATACTATAATAGGACTTTTCTATAAGCTTACGTTTAATACAAACTTTGAACTTTTTAAGAGACATCTCCAAGATGTCAATTGGTAGTTTATTGTAGAATTGTATGCAATTTCCTTTAAACGAATTATGAATTTTATGTAACCTAGTATATTGCACTGTAAGTTTATTCTTACTTCTAATGTTTAAATTATTGCAGTTCGCATTGATGCGTACATGACATGAGAATTACACGGTAGTGAGATGATGGCGATAACCATATTCGTAAACTTAAAACTGAAGCTAAGAGAGTTCCAAACGCGTCCTGGTCTAAGAAGAAGCCCACAACAAACTTAGCCGGGTGTTTTTTTTTTTGTAATCACCATCTCAACAGATCTTCGGCAATGTACCGAAGATCTGTTTGGTGTGGAATGTTAAGATCTTAACAATTCAACATCTCCTGAGGATGTTCCGGTTTCGGAGCGGAACGTGCGTAAATGGTACATTGGGAAGATCTGTTTGGTGTGGAGTATAAGGATGAAGAAATTATAAATTACACCATACAGATTCTCCTGCTGTTCGCGGAGTATAGCAAATTAAGCTTAATTTTCATAATATATTATGGATTTCCGCAAAGTAACGCCTGCTTCTATCCAATAGATAATGATAGTGAAGATTTTAGCTCACCGACAACATCGCCACCATTTTCCTCTATCTTCTTCCAATCGGGTGTGCACATCAGCTCGATCTTCTTATTAACAGATTCTTTATTCTTCGCGATAGACAGTTTGACTTCTGCGCCACTCGGTGCGGACGCAGAGCCGTCCGGTAGAGTCTGCAACGAAAATTTTAATCCCATCAAAAACATGAAATGTACAAAAATGCGCGTCCCGCAACTCAAGTCCTCCCACCGCAAACAGTTGTGGGACCTCATGTGAGACCAAGCCAGTCATATTAGTTATGTAAGTACCAATTCAAATTACATATATTTTAAATGGACCTAGTTTATAAGAACTTTTGAAACGTCAAGTCAGTCCGTTTGTAGTGACTACCACCGCCGGTCCGAAAGCAGATTCCACCGAGATGAGCCGGCAAGAAAGTCAACAGATTAACGTAAGACTACATTATTAGTAAGATGCATTATCTTTGTTATACCTTATGTGGACTAAGTCGACTTTACACCCGATCAAGTTAGTGCATGGCAAAGTGAGCTTTATTCCGTGCGACTTAAAAACTCTGCTACAAAGTGTTTAGACAACTGACTTATTCTAAAATAAACATAACGTGTTTTTTCAAATAACCCTATGCCCGCTCCACACTCGTCGAAGAATCCGAGTGTGGAGCAGATTCGCATATTCTCCTTTGGTTGATGAGCAGAGAAGTTAAGTTTCCAACTCTTAGATAAAACTAACGACGCTAGGCGCCATCTTTTGTTCTACAAAGTGTTTAGACAACTGACTTATTTTGAAATAAATATAACGTTTTTTTTTAAACACCCATATGCCCGCTCCACGCTCGTTGCAGAACCCAAGTGCGGAGCAGATTCGCATATTCTTTTTTTTTTTGAATTACTGAGCCAAGGAAACTCTTATATCAAATGCCTAATGAGTTGGTTGGTGACTAGATAAGATAAAAGTTAAGTTTCCATCTCTTGGATAAGCTAACGACGTTAGGCGCCATCTTTTGTTTTACAAAATGTTTAGACAACTGACTTATTTTGAAATAAATATAACTTTTTTTTTTTTAATAACTATATGCCCGCTCCACGCTCGTTGCAGAACCCAAGTGTGGAGCAGATTCGCATATTCCCCTTTGAGTTGGGTTACAATTGAAAACCTCTTGTACATTACACTAAAAGTTACAAATACTTAATCTTAAAATAAAGGGCTACAAGACGGTGATGAAGCCACTAACTTCCCTAGAAACATCATTGTAGACAAAAGAGGCCTTTTAAAATAATAAAATATTGCTATTTTTTTCCACTTTGCTGTGTTCATTTTTTGTTATGTAATGGAATCAATCAAATAAATCGGAACAGGTCCACTTAAGTTGGGGGCTTTAACTGGTAACCATTAATAAAAAAAACATTACGCAGGTATAAAGTGAAACGTGCGCGGTAGAGTTTTCTATTTTTGGGACGCAATTCAGTGCATGCTGAATTAGAGTTCTTTCTGTTCTAAATTCTGTGGTTACGCGCAACTAATATAATGACTCGCACGGGATTATTTGCGCTCGTTTACATTAACTAATATAACTGGCCAGAGGCTTTCCTAACATCGCTTAAAGCAGTATTATTTTAAGGTTTATATGATCTGACGTAACGCCCCTATAAAGTTAAGAGTTCTGATAAACAGATGGTAAACAATATTAAAATAATATTGCAGTGAGTAAACGACGGCAGTAAGCCCATTGGTCTCGCATGAGATCTCGCAACTTTATGAAGTGGAAGGACTGCGTTGCGAGATTAGCATATTTGTACATTTCATGTTTTTGATGGGATTTCTTGTGGTTGGTAGGTGGTGCACTTTTTCTTTCGAGTTACATTGCTTGTTCAACTAAGGATTTTATTGAAAACTAGATTGAAACTGTTCACCTATGAAGCGTATAAAGCTATGTTATTCCATAATGGTGAGGTGGTTGTGATAACTCCTTTCGATAACTTAAAACTAAAGCTACGAGGGTTCCAAACGCGCCCTGTAAGAAGTAGTAAGAAGAATCCCACAACAAACTTAGCAGGGTTTTTTTTTGGTTATCACCACCTCACAGTCAAATACACTTAGCTATGAAGGTAAAGCACTTCATAACAAAGGTTTGTTCTTACCGTTCATGTAAACTAGACATTTAATAAAAAGTGATTAAAAACAAAATGCCCAAGTTACCGCTTAAGAAAATGTTAAAGTATATTTCCTTATGTGTCTATTAACATTTTGGGAAAAGTATTTAGACATTACTGAATTACGGTATAAATTTTTGTTTTAATCGAAACTACTCGACTAGAATGCATCAAAAATTGCAAATTGTAACTTCGAATTCGGTCAGGTCACTATCTTAAACGAGGTACTATGTACTGTTATTGTACAATAAAAACATTTTGTAATGCCCAACGTGTAACCTTTTTTTGAAAATCGTAATTATTCCGTAGCTTAGAATCAATTCAGCAAGATAATAAAAGTAATTTAACCGCTGCTAATATGTGAGAATAATTAATTTTGTTACGTGTTATTTTAGTTTTTATGTACCTAATGAAAGTGCAGTACGCAGAAAGTCAAAACGCTTTAAGGGTGCGATAAATACAATGAAATACTTGACCGTGTTTAAATAAAAATTACCATAAAGGTCTGGGCATATAGTTTTTTACATTAAAACTTTATTCAAAGTCTTTTTTTAACTGTAGTTTGTGATATTATTCTATATACAACATAGATACTCTACTTGTTACTACTCTGTAATGTTACATCGGTAACAGCGTTCGAACCAGTACTCTATGCAAACGGATATTTTACAGTCGGAAAAACTACCGGAGATGTCATGAAACTGTCGTGATATAAGTGGTAACGCCTCAAAAGTCGATGAAAACAAGTTATGAAATACATTTATTTTTACGACCATTCGGTGAAATACCAATACAGGAATCAAATTGAATAGTTACTGAGTACACTGCGAAATTTATCTTGTAGAATAAAGTAAGGTGACTTAACGAAGATATTTCAAAATTCCATTCTAAATCCGCAGGATATCATTAAATTATCAGGTCAAGTATATTTTAAAGCCCTACATGCTATTAATATAACCATATTTTAAGGTTGCACTAAAATATTTTATTTCCATGCAACCTTCGGCAATTACTTCACTGGACCGAGTGTCATGACACCGTTTTGTTTAGGCTATCGCTATCAAGATTTGAGTCAGTTTGACGTAAACTCGCTGTCATGCCACTATTTTTTTAACCACATATCTCAAAACACTAGTCTCCGATGGAATTCTTTTCTGGTCTACTTTTAAGATTTAGGAGGATTCCGAGATACATTTTATGAGATTAAAGTGAGTTATGAAATACATTTATTTTTACGACTGTTGGGTGCAATAACTATTAACAGGCGTAGATGGAACCAAATTGAATAGTTACTGAGCGCACTGCGAAATTTATCTAGTAGAATAAAGTAAGGTGACTCAACGAAGATATATCAAACTTTGCAGATAATCTCTCTTGTAGTGAAGTTAAGTGAACTGAAGTAGTGGCCCTCTTTTCTGCTTTACCTTGAGATTTATGATAATTAAAAAAAAAAAAAAAAACCCACTATTACATGTGTGGCCCTCTGAAGCTACTCTAGCAAAATGTGCAAACTTATGTCTAATTTCAAAACTACCCGTACATTTAAGACAGTCGGCTGGCAGGAATTCAACTTCAGGGTTATATAACGTATAACTACAAAAGCTAGTAAACCTCTTCGGTTTAAGATAGTTAAAGTATACAGACAGGAAACGCTCTTATGGTCCTGTTAAACTACTCTCCAGTCGGGGTAGGTAAGACATGATAAGTAGCTTTTTTTTTTTAATCTACTGCCCCCTATTAATCAACTAGATCCTACCAATAAGTAGGTAGTGTCCGAAGCTTTAACATATTAACCTATGAGAACTGATTTAAAGGGGGCATTTTGAGGCTATAACTTAGCTTGCCGCGTTCAAATGCTACCTATCATTTACTCTTAACCTTGCCACCGGATCAAAAGCACTAAGCTGGTATTTAGCAGAAAACTAAGTACCAACCTTTTGTACCACAAAAGCATTCGTAAAGTTCTAAAGAGGCACTGGGAAAGATTGCCATGATTTAAGCGTCGTCGAAGTACTCTAACTTGATATGTAAATATTTTATTTAGCATTTTCCAAAGTAACATTAAGACATAAAAGAGGGTATCGTTGAAACAAAGTTTTAATGAATGCTAATTTTTTTTACAATATTTTTTATTAGTCTACCGCCTATTATTGTAGTCTCTCCCGAATTCCGATTTACGCGTTGTATTAATTTATACTAAAGTAGAATTAGCTCCCCCCGCACCGCAAAACACCGTTACACACGATATACAGATGAGATACGATAGTTTTATATAAGGTTAATCGTCGATCTTCAATTTACGTTTCGACCCGTACTTAAAGAAATAAGTAATAAATAACGCGGGCGGGCGTTCCACCGAGAACGGACTGGATATATTTCTTAATTAATTTATAAAATGTATAAAAATTTACTTTATGCAGACGAAATCGCGGAGAGTAATTGTGATAACAATTTAAGTAGATGCATACTAGTCAATGTAATTAATTTGGAGGGCGATAAGACGCGGACGATTTAAGCATATTTTATTACGCAGACGAAATCGCGGGAAGTTATTGTGATAACAATTTAAGCAGATGCATTCTAGTCAAAGTAATTAATTTGGAGGGCGATAAGACGCGGACGACCTGGGCATATTTTATTACGCAGACGAAATCGCGGGAAGTAATTCTGATAACAATTTAAGTAGATGCATTCTAGTCAAAGTAATTAATTTGGAGGGCGATAAGACGCGGACGACCTGGGCATATTTTATTACGCAGACGAAATCGCGGGGAGTAATTGTGATAACAATTTAAGCAGATGCATTCTAGTCAAAGTAATTAATTTGGAGGGCGATAAGACGCGGACGACCTGGGCATATTTTATTACGCAGACGAAATCGCGGGGAGTAATTGTGATAACAATTTAAGCAGATGCATTCTAGTCAAAGTAATTAATTTGGAGGGCGATAAGACGCGGACGACCTGGGCATATTTTATTACGCAGCCGAAATCGCGGGGAGTAATTGTGATAACAATTTAAGCAGATGCATTCTAGTCAAAGTAATTAATTTGGAGGGCGATAAGACGCGGACGACCTGGGCATATTTTATTACGCAGCCGAAATCGCGGGGAGTAATTGTGATAACAATTTAAGCAGATGCATTCTAGTCAAAGTAATTAATTTGGAGGGCGAGAAGACGCGGACGACCTGGGCATATTTTATAAGAAAATCTAACTTTTACTATTAGAGTACGCGGACGAAATCGCGGTGAGACACGCACTCTAGTCAACCACAAGTCTCACCAAAATAAGTTCAGCATTCGTGTCGCGTAGAATCTCGATGTATCCCTCCGCCGCGGGCGTCAACGCCATCGCGTTTGTCTGGATCTTCGCCACGGACACCACCGTTGGCTTTGTGTTCAGATCCAGTTCTTGGGGGCATGCGTAGATTGTCTCCAATGTGTTGATCTCAATGTTTCCTGCAAAGGAGAAACAAGATTTGATTTAGCAGTCATTATATCAGGCATCTATCAAGAGTTTCAACAACTAGCGACCCCAATTAGTATCTACATTGCGCCCCTGCTGCAATGTATACACTAACTAGCTGTTGCCCGCGACTTCGTCTGCGTTTAATTTCGTTTTTAAAGTATTCAGTATCGCTAAGCCTTAAATGAGAGGTTTGCTGCTGTCCGCTGATGAGTTCCGTCCTCTATCTCCAACCACATTCATCAGATCTTCACAAAGTTTGGGCAAAATTAAACACATATTATAACCTGTATCATACAAAAATAATTATTTAAAACTGTTATAATTTGTCGGAGTTTTGGTGTAAAATCGTCAAACACTCTCATCCCATCTCCCAAAGGAACCGAGCTTAATGTCGAGATAAAAAGTATTTTATATTTCTTCTTCATGAGGATCGGTTAAGTAGTTTTTGCGTGAAAGCGTAACAAATAAACTTACATTGACATTTATAATATTAGTACGGATGTGGGGCAGTTTTGAGTGATTAATTCAGTAGTAAATTAATTTACTTTTTCTCTACACAGGGTTTAATAAAAATACCAGAAAACACTCGGCCTTCTAGTTCCCATCATTAAAACTAACAACTTTTTTTCTACTACTTTTCAAAATTCAGTATTAATTTATCTCATACAACAAAAAAAACATGTTATTTCTGTAAATTGACATATACTGTGGGAACGAATACATGTGATTCGACAACTTCATGTAGTCGGGTCAGTGTCCGCACGATAAGAAGGTAGGTAGGTAGATCTTCGTAAAATATTGCATATTTAATGTTTTCCTAACTATCGAGTTAAAAAAGATTCCTAGAACAAAAGTTATTAGTTTTAATGTAAACTACTTTTTCTGTAATTTTTTATAAAAGTTTAATAATTCGTTGAGCAGTTTTCAAGATTCAAGCGTAAAAACGGGGAGCGATTCTGTTTAAAACTATGTAAAGATATCTTGTCGAATGACGGCCGACTGGCGCTGTGGGCAGCGACCCTGCTTTCTGAATCCAAGACCGTGGGATCAATTCCTACAGCAGGAAAATCTTTGTGTGATAAACATGAGTGTTTTTCAGTGTCTGGCTGTTTATATATATATTGTAAGTATTTATTTGCATTACTCATAAAAATATTCATCAGTCATCTAAGTACCCATAATAAGCTACGCTTACTTTGGGGCTAGATGGCGATGTGTGTATTGTCGTAGTATATTTATTCATTTATTTATACAAGGTGTATTTATAATACAAAAAATTAGAAAATTATTTTCAAAATTTCGTTGTTTTACACTCTAATTTGCTTGGGTACCCTTATGTCCTTTAAAATGTGAACGATGAAGAGGAAACATTTTCAAATCCATACTTATAAATGTGAAAATGTGTTTGTCTGTCCTACCGTCAAGCTATAACTAAGCAACCCGATCAACTTGTCACTTAGTTGAAAGGACGGAGAGTAAAGTACGCTGCTACTTATCCCGAAAACCAACGGTTCCCACGGGATTTGGAAAAAACCGTTATAAAACGCGGGACAAAAAGAAAGCGGTCAACAGCTACTGCAGAAAATATTTGTTAGATAGATACTCACCAAACTCAATGTATTCCAGTTTGTATTTGTTCATCTTGACACTGGTCCGAATGCACAATGCCCTGTAACAAACAAAAAGTATTACATGTTTTATATTATGAAAATTAAGCTTAATTTGTACCCTCTACGCACGTTTCGCTCCGAAACTGGAGCATCCTCAGAGACTTTACAATGAATAATTGTTAAGCCTTTAAAACAAATTGCCATAGATCTGTTTGGTGTGAAGTAAAGGGATTGAAGAAATTATAAATGACACCATACAGATTCTCCTGCTGTTCGCATGGATTTCCGCAAAGTAACGGCTGCTTCCATTCAATATTACATGTTTTTTTTATTATAATTGACGGAACAAGCAGAGGCCACCAGCACAGCTAGCATGGGCAGGAAATAATTATATCCCGGGGCAAGAATAAAAATGTATCTTCTCCCACAACTTTATAAAATCTCAGAGCTTTGGCGCACAAGTGGGAATAATATCCAAATAATATATGTGTAATAATCATCATTTCAACCAATCGACGTCCACCGCTGGGCATAGGTCTTTTGTAAAGAGTTCCACAATACACGGTCCTGGGCCGCTTGCCTACAGCGGCTCCCAGCGACTCGCTTGACGTCATCTGTCCACCTCGTTGGGGGCCGACCTACGCTGCGCTTACCGGTGCGGGGTCGCCATTCCAGCACCTTAAGACCCCAACGTCCATCGGTTCTCCGAGCTATGTGCTCCGCCCATTGCCACTTCAGCTTCGCGACTCGCTAAGCTATGTCGGTAACTCTAGTTCTCAAACTTAGCCGGGTGTTTTTTTTTTGTTATCACCATCTCACTTTTTTTTTTATCACCATGAACCAGGTTAGAGCAATAATTCACACCCAAGCTTTTTTATCGATTACGTAGTTCTTTATACTATAACAGGGCTTTTCTATAAGCCGTTTAATACAAACTTTGAACTTTTTAAGAGACATCCTAGCTGTTAGCGACGCAAACAGCCCTCTTGTTAATTAATAATTAATAAATTATAAATAATTAATATTATATAAATTTGCTCTAATAAATATTTGTCTATGGTTTTTATATAAATAATGTGCAAAAAGCGGAACGTAGGTGGCGGGGGTGGCAAACCGTCATTCTGACAACCGCGGCGGTTCAAATTGTAGACGTTCACCGCAACCGACCGCAGCCGCATCGTTTAAATTTCGCAAACCGCTACACACGTTCCGAAATCCTGTGTTTTCACTTGCCCTGACCCCTGGCCCACTAGCTTAGCTAAGCGATAAGGCCGCCCTTTGTATCCTACTTTTTAAGTTTATTTTTGTTGTGTCCATTGTTTTTTTTCCTATTTGTAGGTGTACAAATAAAGTGTAGAAATAAAATGAAATAAATAGCTCTCTCCATCGCCTCCCGAGGACTCTGAGCCTTCTTATGAGGCCCAAAGTTAGCGACCATGTGTAATAAATAATAAACGGGGATAAACTACATCTATTCCATGTTCCCGTGCTTTAACAGGTGGACACGTTAATATCCCTTGGCAGGGGACATAACTTTTGTCTCCTGCCTTTGCTAACCCCTGATGATGGTCAGTGGAAAAACCATAATTGATATTAGCCTATACTATTATAGGCTAATATCTATATATTAGATTTAAAACTGGGTGTCTGGGTGTTTATCTGTAACTATTTATGTGTATTATATTCCTAAAAAAAATATTCATCAGCTATCTTAGTACCCATAACACAAGCTACGCTTACTTTGGGGCTATATGGCGATTTGTGTATTGTCGTAGTATATTTATTTATTTATTTATTTATTTAACTTGATTTACCTATAGCATAGGCCATCGCTGAACTTTCCGATCACGACCTGACCTTTCTGCGGGGGTTCCTTTATTGGGGAAGCTGTAACAACATACATAATAATATTAGAAGTGTTAAAATGTTTGTTTGTCTGTTTGCTTGTTGCGTATATTCAGTGGCGTGCACAGGGTTTTTATACATAAAGCCGGTACATGGCATAAAATGGAAAAATTCCCCGCCAATACGACTTATATAAATTAATTTGGGTATGCAGTGCTTTTGTGCATGTATGAAATGCACGCTACTGCGTGTATTAGATGTGATCATCATCAGTCAGTTACCGACTCACTATAACAGGTTCTCCTCACAGCATGAGAAACCATGCTTGCCAGCTGTGGATTGATGATGGAACTCTCAGGCATGCAGGTTTCCCCAGTCAAGGGCTAACATAAAATTCAAAAAAAGTTCGAAATTCATTTATTTCAAATAGACCTAATATAAGAACCTTTTGAAACGTCAAGTCTGTCTGTGTGTAGTGACTCTACCAGCGGTTCGGAAGGCAAATTCTACCGAGAAGAAGCCGGCAAGAAACTCAGCAGTTGCTCTTTTCCAATATCAACAATTTACATTTTACATTTTAAAATTCATTTTTCTATCTTGTGAGAGATGAAAGCTGAGGCGGATGCTTCCAAGCAACCTTGTCATAAAGAAATTCAACAATTGTATAGTAACCTTGCTGTAATAAATGTGTTTTAACACATTCTTTAAGCTTATGCATTGGTAGGTCCAAAATTACCTTAGGAATCATATTATAAAAGCGTATACTCAATCCCACAAATGACTTCTGCACCTTTCGCAGACTATATGCAGATGACACTAATTTATGACCATTTCTTGTAAGTCGACTGTTTATATCCACTTTTTGTTTATAAAGACTAATATGTTGTCTTACAAATACTATATTGTTATAAATATATTGTGAGGCTACCGTAAGCATACCTATTTCTTTAAATTTTTCACGGAGGGATTCGCGTGATTTAAGTTTATATATTGACCATACAACTCTTTTCTGCAATATGAATATAGTTTTAATATCACCAGCTTTGCCCCATAATAAGATCCCGTAAGACATCACACTATGAAAGTACGCAAAGTAAACAAGTCAAGTCTAGTCAATAAAAATAAAGTGCTGATGCAGTAGAGGTGAAGGAAGTTGTTGAAGGAAAACATTTGCCGGCCGATTGGCGCAGTTGGCAGCGACCCTGTTTTCTGAGTCCAAGGCCATGGGTTCAATTCCCACAACTGGAATATGTTTGTTTGTTGAACATAAATGTTTTCCAGTGTCTGGTTGCTCATATGTATATTATAAGTATTTATTTATATTAGTCATAATAATATCCATCGGTCATCTTAGTACCCAAACCACAAGCTACGCTTACTTTGGGGCTAGAGGGCGTGATTGTATATTGTCGTACTATATTTATTTATTTATTTATTTATATAACTTGTAGAGATATAACTAGAAAAATAAAGAAATAAATTTCACCCACATCATCTGGATGCCTGGTATTCTTCTACTATTCGATAATAAAATTAAAAAAAAAACCATTATCTTAATCTTACCGTTCATCCCAAACTGTAGTACGTCTTGGAGCACGGTATCAAACTTCCTCATAGATTCAGTGTCAGCTGGACGCACCAACGCTCTATCCAAAGCAGACGCTTCCACCAGTAAAACTGTGGAGTTGTTCTTTAGGTTCGGCCTAGGAACTTCGACTGCCGGGGCCGGAGCTGGAATATATACAAATCAAACTATACACCAAATAGATGCTACCTGCATTATTCATAAACGTAGCAGCCGTTTTATGCTATTCAAATTCAAATTCAAAATTTCTTTATTCATGTAGGCCTATCACAGGCACTTATGAAGCGTTCATACATATTTGTTTACATAATTGTAACGGGATGGTGATAACTTCGTTCGCCAACTTAAATCTAAAGCTACGAGGGTTCCAAACGCGCCCTGGTCTAAGAAGAGCCCACAAACTTAGCCGGGTAAATTTATTAATTGTCATCACCATCTTCCAGTAAATTTAAATTAAGCTATGAAGCTAGAGCAATTCACACCCAAGCTTTTTTATCGTTTAAATAATCCTTAACGTTATAATAGGATTTTTCTGTAAGCTTACGTTTTATATAAACTTTGAACTTATTGAGAGACAACTCAAAGATTTCATTTGGTAATTTGTTATAAAATAATATACAATTGCCCTTGAATGAATTAGCAATTTTGTGTAGCCTAGTAAACTGCACAACGAGTTTATTTTTGCTTCTAATATTTATATTGTTACAGTGCATTTTCTTTTTAAATTTTGATATATTTTTATGGACATAAATTAAATTTTCATATATGTACTGACTATGCACCGTCATTATTTTAACTTCTTTAAATTTATCCCTTAATGACTCTCTTGGGCCCATTTTATATATCGCACGAACAGCCCTTTTCTGCAGGACGAAAATAGAATCTATATCAGCAGCATTACCCCATAATCATTCGTCGCGTACGGGTAGTTCGATTCGGACGTTTATAATGAAATGTAATGTTATCTAAGCCGCTGGCCCAAATTATAAGGTATGGCGGGTCAAGTAATAATTAATGAATTCTTGACGTTTGTTCAAAACAAAATAGATGTGTTAGACGAATTGAGTATAGTGCAAATTTGTGCCACCAACTTTTTGGATGCGGAAATTGAAGCTGGAAAGAGTACTCTGTACAGTGCGTGTGGTGACAAAGTACGTATTGTACAAAGAAAAGGAAATGACAAGAAGAAACGCAACATAAAAGATGTCATCAAATTACTGAAAGAAGTGGACCCTGATGCACAACCGACTTTCGTTGCCAAAGACCTGGGCCCCAAGTCTGCTATTACAATTGTGTGTCAGTGATCGATCAGTGACTTCATAATTGTCAATTTTGGCATATTTGGTAGTCTGCTAACACAATGGTGTCATTATGGTGTCATTATGATTTTCCGATGGAAAACCACTGACACTTCAATGAACATTTGCTAGTCTGCTGCACAATGATAATTCAATGATCGCACGAATTGGTAGTCTGCTAATATTTTGACAGTTCTATTGATCATTGTGAGACCATTGAGACGCAATTCTGCAGTCATTGCCTTTTAGCAATATTATTGTTGATTACAATTAAATTGTGAAGTGTGAGATCATAATATTCAGATTAAGGTGGAATATTTTTAAGTTGGCTAAGACTATTGATGTTCTTCAATACCATTTGATTAAGCGTAGCAGGCGCCGTCGAGCCCGCAGCTTGCTAAGAAACAATGTAGACTACTTTAGGATATTCCCGATGCGGAATTTATAAAAAAAGGAGTTGCTTGGGAAGCAGACTGTAATGAGTCAAGTGTGGGAGCTCGCTCCACTTAGGCATTCCCAAACCACGGAAAGAAAACAACTTTAATTTTCGTTGCTTTTTAATTAAGTATAGTACCTATATCTCAGAATAAGTTATGATGGCATGGCTGTAATGCTGGTATTTCTGTTACAGTTACTGGTAGCACTAGCATTTTATGCATCTGGCTCTAAATAACGATTAACGATTGGGCAGAGAGCCCCCCACAATGTTTCTCAGATCACTGCCTCAAGAGCTGTGGGACAAATAACGGAGGTGCTTAACACCAAATTTAATAAAAAGTGTTAAATGTCCAGAGTGATAAGGATGCTGAAGTGGAGTGATGGATGAAGGAAGAAATTATATTTTACCAGTTATATGCTGAGTACTTTACCAAGAAGAATGCTTTTTCAGCTTCTATGAAAAAAATTACTTCAGATATCATAGATGGGACACATGTGGCAATAATAAGGCCAAATGTTCATGAAAGGCAATATTATAACACTAAGGTATTCCATTCCCTAACTGTTATAATAGTAACTTTAATATTGAACTCATATTTTAATATTATGTGATATATCTAGCCAATAATCTTCAATTTATTTAACAATCTGTGACGCAGATTTAAATATATTGTGCCTGCAACCCAGGCTCTGCTCTTAACTCCAATGTGTGGCAGAGTCACCCACTCAGCCAACACTTAACTCCATTAAATGATAATGGGGCATGAGGTTTTTTTTAGGTATTACTTATTTTAGGTTTTTTTAATTAATTCCAATATAGATTTTTAATCGTCAAGGTTAATATTGGTTGGATTTTCAGGTGAGTTTTTCCTCTGTGGAAAACTATGATGACCACAACTTAAATACTATAGAGGGGAGATACACCACACTACTCTATGCATGAAACTTGTGACTGTATGCAATACAGTAGAGCGCTGTAAAAGTATATTGGAAGAATGTTTCAGGTAAAGTAAATAAAATGCTTTAGATAGCATGTTAGGGTCTCCTAGATTGAAAACTGTAGTAAATCATGTACATAGTTTGATGGTCAAGTGTTTTATTTCCAAATATCTTTTTCTGGTAACTTACTGTTGGTATTTAACAATTGCACTGCTGGCAAGATTGCAGATGCATGTTGTGTTTGGCACAATATAAAAGCCACAACACAATTAAAGCAATTCTTTTGCAAGAGGCATTTAACTTTTGTGTGTTATTAAAATTATTTTTATAAATCTATGAGGAGACAAATAATACAAGTTAATAAAGATAAGACACTGAACAATGATTTTTATTTACAGTAATTTAGTTTACAAATGAATACATGTAAAAAATGATGACTCTTCAGCTGGCTTCCAATAAAAGCAGGAGGATATAATTTCATTTTGAAATCCAAACCTTTATTGTTACCCTTTTTATATTCATTCCAAGAATTATTTATTTTATCTGATGAAGTTCCTTATAGATAGAGGACAGAATTCTTCGACAGATAACAGCAAATCACTTTGTTCACGATTAGAGCCGAGTTGGAAAGCTCTATCACATAAGGACTTGGTTCACAGAGACTTCAACGAGTAAACCAGGGTCTGCTTGAAGGTTGGGCACTGCAGCAGGCTCTTGTCAAAAGACTGTGGACAAAGGCATATATTATGAGTATATGTGTTCCATGGGTTAAACATATTGTTTTGTCCTATTAATCTATTGTTTTTAATTATTCTACAACAATTTTTTACTCTGTTACAGGGATGCTGGTCACAATTTGTGCAATACCTTAAATGGGTCCACAAGTTAAATTTTTTAAAAGAAAATAGAATGGAATGAAAACCTCCTAGCTTTAGTTTTAAGTTAAAAAATGTAGTTAGCACCACCATGATAAGTACAAGTTCATTAGCACCTGTGATAAGCGTACATGAATAAAGAATTTAAGAATTTTATTAAATTTTTGATTACTCCCCATATTTGTGTTTTTTTTAATTAAATTACCCGAGATACTGTTGGAAACACACCAATTTGATACCTACTTAGACTTCATATCATGCTTAAACAGTACAAGATTGCATTACTTACTTTCACTCTTCAGTGGGAATTTATTTATAAAATTTGAGCGTAGGTAAGCAACCCAATGTCGCTTCGCCGGGCAACGTCCGTTATTGGTACAGCTGCAGTGTCCAGGCTGATCTGTCCAAAAGCAGCGACGAAGTTTGCTCGATGAGGAGCATTTTGTTTGTTTTGATTATAATTTATATATTTTCACTAGCACAAAATAACGTCAATGAAATTTAATGTCAATTCGACAGTTACAGATTAAAAATAATTATTTTTGACAAAATTTGGCACACAAAATATTGGGTTGGGTTTTTTGGGTTCCTTCGATTGTTTTACCAAATGTGATACAAAGTTCGTCTTTAGAACACAAATCAATAACATTTAAAAATATTTCTAATCAAAAATTCGCTTAATTGGACATTATTAATTAATGGTAGTTTTTTTAATTTTACTTCTCAAACACAGTTTGACCAAATGGCAACACTGATTCTCTTTCTACCACAATGCAATTATCATCCAATTACAATCCAATTGTAAGACCATTGTGAATTTAGTAGACTAGCGACTTTGGGCACAATGATAATTGGATTGCAATGGAATGGTGTCATAATGACAAATCTTGTAAAATAGCAGACTTGGGGCCCTGAACCGGTTGCCACCGGTCTCTTTTGACTATGTCGATGTAACTCGACTTTTAAAAGACATGACGACCATGAAGACAGAACTCTCCGAGTTTCAGATGAGAATGAGCACGGAAATAGTTGATTTGCGCAACTCGTTTGAGCAACAAACGTTTAAGTGCAAGGAGGTTGGTCCGCTGCATATATCGCCCGATAAAACAAAATCGCTACCGCTTACGCCCGAACCATACGCAAAGAAGACATGCCCGACAAAACCGGTTGAGACGATGTACACGCCGACGTACAGAGACATTGTGCATAAGGCACCGCGCTCTCGACGTGCTAAAACCACCCGTATTCATAGTAGTCAGACGGATGGGGATCGTGTACTAGTTGATAGCAGGCTAAAGTTAAAATCGAATGAGGTAGTTAAGGGACGGGACAATTACCTGTATGCGATGACGATTTTACTTTAGTTATGAATAAGAAACGCAAACATAAAATTAATAACTTGCGAGGGACATTAGAAAGTTTTGGGAAGATAAGGGTGGTAGAATCACAATGTTCAATTTATGTCTCACGAGTTATGAAGTCTGTTACTGAAGCTGATATTAACGACCATATTACGGACAGGGGCGAACAATGTAGTAAGGTCGAATTGCTTAAGCAGTTCCAAGAAACATCGTTCAACTCATTTAAAGTAACCATACCTACCAGTAAATTAGAGACATTCCTGAATCACAACTTTTGGCCCGCTGGACTGGTTTACCGTCGTTATCGAGAACGCAGATTTCCCACCGTCTTTAAATAATCATTTAATGGACAGAGCTAACAACCTATCAATAATTAAAATGGTCACGTTCAACTGTAGAAGTATAAAAAGATCCATAGAACAAGTAAGATCCTTGTGTCAGTTTGCTGATATTGTGGCGCTACAAGAAACGTGGCTTTTACCTCACGATCTTGGTTTCATCAATGAAATTAATGACGAGTTCGGATGCTTTGCCAAATCTTCTGTCGACACTTCCTCGGGCGTTCTAAAGGGGCGGCCATACGGTGGCTTAGCGCTGATGTGGAGGAAATCAGTATTTCCCAGTGTTACTTTAGTAGACTGCACTAGTGATAGATTGGCCGCAATTCAAGTTAACTTGGATTGTCGTCAATTTTTGATTTTGAGCGTTTATCTGCCTACAGACTCTGAAGAGAATCTGATTGTTTTCACGGATTGTCTTGCCAATATATCTGCGCTAATAGATGACAGTAACGCTGAAACCGTATATGTTTTGGGGGATTTCAACGCTCACCCTGGGGCCAGATTTGGGGAGGAACTTAAACAATATTGCTTAGATCACTCCTTGATATGTGTGGATAGAGAACTTCTTTCGGCCGATACACACACGTACGTAAGTGATGCACACGGAACCAGGAGATGGCTTGATCATTGTGTCGTTACTTGTGCTGCACGTAATACTGTTAAATCTGTTCATGTGGAATATGGTGTGTACTGGTCTGATCATTTCCCAATGGTTATTACTTGTGAGATGGACACGGTGATTCGTAAAGTTATTTTAACCAACGCGGACTACCTACAGGGAATAAAGTGGGGTCATAGACGGGATGACCAAATTAAATTATATACAAAATACTGCTGTGATAAATTAAGTTCCTTATATTTGACTAGTCATTGTGATAATTGTCGATCTTATAATTGTAACCAACATTTTTATTTAATTGATGATTTTTATAATAATATTGTATCTACACTACAGTCTGGCGCTAAAAACAGCGCGAACATTCCGAATGGTGCACTGAAAAGGCCTAAGAAAATCTTTGGGTGGAACTATCACGTAAGAGAGTGTCATCAAATGGCAAAATTGTATTATGGTTGGTGGAGCTGTAATGGTAAGCCTAGTACCGGTGAACTTTATAACAACATGATTGAAAGCCGTAAGGTATTTAAAAACAAACTGAAGTGGTGTCAAAATAATGAGGAAAAAATTAAATTAGACGCGTTAGCAATGCACAGGACAGATAAAAATTTCATTAAATTTTGGCGTACTACAAAGTCTTTAAATCATAGATCCAGCGTACCTGAAACGGTAGAGGTAGTGAATGAAAAATATAAGATAGCAGACTTATTTTCACACCACTTCAAGGTCAATCCCTTTCCGGCTCGTACTGCATTAAACCCTACTAAGGTAACTGTAGATATAACAGACACTGTAAGTTTTACTGCTGGCGATGTGGCTAGTGTGGTTCATCAGATGAGTAAGGGAAAGTCTCCTGGGTTCGATGGTTTAAGTCTTGAACACATTATGTATGCTGGCGAATCAATATTCAGAGTTTTGGCCACCCTGTATAATACTTGTATAAACTTTGGCTATTTACCAAAACAGCTTATGAAAACCGTGGTAGTTCCAATCCCCAAAAACAAAACAGGTGACCTTTCCAGCCTAAAAAACTACAGACCGATTTCGCTAGGCACTGTGTTAGGAAAAATACTGGAAAGGTTAATACATCCGAGCTTAAAGAATAACATCAAGCTGAATGATGCACAGTTTGGTTTCCGTCCCGGTCTTTCAACAGACTCGGCGATTTTCAGCTTAAAAGCAACCGTGAGCCATTATGTGAACAGAGACACATCAGTTTACGCGTGCTTTCTCGACTTAAGTCGTGCTTTCGATCTCGTAAATTATAATTTACTTTGGGAGAAATTACACGACTCTAAAGTCCCTCTAAAAACGATTAATCTGTTGAAGTACTGGTATGGTAACCAAGCAAGCTATGTAAGATGGGGCGACGCGACTTCTAGTGAATATAAGCTAGAATGCGGTGTTCGTCAAGGAGGATTGACCTCTCCTGACCTTTTTAGCCTATACGTGAACGACTTGATTGAGAGACTGAGAAGCACCAAGATCGGTTGTCATATAGGGTCCACTTGTATGAACAACTTTAGCTACGCGGATGATATGGTTCTTCTCAGCCCCTCTATTAGAGGACTTCGTAAACTAGTAGCAATCTGCGAGAGTTATGCTGCAGAACACGGTCTTAAATATAACGTTAAGAAGACAGTTACGATGGTGTTCCGATCTGGCAGAGGTCCGGGGACTATTCC
Source organism: Pararge aegeria (assembly GCF_905163445.1). Taxonomy (NCBI): domain Eukaryota; kingdom Metazoa; phylum Arthropoda; class Insecta; order Lepidoptera; family Nymphalidae; genus Pararge; species Pararge aegeria. The sequence continues at coordinate 3,674,868 of NC_053206.1, read as the reverse complement.
GGGGGTTTTCCTTGATGGAGATTTGCTCGAGAGAGTTGAGCGGTTCAGATACCTTGGACATATTGTGACTGAAGGCCTTGTCGATGATGAAGATGTAGAGAGGGAACGACGTGCTCTGGCTGTTAGATGTAATATGCTCGCACGTCGCTTTGCGAAATGCAGTGACCAAGTTAAGGTGACATTGTTTAGAGCATACTGTTTATGTTTCTATGCATGTCAACTTTGGGTAAAGTCCACCAGACGCGCTGTCAACAATATCAGGGTGCAATACAATAATGCTTATCGTATCTTGATGAAGTTGCCAAGGTACTGCAGCGCGTCGGACATGTTCGCTAGGTCCAGAGTACCGGATTTCTTTGCGATCATAAGATCGCGAATAGCAACATTTTGGAGTCGTTTGCGAGCCTCCGATAATGAAATCCTAAGCACGTTGGCAGAGGGTCTGGACTGCTCGATTTTCAAGCACTGGCTTTCGGTGCACCGTGAGGCAAATAGAAAATAAACTGTAGTGATTTTGTAAAGGTTAGGTATAAGAAAACCCATAAACTATGACGAACTATGTAATTAATGATTATTATTATGACGGACGTGAGTTTGCAATATTTTTATATTGCAATACTGTTACTTATTATTATTATTTTGTTATTTAATTTATCTTTTTATATTCTTATAACTGGGTTTATACCTTTCAATAAAGATTATTATTATTATTATTATTATTATTATAATAAAATGCCATAGGACATAATGCTGTGAAAATTCACAAAATCTCATCGAAATAAGAACTATGAGCGATACTGTAGGAATAGTTCGATACTATACAACAAATCTCACTGCAAGAAAAATATGGTTCGATTTTATACTATTCACCATATCGCGCTGTAATAAAACGTACGAGCGGTTGACACTTTTCGCCATATCTCGCTCATCGGTGCAAAAAAACCTAGGACACATTTTATATTACTCACAAAACCTCGCTTCAAAAAAACCTAGGAGATATTTTATACTAATCACAAAATCTCGCTGAAATAAAACCTAGGAGCGGTTTGATGCTATACACTTATACAACAAAATTTCTCTACAATAAAGCGGAGAAGCGGTTTTGTACTATTCGCCAAATCTCGCTGCAATAAAGCGTAGGCCCGATTTCATACCATCCTTATATTTCATTCCTCTACGTACTCACGTCGAATGTTTTCAAGCTTTGTTTTTTTTAAAAGAGATAGGAAATTTCCAATATAGTATAAAGGATTACTTAAACGATAAAAAAGCTTGGGTGTGATTAATTGCTCTAATCAGATTGCTCTTCTAATAATTTTAAGTGACAATGTGAGATCGTGACAACTAAAAAAATAAATTAAAAAAAAAAAAAAGCACCCGGCTAAGTTTGCTTTGGGGCTTCTTCTTAGACCAGGGCGTTCGGAACCCTCGTAGCTTTAACTTTAAGTTTGCGAATGTAGTTAGCAAAGCGCCATTTATGTGCGTATTTGATAAAGAAATATTTGACTGGACTTGACTTTATTGCACTTGTGTATTACTGTCAGTTTACGCACACCAAGTGATTCTCAAACTTAAAATGTCACTTTTTTTATTCTTTATTGCATTTACAAGTGAATATAAATAGACAAATGTTGAGGAAAAACACTATTTTTAACACTCGTGATATTTTTAAATCTCTTTTTATTATTTAAACTAATTAAAAAAATTGTTTAAAAAACTTCTGTCTCGGACGTCCGTGTGTCTGTATGTGCGGATCCCGTATCTTGTGGTCACTATAAAGAGCGAAATACTTCACTTATCGAGTTGGTTTTATTTTTTTATAGGCTTCAGTATTTCGAGGAATAGAAGCCTATTACTTTTCACGGTATAATTAGATGTAGTTAAATTATTATTTAATAAACTAGCGTACCCAGCCCGTTTCGCCGGGCTAGATTTTACTTTATTTTATTTAAACAATAAACTTACATCGTTAAATTTTTAATTTAAGTCTCATAATACATTAAATAATTTATTTCTCTCCGTATTCATTCTCTTCTATTCTCTTCTCGAGCGGGTGAAGATCATTATCTACACCCAAGTACACCCAACAATAGAATATCATCATAGTAAATAAAAGCTGTATTTGACAGTTTGACAGTTCAAAAATAGGAGTGCTCCGATCGTCACCAAACTTTACAGGATTACTCGCCAGGTCAATCCGGAGATTTCCTGAATGTTTCATTGAAATCGGTCCAGCCGTTTCGGAGCCCATACGGAACATACCCACACACTCTCTTTTATATTATTTAATAATAATAAATTTAATGAGAATGAGATTATGAGGCGTGCACTTTTGGATTTTCCAACTATATTTCTCTTACCAGTGGGCAAAGGTTTTGGCACAGGGTACTCCACCAGCGGCATCCAGCGGCAGACTTCGCCCTCGCCGACCGACGCTCCTGTTTCCGCGTTCTCAATTTGCACTTTGTAGCCCTCGGGAGTTTTCGCCTTCAGAGTGATTCTAACGTTGTCGCCAATCTGGAAGAGACGGAATTTTATCGTTAACATCATGCCGCTTTGAGTCCAAAACTTGAACAATATTGGAAAGTTGAAAAAACATTTATTAGTATTAAAATATTATGTGCAACTTATGGAGAAGTTTAATTGCATCATGTTTCCAATGCACTTTCCTCTCTTTTACGTAGCCGACTTGACATGCCAGCACAATATCATAATTCAACAAAAAAAAAAAAACAAAATTTAAAATTCATTTATTTCAAGTAGGCCTACTTCACAAGCACTTTTGAAACGTCATGTATGTCTGTTTGTAGTGACTCTACCACCGATTCGGAAGGCAGATTCTACACATAAGGGCCGGCAAGAAACTCAGTAGTTGCTTGTCCAACATCAACATTTACAATCATTTTTCTATCTTGCGGGAGATGAGAGCGAAGCTGGCCGCTACCAATCTACCTTGTCATTAAGAATTTCATCAAATGTATAGTAACCTAGGAATCATGTTGTAAAAGCGTATACTCAACCCTACAAAGGAGTTCTGGACTTTTCGCAGACGATATGCTGATATGATTTTGCTATACTCGCGGCCTTTGTAACAACATTTGTAACTTGTTCATAATACCTACTTTTATATAATTATTTTTGACAACCTCCCGGGCACAACGGTGGGCGCTGTGAATTAAGTAAGAAGTCCCGGGTTCGATTCCCGGCTGGGACAATTTGGAAATTTATTATTTCTGAATTTTCTGTGGTCTTTCCTGGTGGCTAGTTACGACCACCCTACCAAAAAAGACGTACCGCTAAACGATTTAGTGTTCCGGTGTGATGTCGTGTAGAAACCGATTAGAGGGTGTGACTACCATACTCCCAGTGGCGTGCACTTCATACATGCACAAAAGCACTGCATACCCAAATTATTTTATATCACTCGTATTGGAGGGGAAATTTTCAATTTTATGCCATGTAACTGCTTTATGCATACCCTGGTCAAAAACCCTATGCAAGCCACTGCATACTCGCTAACAGGTTAGACTGCATCATCACTTATCACCAGGTGAGACTGCAGTCAAGGGCTGACCAGCACAGCTAGCATGGGCAGGAGACAACTATATCCCCGGGAAAAGGATATAAATTTATCTTCTCCCACAGCTTTATCAACTCTCAGACCACTGGCGCACAAGTACAGGAAATAACATCCAAATAATATATGTGTATCAACGGGGGTAAACTTCTCCTATTCCATGTTCCAGTGATTTAGCAGGTTAATTATATCCCTTGTCTGGGGATATAGCCCTGCTGAAATGGAATAAAAAAAAAAACTATGTCTCTCTACTCCATCACTCCACTGAGCCCAAGGCCGTCGCATCTACGCCTCTTTAGGTCGCCCTCCATCAACATTTTTGGGCTTCAAAAAGACACTTTGCTTCAAAAAAAAAAGCCGTATCTATACAGATGATACAAACCTTAACATTGGGAGCGTCTAGAACGCAGGAGAACTCAACCAACTCTGCATACTTTGGTGTTATTATTTTTAGTTTATCTGTCGGACTTATGTTGACGATTTTGCTGGAGTCTATTAACGCTGCGCTCGTGGCGTTAAGAAGCCTTGCTCTATAGTAAGCACCGTCTTCTGGATTGCAGTAGGAGAAGAGTTCACCAGGGTTTGGTCTGCAACCGAAAGAAACCTATTAGTTTTGTACACGTTGGAGCACAAAAGATCCTGGAGGGTCGAAGTGCATCCGCTGAAGCAGGCCTCATTACAAGATAGATCGATTTGTACACGTTAATGACTACAGGCTGAGAGCTTTCTCGTATTGTTTACTAATATAACTTACTTGTAGTCCGCAGCAGTTTCACTTTCAACTGAATAGTCAGCGCACAACATCTGATAGTCTTGCTCGCACTTCTCATGTAACGACAAGCAGACGTATCCACTCGCCTTGCTCCTGCAGTCAGATGCTTTGACATCCACGGATAGTAGACCAGTGTCTCCGATGGCTAAGGTTCCGATCAGGTAACTGCGGATAAAGAATTTTGAGTTAATGTAATGTGGTAATCAGTGAGAAAATTTGAATAAGCAGTGGTAATTTTTATTAGTGTTTTTACCTACACTTTGGAGGAATTATCAATTTTGTAAATTGAAAATGCATAAAAAAATTTTCGGTACCGACAGGATTTGAACCTACGACTCTCTGGCAATCGCTGCCTGAGCGCTTTCTCGAATTAAGCTACGGCTCCCCTACCGTCGATGCCGAAATAAGTATATGCTTTTCACATCAGTCTTATAGCGACTGTAGCGTCATCTAGTAGGAAACGTTGCAGTTTCGATCTACTTTTTCAAAGGTCCATATTACAATGAGACAAGTTTGAAACAAGAGATGACACATTGCTTTTATATAATTTTTATTAGTGTTTTTACCTACACTTGGAGGAATTATCAATTTTGTAAATTTAAAAATTTTCGGTACCGACAGGATTTGAACCTACGACTCTCTGGCAATCGCGGCCTGAGCGCTTTCTCCAATAAAGCTACGGCTCCCCTACCGTCGATGCCGAAATAAGTATATGCCTTTCACATATGGAGGGTAGAGGTAAGGAGAGTCATCTTATATGGGAGAAAAGTTGAAAAAGTGTCCAGTGTATGCGCTAAATAACAGTTAAAAAATCCTCCACAATGGCGCTGGTGGATGCACAGGGTATGGTATGAATGTAGCAATCGTAGATGAATTGAAGTATGCCGAGTAAAAAAATTTAATGTCATTATCGACTAAAGTAGTTAATTATTGAGAATTTTAACAACTTACGTTGTACAAAATATTGTGGTAAATATAACCTTATTTCCTTGTATCTCCATACTTCCTTGTTTATTTTTCAAGCCTACTCTAACAATATTTATATTTGGCGCTTCTTTTGAGAGTTACCCTGATGCAAATGTGGCGCCATCCTAATTTAATACATTTTGACGACACTTTTTCATATACACAGATGACTCTCCTTACCTCTACCCTCCATACTTTCACATCAGTCTTATAGCGACTGTAGCGCCATCTAGTAGGAAACGTTGCAGTTTCGATCTACTTTTTCAAAGGTCCATATTACAATGAGACAAGTTTGAAACAAGAGATGACACATTGCTTTAGGTAATTTTTATTAGTGTTTTTTACCTACACTGTTACTTTACTACAACTTGAATTATCAATTTTGTAAATTTAAAATGCATATAAAAATTTTCGGTACCGACAGGATTTGAAACTGCGACTCTCTGGCAATCGCGCCCCGAGCGCTTTCTCCAATTTTTCTTATATGCATTTTAAATTTACAAAATTAAGCAGTGGTAGTTATATAGGCCGGTGTCTATGGATAAAGAATTTTGATATTTGCATAGGATAAACAGTGAGAAGTACTTCTGCCTTCAAGAGTTGAACCCCGGCAGGCACTTGTAACTTTTCAGTAACATGCGTTTTAGCAATGAAATATAACTTTTTTTTTTTTTTTAATAATTTATATACTAAGACAACGCACACATCGCCATCGAGCCCCAAAGTATTCGTAGCTTGTGTTATGGGTACTGAGATGACTGATGAATATTTTTATGAATAATATGCATAAATACTTATTATTTACAAATAAACACCCAGACACTGAAAAACATTCATGCTGATCACACAAACATTCTCCAGTTGTGGGAATCGAACCCACGGCCTTGGACTCAGAAAGCAGGGTCGCTGCAAACAGCGCCAATCGGCCGTCAATTTGTTTTAAAGGTGGAGGAAAGTATCGAGAGGATACCTGCATGCGTGCAGTATAATGTTCTCATAGGCATGTGAAGTCAATGCCGATCCACACTGATTATGAGTGACAATGCAAACATGTTTGTAGCTTTTTGTCTGTCAGTCTATTTGTCTTTATTTGTCACGATACCGATTTTGACGGGCCAGGTAAAGGATATGTTAATATTCATTCATTAAACCCAACCAATTAACAGAGTGAAAAAATTAAATAATGAAAATGGGAATTGTTCCATACTAACTGATAGAAATTTATGAACAGTAAGACTTCAAGATAAAACATACCAACATTGGATAGAAGCAGGCGTTACTTTGCGGAAATCCATGATATATTATGAAAATTAAGCTTAATTTGCTATACTCCGCCAAAAGCAGGAGAATCTGTATGGTTTAATTTATAATTTCTTCAATCCTTAAACAGATCTTCGGCAATGTAATAATAACACAAGCTACGCTTACTTTGTGGCTAGATGGCGAAGTGTGTATTGTCGTAGTATATTTATTTATTTATTTTAATGTACCCTCTACGCACGTTTCGCTCCGACCGGAGCGTCCTCAGGAGATGTTGACTTAACAATGAATAATTGTTAAGTCTTTAAAACATATTGCCATGAATCTGTTTGGTGTGGAGTATAAGGATTGAAGAAATTATAAATTACACCATACAGATTCTCCTGCTTTTCGCGGAGTATAGCAAATTAAGCTTAATTTTCATAAAACACCAACAGATATTAGATTTTTTTTTTTTTAATTAATAAATATACTACACTATCTTGATTGTATTACTGCGTATGGACAGGCCATACACAGTAACATAATCAACATAATAAGTCAATGTACTTTATATGAGTTATTATTAAACTTACTTCTTTGGAACAATCTTCCTTGTGGGTGTAGTATCTGATACAGTAACCAGTGGCAATACTTTCTTGACCTCCGGAACTGTTTTAATTTTGGGAAGCTCGGGTTCTTTATTCACTGGTTGGTAAGGTTTACTCGGCGCGGGTATTGCGACCGGTGTAGATGCTACATTCGTTACCACCGCTTTCGGTACAGAGTGTGGTACAGAATCAGATTTTGGTGGTGCTAAAAAAAAAAGAAGAATATTTATGTTAATTTTGTACATCATGTGATGTTAGAAATTGGGACTATCTTTTATTTATATCGACTGAAAAGGGATAAGATTTACCCCTGTTGGATATTTATCATCATAATGCACGGCTCTCCTCCCACAATGAGAAGGGGGTAAGGCCATATTCCACACTCTAACCCAGTGCCGATTGGTGAACCCCGTACACCTTTGAGAACATTATGGAGAACTCTCAGTCATGCAGTTTACTTCACGATGTTTTTCTTTACCGTTAAAGCAAATGATACATAATTACTTGAAACGCACATGACTTAGAAAAGTTAGAGGTGCATGCTAAGATTCGAACTCGGCCCCCAAAATGTCTTTTGGATATAATTTCCACCAGTTTTAGGAATCTGATGTTTTTCAAGGACCAGTTGACTTTTTCTATGGTTATAGTCTCTGTCCTTTCACCTATCTTTTTTTAGTCAAAGGTCAAGTCGATTTACCGCTTAGTTAGGGCGCTAGCATAATTAGTTAGGATTTAATCATGATAACATGGCCCATTTAACAAACACCTCAAACGTCAAAGGTTGTCTGGAAGAGATCGCTTTTGCGATAAGACCGCCTTTGCAGGGCCCATTTTCTATTCTGTTTCTTCTGTCTTATGTGTTTACTTTGTGTAAAATGTGTGTGGGCAATAAAATTTACAAACAAACAACCATTTCATTTTAGGTATAACCGATAGTGCTCAGTGCAGAGCATGCATGGAGGTAGATGAAACTCCGACACACGTAATGTCCTAATGTAGAGGAGTAGCGGAGCCACGCGCAGTATACCTTGGCTCCCCAGCTTCATTCCCTGAAGCACTTGGCGACCTGGGCGGCCTGCTAAGCTTCTGGAGTGAGCTCGGCTGGCTGGAGTGAGCCAGCGGGGAGCCGTACCAGTGAAGGTTCCCGCCGATCAAGTACGGAGCCCAGGAGGAAGAAGACGCAGGAGAAGAAAAATAAGAAAAAGAAGAAGAATAAGAGTGCTTTTCGTGTGTCTTAATTACCTTAGTTTTCATATAAGGTAATTAAATTTGCGCAGAATTGTTAGTTAAGCGACGATGTATGCTTTAGTGCCTTAGTTGGGACAAATTTGGGTGTTTTTTACTACTTGTCCTTACCTCTTGGTTCCCAGCTGTCCTGCTCTCCCTCGTCAGCATCATTTTGTCTCATCGGTCGCCTGGTGTTTGTATTCCTGGGGCCAGTATTAGCACCACCACGGTTTGAGGAGTTCTTTGTGTTCTGGTGATTTTGATTCCTATTGCCTTGTTGGAATCTGGTCTGACCCGCCGGCATGAAATTCTGAAAAGGGAGCACGAAGATTAGGTGCAGTTCAATAATAGTTAAGCGTTACCAGTATTACAGTAATAAAACTATTTGCTACTCTTTGGTCTCTAAAGTATGTCTTTAGCATTCTTTTGGGGAACTATATAATACAACCAGAAGATGCTTTATTTCTTCTAGCCAGCAAGGTGCTGCTGTTATTGGCGGCGAACAGTGCTTGTTGGGAGATCTAGAAAGGGGCGTCGCAATAAATAAGTAAGCGGTCGACGTGACACCAGGGACCAGGCGAACCTGAGCCACAAACAGAAGAAGAAAAAGAAGAAGAAGAAGAAAAAGAAGAAGAAGGAGAAAAAGAAAAAGAAAGTGTGTCGTACGTCTTACGCGTTTTTTTTTTAATACGAGTTTATTTTATATAACGCACCTATAACTTTAAGAAGTTATGTTCATTTAAAGTGATTTAATAACGTCAAAAGGAATTTCTTAATGGTAAGAGATAAGTTCCACTCTCATCTACCACAAGATAGTAATAGATATTGGAACAGTGCAACTGCTGAGTTTTTGGCCGGTACCGTCTCAGTGAAATCAGCCTTCTAAACCGGTGAAAGAATCACTACAAACTCACAAATTTGATGTTTTAGAAGTGCTTATAATGATTTTTTTAAGCTGTGAGGTCAAAACAATTTCAATTTCCTTGTCTCTGTAGGACGTGTGTAGAGAGCGTAATTCTTAAGATCTATGTGATGTGGCATATATTTTTGGAGTTGCAGTAGAGCCATGCTTATTTCTGCCGCCAATTCGAATTGTTGCAATGCTATGTTCAAGTCTGAAAAGCGCTGCTGCCGCTGCTATGACAGGCAATTAACACCTACGCCTCAGATTGACGGACCAAGGGCGACACTTTGTGGGAGTGTTTATAATAACGGTTTAAAAAAAACTGGTGATGCTAACCTTCCTGGAACGATCGTTGTTTTCATCACTCTTAGAATTCGATGCGACTGGCGAGTGCGGGCGGCGCAGCGGGGCAGGGGCGCTACAACAATCAACATAACCACTTATTTACTAAGAAACATTTGAAGTGAATCTAATATCAGAAGTGGGATTTACTCAACACAATCAAAAAATTCTGTGTTCTCTTAATTATAATTATTGTAATTTACTTGACAATACTTACGTTGATTCAGCGGCTTTTATCTCCTTATCAACCTCAGTAACTTGCTTGTTCCTGTAAAAATAGAAGTTTTAATTTATAACTTATATAACTGAACTAAAATATTAAACCAATTTTGTTATTTCATATTTATGGTGATGATCGACCCAGAGCGTGAGTGAGGACTACGGTGTTAGCCATGAAAATTGGCGGAGTTGACAGAGTTGTTTGACAATTCGTCTTCGATCTTAGACTTAGCAGAGCGGCTGGCAAAGTACGCGTGTGGGACTTTTGTAAGTTTCTTTTATCCCGAGAACACGTGCAAGAGCGGTTTGATATGTACGTGTCCAGATCACTCTGTTGTGTCTGTATCCCGGAGTCAAGGAAGATGGGACTGCTCACTGGGCGAGGTTGTGGCAGACGGAGTGGTGCCGATGCACCCAGTGCGGTACGCGTCGGCAGCTGTACAACAGCACAGCAGCCGCGACCCAGATCGTGAGTGAAGACTACGATGTGTATTTACCGGTTATCTTGTGTGGCGTTGAGTTGACAGAGTTGATTGACCGCTCGTCTTCGAAAGTACGCGTGTGGGTCTTTTGTAAGTTTCTTTAATTCCGGGAACACGTGTAAGAAGAGCGGTTTATCATTTCGTTATCACTGTATGCGAGTCAAGGATGATGGGACTGCTCACCGGGCGAGGTTGTGGCAGACGGAGTGGTGCCGATGCACCCAGTCCCTCTGCTGGCACTGTGCGCCGCAGTAGGGCGCGACGCCGCACCGCGCGCAGTACGCGTCGGCAGCCGAGCCGCACCAGAGACACAGCCGCGACCCAGCGCGCTGCAGCGCGGGAAGTGATGACTGTGGTGTTAGCCATGAATATTTACCAGTTACTTGCCCTGCCTAACTGTTATCTATAGCCATGCACAAAACTTAAAACGCAGATCGCCACTCCATATCAACAACGTAGGATCTACCTCCGCTTACTTATATTACATTTTATAGCACGGAGAACCGATGGACGTTGGGGTCTTAAGGTGCTGGAATGGCGACCCCGCACCGGTAAGCGCAGGTTGGCCCCCAACGAGGTGGACAGATGACGTCAAGCGAGTCGCTGGGAGCCGCTGTAGGCAAGCGGCCCAGGACCGTGTATTGTGGAACTCTTTACAAAAGACCTATGCCCAGCGGTGGACGTCTGATTGCTTGATGACGATGATGCTAAAATTTCAGCTCGATCTGTGTAGAACTTTTTGAGTTTTCGAAGCGTACACCATCCAACATAACATTTTTATATATATAGATTAGTTTTTAGTACATTATTAGTTATTATTAAGGCAATAACCCCGCTTTGTATCCTCTGCCAATAGGGTACACATGTTGAGAGCTACCATATAAATTAGATCATGACCAAATTAAGGAGGTAAAAAAGGAGGTTATCAATTCGAAGCGTTTTTATATTCCTCAACCGAATAGGAGGTTATCCAATCGGGTGTGTTTTTTTTAAACAGAAAAAAAAACGGTTACAGATATTATGATACAGAGGGCACATAGCCGAAGATCTGTTTAGTGTTGAATATAAGGATTGTAGTAATTATAAATAACACCATACAAATTCTCCTGCTTTTCGCGGAGTATAGCAAACTTCATATTAATTTTCATAATATTATCATGGATTTCCGCAAAGTAACGTCTGCTTCTATGCAATAGTAATTCATCAATTATTACGATTCAGTTGTACAGTGACAATTACTAGTAACTGGGTGCTGGATGATAGTCTTTGGTATATCATGGATTTCCGCGATTTTAGGTTTATTGTAACTCCGCCATGGATGGACTGATTTGTAAAATTATTTTTTTGTTCGAAAGGTGTTTGTTCCAAAATGGTCCCATGTAAATTTCATATCGCTCTGATGTCGAGATTCAGTGACAGACAACGGAACTCGTCAATATATTAAAGCCAGTGAAAAAATGACTGAAATTACTGCTATTACATACTGTTTACTTATTCACAAAATATAACATAACGCCTCTACACTGGTATGGGTTATGCATCCTAAATCAGTATAAGGGTATGTTAACAAACTTGATTTTCTATAAGTAAACAATATAAATAAATAAATATATTACGACAATACACATATCGCCATCTAGCCTCAAAGTCAGCGAAGTTTGTGTTTGTTCTGAAGCTTGTGGGTACTAAGATAGTAGTTGAATATTTTTATAAATATAATACACATAAATACTTATAATATATACAGATAAACACCCAGACACTGGAAAACATCCATGTTAACCACAAGAAATTTTCCAGTTGTGGGAATCGAACCCACGGCCTCGGACTCCGAAAGCAGGGTCGCTGCCCACTGCGTCAGCCGGCTGTCAAGATTGCCAGCTAAAATTTAAAAGAAATTTATACAAAAGAAGTCGCGAGCTAACATTGAAGACAAATGGTATTTATTAAAAGACAAATTTGTTATTACATGCTTTATTAAAAACGTTAAAACAAACACGCAAACGAGACGGAAAAAATAACTTAAAATAACAATAACACTAAGACAAAACACAGTTAATATAACATAATAATACTTACCTATAAAAGTAGTGTACAAATGGTAAAAAAATATTATTAAGTCCAATGCTGCGTTATATTAATGAGATTTCCGATACTATTAATTTGAACGGACATAAATAAGTGACTTTCACGTCGTCTGCGAAAGGCGAACTCCTTAGTGGGGTTGAGTATACGCTTTTACAACATGATTCCTAAGGTCTGGACCCACCAATGACAAAATTTAAGCAATGTGTTAAATCACATTTATTACAGCGAGGCTTCCGCACAAGTGAATCATTTCTTAATGACAAGGTTTCTTGGAAGCAGCCATCTCCGCAAGATAGAAAAATGATTGTAAATGCTGAGTTTCTTGCCGGCTCATTTCTCGGCTTTCCAAACGGCTTTACACTTGTACACAGACATACTTGACGTTTCAATAGTGCCTGTAAAGTAGGCCTTCTTGAAATAAATGAATTTTAAATCTGGTATTAATACCTAGTTAATAGGGAGTAGGGGTTTTTTTTTTTTGAATAAATAATAATAGGTATTTTAAAACTTGTATGAATTGTAATATTATAGTGAGTATTTTAATTTTAATCTGTATACGAAAATCTATTAGGAAATCTTATTAATTACGCAGCAATTTCGTTACGAAATAATTAGGGACATTAAAATAATAATGCAATCATGTATTTGTATGAAATCATTATAAAAATACATTTTATTAATTGTAGTAAATATACCAGATCCTATCAAAATAATTATCCACCAAATGCAAATAAAACAACAATAATAAACAAGGGCGAAATAACCTATTCATCTTTTTGTTAGTAAACAAAGTACCAAACAACATACCAAAAATAAATATAAACAAAGTACCAAAGCAATTAAGATTTTTAAAACAAGTTGCGGGGTAGAAGTTCGTTCAGAAGTAAAACTTCAACTTCTCTCCACCCAAAGTTGGGTCGAACTGCTTACCTTTTATAACTGATGCTGACTGTTTATCCACCAGAACTATAAACCTACCCTTTTCGACCTGAGATTTCTTCTCCACTTTCCACAGCTCGGTATTCAAACCGGGATTTTTATCCTCCAACAAATCAAATATTATTTCTAAGCCATCGTTAAAATCCGGCAAAATGTGAGTGGGTATTTTAAGAACCATTTTCGTAAACCCCTGTTCATTTTCTTCAATGTAGTTAAAACTGTTTATCGAATCCTTATCCGATGATTTGCTATAAAAGAGTATTTTACTTTCGCCAACATTCAATTTTAGATCTTTATCCATTATTAATTTTGCATCTTCGGTTTTTGTTTTACTTACGGCAACATTAGTACTTGTTTTGTGTGAATTATTTGATTCGCTTGTAGCCAATACTTGATCGACATTAGTCTTTGTTTTTTCTTTTACTTTATCTTTACTTGTATGTTTTTTCGATGTTACTTTACTCAATTCTTCTAGGGTTTTTCTTTGTAATAGCGATTTCAAATGGCCGAGGTTAAACTCTACGTTACTTTCACCAATTCTATTGTTAAACTTTTTATCTGTTATAACATAAGCAGAAAGTTTGTCGATTTGTAAAACTACGTCGAGTTTCACTTTACTTTTAACTGTACTGATCTTTCTCCAATATTTCGTGCGCAGCCTTGGGTTTTGCTTTTGCAAAGTATCAATGACTTCCTCAAAATCTTTGCTAGTTTTCACAACCATGCTTATAATGCCTACTGCTCCGCGAAATTCTGTCGCCTTCAAATTCCCGTTTAATTTATCATTTATTGATTTAATGTTCTTTTCTATCCAGAGCCGCGAAGCCATATCTTGGCAAATGATGAATATGACGCCATCAAACAAGTAAAAATCATGAATTTTGGGTATAAATTTATCGTTCTCATGGTAGATAGCTTCAAAAACAACGTTTTCAAATATTTTCTTTATAGACAAATACATTGCTTCGTCGATGCGCATTTCTGGATAGTTAGCTGGGCCAACATACAGTTTGAAATCATCTGCAATGACATCTGAATAGTGGTTGGCTCTTATTTTGGTTAAAGTGGCGTTCATTTTATCAGGTTCTATGACATTATACATAGTTTTAACAATTCTATCTCTTAATATCTTCGCCTCTTCGCTTTCGATTTCTTTACTTTCTACCGTACAGTTAGATTCTTCTAAGTTGACTTCTGGTTTCTGTCTGTCAATAATTCTAAAAGCAATTTTTTCATTTTCATAAGTAGGATCGAAATTGGGACTTTTGATTACATCCAAAGATTCGGGTTCGACACCGAATTGTCTTTTCTGTTTGCCAGCAACATCGGAATAGTACTTCCAGCAATCCAGTTTTAATTTGGGATATTTTTCTTGAAGTTTGAGCAAAATTTCACGAGATCCTACATTAGCAAGTTCCTTTGGCAATCTCATTACTATTCTAGTATACCTTACTAAGTTTCTAATATCTCTAAATGTCAGTTTTAAACCTGTAGCAGTGACAAATTTCGGAAGAATTTCTGCCACGTAGTCCTTAGTTTCTAAACTATCACAAATGTATATCACAGCACCATTTGACAAATATATGTCTTGGAATTTAGGGATAATGAAATTTGTAAAACGTTGCATCTTCATATCTTTGTGCAAGTAGTCTTTAAATAAATGCTTCAATCGTCTTATGTGGGTACCTTCTAATTTATTTTGAGGGTAGCCTTCTAAAACTATAGCTATTTTAAGTTCGTTTTCTATGTGCAAGTAATTCGTACGTCTATGATAAGCAATACCTCTATTACTATCAATGTGTAGATTGCTGTTCCTGCCAACAAATAAATGTTCACTACTTTCTATAACAGACTCAGTTACATCCGAAACAGCTGCTATAGAAATATTTGCTTCATTGAGTTCCATTTCAGATTCATTTACTTTAGCGATTTGCATATTAAGATCCTCGCAACTATTATCGTTGGCTAGACTGGCAATAATTTCACTTGCCTTTTCTGTCAAAGCTATTTTAATCTCTTTCGGCGCCTTTTTAACATCGAAAGATGCTAAATTCTCTTTAAAGTCCACAATCTCACCTTTATTTTCATTTTCATTTATTTTTTGAATACTAGAAGTTTTTATTTCTTCACGACATTCTTTAACATTTACTGTACTTTTCGTGTCATTTTTGTTGTCGTGTTCAATATTATCGTTGACGTTTTCACGTTTGTTTCTCGGTGTAACTTGATTTGATCGCAATTCCTCAAGAACTTTGACTCTTGAAGCAACGCTAGACAAATCTTCATCGGATTCCGAAAGGAAGCATTCATAATAAATCTCAGAATAACCGGTCAGTTCAAACTCCATTTGGTCGTAATCTATAATATTTTTGAAGTTAGGTCCACGAATTATTTCCCCAGACACTCTATCTACAAGGAAAGAAGTTACTTCTACATCGTCATGAATTTTTTGAGCATATATTTTCCACAGATGAGTTTTTAAAGTCGGGTTGAAGTACTGCAAAAGCTTGAACGCATCATGAGCGGTCGCCGGCCAGCAGGATTTTGGAATCTTGATTACGGCCAAACATAACCTTTTGACTTTCGCTTTAAGCAGAATTAAGTTATTAAACATGCGTTCCCGCAATCCAGGCGTAATCCTAACCACCCAATCTCTACTTTCAACATCCTTACAAATGCACACAATCGCACCTCTGTTGAGATAATAGTCCAAGAATTGCGGAGTTTGCTTCATTAGACCTGCTTTCAATTGCATATTAATAATACTATTCAGTGAATGTTGGAATTGTTCCATTTGTTTTAATCGCATCTTCAATTTAGGGTAACCTGCGAGTGTAATGACAATTTTCAATTTCTCATCAACTATGTCCATGTAATCTGCATTTCTTAATATTATAAGTCTGTTTGTTTCGTCAGCTTCATCGTCGCTGTCACTATAAAAGTCACTACACTTAATATCGCACGTTACGTCACTCTTTCTAGCTAATTTAGTCAGTCTCTTGCTAGTTACATCTGATTGTTTTGTTACAGTCTCGCTTACTCTACTATAATCTGACTTACTTATGATGGATTTGGTTACCTCTGTCATTTTACTGTACCTCGAACACTCGGATTTTTTATCTGTTTTACTCAAATCTACAGACTTGGTTACTGTGCTAATGGACTTTACATATTTGTCGGGTGCCTTGCCGTACTTTACTGGTGACTTATCTTTAATCGTAACGCTCCTGTCTTCGGAACAGAGTACGCAAGTGGATGCACTGGAACTTCCTGAAGTTCCGGCTTCGTTCCACGCTCTCTGGTCACAGGAACATGAATTTAACGCCCTCTGTCGACAAAGTGCTCCACTGTTGTCAGTGCTCACGGTTTCTAAGCGTAATCAAACCCATGCAGTACCTCCTAAAGTGTATAATGTATCATACATGAAGTTTTTGTATATTTCCGTTGGTTTAGAGAGGAGAAGACGTTCAATATAGATAGAGTGAGAAATGAAATTCAGTTTAAAAAAATATTCAAATTGAGAATATTGGATAAAAGCAGGCGTTACTTTGCGGGAATCTACGATATAGTAGATGTTGACTTTACAATTAATTAAAGACTTGTCTTAGCAATTGTTTATTGTAAAGTCAACATCTCCTGAGGGTTTCGAAACGAAACGTGCGTAGAGGGTACATTGCCGAAGATCTGTTTGGTGTGGAATATAAGGACTAAAAAAATTATATATTACACCATACAGATTCTCCTGCTTTTCGCGGGCTATAGCAAATTAAGCTTAATTTTCATAATATCAAATTTAGAATATAAACTCCACCAAAATTTATATTATAAATAACCCGAAATTTATATATACATTTATATTAGAAGACATACTGTGGGATAACTGTTAGAAAATGTATGTAAAAAAAAAATTAAACTCACCGAATCTCCAGCAGCAGAATTGAAAATGCTATCCGGTTGATCGGCAGATCTGTAAAAGATAATAATTTTTGATCATCAGAGTTACCGATTTTAACATCATCATTCTAAGCATTTTATTATTCCATTGCAGGGCTAGCACAGGCAGGTGACAAAAATTATATCCCCTGGCACAGGATATAATTAAGTTGTCCACCTGTCAAAGCACGGGAACATGGAATAGGAGAAGTTTACCCCCTTTTGTTATTACACATATATTATTTCCTCTCTTCCTCTGAGAGTTAATAAAGCTGTGAGAGAAGATAGAATAATAGAATAAAATAGAATAAATTTTATTGCCTTAACACGTTGGCTGCCATAGAAGAAAAATTTTTTTTTACATAAAAAGTTTTTGATGAAATTTGGCGCGGATTGTTAAGATATGAAAATTTATCTAATTTAAAGTGAAATCGGTTCGATAGTTTTCAAAATATTTTCAAAAAACCTGACGAGGTCACCGGTGACCTGCATGGCGCTGTGAACCGAAAATATGAAAAACCGTTACGAAGGCGCCGGAGTGACCGCAACCCCGGTCACCCGCTCCCCGCAGTCGTACGCCAACACTGGAGGAGCGCGCACGGTTATATTTTCAGTTTTGTTTCGTTTTTTCGTAACGCTGAACGTTTATGAATCATGGATATTGAAACTTTAGATTTGGAAGATTTTAATATTACCCAAGAAGATTTACGTGACATCGATTTACTTGAAGCTAGTATTTTTGAAAAGATAAGACGGGATTGTGATTTGAGCGAAAGTCAAGATACAGATAGCGAAGAGATTATTCATGTTCCGAGAAAGCGCAGACGTATTTTTATTACAAGTGATTCCGAGACAGAATGCGATCCCGTGAAAAAGTTAGTTACAGAAAACATACCTAGTTTGAGTGGAAGTACATCACAAAAATGGGTTGAACCAAAGGGGCACCAACCATCTGTTATCGCCTTTACAGAGCCAACAGGTAATTGTTTTTAACCAACCATTAATTTTTAACCAACTTTAAAAAAACAGAAGTAACAATAAAACCTTTGCCGAGCTGCGCAATTTTTGTATACAAATCAAAACGCTCTAGCCAACGTATTGATATATCGTCTTAGTTGTGAGAGAAACTTGACTGCTAAGAAAGTTGTTCTTTTTTATTAGAATTTATTCATTTGTTAGTAATAATTTTCGGCTAACATCATTGCAGTTAAATGAAATATATACATAATTTTCTATTATTTTAAAGGAATGAAGGAACCATATGCCAGTCAACTGCGGAATGCTGCCCAAGGAGAATATTTCAGCCTGATGGTACCAGATAACATCTTCGAAGAAATCGCAGTTCAGACTAATTTGTATGCAGAACAACGAGAAAGAAGTGTAAAGCCTTCGTCACGTTCACATAAGTGGAAACCAACTACAAAAGATGAGCTTAAACGATTCTTTGGCTTAATATTATACATGGGTCTTGTGAAGTTGCCAAAAATCAGTCTTTATTGGAGTACAGACCGTGTTTACAGGCAAACTTTTCCTCCAACTGTCATGAGCCGAAACAGATTCGAAATATTATTGCAGAATTTGCACTTTACAAATAACGAAACAGCTGATCCTAAAGATAGAATTTGTAAAATACGACCTCTCATCGACAAATTAAACGAGAACTTTGAAAAACACTATGGGCCTAAGGAAGATGTCTGTGTCGATGAAACGCAGGTCCCATTCAGAGGCCGTATAATCTTTAGGCAATATAATAAGAGCAAAAGACACAAGTATGGAATGAAATTATTTAAACTATGTACAATACCAGGCTATACATGCAAATTGCAATTGTATGCAGGTAAAAATAACGAGGTTTTAAATACCTCACCCACAAAAGTTGTGATGTCTTTATGTGACCACATATTAAGTTTGGGACATACAGTTTCAACAGATAATTGGTATACTAGTATAGACCTGGCAAACCAACTTCTTGACAAAGATACTCATTTGGTCGGAACCCTGAGGAAAAATAGGAAAGGTTTGCCTAAAGCAGTGGTAGAGGCTAAATTAAAACCAGGTGAATATATTGCAATGGAAAATGAACGTGGCATATGTGTGCTAAAATGGAAAGACAAACGGGATGTGTTGATGCTATCGACAAAGCACTCAAAAGGGTTCTCAAAGGTTACTAAAAAGGGCAGGACAATTCGAAAACCAAGAATGATAATAGCTTACAATAAAGCAAAAGGAGCGGTCGATATGAGTGACCAGATGACTGCGTATTCGTCGCCATTAAGAAAAACAGTAAAATGGTACAAGAAATTAGGAATTGAAGTTATTTTAAATACAGCTGTTGTAAATGGATGGATTATGTACACTGAAAATAAAAAAGTTAAAGAAAGTATAGTAGAGTACAGAAGGCAGTTAGTGGAGTATCTGGTAGATTCAGGAAAGGATAGTGAAAACCCCGAAAATACTGAAAGACCGAAACGACTGAAGCACCAGTTGGAAAAGCGAGAGGGCAATGTTAGAAACACAAGACGTTTCTGTTCAGTATGCTACAAAAAAAACACTGCAATACTCGGTTATAAAATTGCCAAGAATAAAACAAAGAAAGTTGCGACATACTGCAAAGAATGTCCAAATGAACCATATTTTTGTTTGGCTTGTTTTAATAAGTTTCATCGTTATGGTTAAGCTTTTTAATTCGACATTTTAATGTTATTTTTGATTGATACTTTTGAATATAATAATTGATGCGCTGTGATTTTCATACTAAAGTTGTTTTATTTTTCCTTCAACTAAAATTTCAACCCTTATGATTTGAGCTCATAAGTACGTGTAGAACATTTGAGATTGAAATAGTATTATTCTATTATATTATTCTATCATATAAGCTATCCCTATGCTAAGTTTTACTAAAATTAAGCTTATGGATAAGTGATAAAAGCACAAACAAGTTGTTTTTTACTTATCACAAACTGTCATGTTCATCATTTTAGAAATATTTTCGAAATAAAATTAGGTAGGCAGGAACCACGGCAATGAAGTATTCTACAGCGCCACTCCGGTCACTTCAGTACATAAAATGTATTAGAAACGCATCCTCCGGCGCACAAATTCGTTCCAAAAACAGGTTTACCTTGAGGTCACCGGTGACCGTAATGGCGCGTAGATGTAGGTAGGCGTCCGGTCACCGGTGACCGGGGTGGCAGCTAACGTGTTAACTGTGTACATTTTTTTTGGTTGTTGTAAGTGGGAATAGTTCCAACAGTTTGCCACTTTCTGGCGTGCAATTTTCTTACATATTTAGAGTTTATATTAGAAATTACTATAACACTTAAAATTTTAAACTTTTGACACTAACTAAGAACTGTCAAAAATATATTCATTAATATTATAATAAGAATTAACCAAATTCTTAACCTATTTTTTAAAATATGTCCGTCTAATTTTTTTACCACGAGTGGAAATGGTTAATTTTTTTTTAATTAAATTTTAAAATAAAGATAAAGTTATCCTATTCCGTGGATATAATTGTCTCCTGCCCAATGCCATTGCTGCTGCTGGACACAGGCACTATGTAGACATTGACAGACTATTTTTTTAATTAATTTTAACATTAGATGGACCTAGCAGATTTCCCCAACCCATTGTAGGAGCAATAACGTCGTCAATTAACAGAGCAACACTTCGCAGAGCATGCAAGGTGTCCAACAAAGTGCCGCCCTTTTTCCATCGACCTGAGGCATGTGCCTGTAATTACTCAGCCAACCGTGCCTTAAAGCTAATAGCTTGGGCCCTTGATACTACTTCAATGTGAATTCAATAGTTCTGGTTCTTCTTTGCTCTGAGCCTTTACATGGAAATGTTGCTTGTTGTACGTCAAACTTCTCCACTATTCTTGCTCTAGTCATCCAAAATCGTTCCCGAAGCCTGAGATGCCACCCAGGTTGCCAAGGACTTGGGGGCATGTCACTGAGAAAATTTGTTTATTATCACAATTTAGTGATAATAACTGGAGGGCTTAACATGTCATCAACACGGTTTGTACTGGAAATTTCTCATCAGACAATCCCAATAGCTACAAAATCTTTGGCATAAGGAGTCACACACCTTTTAATCTGAAGACCAGTAGCATGCACTTAATAAATAAACAAAAACACTGCCCACCCTAAAATTTATATAAAGCTTGTATAAGAGGAGGATTTCTTGTTGTACGCTGACTTTGAGCATGCTGTTTCATAAAACTAAGTTTTATAAGCATTCATTCATTGTTCAAGCTACTTAACTGTGGAATGCACTCCTAATAAGCATACGACAGTCAAGTCAGTAGAAATATTCAAAAATGCTGTTAAAGCCCATTATCTTGAGCAACAAAGTGGTTGACTCTTACTAATATTTAAGTATGTATTGTATGTTATAGTATTTATTAGTTTATTATTTTTTATATTATTAGTATTTTATGTGTGTAATCTTGATAAGTATTAGTGTGTAATTGTTTGAAAGTATGTATATTAATAATACACCCCACCAATCGGATTCCCTTGGTCTTCCTAATCCTAAGGTTGCAAAAGTAAAAAGTAGGATACCTTTGTATCCTACTTTTTAAGTTTATTTTGGATGTGTCCATTGTTTTTTTTCCTATTTGTGGTGGTCTAAGAAAGTGTATAAATAATATAAAATAAAAATAAATGTTTGCCATTTTATGCAATTTTCCTGCTGTATGCATACCCTGGTAGGAAACCCAGTGCAGGCCACTGCTGAAGACTAGTGTAAAGATGTTAACAATTAGACTAACGAAGCAGCTATAGATTTCAAACGATAAGAAATACAATTTTCTTTCTAGTGGTTATATAAATGCAAACATCAAAATTTTTTTGACGAGTATTTTTAAGTCTGACAAGTTTTAAAAGACATTATTTAGAATATTTTTTCATAGTCTCACTCAATAGATCTCACCCTTAGGACTTTATTAGCGATTTTCACACTCCATGGACTTGTGTAACTTGTTTTTATTTTTGATTTTATCTGTCTATTAATACACATAAAATAAAATAAAATAAATAAAATAGCCTTTTATTTCAGAGAAGTTACATTAACTTTTTACATTTCATTTTATCATTAAATAAAGTCCCTTAGCTCTGTGTGCCTCACGGCAAAGGCCTCCTCCAGCTCTCGCCAGTGCTTACGATCCTGTGCCACCCTTCTCCATAGTGGACCAGCTGTAAGTTTCAGCTCGTCTTCCCAACGTCTTTGTTGCCGACCCTTTTTTCTTTGTCCATCTCGTGGATACCAATGAGTTACTAGGGTACTCCACTTTCCTTGGTTGTCTCGTAGCATGTGACCCGTCCACCTCCACTTGAGCTGATCCATCCTGGTTAAAATGTCTGTTACCCCGGTTTTGTCTCTAATATCGGAGCTCCGGATTTTGTCTCCTCTCTTTACACCCACCATGCTACGTTCCATTGCTCTCTGACATCTCTCAAAACTTTCTCTGTGGGATTTGTTTAGCGCCCAGGTTTCACAGCCATATGTGATGCATGGAAGGATGCATGTATTAAAGACTTTTTTCTTCATGTTTAGATTCATCTCCTTGCTTTTTAAAATTTCCTTAAGCGACCAGTACTTTCTCCAGCCTAGGGCTATTCTTTTGTTTGTTTCCTTAGTTGTTTGATCCTCTGGTGAGATTAATTGCCCCAGGTAGGTGTATTCTTTAACATATTAAATGACTTCTCCTCCTAAAGTGATTGGTGTTGAGACGCTACTTACGTTAGTCAAAACTTTTGTTTTGTTTTTGTTTATTTCTAGGCCAAAATAGCTACTTTCAATCGCCAGCTCTTGTATCATCTTTCCCAGTTTTGATGGTGATTCTTCAAACAGCACTATGTCATCTGCAAATCTAAGATGATGAAGTCTTTGCCCATTTACGTTTAACCCGTTTTCGTTCCAGTTTAGGTTTCGGAAAATACTTTCTAGGACAGCTGAGAATAATTTAGGGGACATCGGGTCACCCTGTCTGACACCTCTGTTTATGGGGAACTCATTTCCCAATACTTCCAGCTGTATTCGTGCCTTGCTATTTGTATAGATACCTTTGATAATATTAATATATGATCTACTTATACCTTGTTGTTCTAGGCTTGTCCATATGCGACAATGGAAGAGACTGTCGAAAGCTTTCGTATAATCGATAAAACCCATATAAAAGCATTTATTATACTCATTATACTTTTCCAGTAGTTGTCTAACCGTATGGATATGGTCGATTGTCGAAAAATTTTTGCGGAAACCTGCCTGTTCATTTGGTTGCTGTTCGTCAAGCTTTGCCTCTATTCTACCAAGAATGACCTTAGAAAAAATCTTGTATACATTTGACATTAAACTTATGGGTCTGTAGTTGCTTATATCCTCTTTTACCCCTTTCTTATGGATCAAAATGATGTGCGATATTCCCCATTGTGTGGGTATTATTCCAGTTGCTAGGATTTGGTTAAATACTGAGGTGAGCACTGGGGCCACCTCATCCATCGTACCCCTTAAGAGATCATTACTTATTTTATCCGGCCCTGGAGCTTTGTCCGTTTTCTGGCTTTTTATTGCTTTCACTATTTCGCTCAATAAGAATTTTGGTTCAGAGTTTGTTTGTATTATTTGTACCGGCTCATTTCTTGAGCAGTTATTTGAAGAGTAAAGTTCGCTGTAGAAGCTTGTAGCAGCCTAGTATATTTCTCTCCTTTTCGTTATGGTTTTGTTATTTTTCTTTATTTTCGCTATCCACTCCTTTCCTGTCTCTCTTAGTTCTTTTAAAGCTTTTCCCCTTCCGCCTGTCTTTTTTATGTGGTGCTCTAATCTCTCGAGCCTCCATATTTTTCTGTCACGTCTCATGCTTTCTCTAATTTTTTTGCTGATTTCGGCCACCTTGCGGAGGTTTTCTTTTTTGTTTTGGCCTTGTAATGCAATCCTCCTTAATTTTATCAAATTCTTAGTTTTTTCACTTAGACTACTAGTTTTAGCGCTTCTTAACTTTATTGGTATTCCTTTCAGTACTTTCTCTATCTTGTTATATTTTTCTGATACACCTAGAGATTGGTACGAAGTCTGAATGATTGTCTCATGTAGTGATTTATTTGTTTCTGTGATTGCATCGTTAGTATTATTTAATTTAATATATTTCTGGTGACTGAAATTTTTCCTTGACGTTTTTGGTTGTCGTACATTTATTTCCGCTCTAACCATCCGATGGTTTGTGTTAAAGTTTAAGTTTTGTATAACACTTACGTTAGTAAAGGCCTTACGGTAGTTACTTGTAATGTAATCAATTTCATTTTTGTATTTTCCGTCAGGTGATACCCAAGTCCATTTGCTCTTAACATTTTTTTTAAATATGCTATTTAAGAGTATCAGGTTATTTTCTAGTAAGAACTGAATTAATTTCTGCCCGTTCTTACTTCTTTTACCGAAACCGTATTTTCCTAAGACAAATTCCTCTGTGCTAATCCTATCTCCCACCTGGGCATTAAAATCTCCCATCATTACTAGATATTTATTTTGATGCCCCTTTAGAATTTCAGATAGGTCATCATAGAATTTATTTATTTCCATTGGGTCTGATTGTTCTGTGGGAGCGTAGACTTGTATTATCATCCAATCTTTCTTGTAGTGAGGTACGTTTATGAGTACTGCGGCTATCCTTTCTGAAATTACAATGAATTCCTTTATGTTAGGTTTAAAGTGCTTCTTAATCAAGAATCCAACTCCTTTTTGACCCGCGGTTTCTCCTTTATGGTAAAATATGAAGTCATCTATCTCGTTCTTCTATTGTTTCCCCTATTCTTCGCATTTCACTTATGCCTATAATATCCCAGTTTAGGTCTTGTGTTGCTAGTATCAGTTCTTGCAGACTTTCTTCGGTCCTGAGGGTTCGTGTATTGAGTGTTGATATATATAGATGTTTTTTTGTGGTTTGCTTATTTTTGTTTGTGATGATGGAGCTTTTGATTTTAGATTGACCATTTTTCGTGTAGAAGTAGTCAGTTTTTAATGTTGCTGAAGGGTTTTGGTCTTCAGGCACTCCCGCGAGGACCGGCCGTGGTGGGCCTAAAATGTATATAATAAAAATGTATGTAATACACATACATTTTTATTTTTTTAATGTATATTTTTGATAGTGCTATAGGGATATGATAAGGCAGAGCATTTTTACCTTTGCCCTAGGTAAATTTTTAAGATAAGATTGCAAAGTTCGGAGACTGACATGGCAGCCAATCTCTTTAATTTTCAATGAATTATCAAATAGAAATAGAAATATAATATATTAATGTATGTTGAACAGGTGTCCTAAGGAAATTCTTGACCTACCAATGCATACATTTAAAAAATGTGTAAAAAACGCATCTAGTACAGCAAGGTTACTATAAATTTGATGAATTCCTCAATGACAAGGTAGAATGGAAGCAGCCAGCCTCGCTCTCATCTCCCGCAAGATAGCAAAATGATTGATGTTGGAAAAGAGCAACTACTGAGTTTCTTGCCGGCTCTTCTCGGTAGAATCTGCTTTCCGAACCGGTGGTAGAGTCACACAAACATGCATACTTGACGTTTCAAAAGTGCTTATAAAGTAGGCCTACTTGAAATAAATGAATTTGAATTTGAGTTGTTTGAATAGAGTGAATGACTGGAACGGTGATTGCGAAAGATTCATTAATTTGGGCATCCACAGCAGTGAATCTATTGCAGTTGTCACAGGTTATTTCTTAACTTAAATAATAGTTATTATCTGTTAATATTACCTGTCATTAAAATTGCGAACGACTACTCTTCCATCGGGTAGAATGCACCGGTTGGCGAACTTTTGCGCACTCTGTAAAAAATATATCTTCATCATTACCATGAAAGTGCGTCATTGGTGTAGACCATGTTGACCTTGAAATAGGTATTTGATTGTTTTTCTTTTATATTGCCTCGGATAGATTTTTAAGCCTACTTATCTCCAGTGAGCCAGACGGCCCTCGCCCAGAAGTGTAACATTAAAAGACCAAGTTAACTTAAATCAAGATCATTATTTGTCAACTGTAATTACTGTAAATAATATCTCTGTAAAAAAAATCCATCTTCAATAACCTATGGTATTTCAAATCCTATAATTAATTACACACGGCAAGGTGAAACTTCCGAGAGATTGAGATGGATATAAATTAATGTAAGATTTATTTTTACAGAGGTTAAAATAATAACTAATAAATAATTAATTAGAAAATAATTAGTAAATAAATTCTTTATTAATTCTTTCCTTTTCAAAGAGTTATCGAAAAGGGTTATCGAGTCTACCGGTGATCCTAGAGCGGGCAGTTACCTTGGCCAACAAATTAGTTTGGGCATCCAGAGGGGCAATGCTGCCAGCATCTTAGGAACTGTGCCTCGCTGCGGTGGTTTCGAGGACGTTTTAGATTTTATTTAGTTTTTAAATAGTTTATTTTAGGTTATAGTTATGTATTAATAAAAATTATATACTTAACTCTAAAAAAAAAAAAAAAATTCTTACATATTTAATTAATAAATAGTTTTCAAGAAATGATTAAAATTATACTTGATTCATGACATTTTGCCAGTGGGTATTTCAATATAAAAGTGGGTGCATTTTCTAAACAGTTCACTCCAGTATGGACTCGAACTGCAAAGATAACGCCCAGTGTCTTAGTTGTTAACTTACAGGTTTCTTGCCGATGCGATTGAGGATCAGCATGCGCTGCTTGCACTGTATCTGCTCCTCCTGCAGCTTCAGATAATCCAGCTGTAGCTGCTCGTACTCAATCTCCAGTTCGGGATCCAACCCTTGCTCGAAACCCACCTGAAATATTTAGTAAAAATAACTGTTTAATGCAGGTGACAAGAAATTAGATATATTGCCATATTTGCTTAGATAGCCTCAAAGAGAATTGAAATGCTATGTGCTTCAGTTTTCTCCAAATCCTATATACTATGTTTAAAAAGAGTAGGAGTAAAATTCAACAGGCCTTTACTGTATCACATTGCAATGATGTTACCAAAATTGTTAATTTTTTATGAAACAACTGTCATACAGACACATTGTATCTTGGCAATCTTGATGACTGTTAGTTTCTAACATAGTTAAATATGCAGCAAGATACAATTTGCCCTAGAGGTTTGACCGGAACGCTAATAATGCTAATCATTTGTATCCAATAGCCCATAACAGTCCACTGGGTTATTAAAGGCCTCTCCCAAAGAGTAGATTTGCCGGTTTTATAGTTGTAGATGGCAGTTCTCTGTTAACTTCCCTTAGTTGCCAGTACAAAGAGGATGGGGAAAAATCCCCACTAATCCCTACTAATATTATAAATGTCAATGTAAGTATGTTTGTTAAGCTATCACGCAAAAACTACTTAACCGATCCTCATGAAACTTTGTACACATATTCTTGGAAGTGTTAGAAGTAATATATGATACTTTTTATCCCGACATTAAGCTCGGAGAGGGGATGAGCGTTTGACGTACACCGTAACTCCGACAAATTATAACCGATTTAAATAACTATTTTTGTACTATAGAAGTTATAATATGTGTTTAATTTTGCCCAAACTGTGGTTGGAGATAGAGGACAGAACTCCTCAGTGGAAAGCAGCAAACCCCTCATTTAAGGCTTAGCGATACTACATACTTAAATTTGATTTAGATCTACAACTAAATTTAATGCCACACCAAAAAGTAAAATCAAACGCAGACAAAGTTGCGGGCAACAGCTAGTAATTTATAATTAAAAGTATTACGTTAAGCCTTACATTATCATCATGAATACTCCCATGATCGTTGATTCCATCATTAGTGATATCCCCATGCTTCCTGCAACAAAGAAAATAATTCATTAAATTATGTGACTCGTACTGAATCTACAGGAAACTAGTTCTCCAGACACAAGTGTGATTACATGTGAAATTACAGCGGTATTTCTTTTGGATTCAGTATTGAGACTATAAAAAGGTTAACCGGTGCAAGTTCAGCTGCAAGATTGCAGCCACAATTTTTTTATACTTTTTTGAATAAACAGGATTGAGGAAAAAAAAAGAAAAGGTTTAGTAGCTAGCTAAACCTTTTCTTTTTTTTCCATTAAATTGGTATCATTGCAGAAACAGGCAACCTATATAGGGAAACAAAAGTTGAAGATGGCACCAGCAAGTCTAGCATAGGACAATTAGCTCAACAGGGAAAAATAAGTTAAAATTTATCTTCTCCTACAGATTTATCAACTCTCAGACCATTGGCGCATAGATGGAAATAATATCCAAATAATATACATCTAAATATCATAAAACTTCTCCTATTCCATGTGCCCGTAGTTTTTTAGATGTACATGTTAATTATATCCCCTGCAGGAAAGTTAATCAAAATCAGGTCACATGCTTAGAGAGAAATGGTAGGAAAATGGACAAAAAGCCTATGCAATAGTGTGAAATTACAACAAACAACAATTGCATAGCCAAGACCAACCTATGAACCTATGAATCTTTTATCTAAAACCTCTTTGTGTACTAGCCATCCTTCCAGACTGCACATTTCCCATGACTTCAGTAAAAAGGGCTGTCCAATCAGTACAACAAACATAGCCAGGAGAAAAAATTTGTATCAATTATCTCCACTGACAAGGGATAAAATTGACTTGTGTACCTGCTAAAGCACTGAACCATTATTTGTATATTATTTCTTAGTACCTTTGCTCTGAGAGTGGCGCAAACTGTGGCAGAAGATAAAACTTTTTGGGCTTTCCCTGTGGAATAAAATGTCTCCTGCACAGCGCTGGGATATAATTGTCTCCAGCACGGCTAGTATGGGCAGGAGACAATTATATCCCTGGGGAATGGATATAAATTTATCTTCTCCCACAGCTTTATCAACTCTCAGAGGTGCACCAGTGCTCTGTGTGGAAATAATATCCAAATAACATATGTGTATTAATAAACAGTGGTAAACTTCTCCTATTCCATGTTGCAGTGATTTAACAGGTGGTCACGTAAATTATATCCCTTGTCACAGGATATAATCGGGGGATATAATTTTAATCTCCCGCCCGTGCAAGCCCTGCTGCCATGTTAGTTGAACTGTTTTAGTTTACTTGTACATTTGTGATGGCAATTCTTGTATGAAATTTCTATATTGTACAAAGCATTTTGTACATAGTAAGTGTTCAAAAGGGCATTTGGTATGTAATGTCAACATGATCATTTGGATACACATTTTTTCTGGATATAGGTAGGTTGAAGGGTAGGAGATGATATTTATATTCATTCATCAGTATCAACCCATCACCAGACCACTGTGGGACACGAGTCTCCTGCGGGACACGAGTCTCCTGCGGGACACGAGTCTCCTGTCAGAATGAGAGGTCTAGGCTGTAGCCTACCGCGCTGGCCAGTTGTGGATTGGTAGATATCGCACTTGAGAACATTATTTATTTATTTATTCACAAGACACACCAGCAATTAATTGTAACTACATTCATAAAAAAAAAAAATTGTGTGTAATTACAAATTCTGTGTAGTGCCATTACAATAATCAATTATAGGTGTATACACCATTATTATGGAAAACTCTCAGAAGTGCCGGTTTCCTCATGTTTTCACCGCTTCATCATCCACGTGAAATTTTTAAAGGTTCTTTCGATTATATTCACGGCTTTAAACTTAGCACGGTACTCAAATTTCGGTGTTTATAAACTGAGAATGGTGACTTGGTAGATCAAATTGCATGTCCAGCATTATATAACATAAATAAGCCGCGTTTAATATCGTGTTTTCATTACTACCCTTTTGTTTAGCAATAAAAACAACCGCCATTTCAAACTTTTACAATGCTGATTCCATAAAAGTACCTTTATATAAATGGCACAAACACTTTATATAAATTACTACAACGTCGTAAATGACTAGACAATGTCAAACCACAAGTTGTGCCTACGGTTCATTTGATATGAAACAACTTGGAAAATCAACTTACGAATTCTCCATGGTGGTTTGCATTGACGAAAAGTACTTATTTAGCAGCATTGTTTGCCTGGCGTCAAGTTCACGATATTTAAACGCGACACTCTTTCCTTTTTTAACCAATCAACTCACAATAGTCACTAATCAATCTACTTATACGCAGAAAATTATAGAAATAATACGATTTTTCTAACTAATAACGTGTAGCGGTCAACCCAAATTTTAAAAGTAAGCACAAGTTTATCTCTTTAAGCGCTGCACAATTCGATTTGTTAGACAATAATTTTGTTGTATTCGTATAAAGCGCTGTAAGCGTCTAGAGAACATAATAACCAATGCCATGATTGGCGGATATTTGACAGATAAAACGATTGCACGAATTGTGTTCGTTCCAAAACGGAATTTTTGTCAATTGTGACATAATCTTTTCAGACTACAAACAAAATATATCGTAGAAGTAGAAAATAAGCAAACTTTTCATTTTATTTGTAATCCCCGGGAATTTCGATACTTTTTGATACTATATCCTTGCTAGGGTAATCGCATACTGCAAAATATTAATGTACGGTCACTGACGTAATAAGAAATGGACGGCGGGTGGCATACATAATTTTCGAATAAAGTTTTCCGAAGTAACATAAACTTGTATAGATATTTAAATATATAAAAACATTACGATTAGAATCATATTCCATCATATCATTACTGATAATTTTTCCTTGCAGCAATCTCATCACATTATGCAGCTTCGACTGGGCTAATTCTATAAATTCACATTGAACATAAATGTATTTTACGAGTTGCTTTTGGGGTTTTCTGGGGGAAATTCAAATATCGTGCTTTGGTTTAATCTATGTGTTAATGAAAACCGATATAATACTTCATAGGCTTTTTATCTCAATTCACTTATTTATGGAAATATTTTTTTAATTTTTAGACTCAAGCTAAATTATTTAAAGAAATCGATTATTTATTTTAGTGGGATCGAGGAAAAATCGATTTAAGGTAAATACCTAATACCTAACAAAAGTCAGTCCGGCATAAGAATCAAAAATGCGAGGCAGTTTATAAATTAAAAAACTAATAATTACGCAACTCTATATATACTCTCTTGATTTATGTGTATATCTCTGTGACTACTTTTTTCTTTGGTGTATTCTCATTCTGCGTATGGATGTCATAAACTTATCAATTGTAGCTCCAATGAGGGTGGCGGTTCCGGTTAAGATTTAAACAAACCTTCAATTAAATTAAAAAAACAAGGGCTGACCTGAGTATCAACTATGCCATAATACGAAGTACAACAATACCATTAAACGAAGTAGTTGATGAATTAATAACGATGTCGTAAAGAAATTCTAATATAGCTCCGATGTGACGTCAGACGTGGCTGGCGTGTTATAACTCAATTAAATTAAAAAAAAAAAAAAAAAAAAAAACTTAGCAACAATTAATCAGATAAGCTAACCAACAATCGAGGCGGTTAAATAAATAAACAGAACCCGTAAATACAATTAAAACACAAAACAAAAACAAATAATACCTAAAAACAATGTTATTTGATAAATAAATAGAACCTATCATTACAATTTAAAAGACAAAAAAACAAAAAAAAAATCTAACAAAAATAGGCCCGTCCTAGGAATCGAACATCCCGATCATCAAACAAGGCGGTTCATAAATAAATAAACAACCCTTCAATACAATTTAAGAGAAAAAAAAAAGTACCCAGCAACAATTGGCCCGAACTAGGATTCGAACATCCTGACCATCACAAAAAAAAAAAAAACCTGGCAACAATTGGCCTCGGATTCGAACGTACTCGCCAACAAATGAGATGATTATAAATAAAAAAACACAACCCTTCAATAGAATTTAAGGGGAATAAAATTACGCACCTATAATGGCTGCTCGCAGACGTCCGCCTCAAAAGTTGGCCGGAATCGAAAAGGCCGATTTAAAATCTAGAGCTCATGCTCAGTACATCCAAGATGCTGTATTGATTTATACGCCCGGGACTGTGGGGAAGGGGGTTTGTTTGTATTGACATTGAAGCGGGAGTAATCTCCCGTCTGTGTGGGGTGGCGTATTATTAGCTGGTTTTCCTTTAATTGGTATAAAATTAAATTTCCGAGCGATACATTTTTAACCGACAAAAGAAAGGAGGAGATTTTTAAGTCCGGGGAAGTACTACCGCCCTGCATATTTCTGCCGCTAAGCATAAATAAATAAATACAATCCTTCAATAAAATTTAACGAAAGAAAAAAAAATTACGCACCTATAATGGCTGCCACGGCGTGCAGACGTCACCCTCGAATGGTGGCCGGAATCGAAAAGGCCGATTGATAGAATCTAGTGCTCATGCTCAGTATCCTAGATGCTGTATTGATTTATACGCCCGGACAAAGTGTGGAAGGGGGGGGGGGGGGGGGTCGACGTCGAAGCGGGAGCAATCTCCCGTCTAGGGGGGAGGTGGAGGTACGTATATTGGTGTATAATTTAATTTCCGCGCGATACGGTTTAACCGACTACAAAGAAGACCAGAGAAAACTGCCCGTTTCGTTGCTACAAGAACTTTTGTATAACATTAAAGTAATGAACAGTGGATAAAGTGGTTTTTCACCTAACGCCCAAATGAATTTTAAATATATGGCTTAGCCATTTGGTTTGACTTTCACTATTTTTAGACCAATGTTTAGCATAGCCCTTATGAAAATGATCATAATTCACTAGTGGTGCGATCAATACGATTGTTCTAACTGAATTAATTCGCATTGCCGCCATATTGAAAAGAAAACCAAATGGCGGACGAGCACTTTAGCCACATTATTCAAAAAAAAACACTCAAAAACATCGATTGTAATTAAATTCGCGTGGCCGCCATTTTGAAAGGATAAGCAAATGGCGGACGGTTAGCTGCGCATACATAATATACAAAAGACCTTTCATCAAGATTGGTGCAGGGGTAATAGTAAATCGCATGGCATCGCATTTTTAATACTGGTACCTACCTATAGTATTTAAAACTATACGCATAAATTATAGCCTAGAAAAGGGTGGATTTTCCCTCAACGGGGATGACGTCTTAATATAATAAAAACCTTTAAAATAATGGAAAGAAAAATATAAAAATAAATACTATCGGAAAAAAAAGAAAGCAAAATAAAAAAAAGCGAGAGCCTTTTGCCTATACTAATAAGTATTCTTAGTTTTTCACAAACGACGCAATCATCATATTATGCACCCATTCCCGGCACCCCCACTACAGGGCACGGGTCTCCTCCCACAATGAAGAGGGGTTAAGGCCGTAGTCCGCCACGCTGGCCCTGTGCGGATTGGTGGCTTCCGCACACCTTTGAGAACAGTATGGCGAACTCTCAGGCATGAAGGTTTCCTTACGATGTTTTCCTTCACCGTTGAAGTAGATGATATTTTTAATTGATTAAAACGCGCCTAACTAGACGGCCGATTGGCGCGGTGGGCAGCGATTTGCTTTTCGAGTCCAAGGCCGTTGGTTCGATTTCCACAAATGTTTGTTTGTCCTGCCTCCACGCCCTAATTAAGAAACCAATACATTTGTCTTTTGAGTAGAACAGGCTACTTTTTATCCCAAAAAAAAAAACTGTTCCCACGGGGCATGTAAGCAAAAGCGAATGAACGCGGATAACAGCTAATCTATACACATATAATAAAATTGGAGTGTCTGTATGTAATATTAAAGTTTTTAGTAGATGTTCAAATAAATTCAAAATTCATTTATTTATTTCAAGTAGGCCTGATATAAGCATTTTTGAAACGTCAAGTATGTCTGTGTGTAGTGATTCTACCACCGTTTCGGAAGGCAGATTCTACCGAGAAGAAGCCGGCAAGAAACTCAGCAGTTTTTTTCCTATATCAACTATTTACATTTTCATGTTCAATGAATATATATACGGTACAATGTACATACACCAAAATAACATTGTTTACAATTTTTGTCCGTCTGTTTGTTTCGCCTAATCTCTGAAATGGCTGGACCGATTATGACGGGACTTTTATTGGCAGGTAGCTGGTGTAATAAGAATAACTAAAGCTATGTTTATTTTAGAAAAACTCTTCTATATCAACGTGAGATTAAAACCTAAACAAAACGTAATTGGAAAAGTTAAATTTAAAAACTACACCCGAATTATTTTATCATGAATCTTAAAACTTAAAAACCTGTTTTGTAAACAAAGACAAACGCGGACGAAGACGTGGGCTTGTAAATAATATAATACACACCCTCCACTTGGTGACCGGGCACGTATCCGAAGAGACGTCAACACGGTAGGGCGGCCGCGAACGAAATGACCGAGTCTATGTAGAAGCACAGCCTCCGCTGCTCATGTCCGGTAACCAAGGTGATGGATGTATTGATTTTGTTCTATAACGGGAATTTGCGTGGGTTGGCAACGGGGGGGGAATGATCCGCCACTCAAGGGTCCTGGAAAGGGGGTTGGGAGGTTGTCGCTTTCATAATATCCCCCGAATCACGTAGATGGAACAGGATTGTGATTTTTCCAGAAACTTCGTCGCAGGTTAAATCTAGGACTCTATGGAATAATGGAATGGTTTGGATAGGGTTAGTCTTTGATATACGCAAAACCAGACATATCTGCACGATGAATAAACGACGTAGATGGAATCCCTAGGGGGATGGGTAAAGACAAATTCCATATCTGTCGTGGTTTAGGAGCCAAAAAAATTGGATTAGTAAACTCATTTTCAACGTGTAATTTAAAAATGGAACGATCTTTTTATCCGAGATATGGTTACCTCAACTTATTATGGGTGTTCTTTAAATTTCGAACTAGCTTGCAAATAGAAAGCTTTTTAGTCAAAAAAAAATGTGTGAGCTGTCACGGGACGCCTTTTCGATGTGAAACATCGAAATTGTTTTGTGTTGTTTTTTTTTTATTTATTTTACGGCCATGGATTCAACTCCTTTAAGGCCTTTTTGTATAAGTTATATGCATAAAACTGACGGCCGACTGGCGCAGTGGGCAGCGACCCTGTTTTCTGAGTCCAAGGCCGTGGGTTCGATTCCCACAACTGGAAAATGTTTGTGTGATGAGCAATAAGTGTTTTTCAGTGTCTGGGTGTTTATATTTATTTTCTAAGTATTTATGTATATATAATTCATAAAAATATTCATCAGTCATCTTAGTACCCATAACACAAGCTATGCTTACTTTGGGGCTAGGTGGCGATGTGTGTATTGTCGTAGTATATTTATTTATTTATTATTTTTATTTATAAAAGAAGGGATTACAACAGGAGCCAGATGTGGTTTACTGAAAAGATAAAGCATACAATCGTAGTGTGATTTTGCTTTCTTTGTAGGAGGCTGGCTGCACACTTTCAAATCCTGGATTATCGCTGTCAGACATATTTTATCGTCAGAAATATTATTTTAAGTAAAACACAGGTTATCCTCACATGTTTAACGTAGTAAACAACACTGTACACAAAACTACGTATGGACAGTAATAGTACATATAGGAACGGCGTGTATTGCCACGCCAACAATCAGGTTTACCTTCGCCTATAAATGTTTCATATAAAAAAAAAAAAAAAACAAATTAACACTTTATCGCGGGAAAATTATTGATGTCAGTTGTTCGACATTGATTGTTCGAGAAAAAAAAAAAAAAAAAAAAAAAAAAAAGTTACTATCATCTTATTATATATACTGATGCTTCAAAGCTGTCTCCAGAAGGTTGTGTTGGTGCTGCATGTTGGGTTCCTGTTTATAGAATTGTTTTAAAATTTAAATGCCCTCCCGAGTCTTCTGTGTTTACCGGAGAGGCCATTGCTCTTTTGGAAGCAATCCTGTTTGCACTGTCCCATAACGTACAACAGACGGTTATTCTGAC
Source organism: Pararge aegeria (assembly GCF_905163445.1). Lineage (NCBI taxonomy): Eukaryota > Metazoa > Arthropoda > Insecta > Lepidoptera > Nymphalidae > Pararge > Pararge aegeria. Next base: position 3,638,694 of record NC_053206.1, on the reverse strand, counting down.
TGACTCTTTAAGCTGTTTAATGTCTATTAAAGAAAACCCCTTTCGCAGCAAATCACGATTTCCCATTATCTTAAAAATCCGGAAGGCTCTGCTCTCTTGCAATCAAAAAGGACTATTCATCTTACTGGTTTGGATTCCAAGCCACTCAGGTATTCCAGGAAACGAGACTGCTGACTCATGTGCCAAAACAGCTGTTGAGTCAGGTTCTCTAGATCATTTTAAAAATTCATCGCAGGACCTATGTACTCTTGCCAAAACATATATGGAAACAGCCTGGAAAATTTTTTGGAATGATTCCAAATTGGTTAAGGGTAAGTTTTACGCTACCATCCAACAAAACATACCAAGACAACCCTGGTTTGGTCACTCTCGGAGTACAAATCGCTGGACTTCATCCACAATTTCCCGATTGCGTCTTGGTCATGCTAGCACACCTGTACATCTGGCCAAACTCCGGATAAGGGACAACTCCATCTGTGAGTGTGGCTTGGATGAGGGCACTATAACTCATATTATTTTTAACTGTCCCAAACTTACCTATCCCCTCTATGACGTTCTTCCTCCCAAAGTCCCCCGTCCTTTGAGTGTTAAATGTTTTTTAATGTTTGTTTTCAGTCCTTATTGTAGATTTTTATGTAAATATATAGTAAGTAATAAAATTAAAGTATAATGTACAAAAAATATCCGTGTTAGATATATATGCATGTGTTGTCTGTGCTGCCTTAGGTTAAAGAGCTAACTAGCTAATAACAACTATTTCTTGGTACAAATTCAAAATTAACTTTTCATTAGTTTCACCGATCAATCTCCTTCGTGCCTTCTTCATCTACAAGACATTGGCGAAGTACCTTGTGCCCAGTTGGCACAGACAAAAGCCATAAACAAGAATTGAATTGAATTGAAAAAAGTTATTGTGCCTACTAGACAAAATGAATTCAAATCACTGACCTAATATGAAATAGACTTCGGGTCAGCGCTCAAAAACATCCGAACTAAATGGGTATTAAAACGCAAAAACGGTATAAATTTCGCGCCAGTCTTCTTTCGACAATCGCTCGAAATGGTCGAAGCTGCGTAAGGTAATTTTTTTAGCACTCCTCCCAGTAGAAGCTGCGTAAGTTGATTTTATAGAACTCCTCGTAGTCGAAGCTGCGTAAGTTGATTTTATAGAACTCCTCGTAGTCGAAGCTGCGTAAGGTGATTTTATAAAAGTTCTCCCAGTAGAAGCTGCGTAAGGTGATTTTATAGAACTCCTCGTAGTCGAAGCTGCGTAAGTTGATTTTATAGAACTCCTCCTAGTCGAAGCTGCGTAAGGTGATTTTATAAAAGTTCTCCCAGTAGAAGCTGCGTAACGAGATTTTATAGAACTCCTCGTAGTCGAAGCTGCGTAAGTTGATTTTATAGAACTCCTCCTAGTCGAAGCTGCGTAAGGTGATTTTATAAAAGTTCTCCCAGTAGAAGCTGCGTAAGGTGATTTTATAAAAGTTCTCCCAGTAGAAGCTGCGTAAGGTTATTTTATAGAACTCCTCGTAGTCGAAGCTGCGTAAGGTGTTTTTTTTAGAACTTCTCCCAGTCGAAGCTGCGTAAGGTGGTACATTGTCGAAAGCAAAAATTATCCGTGATGCTATCTTTGGTGATATATGATTCAAACTGAAAAATTTTAAATTATCTAATTTCTATACATGTACTAGCGGACCCCAACGCTATCTGTCGTGCTAATTTGTGAATCTAAACCATCCAAGGTGCCAACCGATTTGAATAAATTTTTGGTATACGTTTACCAAAAATTCATTCAAATCGGTCCAGCCGTCTAGTAGGAGTTCATTGACATACACACGCACACAAGAAATATATATATAATTTATATAACGTTTTTCGTAAATTTTGCATGTTACCCGCTGTCCAATTCATATTACGTCAGTGGTTCAAGGGAATAAATGTTTGAGAAAAGCACCATACGAGGCCCAACTATGCAATGATGGACTTACGTGTACACGTTTGTCCAACAATTCCGGTTTTTCTGGTCGCTGCAGTATTGTAGTACTAAATATTACAATAGAAAAGTGGCGTGCACAGGAATTTGGACCAGCGTAAGTATAAAGGGGTAAAATTATTTTTAAATTTAAAAATAAAACCGACTTCAACATTCGCCCAGGAACTAAAAAACAAAAAAAAAATTTGTTCCTTTGTGTACATTATTGTTGATTTTTTAATAAAAGCTCGACCTATTTCCATAAAATTAAAATGGGACCACCTGGCAAGTATGCCCTGCAGAGCAAAAAAAAGAATTTTTCAAATCGGTTCAGGCGTCTTTGAGTAATCCGGTAACATACATAAAAAAAAAGATTCCGACGAATTGAGAACCTCCTCCTTTTTGAAGTCTGTTAAAAAAGGCATAAAATGGCAAAATCCTCCTCCGTTGCCATTTATATGAAAATTTAAGGGTAGGCAGCGCTTTTGTGCAACTACGAAGTGCACACCACTGCATTAGAGTACTCACATGCTGTGACGATCTCGACTGCTGACGCTGCCGTTATCGTTCCGGTGGGAGTAACTCCCAGAATCTTGGCCATAGTTGTTGTACCTTCTCTCCTTTTGCTGGGACTGCGGTGCGTCGTTCTTCTGTTAACAAATAGGTATTCGGTGCAATGTCTTAAGTTACGGGGCGCCGGGTTAAATCCCGAGTAACATCATTATCGGCCGATTGGCGCAGTGGGCAGCGACCCCGCTTTCTGAGTGGCTTTCCAAGGCCGTGGGTTCGATTCTCACAACTGGAAAATATTCGTGTGATGAACATGAATGTTTTTCAGTGTCTGGGTGTTTATCTATAAATTATAAGTATTTATGTATATTATTCATCAGTTATCATAGTACCCATAACACAAGCTACGCTTACTTTGGGACTATGGGCAGATCAGAATACAGTTTCCAGCACCTGTTCAATAGTGTTCTCATAAGTAATACAGGGTGATTCCTAATGAAATATACTTATACAGCCTTTCAACATTATTTCGTAATTCGGTTGCACTTTGTATATTTTCTGCCCCAAATTAAGGATGCGGAGTTTGCTTCACTCGGTATTATAGATGCAATACTGCTACTCACTTGAATATCTAAATCTGGATCCAACTTTAAAAAAAGAAATTTCCAGTTGTGAAACGTCAAGTCAGTGTGTTTGTAGTGACTCTACCACCGGTTCGGAAGGCAGATTCCACCGAGAAGAGTAGCCAAGAAACTTAGCAGATTGCTCTTTTTCAACATCATTTTAAACTTTACAATGAAAAAACTTTTATATATTTTTTGTTTTTTTCAAAAAAACCTTTTGAAGCAATAAATTCAAATATTTGTATCTCTGTCTCACCTTATGAGCTAAACATATGCTAAATCTGAGTGGTTCTGTTTTATTCAGTTTCATCATTGCCAACTTCGCTTCACTGTAACAAATTAAAAGAGGATAATTTAAGAGAAATAACAATATTACTAGTTAATATTTCTACACTTGTATGCAATGAATAAATGAATCAATGCATGAATGAATGAATTCAATATTAGTGCACACCACAAAAAGTACATAAAAAAAAGAAAAGTATAACGAAACAACGTATACAATTAGGCAGTTTTATCGCTTCATAGCGATTTCTTCCAGGCAATTAATGGCGAAGAAAACAAACACAGAATACTTAGGTGGTGCATATATAAATAAATATATATAAAACAAAATTTGTAACTAAAGAAAAAAAAATTAATAAGTAACTACCAACATATGTTGCATTACTGGGAAACTGTTATTTAAGTATTGCCACTAGGTAGCGCTCATGGGATATAATCTTACCCAGTATGGTAAATAGATGGCGCTGTTTCGTTTCCATGCAAATCCTAGTTAACATCCTAAGGCACCCGAACACCCTATATCATTAGTTCCAGAGACACTCGAATGTCACATGTGAGGCTTCGAAACAAATGTAACACTCGCTCTTTTTGTAACAATACTGGGAAACAGTATTTCCTCGTCATGTCACTAGGTGATGCTCTACGGATATACTGTTTCCCAGCATAGTAAATAGATGGCGCTGTTTCGTTTCCATGCAAATCGTAGTTAACTTCCACAGGCACCCTGAACACCCTATATTATTAGATCCAGAGAGACTCTTATGTCACATGTGAAGCTCTGTGTCAAATTTAACACGGGCTCTCCTTGTTACAATACTAGAAAACAATTTTTTCCCGTTCTGTCACTTGGTGGCGCTCTTCGGATATACTGTTTCCCAGTACAGTAACTAGATGGCGGTCCTTTGATTCCATACAAATCGTAAATAACTTCCACAGGCTCACTGAACACACTATATTATTAGTTCCAGAGACACTCGAATGTCACATGTGAGGCTTCGAAACAAATTTAACACACACTATTTTTGCTACAATACTAGGAAACAGTATTTCCCCGTCTTGTCACTAGATGGCGCTCTTCGGATATACTGTTTCCCAGTATAGTAATTAGATGGTGGTGTTTCGATTATATACAATGTAATGTACAATATGTTACATTTGATACGAAGCGTCACATGTGACACTCATATGTAACATGTTAACGCTTCGAATCAACTCATTCTGACGGCCGATTGGCGCAGTAGGCAGCGACCCTGCTTTCTGAGTACAAGACCGTGGTTTCGATTCCCACAACTTGTGTGATGAGCATGAATGTTTGTCAGTGTCTCGGTGTTTATATGTATATTCTATGTATTTATGTATATTATTCTTAAAAAATATTCATCAGTCGTCTTAATACCCATAACACAAGCTACACTTACTTTGGGGCTAGATGGCGGTGTGTGTATTGTCGTAGTATATTTATTTGTCGTAGTATATTTTTTTACATGTGGCGCTTCAAATGGGAATCGAAATTTGAACTATAATTTTCAAACGGTTCGATTACAGTTGATTAACTGCTAAATAGCATACGATTCCAACCTTCTGGCTGATGTTCAATCAAATTGAGGCAAAAAAAACCGATTAAATTAAAGTTCAACACCTTTAAACTTTCGCACGCCTAATAAACGAAGCGTTGTGATGGGTATTACTGTCAGTTTACGCACACCAAGTGATTCTTCAACTTAAAATGTGTTAGCAATTTCAAATATAATTAGTGTCTGTCAATGTGCCTCATGAAATAATAAGTGTAACCACTTAGGTTAAAGAACTAACTAGCTAATCACAACTATTTCTTGGTACATATTCAAAATTAACTTTTCATTAGTTTCACCTCTCCTTCGTGCCTTCTTCATCTACAAGACATTGGCGAAGTACCTTGTGCCCAGTTGGCACAGACAAAAGCCATAAACAAGAATTGAATTGAATTGAAGTGTAACCACGTCAATATACCCTTGTTGCATACGTTTCATGACGTACATTGACAGGTAGTGATACCGATTTGTGTATAGTTACATACTGATGAGACTTGTTAGCATTGAATGATTGAGGCGGACGGCAGAGTATTATTCCAAATTACCCTTCTGATCCTACAAATGTAACTTTTTTATTTTTTATTGCTTTTATAAATGAATATAAATAGACAAATGTTGAGAAAAAACACTATTTTTAACACTTTTAAATCTCTTTTTATTATTTAAACTAATTAAAAATTTGGTTAAAAAAGTTCAGTCTTGACGTCCGTGTGTCTGTATGTGCGGATCCCGTATCTTGTGGTCACGATAACGAGCGAAATACTTCACTTATTTTACTTTTTTATAGGCTTCAGTATTTTGAGGAATAGAAGCCTATTACTTTTCACGGCATAATTAGATGTAGTTTAATTATTATTTACAAATAATCTCAATTTTATTGTAATGAATGAGATTATGAGGCGTGCACTTTTGGATTGTCCAACAATTTTTGATAGGTTTTCGACTCGTCTGAACCTATCGACGTTCTTCAAATGGTTATTGTTTATGCTGAGAACGTGAGTTTTTTTTTTGATGCAAATAAATATGCCATCTTTTGTACATGTTCGCTCAAATTGATTTAATGTTGGTCAATTAAAATCGAACCGTTTGAATATATACACACCGGTAAACTCAGAAGGAAGAAATAGGTACTCGGAGTTCGCTCCAGATAACGCTAAAATTCCCACAACTGGCAAATGTTTGTGTGATGAACATGAATGTTTTTCAGTGTCAGGGTGTTAATATGTATTATTCAGTAAGTATTTATGTATAATTCATAAAAATATTCATCAGGCATCTTAGTACCCATAACACAAGCTACGCTTACTTTGGGGCTAGGTGGCGATTTGTGTATTGTCGTAGTATATTTACAAATTAAAACAATTGCATAAAATGTGATGTTCAGTTGTTTTCTTAATTTGAAAATATTTCTTTTTAAATTAAATGACGTATAAACCAGCCAGCAACCTTATATGATAACGTTTTTTTTTGTGTTCCGCTAAATATGCCGGTGTGTGTATAGCGTTAATAGTATCAGTTATAATACCTGGGAGTTTCGTATGTTATAAGGGCAAATCTCTTATGAGGATCCTTGCTGAAGTAAACTTTCTGGATGTTCCCGTAGGCTGCGAACGCGGTGCGAAGTCCTTCCTCGTTTATAGCTTTGGTTATGTTTTTAACGTATAGCTTGCAGTGGTCTAGCTGCACACCGCCACTGTGTAAAAGAGATCAATCATCATGTCTCCACCCAAAATCCCGTAAAAAGGCCGTAGTCCACAACGCTTGCACCTTTTTTTTTTTATTCCTCTACAAAATAGCCCTTGACTGCAATCTCACGGTGAGTGATGATGCAGTCTAAGATTGTAGCGGGCTAACCTGTTAGGGAGTATGGTAGTCATACCCCTGATCGATTTCTACGCGACATCGCACCGGAACTTTTAATCTCTTAGCGGCACGTCTTTGTCAGTAGGGTGGTAACTAGCCACGGCCAAAGCCTCCCGCCAGACCAGACCAGAGACAATCCGTAAATTATAAATTCCCAAGTTGCCCCTATCGGGGATGGAACCTGGGACCTGCTACTTAAATTCACAGAGCTCACCGTTGCGACTTTTATCGCCATACATTTTTTAGGTGAGCTCAAACATTTTCTGCGAGATTTCAAGGGGGGAGCCACTGGATTGTTGTTGAGATAATAAGGAATATGTTTGACGAGTGGAAACTTTAAGTATGTGCCGCATACCTGTTTATGTCGTCGTCTGGATATTGCGCGTCGTACGTATTGTCGTAGTCATCTCTCATGGAGTCCCAGCCGTGGGACTGGTTGAAGCGGCCTCGTGACATCATCTCTGTAGAGGCAAAATGAGACGGGTTTAGGCCGTAGAACAAACAACACGCTGGCCAGGTGCGGATTGCAAGTGATATTTTAATTGCTTAGTTAAAAACGCACATAGCTCCGTAAAGTAAATGAGTCCCGGGGGTCCTTCCGAAAAGCCGAAATCCTAACCACTAAGCTACCAGCGCAGCTTTACTAACTCGTAATCCATACTTCCCTGCTATCCCTACTAATATTATAAATGACAATGTAAGTTTGTTTGTTACGCTATCACGCAAGAACTACTAAACCGATCCTCATGAAACTTTGTACACATATTCTTGGAAGTGTTAGAAGTAGGATACTTTTTATTCCGACACCATAACTCCGACAAATTATAAACGATTTAAATCATTATTTTTGTACTATAGAGGTTATAATATGTGTTTAATTTTGCCCAAACTGTGGTTGGAAATAGAGGACAGAACTCCTCAGCGGACAGCAGCAAACCCCTCATTTAAGGCTTAGCGCTACTGAATACTTTAATGTTTTTTTAGATCTACAACTAAATTTAATGCCACATCAAAAATCTAAATCAAACGCAGACGAAGTCGCGGGCAACAGCAATAACAGGGTTATTTATATTAACAAGAATGAATAAATTATGCGTATGTATTAAAAAGGAATTGACATGCCAGTTCTATATAGCTACAGATCCAATAACTGAAATCCATACACCTAAAACTAACTATCTACCTAAAAACTATTTTTCTGCCGTGTTATAGCATTAAATGCTCAGCAAAGACTAGACTGGACTTCTTCGCGCATGTCCTAGAAGTAAGCAGGCGCGCTTGTATCGATCGCATGGTAGCCGAGAGCTACAGACAGACGACATCGACTTTGCAGATTACGTGTAAATGATTACGTGTGAATGATTACGCGTAGATGAAAACCGAAATATTACTTCACAGTATGGAGGGTAGAGGTAAGGAGAGTCATCTTATATGGGAGAAAAGTTGAAAAAGTGTCCAGTGTATGCGCTAAATAACAGTTCAAAAATCCTCCACAATGGCGCTGGTGGATGCACAAGGTATGGTATGAATGTAGCAATCGTAGATGAATTGAAGTATGCCGAGTTAAAAAACTTAATGTCATTATCGACTAAAGTAGTTAATTATTGAGAATTTCAACAACTTACGTTGTACAAAATATTGTGGTAAATATAACCTTACTTCCTTGTATCTCCATACTTCCTTGCTTATTTTTCAAGCCTACTCTAACAATATTTATATTTGGCGCTTCTTTTAAGAGTTACCTTGATGCAAATGTGGCGCCATCCTAATTTAATACATTTTGACGACACTTTTTCATATACACAGATGACTCTCCTTACCTCTACCCTCCATACTTCACAGGCTTCAGAAATTAGAGGTACATTATTTACTGTCTCTGAATTCTCTGTGAAACCCAGTTATCCTCAAAGTTCTGTTAAGCCGATAACATAAACGATTTCAACGTCTGAAATCTGAGTTTATAAATATAGGACTTTAATACAAACTTCCAACCGCTATTTCACCCCTTCAGTAGGGTAATTTCTCAAAACCGTTTTGTTAGCTGACACCAACCTCCTAGAAGGCAGCTACCTTTTAAATTTCCAGTTTGTAGGCTTTATAGTTCCTGAGATATTGTGATGAATTAGTGAGTCAGTGGGTTTCGCATTTATAATATATAGAATTCACTAAAATATTAATACTCAAAATTAATTTATTTCAAATAGGCCTAGGACCTTAGGTAGTTTCGTGTTTAAAATCGATACCAAAGCAATCGTGTTTTGTTGTATGTAGTAGAAATGTAGGTAGCAGGCACATAAAATTCAAAAAAAAAATCAAAATTCATTTATTTCAAGTAGGCCTAATATAAGCACTTTTGAAACGTCAAGTCTGTCTGTTTGTCGTGACTCTACCACCGGTTCGGAAGGCAGATTCTACTGAGAAGAAGCTGTCAAGAAACTCATCAGTTGCTCTTTTCCAAAATCAGCTATGTATTTACATTTAACATTTTAACATTCATTTTTCTATCTTGTGAGAGATGAAAGCGAAGTTGGATGCTTGTCATTATTGTTTTTAAACACAGAGAAAATTTTTTAATACCTTTAAAGATTTTTAAAAATATATTTCATGAATTTATAGTAAACTTCAAAGTCCAAAGATGTTGATATGCTTTGTTGATAAACAAACTCATTTATAAAATGAGGTAGAGAATTTTAACACTTCTATTTTAATTTTCTTAACCATCCATAGCAAATATGATATTGATGTAATCATAGTGCTCAAGCACTCAAGAAAAAAGAACATAAAAACAACAGCAAAAGCAGAGATTGTTTTACTATGAGGTACATACATTTTTTTAATATATGTTTATGTATATATATATATATATATATATATATATATATGTATATATATAGTATGTAGTATATATATATTTCTTATTTTTTTTTTTATCTCTTGCCTGTGTACGCTTCATTGTTTGCACTGTCCCTCTTGTTTTCTATCATTACTTTCACCAAGGGTTGTCTGTAAGAGATTGCTTTTGCAATAAGGCCGCCTTTGCACACAACTGTAATTAACTTTTTTATTATTTTTTTTTTTTTAATTGTTTTCAATTTTACTTATTTTTTTTGTTTGTTTTTTTGTGTGTTTCTTGTATTGTTTCTAAGTTTGTGCAATAAAGTATTCTAAAAAAAAACCTAGAAAAAGCCAGAGAGTAACTCAGCAGTTGGTCTTTTCAAACCTAAATATTTTACAATCATTATTGTCTTGCAAGAGATGAAAGTGGTGTGTAGTGCTTACATACTTGCTGTAATAAGTGTTTAACAAATAATTTTATCTTATGCATTCTCCTTCTTTGAGTTAATAGCCGAGCTCTTGTCAGTGCAGGACTCCCCAATTTTCCCTGTCCATGGCTTTACCTTCCTATAAGTCCCAACCTCTTTTGTTTTATTTCTTACAAACCTATGCATTGTTAAACTGTGTTATTTTTGTAAATTATGAAACTATTAAACAAGCCAGCTAGCAAGCTATTTCAACATTGTTAAACTTCCTTATTTATCTAACTGCGTAGTCAGCTGAGTTATGTTTATCCAACCCAGTCTCTCTATATGGGCACCCTAGAGAAACATTTAGCCTTTACCAAAAAGGTTTTAAACCATATTACCAAGACCATTTTCGGAAAACAAATTACACAGTTAGTACAGAGGGACAACCGAGTCGGACATGGTAGACAAATCCAAAAAAAAAAATTAACTGCCAAAGGTTAATTCTAAGACGTATTTACGGACAAGTAATAATAATTTTAGTCAAAACACATTCCGCAAAGCCAATCTTTTTATTAATAATATTATCCTAAAAAATTACACACTACATTAGATCACACCAACTATATGAACGGAATGTTCGCATTACTTACAAACAATGCTAAATATTTGGAGCGTGTTGGCCAAACATTATTTTTTGTTCCAGAATTTAAATCGCGCCGGCAACAGTTCCCGATGAAGCACATGTTACGTCAAAACATCAATCGCTTTTATCATACCATTGAGTTTATATCCCTTCAAATGCGGGAATATAGCCCAATAAGTCAAATAAATAGAACTTTCTTACTTACCGGTAAAATAATGATTCCTCAAAACAATAAAATCGCGAAAAAAACAAAAAACCACAACGCTTCCCCTTTCGCGTTTTGGATAGACAAGCAAAACAATGTTGCTAGGCAACAAAAATAAAATTTACTGGTCTTTGATAAAGATTTAATAAAATAAATGCGAAAATGTGTCTGCTTGTTTTTGATACCTAAGTTTGACTCAACCAACATTACGATCAAAATCAAAGGAACAATCTTGGCGAAATGGCGACATTTTCATCATCATTATCATATCAACCCATTTACCGGTCAATACAGGTTCTCGTCCCATAATCAGTAGTGCTAACTCAGGCAGGAGACTAAATTATATGCCCCGATTATAACGTGCTCACATGCTAAAACACAGGAACATGGAATAGGACAAGTTTACCCCCGATTTATATTACAGTAGGTATTTTATTTGGATATTATTTTCACTTGTGCGCCATTGCTCTGAGAGTGGATTAAGCTGTTGGAGAAGATACATTTTTATCCTTTTCCCGGGGAGATTATTATCTCCTGCCCATGATAGCTGGGCTAATGGGGCTAAGGTAGTAGACTAGGCCTTTACCCCATCGGCCCGGCTAACTTGCGGCACGCGGATAACTCTCAGACACGCAGGTTTCCTCACGATGTTTTCCTCCATCGTTAAAGCAGGTGATATTTTAACCTCTTAAAATGCAAACAACTTATAAAATTTGGAGCTTCCGAAAATATGAAAAACTTTTAATTTTATGAAAAGATTTAATTTTTCGCTGTAGAAACACAACGCTTTGACATACATTTGACAATCACGATTACGATGATTGACATTGACATTTGTCATTTGACAAATGACAAACTGACATAACCTATCGTCTGAGAAGTTTGGCCAGTGCAAGTTTTCGTAAAAAAAAGTGTTTTAAAATCGGTTTAGAACCATGAAGAATGGATGATTTCGTGAAGAACGTCCCCTCCTACCAATTGGACCAAGAAATATTGGACGGTAGGTGCTTTAAATGTAGTTTCTCGAATGAAATTTGAGACACCCCAGTTCCGAGAATCAACAGGTATGACGCAAAAGTACTTGTAAAGTTTTGATTTTATTTTGAATTTTTGCATTCTTGTTACTTAGCAAAACTATATTGGAACTGCGTTTTATTAAACGTTAATCTACATAATTGCATAGTTTTGTAACATATACGTACGAGTTACGAAACTTTGCCCTACTTACACGTATATTTATTTATGTAGTAGTTTTCCTATTATTTTGCATAAACAATACTTGTTGGAAAGAGGTTATTATTCCGATGGGGTATTATACCAATCATAAAAAAAAATTTGTACCCCTACTTTTCCCTGGGATTATTTTTTAGATTATTATCTGTATTAAGTTTGATAAAAAAATTACGCAGTGTCAACCATAACATAAGCTGTGTTTACATTGAGTGAAAAAAACAAAATTTAAATTTACTTTGTTTTTTTAAAGCTAATATGTATATAATATTTTTGAGTATTATATGATATGTAACACAAATATATAAAAACTGAAATATACTCAACCTAAGTCAGTTAGTAGTAGTAAAGAAGCATATTTATTTTTCCATACAAACTAATTCAACCATTCTGTTACAACCCTATTGAAGATAAAAGACCAACGCGTGCATAGTAACTATGTTACGCAATGTGTGCCTAATAAAGTGACAGGAGTCTGAATGGCAGTGCTTTACTCATAAGCTATTAGGTTTCACAGATTAGTCTCAGAGACAGTAAATAATGTACCTCTAAACCCAATGTTACTTTACAATTAACATTTCGGTTTTCATTGACACATAGTATATTAGTCTATGATTAAATACTTGTCTGTGTCATTATATTCTAGCGCGCGGCATAGGAATGACTGTTGAAGAGGTAGCAGGGCTACCAACATGCAAATACACACAGCGTGTTCTTGAACTGAACCTTGCCGAAGATGACCTGGCTTTCCTAAAAATGCTGAGGCGACGGATTAAGAATAGAGTGAGTTTTTAAAAATATTTAGTAGTAGTAGAGCTATTGGTGACAGAGCTCATGGACATAGGTCTTTTGTAGGGATTTCCAAAAACCAACGGTCCTGGGCTGCTTCCAGCGACTCGTTTGATGTTGTCTGTACACCTCTTTGGGGGCCAACCAACCCTGGTCGACCACCAACGATAACTGTGCGAGGTGGCCATTCCAGAGCCTTGGGACCCCAACGTTCATCGGTTTTCCGATCTACGTGGCCCGCCCATTTTCACTTCAGCTTTAGAACTCGCTGAGCTATGTCGGTAACACTGGTTTCTACAGATCTCATTTCTGATTCGATCACGTAGAGATACACACATAGCTCTATTCATCGTCCACTGAGTGACTCTGAGCCTTCTTATGAGGCCAATATCAAGCGACTACGTTTGAGATCCTTGATGGCTTGTTTGCTGCTGTAACACTTTACATTTAAACAGGTTTTCAGGTTGATCAAAATAGGGCGGTACTTCGAAAGACATGTTACTTGCGTAACCAACAAAGTCACATTGTCAAAGTCAAAAATATATTTACTGAAGTCGGCCCATAGATGGCACTTTTGATGCGTATATAAGAATTACACGGTAGTGAGATGATGGCGATAACCACATTTGTAAACTTAAAACTAAAGCTACGAGGGTTCCAAACGCGTCCTGGTCTAAGAAGAAGCCGACAACAAACTTAGCCGGGTTTTACTTAAATTAACATTGTTTGGAGCCCCACGACTCTCGGGGCTCGACAGTGAGCATATCTTTGCCGGATTCGGCTAGGCTGGCTTCGGCCTTAGAGGCGTTCAGGCACAATCCCGCGGATGGTAGCTTCGCACCACCGGCCGCTCAGCCGAGGGCATGAACCAAATATCCGAAACTGCGGTTCCTCTCGTACAGAGCAGTATTACTATCGCAACGACTAGCCTTCAGTAGGGTAAACCTAACCTGTCTCACGACGGTCTTTTACCCTATTTTTAAGCAATTTTATAGATAAAATGAAATGGATACAGAGTTTCAGGACGTCATAGAAGAAGAAAAATGCAACTAACTTAGTCGAGAAAAAAAAAACGATATTTTTTTTTAATTTTAACCAGAATTGTATAAAAAAGAGGTTTTGTTTTGACCAAGTTTGCTAGCGAATAGAACCGACTGTAAGTATAAGGCGAAGAAATCTGCAATGTGTAAAATCTTGTGTTACACTGCCATCTCGTATTACACTTAGTGGTGAGTGACGATGCAATAACCGTGGGAACGTTTGTAGTGCTATGTTTAGTGGTATAAGTGCGTGGAATATTATCGGGGGGGCGCAGGTTCGGCTTACGATTTCCTATAGTTTTAATTTTCTAATAGTTCTGTGTAGTAGCCCCTCTAATACAGTTTCCTTTACCGAAAACATATGTATATATATATATATATATATATAAATATATATATATATATATATGTTTGTATCCACAATGATTCTCCAAGTTCACGGGATATTATAAGCGCAAGTGTCCGCGCGAGCACACCTCACCCTCTATTCTCTCATTTTCATAGTCAGATGAGACGGCAGCTCCGACGCGACCGGAAAGATATATATATATGTATCCACAGAGATTTTCCAAGTACGCGTGATAAGCGCAAGCACAGCTCACTCTCTATTCTCTCACTCTCATAGTCGACACGACCGGAAAGATAACAGGCCTGGACAGAGAGCTTAACGTGCTCTCCGAGGCACGGGGGTGAATCACCACCAATTTCTAAACCCCGCGCTGATACCAATTTCTTGATAGAAAAACCTAATGCTTTTTATTGGGTCTACCCGAGGATCGAATACAGAACTTCGTGGTTGACATTCAGTGAACACGAACGATGCGCTTTTCATCTAAGTTCCGTCGCTAGCCCGAATCCCCGTCACTCCTGTCGCCGGAACAGAGGTTCGGCCTAACATGAGCCGCTCTCAGGCGGACGATAACTTAAAAAAAAGACAAAATTCATTTATTTCAAGTATTCATTTATTTCAAGTTTTCATTTATTGCAAGTATTCATTTGTTTCAAGTATTCATTTATTTCTAGTACGTATAAGCACTTTTGAAACGTCAAGTCAGTCTGTTTGTAGTGACTCTACCACCGGTTCGGAAGGCAGATTCCACAGAGAAGAGCCGGCAGAAACTCAGCAGATTGCTCCTTTTACAGTTTACAATCTCCAAAATTTTCTATCTTGCGAGAGATGACAGTGGAGCCTCCTTCCAAGCGGCCTTGTCCTTAGGAAATTCATCAATTGTATAGTAGCCACGATTTATTAAATGTGTTATAACACATTGTTTAAACTTATGCATTGGTAGGTCCTAAATTACCTTCCGTCCAAAACTGCTTTCATAAGTAATATCATAGAAGATGTTACCTCGATTTATTAAATGTGTTATAACACATTGTTTAAATTTATGCATTGGTAGGTCCTAAATTACCTTTCGTCCAAAACTACTTTCATAAGTAATATCATAGAAGATGTTACCGCCATTTATTAAATGTGTTATAACACATTGTTTAAACTTATGCATTGGTAGGTCCTAAATTACCTTCCGTCCAAAACTACTTTCATAAATAATATAATAGAAGATGTTACCTCGATTTATTAAATGTGTTATAACACATTGTTTAAATTTATGCATTGGTAGGTCCTAAATTACCTTTCGTCCAAAACTACTTTCATAAGAAATATCATCATTCAATCAATCTCTCTCTCTCTCTCTACTACATGGCGATTAAAGGTAACGGCTACGTAACTTAACGTGCCAGACATATCTACGTGCAGTAGCTATGTTACTGGAAATAGCGTCACGTTAACCTTAGTAATGTTACCTCGATTTATTAAATGTGTTATAACACATTGTTTAAACTTATGCATTGGTTGGTCCTAAATTACCTTCCGTCCAAAACTACTTTCATAAGTAATATCATCATTCAATCAATCTCTCTCTCTCTCTGTCTCTCTCTCTCTCTCTTCTACATGGCGATTAAAGGTAACGGCTACGTAACTTAACGTGCCAGACATATCTACGTGCAGTAGCTATGTTACTGGAAATAGCGTCACGTTAACCTTAGTAATGTTACCTCGATTTATTAAATGTGTTATAATACATTAACTACTTCCATAAGTGATATCATCGAAGATGATTGCTTGCAGGTTGGACTGCAGATGAGTGAGTCACGGCTGCGCTATATCAAATGGATTGGGGCGGCAGTGATTCGCATATTCAAATATTTTTTTTTTAATATCTGTTAGTTATTTATTTATTTATTTATTTATTTATTAGCTTTTCAAGGGAAACAAACAGTATAATTATACATAAAAGTAATGCCGTATTTTTGTATCACATAGACCAATGAAGTTTCCACAACTTGGTTATACATATAACACGATAACATTAACCACAATTGCTTAGGAGTAAGTACCTAGCAAGCAATTATTATACAAAAAAAGAAAAAATAATAATAATGTAAGTAAAACAAAAATGAAAAACAAAAACTTTAAAGCTATAGTACTTATTTTGTCAAAATAAATTTTCTAAACGTGAAAAATTTTGACATTAAAAATGTCCGTCTCACAATATTTGTTGTTAAAAGCATTGCACGCACTTTTTTGCCGAATACCTTGTCTTCCATCTAGCCCACGCAAAGGGAGGTTTACGCCTTGCATTTAACCTACGACATGCAAAATCGGTATTACTTAGAAGTGGGGAGTCAACTAAATTATGTATTATTTTATATAACAACATTTGATCTCTTAAATCGCGTCTTTTTTCTAAAGTAATTTCAGTTGCAGATATACTGTGATCACATACTAAATTGCGACGTTTAATATAACGCAGAAATTTATTATAAATCCTTTCAATTGCATCAATGTACACGTTATACTGCGGATTCCAGCATGCTGAACAGTATTCAAGAATAGAACGTATTAAGGCATTAAACAAAAGAACCAGAGTTGACGTCTTCTTAAAATCCTTAGTAACACGCATGATCATCATCATCATCATCATCTCAACCAATTGACGTCCACTGCTGGACATAGGTCTTTTGTAGGGAGTTCCACAATGCACGGTCCTGGGCCGCTTGCCTCCAACGGTTCCCAGCTACTCGCCTGATGTCATCTGTCCACCTCGTTTGGGGCCGACCTACGCTGCGTTTACCGGTGCGGGGTCGCCATTCCAGCACCTTAAGACCCCAACGTCCATCGGTTCTCCGAGCTATGTGCCCGCCCATTGCCACTTCAGCTTCGCAACTCGCCGAGCTATGTCGGTAACTCTAGTTCTTCTACGGATCTCCTCATTTCTGATTAGATCACGTAGAGACACTCCTAACATAGCTCTCTCCATCGCCCGCTGAGTGACTCTGAGCCTTCTTATGAGGCCCATAGTTAGCGACCATATCTCTGATCCGTAAGATGACTTGCGCATGATAAAACCAAGCATTCCAAATGCCCTATTATGTAGAAATAATATATTTTTACTAACAAATGAAAAGAGTGTGTCCGTGTAACCTTTACGCGCGAGTTGAGTTTTTATTCTCTTTGTTATTCAAAATTGATCTGTTTGAAAATATTGGAAATAAATAATCCTAACTGATTACGATATTTGCCACTACAAATACACAGCGCATAAGTCAAGAAGCGTGGAGCATGTGACATATATACTGTACTTACGACCAATCTAAATTATCTTATATCTTTAAACGAGCAATTCTTGTATATATATAATTGGAATCTCGGAATCGGCTCCAACGATTTTCATGAATATTGGAATACAGGGGGTTTCGGTGGCGATAAATCGATCTAGCTAGGATTCATTTATATTGGAATCTCGGGCAAAAACTGCCAAAAATATCCTTTTTGAGATTTTGATGCGTGCGATGTGTGAACGGTAAACGTTACGCCAAACGACGGAAGTATATCGGAATTGTCGGAATTGTTGTTTCTTTAAAGTTCTATAAAACAGTTCGCGACTACATCCTAATATTTTTTTAAGTCTGCTAGTTATTTTTAAATAGCGGAAACTACACAGACGTCTGACGTAAGCGTTACTTCCGTCAGAAAAAAAATCTGAGTTACTCCCTAGTCGCGCCTTAAGAAGTTTTACTTTAAAAATATGAGCCTTGATGCCTGAAATAGAAATTATTTTATTATTATTATTATAAAATAATAACAGGCACCCACTTATTTTCATTTCATTTTTGTTTTCATCAAGGGAATAGGCAATAAAAATCGGTCACTTTACCTGGAAATAGGACTTGCATATATCTAGTTGATCATTATTGATCGAAGTTTGAAACACAATCGTGTCGCTATGCGGTTGACCACGAAATTCGATAGCTGCACGTTAGCTACCGCGGTTGAATGACGTTTTATATCGCGGCGTGATAACTGCCTCGTTGGCGTAGTGGTTAGCATGATTAACTACGGATGACGAAGACCTAGGTTCGAATCCCGAGTCGGGCCAAAACTTAAAGAGAATTGAAACCAGAGTGTAGGTACCTACTTTTTCTGACATGGATGCAAAATTTCAATTCAATCGGATGTATATTTTAATAGTTTTACGGAACAACCGTAAAAAACTCTATAGATTTATATATTAAGTATAGATATAGATAGGTAATCGTGAGGGTACAATAAAGTAAGTCTAACTTAAGTAAGTAATTCCGGACTGTCTATTGACCCTCTAACAATGTTACGTAAGATATTGGATAGAAGCTGGCGTTACTTTGCGGAAATCCATGATATATTATGAAAATTATGAATATCTACGCACGTTTCGCTCCGAAACTTTGTTAAGTTACAATGAACAATTATTCATTGTAAAGTCAACATCTCCGATCTCCAGAAAATTAAGCATAATTTTCATAATGTTAAGTAAGAGACTAACGTCGGCAATGTTTCTTAGTATATGAAGGGGTACAAAAACAAGCGTAAACCTCCCTTTTCGTGGGCTAGACGGAAGACAAGGTATTCGGCGAATAACTTTTTATCTCGTGCGTGCAATACTTTCAACAGCAAATATTGTGAAACGGGTATTTTTCACGTCAAAATTTGCACTTTTAGGAAATTTATTATGGCAAAACAAGTATTATAAGCTTTAAAGTTCTTGTTTTTTTATTTTTGGTTTCAATTTAATTTAACTTCGTTGTATAATTTTCGCTTGGTTAGGTACTTATTCCTAAGCAATTGTGGTTAATGTTATCGTTTATGTATAATTAAGTTGTGGAAATCATCAAACAGCGCCTATCTTCTGCAGATTTCTCAGTATTAGTCAGTATCTTCGGTCACGTGTCCAGGCGTAATGACGTGTCCATTGACGTGTCTTGTGGTTCAAGGGATAGTAGAAGGTAAGAGCACGCGGTAGATTTTCGATGAGATGGACGGACCAAGTGAAGGCCACAATCGAGGCTCCTCTACATGAATGCGCAAGAAAGGCAACCGTTAGAGAAGAGTGGCGAAGGATTGTAAATCGAGCCACAATACCCAGATGACGACCACGAACAGTCTGTCAAGACTGTAACTACTAAGAAGAAGAAGAAGTTGTGGAAACTTCATTGGTTTATCTATATATATAAAAGAGAAAGTGTGTGGGTATGTTCCGTATAGGCTCCGAAACGGCTGGTACGATTGCAATGAAACTTTCAGGGAATCTCCGGATTGACCTGGCGAGTAATCCTGTAAAGTTTGGAGACGATCGGAGCACTCCTTTTTTTGAACTGTCAAACTGTCAAATACAGCTTTTATTTACTATGATGATATTCTATTGTTGGGTGTACATGAGTGTAGATAATGATCTTCACACGCTCGAGAAGAGAATATAAGAGAATGAATACGGAGAGAAATAAATGATTTAATTATTTAATTTATTAATACTTACTCTCTATTTTATTGATATAAAAGTGATACGCACTATTCCATATTTGGCAAGCATACTCTAAGTGATTACGGACCAATGAACTGTAACGAATTCCGATGGTTTAAAATTTTTGAATGGCTTACAACACAATGCGGAAAATAAAACCTAAGGGTTTTAATTTATTGTCGGTCTTTTCATTATTTTTTTTATACACAAAATAACTTTAAATATGCTATAAGAACAAAAACCAACAGCTAGTCTGATGTAAAGATTTATGCTTCTCCCCTCCAGCTGGCGTCGCAGAACAGCCGTCGCCGGAGTGTCGAGCACCTACGCCAACTAGCGCGCGAGTTACGCGCGGTGCGCGCGTGTCGTACCGACGCGCTGAGCGAGCGGCGTACCTTGGTTCACACGAGAACCGAGTTGAGGAACAGCTTCGCTAAGCTACGGAACTATGTCTCCAAGGTAACTTACAGCAAACTTGAGCAAGCGTCATAAGCGTAATCAAGCTTTAAGTTAGCTGAGGAGTTGAGTTGTTCATCGTATCAACTAGTTGAGCAAGCGCCATATTTACATCACGCTTTTACTGAGCTGAGGAGTTGAGTTGGGTGTCGTATCAACTGGTTGAGCAAGCGTCATACATCAAACGTTAACTGAGACGAGACACCGCTTCGCTGAGCTACGAAGCCAATAGCAGCATTACGAGTTGAGTAAGCGTCGTACTAACATCGAACGTTAACTTAGCTGAGGAACTACCTTCAACGTTGATCCAAAATGTAAATATTAAAAACATTAAGCGTAAACTCAAAGAATACTTTTTAGCGAAGTTAGTTGGCTGACTCTTTTGTATCTCGTATAGTTTATATTATTTTGGTACTTACTACTATTAAAAATTAAAATTGACAGTCTTACTTACTATGATTTCTGTCACAATTTAATAATCGTGTGAATAAATGATTTTATTATTATATATTACTTCGTTCCTATCGTTCTACAATGTAGCAGTATGTTTTTCCCACAGCTGGTTTTATTCTTTTAATTAACACCTTAGGTAATCGTTGCAGATAGCCACCGAGGACAAACCTCTGCGGTTTTTTCGGTGTTTTTATACTAACCATTTTATTGTAATTGCTTTATTTAATAAATAAAAAAAAAAAAAAAAAAATCTTAGCTAAGTTTCAGAGCCATATCGCTAATGTAACTTACTAATAGCAACCGAGTTGAGTTGAGTGTCGTATCAAATGGTTGAGCAAGCGTCGTACTTACATTAATCGTCAACTGAGGTGAGGAATCGCTTCGCTATGCTGTTAAGCCAACGTGCAGCATCACCGCGCTAGTTGAGTTAAGTTTCGTATCAACTGTGAAATTAAAATTTTGCTATGATTTTATAGCAGTTCGGGCTTATTTATCATTCACGTAATCCTTCATTTGAAATAGGATTTTTTTTATAAGCTTGTGTGTCATATAAACCTTGAACTATAGTATTGCACAACTATTAGAAAGAGATGTTTCAAATCAAAACCAATTTACTTCCAGGTTCTCCAGGACCGCTCAGACCCAACAAAAGTGCCAGACATCGAACCGGAAAGGCTGCACGAATCTCACAACCACATCCGCAACCAAAATCACAACCACAATCACGCGAAACCGGCACCGCCAAAACCATCCATAGACAAGCAGATAGACATAAACATATACGACAACCAGATAGACAAAAATATATTCGAGTGCCGAATAGAGAAATTGGTGCAACAAAGTGTCAACCATATGTTTAAGGTATGATGTTTTTGCTAATCGCATGTAAAATAACATCATTTCTGATGATGAAATGAAAAAATTAAAATGAAAAATAATTTAATTTTTTTTTTTTATATCTTTACAAGTTAGCATTTCACTGCAATCTCACCTGGTGGTAATTGATGATGCAGTCTAAAAATACGAATCGAATTTGCACTGGAACACTAAATCGCTTAGCGGCACGTCTTTGTCGGCAGGGTGGTAACTAGCCACGGCCAAATTTCCAAATTGCCCTGCCGGGAATCGAACCCGGGACCTCTTACTTAAATTCATAGCTCTCACCGTTGCGCCATGAAGGTCGTGAAAATATTCACCTTTCACCAATCGATTTTCACTAAGCAACTCATATAACCTAACTAGCCTAGACACATGGTGTGATTTTAGTATAATTTTTTGTGTTTGTATTATCATATTTTATTAGAAATAATAGACATGTTACACAGAAGAAGATAACTTAACAAAAACATTATTACTAATATCATCACAAATAATCTTTTCTTTTTAAACCTACCCTCGTTTTTACGTTTATTTCTTGGTATGGAAGAGCGGTGTCTTCTGACACAGGGTTAGTAATACTACCCTTAAACGAAGGCTCCTGCCATTAGCGTTTACTTAATTTTATTTACCCAAATAAACTATTTTTATTTTTTATTTTACCAATTACACAGGCTACGTTTACTTTGGGGCTAGATGGCGATGTGTGTTCTGTCGTTATATATTTATATTTATTTATTTATAACATTATTTATTACAGGAAAAAGAGAAAAGGATCAGCGCTAAGACAGTGTTCATTGACAAAGTCGGTGACGTCCAGAGGATGGAGTGTCCCGACGGAGTGCTGAACCTCTGCATCAAAGAGAGGAGGTCGCACGGGCGGAAGCAGCTGGCGCCAAGACGGATCGCGTACTACGACGATAATGACGGTGAGAACGTAATAATGGAAAAAAAACAACCGACTTTGTTACACAACTAAAAAGCAAAAAAAAAACATTTTTTTACAGCATTTAAAAAAAAAATGAAGATTTTTTTTTACTACGTACATTATTATATACAAAGTACATTATTTACTAATATACATAATTTACATTTGAATACATTATATACTGAAGTACATTATATACTTAAGTACATTATATACTTCAGCACATTATTTACTTAAAAACATTATATACTAAAGTACATTATATACTTAAGTACATTATATACTAAAGTACATTTTATACTTAAGAACATTATATACTTCAGCACATTATTTACTTAAAAACATGATATACTAAAGTACATTATATACTTAAGTATATTATATACTTATTTACATTATATACTTTAGTACATTATATACTTAAGTATATTATATACTTTAGTACATTATATACTTACTTACATTCTATACTTATTTACATTATATACTTAAATACATTATAAACTTAAGTACATTATATACTTATTTACATTATTTACTTAAGTACATTATATACTTAAGTACATTATATACTTACTTACATTATATACTTAAGTACATTATTTACTTAAGTACATTATATACTTATTTACATTATATACTTTAGTACATTATATACTTAAGTATATTATATACTTTAGTACATTATATAATTACTTACATTATATACTTATTTACATTATATACTTAAGTACATTATTTACTTAAGTACATTATATACTTAAGTACATTATTTACTTAAGTACATTATATACATATTTTACATTGTATACTTAAATACATTATATACTTATTTACATTATATACTTAAGTACATTATATACTTTAGTATATTATATACTTATTTACATTATATACTTTAGTACATTATATACTTAAGTATATTATATACTTAAGTACATTATATACTTACTTACATTATATACTTAAGTACATTATTTACTTAAGTACATTATATACTTATTTACATTATATACTTTAGTACATTATATACTTAAGTATATAATGTACTAAAGTAATAAGTAATTTACTTTAGTACATTATATACTTACTTACATTATATA
Source organism: Pararge aegeria (assembly GCF_905163445.1). Classification (NCBI taxonomy): domain Eukaryota; kingdom Metazoa; phylum Arthropoda; class Insecta; order Lepidoptera; family Nymphalidae; genus Pararge; species Pararge aegeria. The sequence goes on along the minus strand of NC_053206.1, from coordinate 3,615,059 downwards.
CTTATTTACATTATATACTTAAATACATTATAAACTTAAGTACATTATATACTTATTTACATTATTTACTTAAGTACATTATATACTTAAGTACATTATATACTTACTTACATTATATACTTAAGTACATTATTTACTAAAGTACATTATATACTTAAGTACATTATTTACTTAAGTACATTATATACATATTTTACATTGTATACTTAAATACATTATATACTTATTTACATTATATACTTAAGTACATTATATACTTTAGTACATTATATACTTTAGTACATTATATACTTAAGTACATTATATACTTAAGTACATTATATACTTAAGTACATTATTTACTTATTTACATTATATACTTATTAACATTATATACTTAAAACATTATATACTTATTTACATTATTTACTTAAGTACATTATATACTTATTTACATTATATACTTAAATACATTATATACTTATTTACATTATATACTTAAGTACATTATATACTTAAGTACATTATATACTTAAGTATATTATATACTTTAGTACATTATATACTTACTTACATTATATACTTAAATACATTATAAACTTAAGTATATTATATACTTATTTACATTATTTACTTAAGTACATTATATACTTAAGTACATTATATACTTACTTACATTATATACTTAAGTACATTATTTACTTAAGTACATTATATACTTAAGTACATTATTTACTTATTTACATTATATACTTAAGTACATTATATACTTAAGTACATTATATACTTTAGTACATTATATATTTAAGTACATTATATACTTACTTACATTATATACTTAAGTACATTATTTACTTAAGTACATTATATACTTATTTACATTATATACTTTAGTACATTATATACTTAAGTATATTATATACTTTAGTACATTATATACTTACTTACATTATATACTTATTTACATTATATACTTAAATACATTATAAACTTAAGTACATTATATACTTATTTACATTATTTACTTAAGTACATTATATACTTAAGTACATTATTTACTTAAGTACATTATATACTTAAGTACATTATTTACTTAAGTACATTATATACATATTTTACATTGTATACTTAAATACATTATATACTTATTTACATTATATACTTAAGTACATTATATACTTTAGTATATTATATACTTATTTACATTATATACTTTAGTACATTATATACTTAAGTATATTATATACTTAAGTACATTATATACTTACTTACATTATATACTTAAGTACATTATTTACTTAAGTACATTATATACTTATTTACATTATATACTTTAGTACATTATATACTTAAGTATATTATATACTTTAGTACATTATATACTTACTTACATTATATACTTATTTACATTATATACTTAAATACATTATAAACTTAAGTACATTATATACTTATTTACATTATTTACTTAAGTACATTATATACTTAAGTACATTATATACTTACTTACATTATATACTTAAGTACATTATTTACTAAAGTACATTATATACTTAAGTACATTATTTACTTAAGTACATTATATACATATTTTACATTGTATACTTAAATACATTATATACTTATTTACATTATATACTTAAGTACATTATATACTTTAGTACATTATATACTTTAGTACATTATATACTTTAGTACATTATATACTTATTTACATTATATACTTAAGTACATTATATACTTAAGTACATTATTTACTTATTTACATTATATACTTATTAACATTATATACTTAAAACATTATATACTTATTTACATTATTTACTTAAGTACATTATATACTTATTTACATTATATACTTAAGTACATTATATACTTAAGTACATTATATACTTTAGTACATTATATACTTATTTACATTATATACTTAAGTACATTATATACTTAAGTACATTATATACTTAAGTACATTATTTACTTAAGTAAATTATTTACTTAAGTACATTATATACTTAAGTACATTATTTACTTAAGTACATTATATACTTATTTACATTATATACTTAAATACATTATATACTTATTTACATTATATACTTAAGTACATTATATACTTATTTACATTATATACTTAAGTACATTATATACTTAAGTATATTATATACTTTAGTACATTATATACTTACTTACATTATATACTTATTTACATTATATACTTAAATACATTATAAACTTAAGTACATTATATACTTATTTACATTATTTACTTAAGTACATTATATACTTAAGTACATTATATACTTACTTACATTATATACTTAAGTACATTATTTACTAAAGTACATTATATACTTAAGTACATTATTTACTTAAGTACATTATATACATATTTTACATTGTATACTTAAATACATTATATACTTATTTACATTATATACTTAAGTACATTATATACTTTAGTACATTATATACTTTAGTACATTATATACTTTAGTACATTATATACTTATTTACATTATATACTTAAGTACATTATATACTTAAGTACATTATTTACTTATTTACATTATATACTTATTAACATTATATACTTAAAACATTATATACTTATTTACATTATTTACTTAAGTACATTATATACTTATTTACATTATATACTTAAGTACATTATATACTTAAGTACATTATATACTTTAGTACATTATATACTTATTTACATTATATACTTAAGTACATTATATACTTAAGTACATTATATACTTAAGTACATTATTTACTTAAGTAAATTATTTACTTAAGTACATTATATACTTAAGTACATTATTTACTTAAGTACATTATATACTTATTTACATTATATACTTAAATACATTATATACTTATTTACATTATATACTTAAGTACATTATATACTTATTTACATTATATACTTAAGTACATTATATACTTAAGTACATTATATACTTAAGTACATTATATACTTACTTACATTATATACTTAAGTACATTATTTACTTAAGTACATTATATACTTAAGTACATTATTTACTTAAGTACATTATATACTTAAGTACATTATTTACTTAAGTACATTATATACTTATTTACATTATATACTTAAATACATTATATACTTATTTACATTATATACTTAAGTACATTATATACTTAAGTACATTATATACTTAAGTACATTATATACTTTAGTACATTATATACTTTAGTACATTATATACTTAAGTACATCATATACTTACTAACATTATTTACTTAAGTACATTATTTACTTAAGTACATTATTGTACTTTAGTACATTATATACTTAAGTATATTATATACTTTAGTACATTATATACTTACTTACATTATATACTTATTTACATTATATACTTAAATACATTATAAACTTAAGTACATTATATACTTTAGTACATTATATACATATTTACATTATATACTTTAGTATATTATATACTTAAGTACATTATTTACTTAAGTACATTATATACTTAAGTACATTATTATTTACTAACTTATATTATGTACTTAATTACATTATTTACTTAAGTAAATTATATATGTACTTAAGTACATTATATACTTTAGTACATTATATACTTATTTACATTATTTACTTAAGTACATTATATACTTACTTACATTATATACTTAAGTACATTATTTACTTAAGTCCATTATATACTTAAGTACATTATATACATATTTACATTATATACTTAAGTACATTATTTACTTAAATACATTATATACTTAAGTACATTATTTACTTAAGTACATTATATACTTAAGTACATCATTTACTTAAGTACATTATATACTTAAGTACATTATTTACTTAAGTACATTATATACTTATTTACATTATATACTTAAATACATTATATACTTATTTACATTATATACTTAAGTACATTATATACTTTAGTACATTATATACTTTAGTACATTATATACTTAAGTACATTATAAACTTACTAACATTATTTACTTAAGTACATTATTTACTTAAGTACATTATTTACTTAAGTACATTATATACTTTAGTACATTGTATACTTAAGTATATTATATACTTTAGTACATTATATACTTACTTACATTTTATACTTATTTATATTATATACTTAAATACATTATAAACTTAAGTACATTATATACTTATTTACATTATTTACTTAAGTACATTATATACTTAAGTCTATTATATACTTACTTACATTATATACTTAAGTACATTATTTACTTAAGTACATTATATACTTAAGTACATTATATACTTATTTACATTATATACTTTAGTACATTATATACTTAAGTATATTATATACTTTAGTACATTATATACTTACTTACATTATATACTTATTTACATTATATACTTAAATACATTATAAACTTAAGTACATTATATACTTATTTACATTATTTACTTAAGTACATTATATACTTAAGTACATTATATACTTACTTACATTATATACTTAAGTACATTATTTACTTAAGTACATTATATACTTAAGTACATTATATACTTTAGTACATTATATACTTTAGTACATTATATACTTAAGTACATTATATACTTAAGTACATTATATACTTAAGTACATTATATACTTAAGTACATTATATACTTATTTACATTTTATACTTAAGTACATTATAAACTTAATTACATTATATACTTATTAACATTATATACTTAAATAATGTACTTAAGTATATGATGTAAATAAGTATATAATGTACTAAAGTATATAATGTACTTAAGTACATATATAATTTACTTAAGTAAATAATGTAATTAAGTACATAATATAAGTTAGTAAATAATAATGTACTTAAGTATATAATGTACTTAAGTAAATAATGTACTTAAGTATATAATATACTAAAGTATATAATGTAAATATGTATATAATGTACTAAAGTATATAATGTACTTAAGTATATAATGTTAATAAGTATATAATGTAAATAAGTATATAATGTACTTAAGTACATAATATAAGTTAGTAAATAATGTACTTAAGTATATAATATAAGTTAGTAAATAATGTACTTAAGTATATAATGTAAGTAAGTATATAATGTACTTAAGTATATAATGTACTTAAGTAAATAATGTAAATAAGTATATAATGTACTAAAGTATATAATGTAAATAAGTATATAATGTACTTAAGTATATAATGTTAATAAGTATATAATGTATTTAAGTTTATAATGTACTTAAGTATATAATGTACTTAAGTATATAATGTAAATAAGTATATAATGTACTTAAGTATATAATGTAAATAAGTATATAATGTAAGTAAGCATATAATGTACTAAAGTATATAATATACTTAAGTATATAATGTAAATATGTTTATAATGTACTTTTCTTATTTTGCCGGGGTCCAAGTGACTTTCCGCTTGTACTAGCCAGGATAACCTCGATGCAAATACGATTGTTGGAATTATTTATTCCATTGTATTGCTGAAAATTATTAAAAGCAAGAAAACTTGAAAGCTCGTTGACTAATTCCGATGAAAAGTCACCCAGGAGAGACACGTGTGGATGCACATTGCTCACCCAAGTAGCATTAGGTATGTTGAAGTCCCCAAATACAATATAATAATCATCAGGACTAGCCAAAGTCAAATCCGTCATTCGTTAATAAAAATTTAACAACAAGTCCCTGTGAGCACGACATGGAGGAAAATAGCAACAATAAAAGTTCCAAGTTTGTATATGTCGGCTTTTAATGGTAACTGAAACACAATTAATGTCAGCCACTGAGTCGGGCGATGGGATGGTAGTTGAGTACTTAACTTTGAGTTCACGATTAACTGCTATTAAAACACCGCCACCCATTTTGTCCCCCCTCAGTACATAGTTACGGTCACAACGATAGACACTGTATTTGTTGTCAAATAATTCGAGATCAAAAATACTCGGGAGCAGCCAGGTTTCCGTCAGACATATAATATCATAATCACAATTTAATACACTTCTAAAAAGATTATTTGTCTTCGTACGTAGCCCGCGAACGTTTTGATAGTAAATTTTCAAATCAGACGCGTATTCTAATGGTATAAGTATAATACATACAAAATAACTATTATGACATGTGCCAAGTTGTCGTTAGATGAAACTGACGTATGAATATAATTGTGTCGCAGAATAAACAAATTATTTGTTTATTCTGCGAAGAAAAAAGAAAAAAAGAATTCACATGATAAGTAAATTGTAAATAAATGAACTAACCTACACATAATGAGATAAAACTTTATACTTAAACTATTATTTACCACAAAACTGACTTGACGCAGAATGGCGGGCTCACAAGCCATTACCCTAGCACCCTTGAACCAGGCCTGCGCCCAACTCTTTAAAGTTAAGAGACAGTGGATGTATAGGTCTTTCAAGGTAATCAGCGAACAACAAAAACATTCGGAAAAACACTGTAACAACCGAATAATTAAAGATCTTCGGACATTTTTCATAGTAAGTCTCAAACTTATATAGTAATAAAGTACACGTTCTTCATGACATACAATTTTTATAATTTCAAATACCAAAAGTAACAGAATGGACTTGACATTCCAAAACATATAGAAATATCTTATAAAAACTAAAAACATTAAATAAACTCCATGGAAATAAATAAAACACCCTTCAAGCACTAATGAGAATAAAAACCTAAAAATATTCTTTAAGCCTTAAAAGACTTAAATCTTTGTAATTTCTTGTACTAAGTCTGGAAAAAATAATATTTAGAGTAACTTTGTAACTCTTTAGAAACAGCAAACTACTTATATAAATATACTCTCTAATAAGTTCTTTTAAAAACAACAAAATCATGAAATCTATATGATCCATAAGAATAATTAGGGAGAATTGGTAGAAGAAAGTAACTATTCTACTAATATACATTGACAATTATCTCTGATTTTAATAAAAGTGACTAAACTAAATATTATAACATTATAAACAAAGATGGCACTCATTTTATTTTGAATAAATCTGCCTCAGTGTTAATGTGAAGAACGGGACTAGATTCGGATTTACGCACCATAACACTACAGTTTTTAACCCAAACAAAGCGATACTTGTATTCCTTACACTTATTTTTAGCCTGGTGTAATAACCCCTTATTTGCACTTGTCAAATGATCGATGATTTACATTATATACTTAAGTACATTATTTACTAAAGTACATTATTTACTTAAGTACATTATATACTTTAAGTACATTATTTACTTAAGTACATTTTATACTTATTTTCATTATATACTTAAATACATTATATACTTATTTACATTATATACTTATTAACATTATATACTTTAGTACATTATATACTTATTTACATTAGTTACTTAAGTACATTATATACTTACTTACATTATATACTTAATGTATGCGCCAAGTTATATTAAGTTATTTAAGATTTTTATTTCGAATGAGTGGACTGTATTTTTTGCGGTAAATTGGTGTACAAAAGAAAGATACAAGGAATCAGAGCACAAGGAAGACAGCACTTACTTGACCTTATTTTTCATGGGTAGGAGCACGCCGTCCGTTGATCCAAATATTCCTCACGAAGTCCTCTCTTCTCGAACACCACCACTTATGTTATATTTCGGCACACACATAAATATGGGAATTATGCTTAAAAGGATCTCATTGAAACTTTTAAGGTATATTATGATATTTTATGGCTTATTTTCAGGCAGCCAGTAAACTCGTATTGCCCGTTACTTTTCGCAATCGGAAAGCAAGTCGTCCGCAAACGTCTTAATCGTTTGCTTCCGTTAATTTAAGTGACAGCTCTGCGTTCTAGTGTTTTTGAGGCGTATGAGGGCGCCAGTCTCTTCACGGAGAATCGTTCAGTGCTGTTTTAGGTTGGATATGGGAGAATAGGAACACCAATGAAATTTTAAATTATTATTTAAGACTTAATTATAACTTGGCGCAACCATCCACCCGCCCTTAAAGGGTCACCTTTAAGAAAAGCTCTCATAAGGTATGAGGTAGAATTGCCTCTTTTAAGAACGCGTATTGCGCATGGGCGTATTTCATATAAGTATGTGTATATTTACGAAAGTATATTAAAAAATATTAATTATTTGTAGAATTATTATAAAAGAGAATAAAGTCTTAACGTATGAGCTACTTAGTACTAAATTATGAAACTATAATTGTTACGCTTATTGCGTCGGAAGAGGGCATAAGCGAACGACCGGACGGACGTAAGTTCTCCCGGAAATTTTAACGGTCGCTACGCGTATGACGCCGTCTTTCGAGGGATGCACTTTCTCTACTACTGCTAGAGGCCAAGCCAGAGGCGGTACGTTGTCATTTATAACTACGACGACAGTTCCCGGCGTAATAGGTACGGAAGGCGTATTCCATTTCAAACGAACTTGCAATCCGTGCAAATATTCCATCCTCCAACGATTCCAAAACGATTGGACCATTTTATCTATTAACGAGTACCTGTCAACCAAGTTAATTTTGTCTGGATTGACATCAGGCGCAGGCAAGGAGAATAGAGGCGCAGTATGTAGGAAGTGACTTGGAGTAAGAGCCGAAGGTTCGGCAGGGTCAGAGCTTAGTATTGTTAGCGGACGCGAATTGAGAAGACATTCGACCTGAATGAGCACAGTGCAAAGTTCCTCATAAGAAAGGAGCTGTTGCCCTATGACCTTGAACAGGATCGTCTTAGTCACCTTGATCATACTTTCCCATGAACCTCCAATGTGTGGGGAATTGGGACAGATGAATTTCCAAGTTATGCGATTTTCAGCGCATTCCTGCTCTAGCTTCGGGTAATATTCTTCTCTTAGAAATTTATAGAGGTCCCGAAGGTAAGAAGCAGCACCCTGGAAGTTTTTAGCATTGTCGCTATGCAGCACCTGAACAGGACCACGACGTGATAGGAATCTTTTAAACCCGGCGAGGAAACTGGGGGTGCTGAGTGAGGTAGCAACCTCAATGTGCGTAGATCTCGTAGTGAGACACGTGAACAGCACAATATAAGCTTTCTCACTGTGTACGCCACGGCGACGTACAGGAACGTATGGTATAGGGCCTGCATAATCGCAGCCGGTGAAACTAAAGGCTTTCAACGCTGGACGTGTACGTATATCAGGAAGATCCGCCATCAGCGGAATGGTTGGACGCGGTTTAAATCTAAAGCAAGTATTGCACATATGTACTCTTTGCCTGACAATACGGCGTGCCGACAGAATCCAGTACCTCTGACGAAGCAGGGCCATTAGGAGTTCGGGTCCAGCATGTAAATGTTTAATGTGGTAATAATCAATGATTATATTTACCACGTGGCCATTGCGAGGCAATATAACCGGATGTATTTTTTCAAAGCTAAGTCCAGAGTTGGCGAGACGACCGCCAACGCGGATAAGTCCATCATCAATAAATGGTCTTAGGCGATTAAATGCCGGTGAACATGTTTTATTATTTTTAATAAGAGAATATTCTTCAGCAAAATGCTGATTTTGCAGAGCGCGAAGCATTCTATTCTCTGCGAAATTTAAGTCGTCAGCGGTAACTGCACTAGTGCCGCGACGAGGCAGTAATTTAGCAAATCTACAAATGTATACAATTATACGTAGAAGTTTGCTCCACGAAGAAAAACGGAGAGCAAGCTCGTGTAAGTCGTTCGGGAGTATAGGTTTACACACAGTGTGTATAAGAACCTTCTTCTCGGGTACGTCTTCAATAGACTCTCCCTCTAGAGTTTTGAGTGGCCACTGAGACGGATGCATTGATGCCCATGGTGGACCATGCAGCCACAGAGGGTGTGAGAGAAGCTTCTCAGGAGTTACACCTCTCGATAGAATATCAGCAGAGTTCTCAGTGCCAGGGCAATGATAAAAGTTGTCTGGTGAGATATTCTCAGTTATCTGTACAACGCGATTCGCGACAAAAGTCTGCCATCTATGCGGTGAACTTTTTATCCAATATAGGGCGACTTTGGAATCGAGAAATGCATATGTAGCCTTGATTGGGATACGCTCAGAGTAAGTGTCATGTACTGTACGAAGCAATTTCGACAGTAGGACGCCACCTAATAGTTCGAGACGAGCAATTGAATGAGGTTTCGTCGGCGAAACTTTACTTTTCGCACAAGCAAGACGCACAGTGTTACCAGTAGGGGAGCTAACGTGTAAATAAACGACAGCACCATAGGCTGCGAGACTAGCATCTGATAGTCCCAGGAGAGTGACCTCGCAGTCTGTTGTCACGCCCACATGACGCGGTATGTGTAGCTTATTTAGAGCTGGCAACTCATCGCAAAACTGTCTCCACATCTTAATGATGTGTGGTGGAGCTACAGTGTCCCAATCAAGATTTAATTGCCAAAGCATTTTAATTAATATTTTGGCATACACGACTGTGGGAGCAACGAAGCCCATTATGTCCCACAGACGGGCAACAGTCGACAAGATGGAGCGCTTAGTGCATGTCACATCGTCGGGCATAGAAATTTTAAAATAGAAAGCGTCATTTCCAGTAGACCAATGCAGACCAAGTATTTTATGGTGCATGGTTTTGTCAAACTCCACTTCAGTCGGAAGTTTGTGGGACGCAGGAAGGTTATCTAAGACCTCGCGAGAATTGCTGTTCCACTTAACTAATTCCCACTGTGCACCCTTAAAAAGATCGATCATCTGCAGCGACACAGTGACTGCCTCTAGTTCGCTTGGAAGCGAGAAAGCTACGTCATCCATATAAAGCGCGGGTAGCACAATGCTATTCGCTCGTGGATATTTTGCGCCGTCGTCATTCACCAGCTGTCTTACCGTGCGCAGTGCATGGAAGGGACTGGAAGTGAGACCGAAACAGACTCGATTGAACTGGTATAGCACAAGAGGGTCTTGTGGATTAAAGCGGTATAAGAAGCATTGATAGCGACGATCAGCTTCGCGCATAACGATTTGTAGAAACTGTTCTCGGCAGTCGGCTGTCATTGCCACTGCATGCAGACGAAAATTCAAAATTATTTTAAAAAGATCTCCCTGTAAATTTTGACCGGAATGTAGCAGATGGTTCAGTGCCTTTCCAGAACTAGAACGACAAGAAGCATCGACGACTAATCTCAGTCTCGTCGAGAGTTTGTCTTCACGTAAAATCCCCGTGTGTGGCATCACGTAAATCGGAACGGGATCTTTAGAATCATATGAAGGCGCGGGAGAAATATAATCTTTCGCGAGATAACCTTTTATGACGTCATCATATGCCGACCTCAATTTATTCGAAGCTTCAAGCTTTCTTTCGAGGCAGATGAAACGTTTCTTAGCTATGTCCAAAGAATTCCCTAGGGAATATAGATCCTCTTTAAATGGCAGGCCGACAACGTATCTGCCCGTATCGGGATCTCGGACAGTAGTCGAAGTGTAGAAGTCTTCGCATTCATTATCATCAGGATTCTGAATGGAAGCGGAAGGAAGTTCTTCAAGTTCCCAGAAACGCTTGACTAAAGAGTCAATAGCAGGAGGCTCTTGAACGAAACAACATGTCAAGGCCGTATGAGTATTTATAGTAGGTATCGTAGGCGCATTGCCCATGAACACCAGACCTAACACCGTGCGCAATGCAACGGGCACCGACGGGTCGCGACGTGACGTATGGACGTCGTCGGGGAGAAGCAAATGTGGAAATAGGGAAGCTCCTATTAAAGCATCAATTTTATCAGGTACGCCGTAACTCGCATCGGCAAGCGGAATACCTTTAAGGTGTGATAGGACTGCCGTATCTATCACAGCCGTAGGTAATTTGTCTGTCACTTTATCAACAACAAGTGGCGAGATATTAAAACTAACGTTATCATCAAAACGCGAATAAAACGTCAAGTCAACCGAGCTGGATTGTACAACCTTCTCAATTCCACCGAACCCCTTCACGATAGTACGTTCTGTGAATTTAGTTTGCAAACCCAAGCGATCACAACATTCTTTTGAGAGGAAATCGGCCTGCGAAGCAGAATCCAACAATATACGTATAACTTGCCGTTCACCATTACAGTCGTAAACAGCAACTTGTGCGGTAGCCAATAAGACAGTAGTTCGCTTGTCTTCCACACGATTCATTAAATTGCTATTATACACCTGCGTAGCGCTTGTAGACGGGCTTACGCGCGTAGCGCACAGTGCTACGTCGGCGCGATCATCCGCTACGGGCGATGACGCGGTAACGGTAGGTGCGTTCGGTGGCGGCATGACGGTATTCAACTGAGGCGCGCGGGAATGTTCCTCGCGCTGGTCAAAGTGCAGCCTTTTGTTATGTTTCTGACCACACGAACAGTGCGGGGAGACTTCACATTGCCCGACTTTATGTTTTATAGACAGGCAGTTCACACAGGCATTCTTCTCCTTGACGCACTTAAAACGTTCTTGAGGAGTTAATAATTTATTAAAGTCAACACATTTATATAAATGCGCATGTGTTATATTTCTACATAGACACTTGGACGTAGGCTTATCAACCGTGCTTATATAGGCCTGATACTTCGGCGCATTGCCAGAAGTCCCGTTATTCAAATGTTTTATATTTTTATTATGACGCGTATTGGAAGGGTTTGTGACATTCGTATTCGTACGCTCAAACACCTTCGCGCGTGTTGTGATAAATTCCACAAAGTCGTCGAAAGTAGGTATATTCTTGCCGCATTTAATTTCAAACGCGCGTACACTCTCAGTATCGACCCTTTGTGTAGCTATATGTAGTATGATAAGATCAGCTAGGTTCTCTAACTTTAGGTTTTTTAAAGCGCTTACTGCGCCAGCGAACCGGTCTATGAAATCTTCAAAGTTAGTCGCAGAGGGAGTCTGAAAACCCTTATAGCGAAATAATTCATGTAGGTACGCGGAAGTCAACATACGTTTATCATCGAACCTATTGACGAGTGTTTGTAAAATGAGCTGATAATTCTCAGCACACGGAGAAATTCCAGCGATTGCGCTTTTTGCCTTCCCTGTCAGCTTCGGTAACAGATAAAATAGCTTTTCTGCATCTGTGAGTGATGGATTATTATCTACTACTGACTTAAAGGTCGTATAAAACATCTGAAAAGATTTAATGTCACCATCGAATTCTAATATCGATATGGGAGCTAGCTTCGGCTTGGCTTTTAGCAGCGCGGAGGTCGCATTATGTATTTCTGGTGTCGTATTTAAAGTTGAGCATTTTGTATGAGTTCGTTTGACCCTATTATACAAAGTCTCAAAAGCATACAGACTTTTGTAATCAGGTTTTGCATCTGAATTTAAGTTTAATAAACGTGTATTATAATCGTCTACAATAGACTCGTACTTTAAACGCAATGAATCAATTTGTGAAGATTCGTCTAGAAAATGTTCTCTTTTTTCAACGTTCGTATGAACATTGGGTTCACGAGATAAGTCAAAGACATTTTGCATGATACCGAATATAGCTTCACGTTTAGCAATTAAGATAGACAGTTTAGTATCCTGAATCTCCTTATCACTTTCGCTAGTTTTAGAATCTACTTTAGGAGGCATTTTACTAAAGTGTAAGTGAGACAATTATCTAACGATCACGAAATACCTATATTTTTATGTGAGTATGATAGGTTAATAGCCAATCATATACTGGTAAATTAAGTAGGTCGCGCGGAGTGCGGATAATATGCGCAAGCGCGCTTCGTTCGATATTACGCGTGGTCGGGTTATATCGAATGTTCGATCGACCAGAGGTTCGTATAGACAAATCTCGACCTTATATGCTAGGTCTTACGACTCTTGAGTAAATGTTTCACAACCGAAGGTACTACAATAATTAATAATTGCAAGTTTTAAGATTTGTTTTAATTGTTAATTCAATTTAAATACACTAATATTTATCGAAATATACATAAATATGTGTAGATAATTAGTATGTCTAACTGGGGAAATAGCTAGCTCAATGCTATAATGCCGCTTATGCCAGTATTACGACAAAGAAAATAGATGACGCAATGACCTATTTTATTTAAAATTATATTATTTCAATTATTAGAGCCTATAGAAGTATTCTAACAAGGAAACTAATGCTTCAATACGTTAATATGAAGGAAATGCTGTAAATATCCGGCTCGACGGAACCAAATAAATATGTATGCGCCAAGTTATATTAAGTTATTTAAGATTTTTATTTCGAATGAGTGGACTGTATTTTTTGCGGTAAATTGGTGTACAAAAGAAAGATACAAGGAATCAGAGCACAAGGAAGACAGCACTTACTTGACCTTATTTTTCATGGGTAGGAGCACGCCGTCCGTTGATCCAAATATTCCTCACGAAGTCCTCTCTTCTCGAACACCACCACTTATGTTATATTTCGGCACACACATAAATATGGGAATTATGCTTAAAAGGATCTCATTGAAACTTTTAAGGTATATTATGATATTTTATGGCTTATTTTCAGGCAGCCAGTAAACTCGTATTGCCCGTTACTTTTCGCAATCGGAAAGCAAGTCGTCCGCAAACGTCTTAATCGTTTGCTTCCGTTAATTTAAGTGACAGCTCTGCGTTCTAGTGTTTTTGAGGCGTATGAGGGCGCCAGTCTCTTCACGGAGAATCGTTCAGTGCTGTTTTAGGTTGGATATGGGAGAATAGGAACACCAATGAAATTTTAAATTATTATTTAAGACTTAATTATAACTTGGCGCAACCACTTAATAACATTATATACTTATTTACATTATATACTTAAATACATTATAAACAGTACATTATATACTTACTAACATTATATACTTAAGTACATTATTTACTAACTTATATTATGTACTTAAGTACATTATATACTTATTTGCATTATATACTTATTAACATTATATACATATTTACATTATATACTTTAGTATATTATATACTTAAGTACATTATTTACTTAAGTACATTATATACTTTAGTACATTATATACTTATTTACATTATTTACTTAAGTACATTATATACTTACTAACATTATATACTTAAGTATATTATATACTTACTAACATTATATACTTAAGTACATTATTTACTAACTTATATTATGTACTTAAGTACATTATATACTTATTTACATTATATACTTATTAACATTATATACATATTTACATTATATACTTTAGTATATTATATACTTAAGTACATTATTTACTTAAGTACATTATATACTTACTAACATTATTTACTTAAGTACATTATTTACTTAAGTACATTATATACTTGAGTACATTATATACTTAAGTACATTATATACTTACTAACATTATATACTTTAGTACATTATATACTTAAGTACATTATAAACTTACTAACATTATTTACTTAAGTACATTATTTACTTAAGTACATTATATACTTAAGTACATTATATACTTACTAACATTATATACTTAAGTATATTATATACTTACTAACATTATATACTTAAGTACATTATTTACTAACTTATATTATGTACTTAAGTACATTATATACTTATTTACATTATATACTTATTAACATTATATACATATTTACATTATATACTTTAGTATATTATATACTTAAGTACATTATTTACTTAAGTACATTATATACTTAAGTACATTATTTACTTAAGTACATTATATACTTAAGTACATTATTTACTAACTTATATTATGTACTTAATTACATTATTTACTTAAGTAAATTATATATGTACTTAAGTACATTATATACTTACTTACATTATATACTTAAGTACATTATTTACTTAAGTACATTATATACTTTAGTACATTATATACTTTAGTACATTATATACTTATTTACATTATATACTTAATAACATTATATACTTATTTACATTATATACTTAAATACATTATAAACAGTACATTATATACTTACTAACATTATATACTTAAGTACATTATTTACTAACTTATATTATGTACTTAAGTACATTATATACATATTTTACATTGTTTACTTAAATACATTATAAACTTACTTACATTATATACTTAAGTACATTATTTACTTAAGTACATTATATACTTAAGTACATTATATACTTAAGTACATTATATACTTAAGTACATTATATACATATTTTACATTGTATACTTAAATACATTATATACTTATTTACATTATATACTTAAGTACATTATATACTTTAGTACATCATATACTTTAGTACATTATAAACTTATTTACATTATATACTTAAGTACATTATATACTTAAGTACATTATATACTTAAGTACATTATATACTTAAGTACATTATATACTTAAGTACATTATATACTTAAGTACATTATATACTTAAGTACATTATATACTTTAGTACATTATATACTTTAGTACATTATATACTTTAGTACATTATATACTTTAGTACATTATATACTTAAGTACATTATATACTTACTAACATTATTTACTTAAGTACATTATTTACTTAAGTACATTATATACTTAAGTACATTATATACTTAAGTACATTATATACTTACTAACATTATATACTTAAGTACATTATTTACTTAAGTACATTATATACTTATTTACATTATATACTTAAGTACATTATTTACTAACTTATATTATGTACTTAAGTACATTGTATACTTATTTACATTATATACTTAAGTACATTATATACTTATTTACTTTATATACATTATATACTTATTTACATTATATACATTATATACTTATTTACATTATATACTTAAGTACATTATTTACTTAAGTACATTATATACTTATTTACATTATAAACTTAAATACATTATATACTTATTTACATTATATACTTAAGTACATTATATACTTATTTACATTATATACTTAAGTACATTATATACTTTAGTACATTATATACTTTAGTACATTATAAACTTACTAACATTATTTACTTAAGTACATTATTTACTTAAGTACATTATATACTTAAGTACATTATATACTTACTAACATTATATACTTAAGTATATTATATACTTATTTACATTATATACTTATTAACATTATATACTTAAGTACATTATATACTTTAGTACATTATATACATATTAAGTACATTATACACTTATTATTTACTTAAGTACATTATATACTTATTTGCATTATATACTTATTAACATTATATACATATTTACATTATATACTTTAGTATATTATATACTTAAGTACATTATTTACTTAAGTACATTATATACTTTAGTACATTATATACTTATTTACATTATTTACTTAAGTACATTATATACTTACTAACATTATATACTTAAGTATATTATATACTTACTTACATTATATACTTAATAACATTATATACTTATTTACATTATATACTTAAATACATTATAAACAGTACATTATATACTTACTAACATTATATACTTAAGTACATTATATACTTACTAACATTATATACTTAAGTACATTATTTACTTAAGTACATTATATACTTATTTACATTATATACTTAAGTACATTATTTACTAACTTATATTATGTACTTAAGTACATTGTATACTTATTTACATTATATACTTAAGTACATTATATACTTATTTACTTTATATACATTATATACTTATTTACATTATATACATTATATACTTATTTACATTATATACTTAAGTACATTATTTACTTAAGTACATTATATACTTATTTACATTATAAACTTAAATACATTATATACTTATTTACATTATATACTTAAGTACATTATATACTTATTTACATTATATACTTAAGTACATTATATACTTTAGTACATTATATACTTTAGTACATTATAAACTTACTAACATTATTTACTTAAGTACATTATTTACTTAAGTACATTATATACTTAAGTACATTATATACTTACTAACATTATATACTTAAGTATATTATATACTTACTTACATTATATACTTAATAACATTATATACTTATTTACATTATATACTTAAATACATTATAAACAGTACATTATATACTTACTAACATTATATACTTAAGTACATTATTTACTAACTTATATTATGTACTTAAGTACATTATATACTTATTTGCATTATATACTTATTAACATTATATACATATTTACATTATATACTTTAGTATATTATATACTTAAGTACATTATTTACTTAAGTACATTATATACTTTAGTACATTATATACTTATTTACATTATTTACTTAAGTACATTATATACTTACTAACATTATATACTTAAGTATATTATATACTTACTAACATTATATACTTAAGTACATTATTTACTAACTTATATTATGTACTTAAGTACATTATATACTTAAGTACATTATATACTTATTTACATTATATACTTAAGTACATTATATACTTTAGTACATTATATACTTTAGTACATTATAAACTTACTAACATTATTTACTTAAGTACATTATTTACTTAAGTACATTATATACTTAAGTACATTATATACTTACTAACATTATATACTTAAGTATATTATATACTTACTAACATTATATACTTAAGTACATTATTTACTTTAGTACATTATATACTTACTAACATTATTTACTTAAGTACATTATTTACTTAAGTACATTATATACTTAAGTACATTATATACTTACTAACATTATATACTTAAGTATATTATATACTTACTAACATTATATACTTAAGTACATTATTTACTAACTTATATTATGTACTTAAGTACATTATATACTTATTTACATTATATACTTATTAACATTATATACATATTTACATTATATACTTTAGTATATTATATACTTAAGTACATTATTTACTTAAGTACATTATATACTTACTAACATTATTTACTTAAGTACATTATTTACTTAAGTACATTATATACTTGAGTACATTATATACTTAAGTACATTATATACTTACTAACATTATATACTTTAGTACATTATATACTTAAGTACATTATAAACTTACTAACATTATTTACTTAAGTACATTATTTACTTAAGTACATTATATACTTAAGTACATTATATACTTACTAACATTATATACTTAAGTATATTATATACTTACTAACATTATATACTTAAGTACATTATTTACTAACTTATATTATGTACTTAAGTACATTATATACTTATTTACATTATATACTTATTAACATTATATACATATTTACATTATATACTTTAGTATATTATATACTTAAGTACATTATTTACTTAAGTACATTATATACTTAAGTACATTATTTACTTAAGTACATTATATACTTAAGTACATTATTTACTAACTTATATTATGTACTTAATTACATTATTTACTTAAGTAAATTATATATGTACTTAAGTACATTATATACTTACTTACATTATATACTTAAGTACATTATTTACTTAAGTACATTATATACTTTAGTACATTATATACTTTAGTACATTATATACTTATTTACATTATATACTTAAGTACATTATATACTTAAGTACATTATATACTTAAGTACATTATATACTTATTTACATTTTATACTTAAGTACATTATAAACTTAATTACATTATATACTTATTAACATTATATACTTAAATAATGTACTTAAGTATATGATGTAAATAAGTATATAATGTACTAAAATATATAATGTACTTAAGTACATATATAATTTACTTAAGTAAATAATGTAATTAAGTACATAATATAAGTTAGTAAATAATGTACTTAAGTATATAATGTACTTAAGTAAATAATGTACTTAAGTATATAATGTACTTAAGTAAATAATGTACTTAAGTATATAATATACTAAAGTATATAATGTAAATATGTATATAATGTTAATAAGTATATAATGTAAATCAGTATATAATGTACTTAAGTACATAATATAAGTTAGTAAATAATGTACTTAAGTATATAATGTTAGTAAGTATATAATATACTTAAGTATATAATGTTAGTAAGTATATAATGTACTTAAGTAAATAATGTACTTAAGTAAATAATGTTAGTAAGTTTATAATGTACTTAAGTATATAATGTACTAAAGTATATAATGTACTAAAGTATATAATGTACTTAAGTATAATGTATATACTTAAGTACATTATTTACTTAAGTACATTATATACTTATTTACATTATAAACTTAAATACATTATATACTTATTTACATTATATACTTAAGTACATTATATACTTATATACATTATATACTTAAGTACATTATATACTTTAGTACATTATATACTTTAGTACATTATAAACTTACTAACATTATTTACTTAAGTACATTATTTACTTACTAACATTATATACTTAAGTACATTATATACTTAAGTACATTATATACTTAAGTACATTATATACATATTTTACATTGTTTACTTAAATACATTATATACTTACTTACATTATATACTTAAGTACATTATTTACTTAAGTACATTATATACTTAAGTACATTATATACTTAAGTACATTATATACATATTTTACATTGTATACTTAAATACATTATATACTTATTTACATTATATACTTAAGTACATTATATACTTTAGTACATCATATACTTTAGTACATTATAAACTTATTTACATTATATACTTAAGTACATTATATACTTAAGTACATTATATACTTAAGTACATTATATACTTAAGTACATTATATACTTAAGTACATTATATACTTAAGTACATTATATACTTAAGTACATTATATACTTTAGTACATTATATACTTTAGTACATTATATACTTTAGTACATTATATACTTTAGTACATTATATACTTAAGTACATTATATACTTACTAACATTATTTACTTAAGTACATTATTTACTTAAGTACATTATATACTTAAGTACATTATATACTTACTAACATTATATACTTAAGTACATTATTTACTTAAGTACATTATATACTTATTTACATTATATACTTAAGTACATTATTTACTAACTTATATTATGTACTTAAGTACATTGTATACTTATTTACATTATATACTTAAGTACATTATATACTTATTTACTTTATATACATTATATACTTATTTACATTATATACATTATATACTTATTTACATTATATACTTAAGTACATTATTTACTTAAGTACATTATATACTTATTTACATTATAAACTTAAATACATTATATACTTATTTACATTATATACTTAAGTACATTATATACTTATTTACATTATATACTTAAGTACATTATATACTTTAGTACATTATATACTTTAGTACATTATAAACTTACTAACATTATTTACTTAAGTACATTATTTACTTAAGTACATTATATACTTAAGTACATTATATACTTACTAACATTATATACTTAAGTATATTATATACTTATTTACATTATATACTTATTAACATTATATACTTAAGTACATTATATACTTTAGTACATTATATACATATTAAGTACATTATACACTTATTATTTACTTAAGTACATTATATACTTAAGTACATTATTTACTTAAGTACATTATATACTTATTTACATTATATACTTAAATACATTAGATACTTAAGTACATTATTTACTTAAGTACATTATATACTTAAGTACATTATATACTTAAGTACTCTATATACTTATTTACATTATATATGTATGTATGTAAGTAAATTATATATGTACTTAAGTACATTATATACTTTAGTACATTATATACTTATTTACATCATATACTTAAGTACATTATATACTTAAGTACATTATTTACTTAAGTACATTATTTACTTAAGTACATTATATACTTAAGTACATAATATAAGTTAGTAAATAATGTACTTAAGTATATAATGTAAATAAGTATATTATGTATTTAAGTATATAGTGTAAATAAGAATATAATGTACTTAAGTAAATAATGTACTTAAGTATATAATGTACTTAAGTAAATAATGTTCTTAAGTATATAATGTACTTAAGTAAATAATGTACTTAAGTATATAATGTACTTAAGTATATAATGTACTTATTTATTTATTTATTTTTATTAGGACTACCAACAAAATTACATGTATTATTATGTTATGAATAAAGCTAGCCTTAGGTTACAAATGACACATAATTTCACTTATAGGTAGTCACAGCATGCACTGGTTAGTATGTACGATAACACAATTTTATACAAGCATTATTAAAAGATATGTAAATTTATAATAATAAAATTTAAACAGAAAGCTTCATAAGTGCCTGTGATAGGCCTACATGAATAAAGAAATTTTGAATTTGAATTTGAAATAGAAACTTACATTACCAATGTTAATATTTTAGGAACTTAGAAAACAAAGTTGAGGTACCTATTTATCAGATTACGAGTCACCCTCTAGCGAAGTGCCAAACGTTTTAATAATTTTGGTTTTAAATTTTCCTAATGTATCGTTTAACAAATCAATACACTCACTTTTAGCACTAAATTCATTATACAATCTACTTAGCCTAGGTATTAAGGAGTGGTGGCCGAGATTAGTTCTATAAAATTTGTGTGTGAAGAGTGGAATAGGGTACCGCGGCATACGAGAGGGAACCTTAAGGTATATTTGGCTCAACAATTCAGAGTTATCAATGGTGCCGTTTATGAGTTTATGTAGAAATACCATATCGTGTAGCCTACGTCTTTCCGATAATGAATTTAACTTGAACGACTTGAGTCGATGTTTATAAGGCTTTCTTTTATCTAATCCAATCGAATAAAGTTGCGTGAATCGTCTTTGTATACTTTCCAGGCGGTCTATGTGTACCTGGTAGCTAGGGTTCCATACGACCGAGGCATACTCAAGTTTGCTTCTAACCAACGTAGCATATAAAAGTCTTTTAGTTTTAAGTTTTTTAAATGGTTTCGCATTTCTACACATGAAGCCGAGCATTTTACGCGCTGATCTACAGATGTTTTCAATGTGGACATTAAATCGTAATTTGGCATCAATAGTTATTCCCAGATCGCGGACGAGTTCAAGTTTCTGGAGTGGGCCATTATTGATTGTGTACTTAGATTGGAAGACAGAATGTTTGCGTGTAAAACTTATGAATGAGCATTTGGTAGGATTAAGGTCCATGCCATTTATGTTACACCAATCAACGACTCTATCAATATCTTCCTGTAGGGATCTAACATCTTGATCTTTCAAGATCATTTTTGCAATTTTAAGATCGTCGGCGAAGATAAAATATTTTGAATTCTGGATACAGCTAGTGATGTCGTTTATAAAAATATTAAATAAAAGAGGCCCCAAAATGGATCCCTGGGGAACTCCTGATGTTGCTCTGAAAGTCATGGATAAGTGACCCTTGATCGCCACGTAAGAATGTCTGTTAACCAGATACGAAGAAAACCACGACAAAAGCGAACCACCCAGCCCAAATGATGAGAGCTTTTCCACCAATAGTTTGTGGTTTACCCTATCGAAAGCCTTCGAGAAATCTGTGTAGATAGCATCAACTTGATTACGTGAGTCCACCGAATCTGTCACATAGTTCACAAAGTTCGTTAAGTTTGTAATAGTGGATCTAGCACTTACGAAACCATGCTGAGCTTGCGAAAGCGCGTAGCGAACGTGGCGTGATACTATCGGGTGGATCAGAGACTCGAAGACTTTTGAGAATGCAGATAATATCGAGATAGGCCTGTAGTTGGCAATATTCTCACGACTACCCCCTTTATGGATAGGTACTATTCTAGCGCGTTTCCACATATCCGGAAAAGTGCCAGTCTGCAGAGATTTATTAAAAATCAAATAAATGGGTGAGGACAAGGGAACAGCACAATTATGTATCAGTAATGGAGGTAGGTCGTCAGGACCAGCACCCTTTTTTATGTCGAGTCTTTTTAATTTTTGGATGACTTCCTTAATGGTGATATTGACGTAACACAGATTATTATTAGACATGGTTTGTGCATAATAAGTGCTGTTTGGGAGGTCGCAGCGGCTATAAACCGAAGCAAATGAATCCGCAAACAAATTGCATACACTAGGGCCGTCAGTAGCAACCTTATCGCAGAATACCATTCTAGTCGGGTAGGTGTTTGGTGATCTTCTGACGTTCTTTAAATGTGTCCAAAAGTATTTGGGATCTTTAGCGAGGTTATCTTCAATTGTATCGATATATTTATTATAGCATTCTTGAATTAAAATGTTGCTGTTAAATCTCAACGATTCGAACTTTAGTATATATAAAGGATTTTTATATATTTTAGCTTTTAACCTATATTTGTTCTTCATATTTAACATAAAAATTAATTTATTATTATACCAAACGGGAAAATTTTTATTTCTGGGTTTAGTCTTCGGAGTGTGTTTTTTAATAATTGAGTTTAATTTTTCGTAAAATATAGTGAGCATTACACTTAAGTACATTATATACTTATTTACATTATATACTTAAATACATTATAAACTTAAGTACATTATATACTTATTTACATTATATACTTAAATACATTATAAACTTAAGTACATTATTTACTTAAGTACATTATATACTTAAGAACATTATTTACTTAAGTACATTATATACTTAAGTACATTATTTACTTAAGTACATTATATACTTATTTACATTATATACTTAAATACATTATTTACTTATTTACATTATATACTTAAGTACATTATATACTTAAGTACAATAATGTAAGTAAGTATATAATGTACTTAAATATATAATGTACTAAAGTATATAATGTACTTAAGTATATAATGTACTTAAGTATATAATGTAAATAAGTATATAATGTACTAAAGTATATAATGTACTTAAGTATATAATGTAAATAAGTATATAATGCATTTAAGTATATAATGTAAATAAGTATATAATGTACTTAAGTAAATAATGTACTTAAGTATATAATGTACTTAAGTATATAATGTACTTAAGTATATAATGTACTTAAGTAAATAATGTACTTAAGTATATAATGTACTTAAGTAAATAATGTACTTAAGTATATAATATAAGTTAGTAAATAATGTACTTAAGTATATAATGTAAGTAAGTATATAATGTACTTAAGTATATAATGTACTTAAGTAAATAATGTAAATAAGTATATAATGTACTAAAGTATATAATGTAAATAAGTATATAATGTATTTAAGTATATAATGTACTTAAGTATAAAATGTAAATAAGTAAATAATGTACTTAAGTATATAATGTACTTAAGTATATAATGTTAATAAGTATATAATGTATTTAAGTTTATAATGTACTTAAGTATATAATGTACTTAAGTATATAATGTACTTAAGTATATAATGTAAATATGTTTATAATGTACTTATCTTATTTTGCCGGGGTCCAAGTGACTTTCCGCTTGTACTAGCCAGGATAACCTCGATGCAAATACGATTGTTGGAATTATTTATTCCATTGTATTGCTGAAAATTATTAAAAGCAAGAAAACTTGAAAGCTCGTTGACTAATTCCGATGAAAAGTCACCCAGGAGAGACACGTGTGGATGCACATTGCTCACCCAAGTAGCATTAGGTATGTTGAAGTCCCCAAATACAATATAATAATCATCAGGACTAGCCAAAGTCAAATCCGTCATTCGTTAATAAAAATTTAACAACAAGTCCCTGTGAGCACGACATGGAGGAAAATAGCAACAATAAAAGTTCCAAGTTTGTATATGTCGGCTTTTAATGGTAACTGAAACACAAATAATGTCAGCCACTGAGTCGGGCGATGGGATGGTAGTTGAGTACTTAACTTTGAGTTCACGATTAACTGCTATTAAAACACCGCCACCCATTTTGTCCCCCCTCAGTACATAGTTACGGTCACAACGATAGACACTGTATTTGTTGTCAAATAATTCGAGATCAAAAATACTCGGGAGCAGCCAGGTTTCCGTCAGACATATAATATCATAATCACAATTTAATACACTTCTAAAAAGATTATTTGTCTTCGTACGTAGCCCGCGAACGTTTTGATAGTAAATTTTCAAATCAGACGCGTATTCTAATGGTATAAGTATAATACATACAAAATAACTATTATGACATGTGCCAAGTTGTCGTTAGATGAAACTGACGTATGAATATAATTGTGTCGCAGAATAAACAAATTATTTGTTTATTCTGCGAAGAAAAAAGAAAAAAAGAATTCACATGATAAGTAAATTGTAAATAAATGAACTAACCTACACATAATGAGATAAAACTTTATACTTAAACTATTATTTACCACAAAACTGACTTGACGCAGAATGGCGGGCTCACAAGCCATTACCCTAGCACCCTTGAACCAGGCCTGCGCCCAACTCTTTAAAGTTAAGAGACAGTGGATGTATAGGTCTTTCAAGGTAATCAGCGAACAACAAAAACATTCGGAAAAAACACTGTAACAACCGAATAATTAAAGATCTTCGGACATTTTTCATAGTAAGTCTCAAACTTATATAGTAATAAAGTACACGTTCTTCATGACATACAATTTTTATAATTTCAAATACCAAAAGTAACAGAATGGACTTGACATTCCAAAACATATAGAAATATCTTATAAAAACTAAAAACATTAAATAAACTCCATGGAAATAAATAAAACACCCTTCAAGCACTAATGAGAATAAAAACCTAAAAATATTCTTTAAGCCTTAAAAGACTTAAATCTTTGTAATTTCTTGTACTAAGTCTGGAAAAAATAATATTTAGAGTAACTTTGTAACTCTTTAGAAACAGCAAACTACTTATATAAATATACTCTCTACTAAGTTCTTTTAAAAACAACAAAATCATGAAATCTATATGATCCATAAGAATAATTAGGGAGAATTGGTAGAAGAAAGTAACTATTCTACTAATACAATGACTCAAATACATAAATATTGTTGAGTATGTTAACTTGATAATACCTAAATGGGCAAAAATGTGACAATTATCTCTGATTTTAATAAAAGTGACTAAACTAAATATTATAACATTATAAACAAAGATGGCACTCATTTTATTTTGAATAAATCTGCCTCAGTGTTAATGTGAAGAACGGGACTAGATTCGGATTTACGCACCATAACACTACAGTTTTTAACCCAAACAAAGCGATAATTGTATTCCTTACACTTATTTTTAGCCTGGTGTAATAACCCCTTATTTGCACTTGTCAAATGATCGATGATTTACATTATATACTTAAGTACATTATTTACTAAAGTACATTATTTACTTAAGTACATTATATACTTGAAGTACATTATTTACTTAAGTACATTATATACTTATTTTCATTATATACTTAAATACATTATATACTTATTAACATTATATACTTAAGTACATTATATACTTATTTACATTATTTACTTAAGTACATTATATACTTACTTACATTATATACTTAATAACATTATAAACTTATTTACATTATATACTTCAATACATTATAAACTTAAGTACATTATATACTTACTAACATTATATACTTAAGTACATTATATACTTATTTACATTATATACTTAAGTACATTATATACTTAAGTACATTATATACTTACTTACATTATATACTTAAGTACATTATATACTTAAGTACATTATTTACTTAAGTACATTATATACTTAAGTACATTATTTACTTATTTACATTTTATACTTAAGTACATTATATACTTATTTACATTATATACTTAAATACATTATATACTTATTTACATTATATACTTTAGTACATTATATACTTATTTACATTATTTACTTAAGTACATTATATACTTAAGTACATTATATACTTACTTACATTATATACTTAAGTACATTATTTACTAACTTATATTATATACTTAAGTACATTATTTACTTAAGTACATTATATACTTAAGTACATTATATACTTAAGTACATTATATACTTAAGTACATTATATACTTAAGTACATTATATACTTATTTACATTATATACTTAAATGCATTATATACTTAAGTACATTATATACTTTAGTACATTATATACTTATTAACATTATATACTTAAGTACATTATATACTTAAGTACATTATATACTTTAGTACATTATATATTTAAGTACATTATATACTTACTTACATTATATACTTAAGAACATTATATACTTATTTACATTATATACTTAAATACATTATAAACTTAAGTACATTATATACTTATTTACATTATATACTTAAATACATTATAAACTTAAGTACATTATATACTTTAGTACATTATATACTAATTTACATTATTTACTTAAGTACATTATATACTTACTTACATTATATACTTAATTACATTATTTACTAACTTATATTATATACTTAAGTACATTATTTACTTAAGTACATTATATACTTATTTACATTATATACTTAAATGCATTATATACTTATTTACATTATATACTTAAGTACTTTACATACTTTAGTACATTATATACTTATTTACATTATATACTTAAGTACATTATATACTTAAGTACATTATATACATCAGCACATTATTTACTTAAATACATTATATACTAAAGTACATTATATACTTAAGTACATTATATACTTAAGCACATTATTTACTTAAATACTTTATTTACCTATTCACATTATTTACTTTAGTACATTCTTTAATTAATTACTTATTTATTCTTACGTACATTATTTACTTAAATACATTATTTACATACGTACATTATTTACTTGAGATAAATTATTTATTTTTATAATTTACTTACATTATATACTTATTTATTATTTACATTCATTATTTACTTACATATATTATTTACTTATTTACATTATATACTACGTACATTATTTACTTAAGATCAGTTCTCCCGGAACTTCATCAACAGTTCCTTTATTGTGACGAGCACATATTGCTTACCTACCATCAATCGAATAAATAAAATAATCGAAGCGCAACAAGTGTAATATTATTGTGCATTTCCGGTGGCCATCCGAGGTCTACATCCGCTGCAAATCGCTTCATCCGCCGCGGCAAATGCTCACGTTCCTTTAAAAAATCAAAATCGCTATAGGAATCCCTATAATATTAAAAAAGTTTCCCCAATTTCTCCAGGAACCCTTCAACAGATCTTGACCTGATGAAAAGGAAATACCAATATAAAAATAAATAAAATAAAATAAAAAAACCTTTATTCTACTACTAATAAAAAAAATATTTTTATACATTTTTCTTTTATTACATTTTTACTAATTATTATTTACAAATTTGAATTTATTTGATAAAAAATATAAGTATAAAGTTAATTTTGTTTTGTCTTTTAATGTCTAATTCTTGGGTCTAATTTAAGGTAGAAGTCGCCAGTCGCCGTCCAAAGACCCCGATCCCTACACTTGGTCATCCAGTCTGTGCCAATTTTCTGCGCAAAAACAAATCTCCACCTTTTCTTTTGACGACGTTTATTCCTTTTCTTGTCTCTAGGTATCCATTCAGTCAGTCGCTTAGCCCATCTTGAGTCATTCATGAATGGGTGGGTATATATTGGTACTTTACAATATATACCCATCAAAAAACCGTGATTAGGCAGAAGAAGTTTTTAGGCAGAAAAGAACCGACTTTGTAGAACAACGAAAAAGCAAGAATTAAACGTTTTCTCCAAAATTTTTGAGTTAAATGTAGAAAAATATTAGATACTTTCCTTGCTAAAATTAAGAAACTAAAGTGTAAATGTCAGAGGCTTTAGACGTATATTATTTACTGTGTCTGAGACTTATCTGTGAAACTGAGACGCTAATAGTTTTTGAGCAAAACATTGGCATAGTTTTTAGTGAAATAAATCAGATACAGCCCTAACATCACATTCAAAATTAAAGTCAAGTCTGTCACTTTATTGGTACGCGTCGCCAGTGGCGTGCACTTCATACATGCAGAAAAGCACTGCATACCCAAATTATTGTATATAACTCGTACTGGAGGGGATTTTTTCCATTTTATGCCATGTACCTGCTTTATGCATACCCTGCTCAAAAACCCTGTGCACGCCACTGCAAATCGCGTAGATTAGGTACATTATTCATTGATCTTAAATAGGTACTATGCGCGTGTCGGTATCTTCAATAGGGTTGTCATAAGTAAGCATTCTTAGTATGTTTTGAATTATGTTTGTATAGAAAAATAAGAGTAAAATTTGGAAAATCCAAAAGTGCACGACTCATAAGGCTCATTTAATTATCAAATAATGAAAAAAAAATTAAAAAAAATTAAAACAGCTGTACTAGGAAAGTGATGCACAGGCGCCCCTGGTGGAATAAAATGTACATAATATCTATAGATATAGATATATCACCATCCATGTTAATTTTACATGGATATATATAGATATACACATACAGTCTTGTAGTTTTCGTTTTTTATTAATTGCAATTAAACTACACTGAATTAATTAATCATTCGCATTCAGTGACCTACAATCGTCGATTAGAATTAAAAAAAAAAAAATTAACTAAAATAATGGATTTTATCACAAGTTAGAGTGTTTTCGGGTTTCACACATGACGGACAGGAAATTTTTTTGACCTATTTTGGTGTTTTTTTCCAATTCTATTGCAGTAAATAATTTTTTTTAAAGTATGGAATTAATCACCATTAAATTATCTCGACAATAGTATGCAAAATATCTTGATTCCGTGAACTAACAAGGCTATAATAATAAAAATAGCCGCCGAAATGAGGCGAAAAACATTTTTCGATCGTAAAGCACTCTCTGATGCTTCGCATCATGAGTCGTGCAATACATATGCTTCTTTCGATTTAATATTTATACAGGCTGATTCCTTATAAAATATACTTATGCATTCTTACACATTATTTCGTAATTCCGTTACACGTTGTATAACAGGCATAACATTTTAGCATCCTGTTACAGTCTACTAATGATAAGAGATTATCCCAAAGCTTTATCAACCCTCCGAGCTTTGGCGCACAACTGCAAATACGGTAACACTGATAGCTCAGTGGGTAACGCTTCGGCTTTCCTTGACACCGAGTTCGATGTCCGGCACGCACTACTGACTTTTCGGAGTTACGTGCGTTTTTAGTTTAAGCAATTTTATTATCACTCGCTTCAACGGTAAAGTAAAACATCGTGAGGAAACCTGCATGCCTGAGGGTTCTCCATGATTTTTTCAAGGGCGATTGAAGTCCACCAACCCGCACTTGGCCAGCGTGGTGGACTTGGAAACCCGGGTATTATGAAACTATAATACGTTTTTTATTTTTTTATTACAGGTGGTGTCCTCGATTTGAAAATAAAGAAGGAGACCCAGTGACGTTGGTGGATGTTCAAGACGTACAGTCAAAATATACGGAATATTTGTTAGCCATTACGTAATAGTATACGTATAGACCAAAAAATGATTTATATTACCTACTAGCTGTGCTCGGCCACACTTCTCTATGGCTCAGTCTGATATTAATTCCCGTTCCCGTGGGAACTTAGTAATAAAATATGTATACAAACACTCTTAAATAGAAATACAATGTTATGTTAAAAAAAATCCAATCGCTCCATTGTAAAAAGATATCCTGTATGTTGCATACATTTTTGGTCCAAAAGTCGAAAGAGCCGTACAAGAAAAAAAAAATGTGCTATATTTTTTAATTTTGTAAAAGCGGTGATAGCCTCGTGGTTAAGACTTCGGCTTTAATGTCGGGGGTCCGAGTTCGCATCCCAGCACGTACCACTAACTTTTCTAAGGGGCGTAAACTTAGGAAAAGTAGCCAGTACAATAGATTGAGTTGGAAAAAAATATATTCTAATGTAAAAAAACTGAATAAAATTAAATATATATAATAAATAATTATAAATTAAATATAACTAAAATAGGAAATGGGAAATAATTTTCCATACCATTCTCTCTCATTTATGTGTTTCTTACTTTATCGTGACGCGTTCTCATTTGTTTTTTTAAGTTTAAAATCACAACGGTCCTAAAGACATTATCCACATTAAAATAGGTACACAATATACAAGTTACTTCTGAATAATTTTGCTTGAATATATTTCTCGATAGATAGTACATCTGTATTTTTATTTTGTGAAACAAGAGGCGCAAAAAAAAAAGAGAAAAAAAATATTGAACAATTAATATAAAATCTTTCTTGTGTGAGTGTTTATGTCACTAAACTCCTCCTAAACGGCTGGACCGATTTGAATGAATTTTTTGGTATGCGTTTGGGTGGCACCCTGGATGGTTTAGATTCACAAATCAGCCCGACAGATGGCGCTGGGGTCCGCTAGTAGATATATATATCGTAGAAAAAATATAGTTTTTTGAATTCAAATAATAACAAGTTTAATAGACCTACAGCTTCGGTCTCATGATAAGAACAAGACGGACGAACAAGAAGTGTTTAGACGGACAAGTTCTAACGAAATGTGGCAAATTTTTATTTTCGGCGGCACTTACAGTTTTGGACCAAAATAGATGTCTAACGGTAATTTTTTATACATAGATGTAAAAAAACCACTCGCGTACCTTACAATACTTTAAAGTAAAACTAAAGGCATAAAACGAAAAGATATTTATTCCTGCGACCGTTTTGAATACAGAAATTTTTACAAAATATATTCTAGAGTATTTAGTGACATAGTGAATTATAAAAACAAAGGTGAACATATTGTATACTCACAAAAATTTTTACATACAAAGATAAAATACATACAGATGGGGAAAAAAAATATATTTAAAATTATATAGGTATATTACAAATATAACGTTAGATATGCCAATGTGCTTTATAAAAGTTATTTTTAATTTGGACGTGCGGTAATTTTTTGCGTATTGCATGCAGTACTAAAATAATTACCGCATCTGTTTCATATTTTATTTTAACCTAGGTGGCATTCATTAATTACGTGAGTGCTTTGCATATTTTTCGACTGCCCCGGGGGAACCCTTGTGATGAAGATTTTCGACCCCCTTCTAATCCGTGGGATTTATCAGAATGCGTTTTGAACTAAATATTTCAATCTTGAGTACTCTCTTGATTGAAAGTACTTTTAAACTAAATATATAATTTGTGTGCGTTATTACAAAAAAGAAAAACAATTTGACTGATACTCTACTTTTGACGGCGCTTCCCTGGCGCAACGGTGAGCGCTGTGAATTTAAGTAGAAGGTCCCGTGTTCGATTCCCGGAAGGGCAATTCGGGAATTTGTAAATTTCGAATTTTCTCCGTTCAGGCGAGAGGATTTGGCCGTGGCTAGTTACCACCCTACCGACAAATACGTGCCGCTAAGCCATTTAATGTTCCAGTTTGATGTCGCGTTGAAACCGATTAGGTTAGCCCACTACCATCTTAGACTGCATCATCACTACCAGGTGAGATTGCAGTCAAGGGCTAACTTGTAGAAGAATAAAAATTACAAAAAGAAATACTTAAGACTAGCTGTCTCCCACGGTTACACTCGCTTGAACTAAGCGTCGTAACGTAATGTTAAAGCGGCCTCTTAATGCTTCTATGGCTTAACTATGATATTTCCTCGCGGATTTATTTTTGCAGTTAATAACGAGTACTTTAATCATACATACATTCAAGTAAATAAGTTTCAAGTATCAGCAATAGTTTTCTCAGCGCGCTCCAAATAATGAATGTTAAAGGCAAAATTTTGCCAATTCGGGTTACAATGTTGCAATTTTCTTGAGAATCTCTAATAGTTTTAGAAAATACTTTGTTATTTCATGATAATGTAAATAAATTATTAGAATCGGTGCAATATTTTTAGAGCTTAACGGGTACACGCAAATAAACCTTACTTAATTTAACGCAGTTTTTTTTCAATTTTAAATTGCTTCTTATAGAAAAAAATTACGTTATAGGTACTGCCCCCTCACGTGAGATTGGACGAGATTCCGCTCTACCCCCTTAAGGACTCGAGTAATTAATTGATGCACCTTTTAATTAAAATTTTAACAAGAACTGTTAGGTTAGTAATGATATAAAATATCTATATTATAGTTATTACTAAAACACTTCATATTATGTACAGTACGTGCCGTATATTTAAAGTAGTGGGGTGACAAAATAAAATTGAATACCCCTTTTCCAATATCGAATATAGACGTCTAATAGCAGATTTTTCGATCGATTTTTTTCCTTACTTGGGCAAACATCGGTCAGAATTTCAAAATTATGTTATATATTTTAGTTTACCTACCATTGTTTGCCATTTTTTTTTAATCTTAAGCGACCGCTCGTAAACTTGATAATGTTAAAGGTGAGAGCAATACAAATAAGATTTACTGTAAAAGATAACCTGTAAATGAGTGTCTGAAAATACCATGTAACTAAAATTAATTTCTGGTTTGTGATCGAGACTTAGTTCCATAAAACAACATTTCGTAGCCAATTCGTATGTTTTATTTTAGTTTTGGGTTTATTTATCAATAAAAACTTGGAAATCTTATATCTCTGAAACCGAACGCTTTAGATGATTTTATCTTACATGATACGTGTTTATATTTATGTTACTTTTACGAGAGAAAAATGTAATGCGTGACTGCTATTTCAAAAAAAAAAAAAAATGGCGGACCGTAATTAAGTAAGTTGGCCTCCACACTAAAATATTCAAACGCCTATGCCATTCATATTTTCATCGTAAATTTGCGATTGAAAAATTTGCATCACATAAGTTTAGTACCTATAAAGAATGAAAATATAAAAGCACCAAAATAATTTTAAGTCTATAGTGGTACTAATTCTATTGTACACAAAACTCTAAACAAAACTAAATTGACAGGTGTAAAAATAGTGACAGTTTCCACAGCAAACACCACTACTTCAAGACCGGTCGCAATGGAGGACTCATTTTCGAATATGTTATACTTGAACAACGTAGTTAACTGGATCTAATAGTTATTGGATTAAAGCTCAAATTTGCCTACAATACTTAAGTTCGGGCTTTTGACAACATTAGTAAACAAAAAACATAAGACAGGATTTGAGACTCTAAAATTAGTGAAATTAATTCCATTTTACTTCGACGATACAGAGTTTAATACTCGAAAAGGAATCCTCGATTGCGAGCAAGCATATGTTAAGGCGATTGTTAATTTAGTTTTGTTTAGAGCTGTGGTTTAGAGATATGTGTACAACAGTATTGACACCAATGTTTAATATGTGTATTTGTTATGTCCATTTTATATTTAAGCAGTTATTTGTTAATAAACCGATTTATACAAGAATTTTACAAAAAGAATTGGTGCAATTTTCTTATTCAGTATTTTTTGTTTTATCACAAGCCTTATTAATGGACCACTGCTGGGGTTGGAGATATAGTGGTGTCAAGTTTGGTGTAAATAACTACACATAACTAAATTAACATTTCTGACAACGAATTAAAATAAAACATGACTGTGTATTTCAAATCTAGTTTTGAGTGATTATTTACAGTTAACAGTGGTTTTAAGAATATCAAATTTCTGTGATATTTTTTGAAAATATTTGAAGTCCTTTAGGAGATAACGTTATTATTAAAAACTGTTTTATTCGTAAGAACGGTCTATATAACAGTAGCATTTCCATATTTTTTACCTACTTGACATCAGAACCAATCATGGTACTTTTGTAACCAACTGAAGTGAGCGCAATTTAAAAAATATATATTTTCTAGAGATAAATTATGCTTCACAAAACTAGTCAAAGTTTTGTGAAATGGACCAGAATTAAAAATGATCAATTATAAATTTAAAAAAAAAGTTTAAGGATCACCAGCACAACCCAATCAAATAACCTATTCACACCAATACCTGATTATAGTCGCTTTAAATCAGCATCATAGATTTGTATAACTTCGCATCGCCTAATAGAGAAAGATTGTTCCATTCCCAGTTGTGGGAAATTATAGGTGCTTTAAAAATACTGAATAATAAGATTACTCCTTTAGCTATAAGATACACTTGTAAAAATTTATAATGTGATGTTGAATTTAAATAAATAACTTTAGTTACCTAAACTTGAGTATTATTTTCAAAGCAAAAATAAAAGGTTTTTTTGTCTTAGAAGTGTAATTTGGTGTCATTAACAGCAGGAAAAATTTCGGAATTTATAAATTCTGAATTTTCTTTGGTCAGATCTGGTTGGAGTTCTGGCTAGCCACTTCTCATCGACAACGTGCTGTCGAGCGATATAACTTACATACGCCCCACGTAGTAACCGATTAGGGGTGTGGGTCTTATATAACTGCTATGTCCAAAAGGTTAGCCCGCTACCATCTCAGAGTTTGGAGTATCATAATCATGCAGTACCATCCCAAGATAAAAATAGTATAGTTACTATAAAATTGGTTCCATCGTGATAGTAAATTACTGCCATCTAATTTCATCTGTTGTAACTATACCAGTTCTTAATTAACAGAATAGATGGCACTTATTTCCAAATAAAGAGACATCTATTGCCCAGTAGCTTTACTACAAAGTAAATTGAAACAAATTATTTTTATTTTTTCGGAAAAATAAAATTCATTTTAACTTTGTGAACATTTTAAAAGAAAACTAACATTTTTATTTTTTTGT
The DNA here is from genome assembly GCF_905163445.1 of Pararge aegeria. Classification (NCBI taxonomy): domain Eukaryota; kingdom Metazoa; phylum Arthropoda; class Insecta; order Lepidoptera; family Nymphalidae; genus Pararge; species Pararge aegeria. The sequence continues at coordinate 3,578,528 of NC_053206.1, read as the reverse complement.
ATTGTTTTTAAAGCTAGAATTTATCTTAAAATGGCAACACAGCTAGTTTAAAAGCGCCCCCTAGCGTCGCAAACAGAAAACTATCCTTTTGTCTTCTTCAATCCAATATGGCGGTAAACGGTGTATGATAAGTGTAGAATGTTTTGAATCGAAAACTAGAAATAAAAACCTCAAAAAACCGTCGAATCGCGATAAATATATGCAATGAATGGTGTTATCGCGGTTATGTCGCGTTGACGAGACGCTCAAGTGTAATGACCAACTTGAATTTTGTGTGAAATCCAATGTTATTTTTGTGAGAATTTTGCTGTGTTATATATTTCGCTAACTGATGTGCTCTACGGTGATATGTGGTGGTAGATTCCGCGAGAGATATGTCTACCAATGATAAAGCTACAATCTCGGGAGTGAGTGATAAAACTGGAGTTTCTGGGGGGACTGCTTGCAGCGATGTGTCCGAGAAGAAAATAAATAGGAAAGTCAGTTTTCCAAACGATGAGCACCTAGTCACACAATACTTCGAGCCCTCTAACCCTTGGCAAGATGGTAAGCCCAACTTCCACACCTTTGGCACTAAGTCAAATAATCTTGAAGGTTTCCTTACGGTATTAAACATGCTGGCTAATAAGTAGGTATTGTTTTAATTATCGTTTCATATGACTTGCCTTCGCAGATTACTGTTACTCATAATAGCATTTCGTCAGCTTCATGATCATATCCTTCAGCCATACCAACGTTGTAATGCGAAAGATTTTGTTTGTCTGTTTCTTTGTTACCCTTTGTTTTTGTTGTGCTGAAAGAACTGCATTTGTCAGCAATCATGTATGTATATCCATGATGAGGTTCAGGATCCAAAGGATAAAGGTGGCCGGATGCTACCTATGCAAGCCTCAATGGCTGAACCAATATAGGAAAAATCATGTTTGTCAAGTTTTTCCCTCAAAGTTGAACAAGTTGGATAAAAAGAGGAACCTCTCCATGACAGTCTGGAATAATATCTTACAGATCCTCAGGGAGACTTAACTGACTATGCGATATAAAAGTGATTACAACCATACCCCTTTTAACTGGAAGGTGGCAGTTAGTCCACCAACAAAAACATTCTGTCAGCCATAAAAAATATTTATTTACACTCTTTATTTGTACACCACTCAGAAAAAAGAGAGAAAAAAAGAACAAACACATGAAGAATGAAGTAGGATACAAAAGGCGGCCTTATCGCTAAGTAGCCAGGCAACCTTAGGATTAGAAAACTAAAAAGAAAAACGGGGTACACTATTTTGTACATATATATAAATATCTACATACTAATACATAAACCAGACTACACAAATACAATAATACTAGTGATAAATATAAAAAATAAATTTACTAATACATATTTTAACATACCATAAATACTTAAAAATGAGTTTGAGTAGATACATAAATTATAATAGTTGTGTTTACTGAGCAAGATAATGAACCTTAACAGCATTTTTAAAGATGCCCCAGAACTAAAACATCAAGTCATGCAGTTTAAGGAAGATCTGTCCTACGAACCCTACATAATATAAGATATTAAAAATTATAAGATATAGGCTGGAGGCAGGCATAAGATGTTTTGTATTCAGAAAATGGACCCAGGCAACGTTCCTGTAATTTAAAAACATCACTTTTGTTGTATAACAAGGAGACACTGCTTTACATTTGAATGAATGAATACACTTTTACCTTACCGAAAAACAGGCGTAACATAAGGTATTCAATTTGGCAGCTTTATCAATATATAGCAATGTCTTTGAGGCATAGCTTCATTGCTAAACCGATTTTGATTATATATGGCAAAGTGGTAGCTTGCATTGCCACCTTACATATTTCCTAGCCTATTTATTTCTAGGTAAAGCAAACAGTTCCCATGTCATTTATAAAAACCAAAACAAGTGTTGTGCAGTGGCGTTCCTAGGGTTATGAATTTGAGAAAGCACACTTACCCAAGGGACATGCTATCGGGTTAGGCCGGTTGCTACCACAGAGTCTACCTGCCAGAGTAACGTAGTGCTTGCAGTAACGTAGATAAAGAGTATATACATTATTTAAGTTAAAATATTCTGTTTATATCCTCATTGCTATCAAGTGTTAATTATTCTGTTAATTTAATTTCGGAATAGTCGAGAAAACTTCAAAATAGATATTTATTGTAACGCAAGCCCGGCTTTTCGGCTTGTATGGTAGTACCGCCACTGGTGTTGTGGGCTAGCAAGGTAACAAATTCTGATAAAATTGGAAGCCTTACTTGTACATCTGTCTGCTCCAGAGACTTTGACCCTATCCTCACTTGTGTCATTCTGTGTAAGGTTGGTCTCTGCACTACTTTGATGTCATCGTAATTTTTTTTTTTTATTACTAATCTGCAATCAGTCGCGAGACTATAATCAGATGTGCTGCGTGAGTTATTGGCATTTACAGACGAGGGAGCCATCACTCAACCGTCTGTCAATTGTTGAACACATCAGCTCGTTTTAGGTGTTTCATACGTGGTGCTACTAATAGTGAGATAGTAAGACGGTTGGGACATTTAGCTAGGAGTTATTTGTGTTATCATCATTATATCCCTTTTAAATGGTTCATTGAGAGCAACTGCTAATTTTGTTGGCTGATTCTTCTTGTTAGAGTTGGCTTCCAATATGTCCGGAGTGTAGGCAGACAGATGTATCAATTTTTTTATTTTACTACAAGTTAGCAAACAGCACTGGGTTCTAAAAGTTGTTATCATAATATGATTTTGATTTACAACAAATTGCCTATAGCTATTGAGTTAATATTCATTGTAAAGTCAATATCTTCTGAGGATGCTCCAGTTTCGGAGCGAAAAGTGCGTAGAGGGTTTATGACGAGGATCTGTTTGGTGTGGAGTATACGGATCAAAGAAATTATAAATTACACCATACAGTTTCTCCTGCTGTTCGTGGAGCATAGCAAATTAAGCATAAATTGAATTTTCATAATATAGTGCTTCAGCAATCTTTGCTAAGGCAAGAATTAATTGCTGTTAATTTGACTTTGATGCCAAATAAACCCAATGTCACTACTAAGAGGATTTGGGGAAGCAGCAACAGTTTTCTGCTCTTGATAGCAGCTAGAATATATTTTGCTCTGTTTTAGAAAGTACTAGCGTACCCAGCCCGCTACGCCGGGCTAGATTTTGATTTATTTTATTTAAACAATAATTAAATTTTTAATTTAAGTCTCATAATATATTAAATCATTTATTTCTCTCCATATTCATTCTCTTCTATTCTCTTCTCGAGCGGGTGAAGATCATTATCTACACCCATGTACACCCAACAATAGAATATCATCATAGTAAATAAAAGCTGTATTTGACAGTTCAAAAATAGGAGTGCTCTGATTGTCACCAAACATTACAGGATTACTCGCCAGGTCAATCCGGAGATTACCTGAAAGTTTCATTGAAATCGGTCCAGCCGTTTCGGAGCCTATAAGGAACATACCCACACAGTTTCTCTTTTATATAGATAGATGTATTTTTCGATCCCCTTTAGTAAAGGAATCGTTTTTTTTTGAATATTTTGAAAGTAATGGTAATAAGAATCTTTATTATCTTATAAATAAATAAATGATAATAGTAACCAAGAATCAAATCCAAGACCTTGTATATTGTTGAAAATGCTATTAAGCTAACGATGCAGCAAATAGCTTTCTTGGGAAAACATAATCAACATTACATTGTAGGTATGTTTGTTTTTGTTTGTATAATTAAGCATACGGTAATCTTTACTAAGCATTTTATAGTGTTCTTATTTTTATTGTTATTAACTGTCCGCATTCTGCTGTACATGCAAAATGAAGTTTACATATTGTGCATAATATAAGTATAAACATTTTGTTGCAAAATACAGCAATTTACCCATCTATACCATTATTATAGGCTAGATTGTTTGTCTGTTTACATGCACTAACAGTGGGAAATATCAGGCAGATTTGAAAAACTTTTTTTTATTTGTTAGCCCAATTCTTGGCTTAGGTTATAGGCTTTTTTAAAATAATGTTACAACCTGAAGCTAAGCGAATTCAGAGTAAAAACGCGTCGGGTCTGCGGTTGTGTAGAAGAGCATATTAAAGTTTGATTTACTGATCAAAAGTTTTAACCGGTGATATGCAGGTGCCATGTACAGTATTATTACTATACTATGTATATGCATGAAGCAGAGTTTGCTTAAAATGAAAAAATCTTCTAATCAGTTTAAACAGCTATTCGATTTGATTAAACTATCTCCTTTCTACCATCGGACTGCGAGGTACCGAAAGAATCTGCACCGTTACGTTGTTGAAATACCATCAACAAGTACGAAGCGTTTTGCTTCTTCCTTTCTGATCCGCACCGCAAAGGCCTGGAATGCCCTCCCAACTTCCGTCTTCCCCGATACCTATAATTTGGGTACCTTCAAATCAAGAGTGAATAGGCATTTATTTATTTATTCAATTACAAGTCCATTAAAATGTCATATAGGTAACATAATTATAATATTTTTCAAAAAGAATGTCAATCTAATGTTTACATTTGAAATGGAACCCTGTGAGGGTGCTGTAACCAGATTGAGAGGCGGACTTATTATTGTCAATATTAAATATTCTCATTTAGGAAGTCATTTATTTTATAATAAGCTTTCTCTAGCAAGTAATGTTTTAAGGAGTTTGTAAATGAGTTTATACTTCTTCGTTTATGCATCTTCTAGGCATGCGCGCTTCATATTAGGCTGCATCATCACTCACCAAAATGTAAAGTATGCATGTTGGAAAAGAGCAACTGCAACTGCTGAGAATCTTGGTGGCCTTTTCTTGGTCACTACAAACAGAGAGCCAAAAAGCATAAGGTCAAAGTCAAAGTCAAAAATATTTTTATTCAAGTAGGCCCACAGGTGGCACTTTTGATGCGTACATAAGAATTACACGGTAGTGAGATGATGGCGATAACTATATTCGTAAACTTAAAACTAAAGCTAGGAGGGTTCCAAACGCGTCCCGGTCTAAGAAGAAGCCCACAACAAACTTAGCCGGGTGTTTTTTATTTTATTTTTATTATCACCATCTCACAATGTCATTTTAAATTATTAGAAGAGCAACCTGTATAGAGCAATAATTTACACCCAAGCTTTTTTATCGTTTACGTAGTCCTTTATACTATATATAATAGGACTTTTCTATAAGCTTACGTTTAATACAAACTTTGAACTTTTTGAGAGACATCTCCAAGATGTCAATTGGTAGTTTATTGTAGAATTGTATGCAACTCCTTTAAACGAATTATGAATTTTATGTAACCTAGTATATTGCACTGTAAGTTTATTCTTACTTCTAATGTTTAAATTATTGCAGTCACATTTTTTCTTAAATTTAGAAATGTTTTTATGAACGTACATTAAATTTTCAAATATGTACTGACTATACACTGTCATTATTTTAAAATCTTTAAATTTATCAAAACTTCTGAGTACTTGAATTTTATATGGATAGTAAAGTTGTATGCACTATGAATAGAATTTCTATTCCAGTTTTGTACGTCCAAAACCATGGAATTGTACTGACAATTAACTATGATTTATGTTTAAGTTTGCTCCGATGGTGTGATTATCATTCCACCTGTATGTAGGAGTTTGAAGCTGATATTATATCCATTCGGAGAATTGGCAACGTTTCAAATTTTGCCACGATAACATATTTTACCACGTGAGATTAATTTCTAATGAGTGTATAATTTATGTAATCAAATATTTGCAGTGCAGTTTCCTAAATAATATTGATATTCTTTATCTATACTAATATTTTGAGAGGAAAGATTTGATTGTTTGTTTGTTTGTAATCTACTGCACCAATCATAATTAATCCTTCACCAATACACAGCTTTTGGTTATCTTGGGTTACTACTGCGAGCGAGAGTTATCGTTTTAAGTTTACGAGTTTCCGGTCGCGGGTTCGATCCGGTCTTGTGCATCCCTACTTTCCTACCAATAATATAAATGTCAATGCAAGTTAGTTTGTTACGCTTTCAACGCAAAAACTACTTAACCGATCCTCATGAAACTTTGTACACATATTTTTGGCAGCGTTAGAAGTGATATAGGATACTTTTTATCCCGACATTAAGCTCGGTTCCTTTGGGAGGGAATTAAAGTGTTTGACGATTTTACACCATAACTCCGACAAATTATAACCGATTTTATTAATTATTTTTGTACTGTAGAGATTATAATGTGTGTTTAATTTGGCCCAAACTGCGGTTGGAGACAGAACTCCTCAGCGGACAGCAGCAAACCCCTCATTTAAGATATAGCCCTAGAGTCACATTCAAAATTAAAATCAAGTAACTCCTGTCACTTTAATAGGATGCACGTTTCGGTCGTTCATCTTCAAAAGGGTTGTCGTAAGTGAACACTTACAAAAGAATTTTTTGAATTGGTTTGGATGGAAAAAAAAAATGCTTCTTTTGATTTAATATTTTTACATGGTGATTCAATATGAAGTATACTTATGTATTTATCAACAGTATTTCGTAATTCCGTTACACGTTGTATATTTTAAATAGAGCATAGAATATGCACTGTTTGTTACAGACCCCGAGGTTACATATATTTGCTGCGTAAGTCATCTATGGTATAACATATATAGCTCATATTACATTATTTACGCTTTAATTGCGTCAATGAAGTGTTAGCAAAAACTAAATTCCTTCCCATTATAGCGGAATGCACATTTTTTTTCATTGTTTCAAGTCACTTTAAGATCCTGTTTAATGCCAAAAATAGGTTAGGTTTCAGAGGACATTCGTGTCGGGTAATTATATATATTTTTTTGAGATTTTACTTTGAGATGTCTCTCAATGAGTTCAAAGTTTTTATAAAACGTAAGCTTAAAGACTCCCCCCCCCCACAATGAGAAGGGGCTAGGTCCACCACGCTCGCTCACTGCAGATTGGAGGACTTCACGCGCCTAAGAGAAGAGAACTCACAGTCGTGCAGGTGTCCTAACGATGTTATCCTTCACCGTTAAAGCAAGTCATATTTCATTGCTTAAATTAAAAACGCCCATAACTCCGAAAAGTTAGTTAGTGCGTGCCGTGTATCGAACTCTGTCGCCCCGGAAGGGAAGCCGGAGCCCTTACTACTGAGCTGTCACCGCTTATTTGTACATTACATTATCATATCATGGGTCCCAGCCCATGGGTCTCCTTCCACAATGAGAAGGGGGTCGGGGCTGTAGTCCACCACGCTGGCCCAGGGCGGATAGGTGGAGTTTACACGCCTTTTAGAGCATTATGGAGAACTCTCACGTATGTGGGTTTCCTCACGATGTATTCCTTCACCGTCGAAGCAAGTGATATTTTACTTGCTTAAAACGCACATAACTAAGAAAAGTTAAAGGCGTGCTGGGATTCGAACTCGCTCCAAAGTAAAGTTGTAATAGTACCCAATGGGCTGGCGCTGCTTCACGAAAAAAAAAGAATAATAAAGGTTTATTTTATGATAACATTTATCTAGATACCAAAATATTTGGAAGTGGTCCAAGATTCATATCTGTACTGGTCATTCTCCTTTGTACAAAAGCCGAACATAAGAACAAAGCCGCGGAAAAAAGATCATCATCAGTGGCGTGCACTTCATACACGCACAAAAGCACTGCCTACCTTAAAATTTATATATTTGGTACAGGAGGAGTTTTATTGGCATTTTATGGATTATGAAAATTAAGCTTAATTTGCTATACTCCGCGAACAGCAGGAGAATCTGTGTGGTGTAATTTATAATTACTTCAATCCGTATACTCCACATAAAACAGATCCTCGGCAATATACCCTCTACGCACGTTTCGCTCCGAAACCGGAGCATCCTCAGGAGATGTTGACTTTACAATGAATAATTGTTAAGGGCATTTCACAGACCCTGGTAAGCAGTGGCGTGCACTTCAAACTGCAGAAAAGCACTGCCTACCCTAAAATTTTTGTATACCTCACAAATATTTTTTTTTCCATATTTTTTAATTTTTATAAGTGTTTTTACCTACGCTTGCTTTTTGTGTCATCTCTTGTTTCAAAAGTGTCTCATTGTAATATGGACCTTTGAAAAAGTAGATAGAAACTGCAACGTTTCTTACTAGATGACGCTACAGTCGCTATAAGACTGATGTGAAAGGCATATACTAATTTCGGTATCGACGGTAGGAGAGCCGTAGCTTAATTGGTGAAAGCGCTCAGGCCGCGATTGCCCGAGAGTCGCAGGTTCCGAAAATTTTTATATGCATTTTAAATTTATAAAAAGATTTTTTCCATTTTATACCATCTTCCTTCTTCATGCATACCCTTGTCAAAACCTCTGTGCACGGCACTGCTGGTAAGAAACCCAGTTCACGCTACTGATCATCATCCAAAGCCTATAACAGCGTGTAGGTCTGTCGCAATATAACCGTCGGCCTGTAACCAGCACGCTGGGCAGACGGGCCCATGGCTCAAAATGGCTCAAAATGGCCCATGGCTCAAAATTCAAAATTCATTTATTTCAAGTTGACCTAATAATATCGCGATCGCAGTATATGGTAGTAGTAGCACAGAACACGCTGCTGCCCGCTCTCAGTCATATTCCCTTAGCCAGTTGCCAACAGTCGCCGTGAAACTTTCCTATTCCGCAGAAGCTCGTTCGATATTGCGATATTGTGAGGTCGCTATTTCGGTTTACCGCCAACTTGTCGAAGACAAACATTGGAAAATACCTATAACGGAACGTTAGGGTTGTCACCTGCGATATCCTATTTTAAGTTCAAATTTGATTTCAAAGTTTTGTTTGTTTTCTACGGCAATACACACATCGTTACCTAGCCCCAAAGTAAGCGTAGCTTGTGTTATGGGTACCGAGATAGCTAATGAATATTTTTATGAATATAATACACATAAATACATATAATATACAGATAAACCCAGCACTGAAAAACAATCATGTTCATCACACGAAAATTTTCCAGTTGTGGGAATCGAACCCACGGCCTAGGACTCAGAAAGCAAGGTCGCTGACCAATGCGCCAGTCGGCCGTCAAAAGTAGGCCTGATGATATAAGCACTTTTGAAACGTCAACGTTCGAGTAGGTAGTAAAATTATTTAAAGAAAGAATATTAATAAGAATAATGATAAATAAAGTATCACCTCGTTGTCCGCTGGGTAACTCGGCCACGCTGGCTGCACAATGTAGCTCGTGCCCGCAACGCTACGTCGTAAGGACTAGAATGGAATGAGTGGACAAAGCCTAGAAAAGCATTTAAAACAGTATACCCACAGCCGGGCTTACAGTTATAGTATTAAATAAGTACAATCGCAATGTAGAATAAAATATACATATGATTTATTAATAATTAAAATAAAAGTGAAACAAATCCCTTATTGTTTTGCCTTCCCCTTACACTGATTGAATGATAGTGGTAATTGTTTTAAGACCGAGGTCTGAGTCCTTATGAAATTTTGTATTAAAGTATCTTCTTTTTCTTCTTCTTTTTTTTCTTCTCTCTCTGGGCAGTTTCCGCACTTAATAACGTCGCTTGTTCTGTTGTGTCGAAATTTCCTTCTGTTGCTCGCTGCTCCATCCATCCTACCTCATTTTTTTAAAATGTGTATAGACGAGCGCTTGACTGCAATTACACCTGATGATATAAAGCAGCCTAACGTGGAGCGCGCTTGCCTAGAAGATGCCTATTCACTCTTGATTTGAAGTTATTCATAATGTAGGTACTGGGGAAATTGGAAGCTGAAACGGCATTCCAGAACCTAGCGGTGCGGGAAGAAACGAAGATTCGAAGCGCTTCGTACGCGTCCGCGGTATACCGACCACGTAGGGATGCAGATCCTTACGTTACCTCGCGGTTCGATGGTAAAAAGGCGAGGGGGGTACTAGATCGAACAGTTTTTGAAAACACTCCTAAAGTCAACATCTCCTGAGGATGCTCCGGTTTCGGAGCGAAACGTGCGTAGAGGGTACAGCGCCAAAGATCTGTTTGGTGTGGAGTATAAGGATTGAAGAAATTATAAATTACACCATAAAGAATCTCCTGCTTTTCGCGGAGTATCTGTCCTTACCTTATTTTTCTATACCTAAGTCTTATTACTTATCTTCGCACAGACAGATTCTCAGACTTACCGATTTTTTACAGACCGATTATGCAAAAAGAATCATAAGAATCGGTCAAGCCGTTACAGAGGAGTGTCCAAACACTATGACACGAGTATTTTATGTATATTAGACTAGCTGTTGCCCGCAACTTTGTCTGAGCTTGTTTTGGGTTTTAAAAAAATATTTTCGAATACTGAATCCTAAAAAAATTGTAATCCAAAAAATAATAATTAAATTTGAGCGGTGGATTACTCTCTTAATTTATTACGACCGATTCTCAAACTTACCGACTAAGCAAAAAAATCTGTCTAGCCGTGTCGCAGGAGTGTGTCACCGAACATTATTCACGGGAATTTTAGTCAAATATTACTTTATTCGAATAGGCACATATATGGCACTTTTGATGCGGTACATTACATGTAAAATATGACATAGAAGTGTGTTGATGGCGATAACTAACTCAACTCCGGTCTAAGAAGAGGCCCACAACAAGCTTAGCCGGTTGTTATTTTTTTATTATCACCATCCCATATTGTCATTTAAAACTATTAAAGAAGCTACCTGGTTAGAGCAATAATTTGCACACAATCATTTTTATTGTTGACGAAGTCCATAATACTATAATATGACTTTTCTATAAGCTTACTTTTAATATAAACTTTGAACTTTTTCAGACACATCTCCAAGATATCTGGTAGTTTATTGTAGAATTGTATACAATTCCCTTTAAATGAATTATTTTATGAATTACTTATTTTATGTAGCCTAGTATATTGCATATATATTAGATCGTAAGCTGAAAAACTGTCTGAAAATACGGGGCAACCCTACAGCCTAGCTTTGTCTAAATATAACATTTTAATGAATGAACGACAGCTACTTACGTATGTACACCGAGTACCTTCATAAGTTTTCGATAAATTAATCTGTCAGTATGTACCAAAGATTTTAAGTACACTTATTCAAAATTCAAAAAATGTTTTATTCATAAAGACCTTATAACAGGCAATTATGAAGCGTTCATACATTTAACATGTTACACTAATGTTAGTGATGGTGATAACTGCTATAACCGTGAGGTTAGTGGGATCGTAGGTCTGGTCTGCTGGGAGGCTTCGGCCGTGGCTTACCACCTTACCCACAAAGCCACTAAGGGGTATCGGTTTGTTACACAGACAGACATACCCCTAACAGGTTATGCCGCTATCATCTTATGCATGCATCATCAATTATCACCAGTAGACAGAAATTATATCCCCCGATTATTTCCCATGACAGGGGATATAATTAACGTATCCACCTGCTGAAGCACGGACATCTATATTTATATAAAAGAGAAAGTGTGTGGGTATGTTCCGTATAGGCTCCGAAACGGCTGGACCGATTTCAATGAAACTTTCAGGGAATCTCCGGATTGACCTGGCGAGTAATCCTGTAATGTTTGGTGACGATCGGAGCACTCCTATTTTTGAACTGTCAAACTGTCAAAATATACAGCTTTTATTTACTATGATGATATTCTATTGTTGGGTGTACATGGGTGTAGATAATGACCTTCACCCGCTCGAGAAGAGAATAGAAGAGAATGAATACGGAGAGAAATAAATGATTTAATATATTATGAGTTTATTGTTTCAATAAAATAAAGCAAAATCTAGCTCGGCGAAGCGGGCTGGGTACGCTAGTATGGAATAAGCGAAGTTTACCCCTTTTATTATAGCACAATATAAATTATTTCCACTTGTGCGCCAGTGCTCTGAGAGTTGATAAAGCTGTGGGAGAAGATAAATTTTTATCCTTTCCCTGGAGAGATAATTGTCTACTGCCCATGCTAGCCGTGCTGGTGACCAATCAAGTGCTAACTTATGGTAAAATAAAATTTAAAAAAAAAACTACGTACACCGCCCGCCACTATTCCTGTATCAATAGACGCGCGGTCTGCGTGAAATTTGGCGGAGATGTATGTGTTTTTCTTGTTTATATATAAATGAACTAGCTATAGCGGACGATGTCGCGGGCGACAGCTAGTTACTAATAGTTTAAAATACCTTCAACCTCATTTCGGAGTACTCGGTACCTAAAGCTAGGACCTAAAAAGTATATGTGCTTGTTCAATACAAAACGCGAGTGCGGTGGCGAATTTATGTTCGCAATGGCCGCCAGGCGTTTGCGCGAGTGTGTCGTGACGTCAGAGGTTTGAAAAGATCGGACGGCGACGATCTATTATTTTTAATCGTAAATTACCTACCCTATGTGGGAGATCACAAAAATTTTAATTTTAGAACGATACTACGAAATTAACTATGAAAATTTTATACGTTATATAGGTAAATAGTAAAGTGAGAGAGAGTCACTGTAAGACTGATAAATGGATATTATACTAATTTCGGCATCGGCAGTTGGAGAGCCGTAGCTGAATGTGGTCAAAGCGCTCAGGCCGCGGCCTGAGAGTCGCAGGTTCAAATCCTGTCGGTTACGAAAATTTGTATATGCATTTTAAATTTATAAAAAATTTAGAAAATTCCTTCTTTTTTGGGTATACCAGGATGACGGTCAATTGTTTTGATTCTAGCCTGATATAAAGAAATTATAATGAACTCCATGTGCCCTGCGGCTTCGCCCGCGTAATTTTGGGAGGCAGCGTACTGCTACTTAGTCTACACCTATTGTCGTATACGAGATTTTGAGATGTTTTTCACAAACATTTTTTTATTTTACGTATTTTTTTCTAAGTATACTACGTTATTTCTAATACCTCCGAAAAGCGAAACCTAGCGAAAAGTTTAAACTTGTTGAAGCTAAAGTCGCCAGAGAACCCGCCGTTAATTCGACGTGAACACATACAAACAAACATCAAAAGTTGCTTGGGTGTTGCGCTAAACGTTTCACCAACTCCTGGATGATGACTATCTTCCTTAGGCGCTAAAAACGTCTTAAAGTAACGACACCGATTTGGCGGTGAGTAACGTTTAAGGTGTAAACTGAGACTTGACAGATGACAGAAATATAAAATTCGGTTTTTTAAGAAAATTGAAAAATATGATACAAAATGCGACACCTTGTGGCAAGAAACACGGCCAAGTTAGGCTTCATGGGTTGCCCAGTGAAAATCGATTGGTGAAAGGTAAATGTATGCCTAGGAATCTCCTGTGATGAGTCGTTAAAGAGCCGTGACCTTGTTGGTCGTTAGTGAAATCGGCCATTAGATATCTAACATACTGTATGATAGTTATATAAATCATCAACGTTTTAACTAGAAGGCGGGTCGCCAGTTCCAACTAATTATAGTGTGATTAAGCCAGCTGTGGGGCGATGATGTAATTTGTTTTATGTTGCGGTGTCATGCTGTACGTATGTACATTTAAATATACATCATTACATATATATTCAATCCATGTATGAGTCTATATCTATACTATTATTTCTATCATTTATGTAATTACTCTTATTTCCACATATAATAGTAGGATCACTTTCGCATTTGTTTTATAAATATAACCTACACAAACATATAAACTTACTACTACTAAACATACCCTAAAAACAACCTACTTATAAACATAACCTACAATAAACTATGTAAACTAAATAAAATCTAAAACGTGTTTGAAACCACGGCAGCGAAGCACAAGTTCCTAGAATGCTGGCAGCATTGCCCCTTTGGATGCCCAAACTAATTCTTTGGCCAAGGTAACTCTAGGATCACCGGTAGACTAGATAACCCTTTTTGATTCTTTGAAAAGAGCTCGTGCCTCCGGACCCCAAGGTCCCAAAACCTCTACTCCAAAAGGCACAAAAATGAAACTGCTATCTAGGTTTTCATATTTACGCCTATTGGCCTGCTCGGCACTGGTAGCAGCCGCACCCACCATTGACGAGGTGGCCTGGATGTTTGATGCAGCTAGGGTATCGACACAAGTAACCTTCCCAGCCTCCAAGCAGTGGCGTGCACTGGATTTCTTACCAGGGTATGCATACAGTAGGAAAATTGCATGAAACGGCAAAAAGTTCCCTACAATACGACTTATGTAAAATAATTTGTGTATGCACTGCTTTTGCGCATGTATGAAGTGCACGTCACTACCTCCAACGAATGAGCGTCAACCAATCAGGTCTCTTGCCATCGCTCCGCGCCAGACCAAAAGGTTCTAATACAGCTGGTACGTGAGCGGTAGCAAGAGGTCGTCGGATGATTTCGTTGATGGTGCTATCATTTATTGATTTTCAAGTTTTTATTTTTAATTTTAAAATATTTCAAGTATAGAAACGCTAGTTTGTTTTAATCTATCAATTTCTAGGCGAAGCGAAAATTGCCAGTATGTCTCGAAGAGCCACAACACCTTTGTTCAGCGTCCAAAATTACGTATGACTAATGCGCCCACCTCGTTTCCTAGAAACGTGCATGAAAATAAACATAGCTTCAAAGTCATGTGTCAAAGCCAGCTGTGACATAATAGGCGTGTCATCGGGCGACTAAAACCGAGATTCGGTCTTTGAGGCCTACCGCGTGTATTATGAAAATCAAGCTTAATTTGCTATACTCCGCGAAACGACCGCCTAGAATAAAATGGAATAGAAAAACTTTATTGCACCACAACACAATAGGAAAAATACAAAGAAAACAGTAATAGTACTTAGTGCTAGGGTGCAAAGGCAAACTTTGCCTTATCACTAAAAGTGATCTTTTAAAGGCAACCTGAGCGTACGAAGCCGATAAAAAAGTGGAAAGTGCAGCAAGCAAAGTATGTTACAAAAAAAATAAACTTACATGAACATACATACTACATTTACCTGTTAACTACACAAATACCGATATAAATTTATATATACTATAATAGATATATATATGATATATTTTTATGCTATTATAAACTTACATAATACTCAATTACATAGATAAGTAGTAGTAATTTTTTAAGCCTAGGTGTACAGCGTGGGCTTTTTTTAACCAACTTCCTTTTAAAGGAGGAGGGTATCAATAACGCTGTTTTTTTTTTGAATAGGCTCCGAAAGTTCTAGGCCGATTTTAACCATTTCTTTGCCAAAAGAAAGCTTAACTATCACGAAATAACATAGGTTAATATTTATAAGAAAATTGCAATAATGTAAACAAAGGTTGCGAAACTTTGCCTATAAAATTTATCACTGGACGTGCGCTGATAAAACTATTGATAATACATACAAAAAATGCACTAAATGATTAAAATACCCATTATTAACTTACTGTAACAGTAATATTCTAATCTGACGGCCGACTGGCGCAGTGGGCAGCGACCCTGTTTTCTGAGTCCAAGGCCGTGGGTTCGATTCCCACAACTGGAAAATGCTTGTGTGATGAGCAATAAGTGTTTTTCAGTGTCTGGGTGTTTATATGTATTTTCTAAGTATTTATGTATATATAATTCATAAAAATATTCATCAGTCATCTTAGTACCCATAACACAAGCTATGCTTACTTTGGGGCTAGGTGGCGATGTGTGTATTGTCGTAGTATATTTATTTATTTATAATATTATAAAATGGGTATATAATTAAAACTTTTGTTAACCAACGACGACAACGATGCGCTACGCGTTTTGTTAAAAAAGGCGAGGTATTGCAGTGCGTCGGGCATGTTTGCCGATGCTGGAGTCCCCGACTTCTACGCTGTGCTTCGTAAAAGAATTGCGAGTTTCTGGGAAACCGTCGAAAATTCCTTAGAGTCGTCGCTCAGGCATCCCCTGACAGCGTATTTTTTAAACATTGGCAAAAAGTGCACAAGATTCCAAACATGGAATAATATAAAATAGTTGGATTTTAATTTAGTCTAATTTTAATTCTAGATTTTACTTCATTACTGTTTTTTTTTTCTTTATTTTTTTTTATATTTATTTTATTTTAACCTCTCAATTTTTTATATACATTTCATGAATTCCTCAATGACAAGGTAGAATGGAAGCAGCCAGCCTCGCTCTCATCTCCCGCAAGATAGCAAAATGATTGTAAATGTTGATGTTGGAAAAGAGCAACTACTGAGTTTCTTGCCGGCTCTTCTCGGTAGAATCTGCTTTCCGAACCGGTGGTAGAGTCACACAAACATGCATACTTGACGTTTCAAAAGTGCTTATAAAGTAGGCCTACTTGAAATAAATGAATTTGAATTTGAATTTATATGGGACCTGAAATAAAATGATTTTATTTTTTGTTATTATTTATAGATTCATATTGGCAAGATATTTTATTAAATTGATTAGATTTTATTATGCTATGAATTATTATTTGATCAATTAATAGTTTTGAAGAAACAATTTAATTATATTTGATTAACAACCAATGTACATGACATTGAGTTGGTGGGTATTTCGAAATAAATACGACTGCATTATCGAGACTATAGATTCATATTGGCAAGATATTTTATTAAATTGATTAGATTTTATTATGCTATGAATTATTATTTGATCAATTAATAGTTTTGAAAAAACAATTTAATTATATTTGATTAACAACCAATGTACATGACATTGAGTTGGTGGGTATTTCGAAATAAATACGACTGCATTATCGAGGCACTCCAGTCCTACACGATGACTCGAACGATGCACAGATACCCCCGGTCTTTGTCGTTATCATAATATTAATATTAATATTGATTATACACTCGGTTTTTCACACAGCAAAGACAGAGCCAAGATTTAGTATACACCCGATTTTTTTTTGCGACAGGGCTATAAGGACTGATAACGATAATCGGCCATTTTTTTCTCAGTATTTACACAAATCCGTTTAAATCCAGTATGACAGAAGCCGTTGGAGCGTCGCCAACCCGTCTGTCTGAAGTTGGTTAAACTGCGATGTTGAACACGGCCGTTGACCGGTGTCGGGTGGAAAAACACTGGATTTGTTTTGGAACTGCCACGTGGTCCGATCTCGTAGCATAACGTCTATAAATAAATATACTACGACAATACACACATCGCCATCGAGCCCCAAAGTAAGCGTAGCTTGTTTTATGGGTACTAAGACAACTGATGAATAATTTTATGAATGTTCATCAAACAAACATTGTCCAGTTGTGGGAATAAAGCCCACGGCCTTGGACTCAAGAAGCAGGGTCGCTGCCCACTGCGCCCACTACAGTGCGTGCGTAGGCCTTAACGTATCTCAGGACGAGATGGGTTAAGGCCGTAGTCCGCAACGTATTATCAAGCCATAACCGGCCCACTAAGCAGGCCACCTGTTCAAGTTTAAAGCAAGTTATATTTCAATGCGAAAATTAGAAACGCACATAACTCTGAAATGTTAGAGTTGCGTGCCGGGAATCGAACTCGGTCGCCCCAAAAGGGAGGCCGAGAAACTGAGAAATATTAACCAATAGGATTGCACAAAATCTCCGCTGCTCTTAAGTGAACCAGACACAGTACGCAACTGCGCTCCGCATTAGTCCGTTTCTCGGCTCCGCTGCCTCGCTCCGCTCCGGTGGACTGGCAGCCTAAGAATCGATGGTCCAAGCTGATGTATCATCTGATGATGCAGGTGTTAAGCCTCTTGTGCCTGTTACACCAGCATTCAAGCCATTCAGACCGGAATGCTGCTTTGCAGAACAAGCTAGGCGCAATAAGCATCACGTTCGTACCTACTTCGCCGGACCAGATGACACAAGAAGCTGTACTACAATGATTTATAACATAACTAGCTGTTGCCCGCGACTTCGTCTGCGTTTGATTTTGTTCTTCAAGTATTCAGTATCGCTATGCCTTAAATGAGGGGTTTGCTGCTGTCCGCGTGTGGGGTATACGGATTGAAGTAATTATAAATTACACCATACAGATTCTCCTGCCGTTCGCGGAGTATAGAAAATTAAACATAATTTTCATAATAAAATTTATAGTATTACTAACTTTTGCCCGCGACTTCGTTTGCGTTTGATTTTGTTTTTTGATGTGGCATTCAATTTAGTTTTAGTTCTAAAAAAAATTTAAGTATTCAGTATCGCTAAGCCTTAAATGAGGTGTTTGCTGCTGTCCGCTGAGGAGTTCTGTCCTCTATCTCCAACCACATTCATCAGATCTACACAAAGTTTGGGCAAAATTAAACATATATACCTCTATAGTACAAGAATAATTATTTAAAACGGTTATAATTTGTCGGAGTTATGGTGTAAAATCGTCAAACACTTTCATCCCCTCTCCCAAAGGAACCGAGCTTAATGTCGGGATAAAAAGTATCCTATATTACTTCTAACACTTCCAAGAATATGTGTACAAAGTTTCATGAGGATCGGTTTAGCAGTTTTTGCGTGATAGCGTAACAAACAAACTTACATTCACATTTATAATATTAAGTAGGGATTAGTAGTGATATGCGCATTGTATTTCTTTTCTTTGTAGTCTGAAAGCGTGCTTATGGCTGAGCTGGGACTTTTATTGGGTCACAGTGACATCACGGTTCTCACAAAGTGTGGAAAGGTCAGAAGTAAAACTCGGCTGAATAATGCATGGAAATAATACATTGCAAATAGTTCTTTCTCTCTGCAATACGTTTTCCACAGTGGCAAATGGCATGATTACGGTAACGGAGAATCGCTAAAATATTGTATTTATCTTGTGATTAATTATGATGGTTAGATTTACACGTTGGCGGACTTTTTTTTTGTCGTGATAACGACTGAGGGAGAAGCCGCACGGTGCGGTGCGGACGCGGCGCGGCGCCGGAGCGATGTCGCTGCGGCGTTCTGCATATAAAAATCAATGATATGCGAGACGGTGCGTTCCGGCGCCGCACCGCAGGCACACCGCACTTCGATTGAGCGAGACGCGAGGGGAGGAGGGGAGTGTTTCTCCAGCGCCGCGACATCACTCGCACTTCGCTAGTTCCCTGCTCAGCATACTACGGCGCCGCAACGGTGCCGTATTGCCGCGCCGTGTACACTTGTGTACAGTGTTGCGGCAAAATGTTTGCGGTGCGGCGCCGCACAGCACCGTGTGGCTTCTCCCTGAGACATAAGCACGGCTAGGCATGGGCAGGAGACAATTATCTCTCCGAGGAAAGGCAAAATGTATCTTCTCACACAGCTTTATCAACTATCAGAGCACTCGCGCACAATTAGATATAATTTTTATGAAAAAAAAAAAAAAAACAAAGATATAATAACTTAAGGGTAGGCTTTTTATAACTCTTACAAAGCCTATCCTTAAGTTTTTTATAACTCGTAATGGAGATTTTTTTCATCGTTAATCGATTACTCATAAATAAATAAATATACTACGGCAATACACACACCGCCATCTAGCCCCAAAGTAAGCGTAGCTTGTGTTATGGATACCAAGCTAGCTGATGAATATATATTTTTTATGAATATAATACACATAGATACTTATAATGTACAGATAAACACTGAAAAATAGGGTTAGATGGCGAAGTGTGCGTTGTCGTAGTATATAAAAAAATATATATATATTACTAGCGTACCCAGCCCGCTTCGCCGCTACATTTTGCTTTATTTTATTTAAACAATAAATTTACATCATTAAATTTTTAATTTAAGTCTCATAATATATTAAATCATTTATTTCTCTCCGTATTCATTCTCTTCTATTCTCTTCTCGAGCGGGTGAAGAGCATTATCTACACCCATGTACACCCAACAATAGAAAATCATCATCCCTACTATCCCTACTAATATTATAAATGTCAATGTAAGTTTGTTTGTTACGCTTTCACGCAAGAACTACTTAACCGATCCTCAAGAAACTTTGTACACACATTCTTGGAAGTGTTAGAAGTGATACAGGATACTTTTTATCCCGACATTCAGCTCGGTTCCTTTGGGAGAGGCGATGAAAATGTTTGACGATTTTACACCATAACTCCGGCAAATTATAACCGATTTAAATAATTATTTTTTACTATATAGGTTATGGTATGTGTTTTATTTTGCCCAAACTGTGGTTGGAGATAGAGGACTCATTTACGGCTTAGCGATACTGAATACTTTAATTTTTATTAGATCTACAACAAAATTTAATGCCACATCAAAAACAAAATCAAACGCAGACGAAGTCGCGGGCAACAGCTAGTAGTAAATATAAACTGTATTTGACAGTTTGACAGTTCAAAAATAGGAGTGCTCCGATCGTCACCAAACTTTACTTTAATCCGGAGATTTCCTGAAAGTTTCATTGAAATCGGTCCAGCCGTTTCGGAGCCTATACGGAACATACCCACACACTTTCTCTTTTATATATATAGATTTGTGTGTACAATAAAGATTTCCTAGCACGTTCGAGAGTGAGAGGTTGTTAACATGACGTCTGTCTTTTTGCAGTGCCGTCGACGACGCGTGCTCAGCTGGCCGCGGAATACCTCGAGGCGTGTCGGTGCCACGGTACGCCGGCCATCGAGTCGGTGCTGCAGCAGATACGGGTAAGGGCAGTGCCCGATTAAGCAAGCGCGTTTTTAATTCTTTACTTTTTTAATTTTTTTTATTTAATGTTTATAGACGAGCGCTTGACTGCAATCACACCTGATTGTAAGCGATGGTGCAGCCTAAGGTGGAGCGCGCTTGCCTAGAAGATGCCTATTCACTCTTGATTTTAAGGTACTCATATTGTAGGCACTGGGGAAAATGGAAGCTGGAAGGGCATTCCAGATCCTAGCGGTGCAGATCAGAAACGAAGATGCGAAGCGCTTCGTACTCGTCCGCGGTATATTGACCACGTAGGGATGCAGATCCTTACGGTGCCTCGCTGTTCGATGGTAAAAAGGCGAGGGGGGAACTAGATCAAATATTTCTTGAGCACTCTCCGAAATATATCCTACTAGCTGTTGCCCGCGACTTCGTCTGCGTTTGATTTTGTTTTTGATGTGGCATTTAATTTAGTTGTAGTTCTAAAAAAATTAAAGTATTCGGTATCGCTTAGCCTTATAACCTCTATAGTACAAAAATAATTAAAATTTGTCGAAGTTATGGTGTAAAATCGTCAAACACTTTCATCCCCTCTCCCAAAGGAACCGAGCTTAATCTCGGGATAAAAAGTATCCTATACTACTTCTCACACTTCCAAGAATATGTGTACAAAGTTTCATGAGGATCGGTTGAGTAGTTTAAGTAGTTTAGTTGCGTGAAAGCGTAACAAACAAACTTACATTGACATTTATAATATAAGTAGGGATAGAACACCGAAAGGCAGGCAACCTTGCGACGATGTTCCAAACTCTGAAGTTTTTTTATTGGATAGGTCACCGATGAGACTTCGAGCACGGCGATCCACCGAAATTTTTTAAGAGAGCCCTTGTTTGGCTATGGGTTTTTAAGTATAAAGTGGTAAAAATACTATTCAATACTCAATACGTATAATTTCCATCTATAAGGTTACAGTTTTGTCGGTAATTAATAGTGTAGTAAATTACTAAAAGCGATGTAAGTGTGCGTGCGCGTGAGCTAGATCAGGCCGACTGAAATTCTACACGCTTATACACAGTGGTGTGCACTTCATACATGCACAAATGCACTGCTTACCCTAAAATTGGTATATTAGCTGTGGTAGGAGGAGGATTTTTGCCATTTATGCTATTTTCCTGCTGTATGCATACCCTGGTAAGAAACCCAGTGCACGCAACAGCTTATACAAGCGATGTACATTTTGTGCGTTTACCGTAAGAAATTATTTAATTTATTAACGCCAAGGAAATAGTCGGATACCGGGTGTCTCAGTAGGAAAAGAAAAAAAATCAACATAACATCGTTAGACACTCTCGGCATTATCCCGTTCTCTTGCTTTAAGTCCTATCTACAAAAGTTGCCTGTAAGAGATTGCTTGCAGCAATAAGGCCGCCTTTGCATGTCTACATTGTGTACTGTATACTCCTTACCGTTTCTTTTCCTGTATGTTATACGTGCAATAAATAAAGTGTTTCTTCTTCTTCTATCTTCTTCACTCAAAAAATTACGCGTAGGCAGAGATGAGTGGTATTAAATACGTGGGGCCCCCTTTCGCGCGGGGCCCGTAGCAATAAGGGAGACCTCATCACGATTCCATTTCAGTATGCAACGGTGAAATTTGCAATTTATAATAATGATTCTTAGGAGTCGTCGAGTTGATCATAAAAAATAACTAAAAATTAAAAACTCCCGACAGAAAATAAAATAATAATTAAATGTAATTCAAATATAGGATATTATGAAAGTGAAGCTTATTTTGCTATACCTACTCCGCGAAAAATGTGCGTAGAGGGTACATTGCCGAAGATCTGTTTGGTGTGGAGTACAAGGATTGAAGAAATTATAAATTACACCATGCAGATTCTCCTGCTTTTCGCGGCAAATTACTACTTTCCGGTGGCGGCGATATTGGATTTTATATTAATCGATTCTTTACAAGATCCCTCGAATAGATCTTCACCAAATTGAAATGGTACTATAACATACCTATCTAACAAAAAAAACATATATTCATCAATATCATATATTCATAGGTAATTGGCGGAGTAATCGCGCTCAAAAAAAAAAAACATACAGTCGAATTGAGAGCTTCCTCAATTTTTTATAAGTCATATATGGTTTTTTATGGCGTTACAAACTCCACGATTCTCGGCCGCTTGTATCGAGCGGCTCCCCGCGACTCGTTTGATGTCGGCTGTCCACCTGTTTGGGGGTCGACCAACGCTGCGCTTACCGGTGCGGGGTCGCCATTCCAACACCTTGGGACTCCAAAGTCCATCGGTTCCGAGCTATGTGCCCCGCCGTTTGCCACTTCAGCATCGCGTGTCGTTGAGCTATGTAGGTAACTCTAGGATCTCATTTCTGATGTGATCACGTAGTGATACTCCTAACATAGATCTTTCCATCGCTCGCTGAGTGACTCTGAGCCTTCTTATGAGGCGCATAGTTAGCCACCACGTCTCAGATCGGTAAGTCCCCCGCACCGTTCGAAAATCGCGTTACGCTGTTAATTCATTAAGTTTAATCAGCGTTTGTCATCAACTTACACGACCCGGTTGGGACAGCGGCTTGCCGTAGCCCATAGCGAGGCAAATGAGGTACGAGGGCGGCACCTGTGCGTTCTTAGGAGTTCCCGGAGCCTCCC
Source organism: Pararge aegeria (assembly GCF_905163445.1). NCBI lineage: Eukaryota > Metazoa > Arthropoda > Insecta > Lepidoptera > Nymphalidae > Pararge > Pararge aegeria. The sequence continues at coordinate 3,555,312 of NC_053206.1, read as the reverse complement.
AAATATGTGCCGAGGATGGCCACCGAGGGGGTTTTAGTGGGTAAAAATCCCACATAACCCGAAGGTTTTACAAAACATTGATCACTTAGGACATCCTTTTAAGTAAGTATTATACCTGTGCCAGGATATCCCGCCCTTCCGTAAAAAAGCTTTATCTTGGATTATCAGACAAAATTAAATTAGAAATTAAATAATTTAAAAAAACCAAAAAAAAAAAAAAAATGTTTGGGTGTGCATGTCAGTGCGCGTGTGTGTGTGTGTGAGTGTGTGTGTGAGATCGGGTATCTCTGAAGATTTCACCCCCGATAACAAAGAAAAAAAAAAGTTTAATCAGCGACACATAATCCGAAAAAAAGAATCCGTACGGGGCCAGCGTGTTAGACTACGGCCTCAACCCTTCTCACTGTTGGAAGAGACCAGTGCCGTGTTTACATGAGATGATACAATTCCAGGAGCTACCGGAGAATACAATCGGCGGTTGCACCCGGGCGCCCCGGCTCTGCCTGTCGGACTGCTCGCTGCTCGGCAGCGCGCCGACGGACGCCCTCGAGGCCTTGCTCCGGAAGGTGCAGTTCCGGAGATTGGAGATCGACCATGCTGGCATCGATGACAACGGAGCGGTGAGTGGATCTAGCTCGACTGTGAATTTGTTCGTCTACCCAAAACCTTGCACCTTGCACCTTTTGCACGACTCATGATGCGAAGCATCAGAGAGTGCTTTACGATCGAAATTTTTTTTATTATTATAGCCTTGTTAGTTCACGGAATCAAGATATTTTGCATACTATTGTCGAGATAATTTAATGGAGATTAATTCCATACTTTTAAAAAATTGATTTACTGCTTTAGAATTGGAAAAAAACACCAAAATAGGTCAAAAAATTTTCCTGTCCGTCATGTGTGAAACCGGAAAACACTCTAACTTGTAAAAAAAAAATCCATTATTTGAGTTAAATTTTTTTTTTTTAAATTCTTATCGACGATTGTAGGTCACTGAATGCGAATGATTAATTAATTCAGTGTAGTTTAATTGCAATTAATAAAAAACGAAAACTGCAAGACTGTATATCTATATATATCGCCACCAACTCACTATAAAAGTATGTAAATTATGTATTAAAATGTAATTAAATAAATAAATATACTACGACAATACACACAACGCCATCTGGCCCCAAAGTAAGCGTAGCTTGTGTTATGGCCCTATGGGTACTAAGATAGCTGATGAATATTTTTTTTTTTATGAATGAAATACTCATAAATACTTATAATACACAGATAAACACCCAGACACTGAAAAACATTCATGTTCATCACACAAACATTTTCCAGTTGTGGGAATCGAACCCACGACCTTGGACTCAGAAAGCAGGGTCGCTGCGCACTGCGCCACTAGGCCGTCAAAGTTAAATTATAAAATAATAGTCAAAGTCAAAGTAAATATTTCTTTATTGAAATAGGCACATAGATGGCACTTTTGTTGCGTACATTACATGTAGAATATGACATAGAAGTGAGTTGGTGGCGATAACTAAATTCGTCAACTTAAACTAAAGCTACGAGGGTTCCGAAGGCGCCCTGGTCTAAGAAGAAGCACACAACAAACTTAGCCGGTTGTTATTTTTTTCTTGTTATCACCATCTCACATTGTCATTTAAAACTATTAAAGAAGCAACCTGGTTAGAGTAATAATTTACACCCAAACATTTTCCAGTTGTGGGAATCGAACCCACGACCTTGGACTCAGAAAGCAGGGTCGCTGCGCACTGCGCCACTAGGCCGTCAAAGTTAAATTATAAAATAATAGTTAAAGTCAAAGTAAATATTTCTTTATTGAAATAGGCACATAGATGGCACTTTTGTTGCGTACATTACATGTAGAATATGACATAGAAGTGAGTTGGTGGCGATAACTAAATTCGTCAACTTAAACTAAAGCTACGAGGGTTCCGAAGGCGCCCTGGTCTAAGAAGAAGCACACAACAAACTTAGCCGGTTGTTATTTTTTTCTTGTTATCACCATCTCACATTGTCATTTAAAACTATTAAAGAAGCAACCTGGTTAGAGTAATAATTTACACCCAAACATTTTCCAGTTGTGGGAATCGAACCCACGACCTTGGACTCAGAAAGCAGGGTCGCTGCGCACTGCGCCACTAGGCCGTCAAAGTTAAATTATAAAATAATAGTTAAAGTCAAAGTAAATATTTCTTTATTGAAATAGGCACATAGATGGCACTTTTGTTGCGTACATTACATGTAGAATATGACATAGAAGTGAGTTGGTGGCGATAACTAAATTCGTCAACTTAAACTAAAGCTACGAGGGTTCCGAAGGCGCCCTGGTCTAAGAAGAAGCACACAACAAACTTAGCCGGTTGTTATTTTTTTCTTGTTATCACCATCTCACATTGTCATTTAAAACTATTAAAGAAGCAACCTGGTTAGAGTAATAATTTACACCCAAGCATTTTCATCGTTGACTTATATATATTACGTATATTCATTTAAATTATGTATGTATTTGTATCTATACAGTTTGGTTTTTATGTATATATAACAACACTCTTGGCACTATCCCGGTCTCGTGCTGTAAGTCCTATCTACAAAGGTTGCCTGTAAGAGATTGCTTGCAGCAATAAGGCTACCTTTGCATGTCTACATTCTTTACTGTATACTCCTTACTGATTCTTTACCTGTATGTTATACGTGCAATAAAAAGTATCTTCTTCTTCTTGTATATTTGACGGCCGATTGGCGCCGTGGACAGCGACCCCGCTTTCTGGGTCAATGGCCGTGGGTTCGATTCCCACAACTGCAAAATCTTTGTGTGATGAACATGAATGTTTTTCAGTGTCTGGGTTATAGTTTGTGTCCTTATCCTTACAAATATTAATATTACTTAATGGCCGATTTGCGTACTAGGACCCTGCCTCTGTTTTTCAGTGTCTGGGCGTTTATCTGTATTTACGAATATTAGTCATCAAAATATTCATCAGGTAGTTCCCATAACACAAGCTACGCTTACTTTGGGGCTAGATGGCGATGTGTGTATTGTTAAATAAATAAATACACTACGACAATACACACATCGCCATCTGGCCCCAAAGTAAGCGTAGCTTGTGTTATGGGTACTGAGATAGCTGATGAATATTTTTTTTTTTATGAATGAAATACACATAAATACTTATAATACACAGATAAACACCCAGACACTGAAAAACATTCATGTTCATCACACAAACATTTTCCAGTTGTGGGAATCGAACCCACGACCTTGGACTCAGAAAGCAGGGTCGCTGCCCACTGCGCCACTCGGCCATTGTTGTAGAGTATTTATTTATTTATCTTTGGGTTTGCAGTTAAGAGTTTTCTTGTCATTAATTAAAAATCTCTTGATTTCTAGGAGGCGCTGTTTGACATGGTGGAGTACTACGAGAGCACGAGCGTGCTGTGTCTTATTGGACCGCGACAGTTCGGCATCAGGGGATGGCAGGCCGCTTCGAGGATGATCAAAATGGTATTCCGAATTCTAATTCAAAAATTCTTAATGGATAGAAGCAGGCGTCACTTTGCGGAAATCCATGATATATTATGAAAATTAAGCTTAATTTGCTATACTCCGCGAACAGCAGGAGAATCTGTATGATGTAATTTATAATTTCTTCAATCCGTATACTCCACACCACACTATTCAATTAATGAATTTCTCAATGACAAGGTTGTTTGGAAGCATCCGGCTCCGCTTTCATCTCTCACAAGATAGAAAAATTACTTTTAAAATGAGAAAATGCAAATTGTTGATATTGGAAAAGAGTAACTGCTGAGTTTCTTGCCGGCTTCTTCTCGGTAGAATCTGCCTTCCGTACCGGTGGTAGAGTCACTAGACACAGACATACTTGACGTTTCAAAAGTGCTTATATAAATTCAAATTCAAATTCAAAATTTCTTTATTCATGTAGGCCTATCACAGGCACTTCTGAAGCGTTCATACATATTTGTTTACATAATTGTAACGGGATGGTGATAACTTCGTTCGCCAACTTAAATCTAAAGCTACGAGGGTTCTAAACGCGCCCTGGTCTAAGAAGAGCACACAACAAACTTAGCCGGGTAAATTTATTTTTTTGTTATCACCATCTTCCAGTAAATTTATATTAAGCTATATAGCTAGAGCAATTCACACCCAAGCTTTTTTATAGTTTAAATAATCCTTAATATTATAATAGGATTTTTCTGTAAGCTTACGTTTTATATAAACTTTGAACTTATTGAGAGACATCTCAAAGATTCCATTTGGTAGATGATATTACAATTAACATATAACATATTACACATATATTGAAATTTATACTAAACAATACATTGTTTCAGAGTGCAGAGCTATCCGAGATAGAGATATCCGAGAGTCCGCTGGAGGCGAGTCACGCGACCGTGCTAGCGAGATCCATACGGCCGGCCGGGTGTCGGTTGCGATCCGTTTGCCTTCAGCGGGCTGCACTCGCGGGGGAATCCCTGTTGTGTCTCGGTGAGTGTCACTGCGTAAAATCAGCAGTGGAGCTTTTTTTGACGGAGCTCGCTCAAGAAAATAAATGGCTGCCAGCAGACAGACACGCACGCATACACGCACGCATGCAAGCACGCACGCACACACAAATATGTGCTTTCTCAATTGCTGCGACGAATACATTTTTATTACTTTATTATTACATTAGTCTTAATAGCTTTCTTTGTTTCTTTACGTCTTGTGTTCACACTTTTATGTTATTAACTTTTTTAAATATTTATAATTAAAAACTTAATTATTTTTATGTTAAATCCGAGACTATTTCTAAATGCTATGTTTATGTAATCTTTGTGGCCTTAGATTTAAGTAAAAGTATTTATAAATATATTTTTATTGTAACGCTGTTGATTACGAATAAATAAATAAATAAATAAATATGGGCTTAACGGTTAAAGTCTTAGGTTGATTGACACAGGGCGGCAGGTTGCAGGACGTATTCCTTGATCTGTTAAACGGGCGATTGGCTTCCAGTTACCATCAGGTGGCCTGTATGCTTGGTGCATCAATTATTATTTATTAAAATAAAAAAAATAAAAATCTTTTCATATCTATACTTATAATAAAACTGTAACCGGATGATTTCTGTACATTTAATATATTTTAAGTATTTATGTATGATTGAGTATATATTAGTTTATTATTTTATATTTATTTATTATATTTTTCTTATTTGTGCAATTTTGTTTATGTATTTGTATTTAGCTATTTGAATGTACGTTTATAATAATTTTACACCACCTATCCGCTCTCTCTCATCTTGTCCTAATCCAAAGGTTGCCTGGCAGAGATCGCTACTAAGCGATAAGGCCGCCTTTTGTATTCTACTTTTGTCTTTGTATTTCTATTGTTTTTTTTTCCTAATTTCATTGTGGTGTACAAATAAAGAGTTAAATAATAATAATAATAATAATATTTTGAAAATTTTGACCGGGGGACGCTTTATAATCGATGCTGAGTCCAAAAAAGATTTTTATTTATTTTTGTCTGTCCGGGCATCACGTAAACACTACTGAACGGATTTAGATACAATTTAGTATAGTGGTTAGCTGACATTCCGGGTCAACATATAGGCTACTTTTATTCCGATAAACAATAAGTTTCCTTCGGGAAATGGGATGGAAGTTTTTATCAATTTTACTTCATAGCGCCGTTAAATTTTTACCGATTTTAATTATTCTTTTTTTATTTGAAAGTGTATTCTGTAATTTTAAGGAAGATCTGATTAATAATCTCGGATGTAAAGGGCATAACTCTTCACTGATAACAGCATGTCGCAAGGCATATGGGACAACGAATGCATGCGCACGAAAGTTTGTGAGAATGGATGTATGGATGGATGGATGGATGGATGCATGTTTGTTTCACTTTAACGCCACAACGGATGATCCGCTAAATTGTGTCTTGTCGTCACATGTCTTTCGAAAAACAAAACCGGACGAAGTCGCGGGCAACAGCTAGTAAATAAATAAATAAATATACTACGACAATACACACATCGCCATCTAGCCCCAAAGTAAGCGTAGCTAGATGGCGATGTGCCTATTGTCGTAGTATATATATTTATTTATTTACTAGATGTTGAATTCGACATTTTGTTTTTTGATGTGGCATTCAATTTAGTTGTAGTTCTTAATAAAATTAAAGTATTCAGTATCGCTAAGCCTTAAATGAGGAGTTTGCTGGTGTCCGCTGAGGAGTTTTGTCCTCTATCTCCAACCACATTCATCAGATCTACACAAAGTTTGGGCATAATTAAACACATATTATACCCTCTATAGTACAAAAATAATTATTTAAATCGGTTATAATTTGTCGGAGTTATGGTGTAAAATCGTCAAACACTTTCATCGCCTCTCCCAAAGGAACCGAGCTTAATGTCGGGATAAAAAGTATCCTATATCACTTCTAACACTTCCAAGAATATGTGTACAAAGTTTCATGAGGATCGGTTAAGTAGTTCTTGCGTGAAAGCGTAACAAACAAACTTACATTGACATTTATAATATTAGTAGGGATTTTTTATTGTTCCAGTGATCGCGCTCAAGACTAACAGTTCGGTGCGGGAGTTGCGGCTCGGGGACAACAGTCTCGCGGCGTCGGACGCGTCGCAGATAGCCTCATTGCTGCGGTACAACACGCGATTACAGCTACTCGACCTGTCCAACAACCAGATTCAGGTGAGTGGCGCGACACGGTTTCTGGAGCCGACTCACTTGGAGAATTATTTACCGGGGTGAATACAGTAAGAAGTTATAAATAAACGCTGCGATGTGTTGCTCTGTTAATGGACGATTGGTTTCCACTTACCATCAGGTGGCTGGTATGCTTGGTCTGATACCTCAAACTATTAGGTTTTTGGTTTCACAGTCTTTGAGGCAGAATATAATGTTCCTCTAAAGCCTGTGAGGTTTTATTTCGGTTTTCATTTACACGTTTTATATTGATATGTGAATCAAAACCTTTGAAACGCTTTTTTCGAAAATTGCTCGGACTGTCGGATATGAAATTTCCAACACTTATTGTTCATAGAAGAGTGTAGAATACTAATATATTTTTTTTAATTATGCAAAATAAATAAAATATTAAACTTATTTGCACACAAACACGCACGCACGCACGCTAGTAGCTATATATTTATTAGTCATTTTTTGGATTATTATTTGTTTTAAAATAATAAATAAAAAAAAAAAAATACTATGACAATACTATGAAAATATTGGCAAATTAACAGTGTCAGTGCTTCGGCAAAATCTGTGATTATAGAAGTTAATAATGTACAAACGTATTATTTAAATTAATTATGGTCGATTTCGGGCGACCACCAGTTTGAGTATGTGTACATTTTTTGTGTAAATCCACAATGACACTACTAACTTGTCACTTGCTAGGTTGCCTTGTAGAGATCGCTTTTTAGATAAGGCCGCCTATTGGGCCTGCGAAATATTTGTTCAATTCTTGCTATCTATTTTGCTGTCTTGGTGTACAATAAATTGTACAAAAATTTCATTTAATACTAGGAAACAATACAATTTGTATGGAATCTAAAGAGCGCCATCTAGTGACAATAATGTTAAATAGGAAGGTGGGCTAGAAAAGTAGTGTACGCGAGCTATGATGATACGCTCGACCGTAACAATAAGAAGATCTTTCACCGAGCGGGCGTTCTTGCTCGGGGACCGAGGTCCGACCATTCATCTTTGGAAGTTGTAAATATATATGTCGGAGGCGGAGGCGTGTCTCCATATTGCGGGCATGTTCTTCATCATGATCTTATCATATGGTTGCGGTTACTCTGGCAGATAAAACACGAGAAACTGATTACATGGTTAATCGCACACTATAGTTACACTGGGTATTTCACAATAATTCGATAAACCATTAGGTGCACTATGGAACTATATAGCGAACGATGGGTTCGGTGCGGCGATATGACTACCGACCATCCCATACGGAGCTTACGACTAAACCGCCCGGCGGGCACCAACCCCACTCTCGAATATGACAAATGATCATCCCCGCCACACGAACTCCATCCAGTTTATAATTTTTTTTTTGTTATTTATAATAATTGCATTACGTTGATAACTAGATGGCGTTGTTAGCTTTAATTATAATTTCCGACATATAGTCATTATTAATGAAAATGTCGCTAGCGATGCAGGATCTTTGTGGCGCCATCTAGTTAGATAATTTGGAGACAGCCACAAGAGGCAGAGGTCGATACCACCATAAAGCCTATTATTTGAACAAATCGCTAACGTGTGCTAATGTTTTTTTTGCAGGATACAGGCGTGGGTGCTATAGCGGATGCGTTGGAAAAGCAATTGGCGGACTCTCCCCCCTCACCGCACCAATGCCCACGTGAGTACAGCCGAAGTCACAGCAATAGTCTGTGGTGCACAATTGCAATATGGTGCACAATTTACAAAGTATTATACTTTACAGTAAATTATTGTTAAGTATGTAAGAAATCTTCTCGTCACGATAAAGAAAGAAACACATAAATGGATGGAAAAGAATGAGATAGAATATTAGGGTGATCCAAAAAAATTTTTTTTTGTTTTTTTTCCAAACAGGCTCAAAATTTATTTTGGGGGTAAAAAAAAATCTGTGAAAATTAATATTAAGATTGTCCTCATCGCATTTTTTTAATTCCCATAGGAATAACGCAGGAAAAGTTTTTTTTGCTTCTTCTGATTTTTTTACCGTTCAAACGACTGGTTGACTGATAAATCTCTGTTCCAATCTTTATAGAGAATTGAACGCTCAACAAAAAAGGTCTGATAACATTTTTTGATTTGTCCACGCGTTCAAAAGTTATTCAAGATCAAAGTTCGATTGTTCAAAAATTTGATCGAATTTTATAAATTACACCGAAACGGTTGGTTTCAGTATTAAAAAAATGCGATGAGGACAATCTTAATATTAATGGCTCAATTTTTCACAGACATTTTTTTACACCCAAAATTAACTTTAGAGAAAAAAAAAAAAGAAATTTTTTTTTTGGGTCACCCTATATAATATATTTATACATTTTGTTTTCTATTTTAGTTACCATGAAAACTGAATTATATGTAGTACATTTAATATTTAGGTTAATTTTCGACAGTTTCACTACTGCCGTGTGTAAGTTATTGCGCATAATTTGAAGAAGAAATACTTTATTGCACACAAACATCAGAATATACATAAAATAAAGAATAAGCCAAAGAACAAGAATTGTAGGCATGCAAAGGCGGCCTTGTTACTGCAAGCAATCTCTTACAGGCAACCTCTGTCAGATAGAAAAGCTACAAGAGAGTGGGATAGTGCAATTATATATACATATATGTTCGAAAATAAATAGACATACATAAACATTTAATAAAATAAATATATATATAAATACATATATAGGCGTAGGACCTGACATCAGAACTAAATTAACAACTCTGGTTTATTCATAAACTCAAAAATCACTTCAAAAGTCTGAGCCGGTTACAACTTAATTTGTCTCTTCCGATTTTCACCGCATTTACTTTAGAGATGATCACGAGCGATGGAACATAACTTTAATTGTCATTTAACAAATCACTGATATCACAAAACACTAAATTAACTTAACAATTTCAGTATTGACTCATGGAAATAAAAGTAAAATGGCGGTTTGTTATGATAGACCACGGTCCGTGCACCGATTCGCGCAGACCCTAATCATAGACTAAAAAAACTTATCTGACAGGAATGTCATCTAAGGAAAAATGTCACAGAGTATATTTAGCGATCGGTACACGTGCCGTCAGCGCTTCCTGTCGCTGTCTATCAACAATCAGCTGCCAAGCCACTCAGGTATTCCAGGAAACGAGACTGCTGACTCATGTGCCAAAACAGCTGTTGAGTCAGGTTCTCTAGATCATTTTAAAAATTCATCGCAGGACCTATGTACTCTTGCCAAAAAAGATATGGAAACAGCCTGGAAAATTTTTTGGAATGATTCCAAATTGGTTAAGGGTAAGTTTTACGCTACCATCCAACAAAACATACCAAGACAACCCTGGTTTTGTCACTCTCGGAGTACAAATCGCTGGACTTTATCCACAATTTCCCGATTGCGTCTTGGTCATGCTAGCACACCTGTACATCTGGCCAAACTCCGGATAAGGGACAACTCCATCTGTGAGTGTGGCTTGGATGAGGGCACTATAACTCATATTATTTTTAACTGTCCCAAACTTACCTATCCCCTCTATGACGTTCTTCCTCCCAAAGTCCCCCGTCCATTGAGTGTTAAATGTTTTTTAATGTTTGTTTTCAGTCCTTATTGTAGATTTTTATGTAAATATATAGTAAGTAATAAAATTAAAGTATAATGTACAAAAAATATCCGTGTTAGATATATATGCATGTGTTGTCTGTGCTGCCTTAGGTTAAAGAGCTAACTAGCTAATAACAACTATTTCTTGGTACATATTCAAAATTAACTTTTCATTAGTTTCACCGATCAATCTCCTTCGTGCCTTCTTCATCTACAAGACATTGGCGAAGTACCTTGTGCCCAGTTGGCACAGACAAAAGCCATAAACAAGAATTGAATTGAACAATCAGCTGTCACCGCCGTCACATATATAAATAATATATATTTTAGGATTTGGATTTGATTTTAGTCTATTGTCTTTTTCAGTGGGTGGTTACGAGACGAGAGGACTGGCGTTTCTAGTACTATGGAATAATCAGCTGACGAGGAACTGTGCGGGGCATCTGGCAAAAATTTTGGTAAGCACTTGAAAATTTTAAATGTCCCGTTGGTCAAGTAGATGGCTTAGCAATGGATCACGTGGTCCTGTGTTCTATTCCAAGGTTTTCTTTTTTATAAATTTAAAATGCATATAAAAATTTTCGGAACCGACCGGATTTGAACCTCCGACTCTCTGGCAATCGCGGCCTGAGCGCTTTCTCCAATTAAGCTACGGTCCCCTACCGTCGATGCCGAATTTTTAGTATATGCCTTTCACATCAGTCTTATAGCGACTGTAGCGTCATCTAGTAGGAAACGTTGCAGTTTTGATCTACTTTTTCAAAAATCCATATGGGTCCATATACAATGAGACACCTTTGAAACAAGAGATGACACAATGCTTTTTTATAATTTTTAGCAGTGTTTTTACCTACACTTGGAGGAATTATCAATTTTATAAATTTAAAATGCATATAAAAAGGTTTTCTGTTGGGTGTCATATATATATTTTTTTTAATGAGTGACGCCTGCCATTCCAGGACCATTCTACCTTATTCCCCATGTTTGAGACACAGGTTTTACTGGTGTCCCGACAGCATCCACCCCTGAAACCTACCTCTTAGTCTCTTGGGTGAACTTAACAATATCCCATGTTTTGCTAGGTCTTCTTCACTTATACTATCCTTACCTTGTAGTTCCCATCTTACCAGCGCGCACATGGGGCACTCAAAAGTGAAAGCCGGTTTCCACCTCACCACACTCTGGTCAGGATGGATCCTCGACAATTCTCTTCTCTCAGTTATTGGGTTACTCGGTAAAAAAATCTCAGAACCAGGCCGAAGTAGGAAAATTGCTGCATTTCTCAGAGACAAAAATGAACTAAGTCGTCTGTAAAAGCTGGTTTTAGCAGTATGTCTCCATTGAATATACCTAACGTTATCTTTTCTATATTACAGAGGGCGTCCCAAACTCTATGCGTGTTAAACGTAGGGCGAAACGCTCTAGGTTCAGACGCAGTGCGGGCGCTACAGACAGACAGAATCGGAGGTGGCCCGCTAGTGTCTTTAGGCCTGCAAGCGGCCAGGCTTGGACCGGAGGCTGCGAGGGCCATCGCAGATCTTATCCGCAACGATTCTAAACTACAGGTCAGTGTTTTTAAAAACATCCGTTTCGAAGGACCAATTTTCATAGACTTTGAAAATAAACCTTATATTTTTGTTTTTAAGCTTCAATTCTTCTACACTTCTACATCCCGCTGTCACAGCAAGATGTTTGTAATATAGAAATAAGCATAGACTGTTACTTTTAGAACTTATTATATAGATTTAAAAGAACTCAGCAAGCGGTGAGACTTAAAACGGATGCTGCGGATCTTATCCGTAACGACACAGGTAAGTGCTTTTAGAAAAATCCGGTTCGAAGGACCAGTTGTCATTTACTGTCAATTACAATTGTCAATTTTTTCTTACGATATTACGATAATACAGAATCGGAGCGAATAAAGAAACACCGAGGTCATAGTAAAATGGGCCTTATGACTTTGATCTCAGTGGAAGGTTTGTAAACTAGTAATCAGCATCAGTGGCGTGCATTGCATATATGCAAATAAGCAGTGCATACCCTACCCTCAGGGTCTTAAAGAGCCTTCAGATAGGACCATTAAAGTTTTGTAATTAAAAAAACACTAAGTAAAAAATATATGAAAGCGCCATCTAGTAATGAGCGGCCAAACTTCTAGGTCAATTGTCGCAAGACAGGCGACAGCGCAACCATTGCGCTCGAGGCGCATAGCGTACAAAATAAAATCTTCTACTTCGTATTTTAATCATTAACTGTAAACGCTAAACATTTACCTTATAAAACACGTAAAAATACCTATATTATTATTTAAATCTTATGTTATCGATTGCAGGGTAAATCCATTATTAAGAATCACTCGACATATGACGCCCTCTACTGTTGCATAGAAATATCAAATAAAATAAGCACGCCTAAAAAAAGAATCGTTCTGCTAGATGTGTTCGTGCAAGTTAGTAGTGGGTAATGTTAGTAATGTTATAATCGTGCGCTTGTACTTACAAGATTAGCATCGGTTCACACAAGAACAGTTTCATTCATAAATTCTTTAAGTATGGGTATCTATAAGCACTGCTTACGGAAGTGGATAATCAATTACGTGTTTGATTTTTTTATGAATAAAATGATTTGCTTGGTTTGTTATTGTTGTTACCGGTCATTATTCTTTTTTTAGAATTAAAAACATTATTCACAAATATCCTTTACCTTTTAGTGTCTTTTAAGAAAATTAAGGAACTAATATTATCGAATTAGTCTTTCGTTTTGAAAATAATCTATGAAACCAAACGCTGTCTAAATTTTGAAAAATGAATAATTTAGGTTTTCCAGGAATCATTGGAAAGTGAGAGAGTTAACAATAAATATGGTTTCTATTTATTGTTTACATATCAAAATAAAATAGCGTTCGTACCCATACTTACAAAAAATTAAAGACTATTTTGACTAATTTCGATTGCAATATTATCATTAGCATATTCAATCGCCATTATTGTTTACCTTCGAACAATGCTGTATGGCGTTGGTGATAAATAAACGGTTCAAGTGCATAAATTCAGTAACTTATAAAAGTTTGAGTAGTGATAGTTTAATATGTTAAGGTTAATTTATAGTTTATTCATTCATTTTATAATGAAAGCATATTCGTGCGGTCTTTGTGTGGGTTCAGTGTGCCTGGAAAAAGTACTTAGAGAAAACTTTAATTTCTATCCCTATATCGTAAAATTAGAAATCACCAATGTACCAATGTTACAAATATCCCAAAAAAAGGTGATAAAGTAACACGTATGTTTAAATTTTCATAAAGACTCTAAAAACATGATATGTTGGAAAAATATTATCATCATCAGTGTGCTTAGAAAATGCTGCCGAATGGTGTGTCATAATTGTGTGACGTAAATCAGGGTATGTACTTTTATTCAATTAGCAGTAGATAGACGATAGTATTAAATCAATCAAAGATATAACTTTCGTAAAGTAATTTGATTATAAACCGACATACCTATCTTAAATCTAAAGTTTAATTTTACTTTATGTTTGTGCTGAACACCTTGTGCATACCCTGGGTCCAAGGGCTATGCACGCCACTGATCAGCATATATCACGACTGTAAAACGAACGTGTTTACGTCCCCTTTACGAGTAGTAGACGCGCAAGCGGTCACTGTCGCACTGAAAGTTGCAAGGGCCATCGCAGATCTTAGCCGCAAATATAATAAACTACAAGTCAGTGTTTTTATAAAAATCCGGTACGAAGGACCAATTTTCATAGTCAGCCAATTGCAGTCGTTTTCGCATATCGAAATACTGCAATGTCAGAGTAAAACGGACCTTATACTTTATTGGATAAAGTTCAAATTCGTTAACACTCCTATAGCATGTTGCGTTCATGGAATTCCGCAAATTATCGCCTGGATCTATTTAATATTTTTATATGTATGTAATCTGTTCTACTTTCAGAGATTAGATCTCCGTGACAACAAACTGGGTGCGGCGGGACTGCAAGCGATACTGAACGCGTTGAAAGAGAACACTACGTTGACGCAGATCGATTTGGACGATCCAGTTGTGAGTTTTTTTTTTAAATATTCCACTACATGTTAGCCCGTGACTGCAATATTACCTGCTGGTAACTGATGATGCAATCTAAGATGGTAACGGGCTAATCTGTTGGGAGTATGGCAATTATATTTAACCCTTATCGGTTTCTACGCGACATCGTAACGGAACGCTAAATCGCTTAGCGGTACGGTTTTCAAAGTCAATTGATTTTTTTTTTTTAATATTCATCACACTTTTGAATTGTTTATAACATATACATTTAACTTGTGAGGTGACCGACGGTGATAACTATATTCGTTAACTTAAACTTAAGCAAACAGGGGGTTGGAAAGGGATAGAAATACTTTTAAATATGTCAATTTAGTTTGGTTAAGAGATTTACTAACTAATATATTATTTAACGGTACGGCTTATTACACATCACTAGCGGACCCGCGCGACTTCGTCCGCGAATGAGTCGACTTAAAAAAAATAGTCGTATGTCCAATATAAATGATTCTGAGATTCAAATATAAAAGAATTCTAGCTAGATCGATTTATCGCTTCCGGTATACTTCGGAAGAAATTCGTTAGAGCTGATTCCTAGATTCCATTTATATATATATAGTATAAACTAGCGTACCCAGACCGCTTCGCCGGGCTAGATTTTGCTTTATTTTATTTAGACAATAAACTTACATAATTAAATTTTTAATAAAAGCTGTGTTTGACAGTTCAAAAATAGGAGTGCTCCGATGGTCACCAAACTTTACAGGATTACTCGCCAGGTCAATCCGGAGATTACATGAAAGTTTCATTGAAATCGGTCCAGCCGTTTCGGAGACTATACGGAACATACCCACACACTTTCTCTTTTAACACACGATTAAAATTACATTTTCTAAAAATGAATTCTAGCTTGATCGATTTATCGCCCTCGATACCCCCTGTATTCTAAATTTCATAAAAATGGATTTAAGGTTTTAAAAAAAACTTTCTTTTTTTTTCATCTGTTAAATAAATAGTAATAATAAATATTAAACATATCAGGACAACAACTCACATCGCCATCTAGCCCCAAAGTAAGCCTAGCTTGTGTTATGGATACTAAGATAACTGATCATGGCCAATCGGCCCAAAATGTCAGTTAAGAGAATATAACCGATAGCGGGCAGCATCTACTGCGATCATGGGGAATCTCCACCGCCCCCAACCCTAGGGTTGGGAGAGGCCGTAGTCCAGTAGTGGACTGTTACAGGCTATTGATGAAATGTCAGTTTACGAGTTCCTTAAGGCTAACGCACAGGCGTATCGATTTCGTAACTTTAGATGCAGCTTACGATACTTCATCTAAGAGTTGGTCAAATGTTTGGTTTCTGTAGGATCTAGGTGTTACAAAAATCATTAGGCAACCGTTTTAGGCGTTCACCTAGCTTTCGTGAAAACGTTCTATTATTGTTATGACCAGGAAACAACAACATCGGTGGGCGTCCAGAGCTGCACAGAAACTGCGACTGTCGCGCGTCTTTTACGCGACATCCGCGCTCTCTGCCGCCGCAACGAGCCGGCCGCGCCCGCACCTCCGGACAGACTGTTGAGGAAGATCAGTCTTACCTGTCACACCGCTCCAGCTCCAAAGGTTGGTTGTACTGAGGGGTCCGATACTCAGAACCCAGTTGCTGTACTGGGTCTCTAATGTCCGTCTGTTTGTCCCACGTTGTCAATGACAAACTGAATTGTAATAGGCGTTGGCAGGCTGCTGCATGTATTTGGCCAGTATAGCAATTTTTATTTACAGATTCAAATTCAAATCGTTTATTTGCAGATTGGTTTTACATTGTTGGTATATAAAATATAGGGACAAACAATCCGCCTTAGATGGCATGCAAAAAATATATATGTTCGTACACTAATTCCTACTTACTATAATAATACTATCCTAAATCAATCGACATTATTAAAATAACAATAAAATTTAAGACTTATATCAAAATTACAAATATCTAATCAATTATTCAATTCATGTCAATTATTCAATTATAATCACTGTAAATGTCAAACCTATAAATGTCTGTTATGTGTTATGTGTGTGTCTATGTGTCTGTTAAATATTCTTGCATGGTATTAAAACATTTCCCAATTAGCAATTTTGTAATCTTATCTTTAAAATCTACAAGTTTATGTTTCTGTTGGCTAGTGACGCTGGCAATTTGTTGTATATTTTAGGCGCCATAATGAAAATACTATTCCCAAATAATCAAACCAATCTGTAAATAAACGATTTGAATTTAAATTTACAGATTCTCCTGTATAGCAAATTAAGCGTAAATTATAATTATAAATTACTGTTAATCTTTGCACAATTGGCTAGAACATTGCAAGTATACGGGATTGTAAAATCCGATAAAACCGATCAAAACTTGCTAAATGTAAATGGGCCAAATCGGTTCAACTGTTCCCGAGTTTTAGTGAGACTAATGAACTGACAATTCATTTATTTATTTATTTATCCAACAGCAAAGTATGCCCGTGGAGGAGGAGCGTAAGGTGCGACTACGTTCCCCTGCCCCCTCGCCCGCACCGTCACCCGCCGGCTCCCCCGTACCCGCGGCCGGAAGTGGCAGTTCGCGTTTCTCGGTACGTACAGAGAAGCGGTGATAACCTATTGGTTAGGATTTTGCACGCACGCACGCACGCACGCGTGAATCAGCACGCGTGCGTGCGTGCGTAACTTTTTTAAGTTATGTGCGTTTTAAGCATATTATAAAAATTAAGCTTAATTTGCTATACTACGAGAAAAGCAGGAGAATGTGTGTTGTAATTTATAATATCTTCAATCCTTATACTCCAGGACCAACGATATTTTTTTCAAACGTATGTCTGAGACGGCATTTGGTGGGATTAGGCTTCTGATTTCGTATTCCTAATTTTAACATACTTTGCCCATTCAGGTAATTCCGGTGACGACAGACTGTCCCTCTGCATCAAGATTTAAAGTTGTACAGGTATTAATTGATGTTACTATTAAATGTTATATACACACACACGCAAACACACACACGCACACATACACACACACATACACAATAATATTAAAATAAGAATATTAATTATCATCTCGTTCATCGTTTATCTATCACCTTCTCATTAAGAAATTTCTTACGGACCTTAACACGATATATCTGCTGTAATTAACTACCTGATGTTGCATCAAATCTAGGTTAGCATTTCATCCGTAACAGTTTGTAAGACCTTTCAAATATTAAATTAGGTGATTATATTTAAACGCCTCAACGGAACGAATATGATTTTCATACGGAAAAAACTGCATTAACATCTATGCTTTTAAGAGCTAAGAGGGCCCATACAGACACACAGACACAGCCGTTAATTTTATATCAAACACACCTAAACGCTTTTTTAGGTAAGTTAAACCCAATTGGCATAGAACTCCTTTTCCACTGTGGGCTATCATGGGCAGGAGATTAAAAAAATATCCCCCAACTATATCCACTGACAAGGCCGACAAGACGATGTAGGCAAGCGCGTCCAATCTTAAGCCACATCTACACTTTCCATCAGATGAGATTGTGGTCAAGCGCTAGTCTGAGAGCGAAAAAAAGAAAATGTTACTTTTTCACCTGCCAAAGCACAGCAACAGGGAAATGTCTACCCCCATTTAATATTACACTTAAATTATTTGGATACTATTTTCATCCGTTCTCGGATGAAAACCGGATAAAACGATGGAAAAAACATCTTATCCCTTCTCTCGCAATAAAAAAATTCTGCTGGCAATTTTAGCCGTACTGGCTTTGCATACGACACAAACTAACAATCTAGAGATAGTTAATAATTGAAATAATCTTTTTCTTGCGTTCCAGGTGGCAGATCCAGTGCAGCATACACCAAGAAAAACACGATTTTCCGTAACAAGAAACTACGACAAAATGTACAACCCTACTTTGCCACCCACGACGCCATCACCGTCACCCTCACCATCGCCATCAACATCACCCGCCCCAGAAATAATCATAGAATATAGCAAAGATAACGATAAGACGGACTATAGTTCAAATACCCATTTAAACGAACCTATGTTTGATTATTCAACAGATAAGGATAATGCACACACAGTCAAATCGGAAAAAGATTCAAATAAACCTATATTTGACAACACTAGAGATAAAAATAAAAATAATGCGACACAAGAAGATGAAATAAGTATAGATTTAAATACGAATAAAAATAATACAGAGAAAAGGCAAAATGACGTAAAGCAGAGTGATTTAAATAAGAATAATACGAAACAAAATGCAATAAAAAATATTATAGTTTCAACGAAAGACACTGAAAATTGTAAACTTAAAACAAAGACTGAAAGTAAAAATGATAATATTGTTATAGAACAAGATAAAAGTGGAAATTCTTGCGATAGTAATGTCACAAAAGTAGTTTCAAATACAATAACTAAAGATTATATTGATATCAAACTAGATACAGATTCGAAACCGAAATGTATACAAGATGAAAAAGCTATAAAACTCGATCCAGCTAAAAAACCAACAGGTTCAGTTGACACGAAACCAGAATACGTTATAAGTAAAACAGTTATAATCCCTAAAACGGAAAATAGGACTGTTTTAACACAAACAGACGAAATTATGAGCGTGCCTGACTTCATCATTCATGATACTGGCAAAACAAGAGATGAAAAAATGACTAATGTAAAAGATAAAAATGGCGGTGATTGCAACAGTGGTATAGATAAAAGAAATATAGCAGTAGATTTAAGAGAGGGTTTTAAAGTTGAGGCCGAGAGTATAATAGCAAAAGACTTGAAAGAGAGTTCTAAGTCTGTAAATATACCTGAATCTGTGATAATAGAACCTGAATTAATATCTAATTTAGGTTCTGAAGTTTATGAGAAGCCACAAGAGCTTGCAAGTTTATTAGATTCTATTTCAAAAGAAAGTGAATCAGACTATGTTAAGAGTGACATTGTTGATATAAAAGTGAGTGAAAGTGATGTTAAAAATATTACTGTTAGTAATTCGTTAAACAACG
This sequence comes from Pararge aegeria, assembly GCF_905163445.1. Classification (NCBI taxonomy): domain Eukaryota; kingdom Metazoa; phylum Arthropoda; class Insecta; order Lepidoptera; family Nymphalidae; genus Pararge; species Pararge aegeria. The sequence continues at coordinate 3,535,850 of NC_053206.1, read as the reverse complement.
AAAAATTAAAAGATACAGAAGTTATAGGTGATTATAGTGAAAATTTAGAATTAATTAATGTTAGTGATACAAACAAATTTAGTGAAAGTGTTGGAAGTGACACGTTTGGTGATAAAATCGAACAAATGTCTCATAATGAGACCGTTGATTACCGAGGTGACGATAAAATAGTTAAGACAGAGACAAAATTAGTTAAAAGTAGCATAGAAGTGAGCGAAACGGACAGAGTTGAAACAGACGTGACCGTAACTGTTAGGAGCGAGAATAGTATAAAAACCAAAGTACATCGCGACCAAAATGTAAATAAATTAGTTAAGGAAGAGAAACGGGAAGTAGCGATCAAACAAATTGAAGCCATAACAGAAGATTTAGGGAACTTAATTCAGGAAATGCAAGATTTGTCCACAAAGGCTATGAGTAAGACCGCTACGGAGGATGTAAATGTAGTTATAGGTGTAAACAAAGTACCTGCAGTTCGAGATAATGTAGTTTTAAAGAAAAACAAAAGCGAATCGAGTTTAGACAGTCCAGACCTAGAAGTGTCCAGACTGATGAGGAAACCCATTAGTGCCTTCTGTGATAGCAGCTCTTCTTTAGAAATTTCTGGAAGTTCCGTCGAAAGTCTCAACATAGAGAGAGCAAGACCGATCATAATACATGAGGAGACTCGATTGTCTAAAAACAGCAGCATAGAATCTACCAGTGAAGTGACTCCAGTGAATTTAAACGTATCAATAAGTTCTAACGAAAGTGTTTCCCCTATTATATTTGGGAACACTAAGAAAATTCACGGTTCCTTATCAAGTTTGGAAGCTAGTATGAGCTCGGTAGATTCAGCTAGGCATGAAAAGGTTATGGTGACATCTGCGGATTCTGGAATAGAGTACTCTTTACAAAATCCCTCAGAAATCAGAGAAGATAGCTCGTCAAACGAAGGCACACTCACCTGCAGCTCGAGTTTGAAGGAATCAGTTAGAAAAGAGCCAAATGAATCACTAACATCTCCGAAAAGAACGTCGAGTCTGTTAGATGTACCTGCTTTAAAATCTAAAGGGCTAGAGCGTATGAGAAAAATATCTTGGGTGGCGCCGTCTGCCAGTTTTCATTTACCGAGGCCTGAGGAGAAAATAGAATACAAACTTCCTACTAATTTAGAGAAGTTGTTGAGTTTGTTTCAACATCCGAGCAGTTTGTTTTCTAGAAATAATAGTGACGATGATAAGAAATCGTCATCTAGTACTCCTCCCAGAAAGGATTCCTCGTTGACAAGCTCATTCTGGTCCTGGGGCAGTGTAACGGAGAAAGCAGATAAAGACGACGCGGACAGTCTATCTGAAGCGACAGATTCGACGCTTTCAGAAAGAGTTCAAGTGTCTTTCGTAGATGAGTCGTTTTCCAAAAAACTCGATAGCAAAACCCCATCAACCGATACGGATAACACGCTAAGCGAGTTCCAAACTTTCCCCAACAGTGCGGAAAATAATCCGAACAGCGGGGAAGGTGCAACAGTTACCGAACTAACCACCGATGAGAAATTAGTACAAAAATGTTTAGCTTTAAGCGATAATGACACATGCCCGGAAGAACCGGGCCCGTGTGATAAAATAGATCTCAATACACCCAACGATTTGAATAGAAACGTAACGCAAGCGTCCGAAAAACCTGAGTACTGCGATAAACTGGACACAGCTGCGTGCAGCGAAACCTTAGTTAAATTAGATGATGAAAAAGTAGATGTAAGACCGCGGACTTTTGCTTCCGTACTAACGTCTTCTTCCGAAAACTCCTTAGAAAAGCAAGCAAGCCCGGAAACCGTACATCCTGTAGAGAAGCTTCCCAGCAAAGTAATTCGAGGGATTAAAGAAAATATCAGCCCCGAGAATACGTTAACTTCAAGTATATGCACTGCAGCACTAGCAATGGATATAAGTGAGAGGCAAATGAAGAATAAACCAATAGTTAACGCAGTCTGGGAAGTTACCATGCCGTGTTTAGAGAAAAGTGAGACTAAAACCGAAGAAGCGCCAATTAAAACACAAAGTGAATTTGCGCCGATCAAGACGCAAAGTGACTTTGCGCCGATCAAAACACAAAGCGACTTTGCGCCGGTCAAAACGCAAAGTGAATTCGCGCCGATCGCAACGATAGATGAAACTAGCGATGTGGCTGCTGATGATCTAATTCAATTGGCATATATAGATGACCCAAAAGTGGAAGAAAGAGTCGTCGATGTTGAAAACATGACGAAAGCGAAAAGCGAAAAGCATGGTGTCGATAAAGTTGATTTAGGAAAAGATGCGTTGGCATATTTAATGTATGAAAATCAAGATTTCGAAACGGAAGGGGCACATTCTGTCGCAGAAGCAAAATCGCCGCAGGGATCTCTCGCTCAGGAGCTAAGGGATGCCGAAATCAAAGAAATGCTGGACCTATCTCCCGAATTAGTGATTGACGAAGCTGTAGAAATACCAGAGATATTCACAGTGGAAATAAAAGGCCGTAAAAGTTCCCCGGTAATACCAGAACGGGCTAAGTTAAAAAAGTCGAATTCCCTAGAGGATTTGACTAAGCGTCCGGCAATAGAAGAGAAGGACAGTCCAAAATTGAAAACGATAGCTTTCAAAGTTCCAGAAAGTACAACTCCAAGGGATATACCAGAAAGAAGGGGAAAGTTAAGATCCAGAAGTGGTTCTAGCCCGAAATCATTGCCCGAAAGTCTAAATAAACCCTGTCCACTAACAAAAATGGATTCGGTTATAAGTAAAAAGAAGAAAAAAGTTTCTTCCCTGGGAAAAACGGCGCGTGATTCCCTGTTAATGTTAAATATGAGCGAAGAGGAAATTGCTGAGTTCAGGCGGCCGTATAAACTTACTTCTGTCGAGAGCTTGAGATCTCTGGAATCCGTTTCTGAGGATGCAAACTCTCAAAGTGGGACCTCTGTAGATTCAAGATGCAGAGCCTGTTTGAGGACGTCCCAAGAGAGTCTTATGTCCTTGGATTCGATAACTGAAGATTGCCGATGTTTGGAGGAATGCGAGAAGAGACATTCGAATAGATAAAGACAGTCTACGGTTGGAAGTTTGCGATTTATCCTCGACATTTTTGTCGCTGCGACATTTGTGTCGCGAATGTTGGAATTAAGAAATATTGCTTGGACACACGGGTATGGCTTGGGTTTTAAGCTCACTTAGACGTTTTTTCGAAAAGTGAAATGTAAATTTCTTTTTTTTTTTTTTTAGTATTATTACGCCGTCGCCATGTTTGGCCGTATATTTATTAACTGCAATGTTGTAATTTGTAAAAAATAAATAAATAAAGTAATAATAATAGTAATATTAATAATGTTAATGATAATGTACAGATATTTTTTAAAAATGCCAGTTCAGAATTTTATAATTATCGTTAAAATTAATAACGTAAGGTTTTTCGCGCGTCGCGCAGATATTTTCATCTGCGTCATTTTATGAGTCAGTTAGCGGTGTCAGTAAGTCAGTCAGTCAGTTTGACTACCACAAAGGTGGTTCACAGTTGAATCTTCATCTATGACATTTCATGAGTCAGTTAGTTCGCCTGACCTCTAAAATCAGCGCCACAAAGGTGGTTCACTGTTCAATCTCATACAGGCCACGCTTCTAAGTCTAGAGATACTGAGTGATATTATTTACGGGATTTACTCATGTTTATGAGTGGTCCACAATAAAAAAAAAACGCGCGTTTTTTATTCTCGCAATTCAGTAACACTTGACTAATATTAACGCAGTTTCGATTTAAAACGTGTTGTTAAACGGTTATGAATATGCGGTTTGCTATAAATTTCATGCGGATTAAATTCACGCGATTTTTTTGTGCATGAAGTTACTTAAAAACTGACATAAATTTTGAGAACATTTATGTCAGTATTATTTATTTTATACGCAGAATAAAAATAACAGAGACGTTTATCGCAATTCTCTAGCAATCGAAATCACTTGAAAAACTTGCTCTTAAAATTTCGCGTGTTTTTATAATAATTTTCCAAGTTCCCTAGGTCATTACTTTACCATTTTAGACCGAAATATAAATCGCGCGAATAAACAAATTCGTTTTTGTTGGGAGAGGGAGGAGAGTTGTTTAATAGGCTCAAAATTTACCTCTGGCTCAGTGGCGTGCATCGAGGGTATGCACATGGTATGCAGATTATATCAAATGAAGAAAATCTCCGGTACGAGATACAAAAAACTTAAGGATAGGCATTGTGAGAGTTATAAAAAGCCTACCCTTAAGTATTTACCACTCGTACTGGAGATTTTCTTCGTTTTATATCATTTGCATACCCTGTGCATACCCTCTATGCACGCCACTGATCTGGCCGGAATAGTTTAAAATGTATTTTGGTTAATGCGTATCATAATATTAACGCCTCTCCGCGGGTGTCGTACGATGCAACCAGTGGCGTGAACTGGGTTTCCTACCAGGGTATGCATACAGCAGAAAAATACATAAAACAGCTCAAATTCTCCTTCTTTACGAGTTAAATATTAGTTTTATGGGTAGGCAGTGCTTTTGTGCACGTATGAAGTGCAAGCCACTGGATGCAACTGAGGGGATCATCAGCCAATAGCATATGACTGTCCACTGCTGGGCTAAAGGCCTCTCCTACCAGCACGGCTAGCATGGGCAGGAGACAATTATAAAAATATTTCCCCGGGGAAAGTATAAAAAATTACCTTACCTTCTCCCACAGCTATACCAACTCTCAGAGTACTGGCGCACAAGTGGAAATATTTTTAGCTATTTATTTATTAGCTTTTCAAGGGAAACACTTAAAAGTAATGCCGTATTTTTATATGAAATGAAATGAAATGAAATGAAATGAAATTTATATTTGCCCACAAAATCGCTTACAATTGTAATACAAAAATATATGTAACATAAAGCATGTGGACAAATAGGGTTCCGCCTCAGCACGAAGCCGCAGCGAGCTGCGGCGCTGGTTTTCAGGGGGACCCTGTGTGCTCACAGACGTGTTTACGACTGCTTCATCCATGCCAAAACCTTCAGTCTATACATAATAAAAATAAAATTAAAACACGGTACGGAATATAAAATTTACAGAGCTAAACCAAGAAGCTCACCACAAAGTCGGGCAGTGTCCATGTAAACGCTAGATACGCCGTCTGTACATACTCCAGAAATAAATTACAGCCCTGTATCACATAAACCAATGAAGTTTCCACAACTTAGTTATACTTATAATACGATAACATTAACCACAATTGCTTAGGAATAAGTACCTACCGAGCGAAAATTATACAAAAAAAATAAATTAAAACCAAAACTTTAAAGCTTTTAATACTTATTTTGCCATAATAAATTTCCTAAAAGTGCCAATTTTGACATGAAAATGTCCGTCTCACAATATTTGCTGTTGAAAGCATTGCACGCACGATTAAGTTATTTACCGAATACCTTGTCTTCCATGTAAACCACGCTAATGGACGTTTACGCCTAACCAAATAATGTATTTGTAATATTAACGGCTGAAAACTTCTTCTATTACCTATTACCGTGCTTTGCAGGTGGGCATTAATTATATTCCTTGTCAGGGGTTAATATTTTTGTCTAGTGCCTTTGCTAGCCCTGCGAGGGTAGCCAATAATCACCGCACTTGGCAGACGGGTCGCAGTAGATGCTAGTTGTAGTACAGTGCTGCCCGCTCTCCGTTATATTCGCTTAGTCGCCTCGTACGACACCCGCGGGAAGAAAAAGGTTGGTGACACCTGTATTCTGATCTACCGTCACCACAGTATTTTATACTGCAATAGCCGTTATCCATGTTGAGACGTCCGCGCTTATTACATGTTTTAAAAAATCCTGGGATAAAAAGTGGCCGTACTTTCAACTAACTCTATGCCAAATATTAAGTTGATTGGTTGATAAGTTATTGCGTGAAGCACGGACAAACGAACACAATTTCGCATTTATATGAGCGCCATCTATTGGTTACTTAATCAATCCAGTCAACTGGCTATCGTAAACCGCCATCTGTTAGAATCTTATCGAACTAACTAATAATTATGATTCTTTGTCAGATAATAAACAAATAATTAGCAATATTGCGATTGTAATATTGTGATAGTTCGACCTCACTTTCGGGGGGCCGAGTTCGAATCCCAGCACGCCCCTCATTCTTTTTTTTCATAAGTAATTAAAATATCACTTGCTTCAACGGTTAATTAAAACATAGTGAGGAAACCTGTATGCCTGACAGTTCTACATAATGTTCTCAAAGGTATGTGGAGTCAACCAATCCGCACCGGGCCAGCGTGGTGGACTACGGCCTTAACCCCTTCTCATTGTGGGGGGAGACCCGTGTTCTGTAGTGGGCCGGTAATGGGTGGATATGATGAACGTTTGCAACTGACTTGTACTGATAAAGAATATCGTAAACAATCTGCGCGACGCGAAAGCATCGCAGCTTTTGCGGATGAAAAATGAAATGCCATTTTTTATTAGCGGCTTTGAATATTACAATATATTGTACGCAATCCGCGAGCGTGCGTGCTTGATAATGTCATAATTTACTTATATTTTTTTTTACAAACGAAAAACAGTCTTCCTTTTTAACTTTTATATTTACTAAAAGGGTTATTAAATTTGGTATGAATCCAGCTTGAATACTAGCTTTCAGTGCCGAAAAAAATTGTAACTATTACTGTTGCTAGAAAATGTTGGTGTAACCTGACATACTGAATACGTCTGCGTAACCCTTTCGAGTTTACAGGCGTGACGTTATGTTGCGTGGTATTGTGAAAAAACGCACTTTTATGCGAAAGCAGCCATCGCGGTTGACTATTTAAAAAATTCCGTTGTCTATCTCCGAAACTCTTGATCGTATCAGTAAAATTGAAATGGGACCATTTTGGAATGAGACTCTTTCGAACAAAAAAAAAGGTTTTTTTGCATATCCGTCTACAAATGACGGAGCTGTGCACAAATATATATTTCGGTTATACGAATATATATTAGAAGGTCCGAAACTTACAATCTTGTTAAAACTATTTTTGATTTTTGGATGTATTTCGGAGAGTGTGCTCAAGAACTGTTTTATCTAGTTACCCCCATCGAACCGCGAGGCACCGTAAGGATCTGTATCCCTACGTGGTTGATATACCGCGGACTAGTACGAAGCGCTTTGCATCTTCGTTTCTGATCCGCACCGCAAGGATCTGGGATGCCCTTCCAGCTTCCATTTTCCCCAGTACTGAGTACCTACAATATGAGTACCTTCATATCAAGATTAATTAGGCATTTTCTAGGCAAGCGCGCTCAACCTTTTGCTGCATCATCGCTTACAGGTGTGATTGCAGTCTAGCGCTCGTCTATACACTTAAACAAAAGAACCGATTCGATAAACATTTTGAAGGAAGTCGTTTAAAGACCCCCACAAGTCACGCACGCTCGTAAGTTGCGATATCCTTTCTGTCATATTTACTCGTGTGTGCACGCGGTGACAATGTTTGCGTGAGTAAAATAAGCAAAAAGAGTTGAACTCAAAAAATAAGCAAGTGTAAAAAAGTGCAATAATAATAGTAAATAAATAAATATACTACAACAATACGCACAGCGCCACCTAAGCTATTGGACACGCAGACATACCCGCGCGCCCTCACGAGTCTAAACTATCTGTACCGATCTGTAACTACGATATTGTATGTATATGTACTGATTTTGTGCAAATTGTCAACTATATGAAACCATCTTTTATCCACAAGTGAAAATTATTTTGTTTGTTTTCACACCCTCGTGTGTTTTTATTGTAAATACAACTTTGTCAGGAACTCGACCTGTCCAGTTGGAGCTCGATTTTCTTACGCTCGGTGTAAGTTAGGAATATTAAATTTCTAATGAACTTAACGTGTTTCGTGAATTATCAATCGTCGAGTCTCTTTACAGTATCGAATCCAGTCATCCGGACGTGGACCCGGGGGCGTTCGGACTGAACAATAATTAGTCCAAAAGTCCACCAACACTCAGATTAATGTCGAACCGAGCCGAGGCACTGTCGGGTCGACGTCTCCCACTCCCCCCCCCCCCCCCCCCCCCAATGTCGAGCCCTGGGACTCTTCCCATGGCGAGCTTTCGCGCTCGCCCCACTCCCCTAGTAATGCAGTAGTATCCCTTTAGTTGGTTATCGGCAAGTGTCCATCCGAAAATAGAAAAATAAAAACTTGAAAAAATTCAAAAAAAAATGAATCGGATGCTCCATGGTTTATAGTTTGAGAGTCTGATAAGAACGCTGGTTACACAGCGTTTATATATGATTTTTTTTTTTAATAAAACTCATTACAAAATGTTCGATCTTTCAACGTGGATTGTTAGGTTAAAGTTACTGCGAATTTTACTTAAACTAGCATATAAATGTCATGCAAAAATTTCTTTTTTCTTACCTATCTAAAAATGTATATCTTTTCGGTGCTCTGCAGTGTGAATAACATTTTGAAAATAGAAAGAGAGAACGTTAAAAAAATATATGTATGTAAATAAAATAATATAAAAATAGAATTATTTGGCTATAGTTTTACTTTTGTTTTTAAAACATAGGATAACTAAAGAGTACCGAGAAGATTGTTTTGATTTTAACAGGTTAGAAAAAAATGTCCCAACTTGTACCGGACTTAGGGAAATTAGACTTAAAAAACTTAAGTTTATTTTAATCAATACAAGAAAATAATCTAAAGACATTTCACTTATTTTCGTATAGTTGCTGATTTATACATAATCGGGCCTTATGAACCGTTATATCAAACTGATATATCGATAATTTTTTCTCTCGAGAACATAATGTTATTATGTACCTAATTGTATAAAAAAAATATTGCGTAGTTTAAATGAATAGAAATGTTTCGATTGAATTTCTCAGTAACTGTCACAGGATAATTTAATAGACGAATAAAAATATGTACTTACAAAATGGTTCTTTTGTTTTATTTTTTAAATAAATAAATAAATAAATATACTACGACAATACACACATCGCCATCAGGTAGGAAAGGAAGCGTAGCCTGCGTTATGGGTACTAAGATGGCTGATGAATATTTTTATGAATAACTAGAACTTAAAATATACAAATAAACACCCATGCACTGAAAAAGATTCATGTTCATCACAAACATTTTCCAGTTGTAGGAAACGAACCCGCAGCCTTGGACTGAGAAAGCAGGGTCGTTGCCACCTGCGCCAATAGGCCGTCTAAAAAAATAAAAAATGTGTTTCCGTCACGGGACCTTGACAGATGCGAAACATCGGAATATCGGAATTGTAAGTATAAGTTTTATGAACCGAATACGACAGGAATCAGATATTGCATTATGAAAAGAAAGCATTATTAATTTGTTCCGAAAATAAAAAAGAAATACAACCGAATTCATAACCGAATCATTGGACGGCCGATTGGCACAATTGGCGGCGACCCTGCTTTCTGAGTCAAAGGCCGTGGGTTAGATTTCCACAACTGGAAACTGTTTGTGTGGTGAGCATGAATGTTTTCGGTGTCTGGGTGTTTATATGTATATTGAAATTATTTATGTATATTATTAATAAAAATATTATTAAAACTGATGAGATGTACATAAATACCATAAAGTAAAGATACAAATACATAGATAATTTAAATAAATATACGTTATATATAAATGTATATAAGTAGATTTTATTTAAAAGAAAGAATATAAAGAATCTACTTCAAATGCCATCACTCAAAGAGCAAGCAACAAACTTGCTTCAACGGTAAGGGAAAACATCGTGAGGAAACCTGCATGCCTGAGAGTTCTACATAATGTCCTCAGAGGTGTGTGGAGTCCACCAATCAGCACTGGGCTGGCGTGGTGGATTACGGCCGTAACCCCTACTCATTGTGGGAGGAGAACCGCGCCCTGTTGTGAGTCAGAGTCATTGATATGATGATGTTAGAACTTAGATAAGGGGTAGGTCACGACATCCTCTGGCCAAGTTTTTCTCAGTTGTATCTACTTACCAAAAATAATGAAAATCATAAGCAAATTCATTTTTATGTTTCCAAGTATGCGCACGTAAAAGTAGCTAAACTCTCTTATTACTATGTAACTAATTAATATTTTATGAGCATTTGTAATGTTATTTTATTTTTTGGAATAAAATTAGCGAGTATCGTATACCATGTATTTGGGTAACTAATTTAGTTTTGATGTCGTTGGTTTCTAGTATTTAACCTTACGAGAAACCTCAAACGATGTTTTCTATATGTCCCACAGTGTTTGATCTTTAAGCGTAAAAGCTGTTACTGAAAGAGCTAACGATGTATTTGAGGTATATCTAATTCTAAAGTTAAAACCGTGCCGTGTTAAGTGGGACAACCACTTCGTAACCATTCCGACGTTACGCCACGTGCATGATAACGACAAAGACACAATGGATGGATTTAATATAACTGCCATACCTCTAACCCGCCCGCACGGTACCATCTTGCCCGCTACCATTATAATCCCTATCCCTACTAATATTATAAATGTGAATGTAAGTTTGTTTGTTACGCTTTCACGCGAAAACTACTTAATCGATCTTCATGTAACTTTGTACATATATTCTTGAAATTGTTAGAAGTAATATAGGATACTTTTTATCCCGACGCTAAGCTCGGTTCCTTTGGGAGAGGGGATGAAAGTGTTTGACGATTTTACACCATAACTCCGACATACTCGTATTATAACCGATTTAAATAATTATTTTCATACTATAGAGGTTAAAATATGTGTTTAATTAAGCCCAAATTTTATGTAGATCTAATGAATGTGTTTGGAGATAGAGGACAGAACTCCTCAGTGGACAGCAGCAAACCCCTCATCTAAGGCTTAGCGATACTGAATACTTTATTTTTTTTTAGAAATACTATTAAATTGAATGCCACATCAAAAAACAAAATCAAACGCGGACGAAGTCGCGGGCAACAGATAGTAATAAATAAATAAATGTACAACGACAATACGCACATCTCCATCTAGCTCCAAAGTACTTGTGGTATGGGTACTAAGATAGCTGATTAATATATTTATGAATATAATACACATAAATACGTATATACAGATAAACACCCAGACACTGAAAAACATTTATGTTACAAACATTTTCCAGTTGTGGGTATCGAACCCACGGCCTTGGACTCGGAAAGCAGGGTAGCTGCCTACTACGCCAATCAGCTGTCATCTTAGACCGGCCACCTTAAAGCAAGTAGTAGAGTTTACGGTCCAATTGGCCGCTATAGTCTGTAACGTCAAGTCAACGTCTTGCTGTGTCAAGACGTCAGTTAAAATACATCTAGAAAATACAAAGGATAGAGGAAGCATTTTGGTTAAATAAAACACAGGTTGCGTTCTGAACTATTTACAAGTATTTATAGGATGGGCAGCCGCATTGGGGGGAAGGGGTTATGTTTGGAAAGGGGGCTTTTTATTGCATTTAAATTAAATGAAAATTTGTAAGGGGACATGGAGTATGACGAGGTTTACGGCTGGTAAACCTACTCATACACCATACATACCCAACACATATTTACTCCAACAAGATATACCTTTTGACATGGGCAGGAGACATTTTTCTTCCCGGGGAGAGGACAAAAATGTAAAATCGTGAATTAGCTTTTGACGACGTAAACAACACTTTCGCTAAAGCGGTACAGTGGTTTGAAGCTAAAAATTTGGTTCTTACCGGAAAAAAAACCAAGTGTATAAAATTCACTTTACCAAATGTCAAACACGTGAAAACTGTACTACTTAATAATGAGGAACTGAACCTGGAGGATACAACAGTTTTTCTAGGAATAACGTTCGATGCTAAACTTCAATGGGGCCCTCATGTAAATAATTTATCGAACAGGCTTAGTTCTGCTGCCTATGCGGTAAAGAAGGTACGCCATATGACCGACGTAGAAACTGCTAGGCTGGTCTATTTTAGTGACTTTCACAGCATTGTCATATGGAATTTTACTTTGGGGTAATGCAGCTACTTTCGTGCTGTACCAGAGAGCTGTTCGTTCGATTCTCCCGCCCGTGGTAACCCAAAGCTAGCAGTAGGGCGAGCATAATAATATCCCACGATTATATCCCCTGTCAGGGTTTTTTTTATAAACATGTTCACCTGCTAAAGCACGGGAACATGGAATAGAGAAGTTTAACCTCGTTTATTATTACGAATATATATATTATTTGGATATTATTTTCACTTGTGCGCTTGTTCTGTGAGACTTGATAAAGCTGTAGGAGAAGATAAATTTTTATCCTTCCCCCGGGGATATTATTGTCTCCGGCCCATGCTAGCCGTTGCTAGGTGTTAGAGGGTGGAGGGGGAAGAGGTGAAAGAGGGTAGGCGAAGGGGGAGTGGGGATTTAGGACAGCTATAATTTTCCGTTCACTTTTCGGCCTCAAATTCCTTGCTCCCATGCTCCATAGCCCCGGGGCGATGCTCAATCGGTACTTTCTTGTAAATAACACGGACGACGTCGAGTAAATGGCTGATTTCGATCGCCTTGTTGGCGATCTGTTCGTACGCATTTATGTGTTCGATCGGACGCCATTCTTCGTGCAGTTTCGCCAGCGTCATTGAAATATCGTGCATTACGTTCATCTTATCTGTGACATCGCCCATTAAGAAACCGATTTCGAATACAGAGGAGTTAGTGTACTGTGTTTTGACGAGTTCTGCGCGACGTACTTTCAAATCGCTGTCTCTCACCGTCTCGTACATGAGTCTGAAAAGTTTGATTTTCATGCTGTTGTCTTCGGATTTCTGTGAAAACGCGTCAGCCGGTGTTTCTTGCTTGGCTTTCATTTTGCCTGGACCTGAAAAAGGAGTAAAAATTATTGTTCACTCTCTACGGTTATGTACTTAAAATAAATTTATCAATTAGAATGTTTTTTGTGCAGCGGTATCACGGCTTGAATTAATCCTATCCGTCCTTTTGGTCAGTCCCCTCAGGTGGACAAATAGGGTGAAGGAAATATCGTGAGAGAAACTGCACGCCTGAGAGCTATCCATAATATTCTCAAAGGCGTGTGGAGTCCACCAATCCGCACTGGGCCAGCGTGGTGGACTACGGCCTAAACCCTCCTTATTGTGGGAGGAGCATGCAGGAAACAATTCTATCCCCGGGAAAGGGTTACATTTTATGTTTCATTCATCATTACAATTTTTTCACAATCGAATCACTGGAAATCCTCTAATATAATAAGCTCGCCGGAATGAGCCCGTAGACCTTGGCAATTAAAAGTGTACACTGTCAAACCTTGCAGCTAACTTCAGGGTGTCGATTTTTTGTGACGGGGCGCGCGCGCATCGCATAAATTTACTCTCATCATTTTTCCCATAACTGCCAAAAGAAGTATAACTTCAAAAAGAAAACGAAAAAAACCACCCGCAGGGTGATTACATATATTGCGACAGGCGTAAATCTTGCAATCGCTGCTGTCAAACGTCACTTCCATGCAATAAATGAACAAAAGTGACGTTTGACAGCAGTGATTGCAAGATTTACGCCTGTCGCATTGCTGTCGCGAGATACGTAATCACCCTGCCGTGCCCTGTTGCTAAATAATACCTTCATGGGCCCTCAGTAGCGATATAGCAAATCGTCTGTTCGGCGGGAGATCCTTTTGGTATCCTTTCAAAATCTTACCCCTCATACCCCATGACAGTTCGTGGATTATTGAACTCTGTTTAGAACGTAGAGACTTTGCTATTGAAATTAATGCACCTGAAAATTTAAATGTTATCAAAAATGTTACTATTTTATGTATGCTGTTAAGAATCCAGTAGGTACCGCTAGCATTTTTTGCATTCAAGGAGTCCTGCAATGCCGCCCTTGTCCATCAATTTGAGGCGTAAGTGTTTTGGGGACATGTCGGGGTCACCAATGTGGGAACTGTTTGACTATATAAACCTCCACGACTCTTCGTATAGCGCGGTGTTCTCTATCAAGATTACTGAAGATTAACTGAGGCTAAAACTAAACTTTAAATATTTAATAACTTTACAATAAAACTGACACACAAGGTGGACTAGAGTGAGCGGCGGGCTAGGGACAACTGACTCACTCTAGTCACAAACGTTCCTACAAGCCTTTCGGCGAAACCGCTGACGCCAGCAGGGCCGCTACAGGTGTTAAGCCTTGGCAGTGACTTGCATAGAAGGTATGCACAGGGTATGCAGAATGCAGATGATATAAAGTGAAGAAAATCTCCATTACGAGTTATAAGTAGTTAAGGGTAGGCTTTTTATAACTCTTACAAAGCCTATCTTAAGTTTCCCTGCTTTCTGAGTCCTAGGCCGTGGGTTCGATTCCCACAACTGGAAAATGTTTGTGTCATGAACATGATTGTTTTTCAGTGTCTGGTTGTTTATCTGTATTCATGTGTATTATATTCATAAAAATATTCAACAGCTATCTTAGTACCCATAACACAAGCTACGCTTACTTTGGGGCTAGATGGCGATGTGTTTACTGTCGTAGTATATTTATATTTTAAAACCTTCATCATCATCATCATCACCTCAACCAATCAGACGTCTACTGCTGGACATAGGTCTTTTGTAGGGAGTTCCACAATACACGGTCCCGGGCCGCTTGCTTCCAGCGGCTCCCAGCGACTCGCCTGATGTCATCTGTCCACCTCGTTGGGGCCCGACCTACGCTGTGATTACCAGTGCGGGTTGCCATTCCAGCACCTTAAGACCCCGACGTCCATCGATTCTCCGAGCTATGTGCCCCGCCCAATGCGCTTCGCGACTCGCTGAGCTGTCGGTGATGTCAGTAACTCTAGTTCTTCTACGGCTCTCCTCATTTCTGACTCATTTGATCACGTAGAGATACTCCTAACATATATAGCTTTTTAGCTAAAGATTCAACAGGCTTTTGTGTTGAGGTGTATAACTGTCCATAGAATTTCTCAACCTCACTCAGGATCTCGGGTTTAGAGGAAATTAGACTACCATTGTCAGTCTTCAGACGTGTCAAAAGGCTCTGTCCGATAGACAGATCTCTTGCGAACACTTTCGACCCTTTGTTGCGCTCAATGGCGATTAATTTTCTCAGTATTAAAGTATCGCAAGTCGTTCGTCTGCGACTTCGAGATCTGTCTATTAATACGCCGATATTCAGACGCATCTTTTGAAGACTGTTGTCTCATTTCTTGTCTCTTTAAAGCCCGAGTTTATGGGCTGAGAACTTTTTGGTTCTATGTTTGCGGTGGGTCTTAAAGAACTTGGCCCCAACCGTATGGACAGTTTCCACGAGCTTGTTGTTTACTGCACGTAAGTACTTACTACGTGCTGCCCGGAGTCCTTACACGTAAGTGCCTTACGTGTCTACACTGGCAACCCACGTCCTGCAGACTATATCAATTCTGCTTCGCTTCCCTAGAATAGCTCTGTCACAAAAAGAAAGTCTGTCTACTAGGCATTGGCAGCAGAAATAAGCATGGCAGTTGTGCTTCCCCAGAAGAGTTCCTTCAAAGATATACTAGATACTGGCGGCAGAAACAAGCGTGCCAGTAGTGCTTCCGCATAAGAGCTAGGTCACAAAAAGATCTACTAGATACTGTGGCTCTACTAGATACTTTCGGAAAAGTTATATGACCTTGATGTACGATCAGGTACTGGCGACAGAAATAAGCATGGCAGTAAAGCTTCTCCAGAAGAGCTCTGTCACAAAATATCTACTACTTCACAAAAGTTACCTACAAAAAGGAATACATACCAGCTACGCTAAATAAAGAAGACCCCTCATTGACTGACAGGTGTTGTATTTATTTTATATACTGACAACGAAGGTGAGGTAGCCCACTTCGAAGGAAGCACAGCTCGACGCCTGCTTGTGTTCCGTTAAAAGCTCTCGGATATCGGAGTCTTTGGTTATGGCTACCGATTATGCCGACAAGGTTTTGGGCAGATTCTATGTCGTCCCCCAATAATCTACAACTGGAATCGCAGTAGCATGAGTGGATATCTGCAATAGTCAAAGATTAAAAAAAAATTACCACCAAAACTAGCTTTTGCCCGCGGCTTCTCTCACTGTAAATTCAAAGGTGTAAAATGTCTTACTGCAAACAGAAAAATATGAACGTAAATTACTTAAATCGGAAACTGTCATATAAATTCTAATCCCCTCTTATATAACAGTTTCTGATTTAAGATAAAAACAATTTTTTTTATTTTTTTTTTTCCAACTCCCCAAAATAAAAAAAATAGTTTTTCACATTCATGTTTATCACACAAACATTTTCCAGTTGCGGGAATCAAACCCACGGTATTGGCTGTCCGTGTCTAATTATAAACACAAACCTCATAAAGACTCTTTTAACTTTCATTTCAATTTAATCACACTTTAATTATTTTACTTCTTTTTTTATTTTTTTTCCTTTGTATTTCCTTTTTGATCTGGATTCCTGTAATTTTTTATTCCGTCTCCAACTCATACGGGTCACAGATTATGTATAATTTTAGCAAGACTGAACTACAATCACTATTTTTTTTTTTTTTTCTTCGTCAGTTTGTATTGTTGGTGCACCCATATGCCGCAAAAATAATATGACTACGACTCAGCATAACTGCTGGTTATTAGATGAAAACTTGAGCGCGGAAATTTTGCCGAACATATATATATAATGTAATTATAAAACTATGTACATACATAATGCGCAAATACATAATCCTAAATTCATGGTCACGATCAACACAAGCTCTTTAAGAACAATCGAGAAAGTAATAAATAACGAGTAAAAAAATTAATGTTCCTTTCATTAAGTACTGAATAGTAATGAAAAACATATTAAATAATTCGGTAGGTAAGTAATAAACATTGATAGGATTGGTGTTAAATTTATTAATAACCGGCGAAGTTCGAGTCGATTAGGTAAACTAAGGGCCCGGTTTACATTATTAATTCTTGTATTGTATACGGAATGCTTTCCGCAATCTGAGGTGTTTGTTATTAATTATAACCATGCATATATATATAATAAAACAAATAGACACAACAAAATCGATACCTATAATCGATATTAAAATTGATATAATAGTCGCAATCGAAATTGCAATCGGAATCATAATCGATATTAAAATCGATACCTAGAATCGTGACCAAGAATCGATATTAAAATCGATACCTAGAATCGATATAAAAATCGATATCATAGTCGCAATCGCAATTGCAATCGAAATCATAATCGATATTAAAATCGATACCTAGAATCGATATCATAGTCGCAATCGCAATTGCAATCGGAATCAAAATCGATTTAATAATCGATATTAAAATCGATATTTAGAATCGATGTTAAAATCAATGCCTAGAATCGATACTAAAATAGATACCTAGAATGGATATTAAAATCGATATCATAGTCGCAATTGCAATTGCAATCGGTATCGTAATCGGTTTAATAATCGAAATTTAAGTCAATACCTAGAATCCAAACGGAATCATAATCGATATTAAAATCGATACCTAGAATCGATATTAAAATCGATATCATAGTCGCAATCGCAATTGCAATCGGAATCAAAATCGATATTAAAATCGATACCTAGAATCGATATAAAAATCGATATCATAGTCGCAATCGCAATTGCAATCGGAATCATAATCGATAGTAAATCGATACCTAGCATCGATACCTAGAATCGATATTAAAATAGATACCTAGAATGGATATTAAAATCGATATCATAGTCGCAATCGTAATTCCAATCGGAATCATAATCGATACCTAGAATCGATATTAAAATAGATACCTAGAATGGATATTAAAATCGATATCATAGTCGTAATCGAAATTGCAATCGGAATCATAATCGATATTAAAATCGATACCTAGAATCGATATCTAGAATCGATATTTAAATAGATACCTAGAATGGATATTAAAATCGATATCATAGTCGCAATCGCAATTGCAATCGAAATCATAATCGATATTAAAATCGATACCTAGAATCGATACCTAGAATCGATATTAAAATAGATACCTAGAATGGATATTAAAATCGATATCATAGTCGCAATTGCAATTGCAATCGGTATCGTAATCGGTTTAATAATCGATATTTAAGTCGATACCTAAAATCCAAACGGAATCATAATCGATATTAAAATCGATACGAAGAATCGATATTAAAATCGATATTAAAATTGATACCTGTAATGGATATTAAAATTGATATCATAGTCGCAATCGAAATTGCAATCGGAATCATAATCGATATTAAAATCGATACCTAGAATCGATATTAAAATCGATACCTAGAATCGTGACCTAGAATCGATATTAAAATCGATACCTAGAATCGATACCTAGAATCGATATTAAAATCGATATCATAGTCGCAATCGCAATTGCAATCGGAATGCTATCCGATATTAAAATCGATACCTAGAATCGATATTAAAATCGATACCTAGAATCGTTATTAAAATCGATACCTAGAATCCAATCGGAATAATAATCGATATTAAAATCGATACGAAGAATCGATATTAAAATCGATATTAAAATTGATACCTGTAATGGATATTAAAATTGATATCATAGTCGCAATCGAAATTGCAATCAGAATCATAATCGATATTAAAATCGATACCTAGAATCGATATTAAAATCGATACCTAGAATCGTGACCTAGAATCGATATTAAAATCGATACCTAGAATCGATACCTAGAATCGATATTAAAATCGATATCATAGTCGCAATCGCAATTGCAATCGGAATCATAATCGATATTAAAATCGATACCTAGAATCGATATTAAAATCGATACCTAGAATCGATATTAAAATCAATACCTAGAATCAATATTAAAATCGATATCGTAGTCGCAATCGCAATTGCAATCGGAATCATAATCGATATTAAAATCGATACCTAGAATCGATATTAAAATCGATATCATAGTCGCAATCGCAATTGCAATCGGAATCATAAACGATATTAAAATCGATACCTAGAATCGATATTAAAATCGATATTTAGAATCGATATTAAAATTAATGCCTAGAATCGATATTAAAATCGATTTAATAATCGTTATTAAAATCAATACCTAGAATCAATATTAAAATCGATATCGTAGTCGCAATCGCAATTGCAATCGGAATCATAATCGATATTAAAATCGATACCTATAATCGATATTAAAATCGATATCGTAGTCGCAATCGCAATTGCAATCGGAATCATAATCGATATTAAAATCGATACCTGGAATCGATATCGATTTTAATATCGATTATAGGTATTGATTTTAATATCGATTATGATTCCGATTGCAATTGCAATTGCGACTACGATATCGATTTTGATTCGATCGATATCGATCGATTGATATTAAAATCAATGCCTAGAATCGATATTAAAATCGATTTAATAATCGTTATTAAAATCAATACCTAGAATCAATATAAAAATCGATATCGTAGTCGCAATCGCAATTGCAATCGGAATCAAAATCGATATTAAAATCGATACTTTGAATCGATATTAAAATCGATACCTGGAATCGATATTAAAATCGATATCGTAGTCGCAATCGCAATTGCAATCGGAATCATCATCGATATTAAAATCGATACCTAGAATCGATATTAAAATCGATATCATAGTCGCAATCGCAATTGCAATCGGAATCATAATCGATATTAAAATCGATACCTAGAATCGATATCATAGTCGCAATCGCAATTGCAATTGGAATCAAAATTGATTTAATAATCGATATTAAAATCGATATTTAGAATCGATGTTAAAATCAATGCCTAGAATCGATATTAAAATCGATTTAATAATCGTTATTAAAATCAATACCTAGAATCAATATTAAAATCGATATCGTAGTCGCAATCGCAATTGCAATCGGAATCATAATCGATTTAATAATCGATATTAAAATCGATACCTAGAATCGTTATTAAAATCGATATTGTAGTCGCAATCGCAATTGCAATCGGAATCATAATCGATATTAAAATTGATACCTAGAATCGATATTAAAATCGATATCATAGTCGCAATCGCAATTGCAATCGGAATCATAATCGATATTAAAATCAATATCGATTCCAGGTATCGATTTAAATATCGATTATGATTCCAGATATCGATTCCAGGTATCGATTTTAATATCGATTATGATTCTGATTGCAATTGCGATTGCGACTACGATATCGATTTTAATATCGATTATAGGTATCGATTTTAATACCGATTATGATTCCGATTGCAATTGCGATTGCGACTACGATATCGATTTTAATATTGATTCTAGGTATCGATTTTATTATGCAATTGCAATCGGAATCATAATCGATATTAAAATCGATACCTTGAATCGATATTCAAATCGATACCTAGAATCGATATTAAAATCGATATCATAGTGGCAATTGCAATTGCAATCAGAATCAAAATGGATATAAAAGTCGATACCTAGAATCGTTATAAAAATCGATATCATAGTCGCAATCGCAATTGCAATCGGAATCATAATCGATATTAAAATCGATACCTATAATCGATATTAAAATCGATACCTAGAATCGTGACCTAGAATCGGTATTAAAATCGATACCTAGAATCGATATTAAAATCGATACCTAGAATCGATATTCAAATCGATACCTAGAATCGATATTAAAATCGATATCATAGTCGCAATATCAATTGCAATCGGAATCATAATCGATATCGTAGTCGCAATCGCAATTGCAATCGGAATCATAATCGATATTAAAATCGATACCTATAATCGATATTAAAATCGATACCTAGAATCGTGACCTAGAATCGGTATTAAAATCGATACCTAGAATCGATATTAAAATCGATACCTAGAATCGATATTCAAATCGATACCTAGAATCGATATTAAAATCGATATCATAGTCGCAATATCAATTGCAATCGGAATCATAATCGATATCGTAGTCGCAATCGCAATTGCAATCGGAATCATAATCGATTTAATAATCGATATAAGAATCGATATTTTTATCGATATTTAGAATCGATACCTAGAATCGTTATTAAAATCGATATTTAGAACCGACACCTAGAATCGATATTAAAATCGATACCTAGAATCGATATTAAAATCGATACCTAGAATCGATATTCAAATCGATACCTAGAATCGTTATTAAAATCGATACCTAGAATCCAATCGGAATCATAATCGATATTAAAATCGATACCTAGAATAGATACCTAGAATCGATATAAAAATCAATATTAAATTCGATACCTAGAATCGATATTAAAATCGATATCATAGTCACAATTGCAATTGCAATCAGAATCAAAATGGATATTAAAATCGATACCTAGAATCGATTTTAAAATCGATACCTAGAATCGTTATAAAAATCGATATCGTAGTTGCAACGCCAATTGCAATCGGAATCATAATCGATATTAAAATCGATACCTAGAATCGTGACCTAGAATCGATATTAAAATCGATACCTAGAATCGATATTAAAATCGATACCTAGAATCGATATTAAAATCGATATCATAGTCGCAATATCAATTGCAATCGGAATCATAATCGATATCGTAGTCGCAATCGCAATTGCAATCGGAATCATAATCGATTTAATAATCGATATAGGAATCGATATTTTTATCGATATTTAGAATCGATACCTAGAATCGTTATTAAAATCGATATTTAGAACCGACACCTAGAATCGATATTAAAATCGATACCTAGAATCGATATTAAAATCGATACCTAGAATCGATATTCAAATCGATACCTAGAATCGATATTAAAATCGATATCATAGTCGCAATATCAATTGCAATCGGAATCATAATCGATATCGTAGTCGCAATCGCAATTGCAATCGGAATCATAATCGATTTAATAATCGATATAAGAATCGATATTTTTATCGATATTTAGAATCGATACCTAGAATCGTTATTAAAATCGATATTTAGAACCGACACCTAGAATCGATATTAAAATCGATACCTAGAATCGATATTCAAATCGATATTTAAATCGATACCTAGAATCGATATTTAAATCGATATTAAAATCGATACCTAGAATCGATATTAAAATCGATACCTAGAATCGTTATTAAAATCGATACCTAGAATCCAATCGGAATCATAATCGATATTAAAATCGATACCTAGAATAGATACCTAGAATCGATATAAAAATCAATATTAAATTCGATACCTAGAATCGATATTAAAATCGATATCATAGTCACAATTGCAATTGCAATCAGAATCAAAATGGATATTAAAATCGATACCTTGAATCGATTTTTAAATCGATACCTAGAATCGTTATAAAAATCGATATCGTAGTCGCAATCGCAATTGCAATCGGAATCATAATCGATATTAAAATCGATACCTAGAATCGATATTAAAATCGATACCTAGAATCGATATTAAAATCGATACCTAGAATCGATATTAAAATCGATATCATAGTCGCAATATCAATTGCAATCGGAATCATAATCGATATGGTAGTCACAATCGCAATTGCAATCGGAATCATAATCGATTTAATAATCGATATAAAAATTGATATTTTTATCGATATTTAGAATCGATACCTAGAATCGTTATTAAAATCGATATTTAGAACCGATACCTAGAATCGATATTAAAATCTATACCTAGAATCGATATTAAAATCGATACCTAGAATCGATATTAAAATCAATACCTAGAATCGTTATTTAAATCGATATCATAGTCGAAATTGCAATTACAATCGGAATCATAATCGATAATAAAATCGATACCTAGAATCGATATTTAAATCGATATTTAGAATCGATACCTAGAATCGTTATTTAAATCGATATTTAGAATCGATATTAAAATCAATGCCTAGAATCGATATTAAAATCGATTTCATAATCGTTATTAAAATCAATACCTAGAATCAATATTAAAATCGATATCGTAGTCGCAATCGCAATTGCAATCGGAATCATAATCGATATTAAAATCGATACCTATAATCGATATTAAAATCGATATCGTAGTCGCAATCGCAATTGCAATCGGAATCATAATCGATATTAAAATCGATACCTATAATCGATATTAAAATCGATATCGTAGTCGCAATCGCAATTGCAATCAGAATCATAATCGATATTAAAATCGATACCTGGAATCGATATCGATTTTAATATTGATTATAGGTATTGATTTTTATATCGATTATGATTCCGATTGCAATTGCGATTGCGACTACGATATCGATTTTGATTCGATCGATATCGATCGATTGATATTAAAATCAATGCCTAGAATCGATAAAAATCGATTTAATAATCGTTATTAATATCTATCGATATCGTTATCAATACCTAAAATCAATATTAAAATCGATATCGTAGTCGCAATCGCAATTGCAATCGGAATCATAATCGATATTAAAATCGATACCTTGAATCGATATTAAAATCGATACCTGGAATCGATATTAAAATCGATATCGTAGTCGCAATCGCAATTGCAATCGGAATCATCATCGATATTAAAATCGATACCTAGAATCGATATTAAAATCAATATCATAGTCGCAATCGCAATTGCAATCGGAATCATAATCGATATTAAAATCGATAACTAGAATCGATATCGTAGTCGCAATCGCAATTGCAATCGGAATCAAAATCGATATTAAAATCGATACCTGGAATCGATATCGATTTTAATATTGATTATAGGTATTGATTTTAATATCGATTATGATTCCGATTGCAATTGCGATTGCGACTACGATATCGATTTTGATTCGATCGATATCGATCGATTGATATTAAAATCAATGCCTAGAATCGATATTAAAATCGATTTAATAATCGTTATAAAAATCAATACCTAGAATCAATATTAAAATCGATATCGTAGTCGCAATCGCAATTGCAATCGGAATCATAATCGATATTAAAATCGATACCTTGAATCGATATTAAAATCGATACCTGGAATCGATATTAAAATCGATATCGTAGTCGCAATCGCAATTGCAATCGGAATCATCATCGATATTAAAATCGATACCTAGAATCGATATTAAAATCGATATCATAGTCGCAATCGCAATTGCAATCGGAATCATAATCGATATTAAAATCGATACCTAGAATCGATATCGTAGTCGCAATCGCAATTGCAATCGGAATCATAATCGATATTAAAATCGGTACCTAGAATCGATATTAAAATCGATACCTAGAATCCAATCTGAATCATAATCGATATTAAAATCGATACCTAGAATCCAATCGGAATCATAATCGATATTAAAATCGATACCTAGAATAGATACCTAGAATCGATATTAAAATCGATATTGAAATCGGTACCTAGAATCGTTATTTAAATCGATATCATAGTCGCAATCGCAATTGCAATCGGAATCATAATCGATATTATAATCGATACCTAGAATCGATATTATAATCGATACCTAGAATCGATATTAAAATCGATACCTAGAATCGATATTAAAATCGATACCTAGAATCGATATTAAAATCGATACCTAGAATCAAATCGGAATCATAATCGATATTAAAATCGATACCAAGAATAGATACCTAGAATCGATATTAAAATCGATATTAAAATCGATACCTAGAATCGTTATTTAAATCGATACCTATAATCGATATTAAAATCGATATCATAGTCGCAATCGAAATTGCAATCGGAATCATAATCGATATTAAAATCGATATCTAGAATCCAATCGGAATCATAATCGATATTAAAATCGATACCTAGAATCGATATTAAAATCGATATTGAAATCGGTACCTAGAATCGTTATTTAAATCGATATCATAGTCGCAATCGCAATTGCAATCGGAATCATAATCGATATTATAATCGATACCTAGAATCGATATTATAATCGATACCTAGAATCGATATTAAAATCGATACCTAGAATCGATACTAAAATCGATACCTAGAATCCAATCGGAATCATAATCGATATTAAAATCGATACCAAGAATAGATACCTAGAATCGATATTAAAATCGATACCTAGAATCGATATTAAAATCAATACCTATAATCGTTATTTAAATCGATATCATAGTCGAAATTGCAATTACAATCGGAATCATAATCGATAATAAAATCGATACCTAGAATCGATATTTAAATCGATATTTAGAATCGATACCTAGAATCGTTATTTAAATCGATATTTAGAATCGATATTAAAATCAATGCCTAGAATCGATATTAAAATCGATTTCATAATCGTTATTAAAATCAATACCTAGAATCAATATTAAAATCGATATCGTAGTCGCAATCGCAATTGCAATCGGAATCATAATCGATATTAAAATCGATACCTATAATCGATATTAAAATCGATATCGTAGTCGCAATCGCAATTGCAATCAGAATCATAATCGATATTAAAATCGATACCTGGAATCGATATCGATTTTAATATTGATTATAGGTATTGATTTTTATATCGATTATGATTCCGATTGCAATTGCGATTGCGACTACGATATCGATTTTGATTCGATCGATATCGATCGATTGATATTAAAATCAATGCCTAGAATCGATAAAAATCGATTTAATAATCGTTATTAATATCTATCGATATCGTTATCAATACCTAGAATCAATATTAAAATCGATATCGTAGTCGCAATCGCAATTGCAATCGGAATCATAATCGATATTAAAATCGATACCTTGAATCGATATTAAAATCGATACCTGGAATCGATATTAAAATCGATATCGTAGTCGCAATCGCAATTGCAATCGGAATCATCATCGATATTAAAATCGATACCTAGAATCGATATTAAAATCAATATCATAGTCGCAATCGCAATTGCAATCGGAATCATAATCGATATTAAAATCGATAACTAGAATCGATATCGTAGTCGCAATCGCAATTGCAATCGGAATCAAAATCGATATTAAAATCGATACCTGGAATCGATATCGATTTTAATATTGATTATAGGTATTGATTTTAATATCGATTATGATTCCGATTGCAATTGCGATTGCGACTACGATATCGATTTTGATTCGATCGATATCGATCGATTGATATTAAAATCAATGCCTAGAATCGATATTAAAATCGATTTAATAATCGTTATAAAAATCAATACCTAGAATCAATATTAAAATCGATATCGTAGTCGCAATCGCAATTGCAATCGGAATCATAATCGATATTAAAATCGATACCTTGAATCGATATTAAAATCGATACCTGGAATCGATATTAAAATCGATATCGTAGTCGCAATCGCAATTGCAATCGGAATCATCATCGATATTAAAATCGATACCTAGAATCGATATTAAAATCGATATCATAGTCGCAATCGCAATTGCAATCGGAATCATAATCGATATTAAAATCGATACCTAGAATCGATATCGTAGTCGCAATCGCAATTGCAATCGGAATCATAATCGATATTAAAATCGGTACCTAGAATCGATATTAAAATCGATACCTAGAATCCAATCTGAATCATAATCGATATTAAAATCGATACCTAGAATCCAATCGGAATCATAATCGATATTAAAATCGATACCTAGAATAGATACCTAGAATCGATATTAAAATCGATATTGAAATCGGTACCTAGAATCGTTATTTAAATCGATATCATAGTCGCAATCGCAATTGCAATCGGAATCATAATCGATATTATAATCGATACCTAGAATCGATATTATAATCGATACCTAGAATCGATATTAAAATCGATACCTAGAATCGATATTAAAATCGATACCTAGAATCGATATTAAAATCGATACCTAGAATCAAATCGGAATCATAATCGATATTAAAATCGATACCAAGAATAGATACCTAGAATCGATATTAAAATCGATATTAAAATCGATACCTAGAATCGTTATTTAAATCGATACCTATAATCGATATTAAAATCGATATCATAGTCGCAATCGAAATTGCAATCGGAATCATAATCGATATTAAAATCGATATCTAGAATCCAATCGGAATCATAATCAATATTAAAATCGATACCTAGAATCGATATTAAAATCGATATTGAAATCGGTACCTAGAATCGTTATTTAAATCGATATCATAGTCGCAATCGCAATTGCAATCGGAATCATAATCGATATTATAATCGATACCTAGAATCGATATTATAATCGATACCTAGAATCGATATTAAAATCGATACCTAGAATCGATACTAAAATCGATACCTAGAATCCAATCGGAATCATAATCGATATTAAAATCGATACCAAGAATAGATACCTAGAATCGATATTAAAATCGATATTAAAATCGATACCTAGAATCGTTATTTAAATCGATACCTATAATCGATATTAAAATCGATATCATAGTCGCAATCGAAATTGCAATCGGAATCATAATCGATATTAAAATCGATACCTAGAATCGATATCTAGAATCGATATTTAAATAGATACCTAGAATGGATATTAAAATCGATTTCATAGTCGCAATCGCAATTGCAATCGGAATCATAATCGTTATTAAAATCAATACCTAGAATCGATACCTAGAATCGATATTAAAATAGATACCTAGAATGGATATTATAATCGATACCTGGAATCGATATTAAAATCGATACCTAGAATCGATATTAAAATCAATACCTAGAATCGTTATTTAAATCGATATCATAGTCGAAATTGCAATTACAATCGGAATCATAATCGATAATAAAATCGATACCTAGAATCGATATTTAAATCGATATTTAGAATCGATACCTAGAATCGTTATTTAAATCGATATTTAGAATCGATATTAAAATCAATGCCTAGAATCGATATTAAAATCGATTTCATAATCGTTATTAAAATCAATACCTAGAATCAATATTAAAATCGATATCGTAGTCGCAATCGCAATTGCAATCGGAATCATAATCGATATTAAAATCGATACCTATAATCGATATTAAAATCGATATCGTAGTCGCAATCGCAATTGCAATCGGAATCATAATCGATATTAAAATCGATACCTGGAATCGATATCGATTTTAATATTGATTATAGGTATTGATTTTTATATCGATTATGATTCCGATTGCAATTGCGATTGCGACTACGATATCGATTTTGATTCGATCTATATCGATCGATTGATATTAAAATCAATGCCTAGAATCGATAAAAATCGATTTAATAATCGTTATTAATATCTATCGTTATCGTTATCAATACCTAGAATCAATATTAAAATCGATATCGTAGTCGCAATCGCAATTGCAATCGGAATCATAATCGATATTAAAATCGATACCTTGAATCGATATTAAAATCGATACCTGGAATCGATATTAAAATCGATATCGTAGTCGCAATCGCAATTGCAATCGGAATCATCATCGATATTAAAATCGATACCTAGAATCGATATTAAAATCAATATCATAGTCGCAATCGCAATTGCAATCGGAATCATAATCGATATTAAAATCGATAACTAGAATCGATATCGTAGTCGCAATCGCAATTGCAATCGGAATCAAAATCGATATTAAAATCGATACCTGGAATCGATATCGATTTTAATATTGATTATAGGTATTGATTTTAATATCGATTATGATTCCGATTGCAATTGCGATTGCGACTACGATATCGATTTTGATTCGATCGATATCGATCGATTGATATTAAAATCAATGCCTAGAATCGATATTAAAATCGATTTAATAATCGTTATAAAAATCAATACCTAGAATCAATATTAAAATCGATATCGTAGTCGCAATCGCAATTGCAATCGGAATCATAATCGATATTAAAATCGATACCTTGAATCGATATTAAAATCGATACCTGGAATCGATATTAAAATCGATATCGTAGTCGCAATCGCAATTGCAATCGGAATCATCATCGATATTAAAATCGATACCTAGAATCGATATTAAAATCGATATCATAGTCGCAATCGCAATTGCAATCGGAATCATAATCGATATTAAAATCGATACCTAGAATCGATATCGTAGTCGCAATCGCAATTGCAATCGGAATCATAATCGATATTAAAATCGGTACCTAGAATCGATATTAAAATCGATACCTAGAATCCAATCTGAATCATAATCGATATTAAAATCGATACCTAGAATCCAATCGGAATCATAATCGATATTAAAATCGATACCTAGAATAGATACCTAGAATCGATATTAAAATCGATATTGAAATCGGTACCTAGAATCGTTATTTAAATCGATATCATAGTCGCAATCGCAATTGCAATCGGAATCATAATCGATATTATAATCGATACCTAGAATCGATATTATAATCGATACCTAGAATCGATATTAAAATCGATACCTAGAATCGATATTAAAATCGATAGCTAGAATCGATATTAAAATCGATACCTAGAATCAAATCGGAATCATAATCGATATTAAAATCGATACCAAGAATAGATACCTAGAATCGATATTAAAATCGATATTAAAATCGATACCTTGAATCGTTATTTAAATCGATACCTATAATCGATATTAAAATCGATATCATAGTCGCAATCGAAATTGCAATCGGAATCATAATCGATATTAAAATCGATATCTAGAATCCAATCGGAATCATAATCGATATTAAAATCGATACCTAGAATCGATATTAAAATCGATATTGAAATCGGTACCTAGAATCGTTATTTAAATCGATATCATAGTCGCAATCGCAATTGCAATCGGAATCATAATCGATATTATAATCGATACCTAGAATCGATATTTTAATCGATACCTAGAATCGATATTAAAATCGATACCTAGAATCGATACTAAAATCGATACCTAGAATCCAATCGGAATCATAATCGATATTAAAATCGATACCAAGAATAGATACCTAGAATCGATATTAAAATCGATATTAAAATCGATACCTAGAATCGTTATTTAAATCGATACCTATAATCGATATTAAAATCGATATCATAGTCGCAATCGAAATTGCAATCGGAATCATAATCGATATTAAAATCGATACCTAGAATCGATATCTAGAATCGATATTTAAATAGATACCTAGAATGGATATTAAAATCGATTTCATAGTCGCAATCGCAATTGCAATCGGAATCATAATCGTTATTAAAATCAATACCTAGAATCGATACCTAGAATCGATATTAAAATAGATACCTAGAATGGATATTAAAATCGATACCTGGAATCGATATTAAAATCGATATCGTAGTCGCAATCGCAATTGCAATCGGAATCATAAGCGATATTAAAATCGATACCTAGAATCGATATCATAGTCGCAATCGCAATTGCAATCTGAATCATAATCGATATTAAAATCGATACCTAGAATCGATTTCATAGTCGCAATTGCAATTGCAATCGGAATCATAATCGATATTAAAATCGATACCTATAATCGATATTAAAATCGATATCGTAGTCGCAATCGCAATTGCAATCATAATCGATATTAAAATCGATACCTATAATCGATATTAAAATCGATACCTAGAATCGATATCATAGTCGCAATCGCAATTGCAATCGGAATTAAAATCGATTTAATAATCGATATTAAAATCGATACCTAGAATCAATATTAAAATCGATATCGTAGTCGCAATCGCAATTGCAATCGGAATCATAATCGATATTAAAATCGATACCTAGAATCGATATTAAAATCGATACCTAGAATCCAATCGGAATCATAAACGATATTAAAATCGATACCTAGAATAGATACCTAGAATCGATATTAAAATCGATATTTAAATCGGTACCTAGAATCGTTATTTAAATCGATTTCATAGTCGCAATCGCAATTTCAATCGGAATCATAATCGTTATTAAAATCAATACCTAGAATCGATATTAAAATCGATATTGAAATCGGTACCTAGAATCGTTATTTAAATCGATATCATAGTCGCAATCGCAATTGCAATCGGAATCATAATCGATATTAAAATCGATACCTAGAATCGATATTAAAATCGATACCTAGAATCGATATTAAAATCGATACCTAGAATCGATATTAAAATCGATACCTAGAATCGTTATTAAAATCGATATCGTAGTCGCAATCGCAATTGCAATCGGAATCATAATCGATATTAAAATCAATACCTAGAATCGATACCTAGAATCGATATTAAAATAGATACCTAGAATGGATATTAAAATCGATATCGTAGTCGCAATCGCAATTGCAATCGGAATCATAATCGATATTAAAATCGATACCTTGAATCGATATTAAAATCGATACCTGGAATCGATATTAAAATCGATATCGTAGTCGCAATCGCAATTGCAATCGGAATCATAATCGATATTAAAATCGATACCTAGAATCGATATCATAGTCGCAATCGCAATTGCAATCGGAATCATAATCGATATTAAAATCGATACCTATAATCGATATTAAAATCGATATCGTAGTCGCAATCGCAATTGCAATCATAATCGATATTAAAATCGATACCTATAATCGATATTAAAATCGATACCTAGAATCGATATTAAAATCGATACCTAGAATCGATATCATAGTCGCAATCGCAATTGCAATCGGAATCAAAATCGATTTAATAATCGATATTAAAATCGATACCTAGAATCAATATTAAAATCGATATCGTAGTCGCAATCGCAATTGCAATCGGAATCATAATCGATATTAAAATCGATACCTAGAATCGATATTAAAATCGATACCTAGAATCGTTATTTAAATCGATACCTATAATCGATATTAAAATCGATATCATAGTCGCAATCGCAATTGCAATCGGAATCATAATCGATATTAAAATCGATACCTAGAATCGATACCTAGAATCGATATTAAAATAGATACCTAGAATGGATATTAAAATCGATATCATAGTCGCAATCGCAATTGCAATCGGAATCGTAATTCGTTTAATAATCGATATTGAAATCGATAGCTAGAAACGATATCGTAGTCGCAATCGCAATTGCAATCGGAATCATAATCAATATTAAAATCGATATCGTAGTCGCAATCGCAATTGCAATCGGAATCGTAATCGATGTAATAATCGTTACCTAGAATCGATATTAAAGTCGATACCTAGAATCGATATTAAAATCGATACCTAGAATCGATGTTGCATCAGGGATGTTCGCTAAGGCTCGAATGGATAGCTTCTATGCCGTTGCCCATCATGCGCGAATCCCTTCGTGCAAAATTTAAAGAAATAGGTGTACAGTACTGTAGCCTCGCAAAATAATAATAATAATATAATCTTTATTAAAGAAAACATTTACAAACAAAACAGTAGATATAAACAGCCGACTTACTAGAAAAGGGAGTGCTTATAAATTAGGCCTACTTGAAATAAATGAATTTTGAATTTGAATTTTGAATTATAATTTATTATGCGAAAAACGTGTGGATCCCTAGTACGTAGACTACGTGGCAGTAACATCAGCGTCCTGAAATTGGTTGCAAGCAGATTGGACTGCACATACTTGAGTCATCGCCACGCTCGCGCTATTTCGAATGGAATGGCCAAGCAATGATAATCATCAATCAATCAATCAAAAGTACTTTATTGCACACAATAATGTACCTTCTCCCACAGCTTTATCAACTGTCAGAGCACTGGCGCACAAGTGGAAGTAATATTCAAATAATAAGTGTAATAATAAGTGTAATAATAAGCCGACATAGCTCATAGAATCGCGAAGCTGTGGCAATGGGCCGGGCACATAGTTCGGAGAAAGGATGGACGTTGGGGTCCCAAGATGCTGGAATGGCAGCCCCGAACTGGTAAGCGCAGCGTTGGTCGACCCCCAACGAGGTGGACAGACGACATTAAGCGCGTCGCAGGTAGCCGCTGGATCCAAGCGGCTCAGAACCGTGGAACTTGGAACTCCCTACAAAAGACCTATGTCCAGCTGTGGACGTCTATCGGTTGATATGATGGTGATGATGATGAATAAACAGGGGATAACTTCTCCTATTCCATGTTCCTGTGCTTTAGCAGGTGGACACGATAATTATATCCCTTGTAAGGGGGGATATAAGCGGGGGATATAAAACATAATACAGGTTTACTGTTTACAGCAAACACTGGGATACTCTATACGGCTGGTCGATCGAACATTGGTGGCAAAATGAGCAGCCCCCTGCCCGAGCTACCGCCTCCGCAACCTTAACGGCCGTGGCAGAATCGTCCAACCCGGTAACACGGAGTGTCACCGTTTTCGTAGGGCGGACGACCTCCGCCACTCCCTCCAATGCTATTCGGAGACGTTCCGCGAGCACCTCAGCCTGGTCCTGAGTTTGCTCTTTAAGGCAACTCCAGTAGCCTGCCCCCGGTGGCAGAGCGGCGAATCCGCATCCCCGCGCCAATGCCGAGCTCCTCCAGATTTACCCTTCTCTCCGCCTGCTCCAAGACCTGAGCGTAGGTCACGCCTTTCCTGGCCGGCTCTGGAGCCAGGGTAATTACTACGGCTGCAATTTTGGGCGGGGCCAGGTTGGGCTTTGGCTTGGGCTTAGCGGCCGCCGCGGAAGGGTTCTTCGGTGTTGCCGTCGGGAGATTGCTGGTGGGAGTCTTTTTGGCCCTGTTTTTTCGGGTCACCACCTCCGACCAGGTTTCTTCCTGCGGCGCTGCTCGGCTGGGGCCCGCCGTCGCCGGGGGTGCCCCAGGCGACGCTGAGGCCGGGCTCGCTCCGAGGCCGCCCGAGAGGCCCCGAACTGCCTGTGGAGCTCCAGCCGTACGGGGAGGAACCGGGCCCCTTCTGTCTGAGGACAGCGGTGGGCGGACGACCCTTTCAGGTAGAAGGCGCTCCTCAATCCCTGCAAAACGGGTGTCCAACATCCTCCCAACTGCGGCCACTATGGAGGCTTTTATCTCCTCCAGGACGTCCGCCTGCAGGGCCGAAGCAGGTGGCGCACCTGTTGCCGCTTCCTTTGCCGAAGCTCCCTCAGCTGCCATCTTCGAGGCCTCCCTCGCTGCCTACTTGGCCATCGCGGTCTTCATTTCGGTGAAGTACCGCCGATACGCCTTCTGCTCCGCCCTGATTATCTCCAGTTCAGAGCGGAGGCGGTTGTTATCCGCCTGCAGACGGCGGGTTTCCTCGGCCTCGTTCCGCGTGGTGAGGGCTTCCACTATGGCCTGGAGTTTCGAGGCCGCCTCCTTGAATTTCTTCACGTACGTCCCTTTCAGGTGGCTGGACTTGGTAGCCAACTGTATGATGGACGCCGTGCTCCTTCCCGCCCAAGCCCGCAGCTCCTGTGTGCCGAGCTTGGTGGGGTCCTCTCGGCAAGACTCCTCACTCGCCATCCCCTCCTCTGGGTCTAAGACCGTAGTATGGGCCGCCCGCCCCACCACGCGGTCCCGGAGGAACCGACTCAATCCGCTCTCCCTCGTCTCCTCCTCTGCCGCCCTAAGCTCAGCCGTCGCGCTCCCTAACCCATAGTTCCCCCTAGGAATCGGGGTCGTACTCCCTGAGACCGATGAGTTGCGAGAGCTTGGCGAGGCCGAGTCCTCACGGCGCGAGTACCTCGCCACAATAGGGGTCCGAGCAGAAGCTCCTCCCCTCACTGCGACCGCCCTGCGACGCGGGCGCGTTTCAGGACCAGGGGCACCATCCATTCCAGATGAGCCCAAGTCATCCGTCATCTCCGATGGTCCACCCGTCTGGAAAGCCAGGCGGGCCGACGATCAGGGACCGCACAGTAAAGTGCCAGCCGACAACCTCTGTTAACACTTAAAAGTAGGTAACAATACAGAGAAAAACAACGCAAAGAAAGGAAAAACAACGAAAAACGAAAAACCAACAATTAGCAAGTGGCCCTTAAAAGGGCCCTTAAACGATCCCCCCAAGGGGTGGAACCCAGCACGGCACCGGCAACGAACCAGAGCCGTTTGGATGCACGACCGTTCAAAAACAAGCAATAACAACCATAAATAACAATAACACCAACAACAACAACAATAACAACAACGAAAATAACAACAACCACTACTACTACTAGCCCTGAGAAGGGCTTTTGGAAAAAACAACGAAAACAACAACAAATCACCAAATCAAACCTCCGAAAACCAAAACAATCAATCCAAATGGAAGCCAATAGCCGTGGTAGGTTTCGAACTACACCCCAACCCCCTAGTGGTCGAGGCGTCAACTTATACCCCCGTCCCCGACGTCGAGCCAAAGCGGCGACGTCCGAAGCATGCCCTTGACGACCCTGACGATAAAATAACTATAGTTATTTTATAATAACTATAGTTATTAAATAATAACTTTAGATAAAATAACTATAGTTATTTTATCATGTGTGTCGTGTGTGTTGTTGGGACACGCAACATACACAGCGTCTTCGCCGGCGAAGACGAGGGCCCCGATTTCTGACGTCATCCGGACGTGGATCCTTACCACAGTCACGGGGGCGATAGGACTAAACAATGATTAGTCCAAAAGTCCACCAACAGTCAGATTAACGTCGAACCGAGCCGAGGTCCGAGTCCTCGCAGGAGGCACCCTCGGGTCGACCTCTCCCACTTCCCCCCCGATGTCGTCAAGCCCTGGGGCTCTTCTCATGGCGAGCTTTCGCGCTCGCCCCACTCCCCCGGTGACGCTATAGCAACCCCTCAGGTGGTTATCGGCAAGTGTCCTTCCGAAAAAACAAAAAAAAAAAATGATGAATATTCGGACCACGGTCCCCGAGCACGATCACCCGCTCGGAGTAAGATCTTCCTATTGTTACGGTCGAGCGTATCACCATAGCTCCCGTACAAGTACATAATGGTGTGTGGAGTCCACCAATAGCCAAAGTCCACCACGTTGGCCACATCAGGCCAGAGTGCTGGACTACAGCCTTAACTCTCCTCATTGTGGGAGGTGACTTGTGCCCTGTAGTTAGCCCATAATGTGTCTATAAATGAATTTTGAACTTTTTGAATTTTTATACGATGATGATGAATATCAAGGCCCTCATAAGAAGGCTCAGAGTCACTCTAGGGATGGGGAGAGCTATGCTGGGAGTATTTTTAAACTAGAGTTACCAACATAGCTCATAGAATCGCGAAGCTGAAGTGGCAATGGGCGGGGCACATAGCTCGGAGAACCGATGGACATTGGGGTCCCAAGGTGCTGGAAAGGCGACATGGCGTTGTTCGACGCATCCACAAGTTGGACAGACGACATCAAGCGAGTCGCTAGGAGCCGCTGGAAGCAAGTGGAACTCGCTACAAAATACATATGTCCAGCGGTGGAAGTCCATCGGTTGAAGTAATCATAGACGGCCGATTGGCGAAGTGGGCAGCGACCCTGCTTTCTGAGTCCAAGGCCGTGGGTTCGAATCCCACAACTGGAAAGTGTTTGTGTGATGAACATGAATGTTTTTCAGTGTCTGGTTTATTATAAGTATTTATGTATATTATTCATAAAAATGTTCATCGGTCACCTTAGTACCCATACCACAAGCTACGCTTACTTTGGGGCTAGATGGTGAAGTGTGTATTGGCGTAGTAAAAAAAATTATGAGGGAAATTGGAGTCTTTGCCGCTAGGCCGCCGCTCACAATTTAAGATAACGTCATGCAATTCCAAAAAAATGGACTACCTAGTCACATACTTTGTATTACAAAAAAAGTCGTAATAAAATGATGTCAGTAATCAATGTAGAGGCCCCTCGGATAATACTTGGGATGAAAACCGTTCAGTAATTTTTACATCAAGAGGTAATGATGTCTTTTTTTTACCGACGACGCATAAACCACGTGCTGTTTTAAGTTTTACGTGTCTGTGTGTCTCTGTCTGTGGCGTCATATTTTCCAAACGGATGAACCGATTTTGTTTTTTTTTTAATTGAAACGTGAATTAGTCTGGAGTGTTCTTAACTATGTTGAAGATAATTGGTCCAGTTCTGTCAGAAAAAGCTCTACTACCTACTATAGAATATAATATTATATATATATCCCATGATCCTATTTCGGGCAGCTCTGTCAGAAGTATATATATACATTATGCACAACCATAGCCTTTAACCAATCGTGGTTACTACACGATTGATGAATTCCTTAACGACAAGGCTGCTTGGAATCACTCCGCTCTCATCTCACACAAAACAGAAAAATTCTAAAGATTGTTAAACTGTAAAATGATGTTGGAAAAGAGCAATCTGCTGAGTTTCTTGCCGGCCCTGCTCCGTGGAATCTGCCTTCCGAACCGGTGGTGGAGTCACTACAAACAGACTGTCTTGACGTTTCACAAGTGCTTATAAACTAGGCCTACTTGAAATAAATAGCCTTTATAATGACCTTTATAGTGACGAGCGTAGGTTGCTTACCAAACTACCATAACAGAAAAGCGACCATTGAAAGACTTATTATTGTGCAAGTAGTTCCGGTGGCAAAACGGATTTCTTTAAAGAAAAGGGGGGAGGCCTATGATCTCTAAATATTATTATAAGAATTAAGTTAAAAAGAAAAATTAAAAAAAGAGAAAAGCAGAAATTAATGATTAATAAATCAAGGCAAAAAAATATATATATATACATTATTATTTCAAAAATGTAAATATACTATTACATACTATAAATTAAGGATAGGCTAAAATAAATAATAAATAAATAAAAAGTTCCTGTGGCCGTCATCAGTTTCACCATCAGCTCTTTTATTGTAATGAGCACTAGCGGACCCGTGCGACTTAGTTCGCGAATGAGTCGACTTAAAAAAATAGTCGTATGTCCAATATAAATGAATCCAAGCTAAATCGATTTATCGCCCCCGAAACCCCTAGTATACTAAATTTTATGAAAATCGTTGGAGCCGATTCCGAGATTCCAATTATATATGTACAAGAATTGATCGTTTAATGATATAAGATAATAATAAGATAAGATATACAACGTGTAAATGAAAACCGTAATAATACTTCACACGCTTTAGAGGTACATGATTTAGTGTCTCTGAGACTTATCTGTAAAATCGAAACGGTAATAGGTTTCTAGTAAAACATTGCCATACTTAATGAGAGAAATGAGATACAGCCCTAATAAACATGTAAAGTTAAAATCAAGTGTCCCCTGTCACTTTATTAGGTCCGCGGTAGGTAGCGTAGGTAGTATGCGCGTGTCGGTCTTTTATCTTCAATAGGGTTGCCACACGTGAACACTTTGAATATTTTGAATTCGTTTGTACGAAAAAATAAATATACTTCTTTCGATTTGATATTATTACAGGGTGATTCCTTATGTAATAAACTTATGCATCGCTCAACAGTATCTCGTGATTCGGTTACACGTCGCAACCCGCGAAGTACTTATTATTTTGATATAATCAGTTTCTTTGATACTAATTATTGTTATTTTTTTGAATTTTGATAAATTAGATGACAAAAATAAAAAAATATTCCCCCCTATTTGTGAATTCGAAAACCAAATCGGTTCGTTTTTTAAACTCCGCGATTTACTAACAAAGTTCCAAACTTGAAGTTGAATAAAAAAATAACACTGAAAAAAAACACTCGGCTCACATTTAACCTTAGCAAGAATGTTTACTTAAGTCTACATTTTGCTATCGCGCTAAAAGATTACCTTATCAAGAATTTAGCAAAACTGTCTGTTATCACTACAGTTATCATGCGCATATACCTACTTACGTATAGAATAAAATACAGACAAGAATAATAGCGCTAGAGGTTGTGGATAATTTAGAGGAAGGTTATTTTAATTTATTCTGTCAACACAATGTTTCGAATAACTTATATGTGGTTACATAAAAATTACAATACATACTTTACACTTCTAAAAAATTCTACCTTCGACATATTCTAACACTTCTATGACCTAACATAATTTAATTAAACTGAGTGGAATAGAAATTGTTTGTTACGGATTGATTGAATATTGATAAAAAATAAATTTGAGATTTATTTATTTATAACTCACTTAATATAATCATTACTAACGTCTAACTCGTTTTTTTTTGAATAGCGAAACATTGGCGACTCTGACGTCATTGGCAATAATTACTTAGAGCAGATCAACTGAAGAATCAAAAAGTACTTATATTGTCAGCTACGCCATATACCTACATTATTTGTTCTGGGCATGGTAGGATACAACGAGCTTAGGGTAAGGAGAGAGCTTACACTCGTAACGTATGTTTTTAGAGTACTGAGGGGACAAATATGTAATGCTGATGTGTTACGCCTGGTAAGCCTGCGTGCGCCGGACCGGTATGTTTGGCGGAGGCACAGGCCATCGCTGCTGGCGGTGCCGAACGGGCGCACCAAGCTACTGAAGGAGGCGCCACTGACGCGCGCACTCTGTACCCTCAATGTGATAGCCGAGACGACGGATTTATTTTGTTGCACTCTGAGTGAACTCACAAATATAGCGATTTGGATTTTATCATATACACTATAGTTATATATATTATTAAAATGTACGTAACATGCTGCATTATCGTATTAGGATAACTTTTTCCTGTAATGACAAAAATGTAAGATGGGAATAAATAATTAAATAAATAAATAAATGTTGTGACGTCACTACAGGATTCATTGAAATTGAATTGTTTTATAACTCAGTTCCTTATGATTAATATTTTTTTTTCAAATAGAATAATCTCTAAATAGTTTATGAAATAACTTACCGGAAACTAATTATTAATCGTAAAAAAGTATTGGTTTGTTTTGTTGGCAAACTTGTAAAGTAGAAGCATTGCATTGTCGAACTTTCATTTTCTAACAAGTATGAGAGGGAAGAAACTCTGCCCGAATATATATAACAAATTTTACTTTAAAATTGTAAATGAGTTTTGTTTGAGTCCATCCCCAATTCCCCACGATTGCCAACAATATAATAAAGCTCCAATGCGGCTTGCTGGCGTCATCATTACTTCCCACTAACTCTTACGCTATTAGTAATTGTTGACATCACAACTTTATTATTACACTTTATCCTTATGTCAGTTGTTCATAGGCTATACAGCTGTTTTGACGTCTTCCATTGATATAACCCGGCCGGATCAAGGCGTACGTTCGCATCTCATAATAACCTACAAAGCACGTGTCGTTACAACTTGTACGCTTTATAGTTTGCGCGCGAAGTCTTATTATAAAAAACACCTGTTTTTTTTTTCATTCGTTCAAAAACACGTTCTGTGATTTAAAAAGTGAAGTGCCTGTTTTGTGTATTGGATTTTTTTTTATCGAAACTGTGAGTATCGCTTTGGTTTTTGTATTAATAAATATGATGTAATACATGTGTAAACTACGCGTACCTATCAATCACGTAGCTTTTATACTTGACAGATTTCAGTCGGATGTATGATCGCGTTGACATTCCATTTCTGTTCTGCCGCAGTGGCTGTTCCAATGTTTGTTTACGTAGCTGTCAATGTACGTAAAATATATTTTAATGCCTACATAATACATTAAATGAAAGAAGCGATACTAGTTGTGACTATAGTTTTGTTATCTGTTTATATTGTTGTTGTACATATTTAGACAGATGTGAGTGTATCAATTAAAAATAAGCTAATGAAATTCAAAATTGGAAGGCTGCGTTTACAAACCAAATGGTTTTCTTTTTCTCTATAGGTCTCTGTAGCTATTATATAAATAAGCGTATTTAATTTTTTTTTTGGTAATCGTTATTTATTTGGGACTTTTATCCAACACGGATATGCCAGCCCCATCATCGTATA
Organism: Pararge aegeria; assembly: GCF_905163445.1. NCBI lineage: Eukaryota > Metazoa > Arthropoda > Insecta > Lepidoptera > Nymphalidae > Pararge > Pararge aegeria. Next base: position 3,495,030 of record NC_053206.1, on the reverse strand, counting down.
AGTACTTAATTAGGTAAATTGAAAAAACTTAATTATTACAATAATACCTACTATAAGAGAAATTTAACAGACACAATCTGTTATTGCTACCTACGCAAAAACGCTTCTGTGGTCGGTTGAGAGGGAAAGCTCGTGATAAACGACTAAGACACCAGGGTATCTTTGCATCATTCGAGTCCGTGTAGGACTAAAGTGCATCGATTCGATTTTCGGATGGACACTTGCCGATAACCACCTGAGGGGTTGCTACGGTGTCACGAGGGAGTAGGGCGAGCGCGAAAGCTCGCCATGAGATGAGCCCCAGGGCTCGACGACATCGGGGGGGAGAGTGGGAGACGTCGACCCGAGGTTGCCTCCTGCGAGGGCTCGGACCTCGGCTCGGTTCGACGTTAATCTGAGTGTTGGTGGACTTTTGGACTAATCATTTAGTCCGAACGCCCCCGTGACCGTGGTAAGGATCCACGTCCGGATGACGTCAGAAATCGGGGACTAAAGTGCATCTAAAATGAACCCGTATTTATATCCACCCCAGCTCAACCCTTCTTTATTAAACTAGGTATTTTAACGCTACCTTGCCTACTCATTTATAATGTAGCAGTATACGTAGAGCAGCACAGAAACGAGTTTGACAAAAGGAGTCATTGTTACTTACGATACCCTCATAGACTTCTATCCAAATATCACAGCCTTAAAAAAGCTACAAAGACTGTAGCAGGCATGGGCCCAGAAGTTTTTAATAGGATACCAGGTAGCATAAGAGATGCACCAAATAATAATTTATTTAGCAAAAAACTGAAGACTTGGCTTGTCGAGAAGGCTTTCTGCAGTTATAATGAATTCTTGGATACTAAAATATTGTGAAGATTGACTTTACTTATTTGTTATTATAGAATAATATTATAATGAATTTATAAAATTATTTACATTTGCATGAGATAATTTATTCCTAGAGATACCCTCGAGTCGACGTCTCCCATCCTCCCCCCCGATGTCGTCGAGCCCTGGGGCTCATCTCATGGCGAGCTTTCGCGCTCGCCCCACTCCCTCGTGACGCCGTAGCAACCCCTCAGGTGGTTATCGGCAAGTGTCCATCCGAAAATCGAATCGATGCACTTTAGTCCTACACGGACTCGAATGATGCAAAGATACCCTGGTGTCTTAGTCGTTTATCACGAGCTTTCCCTCTCAACCGACCACAGAAGCGTTTTTGCGTAGGTAGCAATAACAGATTGTGTCTGTTAAATTTCTCTTATAGTAGGTATTATTGTAATAATTTAGTTTTTTCAATTTACCTAATTACTTAATGGATGATGGGGCTGGCATATCCGTGTTGGATAAAAGTCCCAAATAAATAACGATTACCAAAAAAAAAAATTAAATAGGCTATGAAACGTTCATACTCGTACATTTAACATGTTAACAGTGATGGTGATAACTGCATTCGTTAACTTAAAACTAAAGCTAGGAGGGTTCCAAACGCGCCCTGGTTAGACCAGGGCGCGTTTCTGGAAGACCCAAAACAAACTTAGCCAGTTATGAAAATTAAGCTTAATTTGCTATACTCTGCAGGAGAATCTGTTTGGTGTAATTTATAATTTCGTCAGTTCTTATACTCCACACCAAACAGATCTTCGGCAATGTACTCTCAACGCACGTTTCGCTCCGAAACCGGAGCATCCTCAGAAGATGTTGACTTTACAATGAATGACAACATGTGGAGTATAAGGATTGAAGAAAATATAAATTACACCAAACATATTCTCCTGCTTTTCGCTGAGTATAGCAAATTAATCTTAATTTTCATAACTTATCACAGGCACTTATGAAGCGTTCATACATATAACATGTTAACACGAATGTTAGGTGATGGTGATACCTGCATTCGTTAACTTAGAACTAAAGGTACGAGTAGGAGGGGTCCAAACGCGCCCTGGTCTAAGAAGAGCCCAAAACAAACTTAGCCAGGATAAAAACACTTTTAAAAATTAATTGCAATCGATGCTTGCTACGGATCGCTTGTGAACGGAGACCCTGATGAATAAATATTTAAATACAGACGGACGCACGCTATTAATACCAATTCCTATCACGTGTTATGACTCACAGGGAAACCACGGTCTATACGTCTAACGTCCGATACGAGTGTTTTGCATAAGTAGGTACAAAGTGGAAGTTTTTCCTGGTACAAATTAAACTGATTTGTTGACTATTGGGTGTGGGCGTCACCTGACTAGAATATCTGTATTTGTTTTAAAGTGGTATATACTTTTTGACTTACAATATTTATTTGTATAATCTATACTATCTATACTTTAAAACGAAATAGAACGAATTAGTTTGGCCATCCAAAGGGGCAATGCTGCCATCATCTTAGGAACTGTGCCTCGCTGCGGTGGTTTCGAGGACGTTTTAGATTTTATTTAGTTTTTAATAGTTTATTTTAGGTTATATTTAGAAAATGAAAATTTTAATATATATTTTTAAAACTGTAACTAGAAGATTTCTGTGCATTTAGTATATTTTGAAAATGTTGATATGGGGATGCTTTATAATCTGTCTGTCTGTTTGTCCGGGCATCACGTGAAAACTACTAAACGGATTTAAATAAAATTTAGTATAGTAGTAGCTGGTATTCCGGGTCAACATAAAGGATACTTTTTATCCCGATAAACAATAAGTTTTCTCCGGGAAATGGAATGTTTTTTTTATCAATTTTACTTCATAGCTCCGTTAAATTTTGACCGATTTTAATAATTCTTTTTTGACGTGACAACGTCTTATAAATTGGTTTGCCGGGTGACACTTCAAGAAACTGCGTTACGCTCCGCTCACGTTATGCGCTCACAATGAGAGCGAATGAGAGGCACGCGCCCGCCTAAGAGCGAGAGAGACAGACATAAAAAGTGAAAGGCACGCGTCCCTTTGTAGTAAACGCTGTTTCATTGTACGCAAATGTATTGCAAGTTATTGTATGTATATTTGTATATAAATACGTATGTATGTGTAAAGGTAAAAATAAAATTTTGTTAATATGAAATTCAGTGCGAGATTCTTTGTATAAATTAATGTTTTAAATATAATTCTTTGTATAAATAAATGTTTTAAATTGTTACTATTATTTCATCCTTCTTCCTACTATACGAATGAATATTCACATTAAAATTATTTTACCACTCAAAGTCGTTGTCACGTAAAACTTTCGCCCGTATACCGACTTTACAGGCAACCAATTTTATTTATTTGGAAGTGTATACTATCAAGCATGTATTGTCTTATTTTAATAAGGCTCCGATAAATACTAAAGGAGATGAAGGACATAACTCTTCACAAATAACAGCAAGTCGCAAGGCATAATATGGGACAACGATCGAATGCATGCGTACCATCCTACTAATATTATAAATGGGTAAGTTTGTGAGGATGGATGTATGTATGTATGTATCTATCTATCTACTAAAATAATGACAACTAACTAACTCAATATACCACGTTAAATAATAGTATGTACATAGCAACGATGATTATGCTGTTAGCATCAGATCTATTCTAGCTTGGCTCATACGCGGACGAAGTCGCGAGGGTCCGCTAGTTTAAAATATAATGAAAAGTCGCGCAACGCGCTATGGAACGAGCTATGTTCGGAGTCTCTCTTCGGGATGGAATTTGTAACGACGAAATCCATAGAAGAACCAAGATCACCGATATAGCTCAAGGGATAAGCAAGTTGAAATGGCAGTGGGCGGGTCAATGGTCATGTCTGTCGTAGGACCGTTTCGGGGCATTTTTTTTTTATTAACGATAGGCCAGCACTTGACGACAATCATGCCCGTTAGAAAGCAATGATGCGGTCTAGGTTAGAGCACGAAAAAAAGCCTATTCACTCTAGCCTTGAAGGTACTTTCCGGGAGGGTGTTCCACATCTTAGCGGCACGTATGAATGAATGAATAAATTCAAAATTCAAATCCAAAATTTCTTTATTCATGTAGGCCTATCACAGGCACTTATGAAGTGTTCATACATATTTGTTTACATAATTGTAATGGGAAGGTGATAACTTCGTTCGCCAACTTAAATCTAAAGCTACGAGGGTTCCAAACGCGCCCTGGTCTAAGAAGAGCCCACAACAAACTTAGCCGGGTAAATTTATTTTTTTGTTATCACCATCTTCCAGTAAATTTAAATTAAGCTATGAAGCTAGAGCAATTCACACCCAAGCTTTTTTATCGTTTAAATAATCCTTAATGTTATAATAGGATTTTTCTTCAGGAATAAATGAATACACTTTTATTGTACACCAAAGAAAAAAAAGTAGTTACAGAGATATAAATACATATCAAGAGAGTACAATTTGTTGGCCTTATCGCTACATAGCGATTTCTTCCAGGCAACCAATGGCGTAAAAGGAAAAAACATAGAAAAGGTGGTGCAATAAATAAGATTTAAAATTATACAAATATTAAAATAATATATATAACATAAATACCTATATAAATAGATAACATATAACATCCTCAATTTATATGAAATACATAAATAATTAAAATTACACACTTAAAATGATCCGCTTCAGCGATGTTCGGCCGATAGAGACAAATAATGATCCTTCACTAGTTTCTTGAAGGTCCTAATCGATTGTGCCTCACGGATATCTAACGGCAGGGCGTTCAGAAACGTATCGTTTCAGAAACGTGGATAAAAAACGTGTTCTGGAGTAGAGACCGCGAATCGGCAAGCTCAGTGTGACGACCTCCAGCCCGCTGGACAGATGACCTTAAAAAAGTGGCTGGAAGCGGCTGGATGAGAAAGGCAGAAGACCGTGTTTGGTGGAGCGCTCTTGGAAAGGCCTTTGTTCAGCAGTGGACGCTTGTCGGCTGTTGATGATGACGATGAATTTGACGGCCGATTGGCGCAGTGGGCAGCGACACTGCTTTCCGAGTCCTAGGCCGTGGCGTGGGTTCGATTCCCACTACTGGAAAATGTTATATAAACAGCCAGACATTGAAAAACATTATATGTTGAACATGCATGCATTTAGCAGATGTCAGTAATTATTTTACCTCTAATGTTCCAAGCGTTCACCATAAAATGGGAAAATGGCAACATTTGTGACCTAGCAACATTCCGCGGGTGTAAAGTGAGACGATCGCGGGGCTTTTTCACTGTTTTTTGACACAATACACTGCAGACAATAATGGCTCATTGAAGATTCTGTATGTTATAAATTCAATGGCAGGCCGCTCTCTAAATTTTGTTGTAAGTTGGTTGGTTACTCACTCGCGGACGGAGAAAAATCTTCTATTACTCTGCTTCCCAAACTCATTTTTAATTATAAATACCTAATCAAACCCAACAAAATATTAATTGCGGGTAATGGCACGCTGTTTTTTTGTCCCGCGCAAAGGTAAACCGACATACAGCCAGTAGCGTCCATAGAGGGTATACACAGAGTATGCAGATGATATAAAATAAAGAAAATCTCCAGTACGAGTTTTAAAAAGCCTACCATTAAGTATTTATAACTCGAACTGGAGATTTTCTTCATTTTATAATATAATTTGCATACCCGTTTTTTGTCTATGCACGCCACTGCATACAGCCAGCATCGCTCGCTGCATAGGTACAACCTTTATTCAAAATATAATAATGGGAATATTTTTGTATTTAAACTATTTATAAATTGTGAATAATATTAAACGTCATAATTGAGAATTTAAAAATAAATTTCGTTTTAGGAAATGCCTACTATTACCGCCGCAAAAAACCTCTTTAAAAAAATAAATCCGCACTATCCGTCAAAATTAAAAATGGTCCATATTCACACATATAACTTGCAGTGAGGTACAAACTTAACTAATCGGGTAACCATAAATAACGTACAAGTACGATCATTTAAAACAAATCCGAGTGTCTAATATCTTAGATTATGAGCCTTATTTCTGTGTCTTAAGGTCCACGTTACGAGCAAGGGTGATGAAATTAAGTTGTTTTCCTATATTATTTAACACTAGCTTGCATGCGATTTCTTTTACACATACGTGTTAAACAAAACCGAAATAATACTTCAGAGTCTTTAGAGGTCTCTGTCTATCTGTGTAGCCGAAACGCCAATAGTTTTTGAGTAAACCACTGCCATAGTTTTTACTGAAAGAGATACAGCATAACATGCAAAAGTAAAATCCAGTGACTCTTTATATTAGTTACGCGTGGCGTAGCGTTGTTAACGTACTATTCACGTGTCGGTATTTTATCTTATGCTGTCATAAGTAAACACTTAAAATGTTTTGAATTAGTTTGTACGTAAAATTGAATACGCTTCTTTTGATTTAATATTTTTACAGGGTGATTCCTTATGAAATATACGCTTGAACCCTTCAAGAGTATTTCGATATTCCGTTACAAGCATACTATTGTAATTTGTAAGTTAAGTTCAAGTGGATGTCAATCGGTTCGAGTTATAAGGCGGCCTTTGTGCATATGTATATTATCGTTTTTTTTTTTGTTAACCTGGTTTTATATTTGTTTGTGCAATAAAGACTTTTTCTTCTTCTTCTTAATTTGTTTGTTTGTATGCCCAGTACATCGGAATATTATACACGTTTCTGCGAAATACTATGCTTGCTTTAATGATATGCTTATATCATTTATCACCAGATATCATTTATTATGGATAATAAATCCCCGAAGCGGTGGTAGCGTATTGGTTAAGACCTCGGCTCCACTTTCGGAGGACCGAGTTTGAGCCTCGACGCGCACCTCTTACTTTTCGGAGTTATGCGCGTTTTTTATTTTCAAAAAAATCACTAGCTTCAACGGTGAAGGACCTGCATGACTGGCCTGGTGTGTGAAGTCTACCAATCCGCACTAGGCCAGCGTGGTGGACTCTACCACAACACTGCTCATTCTGAGACATCCACTGGACATAGATATTTTGTAGGGCGTTCTCGTTTTGTAGCATTGAAGAAATGGCTCTTACAAAATGTAGCATTGAAGAAATGGCTCTTACAAAATGTAGCATTGAAGAAATGGCTCTTACAAAATGTAGCATTGAAGAAATGGCTCTTACAAAATGTAGCATTGAAGAAATGGCTCTTACAAAATGTAGCATTGAAGAAATGGCTCTTACAAAATGTAGCATTGAAGAAATGGCTCTTTCAAAATTCATTTAATTATTATCAAGTTTGGTATCTATGACCCATCACTACGCTAAAACTACACTAAAACATAAATAGAATAATTAAAAACTAAACTATATCAAAAAAAAAAACTTAAACATTAAATATTACTCCAAACCAAAATTGTACTCTCTTGATATGTATTTATATCTCTGTAACTACTATTTTTTCATTGGTGTACAATAAAAGTGTATTCATTAATTCATTCATATTAATATGCAATAAAAAAGAAAAAAAAAGTTACAAATCAGTTTAAATCAGTCAAAGAATTTTTAGTGCACCAAAATAAATAAATAAATAAATAAATAAATAAATATACTTCGACAATACACACATCGCCATCTAGCCCCAAAGTAAGCGTAGCTTGTGTTATGGGTACTAAGATAGCTGTTGAATATTTTTATTCATATAATACACATAAATACTTATAATATAAACACCCAGACACTGAAAAACAATCATGTTCATCACACAAACATTTTCCAGTTGTGGGAATCGAACCCACGGCCTAGGACACAGAAAGCAGGGTCGCTGCCCACTGCGCCAGTCAGCCGTCGAAAATATTTGACTAGACATATATATACCTAATTACCTATACTGACGTTATATTTAATATTACGCTTTTTAATTTACCTCAATATTTGGACGTCGATGTGAAAGATAAAATTTGCGTATACATAATATGATAACGTCTTTTTCATAATAAAGAATTTGAATTTGAATTTGAATTTAATTCAGCTGTATTAGAACTATATATATTAGCCATATATATATATATATTAGCCTATTGCAAGAGACCTGATGGTATGACGCTCATACCTTGGAGGCTTGGAAGGTCACTTCTGTGGGATGCAACTTGTGTTGATACCCTAGCTGCATCACATATTCAAGCCACCTCGTCAATGGTAGGTGCGGCTGCTACCAGTGCCGAGCAGGCCAAGAGGCGTAAATATGAAATAGGATGGCAACCTGGATAGCAGCTTCATTTTTGTGCCTTTTGGAGTAGAGACTTTGGGACCGTGGGGTCCGGAGGCAAGAGCCCTTTTCAAAGAATTATCGAAAAGGGTTATGGAGTCTACCGGTGATCCTAGAGCGGGCAGTTACCTTGGCCAACGAATTAGTTTGGCCATCCAATGGCAATGCTGCCAGCATCTTAGGAACTGTGCCTCGCTGCGGTGGTTTCGAGGGCGTTTTAGATTTTATTTAGTTTTAAATAGTTTATTTTAGGTTGTATTTATAAAACAATTAATTAAATTAATTGAATATTGAATTAAATTTAATATTTCAATTTCCAAACTCCACGATTCTGAGCCGCTTGTTTCCAGCGGCTTCTCTACGGTTCATCATCATAACTGGCCCACTATAGGGCACGAGTATCCTCCCACACTTAAAGGCTGCCGTCCACCACGCTGGCACAGTGTGGACCGATGGACACCACACTCCTTTGAGAAAATTATGGTGAAATATTACAAAAATTGGTCCAGCCGTTCTTGAGTTATAACATGGTGTAACTAACACAACTTAATAAAATAAAATTATTACTATAATATAAATAATTATATAATAAAATAACTAAATAAAATAAATATAGACAAGAGTTTTTTTTTTGTTACAGTTTATATCAAAGCTTAACCGATTTTGAGGAAACTCATAATGTTGGACGAAGTTATGCCCAGGATGAGGAGTTTAAGCCCCGACCCGGTCGACGTGGCAGCCATCAACAAGAAATATATTCCGGTGAGTAAAGTTTGTTCGTTTAGAAATTGTAATAAATAAATAAATATTCTACGACAATACAAACATCGCCACCTAGCCCTAAAGTAAGCGTAGCTTGTGTTATGGGTACTAAGATGAGTGATGAATATTTTTATGAATAATATACATTAAAAAAGTCCGTACTATTATTTACAAGTCACTAGTAAGCCCCTTATTAGAATACCTCATAGAAATATGGGGAAGTGCATATGATACAAACCTCAAAATTATTCAAATTTCTCAAAACAAACTCTTGAAAACCTTGTTCCAACTTGATTATCGTTATCCAACTTATCCAAGAACTTTTTATATGTAATATATTTATATATATATTTTATTTATATATTTGTATAATTTTGAATCTTATTTATTGCACCACCTACCTCTTTTCTATGTTTTTTTCCTTTTACATTGGTTGCAAATCGCTATGTAGCGATAAGGCCACCAAATTGTACTCTCTTGCTATGTATTTATATCTCTGCAACTACTTTTTTTCTTTGGTGTACACCATATATAAAAAAACTAACATACATTCCCTTAGACAGCTGTATAAATACAAAACATGCATACTAGTTAGAAAAATACTTACCGAAGTCATACATACACAAATTACGTTTAAAACTAAATCACATCTAAATAAACGAAACAGGCATAAATTGAGATTACCCAAGAACTAAGTAAAACTATACAGGTTGAGGGAGCACTACTATACAATAGTCTACCCGAAGAGATTTTTTGAGAGAAACGTTTTAAATCATTTATAAACAAGCTAAAAAAGCATTGTTTAAAATTTTTATAAACGCGCCATCTTTTGTATTTTTGTGTTGGTTTTGTTTTTGTATCACACTAACTAGATAATATATTACCACTTCTTTATGTTAATTTTAATTTCTCATTTATTTATTTATTTTGTATCTATGACCCATCACTACGCACTAAACTTTAACATAAATAGAATAATTAAATACTAAACTAAATAAAATAAAAAACTCACATTAAATATTAATATGCAATATAAAAAAAATACTTACAAATTAAAATTTCTGCGTCCAGGCAGCCAGCCCTACGTGGAGTTTAATATAGGTACAACTTGTAAATTGGAGAGTCGTATCGATTTATAGTGCTTTCAGAATGCCGTTACTGCTTACCCACGTTCTTTTCATGAAGGGTGCTATTCGATTTCTTCTGATGGCAAAAAAGTCATCAGTATGAGCCCTCGCGAACATTTCTGATGCACTACAATAACGGTGTAAGCCCAACAGCATTCTGAAACCATCATTATACTAAACTCGTAGGGCGTTTAGCGATGCCTGTGTTTAGGTGAAACATTCATTATTTATTTTGAGAATAAATGTCTTTAAACCTAAATACTTGAAATATACCTACAGATGAACATCCAGACACTGAAAACCATTTAAGTTCATCACACAAACCTAATGCAAGTTGCACACCCCTGATTGCAATCTCACCTGTTACAATGGTAGCGGAGTAACCTGTAATGGAGTATGGTAGTCATACCCCTAATCGGTTTCTACGCGACATCGCACCGGAACACTAAATCGCTTAGCGGCACGTCTTTGTCGGTATGGTAGTAACTAGCTACGGTCAAAATCTCCCACCGGACAAAATGTCATACTGACAGCTGATTGGCGCAGTGGGCAGCACCCTGCTTTCTGAGTCCTAGGCCGTGGGTTCGATTCCCACAACTGGAACATGTGTGTGATGACATGTTTATATCCATATTATAAGTATTCATGTCTTTTATTCATAAAAAAAAAATCATCAGTCATCTCAGTACCCATAACACTAGCTACGCTTACTTTGGGGCTAGATGGCGATATGTGTATTGTAGTCGTATATTTATATTTTGTGTCTATCAAAGAATACCTAAACTACCAATTTCCTTAACCAAACGCTTCTATAACGTATGTCTACGTACATAATAGAAACAACAATATGATACGATGCTGTCGTATGTACTAGAATCATAGAAGTATAATTATAATTACGTATTATTCTAGTATATTTCTATTCTATGAATATGCCAGCGCCATATGCGTGGAAATTTTTGGTTTAAAGTGAAAACTATTTAGGTTTAAAGAAATTTATTCTAAAAATAAACCGTTACACTTAATGAACCATTAAAATAAATAAGCGGTTATCTAGTTTGTTTGATACAAAAAACTAATAACATATTTTATTAGGTAGGTAGATAAATAAATTAAAGGTGGCGTTTGCATTTTAGCCTATTTTGAAATGATTGAAACGTTCAACCTTTTATTATAAAACTTTTCAATCTAATTATAATGATATCATATTATAAAGGCATTAGGCTGTGTAGTTTTTTCGCAACCACAGACCGACACTTTCATTTTAGGTATCACTTTATAGTTATCTATGATACACAATTATGTTAGTGATTCTAGGGTGAACGACATATTATGTACCTACGATAAAGATAACGTATTCTAATGCGCCATAACTCAATCATAATCTTATAGTAATTTCATAATAATATTAATATCATAATTTTATGCTCGATAATAAATAATAATTTAAATCTTGACGAGTTTTATTTAAATTTTTGTTAAACGCGCCATCTAGTATGACATAAAATTTCCTGTTCCATAGCAGTACTGCCATTTGTCAAAAGATGGCGCTGTTATGAAATCAAATTATTTAACCCATACGTCTATGGTATTATTATCAATATAACTAATTAATGAGTATCTTAAATGTTAATTAAATCGAACTTGACTATGTGATTTATATATGGAATTGAAATGAAATATAATCTAACGCAAAAGTCTTGAAACAACAGCTGCGCTTCCGAGTATAGCTCTGTCTCTTTCTATTTGTCAGATTAGCAATGACGTGTCGTCACTCAAAAACTTCGATCCGAAGTCAGTCACAAACAGTTTACTATAGAGTGTAATCGCCTTATTGTGTCTTCTAACTTAAATCGTTGCGAAATCGTGCATTTTAGTGCTAAAACTTTTGCTAGAATTGTGACTAATTTGATATTACGTATTGCCGGTTAGACATTACTCGGATTGTCAGTGCTTCACAGTGTTAAAAAGTGTGTGTATCTCCTTCACATGAAACAGTTATTGCTGTTTTTCCATCGGTTTTACCTCTTTTATTGGATCTCTTTCGTTAACTGAAGGTAACGGAGCGTAAATTGCGGCAGTCTCAAACAAAAATGCAAAAGTAACTGCACACCTATTAACTTTAGAGGTTAATCGGCAAAACGTTTGGCTGTATATATTTTTATCCTTTGCGTGATTATATTTGTGGGTAATCAAAAAAAAAGGACAAAGGTTATTTACATGTAGTCTTGTGTTGGGGAAAAGAATAAAGGTTATTTTTTTAAGCTGGATGTTTTGTTAGAACTTTTCAGTTATATTCTTATCTTATCGGCTTCTTATCAGAATCTTGTTTAAATAGTCATATAGGGCATTTACCGGTATAGTAAATTAAATAAACATTTGTTACATTAAGTGTATTACTATGAAATGAAAAAAATAATAAGTTTAATCTGAAAACATCTGACCTAAGGCAAATAATGTTGTGTGATCTTATTAGAAAAAATATGCAATCTTTGCATATTTTTGCAATTATCACAAGGAATATAGCATAATTTGACTAGCCCAGTCCACAAAAACAAAACTGCTTCTTTGTGACTACATAGCAAAGATCAAAAATTTTGTTCCTGTGTCTGTTTTCCCCACCACCTATGAGTCTAGTTTGTCTATACACATATAATAAAATAGCACTTTAGAATACTTAGTGTGTGTTAGTAGTAATAACATACAAAATAATGGCAATGAATGAATACACTTTTATTGTACACCACATAAACATATAGAAAAATTATAAATAAGAATTAAACAAAAAGTATAAAATTTGGCAGCCTTATAACTACATAATAATAATAAATATACTAAGACAATACACACGTCGCCATCCAGCCCTAAAGTAAGCTCAGCCTGTGTTATGGGTACTACGATGACTGATGAATATTTTTATGAATAATATACATAAAATACTTATAATATACAGATAAACACCCAGACACTGAAAAACATTCATGTTCATTGCACAAAACATTTTCCAGTCATGGGAATCTAACCCACAGCTTTTGACTCAGAAAGCAGGGTCGCTGCAAACTGTGCCAATGGGTCAACATAGCGATCTCTTCCAGGCAACCAAAGGCGTAAGGCTATATAAGGCATGAGAGCCATTATCATAAGCTGTAACTACTTAAGGTGAATCAAGTTTAAATGACTAAAAATCATAATCATATCACCGGGCCACTACAGGGCACAGGTCCACTCCCATAATGAGAAGGGGTTAAGGCCTACCCTGCTTGCCCAGTGTGGATTGGTGGACTCTACACAATCTGCATGCCTGAGAACATTCTGGAGATCTCTCAGGCATGCGGGTTTCCTCACAATGTTTTCCTTCACAGTTGAAGCGTGTGATATTTTAATTGCTTAAACTAAAAATAAACAATGTAAAATAAAATTGGTAGTTCAGCTGAAGACAGATTAAATTTTGTAGACTCTTTAACACTGTTGTGACTGGTGTGGTATTAGATATGGGAGGTTCGGTATTCAATCCTCAGTGGATGCTATTTGGAACTTTCTAGTTACCACCCTACAAAAAACAGGTAGTTTGTCTCATAGAAGCCTATTAGGAGTATCCCATAATTACATCAGGGGGCATGGCAATCAAGTGCTAACTTGTGGAGAAATAAGAAAAAAGAATATATTTATCATCTTTTTTCAACAAAAACATTTTTCATATATCCTTGGTCAGTAACAAGAAATACAATTGAAATAATAAAATAAGATTGTTAAATTCTTTAGAGATAAGAGATACAGATTATAAAAAAAAAATCTTTATAGCACACAATTAAAAGACAAAACAATACTACAAAGGCAGTCTCTCTTCATACTATATTGACTAGATAAGTCTGAACCTACACAAGCTGAGTAGCTTTATTTTGTGTCTCACTTACTCAACCACCATTTGCACTACCAGGGATTTCTGTCTCGCACACTGATTGTAAGTTGACCTTGCTGGATATAGAACCTGGGACCACACTTACAAGACATACAGAAACCAAGGTTGTCAGTTTTGCACAGTGCTACCCGGTACTACCTGCACAGTAGAGTACCACAAATAAAGGATTTTCTTTGTTCAGTATTCAAAAACAGCCTCCTTTTTTTTTCTTCCACCACAAGTCAGCCCTTGGTGGTTAGACCATGCAGTCCAAGATGGTAGCAGGCTAACGTGTTATTACAGTTATATTAAACCCATTCCTCTTATCTGTTTCTACAGAATATCGTACCGGGACACTTAATTGCTAAGGGGCATGTCTTTGCCAGTAGGGTGGTAACTAGCCACGGCCAAAGCCTCCCACCGGCCCAGACCAGAGAGTAACGAAAATATAAACTCCCAAATTGTCCTTGACAGGTATCAAACTGAGGCATTTAGTGGTTGTCAAAATGTAATAATGCAGATGTAATGATGAAAGATTCAGCTATTTAGTTTGCAATATTGCTTTGTGTTGCATCAGAATGATTGAGATGACATTTAAAGTAATAGGGCCATATAATAAAATATATTAGTAGAATAGAATACAGAAGATAGTACTTAGTCCTTGGGTGCAAAGGCAGCCTTAGCACTAAAAGCGATCTTGCAAAATGAGCATGCAATGGGAGAAACTTTTTATTTTTCAAAGCTTTATGTGGGCGTGTGTACCCAAACTAAATACCATCCCAGTATGTCCTGCTCGTTGGCTTTGCTAAACGCCCTGGGAAGCCATTGTATACTTGCCGGACATCTACCAACCATGGACAGCTTTGACCCCCCCCCCATCAGACGGTGCGGAGACTTGTATAGTGACAGGTAGCTATTACTAAAGAATAATATTGAATAAAGAACATACAGAATCCTCATTCAGCCAATATTTTATGAAGTGCTTTGTGTCCAAAAACAGTGAAAACAACCCGTGCATGTCTCACTCGAAAAATACTAGGTCACAATTTTTTTTTAACTAGTGTTTCCTTTGTGTACCATGTCTGATGAGTACATTTTTCTCATACAAACTTTCATTGTCTATTCTACACAATATACGTACCCTGACCTACCGCGTCGCATCCTCCTCCCGCGCTGTTACTTCGTTTGCCCAGCTCCTAAGATTTCATGCTTTATGGTTTATATCCTATGGTTATAGACTATCAAATGTAATTTTTTTTTAAGCTGGATCCAAGCGGCACAAGGTCGTGGCATTTGAAACTCCCTACAAGGGACCTATGTCCTACTGTGGACGCCTATTGTTTGATATTATGATGATGGCTGACTGGCGCAGTGGGCAGCGACCCTGCTTTCTGAGCCCATGGCTGTGGGTTCGATTCCCACATGGAACAAGTTTGTGTGATGAACTTGGATGTTTTTCAGTGTCTGGGTCTTTATCTGTATATATTACAAGTGTTAATATTCATAAAAATATTCATCAGTCATCTTAGTATCCATAACACAAGCTACGCTTACTTTGGGCCTAGATGGCGATATGTTCATTGTCGTAGTATATTTATTTATTTATGATGATAATGATATTGATTAAATTGAAAAATTCTAAATTAAAATATTAAATGTCATTACCGCGCAATTCCTTCGTCAAGACGGCTTCGTCTTGTCGGACCTCTGTATGTCTATACCACAGAATGAAGAACATACAGAAATCGTGTACGCGGCTAATATTAAAGCATCGAAAACCACTCCAATTTAGTAGTGTTTCTCGAAAAGGTAGTTAGTCACTCCATTCCATATTGCAGTTGACAGTTATTAATTTACCTCTAATGCCTTTACCATGAAATGGGGAAAATCGGAAAAGTTGCGAGCTTGCTAAATTTCGCGGGTGTGAAGTGAGACGAGCGCGGGGCGTTTTCACTCAAAAATTCAAAATTCAAAGTTCATTTATTTCAAGTAGGCCTAATTAATAAGCACTTTTAAAACGTCAAGTCAGTCTGTTTGTAGTGACTCTATCACCGGTTCGGAAGGCAGATTCAACTGAGAAGAGCCGGCAAGAAACTCAGCAGATTGTTCTTTTCCAACATAATTTTAAAGTTTAACAATCTTTAGGATTTTTCTTTTTTGTGAGAGATGAGAGCGGAGTGGCTTGCTTCCAAGCAGGCTGTCGTTAAGGAATTCATCAATCGTGTAGTAACCACGATTTGTTAAATGTGTTTTAACATATTGTTTAATCTTAGGTAAAGGTAGATCTAATATTACCTTCGGTATCATGTTATAAAAGCATTTATCCATCCCCACAAAGGATTTCTGTACTTTTATCAGATTTTATGCAGATATCACTAATTTATGTCCGTTTCTAGTTAGTCGACTGTTTATATCGACTTTTTAATCACTGTTTTTGGACACAATTCACTGCGTACAATAATGATTGAACGCGGGTTCTGTATGTCCTTAATTCTATTATCTATACTTACTCTGTAATTATACTAAAGCGTGTTATAATTTTTTTTTATCCATACTCGTGCACCGAGTCATTTTCACGGGCGCGCTAACGTTTGCACGTAATATTTTTGGCAATCGAGTCGCACCGTACGCGCAAGGTCGTTGACCCGCGCGACCGCTCTCTGGCAAGGACGCGACCGGTCTATTATAAAATATTATTTATGTTTACCTTTTGTTTTATGGGTTTTCAAACATTTGCGAACTTATGTATTAATTGTTTATCTGTTCTTTTTTTAACCCCCACGTCGCGACGGGGTGTTAGTTTGACGTGTCTCTGTGTGGTTGTGAGTTTCTGTCTGTGGCATCGTAACTCCCGAACGAAAGAACGGATTTCGATTTTGTCTTTTTTTGTTTGAAATGTGAATTAGACGGGAGTTCTCGTAGCGTTAGGATTAAGTTGGCGAACGAAGTTATCACATATCAAGTAAACATATATGTATGAACGCTTCATGAGTGCCTGTGATAGGCCTACATGAATAAAGAAATATTGAATTCGAATACTTTTGAATTTGCATTTTATGTTTTGTGAAAATCGTTGCAAGATGGCGGCCGCCGCATAAAGGCGGATTAACTTACCTTTTACAACTCCTTCAATATGGGTATCTATTCGATACCAAAAAGGCTTGACTAATAGAATACAGTAGTACTATATCAGCTCGCTCGCAATCTACGAGTCTGTTATCGAATATCGGAATCTGTATCGTCAAAGTAAAATGGACCTAATGCTACTTGTTATAGAGTCGCAAATTCTGTGCTTTTCATTTTTGTTTACAAACGTCAAAAGGCCGAACTGAAGAATTGTAGGCGATGTTCAAGTATTTGCATGCACGATAACTACTCCTCGATTGCGAGTGAATCTTGTACTAAGGATACTGTACACTATTATCATATCAAAGTTTAAAGTCAAAGTCAACTATTTATTTATTCAAATAGGCACATAGATGACACTTTTGATGGCTTACATTGCACGTGGCACGCGTCTCCTCTCATAATGTCCACCACGCTGGTTCAGTGCGGATTGGTGGACTCCACACACGTTTGAGAACATTATATAGAACTCTCGGGCGTGCAGGTTTTCCTCGCGATGTTTTCCTTCACCGTTAGACAAGTGATATTTTATAACGCACATAACATAGAAAAGTTAGAGGTTGCTGGGATTCGAACTCGGCTCCCCGCAAGTGAAGTCGAGCTCATACCCACTGGGCTATCAACGCTTCAATGAACACTATGATACATTTCAAATCAAAGATGGTCTAGATCACCATCATGTCAACCAATTGACGTCCACTGCTAGACATAGGTCTTTCGTAGGGAGTTCCACAATACACGGTCCTGGGCCGCTTACCTCCAGCGGCTCAGTGACTCGCCTGATGTCATCTGTCGACCTCATTGGGCGCCACCTACGCTGGGTTTATCGGTGCGGGGTCGCCGTTCCAGCAAATTTATCGAGGCCTCACTTGAGGCGCCCTCAGGCCGACGATCCCTTCGCACCTTCGAGCCCTAGGGTTCAAACTCTTCTTGACAGAGCCCCGTTCCGAGGCACGCTGTTAAAATCATTAGGACAAATCAGCTACACACAAACCGAAAAAAAACTGTTCTCCGGGCTATGTGTACATACTAGATTAATAACAGGCCTAAGAAGGTGGCGTGCCGTGTAGTGTACGCCTCTCTGGAGGATTTGGCAGCGATCAGGCCAGTGATGATAGGACCCGCCACGCACTGGGGGGTCAAAACTTGGCGAGAGTGCGGTGAATACGCAAGTGAACCCCGTGCTCTCACTTATAGGGCTATCGAGGGACACACAGAGTTTTTAGTGGGTGCAAGTCCCACATAACTACTCCGTTTCCCCAATGGAGTGGTATGAGTCAGGCATTTTCTCTGTATAAAAAAAAAAGAAAAAAAAAGACTAGTACCTACATACTGGTTATTATTTTTATTATTTAGTGACGGTTTTTTTTTAAATTTTCCTTTATACCTATAGTTACTCAGCCATCTTCCACCTGTTCTCCGGGCTATGTGTGCATACTAGATAGATACCAGACTAGTAAAGTCAAAGTCAAAGTCAAAAATATCTTTATTCAAGTAGGCCCACAGGTGGCACTTTTGATGCGTACATAAGAACCACACGGTAGTGAGATGATGGCGATAACCACATTCGTAAACTTAAAACTAAAGCTACGAGGGTTCCAAACGCGTCCTGGTCTAAGAAGAAGCTCACAACAAACTTAGCCGGGTGTTTTTTTTTTTTGTTATCACCATCTCACAATGTCATTTTAAATTATTAGAAGAGCAACCTGGTTAGAGCAATAATTTACACCCAAGCTTTTTTATCGTTTACGTAGTCCTTTATACTATAATAGGACTTTTCTATATATATTTCTAAGTACATACTGGTTATTATTTTTATTATTTAGCGACGGTTTTTTTTTATTTGCCTTTATACCTATAGTTACTCAGCCATCTTCCACCTGTTCTCCGGGCTATGTGTGCATACCATATAGACTAGGTTCTAGAAATTCCCTACATTTTTTCTCATTGTGGGGGTAGTGTTAACATGAAGATGTTCAAAGTTGTACAATGTTTATATAAACCGAAGCTTAAAGAAAAATCCTATTATAATATTAAGGATTACTTAAACGATAAAAAAAGCTTGGGTGTTAATTGCTCTAGCTTCATAGCTTAATATAAATAAACTGTGAAATGGTGATAACAAAAAAAAATTACGCGGCTAAGTTTGTTGTGGGTTCTTCTTAGACCAGGGCGCGTTTGGAACCCTCGTAGCTTTAGGTTTAAGTTGGCGAATGAAGTTATCACCATACAATTATTTATAAATTTATATTCATGAATGCTTCATAAGTGCCTGTGATAGGCCTACATGAATAAAGAAATTTTGAATTTACTTTATATAAATATTTTATACAAAATACATAAACATGTAACGGGAAATCAAAGTTTTTTTTCACACTAGTGACTTTTTATTGATGGAAACCAACAGATAGAATTTTCACTGCGCAAAAACATAAAAGATTACGAATATTTTATGGCCGTAAGCTTCACCTAATGAAAATTATTTCGTATAGATAATTAGATAAAATCGATTCTTTATAATCGTGATTCGTCTCTTGACCTTAAATATTAAATAAACATGTGTATTCTGGGTAATGGGTCGCGTGGGACGTCCATACATACTTAATATTCTTTAGTGTCGGGTTTTTTTTTATTTTCGATTTTTTACCTATAGTTACTTAGGATTGGCGCAAAGAGGATTATTACTAGGTTTTTGTAGTAGTAGAGGTTTATGTGACAGAGCACGTCCAGGGAAGCTCTGCGATGCTTACTTCTGCCGCCCACCAGCATTGCTGTGCTGGTCGAGGTTTGGGTTCGGTAAGGGTTTAATATAACTGCCATACCACTAACAAGTAAACCCGCAGCCATCTTGCACTGCATCACCACTTACCACCGGATGAGATCGCAGCCAAGGCCTAACTTACAGCCTTTTTTTCCAAGATAAAAAGTAGCCTTTTTTACTTTCCGTCCTTTCAACTAACTCTATGCCAAAAATCTAGTTTGCAGGTCGCTTAGTTAGGGCGTGAACGTCGGACAGACAAACAAACACACTTGCCTTTTAATAATATTAGTTAGTATAAAATAATTAAAAAAAAAAAAACTATCGTGGTACTGAACCCTAAAAATGCATGTACCCCATTCATTTACTTATTATAACGCTAACATATCACTGTTGACTAAGATATAACGTAAGCATCGAAACTGATGACGTATAAAAAGGTTTTAGGTTTCGAAACAAAAACAATTGTGTTTTGTAAGAGTACTGCTTGTATTACTAAGAACGTATTTTAAAATGAATAACCAGTAGTTGGCAGAAGCGGTGATAGCGCGTTGGGTGGGCGCACGACTTCACTTTCGGGGGGCCGAGTTCGAATCCCAGCACGCACCTCTAACTTTTCTAAGTTATGTGCGTTTTAAGTAATCAAAATATCACTCGCTTCGACGGTGAAGGAAAACATCGTTCAGAAACCTGCATGCCTGAGAGTTCTTCATAATATTCTCAAAGGTGTCTGGAGACCACCAATCCGCACTAAACCGGCGTGGTGGACTACGGCTTTAACGCGTTATCATTGTGGGAAGAGACCCGTGCCCTGTGTGGTGTTACATGTAATGGAACAACCCATTAACAAAGTTGCCTAGCAGAGTTCGCTCCTTAGCAATAAGGCCGCCTTTTGTGTCCTGCTTCATTCTTCAGGGGTTTGTTTTTTTTTCTCGTTTTTCTGAGTGGTGTACAAATAAAGAGTTTGAATAAATGTACGCCAACAAAAGTGCCATCTTTGTCTCAATTTTAATAAAGAAATACTAGCTGAGCAGTGCAACTTCGTTGTACCAAATCGGTTATTACTGACGGCTGATTGGCGCAGTGGGTAGCGACCCTGCTTTCTGAGTCCAAGGCCGTGGGTTCGTTTCCCACAACTGAAAAATGTTTGTGTGATGAACATGTATGATTTTCAGTGTCTGGGTGTTTAGGTATATGTATATTATTCATCAGTCATCTTAGTACCCATAACACAAGCTACCGCTTACTTTGGGGTTAGATGGCGATGTGTGTATTGTCGTTGTATATTATATTACCGTCACACAAATAAAATGACATTTTCGAAAAATGATTCCTAGCTAGATCGATTTATCGCCCCCGAAACCCCCCGTTTACTAAATGTCATGAAAATCGTTGGAGCAGATTCCGAGATTTCAATTATATACATACAAGAATTGCTCGTTTAAAGATATAAGATTTAACTTTGTATATTTGGTTTTTGGAAAATCCTGTCGAAACCGTTAGTTATTTTTCCCGGGATAGAAAGAATCCTAGTTAGGTAACGTTGTGTCCTTACCGACTCACCCCGTGTGGGTGACGTTCAACGATCCGGCACAGTCACACGTGTGTGGGTGAGGACGTATTAAGGACGTTCAAGTAAATCATTCTCTTTGTTCCAATGTAATCCGCGCAAGGTTCACCGTAATAAATGTCTTAGGCTGCAAGATTTAACTCCTTTGCCTTGTTTCCGTGATCTCGTGATATATCTTACCTCTTATTAACTCCTTTTTTTTTTTTGTAATTAATCAATATTCTACGACAATACACACATCGCCATCTAGCCCCAGGGCCAAAAGTAAGCGTGTGTGTTATGGGTACTAAGATGACTGATGAATATTTTTATGATTAATATACATTAATACTTAGAATATACATACATGTACACAACATTCATGCTCATCACACAAACATTTACCAGTAGTGAGAATCGAACCCACGGCCTTGGACTCAGAAAGCAGGGTCGCTGCCCACTGCGCCAGTCGGCCGTCAAACTTAATAAAACTGCATTTTGTGCTCTCGCGCATAGAAATCGTTTATTCACTAGGGAGTAATGCACGTTCTTAAAACCTACTGTGATTTAAAAAACATTAAATAAAAAATGGATTGTGTGGTTTTATGAAACCACGGTAAAAGTTAAACGTTTTTCGCATTATAGACATTTAACTAAAAATTTTGGGAATAATAAGGGTAACATTAAGGGTATAAAAATCGTTTCATCAATCTTAATTTTATACTTGGAAAATGAGAATGATAACGGGAAATGATAAAAGTAGACTCTCCTACTAATATTTTTATTGAACGCTGTGTCTTAGAGTACGATATACATAAATATTTACAATTATTTAGATTTGATGAAATTATCGGTGTCAACCCCCGTGCCCCGGAGAGCACGTTAAGCCGTCGGTCCCGGTTATTAAAACTTACTTATGATGTTAGTTGTTAAAGCCCACCAACCCGCATTGGAGCAACGTGGTGGGTCTATGCTCTAAAACCGTTTCTTCCATAAGAGATGAGGCTTGATGAGGAATCAGTCAAAACCCTTTTGATCCAAACGAAATAACGAAAAGTGTGTTAATTTTACTGTATGCATGAAAATTAAGCTTAATTTGCTATCCTCCGCGACAAGCAGGAGAATCCGTACGGTGCTATCTTCGGCAATGTACCCTCTAGGTTTCGCTCCGAAGCCGGAGCATCCTCAGATGTTGTCTATACAATGAAATGTGTAATTGTTAAGTAATACTATATATAGTCATACTTAAAAATTATTCAGTATCGAGTATAAGAAATGTAGAAATTATAAATTACATCATACAGATTCTCCAGCTTTTCTTGAAGTATCATGTATTTTATTAAAACGACCTCAGTTTTCCAGTCACAACTAAATGCGTACATTTCCTGAAATGTTTCGCACGTTACAGTTATCGAGGTTTGTATTCAGTTTAATGCACGTGCTAACTTCCGCCTGATCTTGCCAAAAACTATAGGAAACGACCGTGACAACCATGTGGTCGCAGAAACGACAAATGTATCTAAGGGTAGTTTTGGATGCTAGCGAACGCGAGACTGTTTTGAGCGACATCGGGTGAAAGAAGTGGGGGTTGGCGGGGAGATGGTATCCGATCGATTGGGTGTAGTACCATTGTATCAATTTGTTTAGTCGTATGGCATGACGGCCGATTGGCGCAGTGGGCAGCGACCCTGCTCTCTGAGTCCAAGGCCGTGGGTTCGATTCCCACAACTGGAAAATGTTTGTGTGATGAGCATGAATGTTTTTCAGTGTCTGGGTGTTTATATGTATTTTCTAAGTATTTATGTATATATAATTCATAAAAATATTCATCAGTCATCTTAGTTCCCATAACACAAGCTACGCTTACTTTGGGGCTAGGTGGCGATGTGTGTATTGTCGTAGTATATTTATTTATGACGAAAAATTGGAGTTTGATTCGAATGGTTTTTTTTTAAATGTATATTTGGGCTACATTTTTATTTGTTCGATTGGGGATATTTCGGAATGGTTCCAATAAAATTTTCACATGGTATTAAAAAAAACAGTAACGCACATATGGTATTAAAAAACAGCGATACGGACGTATCGCTACTTTTGGATGCTAGTCGCATTTGCAACACGTACGTACGTAACGTACGTAGAGGGTACATTGCCGAAGACCTGTTTGATGTGGAGTATAAGGATTGAAGAAATTATAAATACAGTTATGGATTCTCCAGCTTTTCGCGGAGGTGTAGCAAATTAAGCTTATTTATCAAAATTACACACTTTCATAATTTCCCTAACATTGGTATGGACCTGTGAACAGAAGAAATTCAAAATTCAAAATTCAAAATTTCTTTATTCATGTAGGCCTATCACAGGCACTTATGAAGCGTTCATACATAATTGTTTACATAATTGTAACGGGATGGTGATAACTTCGTTCGCCAACTTAAATCTAAAGCTACGAGGGTTCCAAACGCGCCTGGTCTAAGAAGAGCCCACAACAAACTTAGCCGGGTAAATTTATTTTTTTGTTATCACCATCTTCCAGTAAATTTAAATTAAGCTATGAAGCTAGAGCAATTCACACCCAAGCTTTTTTATCGTTTAAATAATCCTTAACGTTATAATGGGATTTTTCTGTAAGCTTACGTTTTATATAAACTTTGAACTTATTGAGAGACAACTCAAAGATTTCATTTGGTAATTTGTTATAAAATAATATACAATTGCCCTTGAATGAATTTGCAATTTTGTGTAGCCTAGTAAACTGCACAACGAGTTTATTTTTGCTTCTAATATTAATATTGTTACAGTGCATTTTCTTTTTAATCCTGAAGGTTCCTACAATATCAGCATATCTAAACGTGATAAGCCTTCGCAGTAAACCAGTACCTACAACTAAATATTATTGCCATGAACGAATGAATGAATGCACTTTTATTGTACACCAAAAAAAAAGTAGTTACATACATATAAACATAGAGCAAGAGAGTACAATTTGGTGGCCTTATCGCCAGTGGCGTGCACTCCATACATGCACAAAAGCACTGCATACCCTAACATTGATATATAACTCGAATAGGAGGAGAATTTGTGCCGTTTTATGCAATTTTTCTGGTGTATGCATACCCTGGTAAGAAACCCAATGCACGCCACTGCTTATCGCTAACCAAAGTCGTAAAAGGAACCTAATAGAAAAGAGGTAGGCGGTGCAATAAATAAGATATAAACATTACACATGCAAATAATTTGACACGTTATTTTCATATTACTAAAAGCAAAACAAAAGAAATTTCTTGGCAATAAAGCAACGTTCATATAAATACTCACGTCCGAGGCCCTTCCGAAATCAGACGAAAAGTTTATTTCGAAAGTGGCCTTACGCAAACACGCGACTGCATGTGAGATTTTTAAAGCGTTCTCCAAACGGGCGATGGAGTTGTCGGCCGGGCTTTGTTGTAGCGTAAATCTGTAAAATGTCTGGAATTTTAAAATTTTGACGTTTGTGCAGTGCCAGACTCATGTTAACACTGAGTAGTATTCATAGAGAAGTCCCTCGATATCTAACATTCAACATTTATTTAAGGGTTTAATGTTGAAATTAATTCTCTTGTCTTTTATAGACAATGGCTGAATATCATCCCTTAAATTAAAAATACATGCAGAAAATTCGCTCACTTAAACCTTAACCTCGACGGTCTATTGACAAAGTTATTTTAAGTCAGATTGCGGCCGCCACAGTCTCTCCCTAGGAAATGCTTAAATTTTACAGTGTATTTATAGTGTAAACATTGCTGAATTATGAGACACTAGTTTTTGTTCGCGGTCGGTGACAGACGCTACCGCGCGCGCCACTTTCCCTGCTTGGGCAACGATCAAATCACGTCATTTCACTTCACCGTATTTTTGGTGTAAAACCTTGGTGATTTATGACTATGGGACACTTCTCACGGTCTCTTGCAACTAGGGTTTGCCGGACATGTCCGGTAATACAGGTCTTTGTCCGGAATGCGGGGGGAAAGTCTAAACCGTCCGGAATTTTTTCATGTAATGCACTGACATGTTATAGCGAGCGCGGGCAGATGGTGAGTAGAGGCGCTTCCCCTCACCTCACCCCTTCCCCCCGGTCTCGTTCACAGTCATAAAGTCCGCACGCGCGGGAAAAATGTGAAAATTTGCTTCGTTTATCAACATTAATATTACATTTATAAGAAAGTCAGGAAATCTCATCAAGTCTCCGGCATTTTCTCTGGAATTTAGATTTTTTGATCTGGGAACCCTACTTGCAACTGTAACTGACGGACCGCTACCGCCTCTGTTTGGGAAACGCTTTATCACGTCACATTTTGCAGCGTATTTTTGGTGTAAAACCTTGCTGAATTATGAGCTCAGGAGATGTTTCGGTATTAATAAAATTTAGTTCACCCGGACTGGGGATGAATGTCGGCCAATTAAAAAAATACGTTGTGTTTTTTGGCGTCTTACATAGGATGTTTATTTATTTAGAGATATAAATACATATCAAGAGAGTACAATTTGGTGGCCTTATCGCTACATAGCGATTTCTCCCAGGCAACCAATGGCGTAAAAGGAAAAAACATAGAAAAGAGGTAGGTGGTGCAATAAATAACATTTAAAATTATACAAATATATAAATAAAATATATAACTATAATATATACATATAGAAATCTTCTGGTTCTTAAAAAAAAATATTTGAGGAGTTCTCCCACTCCTATGTGATTCTACGGCAGGTTACACAGAAGCCCGAAGAGTATAACCGGCCACTTTGCTCAGTAAGCGTTTGATTCGGTGGGAACCTTAACACTGGTTAAGGTCACGACAGAGAAACCGAATTCAAAGTCAAATATTTCAATTAAAATTTCATTATTCAAATAGGCACATAGATGGAATTTTTGATGCGTACATAACATGTAAAATATGACATAGAAGTGAGTTGATGGCGATAACTAAATTCGTCAACTTAAAACAAAAGCTACGAGAGCTCCCAACGCGCCCTGGTCTAGGAAGAAGCCCACAAAAATCTTAGCCGGTTGTTATTTTTTTTGTTATCAACATCTCACATTGTCATTAAAAACTGAAAGAACTAACCTGGTTAGAGCAATAGTTTACTACCGATACATCCAAATGTGGTAAACTTCTCATATATTCATATTATTATCTAATGCAAATTAATATTAGATACATTTATTTACATAATGACATTATATTTGTGACACAGGTTAACAAATTGAATTCCTGACGTTTATTTTAATGACATGGGGAAAGGGAAAAGTTTAATTTATTATTTACAATGCAATATCTTTAATTAGAATCCTGAGTGATTTGAATATATGCACGCCGAAATGGCGGAATATTTTGCAGCTCTGTTATATTAAGACTCATTTTGCACCCATATTTCAGAAAATAAACACTATTCTACTCTATTCTCCGTTGCAGGGCATTCGCTGATCGACACGTAAATTTCATACCTTGCCAGCAGGGCTAGCACAGGCAGGAGACAAAAGTTATATCCCCCGACTTTATCCCCTGACAAGCAGTGGCGTGCCTTGTGCACGACGTGTGTTTTTGACGAGGGTATGCATAAAGCAGGTACATGGCATAAAATGGAAAAACTCCCCTACAATACTAGTTATATAAAATAATTTGGGTATGCAGTGCTTTTGTGCATGTATGAAGTGCACTCCACTGCTGACAAGGGATATAATTAACGTGCCCACCTGCTAAAGCACGGGAACATGGAATGGGAGAATTTTGCCCCTGTTTATTACACATATATTATTTGGATATTATTTCCAATTGTGCGCCAGTGCTCTGAGAGTTGATACAGCTGTGGGAGAAGATAAATTTTTATCCTTTCCCCCAGATATTTGTCTCATACCCAGGCAAGCCGTGCTGGATGGCCTTATATCCCCCGATCATATCCCCTGACGGGGGATATGATAAACGTGTCCACCTGTTAATACCGACTGCGAGACGAGCTTTTGACGATCGACTGGCGCAGTAGGCTTACTGAGTCGAAGCGCGTGGGTTCGATTCCCACAACTGGAAAATGGGAGAGTGTGAGAAGTTACATTTTTTATCCTTTCCCCGAGAGACTATAGATAAAAGTGGTCATATTATCCAAATAATATACGTAATAGTAAACGGGGGTAAACTAGCCCTGCTGGTAGCTATAATTTTGCACAATCAGCACTGGCATTGCAACGTGTAAAATATTTAGGACGCATTAAATATAGCAAGAATGCACTTTTCATCCCCAAGGCCTGTATAAACGTGTCAACCTTCTTAAGGCGACCTACATTTAGTTCATCATCAAGAATAATAATAATAACATAAGAATCTGCCGCACTTGTTATCGAATTATAAATAACTAATGAACTCTTTGCGAAGTAATTCGGCATAAGTAAATATACTACGACAATACACGCATCGCCATCTAGCCACAAAGTAAGCGTAGCTTGTGTTATGGGTGCTGAGATGAATGATGAATATTTTTATGAATAATATGTAACACAAATACTAATAATAGACAGATAAACACCCAGACACTGAAAAACACTTATGTTCATCGCACAAACATTTTCCAGTTGTGGGAATCGAACCCAGGGCCTTGGACTCAGAAAGCAGGGTCGCTGCCCACTGCGCTAGTCGGGTTTCGGCGAAAATGGGATGGCATAGTAAGGTGCATAGAATTAAGAACATACAGAACCCACATTCAACTATTAATGTGTTGTGCATTGTGTCCAAAAAAGAGTTAGGATACCCCGTACACGTCTCTCTCCACACCCGTTTAATGTTGCTAGCTCACAAACTTTTCCATTTTCGCCATTCTATGGTAAACGTTTAGAACATTAGAGGCAAAATTATTACTGTCAGCTGATAAATGAAGAACGTGGAGTGAAGTAACTTACCGCCTGTTCGAGAAACAAAAGAAAATTTAGGGGACTGTTAAACTGAGACTTGACAGATGAAAAAAATATAAATTCGGTCTTTATTAATACCCTTTTATCCATACGAGAAGTGGAGTTGATTTCGATATTGAATTCGTGACCTTGTTCAGCTATTTTGACAAGGGTCATAGTAATAAAGGTGTCTTAACGTCGGAGTACTTATAGGCACGGTAGTTGTGTCACAGTTTCCAACTAACCGAACTTTTGAAATGTCAATGTCAATGTCAACTTTACTGAACGTTATTTACCTATATCTGCAAATATTAATAACAGTCATAATTATTATTATATTATGAGATAAAATGCGATTGTCATTTATTAATGATGATGAATTGTTTTCAGATCAGATACCGAATATCTATATTTATTACTCAATTATGGATATTATGATTCATTGTATAAATTTATTTGGTCATCGAACTGCAAACATTTGAAATTCTAATGGAAATGGCGATTCGCGCGCTAATTTACGTCACCCGTTGTTTTTTCTAACGCCCACCTGAGTTCAAGGTTGGAGCTAACGTTCGGAAATTGAATACGTATTTTTTTTTTAACACAAGAAGGTTGAATTTCGCTTTGGTCTTTGACTACATAATTGACAGATCAAATCTGTTGCTAGGTTGCAATTGTAAAAATAAATTGATGGCGTATTTTTTATACTTACTTTCGGTGATTCCGAGACAAAAGAACGTTTCACGAACTCTTTATGTAATGACTAACGACGTTAGGTGCCATCATCGACACCGATTCGGCGAATCGTGAAGTTTATGAGACTCTTAAACTGACACTTGACAGATGAAAAAAATATAAATTCGTTTTTTTTTTAATAGAAGAAGGGAATAGGGATAGGGATAGAAGGGAAGGGGTAGAACACAATACCTTGTGGCAAGAACCATAGACAATTTAGGTTATATAATTTCACTAGTGATATTCGATTGGTGAAAGGTACATGTATGCCTAGGAATCTTCTTTGATTAGGCATTGCTTCGGCAAGACATTCTACCATACATATATATTACTTTATCTTAGCATTATCTACATTTATCCGATAAAGATTAATCGGATAATATTTGCGTTGAAGCTTACCCTGGTTCAATGCAATTTTACTATAACTTAGAGTATAGACAAGTTTTTCTCTCCTACATAGCCAAATAAATAATATTCGGTGACAGCCCCGTGGGTAAGGCTTCGGCTTTCCTTCCGTGGAGACCGAGTTCCGGCACGAACTACTGACTTTCGGAGTTACGCGCGTTTTAATTCAAGCAATTAAATATCACTTGGTTTTGAACGGCGAAGGAAAACATCGCGAGGAAATCTGCATGCCCGATAGTCCGTAACGTTCTCAACGTCGTGTACAGTCTACCGATCCGCACTTTTCCAGCTTCGTAGACGTCCTAAATGTTGTCTATCTGAGACGAGACCCGATTGATGACGATGAAACAAATGATATGCGTTTAAAAAATGTAAAATAATTACAAAACTTTTTTTCTGAACTTAGTAGGATCTATCGCGCATCTGTTTAATAGGTCATCCTTCAGATGTCATACCAGTTCTTTTGCATCACGTTCTGTATTGGCGCGGTGGTTCTTTATAGTAATGATTGACACCCCCCCCCCCCCCCCCCCCAATAATTTGCGGCTATCTGTCCAGAATTCATTTATGTCAAGAAGGCTCAGTTTATGGGCACGTCAAGTCAGTCTGTTTGTAGTGATTCTACCACCGGTTCGAAAGGCAGATTCCACCGAGAAGAGCCGGCAAGAAACTCCGCAGATTGCTCTTTTTCAACATCACACTTACACACAGTGGCGTGCACTGAGTTCCTTATCATACTTTCTTTATCTCCTTTCCTCAAATCATTAATTCAAAATCGGTGCTAAATTTTCTTTCCCGCCAATCTATCTTTTCAAAATCGCGTCACCCGCCATAGATCCTATACTTTTCTTTGATAGTCTATTAAAGGCCATTATTCTATTTTCAAAACACTATCAATGAGTATACAAACCATGGTTTGTTGATATATTTAATATACTCGTCGGGTTTATCATACATTCAGTGCTGTAATTCCCTATTTCCTAACACATGCAGCAGAAAAATTGCACAAAACGTCAAAAACCCTCCTCCGTTATATATCAATTTCAGGGTAGGCAGTGCTTTTAGGCGTGTATGAAGTGCACGCCACTTCCTACACACTACACTTCACATAGCAATTTTTTTATGTAGCTACCTTCGTGTAGTGTGTATGACCAAAACAGCCGCAGGCGATCTGACCTAAAAAAAATCTCACTTGCCCCATCTAGGCCAGAAGCTTGATACGCCCATGTACTAGTAGAAGAATTACATAATATAAATAATAAATAAATTAAAAAAAAATAATATATGTGTCACCTAGCATAACTGTTCAAACCTCAAATTTATAGCTGTCAACTCTCTCCCCTTATACGATAGTTCGCGAATCGGACCATATATAATCTGTGGTAACTATAATCTGAAACCTGTCAATGCCATACATAGAAAACCCTAACCAGATGGCTCGTAAAAACCATATGTGTGTTATATTTGTCACCTGTCCTTATCTTACCACATATAAGGGTAAAGGAAGGCAACACACAATGTACATGTCGTCCTTAACTTCTGTAGTGGAGTATATGACTTGTGTTACAAGGAGAATAGGTTTATCGCAAATAGAAACAACTTAGAACCACTATTATTAGAACCAAACGCGTGTTTGTAGAAAATCCTTATTATGATAAATAATAATCGTCTTTTTTTTTTTTTTGCATTTTTTTAACAGTATTAAACTTCGCTTTTAAAAATCAGATGTATGTAATATTATAAATGTGAGTTTATTTCTTTCTGTTTGTGGCATGATAATGTACAAACCATGAAACCGTTTTGAGGTTAAGCATTTGCCTGGAACCTGCTGGAGATAGGCAAAGGCGATTCCGGTCTTTTTTTTTAATATCATGGGAAAACTATTATTCATTGCAAACAAAGTTGCGGTCAACACATAAAAATGTTAATTTTATATAAACGTTCGGAACTGGCGATTTGAACCCACGTCCCTCCGACAATCGCGGCCTCAGTGCTTTATACCACCGGGACCGAAATTATCGTATGGATAAATGTCCATGCAAATTGGCGTAGTCGGTGGCCACCCATTTCACATAACAAAGAAAGCTAAACTGTGACCTATATTATTTTTGAAAGTCGGATTCCAGACTATTCGTGATGCAAATATGGTGGATTCTGATGGATGGATGAATGAATGGCAATCAACTACACCTATTTGTTCTCTCGGTAGTTCTGACTTCCGAACCGCTGGTAGAGTCAATACAAACAGGCTGACTTGTCGTTTCAAAACTGCTTATAAAGTAAGCATACTTGGAATAAAAGAATTTAGAAAATTGAATTGTCACATACATAAATATTTGTTATTAAATCTAGGTTTTAATCTTCTTATATATAGGTATTTTGTGAGCGCAGAAATAAATATATTTTTTAATTCATTGTTGCCATAAACGTAAATGATAAACTTATACGTACAAACTAAATAAATAATTGAAAAAATATATATATATATAAACTCAGTTGAATATTATGTGTACGCTGTTTTAAATTATTAATTAAAAACGCTGTAAAATATACGCTTTCGCGAGTACAATAGTTAAGTTACGATTCACTTTCTCTTAATTCGCGCACTTTCTACCGCGGTGGAACAATATGGCGGATTCACTTGGCGCGAAAGAATTTTTTTTATAACTGACACTTGAAACTGTTTTTTTACCTGTGGTAACGTCAACTTAAAAATCGTCAACATGAAATAAAAACGCCCGAAATTTATTTATTTATTTTGTGGTAACATACAGTACTATAATTAAGTAAAAGGTGATACATCATACATGATATTTATAATCTATTATAAATATAAAAGGCAAAGGTGACTGACTGACTGATCTATCAACGCACAGCTCTAACCACTTGACGGATCGGGCTGAAAATTTGCACACAGGTACTTATTACAACGCAGGCATCCGCTAAGAAAGGATTTTTGAAAATTTCATCCCTAAGATGGTTAAATGGGGGATGAAAGTTTATAGAATCCTTCATTTAGCAATTCTTTTTTCAAGTTACATCCATGAAACTTTGATTTTAGGTTTTAGATTAAAAATAAAGAAATACGTGTTTCACAAATTTAAAAAATTTCGACTATACTATAGACTATAGCATTAATAAATTAAATCGAAATATTGAACTGTCAAATTTACTAACTAAAATCGGCTATGTAGATACATTATATTCAACAGTTATCTGTCCGTACGCTTTTACAGCACAATATTAAATAATTGATCTTTTTTAGGTTAACGTTATCATCAAGAGAGATGTTGCTTACCGAATAAGTTATAATTATATGCACTGCGGGCGAAATTCTCTGCCCGCAAGCGAATGTTCATTAAAAAGTATGCCAAAAATAAATAAAGTAGGTAATAAATTAAAAAATAATGACACCTCGAAACAAAGACAACAAAGAAAGGCGATAATAGATCTGTCGTGCATATTCCTGTACGTAATAAAAAAAGTAACAGCTCGCTACAGATTATGCATAAACATTAAATCAATGCAATGAACTTCAGTGTGTTCTGTTTTTGAATTTGCCTTTGGAATGACATGAGGCCGTTTCCCCGCCATGGCGGCCATCCAAGATGGATGCTTGTTAAAATAAAAGTTATTATAATTTTCCGGTTTTTGTTAGCAATAATGATCTTTTCTGTTACGTACATGAATATCATTCAACTGATAAATTATACAAATATCCATTAATGGAATTAGGTCATGACGAGCGACCGTTTTGTCTGACCTCTGGTGTTTATGATTGGGTGTGCAACGCCGTGTCAGTTTCTCTGGTTCTTAACAACCCACGATTTGATGTGCGGAGCACCCGGTTGAAGTAGTAGTAGAGAGAGAGAGTTTTTGTGAGAGTACTCCTCCTGGGAAGGAAACACGGCATGCTTATTTTTTCCGTCGAGCAGTATTGCTGTCTTCCGGTGTGAAGGGCGTGGTTGCCGGTAGGCTTTTTATAACTCTTACAAAGCCTATCCTTAAGTTTATAACTCGTGTAGGATCTCTGATAGCGTCCCCTAGTCACTGGCTCGCAATGCCCACGACCAACTGTAACACGTCTACTCGCGCCTGCGGCTCGGGTAGTACTGACGTAGTAACATTGCTCAGGAACACACGAGACAGTGTAATCACATACACTACAACACGTACTGGAGATTTTCTTCATTTTATATCATCTGCATACCCTGTGCATACCCTCTATGCACGCCACTGGGTAGAAGATACATTTTTATCCTTTCCCCGGGGTAAAAATTGTCTCCAGCAGGGCTAGCACGGGCACGAGATAAAAATTATATCCCCCGATAAAATCCCCTGACAAGGGTTATAATTAACGTGTCCATCGCCTAAACCCGGGAACATGGAACAGGAGAAGTTTATCTCCTCTTATAGTTTATTATAGTTTATTATTACACATATATATTATTTGGATATTATTTAGACTTTTGCACCATTGCTCTGAGATTTGATGAAGCTGTTTGAGAAGATATTTTTTTTTCCTTTCCCTGGGGATATAATTGTCTCCTGCCCATGCTAGCCGTGCTGGTCTAAACGTGTACCATGAAATGGGGAATGTGGGAAAAGTTTGTGAGCTATGCGGTTGTGAAGCGAGATGTGCGCGGGGCGTTTTCACTGTTTTTGGGCACTACACTACGCACTGCATTCAATAATGGCTGAATGCGGATTCTGTGTGTTCTAAATTATGTGCGTATGTAGTCAATATCGCCCAGCTTAACAGTACAGAAAACCTTTGTGGGGCTGAGTAACCAGCTGAGTGACCAATAGGAGCATAGCACCAATAAGGAATTTTTCAAAATCGGGATTTTTCCCCACTTGAGAACTTCCGCTGCGTTAGCTGCGCAAACGGTTAGGCTTTCGATAAAATCATGTATGACAAAGTTGTTCCCCTTTAAAAGTTCAAAAAAAAAGTCCACAACGGCATATGTCTATCTTTGAAGGTTGACTTATAGGCGGACAAAGTCGCGAGGGCCCGCTAGTCATTAAATACGATTAACATTTTAAAAATTAATATCTGAACATTGTAAACAATGGAATATTTTAATATACGAACTATTTTATTACTCTTAAGAAACACACGTTGGAGTATTATTTCTTAATATTATTTACCTAGATCACATGATTCATAAATTTTGCAGAATACATTGCATTAGGGTTGTCAACCATTGGAAATTTAAAAAAAAACTCTTATTTGATTTTTATAATTCGCCAAAGGTATAACTGCAAATAACACTTGAAGCTCTCTTTAAAGACAATGGACTTAAAACAAAACTTAACATTCGGGACTTGAGCGATGAATCAGGTAAGATCTGATTCGGAAATGATAGCTAAATTCATAGGGGTATGGCAAAATATAAATACCCCTAATCGACATCTCTGCGACAACGCTAAAACGCATCACAGCATGATAATTAATTACTTTAAAAATATCACACACACATGCACATATTCAGAGTTAAATATAATGCGTTTTCAAGTTTATATCCTCCTTTGGTAGTAACGGGATGATGTGGTTCCGAACAACAAAAAACAAAGTGAGTCAGTCAGTACTTCCCAAAAAAACGTTTAGTTGGCAACCCTAGATACACTTGATATGACCTAATCAAGCCCAGAATAAACAGAACCATCGACCCTGCACGTCTATTCTCAAATGGCATTAGAAGCGAAACGGCCTATGTGTAACGAGAGGCCACGACTTTCTGGACAATGATTGCAGTGCAATGGCGTTTTGAATTGGTGAAGTTTATATTTTATTCGCAGTTGCTCACCGACCGTCGTGGGGTGCGGCCGTGCGCCGCGTCTCTTGATAAATAAACAAAGACATTGTTCGCAGCACCTGTCTATAACATCGCGATTTAAGCGGGGAAAACGTTTTTAAACGTTTAAAAATTTAGTTTTATGAAACAAAATTATTATTTAATTGCAAGGACGGGAAACGTAATTATGCTTCATTAATTTAGTTTTTTTTTTTCAATTTGTTTATACCATTACTATAAATAACTAAGGTATATTAGTATA
Organism: Pararge aegeria; assembly: GCF_905163445.1. Taxonomy (NCBI): domain Eukaryota; kingdom Metazoa; phylum Arthropoda; class Insecta; order Lepidoptera; family Nymphalidae; genus Pararge; species Pararge aegeria. The sequence continues at coordinate 3,459,549 of NC_053206.1, read as the reverse complement.
ATACCTTAGTTATATTTTTAGTTTTTCCTCTGAATTTTCAGTCTTGTGAACGAATTTAAATTCCCTTCTTATAGTGTTTTTTTGTAATTAGTTGATGTCAAATGTTAATCGGATTCATTGGTACAACGTTATCGCTCGAATCATGTGGTAACTAATACACGTTTAAAATGCGCATATATCAACTACGCGATACCTTCGTATAATGTTGACTTACGTACTTTTTTCGAACTAAAATGTTTTTTCGAACATTTTGAATGATTTTTGACGGTAATGTGAATATTGTTTGCGCTTTTTGAAATCTCTCCGTTTTTCCGTGCGACTTAAAGATACTTATATTCTTCTCCGTAACACGTTTAATCGGTTTTCGTTTCCTCAAGAGCGGTCAAGCGTTTAGCCGTGATTCCTACATCAAACACATAAGTTTTAGGTGTCTTGAAGATCGGAAGTATTAATAGATATTTTGTTTATTTTCTTTGTTTGAGACTGCCGTTTTCAAGGTCACGATCTTGCCCATTTAGGTTTCCCTCAACTAGTGTGGACTAATTGGCGTTAAGCCATAAAGAACTCAAAATTAATCCTTGTGACTCAGTGACAATGTGCTCATGCAAAATGTGCCTGGATGTGAGACAAAACTTTGCTGGACACTTGTGACATTTCGTCAAGATGTCACCAGACAAGCGTAAACGGAAGATAGTCTTCGACAATAATCCTGAGGGAAGGACTTGATAAACCAGTGATAAAACATAAAATTTTAATAAATAAAACCTATTCGGTTATGATCTCATTATTTTAGTGCTCAACCCTATAAAGACTGAATACAATTAAGTGACAAAAAAAAACAATAAACATGATCGCCTTAAAGAAACTATATGGAGACGAATTACTCCGTTTAGCTTTAGTCCTTAGCTTGTTAAAAGCGAACCCCGAGGAATATTTGGAGCTGGAGACACAGCAGCTAGCTGGTCTCCATATATCGAATGGATCTGACTGGTCTTTGGAACACGAAGCGAGGACGTTGATACGTCCAAGGTTCGTGCACCCGAAATCTTTGGACCACATATTGGTAAACTACGAAAGACAACTGTTCGAAGAGCTAAATTCCCTCGGGCGGTACAATCACTTGGAAAACAATGACCGGATGTGGTATAATCAGGGTTCAGTTCATACATATTTAGTTAATAATGTTGCGACTGACACAATCGCGCCCGGGCTGTCGCAGGAGGAGGAGGTTGTTGATACAAATGGCGAGGACAACGTTTCCTCTGACGACAATGTCGCGCAAGAGGTAAAGGTTGAAGATGAAGCCCAAGTTGAAACCCAGGCGCAACCAGATGCAGTCGTCACGCTGTCTGCGAACTTCTTCGAGAACCACACTGAGTCGGACATCTTCACCGAAATAGCGAGCAGGTCTTTCGATGTCAACGAATTCCTAGTGCCCAACGAAATGCAGATCAAGAAGGAGACGGATTCAGACGATGATCTGATGATCCAAATCAAGAAGGAAAGAGAGGCGGACGATTTGTACAGTGACAACGCTATAGACGATTTCGTTCCATATTTCACAACGAAATCGGAGAAGTTGGATTACGAGGAATCGGATTCTGTGTTTCATCAGAATTTGGCCGATCTTCAGGACTATGGTGAGCTGTACGATGATGTCAAAGAACTCAAGAATGATCTCGAATTCTTGGACGTTAAGCATCAACAGGAAAACTTGGAACAATATCTCCTTGAGAACACACCATTGGATACTGAAGTGTATGAGTTGGCGCCGATGTTTGAAGAGGAACTGGTGTTGGACGTGAAGAGGGAGCGGGCGAGCACCAGTTTCACTTCCGCGAGTTCTAGTGGTGTGAGCGAGATGGACAATTCTTCGGTGATGGAGATGCCCGATGTCAAATTGGAGCCCGATGAAGGTCATCATACGGGCGACGAATTGACCCAAGAGGTTAGTTGATAGTACTAAGTTTTCAAGTTTACTTCTTTAGCATAGACAATGTTTCTGTTCAACAGGTTGTCTTTGTTGCAAAAGAACTGAGGTGTGGAATCGATAGTGGGAGTCAAGTGTAGTTTTCGTGCTTGTAAAATTCTAATAAACGAAAAACAATTGTTGAGTCACAGTCAAACTAACAGTCAACAACAATAAACATAGATGGTCGATTGGGAGCAGTTGGCAGCGACCCTGCTTTCTGAGCCAAACGCTGTGGGTTCGATTCCCACTACTGGGTAATGTTTATGTGATGAACATGAATTGTTTCAGTCTCTGGGTGTTTATCTGTATATTCTAAGTATTTATGTGTGTTATTCATAAAAATATTTATCAGTCATCTTAGTACCCATAACACAAGCTACGCTTACTTGGGGGCTAGATGACGTTGTGTGCATGTCTTAGTATAAAGAAAACCATCTACTGAAACATATACAGAATGAAAATATTATTACTTTATACCCCATGAAAGTGTTTAAAAAAATACTCAACCAAGCTGAACTAAGGTACATATGACTAATGTTACGTAAAAAGGAGAATTATATATAATACCACGGTACACGGTATATGGACTTATCTCGTTGTCAATCGTAACGTAATGTCAATACATTACGTTACGATTGACAGCGTAGGGTAACAAGCGACGGCCGAAGCCACCCATCAGATCAGAAGAGTGAAATTTCAAAAATAAAAAAAAAACCAAATTGCCCCACAGTTCTAACCCCTGCGCTTCAAACGTGTCTCATTGTAATATGGACCTTTGAAAAAGTAGATCGAAACTGCAACGTTTCCCACTAGATGACGCTACAGTCGCTATAAGACTGATGTGAAAGCATATACTAATTTCTTCATCGACGGTAGGAGAGCCGTAGCTTAATTGATGAAAGCGCTCAGGCCGCGATTGCCCGAGAGTCGCAGGTTCAAATCCTGTCGGTTCCGAAAATATTTATATGCATTTTAAAATTTATAAAAAATGATGATTCCTCCAAGTGTAGGTAAAAACACTAATAAAAAATATATATTTTTTTAAACTAAAGCTACGAGGATACGGGTCCTGATCAAAAACTTAGCCGGGTGTGTTTTGAAATTGATTTATCGTATAGTAGGAGGAGGATGTTTGCCATTTGTGCAATTTTCCTGATGTTTGCGTACCCTGGCAAGAAACCCAGTGCAAGCCACTGGTGACAACTGTGCTCTGATCGGTCTTCACCGCTCGGCACATTAGTTAAAAACTCTTAAGATAAAGGGAAACATAAAAAAACAGATTACATATTATTATACATAGATAAAAATATTGTTTTTCTAACCTGTGACGACGCGACGGTATCATGATATACGCATTATTATTTAGTGCGTTGCCAACGTAACTTTTTCTTGGTGAATCATTTGTCTAAGGCTGGCCGCATAGTGTACCGCGTGAAGATTTATTTGGTTGTCCAGCGTGTCTAGCGTGGTGGACTACGGTCTAAACCCTTCTCACTGTTGGAGGAGACACGTGTTTAATGTTTATTGTTTATAAATTGCTACATGCACATACATAAGAGATATGTTGATGACAATTATGTTTATTTTTTACTCAATTAATTTTGTTTATCCAAATTAAATTTTTTTATAACAATTGATTTAAATATTAAAATATGTCAACTTAGAACTAAAGGTAAAAAAAGAAAAATAAAATCAAATTATTAGAATTTGTCAACTTAAAACATAAGAATAATTTCGATTAACAATAACGTGCCCTGTAGTGGGGCCGTTGATGGGTTGATATGATGTACAGCTTTTGGTGACACAAGCAGCATTGCTGTGTTCCGGTCTGCCTTCAGACCGGAACACAGCAATGCTGCTTGTGCTTTGTTACCGGTTTAATTATATGCACATGAAGCTTAACATTGGCCGTTATTGGGTTGATATGTACATCAAATCAGCCTATTACCGGCCCACTGCAAGGCAGGTGTCTCCTCCCACAATAAGCAGGGTAAGGGTTTAGGTCGTAGTCCACCACGATGGCCCAGCGCGGATTGGTGGACTCCACACGCCTTTGAAAAAATTATGGAGAACTCACAGGCATGCAGGTTTCCTCACGATGTTTTCCTTCGCCGTTGAAGCAAGTGATATTTTAATTTCTTAAAACGCACATGACTTAAAAAAGTTAGAGGTGCGAGCTGGGGTTCGAAGTTGCCCCCAGCATGTGAAGTCGAGCTCGCAACCAATGCGATATCACCGCTTATCACCGCCCTGTCCTGCAGTGGGCCGGTAATGTGTCGATACAGTACAGTTGCATAATGGCTAATCTGGTGATAGTATTTATGTTTATTATTCATAACAATATTCATCAGTCATCTTAGTACCCATAACACAAGCTACGCTTACTTTGGGGCTAGATGGCGATTGGCATCTAGCCCAGTATATAAATATATATATATATATATATACAGTCAAACCTGGATAAGCGAGAGTTCAAGGGAGCACAATCTCATTCTCGCTTATAGAGTTTTCTCACTAACCCGAGTTTCTCGCTAATGCAGGTACATGGGTAGCGTTTCTCTCTTATAGAGGTACGCAGCAATAACAAGACATATATTCATGCACTTTGTAATTTTATTTTATTTAGAACTTATTTACATTTAAAAAAATCCGTGAATTTCGTTTGGGTTTCTGTTTTTGTATTTTGAATGTTTTTCTCTAACTCATAAAATTTGTCGAATATTGCTTGCTCGACTGTCGCTTATAGAGGTATAGATAAGTAGCAGTCTCACTTACGGAGGTCCGTGAGGGAAAAACGACTCTCTCTTACAAAGGTTTCTGTTTCTCGCTAATAGAGGTTTTGGGAGCTTAAAATGACAGGTCCTGGCTATTATTCTCACTTATAGAGTTTTCTTACTTATCCAGTTCTCACTTACCCAGGTTTGACTGTATATATATTTATTTATATACTGCGCTATCGCCGCTATGTTAGTCTATATAAAAGGCAAAGGTGACTGACTGACTGACTGATCTATCAACGCACAGATCTAACCTCTTGAAGGATCGGGCTGAAATTTTGCACACAAATAGTTATTACAACGTAGGCATCCGCTTAGAAAGGATTTTTGAAAATTTTAACCCTAAGAGGGTTAAATTGGGGTTGAAAGTTTGTGTAAAATCCTTCGTTTATCAATTTATTTTTCAAGTTAATTCCATGAAACTTTGATTTTAGGTTTTCGATTAAAAATAGAGAGATACGTGTTTCCAAAGGCATCAAATAGGGGATGAAAATTTATATGAAACTTTCTGATTTTTAAGTAATCTACGTTCATATTTTTCTATTAACATTTTTTTTTAAAACTTTGTAGTTAAACTTTACCGCGGGAAAAAGCTAGTATAGTATAAACTTAAAGTTACATAAACTCAAAAATGTGTTGATTAGTTTTTCTTTGTCTCTCGCAGCGATAAACTATCGGATTGAACGTCATTTTATATGCGATATTAGCAAACGTGCGGTCAGCCATATGCTATGAATCAAAGGAGGTCACTCTACACTTACAGCCTTGTAAGTAAGCACATAGCAACCAGGTCAAGAGTCGCGAAGCACAATAATACTCACAAGCCGTCTTAAGTAACACTATCACTACGTAATATAAAACAAAGTCGCTTCCCGCTGTCTGTATGTCCCTATGTATGATTACATCTGCGAAACTAGACAACGAAATTTGATACGGTTTGTTTAATTAAATAGAACGATTATTTATTTATTTTCTAACGTACATTTTGTCATTACAGGACAAAGTTATCCTAATGATTTCGGTCTAAGAGGAATCCAAAAAATCAAATACTTATCATAAAAATTGGTCCAACCGTTCTTGAGTTATAAACGGCGTAACTAACACAACTTTCTTTTATATATAAAGATATGACATGTTGTACAATATTATATTAACAAATAAATAAATATACTACGACATATACGGTTTAAAAAGCGGCAGCGGGCGAGACAATCAAACTCCCAAAAAACAAATTCAAATTACATGCATATACATGCATGCTTACATACATTGCGCCCGTGCGAAACCGGGTCGGTCGCTAGTTATTTTATAATCCCCCCAAAATGAAAATATTTAGGACAAAATATAAAAAGAAAATTTTGTGGCGGCGTGAACACACCCGACTAATTCAACTATTAAACAAAATCAAAATCGGTTAATCCGAACGGATGAACGACACACACACACACACACACACACACACACACACACACACACACACACACACACATACACGTCAAACCTATAACACCGTTTAAAAAAAAGCTTTCGCAATGGGTTTTCTAAAATTCATGCTTTTCCGGTGAGGGGGAGAACATGGATGGGTTTCCCCGTCACTTTTTTTAAACGTCAAGTCTGTCTGTTAGTAGTGACTCTACCAACGGTTCATTAATATTTTACAATTTAGCAATCATCGTTCCACCTGGTGATAATAGATGAAAGCGGCTCAAATTGCTTTCAAGCAACCTTGTCATTAATGTTAGAAATTCATTAATTGTGTAGAAACTTCGTTTCAATGAATGGTTTTTTTACACTCTTTTTTTATTAACTCCACCTGTATGCTTGAAAACGAACGCTTCGGCTTTTCACTCTCTTCAAACGTTCTGATTTCGTTCAAACTTTGCAGATATATCGAGGACCGAAGACAATACACTTATTTGATAAGATTATTCCACGGGTAAATACCACGATAATATTTTGGATTTGTCGATATTTCGACCCAGTTGCATGGATCGTGTAGGTACGACATGTCAAGTTGGATGTCACGGGCAGTCATCTGACTGTGACGGGTATCTCGTACCTACACTGTCCCGTCGTGACCACGATGAACTATTATAAGGTAATGTTAATTAACCACGAAAATCTTAGTTTCAAATCTATAAGATTATTCAATTTTTTAATGTGCAAAATAAGATTTTTGTTAATTTATATAATTTTCATCTATAGTCGATGATACAATCGATGATGTTAATTTCAATTTACAACCATTATCTTTCGTCGATTTCTCTAATATTAACAAATTTAATAGTTAGTAATAAAAATAATAGTTTAAAAAACACGCTTTTAAATAAATAAATAAATAAATAAATATACTACGACAATACATTTGCCATCTAGCCCCAGAGTAAGCGTAGCTTGTATTATGGGTACTAAGATGACTGATGAATATTTTTTTTGTATAATATAGATAAATACTTATAATATACATATAAACACCTAGACACTGAAAAACATTCATGCTCATCACCGAACATTTTCCAGTAGTGGGAATCGAACCCACGGCCTTGGACTCGGAAAGCAGGGTCGCTGCCCGCTGCGCCAGTCGGCCGTCGAATTTTTATACATAAACTAAACTAAAAGGTAGAAATTACTTTGGTTTTTTATACCAAGCTTTTTTTTAGAACTATTAATTGTTTATTTTAAGTTTCTAAGTACTACTGGTTAGCTCTTGACTGCAATTTATTTCTTGCTTTTTAGTTGTTTCACGAAGTCGGTTAATTTTGCCATTTTTTTTTTAATATAAAGGTAACAATAACTTCGTGTGCAAGTTCGACTCGCACTTGAACGGTTTTTTGACACGATTCTGTTTGGACTTTGTTCCGTCTGTTTAAGAATCACGTTTTTATAGCTATGCTAAGTTTTACAATGCCCACTCAAAAATACGCGCAACGTGAATGACCTCTGATAAGTATTGACGCAAATTAAATATGGCGTATGAAACGTTCGTCAGATAGGTATCGTCAAGTTTTCTTTATAGCAAGGTAGCGTAGCGGTCAAAATCCAAAAGCCTACTTATATTTTTGAAGAAATTAAAAGTTTTGTTGGTATATATTGCAAATTATATTTAAGCAAATAATTTCCCGCGAAAACGCTCGCCGGGTGTCATGGCCGTACTCGTGACGTCATAGGCAAAATAAGAACTTCAGCAAGTACTTATTTTATAGCTAAGGGTTATTGATGAATGAATGAATGAATACACTTTTATTGTACACCAAAGAAAAAAAGTAGTTACAGAGATATAAATACATATCAAGAGAGTACAATTTGGTTGCCTTATCGCTACATAGCGTTTTCTAACAGGCAACCAATGGCGTAAAAGGAAAAAACATAGACAAGAGGTAGGTGGTGCAATAAATAATATTTAAAATTAAACAAATATATAACATAAATACCTATATAAATAGATAACAAATAACATCCTCAATTTATATGAAATACATAAATAATTAAAATTACACACTTAAAATGATCCGCTTCAGCGATGTTCGGCTGTTATTGATTTTGGTATTTATGATAAAAAAACTTCGAAACTGATAGTTTGAAATCACAAAATACTGGACATACGCAAAGATTTTCGAAGTTCAAGCTATACATAATTATGTTTATATAGACGTGACGTCATAATTGTGAGTTCGGCGTTGCACTTGTCATGGCTGATCGCTATATTTTGCAGTTTTACTTATTGAAAATAAATACTAATCTCACTGATTCTACATGTTCAATAGAACGGGCAGGTATACCGAAATCTCCTCTTTATTTATGTTGCCCTGGTACTTTGTATTTGATATCTATTGCGTGCATTACAGAAGTAACAAATGCTAATGCAAGTAAGTTTTGTTTGTAATTTATTGCACGTGTCTTTGAAATCGAAAGTGGCACGTGTTAAATACCTATTTACTCGCTCATACCTTTATTATTACGATTGTAATGAGTGTACGTTCCGGACTCTTTCTATTGAACTTTTAATAAGGATGTTTGGCTTCTTTTGTGAAGTTAAACTTCTTTTGGCGCATTGGGAAAAAAATATGAGAGTGAATTTTTACGATGCGCGCGCACACCGTCACAAAAAAACGACACCTTGAAGTTAGCTGTAGTCAACATTTTAGTTTGACTTTAAAAAGGTTAGACAGTGTACACTTTCAATGGTCAAAGTCTACGGGCTCATTCCGGTGATTTAATTGATTCAATTGTACAAAAATCTAAAATTTTAATGTTGACTGAAACTTTGTTGTCCGATAGTAAGATAACTAGATAATGCGTTAGGATAAAACTTTCAATGTATTAAATACGTTTTTTGCTATTGTTAGTGGCGTTTTTCCTACAAACGTATTAACGTAGAATAAGGCGAAAAATAAAATTTTTGAAAAGATTTTAATCATGTTACGCCAAAGAAGTATAACTTCTAACGTTTTCGGTTTTTTTATTTATATATTATTTATGCTTAATGTAACGCGGAATTGGAATTTCTACGCAGACGAAATTGCGGGCATTGAACAAAGGAATTCATAGTTATTTGGTTAAGATTGTACATTAGGGACCAGACGGGTCTCGGGTAAATGAACCTTTGAATCCCTTTCGCCCTTCAGTTCAATATCCCTAGAGTTTCGGCGCAGACGGTATACCTACCTAAGGCTGCCAACTGTACTCCAAAATAATAGAGTGCTTTCTTAATTAAAGAAACACTTATTAACTTCTGATAACGTCTAAGACACCGGGACGTATATTTGCATCGTTCGAGTCCACATAGGACTGAAGAGTATCGACAAACAATATTCAAACACTTTCATCCCCTCTCCCAAAGGAACCGAGCTTAATGTCGGGATAAAAAGTATCCTATGTTACTTCTAACACTTCCAAGAATATGTGTACAAAGTTTCATGAGGATCGGTTTAGTAGTTTTTGTGTGAAAGCGTAACAAACAAACTTACATTGACATTTATAATATTAGTAGGGGTAGGGATAGGGATAGGGATTAACAACTAATGTTCACGACATTGAGTTGGTGGGTATTTCGATATAAATACGACTTCATTATCGATGCACCGCAACGGGCAAACCGAGAGGCCGCTCCACGGTAAACCCCGCAGAGGTCACCCTCTACGGGCGTCCCATACCCTGGCAAGACAAGGCCAAATACCTGGGAGTAACGTTCGATCATAGAATGAGCTTCACCGCACACATTCGCAAGGCCCGCAACAAGGCTGCGTATGTGATGGGTCTTCCTATCCGATGATTTGCCGCAAAAGCAAATTATCGCTCCGTCACAAGGTAACCTTGTATAAAACGTGCATACGTCCCATTATGACATACGCCAGCGTCGTATTCGCCCATCGCCCTCACAGCTCCTACAGGAGCTTTCAAGTCCTGCAGAACAAGTTTATGCGTATGACCACGGACAGTCCGTGGTTCATGCGCAACGTAGATCTCCACCGAGACCTCGATCTTCCCACCACAGCCCAGTACATGAAATTAATATCAAAGACCTACTTTGAAAATGCAGTCCGAGACCCCAACCCCGTAGTGGTCGAGGCGTCCAGTCCCCGACGTCGAGCCAAAGCGGCGACGTCCGAAGCATGTCCTTGACGACCCTGACGATAAAATAACTACCGACAACGTGTCCCAACAACACACACACACATTTTTGACGTCATCCGGACGTGGATCCTTACCACGGTCACGGGGGCGTTCCGACTAAAAAATGATTAGTCCTAAAGTCCACCAACAGTCAGATTAACGTCGAACCGAGCCGAGGTCCGAGTCCTCGCCGGAGGCACCCTCGGGTCGACGTCTCCCACTCTCCCCCCCGATGTCGTCGAGCCCTGGGACTCTTCGCATGGCGAGCTTTCGCGCTCGACCCACTCCCCCGGTGACGCGGTAGCAACCCCTCAGGTGGTTATCGGCAAATGTCCTTCCGTGGGTAAACAATTAACAACCAATGTTCATGACATTCAGTTGGTGGGTATTTTGATATAAATACGACTGCATTACCGATGCACCGCAGTCCTACATGGACTCGAACAATGCAAAGATACCTCTCGGCGTCTTAGTCGTTTATCACAATGTAACTAATAGCAATATGGTGTGATATGATGATACGCATTTAGCAACACGTGCCGCTTTCGATTTCATGTTTAGGTACACTGGCCACGTGCCCTGTCATAAACAATGCATTCATGATGTTGCACTATGGCTATTAGACAGCAGGTAGTTGTTTTTAAATAAACACATTTATTTTTCACGTATTCCTCCTGCTCCCATAGGACCGTTTTAGAGCATATAGCCACCACGCTGCTTCAATGCGGGTCGGTGGTCTGTCTGTCCTATAAGAGGGGGGGAGGGGGGGGGGGAATCTTATAGGATCGCTTTGGTGATTCTGTATGTCCGTTTGACTAGGTTCTTTTTTCTTTGCAAGAAATATATATATTTCTGCGACAATACACAAATCGCCATCCATATACAGATAAACACTCGGAGACTGAAAAACACATGTTCATCAAACAAACACTTTCCAATTGTGGGAATTGAACCCACGGCCTTGGACTCAGAAAGCAGGGTTTGCGCAGTGGGCAGCGCCACTGCCCAAACCGGCTGTCTAAATTATAGAAAAAATATCGATTGTGTAAACATCGATAATATACCTAATAGAAATATAAAATATATGGTGTAATTCCGAATTTATGTATGTATTTTCTATTTTTTTATTAATACGTAAACAACTGCTTATTACCTACTCTTCGACGGCCGACTGGCGCAGTGGGCAGCGACCCTGCTTTCTGAGTCCAAGGCCGTGGGTTCGATTCCCGCAACTGGAAAATGTTTGTGTGGTGAGCATTAAGTGTTTTTCAGTGTCTGGGTGTTTATATGTATTTTCTAAGTATTTATGTATATATAATTCATAAAAATATTCATCAGTCATCTTAGTACCCATAACACAAGCTACGCATACTTTGGGGCTAGGTGGCGATGTGTGTATTGTCGTAGTATATTTATTTATTTATTTATTTATTTATACTCTTAGCTCGAAATTATTTTTATAACAATAAAAAAAAAACGTATTGTTTTTATTAATTGAGAAAACATCTGTTTCTTTAATTCGTTTTAGTTTAACATATAAATGTAAAAAATTAAAGTCCCTCTACTTAATGAGACAAGTTAGATAAAATAGTTGCTTTGATGTGATATTATAATACGCATTTAGTAACACGTGCCGATTACGTTCACATGTCCACACGACCCACGTGGCATGTCGTAAACAATGCATTGCAGAAGATACATTCGGCGGGTTAGTTTAATTCATGACACATTTATATTTGAACCTAGCTTTCATCCGCGACTTTGTACCACTTTTCGCTTGACTTTTAGGAATGATAAAAATCCTATGTCCGAAATGTATTATGTGTTTTTAATTTATAACAAATTACCGAATTAAATCTTCGAGATGTCTCTCAATAAGTTCAAAGTTTATATAAAACGTAATTATAATGTTAAGGATTACTTAAACAATACAAAAGCTTGGGTGTGTATTGCTCTAGCTTCAAAGCTTAATATAAATTTACTGTGAGATGGTGATAACAAAAAAAAAATTTGCCCGGCTAAGTTTGTTCTGGGCTCTTAGACCAGGGCGCGTTTGGAACCCTCGTAGCTTTAGGTTTAAGTTGACGTACGAAGGTATCACCATACCCATACAATTATGTAAACATATATGTGTGAACGCTTCATAAATGCCTGTGGTAGGCCTACATGAATAAAGAAATTTAGTTTTTTTTTTTGCCAAAGTCGGTTTTGCTGCAAATGGTGCATATGCGTGGTATATTTCTATATAATATATGAGGCGTTCAGATCGGAACACAGCATTCGTTGAGTTTTAAGAACATAATGAGTTTCTGTGTCCAAAAGCAGTGAAAATGCCCCGCTCACATTTCATTTTACACCCGCGGAATGTTGCTAACTCGCAATTTTTTTCTAATTTTACCATTTTATGGTGAACGCTTTGTACATTAGAGGTAAATATAACGCTATCGATGTATCGCGCGCCGCGCCGTGCAATAATTGTTGACATTACTATTTCACATGACGATAATCTGGTGAAAGCAGAAAAGGAAAATGTATCTAAATACTTGGACCTTGCTCACGAGATTACCGCCATGAGTGGACAGTTATTGTTCCGATCGTCGTTTCAGACAATGGACTTCTCGCGAAAAGCTTCGACCAACATCTTAAGAAGCTTTCGCTTGGTTGTTGGATCAAGGGTCGGATACAGAAGGCGTAGTACTCCTTGAAACGGCGCGTATTGTGAGGAGGTTCCTCACTCTGGAGCCCTGACCGTCGGTTTCTTGGGCATTCAAAAGCCCCGCAAGCCGAGGGTGGATGTTTTTTCTTATAAATTTTAATAGTGTTTCTAAATTTTTTTAAGCATTGTTAAGAATTAAAAAAAAATTAAAATCAACAAATGATAATAAGCTTTGTTGAAAGGTATAAACCCAGTTATTAAAATATAAAGAGATACATTTAAATAACAAAATAATAATAATAATAATAACAAGTAATATTAAAAATATTGTAAACGCACGTTCGTCATAATATCCGTCCGTTATAATAGTTACTGTCAACTGCTGTAGTGATTAACCGTTTGTCCGAGAAACCATTATAAACTGGAGTGGTTTTTGATGCTTCAATATTAGTCGTGTACGCGGCTTCCGTATGTTCTTAATTCTGTGACAGCTTAATTATAAAAAAGCTGCTGAGGCAGAAATAAACATGGCGATAGGATAATACTACCCCGGTAGGAATCGTATCCAAGACCTTAGGTAGTTTCGTGTTTAAAATCGATACCAAAGCAATCGTGTTTAGTTGTACGTACTAGGAATGTAGGTAGTAGGCACATAGTATTATCTATTATTATCTTTGTATGGCAATGCAGAACTAACATAATGAGTGCCATCTCTGGTCCCTAGATGGCGTTCTTTCAACGCCATACAAATCATAGTTAACTTTTTCGCGATTGAATTGATAAAAAATCTCGCACTCAGGGCACTGGTATTTGAAATTTCATCTTGGACTACGGATGGCGAGTTCCTAGACAGGATTTCCAGGTTAGGTCAAAAATTGTTTGCCTGTGTTCGGTTTTTCTATTATGAAATTCAAAGTAATTGTTTAGGCTGTGGTTATTGCGGTTATTCTTTAAAACATTATAAAACGATGTTGAGTTTTAAGTATTTATTATTATGTAGCTACTTACCTACCTATCAGTTATTTTATCTGTCGTTGAATAATGTATGGAACTGTGTTTGTGCTAATTTAATTTTAAACCTTATGTTTAGATGGTAGAGTTGTATATCGCTAGACGGAAATTTTGCGCACATAACTACCTATTATGATTACAAGTGATCTACGGGGGTGCAGTTTAGTAACCACTATTTTCGTAGTTGATACGTCAACCTTGGATCGCCTTGACCGGGTTTGACCTTGGTTAATCGGGTTTTCCTCACTGATCATAATATGTTCTAGAAGGTTAAAAAGTTTTGCTTTACAGCGCCATCTACCATCAAGCTGAAACAACCGGCGAGTGCCAAAAATATCATAAAAATACTTAATTTTAATTTTTTTAAACGTACTATAATTATTTATTTAAATTTCGAAATCTAATAAGAACAATTGAAATGTTGCATCAATCAATATTTAAAACAGACCATTATAAAGTAACAGCTAACGCCCTCTAACGTCGAGTAGCTTAATGTTTTCCGTGGAATGATTATTTTACGTTAGATGCCGCTGTTAGGTACGCGAACGCCATCTGCTAGTAACGCCATAGGGTTTTACGTATGCGTCTAGATGGCGCTACTAGTAACTGGTTGGAGGGATTGTTGTGAAGTCTATTATCTTTAATCTCGTATATGCAATTTAATACCTACGTACTTGCGTGTCCTAAGTAAATATAAAATAGGTAGGACACGTAGGTAACGTGGCCTACGAGTTTATTATGTTTTACATATGGTAAAACAAGAACTCCTAGATACCTATCGTTTGTTTTTTTATAAAAATGAGTATTTAAACAGTTATATACCTAATACACACCTTGATGTTTATGTAGATAAATAATTTTTTATTCAAAAAATATAAGTACACCTTTTTTTAACCGTTTTAAAAACTTGTTGGTTTGTTAAAAGAAATTAATACCACGTCCCGCTGTGATACCAATGCAGCGTAAGAAATACCCACCTACTATGATAGGATCATATAACAAAGATAAATGCTCTATCAAAACTAAACTTTATTCGAAGCAGTTTAAATTTCATATTCTAATAACAAAAATACATGGTTACTATCTTTTGAAATTAGTTACGATGGATGTACGATTTATTTATTCAAATTTTTTTGTATTCGATTTATGTTGATTTTATAAGTTTTCAAACCTAACTGTAAAGATATAAAGCTTATTATCACATGACCTAACACTGTGTAATATTTTTGGAGTAACGCGATCATAGAATTTTTAACTTTATAACTATGCAGCTAAGGTTTAAAATGGATTGTCTGTAATTATAGCATGGGGTTATTAATTACATATTATACCAATTAAAAATGGCTGCTTGTATCTTTATTATAAAGGGTGGGAATTTTAATTGTTCGAAAAGGGCAGCTTTCTTAACCATTGTATCTAAAATAACGAGCCACATAGATTTAACATTTTAAGTAACTCCTATACATTCCAATACTAAGACTTCGTCGGCGTTTGAATAAAATTTTGACGTATCGTAAAGCTCTCAAAAGCAATAATTTGTCACGTTTTTGCAACATATTTCATTGGCTGTAGCGTGAAGTTATATAGCCTATTGCCTACCTTGATAAATGGACTATCCGATGTGAAAAGTTTTTTCCAATTCGGACCAGTATAGCTTCTGAGATTCGCGTTCGAAGATTGCAAAACAAACTTGTCAACTTGATAATATTGGTTTTTTGTCTCCAGGACATGGATCTGATAGAGGTGCTTTGGAAGCAGGATGTGGACATGGGATTCTCCCTGGAGGACCCTATGCAACCGGTGAGTTCCTCAAATTTTTTCTTTTTTTTTTTTTTAAATTTGTTACAGTTGCTTAATTTCCACGATCGTTTTTAATGAATTAATTTTTGAACGCCCCTTTTGTCAATATTTTGATTTTAATACACATAATACATAGTGGCGTGACAGTTATAATTAGTCGATTATATAACTTGGTTTTACGTCTTCCATAGAAATTGAATATGAAAACATCTCCTCAGTTTATATGTTGTCCTGGTAGTTTTAGTAGAGTAAATTTTTAAAGTTAGAAGTATATATATATATATACTTCTTTTGGCGCGTTAGGGAATAATTATGAGAGTAAATTTTTACGATGCGCGAGCACACCGTCACGAAAAACCGACACCCTGAAGTTAGCTATAGTCAACAATTTTGTTTTTCAATAAAAGGTTTGACACTGTACACTTTGAATTGTCAAAGTCTACGGGGTCACCGTCACCAGAAGGTGATTTAATTTATTCAATTGTACAATTAAAAATCTCTAATTTTAATGGTTAAACTTGGTTTTCCTACGTTGAGATAACTAGGTAATGCGTTGTTATAAATCTTTCAATGTATTAAATACCTTTTTCTGCGTTTGTAGAAAAAACTTACTGTAACAATAGAATCGGAAAACCAAGTTTCGTCATTAAAATTTTAGATTTTTGTTTTCTATTGTTAGAGTGTTTTTTTCTACAAACGCAGAATAAGGCGAAAGATAAAATTTTTGAAAAGATTTTTAATCCTGTTACGCCAAAGAAGTATAACGTCTATCGCGTGTACATAAGTACACACACGTTTTATTTTTTTGGGTTGCACTAGTTAGCCAAAATGAGCTGGTTTAATTAGGTCACTAACTCGATGAAATATTGAAATTGAAATAGCTTTTGATTTGAACCTTGAAAACAGTTGTGGAACAATTCTTTTTCTTTTTTTTCTTAACGATTGACAAGAGCTTGACGACAATCATGCCAGTTAGAAAGCAATGATGAGGTCTAGGTTGGAGCACGCTTGCCTAGAAAAAGCCTATTCACTCTCGCCTTGAAGGTACTCAAGTTATACGTGGCAGGAAACACAGTTGCCAGGAGTGCGTTCCCATCCTAGCGGTTCGAATTAATTCTTTAAAACATTGTGGTACAGATTTTGGGTAGCTACCCGTGAACCCTTCGGCTTCTACCACCAGTTAATTAGACTTGATCCTAGGAAAGGTGGGGAACAAAATTTTCTGTATCTTTGATTTGGTCCTAGGAAACAATTGTGGAACAAAGTTAAAAGTTTCATTAATTTGATCCTAGAAAACAGATGTGGAACAAATTTTAAGTAAAAAGTACAAATACTTTATTTCGGTAAGAAAGTGTATCAATATATCGCTGAAGCCTTCTAAACCATATTAAGTACTTATATTTGATTTTATCCTAGGAAACATTTGTGTTTGATTTGATCCAAGGAAACAGTTGTGCAATAAAATATTAAGTATCTTTGAATGCATCCTAGGAAACAGTTTATGAACAAAGATTTTTTAATTTTCATGTACTGTAACCACCTGTTACAAAAGGGAAGGTGCAAATTGTGTTTGTTTAAGTTAAGTTATCAATAATTTTTCATTCCTAAGGAGGGCCCTCAAGCAAAGAAGGTGGAGCTCGAAGGTCAGATAGACAAAGAGCTGAAACTCGCAGAGGAGAAGTTGCAGAAGAAGAAAGAAGAAACCGAGAACATTGAGAAGGTGAAGGCTTCTTTACTGGAGACCCATAAGGAGGTATGTCGTTTTTATTATTTTGAACGATTATTGAAAAAAAGTGTTATATATACAACGTGTAACAGAATTACGAAATAATATTGTTGGATGCATAAGTATATTTCATAAGGAATCACCCTGTAAAAATGAAAAGAAGCATATTTATTTTCCCATAGAAACGAATCCAAAACATGAAAGTGTTTACTTTTGACAACCCTTTGAAGTTAAAAGACCGACACGGGCATAGTTGATAGTACCTACCTACGCTACGCGACGCGTACCTAATAAAGTGACAGGATTGACATGATTTTGATTTTGCATGTAATGTTAGGGCTGTACCTGATTTCTTTCTGTAAAACCTAAGGCAGTGGTTTACTCAAAAATTATTCGGTTTCACAGATAATTCTCAGAGACAGTACATACAATGGCGGATCGGGGGGGGGGGAACCCTTCACTCTTGCGCTGTTTTGCGTCATACCCCTCGACATACCTCTAGCTGTTATGGCAAATCATTCACCACGGTTAGGCTGCCTCATTCCGTGAGTGATAATTCTTCTCTGGATGTCTTCAAGAGAAGATGGCATTATGTACGTGTATATGTACAAGTTATTAAGGTTAAGTTTTGCAAGTGTAAAATAAAGAATAAAAAATTTTAAGTACAGTACTTAGGTACATTAATAAAATACCTACTTGATCACGATTATGTGACCCCCTCCGTGCGCCAAAGCTGGATCCGCCATTGTTTTAATGTACACTGTGAAGTATTATTTCGGTTTACATTTACACATTGTTTATTTGACGGTATGAATACAGTACTAAAATAGTATACTTTTTTATAGGATGATCCATGGGCTGGACTATCCTACACCGTGGATACGGAGACTGGTGAGTACATCCCTGTTTTTTTTTAATTAATTAAAAAGCGATATGTGTTCAATAATAATTGCATTTATGTACTCCACCTATATACGTGTTATCATCGTTTTAGGCACTTTTCAACAGGAATATATAGGTGTTGATTTTTTTCTTTATCCTTTTTCATAGGGAAAAAGCAAAGGTGTATCACCGTACAGCCAATTTATAGGTATTGAATGTTTAATTCTGAGTTAAAATTTATTTATGGAAAGATTTCGTCGAACTTTATAACTGAAGGTAGCATTAGTTATAGATATAATTTATTATATAAAACATATAAAGCCTTATTGGATAGAAGCAGGCGTTACTTTTCGGAATTCCATGATACATTATGAAAATTTAGCTAAATTTGCTATACTCCGCGAAAAGCAGGAGAATCTGTATGGTGTAATTTATATTTCCTTCAATCCTTATACTCCACACCAAACAGATCTTCGGCAATGTACCCTCTACGCACGTTGCGCTCCGAAACTCGAGCATCCTCAGGAGATGCCCACTTTAAAATGAATAATTGTCAAGTCCTAACAATTATTCATTGTAACGTCTCAGAGTATAGCAAATTAGCTTAATTTTCATAATTTCCAACTATTCTTATAATTTTTTTTGTAGGAGATTTTTTTTTATTTTACTAGCGTATCCAACCCGCTTCGCCGGGCTAGATTTTGCTTAATTTTATTTAAACAATAAACTTACATCATTAAATTTTTAATTTAAGTCTCATAATATATTAAATCATTTATATCTCTCCGTATTCATTCTCTTCTATTCTCTTCTCGAGCGGGTGAAGTTCATTATCTACACCCATGTACACCCAACAATAGAATATCATCATAGTAAATAAAAGCTGTATTTGATAGTTTGACTGTTCAAAAATAGGGCGGCTCCGATCGTCACCAAACTTTAAAGGATTACTCGCAAGGTCAATCCGGAGATTCCCTGAAAGTTTCATTGAAATCGGTCCAGCCGTTTCGGAGCCTATACGGAACATACCCACACACTTTCTCTTTTTATATTATAGAAGATTATTTAATTAAAGGCTTAAATATGTTTGGAAGTTGACAACACTGTTAGCGTCTTATAGAGTAGTAATACCAGTAGGCAGTTGGAAGTGTTCATTTTAAATAGCTATATAGCTGGGGTGCGAATACATAAGGGTGTGGCCCCTACCCTCCACAATATAGGGGTGGCATGGATACACGCAATTGCAATTCTGTATACCGAATACAATGGAAGGGGACCTAGTTAGCTAGCTTATACCGCGTCTGCACTCGTATTTTGTTTCTACCTCACTACATTGTATGAAGCAAAGTCGCTTTGCGCTGTCTGTCTGTCTCTATTATATGATTTTGATAGGGTTTTTTTTTAAATAGAAAGAGTGATTCAAGAGGCAGGTTTTTATGTATACATGCATAATATATAAGAGATAACATCATTGAAATTTTGTTTGGGAGTTTGATATTGTTCTTTATTTATGACAGAAGGGGTTATTCACTTACGGGGGACCGAGTTCGAATCCAATGTAGAAATATGTGAGGCTGTAGCCTTAACCACTGGGGGCTATCACACTATTGTTAACGACCTCCTTGTAGCAGCGGAGAGCGTTTGGAAGGCCCGGGTTCGATTCCCGGCAGGTACCTATAACTTCGCAGCTATTTCTTTAGTTGACGGCCGATTGGCGCAGTGGGCCCTGCTTTCTGAGTCCATGGCCGTGGGTTCGATTCCCAGAACTGGAAAATGTTTGTGTGATGAACATGAATGTTTCCAGTTCCCAGTGTCTGGGTGTTTATATATGTATTTATGTATGTTATTGATAAAAATATTCATCAGTCACCTTAGTACCCATAACACAAGCTATGCTTACTTTGGGGCTAGATGGCGATGTGTACATTGTCGTAGTATATTTATATATTACTTTGGGGCTAGATGGCGATGTGTATATTGTCGTAGTATATTTATATATTTATATTTCGTCTGAGTTTCGGCGGGAGGCTTCGGCAGTGGCTAATGCCGCTAAGCGATTAAACGTTCCGTTCCGATGTCGCGCAGAAACCGCACTCCTTAATAGGTTAGCCCGCTACCATCTTAGACTGCAATATCGCTTACCCTTGTGTACCCTTACGCTTTTTTTTTATTCCACTACAAGTTAGCCCAGATGGCAGTCAAGGGCTAACTTGTAGTGGAATTTAAAAAAAAAATATATAGTAAATTTATAAAAATATCATTGGATAGTTTGTATAGATATTACACCCATATAAATTGCATATAGGAAATAGGTATACAATAACTCGAAAACAACAGTTGCTAATCTGCTGAGTCATAAGACTAATGGTAGGACCCGGCGCCGCGCGGGGGTTCCGCGTTCACCCTTAGATAACTGAATGTGTACTTCAAAAAAATTATACTTATATGTATTTCACCTTAGTTTTGTACCTTTTGCATACGTAACTATTGAATCGTATGGTGTTATTTCATCTATAGCCTATTAAAGCCCACTAGTGGACCAAAGTCCTCTCGCAACGCCAGGGTTTTCCAGGGTTGGTGATAGCACAAAAGGACGCTGCTGTCCGCTCTCCGTTATATGACCGTAGGTCGCCTCGACAAAGACCAGGGGTGAAGACAACTGCATTCTGATCTGCCGTCGCCAAAGAGTATAGTTTTTGTGTTATTTAATTATTATACTATCCTCTTTGTACCTATCAATAATTGACAGATACCGCATATCTGGGAATGACGCTTGACACAAAGCTACGATGGAAAGCCCATGTTACAAAAAAGAGAGAAGAGCTAGAAATATGATTAAAAAAAAATTTTAAGCCGTCACGGGACTATAAATAAGTAAATAAATAAATAAATATACTAAGACAATACACACATCGCCATCTAGCCCCAAAGTAAGCGCAGCTTGTGTTATGGGTGCTAAGAGGACTGATGAATATTTTTATGAATAAATAGAAACATAAATACTTATAATATACAGATAAACACCCAGACACTGAAAAACATTCATGCTCATCACACAAACACGTTCCAGTTGGGAATCGAACCCACGGCCATGGACTCTAAAAGCAGGGTCGCTGCCCACTGCGCTAGTCGGCCGTCAAATAGGCACAAAAGTACAGATTATGACAGGAACTAAATATGACATGATAAAAATATACAAAATTACGATTTTCTCCAGAAAATGTTGACTGTTTATTTAATGTACATTTTTTTTCTTCATATGCAAAATGTTTTAATTCAAAACTTTCTTTAAAAATGCGACAACTCAAGTATGTTCATCAACGTATACTTAGTGCATATATTCTATCATACAGCGTGGTGATGCGTCGCCACGGCCTGTGTCGCCACGCCAAAAACCAGGTTTACCCTCCGCCTATAGATGTTTCACATCAAAATGTAATGGCTCAATCTCATTGGTGAAAACTCCTCTCGGCTTAACACCTACGACTCAGATTGATGGACATCGATCCGTAATTTGTAGGACGTGTTTCTTGCATGCCCTGCGCAGTGTTGCTCTGCCCACAATCGATGGTTTTTGACGTGACAACAAATAATTCGATGGAGCCGGATGCACGCACGAAAAAACATGACGCGTGCGGCGTTACCTCTCTCTGAGGCGTTCCATTGAAGGCTTGAAGTGCAAGCGAGAGCGCGGAACGGGCGACAAAGTGGCACAGTCGGCCTCCGCGTTCGACATCTGTCTCTCTCCAACTTGAGTGAGCGATGCGTCCGCGTGGACAGCTTCTATACAATACATTTACATGTTTTCGGCAAGGATGAAGTGCAGTGAAAAGTGAATGTGGTGTCAATTGTTTATAGCAACGATAATATCTAACAAACAAATAAAATTAAAATTTTCGAAAAATGCAACCATTCCATCAGTATTTTCTTACGACGTTGTCACGTTCAACTATCGTCAGTAAGCCGACTTTACAGACAACCAATTTTTTCATTTTACATCATATGAAATTTGCAGCAGTACAGATCTCGAAGAAGCCATTTTGTCACCGGCAACTTCCTCGAAATGCGAATCTTTATAAACTCAACAACTGTTACATTTTATTTATAGTAGGTATTATTTTAATGATTAAGTTTTTTTTTACCTAAGTTACTTAAGGGCTGATGGGGCTGGGATATCTGTGTTGGATACAAGTCCGTAATAATTAAAGATTAAATATAACAAATAAAAAAAAAGATAGGCTAAGGTCAAATCTTCACATACTACCACACCAGAAACAATTATGAGTATATACTTTAATTGTAACGTAATACTCGGCTGTGGACTTTACTTAAACCTTGCTGAATAGTTTTAATGACATCCTTTGGTATTACTAGATTTTGATTGAGGTACCTACTTCTGCTATTCAGTAAAAGACATAAAAATTCCTTTTTCCTTTTTTCTTAATTGTTAATCTGAGGCCTAATATGCCATCGCTGTCTTTTCCTAGGTCCCCATTTCACATCGTTCCACCGGCCTTAAAGGTCTTGAATCCATAGAAGAAAAAAAAAAAAAATTTAAATCGTTCCTCCGAAATATATGCTTAGCCCATTGGCATTTCAGTTTTACGGTTAGTTAAAATAAGTTGTTTAGTCTGGGTCATCCATTGATCTGATTTAACCTTGAAGTAAAGTATACTTCGAGGATAGCGCTCTCCATTGCCCGCTTAGTGGCCCTGAGTGGCTTCCCTCAGTGCTCACGGGCAATTTGGAAAGGAAATCAAACCAACCAATTGACATCTTGATTAAAGCCAAAACTTTTTCAAGTACCAGGTGAACATAAATCCATTAGAGTACAAAAGGTTATTTCACGTCGTCTGCATTCGATATGAATTCATAATAATATCTGCCGATAATTTTAAAATTCACCGAGATCCACACATAAAAAAGAACCCAAAGTATTAATCACAAGCGAAACGATGACTTGTGGAAAAGTTGAATACTTTTTTGAAATTCGAATTCGGCTGTCACTCTTTGACACCGGCCATTTTACATTGAGCCGCCGCACTGTTAAGACGTCCCGGTGCGTCTTCCTGGTTCTTGTACATTTTCGAAACGCGAGGAGGACGCGGAAGATCACTTTATGGTGGAATTTCTCGAGCTCATTATGTCGGACGCCGCCGAAACGTGTCCTTCTCAAAATTTCGAAGATAATCGACTTTTATTATTGGTTTTTTTCCCCGCCCTTTTGTTATAAGGCCACTTCGTATAATAATTCAAATTTCGTTATAATATCACAATAATAGGTATAATGAATAAATTAAAAGTTTCCCGCATTCGTTCAGGATTGAAAAGCAAGAAAATTTAACCCGATTTTTGTGAACGTTGTAAGTCGGTTGAACGGAAATAAGTTTTTTATTGTAATAATTGACTGACCGAGCATAATATGTCCCACCCGATGGTAACACGAAAAGCCTCGCCTATGAATAGAGCAACATTTCGCATCTTTATAAATGAAAAGTTGATATAAACATTCGCCTTACAAGAAATGGTCATAAGTTAGTGTCATCTGCATATAGTCTGCGAAAGGTACAGAAGTCATTTGTGGGATTGAGTACGCTTTTGTAATTCCTAAGGTAATTTTGGACCTACCAATGCATAAGTTTTAAAGGATACGTTAATACACATGTATTACAGCGAAGTTACTATACAACTGATGAATTTCTTAATGACAAGGTTGCTTGGAATCATCCGGCTCCGCTTTCATCTCGCACAAGATAGAAAAATGAATGTTAAAATAAAAATAGTCGATGTTGGAAAAGAGCAACTGCTGAGTTTCTACCCGGCTTCTTGGCAGAATCTGCCTTCCGAACCGGTGGTAATTACAAACAGACAGACTTGACTTTTCAAAAGTGCTTATATTAGGCCTACTTGAAATAAATGAATTTAGTTTTTTTTTTATATATTTAATGTAAGGAACTTGTTAATCTATAGATATACAAGCGTACCCAGTCCGCTTCGCCGGGCTAGATTTTTCTTTATTTTATTTAAACAATAAACTTACATCATTAAACTTATATCAATTTTTAATTTAAGTCTCATAATATATAAAATCACTTATTTCTCTCTGTATTCATTCTCTTCTATTCTCTTCTCGAGCGGGTGAAGATCATTATCTACACCCATGTACACCCAACAATAGAATATCATCGTAGTAAATAAAAGCTGTATTTGACAGTTTGACAATTCAAAAATAGGAGTGCTCCGATCGTCACCAAACTGTACAGGATTACTCGCCAGGTCAATCCGGAGATTCCCTGAAAGTTTCATTGAAATCGGTCCAGCCGTTTCGGAGCCTGTACGGAACATACCCACACACTTTCTCTTTTATATAAAGATAGATTGCATACTTTTAGTAGGCTGATTGTCTGAACAGATATAGTTTTCAGTAAATCAATGGTGATATTAGACACTGTCAAATCAGAAGACAGTTGTCGCTATCCATGTTTTTTTTTTTTTTTGCTATCGGGGGGAAATCTTCAAAGATACTCGACCTCGGGGAAAATCGGGTTATGTAGGATTTTTACCCACTAAAACACCCTCGGTGGCCATCCTCGGCGCATAATTGGGAGGCTCCGGGATCTCCTAAGAACGCACCGGCGCGGTGCGTCCCTCGTTCAGCGCATGCAGAGCCTGACCTGGCGAGTAATCCTGTAAAGTTTGGTGACGATCGGAGCACTCCTATTTTTGAATTGTCAAACTTCCAAATACAGCTTTTATTTACTATGTTCATATTCTATTGTCTAGCATAGCGGAGCGGGCTGGGTACGCTAGTTTGTTATAAAATAATATACAATTGCCCTCGAATGAATTTGCTATTTTGTGTAGCCTAGTAAACTGCGCAACGAGTTTAGTTTTGCTTCTAATTTATTTGTTTTTTTTCTTCTTAGACCGGAATATGATAATAAGTATAAAAATATAACATTCATAAAAAAAATAGTTTCGGGGTACGCAGTTCGCCGGCACAACTAGTAGGTATATGAATGTCGGGAAGGGCGGCGTGCATAGCTCGGAGAACCGATGGACGTTTGTAAACCAGCTTGGTCAATATGCCCCTATTTAGGCCTTTAGTCCTTTAGTCCAGCGAAGGACTGACATAGGCTATTCATGAAGTACCTATATGTTGGTTTAACCTTATTATGGAATACTGAGTATTTGAATAGTCAACCCATACGTTTTCAGGTAGTTATTTTCGAAGTCGATTGAACACAACCGACTTTAAAATTTCACAGACGACTCGACTTTAATTTTTTTTTTTTTTTTTTTTTTTTTTAATTTTCTCTGCTACTATTCGTCGTCAAAAATGGAATAGATATTTTTAAGATAGATTTCAATAGACACTTCCGTCACTCTAAAGTTAATAACACACTGTTACAAGGACCGCGAGAGATGGTAATATCTCTGTCTTTTGAAGTCATGCAGTTTTTTTAGTGCACACCTACTGTTTAGATTAATAAAAAGCTTAGTTGTATGACAATACATATACACTAAGCGTGTTTATTTTATTGGACTACTGTGTGAGAATAAATAAATAAAATAAATTAGTAAATATACTACGTCAATACACACATCACCATCTAGCCCCAAAGTAAGCGTACGAATGAATGAAGGAATGAATACACTTTTATTGTACACCACAGAGAAAATTTACAGAGATACAAATACAACAGCACAATAACGTAGAACGTATAATTTGGCGGCCTTATCGCTAAATAGCGACCTCGTGTTATGGTCACTAGGATGACCAGTGGCGTGCATAGAGGGTATGCACAGGGTGCGCAGGTGATATAAAATGTAGAAAATCTCCAGTAACTATAGGCATTGTAAGAGTTATAAAAAGCCTACCCTTAAGTATTTATAACTCGTACTGGAGATTTTCTTCATTTTATATCATCTGCATACCCCGTGCATACCCTCTATGCACGCCACTGAGGATGACCGTGGAATATTTTAATGGATAATATACATAAATACTTATAGCATACAGATAAACACCCAGACAATGAAAAAACATCGTGTTCATCACGCAAACATTTTCCAGTTGTGGGAATCAAAGCCTTGGAGTCAGAAAGCAGGGCCTATGCTCACTGCGCCAATCGGCTGACAAAATTGACCATCAGCTTGGTCCGTCAGTTATGTCTACGAAAAAAAAACATAGGGAAATTCGATTAAAGAAACTTTTGTTTTTGACTCGACTGTGGCGACTTCCAGCCCTGTGGTGAAGTCATGCGGCAGTTGCAGCGGTCTGCGATGAACTTTAAGTCACTTTAAAAATGATTTCAATAAACCAACAATGTCATAGGCAACGTACAAAACCCAATGATTAATGGTACAGGCGGACAACTCAATCCCATGAGAGTAGGGGGGCATCCATTAATATTGTATTGTATTTATTTCAATTGAAACTACTACTAGGTAGGAGCTCGACTTCACTTTCGGGGGGCCGAGTTCGAATCCTAGCACCTCTAACTTTTATAAGTTACTAGCTGTTGCCGGCGACTTCGTCTGCGTTTGATTTTGTTTTTTTAAGTGGCATTAAATTTAGTTGTAGATCTAAGAAAAATTCAAGTATGTAGTATCGCTAAGCCCTAAATGAGGGGTTTGCTGCTTTCCGCTGAGGAGTTCTGTCCGCAATCTCCAACCACAGTTTGGGCAAAATTAAACACATATTATAACCTCTATGGTACAAAAATAATTATTTCAATCGGTTATAATTTGTTGGAGTTATGGTGTTAAATCACTCATCCCCCTCTCCCAAAGGAACCGAGCTTAATGTCGGGATAAAAAGTATCCTATATTACTTCTAACACTTCCAAGAATATGTGTACAAAGTTTCATGAGGATCGGTTAAGTAGTAATTAAGTAGTATTTGCGTGAAAGCGTAACAAACAAACTTACATTACATTAGCGTTTTAAGTAATTGAAAAGTATCACTTGTTCCACGGTGAAGGAAAACTTCGTGATCAAACCGAGTTCTACATAATGTTCTTAAAGGTATGTGGAGTCTACCTATCCGCGATACTGGGCCGGCCTTGACCCCTTCTCATTGTGGGAGGGGACCCGTGCCCTGTAGAGGGCCGGTAATGGATCGATACGATGATGATGATGATGACTAGCTGTGTGCTGTGGTTTCACACGCATTTAAGTTTCATCATCATCGTCATTACTTAAACCGATTGACGTCCAGTGCGGGATATAGGTCTTTTGTAGGTTTACAATAATGGCTTCAGAGTATTGTTGGGGCTGCCGCGCTTCTGCAGTGCATCACAAATGTTTGCGGAGAATCATGTTGATGACTTCTACGCAATCATGAGAAAAAGATCTGCATCAATGATGAGCCGAATGCTCGGAAGCTCCAACCATATTTTGAAAATCTTCTTCTTCTCAGTCGGTTCGCTCTTGTCAGAGCGGTCGTGGTCGTCATTTAAGGGTTGTGGCGCGCTTGGCTATTCGTCTCCACTCCTCTCTGGCAAAGTCAAAGTCAAAGTCAAAGTCTCAAATATCTTTATTCAGGTAGGCCCACAGGTGGCACTTTTGATGCGTACATAAGAACCACACGGTAGTGAGATGATGGCGATAACCACATTCGTAAACTTAAAACTAAAGCTTCGATGGTTCCAAACGCGTCCTGGTCTAAGAAGAAGCCCACAACAAACTTAGCCGGGTGTTTTTTTTTTTGTTATTACCATCTCACAATGTCATTTTAAATTATTAGAAGAGCAACCTGGTTAGAGCAATAATTTACACCCAAGCTTTTTTATCGTTTACGTAGTCCTTTATACTATAATAGGACTTTTCTATAAGCTTACGTTTAATACAAACTTAGAACTTTTTAAGAGACATGTCCAAGATGATCCAAGATGGCAGCTGCCTTTCTAGCACACTCATGTAAGGGGACAGCCACTGCAGCCTTTATTTGGTCAGCCCATCTCATGGGCGATCTTCCGCGTGATCTGGTGCCCTCGATTCTTCCTTGGACAACCAGACGTTCAATGGAGTCGTTGTCTCTTCTGGATACGTGACCAAAGAACGTGAGAGTACGAGCCTGTACTATGGAAGATAGACGTTGCGTGATGCCGAGTTCTTCAAGAATGGCCTTATTGGTCCGGAATGCATTCCAAGGTATTCTTAGCATTCTTCTCCAGCACCACAATTCATCATGTAAAAGGGAATTAATTTTGAAAATATTAGCCAATAAATGGGAAAATCCCTTTATGGAGCACCGGGTGCTCAAGAGGGTATTTACCTTAGTTAGGAGATTCCTGATTTTTTATTATTTATATGTTTGGCCAATTTTAGTTTATAATATAGTAAATTAGATAATTGTTATTGTTGTAGCTATGGATTTTTATCTGAGTTAAACGTTATTATTAAAATCGACGATCCTGTACCGCAATTTTCCAGCGTTTCCCAGCGACTTGTTTGATGTCGTCTGTCCACCTCGTTGGGGGCCGACCAACGCTGCGTTTTCCTGTGCGAGGTCGCCATTACAACACCTTGGAACCCCATCGTCCATCGGTTCTCCGAGCTATGTGCCCCGCCCATTGCCACAAAATATAAAAATGATATCTCATGATATTTCCTGAGTTTACCGCGTTCCCTATTGCATCCCTTAGTTGGTTGAACTTTTATAAATCGAAAAAATGTATTACGTTCCGCTACCATCTTAGTCTAAGGGCTAACCTGATAGAAGTATGGCAGTTTTATGAAACCCATCCACCTTATCGGTTCCTATGCGAAATCGTACCGGAACGCTAAATAGCAAAGCGGTACGTTCATTGTTGAAACAGTGATAAATGGCCACGACCGAAGCCTCTGACTAGAGCAGGCCAGACAGAATTCAAAAATTATAAATTCACATATTGCGCCTGCCGGGGTCGAACCCGGTACATCCAAATTAAAGCCTTAAAAAAATTAGGTATTAATTTGTATCAGGCAAGAATGCCCTTAAAATATACAAAACTATCTTAATATATATAAATCTCCTGTCACGATGTTTGTCCGCGATGGACTCCTAAACTACTTAACCGATTTAAAATTAAATTGGTACACCGTGAGCAGTCTGGACCAACTTAAGAGATAGGATAGCTTAGATCTTTAATTATAGTCGCAATTTTATTTTATTTCAAATTATTTGTCCATAATTAATTGGCAGTCACATGTTATATATATATACTACTATACTCATTTAAAGCTTAGCGATACTGAATACTTTAAAAACAAAATCAAACGCAGACAAAGTCGCGGGCAACAGCTAGTAATTTTATAATTTTCATTAGTGTATTTAACTACACTCGGATGAATAATCAAATCTATAAATTTAAAATGCATTTAAAAAACTATATATACTGTAAGATATATTACATAAAATACACCACCAAAACATAATTAAGCAAGGCAAACAATACACATTAGATACATAGCAATCTTTTAATATATACTAAGTATACATAAGTATAAAACAAAGAATACGTAAACGATAATTTAATATACGCATCGAAAGTATAAGCCTATTTCAATAAAGTAGTATTTGACTTTGACTTTGACTTTGGCTTTGGCCGTCGAGTTTTTTTTTTTTTTGCTCTATCGTTCACTTTCTAAGCTCCGGGGCTTTCGATAAAGGCTACGTCAACACGCTCGATATAAAACTCACGATGATAAAACGTTACGGCATTGCGTGACTCAAAAATTGATAAATCATCAAAACAATAGTAGTCTCATGTACATTGTACTTACGCCGAGGTCGCTGAACGCTTGGGAAGCCTTAAGAATTTATGTAACTAGCCTGTATAGTTAAATTAAATGTTAATATTATTTCTACAATTAGTGGAGCTTTTTGTGACCGCTTTTTGTGGAACTATTTATACCTGATGCTTATTTCTGCGGTAAAGAAGCGTTGCTTTTTTCCAGTATGAATGGAAATATCATCAAAACACTAGTAGTTTCGTGTACATTAGATTAAAGCTGAGGTCGCTGAGCCGCTGAGAAGCGTTACGAACTTGTTTAAGTAACAAGCGGGTAGAGTGAAATTTATGCTTAATATTATTTGTGGTAGAAGTACAGCTTCTGGTGACAGAACTCGTCCGAGAAACTATTATTGCCTGATGCTCATTTCTGCCGCAAAGAAACGTTACTGTTTTCCAGTATGAAGGGCCAAATCATCAAAACAATAGTTGTTTCATGTACATTAGATTTAAGCTGAGGTCGTTGAACCGCTGAGAAGCGATACAGACTTGTTTAAGTGCCAAGCAGGTAGGGTGAAATGTATGCTTAAAATTATTTGTTGTAGCAGTACAGCTTCTTGTGACAGAACTCGTCCGAGGAACTATTACTACCTGATGCTTATTTCTGCCGCAAAGCAGCTGCAAGCTGGGTTCCGGTATAAAGGGTATAAAAATCATCAAAACACTAGCAGTTTCATGTAAATTAGATTAAAGCTGAGGTCGAGAAGCGTTACGAACTTGTAACTAGCGGGTAGAGTGAAATTTATGCTTAATATTATTTGTAGTAGAAGTACAGCTTCTGGTGACAGAACTCGTCCGAGAAACTATTACTACCTGATGCTTATTTCTGCCGCAAAGCAGCTGCAAGCTGGGTTCCGGTATAAAGGGTATAAAAATCATCAAAACACTAGCAGTTTCATGTAAATTAGATTAAAGCTGAGGTCGAGAAGCGTTACGAACTTGTAACTAGCGGGTAGAGTGAAATTTATGCTTAACATTATTTGTAGTAGAAGTACAGCTTCTTGTGACAGAACTCGTCCGAGGAACTATTACTACCTGATGCTTATTTCTGCGGTAAGGAAACGTTGCTGTTTTCCAGTATGAAGGGTATCCAAATCATCAAAAAAAAATAGTTGTTTCATTCATGTACATTAGATTAAAGCTGAGGTCGTTGAGCCGCCGAGAAGCGATACAGACTTGTTTAAGTGCCAAGCAGGTAGGGTGAAATGTATGCTTAAAATTATTTGTTGTAGTAGTACAGCTTCTTGTGACAGAACTCGTCCGAAGAACTATTACTACCTGATGCTTATTTCTGCCGCCATAGCAATATTACTGGGTTCCTGTATAAAGGCTAAATAAATCATTAAAACACTAGTAGTTTCATGTACATTAGATTAAAGCTGAGGTTAGGCTGATTAAACAAGTTCGTTACGAACTTGTTTAATTACCTAGCAGAAAGAAAGAAGAATATAAAAGGTGGCCTTACCGCTTAAAAGCGATCTCTGCCAGGCCTTTGAATTATTATTAAAAAATAAAGTATTCAGTATCACTGAGCCTTAAATGAGGGGTTTGCTGCTGTCCGCTGAGGAGTTTTGTCCTCTATCTCCAACCACATTCATCAGATCTACACAAGGCTTGGGCAAAATTTAATACATATTATAACCTCTATAGTACAAGATAATTATTTAAATCGGTTAAAATTTGTCGATGTTATGGTGTAAAATCGTCAAACACTTTCATCCCATCTCTAGCGGAACCGAGCTAAATGTCGGGATTAAAAGTATCCTATATTACTTCAAACACTTCCAAGAATATGTGTACAAAGTTTCATGAGGATCGGTTAAGTAGTTTTTGCGTGGAAGCGTAACAAACAGACTTACATTGACATTTATAATATTAGTAGGGATAGGGATAGGGAACCGTTTTAAACCCATACCTCTAGTCGGCGTTCCGGTACGCTAAATTGCATGGCGGCACGAATTCGTTGTCGCAGCCTCCAGACAAAATTATACGATGTATAAACACAGCCGAAGCCGCGGGTACGAGAAGTTTTATATAACATTTCCATCCAAGATATATACGCAACTAGCTAGAAACTCAACTCAAAATGGCTGAGCCCGCCATTTCATTAAAATAAAACATCCAACCATTAATAAAATGAAAAAGATAAATGTCGACCGAGTACAATACGTAATAAATTAGAGCCTCGGATATAAATTTCCTAAAGGGAGAACAGCCCTGGCGGCCATCTTGCTTCCTGCATGCCCGTGATTGGCTGCCGAGCTTACTAATCAATAATTCCCCCTTTAACATCACAAAGGACTTAACTTCTTTATCTGTTACCATACAAAACTCAACCTTATGACAATCGAATAGAGTGCTACTTCCCTTGTAGTCATCATAAGTGTATTCCAAAACTACATTCTTCCTTTTCACTTTATAAGACCTAAAAGAAGTATTTTACGCCGTACGACATTGAACCTTTTGTTACTTAATTTAGAATTCGAATTTTTGTTTCGATTTGAACTAAATATAGATCAAAATTTAAATATATAAAACACAATAAAAAATCGACTTTAAATACTACCATCATTAAGATTGATATTCGTAGTTAAGACACATTCGTATCCTTATGAAGTGTAGCGTATTATCCTTTTAAGTTTTTGCTAATAAAAAATTGATCTTAATGTGGGACAGAATAAAGGCGATTTTTCGAAGAGCGTTTCGTAAATATCGTAAGTCGAATAATGCAAATTATTATGGATTTATTACTGTTTATTGGAATTTGATCGCTATTTTTAAAGCAATAGACAATATTTCTTTCTGTAGTTAGTTAATAGGATTTGCATAAAGGTACGTTCATATCATTTTATTTTTTCAGATTTTAATAATTTTATTGAGTTTGCTGTAGATATTATATCAATGAATACGTTTTAAAAGTGTTATTTAAAAAAAAAACCGTTGATTACATCCACTTTATTTACATAGATTACAAATATTTTTAAATACAAAATCCCTTTTTTTTGTCGTAAAACAGTGAGCCAGTTCATCTGATCAATTCCTTGGTAAAGAAAAAAAAATACTGTGTGGTGTGGTAAGAAGCATCCTCTATCGAGTGTCAGCGTGGCGATATCCACTTAGTTGCGGTTTGTCTTATGACCTGTATATAATATTTAAATACAAAACGGATGGCCCACGAGATGGTTACGGAAAACCATGGCCTATGAACTGAGCAACACTTCGCAGGGAAGTGTCCATCAACCTTAGGCGTACGTACTAAGCCTCGTGCTTCTAACACCGGCACCCGCAACCTTCAGACCGGAACACAGAAAT
This sequence comes from Pararge aegeria, assembly GCF_905163445.1. Lineage (NCBI taxonomy): Eukaryota > Metazoa > Arthropoda > Insecta > Lepidoptera > Nymphalidae > Pararge > Pararge aegeria. The sequence continues at coordinate 3,426,020 of NC_053206.1, read as the reverse complement.
GCTCCTATGCGGCAGTATTCCCCAGAAAGAGTTGTAACAAAAAATTATGCTACTAATAAAAAATAGTTAGAAAATCCAAAAGTACACCTCGCCTCATAATCTCATTCATTACAATAAAATTGAGATTATTTGTAAAAGTATTTATTAAATAATAATTAAACTACATCTAATTATACCGTGAAAAGTAATAGGCTTCTATTCCTCAAAATACTGAAGCCTATAAAAAAAAAAAATCGGACGCACGGACACGGACGTCCAAGACAGAACTTTTTAAAAAAAAAATTCAATTACTTTAAAAAGGAGATTTAAAAATATCATGAGTGTTAAATATAGTGATTTTTCTCAACATTTGTCTATTTATATTCACTTATAAAAGCAATAAAGAATAAAAAAAATTGACATTTTGAGTTGGAGAATCACTCGGTGTGCGTAAACTGACAGTAATACCCAGACGCTTATGAGGCGTACAAAATAGTACCCTACCTGCTAGCAGTGGCGTGCACTGGTTTTTATACCAGGGTATACATACACCAGGAATATTGCATAAAACGACACAAATTCTCCTCCCCTACGAGTTATCAATGTTGGGGTAGGCAGTGCTTTTGTTCATGTATGAAGTTCCCGCTAGCTGGATAAGTTTGTAAGGCTTCAAACGGGTTCAACGACCTCAGCGTTAGTACAATGTACATGAAACTACTATCGTACTGATCATTAATATACCGTTCATATTAGAACACAGCAATGCTGGTTTGCTGCAGAAATAAGCATCGCGGTACTTTCCCGGATAAGTTTAGTCGCAAACGTCTCTAGTACTATTGAAATTCTGATAGAAGTCAACATAAATACAAATTTGAAATTTAAACAACCACGATTTCGTAGTGGCGGCCAATTTGGATTTGAAATTGGTCATAGAAATTTACTAGCAAAGTCCTTTAATTTGATACCCATATTGTGGGAGTGGTGAAAAAATATATAACCCGCCGTTTTGTGGCGGGGGCCATTTTAGACTAATCTAAAAACACTACCGATTAATTAACCATTGAAACCAAAAAAACGTTATCAAAACCGGATATCACATACACACACACACACACACACACACACACACACACACACACAACACACACCACACACGCACGCACCCACGCACACACACACACACTGGTTTTTGCGTCGGGTCTAAAATATCGTTGCTTAAGAGTACAGTATGAGCAAGCCTTTACTATTATCTGCAGGATATCGACTATGGAGAAGAAAAAAAAAACAGTTTTCGATTAATATCCCACGATTCCTTTTGTTCATGATCTCACTACTTTTTTTTTATTCTGGACTAGCACACGCGCCCGGTTTCGCTTGCGTTTCACTAAGATACACCTTCCTCAAGTCCAGTGGCGTGCATAGAGGGTATGCACTGGGTATTATTTTATTTATTTATTTATTTATTTATACACTTTATTTGTACACCACAAATGCGAAAAAAAAAACAATGGACACAACAAAAATAAACTTAAAAAGTAGGATAAAAAGGGCGGCCTTATCGCTGAGAAGCGATCTTTTCCAGGCAACCTTAGGATTAGGTAAACCAAGGGAAACCGATTGGTGGGGTGTATTATTATTATATAGATACTTACGAACAATTACACACCAATACTTATCAAGATTACACACATAAAATGAATATCATTAATCTATACCTTGTCTGTCTGACGGATCAGAGACATGGTCGCTAACTATGGGCCTCATAAGAAAACTCAGAGTCACTCAGCGGGCGATGGAGATAGCTATGTTAGGAGTATCTCTACGTGATCAAATCAGAAATGAGGAGATCCGTAGAAGAACTAGGGTTACCGACATAGCTCAGCGAGTCGCGAAGCTGAAGTGACAATGGGCGGGGCACATAGCTCGGACAACCGATGGACGGGGTCTTAAGGTGCTGGAATGGCGACCCCGCACCGGTAAACGCGGCGTAGGTCGGCCCCCAACGAGGTGGACAGATGACATCAGGCGAGTCGCTGGGAGCCGCTGGAGGCAAGCGGCCCAGGACCGTGTATTGTGGAACTCCCTACAAAAGACCTATGTCCAGCAGTGGACGTCGATTGGTTGAGATGATGATGATACCTTGTCACATAAACTCTGTGTGAGATGAGGTGAGGCCGTATTCCACACGCTGGCCCAGTATTGGTGGACTCCGCATGCCTTTGAGAGAATTCCGGAAAACTCAGGCATGCAGGTTTCCCCGCTGAAAAACATCATGTTCTCTTTCACCGCTGAAAAAAAATATACAAATATACTACGACAATACACACATCGCCATCTAGCCCCAAAGTAAGCGTAGCTCGTGTTATGGGTACTAAGAAAGCTGTTGAATATTTTTATGAATATAATACCCATAAATACTTATAATATACAGATAAACGCCCAGACACTGAAAAACAATCATGTTCATCGCACAAACATTTTCCAGTTGTGGGAATCGAACCCACGGCCTTGCACTCAGAAAGCAGTGTCGCTGCCCACTGCGCCAGTCGGCCGCCAAACGCTGAAGCGAGTGATATTAAATATTAAGTAATTAAGTATTAAGTATTTCAACGGGTACATACCACGATAATATTTTGGGATTTGTCGATATTAAGACCCAGTTGCAAGGATCGTGGTCACGACGGGACACAGTCCTGGCACAGGCCGTTGAACTATATTTAAGAAATAAATAAATAAATATACTACGACAGTAAAAATGTTGATTAACCACGAAAATCGTAGTTTAAAATGTTAAAAATTCAAAAAATTCAAAATTTATTTATTTAATAGCCCTGATATAAGTACTTTTGAAACGTTCGGAAGGCAGATTCTACTGAGAAGTCGGCAACTCAGCAGTTGCTCTTTTCCAATAGATTTTTTTTAGATAATTTAATCGCCTGAAACGCACATAACTTAGAAATGCTAGAGCCGCGTACTGGGATTCGAAATCGGCCTCTCGGAAAAGAAGCCGAAGTCCGCTTATTTATTTAAAAAAAAAAAAAAAAAATTGCCAACCAATCGCCTGAAATCCCATTATCTTAAAAGCTACATTTTTTTTTCTGTCCAAGAACCTCAGGTAGCTACCAAACCCTTGTTTGACGTAAAAGGGTGTTAATGAACGTTGATTGTGCGGTTTTCGACTTTTTTTTTTAAACTATTAACATCTTGGCGGCTTGGGGCAGTGGGCAGCGACCCTGCTCTTTGAGTCCAAGGCCGTGGGTTTGATTCCCACTACTGGATTGTTTATTCAATCTCACTCTCTCCTAAACATTTATGTGTCTTGTCTCACTCGACTCGTGTGCTTGAAATTCGATCACTGATCGATGGTGAAATTGTGTATTGATATTGAATAGTTGAATAAAGGATTCCGTATACAGATCGGTCACGATGACGTCACAAAATGGCGTCGCGTCACCGTCGTTCAGCGTTTTCGGCAGATCGACTCTCCAACTAATTGTGAGGTTTACAGGTCTTCATTGATTGCGCGGTAAAGCTTGGCCAATGACTGACTATTGGATAGATTCAGGTATGACTTCCATAGTATACCATTTTTATACATCGTGTAACGGAATTACGAAATACTAAGGGTGCATAAGTATAAATAATAAATAAATAAATAATAATAAATAAATAATAAATATACTACGACAATACACACATCGCCATCTAGCCCCAAAGTAAGCGTAGCTTGTGTTATGGGTACTAAGACAACTGATGAATATTTTTATGAATAACATACATAAATACTTAAAATATACATATAAACACCCAGACACTGAAAATATACATGCTCATCACACAGACATTTTCCAGGAGTGGGAATCGAACCCACGGCCTGGGGCTCAGAAAGCAGGATCGCTGCAAACTGCGCCAATCGGCCGTCAAATATAGTTCATAACGAATCACCCTGTATAAATAATTAAATCAAAAGTAGCATATTAATTTCGAGAAATAGGTGAACCGCCCAATCCAACTCGGATTCCGGGAAATTTCGTGAAATTTTTTCGTTCAAAATCCCCCAAAGTCTTCGAACAGTGCGTGTTGCCAGTGATGACTTACGGATCAGAGTCGTGGTCGCTAACTATGGGCCTCATAAGAAGGCTCAGAGTCACTCAGGGCTCGATGGAAAGAGCTATGTGAGGAGTATTGGATAGAAGCAGGCGTTACTTTGCGGAAAGCCATAATATATTATGAAAATTAAGGCTCGGAATATCAACTACATCTATACCAAGTTTTATTTGAATCCGTTCAGTAGTTTTCACGTGAGGCCCGGACAGACGGACAGACAGACAGACATAAAAAAATTAAATAAAAACCTGTTTTGGACTCAGTCACTATAAAGCATCCCCCGGTCAAAACTTTTAAAATATATTAAATGTACAGAAATCTTCCAGTTACAGTTTTATTATAAAGTACAGATTAGTAAAATATGAAAGCTCTTAATACTGTCTAATATTATTTTGCGAAAATCATTTTTATTTAACTAAGACTTAAAATAATTGGCTAGATTTGACTTTCACGTGGAAAAAAAAATAGCTCTTTAAATAGAAGTTATAAAATATACTTTCTACAAATAGCAACACCCGAGTCATCGTGATATAACAGTATGGGAATGCATCTTAACCGACTTTTGAAAACAGCGTGAATTTGCAATTAGGGGCGTGTTTTACGAATGTACCACTTCTTTGGCAGTTTGCGTGAATTTTTGGATGTTAAAATATATGTAGCGGTCTCCACATTACAGAACTACTACAAAAATCCTGCATCGCGCTAGCGAAGTTTTCACGAAGAATGCCCGCTCGGAGGAAGATCTTCCTATTGTTACGGTCGAGCGTATCACCATAGCTCCCATACAGTCCGTAGTACGTTTGTGCGCCGTGGTAGGAAACTAGAGCCCATCCTAAACATTTTGCCAACTACAGGGCACGGGTCTCCTCCCACAATGAGAAGGGTTTAAGGCCGTAGTCCACCACGCTGGCCCAGAGCGGATTGGTGGACTCAACACACCTTTGAGAACATTATGGAGAACTCTCAGGCATGCAGGTTTCCTCCACCGTTGAAGCAAGTGATATTTGAATTGCTTAAAACGCACATAAATTAATAATTTAGAAAAGTCAGAGGTGCGTGCTGGGATTCGAACTCGCCCCCCCGAAAGTGAAGTCGATGTCCTACCCACTGAGCTAGCTGTGAACTATCAATACTAGTGAAATAACCAGTGGCTTGTAAATTGTACTGTAAAGTGTAAACACTCGTTCACTTTCGCCGGGCGGAAGTGCGCGCGGACATTTCGAGTCACCGTGACACTCCAAGATGGCCGCCAGTCATCGTTCATCAGCGGTTTAAACACAATGCTGGCGCTGGAAAACATTCTGTTTTTTTTTCAACGCGATCCGCGGACATGAAAAAATACTAGTTACCTAGGTACTTTATCATATCAACGCGTTACCGGCCAACAGACCGTAGCGGGCATAGAGGGTATGCAGATGATATAAAAAAAAATATTAAATTTAAAAAAAAATCCCGCCTTCAACATACGCCCAGGAACTAAAAAGCAGATAAAATTTGCTACTTTGGATTACATTGTTGTTGATTTTTGAAAAGAAGAACAGGATTTTTCAAATCGGTTCAGGCGTCTTCGAGAAATCGGGTAACATACATAACAAAAAAAAACCCAATGAATTGAGAACCTCCTCCTTTTTTGTTGTCGGTTAAAAATGAAGAAAATCTCCAGTACGAGTTATAAAAAGCCTACCTTAATTATTTATAACTCGTTGGTACTGGAGATTTTCTTCATTTTATATCATCTGAATACCCTGTGCCCTCTATGCACGCCACTGACTCAAAGTCAAAGTCAAAGTCAAAGTCAAAGTCAAAAATATCTTTATTCAAGTAGGCCCACAGGTGGCACTTTTGATGCGTACATAAGAACCACACGGTAGTGAGATGATGGCGATAACCACATTCGTAAACTTAAAACTAAAGCTACGAGGGTTCCAAACGCGTCCTGGTCTAAGAAGAAGCCCACAACAAACTTAGCCGGGTGTTTTTTTTTTTATCACCATCTCACAATGTCATTTTAAATTATTAGAAGAGCAACCTGGTTAGAGCAATAATTTACACCCAAGCTTTTTTATCGTTTACGTAGTCCTTTATACTATAATAGGACTTTTCTATAAGCTTACGTTTAATACAAACTTTGAACTTTTTAAGAGACATCTCCAAGATGACAATTGGTAGTTTATTGTAGAATTGTATGCAATTTCTTTTAAACGAATTATGAATTTTATGTAACCTAGTATAATATTGCACTGTAAGTTTATTCTTACTTCTAATGTTTAAATTATTGCAGTCACATTTTTTCTTAAATTTAGAAATGTTTTATGAACGTACATTAAATTTTCAAATATGTACTGACTATACACTGTCATTATTTTAAAATCTTTAAATTCTTTAAATTTATCTCAATGACTACAGGGCCAAGTCCCACAATGAGAAGGGGATAGGCCGTAGTCCACCACGCTGGCCCAGTGCGTATTGGTGGACTCCACACACCTTTGAGAACATTATGGAGAACTCTCAGGTATGCAGGTTTCCTCACGATGTTTTCCTTCACCGTTGTAGCATGGCTAGTGATATTTGGACTGCTTAAAACGCACATAAATTAGAAAAGTTAAAAGGTGCGTGATGGGATTCGAACACGTACCTATATACTTAACGTGAGTAAACATAAGTAGCCATCTTGAAGTTTATAAGCTAATTACGCCAATTAGGTTTATTGGCGATTTGGATAATGTATATGATATAAAGTCAAAGTCAAAGTCAAAAATATCTTTATTCAAGTAGGCCCACAGATGGCACTCATGATGCGTACATAAGAACCACACGGTAGTGAGATGATGGCGATAACCACATTCGTAAACTTAAAACTAAAGCTACGAGGGTTCCAAACGCGTCCTGGTCTAAGAAGAAGCCCACAACAATGTGGTCCAAATATAGTCCAAGTCCAAAAATTATATATATTACTAGATTCTGCCCGCGATTCTTTGTCTGCGTGGACTTGAGAATTGGGTCTAGGGCTTCGTTCGTTAACAATTTTTAATCCTACCACGGGAACTATTTGAGAGATCGCTATAGAAAGTACATGTAATTTCTATAGCGATCTTTTACTTTTCCATAGCATAGGTGACATGCATACCAAATTTCAAAGATTTTTGCCCGCGCCCTAGCTTGTAAACACTTTTAAATTTTCCTTCCTTTTCCTTTTGGGAAAATCACTCTGTACAATCAGGTATGTATTATAATACATACATACGTAATATATATAGTAGAATTGTATAAAAAGTCAAAAGTCTAAAGTCAAATATTTCTTTATTCAAATAGGCACATAGATGGCACTTTTGATGCGTTATTATATACAAAATGTCTACATAGCAGTGAGTAGTGATGGCGATAACTACAATCGTAAACTTAAAACTAAAGCTACGAGGGTTCCAATCGCGCCCTGGTCTAAGAAGAAGCCCACAACAAACTTAGCCGGGTGTTCTTTTTGTTATCACCATCTCACATATAATATATATATATATAACGTGCAACATTGCAAGTTTGGAAAATAAATCAATAAATCAATTTTATTTATTTATTGATATATATAACAATCTATATATAACTATTAATACGTTCAGCAAGAACGGTAGGTAACCCTTTTAACGAAAATTGCGCGTACGGTAGAATATGAAATTTCTCACACATATTTTATATGGAGATGGAGTGCAGAATACTTTTTTTTATAGAATACATTAAATCAATAAAAAAACATAACACACTACCGTGTATTTTACTCACACACACGCATATATGTTTACCCTTTGTTAGTAAATTTTTGGATAATAATTTGTTTGAAAAAAAAATAAGCAAATTTTCAAGTATCAGTGTCAGTGCCTTGGAAAAATTTGTGATTATAGAAATATAGTCTTTGATAATAAAACCCTTTAAATGTTTTAACTTATTATTTAAATTAATTTGATTGAACTTTGACTACTGGGCTACCATTGTTCCTAATAAAATTACTTACTTGCGTGCTAAATTGATAATCTCCTCTTTTTGAAGTCGGTTATAAAGCAAAAACACCCGGGGGGGGGGGAAACCTTTTTTTTTACGTCTTAAAACATTAAAAAACAGATTTGACGGAGGCATGAAGAATAATATCTTAAATAAAATACCGAAAAGCAATATTCCAGAGGTCTTTGAAAAAAGTCTTATAATAACATCTGAATATATAAAGTTACAATATATCTTCACTTAACTAAAAAGAAATAACACTGCAAAAAGGAAAAAACCCACAAACCCCCATTACATCCTCAACATTGGTCCCCAATCAAATCCCCAATTCCTATAATAAACCAATTTAAAGACCCTTTCACACATACCTATACCTAACCTACAAGATATCCTGCTCAAAAAACCTCACTTAAACACGCCTAACATCCTATCCCTTTCGCTCGCAGCAATATATGATATGTTAGAGGGAGATGCATATACGTTATTACTTCGCCCCGAAGCCACGCCTCCCCGCGTAGGCTGTATCCAACAATGAAAAATTTATATGTGTGCGTCTCAAGGGACAAAAAGGTATGCATCATTTTGCCTTGTGACTCTATGGTGTATGGACGGAAAATGCTGTGTTTTATGTGAACAAAAGGACAGGGATATATGTTATTACAATTAATATATATGCTGTCGTTTTTACGTACGCGTGCTAGAACAAACACCGGTGCAGTCGTATATACTAGTTGGTGTAATTAAAAAGGACTTATACGTGGGTCCTTTTTATAAGGACTTATACTCGGGTCCTTTCTAAAAGGACTTAAAAGGATTAAAGTGTGTAATGAACTTTAGTTTTTCAGTGTTATTTAGTTAATATTGTTCAGTGCGAGTGTTGTATGTGATAGTGTTTGGCTTTTGTTTTAGGTGAGTTATTTTGTTTTCTTTTTTTTTAAATTCCACTACAAGTTAGCCCCTGAATGCAATCTCACCTCGTATGTTATGATGCAATCTAAAAAGGTAGCGGGCTCACGTGTTAGCGAGTATATTGCGGTTATAAAAAAAACCAACACGCCGTAATCTGTTTATAAGCGAATTCGTACCGGAACACTTATTCTATGGCGCACGTCTTTGTCGGTAAGGTGGCAACTAGCCACGGCCGAAGTCTTCTACCAGACCAGACCTTGTTTGAGAGTATTTTTTTTAATTCCACTACCAACTAGCCCTTGAATGATCTCACCTGGTGTGTGATGAAGGTAGAGGGTTCACCTGTTAGGTAATATATGGCAGGTATATTATACTCATACGCCCTAAACTGTTTATATAACGAACTCGTACCGGAACGCTAAATCGCTTAGTGGCACGCCTCTGCCTGTAATTCCCACTAGACCACAAAAAATTCAGAAATTATAAAATCAGGAAGTATTATTGTCTCTAATATACATGTTTTACCTTAAGAAGTTAAGCCGTAAGCCTAAATGATATTGTAGTTTACCTCGGTGTCTTCTGTAATATGTAAGATTGGGGGAAAAGTTTCTTCGCATTTCTTAAGAAAATTCAAAACATTTTTTGATATAGTTCATTTACATTTAACAAGAGTATGTAGGTATTATTTAGTTCGATAACTTTTTGCCATTTTGGTAGTTGGTAGGGACATAATCCCATTGCTATAGAAATTATGGGGCTTCTGATCAGAAAAACCGCGACAAGTAGTTTTGGCAGTCCTCTCGTGATATTAACCTGACACTGTCTAGAGAATTCTGCAGAGACCGAAACAGGTGGAAATCTGAAGGTGCAAGGTCAGGACTATACGGCGGATGCATTAACACCTCCCAGCAAAACTCTCTTAATTTTCGCTGAGTGGCTAAAGATGTGTGAGGTCTAGCGTTATCGTGATGAAAAACCACACCCCTTCTGTTGATAATTCCGGCCGCTTTCTCTCAACTTGTTGCTTTAATCTCATCAGTTGTTCGCAGTAGAGTTCAGAATCGATGATCCTGCCTGGTGGTATGAATAATGCCCTTCCAATCCCACCATACACACAGCATCACCTTGTTGCGAGTTAACCCGGGTTTCGCCACAGTCTGAAGCGTGACCGGCGTTTGACCACAACCTTTTTTGCACGTTCTTGTCGTCCCTACATGATCCACTTCTCATCACCAGTTAACAGCTTCTTCAAAAATGGTTCGGTTTCATTACGTCGTAATAAAGAATCACAAATGATACACGGTTCGTTAGGTTTCTTTCAGTGAGCTCGTGAGGTACCCATATATCCAGCTTTGTTGTGTACCCAGTTTTTTTCAAATGCGTCAAAACTGTTTAGTTGTCAATTCCCAGTTCTTCAGCTACGTTGTAACCACTGATATGCCGATCTTGCTCCACTGCCAATGGTATCCATTTTTTCCGTAATAGGGCGACCAGAGCGGAGTGCATCTTTGACATCAAAATTTCCGGATTGAAAACGCTTAAACCAAATTTGTGCTACTCTCACAGACGCTGCCACTAGGCCCATAAACACTGCAAATATTTTTCGCGGCTTGCGTTGCATTTTTACCCTTTTTTGTAGATCCTTCTTCTTTAGATTCACTCATCTTCACAGTACGAAAAACAAATAAAAATCACACATTTTCCTAATTTGAATTTGGAATTATCTTCTTTAAAAGCTTCCAGCACTTAAACTACAATCAGTCAAAATCTAAAGCGTAGGTAGTACGGCGCGTATCGAATCAAAAAGCCAATTGTATAAATGTCATTTGACAGTGATCCATCAAAGTGAGATATGAAATGTCAAAATATTTTATACCTATGCGTGTTTCTGGACCCTAGGGACATGTACCAGTAGCTGGCAGTTATAGAAAGTGTATCGATAAATCTTATAAAGCCGCATCGAAATAGCTTTATGATCTTTTTTTTTTTTTTTTTTAATACCCAAGAAAGATTTTTGTTCTGGCTGTTTGTGTATGCGCATATAACTAGCTAAGATAAATATAGGGTTATTATATAAAAAATACATGACAGCTCTCGGTCTTATAGTTCCTAGTATTAAAACAAACAACTTATGTTCTACGACTTCAAATTCAGTATTAATTTATGTCATAAAAAAAAAAAAAAGTATTGACTCATTTCCGGCCCACTACAGGGCACGGGTCTCCCCCGATAATGAGAAGGGTTTACGGCCGAAGGCCACGACCCTGGCCTGGTGCGGATCGGTGAACTACACATAACTTTGAGAACGTTATGTAGAACTCTCAGGCATGCAGGTTTCCTCACGATGTCTTCCTCCGCCGTGGAAACAAGTGATTTTTGAGTTACTTAAAACGCACATAACTTAGAAAAGTTGGAGATGCGGGCTGGGATTCGAACTCGGCCACCCGAAAGTGAGGTCGAGCTACCCAATGCGCTATCGCCGCTTCTACTAACAACCCCCCCTTCCCCCCCTTCCCCCCTCTCATTGTGGCAGGAGACCCGTGCTCTGTAGGCCGGTAATGCATTGAAGTTTCATAATGAATATATACACCCCAGGTAAACGAATAAACCGCAAGCTATAAATATGGCTAGTGCGCGTTGATGTCTTTTGTATGACAATAGAAAATTATAAAGAAGCAGTGACAGCCTAGCGTAAACCGCGGTCTTACTTCAATCCGTAGCGTGGTGTTCTTCGGCCTGAACCCTTCTCATTCTGAGACCTCCGCCCTGTCCGGCAATGCGTTCATTGTCGTAAAACGTCTGTTTAAAAATCGAATTCCATCTAAGTAACCCGAAATGAACTCTTAGGACACAAGAGGTACACTCTTCGAACCAAATTATCAAGGTAGCTTAAATTTTTTTTTTGTACCATTTCATACCTTAAACAGAAGACAATAAGTAATATATTCTTTTGTGTTGCATACGATTTTTGTGTGGGCGTTGTAGAAAAATTTTTGTATCATTATTTCGGGCCCTCTTTCCGGAACAACAATGGTGGGTGCCCGACACTTGTGGGTCGTTTTTGGGTCGTTTTGAGGACGTGGGCATACGCTCCGATTGTTTACACTCTTTAAAACGCTATCGTGCATTCGAAAAATGGTATTTTTTTTTCAATACAGGTCGACTTCAGGTTGAAATAACAGAACTTAAAAAATAAACTTATATATACTATAGAACTTTATAAAAGAGGCACCAATGACGCGCGCCCTCCGCACCCTCAATGTCATATCAGAGCAATGTGATTTGTATTGTTGCGCTCTGAGTGAATTGACGAGGATCGCAATGTGGGTTATTTGTTACCCGAATAGGTAATATTATAATGTTAAGATTATGTAAAAAAAAAAAAAAAGCTACACTATCGCATTAGGTTTAAGTATTCTGTAATGATAGTGTTAGAATAATAATATAAATAAATAAAAAATTGGTTGCCTGTAAAGTCGGTAAACGGGCGAAAGTTTTACGTGACAACGACTTTGAGTGGTAAAATAATTTTAATGTGAATATTCATTCGTATAGTAGGAAGAAGGATGAAATAATAGTAACAATTTAAAACATTTATTTATACAAAGAATTATATTTAAAACATTAATTTATACAAAGAATCTCGCACTGAATTTCATATTAACAAAATTTTATTTTTACCTTTACACATACATACGTATTTATATACAAATATACATACAATAACTTGCAATACATGTCAATAAATAAATAAATAAAAAACTTTGTTGAAAGTCCGATACTGAATAACTAACGATTTGTCATTATCGTCATCATCAGCTTATTACTATCCCCATGCTGGGCACTGGTCTGGTAAGAGAGAGGATTTTATTTTTAAAGTAATAATATTGGATAGAAGCACGCGTTACTTTGCTGAAATCCATGATGTATTATGAAAATTAAGCTTAATTTGCTATACTCCGCGAACAGCAGGAGAATCTGTATGGTGTAATTTATAATTTCTTCAATCCGTATACTCCACACCAAACAGTACCTCGGCAATGTACCCCCCACGCACGTATCGCTCCGACATCGGAGCATCCTCAGGAGATGTTGCCTTTACAATGAATACTTAGTTGCTAAATATTGGATAGAAACAGGCTTTACTTTGCGGAAGTTTAGCTTTCAATGATATACTATTGGATTAGAGAAGCAGGCTCCGGGATATGCCGCCCTGTTTCCATCAAGCTGAGGCGTAGGTGTTAGGCCTCATATACCTTTAATCACGCCGGTAACCACTCCCTTCAGACCATAAAACTTCATTGCAACTATGCTGCTTTGCTGCTGAAATAAACATGGCGGTTGTAGGTACTTATCCCGACGAGATCTGTGACAAAAAACTCGACTACTGATGTATATTCTGCAAACAAACTTCTTAGATTATTTGATTAAATAAATAAATTGTATAAATATACATATACTATAACAATACACACATCGCCATCTAGCCCCAAAGTAAGCGTAGCTTGTGTTATGGGTACTAAGATAGCTGATGGATATTTTTTTTATGAATATAATACACATAAATACTTATAATATACAGATAGACACCCAGACACTGAAAAACATTCATGTTCATCACACAAACATTTTCCAGTTGTGGGAATCGAACCCACGACCTCGGACTCAGAAAGCAGTGTCGCTGCCCACTGCGCCACTCGGCCGTCATCACACATCTCCTGAGGATGCTCCGTTTTCGGAGCGAAACGTGCGTAGAGGGTACATTGCCGAAGATCTGTTTGGTGTGGAGTATAAGGATTGAAGAAATTATAAATTACAAAATGCAGATTTTCCTGCTTTACGCGGAGTATAGCAAATTAAGCTTAATTATCATAGCACAAATGCGTCAAAAATAATTAAATTAACCTTTTCCCCTTTTTTTCGTTTATTCTTTTTCTATTGATCGACCAATGAAACAATAGCAGACTTGGGCCCCAGAGCATCATCAAGAGCGGTCTGAACAATTGTAATTTGCCGATGTTGAAAAAGAGCTACTGTTGAGTTTCTTGCTGGCTTCCCCTCGGTAGAATCTGCCTTCCCAACCGGTGGTAGAGTCACTACAAACAGACAGGCTTGACGTTTCAAAAGTTCTTATAGTGTAAGTCTTTTAAGTTTGAATTGAAAAGCTAAATGTTACTGGCTCTCTTAACTGGTATTAATATATTCTTGGAAATACAATGTCTCTAGACGTAGACCTATTCCTATTAATATAAAATACACGCCGTCTGTTTCAATTGGTGAGACAATTGACTTTAATTTCCCTTAAAACGCCGCCATCTTGATATAGAATATCGCTGTCTCTTTCACTCGAGCGGCGATCGATGAGTTTTCCATCTCTCTTGCGTGTGGTGTCGGTAGGAAGACTATCATTCTAGAAGGATTCATTCTATTTGATGTAAAACAAATAGAATGAATCCTATCGTACCACGGCCGATTGGCGCAGTGGGCAGCGACCCTGCTTTCTGAGCCAAGGCCGTGGGTTCGATTCCCACAACTGGACAATGTTTCTGTGATGAACATAAATATTTTTCAGTGCCTGGGTGTTTATCTATATATTATAAGTATTTATGTATATTATTCATATAATTATTCATCAGTCATCTTAGTAGCCATAACACAAGCTATGCTTAATTTGGCGCTAGATGGCGATGTGTGTATTGTTGTAATATATTTATTTATTTATTTATTTATTTATTTATCCTAAGGTTGCCTGGAAGAGATCGCTACTAAGCGATAAGGCCACCCTTTGCATCCTACTTTTTAAGTTTATTTTTGTTGTGTCCATTGTTCTTTTTTACTATTTGTGGTGTACAAATAAAGTGTATAAATAAATAAATAAATACGCAACATATTTCAGCCAATCAACAGCAAACCTTTACGCATAAGCCTTCCTAATGAATCGGTGAACGGTGAAAAAAAAAAAAAATCCGTAAATTTTCCATTTCTTTTCATTTATCAATTTGAATGATATTTTTGAAAACAACAGAGTTTCGGCGTCAGAAAATCGAAAACAAGTTGATGATGTAAACAGCAAAACATTTGCGTTAACGCTCTGAGGAGATCTGTAGTAGAACAAGAGCTACAATAGACAGATATAGCTCAAGTGTAAACACAAAAGTGGCAATGGGCGGAGAAAATAGCTCAGAACCAATGGTCGTTAGAACCGTACCAAGGAAAGCCCATAGCTAAATAGTTGTTTAAAAATTTCACTAAACAGGACTATCCGTAAAGACTAGCAAAAAGCGTGGTCACCCTCAACTTTTTGTGCTCTAATAAATGATTACCAGCCAGACCAAGAAAGGTATATCTTTTGTCTCGCCCACTCACTTTGAGATGCCGCCGTGGGATACCAAATTATTGTGGCCATCTGAGATTTCCGAATGCTATTGGTTGTTATATTTTATTTTTTTTAATTTTTCTAAAAGGATATTTAGTAATTTGAAAGGTTTTTTTTTAATTCACCTACAGGTACCATTCCGTATGAATTTACCTAATGTTTTTTGTTCTATACATTTATGATTTAGTGGTACATAATGAAGGTTTCAAGGATCTACTGAGTCTTATATTTTGTTCTGGACTTACATCCCACCCCCCTCATAGTTGCGCCACTCTCAACAAGAGGAGGCCTAAACATATCCTTAACGATATATTATAATAAATAAATAAATATACTACGACAATACACACATCGCCATCTAGCCCCAAAAAATAAGCATATCTTGTGTTATTTATTATATATAGATAAACACCCAGACACTGAAAAACATTCATGTTCATCACACAAACATTGTCCAGTTGTAGCCCACTGCGCCAATCGGCCGACAGTTATGAAAACAAAGCTTTTTTTTCTATACTCCGCGAAAAGCAGGAGAATCTTTATGGTGTAATTTTTAATATCTTCAATCCTTATACTCCACACCAAACAGTTCTTCGGCAATGCACCCTCTACGCACGTTTCGCTCCGAAACCGGAGCATCCTCAGACTTAACAATGAATAATTGTACACGACCCTTCTATCCTTCACGACCGTGACGCTCAGATTACTACTGACAATGGAATCTATCAGGACACAAAACCAACTTCTGCAAAGCGTCTTCGCCGGCGTAGTCGAGGTTCCCAACTTATGACGTCATCCAGATTAGGGCTCTAACCACGGCCTGGAATAGGTGCGGACTAATCATCCGTAATCCGAAACTCCGCCACACCAATCGTCGCCTGAGCAGAGATTCGACCTCACTTGAAACGCCCTCAGACCGATGATCGCTTCGCTTCATCAGTTTTAAAGTTATAGATTTACTAATTACCAACATTGTGGTACTTGTACAACAACTTGGAAAGTACGCTTTATTGTTATAGTTGAAAATAAAACGAGACTTTGATTTTAGTTTTAAACGGTTTTCTATTTTTTTTAAAAAGATTGCCTATCAGGGTGTACATAGGCTGGAAAAAAGTAGAAGCAAAAGCTTCATGTCAAGAAGGCCCTTGTATTTCACCAAGTTTGCTAATATTTTTTTTAATTGGTGAGACATGCTTGTGGAGTTTTGTGCGGTGAATGCGCAAGTGAACCCCGTGCTCTCACTTATAGGGCTATCGAGGGACACACAGAGTTTTTAGTGGGTGCAAGTCCCACATAACTACACCGTTTCCCCCAACGGAGTATTATGCGTCAGGCATTTTCTCTGTATAAAAAAAAAAAAAAATGCTTGTGGAGTTTGCGTCCTCATTCATATGACAAGCTACTTAGATATAAGATTCTCTTTAAGATTGTATATTGTTAATACTTTTATCGTAGTACAAAAGCTGTTCAATATTTTAATGTATCTCAGAGTTTCTTAACCTTACAGCAATATGATCAAAAGAATGTACGTACGTATGTGTGTGAAAATGGCTATGAATATTATATCAAAAAAAAAAAAAAAATCCGGTGGCTTGGCCTGCCAACAAATTCAATGCAAGAGTGCACATTATGACGAATTGGCTCACATATGAATGTTATCGGGACATAAAGTAAATGTGGAATATAATAATCAAACGTAGGGAGTTCCAAATTCCACGGTTCTGTGCCGCTTGCATCCAGCGGCTACCTGCGACGCGCTTAATGTCGTCTGTCCACCTCGTTGGGGGTCGACCAACGCTGCGCTTACCAGTTCGGGGCTGCCATTCCAGCACCTGGGGACCTTAACATCAATCCTTTTTCGGAACTATACTGAACCTATTTTTTTTTTTAATTAACGATTTATTGACTATTGAGGATCTGTTTGGTGTGGAGTATACGCATTGAACAAGTTATAAATACCTATCCCTACTTAATATTATAAATGTCAATGTAAGTTTGTTTGTTACGCTTTCACGCAAAAACTACATAACCGATCCTCAAGAAACTTTGTACACATATTATTGGAAGTGTTAGAAGTAATATAGGATACTTTTTATCCCGACATTAAGCTCGGTTCCTTTGGGAGAGGGGATGAAAATGTTTGAAGAACTCACACCATGACGACAAATTATAACCGATTTAAATAATTATTTTTGCACTATAGAGGTTATAATATGTGTTTAATTTTGCCCAAACTTTTTGTAGATCTGAATATGGTTGGAGATAGAGGTCAGGACTCCTCAGCGGACGGCAGCAAACCCCTCATTTAAGGCTTCGCGATACTGAATACTTTAATTTTTTTTTTAACTACAACTAAATTGAACGCCACATCAAAAAACAAAATCAAACGCAGACAAAGTCGCGGGCAACAGCTAGTTACACTATAAAGATTCTCCTGCTGTTCGCGGAGTATAGCAAATTAAGCTTTATTTTCATAATACCATGCTGCCTAAAACGCGCGCGCGCGCGTGTGTGTGTGTGTGTGTGTGCGTGTGTGCGTCGCGTGTGTGTGTGTGTGTGTGTGTGTGTATGTGCGCGCGTATGTGGTTATGTGTGTGCGTGCACAAAATGGAACGTCCCATCATCGATATGGGTGGAGGAGGGTGTATAGGCTATTTATTGAGTGAATAGTATCTAGAAAGAAGTTACGGTGCGTAACAAACGTCATTACCTTACGCGATCGAACCGGCGGCGCGAACAGTTCGTAGCCTTGGCAATGACTGCTCGAAAGTGAAGTCGATACGATCTATAGATCATTGATCTATAGATCCATACCAAAGTTTATATAGGTATATATATATATACGAAGTATTTCTCTTTAGTTCGTGATTTAGGAGTGTATAACTTTACATCATACAAGTTTATAGCTAGGGTGTTTTTTTAATCAAAAGGGATGGGGTTAACATTTTAGTTGTTTCTTTTCATGTATCTTCGGGCCAATCGGCTGTCGAAATGACGAGCTTATCGTCATTTCGACAGCCGATTGGCGCCGTGGGCAGCGACCTTGCTTTCTGGGTCCTGGCTGTGGGTTCCATTCCCACAACTGGAAGAATGTTTGTGTGATGAACCTGAATGTTCCCATAACACCAGCTACGCTTATTTTGGGGCTAGATGGTTAAAGTCAAAGTCATAAATATCTTTATTCGAGTAGGCCCATAGGTGGCACTTTCGATGCGTACATTACATGAGAATTACACGGTAGTGAGATGATGGCGATAACCATATTCGTAAACTTATAACTAAAGCTACGAGGGTTCCAAACGCGTCCTGGAGCAAGAGAGTACAATTTGGTGTCCTTATCGCTACATAGCGATTTATTCCATGCAACCAAAGGCGTTAACGGTAAAAAAGTAGAAAAAAGAGAGGTTCTTCTTCTTCTTCTGTTCCTGGGCCTTTTCCGCACTTGGTTGGTCTGGGACCGTCCGTTGTACGTATGGCCACTGATGCGGCTCCCCGCTGGATCACTCCAGCCAGCCGAGCTCGTTCCATAAGCTTAGCAGGCCGCCCAGGTCGCCGAGTGCTTCATGGAGTGTTGCTGAGGAGCCAAGGTGTGCTGCGCGTTGTTCTGCTACTCTGTTGCATTGGAGCATTACGTGTATCGGTGTTTCCTCCGTCTCCATGCATGCTCTGCAGAGAGTGCTGTCAGTTATACCTAAAATGGAAAGGTGTTTGTTTAGTGGGCAGTGCCCTGTTATCATACCTACAACTGTCCTTAGTTTAGATCGATTTAGTTGCAGAGGTTATGCAATAAATAAGATATAAACATTACACAAATATATAAATATAATATTGACCCTGCTCTCTGAGTTCAAGGCCGTCTGTTCGATTCCCACTGAAAAATGTTTGTGTGAGGAACATGTATGTTTTTCAGTGTCCGGGTGTTTATATATATGTATTTATGTATATTATTCATGTAATTATTCATCAGTTATCTTAGTACTCATAACACAAGCTACGCTTACTTTGGGGGATTGGTGACGATGTGTGAATTACAAAAAAAATATATCTATATATTTTATGGAATTAAAAAAAAATACATTTGTGTTTTTCTTTTGCGTTATTTAAGTTTTTATAGCATTCAGTGAGACGTAACCTTGGAGTCTATAGATCAGTGATCTTTAATTAGAAATAATACCTACATTTTTTTTTTTACCCACGTAATACTATATCTACCTATGTTGTTTTATATCTTAAGTGCGTGTCAGAAATAGGAACACGAATAAGGTGTAATTATAGAAGTTAAAAGAAACAGTAATAAAAAGACGAGTAGGTACTTCAATTTAGTTTTTTTTATTCCACTACAAGTTAGCCCTTGACTGCTATCTGACCTGCAAGTAAGTGATGATGCGGTATAAGAAGGTAGCGGGCCAACCTGTTAAGGGTATAGCAGTTATATTAAATCCAGACCCCTAATCGGTTTCTACGCGACATTGTTACGGTACGCGGAATGAAGCGATTTTACTTAGCGGCACGTCTTTGTCGCTAGGGTGACAATCACCATCATATCAACCCATTACCGGCCCACTACAGAGCACGGGTCTCCTCCCACAAGGAGAAGGGGTTGAGTCCACCACGCTGGCCCAGTGCGGTTTGGTGGAATCCGCACACCTTTGAGAACATTATGTAGAACTCTCAGGCATGCAGGTTTTGCAAGCTGTTGAAGCAAGTAAGTTGAAGCAAGTGATATTTTATTTATTTAAAACGCACATAACTCAGAAAAGTTATAGTTGCGTGCCGGGATTCGAACTCGGCCCACACACGGATATTGCGAATATTTTGTACACCATTTAATAATTTAACATTAAAAACCACAAATACCCGCGAGTAGTAGAATAACAAAGCGGCAACACCGAATATAACTACTTATGTATTAAATAAATACCTACACCTAAATGATTTTCCATCTAAATGGGTACATAACGAACAAAAAACATATCAAATTAAATCGATTATCCCTCCGTCCGGGGCCGGAAAAAAAATACAAAAAAAGAAAAAAAAAAAAAAAAGAGAATCGCCATATCGGTGTGTCCTTCACGCTCGACCAATCGGCGAGAATGAAATAGGTTTATAAATAAGGAAAAATTAGTCACGCAGTCACTTAATGTATAGGTACCTATGTACACGCGGACATTATTTTAGTGTCTGTTCTTTTCTTGTTTCGTTAAAACTGAATCGTATCTTATGAAAATTATGCTTATTACTTAGTGGCTAGATATCGGATAGAGGCAGGCGTTACTTTGCGGAATTCAATGATATACCTACTATGTAATTTAAGGTCAATATGCTATACCCCGCGAAATGCCGGTGTAATTTTTAATTTCTTCAATCTTTATATATTATGAAAATCACTACTCCTTATACTCCACAACAAACAGATCTTCGACAATGTACCCTCTACGCACGTTTCGCTCCAAAACTGAAGCATCCTCAGGAGATATTGAATTAACAATGAATAATCATTCATTGTTCTCCGGTTTCGGAGCGAAATGGCGTAGAGGGTACATTGCCGAGGATCTGTTTGGTGTGGAGTATACGGATTGAAGAAATTATAAATTACACCATACACATTCTCCTGCTGTTCGCGGAGTATAGCAAATTAAACTTAATTTCCATAATATATTATGGATTTCCAGACGCCTGCTTGTATCTAATATTTCAATCTTTATACTCTACACCAGGCAGATCTTGCGGAGTTAAAAGATTGAAGACATTATAAATTACTCTGTACAGATTCTCCTGCTTTCCGCGGAGCATAGCAAATTTTAACGGCCGATTGGCGCAGTTTGCAGCGACCCTGCTTTCTGAGCCCGAGGCCGTGGGTTCGATTCCTACTACTGGAACACATTAATGTTTTTCAGTGTCTGGGTGTTTATATGTTTATATGTTTATTCTACGTATTTATGTATATTATTCATAATAATATTCATCAGTCATCTTAGTACCCATAACACAAGCTACGCTTTCTTTGGGGCTAGATTGCGATGGCGAAAAATATATATATATATATTTGCCAGATATTTAAATAAATTATTATTTCATTTATAAATTGTTTTCAAGAAACAATAAAAATTATATTTGATTAACAACCAATGTTCATGACATTGAGCTGGTGGATAATTACGATATAAATACGACGGCATCATCGATACAGTTCAGTCCTGTATGGACTCGAACGATGCAAAGATACCTCCCGGTCTCAATAGGCAAGCTTTTTTATGTCGTTTATGCCTTTCTTTTATATATTTCTAGCTGTCCCGGCGAACTTCGTACCGCGGATCATTTTATTTTTTTGATGAATGTTACATTTAAATACCTATTATCCTATTCCGGTCTGAGAGGAATAAAAAAAATGGTCCAGCCGTTCTTGAGTTATAAATGGTGTAACTAACACAACTTTCTTTTATATTTTTAGATGTTACTAGCGGACCCGCGCGACTTCGTCCGCGAATAAGTCGACTTAAAAAAACCAATCTTAAAAAAATCACACCAATCGGCCGTCGCAAATATGAATTTATAGTTATCAAAAGTTTAATTATTTACCCACTTTAACACAAAAACCACCGTAACATTATATAGTGACATTCCTAACATCTTTTAAGGAAGTCTAAAGACATTTGAAAACAAAAAAAAATTCTTACATACTTGGATGTCGCCACTCCTAATTAACAAGTAGCGAAGTAATAAATCCTTCAAAAATGTCACTTAAGAGTACTGTTAGCAAAAAAAAACGTAACAATGAAAGGATTAACACAAATTCCGGTATTGTGCCATCCACAATTGCCACTGCGGTTGACCGATTTTTTTTGTTAACGTCACACTTTTTTTCACTCTTAAACTTGACGTTTCTACGCATTATCGTTAAAATTTTATCAAAAGATTTAGTCGTACTGATTGTGGTTTTGACTGATACGTTTTTGAGGTCTAGTGGTCAGCACGTTTGATTCTGGATCATGAGGAACTAGGTTCGATACCCGGGCCAGTCCAGAAATTGAAATATTTTATATAGCAACTAGCTTTTCCCTCGGCTTCGCTCGCGTTAAGTTAAATTTTTAATTCGGTAAATTTTTACTACAAAGGTTTACAATAACTCCTTGCTGCAAATATAAAAATATGAACGTGAATTACTTTAAAAAATCAGAAACATTCATATACATTTTCATCCCCTATTTGATGCATTGGGAGTTGGAAGTTTTAAAATTTGTGAATCACGTATTTCTTTATCTTTAATCGAAAACCTAAAATAGAAGTTTCATGGATGTACTCGTAGCTTGAAAACTAAATTGATAAATGAAGGACTTTCATCCCCCATTTAACCGTCTGAGGGCTAAAATTTTCAAAAATCCTTTCTAAGTGGATGCCTACGTTGTAATAACTATTTGTGTGCAAAATGTCAGCCCGATCCGTCAAGTGGTTAGAGCTGTGAGTTGATAGATCAGTCAGTCAGTCAGTCAGTCACCTTTGCCTTTTATATTTATCTATATGTATAAAAGAGAAAGTGTGTGGGTATGTTCCGTATAGGCTCCGAAACGGCTGGACCGATTTCAATGAAACTTTTAGGGAATCTTTGGATTGACCTGGCTAATAATCCAGTAAAGTTTGGTGGCGATCGGAGCACTCCTATTTTTGAACTGTCAAACTGGTGTACATGGGTGTAGATAATGATCTTCACCCGCTCGAGAAGAGAATAGAAGAGAATGAATACGGAGAGAAATAAATGATTTAATATATTATGAAACTTAAATTAAAAATATAATGATGTACGTTTATTGTTTAAATAAAATAAAGCAAAGTCTACTACTATCTATTGCCTTTTATATCTCTACGCTTGTAGAGATATAAAAGGCAAAGGTGTATAAAAGGCATAAAAATATTCATCGGTCATCTTAGTACCCCTAACACAAGCTGCGCTTACTTTGGGGTTAGATGGCGATGTGAGTATTGCCGTAGTATATTTGATATTTTTTTTTTTGTTTGTTTTCTCTTCATTTAAAGAGCTTCGTCAAATAATGTGACTATGTCGCTCTGTTAGTTATATACAGATATTTATTCTATTAATCTAAAATATGTTCTAACTAATTTATAAATCGGTTTTTTTATTCTGATCTAAGAGGAAACGCTAAAAAGCTAATTAAATTAACCAAGTTGTGATAACTGCATTGGTTTATGTGATATAAAAATACGGCATTACTTTTATGTGTAACTAGATATGCCCTGCGGCTTCGCCCGCGTAAATTTCGGTATGCAGCGTACTGCTACATAGTCTACATCTATAGTCAGACGAGATTTTTGACAAACATTTTTTTATCTTTCGTAAATAATATATATTTTTTTAAAAGTATCCTATGTTTCTTCTGATACCTCCAAGAATACGTGTCTAAAGTTTCATGATTATCTGTTAAGTAGTTTTCGCGTGAAAGCGTAACAAACAAACTTACATTCACATTTATAATATTAGGAAGGATAGAACTGTTTGTTGCCCTTGAAAACTTCAATAACTATCTGGTAAACTTATTCTAAGTTTATCATTCCGTACACATTACAACACAACGTGTATAAATATCGTCAAATACCCCACATGTGGGGCAATAAGCACTTTTGAGCGGTCTAACCGAACGGGGCAGTAAAACCGAAACAGAAGTCCCGAAACAATCTACCCGCATTATGAGACAAAAGCGATATAAATTAATAGTTGACAACGCACCTCGTACCAAACTGTTGACTATACAGTGATCGTCAAAAACCATAATCCTTTTAGCTGTGAAAGGTCTTAGGATCCTAAGCCCCACACCATTATGATGGTGATAAAAGACCGCCGGACGGACAGTCGACAAAATGTTTTCATTGTTGGTATTAACTTCGCCGGTTAAGTTGCTTATTTTAATTGATTACATTTTTTTTTACCAAAACTCCTTTCCGTATTTTTTATTTTTTATTATTCCACTACAAGTTAGCCCTTGACTGCAATGTCATCATTATCATATCGACCCATTACCGGCCCACCACGGGGCACGAATCTCCTCCCACAATGAGAAGGGGTAATGGCCGTTGTCCACCACGCTGGCCCAGTGCGGATTGGTGGACTCCACACACCTTTGAGAACATTATGTAGAACTCTCAAGCATGCAGGTTTCCTCACGATGTTTTCCGTTTAAGGCAAATGATAATTAAATTGCTTAAATGAAAAACGCACATAACTCCGAAAAGTCCGTGGTTCGTGCCGGGACTCGAACTCTCCTCGAAAGGACAGCGATGCCTTGCACACTAGTCTATCACCGCTTTTTTATGAATAATCTGCATAGATACTTATAACATACAGATAAACACACAATGTTTTTTTAATATTTTAACAATTTTAAATTGTATACAATCAATATACGATTTAACATTGTTAAAATATATAACAAAAATATCCACTTTTGAATGCCCAAGCAACCGGCGCGGCGGTCAGGGCTCCAGAGTGAGAAACCTCCTCACAATACGCGTCGTTTCAAGGACTACTGCCTTCTGTATCCGACCCTTGATCCAACAACCAAGCGAAAGCTTCTTAAGATGTCGGTCTAAGCTTTTCGCGAGAAGACCATTGACTGAAACGACTATCGGAACAATAGTGATAAGGCCGCCTTTGTTACACAAATTTGAATTACTTGTACATTTGTTCTTGTGTGCAATAAAGTATTTTTAATTGATTCATTGATTATTACGGAATCATTGAAGTTATAATTCTTTAGCGGCGTTAGAAAAATCTCATGGGAGTGAAATTATACGATTTAACGAAATGCGCGCGCACATGGTTACACGATTTTAACAGGATGAAGGTAGTTGCGAAGCCGAGTGAGAGGGGAATGCATCGTACGCCAGTTAACTTTTTATGTCGCGCGCACACCGTCACAAAAAACCGCACCCTGAAGTTAGCTATAGTTGACATTTCAGTTTTTCAAAAAAAGATTTGACAGTGTACACTTTCAATTGTCAAAGTCTGCGGGCTCATTCCGGTGATTTAATTGATTCAATTGTACAAAAATCTCAAATTTTAATGTTGTGTGAAACTTGGTTGTCCGATAATGAGTCTTTTAGTATTCCAAATTTTATTATGTTCATCATGTCGATTTCTTGAATTATGTAAAAAAATTTTTTGTTTTTGATATTTAAATAAACTTTATTTAACTATCTAGTTATAATAAAACCTACAATGTTTTAAATACGTTATTTTCTATTGTAACTATCGTTTCTACAAACGTAGAATGAGGCGAAAGATAAAATTTTGGAAAAGTTTCTGAAGTGATACTTCTTTTGGCGCGATCGAGAAAAATGATTAGAGTAAATTTTTACGATGCGCGCGCACACCGACACCTGAATTCTACATCGTCAAGTTAGTTCTAGGTGGCATGAAAACTACGTTCAAGTTGTGTAGTATTTTTATATTTAGAACACGTTTTTCGTTACAGTACAAACAGTGTGAATAAATAAATATTATTACGTTAATAAAAACTTTTTTATTTAAATGAAATCTTTTTGATTAATTTTAATATTTATCGTTAATCACTGCTGCATTTTAGTACTTTTTTTTTTCCATACGCCAAAGAAGTATAACTTCTAACGCGTGTATATAAGGACACATGTTATTTATTTATTTAAACATCTTTATAGCGCAGTAAAGGAGAAATTACAAATATACTTCAAAAAAATTAAAAGCAAAAGGCGACCTTATAACTAAAAGTTATCTCTGCCAGATGTTAAGTGAAGATTACTGAAGGCCATCATCTTTTCCAGGTGAATACGTGCTCCAGGGTGAACTTCCGACAGGCCTGGTGAGCGAGGAGTCACGCTTTGACCTCCTGGAAGAGGCTCTCCAGCTGGTGGAGCTTGGAGACGAGGCCGACACCAAGGATGAGCAGACTCAGGTATATTTATTTATTTATTTATATTAATTTTAATATTTTTTTTAGATCTACAACTAAATTTAATGCCACATCAAAAAACATTATAAAGTAAATAAATAAATAATAAAATAAATACTATGACAATACACACACCGCCATCTAGCCCCAAAGTAAGCGTAGCTTGTGTTATGGGTACTGAGATGACTGATGAATATTTTTATGAATAATATACATAAATACTTATAAAGTACAGATAAACAGTCAGACATTGAAAAACATTCATGTTCATCACGCAAACATTTTCCAGTTGTGGGATTCGATCCCACGGCCTTAAACTCAGAAAGCAGTGGCCGCCGAGAAGTAGCACAATATGTAAAAACGTTAAATAACTTTTAACTAAATCTGTGCCAAAAATCATGTTTATTGGTTGCTCAGTTAGGGCGTAAAGGAAAGACAAACAAACACTTTTAATATTAGTAAGGATCTGCCGTCACCACACTGTACACGTTTATAGTAGATACTAATCAAAAAAGTGAACTTATTCTAAAACCGCTGATAGGCGATGACGTGGCGGCCATCTTGTGACGTCACCGTGACCGATGCCTCACCCAAACGTATATATGTACATCAAACCTGGTTTTAAAGTTTACGTATCCTATATTACCGCAAAGTAACACAATGCTTTATAATGGAGAGTATTCTGAAAAGTTTTTTGCATTAATACCACCTTTTGACGTGTGGCGGTTGTATTAAACCTGCAACCGCTAATCGGTTTCTAGGACAACTTAGGTTTTCGGTTTAACATATAAGTCTCAGAGACAGTAAATAATGTACCTCTAAATTCAGTGAAGTATTATTTCGGTTTTCTTTAACACGTTGTATATAAAGATACCGATATACAAATTAACGTTTTGGACAGACGGTCACCGTGACGTCACAATATGGCCGCCGCGTCATGACCAATCAGCAGTTTTGGAAGCTCCATACACTTTTAATTCGTAGATTAAGTCTCTAGTGTGCTTTCGATTTGCAGTGAATTTCAATTTTTTTACGATTTCTTTTACTTATTAAAACTAGTGTTGCCCAAATGCAAGAACAAGACGAGACTTAGCCAGTCTTGGTCTTGGTCTTGCGCCAATACACCTGGTCTTGGTCTTGGTCTTGGTCTTGCGCTCCCAGTCTTGGTCTTGGTCTTGGTCTTGCAGCAAGAGTCTTGCAAGTCTTGCAATTACCTATTAGTCTATTACTATTTATTAAAGTTTACTTTAAATCTTAGAAAAACGTATTAGAATTGGAACATTGTGAGCTTGAATTAACATAGCCATAGTAAAGATCAAGCAGATTAATAAATAACTGAAGATTTGATAAGAAATTCGAAAAATCAACTGACCTATATGTCGTTTTCCATGGAAGTAACTGTTTCTTAATAAACATTTATGATTTATAAGCTTACATTTGCTAAAACATGTAAAAAAACAAATTAATTACAATAACTTGACTGTATTTTAAAGAACAATACTTATCTGTCTAGAAAGAGATTGAACCCTCAACTTATAAGAAATTTAATAAAAGAGTTTTACGATTTATCATTTATTTGAATAAAAAATAAAATACAACACAAATCAACAGCTTTATCATTAGGTTATGATACTTTATATCAATTCTTTTGACCAAGAATTAATACAAAGTAACCATCTGGCTGACTCATCACTTAACCTATTTCTATGTTTTCTAATTACTAATGATGCTTTAGAAAATAACCTCTCAGCAGGTACTGAAGTTGCAGGTATTGAGAGAAAATCACGGGCCATTTTCGATAAAATCGGATACTCTGTCTCATGCGTCCTCCACCAATGTAAAATCACCAATCTGAAACTTATTTATTCTTTGGAACACCTGTAGGTACTCTTAAAATTCGAAATTATTTTGCATGAATAGTGTCAAATGTTATGATTTCGGCGCGGCGGCAACGATTGTTTTAGATTTCAAAAGAAGCCGCCGGCGCGTGTATCATAACCATGTACTTCCGAAAAGCGGCAAATTTCTTTGAGAAGTAAGTACAAAACCTTTGATGCCGCATTATCAAAGTGCCGATGGTTAAAACATAACTATGCATGCACTCAGTTTGATTTTAATAGATATTTTTTTATTCGCTATGTTTATGGTATTAGTCGTAATGCGCATAGGTCCAGTTTTTCATATTCTTTGATATAGTTTTTTGCGTCTCATAGAATTCCTAAGCGTACCTACCTACCTATACACCGAACTGTTACACCTAACTACTCCGTGAAATAGCGCTAAGGCTATGTCTTGTTCTTGCTCAAGTCTTGCACGGTCAGTCTTGGTCTTGGTCTTGCTAAAAATACGCGGTCTTGTTCTTGGTCTTGGTCTTGCAAAAACGCAAGAACAAGACCAAGACTGCAAGACCAAGACTGAATTTGGGCAACACTAATTAAAACTACTTGGTTTATGATTAAAATGAATTTAATTTAATTTTATTATTTGAAGTGAAGACATTATTATGTTTTGACGCCCGACTGGCGCAGTCGGCAGCAACCCTGCTTTCTGAGTCCAAGGCCGTGGGTTCGATTCCCACTACTGTAAAATGTTTGTGTGATGAGCACAAATGTTTTTCAGTGTCTGGGTGTTTATTCTAAGTATTTATGTATATTATTCATAAATAATATTCATTTGTCATCTTAGTACCCATAACACTAGCTACGCTTACTTTGGGGCTAGATGGCGATGTGTGTATTGTCGTAGTTTATTTATTTAGTTATTTATTTATTATGATGACAAGGTTACTTGGAAGCATACAACTCCGCTATCATATCTCACAAGACAAAAAAATAATTGGAAAACGTTGTTATATTATGAATCCCAATGAAATTTGGGACCTATTGATTGCATAAGTTTAAAACGTTGTAATATGTTAGAACACATTTATTACAGCGAGGTAACTATACAATTGATGAATTTCTTAATGACAAGGTTGCTTGGAAGTTGGAAGCGTCCGGCTCCGCTTTCTTCTCTCACAAGATCGATAAATTAATGTTAAAATGTAAAATGTGTCAACAGTTGATGAAAAAGAGCAAATGCTGAGTTTCTTGCCGGCTTCTTCTCGTTGAAATCTGCCTTCCGAGCCGGTGGTAGGGTCACTACAAACAGACAGTCTTCGTATGTAGGAAACCTCGACACTCGCACTAAAAATAACCCCTTCCAGAAACCTGTAGCCTTAGTACAAGATGTGCTCTTGTCGTGGGATCTTGAATCAGGGCGCGTTTTGAACCCTCGTAGCTTAAGATTTACATTAACTATATGAAGGTACTCGTACGCTTCATAAATGATTGTGAGAGGCAGATATACGAATTTTTGAATTGCACGCCTCACAAGCGAAGCGTTGAGGTGGGTATTACTGTCAGTTTACGCACACCGAGTGATTCTCCAACTTAAAATGTCACTTTTTTATTCTTTATTACTTTTATAAGAGAATATAAATAGACAAATGTTGAGAAAAAACACTATTTTCGACACTCATGATATTTTTAAATATCTTTTTATTATTTAAACTAAATAAAAAATTGTTTTAAAAAGTTCTGTCTTGGACGTCCGTGTGTCTGTATTTGCGGGATCCCTTATCTTGTGGTGACGATAACGAGCGAAATACTTCACTTATCGAGTATTTTGAGGAATAGAAGCCTATTGCTTTTCACGGTATAATTAGATGTAAGTAGTTTAATTATTATTTAAAAATAATCTCAATTTCATTGTAATGAATGAGATTATGAGGCGTGCATTGTTGGATTTTCCAACTATTTTATTTTATGAATGAGATCCATTTTACTATGGTGTTCGAGTAATGCGATACACGGAAACGACTGCGAGCGATCGAAGCTTGTACGACGCGTACTGATTTCTCTACTGGAAGCTGAATTTTTGAAATACATTTTCTGTCTCTGTCTTGCAGGCGGTAGAGGGAAGCAGTACGAGCGAGATGCTGCATCCGGCGATGCGGCATGTGCCGCACCACCCACTCGCGCACTACCATAATCAGGTAAGGTAATTTAATAATGGAATAAAACTCGAGAAAATCGAAAAATTAACTAAACGTGCGAGCGAAATACTAATATAACGAATAGAAATACTGAGTGGGCGAATTTTATAACAAGCTGGGCGACTATAAAATACAACGCAATAGCACTTTATACTTTAAGAAAGTGAAGTTTTGCTGCCCTCGCGCTTCTATTAGGTACCCTTTTTTACAAAAGGTATCTAAAGATAGGTTATTCCGTGCACTTAGATGTTATTGGGGTATTAATAGTGGCCGTTTTCGGAATTCGCAATCGCGACGATAACATTCGCTCACTTAGTATTTTAGCCATATTCAGTAATTAATGAAATAAAAGCGTCTTTGAACAAATTTAGTGCTTATACGCATAACACTATAATCTTTACTTATTTTAATCTACGCTCCTTTAAACACAACGTTTTGATCCGTTTTTTATATATGATCGTGAGCATGCATGCGCCTCGTACAAGTGATAAAATCAAAATGGCGCCAGAACTACAAATTGATATTCGTTAGAGCAAAAAAAACTACAACCAAACTACACCATCAAACAAAACCGTACATTGTTAACTCGGGAGTTAAGCATCAAAACATTCGGGAATGGAGAAAAAAAACGTCAAATTGTAGGTGATAAATGATTTGGTGTCGCCGGATCAGATACCACACACGGCGTTCAAACAATTTGAAGGAATAAAATAATATAAAATACTGGCATTTCTTTCGTTTCTGTCGAAATCGTGTGGAAACTGTTAGTTTTCACGGGATAAAGAGTGTATGTACATCCTCTCCAGCACGGCTAGCATGGATGGCGAGGAGACAATTATCTCCCCGGGAAAGGATAAAAAATTATCTTCTCCCATAGCTTTATCAACTCTCAGAGCACTGATGCACAAGTCCAGTCCAATTTTAATATCCAAATATATGTGTAATAATAAACGGGGGTAAACTTCTCCTATTCCATGTTCCCGGGCTTCAGCAGGCGGTCACGGTAATTAAATCCCTTGTTAGCAGTGGCGTGCACTTCATACATGCACAAAAGCACTGCCTACCCTAAATGTTATATATAACTCGTGAAAGAGGAGGATTTTTGCCGTTTTATCCATGTTTTGCCGCTGTATGCATACCCAGGTAAGAAACTCAATGCACGGCTCTGCTTGTTAAGGAATATAATTTTTATCCCCCGCCCGTGCTAGCCCTGCTGGAAAAAAATATCTCCCCGGGGGAAGGATTAAGATGTATCTTAATTCCACAGCTTTATCAAATCTCAGAGCATTGGCGCACAAGTGGAAATAATATCCAAATAATATATGTGTTATAATGATCGGGGGTAAACTTCTCCTATTCTATGTTCGTGGCTTTAGGAGGTGGACACGTTAATTTTAACGAAAAAACTCACGCGTCATTTTAAAATGGGCAAACAGCTCTTTTTCAACCGCAACAGCGAGTACTAAGATACTACTTATCCCGCATGAGTAATAC
Organism: Pararge aegeria; assembly: GCF_905163445.1. Lineage (NCBI taxonomy): Eukaryota > Metazoa > Arthropoda > Insecta > Lepidoptera > Nymphalidae > Pararge > Pararge aegeria. The sequence continues at coordinate 3,394,192 of NC_053206.1, read as the reverse complement.
AAAGTAATTAAAAATATCACCTGCTTCAACGGTGAAGGAAAACATCTTTAGGAAACCTGCCTGAGAGTGCTACAAAATGCTCTCAAAGGTATGTGAAGTCCACCTATCCGCACTGGGCCAGCGTGGTGGACTACGGCCTTAACCCCTTCTCATTGTGGGAGGAGACCCGTGCCCTGTTGTGGGCCGAGAATGGGTAGATATGATGATTACCTAGTTATGTCGGTATCGGACCACCAAGTTTCACTGAACATTAAAATTTGAGATGTTTGTACCGTTGAATCAATTCAAAGTGGACATAAACAGTCGACTTACAAGAAATGGTCATAAATTAGTGTCATCTGCATATCGTCTGCGTAAGGTACAGGGATCATTTGAGTATACGCTTTTATAATATGATTCCTAAGGTGATTTTGGACCTGCCAATGCACAAGTTTAAAGAATTTGTTAAAACACATTTATTACAGCGAGGTTACTATACAATTGATGTACTTTTTAATGACAAGGTTGCTTGGAAGCATCCGGCTCCGCTTTCAGCTCTTACAAGATAGAAAAATGAATGTCAAAAGTGCAAAATGTAAATTGTTGATGTTGGAAAAGAGCAACGGCTGAGTTTCTTGCCGGCTTCTTCTCAGTAGAATCTGCCTTCCGAACCGGTGGTAGAATCACTACAAACAGACAGACTTGACGTTTCAAAAGTGCTTATATTAGGCCTACTTGAAATAAATGAATTTTGAATTTTGAATTTTTTTGAATTCAATCACCGGAATGAGACCGCAGACTTAGACAATTCAAATAATTTCACTCCCATGATTTTTTCCTAACGCCGCTAAAGAAGTATAACTTCTGAAGAAAACAAAAAAGCTAGAGATGCGTGCCGGGTGCGGAACTCGTGCCACCGAATGGGAGACAAAAGTTTTACCCGCTGGGCTAAAACCGCTCTAGCAATAAAATAACTCGGTATAAGGCCTTAAAAGTAATATTTTTATACATAACAGATTCATATATGAGTCAGTTAGTTAAAAAAAGGTACTTGAGTTTTTCAACTCACGCGCATGTGTCCCATCGGATCCTAAATAAATAAAGGCATTCCGTAAATTTGAGTTTTTATGGTCAATTGTTATCAGTAGTGATGAGATGAAGTCGATTGCGAAGCACACTACAGTAACTTTATTTTGAAGTTATACTTCTTTTGGCGAATTAGGAAAAAAATTTGAGAGTAAATTTATACGATGCGCGAGCACACCGTCACAAAAAAACAATGCCTTGAAGTTAGCTATAGTCAACATTTTAGTTTGACTTTAAAAAGGTTAGCTCATTCCGGTGATTTCATTGATTCAATTGTACAAAACTAGATAATGCGTTATAATAAAACTTTCAATGCATTAAATACTTTTTTTCTATTGTTAGTGTAGTTTTTTCTACGAACGCAGAACAAGGCGAACGATAAAATTTTTGAAAAGATTTTTATCTTGTTACGCCAAAGAAGTATAACTTCTAACGCGTGTACATAAAGTACACAGCCGTTTTTTTGTTTCACTACAAGTTAGCACTTGACTGCAATACCACAAGTGATGAGACAATATGGCGCAATTTTGTAGCGGGGGTTTCTCTTAACTTGATAAGTATAACATCATCATCATCCTATAATCCCAGTAGTGGGCCGATATAATATGTCGGCCCACTACAGGTTACAAGTTTCCTCCCACAATGAGAAGTTAAACACTTCTAGCCCGAAGTTAAGCCCGTGCGGTAGACACACTGGCCCAGTGCGGATCGGTGGACTCCACGCACCTTTGAATTCAAAAAATTCAAGTTTCAAAATTCAAGTAAGTAAATAAGTAGTCTGTCTGTGTGTAGTGACTCTACCACTCTTTGAGGGCATATATGTTTTAATAGAATAGTTTCATCGACACTAGTGCCTCACTAGCTTAATAAATTGGGCTACCGTTTTAGTCCACAAACTGCGATCACTTGAAAATGTTATGAATTCCTCGCTTAGACAAACATGCGTGCGGTCAAACGGATTATAATTTTACAAGGCAAGGTGGCAGGGGTGCGTTTTTTTTTTAATTTTTTTTTTTTTTTTTGGAAGCCAACTGTATACAATATTAATAAAAGCGAAAACTACACCTCAGACTAACATTATACACATATAATTAGTACGTACAGAAACCGTGTATTAAATTAAATTCTTATCAGGTATTTAATTGATAAGAAATTTAATTTAATGAGGACTTGCGAGAAAATATGTGATCCGCCATTTTGTGGCGTCGGCCATCTTGGACCGATTTTCATCAAACATAGCTAAGAACTCTCGCGACTTAGCTTTCAAACAAAACCAAAATCATTCGGGAGCTTCGATGGCTCAGACTAACACGTGAAACTTATAACACCCCTTCCATTTTGCGCCTGGAGTTCGCAATAAAGGTCTGAAGGTTTTAAATTACGTGAAATCAAATCAGTGCATATAAATTTCAATTCGCGTACTTTATGGTGAGTCAGGCTATCGGGCATTGAATGCAGGTATCCCGCAATGACTGACCACTTTTCGCCACGCCTACCTATGCAGCTGTCAGTCAGTCTGTCTGTCCGTTACCCCCTTTTCTCGGCATTCGATTTTGCACTGGGATCGATATTTAAATGCATATCTTTTATGATTCGCGATGCAATCTGTAATAATGTACATAACATACTATATGCATATCTACTATATATAAATATACATATAAAAATGTTATGTTGGTTTTATATTATACGCATCAAGGATTGTTTGTATCTATTTTTCGCATCAGTCACCAGTTTTTTTTAACGATCGATGTACCAGTGACCGCACCATCTGCCGAAAGCGAGAAAAACACTCGCTGACATATGTAATGTATTCTTTGTTTTGTTTCCCATTTCCCAACCATTCCATAAAAATGTGCTACAGCGAAGCGTGGCTGGGTACAACTTGTATTAACAATAAAAATGAAAAAAAAAAAATCTATGCCTGAAACATAGAGAATATTGTTATTATTATTACTTCTTAACGCTATGGGAAAAAAAACATCGCGAGGTAACCTGCATGCCTTAGAGGTCTTTTTGTCAAGGGCGTTTGAAGTCTACGGCACTGAGCCAGCTCGGTGGCCTACGACCTTATTCCCTTCTCATTCTCAGCTGAAACACTGTATTATTAACCCTGTATATTGGGTATCAATGGTTACCGATTAAATAGGAGGTGCGTGCCGGGGATCGAATTCGGGGATTAGGCAACTGCCTTATATCTAGTTTAACATACATAGTATATGTTACAAGTATTTCGAGCTATTGCATTATGCACCATTAATGTATTACTGTTAAGATTCCCATAAAAGCTCAGCAGCTGTCTCAAAGATATTTATGTGCTTGCAAACAAGTGTAATATTTCCTATGAAATATTAATATAATAAATAAATATACTACGACAATACACACATCGCCATCTAGCCCCAAAGTAAGCATAGCTTGTGTTATGGGCGCTAAGATAGATTATGAATATTTTTTTTTATGAATATAATACACATAAATACTCATAGTTTACAGATAAACACCCAGACACTGAGAAACATTCATGTTCATCACAAAAACATTTCCCAGTTGCGGGAATCGCACCCTCGACCTTGGACTCAGAAAGCAGGGTCGCTGCCCACTGCGCCACTCGGGCGTCAAATATTAAATTAAAAAAATAAAATATTGCTACTTATCCACTTTTATGTGTTACGACTATAATTTAACTTTTAGTGCTTTTGGCTTAACTAAATAATAAAAATTACTAAAAATAAATTCAAATTCAAATTCATTTATTTCAAGTAGGCCTACTTTATAAGCACTTTTGAAACGTCAAGTTTGTATGTTTGTAGTGACTCTACCACCGGTTCGGAAAGCAGATTCTACCGAGAAGAGCCGGCAAGAAACTCAGTAGTTGCTCTTTTCCAACATCAACGTTTACAATCATTTTTCTATCTTGCGGGAGATGAGAGCGAAGCTGGCTGCATCTTATCTACCTTGTCATTGAGGAATTCATCAAATGTATAGTAACCTCGCTGTACTAGATGCGTTTTTACACATTTTTAAATGTATGCATTGGTAGGTTAAGAATTTCTTTGGAAAAGGAATCATGTTGTAAAAGCGTATACTCAACCCCACAAAGGAGTTCTGCACCTTTCGCAGACGATATGCAGATATCACTTATTTATGTCCGTTTCTGGTAAGTCGATTGTTAATTACGAATACGTGGGAAAATATAACCGTTCTATCGGTTTGACGTAGTTGGGTTAATAAGCTAGTGCATACCGCGATCGCATCTCCCAGAGATGCTGAGTGGACGTCAGATGGCGAGATAAGACGTCGGCGAGATCAAACTGCGAGAGATCGGCCGGCGCAGATAAAATCACTAATCAATGTGATTTGTATGGAGAAATTGTTGGCATACAAGATGGACATGCCTAGTTAAAATTACGCCAGCTATTTTGTGAGGTCCCGTGTTCTGTTCCCGGTCAGGTAAATTAAAAATATTGAATTTCAATCAATTCCAATCTCAATTTTATTTGATAATAATATCACAATAATCGAAAGCAATTGTTATTAAAACCCTTTTAGGGCGCAGCAATTGGGGTAGTATAAAGGCAGACAATTTAATAATAAAAATTATAATATTTCATTATTTTGAAAAAGCGTTTACAGTGTAATAAGTTTTATTATTTAATTTATTGTAATACTTAAGTTATACTTCTTTTGGCGCGTTAGGGAGAAATGGTGAGAGTAAATTTTTACGATGCGCATGCGAAAACACCGTCACAAAAAACCGACACCATGAAGTCAGCTATAGTCAACATTTTAGTTTTTCTAAAAAAGGTTTGACAGTTGACTTAATTTGCAATAATTCAAACAATACCTTTTTTCTTTTGTTAGTGCCATTTTTTCAACAACGTAGAATAAGGCGAAAGATCGTCCACTGCTGGACATAGGTCTTTTGTAGGGAGCTCCCAGCGACTCGCCTGATGTCATCTGTCCACCTCGTTGGGGGCCGACCTACGCTGCGTTTACCGGTGCGGGGTCGCCATTCCAGCACCTTAAGACCCCAACGTCCATCGGTTCTCCGAGCTATGTGCCCCGCCCATTGCCACTTCAGCTTCGCAACTCGCTGAGCTATTTCGGTAACTCTAGTTCTTCTACGGATCTCCTCATTTCTGATTTGATCACGTAGATACTCCTAGCATAGCTCTCTCCATCGCCCGCTGAGTGACTCTGAGCCTTCTTATGAGGCCCATAGTTAGCGGCAGTGGCGTGCACTTCATACATGCACGAAAGCACTGCATACCCAAATTATCTTATATAAACACGTACGTTGAGGGGAATGTTTCTATTTTATGCCATGAACCTGCTTTATGCATACCCTGGTCACAAACCCTGTGCACGCCACTGGTTAGCGGCCATGTCTCAGTTCCGTAAGTCATCAATAACGATACTAGACCAAAAAATACAGTCTGAAGTCCTAACTACAATTCTTATGTCATTTTGCGGGCATTACCTAAAGCAAATTAAAAAAAAAAACACACACACAAAATCAATTAGCGGCATCCGAAAACCGCCACACCACAACAATGAGGAGGCGTGGGTCACAAAAACCAAGTACCTGCCCGACAAGCCGCGGACTGTCAACGCGTCATTTGTCATTTATGTTTTTTTTTCTTTTGACATTTTCGCCCTTAAGGTGGTTGTGAGGGTGTACACTTAAAAGGGTGGATTTATGTTTCAACCGACTTTTAAAATGAAGATAATTAGTATGAGGGTTTTTTTTATTGTAACTTGCGATTTCCAGTTTGGGCAAGAAATTTGTTAAAAAGATTTTTTATAAAGAGATCTTAGTACTAGCTCGGAGTTAGGAAATTGATAGAATCCACCCCCGTGCCTCGGAGAGCAAGCTAAGCTGTCGGTCGCTTTGGTTATAATATTTTTCTTTTTAGCTAACTTGCTTTCGAGCACGGCAATTCTAAGCCATTACCCTATACCTCTACAGTTTCAAATTCAAAATTCTAATTCCAATTTTTTTTATTCATGTAGACCTTATCGCAGGTACTTATGAAGCGTTCATACATTTAACATGTTAACACTAATGTTAGGTTATGGTGATAACTGCATTCGTTAACTTAGAACTAAATCTAGGAGGGTTCTAAACGCGCCTTATTCTAAGAAGAGCTTACAACAAACTTAGCAAAGTTTTTTTTTTGTTATCACCATCTCACAGTCTAGTTAATCTTGAGCTATGCATGAGCAATTCATACCCAATTGTTATCATACATGTAATCCTTAATCCATCCAAATTTCTACTCAGTATCGTACCGGAACGCAGACTCACTTTGCTGCACAGCTTTGCCCGTAGTGTCGTAACTAGCAACGTCTATTTCTCCCTTTCTTTACATTATGTTGATCTTTTTAAAACACCCTGTATACGTTCCTATAGTTGTCGAAACATCCTGTATACTATGTTTTAGTTTTTTGTTTTATCTATATATTGGGACAGATAACATAATTTTTTCTTTCTTATATTTCTTCTTCCTGATCTTTTCGAAACACCATGTATACCATCCTTAAGATGTCGAAACACTCTGTATATTATGTGTTAGTGAACATGTTGTCATCCGAATATATATTGGAAAATATAACAATTTGTCCTTGCTTTCTTTACTTTTAGCTGATCTCCTTGGAACATCCTGTATACCTTCCTGAATTTGTCGGAACATCCTGTAAACTATGTGTCAGTAAACAATTTGTCATGTATACATCGCAGGTGGCCAAGCGTCACCTGTCACAATCTCTCAACAACATTAGTCATTCGACTGTCACCTTGCCGACTGTCAAGGCTGTTTCTCCTTTGTCATTTATTGATTTCCCACTGCTGGGCATGGGCTCCCTTCGTAGGTCAAAGTCAAAGTCAAAAATATCCTCATTCAAGTAGGATGCATAGATAACATAAAAAACGTGTACACGGTAGTGAGATGATGCCGATAACTTCATAAACTTAAAACTAAAGCTACGAGGGTTTCAAACGCGCCATGTACTAAAAAGAAGCCCACAAAATACTTAACCGGGTGTTCTTTTTTGTTATCAACATCTCACATTGTCATTTTAAATGAATACTAAGGACTTGGGAGCAGAATGCATCATCACTTACCACCAGGTGAGGTTGCAGTCAAGGTCTTACTTGTAGTGGAATAAAAAAAAAGCTTTTATCCACTTCGCTGTTGGCGGACTTTAAAAACTTAAACACAAATATCCATTTGTTACAAGCAGGCGTTACTTAGCGGAAATCCATAATCTATATATATAAAAGAGAAAGTGTGTGGGTATGTTCCGTATAGGCTCCGAAACGGCTGGACCGATTTCAATGAAACTTTCAGGGAATCTCCGGATTAACCTGGCGAGTAATCCTGTAAAGTTTGGTGACGATCGGAGCACTCCTATTTTTGGACTGTCAAACTGTCAAATACAGTTTTTATTTACTATGATGATATTCTATTGTTGGGTGTACATGGGTGTAGATAATGATCTTCACCCGCTCGAAAAGAGAATAGAAGAGAATGAATACGGAGAAAAATAAATGATTTAATATATTAGGAGACTTAAATTAAAAATGTAATGATGTAAGTTTATTGTTTAAATAATTTGAAGCAAAATCTAGCCGGGCGAAGCGGGCTGGGTACGCTAGTATATTATGAACATTAAACTTAATTTGCTATACTCCGCGAACAGCAGCAGATCTGTATGGTGTAATTTATAATTACTACAATCCGTATACTCCACACCAAACAGATCCGCGGCATGTACCCTCTACACACGTTTCGCTCCGAAACCGGAGCATCCTCAGGAGATGTTGACTTTACAATGAATAATTGTAAAAGTTATACTCCGAGCTAAAAACCGGTACCTAATACATGTTGGCCCGAGGCTAGGATCGAATCCTGGAACTCGTGATATGTATCCGACCATGTTAACAACTAGACCAACGAGGTAATACAGGTTTGATCTGGTTTGGTCTACATTTTATTTAGAACATAGAAAATATAATTATAAATTTAAAATGCATATAAAAATTTTCGGAACCGACAGGATTTCTTCACATCAAAAAAAATATTTACGCTCGCCTGCAATCTCACCCGCGCTGGTTAACCTGTTAGGGGTACGGCAGTTATATTAAATCCGTACCCCTAATCGGAACTCTAAATGTTTTCACGTCCCGGAAAACATTATTGAGAACTCTTAGGTATTTAGGTGTCCTTATGATGTTTACCCCCCCCATCCCGTGCCTGAAGACTAAAGTCTTCGAACAGTGCGTGTTGCCAGTGATGACTTACGGATCAGAGACATGGTCGCTAACTATGGGCCTCATAAGAAGGCTCAGAGTCACTCAGCGGGCGATGGAGAGAGCTATGTTAGGAGTATCTCTACGTGATCAAATCAGAAATGAGGAGATCCGTAGAAGAACTAGAGTTACCGAAATAGCTCAGCGAGTTAAATAACAAAAGTAATAATAAACTTACAAAAAAAATGTGTCTGCACATTAATTTAAATAACAAAAGTAAGAATAAACTTACAGTGCAATATACTAGGTTACATTAAATTCTCATTTCGTTTGCATACAATTTTACAATAAACTACCCATTGACATCTTGGATGTCTCTTAAAAAGTTCAAAAAGTCCTATTATAGTATAACGGGCTACGTATTCGATAAAAAGCTTCGGTGTGAATTATTACAACAAAAATAAACACGCGGCTAAGTTTGTTGTGGGCTTCTTCTTAGACAAGGACGCGTTTGGAACCCTCGTAGCTTTAGTTTTAAGTTTACGAATATGGTTATCGCCATCATCTCACTGCCGTTCTCATGTAATGTACGTATCAAAAGTGCCATATGGGCCTACTTGAATAAAGTAATTTTTGACTTTGACTTTGATTACTATCAACGGTTTAAATAATTCGCCAAGTTTAATTTCGAAATCGGTACATTTCAAACAAACATGTAGCAGTCAAACAAAAAAAATCCGGACAATTAACAAAAGCAATCCTTTCTTAACAAAACAAAATGGCGTCCGGTTGCTTCTGTAACCATTAATTATTGTAACGTGTAAAATTGTAATCACTTGGGAATGGCGGTGTCCCTTTTTAATAAAATCTATTGTATTATTATGCTTATTCCTATCGTAATAGGGTTGATAATTGTATCCATTGACTGTTTATGATAGACATTTTTGTAGGGTTTTCCCTTGAGTATTGAAGTAAAATTCTGCGGTAAAGGCATAATGTATTATATTGTTTTTGAAAGGTTCGTTTAACTATAGTAGAATAAGAAAAGTATTTTTTTAGAAAATAAAAAATGTAAGAAAGGATACTTTTTTTTGTAGGTACTCGTACTAGCAGTTGCTCGCAATTTCGTCTGCGTAGAATTTCGGATTTCCCTTGAGATAATAACTACCTTTTTAGAACTGTTAAAAATTAACAATCCTCATTACCATCGTCATCATTTCAGCCAATCGACGTCCACTGCTGGACATAGGTGTTTTGTAGGGAGTTCCACAATCCACGGTCCGCTTGCCTCCAGCGGCTCCCAGCGACTAACATGATGTCATCTGTCCACCTCGTTGGGGGGCGACCTGCGTTTACCGGTGCGGGGTCGCCTCCGTCAGACCCCAACGTCCATCAGTTACCATACATTATCTTCCTTTATGCACCACACGCCACACGCAAACAGATTTTTTCTTACTTACTTGACACTTTTCCTTTTATTTTGGCTAACTAACAAAGTATATTTATAAATATAATCCTATGTGTTATTACGGTTTACTTATAAACGTATCTATATATATATTGCTTTAAATGAATATAATATACGTAAACATCATTCAATATTCGATTAAATTAACTGCATGAAAAATCCAGAGCGTTCCAAAGTCTATTAAAGTTCTAAACGACATTATTTTAATAAACTTCTAAATCTGAAGGAATCGTGTCTCACTTTCTTGTACGGTAGTATCATAGGGTATTTAGATCGATGGGGATTTATGAACAGGAAGTTGAAGGCTTGCAAAGGCGGCCTTATTGCTGCACGGAATCTGTTATAAGCAACTAATGTTATGGGACAGTGCGTAGTACGCTCATGGGTACTAAAAGATATAATAAACATAGTTTCCCTGATCGATTTTCGGGATGGCGCGATGTCAATCTCCAGAGGGATTTTATAATTACGCGAGAGATAGTATAGGGCACAAGTTTGTGTGCAAACACAGGTACACTCCCCATGCCGACAGATATACTCTCCATGCCATACAGATGCAGGACCGATAGGTTAACGTGAGGCACGGAGTCACCGCCACTCTCACAACTCCGGGCTGGTACCAAAAATTTCTTGATACAAAAACCCAATACATACTTATAAACTCAATTTATAATAAACTGCCATCTGATATAAAAGAAGCTAAATCTACGTTTATTTTTAAGAAAAAATTAAAATTCTACTTGATAAATAATATGTCAGTATAAGTCGTTTCCAGTAAACGATGATCTTTGTTTAAGTCGTATGTTTTTGCTCGGTAATATTTGTGAAACTACCCGATTGTACGAACATTTTCTTTTAGCTGCATTGAGTTATGCTTTATAGATTTATATGTCCTTCCTATAGTGTACGCTCACAGCATGTTTTATTTTTAAGTTTAATGTTTATTTTATTTTTATTTTTTCTTTAATTGGAAAACCAACAGTTGTAGATACTAAATAGTTAACAAATTGTTTGACTTAAAACTAATAACATGTTTCCACAGATAAGTCTTATATAAACAAGGGTACCTGATAGAACCCAGCAATAACGCAGCTAACTATAACAAATTGTTAAGTTTACCTAGCATGCAACAGTTTATCTACTGTTGTTTTCTCAACTAAGCGAGTTTTTGTAATTCTTTTGAGAAATAAAGATCTTAAACCACAATACCATTAACTGACCTGCAAAAAATAACAACCGACAATCTGTCCCAGCCACAACATAGCATCTTCGCCGGCGTAGACGAGGACCCCGATTTCGGATGTCATCCAGACGTGGAACCTTCACGACGGTCACGGGGGCGTTCGGATTAAACAACAATTAGTCCAAAAGTCCACCAACAGTCAGATTAACGTCGAACCGAGGTCCGAGTCCTCGAAGGAGGCACCCTCGGGTCGACGTCCCCCACTTCCCTCCGATGTCATCAAGCCCCGGGGCTCTTTTCTTTCTCCCCCGATGACGCCCCCTCAGGTGGTTATTGGGTTAAGTGTCCATCCGAAATATGAAAATATGACTCACCTGTGAGGCTATCAAATAGACAGATATCTGAGAAATTACCTGACATAAAAGTCCAGAACATTCCAAAAGTCCATTAAAATTTGCTAAAAACTCCAACCGACCGACGACACTATTATAATAACGTGTAACTCAATTCAAAGGAACCATGTCGGACTTTCTTGCGGTTTATTATCGATCATTGATCTATAGATCGACGGGGATCTATAGATCGCTTTGGGGTCAGCAATTACGCCGCTATTCACTTGTGAGCATTACACTTGATTATGTTGCAGTTGGAGTGGTGTCGGACGGCGATTTGTATAGTGCCCGTGTGTTTAGATTTAGTGCTTTGATCATGGTTCACAATGATACCGTCCGACGCTAAGAAGGGGTGTTAAAGTCCCGCCCTTTGTCTATGTAGCTCTTAGGGTGCTGAATGCTGCTAAATGAGGTGGAAAGAACTGTTAATAATCAAGGAAGTCCTTCACATTCCTGACCATCATGATAAAAACCCATTATCGGCCCACTACAGGGTCTCCTCCCACAATGAGAAGGGGTTAAGGCCGTAGTCCAACACGCTGACCCAGTGCGGATTTGTGGACTCCACATGCCTTTGAGAACATTATGGAGAATTCTCAGGCATGCAGGTTTCCCCACAATCTTTTCCTTCACCGTTCAAGCAAGTGATATTTTGATTTTTATAATTTTTATTAGTGTTTTTACCTACACTTGGAGGAATTATCAATTTTATAAATTTAAAATGCATAAAATTGACCTTTGAAAAAGTAGATCGAAACTACAACGTTTCCTACTAGATGACGCTACAGTCGCTATAAGACTGATGTGAAGGGCATATACTAATTTCGGCATCGACGGTAGGAGAGCCGTAGCTTAATTGGAGAAAGCGCTCAGGCCGCGATAGCCAGCGAGTCGCAGGTTCAAAACCTGTCGGTTCCGAAAATTTTTATATGCATTTTAAATTTATAAAATTGATATTTTTATTGCTTAAAACGCACAAAACTCGGAAGTGAATTCGAGGTCCTACCCATTGGGCTATGACCGCTCATCTTGACCATAATTCTGACTAAAATAGCCGTCCGCTTTATACTGATCTGTAAAATATTCTCTTAAGAAAAAAAATACGAAGTTACCTTTAGCGGAAATTTAAAAAAAGTTTTTTATTTAAAAATTCTAAAACTGTACGCACTTTATTAAAATTATAAAACTTATTTTAAGATGAACTCAACGACTGGCGGAACGAATGAAAAAATTGGGAATAAAGAAAATCATTAAAAAAAAATTTAAATTGCACCGTCGCATGCTAAAATCGAATTATGTCGTGTCACAATCTTAAACAATTTTGATGGAATTTTCGTTTTTAACTTACTTTAAATAGTCGCAATTCTGACAATGTCGAATTAAATCTTTTGACAGCAACATTTCGAAACGTATTCTGAGTACAATGGTTACTTTCTTTCATCTATATAACTTATAATATTTGTATCTAAACCTCGTTATCTTTCACTGCATATTGGTGTCCCAATGGGCGTAGGTCCTCTCTCACTTATACAATTTAAGCCCACCACGCACCGCCAATCGGGGATAGCGGGCTTCAACCAACTCGCTAGTAGCAGTAGAACTTTTTTTCACATTGCCGCCAAGCAGTATTGCTGAGAAAAAAAAAACAGAAGAAGAATTAAAAAAAAACACAGACAGAAGCAGTATACAATAGGCGGCCTTATCGCTTAGTAGCGATCTCTTGCAGGCAACCTAAGGATAAGGAAAAAAAAAGGTTGGGAGGTACAGACTGTAGGTTGCGCATAAAAAAAATAAAGAAAAAAAAACATACGAATAAGTAGTGGCGTGAATGGAGGGCTTGCAGGTGATATAAAATGAAGAAAATCTCCAGTACGAGTTATAAATACTTAAGGGTAGGTTTTTTATAACTCGTAACACCCTGTATATACCCTCTATGCACGCCACTGAGAATAACTACATACTACAACTATATACTTTGACGGCCTAGTGGCGCAGTGCGCAGCGACCCTGCTTTCTGAGTCCAAGGTCGTGGGTTCGACTCCCACAACTGGAAAATGTTTGTGTGATGAACATGAATGTTTTTCAGTGTCTGGGTGTTTATCTGTATATTATAAGTATTTATGTGTATTTCATTCATTAAAAAAAAATATTCATCAGCTATCTTAGTACCCATAACACAAGCTACGCTTACATTGGGGCTAGATGGCGTTGTGTGTATTGTCGTAGTATATTTATTTATTATTTATTTATACTTGAACTAGATTGCACAAGTCAAAGTCAAAAATATCTTTATTCATGTAGGCCCATACATAGGTAGCACTTTTGATGCGTAAATAACATGAGAATTACACGGTAGTGAGATGATGGCGATAACCATATTCGTAAACTTAAAACTAAAGCTACGAGGGTTCCAAACGCGTCCTGGTGTAAGAAGAAGCCCACAGCAAACTTAGCCGGGTGTTTTTTTATCACCATCTCAAAATATCATTTAAAATTATTAGAATAGCAATAATATAAGCTTTTTTTATCGATTACGTAGGCCTTTATACTGTAATGGGACTTTTCTATAAGCTTACGTTTGTTACAAGCTTTGAACTTTTTAAGAGACATCTCCAAGATAGTTTATTGTAGAATTGCATTCAATTTCCTTTAAACGAATTATGAATTTTATGTCACCTAGCTAGTTCTTACTGTTATTATTTAAATTATTGCAGTCACTTTTTTTCTTTAATATAGAAATGTTTTTATGACCGTACATTAAATTTTCAAATATGTACTATGTACATTTCATAAATACATAAAAAAACAGTAAATACTATGCAAGTCGATTTTTATGTAAACTATAGTGATTTTCGTCAACGGCCTCTGTTTCGAGGGTGCCTCTTACTTTTCAGAGTTACGAGCGTTTTTTTAAATAATATTGTTAAATATCAATCACTTTAAGGGAAACATCGTGAGGGAAGCTGCATGTTTGAGAGTTCTCCATAATGTTCTCAAAGGCGTGTAAAGTCCACCAATCTACACTTAGCCAGTATGGTGGGCTACGGCTTAAACCCTTTTTGCTCTAAGATCCGTGCTCTGTAGAGGGCAGCTAACGACAGTGTTGGTTTTTTTTAAATCACCGGCATACCACAGAAGGTATCCACTTTAAATGCACACACAGCAAAAGAACCCGTTAACTCGCGCCGCCTTGACAATGCCATTACTCTTGTCATAACCACGTCGGACAAAAAGCGCGTGCGCTCGCGGATCGATAATGATCCATGGATCCATAGATCATTTGCACGCGTCGATCATTGCTTTGATTATGTTGTGCTGGTATTTTTCGTAGACGGCTATGGCGTTGTATATAATATGATTATCGGGGCCAGTAAAAAACGCCACTATCCAGACTTCCACCCAGTGGTGCGCACTCATACAGTCGTAAAAGCACTGCCTACCCTAATTTCTTGATATAACTCTTATGGTAGGAGGATTTTACAATTTATGCCATCTTCTTGCTTTATGACTACCCTGGTACTAAGCTATATGTCATGATATCAATCCACAATGAGAAGGGATGAAGGCCGTGTTGCACCACGCTGGGCCGGTGCAGATGAGTTACGCTTGGCGTAGCGTAGGTACTATGCACGTGTCGTTTTTTTATCTTCAATAGGGTTGTCATAAGTAAACACTTTAGTTTGTATGGAAAAATAAATATGCTTCATTTGATTTAATATTTTTACAGTGTGATTCCTTATGAAACATACGTACGCATCCTTCGATATTATTTCGTAATTCTGTTACACGTTGTATTTTTTTTTTTGACGTAACAACGTCTTATAATTCGATGGAGCCGGCTGCATGCACGTAAAAAGATGACGTATGCGGCGTTACCTCGATCTGAGGCGTTCCATTCAAGGCTTGAAGTGCAAGCGAGAGCAGCGCGGAACGAGCGACAAAGAGGCACAGTCGGCCTCCGCGTTCGACATCTGTCTCTCTCCTACTTGAGTGAGCGATGCGTCCGCGTGGACAGCTTCTATACAATACATTTACATGTTTTCGGCAAGGATGAAGTGCAGTGAAAAGTGAATGTGGTGTCAATTTTTTATAGCAACGATAATATCTATCAAACAAATAAAATTAAAATGCAACCATTCCATCAGTATTTTCTTACGACGTTGTCACGTTAAACTATCGTCAGTAAACCGACTTTACAGACAACCGTTTTTTTTTTTTTTTTTTGAATTTTTTGTATCCCTCGTTTATGTGCACAAAATCGGGCAACAACATAAACCAAAACCTGTTTCAAGTAGAGACAAACATTAAATAAAAGTCTCACCATTAAAATAATAAGTAACCCACTTTGGAATCGGTTAAACTGCACAGCTACGCGCAGTCACAATTAATCTAGTTCTAATTCCTAGATTTTAGAACAGTTAAGAAGATATTTGTAACGAAAACGCAGTGAAACGCTATACTATGTTTTACTACTAAATTAACTTTTTACCACAGTTTAGAAAGTGTACAGTACAGTCGGCTCACCTACTTTACAAACGTCAATCTATTAATGCACCCCACTGGCTGAAATTAATGCAGCTTAGAGGGCATTGAATATTATAAAAATATCATCATATCTTACTAGTGCGGGGTTGCCATAAAACCACCAGTATATTAAATTCATCATCATCACATCAACTGATATACGTCCGAAGCTGGACATAGGTCTTTTGCAGGGAGTTCCAAGTTCCACGGTTCTGAGCCGCTTGGATCCAGCGGCTACCTGCGACGCGCTTAATTACCAACGCTGCGCTTACCAGTTCGGGGCTGCCATTCCAGCACCTTGGGACCCCAACGTCCATCCCTCCGAACTTTGTGCCCCGCCCCGCAGACGAGGTGGACGGAAGACATTAGGCGCGTCGCAGGTAGCCGCTGGATTCAAGCGGCACAAAACCGTGGAATTTGGAACTCCCTACAAAACACCATGTCCAGCAGTGGACGTCTATCGGTTGATATGATGATCAACCCTTACGGGTCCCACTACGAAGCAAGGGTCTCACCCCAACAAAGGGAAGTGTTTAGGCCCCAAGCTGGTCAAGTGCGGATTGGTAGACTTGACACGTGTTTGAGAACATTATGGAGAACTCTCAGGCATGCAGGTTTAGCTCACGGTGTTTTCCTTCACTGTTAAAGCAAGTGATATTTACTCCTTAAAACGCACAAAACTGAAAAGTTAGAGGTGCGTAACCGGGGTACGACCTCGGCGCCGAGTTCTTCGGTGCCGAACTGCACGATCGCTAAACTGTGGTACGAAGTGGTAACTTTTACACTCTTCGAATAAGTACTTGCACCTCAATATCTCATACTTTCACTCGTTCTCCTCTGAATTACTGTTCGATAAATTAATTATACGGTAGATTCATCCCTACTCAATATTGTAAACGTGCGAGTGTTTTTTGGTCTTTCGCGCAGCAACGAACTAATGTCATTCAATACATGAGTAGTAGGGCAGGTTTACCTAGGTTCCTAAACACTAAACGGTACCGGGGTGCTAAAAACCTGGGACTTCTCTTTACAAAGACTTTTCGCTGCGCTAGGGGGAGATCGTCAGAATAATCATGATACAAATGCGACTTGTTGCGTAATCTTCTTAGATTACGGGTGGTCTTTTAAATGTGGCGTTCCAGGTTCGATCCTAGAAAGATAAATTTAGGTAATGTACTCTGGTCTGGTCTGGTCGGAGGCTTCGGCCGCGGCTAGCCACCAACGTGCCCTACCAAAAAGGAGCCGTCAAAAGTTTAAGCGTTTGGGTACGATGCCGCGTAGAAACCTATTAACAGTGCAGGTTAGCCTTCTACCATCTTTCTTAGGCTGCATAATCACTTACCTTGTTATAAAAAAACAATATGATATCCAACAACAAAGGTATTTTTTTTTTAATGTCACGCACGAGATCGCACTATCAGGCCTATAGGATAGGCACAGATAATTAATAATTACGTTTCGTTGGCTTGTCTAGATACTCGCATAAGTAGGACGAAAGCCAATTTATTATTTCTTATTTTACTCGACTTCAAAATACTTGTTTTTGTATTAATTGGAGTCACATCATGAACTAAATGTGCATTTTAACGGTTTTACCATAAAAACTTTTTTTTATTACTTTTTATCTTTTTTTGGTTCACATGTTTTATGAAATGTAGTGTAATGTATTGAATAGAAATAGAAATAAAACAAAACACTCGCAATTTGATTTATTTTAAAGCGGATTAAAAATTAACGATTAATAACCGTCCCAACTCATATCAATCAAACAAATTACTACCAAAACGTGTATATACCGATACGCCATTTTAATTCTACCCGCCATCAAATAAGTGACAATATTGCATGCGGCAATAATAAAAAGTTGTACAAAATTGACGTATGTAATTACTTCCAAGTTAAAGAAAGCAACGGCTTAGTTCTCCTTACGGCTATACCGTTAGAAAATGGCCGATTCTGGCGATTTCACAGTCGCATATTAGCTTTAAGTTTTTTAAGACGGCCATTACGGTATACCAGTGTGGTACGCGAGCAAACGCGGACGCGGCGATTTTAAACATGGAACGCGCGGGAGCGGGAAAAGTGACAGTTGTTTTTTTTAAACAGATAATGTAGCGTTAAAATTTTTATTTTTTAATTGTCCTAAAGTACCTGATTATGAAATGTGTGCAATATTTTAACCACTTTGTGGACAGTCTGATTTAAGTGCAATATTAAGTGTTTAAGTTTAATTTATTTGTAGTTTTTTAAGTGTTTTTTTTTGGAAATATGGATTTGCTTGAATATCAGGTGAGTTGCTTTTTTTATTTTTTTTTGATAAAGTAGGCTCTTGTTAGTTTTAACATGCTTAAAAATCTTTTGTAAAATAAACAGCCTAAACAAGTTTTTGGGTAGAGTTACAAAATTGTGTACAAGGAACTAGTGACAAAAAAAATTGTAAGAGTTGTTTTTTATATAGGAATGCGCGGGAGCAGAAAACTTGACAGTTATCAGTTTTAAATGTTAAGTGTTTCAATTCAAACCTTTCTCTGGAGTCTCATATTTTGATAGTCCAATAATTAAATTTAAATGATGTTAAGTTCATAATGGGGTATATTTTATTACCGATCGAGTTTAAACCAGTAGATTTTTTTACTTTCTAGAAGCCCATCGATTTATTTAGACCTAATAAAGGCTGTATGGAAAATGATCTTTGCCTGTCCTGAAAAGGATAAAAAAAACGTTAAGACCGAATACAATAGATCTCGGTGTTACTCCATCCCAGTGTTTGTAGAGTAAGGTATCAGTTATAATCAGAAACATGTTACAATTTTACTCCCCTTTTCATTTCCCCGTTTCCCTTCAGTACAGCCTCCATCCATATAGAATGGAGGCATTAATAAGCATTTCTTATGTAAAAGGACTAATTATTATTGCCAATATAATTTGTCTAAATATCAACGAATTTAGTACATATTTATTAGTATTGTAGGTGTTGTCTCTTAGTAACTTTAAAAAAAACGTTACAACCCGACTAACCTCATTGGAGTAGAGTATTGGTTAGAAACTCTTAAACCACCAGTTCGCGCTTTTATAATAAAGGTTTATAACTTATATTTTAAGAGAGTATCCCCTTTGCCCGGTAGCGGGTCTTAAATATGAGGATAAGATTAATATACTGAAGTTATAATAAGCTTTAATTATTTAATGAATATTTGGGCGTTGGTGTCGATGTGAACGACGAAATATGTATAAAAGCAAAAAAAGGTTAACACCTACTAATATTATAAATGTCAAGGTAAGTTTGTTTGTTACGCTTTCACGCAAAAACTACTTAACCGATCCTCATGAAACATTGTACATATATTTTTGGAAGTGTTAAAAGTAATATAGGATACTTTTTATCCCGACATTAAGCTCGGTCCTTTGGGAGAGGGGATGAGTGTTTGACGGTTTTACACCATAACTCCTACAAATTATAACCGATTTAAATAATTATTTTTGTACTATAGAGGTTATAATATGTGTTTAATTTTGCCCAAACTGTGGTTGGAGATAGAGGACAGAACTCCTCAGCGGACAGCACCAAACCCCTCATTTGAGGCTTAGCGATACAGAATACTTTAAATTTACAACTAAATTTAATGCCACATCAAAAAAACAAAATCAAACGTAGACGAAGTCGCGGGCAACAGCTAGTACCATATATTTTCCAAATTTGAATTTGATAATGTAGATACGATACGATAAAGAACGGTGAAGGAAAACATCGTGAGGAAACCTGCATGCCTGTAGTTTCTAAGGTGTGTGGAGTCCTCCAATCCGGGCTGTGCCAGCGTGGAGGACCACGGCCTTAACCCCTTCTCATTGTGGGAGGAGACCAGTGTCCTGTAGTTGGCCGGTAATGGTTTGATATGATGATGAATGAAGATACATATTTATGATACCGGATTTTATAAATATCGGTATGGTTAACTTCTCTGGTCGGAAGCTTCGGCCGGGGCCGACCGCCAAGCAATTTAGCGTTCTTGTAAGATTCCACGTAGAAACCGATTAAAAGTAACGGTTTAACATAACTGCCATAGTTCTAATAGGTTGGCCTGCCACCGGCTTAGGCTGTACGATAACTTACCTTGTTATGAAAAAAAAAAATGGTGTCCAACGACAAACGTATTTTTTTAATTTCACGCACGAGATCGCACTTACGGGGCCTGTCATGGAAACATAGTTTACATTAATTCTAGGGGACACTATATGATTGTTCCCAAGCCGTGTAATTTATATGGCGAGCCAAGAAAATTGTCTCCGAGACCACTTACTGACATAATTGCCTCGTAAACAAACAACAAAAAAGACTTTATTTTCAAATATAAAACCTTATTTTAACCGATAATCGTTCAACTCTTTACTCTTTGTTTATAATTGGTTATATCATGTTCAATAATTTAATTATCTACTTTTAATTTAAAGTTCTTAATAGAAAATAAAAAGAACTAGGATGTTTAATAATAAAAAAGGAACTTGTTTCCATAAAACCGCATAATATTGTTTTATGTTTTTAGCAGGCTCAGTTCTGACCCTCAATCTCCAATAATACTTAAGTGTTCAACAGATCTTAATTAAATCGTAAAGTCAACATCTCCTGAGGATGCTCCGGTGTCAAACGAAACGTGCATAAAGAGTACATACTATATAACTTCGGTACATAGCCGAAGATTTGTTTGGTGTGGAGTATAAAGTTTGAAGAAATTATAAATTACACCGTACAGATTCAGCTGCCTTTCGCGGAGTATCGAGCAAATCTAGTTTTATTTTAACAGTATATCATGGGATTCCGCAAAGTAAAGCCAGATTTCAATATGTTTCAGTTTTATAATTAGCCTGCGACATTTTAACAATGCACCAAAACGTATCTATATCTGTGACAAACAAAAACAAATCCATCCAATTCTACCCGGAATATAAAATAGCCAATGTAATTAATTTAATCCATATGCTTTCAGTATTTTTTTTTCTTTATTCTTTTTCATAGGGGGAAGGCAATGGTATATAACTGTACAGCCACATGCGTCATCCATCTTCTTTTGATTTATTGCTTTTCGTAGTGCGAAAACAGCACACTGTACCTCGCCAGTGTCAAGTAGCTAATTCAGACATCCATGCAAACTTACGCATTTATGACATTAGTATAGATACTATGCAGTTCTGAAGAGTAAAAATTATTAGATAGAATCTGCAATAAAACTTCAACAAAATTAGAATAATACTGCTTTAAGCGATGGCAGTAAGACGGTAGTTCTTACGCTCAGAAGTAGGTATTGCACGGGCAGTAATGTTATGTTGCACATTTAGATAGTCAAGTATCACTTGAGTACAATGTCTAAGAGCGTAGCGTATTTGAGAAGCGATGCTTTCTATCGGTGAAAGTATTATCAAAATCCGTTTAGAGCATTATAAGAGTTGCAACGGGCAACGGGTCGAGATCTGTAATTAATTGAAATACAAATTGCTACCGTGGAATGATTCTGATAATTTGCAATTAGTTTGATTCTTAATATTTGACGCTTCGTGTGTGCCTCACGAAGTACTCGGTTTGTTATCTTATGTATATATATTTCTTATGTGTAGTATGTAGGTTCCTCACACTAATCAATCATTACGTAAACACGTAGCAAAAAAAAAAAGGTACCAACAGAGTAAATTACAGAACAGTGGCTAAAGAGCTAAATTGCCGGTTATTTTTTGTGTTTACTATTGTTGTGAATTATAAAATTACCTCGCTCGGGAACCGAATTTGGAACCTTGAAATTAAATTGCATGTAGTTAACGTGTGTGTTGAACTTGTTATCGGATGTCGCGGTGGTCCAGTGGTTAGCACCTGTGATGCTCGGGTCCGGACGAACTGTTCTTTGTTTTACTTGCGATTGCTTGCACAGATTTCTTCCCGACTAGCAATAAACTTCTTCATAAGTTATAGCATATGTGTTATTCTGATGTACAACCTATACAACGTGTAAAAAAATTAAGAAAAAATATTATGCATAAGTATATTTTATAAGGAAAATATTAAATCAAAAGAAACATATTATTCAAAACATTCTAAGGGTTCACTTATGAAAACCCTATTGAAGGTTGCTCGTCTAATAATTTTAAATCGCAATGTAAGATGGTGATAAGCAAAAAAACCGGTTAAGTTTGTTGTGGGCTTCTTCTTAGACCAGGACGCGTTATGTGCCCTCGTAGCTTTAGTTTTATGTTTACGAATGTGGTTATCGCCATCATCTCACTACCGTGTAATTCTTATGTACGCATCAAAAGTGCCACCTATGGGCCTACTTGAATAAAGATATTTTTGACTTTGACTTTGACTTACATTTATGTGTTTGTGTCTCTATGGACCTATTTTAAAGTTTTAACGAGTTTGAAATCACAACGATTCTAAAGAAGTTTCACTTAAGAAAAACTCCATAGCTTAACCGATCTTGGTAACATATTGCGCAATGTTAGCATAAAAATTCAAAAAATTCAAAATTCATTTATTTCAAGTAGGCCTAATATAAGCACTTTTGAAACGTCGAGTCTGTCTGTTTCTAGTGATTCTACCACCGGTTCGGAAGGCAGATTCTACCGAGAAGAAGCCGGCAAGAAACTCAGCAGTTGCTCTTTTATTTCATAGGCCTTAAAAGTCTTGAATCCATAAAATAAAATAAATAAAAAAAAAGAAATGTTAGCATACTTCCTGGAGACGGAGATAAGTTGCTTTCTATCCCGGAAAAACTGCAATCACGTCTCATAAAAAAAAAAAAAAACCCGCTCAGTTATTGGAAACATGTTTGTGGTGTTTTTTATGGTACAAATGTGAGGCGACCTTGAAACGGACTCAAGGCGTTACTAAATTATAGCATCCACAGCGGTCATTTGTCGCACGCGAGCCATTCCGCATCACATAATGACATATGCATTTAATCACTCCGCACGATGGACTTATGACTTCCCAGTGACATACGAATACGCTGGCTAAGTTACACATAACGTAAACGCTACACACCTTTGGAACTTACTGCCAGAACATATTAGACACTGCCGATCGGTGCACTCTTTTAAACACAATGTAAAGGAGCATTATCTATCGTTGTCATAGTATATTTATCACTGTTTACTTATTATAGATATATATTTATATTTATATTATATAAATATTTATTATATTATTTTTATGTATTTTGTATATATGTATAGTATATTAAAATGTTAGTATGTAGAATTTTGTTATTATTTAGATATATTAAACATACTTAGTAGTTATTATGAAGTATATTGTACCTTTATTTGACCTTTACCACAATTAAATCATCTTACTCACATCCTGGGGTAGCTGGAAGAGATCTCTTATAGAGATAAGCTTTCCTTTGTACACTTCATGTATCTTATGTTCACATTCACAATTTATGGTACAAAAATAAATAAATAAATGCTATTAACTCGAGTTAATAAAAATATTAGGCGAATCGCCTAAGTAGAATAAACATCATCATCGTCGCTTCTACCGATGGACGTCCACTGCTGGACGTGGGTCTCTTGGAGCGAGTCCCAATATCCATGGTCCCTGGCCGCTTGTTTCCAGCTGCTCCCAGCGACTCACTTGATGTCTTATGAAAATTAAGCTTAATTTGCTATACTCCACGAACAGCAGGAGAATCTGTATGGTGCAATTTATAATTACTTCAATCCGTATACTCCACACCAAATAGCTCAGGATAGGGAAAGATGGCAAGTCTTGGAGGAGGCCTTCACCGAAGAGGGTTCCTGATACATAAAAATTATACATAAAGTAATAATAATTGAATAATAGATTAAGTAGTACATAATTCACTGTAGTTGTATAAGTTAAGTATAGGAAAGTTATAAGGCTTGAATAAATAAATAAATTAAATAAATCCACACCAAACAGATCCTCGGCAATGTACCCTCTACGCACGTTTCGCTCCGAAACCGGAGCTTCCTCAGGAGATGTTGACTTTACAATGAATAATTGTGAACAATTCATTGTTCGCGGAGTATAGCAAATTAAGCTTAATTTTCATGATATATTATGGATTTGCGCAAAGTAACGCCTGCTTCTATCCAATATCGCTTGATGTCGTCTGTCCACCTCGTTAAGGGTAGACCAGTGCGTATACCGGTGCGCAGTCGCCATTCCAGCATCCATCGGTTTTCCGAGCTATGTACAGCGAGTAACGTAATCATCAGCGTCGTCATATGAACCCATTACCGGCCCACTACAGAATCTCCTCCCACAATGAGAAGGGGTTAAGGCCGTAGTCCGCTAAGCTGGCCCAGTGCGGATTGTTGGACTTCACACACCTTTGAGAACATTATGGAGAACTCTCAGGCATGCAGGTTACCTCACGACGTTTTCCTTGACAGTTGAAACAAGTGATAATTCAATTGCTTGATACGCACATAACTTAGAAAAGTTAGAGTTGCGTGCTGGGATTCTATCTCGCCTTCTCTCTCTCTCTCTCATCCCCCCCCCCCCCCCCCCGCTGAATGTTAGGCTTTTTATACTCTTCTATCCTTAAGTTTTTTAGCACTAGTACTGGAGATTTTCTTTATTTTATATCATCTGCATACCCTCTGTGCACGCCACTGGTTTAAAGTGTGTGTGTGTCAAAATGTCAAAATTCAAATTCAAAATTTCTTTATTCATGTAGGCCTATCACAGGCACTTATGAAGCGTTCATACATATTTGTTTACATAATTGTAACGGGATGGTGATAACTTCGTTCGCCAACTTAAATCTCAAGGTACGAGGGTTCCAAACGCGCCCTGGTCTAAGAAGAGCCCACAACAAACTTATTTTTCTGTTATCACCATCTTCCGGTAAATTTAAATTAAGCTATGAAGCTAGAGCAATTCTAGCCTGTTGCTAGTCTGTTGGCAAAAAGCCGCAAAGAAAGGTAGTACTTCCCCGGGCGAACTCTGTCACAGAAATTTCTACTACTGCTAAAAATTTATTGGATGACAACCACGGAACGATGACACGGCGTCTTGCCTTAGCGTAGAATTGAGGTGTTGGACCGATAATGGGCGCAGCGGTGAGCGCTGTTCTTACGGAGGTGTTAGGTTATATCAACGGCACGGGCAATATGGGAATTTATAATTTCTGAATTTTTCCTAGTACGATCTGGTGTGAGGGTTTAGCGGTGGCTAGGTACCGTCGTGCCAGCAATCACGTGCCACCGAGCGATTTAGCGTTCAATAACAATGCCGGTATGTGCTTAACGTAACTGCCACATCCCTAGCAGGTTAGCTCGCTACTATCGCTTATCAGGTGAGATTGCAGTAAGCCAATTTGTAGTCAAAAAAAATTAATAGATTTTACAAAATCAGTACCCCCCATAAACAGAGAGTTAGTTGCTAAATTAGTTAATTGAAGCAGTGTTCGATCGATTTGTGAAATGTGTCAATAAACAACATTTTAACACCGTCGCCAGATTGTGTCAAATGCTTTCGTCCAATTGGCACTTCAATAAAATTGGCCGCCGGGCACCCGTTCCGCGTTTAAGTACATCTTAATTTTCATAATTAAAAACCGGTGCCTGTCAAACTCACGCGCCGACGTTTCGCCGCACAATAAAAAAAACGTATATTTATTCAGATATAAAACCAATAATCATCACCGTTTTGCTTAGGACACCGTAACTTTTTTTTTCTTTATCCTTTCCCATAGGGAAAAGGCAAAGGTATATCACCGTACAGCCATGTCTTTAGTGGTTTTCATAATCATGTCTTATTTGATTGTAAGGCATAGAGCCTTATCTTTATTGTCGTAACTTCGAATTCGAAACTCATTAAAGTATTATGCTTATTTGTAATTAGTTACATAAAGTTTTAGCATCTCGTGTCTGTTTAATTCAATCATTTGTTGCTTTTAAATTCTTTTTTAATCAAAACACGAAAAGAAAATCAAATGAAGAATACATATACACAGAGTATATAAGTATTCAATCCGATTATTTATGGGTCACACATAATTGTAGTGTTTGTGTACTCATTGAACTAGATACTTTAAGTATGTTTCCTCACGCATTTGTTCGCATACAGTACTTTTTATAGTTAATGGCATACACCAAAAAGCTAATAATAAATCGACCCAAAACAACACAATATATTTATGAGTAATCGACACTCCTCGATTTCAAAGAGAATCATTTAAAATTGAATGTAACCGTAGAGAATGGAAGAAGTGTAGAGTTATTGCGAATTGACGCGAACATTTGTGTTAAGACTCTTTAAACTTATAACCGTGCTCTGTGTGAAGAGTTTATTTTAATTTTATTTTACTCAAAATCAACATATCGCATAGCGTTCTGCGGTTTGCTGGTTTTGCTTCTGTGGAATAACATACTATGGAAATAATTACTTGACATCATTATATTTGTTATCTTATTGGCTACTGCCGCGTCAGCATGTGCGACGACTGCTGATCACGAAGTCATGTGTTCGATTCCCGGGTCGGGCCAATGAAAACCGTGCCCTGTAGTGGACCGGTAATGAGTTCATATGATGAGTCGCCAAATTGTAGGAAAAATTGGTTTCTTTTTTTTTTCGAATCTGTAACAAAAGGTAGCATATTCATTCACCCACACACTTAAAGCTTACAAAATGAGTGACATACGGTACAGTTAAGCGAAAATAAAGGCGACACTCCAAGAAACCGTTTCGCCGGTGCGGTGAAAACTGGCGTTGGCTTAGTGCTCGACAAATACACAGAGACAGACCTACTGGCGTGTGCTTAGTCGAGTTGTGTGCTCACTTTTGTTTGTGTGCTCAATGGCACGGGCGGAAATGGGAGCACAAACATCATAATTTAAACTTATATTTTGTGAGTTTTAAGACTAGCTCAGTGCGCAGTGGTGGGTACTGTGGTCTTACATGTGGGAGGTCTCGGGTACGGGAAGATTTCGTTTGTGTTCTCAATGGCACGGGCGGTAATGAGAGCACAAACAAACATGTTGAGTTGCTCTCTTTGAGTAGTTAGACCTCCTAGGCGCAGTGGTGGGTATGGTAGTTTCGTTAATACGTTTGTGTGCCCAATGGCACTGGTGGGTATGGGGGCACAAACAAAACCCGAAGTTTTTTTTTTTATAATTTCTGAATCATGACTCAGGTCTAGTGGGGTTTGGCCGTGGCTTGTAACCACCCTACCGACAAGCGATTAGGAACTGTACTATGTCGCGTAGAAACTTATTAACAGATATGGGTTAAATATAACTGGCGTACCCCGAACAGGTTAACCCGTAATCATGTGTAAGGATTGCATCATCACTTACCAGCATGTGGGATCGCAGTCAAAGCCTATTTTGAAGTCGAATAAAAAAAAAATGTTTGTTTGTTCGATTGTCCTAGCTAAGCCACTTACTTGGCTTTTGACACAGAGTTAGTTGAATGGACCCCTTCTCATTGTGGAAGGAGACCCGTGGCCTGTAGTGGCCCGATAATGGATTGATATGATGATGGTGACTGTGTTTTTTTTTTAAATCAATAAGTCTACCCCTAAATCTGTCCATTTATTGGTTAGCCTATTAAGAAATATGCAATTTTTTTTTATGTGAAACATCTGTAGGCGGAGGGTAAACCTGATTTTTTGCGTGGCGACACAGGCTATATGATTGAATTTTTGTATTTCGTATGTAACAATAAAAATGAATATTAATTTGTAATAAAACAGTCATTATTAACCAACTTACAAAAAGGAGTGGTTATCCATTTGGTTTTTTTTCATTTGCGGGAAAAATTTGTAATGCTTTATCTTTCCACTATGCAATAATCTGGAATAACTTACAGAAAACGATTTCGATGTTTCACATCTGCCAGGCGTCCCGTGACGGCTCTCACGTTTTTTTTTCTAAATATATATATTTTTTCTTGCTTTAAGTGGCATAAGCTACCTTGTATTGAAAAGAAAAGAAAACAAACTGTTCCCGCGGGATTTTTCAAAAACAGTAAATAACGCGGTCATAAAAGGCGCGCGGCAGCCAGTTAATTTAATAAAAACGTTGACAATTCCGTCACACGAGTATTAACTTTTATGACAGTTCGAAAGCAGAAATATTCGCATAAATTAATAATTCTATGGAAATAGTTCTAATTTATGACGTACGCGCATTGAGTGTCAAATGCCGCTGTAAACTTTCTTATCGATTAAGGGTATCTACAAAGCCTTAGGTCAAAGCCTCACACTGTGTGCTAATGTCTCTAACGATTTAAAATTCCTACCCCAAAAATTTTTAACACAACACACACAAACACGCATTCACACACACACACACACACACAAACACACACGCACAAACACGCACACAGACACACACTTTACTTACTATTTTTATTATTTCCTTTTTTTGAAGTTACAATTAAAGCAACATAATAGTAACGTCTTAATTTCAATCTGTATATGTATGTTCCGGGGGCGAGGGCTGGTTATACTTAACCTTTAGTGCCGTATGTTTGAACGAGAAAGAAATATGACTTAAGGAAATGAAAGCAATTGAAACCCTAAAAACTTTATAACCAGAATGTTTACGAATAAGGATTTTACAGGAGCTATGGTGATACGCTCGACCGTAACAATAGGAAGATCTTCCTCCGAGCGGGTGATCGTGCTCGGAGACCGAGGTCCGAACTTTCATTTTCATTTTTTTCATTTTTCGGAAGGACACTTGCCGATAACCACCTGAGGGGTTGCTACGGCGTCACCGGGGGAGTGGGGCGAGCGCGAAAGCTCGCCATGAGAAGAGCCCCAGGGCTCGACGACATCGGGGGGGAGAGTGGGAGACGTCGACCCGAGGGTGCCTCCTGCGAGGACTCGGACCTCGGCTCGGTTCGACGTTAATCTGACTGTTTTTGGACTTTTGGACTAATCATTGTTTAGTCCGATCGCCCCCGTGACCGTGGTAAGGATCCACGTCCGGATGACGTCAGAAATCGGGCCCGACCGAACTTTGCCTCGAATCTTCCTCGGAGTCCCAGGTTTGGGGCTCGGGGTGACCGTTCAGGGCGTTGGCCCTTTTCGGTGGTGTTCACCGCCGTCTGCTACTACAGACGGGTCACTTGGTAGGACCGTTGGGTCCGCGGAGTCAGGTTCAGGGGAAGAGTCGCGGCATCGCGATCAGCGTTGCTGCGGCGACTTGGCATTTCTTTGGTGGGGCTTGCGCCCGCCGCTCAGCGAGGTCGAACTTGCCAATATGAGTTGGCAAGCGCCCATCAGCCAGCGGCGAGGTAGCCGACCGAACTTTCATTTTTGGAAGTTGTATATATAGGCATTCTTAGTGAACACTTCGCTAGCGCGATGTAGGATTTTAGTAGCGCCATCTAGTTATGTAATGCGGAGACCGCCACAGTATTCCTCTCCGAGACTGGAAGTCGTACCATTGAAGCAGTGTTGCTTGCTGTAGTATGCCTTTGTCACCAATCCAGAATGGGGAAAAGTTACATATTACAACAATAGCTCTTAAATTCAACAAAAAGAAATAGGGTTCACATGTTTTCCACAAAATTATCCACATAATATTGTAAGGAAGCAGTAGAGCGATACGATGTAGATACAAGTAACACTTCCTATGACAGATAATATTTATTAACTGTAGATACGATAAAGTACCTAATCAAAAATTAAAACTAGCTGGCATAGCAAGTTAATGCAAAAAATCTCTAGAAGATGCAAAACAAAAAAATAACAATTGAAGAAGAAGAAGAAGAAGAAGAAGAAGAAACACTTTATTGCACGTATAACATACAGGAAAAGAAACAGTAAGGAGTATACAGTACACAATGTAGACATGCAAAGGCGGCCTTATTGCTGCAAGCAATCTCTTACAGGCAATTGTAGATAGGACTTACAGCAAGAGAACGGGATAGTGCCAAGAGTGTTGATAGATATACGTAAATACCAAAATGTAAAGATACAAATACATATATAATTGATTTATATAAATGAAAATATATTTTTTAATTTGATTGATTGATATAAATGCAAATAAAGAAAGAGAATACACAAAGTCAAAGTCAAAGTCAAAAATATCTTTATTCAAGTAGGCCCATTTGCGCACATAAGAATTAGACGGTAGTGAGATGATGGCGATAACCACATTCGTAAACTTAAAACTAAAGCTACGAGGGTTCCAAACGCGCCCTGGTCTAAGAAGAAGTCAGTCCATGTATAGACGTGTTGTGTGAGTTTCATTTCTTCGCTTGGATCATAGTGTGCACGGGGCCTAATCATAAGGTCCAAAAAGGGTCATAATTGTTTATGTATTCGTAATCATAAAATTTTGACGTCGTCCGCGTAATTTCACAGGTAGTCGTGAAAATGCTTATTTTTCGATCTATAACTCTTGATAGAAATCCATTTATATCGTGCGACAAAATATATATGGGTGCTTTAAAGTCAATGACAAATATCTAGTAATAAAGCATATTGTGAAAAATAATCTTAATTTGCTATACTCCGCGAAAAATAGGAGAATCTGTGTGGTGTGATAGATAATTTCTTTAATCCTTATACTCCACACCAAACAGATCTTCGGCAATATATCCTCTACGACTTAACAATGAATAATGAATTGTTAACAATTATTCATTGTAAAGTCAACATCTCCTGAGTATTATTATTATTAAAACTCTTTATTTGTATACCACAACATTTAAAATATAACAAAAACAGAAACATCGAAAGAAGTAGTAATACAAAAGGCGGCCTTATCGCTTAATAGCGATCTCTGCCAGGCAACCTTAGAATTAGGAAAAAAATAAGAAGAGGAGAATAGACTGCTGGTGGTACAAATATTAAAATACATACATGCAAATAACTACATGCCAATACATAAACTAGTGTGCACAAATAGATAAAAAGTAAATAATATAATAAATAAATAAATATAAAAATAAACTAATATATATAATAACAACACTTACATAATTAAATACTTTAACATACAATAAATGAGTAAGTACATATATACATACTATTAAAAGTCGTTAACAATATAATGGGCCTTAACTGCTCTTTTAAATATCGCCAGTGATTTGGATCGTCGTATGCTCAATGGAAGCGCATTCCACAATTCCACAGCTCGTACGCTAAACGAACGCTTATAAAATTTTGTCTTATGATAAGGCATACACAGCGTCAGCGCACGGCACGATCTTACACCAGATTGCTCACCAAGAAAAGTGAACTTCTCTTTTAAATACGAGGGAGTATTTAGATGAAATAACACACAGTACAGAAGAGAAAGTACATGCATATCCCGGCGACGACGAATAGGAAGCCACTTGAGTTTTTGTCGAAATACGGAAACATGGT
Organism: Pararge aegeria; assembly: GCF_905163445.1. Classification (NCBI taxonomy): domain Eukaryota; kingdom Metazoa; phylum Arthropoda; class Insecta; order Lepidoptera; family Nymphalidae; genus Pararge; species Pararge aegeria. The sequence continues at coordinate 3,362,955 of NC_053206.1, read as the reverse complement.
CATATTTGCGAAGGCCAAATATGAACCGAATAGCCAGATTTTGAAGACGCTCAAGTTTATTAAGCTGATCCTCGGTCAGATTGAGAAAGCTTGCATCCGCATAATCGAGAATAGATAGAAAAAGAGAATGTGCTAGCATAACTTTACTTTGAGTATGCTTCGTATACGCAGCGAAACGTCCGTAGTGCGTTGTATAAAGATAGAAGAAATTATTATTAATCTCCACAATATATCATGGAATTCCGCAAAGTAACGCCTCCTTCTATCCAAATATATAGCACTTTTGATGCGTAAATAACATATAAAATATGTACATAGTCCTCACCATTTTTTATCTAGTATGTAGTATATTGCTTAAATATGTATATACTTATATATATTATGTATAATATGTATGTAGTATTAGAATTTATGAGTAAGTAGTTTATTAAAATTATTTTATATATATATAAATATATATATATATTTTTTTTTTTTATACTTAAATTGCTGCACCAACCCGTTCCTTCGTTTTTTTTTCCTAACGTCAAAGGTTGTCTGGAAGAGATCGCTTTAGTGATAAGACCGCCTTTGCACGCTCTATTTTATTTTTATTATTTTAAGTTTCTTCTATTTGTGTTTAATTTATATAAAATGTGTGTGTGCAATAAAGACTTAAAACAAACAAACACAATGTTATGTACATTTTTATGTATGATGATGATGATGGCGATAAATACATTCGTAAAATTAAAACTAAAGCTACGAAAGTTCCAAAGGTTTAATAAGAAGCCTACAAAAACTTAGTTGATAGCGTTTTTTGTTATCACCATCTCACATATTTTTTTTTATTTCACTACAAGTTAGCCTTTGACTGTATTCTAACCTGGTGGTAACAATGCAGTCTAAGATGGTAGCAGGCTAACCTGCTAGCGGTTTAGCAATTATTTTTAGATTGGCGGCATGGCTGTCGGGTTGTAACAAGCCACGGCAAGAGCCTCTCACCAGCCCAGAGCAGAGAATATTAAGTAATTATATATTCCCGAAATGCCCCTGCCGGGTACCCGGGAACCCCAGACCTAAACATTATTGTCACCGTCCTTATTAAAGTCCCACTGCTGGGCTTCTCCTGCAATGGCGTACACTTCATACATGCTCACTGCATAACCTAAAATATCTAAAATGTGTTGGTATATGACGTCTAACTGATTTATACGTACTCTGGTATAAAACGTATGCACGCCACCGCTCCCCACTCCTACAAGAAAAGGATCTTAAGCTCTTTTAGACGTATTTGTGTCGTATCGTATCATCGTATCGTGTTACACCGTCGTATCGCATCGCATCCTGTAAAATACGAAATCGTAGATTACACAAACACCGTTAATAAAATCGTACGCTCTGTCTACACGTAGGTACCTCTTGAGAGCAAGTGTTGACACACCCAATATTTGCCCACCAAAGAAAGTACCATGTCGCTTTACTGTTTTCTGTGTAATTTTCCGTAAGTGTTAATTTACTTGTATTTCCTTCTATTGCTATTGACTGTTTTTCTATTGGAGCGAATTTGAAATGAATTAAAGATAGAAGAGCCTCATGGAGAAGCGGTGATAGCCTAGTTGAAAAACGGTGATTGTTTTATGAGAAGCGGTGATAGCCTAGTTGAAAAACGGCGATTGTTTTATGAGAAGCGTAGATAGCCTAGTTGAAAAACGGTGATTGTTTTATGAGAAGCGGTGATAGCCTAATGGCGAAGCTGTGATAGAATAGTTGAGAAGCGGTGATATTTTAATGGAGAAGCGGTGATAGCCTAGTTGAAAAACGGCGATGGTCTTATGAAATAGCGGTGTTAGTAGATTTAAAAAAAATACCCCAAATACTCACAACTAAACGTAATAAATGTAGTAGTGTAGTTTAAAATTAATTTCAAAATTTTAATAAATACTAACAAAGCCGTACTTCAAATAATAGAATGGCTTTTTTTTAAATAAATTAATTTACTACGACGATACACACATCGCCATCAAGCCCCAAAGTAAGCGTAGCCTGTGTTATGGGTACTATGATAGCTGATGAATATTGTTATGAATATAACTTACATAAATACATATAATATACAGATAAACAACCGGTATTCTGACACACTGCGAACACTAGTGTTTGCAGCGGAAAACTTAGTGAGGAAATCTGCATGCCTGAGAGTTCTCTGTAACGCTCTAAGAGTTGTGTGAAGACTACCAATCCGCACTGGGCCACATTGGTGATGGGTCGATGTTCTTAAGACATGGTTATTGATGAAGATAATGATGATGAATGAATGAATGAATGAATGAACATACTTTTAGTGCACGCGACATAAGTACATAAAAAAAAAAGTATAACAAAACAACGTACCTATACAATTTGGCAGCCTTATCGCTTCATAGCGATTTCTTTAAGGCAACCAATGGCGGAGATAAAAATACAGAAAACAGTTAGGTGGTGCATGTATACATATACCAATAAAATAAATATTTCGTTACATTAATAAATATAAAAAAAATATTTGTAACTAAAGACAAATAAATAAGTAATTACATTTATAAATGTAATACATAAAAATGATATTTACTTTAAAAAAAATAATTATCCTCAAACATAAAGAATTAAAAATGAAAAAAGAAAAGGGACACTGCTCGCTTCTCTTTTTTTATTTTTTATTATTTACTAGCGTACCCAGCCCGCATCGCCGAGCTAGATTTTGCTTTATTTTATTTAAACAATAAACTTACATCATTAAATTTTTAATTAAGTCTCATAATATATTAAATCATTTATTTCTCTCCGTATTCATTCTCTTCTATTCTCTTCTCGAGCGGGTGAAGATCACTATCTACACCCAACAATAGAATATCATCATATATTTGACAGATTGACAGTTCAAAAATAGGAGTGCTCCGATCGTCACCGAACTCTACAGGATTACTCGCCAGGTCAATCCGGATATTCCCTAAAAGTTTCATTGAAATCGGTCCAGCCTTTTCGGAGCCTATACGGAACATACCCACACACTTTCTCTTTTATATATAAAAAAAATTTGTTATTTATATATATAAAAGAGAAAGCAAATGCAACAAATTTTTTTTTCAACTAAATAAAAAAAATAGAAAAAAAATCGGCCCTCACTGGGATAAGTTTTTTTTGAGAAAAAAAAAATTTAGAACGACGAACTTCGAAAAAATAACGATTTTATACAAAAACGCGCTTATTTCATGGAAGCGATCATGTTAAATTTTTTTTATTTATTTTTCAAAAAAATTTAAAAAAAAAACGACCCGAAAGATCAATTATTGAGAGAATTTTTTGGCTATTTGAAAATAAAAAGCCACTTTTTTGAAAGCTTCATAACTTTTTTTGGGTTGGATAAAAAAATTTGAAAATATTCTGAAAAACGTCTTTCATCGAGTAGAAAAAGATAAAAAAAATCATCGAAATCTAAAGGGGTAAGGTTCAAAAGTGGTCGATTTGGCATGGAATACCCCATATATAGATGTCTCTATTTATGGCCAAAGGCATTCCAAAGCTTAACAGCCTATTCAATGCAGATATGTCCTTTGTTCCAGTCACTGATGCGCTCTATGTCGGTGGAGCAGAGGTGGCAGGACCTCGCCTCGCTGCTGACCATCCCGCATCCGCCCGACCAGTACCAGCACTACCACCAGCATCCGCATTCGCACCCGCATCCGCACCCGCATCCGCATCCGCACCCGCACCCGCACCCGCACGCCCATCCGCACAACATCAGGTAAGCTAATAAAGATGTTAAATGTTGGTAATCTTTTTCTTATTCATTCATTATTATAGATTGTTCGCTACTGTATGTATGCCGTTCAGAATACAGTTGCATTTACCGATTCAGTAATTTTTATAATTTTTATTAGTGTTTTTTACCTACACTTGGAGGAATTATCAATTTTTATAAATTAAAAATGCATATTAAATTTTCGGAACCGACAGAATTTGAACCTGCGTCTCACTGGCCATCGCGGCCTAAAGCAAGTATAGATAAAAAAAAATTATAAAAAAAGCAATGTGTCATCTCTTGTTTCAAACGTGTCTCATTGTAATATGGACCTTTGAAAAAGTAGATCGAAACTGCAACGTTTCCTACTAGATGACGCTACAGCCGCTATAAGACTGATGTGAAAGGCATATACTGATTTTGGCATTGACGGTAGGAGAGCCGTAGCATAATCGGAGAAAGCGCTCAGGCCGCGATTGCCAGAGTCGCAGGTTCAAATCCTGTCGGTTCAGAAATTTTTTATATGCTTTTTTAATTTATAAAAATAACGATTTAGTATTTTTTATTTAACGGATTTTGGCTAAAAATTACCAATTTCTATGACAAATTAACAAGTTCGTTGGCAAATTACCAATTCCGATGACCAATTACTAATTTTAGTGACAAATTACCAATTTTAGTGACAAATTACCAATTATGATGACAAATTACCAATTTTGGTGACAAATTACCAATTATGATGACAAATTACCAATTTTGGCGACAAATTTACAACTATGATGACAAATTACCATTTTTAGTGACAAATTTCCAATTTTGATTACCGTAGTTATACCCGTAAGTAATTATTAAAAACACATTTTCTTCGTTAGCCGCACCAATTACCTTCAAAGTGAGCTTAAGTGATTATAGAAACTCTTTTGTTAACAGCACCCATGGCGCCGCTGCGGGTTACGCGCCGAACTATCACGCCCCCATAGCTCCCGTGCCTGAAAAACAACACGAACCTTATGGTGAGAGCCCAGTATACAAACATCATCAACCCATCGAACTCAAAGTCAAGAATATCCCATTATAGATGCGTGCATTACATGAAAAATATGTAGGTAAATGCTAGTGTGATGTATTGGATAGAAGCAGGCGTTACTTTGTGAAAATCCATGATATATTATCAAAATTAAGCTTAATTTGCTATACTCCGCGAAAAGCAGGAGAATCTGTGTGGTGTTATTTATAATTTCTTCAATCCTTATACTCCACACCAAACAGATCTTCGGCAATATAGGGTATATTGCCGAAGATCTGCACGCACTACGCACGTTTCGCTCCGAAACCGGAGCATCCTCAGGAGATGTTGACTTTTGGCATTAAAGATATAAAGATATATATATATATATATATATATATCTCTTTATATATATATTTCTTGTGTGCGTGTGTATGTCACTAAACTCCTCCTAAACGGCTGGACCGATTTGAATGAATGTTTTGGTATGCGTTTGGGTGGCACACTGGATGGTTTAGATTCACAAATCAGCCCGACAGATGGCGCTGGGGTCCGCTAGTGTATATATATATATATATATATATATTTTAAAGTTTTTATACTTTAAAATATATATATATATAGTACTTCTTGTGTACAACCTTGTCTTAAAATCTTAGTGTTTTTTAAACCCTATCCTTTGTTGGGTTGCCTGGCAGATAACGCTTTTTAGCGATAAGGCCTTATTTAGTGTTTTTTTTTGTTTATAATTTCATTTCTGTTACGTGTACAATAAAGTGTATTTTCATTGCCCTTTCGGTACGGAACCCTGCAAACTTATACAGCACGTAACCTTTATTGTTGAGGCTCTATACGACGTGTAACCGAATTACGAAATACTTTTGAAGGGTGCATATGTATATTACATGAGAAATCACCCTGTAAAAATATTAAATCAAACGAAACATATTTATTTTTACATACAAACTAATTCAAAACATTCTGACAACCCTATTGAAGATAAACACCGACACGCGCGTAATATGGCAGGTGTCACTTGATTCTAATTTGGCATGTGATGTTAGGGCTGTATCTGATCTTTTTCAGTAAAAACTATGGCAGTGGTTTACTCGAACACTATTAGCGTTTCGCTTCCACAGATAAGTCTCAGAGATAGTAAACAATGTAGATCGCTTCTAGCGAGCCTCTACGCATATATTTTGTACAATCGTTTGTTGACATAGATCCTATATTTTTATTACAAAAAAGTGCTGTCCGATCAATATACAAACTTCGATCGCGCGAATCTCTCCTTGAAAAATTTAAAGAAATAGCTATACTTACAGTAGCTTCGCAATATATTTATAACAATTTAATGTATGTAAAACAAAACATTAAACTATATAAAAAAGGGGATATAGACAATCGACTTACTAGAAACGATCATAAATTAGTGATATCAGCATATTGTCTTAGGAAAGTACAGCAAACCTTTGTGGCGCTGCGTATATGCTTTTATAACATGCTACCGAAAGTAATATTAGATCTACCGTTACATATGTTTAAAGAATGTATAAAAACACATTTAATACATGGAGGTTACTATACTATTGATGAATTTCTTAATGACAAGGTTGCCTGGAAGCAAGCCGCTTCGCTCTCATCTCACACAAGATGGAACACTGATTGTTAAATTGTAAAACGATGTTGGAAAAGAGCAACTGCTGAGTTTCTTGCCGGCTTCTTCTCGGTAGAATCTGCCTTCCGTACCGGTGGTAGAGACACTACAAACAGACATACTTGACGTTTCAAAAGTGCTAATATTATGCCTACTTGAAATGAATGAATTTTGAATTTGGTTTTTTTTTTAAATTTTGTTAACCTAGCTTTCTATTTGTATGTGCAATAAAGACTTATTTTTCTATTCTAATGTAGGTACCTCTAAAGCCTGTAAAGTGATATTTCGGTTTTTATTTACACGTTGTATATATGTTATATCATTGCAGGCGCCTCGGCCCCGCTGGAAGGTGCGTATAAGGTGGAATCCGCACATCACCCCCAACACCAAGATGGAGTTTACTATCAGGTATTTTTCATTAAAATAAAGCAGTGAAGGCTGTTTTTGTGTGAAATGAAGTTGAAAATAAGAATCGCCATAAAAAGGGAAATAAATCCAAATACAAGATTATGAAAATTAAGCTTAATTTGCTATACTCCGCGTACAGCATGAGAATCTGTATGGTGAAGCATTTTTTTTTATTGTTACAGAATTCCACCAGTGAGATGGCGCCGCCGAATCAGGACGGTTTCCTGCAGTCAATACTCAACGATGAGGATCTGCAACTAATGGATATGGCGATGAACGAAGGTGAGCTTTTATACATAACTAGCTGACAACTATGCTAACCGGTTATAACCGGTTTGGTGCAGGGATATTCGAACCAAACCGGTTATAACCGGTTTGGTTATACCTTATAATAAAACTGTAACTGGACGATTTCTGTACATTTAATATATTTTGAAAATTTTGACCGGGGGATGCTTTATAATCGATACTGAGTCCAAAACCGATTTTTATTTAATTTTTGTCCGTCTGTCTGTCCGGGCATCACGTGAAAACTACTGAACGGATTTAAATCAAATTTGGTATAGTGGTAGCTGATATTTTGGGTCAACATATAGGATACTTTTTATACCGATAAACTATAAGTTTTCTCCGGGAAATGGCATGATTTTTTTTTATCAATTTGACTTCATAGCTCCGTTAAATTTGAACCGATTTCAATAATTCTTTTATTATTTAAAAGTGTATACTATCAAGCATGTATCGTCTTATTTTAATAACGATCTGATAAATATTGTCGGAGATAAAGGACATAACTCTTCATAAATAACAGCAAGTCGCAAGGCATATGGGACAACGATCGAATGCATGTGTATCAACCTACTAGTAATATAAATGCGAAAGTTTTGTGAGTATGGATGTATGGTGGATGTATGTATGTATGTATCAACTTAAATAATAATATAGAATAAGGGTATATAGCTAGCCACGATGATTACGATGTTAGTATTAGATCTATTCTCGCCTTTTGATTGACTCATACGCAGAAGAAGTTTCGGGGGTCCGCTATTGTTAAATATATGTACACGCGTTAGAAGTTGTACTTCTTTGGCGTAACAAGATAGAAATCTTTTCAAAAATTCTATCTCACGCCTTGTTCTACGTTTGTAGGGAAAACGACACTAGCAATTGAAAAAGGTATTGAATACATTGAAAGTTTTATTATAACGCATTATCTAGTTATCACATTGTCGGACAACCAAGAAACATTGAACATTAAAATTTGAATGAATGAATTAAATCACCGGAATGAGCTCGCAGACTTTGACACCTTCTCGCGTAACGCTTTTTCGTTACGTGACGATTTCCACCAGTTAAATCCTAAAGCAAACCGCGCTTAGTAACATCATTCTCAAATATATGTAGGTATGTGTGATATTGTGTCCGACAAAATTATTACAATAAATATTCTTAAGCTCAAATTACATAATATCTGCATTGACGGCCGATTGGCGCAGTGGGCAGCGACCCTGCTTTCTGAGTCAAAGGCCGTGGGTTCGATTCCCACATTTGTTACAAGGATAATTTTAATTATTCTACTAATCCATCCATCCATGAGAACTTGGAATTTCTGTGGGATAAAATGTACGAAAAAAGGATACATGTTAACAAACCAAATTAGGGTCATCAAAATTCGGAAAAATTGCTTCATCAATCTTATTTTTATACTTTGAAAATAGTAATGTTAGCTAATATTTTTTTTGAACTCTGTTTTTTAAGAATACGACATACATAATACTTAACAATTATTTAGATGATAAACACATATCAAAAAACTGAAAACAATATTTTACAATCGCTAAGTCATTTTGATCCGTTTTTCAATTATTTTCAATCATTCTATTATCAATTCCATCTTCGTCATAAGGTTATAAATGTTACCAATATTATATGAAGCACTGGCACAAATGAGTGATAGTCTATACACTACACGGTCAGCTGGCCTCGGCTGCTCTGACGAGCGCCTGTCACTTTATCCCTACTCCGCGGCCGACCGTCACGCGACATGCAACAGCACAGTCGAAAAAGTCTGAGACGACGTAATAAAAGTTTCACTTTAAAATGAAAAATATGATAATACAAACACAAAGTACCAAGAACCATAGACAAGTAAGGTTAATAAGAGTTGCCAAGTGAAAATCGGAAATCGGTGAAAGGTAAATGTATATATTTGATTAGGCGTTACTTACTTAAGCATTGCCTTGCTCGTTGTTAGTGATAACGGGTGTAAATGTCATTCTATAAATCTATGGCGCCTTGATAATTATACGCAATAGTGTTGTAATACACGGCCTTGGGCTTATCTATACGATCTGTCAATGATGAGCGATAGAAAAGTAAATATTTTTTTTTTGATTACATTATTCTTTGGGGTTTTACACTTTCTGTTGGTCACATACCGACTAGTTTAAATTGTTCTAGCTGTATTCCGTCCATTTGTTACTAGTAACTGACATACTAAATGACTTTACTGGAATAATGACTTATTACCTAATTTAGAAATAAAAGAACTCTATCCATATTATTATGAGGTCTATATTTTATATACTAATCTTTTATTAGGCTGTACGGTCATAGATCTTTGCTTATCCCCATAAGGACGAATTAAAAAAACTACAATGCATTGTAATAAATTGAAAAAAAAAAATTACAGTTTTATAAATGAAAACAATTTAATTTTTTCTTAATTCGTCTAACGAATAAATTTTTATCCAATTTGCGTTTTTCATAAATGTAATATGAACACGTTTTTATCTACGCATTATCGCTCGATTTGACCTATATGATGTCACTCGAAAGTTGATTAGTCATTCTTTTAGTTTTAGTATGTACGGCTGCAGTCCAAAGCATGGACGCTTCGGTTCGATTAAAAAAGTTTTTTTTTTTTTAAACAACAACCTTGACGTTCGGAAACGAGTAAAAGTATTGTGAAAGTACATGATTATCATAGATGTTTATACTGTGATTTGTGTATATACCTATGTGACAATAAAATGATAACGATAAGTATTTTATTTGTATAATACGATGAGATAAAATTATACCAGGACCTTATTTGTTACGTTTGCCGCGGAAAGTTTAGCTGTCAGCTGTGTGCTGTGATTTGAAATAAGAATTTGTTTTGGGTTATTTATAGAAGCAGTTCTGATAACGCTACTGGAGTGTTGTTTTTTGAAGAACTTTAAAACATTTTAAAGCAAATGGTGAAAAATATCGCGAATTAGAACAATTTATTCAAAATGGGAATTTTCTCGTACATTTATAGATTGTTTGTCAAGAAGAATAACATAGTAAAGTGAGACCATATTTTGTGTGAGACTATCCTTTAAAGATTGTGAATTGAAAACTATAAAATAACTTTTTTTTTTAATTTTTTCTTTTACCTGTTGTGCAAAAGTTTTGAACTATATAGACTGAATTTGTATTGTAACACTTAGAATCTTGTGCAAAAAGGAGTTTCGTATTGCATGTTAACGAAAAGCCTACATATGACATACTTTTTGAACAAACGTACAAAGAAGAGTGGAAGGGTGCATATCAAGAATTGTCCCAAATGTAAATGCGCTGTATGCCGAGCCCTACGTAGACCAAAGACAACTTGCGAGTCTTGGATCAAAGTCCACGTTTTCGTCTTGAAACGATACAATTTTTGTCTATGGTCGTTTAAATATAGGAAAACCGATTGGAAATGAGAATAGTTGAATTGACGTTGCTAAATAGAAACTGAAGTCTATTTTCATCGAATTAATTCTTAGATAAAGAAAACACGAGGCGTTTTATTTGCAATAGCATTATTTGTGGGGATAAAAGCTGTTTACATTACGATAGTCTGTGGAAGGTCGTAGAAGATTCCGCTGCAAAGACAAACGTCATATGACGTTGATAGTCATTTGAATCTCGAACAAAAAAAGGAAGGTATTGTCCAAAAGATTATGGACTTCGGATTCTAGTCAATCTTTTATCTTAAAGATAAAAGCTAATAAAAGATTAGAGAAAATAATTGCGAGTTCTTGGAAAAAATTCGCTGATAAAAACGAATGAATCGATATTTCGAAACTCAAACATCGTTATAGATACATATTACAGAATATCTATAAAGCGAGTTAAGAGAAAGTTAATAGTAAAAAGATATAAGATCTAAAATATATCCCCCGATTAAAAATGCACATGCTAATGCTCCCGTACCCGTATATGACGCCTTTCTACCCTATTACGCCATATTTGAATCCAATTTACCACCCAGACGCCGTCGAATATTTAAACTCGTACTACAATATGTATGACGGTAAGTTTTAAAATAAACGGGCACACTATGATATTTTATATGTGTAAGTTATATTACGCAAGGTAATTGCCTGGTTTTCATTCAGTCGCACGGCGTCATCGCTCGAGACTACACGTCATTATCAACCATGAGCAAAATTGAATGTAATAAATACGCTCATGTGTTTATAGAACGCTTGGCTCAGTGCATTTGTCTATTTAGTTTAATTATAAGAAAGCAGAATAAACGGATAAAGAAGGTTTTTAATAATGTGGGTATTATTCCTCGGCCGAGAAAAGATACTCGAATACTTTCATCAGAATCAGTTTTAAGTCATTTAAGACTTAACCAATCTGGATAAAATTAAGCACAGTTATAGATAATAGTTTGGAATAGCACATAAATTGCTGTTTATTAGCAAATAATGTACGGTTACCGCGGAATAGATTGGTATGTCACAGATCAAGAGATCGAAATTTTTGCCAATCATTGGATGGTGTTAATGGATCGAGGGTGATGACTGACCTGTATGATAAAGTACACGCCTCTACCCTTAACGACCCACTACAGCACCGCTATGGGCAGGAGACAATTATATCCCCGGGTTAAGGATATAAATTTATCTTCTCCCACAGCTTTATCAACTCTCAGAGCACTGGCGCACAAGTGGAATGTTACAGTTATTTTATAAAATGGGTAAACAATTAACAACCAATGTTCATGACATTGAGTTGGTGGGTATTTTGATATAAATACGACTGCATTATCGATGCTCCGCAAACAGTCAGATTAACGTCGAACCGAGCCGAGGTCCGGGTCCTCGCAGGAGGCACCATCGGGTCGGCGTCTCCCACTCTCCCCCCCGATGTCGTCGAGCCCTGGGGCTCTTCTCATGGCGAGCTTTCGCGCTCGCCCTACTCCCCCGGTAACGCCGTAGCAACCCCTTTAGGTGGTTATCGGCAAGTGTCCTTCCGAAAAAGCAAGAAAAGATGCACCGCAGTCCTACATGTACTCGAACGATGCATAGATACCTCTCGGTGTCTTAGCCGTTTAACAGGAAATAATATCCATATAACATATGCAAACCCTTGGAGGAGGCCTTCACCTGAGGCCACCACCTCCTTGCAAATTAAATATAAAACCAATAATAAATTAATTCTTAAAAAAATAAAATGTTAAAACGAATTTGTAATGTAAACTTTATAGATTTTTTTTACTTCATTCTTTTTTTCACTATGTTTGTTCTATTATTTTAATTAGAGTAAAATTAATCGGTAACCCATCCACCATTAAAGAGATAATTTTTTTTTTTTTTTTTCAGTGTGCCCGTCTCTCGAAATGCAAGTTCTAATTATTATTTAAAACAGGCCATTAAAAAGTAATAGCTAACGCCCTCTACCATCTAGTAGCTTAATGTTTTCTGTGGAATTTGTTAGGTACGCGAACGCCATAGGTTTTTTACATTTGGGTCTAGATGGCGCTGTAGTAATTAGTTAAAAATCTTATTTTTATAGTGAAAATTGGAATAATCTTTTCAGATTAGTGTATTGTCATCGGTCCTCGATATGTCTACAAAGTTTGAAAGAAATCTGACCGTTTAAAGTGGGTCAAAATCGCGCCCAAAGAAGTCGGTTACAAACAAACATACAAGTGAAGCTAATATAAAGAGTGTAAAAAGTAGTTACAGAGATATAAATACATTCTAAAACTTCTATTTCATGTTCCAGTGATTAAGCAGATGGGCATGTTCATTACATCCCATGTCAGGGCATAAAATTTTTGTCTCCTGCAGCAGGGCTAGCACGGGGAGGGGTATATCCCTGACAAGGGATAAAATTAACGTTTCCACCTCCTAAAGTACGGGAATATGAAAAGGAGAAGTTCACCCCCGTTTATAATTACACATATATTATTTGGATATTATTTCCACTTGTGTGCCAATGCTCTGAGAGTTGATAAAGCTGTGGGAGGAGATACATTTAAATCCTGTCCCCGGGGATATAACTGTCTCCTGTCCATGCTAGCCGTGGAGGAGACGGGTCTTCTTCCAAAATGGGATAGCTTTATTTATTTATACTTTTTATTTGCACACAAATAAAAATACAGAAGAAGAATAAAAGGAAACACAGACAGAAGAAGTATACAAAAGGCGGCCTTATCGCTTTGTAGCGATCTCTTCTAGGCAACCTTAGGTTAAGGAAAACAAAAGCTTTAGGTCTTAGTCCACCACGCTGGCCCAGTGCGGATTGGTGGCATTGGAGTGCACACAGGGTATGCAAAGGGAATGCTACTAGCGGGCTGATAATAAATATAAAATGAAAAAAAAACTCCAGAACGAGTTATAAAAAACTTAAGGATATCCTTTGTATGAGTTATCTAAAGCCTACCGTTATGTTTTTAGAACTCGCACTGGAGATTTTCTTCATTTTATATCATCTGCATACCCTGTGCATACCCTCCATGCACGCCACTGAATTCGGTGTACTCCACCTTGGTCTTTGAGAACGTTATGGAGAACTCTCAGGCATGCAGGTTTCCGCACGAAGTTTTCCTTCACCGCTGAAGCAAATGATATTTTCATTGCTTTATCACCTGATACCTAAACGATTCTTATCAACAAACACGTGAAGCTATGAATTCGTTACTAATCGTTATATTTCGTTGCGTCGATATCTCGTTGTTACTCGTGTTTCGTTGTTGGCTACGAAAATATTGTTTGCGTCATCACGTTATTTATATGTAATACCAAATTCGTTAATCGGCTTATGTATGAAAATAATAAATCATTGTGTTCAGAGATACGAGTATGATAATAATATTAAACCAGCTACATCCTACGGTTTTACCTATGTTATCTAAGGAGTCATTTAAACTTATACAGTTTCTCATACTGATTTCGGTTACTGCACCGTGGGCAAACTAGAACTACGTTTATTAAACTACTGGCACCCAAGTGGTGAAACTTTGACCATAATTAATTTAAATAATAAGTTTTTTTTTGTAACCATCTTACATTTTAATTTATTTCATAATTTTTTTTCATGTAAAAGTTTATTTCAAGTAGGTCTTAATAATACAAACTAAAATTAATATTTACATAGATAATTTTTAACAATAAAAAGGCAAATAATTAAGACAATACTGAAATCGTGTACACGACTTGACTTGACTTTGAAGCATCAAAAACCAATCTGCTTTGGAATGGTTTCTCGAACAAACGGTTAGTCACTTTATACCACTTTGACGGCCGATTGGCGCAGTGGGCAGCGACCGTGCTTTCTGAGTCCAAGGCCGTGGGCTCGATTCCCACAACTAAAAAAATTTTATGTGATGAACATTAATGTTTTTCAGTGCCTGGGTGTTTATATGTAAATTTTAAGTATTTATGTATATTATTCATAAAAATATTCATCTGTCACCTTAGTTCCCATAACACAAGCTACGCCTACTTTGGGGCTAGATGGCGATGTGTGTATTGTCGAAGTATATTTATTTTTTTATTATTTTACAACTTAACAGTTGACGTTAATTATTTTACATCTAATGTTCTAAACGTTTACCATATACAAAAAAGGAAAGGAAAACGGAAAAGTTTGCGAGGTAGCAACATTCCGCGGGTGTAAAGTGAGACGTGAGCAGGGCGTTTCAGCGTTACAAAATGAACGCTGAAATCTCCCAAATAAACTGTTCCTACGGGATGCTCTAAAAACAAATACAAACGTGGACGGAGTCGCGTGCAACTAGTTAAATAAATAAAATAAATAAATATACTACGACAATACACACATCGAAATCTAGCCCCAAAGTAAGCGTAGCTTGTGTTATGGGTACTAAGATGCCTGATGAATATTTTTATGAATTGTATACATAAATACATAGAATATCCATACAAACACCCACACACTGAAAAACATTCATGCTCATCACACAAACATTTTCCAGTAGTGGGAATCGAACCCACGGCCTTGGGCTTAGAAAGCAGGGTCGCTGCAAACTGCGCCAACCGGCCGTCGAAGTTAAAGTATGAGCTAAAAGTCATACATAACAATATTTTAAACCTACCTACATTTTATTACTCCTGAGTTAAGATAACCGCAAAACAAATACCTAAAGAACACATGGGCGTATTTAGTGATAAAACACACTTTTCCACCTTGTCATCATTACTTGCGACTTTGTGGTAACGACACTTTAAAAAAAAACATTTTTATTACCTCTCGAGATAGTTCAATGATAATAATTTACACGAGTGATAAAAACTTTGTGCAGTTTCGTAACACCTGATTCAATTAAGTGCATAAACGAATATGCGTACCTGAATAGCTGTTGATATCGCCACCGCACCGCGCCCTTCGTTTTCTCCCTAGGGTGTTTCTTAACTCTTTTAGCTTTTCGTTAAACGCCAGTCATGAACTGTTGACATTGTGGTAACGACAGTTAACAATGAAAACATTGTGTGTGCTACGATTAGAAGGTAATAAAATCAAACCTCTGTTAAACTAATTAATTTTGACGCAACCCGATGATATCTATAGTATGCTAAGAATGTAAGAACCGAGTTTAAAAACAATTATAAAGTATTTCCAATACGATGCCACCAGTGGCGTGCACTTCATACATGCACAAAAGCACTGCATACCAAATTATTTTATATAAGTCATATTGGAGGGGAAAATTTCCATTTTATGCCATGTACCTGCTTTTTGCATACCCTGGTCAAAAACCCTGTGCACGCCACTGGATGTCACAACAGACAAACACACATACATACGCAGACACGTCACGAGCAGTGTATTTCTTTGCGTTGGAAATCGTGTGCGTCTTTTGACTTTTACTTATATAATACTTGCTGTTGCCCGCGACTTCGTCTGCTTTTGATTTTGTATTTTGATGTGGCATTCAATTTAGTTGTAGTTCTAAAAAAATTTAAAAGTATTCAGTATCGCTAAGCCTTAAATGAGGGGTTTGCTGCTGTCCACTGAGGAGTTCTGTCCTGTTTAGGCTCAATGAAACATATTATAACCTCTATAGTACAAAAATAATGATTTAAATCGGTTATGATTTGTCGGGAGTTATGGTGTAAAATCTTCAAACACTTTCATCCCCTCTCCCAAAGGAACCGAGCTTAATGTCGGGATAAAAAGTATCCTATATTACTTGTAACACTTCCAAGAATATGTGTACAAAGTTTCATGAGGATCGGTTAAGTAGTTTTTGCGTGGAAGCGTAACAAACAAACTTACATTGACATTTATAATATTAGTAGGGATAGGAATAGGGATAATATAGGTGGCTATAAAATTTAACTATAACAAAGTAGTTACCTACCTACCTTCACGCCCTAACAAGCAACCAATAAACTTGATTTTGGGCATAGAGTAAGTCGAAAGGACGCAGAGTAACATAGACAATTTTTTGTCCCAGAAAAACGAACGGTTCCCGAGAGATTTGCAAAAAAATACCGCAATAAACGCGGACGAAGAACGCAGGCAGTAGTCGATAAAACCATCAGTGTTGTCGAGAATAAAAAGTGTGCACACTCGTACGAGGGAAACGGATCGGACGGAATATTTTGCTTTTAATAAATAACAAATAAATATACTACGACAATACACACATCGTCGTTAAGCCCCAAAGTAAGCGTAGCTTGTGTTATGGGTACTAAGATGACCGGTGAATAATTTTAAGAATAATATACATAAATACTTAGAAAATACATATAAACACCCAGACACTGAAAAACATTCATGCTCATCACACAAACATTTTCCAGTAGTGGGAATCGAATCCACGGCCTTGGGCTCAGAAAGCAGGGTCGCTGCAAACTGCGCCAATCGGCCGTCAAAGTTTTGTTTATTTATTGTGTTGAAAAGTGACATAGACAAGCCGTTTTCACCCTAGGCGGTAGTAGTTCGCCGGACGAGCTTTGTCACAAATGGCTTTACTACTTTTTTTTCTTGTTGCAGGCATGTACACGATGCGTATGCTGGACGGGGCGTCTTCCGCGCACGTCTCCGCAGCGCACAGCCATACACACATGCCGATGACCACTGGTAAGTCAACACTCTATCAATAAGAACACCCGGCTAAGTTTGTTGTGGCCTTCTTCTGACCAGGGCGCGTTTGGAAACCTCGTAGCTTTAGTTTTAAGTTTACGATTGTAGTTATCGCCATCACTACTCAATGCTGTCTACACATTTAGTATATAATCAACGCATCAAAAGTGCCATCTATGTGCCTATTTGAATAAAGAAATATTTGACTTTGACTATAACTTTACATGAAAAAGCTGAAGTATTGGATAGAAGCGGGCGTTACTTTGCGGAAATCCATGCATGATATATCATGAAACTTAAGCCTAATTTGCTATACTCCGCGGAAAGCTTCAAGGAGATGTTGACTTTACAATGAATAATTGTTAAGACTTAACAATTATTCATTGTAAAGTCAACATCTCCTGAGGATGCTCCGGTTTCGAAACGTGCGTAGAGGGAACATTGCTGAGGATCTGTTTGGTGTAGAGTATAAGGATTGAAGAAATTATAAATTACACCATACAGATTCTCCTGCTTTTCGCGGAGTATAGCAAATTAGGCTAAGCTTAATTTCATTTGTACTAATTGTATAATAATAAATATACTACGACCAAACACACATCGCCATCTTGCCCCAAAGTAAGCGTAGCTTGGGTTATGGGTACTAAGATGACGGACGAATATTGTTATGAATAATATAAATAAATACTTATAAACACCCAGGCACTTAAAACCATTCATGTTCATCACGCAAACATTTTCCAGTTGTAGGAATGGAATACACGAACTCAGAAAGCAGGATCGCTGATCACTGCGCCAATCGGCCGTCCAAATAATTATAAAATTATAATGTAGCCTTTATTTAGACACAGAATTTTACTATTTGCACTTATATTAGCGACTCTGGTGAGTTTTGGAGTGCAGTTAGTTTTAATGTAAACAACTGCAGGCCGAGAGCTTTCTGGTATTTTTTTTATTCTATCTTGTTTACTCGTATGCGCAAAGGTAATATATTAAATGATCATTCAATCATTATTGTTAAGACACCAGATAACTTTGAGTGAATGCCAGAAGAAGGTTGATAAAGAAAAATGGATTGATTTGCTTTGTTTCAGAGCGTGACTCCGCTTCGGACAGTGCCGTGTCGTCCATGGGATCTGAGAGGGTGCCATCCTTGTCTGACGGCGAGTGGTGCGACGGCAGCGATTCCGCGCAGGAGTTCCACAGGTAAAGCCTCCATGGACCAGACATCAGGGGTCACCAAACTTGCGATTCCTTTCTCTCTTCTAATCTCAACTCTAAGGTCCGTAGCAGGTTTCCAAGTTTGTTCTCAAGCCTTGAATGACCAGATACTTGAAAACCTGTTCTTAGCACGATGCCGGTTACTTCTACCTTTATATGCAGTTGCTTGGCACATATACAACGTGTGACGGAATCACGAAATACTGTTGCAGGGTGCATGAGAATATTTCATAAGGATTCACCCTGTAAAAATATTAAATCAAAAAAAGCATATTTATTTTTCCGTACAAACTAATTCAATACATTCTAAGTGTTTACTTGTGACAACCCTGTTGAAGATGATAGACCGACCCGCGCATAGTACCTACGGAGTCACTTGTTTTTACTTCTGCATGTGATGTTAGGGCTGTATCTGATTTTTTTCAGTAAAAACAACGGCAATAATATACTCAAAAACTATTAGCGAATAACTTTCACCGATAAATCAGATACAGTACCTCTAAACCCTCTGAATTATTTCGGTTTTCATCTACTAGTTGTTTAGCCACCTATATGATATTATACTAGCTGTACCCTGCCACACTTCGCTGTGGCACATTGTTATTGAATGGTTGAGAAAAATAGATAAAAACAATCCTTGATGCGTATTATATATTATGCTAAAATTTCAGCTCGATCGGTGCAGAACTTTTAGAGTTTTAGAAGCGTACACAAACCAACATAACATTCGTGACGTGTCATACGTGAAATACTTTATAATTGTTTTTAAACTCGGTTCTCACATTCTTTGCATACCCTTCCATAGATATCATTAAAATATAGATATCAGACTAATTCAAAACATCCTCAGTTTTGACTTATGACAACCTTATTGGAGGTAAAAAACGACACGCGCATAGTATCGCGGCCTGAGCGCTTTCTCCAATTAAGCTACGGCTCTTCTACCGTCGATGCCGAAATTAATATATGCCTTTCCCATCAGTCTTATAGCGACTGTAGCGTCATCCAGTAGGAAACGTTACAGTTTCGATCAACTTTTTCAATGACAAAATTTAAATTTATAAATCTATGGCACGGTTTATTCAAAAACTATAAGCGTTTTCATTTCACAGATAAATCTCAGAGACAGTAGGTAAATAATGTACCTCTGAAGTATTATTTCTGTTTTCATTTACACGTATATTTTGTTCCAGCTCAAAATTCCGTCCGTACGACAGTACGTACGGCCGAGATCGCGCCTCGCACGCTCCTCAAAAGAAACACCACATGTTTGGAAAACGATGCTTCCAGGTAAATGAATCATTATTGTTTTGTCTGGTGGGAGGCTTCGGCCGTGGCTAGGATACCACCTTGCGATTAAACGTAAGCTTATAGAAAAGTCCTATTATAGTATAAAGGACTACGTAATCGATAAAAAAACTTGGCTGTGAATTATTAATTATTGCTCTAACCAAGTTGCTCTTCTAATAATTTTAAATGACATTGTGAGATGGTGATAACAAAAAAAAACACCCGGCTAAGTTTGTTGTGGGGTTCTTCTTAGACCAGAACATGTTTGGAACCTTCGTAGGTTCAGTTTTGGGTTTACGAATATGGTTATCGCCATCATCTCACCACCGTGTAATTCTTATGTAATGTACGCATCAAAAGTGCCACCTATGGGCCTACTCGAATAAAGTTATTTTTCACTTTGACTTTGACTTTGTCATTACGATTTAGTGTTACGGTGCGATGTCGCGTACAAACCGATTAGGGTATGGCTACCATACTCCCTAATAGGTTAGCTCGCTACCGTATTAGACTGCATCATCACTTACCACAAGATGAGATTGCACTCATGGCCTAGCTTGAAGTGGAATTCAAAAAAAATGTACTGTAAACATTTTTCATGTAATGTTAAGCACCATATATGCCATCTGTGGGCCGGGCCTACTTGAATAAAGACAAAAAAATTTTTGTTTTTGACTTAACAGCTAAGATTTCAGTCAATCAATCAATCGATCAACCAATTTTATTTATTTACTGATACAGGTGAAAAAGATGTTACAGAAAAATAAAAGTAGAAAATTCTCGCAACTACTTCGTTGTTGGTAGGTTTATTGTCTCGCTTACTTGCGAGCGACTATGAACTTTACGGCGTTAGTAATAAGGTTTGTTTTTATCATAACTTTTGTTTTCTTAGGAACAACCAGCTGCCCCCATAGAGCCCATAGTGGCGTCGCGGCCGCCCGGCGTCATAAAGTACGAATGCGAGCAGACCTACCACGACAGCATGCATATGCATAATGGTAAGAGTCCATTTATTTAATCTGCTTCGGTGTCTGCATGCGTACCTTGATAAAAAAAGAAGAAAGGCACAGGTGATTAGCCATACAGCCTTTGTAATCTGTATGCGTCAATGGAAAAAAAAAAATTATTTCATTTGTATTTATTTCATCAAGAATTACAAAATTGTTTGTATGTTTAATTAAAAGGTTGTAAAACATGACATGCATAATGGCGAGAGTCCATTTATTTAATCTTCTTCGGTGTCTGCATGCGTACCTTGATAAAAAAGAAGAAAGGCAAAGGTGATTAGCCATACAGCCTTTGTAATCTGTATGCGTCATTGGCAAAAAATTATTTATTTCATTTTTATTTATTTAATCGAGAATTACGAAATGTTTTGTATGTTTAATTAAAAAGTTGTAAAACATGAGTTTTTTCGTCGCCGTCAACAATCATTGGACGGGTATAACTACATTTCAAATTCTAAAATATACTCGTACAACGTTTTGCCACCACTAGCTTTTTGGGATGTCGAACCAATTTATTCTACGTAATCGATAAAAAAGCTTGGGTCTGAATTGTTGCTCTTCTAATAATTTTAATTGACAATGTGAGATGGTGATAACAAAAAAAACACCCGGCTAAGTTTGTTGTGTGCTTCTTCTTAGACCAGCACGCGTTTGGAACCCTTGTAGCTTTAGTTTTAAGTTTACGAATATGGTTATCGCCATCATCTCACTACCGTGTAATTCTCATGTAATGTACGCATCAAAAGTGCCACCTATGGGCCTACTCGAACAAAGATATTTTTGACTTTGACTTTATGTACGTTAAACAAACATATACATGTATCTAATGTACAAAACATGCTAATTTTTTTTAAAGCATAGAAGTACGAGCCCGATTTAAAAACGCTGGAGTCGAAAGCGCAAAGCGATCTTAAGTCGGGTATTGGGTCAACCTGCATGCCTGATAGTTCTCAAAGGAAGGTGTGTGGAGTCCACCAATCCGCACCGGGCCAGCGTGGTGGACTACGGCCTCAACTCCTCCTCATTGTGGGAGGAGACCCGTGCTCTGTAGTGGGCCGTTAATGGGTCGACGATGACGAAATAAACATATGTTCCACAGTGGAGTACAATGCGCGATCTCAAATTGCACCGCCCCACGTGCCACTCCTCCAGCCAGCGTTGGACATCAATGCACCGCACTCCAGCCACGCGCTACTACAGGTAACTAACTTACTACTATATACTCACTATTATGCAACGTGTAACGAAAACCTATTGAAGTATGCATAATTATATTTCATAAGGAATCACCCTGTAAAGCCTGTTTGTATTACTACTTCTTTCGATGATTCTGTTTTTGTTACATTTTAAATGTTGTGGTATACAAATAAAGAGTTTAATAATAATAATAAAGATATTAAATCAAAAGAGGCAAGAATATTAAACTTTTCATAAAAACTAACTCAAAACTTTCTAAGTGTTAACTTGTGGCAACCCTATTGAAGATCAAAGACCGAGACGCGCGTAGCACTTACGCTACGCGACGCGTACCTAATAAAGTGACAGGTGTCACTTGAATTTTGCATGTGATATCTGATATCTGTATCTGATTTATTTCAGTAAAAACTACGGCAATAATAGGTTTACTAAAAAACTATTTATTAGCGTTTCGGTTTCACAGATAAGTCTCCGAGACAGTTAATGATGTACCCCTAAAGCCTTATTGCACACCCAATATTAACGGCCGACTGGTGCAGTGGGCAGCGACTCTGCTTTCTGAGTCCATGGCCGTGGGTTCGATTCCCACATGAAACAAGTTTGTGTGATGAACAAGACTGTTTTTCAGTGTCTGGGTGTTTATGTATATTATTAGTATTTATGTATATTATTCATAAAAATATTCATCAGTCATCTTGGTACCCGTAACACAAGCTACGCTTACTTTGGGGCTAGATGGCGATGTGTGTATTGTCGTAGTATATAAATATATATATTTTTTTATTTTTTAAATATCGGTAGAGAATTATTTTGACAGATTTTAGTAAGGAATATGTCATTGTTATTGTTTGTCCGCAGAGCGCAGTGCCGAGTCCCGGGCCTCGGTTCGGTTTTGGTTCGGGCGATAGAGTGAGACACAACCACACATACAGCGCGCCGCTACCGGCCGAGCGGCCGCCGCTGAGAGACAAGAGAGGTAATGTACCAATACGTATCATTACCTCAGCATATCGACCCGTTACCGGCCCACTAAATGGCGCGGGTCTCCTCGCACAATGAAAAGGGTGTAGGCCGCAGTCCACCACTCTGGCTCACTGCGGATTGGTGGACTCCACAAGACCCTAGGAAAACCCTTCACCTTTGGCGCAAGTGACATTTTAATTGCTTGGAACACATATAACTTAGAAAAGTTAGAATATGCTGGGATTTCAACTCGGCCCCCCGAAAGTACATTTACTATTACATCACATGTTTATAGAACACTCTAGAATAGTCTATGAATCAATATTTGGTAAAACTCACGAAATAGTGAACTAAAATAAAATAACGGAGAATATAATATTCAAATTCAAAAATGTTTTATTCATGTAGACCTAACAATTATGAAGCGTCTATACGTACATGTTACCATTATTGTGTTGGTGATAACTACTTTTGTTGACTTAATACTAAAGCTAGGAGGATGGTTCCAAACGCATCCTGGTCTATTCCCACAACAAACTTAGCTGAGGTTTTTTTATCACCATCTCACAGTCAATTAATATTTATCTGTGAAGCTAGAGCAATTCATACCCAAGCTTTGTTAATCGTTCATGTAATCCAAAATTTCTCAATCAAAAGAAAACTGGAAAACTCAGTGGAAAACTGTTTCTTTTTTGGTTTAAATACCGAGTTAATTCAACCGCCCAAGAGAGACTCCAATGGATGCGATGTGGAGTATACTGTGTGGGGTTGGCACTTTGCTTGCGCGCCGGTTCTCTCAATGAGTATACGAATAAGTTAACTAACACTCATTTTATTATTTTCTTTATTATTTCACAGTACGTCGACTTACGGACGGGAGCACGTCGGATGGCGGCTGCGGGGGGTCGCACCTATCGCGGGACGAGAAACGAGCTAAAGCACTGGGTATGTACTCTATGGGTATGTACATTACAGAGAACAAGTCACGAGTGGCCTACTTTTGTTACTAATAAATATTATGTTAACCATAGATAACGAAGACTTTAAAAAAAAATAGTGTGTGCGTGTTACGCGCGATTTAAGTAAAACCTTTATTATTTTTTTATTGATGAAAGAGTAATGTATTCCAGGGACTCAACCATTTCATTAATATCTCTTTCACATTTTATAAAAATTTTGACTTGTTAAATAGAATAATTTAGAGTAGAAAATTTTAGCTTAGATCAGCACATGTCGATATAACCTTGTCATTGAATATTATAGAATGTCGCAATCGTCAGAAAATTTACTAATATTTTATGTATTACAAACTAATAAATAAACAAGTATATTAAGCAATTTTCAAAAACTTTGTAATTTAAGATATTTTTTCTAAAACTGTTGAATTTTTATTTACTTCGCCATTCACAATTGATCCGTTTGAAAATATTTGAAATAAATAATCCTAATTGATTATTATATTTGCCAGTAGCTGGCGTATAAGTCAAGAAGCGTGGAGTATACGACATATACTTACGACCGATCCAAATTATTATTTTTAAATTGTGGAAACTACACAGACGTCTGACGTAAGCGTTACTTCCAACAGAAAAAAATCTGAGTCGCGCCTAAAGAAGTTTTACTTCAAAAAAATAGCGTGTACTGTCAGTTAAATAGAAAAAGTTATAATGAATCAATATATTTGAAAATCGTTAAATTAAATAAGAAGTATAAACCGCGCCAATAAAGAATGTATTTACAAGAAGCAAACGTTGTATTTGTAATTGTAATTTGTAAATAGCACCTATTTCTTTCGCTAAATATTGTATAGTGCCAGAAAGAGATAGCACGATATCGACTGTTTTTCATAAATCAATTCTTTAATTGCGCTGGCTCAATATTAACATATATTAACAAATAAACTTAAGAGCTAAAACCTTGGGTGTTTACTCTATGGGTACATTACAGAGAGGAAGTAACGAGTGGGTCATATGTACTAATAATTTATAGCATAGAGATTCTAACAGTTACTGTATGTACCATCAATTACACAGAAAAGTGTTATAAATCCATTTTTTTTTTTGGATATATTCAACGTGTAATGGAATTACGAAATAATACTGTTGGATGCATAGGTATATTTCATAAGGAATCACCCAGTAAAAATATTAAATCAAAAGAAACTATTTATTTTTGCATACAAACTAATTCAAAATATTGGCAACCCTGTTGAAGATAAAATACCGAAACGCGCATAGTACCTACGCTACGCGACGCGTATCTAATAAAGTGACACGAGCCACTTGATTTTACTTTTGCATGTGATGTGAGGGCTGTATCTGTTTTTTTTTTCAGTAAAAACTATGGCAGTGGTTTACTCAAAAACTGTTAGGGTTTCGGTTTCACAGATAAGTCTCAAAGACAGAACATAATGTGCCTCTCAAGCCTGTGAAGTATTACTTCCGTTTTAATTTACACGTTGTATAAACGTCATGTTACTCTCCGTTCTTTCAATTAACTCTATGTAAATCATAAAGTCGATTGCTTGCTAGGTTAGGGCGTGAAGTACGGACAAACAAACAAACTAACAGTCTAACATACTTTGGCATTTGTAACATAATTGTAGTATTGATACCGAAAAAAGATTTTTTTCTGTTCTATTAACGCACGCACGACGCAAGCGTCCACTCTAAAAATATAGTATGTGTGCCTTTTTTTCACCACTCCCTCAATATTGGTATCAAATGAAAGGGCTTAACTAGTAGAATAATGTACACTATATTATGTAGGTGGACTATTTATGTAGGCAGTTTTTTAACTTTATAATTTAAGATTTAGTTATTAAGTGTACCCTTTCCTTAAGTTTACCCTATTCTTAAGTTTGCCCTTTTCTTTAAGTTTATTCTTTAAATTTGTCCTCTTCTTAAGTTTGCCCTTTTCATTAACCTTTCCCTCTTTTAATGTTTGTCCTTTCATTAGATTGGCTTTTTTCTTTAACTTTGCCCTTTTCTTGTCTGTCTGGGTGTTTATATGTAAATTATAAGTATTTATGTATGTTATTTATAAAAATATTTATCAGTCATCTTAGTACCCATAACATAAGCTACGCTTATTTTGGGCCTAGATGACCATGTGTATAGTCGTAGTATATTAATTTATTTATTTCTTAAATTTTCCCATTTTCATTAACTTTGCCCTCTTCTTAAGTTTGCCCTATTATTTAAGTTAGCCCTTTTTTATCTTTGCCCTTTTCTTCAGTTTTCCCTTATCTTTAAGTTTGTCCTTTCATTTAATTTGCCCTTTTCATTAACTTTGCCCTCTTCTTAAGTTTGCCCTCTTCTTAAGTTTGCCTTTTGTTTAAGTTTGCCCTTTTCTTAAGTTTGCCTTTTGTTTAAGTTTGCCCTCTTCTTAAGTTTGCCTTTTGTTTAAGTTTGCCCTGTTCTTAAGTTTGCCTTTTGTTTAAGTTTGCCCTTTTCTTAAGTTCCACTCATTCATCCGACAGGTATCCCGCTGGAGGTGCAGGAAATTATTAATCTGCCGATGGATGAATTCAACGAACGCCTGTCCAAACACGACCTGAGCGAAGCCCAGCTGTCTCTTATAAGGGATATACGAAGGAGGGGCAAAAATAAGGTAAGCTTACATTCTATTTTATTTTAGCGTCAGACGCCACCATATTTAAAAGAAATTTAAAAAAAAATAAGCACTTTTGAAACGTCAAGTCTGTCTGTGTGTAGTGACTCTACCACCGGTTCGGAAGGCAGATTCTACCGAGAAGAAGCCGGCAAGAAACTCAGCAGTTGCTCTTTTCCAACATAACAAGTTTGTATTTTACATTTTAACATTCATTTTTCCATCTTGTGAGAGATGAAAGCGGAGCCGGATGCTTCCAAGCAACCTTGTCATTAAAAAAGCGATTCAAATTTCTTGGTAGCAATGTTCTGTTGAGGGCTAAGGATGACAAAAGTTTGCTTGTTCCTGCCAGTCACTGGCATGCGTATGGAAATTCTTTTACAGCCAAGGTAGTTATACTCTGGAATGGATTGCCAAGAGACATTAGACAGTCTTAATCATTAAGCATCTTCAAAAGTCGTTTAAAACTACGGAGTCATAAACTTATATATTTGCTCTGTATGTATTTCTATATATATACTAGCTGTTGCCCGCGACTTCGTCTGCGTTTGATTTTGTTTTTAAAGTATTCAGAATCGCTAAGCCTTAAATGAGTATAGTAGTATATATATATATATAACATGTGACTGTCAATTAATTATAGACAAATAATTTGCAATAAAATACAATTGTGACTATAATTAAAGATCTAAGCTATCCTATCTCTTAAGTTGGACCAGACTGCTCACGGTGTGCCAATTTAATTTAAAATCGGTTAAGTAGTTTAGGAGTCCATCGCGGACAAACATCGTGACAGGAGATTTTTATATATTAAGATATGTATAATATTTCTATATTATTTGCCTTTGCCTATTTTTATTAATACATAACTATAACCTAAAATAAACTATTTAAAAACTAAATAAAATCTAAAACGTCCTCGAAACCACCGCAGCGAGCCACAGTTCCTAAGATGCTGGCAGCATTGCCCCTCTGGATGGACAAACTAATTCGTTGATTAATTAATTTAATAATTTAAAATTTTTATTAATTTAATTCTATATTATTTGTATTTGTATTAGCTATTTATGTATTATTGTTATATACAGTTGATGTAGTTTGACATGACATATTTTTAAAAATTGCAGTATCCCGTTTCCATACTCCTCTTCTTCTTTACGACCGCCTTTGCGCATTTTTATTTCTCTTGTATTTATGTTTTCAATTTATATTATCTTTATCCCTTAGTTGTGTAAAATAAAGAATTTGTCTATCTATCTATCTATCTGTCTACATCATCATACCAACTACCGGCCCACAAAAGAGCGCGGGTCTCCTCCCACAGTGACTCGTTAACCCCCCGTTAAGGCCGTAGTCCACCACGCTGGCCCAGTGCGGATTGGTGGACTTCACACACCTTTGAGAACATTATGTAGAACTCTCAGGCATGCAGGTTTCCTCACGATGTTTTCTTTCACCGTTGAAGCATGTGATATTTGAATTGCTTAAAACGCACATAACTTAGAAAAGAAAGAGGTGCGAGGATTCGGACTCGCTCCCCCGAAAGTGAAGTCGCAGTCCTACCAACTGGGCCAACACCTTGTTTTAATACGTACTTCTTTAAAATTAATTTTTCCATACAAACTTTCATTTCGCATCGCTCATTGCTCGATTCTTAGTATGTTTTTTCTTTTTAAACTTCACTACTCACTACTATGTATTATGTACACGTTTTGTATGTAATGAACGCATCAAAAGTGCCATCTATGTGCCTACTTCGATAAAGAAATATTTGACGACCTCCCTGGCGTAGCGGTGAGCGCTGTGAATTTAAGTGGAAGGTCCCGGGTTCCTTTGGAACCTTTGGAATTTTTTTATTTCTGAATTCTCTCTGGTCCGGTCCGGTCTGGTGGGGGCTTCTGCCGTTTCCGTTCAGCGATCTAGCGTTCCGTTACGATGTCGCGTAGAAACCGATTAGGGGTATTATATACCTGCATCATCACTTACCTCCAGGTGAGATTGCAGTCAAGGGCTAACTTGTAGTGGAAAAAAAAACGTGTGCATACTTATGTACGCGTGTTACTTCTAGTTATATTAAAATCTTTTCAAATTTTTTATCTTTCGCCTTATTCTACGTTAGTAGAAAAAACGACACTAACAATAGAAAAAAGTTATTTAATACTTCAAAAGTTTTACTATAACGCATTATCTAGTTCAATAAAGTTTATTTAAATACCACAAATAAATACAGATCGTGAATACAGTTGTCAGTTCCCACGCAAACATACGTAGATGTCCTCACTTTTACTGCGTCGACTATAGCTAACTTGAGGGTGTCGGTTTTTTGTGACGGTGCGCGCGCGCATCGTAATAATTTACTCTTATAATTATTCCCTAACGCGCCAAATTTTGCCTTTTTGTGTGCAATAGTACAATAGTAAATGAATATACTATTCATCATTGACGGCCGATTGGCGCCGTGGGCAGCGACCCTGCTTTCTGAGTCAAGGCTGTGGGTTTGATTCCCAAAACTGTAAAATGTATGTGTGACGAACATGAATGTTTTACAGTGTCTCGGTGTTTATTTGTATATAAGTATTTATGCGTATTATACATTAAAATGTTCATCAGTAATCTTAGTACCCATAACACAAGCTACGCTTACTTTGGGGCTGGATGGCGATGTGTGTATTATCGTAGTATATTTATTTATTTATTATTCATATGTTCATTCAGGTCGCAGCTCAGAACTGTCGCAAACGGAAGCTTGATCAGATCACGTCGCTGGCGGACGAAGTGCGTACAGTACGCGATAGGAAAGCACGCACCCAAAGAGACCACCACTCGCTCATGGCGGAGAGGCAACGGGTGAAGGAGCGATTCGCCGCACTGTATCGACATGTATTCCAGGTGAGTCAACCGTCGACATGTATTCCAGTTAAGGCAACCGTCAACATGTATTCCAGATAAGCCAACCGTCGATATTTATTTTCAACGAGTCAACCATCGACATGTATTCCAGGCGAGTTCACCATCGGCATGTATTCCAGATGAGTCAACCGTCGACATGCATTCAATGTTAGTTTATCATAGGCATGCATTCCAGTAAAGTCAACTTTCAGACGTCTTCTAAGTCAACCGTTGGCATGTATTCCAGATAAGCCAACCGTCGATATTTATTCTCGTTGTGAGTCAACCGTCGACATGACTGATGACTGATGAATAATATACATGAATACTTGTGATACACAGATAAACACACAGATATTGAAAAATATTTATGTTCATCACGCAAACATTTCCCAGTTGTTGGCATCGGACCTACAGCCTCAGGGTCGATGCGGTCAAACAACATTTCGGTGTGCACAGTAATGAACAATGACCGTTTGTTCCAGAACCTTCGCGACCAGGACGGTAGGCCGTTGTCCTCAAACCAGTACTCGCTCCAGCAAGCAGCTGATGGCAATGTCGTACTTGTACCCAAAATGCAACACTCTGGTGAGATTTCGCATTAATATTTTATTACCACGAGCATGCGATGGTATCCTCTCTGCACCAATTATGCAGAGAGGATATCATGGCACTGCAACACCGGGCTGGTTTTCATCCCGATGTTGTTAATATCCCCATATCCATAAATAAATTAATAATAATAAGATATTTAAATTTTATTTTATATATTAACTTATTGCAGATCACCCAATGAACCGCACCTCGGACGACGATATGGACCGCAAGACAAAGAACTACGAGCAGTGACATCCATTCGCGCACACACAAACAAACAGTCAGACATATTACTAACACATATAAAACAATATGACACCAATACACGAATCGCATTCCTCAAAAACACACCTTTTATATATGTTCACGGGCAAAATTCACAGGGTTTGCCCGGGCAAAGTTGCGAAGCGAAGGCAACAAATAACTGAATGCAACCCAAGCGGCTAATTGCAAGTAAATAAATTTCCCAACACTCATTGTACCACTTTTTATAAATGTTTGCGGCCAAAATTCGCGGGGTGTGCGCATAGAAGTTATTTTCGAAAAAAATCTCTCCCAGCACGGCTAGTGTGGGCATGAGACAATCATATCTTGGAAAAAATAATATAAATTTAAATATAAATTTTACTTATCACAAGTAAGTATATCCCTTGTTAATCGGAGGATATAATTTTTATCTCCCGCCCGTGCTAGCCAGGTATAGAATTATCTGGATTGAAGCAAAATCCCTTTAACCTACATTTAAAAAAAAAATGTAAGTTAGATATCTCAGCTATTGAGAAAGGCATTAGGACTGGTATTGAAGAAAAGTTTGAGAACTCTCCTTAGATGCACTGGGCAAAGTAACTTTGTCCGGGCAAAGTGAAGCTTGTAAATTTAACCGTATTAATATAACTTCAGTTAATAAATAAATTAAAACAACTCAATTCAATCAATTTGGCTGATACTCTTCTAAAATACTCTAAAATATATAGTTTTAGCAGGAGCACTGTCAATTTAACAGGTAACTTTTAGAAATAAAATGGTTTAACTGATATCACTTAAACCCTTTTTTAGTTTAACCTTTGAATTATTTTGATGTTCACTGATTAGTTAATACAAAGTTATATGCGCGTTTTCAAACACACAGTTGAAAACGCGCATATAACTTTGTATTAACAGTGTGCAGTAACGTAGACAGTTTGCACCGAAAAATGTGTTCTTTTCCATAGAATTCTTTATTTCAATTTATTTCATTCAATAAAGTTAATTTGTCAAGATTTCATAAGACGGTCAAAGTGGAATAGGCCCATAGTCAATTGCATGCTGTACATGATAACCGAGTACAAGCAAGTAGGGAAAAGAGAACAAAAAATCACAGCAAAATTGGTGTAGTTTTTGAGGAAAGTGTAAACGCGAGTTTTTTTATTTGCATTCCGTACATAAAAATACTTTCGCCCATATCCGTGATCTTAACATTTACGTTATGCCTTTTATCATACTTTGGTATGTCTATTACTGCTTTGAAGGATATTGTTTTTGATATAGTCAATTTTTCCATTTTTATTTCACAAACAAAAAAACTGATTTGAAATTCAAAATGGAAGATTTTTTTGTGAATACATTTTGCTCAAGTTACATCATTTTTCAAAACTTTTTTATTGCTATGTGATTATAACTTTCGAAAATTGCATTTAAATCTTTATTCGCATTTGAAATATCTGCGATTTTTTTTTTCCAAAAGAAATATGTATTCACAAAAAATGTATTTCACCTTAGCTACCTTAACTAATACCAGTTGGACAATCGCTGGTCGATTTTGTCTTTCCGGAAAATAAATATGTTGCCCTCTGAACCGCATTTTCTACTGTTTGTGGTTTGCAATGATGTTATAAGTAAAAATAGACACATTACAACTAGGCTAATTAGCCAACCTTAGACAAAGATTCTGAATTGGTGAAATTCTCCCTGAGTGAAATAAGTGAGATCACTGAAATGAAAGTAACGGCACTCTTTAATGGGTAAAATTAGTAAAAAGTGAGTTTGAGGATATAGTAAACCTATAAGGCAGGGAGATATAGATAAAAATGCCTTCATATCGTACCGCTACTTTATTAATAACGTGGTCCTCTTATTGCTGAAAACATGGACTATGAGTCAGAGCAAAAGTACTATTATGATCTGTCCGCTGTATTGCATCGTTAACTACGCTTTTTGCAATATAGGGTTACCATACTTGAGCTTTTCTCCTCTAGACGCAGACATACTATCATATTTTGTGTGTGATGTTTGTGTGACCCTAAAATGTCATGAGTAACTTCTTCATGAGAACATCTTGTTTCTCAAAGAGGAGAAGAGTAATCAATAGACTATGGAGGATCTAACCTGTCCACCTCTTTTCACTTACAACATCATTGGTTATATGTATTTATACAACATCGTCAATAGTTTGCGCTGCGGCTTAGACGCGTTTGTAGCGCGTTTGTAAAGCGTTTTACATTCAACTGCGTCTTAAAAATGTCGCCATGTGAAAGGGCATCCTACAAAAATGTATTATAACATCATTTGGAGTAAATGTGTATCTTAAAACACAAGCAATGAATGGAAATGAGTTCTTATAAAAATGTACCTAAGTTTTTTTTTAAAGAAAAATGTTTTTTTTTTTTCATTTAGACTAAAAATTATGATGCTGCACTGACTACTAATACTGAAATGGCTTAAAAAAAGTCATCCTTATGTATACTAATTATGAAATAATAAAAAAAAGAGGAGAATTTTTATAAGTGATATTTGAGCGAAACTTTTTTGTTGGATTAACAACAGTCTTTTATTTTTCTCTTGGAAAAAAAACTTTAAAAAATTGTGATAGAAAAAAAATATTCCATTTTTTTTTTAGTGTCGCATAGGTTTTGATCGAACTAGTGTTCCCTACTAAATCCCTTTGACCTCTTAACCGAGGCTGAAGGAAATAATTGATGTCTTTGACATTGTCACGTTGCAATAAGTAATTTTAGAAGCGATTAAGAACCATGTTTTTTTTTTATGTGTAACATATTTTTTATCTGTAGGTTTATTTATGTATATTAATTATAGCTAAGCTTAGGATTGTTCTAGGTTTAAAATTAAAGGTTTTGTAAAAAAAAAATAATAGTAATACCAATACATCTGTTCGGAAAAGAGTACAAATTAAAAACGAATACGCGATATTATGTAAAAAAAGGTTCTAACTGGTAAATTATGTAGAGTGGACGCGGTTTTTTCGTATACTAGATTTTTTTTCCCTTATTATAAAAAAACACATTTTCAATTCAATTCTTTTCTAACAAATAGTTTTTTTGTTCTATAGTGAATTATTTTTTTACCATTTATTGAAAATGTTTTTTTTTTATTAATAAAAAAAGATAAATTTATATAATTATAAAATACCCTTCTTTATGCACGAAACAAATAAAAGTACATTAAAAAAAAAAAAAAAAAAGGAAGATTTAAAAAGCTTTTTATATAAATGAATAAATCGCGTCCATTCTCGCTAAATATTTAAATAAATCGACGTTAATACTGCCAAACAGCCTTGTAAGCGAAATTCTTATATACTTTGTCAGTGTCGCTTTAACCGTTTAAAATGTATATAATTAATGAAATTCATCGATTTTGAAATTAAATAATGCTATATTTAAATTTTACTATTTAAGTGGCTTACAGAACTCCGGTTAGAACCTTCCAGAAGTAATGATTTTTTCAGGAAAATCTGAATGGTCGGTCTCAGTTGTGTACCGAATCGATTTTTTGGATTTTCAATAGATTTTTAATTGATAAGTTTTTATATTATGTCACTTGTGTCGGCAATAATATTGTAACAGTTTTCAAAAGGCAACAATCTTTTTTTTTTTTTAATAAAATCAAATAATAAGTTTTGTTTTTGTTGATATATTCGTAACTTTAATCAACTAGTCTTTTACAACCTTACCTAAAAAATTATATTGATATCAAGAATTAACATAGCCATTGAATTGATATTCAAAAAATTCATAATTTAAGTTCCCCAACTTAAAGTATTTTAAGTTTTGTTGTTTTATTATTCTTAATTTTTTTAGTTAAAAATGCTAAACAATAATCTCCGATTTTTTTAAGCTGTGAATGTTAAAGTATTGCAAAGTAGCCTTAACATAATTTATAGCTAAATAAAATAATTTTTAACAAAAGTTTAATTTACGAAAATATCACTAAGCATTTTTGCTCGAACAAATAAGTAAGTAATGTATATAAAAAAAAAAAAATTGAAAAAAAATTGTTGTCTTCGAGAACCTCACTACTCTGTGGTGCATATTTTTTATTATTAGTGATAGCGCTTTTCAGAAAAAAAAAACTAAAATTAAAAATAATATTTATGTAACATAAGGGACTTAGGCGACGGGTAATGCATTTCACTAAGTTTTTTAAAATAAATTCTTAGCGTGGCTGTATGCTTGTTTTATTATCTACACCACTCTCTCCATGTCTCCTCTGAGACTGAAAAGGGTTTAGCCCGGATTGGTAGACGTATCACGTCTTTGAGAACATTATAGAAAACTCTCAGGCATGCAGGTTTCCTCACGATGTTTTCCTTCACCGTTAAAGTAAGTGATATTTAATTGCTTAAAACGCAAATAACTCCAAAATATTGGAGGTGCAAGATCGGAAAACCCTGCCTCCATTTGGGAAACATCACTGTCACATCATTTATCATTCTTTGCCTATCTACGTGCCACTTAGCTTAGGTTTAGAACTTAGACTCGACCCTTCGCTCCAATCCGAGTTGGTGGGTTTTAACATTTATTATCATACTAGCTGATACCCGCGACTTCGTTCGCGTGGATTAAGGTGTTTATTCCCGCGTGCTTGCTAACAATTTTTAATGTTACCACGGGAACTATTAGAGATCGCTATAGAAAGTACATGGTCCTTTTCCATAGCATAGGTGACATGCATACCAAATTACAAAGCTGTCTGCCCGCGGCTTGGCTCGTAAACAATTTTCATCTTTCCCTCGGGAGCTACTTAAAAATCGGGATAAAAGGTAGCCTATGTTCTTTTCCATGTCAAAGGCTACATGCATGCTAAATTTCATCTAAATCTGTTCAGCTGTTTTTGCGTGATCGAGTTACGATCATCCACACTTTCTCATTTATAAAATTATTAGGATATTAGTGGGATAGTAGAAGTGCTGCTGGTCATGAGACCGATGACGACTTAACGTGCTCACCGAAGCACATGACACAGGCGAAATAGTTTACAGAACCGACGCAATGTTGCCTGTTTATCGGTTTTTTACCGGATATACTTCGATGAGTGTGTTCAGGAACTTCACAATGTTGTTTCTCTGTGCATCGGTGGAATCGAAAAGAGTGTTTATGTGATTGATATTCCATCAACGCACGAAACGACGCGCTCCCGGCAACTGTGTTTCCTGCCACGTATAACTTGAGTACCTTCAAGGCAAGAGTGAATAGGCTTTCTCTAGGCACCTATACAGCTTCCTAACAGGCGTGATTGTTTTTTTTTATTACCAATAGGCAGCGCTGGCCTATCGTTAATAAAAAAAAACATGGTAATTCTGGACTTCCAGCTGAGAATTTTGGAACTGAAAATGCTAATACCTCACAATCACTAGGTAATAAGAGTTTAATGAATTAATTTATTTATTTAAGTAATAATACATATAGATGGAAATAATAATTACAAACTAAAATTAATATTTATAATAAATATAAGCCGTGTAACTGTTCACTTATGGGCATGGTACCCAAAATGCTGGCGCTATTGCCCCTTTGTATAGCTAGATTTAGCCGTTGGGCTAAATAAGCGCCAGCTCTTGGGACACCAGACGTAAGGACCAATTTTTGTGACACTGTGTTAATAAAATTTTTCGTGTCCGAAGACCATGGCCCCAGAGTCTCAAACGCAAGCGCCGCAAAAACGTAGTCATTACAAATAACGGAGTATTTACGGCGCTTAAGCAATTGAGCAGATTCGGCAGCTGCTGCCGCTTTTTGGGCAATTGATTTTACTTCAAAGTTATATAAATTCACGAAACTGGTAATGAAGATCAGTCTCTGCCTGATGTCTACGAGATCAAATTGTAACTGAGAAGATACGTAGAAGAACCAGAGTTACCGACGTAGATCAACGAACTAACTTAAGTAGCACCGATGGACGTTGAAGCCAAGGTGCTGAAATGCCGACCTCACACCGGTAAACGCGTTTGCGTCAAAACGCGGGTGGTAAGTTGTACAATCAAATTAAAAGGGATCTATTATCTAGTAGTGTTTAGTAGTATATGATAACTATGCAAATATATTTAGTAGTTTAACGTAATAAAAATTTTAGTAAAAATAAAGACCACCGTCAAGCTGAATTCAGGTTGGTGGCATCTTAACGGCGTACAATATTTTTGAAATATACCTATACTCAGATTTGATCAGTCTTTTGGTACCTGAAAAAGCTATCCTGCAAGATTTCGAGGGCAATATAGCTGGCCGGAGTAGGGAAATGATTACACGACTGTACATGATACATATTTTATTCGGCAGCACTTATTGCATATGTTCTAGGAACCACGGGACATTACGCCTATTCCTAGCACGGATGGTGGATCTATACCAATAATGATAATTATTGGATAAATAAAGTTCGTAATTCGGTTACACGTTGTTTAGGTTCGTCGTTGGGCATAGCGATATAGTGTGTTCCACATAACAAGGCATAATTGACAGCCGATTGGCGCAGTGGGCAGCGACCCTGCTTTCTGAGTCTAAGGCCGAGGGTTCGATTCCCACAACTGGACAGTGTTTGTGTGATGAACACGAATGTTTTTCAGTGTTATCTATATATTATAAGTATTTATGTTTATTATTCTTAAAATTATTCATCAGTTATCTTAGTACCCATAACACAAGCTACGCTTACTTTGGGGCTAGATGGCGATGTGTGTAATGTCGTAGTATATTTATTTTATTATTTATTAATAAAGTATGTGTACACATCTTGGAATTAAATAAGTTAATTAATAATTATGGTAGTCATATGATGTCTCATGTAGAAACCGATTCCTCTTATCGGTTTGTACGCGACATCGCACCGGAACACTATATCGCTTAGCGGCACGTCTTTGTGGATAATGTGGTAACTAGCCACGGCCGAAGCCTCCCACGCTTTTTTGTCGTGGTGGAAAAGCTTTATTGCTACCTCCGACCTCCGGCAGGACGGAGGTTACGTGGGACTCCCCCCTCTAAAGGGGTATACCTAAACTAAAAACTACCACGGCATGTCCCTCTTGTTAGCTTTGTTAGACGCCCGGCGAACCCGTTGTCCTCCCGGACGTCTACCACCTTGACCGATTGTTGGCGCTCCCGCGCTTACGAGGAGGGCATAAGACACCTTGAACCCCCCCTCAGACCGTAGAGACGGGTACCTAGTCCAATAACTACCTGTCGCCACCCGAGAGTAGCTCTGCAGCTTCGTAACTAGCAACGGCCGAAGCCTCCCACCAGACCAGACCTGAGAAAATCCAGAAATTACAAATTCCAATGTTCCCTGCCGGGAAGCGAACCCGGGACCTCCTACCTAAATTCACAGTGCTCACCGTTGCGCCAGGGAGGTCGTTAAAAATAGGATAAATAAATAAAACAATTTTATTTAATATATGGTTATATTATCAATTATTCTAGTATGGGTTGTATAAAACTTGGCAGTACTAATATAACTTAATATTAAACAGTAAATATTAAAGCTTGAAAAGAACAATGCTAAAATGTTTAACTTAAAAACATCCATTTAATTCTAAACACAAAAGTGCAAACAAATTTTTTTTTTTTATTTCATTAGAACTTGTTTGCTAAATATTTTGCCATAGCTAACCTCCTCGATATAAGATTTATAGTAGGTGCGCCCTGCGGTGTTACCCGAGGTGAATAAGTTCACGTAATTGCCATAAGAAATAAGTGTGTAAAATGGTTTTTTTTTTTTGCAATATAATAATTTATATCGATGCTTGACGTAAATATGCGTCCGACCATTTATGTGATCATTTAAAAAAAAATTAATTAAAGTCCATACATTTTGCATGTAAAAAAAAATTATCAAAAGAAAACAAACATTCTGTTATATACCAAACACTCTGAATAGTTAACATAACATAACTTAAATAAGTGGAAAAGTATATAATTTTTAAAAATTATAGCAAGTCTTTTAAATTATAATCTTAGAAATAACGTATTACAAAACGTAATTATATTGTTTTTTTTTTTTATAAAATTCATTAAAAATAATAAATCGTTCGATTGGAATTAGGATACAAAAGGAAATCTGGTCTTACAGAGTTAATTTATAAAAAAATTAAGAAATAAATCTTAAGAAAATAAGTGTAAAAATGGTTACCAAAAAGAATATGTTAGAGTAAAAATTGTATAACTAATTTCAAATTTAATTAGAATCTGTTAAAGGTGGATTGTGTAAGAAAAGAAATATTAAAATAAAGTGACCAAACAAAACGATACTGCAGTATAAGTCGGTATAAGTATTAACTTCTAAAATGCAAATAGTTTAAACAATTTGGTTACATATGAACAACTACAAATTTAACATTTGGGTTTATTTTTTTTTATATTGGAAATAATCTCAAATGCACTGTGATTTCATTATTTTCTTCGGTGCATTATTATTTGTTTACTGTTTAAAACTTGCTCCCGTGCTCAGTTGTGATGGTGGGCCGCGGGGGGTGGGAAACAGCGTACGTGCTCTACTCCGGCACGCTCGTCATCCGAAGCTAGGTGGCGGGACAGTACGCTGAAGATCTGCGAGTTGAGAACTTGGAAACGTCTGATGCGATCCACCATGCGCTTCAGTGGCTGTGAGATGTGAAAGATAGTTTCTGATTAGAACAAAAATCACGTGCTATTTGTTGCGTGCACCTGTGAATGTTGTGTGTTACCTGGTAATGTTTTAACATACAACGATCACAGGTAACACACAGTGTTCGCTGGTAAATCTTGTATGGAAGATATGTTCTGATCAGGAAAAAAACACGTTTTCCTAATTTAATTTATAAATAATAGAGCAAGTGGGTCATCTGATCTAAAATGATTACTGCGGCCCGTCGACCGCACCAGAGGAGCAGCTAATGTGTCACCGGCTCTTAATTTTACGTGTGAATGTTGTATGTAACCTGTTAATATTGCATGTTACCTGTGAATGATATATCTTACCTGTGGAAGTTGCTTATAAAAATAGTAAGTTGACTGCCCTTTGACTTCTCGATACCTAATTTGAATCTAAACTGTTACCAACATATATAATTAAAAATAAATATTCTTCTCTCTTTAATTATAATTATTGGGTATTATAAGAATTGGAGGTACAGGTGATTTAATTTAAAAAAAAAACGCACAATCTTAGTGACCTTCATTCCGCTTGTACATGCACAGCCTTCTTTCAACTATGATAATGTTACCGATTTGTTTATAAAAAAAAAACAGGTTAATCAACTTACAATGCCTTTAACCAGCTCGTCTTTGCCGTCAACTCGTTGCACTCTCAGGATGTGGTAGCAGAAGTCCAGCGCTTCGAAGCGACGCTGCTGTCCCAGGAGCGCTATGATGGTGCACCCAGCCCAGTGAAGACCCTCGCCAAACAGTTCCCTGATTAAAGTGGGTAAAATAATTAGTTTATCGGAATTACTCGTCATTGTTAACACATCTCAATTTGTAACGTCAAACTTGACGCTTCGTGTCCAAAAAGCCCCCCACATCACGTTTTATCGCAACATGTTATACAAAAGCGGTGATAGCTCATTGGGTAGCAGTACCCCCGAAAGTAAAGTCGAGACTTTACTTTCGGGGGGCAAAGTTTGAATTCCAGCACGCATCTATCGCTAGCTTTACTAAGCTATGTGCGTTTTGAGTTATAAAAATATCACTTGCTTCAACGGTGAAGGAAAACATCGTGAGTAAACCTGCATGAGAGTTCAACACAATGTTCTCAAAGGTGTGTGGAGTCCGCCAATCCGCACTGGGCCAGCGTGGTGGACTACGGCCTTGACCCCTTCTCACTGTGAGAGGAGACCCGTGCTCTGTAGTGGGTCGGTAATGGGTTGTTGCTGTTGTTTATAAGTGATTTTATTTACCTATTGCTAATATAAATAGATATTCTATTACAATACACACACCGCCATCAAGCCCCAAAGTAAGCGTAGCTTGTGTTATGGGTGCTAAGATGACTGATGGATATTTATTTTATTATATACATAAATCCTTATAAAATACATAAAAACACCCAGACACTGAAAAACATTTCTGTTCATCACACAAAGATTTTCCAGTTGTGGGAATCGAACCCACGGCCTTTGACTCAGAAAGCAGGGTCGCGGCCCACTGCGCCAATCGGCCGTCAATATGTCTTAACACAAGAATAAATAACTCTAGAGTCTTCTTATTGGACGCGTAGTTAGCGGCCATATTTCATGTAAGCCAATCTCCGAAAGATTGTAATAAACCAGTCGCAGTTTATAGCGTCAAAAGCTATGTATTTTTTTTTTTAATAATAAATATACTACGACAATACACACATCGCCATCTAGCCCCAAAGTAAGCGTAGCTTGTGTTATGGGTACTGAGATAGCTGATGAATATAATACAAATAAATACTTATAATATACAGATAAACACCCAGACACTGAAAAACATTCATGTTCATCACACAAATTCTCTCCAGTTGTGGGAATCGAACCCACGGCCTTAGACTCAGAAAGCAGGGTCGCTGCCCACTGCGCCACTTGGCCGTCAATGTATTGGATCTGTTAAACGGATAACTTAATTAAATACTTACTCTACAGTGAACTGCGTTTCTCCGACCGGGATACAGTAGAGAAATTGAAGAGCTGACCACAGCCTGTAGTAAAAACAAGAGTTTAATCGTATTAAGATTTGGAATCACAAACATGATCTTTAAATATTGTTCACGACGTGAGCTAAATATTGTTCATGAACTGAATGAAACATGAATATTTAGAGATAGAGAGAGAGAAAGATTTCGGATAGCTGGTCAATGTCCCCTTATCTGTAAATGTGAATAACCTATAAATATGACAGTTATAAATGATTGCCACGTGTGTATAAATGCAGCATATTACCAAAGCTACACATTTAGTGATAAAAAATTACACCGGTCCATTTTGTAATAATCACGGTAATACGGGAAGATTCGTGCAAACTTCTGATATGAACAGACAACATACAGACATTAATTTATTAAGCACTATTCCACAGAATCATTAATGAAATTATATATACATATATATTCTTTTTTAAGAGTTTATTTTTGTTTCAACTTTAATTTTATCTTTACTTTTTGTTTAATTTAATTCCAAGTTGTATACACATACTTTGGGCTGTAGCTTAGAACAAAACTTGTTATTACTTATATTTAGACCTACTTTTAGCTATCACCTGTTCTGCGGACCTCATAACAATAAAACATTTTATCTGTTACAATCGTATACATGTTACATAAGTATGTTACATGTTACCTGTAAAAGTTGCGTCTTACCTGTGGAACTCTTGCGTGTCGTCAGTTTGTAGTGGGCCGTGGTGCGCAGGCGCGGGTGGCGCAGGCCATTGCGGCGCGGTGAGGCATGCGCGAAGTCGGCGCAGTACCACCGCGAACAAAGAGAGACCGCAACACAGTCGCTCACGCGTTAGCAGGTCACCTTCGCGGGACAGCTGGCTTTGCTGAAGGTGAATATAAAACAAACCATTATAACAGTTTGTGAGTGTAGTTAATTATAAGTAATCGTTTACCAACCATTCCAATAAAACAAAAGACAAGCACTGAAAGTTCAGTACCTGTAAAAGAAACGACTAAATATCTAATGCTTGCCTCATTAGGCATGCGTTTAAGAAACAGAGCGGGAACGCATATCTACCAATTTAATGCATGAAGCGTTTTGCTTCTTCCTTTCTGATCCGCACCGCAAAGGCCTGGAATGCCCTAACATCTTCCGTCCTCCCCGATACCTATAATCTGGGTACGTTCAAATCAAGAGTGAAAAGGCATCTTCTAGGCAAGCGCGCTTCATCTTAGGCTGCATCATCACTTACCATCAGGTGTGATTGCAGTCAAGCACTTGTCTATATATTTATAAAAAAAAATAAAATGTATGTTACTTAATGTCACACAACGACAAAGATGGGACGCAAATTGATTTAGTTCTTCGTAGAAACCGAGTAAACTGCTATAATCTCAAACATGTTAATTTCTATCTGTCTTAGACTGTATGAATATTACAGTAAAAGGTTTTCTTGAAGTGGAATAAATAAAACTCACCTTCGCAGTACCGTACTTTTCGACGTTTTGCACAATTTGAAGCGCAGAATACTTAGCCTCAAGGCGCTTCTGTTTGGTTTCTGGCTTTTCACCCTCTGAAACCGACACATCTGTTTTACGTTATTCTGCATGAATTATAGCTAGTACGCTGAGTATGTCGCATGTTACCTTTGGATGTCACATGTTACCTGTAGCTACGGTTGATATTCGACACCCATAGATATTTGCAAATATGTTTTGTTGGTTGGAAAGCAGTTAAAGTGGAACTACTAGCAACCAGTCGGTCAGAATTATGTTTATTCAATCAGGTAACATTTGACATACCTCACAGCATTACCGTTTAGATTATTTATTGATTTATTCAGTATATAGTACCAAAACAAGATAAGAATATTTATAAAAAAAGTCAGTACGTGTACAATGACGTATGCCTAAAGAGATTTAACATTAATGATTTTAATTAATTGACGGCCGATTGGCACAGTGGGCAGCGAACCTGCTTTCTGAGTCCAAGGCCGTGGGTTCGATTCCCACTACTGGACAATATTTGTGTGTGATGAACATGAATGTTTTTCAGTGTCTAGGTGTTTATCTATATACTAAAAGTATTTATGTATATTAGTCATATAAATTATTCATCAGTTATCTTAGTACCCATAACACAAGCTACGCTTACTTTGGGGCTGGATGGCGATGTGTGTATTGTCAAAGTATATTTATTTATTTATTTAATTGCAACACATTTAAAAATCAAATCTTTCCTCTTTCAAATATAAGTTTAGACGTTTTACAGCTATAAGGGCTATAAGGGCGATACTATCGTGGTAATTTAACATGATTCCAATATTTCATAAAAATATATAAAACCAAATTTCAGTTTATTAACTTACCCGCAGTATACGGTCGGGGTAGTATGTTTT
The DNA here is from genome assembly GCF_905163445.1 of Pararge aegeria. Lineage (NCBI taxonomy): Eukaryota > Metazoa > Arthropoda > Insecta > Lepidoptera > Nymphalidae > Pararge > Pararge aegeria. The sequence continues at coordinate 3,319,733 of NC_053206.1, read as the reverse complement.
GGAAGGGGGCCGCGTGCAGTAGATCCGTCACCTCTTCTTGACTCAATGCCTGTAAAAAGCAAAAAGAGAATGAATATAAAACGAGTGAATGAAAACCGAAGTAATACTTCACATACATTAGAGCTAGCATTATTTACTTATCTCTTAAACTTATCTGTGAAACCGAAACGCTATTAGTTGTTGAGTAAACCACTGCCATAGTTTTTACTGAAAGAAATTAGATACAGCCCATGCAAAAGTAAAATCACTTGACTCCTGTCACTTTATTAGGTACGCGTCGCGTGGCGTAAGTACTATGCGCGTGTCGGTCTTTTATCTCATAAAAAAGTCCTATTACATAAAGGACTACGTAATCGATAAAAGAGCTTGGGTGTGAATTATTGCTCTATCGCCGCGTACGGCGTCCCAGGTTATTTTAGCAGAAAAGGTTTTTCGTACTTGTAGCCTTGCACCTACGTTGAACAGATTTTGCCAGGATTAGATACTTTAGTATGGATTCAGAACGCAATGACGTTGGATCCTATATAAAAAATAATTTGTATTTTACTTTCGTTTGTCTACTCATATTTTTCATTTGAAAATATTTATATTGGTATTTATTAAAATAACATAAGATTAAAATAGAAAAAAAAAAATTCAACAATATCTTTTTATGTGAGTATAGCTAGTCGATGTCACGATATCGAAATTTTGCTTTTATGTGAGTGTAGTAAACACTCACATAAAAGCAAAATTTACAAAAAAAAAAAAAACAAGCCAAAATCTCCTGCCGGTGTACCGGCACTGTGAAATTGAACAGACTATACCTGCTCAATGAGCATGCAGAACAGTATTATGTTGCCGAGCTCGCGGAATGCGTGGAACAGTTCCGTGCGAGCATCCGGGTATTGCACGATGTCCGTCAACTGCGCGTGGTAGTAGCCCAGCACCCCTGGAGCAAGTACAGGAACTTTTCAGTGGCATTACCAGGGCACAGGTAATAAATAAATGAACGAACGAATGAATGAATGAATGAATGAATGAATGAATGAATGAATGAATGAATGATTGAATGAATGTATAAATAAATTAATTAATATATGTACTTAGACAATACACGCATCGCCATCTAGCCCCAAAGTAAGCGTAGCTTGTGTTATGCCTACTAAGACTGGTATACATAAGAACTTGTAATATAAAGAAAAAAAACACAGACACTGAAAAACATTCATGTTGTTGTGGGAATCGAACCCACGGCCTTGGACTCAGAACTCACTGCGCCAATCAAAAAGACAACTGCCCACTACAGTTCACGGGTCTCCTCCCACAATGAAAATCTTATATATATATTTCTTGTGTGCGTGTGTATGTCACTGAACTTCTCCTAAACGGCTGGACAGATTTGAATGAATTTATTGGTATGCGTTAGGGTGGCACCCTGGATAGTTTAGATTCACAAATCAGCCCGACAGATGGCGCTGGGGTCCGCTAGTAATTATTAGCGATTTTGTCGGTTTCCTAAATTTATATTTATATGCATTTTAAATTTATAAAATTGATATTTTCTCCAATTGTAGGTAGGAACACTATGGAGAACTCTCAGACATGCGGGATTTCTCACGATATTTTCCTTCACCGTTGAAGCTAGTGATGTTTTAATTGCTCACGCACACAACTTAGAGAGGTTAGAGGTGTGTGCTGGGATTCGAACTCGGCCTTCCGAAAGTGCAGCCGATTTCCTAACCACTAGGCTATCAGCGCTTCTCATTAATCGGTGAATATATTATATAGTGAAATTTGGGGTCAATGTCAAGTAGGACTTTGGACAGAGTTCCATCTCCGATTAAGGCCGTAATCCAACGCGCTGGCCCAGTGCGGATTGGTGGACTCTACACACCTTTTTGAGAACATTATATAACATTATATATAACATTATTATTAACATTATAACATATACTCTCAGGCATGCAGGTTTCCACAAGATATTTCCTTCACCGTTGAAGCAAGTTATATTTTAATTGCTTACGCACACAACTTAGAGTGCCTCGAAACTCGAAGTCTGCCCTCCGAGAGTGCAGCCAATTTCCGAATCTATCAGCTTTTCTCATTAACCGAAAATTTATCATTAATCGGGATTTGCAGTGAAATTTGGGGTAAATGTCAAGTAAGACTTTGAACAGAGTTCCATCTTCGGAGTTAAACGCATATACTAATTCCGGCATCGACAGAAGGAGAGTCGTAGCTTAGTCGTCAAAACGCTCAGGCCGCGATTGCCAGAGAGCTACACACAGCTACAGGTTCAAATCCAGTCGATTTTGCGAAATTTTAACATGCATTTTAAATTTATTAAATAGATTCCTAATTATTTATATGTTTGGCCAATTTTAGTTTATAATATAGTAAATAAGATAGTTGTTATTGTTGTAGCTATGGATTTTTATCTGAATTGAACGTTAGTATTATTAATATTTATGGAAGAAGACATTTTAAATAATGATTGCCTAAAATTTTAAATTTATTAAATTGATATTTCCTCCAAGTGTATGTAAGTATACTATAAGAAATTACGAAGGTCAACTACCATAGCCAATTATGAAAAAGCCAAAAGCATGAGAATCTGTATGGAGTAATTTATAATTTCTTCCTCATACTCCACACCAAACAGATCTTCGGCAGTGTACGCTCTAAGCACGTTTCGCTCCGAAACCGGAGCATCCTCAGGAGATTAGACAATTATTTAATTATTGACGGCCTAGTGGCGCAGTGCGCAGCGACCCTGCTTTCTGAGTCCAAGGTCGTGGGTTCGATTCCCACAACTGGAAAATGTTTGTGTGATGAACATGAATGTTTTTCAGTGTCTGGGTGTTTATCTGTATATTATAAGTATTTATGTGTATTTCATTCATAAAAAAAAAATTTTCATCAGCTATCTTAGTACCCATAACACAAGCTACGCTTACTTTGGGGCTAGATGGCGTTGTGTGTATTGTCGTAGTTTATTTATTTATTTATTATTTACTAGCGGACCCCAGCGCCATCTGTCGGGCTGATTTGTGAATCTAAACCATCCAGGGTGCCACCCAAACGCATACCAAAAAATTCATTCAAATCTGTCCAGCCGTTTAAGAGGAGTTCAGTGACATACACGCGCACACAAGAAATATATATATAAGATTTTTGGACTACGGCCTTAACCATTTTCATTGTAGGAGGAGACCCGTGAACTGTAGTGAACAGTTTTTCTTTTCTCTGTAAAATCTGTTTAGATTAGACAATTATTCATTGTAAAGTAAGCTTTACGCAACTACTTGCCATTGGAACCGTAATCGTATCTCGGCAGCTTGCAATGCCTCGGCATCGCCGCAGCTAAGGCCCGTGTGAACTGCGCCAGGGTTCCGTGGAGTAGACCGCGAGCCACGCCGAGTAGCTCGGACACGACTACTGCTACTCCTTGGTACCCCAAGAGGCGGACCAGAGCGTGCAAATGTTGTGGGCCAACAAAACCTAAATATAAAAAATAAAAAAAACATGATGTGGTGTCGTGGGACACCAGGTAGGAACGAAGTTCCTTCGGCTAATGTAGAATCGACACAAATTGCAAAAAAATCGTGCTCAATTTTATGTAGGTTTTCTTGATTTTGCTCTTAAATTTGGCTGATTAGTTTTTATTTAAGTACAAGAAAGTATTTAGGAAATTCAGTATTTTAGGAAATAATAAATTACTTAAAATAAAAAAACATCAACTAAAATAACAAAATATGTCTCTTTATTTTTGTTTGACAACATAAAATTATATAGAAAGAAAAATAGAAAAAAAAAAGCGCACGTCTCATTTAACGGTTGCATTCCACGCACTTTTTTTCCACGGAATTTTTCTTACGGTTTTACTGTCACATTTTTTTCAGTTCGGTCGCGCAGCAAAATCCCTATCCCTCCAAGCCTGCCTGTAAGGAACTTCGTTCCAATTAGGCATATTTTCTTCCCAGTAAACAATATGGGATGGGAAATAAATGGGAAAATCCCTTTATGGAGCACTGGGTTGGTGCACACTCGCACACCAGGTGCTCAAGAGGGTATTTACCTTAGTTAGGAGATTCCTAATTATTTATATGTTTGGCCAATTTTAGTTTATAATATAGTAAATAAGATAGTTGTTATTGTTGTAGCTATGGATTTTTATCTGAATTAAACGTTTTTATTATTAATATTTATGGAAGAAGACATTTTAAATAATCCATTGAAAAGATGGGAGGGCGACATCGCGAAAATTGCGAGTAACAAATGTAGTACTCTAGCAAGGTACAAACGGAAAAATATGGAGGTGGCTTTTTTTAGGTGGTCACCGCATAATTAGATTAAAAAAAATAAGTTAAGAAAACATCATAAATAAGAAATTAGGATTAAGAAAAATTATATTAAATTCTATTATATTTAGGCAGTAAGATACTCAATTGTAAGGAATGTAAATAAAGCTTTTAAATTGCCTAAAATTGCTAATGATTTGCCTCAGAACGTGTCGAAGAATCATTTTTGAATTTTGACCGCGTTCATAATTCAAAAATGATTTATTCATGTAGATTTTATCACAGGCAGTTATGAAGCGTTCATACATTTAACATGTTAAAACTAATGTTAGGTGATGGTGATAATCGCTTTTTAACTTAGAACTAAAGCTTCCAAACGCGCCCTGGTTTAAGAAGAAAGAGCCCACAACAAACTTAGCTAGGTTTTTTTTTTTATGAATTTTGAATTGTTTGAATTTCAAAGTGAAGTTAATGTTTAGCTATGAAGTTCATACATGTAATCCTTAATATTATAATAGGATTTTTCTATAAGCTTACGTTTTATATAAACTTTGAACGTATTGCGAGACATCTCAAGGACTTCATCTCGTAATTTGTTACAAAATGATATAAAATTACCCTTAAATGAATTAAGAGTACTAATTTTATTCAGCCTATTAAACTGCACTACAAGTTTATTTTTACTTCTAATATTAATATCGTTACAGTCCACTTTTTTTTTAAATTTTATTATAATTTTATTTAAATAAATGAAATTTTTGAATATATGATACGACTATGCAGCGTTTTAATTTTAGCTAAATTTATCTCTGAAAGACTCTCTTGGTCTTATTTAGGAAGGATTACGCAGCATTACGTTAGCTCTTATGCATTTAAAAGAGAGAATCTGATCTAGAAATCCGGGATTTTTGTGAAGTGCAATAAAATAGAATCACGCATTAAATAAAGAAATATCTGGATTTCTTGTTTGAAAACAAAGTGGAATACAAAAGAAAGATTCTGTTCTCGGAGTCTTACATTTTTTTGTGTAAAATATAGGAGGAGTTTGTTTGGGATTACGTTAGAGAAAGTGTAGTGGGATTAAGTTATGCCATGCATAAAAATGGGGGTGTTGAGGTGTCTGAGAAATCAAGTCATTAGTTACCTATCACTGAAATCTTTTTAGTGAGGAGGTGTAGTGTCGGGACAGGCAATAGATTTATATTCATCATGCATCCTAGATCAGAATTTTCCTTTAGTTTAAATACATTGATGTACCCAACATTATTTGTTCTAGGCATGGTAGGATACGATGAGCTTAGGGTAAGGTGAGAGCTTACACTCGTAACGTATGTTTTTAGAGTACTGAGGGGACAAATATGTAATGCTGATGTGTTACGCCTGGTAAGCCTGCGTGCGCCGGACCGGAGGAGGCACCGGCCATCGCTGCTGGCGGTGCCGAACGGGCGCACCAAGCTACTGAAGGAGGCGCCACTGACGCGCGCACTCCGTACCCTCAATGTGATAGCCGAGAAGACGGATTTATTTTTTTGCACTCTGAGTGAACTCAGAAATATAGCGATTTGGATTTTATCATATACACTATAGTTATATATATTATTAAAATTTACATAACATGCTGCATTGTCGTATTAGGACAACTTTTTCCTGTAATGACAAAAATGTAAGATGGGAATAAATAAATAAATAAATAAAAAATAATAATTTTACTAGTCGTGCATATAACAGAGAAATTCTGATCTAGGTTTCTGGCATTTTTGATAAGTTGAATACATTATTTTTTATTCAATTACAATTACATTTGGGCTCGTGCCGGCGCTGTTGATTTTTAAATAAAGATGGCGGCAGGGCCAAGTTGTGTTTGCGCATGCGCCGCAATGTATCCTGCCGGGACACGAATTGAAGTTTTTTATAAATATTTCAGTATACTTTCTTACAAATATTATAAATAATGTAAATATTTTCGACGATCTAAAATTTAGTTTTCCTACAATTTACAAAGAGGCAAATTCTGATCTAAAAAATGGTCACGAGATTTGTATGTGAATGGATTCATTTGTGACAAACGGGGAATTCTGGTCTAAAAGTCTGGGATTTTTGTGCGGGAATTTGTGTCGTGTTCTAGAGCGACATCTTACCATTGTATTGCGCATATTGGGCGGAATATGCAAGACTGAGTTGCTTCGAACCCCAAAGCATCGCGTGTCCATATTGCTGGGGCTTCTCACGTTGCACCTGAGCGGCGAATTGGATCCGACGACACTTCACAAACCTAGAAACGACATTTTCTCAAAACTGGCTACGAAATTTGATCATTATTTTGCCAACATTCTTCGAGATTTTTTCGTTCTTGTCGATCGACAAATAAATAAATATACTACGACAATACACACATCGCCACCTAGCCCCAAAGTAAGCGTAGCTTGTGTTATGGGTACTAAGATGACTGATGAATATTTTTATGAATTATATATAAATAAATACATAGAAAATACATATAAACACCCAGACACTGAAAAACACTTAATGCTCATCACACAAACATTTTCCAGTTGTGGGAATCGAACCCTCGGCCTTGGACTCAGAAAGCAGGGTCGCTGCCCACAGCGCCAGTCGGCCGTCGTTGGCGCAACGGTGGGCGCTGCGAATTCCCGGCACGGACAATTCGAGAATTTATAATTTCTGAATTTTCTCTGGTCTGGTCTGGTTCGGGAGGCTTTGGCCGTGGCTAGTTACCTCCCTACCGACAAAGACGTGCCGCTAAGCGATTTAGTGTTCCGGTTCGATGTCGCGTGGAAACTGAGAATTTATAATTTCTGAATTTTCTCTAGTCTGGTCTGGTTCGGGAGGCTTTGGCCGTGGCTAGTTACCTCCCTACCGACAAAGACGGGCCGCTAAGCGATTTAGTGCTCCGGTGCGATGTCGCGTGGAAACTGAGAAGGGGTATAACCCGCTACCATCTTGGACTGCATCATCACTAACCACCAGGTGAGATTGCGGTCACGGGCTAACTTGTGGAATAAAAGAAAAAAAACGAAGAGAGGAGCTTAATCCAAATTGTATGTACTAGCTAAATTCATGCGAGCAAACAAAAGTTGGGTAAAAATCAATATCTGTCGTAGTTTAGCGGCTAAATAAATTACATAGTAAACTCTCTCTCATATCTATCGCGTAATTTAAAAAAAGAACGACATCCGGAAAATGGCAACCAAGGAGGTAACTTATCAAAGTTTTTACTATAATTTCGAAGTGATCCGGAAAGTCGAAAACGCTAGTACTGGAATAAAAGGAAAACGTGATCAGAACTCACCGGTCGGTCGCTGCGTTATAGCAATAGTTCGGCAGGAAGTCATAGTTGAGCTCCCAGAAAACGTGAAGCGTGATCCGCCCGTAAGGTGCCAGCACTCCGTGGTCGGACTCCCGCAAGATGGCGTCGAATTCGTCCAATGACAGGTACCGGCTGAGCAGTTTGTGACAGAGGCGGTTGACTGCTATGAGGCCTTCGAGTTCCTGTTAAGTGCTCACCATCAGACATAGTGAACTAAATGAGGTAGATTAGGGACATTTATATCCCCAAGGCAAAAACGAGGGGTGTTGTGTTGTCTGTCTGTCTGTCAGTCTGCCCGTCTGTTAGTCTGTATGTCAGTCAGTCTGTCCGTCAGTCCGTATGTCATTCTGTATGTCAGTCTGTTTCTTAGTCTGCCCGTCAGTCCGCCCGTCTGTCAGTATGTCTGTCTGTCTGTCTGTCTGTTTGTCCGTCTGTCCGTCTGTCCATCTGTCTGTCTGGCTTTCTGTCTGTCCGTCTGTCTGTCTGTCTGTCTGTCTGTCTGTCTTTTGGCTGACTGTATGTCAGTCTGTTTCTTAGTCTGCCCGTCAGTCCGTATGCCCGTCTGTCTGTCTGTCTGTCTGTGTCTGTCTGTCTGTCTGTCTGTCTGTCTGTCTGTCTGTCTGTCTGTCTGTCTGTCTGTCTGTCTGTCTGTCTGTCTGACTGTCTGTTAATCCTTAATACAAGTTAATAAATACAAAGTATATAAAAATAAAATTCTTGGAGTCACCGGTTCGTAAGGCACATTCTACAGAGAAGAATCTCATATAACATTCGGTATCGTGTCATAATAGTAGTTCATGCACCTAGTTTGGTGACATTGCATTTTACAGTCGAGCCAATAGCCAAACTCCACAAAGTTATACTGCAATTTTCTAAGACGATATGCTGATGACACCAATATATGTCAACATTATTTTTTTCTTGTCCACAGACTTGTCAGTAAGTTATATAATTTTTATTAGTGCTTTTAACTTACACTCGGAGGAATTATCAATTTTTACAAACAAAAAGGCATATACTATCGGCATCGTAGCGACGGTAGGAGATCCGTAGCTTAGTTGGTAAAGCGCTCAGGCAGCGATTGTCAGAGAGTCGAATCTTTATATGCGGGATCTTTATTTGACGGATGTTATTCAGTGTCTGGCCGTTTATCTGTATTTTATAAGTATTTATGTACATTATTCATATTAGTACCCATAACACAAGTTACGCTTACTTTGGGACTAGATGGCGATGTGTGTATTGTGGTAGTATATTTATTTATTTATTACTAGCGTACCCAAGCCGCTTCGCCGGGCTAGATTTTGCTTTATTTTATTTAAACAATAAACTCACATCATTAAATTTTTAATTTAAGTCTCATAATATATTAAATCATTTATTTCTCTCCGTATTCATTCTCTTCTATTCTCTTCTCGAGCGGGTGAAGATCATTATCTACACCCATGTACACCCAACAATAGAATATCATCATAGTAAATGAAAGATGTATTTGACAGTTCAATAATAGGAGTGCCCCGATCGTCACCAAACTTTACAGGATTACTCGCCAGGTCAATCCGGAGATTCCCTTTCGGAGCCTATACGGAACATACCCACACACTTTCTATAGATATATATATATATATATATATATATATAGATTTATATGTGTATTTTAAAAAATAATAAAAATTATCAGTAAGCATTCAAAGGAAGAATCGTCAGTATAACCTATCAGTAAAACTTCACTCACCACCACTCCGGTGATATCGCCAGCTTCGAACTTCGCGACGGCCGCGTCCAAGGCGCGATGCATATCCGCGTTGATTCTTTGAGCCACCTGGAATACATCGTCGGAGTTACAAGTCGCGGCAAGTAAGTCTAGCGCTGAACTATGGAGGGTAGAGGTAAGGAGAGTCATCTGTGTATATGAAAAAGTGTCGTCAAAATGTATTAAATTAGGATGGCGCCACATTTGCATCAGGGTAACTCTTAAAAGAAGCGCCAAATATAAATATTGTTAGAGTAGGCTTGAAAAATAAACAAGGAAGTACGGAGATACAAGGAAGTAAGGTTATATTTACCACAATATTTTGTACAACGTAAGTTGTTGAAATTCTCAATAATTAACTACTTTAGTCGATAATGACATTAAATTTTTTAACTTGGCATACTTCAATTCATCTACGATTGCTACATTCATACCACACCCTGTGCATCCACCAGCGCCATTGTGGAGGATTTTTGAACTGTTATTTAGCGCATACACTGGACACTTTTTCAACTTTTCTCCCATATAAGATGACTATCCTTACCTCTACCCTCCATACGCTGAACGAAACGTGGACTGGATAGCAGCGCATGGGTACTGTCGCGCAGGCAATACAATCATTAATTTAATTAAAAATAGTATTTAGCCATTAATTAATAAAGTAATGATTAGTATCCATTGAAAATGATATTATTTAATTGTAATGTGTGTGTTTTGTAAATGCATGTTTGAGTGTGAGTATAGAGTATATAGAGTTTCAAGTTCCAAAGATTTCTTGTTATCTAGGCTATAATTTTTAACAAGTTTATGGGGAATAGTAAAATAAAAACATTCATGAAAACAACAACAAAAATGAACAGTAATAACAATACAATTCAGAACGCGACTGTACATTGGAAGTGCGCGGGGTGTCGTATCGGTACGGGGGACGGAATACGACTGGAGAGTCAATAAGCGCGTGCGAACAATAAGCACACCCTCCCCGCGACCCTCTTACTCCCCCGTGATACCTTATTTTCGACTTCTGCGCAATAACGGTCACCGCTAGACTTTCGTGCCGCTACTTATAAAGTCACGATAGACTTATACACAAGGTCATTCTTTAAGGACAGTAACATAAATAAATTACCGGGCCAATGCTGGGCACGGCTCTTGTGGGCCTTTTTTTTTATTCCACTACATGTTAGCCCTTGACTGCAATGTAACCCGCAGGGGTATTACGTATCTCGCGACAGGCGTAAATCTTGCAATTACTGATGTCAAACGTTACTTTTCCGTGCAATAAATAAACAAAAGTGACGTGTGTACAGGATTTTCGACCAGGGTCAGGGGACCAGGGATGCATGAAGAAGGAAGACGGCATCAAATTGATGAATCCCTCCCCTTTTTGAGTTATTCAAAAATGTTAGGGTATGCAGTGCTTTTGTGCTTGTATGAAGTGCACGCCACTGCCTGCCGGTGGTAAGTGATGCATAAGATGGTAGCGGCCTAACCTGTCAGGGAGTATGTTAGCCATACCCCTAATCGGTGTATACGCGACATCGCACCGGAACACTAAATCGCTTAGCGGCACGTCTTTGTCGGTAGGGTGGTAACTAGCCACGGCCAAAGCCTCCCACCGGGCCAGACCAGAGAAAATTCAGAAATTATGAATTCCCAAATCGCCCCTGTCGGGAGACGAACCCGGGACCTCCTACTTAAATTTACAGCGCTCACCGTTACGCCAGGTCATCAAAACCCTCTCCCCGCACAATTAGAAGGTGTTAGGCAGTAGTCCACCACGCTAGCCTAGTGCGGATTGGTGGACTTCACAGGCCCTTGAGAACATTATGGAGAATTCTCAGGCATGCAGGTTTTCCCTCACGATGTTTACCCTTCACCGTTTAAAGCAGGTGATACTTAAATTTCTTAAATGAAAAACGCACATAACTCCGAAAAGTCCGTGGGTCGAGCCGGGACTAGAACTCTCCTCGAAAGGAAAGCGATTACTTACACACTAGGCTATCACAGCTTTTCTTTATGAATAATATGAATATATACATATAATATACATATTAACAACCAGACACTGAAAAATATTTATGTTCATCACACAAACATTTTCCAGTTGCGCTTCGACTCAGTAAGCCTACTGCGCCAGTCGATCGTCAACAGCTCGTCTCGCAGTCGGTTTTAACAGGTGGACACGTTTATCATATCCCCCGTCAGGGTATATAATCGGGAGATATAAGGCCATCCAGCACGGCTTGCATGGGTATGAGACAATTATCTCCCCGGGGAAAGGATATAAATTTATCTTCTCCCACAGCTTTATCAACTCTCAGAGCACTGGCGCACAAGTGGAAATAATATCCAAATAATATATGTGTAATAATAAACGGGGGTAAACTTCTCCTATTCCATTTTTATTAATACATAACTATAACCTAAAATAAACTATTTAAAAACTAAATAAAATCTAAAACGTCCTCGAAACCACCGCAGCGAGGCACAGTTCCCAAGATGCTGGCAGCATTGCCCCTTTGGATGGCCAAACTAATTCGTTGGCCAAACTATTCCATTTTACCGTGATATTAGCAGGTGGACACGGAAAAAAAATTATATATGGCGGCTCAAGGGCTTCGGAGTCCAGTATCTTCAATACTTCCGTCCATCAAAATTAAAACCACAACTTGTCAGTTTTCTGCTTTTATTCCATTGACTTTCAGACGTCCGAACGGTACGATGTCTCGAGCAATAAAGAGCGGCGAGATTTTCAATTTTCGGATGGTTACTTTCCGATAACCACCTGAGGGGTTGAACGAAAAAGCTGGCCAGGAGTAGACATTGGGGGGGGGGGGGGGGGTGAGTGGGAGAAGTCGACCCGAGGGTGCCTCCTGCGAGGGCTCGGACCTCTGCTCGGTTCGACGTTAATCTGACTTATCATTGTTTAGTCCGAACGCCACCGTGACCGTGGCGAGGATCCACGTCCGGATGACGTCAGAAATCGGGGTCCTCGTCTTCGCCGGTGGAGCTGCGAGATGTCTGCTACCGGTACTTATACCAAAAAACATGCAGGTACAATCATCTGTTGTAAAAACTTGTTGACACCGACTAAATAGTGTTTACAAAATTATGTATTGAGTTTTGCAAACATGATTGCCAGTAAAAGTTTACTTTGTGATTCAAACAGTTTAAAAGAAGTTAATTCAATCAATCTTAATTATATTGACGCCGCTAAATGAGGTTTGGAACACCTTCGCGCCGACGCGACGTATACAAGATGTCCCAAAACTTAACGATAAAATGGTATCAGCCAAGAGTCCAACTCATAACAGTGGAAAAATAAGGAAAAAAATCGATGTCACATGGTTAAGTCAAAATTTAAAAACCAACATCCTTGATCTCATTTTTAAGTACCGTGGTCACAAATTTCACAATTTGGCAGTGTTTTTTTTAATAACGTCATCTAGAATAACCGTGTAATAAATCACAACTACAAATAAAAGTAAAAAATAACATTGTTTATTGAGTAAATTGAATTAAGTTTCATTGAGTTATGGTTATAAAAATTTTATCAGTTAACTATGACACTTCATTTTGGAAAAAAAAAGTAGAATAACCGTGTAATAAATCGCAACTACAAATAGAAGTAAAAAACATTGTTTATTGAGTAAATTGAATTAAGTTTCATTGAGTTATGGTTATAAAAATTTTATCAGTTAACTATGACACTTCATTTTGGAAAAAAAAAGTAGAATAACCGTGTAATAAATCGCAACTACAAATAGAAGTAAAAAACATTGTTTATTGAGTAAATTGAATTAAGTTTCATTGAGTTATGGTTTACAAAAATTTTATCAGTTAACTATGACACTTCATTTTGGAAAAAAAAAGTAGAATAACCGTGTAATAAATCGCAACTACAAATAGAAGTAAAAAACATTGTTTATTGAGTAAATTGAATTAAGTTTCATTGAGTTATGGTTATAAAAATTTTATCAGTTAACTATGACACTTCATTTTGGAAAAAAAAAGTAGAATAACCGTGTAATAAATCGCAACTACAAATAGAAGTAAAAAACATTGTTTATTGAGTAAATTGAATTAAGTTTCATTGAGTTATGGTTATAAAAATTTTATCAGTTAACTATGACACTTCATTTTGGAAAAAAAAAGTAGAATAACCGTGTAATAAATCGCAACTACAAATAGAAGTAAAAAACATTGTTTATTGAGTAAATTGAATTAAGTTTCATTGAGTTATGGTTTACAAAAATTTTATCAGTTAACTATGACACTTCATTTTGGAAAATAAAAGTAGAATAACCGTGTAATAAATCGCAACTACAAATAGAAGTAAAAAACATTGTTTATTGAGTAAATTGAATTAAGTTTCATTGAGTTATGGTTTACAAAAATTTTATCAGTTAACTATGGCACTTCATTTTGGAAAATAAAAGTATGATACTACAGTTGGCAACTTATTTCAAAAGATGGCTCACTCAAGATTTCAATATGGTGCAACACTTCCGACGCACGAGCCGAGTGGCGCAGTGGGCAGCGACCCTACTTTCTGAGTCCAAGGCCGTGGGTTCGATTCCCACAACTGGAAAATGTTTGTGTGATGAACATGATTGTTTTTCAGTGTCTGGGTATTTATCTATACATTATAAGTATTTATATGTATTATATTCATAAAGATATTCAACAGCTATCTTAGTACCCATAACACAAGCTACGCTTACTTTGGGGCTAGGTGCCGATGTGTGTATTGTCGTAGTATATTTATTTATTTATTTATTATTTATAACACTTGCCACTGGGACAATCTGTATAAAAAAAAAGGTTAAAAAAAAACAATGGTATCCCTCGATCAGGGGACATAATCGGAGAATAAAATTGGTGCATAATTTTTTTTTTTTTTTTACTTTACTCCAGTAGTGGAATATTCCAGGATATTGATGAATGATGCTGAATGCGATGAATTGAAGCGTTAATAAAACAAGACTCACCAGGGCACACAAGTCGACGTGCCGTCCGAGCAGTGCCACGTGCCTTTGCCTAAGTAGTGACGCGTACCGCCCCGCACCGCACCCCGTACTGGCGCCACGGGCGGCACATTCCGCCCTGTAGCGTTTATCCAGCAACATGCTAAAACAGTGTCAAAATATCACAGAGGTATCTGAGAAGCAAAATTGTCTATATTATTTGTAAAGATATTAGTATTATTTGCCTAATTAATTTAAAACGACATTTTGTACTTATTTCTGATTATTGCATTTTTATTCTTTAAATTGTAATGTAATTTATATATACAGTTAAACCTGGATAAGCGAGAGTTCAAGGGAGTACAATCTCATTCTCGCTTATAGAGGTTTCTCACTAACCCGAGTTTCTCGCTAATGCAGGTACATGGGTAGCGTTTCTCTCTTATAGAGGTACGCAGCAATAACAAGACATATTCATGCACTATGTAATTTTATTTTATTTAGAACTTATTTACATTTAATAAAATCCGTGAATTTCGTTTGGGTTTCTGTTTTTGTATTTTGAATGTTTTTCTCTAACTCATAAATTTTGTCGAATATTGCTTGCTCGACTGTCGCTTATAGAGGTATAGATAAGTAGCAGTCTCACTTACGGAGGTCCGTGAGGGAAAAACTACTCTCTCTTACAAAGGTTTCTGTTTCTCGCTAATAGAGGTTTTGGGAGCTTAAAATCACGGGTCCTGGCTATTACTCTCACTTAAAGAGCTTTCTCACTTATCCAGTTCTCACTTACCCAGGTTTGACTGTATATATATATTTTTTTATAAACATTTACACACAAAAATAAAATATTAAATTTATCCTAATCAAAAGTTACTTAATACTAAACTTAAATATTAAGCAGTCTAATAATTGACACCGGTTTTGAGATTGACTTGCGTTTCCGCAAAGACCTCCCCTTGAGCTTGCCAAACTTTCCTGTTGTAGGTCTTCCTCGTCCAGGTAACACCAGCCATCTTTCTAATTTCATCCTCCCATCTAACACGCTGCCTTCCTTTCTTTCTTTTATTTTGTCTGGGACACCATTCGGTTATATCCTTAGCCCATTTTTCTTTGTTGTTCCTCATCATATGACCTGCCCACCTCCATTTAAGTTTTCTTATGCAGTATGTAACGTCTTTAATTTTAGTTACAATTCTTAGTTTTTCTAAATTTATTTTGTCTTTTAATTTGACGTTAAGCATGCTTCGCTCCATACTGTGTTGACAGGTCTCAAGTTTGCGCATATTTTGCTTCGTTAGGCTCCAGGTTTGACATCCATATGTCATAATGGGTAAAATGCATGAGTCGAAAATTCTTCTTTTAGCTTTAGTTGGAATCTGAGGGTTCTTAAAAATTCGATTGTGAAGGGTGTGTTTAATGAAATGTGTTCTTGTTATGTACACACAATTTGGCAAATAAATAAATATTTTTATTATTATTATTGTCTTTGGTAAAAGACTGTCGAGATCTTGATGAAAAATCCTAGGTAATTATAACATTTCGAATGTTGTTCTACGACGTGTTAATGAAAACCGAAACAATACTTCAGTGGCTTTAGAGGTACATTATTTACTGTCTCTGAAGCTAATCTGTGAAACCGAAACGCTAATATTTTTTGAGTAAACTATTTGCCATCGTTTGTGCTGAAAGAAATCAGATACAGCCCTAACGTCACATGCAAAAGTAAAATCAAGTGACTCCTATCACTGTATTGGGTACGCGTCGCTTAGCGCAGGTACTATGCGCGCGTCGGTCTTTCATCTTCAACAGGGTTGTCAATGTTTTCAATTATTTTGTATGGAAAAATAAATTTGCTTCTTTTGATTTAATACTTCTAAAGGATGATTCCTTATGAAATATACTTATGCATACTTCAATAGTATTTCTTAAATACGTTACACGTTGTATATCTTACGAATATTTTACATATTAGTCCTACCCGTAACACAAGCTACGCTTACTTTGGGTGTAGATGGCGATGTGCGTATTGTCGTAGTATATTTATTTATTACCAATAACCAATATCCCTATATACTTACTAAATGTGAATGTAAGTTTGTTTGTTACGCTTTCACGCAAAAACTACTCAACCGATCCGTATGAAGCTTTGTACACATATTCTTGGAAGTGTTAGAAGTAATATAGGATAGTTTTTATCCCGAAATTAAGCTCGGTTCCTTTGGGAGAGGGGATGAAAGTGTTTGACGATTTATACCATAATTCCGACAAATTATAACCGATTTAAACAATTATTTTTGTAATATTAGAGGTTATGTGTATGTATGTGTCTAATTTGTCCAAAATGTGGTTGGAGATAGATGACAGAACTCCTCAGCGGACAGCAGCAAACCCCTCATCCAAGACTTAGCGATACTGAGTGCTCTAAATTTTTTCACAACTATAACTAAATTTAATGCCACATCAAAAAACAAAATCAAACGCAGACGAAGTCGCGGGCAACAGCTAGTACAATATATATGTAGGCACTATATTAAGAAACTATATGCAAATACTTTGGTTTACCTCGCAGCGAGCTGTTTGTAATGGGCGTACACGAGTTCGGACAGCTTGTAGACGAATTGATCGAAGCACAAGTTGACTTCTGCTTCAACTTCGTCGTAGAGAAACTGCTTCCGGAAGACTGTCAGTGCGTACTGTGCGGAGTCGTTGTACAAATCCAGCGGGTAGAGGACGTATCTTTGAAAAGATTAGTTTTTATGAATGAATGCATGAATGAATACACTTTTATTGCACACCACACAAAGATTATAAATAAAAATTTAACAAAAAGTATACAATTTGGCGGCCCTATCGCTACATAGCGATCTCTTCCAGGCAACCAAAGGCGTTAAACAAAGCTCAAGAAGAAAGTTAGGTTAGGTAAGGTTGCGTATATACCTATATATACATATGTTATATATACATATGTTATATATACATATATTATATATATTTTCACATGATGCTAAAATAAATTTTATTTATTATGAAAATTGAGCTTAATTTGCTATACTCCACGAACAGCGGGAGAATTTGAATGGTGTTATTTATAATTTCTTCAATCCGTACACTCCACACCAAACAGATCTTCGGCTATGTACCCTCTAAACACGTCTCGCTCCGAAACCGGAGCATCCTCAGGAGATGTTGACTTTACAATGAATAATTGTTAAGAATTAATCATTGCAAACTTTACAATTAAAGTTTACAATGAATAATTCTTAACAATTGTTAACAATTGTAAACTTTACAATGATTAATTGTAAAAAATTATTAACAACAATTATTAATTAATTAGTATTAATTATTATTATTAATTTCATAATATATTATGGATTTCCGCAAAGTAGCGCCTGTTTCTATCCAATATACATTTTATTTATTATTTTTTTTTACATATTGTTAGTACGCTCTACAGTCAGATTATCTTATATCTTTAAACGAGCAATTCTTGTATATATATAATTGGAATCTCGGAATTGGCGCCAACGATTTTCATGAAATTTAGTATACAAGGGGTTTCGGAGGCGATAAATCGATCTAGCTAGGATTCGTTTCTAAAAAATTACATTTTATTTGTGTTTACCGGTAATAACCGGTTTGGTGCAACGAAGTTGCACGGGTCAGCTAGCAATTTATGATACAAAATATTTGATGTCTCATTTCTCTTTAATCCCTCTAATGACCACTTACAATAACTAGATAGAACTTCATAATTTATTAAATAAACAAATAAATATACTACGGCAACACACATCGCCATCTAGCCCCAAAGTAAGCGTAGCTTGTGTTATGGGTACTGAGATAGCCAATGAATATTTTTATATGAATATAATACACATAAATACTTATAATATACAGATTAACACGCAGACACTGAAAACCATTCATGTTCATCACACAAAAATTCTCCAGTTGTGGGAATCGAACCCACGGCCTTGGACTCAGAAAGCAGGGTCGCTGCCCACTGCGCCACTCGGCCGTCATAATTTATTGTTAACTATATGACAAATGAAGAAAATGAATGAAAGATGACATCATAACATTATAAAAGACATAATATTAATATAGCGTTCTAAAGTGAAGCGATGGTAGCCCAGTAAGCTCGACTTCACTTTCGTGGGGCCGAATTTGAATCCCAGCTCGCACCTCATTTATGAAATATCACTTGCTTCAACGGTGGAAAACATCGCGAGGAAACCCGCATGCCTGAGAGTTCTACATAATGTTCCCAAAGGTGTGTGGAGTCCACCAATCAGCATTGGGCCAGCGTGGTGGACTACGGCCTTAATTATGGGAGGAGAACTTTACATCGCCGTCTACTCATTGCTTAAAACGTGTAACTTAGAAAAGTAAGAGGTGCGTGCTAAGATTCAAACTAAGCCCCCCGAAAGTCAGTCATACTCAGGAATTTTGTCAGGTCTGGTCTGGTGGGAGGCTTTGGCCGCGGCTAGTTACCACCCTGCCGACAAAGACGTGCCGCTAAGCGATTTAGTGTTCCGGTGCGATGCCGCGTAATAACTGATTAGGTGTATGACTACCATACTCCCTAACAGGTTAGCCCGCTACCATCTTAGACTGCATTATCACTTACCACCAGGACAGATTACAGTTAAGGGCTAACTTGTAGTTAAAAAATGGGAATTCCTTATTTCTTAATTTCCTCTGGTCCGGTCTGGGAGGCTTTGGCCGTGGCTAGTTACTACCCTACCGACAAAGACGTGCCGCTAAGCGATTTAGTGTTCCTGTGCGATTTCGCGTAGAAACCGATTAGGGGTATGACTACGTACCTATACTCCCTAACAGGTTAGCCCGCTACCAAATTAGACTGCATCGCCACTAACAACGTATAAGGGAAAAAAAAAATAAAAAAAATTGATCGCGTATATATACTCCGAGCGTAGTTCTCTCCATCGCCCGTAGCTAAATTAAAATGAATAAATTGTCTTCTTACTCCATCATCGCTGGCTCTTTGCTCCTGAGGATGTGGTCAGTGAGTATCCACGGCATTGACATCTCTATGGGGAACTGGATTCGCTTCTCCATAGTGATCAGGTCGTTGCATTCTTCGTTGTGCTGATGGCGAACCGTGCATTTCTGGTGGAGAATATCAGATCAATCAAATCAAATACACTTTATTGTACAGAAAAACGAAGCAATAAAAAAACGTCATCTGTCCAACTCGTTGGGGGCCAACCTACGCTGCGTTTACCGGTGCGGGGTATATTACATTATATACTTAAGAACATTATTCACTTAAATTCATTATTTACTTAAATACATTATTTACTTAAATACATTATATACTTAAATATATTATATACCTAAGTACATTATTTACTTCAGTACATTAAACACTTAGGTACATTATATACTTAAATACATTAAATAAGTACTTAAATATATTATATACTTAAGTACATTATTTACTTGAGTACATTATATACTTAAATATATTATATACTTAAGTACATTATTTACTTCAGTACATTATATACTTAAGTACATTATTTACTTAAGTACATTATATACTTAAGGACATTATTTACTTGAGTACATTATATACTTAAATATTTTAAATACTTAAGTACATTATTTACTTCAGTACATTACGTAATTAAGTACATTATATACTTAAATATGTTATATACTTGAGTACATTATATACTTAAATATATTATATACCTTAGTACATTATTTACTTCAGTACATTATACACTTAGTTACATTATATACTTAAATACATTATATACTTAAATACATTAAATACTTAAATATATTATATACTTAAGTACATTATTTACTTCAGTACATTATATACACAAGTACATTATTTACTTAAGTACATTATATACTTAAATTTATTATATACTTAAATATATTATATACTCAAGTACATTATTTACTTATGTACATTATATACTTAAGTACATTATTTACTTAAGTACATAATATACTTAAATACATTATATACTTGAGTACATTATATACTTAAGTACATTATATACTTAAATACATTAGGTACTTAAATACATTATATACTTAAGTACATTATTTACTTGATTACATTATAGACTTGAGTACATTGTATACTTAAGTATATTATTTACTTAAGGACTGTATATTATGTTTATTAGTATAAAATGTAAATAAGTATATAGTGTACTTAAGAAAATAAGTATATAATGTAAGTAAATAATGTATTTGAGTAAATAAAGTATTTAAATAAATAATGTACTTAAGTATATAATATAAATAAGTATATAATGTGTTTAAGTAAATAATGTACTAAAGTATATAATGTACTTAAGTAAATAATGTACTTTAGTATATAATGTACTGAAGTAAATAATGTCCTTAAGTATATAATACTTTAGTTTATAATGTATTTAAGTAAATAATGTACTTTAGTAAATAATGTTCTTAAGTATATAATGTAAATAAGTATATAATGTACTTGAGTAAATAATGTACTTAAGTATATAATGAAAATAAGTATTTAATGTACTTAAGTAAATAATGTACTTAAGTATATAATATAAATAAGTTTATAATGTAAATAAGTATATAATGTATTTATGTATACAATGTAAATAGGTATATAATGTACTTAAGTATATTATGTTGTTAAGTTAATAATGTAAAAAAGTAAATAATGTACATAATGTTTTTGTATAAGTATATAATGTATTTAAGTAAATAATGAACTTAAGTAAATAAATAAGTATATAATGTATTTGAGTAAATAAAGTATTTAAATAAATAATGTACTTAAGAACATAATGTATAAAAGTAAATTATGTACTTTAGTATGTAATGTATTGAAGTAAATAATGTGCTGAAGTATATAATGTACTTAAGTATATAATGTACTTAAGTAAATAATGTAAATAAGTATATAATGTATTTATATACTTATTTACATTATGTTAATAATGTCCTTAAGTATTTAATGTACTTTAGTATATAATGTATTTAAGTATAAAATAAATTTAAGTAAATAATGTCCTTAAGTATATAATGTAAATAAGTATATAATGTGTTTAAGTAAATAATGTACTAAAGTATATAATGTAAATAAGTATATTATGTATTTATATACTTATTTACATTATGTTAATAATGTCCTTAAGTATTTAATGTACTTTAGTATAAAATGTATTTAAGTATAAAATAAATGTAAGTAAATAATGTCCTTAAGTATATAATGTAAATAAGTATATAATGTGTTTAAGTAAATAATGTACTTAAGTATATAATGTAAATAAGTATATAATGTATTTATATACTTATTTATATTATGTTAATAATGTCCTTAAGTATATAATGTACTTTAGTATATAATGTATTTAAGTATAAAATAAATTTAAGTATATAATGTACTTCAGTATATAATTTTTTTAAGTTTATAATGTACTTTAGTATATAATGTATTTAAGTATCTAATGTATTTAAGAATAAAATGTACTTAAGTCCATAATGTATTTAAGTATATAATAAATTTAAGTATATAATGTACTGAAGTAAATAATGTACTTGAGTATATAATATATTTAAGTATATAATATACTGAAGCATTGAATGTATTTAAGTACAAATGTACTTTAGTATATAATGTAAATAAGTATATAATGTATTTATATACTTATTAACATTATGTTAATAATGTCCTTAAGTATATAATGTACTTTAGTATATAATGTATTTAAGTATAAAATAAATTTAAGTATATAATGTACTTAAGTATATAATTTTTTTAAGTTTATAATGTACTTTAGTATATAATGTATTTAAGTATCTAATGTATTTAAGTATAAAATGTACTTAAGTCCATAATGTATTTAAGTATATAATAAATTTAAGTATATAATGTACTGAAGTAAATAATGTACTTGAGTATATAATATATTTAAGTATATAATATACTGAAGCATTGAATGTATTTAAGTACAAATGTACTTTAGTATATAATGTATTTAAGTATTTAATGTACTTAAGTAAATAATGTACTTAAGTATATAATGTACTGAAGTATATAATGTACTTAAGTATATAATGTACTTAAGTATATAATGTACCTAAGTATATAATGTATTTAAGTAAATAACGTAAATAAGTACATAATATAAGTAAATAATGTACTTAAGTATATAATGTAAATAAGTATATAATGTACTTAAGTATATAATGTACTTAAGTATATAACGTAAATAAGTATATAATGTACTTAAGTATATAATGTATTTACGTATATAACGTACTTAAGTATATAACGTAAATAAGTATATAATGTACTAAAGTATATAATGTACTTAAGTATATAATGTACTAAAGTATATAATGTACTTAAGTATATAATGTACTTAAGTAAATAATGTACTTAAGTATATAATGTACTTAAGTAAATAATGTACTTAAGTATATAATGTACTTAAGTAAATAATGTACTTAAGTATAAAATGTACTTAAGTATATAATGTACTAAAGTATATAATGTACTTAAGTATATAATGTAAATAAGTATATAATGTAAATAAGTATATAATGTACTTAAGTATATAATGTACTAAAGTATAAAATGTTAATAAGTATATAATGTACTTAAGTAAATAATGTACTTAAGTATATAATGTACTTAAGTAAATAATGTTCTTAAGTATATAATGTACTTAAGTACATAATATAAGTTAGTAAATAATGTACTTAAGTATATAATGTACCTAAGTATATAATTTAAATAAGTAAATAATGTACTAAAGTATATAATTTACTAAAGTATATAATGTACTAAAGTATATAATGTACTTAAGTATATAATGTACTAAAGTATATAATGTACTTAAGTATATAATGTACTTAAGTAAATAATGTTCTTAAGTATATAATGTACTTAAGTATATAATGTACTTAAGTATATAATTGTTTTAAGTATATAATGTATTTAAGTATATAATGTACTTAAGTATATAATGTACTTAAGTAAATAATGTACTTAAGTATATAATGTACTTAAGTATATAATATAAATAAGTAAATAATGTACTTAAGTAAATAATGTTCTTAAGTATATAATGTACTTAAGTATATAATGTACTTAAGTATATAATTGTTTTAAGTATATAATGTATTTAAGTATATAATGTACTTAAGTATATAATGTACTTAAGTAAATAATGTACTTAAGTATATAATGTACTTAAGTATATAATATAAATAAGTAAATAATGTACTTAAGTATATAATGTAAGTAAGTATATAATGTACTTAAGTACATAATATAAGTAAGTAAATAATGTACTTAAGTATATAATGTACTTAAGTATATAATGTACTTAAGTATATAATTGTTTTAAGTATATAATGTATTTAAGTATATAATGTACTTAAGTAAATAATGTACTTAAGTATATAATGTACTTAAGTATATAATATAAATAAGTAAATAATGTACTTAAGTATATAATGTAAGTAAGTATTTAATGTACTTAAGTATATAATGTATTTAAGTATATAATGTAAATAAGTATATATTGTACGTAAGTAAATAATGTACTTAAGTATATAATGTACTTAAGTAAATAATGTACTTAAGTTTATAATGTACTTAAGTATATAATGTAAATAAAATATAATGTAAATAAGTATATAATGTAAATAAGTATATAATGTACATAAGTATATAATGTACTTCAGTATATAATGTACTAAAGTATATAATGTAAATAAGAATATAATGTACTTTAGAAATTAATGTACTAAAGTAAATAATGTACTAAAGTAAATAATGTTCTTAAGTATATAATGTACTTAAGTATATAATGTACTTAAGTATATAATGTACTTAAGTATATAATGTACTTAAGTATATAATGTACTTAAGTAAATAATGTACTTAAGTATATAATGTACTTAAGTATATAATGTAAATAAGTAAATAATGTACTTAAGTATATAATGTATTTATATACTTATTTACATTATGTTAATATTGTCCTTAAGTATATAATGTAAATAAGTATATAACGTAAATAAGTATATAATGTACTTAAGTATATAATGTACTTAAGTATATAATGTACTAAAGTATATAATGTAAATAAGTATATAATGTACTTAAGTAAATAAAGTACTTAAGTATATAATGTACTTAAGTATATAATGTACTTAAGTATATAATGTACTTAAGTATATAATGTACCTAAGTATATAATGTATTTACGTATATAACGTACTTAAGTATATAATGTTAATAAGTATATAATGTACTAAAGTATATAATGTACTAAAGTATATAATGTACTTAAGTATATAATGTAAGTAAGTATATAATGTAAATAAGTATATATTGTACTTAAGTAAATAATGTACTTAAGTATATAATGTACTTAAGTATATAATGTAAATAAGTATATAATGTACTTAAGTAAATAAAGTACTTAAGTATATAATGTACTTAAGTAAATAAAGTACTTAAGTATATAATGTACTTAAGTATATAATGTACTTAAGTATATAATGTACTTAAGTATATAATGTACCTAAATATATAATGTACTTAAGTAAATAAAGTACTTAAGTATATAAATACTTAAGTAAATAATGTATTTGAGTAAATAAAGTATTTAAATAAATAATGTACTTAAGTATATAATATAAATAAGTATATAATGTGTTTAAGTAAATAATGTACTAAAGTATATAATGTACTTAAGTAAATAATGTACTTTAGTATATAATGTACTGAAGTAAATAATGTCCTTAAGTATATAATACTTTAGTTTATAATGTATTTAAGTAAATAATGTACTTTAGTAAATAATGTTCTTAAGTATATAATGTAAATAAGTATATAATGTACTTGAGTAAATAATGTACTTAAGTATATAATGAAAATAAGTATTTAATGTACTTAAGTAAATAATGTACTTAAGTATATAATATAAATAAGTTTATAATGTAAATAAGTATATAATGTATTTATGTATACAATGTAAATAGGTATATAATGTACTTAAGTATATTATGTTGTTAAGTTAATAATGTAAAAAAGTAAATAATGTACATAATGTTTTTGTATAAGTATATAATGTATTTAAGTAAATAATGAACTTAAGTAAATAAATAAGTATATAATGTATTTGAGTAAATAAAGTATTTAAATAAATAATGTACTTAAGAACATAATGTATAAAAGTAAATTATGTACTTTAGTATGTAATGTATTGAAGTAAATAATGTGCTGAAGTATATAATGTACTTAAGTATATAATGTACTTAAGTAAATAATGTAAATAAGTATATAATGTATTTATATACTTATTTACATTATGTTAATAATGTCCTTAAGTATTTAATGTACTTTAGTATATAATGTATTTAAGTATAAAATAAATTTAAGTAAATAATGTCCTTAAGTATATAATGTAAATAAGTATATAATGTGTTTAAGTAAATAATGTACTAAAGTATATAATGTAAATAAGTATATTATGTATTTATATACTTATTTACATTATGTTAATAATGTCCTTAAGTATTTAATGTACTTTAGTATAAAATGTATTTAAGTATAAAATAAATGTAAGTAAATAATGTCCTTAAGTATATAATGTAAATAAGTATATAATGTGTTTAAGTAAATAATGTACTTAAGTATATAATGTAAATAAGTATATAATGTATTTATATACTTATTTATATTATGTTAATAATGTCCTTAAGTATATAATGTACTTTAGTATATAATGTATTTAAGTATAAAATAAATTTAAGTATATAATGTACTTAAGTATATAATTTTTTTAAGTTTATAATGTACTTTAGTATATAATGTATTTAAGTATCTAATGTATTTAAGTATAAAATGTACTTAAGTCCATAATGTATTTAAGTATATAATAAATTTAAGTATATAATGTACTGAAGTAAATAATGTACTTGAGTATATAATATATTTAAGTATATAATATACTGAAGCATTGAATGTATTTAAGTACAAATGTACTTTAGTATATAATGTAAATAAGTATATAATGTATTTATATACTTATTAACATTATGTTAATAATGTCCTTAAGTATATAATGTACTTTAGTATATAATGTATTTAAGTATAAAATAAATTTAAGTATATAATGTACTTAAGTATATAATTTTTTTAAGTTTATAATGTACTTTAGTATATAATGTATTTAAGTATCTAATGTATTTAAGTATAAAATGTACTTAAGTCCATAATGTATTTAAGTATATAATAAATTTAAGTATATAATGTACTGAAGTAAATAATGTACTTGAGTATATAATATATTTAAGTATATAATATACTGAAGCATTGAATGTATTTAAGTACAAATGTACTTTAGTATATAATGTATTTAAGTATTTAATGTACTTAAGTAAATAATGTACTTAAGTATATAATGTACTGAAGTATATAATGTACTTAAGTATATAATGTACTTAAGTATATAATGTACCTAAGTATATAATGTATTTAAGTAAATAACGTAAATAAGTACATAATATAAGTAAATAATGTACTTAAGTATATAATGTAAATAAGTATATAATGTACTTAAGTATATAATGTACTTAAGTATATAACGTAAATAAGTATATAATGTACTTAAGTATATAATGTATTTACGTATATAACGTACTTAAGTATATAACGTAAATAAGTATATAATGTACTAAAGTATATAATGTACTTAAGTATATAATGTACTAAAGTATATAATGTACTTAAGTATATAATGTACTTAAGTAAATAATGTACTTAAGTATATAATGTACTTAAGTAAATAATGTACTTAAGTATATAATGTACTTAAGTAAATAATGTACTTAAGTATAAAATGTACTTAAGTATATAATGTACTAAAGTATATAATGTACTTAAGTATATAATGTAAATAAGTATATAATGTAAATAAGTATATAATGTACTTAAGTATATAATGTACTAAAGTATAAAATGTTAATAAGTATATAATGTACTTAAGTAAATAATGTACTTAAGTATATAATGTACTTAAGTAAATAATGTTCTTAAGTATATAATGTACTTAAGTACATAATATAAGTTAGTAAATAATGTACTTAAGTATATAATGTACCTAAGTATATAATTTAAATAAGTAAATAATGTACTAAAGTATATAATTTACTAAAGTATATAATGTACTAAAGTATATAATGTACTTAAGTATATAATGTACTAAAGTATATAATGTACTTAAGTATA
The DNA here is from genome assembly GCF_905163445.1 of Pararge aegeria. Lineage (NCBI taxonomy): Eukaryota > Metazoa > Arthropoda > Insecta > Lepidoptera > Nymphalidae > Pararge > Pararge aegeria. The sequence goes on along the minus strand of NC_053206.1, from coordinate 3,292,108 downwards.
TAATGTACTTAAGTAAATAATGTTCTTAAGTATATAATGTACTTAAGTATATAATGTACTTAAGTATATAATTGTTTTAAGTATATAATGTATTTAAGTATATAATGTACTTAAGTATATAATGTACTTAAGTAAATAATGTACTTAAGTATATAATGTACTTAAGTATATAATATAAATAAGTAAATAATGTACTTAAGTAAATAATGTTCTTAAGTATATAATGTACTTAAGTATATAATGTACTTAAGTATATAATTGTTTTAAGTATATAATGTATTTAAGTATATAATGTACTTAAGTATATAATGTACTTAAGTAAATAATGTACTTAAGTATATAATGTACTTAAGTATATAATATAAATAAGTAAATAATGTACTTAAGTATATAATGTAAGTAAGTATATAATGTACTTAAGTACATAATATAAGTAAGTAAATAATGTACTTAAGTATATAATGTACTTAAGTATATAATGTACTTAAGTATATAATTGTTTTAAGTATATAATGTATTTAAGTATATAATGTACTTAAGTAAATAATGTACTTAAGTATATAATGTACTTAAGTATATAATATAAATAAGTAAATAATGTACTTAAGTATATAATGTAAGTAAGTATTTAATGTACTTAAGTATATAATGTATTTAAGTATATAATGTAAATAAGTATATATTGTACGTAAGTAAATAATGTACTTAAGTATATAATGTACTTAAGTAAATAATGTACTTAAGTTTATAATGTACTTAAGTATATAATGTAAATAAAATATAATGTAAATAAGTATATAATGTAAATAAGTATATAATGTACATAAGTATATAATGTACTTCAGTATATAATGTACTAAAGTATATAATGTAAATAAGAATATAATGTACTTTAGAAATTAATGTACTAAAGTAAATAATGTACTAAAGTAAATAATGTTCTTAAGTATATAATGTACTTAAGTATATAATGTACTTAAGTATATAATGTACTTAAGTATATAATGTACTTAAGTATATAATGTACTTAAGTAAATAATGTACTTAAGTATATAATGTACTTAAGTATATAATGTAAATAAGTAAATAATGTACTTAAGTATATAATGTATTTATATACTTATTTACATTATGTTAATATTGTCCTTAAGTATATAATGTAAATAAGTATATAACGTAAATAAGTATATAATGTACTTAAGTATATAATGTACTTAAGTATATAATGTACTAAAGTATATAATGTAAATAAGTATATAATGTACTTAAGTAAATAAAGTACTTAAGTATATATTGTACTTAAGTATATAATGTACTTAAGTATATAATGTACTTAAGTATATAATGTACCTAAGTATATAATGTATTTACGTATATAACGTACTTAAGTATATAATGTTAATAAGTATATAATGTACTAAAGTATATAATGTACTAAAGTATATAATGTACTTAAGTATATAATGTAAGTAAGTATATAATGTAAATAAGTATATATTGTACTTAAGTAAATAATGTACTTAAGTATATAATGTACTTAAGTATATAATGTAAATAAGTATATAATGTACTTAAGTAAATAAAGTACTTAAGTATATAATGTACTTAAGTAAATAAAGTACTTAAGTATATAATGTACTTAAGTATATAATGTACTTAAGTATATAATGTACTTAAGTATATAATGTACCTAAATATATAATGTACTTAAGTAAATAAAGTACTTAAGTATATAAATACTTAAGTAAATAATGTACTTAAGTATATAATGTACTTAAGTATATAATGTACCTAAATATATAATGTACTTAAGTAAATAAAGTACTTAAGTATATAATGTACTTAAGTATATAATGTAAATAAGTATATAATGTACTTAAGTAAATAAAGTACTTAAGTATATAATGTACTTAAGTAAATAAAGTACTTAAGTATATAATGTACTTAAGTATATAATGTACTTAAGTATATAATGTACTTAAGTATATAATGTACCTAAATATATAATGTACTTAAGTAAATAAAGTACTTAAGTATATAAATACTTAAGTAAATAATGTACTTAAGTATATAATGTACTTAAGTATATAATGTACCTAAATATATAATGTACTTAAGTAAATAAAGTACTTAAGTATATAAATACTTAAGTAAATAATGTACTTAAGTATATAATGTACTTAAGTATATAATGTACTTAAGTATATAATGTACTTAAGTAAATAATGTACTTAAGTATATAATGTACTTAAGTATATAATGTAAATAAGTAAATAATGTACTTAAGTATATAATGTATTTATATACTTATTTACATTATGTTAATATTGTCCTTAAGTATATAATGTAAATAAGTATATAACGTAAATAAGTATATAATGTACTTAAGTATATAATGTACTTAAGTATATAATGTACTAAAGTATATAATGTAAATAAGTATATAATGTACTTAAGTAAATAAAGTACTTAAGTATATAATGTACTTAAGTATATAATGTACTTAAGTATATAATGTACTTAAGTATATAATGTACTTAAGTATATAATGTACCTAAGTATATAATGTATTTACGTATATAACGTACTTAAGTATATAATGTTAATAAGTATATAATGTACTAAAGTATATAATGTACTAAAGTATATAATGTACTTAAGTATATAATGTAAGTAAGTATATAATGTAAATAAGTATATATTGTACTTAAGTAAATAATGTACTTAAGTATATAATGTACTTAAGTAAATAATGTACTTAAGTATATAATGTACTTAAGTATATAATGTAAATAAGTATATAATGTACTTAAGTAAATAAAGTACTTAAGTATATAATGTACTTAAGTAAATAAAGTACTTCAGTATATAATGTACTTAAGTATATAATGTACTTAAGTATATAATGTACTTAAGTATATAATGTACCTAAATATATAATGTACTTAAGTAAATAAAGTACTAAAGTATATAAATACTTAAGTAAATAATGTACTTAAGTATATAATGTACTTAAGTATATAATGTACCTAAGTATATAATGTATTTACGTATATAACGTACTAAAGTATATAATGTAAATAAGTATATAATGTACTTAAGTAAATAAAGTACTTAAGTACATTATATACTTATTTACGTATATAACGTACTAAAGTATATAATGTAAATAAGTATATAATGTACTTAAGTAAATAAAGTACTTAAGTATATAATGTACTTAAGTATATAATGTACTTAAGTATATAATGTACTTAAGTATATAATGTACCTAAGTATATAATGTATTTACGTATATAACGTACTTAAGTATATAATGTACTTAAGTAAATAAAGTACTTAAGTATATAATGTACTTAAGTATATAATGTACTTAAGTATATAATGTACTTAAGTATATAATGTACCTAAGTATATAATGTATTTACGTATATAACGTACTTAAGTATATAATGTTAATAAGTATATAATGTACTAAAGTATATAATGTACTTAAGTATATAATGTAAGTAAGTATATAATGTAAATAAGTATATATTGTACTTAAGTAAATAATGTACTTAAGTATATAATGTACTTAAGTAAATAATGTACTTAAGTATATAATGTACTTAAGTATATAATGTAAATAAGTATATAATGTACTTAAGTAAATAAAGTACTTAAGTATATAATGTACTTAAGTAAATAAAGTACTTCAGTATATAATGTACTTAAGTATATAATGTAAATAAGTATATAACGTAAATAAGTACATAATATAAGTAAGTAAATAATGTACTTAAGTATATAATGTAAATAAGTATATAATGTACTTAAGTATATAATGTACTTAAGTATATAACGTAAATAAGTATATAATGTAAGTAAGTATATAATGTAAATAAGTATATATTGTACTTAAGTAAATAATGTACTTAAGTATATAATGTACTTAAGAAAATAATGTACTTAAGTATATAATGTACTTAAGTATATAATATAAATAAGTAAATAATGTACTTAAATATATAATGTAAGTAAGTATATAATGTACTTAAGTACATAATATAAATAAGTAAATAATGTACTTAAGTATATAATGTAAGTAAGTATTTAATGTACTTAAGTATATAATGTATTTAAGTATATAATGTAAATAAGTATATATTGTACTTAAGTAAATAATGTACTTAAGTATATAATGTAAGTAAGTATTTAATGTACTTAAGTATATAATGTATTTAAGTATATAATGTAAATAAGTATATATTGTACTTAAGTAAATAATGTACTTAAGTATATAATGTACTTAAGTAAATAATGTACTTAAGTTTATAATGTACTTAAGTATATAATGTAAATAAGTATATAATGTAAATAAGTATATAATGTACTTAAGTAAATAATGTACTTAAGTATATAATGTACTTAAGTATATAATGTAAATAAGTATATAATGTACTAAAGTAAATAAAGTACTTAAGTAAATAATGTACTAAAGTAAATAATGTTCTTAAGTATATAATGTACTTAAGTATATAATGTACTTAAGTATATAATGTGCTTAAGTATATAATGTACTTAAGTATATAATGTACTTAAGTATATAATGTACTTAAGTATATAATGTACTTAAGTAAATAATGTACTTAAGTATATAATGTAAATAAATAAATAATGTACTTAAGTATATAATGTATTTATATACTTATTTACATTATGTTAATATTGTCCTTAAGTATATAATGTAAATAAGTATATAATGTAAATAAGTATATAATGTACTTAAGTATATAATGTAAATAAGTATATAATGTACTTAAGTATATAATAAACTAAAGTATATAATGTACTAAAGTATATAATGTAAATAAGTATATAATGTACTTAAGTAAATAATGTTCTTAAGTATATAATGTACTTAAGTATATAATATGAGTAAGTAAATAATGTACTTAAGTATATAATGTAAATAAGTATATAATGTACTTAAGTATATAATGTACTTAAGTATATAACGTAAATAAGTATATAATGTACTTAAGTATATAATGTATTTACGTATATAACGTACTTAAGTATATAATGTTAATAAGTATATAATGTACTAAAGTATATAATGTAAGTAAGTATTTAATGTACTTAAGTATATAATGTATTTAAGTATATAATGTAAATAAGTATATATTGTACTTAAGTAAATAATGTACTTAAGTATATAATGTAAGTAAGTATTTAATGTACTTAAGTAAATAAAGTACTTAAGTATATAATGTACTTAAGTAAATAAAGTACTTAAGTATATAATGTACTTAAGTATATAATGTACTTAAGTATATAATGTACTTAAGTATATAATGTACCTAAATATATAATGTACTTAAGTAAATAAAGTACTTAAGTAAATAAAGTACTTAAGTACATTATATACTTATTTACGTATATAACGTACTAAAGTATATAATGTAAATAAGTATATAATGTACTTAAGTAAATAAAGTACTTAAGTATATAATGTACTTAAGTATATAATGTACTTAAGTATATAATGTACTTAAGTATATAATGTACCTAAGTATATAATGTATTTACGTATATAACGTACTTAAGTATATAATGTACTTAAGTAAATAAAGTACTTAAGTATATAATGTACTTAAGTATATAATGTACTTAAGTATATAATGTACTTAAGTATATAATGTACCTAAGTATATAATGTATTTACGTATATAACGTACTTAAGTATATAATGTTAATAAGTATATAATGTACTAAAGTATATAATGTACTTAAGTATATAATGTAAGTAAGTATATAATGTAAATAAGTATATATTGTACTTAAGTAAATAATGTACTTAAGTATATAATGTACTTAAGTAAATAATGTACTTAAGTATATAATGTACTTAAGTATATAATGTAAATAAGTATATAATGTACTTAAGTAAATAAAGTACTTAAGTATATAATGTACTTAAGTAAATAAAGTACTTCAGTATATAATGTACTTAAGTATATAATGTAAATAAGTATATAACGTAAATAAGTACATAATATAAGTAAGTAAATAATGTACTTAAGTATATAATGTAAATAAGTATATAATGTACTTAAGTATATAATGTACTTAAGTATATAACGTAAATAAGTATATAATGTAAGTAAGTATATAATGTAAATAAGTATATATTGTACTTAAGTAAATAATGTACTTAAGTATATAATGTACTTAAGAAAATAATGTACTTAAGTATATAATGTACTTAAGTATATAATATAAATAAGTAAATAATGTACTTAAATATATAATGTATTTAAGTATATAATGTACTTAAGTACATAATATAAATAAGTAAATAATGTACTTAAGTATATAATGTAAGTAAGTATTTAATGTACTTAAGTATATAATGTATTTAAGTATATAATGTAAATAAGTATATATTGTACTTAAGTAAATAATGTACTTAAGTATATAATGTAAGTAAGTATTTAATGTACTTAAGTATATAATGTATTTAAGTATATAATGTAAATAAGTATATATTGTACTTAAGTAAATAATGTACTTAAGTATATAATGTACTTAAGTAAATAATGTACTTAAGTTTATAATGTACTTAAGTATATAATGTAAATAAGTATATAATGTAAATAAGTATATAATGTACTTAAGTAAATAATGTACTTAAGTATATAATGTACTTAAGTATATAATGTAAATAAGTATATAATGTACTAAAGTAAATAAAGTACTTAAGTAAATAATGTACTAAAGTAAATAATGTTCTTAAGTATATAATGTACTTAAGTATATAATGTACTTAAGTATATAATGTGCTTAAGTATATAATGTACTTAAGTATATAATGTACTTAAGTATATAATGTACTTAAGTATATAATGTACTTAAGTAAATAATGTACTTAAGTATATAATGTAAATAAGTAAATAATGTACTTAAGTATATAATGTATTTATATACTTATTTACATTATGTTAATATTGTCCTTAAGTATATAATGTAAATAAGTATATAATGTAAATAAGTATATAATGTACTTAAGTATATAATGTAAATAAGTATATAATGTACTTAAGTATATAATAAACTAAAGTATATAATGTACTAAAGTATATAATGTAAATAAGTATATAATGTACTTAAGTAAATAATGTTCTTAAGTATATAATGTACTTAAGTATATAATATGAGTAAGTAAATAATGTACTTAAGTATATAATGTAAATAAGTATATAATGTACTTAAGTATATAATGTACTTAAGTATATAACGTAAATAAGTATATAATGTACTTAAGTATATAATGTATTTACGTATATAACGTACTTAAGTATATAATGTTAATAAGTATATAATGTACTAAAGTATATAATGTACTAAAGTATATAATGTACTTAAGTATATAATGTAAGTAAGTATATAATGTAAATAAGTATATATTGTACTTAAGTAAATAATGTACTTAAGTATATAATGTACTTAAGTAAATAATGTTCTTAAGTATATAATGTACTAAAGTATATAATGTACTTAAGTATATAATGTAAGTAAGTATGTAATGTACTTAAGTACATAATATAAGTTAGTAAATAATGTACTTAAGTATATAATGTACCTAAGTATATAATTAAAATAAGTATATAATGTACTTAAGTAAATAATGTACTTAAGTATATAATGTACTTAAGTATATAATGTACTTAAGTATATAATGTACTCAAGTAAATAATGTACTTAAGTATATAATGTGTTTAAGTAAATAATGTCCTTAAGTATATAATGTATTTAAGTAAATAATGAACTTTAGTAAATAATGTACTTAAGTATATAACGTAAATAAGTATATAATGTGTTTAAGTAAATAATGTACTTAAGTATATAATGTAAATAAGTATATAACGTATTTATATACTTATTTACATTATGTTAATAATGTCCTTAAGTATATAATGTACTTTAGTATATAATGTATTTAAGTATAAAATAAATTTAAGTATATAATGTACTTAAGTATATAATTTTTTTAAGTATATAATGTACTTTAGTATATAATGTATTTAAGTATCTAATGTATTTAAGTATAAAATGTACTTAAGTCCATAATGTATTTAAGTATATAATAAATTTAAGTATATAATGTACTGAAGTAAATAATGTACTTGAGTATATAATATATTTAAGTATATAATATACTGAAGCATTGAATGTATTTAAGTACAAATGTACTTTAGTATATAATGTAAATAAGTATATAATGTGTTTAAGTAAATAATGTACTTAAGTATATAATGTATTTATATACTTAATGTATTTAAGTATCTAATGTATTTAAGTATAAAATGTACTTAAGTCCATAATGTATTTAAGTATATAATAAATTTAAGTATATAATGTACTGAAGTAAATAATGTACTGAAGTAAATAATGTACTTAAGTAAATAATGTACTTAAGTATATAATGTACTTAAGTAAATAATGTACTTAAGTATATAATGTACTTAAGTAAATAATGTATTTAAGCAAATAATGTTCTTAAGTATATAATGTACTAAAGTATATAATGTATTTAAGTACAAATGTACTTTAGTATATAGTGTATTTAAGTATATAATGTACTTAAGTAAATAATGTACTTAAGTAAATAATGTACTGAAGTAAATAATGTACTTAAGTAAATAATGTACTGAAGTATATAATGTACTTAAGTAAATAATGTATTTAAGCAAATAATGTTCTTAAGTATATAATGTACTAAAGTATATAATGTACTTAAGTATATAATGTAAGTAAGTATATAATGTACTTAAGTACATAATATAAGTTAGTAAATAATGTACTTAAGTATATAATGTACCTAAGTATATAATTTAAATAAGTATATAATGTACTTAAGTAAATAATGTACTTAAGTATATAATGTAAATAAGTATATAATGTACTTAAGTATATAATGTACTAAAGTATATAATGTACTAAAGTATATAATGTAAATAAGTATATAATGTACTTAAAAAAATAATGTTCTTAAGTATATAATGTACTTAAGTATATAATGTACTTAAGTATACAATGTACTTAAGTAAATAATGTACTTAAGTATATAATGTACTTAAGTATATAATGTAAATAAGTAAATAATGTACTTAAGTATATAATGTAAGTAAGTATATAATGTACTTAAGTACATAATATAAGTTAGTAAATAATGTACTTAAGTATATAATGTACCTAAGTATATAATTTAAATAAGTATATAATGTACTTAAGTAAATAATGTACTTAAGTATATAATGTAAATAAGTATATAATGTTCTTAAGTATATCATGTACTTAAGTATATAATGTACTAAAGTATATAATGTAAATAAGTATATAATGTACTTAAGTAAATAATGTACTTCAGTATATAATGTACTAAAGTATATAATGTAAATAAGTATATAATGTACTTAAGTAAATAATGTACTAAAGTAAATAATGTACTAAAGTAAATAATGTACTAAAGTAAATAATGTTCTTAAGTATATAATGTACTTAAGTATATAATGTACTTAAGTATATAATGTACTTAAGTATATAATGTACCTAAGTATATAATGTATTTAAGTATATAACGTAAATAAGTACATAATATAAGTAAGTAAATAATGTTCTTAAGTATATAATGTAAATAAGTATATAATGTACTTAAGTATATAATGTACTTAAGTATATAACGTAAATAAGTATATAATGTACTTAAGTATATAATGTATTTACGTATATAACGTACTTAAGTATATAATGTTAATAAGTATATAATGTACTAAAGTATATAATGTACTAAAGTATATAATGTACTTAAGTATATAATGTAAGTAAGTATATAATGTAAATAAGTATATATTGTACTTAAGTAAATAATGTACTTAAGTATATAATGTACTTAAGTAAATAATGTACTTAAGTATATAATGTACTTAAGTATATAATGTACTAAAGCATATAATGTACTTAAGTATATAATGTACTTAAGTATATAATATAAATAAGTAAATAATGTACTTAAGTATATAATGTAAGTAAGTATATAATGTACTTAAGTACATAATATAAGTAAGTAAATAATGTACTTAAGTATATAATGTAAGTAAGTATTTAATGTACTTAAGTATATAATGTATTTAAGTATATAATGTAAATAAGTATATATTGTACTTAAGTAAATAATGTACTAAAGTAAATAATGTTCTTAAGTATATAATGTACTTAAGTATATAATGTACTTAAGTATATAATGTACTTAAGTATATAACGTACTTAAGTATATAATGTACTTAAGTATATAATGTACTTAAGTAAATAATGTACTTAAGTAATTAATGTATTTATATACTTATTTACATTATGTTAATATTGTCCTTAAGTATATAATGTAAATAAGTATATAATGTACTTAAGTATATAATGTACTTAAGTATATAATGTACTAAAGTATATAATGTAAATAAGTATATTATGTTCTTAAGTATATAATGTAAATAAGTATATAATGTACTTAAGTATATAATAAACTAAAGTATATAATGTACTAAAGTATATAATGTAAGTAAGTATATAATGTAAATAAGTATATATTGTACTTAAGTAAATAATGTACTTAAGTATATAATGTACTTAAGTAAATAATGTTCTTAAGTATATAATGTACTAAAGTATATAATGTACTTAAGTATATAATGTAAGTAAGTATGTAATGTACTTAAGTACATAATATAAGTTAGTAAATAATGTACTTAAGTATATAATGTACCTAAGTATATAATGTAAATAAGTATATATTGTACTTAAGTAAATAATGTACTAAAGTAAATAATGTTCTTAAGTATATAATGTACTTAAGTATATAATGTACTTAAGTATATAATGTACTTAAGTATATAACGTACTTAAGTATATAATGTACTTAAGTATATAATGTACTTAAGTAAATAATGTACTTAAGTAATTAATGTATTTATATACTTATTTACATTATGTTAATATTGTCCTTAAGTATATAATGTAAATAAGTATATAATGTACTTAAGTATATAATGTACTTAAGTATATAATGTACTAAAGTATATAACGTAAATAAGTATATAATGTCCTTAAGTATATAATGTATTTACGTATATAACGTACTTAAGTATATAATGTTAATAAGTATATAATGTACTAAAGTATATAATGTACTAAAGTATATAATGTACTTAAGTATATAATGTAAGTAAGTATATAATGTAAATTAGTATATATTGTACTTAAGTAAATAATGTACTTAAGTATATAATGTACTTAAGTAAATAATGTTCTTAAGTATATAATGTACTAAAGTATATAATGTACTTAAGTATATAATGTAAGTAAGTATGTAATGTACTTAAGTACATAATATAAGTTAGTAAATAATGTACTTAAGTATATAATGTACCTAAGTATATAATTTAAATAAGTATATAATGTACTTAAGTAAATAATGTACTTAAGTATATAATGTAAATAAGTATATAATGTACTTAAGTATATAATGTACTTAAGTATATAATGTACTTAAGTAAATAATGTACTTAAGTATATAATGTGTTTAAGTAAATAATGTCCTTAAGTATATAATGTATTTAAGTAAATAATGTACTTTAGTAAATAATGTACTTAAGTATATAACGTAAATAAGTATATAATGTGTTTAAGTAAATAATGTACTTAAGTATGTAGCCATAACTGGTGACCCCGACGTGATTTGAACACGCAACCTTCTGATACGAAGTACTGGTGACCCCGATCAAACACAAAGATGAGTGATAGCAGTGATTCCGTAAAGACGGTAGGATCGCGAAAAGATACCGGGCATGTTACTACGCGACGTATGCAGCGAGCGCGCGTTTCCACTGAACGCGAGAAAAAAGACGTCCGTCATTTAAAAATTAAAGTTCCTCCATTCTCAGCCGAGGATCCAGAACTTTGGTTTGCCTTACTGGAAGGACAATTTGGAAGTCGTGACGTCACTGACGACTATTTAAAATTTACTCACGTCACAAATAATTTGGATTTGCAGTACGCGAAGACCGTGAAGGATATTATTGTCAACCCCCCGGTGAATAACCGCTACGATAAGATTAAAACCGAATTAATCAAGCGACTTTCGGCTTCTCACGAGAAAAAGGTGAAGCAATTACTCACGCATGAAGAACTTGGGGATAGAAAGCCTTCACAATTTTTAAGGCATCTCCAAGACCTTGCTGGCCCATCCGTTCCTGAGGATTTCATACAGTCAATATGGAGCAATCGCCTGCCGCACAACATTCAGACTGTACTGGCATCCCAAACGACTCATTCCCTCGAACAGCTGGCAGACCTGGCAGACCGTATACAGGACCTGACCTCATCGGGTACTATCGCCGCAGCGTCTTGCAGCCCACATGCGTCCCATCAGTCGGACGAGATTGCAGAGCTTAAGAAGATGGTGCAGCAGCTCACGTTGAAATTGGACGAGCATACCCGAGCATCATGTTGTTCCGCCGGTCGTTCTAGATCGCACGAACGACGTCGTATACCACCACGACAGAGAAGCCGTGCAAACTCGAGCTACAAGAGGTACCCCGTATGCTATTACCACAACAGGTTCGGGGCAGAGGCCCGCAGATGCGTAAAGCCCTGCGACTTCAAGAATGCGGAAAACTCCAAGGGCAGTCGCTAATGGCGACAGACGATTGTCCCTCATCATCAGGTCGCCTCTTCGTCATGGACCGCAGCACGAATACCCAGTTCCTGGTGGATACTGGCAGTGACCTTTGCGTCTACCCTCGTTCTGCGTTTCGGGACCGTCGAGCCAAAACAAACTTTGAGCTTTGTGCAGCGAATGGAACTGTTATTGACACTTTCGGCTTTATAAACCTTAATTTAAACTTAGGCTTAAGGCGCGACTTTCCTTGGCAATTCATTGTGGCTAATGTAACAAAACCAATAATTGGCGTTGATTTTCTTAGCTTTTATAATTTAATAGTAGATTGCCGCAATCAACGCCTAATTGATAATACCACTTCTTTGTCTTGTAATGCTTCTTTTGCTCAATCTGATCTTTTTTCTGTTAAGGTTTCGACAGGTGACACACGTTTTCATGATGTACTGAGTAAGTTTCCAGAAATCACTCGACCTTCAGGCACGCCCGTGATTCCAAAGCACAACACAGTACACCACATCAGAACCACGCCAGGACCTCCTATCTCAGGTACCCCTCGGAGACTCGCACCTGATAAACTCAAAATAGCCAAACAGGAATTCGAGCTTATGCTTAGTAATGGCACAGCTCGTCCTTCTGAGAGCCCTTGGGCTTCACCCTTGCATCTTGCACCTAAGAAGGACAACGGCTGGAGACCTTGCGGGGACTATCGTATGCTTAACGCACGGACTATCCCAGACCGTTATCCTATTAAGCATATCCACGATTTTTCCCACAATATTGCTGGTTGCACTGTCTTCTCAACAATAGATCTGATGAAGGCCTATAACCAAATCCCTGTTTTCGAGGCCGATATTCAAAAAACCGCAATTACCACTCCATTTGGCTTGTACGAGTTTCCCTTCATGACTTTCGGTTTGAGAAACGCAGGTCAAACATTCCAAAGGTTTGTTGATGAGATGACGCGAGGCCTAGAATTTTGTTACGCTTACTTGGATGACTTCTTGGTGTTCTCCAAGGACGAGACCGAGCACGAAGCCCACCTTCAGATACTTTTCACTCGCATGAAGGAATATGGCGTCTTGGTCAACACCTCAAAGTGCGTCTTCGGAGCATACGAAGTAACTTTTCTTGGTTATCGTATATCAGCATCCGGCACCAAGCCTCTGGAAGCCAAGGTGCAGGCTATTAACGACTTTCCTGCACCCAAGACAGTCAAAGAGCTCAGGCGATTTCTTGGAATGCTTAACTTTTACAGGCGATTCTTACCTCACTCTGCCTCCATCCAAGCACCCTTGAACGCCTTATTGACTGGCAATGTTAAGGCATCTCAATCAGTCAACCTGACTGGTGATACCCTGCTAGCGTTTGACCAGTGCAAGAAGAGTCTCGCTAATGCAGCATTACTCGCACACCCAGATAGTCAGGCTGAACTCGCTCTGGTAACAGATGCTTCTGACCTGGCAATGGGTGCAGTACTGCAGCAACTAAAAGACCAAATCTGGCAACCATTGGCATTTTTCTCACGAAAGTTGAGTCCCTCCCAACAAAAATACTCACCTTATGACCGCGAACTCCTAGCTATATACGAAAGCATCAAACATTTTCGTCATATGCTGGAGGCAAGGCATTTCGTAGTATACACCGACCATAAGCCGCTCAGTTGTGCTTTTAACGAAAGGAAAGCTAACTGTTCGCCTCGACAATATCGTCATCTCGATTACATCTCGCAGTTCACCACCGATATAAGACACATTTCGGGTAAGGACAATGTCGTCGCCGACCCACTGTCACGTATCGAAGAACTGCAGATGCCAATCGACTTAGACGTGCTGGCTTCGTCGCAAGCTACTGATCGAGAGTTGACCCAAATTCTTGAAGGGGAATCATCACTCCGTCTGGAAAAATTAAAAATCCATGGCTCTCGTACCGAACTTTATTGTGACGTCAGCACTCCCTCACCCAGGCCCTTTGTCCCCAAACTTTTGAGGAGACAAATATTCGACAGCTTTCATAGTCTCAGCCACCCAGGCGCTAACGCCTCAGCCAAGCTGGTTGCTGAGAGATTCGTCTGGCCTGGTGTGCGCAAAGACTGCCGAGCTTGGTCTCAGCAATGCTTGGCCTGTCAACGCGCCAAGGTTAATCGTCACGTGTCATCTCCATTGGGCACGTTCGATCTTCCCCGCGCCCGATTTGCCTTCATTCACGTCGACATTATTGGCCCCATGCCTATTTCACAAGGCTACCGCTACTGCTTTACCGCTGTGGATCGTTTCACACGTTGGCCTGAAGTCATACCTATGGTGGATATGACAGCGGAAACTGTCGGAAGAGCACTAATATCGTGGATATCCAGATTTGGATGTCCAACAGATATTATCACCGACAGAGGGCGACAGTTTGAATCTTCACTTTTCCAATACCTTGGCAAAGCAATTGGATTCAAACACCGCCGAACAACAGCATATCATCCTGCGTGTAACGGCCTTGTCGAACGATTCCACAGGCAGTTAAAAGCGGCAATAATGTGCCATGCCGACGTGAATTGGGTGGATACGTTGCCTTTGGTGCTGTTAGGAATTAGAAGCGCATTTAAAGATGACCTACAAACGTCATCAGCCGAGTTGGTCTACGGTGAGCCCTTACGTTTACCCGGAGAATTTTTCCAGGCAACAGTCCCTCACTCCACCGATATATCGGACTTTACCACTCGATTGCGCCAACTAACATCAAAGCTACAACCCACACCTGCTTCTCGTCATAATAAACACAAAATATTCATATATAAAGACTTAACTTTGTCTAGTCACGTATTTTTAAGGGACGATGCATTGCGTGGTTCTTTGCAGCCTCCTTACACCGGCCCCTACGAAGTACTAGAACGTGGTGACAAAACTTTTAAAATTTTAGTAAAGGGTAAGAGTGTTACTGTATCCATCGATCGACTCAAACCGGCCTATATGCAGACTGACCCATCTCCCAACCCTGCCACTACCCCAATTACCCCCGGTAATCCTAATCTCTCTTCTCCGTCTGACCCTGTTCCTTTAGCACGGAACACTCCAGTTCAGGATGACGTCAAAAAGTCACGATCAGGTCGCATAATTCGCTTCCCGGATTACTTTCGCCCGTAGTGACGGTCTCTGGAGGGGAGTGATGTAGCCATAAGTATATAATGTAAATAAGTATATAACGTATTTATATACTTATTTACATTATGTTAATAATGTCCTTAAGTATATAATGTGTTTAAGTAAATAATGTACTTAAGTATATTATGTAAATAAGTATATAATGTATTTATATACTTATTTACATTATGTTAATAATGTCCTTAAGTGTATAATGTACTTTAGTATATAATGTATTTAAGTATAAAATAAATTTAAGTATATAATGTACTTAAGTATATAATTTTTTTAAGTATATAATGTACTTTAGTATAAAATGTATTTAAGTATCTAATGTATTTAAGTATAAAATGTACTTAAGTCCATAATGTATTTAAGTATATAATAAATTTAAGTATATAATGTACTGAAGTAAATAATGTACTTGAGTATATAATATATTTAAGTATATAATATACTGAAGCATTGAATGTATTTAAGTACAAATGTACTTTAGTATATAATGTAAATAAGTATATAATGTGTTTAAGTAAATAATGTACTTAAGTATATAATGTATTTATATACTTAATGTATTTAAGTATCTAATGTATTTAAGTATAAAATGTACTTAAGTCCATAATGTATTTAAGTATATAATTAATTTAAGTATATAATGTACTGAAGTAAATAATGTACTTAAGTATATAATGTACTGAAGTAAATAATGTACTTAAGTAAATAATGTACTTAAGTATATAATGTACTTAGGTAAATAATGTACTCAATATATAATGTACTTAAGTAAATAATGTATTTAAGTATATAATGTACTTAAGTAAATAATGTATTTAAGCAAATAATGTTCTTAAGTATATAATGTACTAAAGTATATAATGTATTTAAGTACAAATGTACTTTAGTATATAATGTATTTAAGTATATAATGTACTTAAGTAAATAATGTACTTAAGTAAATAATGTACTGAAGTAAATAATGTACTTAAGTAAATAATGTACTTAAGTATATAATGTACTTAAGTATATAATGTACTTAAGTAAATAATGTACTTAAGTATATAATGTAAATAAGTATATAATGTACTTAAGTATATAATGTACTAAAGTATATAATGTACTTAAACAAATAATGTTCTTAAGTATATAATGTACTTAAGTATATAATGTACTTAAGTATATAATGTACTTAAGTAAATAATGTACTTAAAAATATAATGTACTTAAGTATATAATGTAAATAAGTAAATAATGTCCTTAAGTATATAATGTAAATAAGTATATAATGTAAATAAGCAAATAATGTTCTTAAGTATATAATGTACTTAAGTATATAATGTACTTAAGTAAATAATGTACTTAAGTATATAATGTACTTAAGTATATAATGTAAATAAGTAAATAATGTCCTTAAGTATATAATGTAAATAAGTATATAATGTAAATAAGTAAATAATGTACTTAAGTATATAATGTACTAAAGTATATAATGTAAATAAGTATATAATGTACTTAAGTAAATAATGTTCTTAAGTATATAATGTACTTAAGTATATAATATGAGTAAGTAAATAATGTACTTAAGTATATAATGTAAATAAGTATATAATGTACTTAAGTATATAATGTACTTAAGTATATAACGTAAATAAGTATATAATGTAAGTAAGTATATAATGTAAATAAGTATATATTGTACTTAAGTAAATAATGTACTTAAGTATATAATGTACTTAAGTAAATAATGTTCTTAAGTATATAATGTACTAAAGTATATAATGTACTTAAGTATATAATGTAAGTAAGTATGTAATGTACTTAAGTACATAATATAAGTTAGTAAATAATGTACTTAAGTATATAATGTACCTAAGTATATAATTTAAATAAGTATATAATGTACTTAAGTAAATAATGTACTTAAGTATATAATGTAAATAAGTATTTAATGTACTTAAGTATATAATGTACTTAAGTATATAATGTACTTAAGTAAATAATGTACTTAAGTATATAATGTGTTTAAGTAAATAATGTCCTTAAGTATATAATGTATTTAAGTAAATAATGTACTTTAGTAAATAATGTACTTAAGTATATAACGTAAATAAGTATATAACGTAAATAAGTATATAATGTGTTTAAGTAAATAATGTACTTAAGTATATAACGTATATAACGTATTTATATACTTATTTACATTATGTTAATAATGTCCTTAAGTATATAATGTGTTTAAGTAAATAATGTACTTAAGTATATTATGTAAATAAGTATATAATGTATTTATATACTTATTTACATTATGTTAATAATGTCCTTAAGTGTATAATGTACTTTAGTATATAATGTATTTAAGTATAAAATAAATTTAAGTATATAATGTACTTAAGTATATAATTTTTTTAAGTATATAATGTACTTTAGTATATAATGTATTTAAGTATCTAATGTATTTAAGTATAAAATGTACTTAAGTCCATAATGTATTTAAGTATATAATAATTTTAAGTATATAATGTACTGAAGTAAATAATGTACTTGAGTATATAATATATTTAAGTATATAATATACTGAAGCATTGAATGTATTTAAGTACAAATGTACTTTAGTATATAATGTAAATAAGTATATAATGTGTTTAAGTAAATAATGTACTTAAGTATATAATGTATTTATATACTTAATGTATTTAAGTATCTAATGTATTTAAGTATAAAATGTACTTAAGTCCATAATGTATTTAAGTATATAATTAATTTAAGTATATAATGTACTGAAGTAAATAATGTACTTAAGTATATAATGTACTGAAGTAAATAATGTACTTAAGTAAATAATGTACTTAAGTATATAATGTACTTAAGTAAATAATGTACTTAAGTATATAATGTACTTAAGTAAATAATGTATTTAAGCAAATAATGTTCTTAAGTATATAATGTACTAAAGTATATAATGTATTTAAGTACAAATGTACTTTAGTATATAATGTATTTAAGTATATAATGTACTTAAGTAAATAATGTACTTAAGTAAATAATGTACTGAAGTAAATAATGTACTTAAGTAAATAATGTACTTAAGTATATAATGTACTTAAGTAAATAATGTATTTAAGCAAATAATGTTCTCAAGTATATAATGTACTAAAGTATATAATGTACTTAAGTATATAATGTAAGTAAGTATATAATGTACTTAAGTACATAATATAAGTTAGTAAATAATGTACTTAAGTATATAATGTACCTAAGTATATAATTTAAATAAGTATATAATGTACTTAAGTAAATAATGTACTTAAGTATATAATGTAAATAAGTATATAATGTACTTAAGTATATAATGTACTAAAGTATATAATGTACTAAAGTATATAATGTAAATAAGTATATAATGTACTTAAACAAATAATGTTCTTAAGTATATAATGTACTTAAGTATATAATGTACTTAAGTAAATAATGTACTTAAGTACATAATATAAGTTAGTAAATAATGTACTTAAGTATATAATGTACCTAAGTATATAATTTAAATAAGTATATAATGTACTTAAGTAAATAATGTACTTAAGTATATAATGTAAATAAGTATATAATGTACTTAAGTATATAATGTACTTAAGTATATAATGTACTAAAGTATATAATGTAAATAAGTATATAATGTACTTAAGTAAATAATGTACTTAAGTATATAATGTACTTAAGTAAATAATGTTCTTAAGTATATAATGTACTTAAGTATATAATGTACTTAAGTATATAATATACTTAAGTATATAATGTACTTAAGTAAATAATGTACTTAAGTATATAATGTACTTAAGTATATAATGTAAATAAGTAAATAATGTACTTAAGTATATAATGTATTTATATACTTATTTACATTATGTTAATATTGTCCTTAAGTATATAATGTACTTTAGTATATAATGTATTTAAGTATAAAATTAATTTAAGTAAATAATGTCCTTAAGTATATAATGTAAATAAGTATATAATGTGTTTAAGTACATAATGTACTTAAGTATATAATGTACTTAAGTAAATAATGTACTTAAGTATATAATGTACTTAAGTATATAATGTAAATAAGTAAATAATGTACTTAAGTATATAATGTATTTATAAACTTATTTACATTATGTTAATATTGTCCTTAAGTATATAATGTACTTTAGTATATAATGTATTTAAGTATAAAATTAAGTAAATAATGTACTTAAGTATATAATGTACTAAAGTATATAATGTACTAAAGTATATAATGTACTAAAGTATATAATGTACTTAAGTATATAATGTAAGTAAGTATATAATGTAAATAAGTATATATTGTACTTAAGTAAATAATGTTCTTAAGTATATAATGTACTAAAGTATATAATGTACCACCAGTATATAATGTAAGTAAGTATATAATGTACTTAAGTACATAATATAAGTTAGTAAATAATGTACTTAAGTATATAATGTACCTAAGTATATAATTTAAATAAGTATATAATGTACTTAAGTAAATAATGTACTTAAGTATATAATGTAAATAAGTATATAATGTACTTAAGTATATAATGTACTTAAGTATACAATGTACTTAAGTAAATAATGTACTTAAGTATATAATGTACTTAAGTATATAATGTACTAAAGTATACAATGTACTTAAGTATATAATGTAAATAAGTATATAATGTACTTAAGTATATAATGTACTTAAGTATATAATGTAAATAAGTATGTATTGTACTTAAGTAAATAATGTACTTAAGTATATAATGTACTTAAGTAAATAATGTTCTTAAGTATATAATGTACTAAAGTATATAATGTACTTAAGTATATAATGTAAGTAAGTATATAATGTACTTAAGTACATAATATAAGTTAGTAAATAATGTACTTAAGTATATAATGTACCTAAGTATATAATGTACTTAAGTAAATAATGTACTTAAGTATATAATGTATTTATATACTTATTTACATTATATTAATATTGTCCTTAAGTATATAATGTACTTTAGCATATAATGTATTTAAGTATAAAATAAATATAAGTAAATAATGTCCTTAAGTATATAATGTCCTTAAGTATATAATGTAAATAAGTATATAATGTACTTAAGTATATAATGTACTAAAATATATAATGTAAATAAGTATATAATGTACTTAAGTAAATAATGTACTTAAGTATATAATGTACTTAAGTAAATAATGTTCTTAAGTATATAATGTACTAAAGTATATAATGTACTTAAGTATATAATGTAAGTAAGTATATAATGTACTTAAGTACATAATATAAGTTAGTAAATAATGTTCTTAAGTATAAAATGTACTTAAGTAAAAATGTACTTAAGTATATAATGTAAATAAGTATATAATGTACTTAAGTATATAATGTACTTAAGTATACAATGTACTTAAGTATATAATGTACTGAAGTAAAAAATGTACTTAAGTAAATAATGTACTTAAGTATATAATGTACTTAAGTAAATAATGTATTTAAGCAAATAATGAAGTTAAGTAAAAAATGTACTAAAGTATACAGGATGTTTGGTGCATCGTGTGCCAAATCGAATCTGATGATTGGAGGGGTCTTTGGCTATCTCTTCAGCCCTCGTAAAAAAATCTTGCTCAAACGGTTTTTTTTATACTGATTTTAAATTGTTTTTTTAAAAATTGTAAAAATTCTACATTTAAATTTTAATAAAAAATAAAGTTGTTAAGTATTAATTAATTTTCTTTTTAATCTTTAATTTGTAACGTTTTACGCTTCTTTTGAAACTAGAATTACACGCCAGCAACATCTAGTTTTTGTTTTACAGCCCCGCAAAGTTTTTTTTACGTAAAAAAATAAGCTTGAACGTCAACTTTCGGTTTTAATAAAAAAAAAACTAAAAGTGATCATGTTCTTCCAATTTTTTTAAAACATCTCTGGACTGTCCCCTTTCTAATGGTGTGCAATATGCCATGAAAAGTAATTAGTAACATCACTAATTTTCAAATTTTCTAAACTTGGTCGCAATTTTCTAATATTCAACAGGTGAAAGAAAAACAAGGGTTTGCGTAAATAACACTCACAATTCACAAGGCAGATGACATTTTCTGTCTCTTTCATAAAGTTATACGCCCGTTGTTCGTTTAAACAGGCAAAAATAGTTTTTTCACTCTAGTGAAGCGAAATCTATCTTCTATTCCTTTCTTGCATAGTGCAAACCTGTTTGAACCAATCGCGAACGGGCCCCGCGTCGCGTCGACACGGCGGCCATCTTATTTTTTAGTCGAGACATCACTGCCTCTGCTGCCTAACGTGTGTGCTAGCTTACTGTACTCCACGATTCTTTTATTTAGTTTTCGTTAAGTTTTGTTGTTTTTTGTTACGTTTTATTTACTTTTGGTGTTATTGTTAAACTTTGTTGACTTTTTTGTTGTTGCAATGACGACATACTCTAACGAGGAATATGCGGACATCATAATGGTTTATGGTGCAGCCCGTGGTGTCGCTCGTGCAGCGCAACGACTTTACCAGGAACGCTTTCCTGGTCGACGATTACCTGGCCGCAGAGTCTTCCAAGACACATACCGACGTTTACGCGAGACTGGGAGTGTCAATTTTCATGAACCAAGGGGACATGTTGTGCGACATAATGTTGAAGTGGACGAGAGAATACTGGCACTTTTTGAGGAAGACGACACAAGAAGCATTAGATATGTGGCGGCACAACTTGATATTTCAATATGGAAAGTGTGGAAAGTCCTTCGACAAAACGAAAAATATCCATTCCACGAGACTCCGGTTCAAGGTACGTAATTTAAAACCTTTGTTTGACGTTGCCTTTGTTTAGCAGGTATCCATAATCTTCTAGTGCAATTAATTACTGCTCAAGGGGAATTAAAAAGATTTTTGGTTGTTGCAGGTCTTGAGGGTGGCGACTTTGACAGACGAATGCACTTTTGTCGGTTTTTGTTACACACAGATGTGGATAATCCTGATTTTTTAAAAAGAATACTGTGGACTGACGAATCCAAATTTACCAGAGAAGGGATTCTTAACTTGCACAATTTACACCATTGGGCACCGAAACGGCAAAACCCACATGCCAAAAGACAGCAATCTTTTCAAAGACGGTTTAGTGTGAACGTTTGGGCAGGAGTGATTGGGAATCAGGTAATTGGACCGCACTACCTGCCTGATAACTTAAATGGCGATAATTATTTAGAGTTCCTGCAAAATGATCTGCCGGAATTATTGGCCGAGGTGCCCGTGTTTAATGAAGATGTGCCCATAGTATTTCAAAATGACGGCTGTCCCGCGCATTGGCGTTTAACTGTGAGGGAATACCTCGATAATGTGTTCCCCAATTCGTGGATTGGGCGCGATGGGCCTATTGCATGGCCTCCACGTTCCCCAGACTTAACTCCGTTAGATTTTTATGTCTGGGGACGTGCCAAAGAGCTAGTATACGCCACAGAAGTCCCAACGAGGGAGGTACTAATACAACGCATAGAAGCGGCCTTCGGTACAATTAAGAACGAAATACGGCTTCGGACTACAACTGTAACAATACGTCAAAGATGTCGGGCCTGCATTCGAAACAGGGGTGAACAATTTGAGCAGAATTTGTAAAAATTATGAAATAAATGTTTCAAATGCAATGTATTATTTTTATTTCAAGTAAAACCTACGAAATTTAAAAATTTTACCTGCTTGTGAGTTTTATTTACGCAAAAACTTGTTTTTCTTTCATCTGTTGAATATTAGAAAATTGTGACTAAGTTTAGAAAATTTGAAAATTAGTGATGTTACTAATTACTTTTCATGGCATATTGCACACCATTAGAAAGGGGACAGTCCAGAGATGTTTTAAAAAAATTGGAAGAACATGATCACTTTTAGTTTTTTTTTTATTAAAACCGAAAGTTGACGTTCAAGCTTATTTTTTTACGTAAAAAAAACTTTGCGGGGCTGTAAAACAAAAACTAGATGTTGCTGGCGTGTAATTCTAGTTTCAAAAGAAGCGTAAAACGTTACAAATTAAAGATTAAAAAGAAAATTAATTAATACTTAACAACTTTATTTTTTATTAAAATTTAAATGTAGAATTTTTACAATTTTTAAAAAAACAATTTAAAATCAGTATAAAAAAAACCGTTTGAGCAAGATTTTTTTACGAGGGCTGAAGAGATAGCCAAAGACCCCTCCAATCATCAGATTCGATTTGGCACACGATGCACCAAACATCCGGTATAATGCACTCAAGTATATAATGTATTTAAGTATATAATGTACTTAAGTATACAATGTACTTAAGTAAATAATGTCCTTAAGTAAATAATTTACTAAAGTATATAATATATTTAAGTATATTATGTACTTAAGTATATAATGTAGTTTAGTAAAGAATGTATTTAAGTAAATAATAAAGTTAAGTAAAAAATGTACTTAAGTATATATTGTACTAAAATAAATAATGTACTTAAGTATATAATATATTTAAGTATATAATGTACTCACGTAAATAATGTACTTAAGTATATAATATTTTTAAGTATATAATATATTTAAGTATATAATGTACTCAAGTAAATAATGTACTTAAGTATATAATATATTTAAGGATATGATGTACTGAAGTAAATAATGTACTTGAGTATATAATATATTTAAGTATATAATATACTGAGGCATTGAATGTATTTAAGTATATAATGTACTCAAGTATATAATGTATTTAAGTATATAATGTACTTAAGTATATAATGTGTTTAAGTAAATAATGTCCTTAAGTATATAATGTATTTAAGTAAATAATGTACTTTAGTAAATAATGTACTTAAGTATATAATGTACTTTAGTATATAATGTATTTAAGTATATAATATATTTAAGTATATAATATATTTAAGTATATAATCTTTTTAAGTATATAATGTATTTAAGTATATAATGTACTTAAGTATATAATGTGTTTAAGTAAATAATTTCCTTAAGTATATAATGTATTTAAGTAAATAATGTACCGTAGTAAATAATGTACTTAAGTATATAATGTACTTAAGTACATAATGTATTTAAGTAAATAATGTTCTGAAGTATATAATGTACTGAAGTATATAATGTACTTAAGTAAATAATGTACTTAAGTATATAATTTGTTTAAGTAAATAATGTACTCAAGTATATAATGTATTTAAGTATATAATGTAAGTAAATAATGTACTTAAAGTATATAATCTACTCAAGTATATAATGTAAATAAGTAAATAATGTATTTAAGTAAATAATGAACTTTAGTAAATCATGTACTTAAGTAAATAATGTACTTAAGTATATAATGTACTTAAGTATATAATGTACTTAAGTAAATAATGTACTTAAGTATATAATGTACTGAAGTAAATAATGTACTTGAGTAAATAATATATTTAAGTATATAATGTACTTAAGTATTTAAAATATTTAATTATATAATGTCCTTCAGTATATAATTTTTTTCAAGTATATAATGTACTTAAGTATATGATGTACTGAAGTAAATAATGTACTTGAGTATATAATATATTTAAGTATATAATATACTGAGGCATTGAATGTATTAATTGAGTATATAATGTACTCAAGTATATAATGTACTTAAGTATATAATGTACTCAAGTATATAATGTATTTAAGTATATAATAAATTTAAGTATATAATGTACTTAAGTATATAATATATTTAAGTATTTAATGTACTCAAGTAAATAATGTACTTGAGTATATAATATATTTAAGTATATAATGAAAATAATGTACTTAAGTAAATAATGTACTTAAGTATATAATGTATTTAAATATATAATATATTTAAGTATATAATATATTTAAGTATATAATCTTTTTAAGTATATAATGTACTTAAGTAAATAATGTACTTAAGTATACAATGTACTGAAGTAAATAATGTCCTTAAGTAAATAATTTACTAAAGTATATAATATATTTAAGTATATTATGTACTTATGTATATAATGTAGTTAAGTAAAGAATGTATTTAAGTAAATAATGAAGTTAAGTAAAAAATGTACTAAAGTATATAATGTTCTTAAGTATATGATGTCCTTAAGTAAATAATGTACTTAAGTATATATTGTACTAAAATAAATAATTTACTTAAGTATATAATATATTTAAGTATATAATGTACTCAAGTAAATAATGTACTTAAGTATATAATATTTTTAAGTATATAATGTACTCAAGTAAATAATGTACTTAAGTATATAATATATTTAAGTATATAATGTACTTACAAACAGACAGACTTGACGTTTCAAAAGTTCTTATATTAGTCCTACTTGAAATAAATGAATTTAGAATTTAGAATTTGAATTTTTGAATTGAGGTCGCCATTCCAGCACCTTAAGACCCCAACGTCCATCGGTTCTCCGAGCTATGTGCCCCGCTCATTGCCACTTCAGCTTCGCGACTCGTTTGAGCTATGTCGGTAACTCTAGTTCTTCTACGGATCTACTCATTTCTGATTTGATCACGTAGAGATACTCCTAACATAGTACTTTCCATTGCTCGCTCAGTGACTCTAAGCCTTCTTATGAGTCCCATAGTAATACTGTTTAAATGATGATTTTTTCTTTCTAGGTTGCAGATTTGAGGCTCCCGCCCGGTATAACCTTGACTCGTGTTCAGCCCAGCGAGAAGAAAGAACCGCCTGCCATCAAATCTGTTGTGAGTATACTTATCGGCTTTTAAGCTCTATCTCTCCATGATTATCAATTTAAAAAAAAAAAGTATCAATACATCCTCCTTCTGAACATAGGAGAGATGATTAAAATAAAAAAAAGAATCTAAATTCATTTATTTTATTGACGGCCGATTGGCGCAGTGGGCGACGCTGCTTTTTGAGTCCAAGGCCGTGGGTTTACACACTCACTAATATACAGGACAATATTTGTGTGATGAACATGAATGAATAAGTATTTATGTATGTTATTCATAAAAATTATTCATCAGTTATCTTAATACTCATAACGCAAGCTACGCTTACTCTGGGACTTGATGGCTCTCTCCATCGCCCGCTGAGTGACTCTGAGCCTTCTTACGAGGTCCAGAGTTAGCGCGACTATGTCTCAGTTCCGTAAGTACTGAGACATGGTCGCTAGTAGTAAGACTTTAGTCTTCAGGCACTGAGGGATTTTGGACGAGAAGATGTCACGAAATTTCCCGAACGCCTCTTTCTCTTGTTACATGTTTACATATGTTCTAATAATTCTCATTAAATAAATGAATACTTTTTAAGAAACACTGAATAAATTGTATTTGATTCACAGCGAATTGTGTGAGTGCATTTGCGATACAACACGAGTCTTGTGTTGAGACTCAGCCGACGCAAAGATACCTTCTGGTTGATCGGAAGCCTATATCAGTCAACTCCTGGACTTTTGCCTTTTGGCCTTCAGATTTAAAAAAAAAAAACCATGACACCAACTTACATTGACTTTCCTGCCCATCGTCATTTCTAAATAGAACTCTCTGTACCACAGTTGGGACAGGTCGCAGCATTTCGCCAGCGAATCTGTCGACAAATTACATAACTATGGATAAGGGGGCGTCCATAAATTACTTGAGGTTTTTTTTTTAAATTTTCTGCCCAACCGCCCCCCCACCCCCCTGGTAGAATGTCGTGAGATTTTATTCAAAACCCCTTCCCCCAATCTCACGAAATCTCACGTAAGATTAGATGAGATTTGAATCGACCCCCTCCCCCCCCTGAAACATCAAACGTATTTTATGAACGCCCCCTAAAAGAAATAGCAGGGTTGATGTGATTGAAATCGGAAATAAAATCAACTTTTTTTTTTAAATCAATGATTTTAATCTATACTTTTTTTCTGTTATAATATTTGTATCTTGTGAGGGATGAGAGCGGAGCCTGCTTTAAAGCAGCCTTCTCGTTAATAAATTAATCAATCGTATAGTAACCAAGATTTATTCAATGTGTTTTGTTGTTGAAAACACGTTGTTTATATCGAATGTTTAGTTTTAACAGAAAACCTTGACTCACCCGCTAAGTTCAACAGATAGGCCCAGAAGAAGCTCTGCCGATGGAATGACTCTATCTGCTGCAGAGCTGCCGCCTCTAAATCTTTGCGGAGAGTTCTCCTTCCACCCGATTTGTCGGAGATCAGAGCTTCCAGCTGAGTCCGCACCATGTAGAGTTGTGTTGACGAAGGCCCTGGAGAGAATTATTCATTATTATTATTTCAAAAGATTTTAAACTAAGATTTTCGTGAACAATCAACATTTTCTAAAAATTTATCAACGGGTACATGTCGCGATTTTATTATGGGATCATGCATGCAGTCGGGTCGAAATATCGACAAATCCCATAATAATGTCCTAGTATGTACACTTTGATCTAATTTTAAGAAATTCATTATTCCACATAAAAAGGAAAACCGGTACCATCTTGGAGATGTTTCTTAAAAAGTTCAAAGTTTGTTTTAAACGTAAGCTTATAGAAAAGTCCTATTATAGTATAAAGGACTACGTAATCGATAAAAAAGCTTGGGTGTGAATTATTGCTCTAACCAGGTTGCTCTTCTAATCATTTTAAATGACAATGTGAGATGGTGATAACAAAAAAAAACAACGGGCTAAGTTTTTTGTGGGCTCCTTCTTAGACCAGGACGCGTTTGGAACCCTCGTAGCTTACGAATGTGGTTATCGCCATCATCCCACTACCGTGTAATTCTCATGTAATGTACGCATTAAGAGTGCCACCTATGGGACTACTTGAATAAAGATATTTTTTTAACTTTGACTCTGACTCAGTTGTGCTAGCTAGTGCTAGTGGCTCGAATTCACTTTCGGGGGGCCGAGTTCGTATCCCAGCTCCAAATTTTCTAAGCTATGTGCGTTTTAAGTAATTAAAAATATCACTTGCTTCAACGGTGAAGGAAAACATCGCGAGGAAACCTGCATGCCTGGGAGTTCTACATAATGTTCTCAAAGGAGTGTGAAGTCCACCAATTCGCCCTGGGCCTGCGTGGTGGACTACTACCTTAGCCCCTTCTTATTGTGGGATGTGACCCGTGCTCTGTAGTGGGCCGGTAACGGGTTAATATGACGATATCATCTGTGGATATTTCAACTGGAATATTGGATAGAAGCAGGCGTTACTTTGCGGAAATCCATTATATATTATGAAAATTAAGCTTAATTTGCTATACTCCGCGAACAGCAGGAGAATCTGTATGGTGTAATTATTATAATTACTTCAATCCGTATAGTCCACACCAAACAGATCTTCGGCAATGTACCCTCTACGCACGTTTCGCTCCGAAACCGGAGCGTCCTCAGGAGATGTTGACTTTACAATAAAAATTATTCATAGCTCCGAAACCGGAGCATCCTCAGGAGACTTTATAATAACAATTATTCATTGTAAAGTCAACATTTCCGTGAGAATGCTCCGGTTTCGGAGCGAAACGTGCGTAGAGGGTACATTGCCGAGGATCTGTTTGGTGTGGAGTATACGGATTGAAGTATTTATAAATAACACCATACAGATTCTCCTGCTGTTCGCGGAGTATAGCAAATTAAGCTTAATTTTAATAAAATATTTCAACTGTCTACCCATAACGGTTCATGAGATACAGCCCGGTGACAAACGGTGGGACAGCGGCCTTGACAATAGGGCCCCGTTGTACCCTTTGGGTACGGAAAAAAATGGGTCAATTTTATAACGGATTCGTATGGAGATGGTTACGATAGTAGGCAGTGGAGATTTGTGACTGAGCTCCGGTAAGCTCTACCGCTGTGCTGTTTGTGTTCGGGTCTGAAGGGCGATTCTGGTTTGGTTTCCGGTGTGATTGCAGATACAGGCACGTGAGGTTTTGCATAACTTGACTACCACTGAGACTTCGTTAAACTTCGGTATAACTTCGGTAAACTTCGTTAAAATGTAAACTCACCAACATTTCTTCTGGGCACTTTAATCGTGAAACTAGCTTCAGCATCCTTCTTGCCTCGCAGCGCCGGGTCCTGCTGAGGTTCGCATCCGCGCGCCCAGTCGCCGCAGGTCTCTCGCACGGACACTATGATACTGACAATTTATATACAACGTGTGAATGAAAACCGAAATATCATTTAACAAGCTTTAGCTTTTTCTGAGACTTATCTGTGAAACCGAAACGCTAATAGATTTTGAGTTAACCACCGCCATAGTTTTTACTGAAAGACATCAGATACAGCCCTAACATCACATCCTGAATTAAAACAAAGTGGCTCCTGTCATTTTATTAGGTACTATGCGCGTGTCGGTCTTTTAACTTGAATAGGGTTGTCACAAACGGAATGTTTTGATTTAATATTTGTACAGGGTGATTCCTTATGAAATTTACTTACGCAGCCTTCAACAGTATTTGGTAATTAGGTTACACGTTGCATACTTTTTTTCATGAATCCATCATCATCATCCACATTCAGAACTAGATGGCGCTACAAAAATCCTGCATCGCGCTAGCGAAGTGTTCACGAAGAATGCCTATATATATATATATATATAGGCATTCTTCGTGAACTCAACTTCCAAAAATGAATGTTCGGAGCTCGGTCCCCGAGCACGATCACCCGCTCGGGGGAAGATCTTTCTATTGTTACGGTCGAGCGTATCACCATAGCTCCCGTACAGCGTATAACAGTCCACTGCTGGACTAAAGGCCTCTCCCAACGTGAGGGTTAGCCCATAATCAGCACGCTGGGCAGACGGGTTGGTGGTCGCAGTAGATGCTAGTAGTAGCACAGAGGACTTTGCTGCGCGCTCTCCGTTATATTCCCTTAGTGGTCTGGAGTAGGAATGAAAATAGTTAGGAGTGCTACCTGCGCATCAAATCCGTCTTGCTTCTGATTGCCATCCTCAAAAATCCCGCGTTAATACAACAAAAATGAGACTCCTCTATGCCATTTATGTAGCGAGTGACCTGGAGGACGAAGAAACAACGTGGGGAGTGCTACCTGCGCATGAGGTGTCTCATGCTCTTGATGTTGAAGGTGGCCTGGAGGACGAAGGAACAACGTGGGGAGTGCTACCTGCGCATGAGGTGTCTCATGCTCTTGATGTTGAAGGTGGCCTGGAGGACGAAGGAACAACGTGGGGAGTGCTACCTGCGCATGAGGTGTCTCATGCTCTTGATGTTGAAGGTGGCCTGGAGGACGAAGGAACAACGTGGGGAGTGCTACCTGCGCAAGAGGTGTCTCATGCTCTTGATGTTGAAGGTGGCCTGGAGGACGAAGGAACAACGTGGGGAGTGCTACCTGCGCATGAGGTGTCTCATGCTCTTGATGTTGAAGGTGGCCTGGAGGACGAAGGAACAACGTGGGGAGTGCTACCTGCGCATGAGGTGTCTCATGCTCTTGATGTTGAAGTTGGCCTGGAGGACGAAGGAACAACGTGGGGAGTGCTACCTGCGCATGAGGTGTCTCATGCTCTTGATGTTGAAGGTGGCCTGGAGGACGAAGGAACAACGTGGGGAGTGCTACCTGCGCATGAGGTGTCTCATGCTCTTGATGTTGAAGGTGACCTGGAGGACGAAGGAACAACGTGGGGAGTGCTACATGCGCATGAGGTGTCTCATGCTCTTGATCTTGAAGGTGGCCTGGAGGACGACGGAACAACGTGGGAAGTGCTACCTGCGCATGAGGTGTCTCATGCTCTTGATGTTGAAGGTGGCCTGGAGGACGAAGGAACAACGTGGGGAGTGCTACCTGCGCATGAGGTGTCTCATGCTCTTGATGTTGAAGGTGGCCTGGAGGACGAAGGAACAACGTGGGGAGTGCTACCTGCGCATGAGGTGTCTCATGCTCTTGATGTTGAAGGTGGCCTGGAGGACGAAGGAACAACGTGGGGAGTGCTACCTGCGCATGAGGTGTCTCATGCTCTTGATGTTGAAGGTGGCCTGGAGGACGAAGGAACAACGTGGGGAGTGCTACCTGCGCATGAGGTGTCTCATGCTCTTGATGTTGAAGGTGGCCTGGAGGACGAAGGAACAACGTGGGGAGTGCTACCTGCGCATGAGGTGTCTCATGCTCTTGATGTTGAAGGTGGCCTGGAGGACGAAGGAACAACGTGGGGAGTGCTACCTGCGCATGAGGTGTCTCATGCTCTTGATGTTGAAGGTGGCCTGGAGGACGAAGGAACAACGTGGGGAGTGCTACCTGCGCATGAGGTGTCTCATGCTCTTGATGTTGAAGGTGGCCTGGAGGACGAAGGAACAACGTGGGGAGTGCTACCTGCGCATGAGGTGTCTCATGCTCTTGACGTTGAAGGTGGCCTGGAGGACGAAGGAACAACGTGGGGAGTGCTACCTGCGCATGAGGTGTCTCATGCTCTTGATGTTGAAGGTGGCCTGGAGGACGAAGGAACAACGTGGGGAGTGCTACCTGCGCATGAGGTGTCTCATGCTCTTGATGTTGAAGGTGGCCTGGAGGACGAAGGAACAACGTGGGGAGTGCTACCTGCGCATGAGGTGTCTCATGCTCTTGATGTTGAAGGTGGCCTGGAGGACGAAGGAACAACGTGGGGAGTGCTACCTGCGCATGAGGTGTCTCATGCTCTTGATGTTGAAGGTGGCCTGGAGGACGAAGGAACAACGTGGGGAGTGCTACCTGCGCATGAGGTGTCTCATGCTCTTGATGTTGAAGGTGGCCTGGAGGACGAAAGAACAACGTGGGGAGTGCTACCTGCGCATGACGTGTCTCATGCTCTTGATGTTGAAGGTGGCCTCGAGGACGAAGGAACAACGTGGGGAGTGCTACCTGCGCATGAGGTGTCTCATGCTCTTGATGTTGAAGGTGGCCTCGAGGACGAAGGAACAACGTGGGGAGTGCTACCTGCGCATGAGGTGTCTCATGCTCTTGATGTTGAAGGTGGCCTGGAGGACGAAGGAACAACGTGGGGAGTGCTACCTGCGCATGAGGTGTCTCATGCTCTTGATGTTGAAGGTGGCCTGGAGGACGAAGGAACAACGTGGGGAGTGCTACCTGCGCATGAGGTGTCTCATGCTCTTGATGTTGAAGGTGGCCTGGAGGACGAAGGAACAACGTGGGGAGTGCTACCTGCGCATGAGGTGTCTCATGCTCTTGATGTTGAAGGTGGCCTGGAGGACGAAGGAACAACGTGGGGAGTGCTACCTGCGCATGAGGTGTCTCATGCTCTTGATGTTGAAGGTGGCCTGGAGGACGAAGGAACAACGTGGGGAGTGCTACCTGCGCATGAGGTGTCTCATGCTCTTGATGTTGAAGGTGGCCTGGAGGACGAAGGAACAACGTGGGGAGTGCTACCTGCGCATGAGGTGTCTCATGCTCTTGATGTTAAAGGTGGCCTGGAGGACGAAGGAACAACGTAGGGAGTGCTACCTGCGCATGACGTGTCTCATGCTCTTGATGTTGAAGGTGGCCTGGAGGACGAAGGAACAACGTGGGGAGTGCTACCTGCGCATGAGGTGTCTCATGCTCTTGATGTTGAAGGTGGCCTGGAGGACGAAGGAACAACGTGGGGAGTGCTACCTGCGCATGAGGTGTCTCATGCTCTTGATGTTGAAGGTGGCCTGGAGGACGAAGGAACAACGTGGGGAGTGCTACCTGCGCATGAGGTGTCTCATGCTCTTGATGTTGAAGGTGGCCTGGAGGACGAAAGAACAACGTGGGGAGTGCTACCTGCGCATGACGTGTCTCATGCTCTTGATGTTGAAGGTGGCCTCGAGGACGAAGGAACAACGTGGGGAGTGCTACCTGCGCATGAGGTGTCTCATGCTCTTGATGTTGAAGGTGGCCTGGAGGACGAAGGAACAACGTGGGGAGTGCTACCTGCGCATGAGGTGTCTCATGCTCTTGATGTTGAAGGTGGCCTGGAGGACGAAGGAACAACGTGGGGAGTGCTACCTGCGCATGAGGTGTCTCATGCTCTTGATGTTGAAGGTGGCCTGGAGGACGAAGGAACAACGTGGGGAGTGCTACCTGCGCATGAGGTGTCTCATGCTCTTGATGTTGAAGGTGGCCTGGAGGACGAAGGAACAACGTGGGGAGTGCTACCTGCGCATGAGGTGTCTCATGCTCTTGATGTTGAAGTTGGCCTGGAGGACGAAGGAACAACGTGGGGAGTGCTACCTGCGCATGAGGTGTCTCATGCTCTTGATGTTGAAGGTGGCCTGGAGGACGAAGGAACAACGTGGGGAGTGCTACCTGCGCATGAGGTGTCTCATGCTCTTGATGTTGAAGGTGACCTGGAGGACGAAGGAACAACGTGGGGAGTGCTACATGCGCATGAGGTGTCTCATGCTCTTGATCTTGAAGGTGGCCTGGAGGACGACGGAACAACGTGGGGAGTGCTACCTGCGCATGAGGTGTCTCATGCTCTTGATGTTGAAGGTGGCCTGGAGGACGAAGGAACAACGTGGGGAGTGCTACCTGCGCATGAGGTGTCTCATGCTCTTGATGTTGAAGGTGGCCTGGAGGACGAAGGAACAACGTGGGGAGTGCTACCTGCGCATGAGGTGTCTCATGCTCTTGACGTTGAAGGTGGCCTGGAGGACGAAGGAACAACGTGGGGAGTGCTACCTGCGCATGAGGTGTCTCATGCTCTTGATGTTGAAGGTGGCCTGGAGGACGAAGGAACAACGTGGGGAGTGCTACCTGCGCATGAGGTGTCTCATGCTCTTGATGTTGAAGGTGGCCTGGAGGACGAAGGAACAACGTGGGGAGTGCTACCTGCGCATGAGGTGTCTCATGCTCTTGATGTTGAAGGTGGCCTGGAGGACGAAGGAACAACGTGGGGAGTGCTACCTGCGCATGAGGTGTATCATGCTCTTGATGTTGAAGGTGGCCTGGAGGACGAAGGAACAACGTGGGGAGTGCTACCTGCGCATGAGGTGTCTCATGCTCTTGATGTTGAAGGTGGCCTGGAGGACGAAGGAACAACGTAGGGAGTGCTACCTGCGCATGATGTGTCTCATGCTCTTGATGTTGAAGGTGGCCTGGAGGACGAAGGAACAACGTGGGGAGTGCTACCTGCGCATGAGGTGTCTCATGCTCTTGATGTTGAAGGTGGCCTGGAGGACGAAGGAACAACGTGGGGAGTGCTACCTGCGCATGAGGTGTCTCATGCTCTTGATGTTGAAGGTGGCCTGGAGGACGAAGGAACAACGTGGGGAGTGCTACCTGCGCATGAGGTGTCTCATGCTCTTGATGTTGAAGGTGGCCTGGAGGACGAAGGAACAACGTGGGGAGTGCTACCTGCGCATGAGGTGTCTCATGCTCTTGATGTTGAAGGTGGCCTCGAAGACGAAGGAACAACGTGGGGAGTGCTACCTGCGCATGAGGTGTATCATGCTCTTGATGTTGAAGGTGGCCTGGAGGACGAAGGAACAACGTGGGGAGTGCTACCTGCGCATGAGGTGTCTCATGCTCTTGATGTTGAAGGTGGCCTGGAGGACGAAGGAACAACGTGGGGAGTGCTACCTGCGCATGAGGTGTCTCATGCTCTTGATGTTGAAGGTGGCCTGGAGGACGAAGGAACAACGTGGGGAGTGCTACCTGCGCATGAGGTGTCTCATGCTCTTGATGTTGAAGGTGGCCTGGAGGACGAAGGAACAACGTGGGGAGTGCTACCTGCGCATGAGGTGTCTCATGCTCTTGATGTTGAAGGTGGCCTGGAGGACGAAGGAACAACGTGGGGAGTGCTACCTGCGCATGAGGTGTCTCATGCTCTTGATGTTGAAGGTGGCCTGGAGGACGAAGGAACAACGTGGGGAGTGCTACCTGCGCATGAGGTGTCTCATGCTCTTGATGTTGAAGGTGGCCTGGAGGACGAAGGAACAACGTGGGGAGTGCTACCTGCGCATGAGGTGTCTCATGCTCTTGATGTTGAAGGTGGCCTGGAGGACGAAGGAACAACGTGGGGAGTGCTACCTGCGCATGAGGTGTCTCATGCTCTTGATGTTGAAGGTGGCCTGGAGGACGAAGGAACAACGTGGGGAGTGCTACCTGCGCATGAGGTGTCTCATGCTCTTGATGTTGAAGGTGGCCTGGAGGACGAAGGAACAACGTGGGGAGTGCTACCTGCGCATGAGGTGTCTCATGCTCTTGATGTTGAAGGTGGCCTGGAGGACGAAGGAACAACGTGGGGAGTGCTACCTGCGCATGAGGTGTCTCATGCTCTTGATGTTGAAGGTGGCCTGGAGGACGAAGGAACAACGTGAGGTGTGCTACCTGCGCATGAGGTGTCTCATGCTCTTGATGTTGAAGGTGGCCTGGAGGACGAATTAACAACGTGGGGAGTGCTACCTGCGCAAGAGGTGTCTCATGCTCTTGATGTTGAAGGTGGCCTGGAGGACGAAGGAACAACGTGGGGAGTGCTACCTGCGCATGAGGTGTCTCATGCTCTTGATGTTGAAGGTGGCCTGGAGGACGAAGGAACAACGTGGGGAGTGCTACCTGCGCATGAGGTGTCTCATGCTCTTGATGTTGAAGTTGGCCTGGAGGACGAAGGAACAACGTGGGGAGTGCTACCTGCGCATGAGGTGTCTCATGCTCTTGATGTTGAAGGTGGCCTGGAGGACGAAGGAACAACGTGGGGAGTGCTACCTGCGCATGAGGTGTCTCATGCTCTTGATGTTGAAGGTGACCTGGAGGACGAAGGAACAACGTGGGGAGTGCTACATGCGCATGAGGTGTCTCATGCTCTTGATCTTGAAGGTGGCCTGGAGGACGACGGAACAACGTGGGGAGTGCTACCTGCGCATGAGGTGTCTCATGCTCTTGATGTTGAAGGTGGCCTGGAGGACGAAGGAACAACGTGGGGAGTGCTACCTGCGCATGAGGTGTCTCATGCTCTTGATGTTGAAGGTGGCCTGGAGGACGAAGGAACAACGTGGGGAGTGCTACCTGCGCATGAGGTGTCTCATGCTCTTGACGTTGAAGGTGGCCTGGAGGACGAAGGAACAACGTGGGGAGTGCTACCTGCGCATGAGGTGTCTCATGCTCTTGATGTTGAAGGTGGCCTGGAGGACGAAGGAACAACGTGGGGAGTGCTACCTGCGCATGAGGTGTCTCATGCTCTTGATGTTGAAGGTGGCCTGGAGGACGAAGGAACAACGTGGGGAGTGCTACCTGCGCATGAGGTGTCTCATGCTCTTGATGTTGAAGGTGGCCTGGAGGACGAAGGAACAACGTGGGGAGTGCTACCTGCGCATGAGGTGTCTCATGCTCTTGATGTTGAAGGTGGCCTGGAGGACGAAGGAACAACGTGGGGAGTGCTACCTGCGCATGAGGTGTCTCATGCTCTTGATGTTGAAGGTGGCCTGGAGGACGAAGGAACAACGTGGGGAGTGCTACCTGCGCATGAGGTGTCTCATGCTCTTGATGTTGAAGGTGGCCTGGAGGACGAAGGAACAACGTGGGGAGTGCTACCTGCGCATGAGGTGTCTCATGCTCTTGATGTTGAAGGTGGCCTGGAGGACGAAGGAACAACGTGGGGAGTGCTACCTGCGCATGAGGTGTCTCATGCTCTTGATGTTGAAGGTGGCCTGGAGGACGAAGGAACAACGTGGGGAGTGCTACCTGCGCATGAGGTGTCTCATGCTCTTGATGTTGAAGGTGGCCTGGAGGACGAAGGAACAACGTGGGGAGTGCTACCTGCGCATGAGGTGTCTCATGCTCTTGATGTTGAAGGTGGCCTGGAGGACGAAGGAACAACGTGGGGAGTGCTACCTGCGCATGAGGTGTCTCATGCTCTTGATGTTAAAGGTGGCCTGGAGGACGAAGGAACAACGTGGGGAGTGCTACCTGCGCATGACGTGTCTCATGCTCTTGATGTTGAAGGTGGCCTGGAGGACGAAGGAACAACGTGGGGAGTGCTACCTGCGCATGAGGTGTCTCATGCTCTTGATGTTGAAGGTGGCCTGGAGGACGAAGGAACAACGTGGGGAGTGCTACCTGCGCATGAGGTGTCTCATGCTCTTGATGTTGAAGGTGGCCTGGAGGACGAAGGAACAACGTGGGGAGTGCTACCTGCGCATGAGGTGTCTCATGCTCTTGATGTTGAAGGTGGCCTGGAGGACGAAAGAACAACGTGGGGAGTGCTACCTGCGCATGACGTGTCTCATGCTCTTGATGTTGAAGGTGGCCTCGAGGACGAAGGAACAACGTGGGGAGTGCTACCTGCGCATGAGGTGTCTCATGCTCTTGATGTTGAAGGTGGCCTGGAGGACGAAGGAACAACGTGGGGAGTGCTACCTGCGCATGAGGTGTCTCATGCTCTTGATGTTGAAGGTGGCCTGGAGGACGAAGGAACAACGTGGGGAGTGCTACCTGCGCATGAGGTGTCTCATGCTCTTGATGTTGAAGGTGGCCTGGAGGACGAAGGAACAACGTGGGGAGTGCTACCTGCGCATGAGGTGTCTCATGCTCTTGATGTTGAAGGTGGCCTGGAGGACGAAGGAACAACGTGGGGAGTGCTACCTGCGCAAGAGGTGTCTCATGCTCTTGATGTTGAAGGTGGCCTGGAGGACGAAGGAACAACGTGGGGAGTGCTACCTGCGCATGAGGTGTCTCATGCTCTTGATGTTGAAGGTGGCCTGGAGGACGAAGGAACGACGTGGGGAGTGCTACCTGCGCATGAGGTGTCTCATGCTCTTGATGTTGAAGGTGGCCTGGAGGACGAAGGAACGACGTGGGGAGTGCTACCTGCGCATGAGGTGTCTCATGCTCTTGATGTTGAAGGTGGCCTGGAGGACGAAGGAACAACGTGGGGAGTGCTACCTGCGCATGAGGTGTCTCATGCTCTTGATGTTGAAGGTGGCCTGGAGGACGAAGGAACAACGTGGGGAGTGCTACCTGCGCATGAGGTGTATCATGCTCTTGATGTTGAAGGTGGCCTGGAGGACGAAGGAACAACGTGGGGAGTGCTACCTGCGCATGAGGTGTCTCATGCTCTTGATGTTGAAGGTGGCCTGGAGGACGAAGGAACAACGTGGGGAGTGCTACCTGCGCATGAGGTGTCTCATGCTCTTGATGTTGAAGGTGGCCTGGAGGACGAAGGAACAACGTGGGGAGTGCTACCTGCGCATGAGGTGTCTCATGCTCTTGATGTTGAAGGTGGCCTGGAGGACGAAGGAACAACGTGGGGAGTGCTACCTGCGCATGAGGTGTCTCATGCTCTTGATGTTGAAGGTGGCCTGGAGGACGAAGGAACAACGTGGGGAGTGCTACCTGCGCATGAGGTGTCTCATGCTCTTGATGTTGAAGGTGGCCTGGAGGACGAAGGAACAACGTGGGGAGTGCTACCTGCGCATGAGGTGTCTCATGCTCTTGATGTTGAAGGTGGCCTGGAGGACGAAGGAACAACGTGGGGAGTGCTACCTGCGCATGAGGTGTCTCATGCTCTTGATGTTGAAGGTGGCCTGGAGGACGAAGGAACAACGTGGGGAGTGCTACCTGCGCATGAGGTGTCTCATTCTCTTGATGTTGAAGGTGGCCTGGAGGACGAAGGAACAACGTGGGGAGTGCTACCTGCGCATGAGGTGTCTCATGCTCTTGATGTTGAAGGTGGCCTGGAGGACGAAAGAACAACGTGGGGAGTGCTACCTGCGCATGAGGTGTCTCATGCTCTTGATGTTGAAGGAGGCCTGGAGGACGAAGGAACAACGTGGGGATTGCTACCTGCGCATGAGGTGTCTCATGCTCTTGATGTTGAAGGTGGCCTGGAGGACGAAGGAACAACGTGGGGAGTGCTACCTGCGCATGAGGTGTCTCATGCTCTTGATGTTGAAGGTGGCCTGGAGGACGAAAGAACAACGTGGGGAGTGCTACCTGCGCATGAGGTGTCTCATGCTCTTGATGTTGAAGGTGGCCTGGAGGACGAAGGAACAACGTGGGGAGTGCTACCTGCGCATGAGGTGTCTCATGCTCTTGATGTTGAAGGTGGCCTGGAGGACGAAGGAACAACGTGGGGAGTGCTACCTGCGCATGAGGTGTCTCATGCTCTTGATGTTGAAGGTGGCCTGGAGGACGAAGGAACAACGTAGGGAGTGCTACCTGCGCATGATGTGTCTCATGCTCTTGATGTTGAAGGTGGCCTGGAGGACGAAGGAACAACGTGGGGAGTGCTACCTGCGCATGAGGTGTCTCATGCTCTTGATGTTGAAGGTGGCCTGGAGGACGAAGGAACAACGTGGGGAGTGCTACCTGCGCATGAGGTGTCTCATGCTCTTGATGTTGAAGGTGGCCTGGAGGACGAAGGAACAACGTGGGGAGTGCTACCTGCGCATGAGGTGTCTCATGCTCTTGATGTTGAAGGTGGCCTGGAGGACGAAGGAACAACGTGGGGAGTGCTACCTGCGCATGAGGTGTCTCATGCTCTTGATGTTGAAGGTGGCCTGGAGGACGAAGGAACAACGTGGGGAGTGCTACCTGCGCATGAGGTGTCTCATGCTCTTGATGTTGAAGGTGGCCTGGAGGACGAAAGAACAACGTGGGGAGTGCTACCTGCGCATGAGGTGTCTCATGCTCTTGATGTTGAAGGAGGCCTGGAGGACGAAGGAACAACGTGGGGATTGCTACCTGCGCATGAGGTGTCTCATGCTCTTGATGTTGAAGGTGGCCTGGAGGACGAAGGAACAACGTGGGGAGTGCTACCTGCGCATGAGGTGTCTCATGCTCTTGATGTTGAAGGTGGCCTGGAGGACGAAGGAACAACGTGGGGAGTGCTACCTGCGCATGAGGTGTCTCATGCTCTTGATGTTGAAGGTGGCCTGGAGGACGAAGGAACAACGTGGGGAGTGCTACCTGCGCATGAGGTGTCTCATGCTCTTGATGTTGAAGGTGGCCTGGAGGACGAAGGAACAACGTGGGGAGTGCTACCTGCGCATGTTGTGTCTCATGCTCTTGATGTTGAAGGTGGCCTGGAGGACGAAGGAACAACGTGGGGAGTGCTACCTGCGCATGAGGTGTCTCATGCTCTTGATGTTGAAGGTGGCCTGGAGGACGAAGGAACAACGTGGGGAGTGCTACCTGCGCATGAGGTGTCTCATGCTCTTGATGTTGAAGGTGGTCTGGAGGACGAAGGAACAACGTGAGGAGTGCTACCTGCGCATGAGGTGTCTCATGTTCTTGATGTTGAAGGTGGCCTGGAGGACGAAGGAACAACGTGAGGAGTGCTACCTGCGCATGAGGTGTCTCATGCTCTTGATGTTGAAGGTGGCCTGGAGGACGAAGGAACAACGTTGGGAGTGCTACCTGCGCATGAGGTGTCTCATGCTCTTGATGTTGAAGGTGGCCTGGAGGACGAAGGAACAACGTCGGGAGTGCTACCTGCGTATAAGATCCTTCTTATTCTTGATGGCCTTCCTCAGCGGCTCCCGTAGGATCAGCTGAACGAAGTCCTGCAGCTCCGCGTAGATGGAGCGCCTCGCCGCGTCCGCGAACACCGTCTCCATTCGCGCCATCAACACCTGCAGGCCTTTGATCATGGCTATAACCTCGATCATGGCGAACTTCTCCTCGGAGGTGTAGTTGTAGCGGGTGGCCTGGGAGACAGATAGTTATTTATGCAACTGTTACGTCATTTGACCAATTTTAACACTATTTTTATAGACATGGCGAGTCTGAAAATAGGACAGCGAGAGTTAAAATGCCTTGTACACTTTTCTTTCTAT
This sequence comes from Pararge aegeria, assembly GCF_905163445.1. Taxonomy (NCBI): domain Eukaryota; kingdom Metazoa; phylum Arthropoda; class Insecta; order Lepidoptera; family Nymphalidae; genus Pararge; species Pararge aegeria. The sequence goes on along the minus strand of NC_053206.1, from coordinate 3,250,531 downwards.
TGTCTGAAATATATTTTCAGACAATAGAAAGAAAAGTGTTATAATTTTCAAGAAATGTAGAATCCTGTACATACCTTCGGGGTTTTGGTAAATATGATATGATATATTTTCGGAACTGACAGTATTCGAACCTGCAACTCTCTGACCTATTTATATAACTATTCTATAGCCCTGCGAAGACAAATCGAGCGGATGTTAGTGCGTTTTAACTAAATATATAAATAACATAAAAGTTATAGCCTCATATGCCTTTAAAAGATCACTTTTAGTGATCTAATAATATAATATATTATGAGATTATGCCTTTGCATCCTAGCACTAAGTACTATTACTGTTTTCCTTGTATTTTTTTCCATTGTGTTGTGTTGCAATAAGTTATTATATTCTATTATCCCTACTTATAATATTATAAATGTCAATGTAAGTTTGTTTGTTACACTTTAACGCAAAAACTACTTATCCGATCCTCATGAAACTTTGTACACATATTATTGGAAGTGTTAGAAACTTAGAAGTAATATAGGATAATTTTTATCCTGTATTAAGCTCGGTTCCTTTGGGAGAGGGGATGAAACTGTTTTTACACCATAACTCCGACAAGTTATAACCCTGATTTAAATAATTATTTTTTGTACTATAGAGGTTATAATATGTGTTTAATTTTGCCCAAACTGTGGATGGAGATAGAGGGCAGAACTCCTAAGCGGACAACAGCAAACCCCTCATTAGCAATAATTTTTTATAGTTCTACAACTAAATTTAATGCCACAACAAAAAACAAAATCAAACGCAGATGAAGTCGCGGGAAACAGGTAGTATTCTATAACATAGTTCAACTCACCCTCTCATACTCCTCAGCGTCAGGGGGGCATCTGGGGTTGGTGGCGTGGTCTGTGGGGTGCAGTAGCTTCCAGGAGCAAAGTTCGGTCAGCACCGAGCACCAGGAAGACAGAAGCTGTAACCCCCGCAGGCAGAGTTCAGTGACAGCCTTGTTCTCCGCGTCCGAACCCGCTTCTTTGAACGTCGTAGTCACCTGACCAACAGCAAACACTTCTATACCACAAACGGCTTCCTGGTGACTAATTTTAATCACAGACGAAATGTATACGTGCTATTTGTCACCCAAAACTAACAGACACGTGCTAACTTCACTTGCAAAAACGAGAATGCCGGACGTAGACTCATTTAGAAGGGTTTAATAATTACATTAAACTCTAGTTCGCCGGATTCCAGAGTTACAAGCAAATGAAGTTCGTGAATTAAGGTTATTTTTGACAGATGCGATTATTGTACCTTGATTGGTGGTTCACAATATGTATTTTTCGTCTTGTTTTGTTTTTGCGTACACAAGTGACGTAGACTCTTTTGTTTTTTTCGAGTAGATTTAAAAAAGATGACGGAAATAACAGAAACATTAATTTATCTCAATAAAAGATTTTTAACCGTCGAAGTTAAGACTAGGGATTTTAGAGGTTATTCTTTAAAAATAAAAACTTCATTTTTGATAACAATTTGAATGAGGCACCAAACGAAACCGTGTTCCGGCATTCTCCATTTAAATATTGACTAGTACATATACAAATCTTTTTAGGTTCTCTGTTAGTGAAAGGAGGCGAAATCTTATAGCTTTAAACGAGCAATTCTTGTATATATGTAATTGGAATCTCGGAATCGGCTCCAACAATTTTCATGAAATTTAGTATACAGGGGGTGTCGGGGGCGATAAATCGATCTAGCTAGGATTCATTTATATTGGAATCTCGGGCAAAAACTGCCAAAAATATCCTGAGAGAGATTATGTGTGCGATGCGTGAACGGTAAACGTTACGCCAATCGTGTAAGTATATCGGAATTGTCGGAATTGTTGTTTCTTTAAAGTTCTATAAAACAGTCCGCGACAACATACGAATATTTTTTTAAGTCGGCTCATTCGCGGACGAAGTCGCGCGGGTCCGCTAGTAAAATTTTATTTCTCATAACTATCATCCGCGCAATTTGGCAAAAGTATATTGTGCAACAAGTGCGACAAGTTGTCGATTGCTCACGAAAGCGAAGTTGAACGGACGAGAGAAGCGAGTGCGGTCACTCGCTTGAGTGGGTAATCGATGTCGCACTTGTTGCACATACTATTTTGTATTACTCATGCGGGGAAAGTTTTTAAATTAATTTTAATTTAATTACAATTTTATTTATTAAATTAAACTGTCAGACGCGTCAACCCCAATTTGCGTGTGCCAAGAATAATTTGAGTGCCAAATTTTAAAATGGGCAAACGGTTCTTTTTCAACCGCAACAGCGAGCGTCAAGATACTACTTTCCCCGCATGAGTAATACAAAAGTATTTTTAATGACAGGTAAGATTTAAAATAAACTACCGGAACAGCTGACTGATAAAAATATTAATATAAGTACATACAGGATAATTTCAAAATTATCCTGTATGTACTTTTCGCCACTGCGGTTTTTTTTTTGGTTGTTCGGTATCGGTAAAAGAACATATTTGCATAAAAAATTTCATTTTTTTTTACCATGTCCAAGCATAAAATAAGCAAATCATGGCTACTCGTAATAGGTATCTTCCTAAATAAATATAATCGTATTTAAAAGAGTAGTTCACTTTTCTTTTTTTTTTTTTTTTTTTTTTATTAACGATAGGCCAGCGTTTGACGACAATCATGCCCGTTAGAAAGCAATGATGAGGTCTAGGTTGGAGCACGCTTGCCTAGAAAAAGCCTATTCACTCTAGCCTTGAAGATACTTAAATTATACGTGGCAGGAAACACAGTTACCGGGAGGGCGTTCCACATCTTAGCGGCACGTATCAGAAACGTGGATAAAAAACGTTTCGTGCGTGTTGATGGGATATCAACCACATAAGGATGCCACCGCTCTCGGTGTCTCGCTGTTCTGTGGTAAAACGGGGAAGGGGGAACAAGATTGGATTTAATTTAATTTGGATTGGATTTTTCTTGGTGAGCAATCTGATTTAAGATCGTGCCGTGCGCTGACGCTGTGTATGCCTTATCATAGGACAAAATTTTATAAGCGTTCGTTTAGCGTACGAGCTGTGGAATTGTGGAATGCGCTTCCATTGAGCATACGACGATCCAAATCATTGGCGATATTTAAAAGAGCAGTTAAGTCCCATTATATTGTTAACGACTATTAATAGTATGTATATACTTACTCATTTATTGTATGTTAAAGTATTTAATATGTAAGTGTTGTTATTATATATATTAGTTTATTTTTATATTTATTTATTAATTATATTATTTACTTTTTATCTATTTGTGTACACTAGTTTATGTATTAGCATGTAGTTATTCGCATGTATGCATTTTAATAATTGTACCACCAGCAGTCTATTCTCCTCTTCTTTTTTTTCCTAATTCTAAGGAAGAGAGGCAGAGATCGCTATTAAGCGATAAGGCCGCCTTTTGTATTACTACTTCTTTCGGTATGTTTCTGTTTTTTTTATATTTTAAATATGTTAATGTTGTGGTATACAAAGAAAGAGTTTAATAATAATAATAAATAATAGGCCACTACAATCTAAGGCTGCATCATCACTTACCTTTGCAGTCACGGGCTAACTTGTAGTGGATTAAAAAAAAAATACATCGAAATGTGTGGCATGCATAGGTAGGTAACGGGTTTTTCAATTTTAATTGTTTAAGTTATCGCTGCGATGATAGGACAGAGTGCGAGAACGTTGATCGCAAGTTAACAGCTGAGAGCTATTGTAGGGTGCCCATAATTATCTTTTACGGGGACTAATTTTTTGTAACACATAAAAAACAAAAATAATAAATATATATGTTGATAAATTTGGTCCATGTTGTGTGATGAAATTCAAAATTCATTTATTTCAAGTTGGCCTAGTTTATAAGCACTTTTGAAACGTCAAGTCAGTCCGTTTGTAGCGACTCTACCACCGGTTCGGAAGGCAGATTCCACCGAGAAGAGCCGGCGGGGAACTAAGTAGATCGCTCATTTCCAACATAATTTTATACTTTAACAATCTTTGGAAAAAAATCCATGGCTGTTTTGTGAGAGATGAGCCTTGTCGTTAAACAATGCATCAATCGTGTAGGAACCACAATTGGTTAAATGTGTTTTAAAACAATTCTAAATTCATTTATTTCAAGTAGGCCTAGTTTATAAGCACTTTTGAAACGTCAAGTCAGTCCGTTTGTAGCGACTCTACCACCGGTTCGGAAGGCAAATTCCACTGAGCCGGCAAGAAACTCATCAGATTGCTTATTTCCAAGTTGCTTTTTTCCAACATGCATTGTAACATAAATTTTTCTATCTTGTGAGAGATGAAAGCTGAGCCGGATGCTTCCAAGCAACTTGTCATTGAAGAAATGCATCAATTGTATAGTAACCTCGTTGTGTTTAAACATATATATTGTGAGTTTAAAGCAATCGTTTATTACTTGTACTAACGGTGAATGAAAACTAAACTTAACAAACACTAGTGAAAAATATTAGAAACAAGTGACGCTCAAGAGTGCTAAAAAATTTAAAAAAAATATATATGACGGCTCAAAAGTCTCCGAGTTGTTTTTAGAAACAGTGACGTCAGCGATACTGACGTCAATAACTTCAATATTTCCGTCCATCACAATAAAAATCCCAACATGTCAGTTTTTAGTTTTTAATACGAGTACTTTCAGACGTCCGGACGGTCCGACGTCTCGAGTAATAATGCGCTGCGAGATATCGGCCACCGGTACTTGTTGACACCGACTAATTGTGTTTACAAAATTATGTTTTGAGTTTTAACACATGATTGTCAGTAAAAGTTTAGTTTGTGATTGAAACAGTTTAAAATAAGTTAATTAATAGGACCTCTCTTTGAGTGATGAAATTTGAAGTAGATTCTTTATATTCTTTTTTTTTTTTTTAATTGTTTTAAAATCTACTAAAATATATATAATATTATGTTTGTTATATATTTTTATATATTTTCTATTTATATATCATGTATATTTTATATATTACGTATATTTATTTAAATTATATATGTATTTGTATCTTTACATTTTGGTATTTATGTATATCTATCAACACTCTTGGCACTATCCCGTTCTCTTGCTGTAAGTCCTATCCACAATGGTTGCCTGTAAGAGATTGCTTGCAGCAATAAGGCCGCCTTTGCATGTCTACATTGTGTACTGTATACTCCTTACTGTTTCTTTTCCTGTATGTTATACGTGCAATAAAGTGTTTCTTCTTCTTCTTCTTAATTATTTTGACGCCGCTAAATGAGGTGTAGAACACCTTCGCGCCGACATATATTATACTTACTTCGTTGCTGTATCTGGCCAATTCAGAGATATAGTTCTGATGCTCCTCTCTGATCTGCGGCAGGTGGACCATCAGGTCCGCTTGAGGAGACAGTGGATTCGGACTCGAGGATAGTGGCCATCTGGAATAGGGCATCTGGCATTATTATAATAACAATAATATATTGTAATAATAAAAATTTATTACTGAAAAAATTGGTTGTCTGTTAAGTCGGCTTACTGACGATAGTTGAACGTGACAACGTCGTAAGAAAATACTGATGGAATGGTTGCATCTTTCAAAAGCAAATTTTAATTTTATTTGTTTGATAGATATTATCGTTGCTATAAACAATTGACACCACATTCACTTTTGACTGCACTTCATCCTTGCCGAAAACATGTAAATGTATTATTGTATAGAAGCTGTCCACGCGGACGCATCGCTCACTCAAGTAGGAGAGAGACAGATGTCGAACGCGGAGGCCGACGTTGCCTCTTTGTCGCTCGTTCCGCGCTCTCGCTTGCACTTCAAGCCTTGAATGGAACGCCTCAGAGCGAGGTAACGCCGCATACGTCATGTTTTTTCGTGCGTGCAGCCGGCTCCATCGAATTATAAGACGTTGTCACGTCAAAAACAAGCATTATTGTTTATAAAAAGAACAACTGACGCGAGCTATGTTAACTTAACTGAAAGAACAGTTAAATAAACTTGAGAGACTTCAGAATATCAGCATTCGTTTCATATTTGGGTTGCGCAAATATGACCATGATGTTGATGACGATAGAAGACAGAAGAACAAGAATACACATAAAAATATAACAAATTTTAAAAAGAAAGTGGACTGTAACAATATTAATATAAGAAGTAAAAATAAACTTGTAGTGCAGTTTAATAGGCTGCATAAAATTTTATGCATTCAAGGGTAATTTTATATTTTTTTATAACAAATATCCAGATGAAATCCCTGAGACGTCTCTCAATAAGTTCAAAGTTTACATAAAACGTAAGCTTATAGAAAAATCCTATTATAATATTAAGGATGACAAGTATGATAAAAAAAGCTTGGGTATGTATTGCTCTAACTTCATAGCCCAACATTAACTAGATTGTGAGATGGTGATAACAAAAAAAAACCTGGCTAAGTTTGTTGTGGACTCTTCTTAGACCAGGGCGCATTTGGAACTCCTAGCTTTAGTTTTAAGTTAACGAATGCAGTTATCACCATCACTAACATTAGTGTTACATGTGTGAACGCTTCATAAGTGCCTGTGATAAGGTCTACATGAATAAAATATTTTTGAATTTGAATTTGAATTTACAGAGTGCTGTAATTTGACTTACTTGCTGGGATCGTAGTGTTTTGACCTCTTGATATAGTTGAACGGAGCTATTTGCATATCGCCGAATAGCGGTACCACTTCCAGATTCTGTGAGAAAATAATAAAAAGTATTAAATTTTATTATCATTATTCATTTTCATTTTTTATTTTATTTTTATATTTTTAATTTTGTCTTTTTAACTTTATATTTATGACATGCCATTTGAATCAATTTATCCTGTAATTTTAATTTTTAATTCGATATTGTATACTAACTAATACTAATTGTTGTTTTAAATGTATAATATGGGCTTTGCCTGAAATAAGATTATTATATATGTAGTTAAAAAAAAAAATGAAAAAATTTAAGAAAAATGTGACTGCAATAATTTAAACATTAGAAATAAGAATAAACTTACATTGCAATATACTAGGTTAAATAAAATTCATAATTCGTTTAAAGGAAATTGCATACAATCCTACAATGAACCACCCATTGACATCTTGGAGATGTCTCTTGAAAAATTCAAAGTTTGTATTAAACGTAAGCTTATGGAAAAGTCTTATTATAGTATAAAGGACTACGTAATCTATAAAAAAGCTTGGGTATGAATTATTGCTCTAACCAGGTTGCTCTTCTAATAATTTTAAATGACAATGAGAGATGGTGATAAAAAAAAAACACCCGGCTAAGTTTGTTGTGGGCTTCTTAGACCAGGACGTTTTTGGAATCCTCGTGGTTTTAAGTTTACGAATATGGATATTGCCATCATCTTTGACTTCCTCACAAGCGAAGCGTTGAGGTGGGTATTACTGTCAGTTTACGCACACCGAGTGATTCTCCAACTTAAAATGAAACTTTTTTATGCTTTATCGCTTTTATAAGTGAATATAAATAGACAAATGTTAAGAAAAAACACAATTTTTAACACTCGTGATATTTTAAATCTCTTTTTTTAATTAAACTAATTAAAAAATTGTTTAAAAAAGTTCTGTCTGTTCTGTGTGTCTGTATGTGCGGATCCCGTATCTTGTGGTCACGATAACGAGCGAAATACTTCACTTATACAGTTGTTTTTTTTTTATAGGCTTCAGTATTTTGAGGAATAGAAGCCTATTACTTTTCACGGCATAATTAGATGTAGTTTAATTATTATTTACAAATAATCTCAATTTTATTGTAATGAATGAGATTATGAGGCGTGCACTTTTGGATTTACATATACATAAATATAAATACTTATAATATACATATAAGACACTGAAAAACATTCATGTTCATCGCACAGACACTTTTAAGTTTTGGGAATCGAACCCGCGGCCTTGTGCTCAGAGAGCAGGGTCCACTTGGCTGTCCACTGAGCCAATCAGTCCGTTTTTGTTGTGTACAATAAATGTATTTTCAATCATTCATTAAATCAAAGATATTATCCTTTCTTCCTCTCAAATAAATAATAATAATAAATAAATATACTACGACAATACACACAACGCCATCTAGCGCCAAAGTAAGCGTAGCTTGTGTTATGGGTACTAAGATAACTGATAAACATTTTTAAAAATAATATTCATAAATACTTACAATATACACAATACACACACCCAGGCACTGAAAAACATTTATGTTTATCGCAGAGACATTTATCAGCTGTGGGAATCGAACCCACGGCCTTGTGCTCAGGAAGCAGAGTCGCTATAAATATACTACGACACTACACACATCGCCATCTAGCCCCAAAGTAAGCGTAGCTTGTGTTATGGGTACTAAGTGACAGATGAATAATTTTATCAACAGTCTGATAAATACTTATAAAATACAGATAAACACCCAGACACTGAGAAACATTCATGTTAATCACACAAACATTTGCCAGTCGTGGGAATCGAACCCACGGCCTTGTGCTCAGGGAGCAGGGTCGCTATCCACTAGTCTGGGAAGTGTACAACGGGTTCCCCGGACGTCCAATAAAGCCAACGAGAGGGAAGTTGTTCCCATTTATGGGATGGCTCGGCCAAGTATCAGCTTGATGCCCTGGATTCGGTTGATCGCCGTGCTAGAAGGCTCATCGGTCACCTAGCCAATAAAAAACTTAAGAGTTTGGAACATCGTCGCAAGGTTGCCTGCCTTTCGGTATTCTATACGATATATTTCGGAGAGTGTGCTCAAGAACTATTTGATCTAGTTCCCCCCTCGCCTTTTTACCATCTAACAGCGAGGCACCGCAAGGATCTGCATCCCTACGTCGTCGATATACGGCGGGCGCGTACGAAGCGCTTCGCATCTTCGTTTCTGATCCGCACCGCTAGGATCTAGAATGCCCTTCCAGCTTCCATTTTCCCCAGTGCCTACAATATGAGTACCTTCAAATCAAGACTGAATAGGCATCTTCTAGGCAAGCGCGCTCCACCTTAGGCTGCATCATCGCTTGCCATCAGGTGTGATTGCAGTCAAGCGCTCGTCTATAAATATAAAAAAAAAAAAAAAAAAAAAAAAACATGCCGTGGTGGTTTTCAGTTCGGGTAAACGAGTCCCACATAACCTCTGTCCTGCCCAAAAGGACAGAGGTAGCCATAAAGCTTTCCACTACGACAAAAAAAAAAAATGGTCGCTATCCACTGAGCCAATCGATCTTAGTTTTTGTGGTGGACAATAAAATTATTCGTTCATTCATCTATTCAAAGATCTTTTTCTTTCTTTCCTTTCGTCCTCGTCACAAGAAGCAAACCTTGAATATCCTGTCAATTCTGTCCAAACGAATCTTTTTCTTCTGGTCTAGTCTGTTGATATTGCAAATTTCGGAGTCCATCAAGAAGAGTCCGAATCCCATCACCTGCGAACAGAAGCATCATCATGGTCGTCAGTGGCGTGCATAGAGAGGGTATGCACAGGGTATGCAGATGATAAAAAATGAAGAAAATCTCCAGTACGAGTAATAAAAAACTTAAGGTTAGGTTTTGTAAGAGTTATAAAAAACCTACATTAAAGCATTTATAACTCGTACTGGAGATTTTCTTCATTTTTTATCATCTGCATACCCTGTGCATACCCTCTATGCACGCCACTGATGGTCGTCGCTTTTGTTCATCACGCGAACAAAAAGACGCCCACTGCTGGACATAAGTATTTTGTAGGGAGTTCCAAATACAGTCCATTCGCTTAGAACGGTCGGCTTTTGTGCCATGCCGCCTTGGCCTGTGCCGCATTTTGTTCACTGCGTTATCAAAGGACGCCACTGTTCTTGGCTTCTGTGCCATGCCGCCTTGGCCTGTGCCGCATTTTGTTAACTGCGTTATCAAGACGCCACGTGCGGCGTACATCCGCAGGAGAATTTGGTGTTTTATATCCAGGTACCATGCCGTAGTGAATGGGTTCAGTTGGTTGATATTAAATAAATAAATAAATAAATATACTACGACAATACACACATCGCCATCTAGCCCCAAAGTAAGCGTAGCTTGTGTTATGGGTACTGAGATAGCTGATGAATATAATACAAATAAATACTTATAATATACAGATAAACACCCAGACACTGAAAAACAATCATGTTCATCACACAAACATTTTCCAGTTGTGGGAATCGAAACCACGACCTTGGACTCAGAAAGCAGGGTCGCTGCCCACTGCGCCACTCGGTCGTCGATATTGGCAGAAAATTTGTTTTCCTACAATCACGGAGTGAAAAAATTAGTCGCTTTTCAAATTCATTTGCAACGTAACGCGAGCACATACTAGCACCGTCATATTTATTTAAATGAAAACAGCACTAAAAATTTGGCTTAACTTGCTATATTGTAAAGTCAACATCTCCTGAGGATGCTCCGGTTTCGGAGCGAAACGTGCGTAGAGGGTACATTGGCGAGGATCTGTTTGGTGTTTGGTAAGCACCAATGAAGAATGTTTAAAAAATCGTGTTTTTTTTCCCTTTTGAGACCTTCCGCTGCGTACGCTACGTAAGCGGTTAGTTTCAAAAAAATATTGTTGTTCCCATTTAAAAGTTCTAAAAAAAAGTCAGCGACAGCGTATGTCTATCTTTTAGTAGTTTCTTTCTAATAGTTTAAACGACAATGTGAGATGGTGATAATAAAAAAAAAATAACAACCGGCTAAGTTTACTGTGGGCTTCTTCTTAGACCAGGGCACGTTTGGAACCCTCGTAGCTTTAACTTTAAGTTGACGAATTTATTTATCGCAATCAACTCACTTCTATGTCATATTTTACATGTAATGTACGCATCAAAAGTGCCATCTATGTGCCTATTTGAATAAAGAAATATTTGACTTTCATTTTGACTTTAAGGTTGTTTATAAGCGGACGAAGTCGCGAGGGACCGCTAGTATTAGTATAGGAAGCAGTTATACCTTGACCAGCATGTGTTTCTCTGATGGGGTCAGGTACATCTTTGTCTCGAACATGTGAACGCAGATGTTGACAACGTCTGCCAATAACTCCTCGTAACCTGAATACAATTTTTTAATGTTAAAGAAGAAACTGTTTGTTTATGTTACAAATATATACAAAAACTAATTTTCATTTATTCGATAGAAACAGGCGTTACTTTGCGGAAATCCATGATATATTATGAAAATTAAGCTTAATTTGCTATACTCCGCGAAAAGCAGGAGAATCTGTGTGGTGTAATTTATAATTTCTTCAATCCTTATACCTCCCTTTACACCAAACAGATCTTCAACTGTTGTCTTAACGGAAAATATCACCCAATTTTTGTGTTAAATTTTTATCACACTTAAAATTAAACTCTCAGCAATATTGATTACTAGTCTTAACTAGTCGTATGTAAAAGCACGAAGCAATTTTTACTTTTCTTTTAACAATAACAATCCATCAAATTACCTAAGAATCTCACATTTTGAGAACACACGTGAGATGGGGTGATAGGGGACGGGTAAGAATGAAAATCACATGACATGACCAGGGGGGAGGGAGGGTCAGAAAATTTAACAAAAACACCTCACGTAATTTATGGACGCCCGTAGGGCCGTAGTCCACCACGCCCAATACGACCCAATACGGATTGGTGGACGATTTGCTTACCGTTTATCTTCTCGAGGGCATCCTTAACCGTATCCCGGATCTTGTTCTGGGTCGCCAGGAACATGGAGAGATTCTGCGACTCTTGGAGGCTTTGGCTGTCCGACATCACCTTCAGGAACTGTGCAGCGCTGGTAGGGAAACGGTTCAATCAAAACCTTTCACATGTATGTATAGACGGCGGCCGATTAGCGCAGTTTGCAGCGACCCCGCTTTCTGAGACCAAAGCCGTGGGTTCGATTCCCACTACTGGAAAATGTTTTTGTCATGAGCGTGAATGTTTTTCAGTGTCTGGGTGTTTATATGTATTTTCAATGTATTTATGTATATTATTCATAAAAAATATTCATCAGTCATCTCAGTACCCATAACACAAGCTACGCTTACTTTGGGGCTAGATGGCGATGTGTGTACTGTCGTAGTATATTTTATTATCTCTTCAGAATATATATCCGTTATAGCCTCAGGGGATTGAATCCTTTGTCATATTATTTTGTCTTCAAAATAGTGTTTTCTGAAATAAGACACATATAAAATCGTACGAACCGTCTGTACGTAGAATAATCATTTTTCACGGAGCTCTTCATATTCTTCAGTTCGTCGAGGACCGCGAACATGTTGACGAACTTCCCCAATGTCAGAAGGTACGCTTCGGACACGAAGTCGCGACGCTTCTCCGCGTGGCAGAGGCGCCGCACTTCGCCGCAGAAGCGTTCGATCGCTTTACGCTACGAAGACCAAAATGGTGTTCAATATTTCAAATTCAAATTAAATATTCATTTACAGTGGCGTGCATAAAGGGTATGCATATGATATAAAATGAAGGAAATCTCCAATTCGAGTTATAAATACTTACGGGTAGGCCTTTTATAACTTTTACAAATTCAAATTCAAATTCAAAATTCATTTATTTCAAGTAGGCCTAATATAAGCACTTTTGAAACGTCAAGTCTGTCTGTTTGTAGTGATTCTACCACCGGTTCGGAAGGCAGATTCTACCGAGAAGAAGCCGGCAAGAAACTCAGCAGTTGCTCTTTTCCAACATCAACAATTTACATTTTGTATTTTAACATTCATTTTTCTATCTTGTGAGAGCTGAAAGCGGAGCCGGATGCTTCCAAGCAACCTTATCATTAAAAAATTCATCAATTGTATAGTAACCTCGCTCTAATAAATGTGTTTTAACAAATTCTTTAAACTTGTGCATTGGCAGGTCCAAAATCACCTTAGGAATCATATTATAAAAGCGTATACTCAATCCCACAAATGATCCCTGTAACTTACGCAGACGATATGCAGATGACACTAATTTATGACCATTTCTTGTAAGTCGACTGTTTATGTCCACTTTTTGTTTATAAAGACTAATATGTTGTCTTACAAATACTATATTGTTATAAATACAATGCCTATCCTTACGTTTTTTATAACTTATACTGGAGATTTTCTTCATTTTATATCATCAGCATACCCTGTGCATACCTTCTATGCACGCCATTGTTCATTTATGAAAATTAAGTTTGGGAGATCGACGGAAGGAGATGTTGACTTTACAATTCATTGTAAAGTGAACTTCTCCTGAGGATGCTCTGATCTGCTTAAGAGAAAAAAGTGCGTAGAGGGTACCTTGCCGAGATCGGTCTGGTGTGGAGTATAAGGATAGAAGAAAATATATATTACCCCATACAGATACTGCATTACGGGGAGTATAGCAAATTAAGCTTAATTTAAATAATATATTATGGAATTTCGCAAAGTAACGCTGCTTCAATCGAATATTTGAAAATTCATTTATTTCACGAAGCCGCAATATAAGCAGTTATGAAACGTCGAGTATGTCTGTGTGTAGTGGTTCTACCACCGGTTCGGAAGGCAGATTCTACCGAGAAGCTGACAACTCGGCAGTTGCTCTTTTCCAACGTCATTTTATAATTTTGCAATCTTACGAAAATTAAGCTTAATTTGCTATACTCCGCGAAAAGCGGGAGAATCTGTATGGGGTATATTTATAATTTCTTCAATCCTTATACTCCACACCAAACAGATCTTCGGCAATGTACCCTTTACGAAACCGGAGCATCCTCAAGAGATGTTGACTTTACTATGAATTTTGTTGTTTGGTGACAACAAACAAAAAAATCTTTCAGTTACATCAGTTACCTGCCAATAAAAGTCCCGTCAAAATCGGTCTAGCAATTTCAGAGATTGGCCGGAACAAACAGAGTCAGATAAAAATTGTAAATGTTGTTTTTGTGTACCGTATGAATATTCATATACATGTAGTAAAAAACTGTTATTTCAATATTACTATATAATTTAGGGTGGCGCAAAAAAACGCTTATTTTTTTTTTTGTCTCACTTGAAAAAATATCGGTTTTCGATGTTTTATGAGCTGTCTCCAAAGGACAGCTCAAAAATTTTTTTTTTAAAAAAATTTTTTTAAATTTCAAAAATCATCAAAAATTGTTTTTTTTTCTCGTTACGGCATATTTTTATAGACCAAAAAAAATAAGTTCCTGAAAGTTTCAATTAAAATTCAAATTTTAAAAGGTCGCGTCGGTTTTTTTTCACCACTCTAAATTATATAGTAATATTGAAATAACCCTTTTTTACTACGTGTATGTGAATATACATGCGGTACACAACAATAACATTTTTTACAATTTTTGTCTGTCTCTCTGTTTCTTATATTTATATATAGATTATTATTCGAATAAAGAAATAGTGGACTTTGGTTTTTTAATACCTGGAAGTACATAAACTGCAGAAGTTTGTCCACTTCGGGTGCTAACACCTGGACGGTCCTCTCGTAAATGTGAACCCGGTCCGGTTGCTCGTTGGACCTGGGCTGAGGGATCGCTCGACTGCAGCATCTCCACGTGTAAAGCATCACCGCGTGAGCATTCCCTTCTTCCAGAAGCTCGTTCTATAACAAGAGTATATATGTGTGTGTGTGTGTGAGTATGTATGTATAGACTGGCGTTTTTCTTGCAACCTAAACTTCCAGCTGAACTAGACAAGTCGCTATAAGACTGATAAAATTCTAAATACCTGTGCCACGACCTCCCGACCCTCCTTAGAAAATAGTGAAATTTCAACTAATTTATTGGATTATCATTCAAAAAAATATAAAATTAAATAACAAAAAAGTTCGATGTGTGTGTGTGTGTGCGCGCGATCGTGCGTTTGCGTGTGTGCAATGTAGGAATACATTTTCCATGTAATTACTTTACAGCCTCAATCTTTACGAAATTTAAAATTGTGATCAATTCAGTTAGACGAAAGAGAGTTTTTTAAGATAGACAAGGGTATAAAACTAAATTCAAATTCAATTTCAAAAATGTTTTATTCATGTTTATCGCAGGCACTTATGAAGCGTTCATACAAAATATAAAACGCTATAAGACTGATGCAAACGCATATACTTATTTCAGCATCGGAGGTAGGAAAGCGGTAGCTTAGTGGGCAAAGCGGTCAGGTCGCGATTGCCAGAGTCGCAGGTTAAAATCCAGTATGTTCCGATATTTTTTATATCCATTTTGAATTTATAAAATTTTTGAGGAAACATCAATTTGTATAAATTTAAAATGCCAGAAAGTCGCAGTTCCGAAAATGTTTATAAATAAATAAAATAAAATTCATTTATTTCGACCGACTTGTATTATAAATGGTTAGTAAAATACAAAGTTAAAATTAAGTTAAGTTGTTAGTAAACTTAGCCTAAGGAAATAGTTTATATAAAACCCTTCGAGCATGCCCGATTGGAAAGCACGTGTACCATGCAGCAACGGCACAGGTACTGACAATCAGTCCTGCCAACAAGTACCCTCAGAAGGCCGTTGGAACTAGCCATAACCCTGCGCACCAAGGATGTACACCGTTTTCGCATGATCATGTAGAAACAATCTATATGCGCTTGGGCAAACATCCCTGACGCGTTGCAAGACCGAGGCAATCCCATCAGCATCCTGAACGCATTATTGTACTGTACGCATTATATGCATTTCAAATTTATTAAAATTAATATTCAGAATGAGATCATTCTAAATGCTTTCTGTTGTTATTTTTGATGTGAAACATCTATAGGCTAAAGGTAAACTTGATTGTTGGCGTGGCGACACAGGCCGTGGCGACGCATCGCCACGCTATATGATTGAAATTTGTATTTCGTATGTAACAATAAAAATTTATATTAATTTTGTAATAAAACAGTCATTATTAACCGACTTACAAAAACGAGTGGCTATTCATTTTTTTGTATTTTTTTTGTGGAACAAATTTGTAATGCTTTGTCTTTTCATTATGCGATATCTGCAATAACTTACAGAAAACAATTTCACATCTGCCAGGCGTCCCGTGACGGCTCACACATTTTTTTTTATAATTAATAATTGATGGGCCAAGCAGATAGCCCATCTGATGGTAAGTGGAAACCATCGCCAACTAACTTTTTTTTTTTTACACTACAAGACCGAAATTTCACCGGGCGCTAAGGTGGAGAGCGCTTGCCTTGAAGATGATTCACTCTTGATTTGAAGGTACTCATATTATAGGCAGTGGCGTGCACTTGGTTTCTTACCAGGGTATGCATACAGCAGGAAAATGACATAAAACGGTAAAATACCTCGTGCTCTAGGAGATATATATAAATTTTAGGGTATGCAGTGCTTTTGTGCCTGTATGAAGTGCACGCCACTGATTGTAGGTACTGTGGAAAATGGAAGCTGGAATGGCATTCCAGATTTATTTTGTCGTTTTGAACCACAGAGTAATGTGAGGGTGTATCTTTCGCCTGATGCTTGATTTATTGATGATCTATCTGTCAAATGTATGTCGTAAAACGTAAATTACGATAACAGCCCTGTTGTTTGTGATAAATAAATAAATAATAAATAAATATACTACGACAATACACAGATCGCCATCTAGTCCCGAAGTAAGCGTAGCTTGTGTTATGGGTACCAAGATAACTGATGAATATATTTTTATGAATAATATACATAAATACTTATAATATATAGATAAACACCCAGACACTGAAAAACATTCATGTTCATCACACAAATATTTTCCTGTTGTGGGAATCGAACCTACGGCCTTGGACTCAGAAAGCAGGGTCGCTGCCCACTGCGCCAATCGGCCGTCTGTGATGCCCCGTTGGCTGATGCCTTGATGCGAGTTTAATGGTGAAATTGGCCCTTAAGCAGTGGCGTGCACTTCATACATGCACAAAAGCACTGCCTACCCAAGTTATTTTATATAACTCGTATCGGAGCGTAATTTTTCCATTGTATGCACTGTACCTGCTTTATGCATACCCTGGTCGAAGATCCTGTGCACGCCACTGCCCTTAAGATATCCCTACCTTGTTATAAGTATTAATAAACATAATCAGATTTAAAAAAAAAACATATTTACCAAGTTGGCATGAACAGTAGCCTCCTCAATGTACTTTGCAATGCCAGTGACAAACCCGTTCCTGTCTTCAAAGTTGGTGTCAAAGTTAGCCTGGTATAGGATGGAGCATGGTGCAGCTTCGATGCACGGCTGTTCATCTGCAATAAGTACACAAATGGTCACTGATTATGGGTCTCAAAGCACAGAGTCACTCAGCGAGAGCTAGGCTCTGAATTACTCTAAAGGACCAAATCAGAAATTAGGAGATAAAAGACCCAGAGTTAGTGACGTTGCTCAACAAACTACAAAGCTGAAGTGGCAATGGGTATGCCACATCGCTCGGAGAACTGTTGGACGTTGAGGTCCCAAAGTGCTGGAACAGAAACCTAGCACTGTAACCTAGTAAGCAGCGTTGGTAAACCCCCAACAAGATGGATAGATGACATCAAACGAGTTTAGAATGAGTTTGGAAAAAGTTTTATCTAGAAGCCCCTAAAAGAACACTTTTTGGAAGATTCCGTTGTCTGCCTTCAAAACTCCTTGGGGTAATTTCAGTAAATTTTTGCGACTCCTATACATTGTAGAGTTATATCCAAATATCAGTACAGATCCAAACCGGCAGATGTGAGACATCAAACTATGGTCAACCATCCAAAAATCTTCCTTCTTATTCTTGTTCAACTTAAGAACTAAGCTCTTGTTGGTGAAGTCCATACCCTATCCATAGCTTTCAGTGTGACAGTCCACTGAATAGACCAAAGTTCAAAGTCATCAACACCAAGTCTCTGTATTCTTCTCTCTATCTTATATCAATTTCTGGACTGACACAGGATTCAAATGAAGGGTTTTCTGATGAGTAGTCAAACATGATAACCAATAGACCAGGGTTTAACATTGATCAAGTTTAATTAAACCCACTTACAGGAGATGTTGTAAATAAATATAAATAAATAGATATACTACTACAATAGAATCTAGCACCAAAGGAAGCATAGCTCGTGTTATGGATACTAAGATGACTGTTGAATATCTTCATCAATGATATACATAAATACTTATTATATACAGATAAAAGCCCAGACACTGAAAAACATTCATGTTCATCACACATGTTTGTGTGGGAATCTAGCCCACGGCCATGGACTCAGAATGCTGGCCAGAAGGAAGGTTGTAGGTGACTAAGGAAGATTCCACTGCGCTACTACTAGCATCTACTGCATTCACACACCCGTTTGCCCAGCGTTTTCATCATGGGAAAACGCTCACGTCAAGAGAGGTCTTTAATTCAGCAGTGGACTGGTAAAAGCTATTGATTACTGATTGAGTCCAGTTTAACTGCACCTTACCTCGTACAGAACTGGTTCTGTACGAGGTAAGTAGAACAAGAGCAATATATTACAATTATGCGATCGTTTTATCGGCCGGATGTGTAGCAACTTTTGCAGATTGCAAGAAGTTCTTTATAAATTATAATGTTTTGTAACACTCACCTGGCAAAGTTAGCTCGTCCAGAACATCCACGTTGCTTAGGGCATCCGAAAGAGACACCTTTTCACTTACAGACATGATTATTTCAGTGTTTAAACGATAAAATGCACCGAAATTTTCGTAAAGTATAATACAGATAAACACTCAATTTGGGATTTGAAACACTGTAAGATCACATTGATGATAAATTATTAATCAAAATAATACAATTGTACATAAATATATGTTTTTTAATACAAAATGGATTTAAAGTTTTATTTAGTAAATAATTAAAAAACTCCGTACTCCGAAATACACAGTCTGTGTTAAAAACTGTCAAACAAATATGTCTGTGACTCAGTGACTATTGAGTATGGAGGGTAGAGGTAAGGAGAGTCATCTTATATGGGAGAAAAGTTGAAAAAGTGTCCAGTGTATGCGCTAAATAACAGTTCAAAAATCCTCCACAATGGCGCTGGTGGATGCACAGGGTATGCTATGAATGTAGCAATCGTAGATGAATTGAAGTATGCCGACTTAAAAAATTTAATGTCATTATCGACTAAAGTAGTTAATTATTGAGAATTTCAACAACTTACGTTGTACAAAATATTGTGGTAAATATAACCTTACTTCCTTGTATCTCCATACTTCCTTGTTTATTTTTCAAGCCTACTCTAACAATATTTATATTTGGCGCTTCTTTTAAGAGTTACCCTGATGCAAATGTGGCGCCATCCTAATTTAATACATTTTGACGACACTTTTTCATATACACAGATGACTCTCCTTACCTCCATACTATTGAGTAATGAGGTACATCCAGATCGAGTAAATACTCGATAGTTTTATTTTGACTCGATACCAAGGTTCTTTCTGTGTCAAATTTTTTTTTAACAATAATCAATAGAAGTATCAAATATTCATATCTATTTCTAGACCTAAGTCAAAAAGTGCCTAACATAACACTGCTAACAATTAAAAGATATAAGGTTATGTTTGATATTTTCATATTAAAATATCTTGATTTCGTATATTGGAACACTCTACTTAGGAAATTTAAAAGCAATATTAATAAAAGCTATTCATAGGGGGTTATTGGCAACATTAAGTTAAGCAATTACCTATGTTGTTAAATTATCAATTGAAACAGACAGCGTGATATTTTGGCCATTTTATAATTCATAATCACATTTAATTCCCATTTAAAAAATATGATGTAACTAACACTTATATTTTGTGTCTTTATTCCCGTATGGAAACAATAGATTAAATTATCGTAACTACATCTATTTTTATTATTATTAAAGATCGTTATTTGTGTGTCTGAATAGAGATATAATGTAAGAAACACATAGTCATATTGTACTGAAAATCGATTTTACAGTTACTTCGATATTATATAATCTTAACACTATCCAATATTTGTCGGTCATCACTATAAAAGTTGACATTTAAGGCGTTGCCCCAACACACGTTTAGAAATTAGCTATTTATCTTTTACCTTACGGTTTAGAAACCGTATCAAAATAAAATTGGTATTTTAAAATGTTCAATCATTCCTTGTTAGGGAAAACATTACGGAATCAGCTTTTAATAGATGTTACATAAACGCTAGTAGCTATAGTTACGGCCTTCGGCATTCGGGCCAGTTATAAATGAATATACTACGATATATATAGGCCATCCAGCCTCAAAGTAAGCGCAGTTTGTGGATACTAAGATTTGCTGATGAATATTTTAATGAATATGTTATAATACACATAAATACTTATAATATACAGATAAACCCCCAGAACATTCAAGTTCATCGCACAAACAATTTCCAGCAGTTCCACAGCCTTAGCCTCGGAAAGAAGCCCACTGCGCCAACCGGTTGTCGATCACAGACACGCACCTCGTAGCTACTTCATGGTTTGTGCATTTTTGATTTAAGCAAATAAATATCACTTGTGGAAAAAACATCGAGAGGAAACTGCTTGATAATTTTCCATAATGTTCCCAAAGGCGTATAAAGTCTGCGATGGTACACAAGCCTACTTACTATTCTGACATAATTTAAGGGTAATCCCCGAGAAAAATGTTAAACCTACTCTCATTCACTCATTCGAATTTTAAAGTCTTCATACTGTCAAACTTATTGTAACCATTTGTGGGTAAGGTTGGAAATAAAAACCACGATCAAAAATTAAAATGATGCCATATATTTTTACTTAGAAATATCACTTAAATAGGTAATACATTATGACATTTTTAGGGCGTAATATAGAAAATTCCAACAGTCTGTTCACTATATGAAGTCCCTTATGTATAACTAGACATACTTTATGTACATTTGGTGATATATATGTAAAAATTACCGAAGGCCATGGTTTTTTTTTTAATTTCTACCATCTTTATTTTTATGTACAACGATTTGTGTATTATTAAATCGAAAGCCCCGCTTATGTACGAGTATATAATCTTAAGTAGTTAAAGGCGTTATTCAAAATATATTATGTTTAGTAAAATGTAAAGTATTTCTAGGCGGTAATTCAAATCTGTATAAAAAAAAACGTTGATTTGAAAAAATCACCTAGTCGAATATTTTCGCGCCACAGGTAATGTCCGGAACAGTTATTGAATACACAGTAACCGTAGGCCGTTACGTAATACACAAAATTAACAAATATTTTCTTTACAGCTTAATTACAGCGGTTATGGTAACGGCGGGGCAAGGGGTGTTAAGAATTTACGGCAGAGATTCCGCTGCCAACCCCGACGACTTGACCTGGCAACATACAACGCACGCACGTTGAGGACCGATGGAAAGGGGATTGAGCTGGAAGAAGTGGTGAGCAAGTTGCGCTGGGATATTATAGGATTGTCTGAAGTCCAGCGAGAGGGGAGGACTCGATAATCTTGGAATCCGGCAACTCGTTCTACTACCGGGAGGGTGACCAACAGTCACAGGGTGGTGTCGGGTTTATCGTCCACAAATCTCTCGTCAACGATGTTGTAAAAGTCGAAAGTGTGTCGAGCTGGGTAGCATACCTTATACTCTGAATTACTAATCGGTATTCGTTGAAGGTCATACAGGTATACGCGCCGACTTCGGCACACCCAGACGAGCATGTAGAGGTTTTGTATGAGGACATTTCAAAAGCCATACATGCCTCGAACACCTACTACAATATTGTGATGGGGGATTTCAACGCGAAGCTTGGCGAGCGAACTGGTTCAGAGTTGAGGGTGGGGCAATTTGGGTATGGGCAACGGAACCACAGGGGTCAAATATTGGCTGACTTCATGGAGAAGGAGGGCCTCTATATGATGAACTCCTTCTTCAAGAAGCGGCCACACAGGAAATGGACATGGATAAACCCGATGGTTCCACGAGAAAGACTTCATCATGTTGACAAAACGGCATATATTCAATGATGTCTCTGTGATCAACAGGGTTAAAACCGGAAGTGATCACCGTATGGTAAGAGGCACATTGAGTATAAAAGTTCGACTTGAAAGAGTCAGTCACTGGTGAAGTCTACACTCCGGCCTACTCGTGCCCATATTCAAAACCCCGAGAGCTTTCAACTAGAACTACAGAACCGGTTTGATTGCTTAGCAGATTGCGACACTGTGGACGATTTGAACAACAGGCTGGTGGAAACTGTCCAAACAGTCGGGTCCAAGTTCTACAACCACCACCCACCCACCGTAGAAACAAGGCCAATAGGTTCTCAACCAATACACTCAAGCTTATGACGGAGAGACAAGAGATGAGACTACAGTCTACAGCAGACGCGTCCGCTTACCGGCGGATTAAAAGGCAGATCTCTAAATCACAGACTCGTGATATGCGGCACTTCAATACAGAGCGTATTAAAAATGCCATCGAGCAAAACAGAGGCTTTTCGCTAGAGATCTGTCTATCGGTCAGAGTCAGTTGATGCGACTGAAGACCAATAATGGTAGTCTTGTCTCTTCCAAACCTGAGATCTTGGGTGAGGTTGAGAACTTTTATGGACAGTTGTACACCACCGTACAGACGCCTGTTGAAGATTTGACTAAGGATCCTAGAGCCAAATTAACTCGACAGTATACCGAAGATATCCTGGACGTTAGCCTATACGAGATTAGTGTGGCTCTCAAGCAGCTTAAGAATGGCAAGGCCCGGGTGATGACGGAATAACGGCAGAACTTCTGAAGGCAGGTGGAAAACCGATACTGAAAGTCCTTCAGCGATTGTTTGATTCCGTTATTCACCAAGGCACAACGCCAGAGGCATGGCACAGGAGTGTGGTGGTTCTGTTCTTCAAAAAAGGTGATAATACCTTGTTGAAGAATTACAGACCCATCTCGCTGCTGAGTCATATCTACAAGCTGTTTTTGAGTCAATACGAATCGTCTCGCACGTAGGTTTGATGACTTCCAGCCTCCAGAACAAGCCGGTTTCCGTAAGGGCTTTAGTACCATAGACCACATTCATACGCTGCGGCAGGTTATACAGAAGACTGAAGAGTATAACCGGCCACTTTGCTTAGCGTTTGTGGACTATGAAAAAGCCTTTGATTCGGTGGAAACTTGGGCTGTGTTTAGGTCACTGCAGAGATGCCGAATTGACTAACGGTATATCCAAGAGTTGTAGTGTTTGTACAAAAACGCCACTATGTCAGTTCGTATACAGGATCAGACTACGAGACCAATCCAATTGCAGCGAGGTGTGCGACAGGGAGATGTTATCTCCCCGAAACTATTTACCGCAGCGTTGGAGGATGTCTTTAAGCTTCTGGATTGGAACGGACTTGGCATCAACATTAACGGCGAGTACATCACTCAACTTCGGATTGCCGACGATGTAGTCATAATGCTCAATGGCTTCAACAGAGCTTCTCAACAGGTTGGCCTACGAATGAACATGAGCAAAACGAAGATTATGTCTAGTGCTCATGTTCCGCTTCAACCAGTAATCGTTGAGAGCACTGCACTCGAAATTGTTGACGAATACGTATACCTAGGACACACGATCCAATTAGGTAGGTCCAATTTCGAGAAGGAGGTGAACCGCCGAATCCAACTCGGATGGGCAGCGTTCGGGAAACTTCGTGACATCTTTTCGTCAAAAATCCCTCAGTGCCTGAAGACGAAAGTCTTCGAACAGTGCGTGTTGCCAGTGATGACCTATAACTCTGAAACATGGTCGTTAACTTTGGGCCTCATAAGAAGACTCACAGTCACTCAGCGGGCAATGGAGAGAGCTATGCACGGAGTATCTCTACGCGATCAAATCAGAAATGTGGAGATTTGTAGAAGAACCAGAGTTACAGACATAGCTCAAAGAGTCGCAAAGCTGAAGTGGCAATGGACCGGGCACATAGTTCGGAGAAAGGATGGACGTTGGGGTCCCAAGGTGCTGGAATGGCAGCCCCGAACTGGTAAGCGCAGCGTTGGTCGGCCCCCAACGAGGTGGACAGACGACATTAAGGGCGTCGCAGGTAGCCGCTGGATCCAAGCGGCTCAGAACCGTGGAACTTGGAACTCCCTACAAAAGACCTATGTCCAGCTGTGGACGTCTATCGGTTGATGTGATGATGATGATGATGATGATGACGATGAAGTAATAATTTATTTTTAGTAATTGCAACTGTGCATCGTAGGTACACTTAACATAGATTTTTTTAGTTTTTTTATTCCAATACAAGTTAGCCCTTGACTGCAATCTCACCTGTTGGCAAGTGATGTAGCCTAAGATGGTATCGGGCTAACCTGTTATATTAAGCCCAAACTTCTAGTAGGTTTATACGCGACATCGCACCGGAGCGGTTAATCGTTTAGCGGCAAGTCTTTGTCGGTACGATAGTACTTAGCCACGACCAATGTCTTCTACGAGAACAGACCAGAGAAATAATTAAGGAATCATCCTGGGCGCTCTAGGGTCCGAGCGAAACGTACCTAGATAGTGATCTCATAAACTAACTTCAACGTCGACGATAAGAGAGCCGTAGGCTTATTGGCTAAAACGCTCAGGCCGCGATTGCCAGAGTACCAGGTTAAAATCCTGTCGGTTCCGAAAAGTTTTATATGCATTTTTAACTAATAATTCCTCCAAGTGTAAAAACACTAATAAAAAGTGATTTTTAAAGATCTTTGTTGTGTGGTGTGTAACTATTGAAGAAATCATAAATGTATCACCGTGCAGATTTGCCTGATATTCATTTTGTTTGTTTGATGAAAGATAAAATCATGATTGAAAGAGATAAATGCTTAACAGAAAACTCAATAACTCACAACATATAATAACGATATTACATACATACAAATCTGTTAAGGAAAGTATCGTTAACTAGCTGTTGCCCGGGTTTTTGTCCGAGTTTAGTACATTCTTTCGAATCCCGCGGGAGCCGTTTGTTTCCCTGGAATAAAAAATAGCCAATGTCACTCTCCGTCCTCTCAACTAACTCTATGCCAAAACGTTTACTCAGTTAAGGAACGACAAACGAACACATTTTCGCATTTACAATATAAACATAAAAATAGGATTAAAGAAATTAAAGATTTTAAACTAACAATTTCGTGGTTAATCGACATTTGTTAAATATAGTTCAACGGTTACATACCACGATATTATTTTTGGATTTGTCGATATTTCGACCCAGTTGCATGGATCGTGGTCGCGACGGGACTGCGTAGGTACGAGATGTCAAGTTGGATTTCCCGTGCAAAAACAGACTACCCGCTTTCGTGTCACACGCACCCACGCAGTCCCATCGTGACCACAATCCAGGATTAAATAAACATACATACAAAACATGCATACGTAATATATTAAATAATAACACATCTAAACCTAATTAAACATGTTATTTTAACTAAGTAAAAGTTTATTATTTATTTATTACTATTTGCACATCATCACATTAAGGAAGAATGGAGAGAAATACATTGGAGTGGAAGCAAAAGGCGACCTTATAGCGTAGTAGCCATCTCTGCTTTCGGATTAGGACAATATTATGAGAACAAAAAGGTGTTGTATTATAAAAAATAAGCTTAATTTGCTACAAGTCAAAGTCACAAATATCTTTATTCAAGTAGGCCCGGCCCATAGGTGGCACTTTTGATCCGTACATAAGAATTAAACGGTAGTGAGACGATGGCGATAACCACATTCGTAAACATAAAACTAAAGCTACGAGGGTTCCAAACGCGTCCTGATCTAAGAAGAAGCCCACAACAAACTTAGCCGGGTGTTTTTTTTTGTTATCACCATCTCACAATGTCATTTAAAATTATTAGAAGAGCAACCTGGTTAGAGCAATAATTCACACCCAAGCTTTTTTATCGATTACGTAGTCCTTTATACTATAATAGGACTTTTCTATAAGCTTACTTTTAATACAAACTTTGAACTTTTAAAGAGACATCTCCAAGATGAAAAATTAAGTGACTTAACAATTATTAATTGTAAAGTCAACATCTCCCGAGGACGCTCCGGTTTCGGAGCGAAACGTGCGTAGAGGGGTACATTGCCGAGGATCTGTTTGGTGTGGAGTATATGGATTGAACATACAGATTCTCCTGCTTTTCACAGACTATAGCAAATTAAGCTTAATTTTTATAATATTTCATGGATTTCCGCAAAGTAACGCCTGCTTCTATCCAATATTTAAAAAGGCGTTGAAAAAGGCTCCGTTATTTCGCGTTAATCTTCGAAATGGAGAGTTTTTAATATGCTGTATAACATATATGTTTATATGTATGAACGCCTTTGGTTACGCTTCCATGAATCACGAATTTTTCGATTCCTTAACCCCACATAAAACGTTTTTTTATTTTTATTCCACTACAAGTTAGCCCTTGACTGCAATCTAACCTGGGCGTAAGTGATGATGCAGTCTAGGATGGTAGCGGGCTAACCTGTTAGGGAGTATGGTAGTCATACCAATCCCTAATCGATTTCTACGCGACATCGCACCGGAACTAGTGCTCCGGCATCGCATCGCATGTCTTTAACGGTAGGGTGGTAACTAGCCACGGCCAAAACCTCCAACCACGTAAAGCGGCTACTATGATTATATAAAAAAAACCTTCATTTTACTACTAATAAATATTTTTTAATATATCTCTGGCATTAATTAATCTACTTAGACGATTATTCGATCGCCGAATCTGACTTAGGAATAACTAAAAAGTACTTATTGCTTGTAAAGGCATGTTATAAAACGATTGTAAAATCTCGTTACTTCTTTATAACTTAACGTAATTAATATTTAATACATTGACATTGGAGTGATACTAATATATAAAGCGAAATAGTTGCGACAAAAATAAATTTTACGAACTCTTAGATGGTGACTAACGATGTTAGGCGCCATCTAAAGTTACGACACCGGTTAGGCGGTATTTAATGTTTAGTGAACTCGTGAACAGACTCTTTGACAAATGAAAAGAATATAAATTCTTTTTTTTTTTTAATACAAAGAAAAAATACCACACCTCGTCAGAGAAATAGACAAGTTGTTATTTTTTTTTTGTTTTTACAGTATTTGTCATTCCGTCTTTTTTATTAACTAGCTACAATCAAAATTTATCAATGCAGGGTGTTAAATCTATCCGAACTTAGCTGATACAATTTAAAAATAAATATATAAACTAGCAATATAAAAAAAAAAATCTTTAAATATATTTATTTAAACTAAACAAAAATTCATTTACTAAGTGATGAGGTTTTCAGAATGGCCGCCATAAGCTAAATTACTGAAATGGTAAAAATAAAAAATAAATCTACAAAAACAAAACAAAAGATATGTTTTTTTTTTAATTTCACTATAGGTTGGCCCTTGACTGCAATCTCACCAGGTGGTAAGAGATGCAGTCTAAGATGGTAGCGGGCTAACCTGTTAGGGAGTATGGTAGTCACTAGTCATACCCCTAATAGGTTTATACGCGACATCGCACCGGAACACTAAATCGTTTAGCGGCACGTCTTTGTCGGCAGGATGGTAACTAGCCACGGCCAAAACCTCCCAGCACATAAAACGGCTACTATGATTATATAAAAAAAACCTTTTTTTTACTACTAATAAATATTTTTTAAAATATCTCTGGCACTAATTAATCTACTTAGACGATTATTCGATCGCCGAATCTGTCTTAGGAATAACTTAAAAGAACTTATTGCTTGTTAAGGCAGGCTATAAAACGATTGTAAAATCTCGTTACTTCTTTATAACCTAACGTACTCGTAACTTAATATTTTATTTTACATTAATAATTGAGTGATACTAATATATAAAGCGAAATAGTTTGTTGATTTGTTAACTTATAAGCTACTGGTACAACTAGCAATATAAAAAAAAAAAAAAAAATCATATATATATTTTTTAATCTAAACAAAATTTCATTTATTAATTGATGACGTATTCAGAATGGCCGCCATTTTAAAATCGCCTAGCGGCACGTCTTTGTCGGTAGGATGGTAACTAGCCAAGGCCAAAGCCTCCCACCAGACAAGACCAGAGAAAATTCAGAAATTATTTCCCAAATTACCCCTGTCGGGAATCGAACCCGAGACCTCCCATTTAAATTCACAGCGCTCACCGTTGCTCCGGGAGGTCGTCGTAAGTTAGACCTCCCATCATAAACTGAATACAACAAGCTAAGCGTTTCTTTACAACTTAATAGAGGTGCAGTCTTTTATAGTAATGGCAAAATAGAAATTATTTAAGTAAGTCTACACGGTATCCATAATAAAAACGATATTGAGTCTGTCTGTTAGTTCGTTTCAGTTAATCTCCGAAACGGCTGGACCGATTTTGACGTGTTTTTCACTGGTAGATAGCTAATTTTATTAGGAGTAACTTAGGGGTTCCGCTAAAACAATGTCAAGGTATTTGTTACATATTTTTATACAAATGTCGTAATGCCCAGGAAAGTAGCGCCAAATAAAATATGAAATTTTTGACAATTCAGTGACATACAAAAAATACCTAATACTTTACAATTTACATACATATTCTCATACCTACCAAATATACAATTTTCATGAAGATCCGTCGAGGCATTTGGGAGGAGTGCGACCACCGTGACGAGAGATTTCTTTATATCCGATAGTTTTTCATATACCAAAATTGTATACGCTGTTTAACCAACAAACGAAAAAATAGCGCAGGCAGGCTATATGACGTGGAGTGTTGAGATGTACTGTCTAAAATAGCGAATGAAACCTTATGGTTAACCTAGTAAAATATTATGTTAATTATAAACAATGTTAATTACTAAAACTCTATGGGTACCTCCGTTATAATACAACGAAAATTTATTTCATTTTGCTTACCGTCCAGAGTTATCTGCTCAGTAAAAGACTGCTTGCCACTATCGTTAACTGCAACCTTTATTAACTGCTCGTTAAAACACTGCACATCTTTACCACTAACTGCAACGTTGTTCAACGGCGCGTTGTATAACTGAGTGTCGTTACCGTCAACTGCAACTTTGTGCAACTGCCCGTTGTTGTTACCGTTAACTGCTACATTATTCAAGTCGATGTCACCACTCACTGCAACACTGTTCAATTGCGGGATATATAACTGCATCACGTTACCAGCAACTGCAACGTTATTCAACTGCGCGTTGAAGTTACCGCTTTCCTCAACGTGGTCCAACTGCGCGTTGATGTTACAGCTTCCTGCAAATCCGTTCAACTGTGGGCTATGCAACTGCACGTCGTTACCACCAACTGCAACGTTGTTGAACTGCCCGTTGATGTTACCGCTAACCCCAACATTGTTCAACTGCGGGCTGTATAACTGCCCGTCGTCACCGCTAGCTACAATGCTGCTCGACTGCCCGTTTACACCATCGCTAACAGCTGCGTTGTTCAACTGCTCGTGGGCGCCGTTGATGACTAAAGTGACGTTATCATATTCGGTTAGCTCAACTATCGGTGCAGGTATATCAAAATCGATAGAGTTGATGTAATCCTCTTCAATATCTATGCTTATGTCATCGAAGCCGTTGTGATGGCTGAACGCACTCGTATTGAGTTGTATTTCCAGGCTTGAATCTTGGAGTGGTACTCCGATGCAGTTATGATTTTCAAATAACGAGGGTAGGTCGAAATCTTCTTCGCAATCGCTGCAGTGAAGTGTACCTTAAAAAAACATCCACATTGTAAACAGTTAATGAATAGCTTAAGTTGTGGAGTATTAGAAGTTCTGTTTGGTTGTCGGTTAGTTTTTTTAATAGTTTACGGAACTAACAGTTAATAATAATAATAATAATATCGTTTATTTCTTTCATCGAAATTGCACATATAATGAGTTGCGTCTCCTAGCTAGATTTTATCTGTGTTAAGGATAACCAGCCCTCGCCCCCGGAACATACATAGACAGATTGAAATTAAGACATTACTATTATGTAGTTTTAAAAAATAGTTAGTAAGTGTGTCTGTGTTAGTGTGTGTGTGTGTGAGTGCGTGTTTGTGTTTGTTGTGTTATAAAATTTTTGGGGTAGGGTTCAAGTAACAATGACAATCAGGGAAATTAAATTAAAGTTTGTAAGAAATCCCACATGATAGCAGTTGGGTTTCTTACCAGGGTATGCATACAGCGGGGAAATTGTATAAAACGGCAAAAATCCTCCTCCCATACGAGTTTTTTATAAATTTTAGGGTAGGCAGTGCTTTTATGCATGTATGAAGTGCACGCCACTGCATGATAGTGAGTTGAAAACCGCCTCTTATAAACATAGCCACGCATGCGAGGAACACGTCGTACGATGGGCCACCCTGTGTCAATTTACCGGTACCAACCCTTTACCGGCCCACTACAGATAATGGGTCTCGTCCCACAATGTAAAGGAGTTAAGGTCGCTGTCCACCACGCTGGCCCAGTGCGGATTGGTGGACTCCGCACACCTTTGGGAACATTACGAAGAAATCTCTTGCATGCAGATTTCCCTATGATTTTTTCCTTAAACGTTGAAGCAAGTGATATTTTAATTTACTTTCGCATGGAAAAGAACATAGGCTACCTTTTATACCGATTCCTCAGAACGCTCCCGAGGGAAAATTGAAAATGGTTTACGAGCTAGGCCGCGGGCGGACAGCTTTGGAATGCATTACACTTATGCAATGGAAAAGGACGTGTACTTTCTATACCGATCTCTCAAATAGTTCCCGTGGTAACATTAAAAATTGTTAACGAGCTAAGCTTCAGACCCAATTCTGAAGTCTACGCAGACGAAGTCGCGGGCTAGAAGCTAGTCATATATATACATATACTAGCTGACCCGTGCAACTTCTTTGCACCAAATCGTTTATTAACGGAAAACACAAATAAAATGACATTTTCTAAAAATGAATCCTAGCTAGATAGATTTATAGCCCCCGAAACCCCCTGGTATGTATTTCATGAAAATCGTTGGAGCCGATTCCGAGATTCCAATTATATATATACAAGAATTGCTCGTTTAATGATATAAGATATACATAAATTATCTATATATATATATATATATATATATATATATATATCGTGTTGATTTGATTACTTTTTTTTATTTATTGTATGGAAAAGTGACGTTTGACAGCAGTGTTTGCAAGATTTACGCCTGTCGCATTGCTGTCGCGAGATACGTAATCACCCTGCCGTTGTACCTTTGCCTTTTCCTTACAGGAAGAATACTATATAAATATGTTCAGAACTAAAACAAATTAGGGGGCGTTCATAAAATACGTGAGATGTTCAAGGGGGGGAGGGGGTCGAGTCAAATCTCATCTAATCTTAATTTGGAGAAAGGGGGGGCAAACATTACGCAATTTTGTTTCTGATTGAAACAAAAAAAATTATACTATTTTGGTTCATTTAATCCAGATTGAACTTAAGATTGAATCTTAAGCGTAATCGTAATACGATTAACGTCAAATACTAATTCGCTCGAAAAAAAAAATCATTAATACTTCGACGACATTTACTGACTGTCAAACCACCATATTTGTTTTATAGCAAGAAGCTCAATTTTGAAACCCACCGGTTGGGTTGAATAAAATCTCACGACATCTCACCGGGGAGGGAGGGACAGAAAATTAAAAAAAAAAACACCTAACGTAATTTATGGACGCCCCCTTACCATCATGCTAACAAAACTGCCTTTGCCTATACGTTAATTTAAAAAAAAAACGATCTTCGTTTAGACTGGCCAGAATTATGCATAATCTGTGGTCGACATCAGTTCGAGTGGCGATTCAATTAAAAATGAAAATTAGGAAGATTCAAGATAACACAAGAATTATGACAACTTCGGGAATTAAAAGGAACAGATCTTTCAGTAAGTGTCAAGAAGAATGAAGATAGAAGAAAATAATAAAGTTAAATTAAAGGATCAAAAGGTTTGATGTTTGAGTTATGCTTTAATTCAGGGCTTCCCAACCTGGGCGCCGTATAAAGTACAAGTTCGGTTCCGGCGCCCGTCCAGTACGGATGTCTCGTCTATCGCTCCTAGCGGTGCGATCTTCTTCGCGTGCTCCAAGTAGTGTCCGATTGTGTGTGTTTCTGCGTTGTGGTTAGTTTAGTTTAGTTCCAGGGTCTAGGATTCTGTAAGTACACTAGAATAATTACCATAGGTACTCACACTCGTCACCTAAAGGCGAGGGCTCATTAGGGCCACACCTTAGGAACTCACCTCCCTGCTTCGGCAGGGAGGCACTGTATTTTGAATTCCGCGGCCACTATGGCCGCGTTAAATGCTAATTTCAACCTACAGGCCCTCATCAAGGACCTGCAGGTAAGAAACCCCGACTACCTGAGTCAGTTCATGACCCAATGTGGTAACCCCCGCCCCTTCCCCGCAGGACACCCCTCTGGGATTCCTGGAAACACCCCTGTCCCCCGACCCCTCCGAGCAATCTGCAATGGAGTCAGAGCCGCAACCGCAGACCACGAAGCAAAACTTTGTGGCTGCACCCGCCTCTTCCGATATGGAAGACGATGGTTTTCAAACCGTCGCTTCAAAGCGCCAGAAGCGTAAGCTGAAGGCAACCACGGCCAACCCACCTAAGCGGGCAACCACTAAGGCAACAACGGCCAGTCCCTCCCCCGCTCCCTCTCCTTCACAGACCGTTGTCGAAAACTGCGATGAGTCTGAAGACTCTCCAATGACCGACGAACGCCGCGAGCGAGTCCCACTTCTATTTATTAGAGAGAAATCTGCCTGGGAACGTATTATTCCACTTATAGACGCCGCGAACATCTCCTTTAACGGAGCTCGCTCAACGAACATTGGCATCAGAGTCCAATGTCCCAGCTCAACCGACCATCGGCAACTTTCGGCCCTCCTTCGCCATGAGAATGTAGGATTCCACTCCTACGCTCTAGAGGATGAACGCACCCTACGTGTCGTCATCCGTGGCCTTCCCGTAGAGCTCTCTGCAGAGCATATCAAAGAGGACCTTCTGTCCAAAGACCTGCCAGTACAAGAGGTACATCGTATGTACCATAATAAAACAAAGACTCCCTACGAGCTGTGCCTTGTAATTTTGGATCTCAGCCCTCAGGGCAAAGCCATATTCGATGTCCGCTCGATATGTCGCCTCACAGGCCTCAGGGTAGAAACTCCCCGTAATCGCGGCGCGATCGGCCAGTGCCATCGCTGCAAACTTTACGGCCACTCTGCCCGCAATTGCCATGCCCGCCCTAGGTGCGTCAAGTGCCTCGGCGATCATGGCACTGCCGATTGTCTTCGCAAGGACAAAACGGTAGGGCAGCCTAGCTGCGTCCTTTGCCAGACGGAAGGTCATCCCGCGAACTATCGCGGATGTCCGAAAGCCCCGCGCAAGCCCTTACGTGGCAGTAAGCCCCCCGGCCGCAGACATCCCCCTTCCCAGCCTCAGAGGCCTATCGAAAAATTTGTTCCCGCGCCGGCTCCAGCCACCAACGCCTGGAACAAACCCCTGCCTAAGTCGGCAGCACCCACCACAGCCTCTAAGGTTACTCCACCAACAGTGACTAAAGCCGCTCCCCCCAGCCAACCCGCTCCTAAAGAGCCCACAGGCTCGGGCTCTATTACAGAGAGCAAATCAGTTAAATCCCTCATGAAGGTCATAGCCACCTTCGGCAGGGCTGAATTCGCTCTCTGCATGAGCAAGCTCAATGATCCACACTACTGCAGGCTAACTGCTTGCATCGAACACGCCGACCTTATCCTGGCAATTGAAGCTACTACACCATAATGGGTAGTACGTCAATATTAGGTAGATACAAACCCCGATCTCTTAAAATCGCGTTTTTCAATGCAAACGGCCTTATCCAACAGATTAACGAAGTTAGAGAATTTGCCTGTGCACGCCAACTAGACATATTCCTAGTGCAAGAGACCTTCCTTAAACCTTGCAATCGTACGCCTAAAATATCAAATTATAACGTTATTAGAAACGACAGATCCCACTCCGCTTTGGGTGGAACTTTAATATATTTTAAAAGGTCTCTTCACTGTACTCCTCTCGAACCTCCCGACTTAATCAACATAGAAGCATCCCTTTGTCAGGTCAGTATGACCGGCCATACGTCGGTCATCATAGCATCTGTATACCTCTCTCCCTCTAAAGACTTGCTGGAAAGTGATTTCCGCGCACTTCTAGCTCTAGGCGGCTCCGTCATCTTATGCGGAGATCTTAACGCCAAACATACCAGCTGGAATTCCCTTGCCTTAAATACACGAGGACGACAACTATACAGACTGTACAACCTCTGTCCCGACCTAAGCTTTGATATCTTAGCCCCGGACGAACCCACTCGCTACCCGTTTAAAAATAACTCAAACGACAGACCAGACGTACTGGACATAGCTATTCTAAAGAACGTCGCACTCCATGTGCATTCTTTAGAAGTGCTACACGAGCTTAGCTCCGACCATCGTCCCGTCCTACTCCAGCTAGGACCCCCAGCCGATACTCCCGTTTCTACCAAAACCATCGTAGACTGGAAAAGTCTGACAGACAGACTCAAGACGCTCGAATCTGTGCACCTGTCCGAAATCCCTGAATTTATAGACTCAGTAGAAGATGCCAAATGTGCGGTATCTCATTTTGTGAAGCACATTAGTGAGTCACTGAAGGACTGTTCCCGTACAATTCCCAACGACTTCGGTCGTAGAGAATTGCCGGCGGATGTTCGACAGCTGCTGACACGTAAAAATGCCCAAGCTAGAGCCCATGCCCGTTACCCGACTGACGACAACCGGAGGAAACTCTGGAAACTCCAAAGAAAACTCAGGGCTCGCCTTGATATTCTGAGGAGCGACTCATGGGACAGAAAGCTAGGGGAGCTCACGCCATCCCATACTGCGTACTATGGCCTAGCGAGAGCTCTCAAAGCCGACCAAATCTCAGCCACCCCTCCGCTCTTACGCCCAAATCTCCCACCCGCCTTCGAAGATTCGGATAAGGCCGAATGCCTCGCAGACACAATAGAATCCCAATGCACTCCTAGCAATGTGTCTATAGATCCCGACCATGTTAGGCTAGTCAATAGCAAACTTGGTAGCCTTGGTATCCCCTCTCCCGACAGCGACCCTATAGCTCCCACCTCCGTCGACGAGGTCCAAGCGATTGTCAACAAGCTGCACTCAAAGAAAGCACCCGGTCCTGACAACATCACCAATAAAGCATTAAAATGCCTTCCCCCACAACTATTTTACCTACTGGTACTAATATTCAACGCCCTTCTGGCAGGATGCTCTTTCCCCACGGAGTGGAAAGAGGCAATAGTTATAGGTATACGCAAACCTGGCAAACCCGCCAATCTCCCTACCAGCTACCGCCCGATTAGTCTACTCAACTCCTTAGCAAAGGTTTATGAGAGAATTATACTGGCCCGACTCAAAGCCATCGTAGAAGCAAAAAAGCTTCTCAACGACGAGCAATTCGGCTTTCGAGCCAAACACTCTAGCATCCACCAAGTGCACCGCCTGACGGAGCACATATCCAGAGGTCTCTTTGAAAAAAGATACCCGCTGCTCACAGGAGCAGTATTCTTCGACGTGGCCAAAGCTTTCGACAAGGTTTGGCATGCGGGCTTAATATATAAGCTTCACGACCAGGGCATCCCAGATAGAATCTTGCAACTGCTAAGAGACTACCTGAGCGATCGCACCTTCCGTTACCGGATAGATGGCACTCTGTCATCTACCAGACCCATACGAGCCGGAGTCCCTCAGGGCTCTGTTCTATCACCCCTCCTATACGCGCTTTACACTAGCGACATACCAAAGAGCCCCTACGTAGAGCTAGCCCAATTTGCGGATGACACCGCCCTCTATACAACATACCGAACCATACCTCGCATCATATCCCGCCTCCAAAAGGCCATCGAGCGCTTAGGCGCTTGGTTTCGCCAATGGAGGATAGAGGTGAATCCGGATAAAAGCACAGCAGTGCTTTTCACTGGACGAGCCCGCCCTGACCTCAGGGACAAAAGGGACCTTAACTTATTCAACCGTCCTATACCGTGGCAAAAGACAGCCAAGTACTTGGGTGTAACTTTTGACAGTCGCTTTAACTTCGCAGATCACACTAGCGCAGCCCGTAACAAGGCTGCCTTCGTTCTCGGTAGACTCTACCCCATGTTAAACAGACGTAGCAAGTTGTCACTTCGTCATAAAGTGACACTCTATAAAACCTGTGTCCGCCCCATCATGTCATATGCGAGCGTCGCCTTCGCGTTTCGCCCTCCCTCCGCATATAAGAGATTCCAGACTCTCCAAAACCGCTTCATGCGCAACGCTACTGTGTGCCCCTGGTTCGTACGCAACGTCGATCTCCATAGAGATCTCAAACTCCCCACTATTGCTCAATACTTTAAAAAACTCTCGAAAATCTACTTTGAGAAGTCTATCCGACATCCCAACCCTCTCATAGTTGCGGCTTCTTTTTACTCACCCAACCTTAGCGCCACTCTCAACAAGAGGAGGCCTAAACATATCCTTCACGACCCTGACGATCAGATTACTACTGACAATGCTCCCTATCAGAACACACAATCAACCTATGCACAGCGTCTTCGCCGGCGAAGACGAGGTCCCCGACTTCTAACGTCAACCGGACGTGGGCTCGCACCACGTTCTCGGAAGCGTGCGGATTAATCACCGTCCGTAACCCTTTCACTCCAATCGTCGCCTGAGCCGAGGTTCGGCCTCACATGAGGCGCCCTCAGGCCGACGATCCCTTCGCTTCTTCGAGCCCTAGGGTTCAAACTCTTCCTGGCAGAGCCCCATTCCGAGGCTCGCCAACAAGCCCGCGTTACGCTGTTAAAATCATTAGGGTTAATCAGCTACACACAATCCAAAAAAAATAAAAAAAAAAAATAGTATAAAGTACAGGGGTGCACCTCGATGCACTTATACTGTACTTCAAAAAATTCAAGAAAAACTATTTTTTGATAGTCTATTTGCAGCGTGTCACGACTTAGCCCAATTGTAAAAATGTGTGGAGGTCACCAAGCTCAGCCATCCATTGTTGGGGTAGTTTATTTATTCTTATTTCTTTTTTAAAATTAAAGTTTTTATTATGGTTTTATTAATTTTATAATGAGGATGTTTTATTTTTTGCACCTATTTGCCTAACTAACAGGTGTCCCCTACCTATCTATGTTAACAATCATGGCGCGGGCGACGCGACAAATAACTTGTAAGTGCGCTGCTAGCTTAAAAAGGTTGAAAACCCCTGCTGTAATTAGAGATACTTAATCAAATATACTCTGTAAGATATGAATAAGGGGTTTTCTTTTTAAAATAATTATAAGATTTAT
Source organism: Pararge aegeria (assembly GCF_905163445.1). Classification (NCBI taxonomy): domain Eukaryota; kingdom Metazoa; phylum Arthropoda; class Insecta; order Lepidoptera; family Nymphalidae; genus Pararge; species Pararge aegeria. Next base: position 3,213,218 of record NC_053206.1, on the reverse strand, counting down.
TTGTCAATAATCTTAATCTTTTTTTTTGCATTGCGTCAAACAAGTGTGACGTGTCGGTCTATAATATAAAAAAAAAAAATCTAAGAAGTAAACTCTGACATTCGCATCTATCAAATAACAAAAGAAGGAAATAATATAAAACAAAAATCTTTTAGTAATAAAATAGTACATTTATAAACAAACAAAATGACGAGAATTCAAAAATGTTTATATATTATTATTAATTAAATAAAACTATATGTGCTCAGTAGATCCCTAATGGATCTACTGAGCACATATTACAGATGATTTACAAAATATACCAATTAGTCAGACTATTTATATATATATATATATATATATATTACCTCTAGTTGTGTGGAGGCAATCGAAATTATTTTCTCTCCTTATTCCATGCACGGCCATCATATGCCGCGTGAGACAGTAGTTTGTGGACAGGTATTTGCAGCATAACTGGAAAGGACGTGAGAAAATTATTTACCGACGTTTGCAACTTATGTAATTTGGCTGAGTTTTTTTTATATACCAGTACAAGTTAGTTAGACAGCACTACTATCAGGGGTGGGAAACATTTTTCTCCCGGAGGAAATGGTAAAAATGTATCTTGTCCCACAGTTTCATCAAATCTCCTAGCATTGGCGCACAAGTGAAAATAATATACCTACACATATTATTTCCACTATATATATATACTCAACAATTTTGATATTATTATATAGTTATTAGTCAAGTAATAGCAGAGGGATCGCTTTTTGAATATTAAAGTTTTGAAAAGTAAAAATAAACTGGTAGTGCAGTTTACTAGGCTGCATAAAATTAGTAATTCATTTAAGGTTATCATTATAACAAATATATTTAAGGTGTATATCATTTTCGTTGTGTGTGTGTGTGCGCGCTATCCTGCGTATGTGTGCAATGTAGGAGTACATTTTCCATGTAATTACTTTACAGCCTCAAAATCTCCGTAATTTAAATTTGTGATCCATTCAGTTAGACGAAAGAGAGTTTATTGGAGAGAAGCAGGCGTTAGTTTGCGGAAATCCATGATATATTATCAAAATTAAGCTTAATTTGCTATACTCTGCGAAAAGAGTCGCGGGCTTTTCTTTTAATTACATGGAAAATGTACTCCTACATTGCACACACACAAACGCACGATCGCGCGCGCACACACAAACACACACGACGAACTTTTTTGTTATTTAATTTTATATTTTATTGCCTGATAATCCAATAATTTAGTTGAAATTTCACTATTTTCTTAGGAGGGTCGGGACGTCCTAGCACATGTATATTATTAACTTAAAAGGATGTCCTAACAACGGATCAATATTTTTATAAAACCTTATTATGAATAAGTCATTTTTGGTGCTCCTGCTTGGTGCTCTTTTAACGTAGAGCAAAATCGCATTTTATGTCAAAAATAATATTAAAAAATATAATTTATTAGAGCTCATATTAAAAAAAATAAACACTGATAGCATTTAAACGAGCGAATATGTCTGTATACTAAAAGCGAATATAATGTGGTTACTGAAAATCTTGAAAACGGCGACTATTAATGACCTTCAGATATATATTCGTAGCAGCATGGGAATAACGAGACTACAACTTTTATCGATTCGTTACTTGGTATAAAATTCGCCCATTCAGTATTTCCATTCGCCCGCTGTGTTAATTGGCCGCAAACATAATTTAATGCTGGTTGAAGGATAGCAGTACCTCATTAGCGGTCGCCAAATTTTTTTTATTCGTTCGATTCTAACATCACGCCAAATCCTAATTATAAATATATATATATATATATATATATATATATATATATATATATATATATCACACCAAAAATCATCATTCGCATAGCGTAGTATATAAAGTATATTATGACAAATTGCACATTCAAATAATATTGTTATAGCAAACTATGTAAGCAACGCCAAAGGAAATAACAAAATAATGTAAATCAGACCAAAATTGTTGAGTATAAAATTACATACTAATCTACTGAAAAGCAATGCAATCTCGATAATGGAATCTAAATTACGTAGCGTGCACTTCATACATGCACGAAAGCACTGCATTCCCTAAAATTGAAATATACCCCGGATTTTTGGCATTTTGTGCAATTTTCCTGCTGTATGCATACCCTGGTAAGAAACCCAGTGCACGCCACTGTCAACCAATTACCGGCCACGGGTCTCCTCCCACAAAGAGAAGGGGTTAAGGCCGTTGTCCACCACGTTAGCCCAGTGCGGGTTGGTGGACTCCACACCTTTGAGAACATTATGTAGAACTCTCAAGCATGCAGGTTTCCTCACGATGTTTTCCTTCACCGCTGAAGCAAGTGACATTATGATTGCTTAAAACGTACATAACTTAGCAAAGTGAGAGGTGCGTGCTGGGATTCGAACTCGGCCCCCGAAAGTGAAGTCGAAGTTCTACCCAATGCGCTAACACCGCTTCTAAATTTAAAATTAAAGATTTTAAACTAAGATTTTCGTAGTTGACCAACATTTCTTAAAGATAGTTCAACAGGTACATACCACGATAATATTTTTGGATTTGTCGATATTTCGACCCAGATGCATGGATCGTGGTCGCAATTTAAAGAGTTCCAATTAAAAAAAAACTAATTGTACCCAATATTATAAATGCGACAGATTGTTCGTTTGTTTGTCCTCACTAACCACCCTTCATAAGCAAGCAGTCAAATTGACTTATAGCATAGAGTTAGTTAAACGGTTCGAGAACAGCGGCGTGCACTCTGCTCACCCGGCACACACGGCTATGCATTCAGTGGGAAGATTGCCAAAAATGCTTAAAAGTACTCGTATAGTAGGAATACGAGTTATATATCAATTTTAGGGTAGGCAGTGCTTTTGTGAATGCAGAAAAGCAAACTTTAAAACCACGGCAAAGAAAGAAGCGCGGACCAAAAGCGCAAGAAATAGCCTAGTTATTTAAATAGCCCGGAATCAACGCAAGCAAGCGTTGAAGCAGCATGGTGGGTCTATGCTCTAGAACCGTCTCTCCTACGAGAGGCCTGTTCCCAGCAGTGGGACCTTAATAGGCGTATAATGAATTCACACACACATTCATACGTTTATTAGCTTTTAGATAGTTTTAATTATTAGGCATGCTGTGGTAATTTCTAGAAGGCCTTGGACTCAGAAAACATGGTCGCTGCCCACTGCGCCATTCGTCCGTCCAAAATGAAAACAAATGACTACAAAAGACTTATGTACGATAACACTAGATGATCATATCCTGTTTTTTTTTTTAATTTCTTCCCACTACACGGTAGCCTGTGAGCTTATCTGGTAGCAAGTGTTGATGCTAGTTCTATCTAAGATATACTAACCATTTATGGGTATGGCAGTTTATGTTACATCCGTAACCCTAATCGGTTTCAAAGCGATATCATTTTTGGTGGTTTAGTAGCTAGACACCACCGAAGCCTCCCACCAGACCAGACCAAAGAAAATTCAGAAATAAGAATTCCCAAATTTCTCACGACCTCCACTTTTTTTTTTTTAATATTTAAATAATAATAAATATACTAAGACTTTACACACATCGCCATCTAGCCCCAAAGTAAGCGTAGCTTGTGTTATGGGTACTAAGATAGCTGATGAATATTTTTATTAATATGATATACAGAACTACATATAATATACATTTAAACACCCAGACACTGAAAAACAGTCATGTCCGTCACACAAACATTTTCCAGTTGTGGGAGTCGAACCCACGGCCACGACGCTGCGCCAGTCGGCCAACTTATAATAGCGAAGGCGTTAAGATTATTACAAATTGAAATTCATAAAAATTACCAAGCTTATTCTAATTCCACACATAACACCCCTTCAGACAAAAGTTCGCGTAGCTGTTGACTGTACCTGTATGCTTTGGCAAGTGTGAAGTCCTTACCCCAATTGTCAATTGTCAATGTGAATGACTCAGCCTTTGCCCCTTGCCATGGAGGTACTCTAACCAAAGTTTATTTATAATTAGCTATGTTTGATAAAAAAAACCTATATATTTAAATCCCCTGGGAAAGAAACCCTACAATGTTTTCAATGTAGGAATATTAATTTTCTTACACTCTGGTTGATAAAGGAAATTATTGAAGAGACAAGTGTACAGAAATCAAAAAGGTATTCAACAGTTGCATAAATAATAATATAGAAATCATCTACATGATGCCAGACAATGTCCTGGTAAGAAAAAATAAAAAACAAAACAATAATAAAACGCAGCAAAATAATGTAACAAATATACTAGAAAACTAAAATGACACAACATATTATCATAGCAGTAATAGCCTAGTACCCACTAGGCCATCACTGCCTTCAGTTTTCCTTTTGTGAAGACCAAGTTCAAGCCCCAGTTTTGGAGTTATGTGCGTTTTAATTTAAGCAATTTAAATATCTCTTGCTTTCAACAGTGAAGGAAAACATCGCATGCAAACCTGCATGCCTGAGAGTTCTCCATAATGTTCTCAACAGTGTGTGAAGTCTACCAATTTGCACTTGGCCAGTGTGGTAGACAACAGCCTAATCCCTATGGATATAAATTTATCTTCTCCCACAGCTTTATCAACTCTCAGAGCACTGGCACACAAGAGTAAATAATATACAAATAATATATGTGTATTAATAAACGGGGGTGAACTTCTCCTATTCCATGTTCCAGTGATTTAGCATGTGGGCACGTTCATTATATCCCTTGGCAGGGGATAATTGGGGGGATAAAATTTTTATCTCCCACCACTGCTAGCCCTGCTGGGCATATGCCTATGTTATAGAAGAGGGTTATAGAGCATAGACCCACCATTCTGCCAACCATAGTTAGTTGGTGAGCTGGAGCGTTTGTTATCACATGTAACCAGTAATTACATATAACCAGAATTAACAGCTTAATCTGTGGTGTGCCTGCGGGACAGGGACCAGGTGTGCCCTTCTCGTTCATACACAAGTATTTTGAGGTATTATCATGTAATCTCTAAGACAAGGAGGTTATTTTTTTTAAACAAAAACTCCATTAATTCTAAGAACCCGCCCAAAGTCAGGAAGATGGCTTGGTTGTCAATCTTGTTTTGGCCTGGACAATAACTACTGTCGACTAGCTGGGGACCTTTCCACTTTTGTATCATTTTATAAAAATCCTGTTAGTTTTCTCTGGATAAAAAGTACACTATGCCAATCTCTAGGATGTAAGTTAAATATGTGTGAAATTTCATGATGATCATTTGAGCAATCAAGGTGTGGAAGGTTAAGAGACAAACATCTAACCTGACCCACTCTCTATAGTATAACTTAAATAAGAAAATGGACCAGAGATGTGTCAGACACCAATAACACCAAATAAAAAAAATATGGTGGGCCAGAAGTTGGTGAGGACTTTTTGCATATTATGCAAAAAGTCCTCGCCAACTTATGAAACCTGCTATTATGACAACACAAAAACGTAAATAGGAGAGGATGAAAATTTACATAGGCTGTGTCACATGTAAAGAGGTTGCATTAATCTTATTCATAAATAATATTTAAAGTTAAAATTTACCTCGCATCTATGTTTTGACAAGATAGTCTTCTTTCGATCTATAATTGGTTTCTTTAACGAGTTCAAATCTAAGTTGGTTACATCGCTAAAGTTGACCGGTGAACTTGTTTCTAGCGGTACAATAAGTTTTTCCACAAGAACTCTGGGTTGAAGAAACGCTGGCAGTTTTTCATTAGCATTATAAATAATTCTAGGTGTATGAGCATTATGATCCAATAAAGCCACTGTAACATTTTGTGCATTGACTGTTTGTATATTCTGAGTACTATTTGTAGTAGAACCTTTCATATTCAAAAGGGTCACAGGTTTAGGTAGTTCATTCTTTATATTGGTAGTTTTCAAATAATGGGTCCACTTATGCTGTAACATATCAGTTTCTGTACTGAACTTTTCAAAGCACTGATCACAAAAGTAAAAATCTTTATAACCAGTCATTGCACACTTTCCATATTCAGGAAAAGTGGAAACATGCTTAGCCATCGTCACCCTCTCCTCTGTACTTAGTTCGCAAAAGTTGCAAACATAAACCCTATCCGAACCAACAAAATGGTTTGAGTATAAAGATTCAGGCCGTTTTTTAGAATGCAAGAACTTTATATGGTGTGTTAGACCACATTTGTCATCGAACCTGTCCTTACAAATATCACAAATATAAAACTGGCCTAAGTGTTCGTAGCTGTGGTCTTTCAGATCCAGAAAGTTAAATAAGGATATGTGACATGTTTTACATTCGTATTTTTTTACTGTTTTGCACGTGCTACGTCTATGTTCTATGTACTGTTTTTTATTAGGTAAGAGCAGCCCGCACGAGTCACAGTGCAGTTTTATGTGCACTTTGAAGAACATACGGTCTATAAAATCTTTTGAGCAATAGAAACATATGTAGCACCTACGCTTTTTATGGAACTCCTTCATGTGGACCCTTAGTGAGTTATAATCTTCGTAAATCTTGGGACACTTTCGACACCTGTGGTATTCTTTAACTTCATGAACTATAATTTGGTCGGAAAAGGACACTTTCTTACGTATTTTATTTTTAGGCTTGTAGCATAATATCACATGTTTATTCTCTTGATGGTTTAAGAGCTTTTTCTCACTCAGATACACCTTCTGACAGATATTACACTCATAGCTAGCATTTTTTATGAGATTTCTCTTCAAGAATACCTCTTTCAGTTCCAACAAATTTTCCCGCTTTAATCTCACTGAACATTTCTTGCTGAAATTAGCTACTTGATCTACGGCTACAAAGGTTGGTTCTCTCAAAACTAACGGCATTTTCAGTAAAGGTGTTATATCTAATCGCTCACAAACCACTAAGGGTAATTTTGGGAAACCACGTAGAATCTTCTCGGTTTCTGGCGAGCCTTTAATCTTCTCCGATTCGTACAACTCAAACGAATCTCTGGCGTTTCCATTACAGTTGCTTCTTGACATGAAAATAAAGAGGTAATAAACAGAAAATTGAAAAATTTGCTAAATTTATTGTATCGAAGCAGGCATCAACAACTTTTTTAGACAGACTTTTTTCCACTCAATTCAATCACACAATTTACAGATTAAAAATCAGTCAATGCCACACTCAACGACAAATAAGCAAGCCATAGCGCCAATGACTTCCACTATCAAAGATGGCGCGAAACACGAATATTTATGCCGCCGCGTATATAAAATTTTCGGTTACAAAAATAATAACTGTTTCGAGTGTATTTTTAATAGCTGTGATTAACGCACGGGTCAAAGAGACTTTGGTGTAAAATATAATATAGTTTTGTGTTTATATTTTGTGCAATATTTGTTGTTGGTAAGTGCTTGCTTGTATTCGTCCGCCGAAGTTCCAAGCTGGGGGAACATGGAGGTAGCTCCTCCCATGCCCCCTGATCCAGGGGAGCATGTAGAAATCCCACAGACTACGCCGACTTTCTTTGGTCGCAAGCGACCACTAGAAGAGAAAATCCACGCCTCATTTAAAAAATCAGTGATCCTGCATCTGCAAATAACTTTATTCAGTTAGTAGCATAAGTCTTGGATCGTTATCGGTATTCTAAAACTGTACCATCACTAACGTTAGTTCAGAGTACCTTCACCATAGCTATCAGCGCTAAATTTGACAAAATCAAATTGCTTCTATACCGAGATGTTTAATACCAGTGACCAGTCCACTTGTTAATAATAGAGGTCAGTAGCTGCATCTGACAAATCTTTGCAAAAAGAACACTTTATAAGTGGCTCTTTCTGGCAGCCCATCAAGCCAATAAATAAGAAGAGTACAAAATAATGCATTTTGTGATTATTTTACTACTTGATTTTCAATGCCTTAACAACTTACCATTTAATATCTTCAATTATAAAATATTATTATTTCAACTTCAACTTCAACTTCAACTTTTGTTTATGGCAACCGGGTCACTTTTAAGATAGCGACCATTACTGCCAATGACTCCTGAAAATAGCACAGTATATTATGGTGAGATTGATCGGTTATAAAAATGAACCCGTACGGACTCTACAGAGTGGTTTTGATGTGCACGATGGGAAAAACAAACACAAGACATATAAACATCACAAAACAGTACAAAACATACAGGTTACATCTATAAACACAGACTATAAAAAACAAAGGGAAAAAACAGAAGAGGAGCAAGCAATCGGCAGTTTAGAGTTTAATTTTTTGTGAATGAATAAATTTAATTAAGGAATTTAGAACTTTTTTGTTGATTGATGAAAGGAACAGAAGAGATTTAAGATCTATGGGTTTGGGCACACAGGAAGGCAGAATGTTGTACAGGGAAACTGATCTGTTTGGGTAATTGAAAAGGATGTGGTCTGCAGTGCCTTCCTCAAGGCCACATACACAGATGGGGGATTGGATAATACCCCATCTACGCAGGCGTGAGGGTGTACATGTGTGACCAATACGAAGTCTGTAGATGACCGACGTCGTCTGTTTGTCAACAAGGCGGTAGCGGAAGAACCATGGCTTAGTTGGGATGGAGGGTTGGATGTCACTGTAATAGCGACCTTTAATTAATTTCGAACGGTCGTAATGGCGCTGCCAGCCCGAATCAAGTTCGGATTTGGCCAAGGAAAAAAGATCGTAAAAGAAGCAGTGGTAATGTTCCAGACTGCCTGTTTCTACGGCTTCTTTAGCATAAGAGTCGACAGTCTCATTTCCTTGGATCCCCGAGTGGCCGGGGATCCAAGCTAACGTGACCTTAATGTTGCGAAGATGGCAATCTAAAAGAGACTGCCTGATAAGCAGAACAAGGGGGTAAGTGTTTTTAGATGCAAACTGATTGGCGTTAATGGTCTGAAGGCCACTCAGTGAATCCGAGAAAATAATTCAAAATTCAAAATTCAAAATTCAAAATTCATTTATTTCAAGTAGGCCTAATATAAGCACTTTTGAAACGTCAAGTCTGTCTGTTTGTAGTGATTCTACCACCGGTTCGGAAGGCAGATTCTACCGAGAAGAAGCCGGCAAGAAACTCAGCAGTTGCTCTTTTCCAACATCAACAATTTACATTATATTATATTTTTAATTACTCTGTTTATCCCGTGAGAGACTACATACTTTATTGCTTCTAGAATAGCCACCAACTCTCCAGTGAATACCGATGTATGAGGGGGGCATTTGACGTTCAGAATATTGGAGTCCTTAGGAATCCATACTGCCGAGCCTACAGCGCCACTTATCGTGAGCTTAGAAGAATCGGTGAATATCATCGTCCATTCACGCCAAAACCTGTCGATGATACTGTAGAAAAGTTCATTGGCCCCGGGTTGTTTTTTTGCAATTCCGGAATCAAGAACAATATTCGGTTGAAAAATTAAGGCGTCATAGGGAGTGCAATAAAGAGGACACATTGAGCCAGAGAAAGTTGGATCAGGTAGATTGTTGTATTTGCGGAAGCTATTTATTAGACACGGTACAGGCTTGTTTGACCAGAATCCATTACCAGGAATCAAAGAGGAGAGTTCACAAAGTTTGGGTATCAGAGGATGGCCAGAGAGTGAAGCTAATCTGTAAAAGAAACGATCAGCCAAGTATTGTCTACGAAGAAAAAGGGGAGAGTCCACTGCTTCTACTTGAAGAGAGTTAGTTGGAGATGATTTCATAGCTCCCAGGATAGTTCTAAGAGACTGATACTGAACTCTGTCCATTTTGCCTATTGCAACCTTGCTGCAGGGTTCCAAGATATAGGCACCATAATCCAGTACACTGCGAACAATGGCATTATATAGCAGTTTCTGGGAGTATGGGTGGGCCCCCCACCACACCCCTGATAGGCACCTCAGGATATTAATGTTTGATTGACATTTATGAACTGTATAATTTATGTGATGGGTCCCGGAAAGACGCGAGTCCAAGATAACTCCCAAAAATTTAACTTTGTTGCTAGTGGGGATCAGTTCATTGTCAAAGGCTATTTCTATAGGGGGAATGACTCTCTTCCTAGTAAAAATTACCACAATGCTTTTGGAAATCGATAATGATAGCCCATGTGAAGATAGCCACTCGCCTAAATAAAAAAGAGCTTGGTTGAGACTGTTAGAAGCAACCTAGACCGAGAGGGAAGAGGAGTACAGGGCTAAGTCATCAGCATATTGTAAGACATTGCAGAACGGGATGACGGACTCTTCAAGGTCGTGAGTATAAAGACTATATAGTAGAGGGCTTACTTAACACAGAACCCTGAGGGAGTCCTTTCCAAATAAGTCTTGGGCGAGAATGAGAGTCACCGTGCCTCTATAGTTCTTTCCATCAAGAAGTTGCATATAAAATGAGTCAACTTCTCAGGCAAACTCAGCTTAGATAGTTTATCTCTGAGTAAGGAGAGTATCACATTGTCGTACGCCGAAGATATGTCGAGAAACACCCCAACAAGAAACTCATTATTAGTCAGAGCGATCCTGATATCAGTGGTCAAAATAGACAAGCTATCCATAGTACCCATTCCTTTGCGGAATCCAAATTGGCTTCTGGCCAATAACTTTTTGGATTCTACAAACCATTCCAACCGTTTCTTTATCATATGTTCCATTATTTTTAATAAACAGCAAGACAAAGCAATGGGACGATAGGAGGAAGGAGAAAGAGGATCTTTTCCAGGTTTTCGAATGGGGAGAACAATTTGTTTTTTCCATGATTCCGGAACAAATCCCCGATCAAAAAAGCTATTAACCATGTCTAAAAACATTTTATTAGTGAGTGGCCCGGAGTTAGATAGAAGTGAGTAGGGGATATTATCTGGAGCTGGGGAGGAATGTCTCAAGTGGTTCAGAGAAGCCAGGAGTTCCGACCATGAAAATGGTTCGTCGAATCTATTAGGACGGCTATTAGCAGCAAATTTAAGCAAGGGACGGAAGAAGGAGCCAGGTTATCAATAAATGTCTTAAGCCAAACAGACGTATCATTACTGGAATAGTCGCAGGGAAGGAAGGATCCTCGAAAGCGTTTAATAGCTTTCCATAATAAAGTCGCAGGAGTCCGGGGAGATAAGTTTTGGCAAAATCGAATCCATCCTTTCCTCTTTTTTTTTTTGAACATTCGCTTAGCTAAAGCCGAGATTCTTTTAAATAGGAGGAAATTATCGATGGTCATCTTCTTCTTCTTCTGCTTGCGGCTCAGGTTCGTCTGGTCCCTGGTGTCACGTCGACCGGCTACGATCTATTGTGACGCCGCTGTCTAGATCTCCCAGCAAGCGTTGGTCGCCTTCAGGAAAAGCAGCACTTTCCTTGCTGGAAGAAATTTAGCATCCTCTGGTTGCATTATGTGTTTCCCCAAAAGAGTGCTGCGTTTATGCAGCGGCGTCTCCGCAGCCTCCTTACAGAGTCTACACAGATCTGTGTCCTGCAGCTTTAGGTTGAACATGTGTAAGCGCTCGCACTAGAATGCATAGGTTTTTTCTGTTGAGTGCTAATGCCTCAGAGGCGGCCCTTTTGTTGAATGGTCTTATTAGCGCTCGAGAATGGTTCATTCCTTGGAGTTGTCTCCAGCGAATGAGTGTGTGGTAATTACAATAGGTTTGTAGGGTGAGTTGCGCCAGGCTTTTGGGTATTGATCCACGTCGAGTCAGACACGATCGCGGAGGGCACCAGACCCTTCTGCTTCCTCTTCTACCCCCCCTTCCGCGGGAAAGAAGAGAAAGAAGAAGAATAAACGGAGAAAGAAAGGGGGTCAGGAGTCCGGTCCACACCAGGGAAAGAGCCAGTCAACGGAATGGACGAAGGTGGGTCCTAAGACACGGCCTGAAGTGAAAAGTCGCGCCAGCAAACTCCGCACACCTCGGTCATCAGCAGTAGTATTGACGCTGCAACCGGGGGCGGAACAAAGAGGCGCGACTTATGCAAAAGTCATTGCCGCTGCGAAAGCGAATATAAACGCAGCAGACATTGGTGCTCAAGGAGTCAGACTTCGTAAGGCGGCGACAGGAGGCCGCCTGTTCGAATTCCCTGGGGCCTCCAGTGCTGAGAAGGCGGACTCCTTGGCTACAAAGCTCAGAGAGGTCTTGGGTGACGAGGTCGTTCGGATATCTAGGCCTTCGAAGTCTGTTGACCTGCGGATCACAGGCCTGGACGACTCCGTCACCAGCGCCGAGGTTATCGCTGCGGTGGCAACGGTAGGAGGATGTCCCGTCGAGCAAGTGCGGGCTGGCGAAGTTGTTTGTGGCTACGACGGGCTAGGGGCAGTGTTAGTGCACTGTCCCGTTGCAGCTGCCAAGAAGGTGGTAGCAGGAGGAAGGCTCCTCGTGGGATGGGTGTCTGCGCAAGTGAAGTTGCTGGACGCCCGGCCCTTGATGTGCTATCGGTGCCTGGCACCGGGGCACATGGGTGCCCAGTGCAAGGCAGGAGTCGACCGCAGTGGTTTGTGCTATCGCTGCGGCCGACCAGGTCATAAGGCCCGTGAATGCTCCGCTTCACCACATTGCGTGGTCTGTGCGGCGGATGGCAGACCGGCGGAGCTTCGCGTGGGCAGCAAGTCCTGCGTATCCCCACAGAAGGGCAAGAAGAAGAGAGGGAAGGCAGGCCAGGCTACTGAGCAGTCTTCTTGCTCACCTCAGCAAGCGGAAACGCAGCAGGGGACTGAGGAGGTTCCAATGGCCGAGGACTAATAATGGACCTGAACCTCCTCCAGGCGAATATCAACCACTGCGCCAGAGCTCAGGACCTCCTTTTCCAGAGCATGGCGCAGTGGTCGATCCACGTAGCCGTGGTAGCTGAGCCCTACCGCGTCCCTTCTGGGGATAATTGGGTGGGAGATACGGACGGAGTTGTAGCCATGACGTCCCGGTCCATAGTGGGCTCCCCGGCCTTCGTTAATGTAGTGCGAGGTCGGGGATACGTCTCGGCCTTTATTGACGACGTAATGGTGGTTGGAGTGTACTTCTCGCCGAATAAGAGTCTCGCTGACTTCGAGCAGTTTCTTGCTGAAGTCGGCCTCCTTATAAACAGAAGACGCTCCGGCCGCGTTCTTGTCGCTGGGGACCTTAATGCTAAATCTGTGGCATGGGGGTGTCCAGCGACAGATCCGCGTGGACGAGAGCTGGAGGAATGGGCGACAGCGACTGGCCTCACGATCTTAAACCGAGGGTCGGTCAACACATGCGTGCGGCAACAGGGTGGCTCCATTGTGGACGTCACTTTTGCAGATGCTGCCCTGGCGCGCCGTGTTCGGGGCTGGGAGGTACTTGAAAACGTGGAGACGTTGTCGGACCACCGATACGTGAGGTTCGACATCTCCGCGAGTTCAAGTATCCCGAGCGCTCCAACCCGAGAGGACGGTCCTCGTTGGTCGCTGTCTCGCATGGACCGGGACTTTTTGGTCGAGGTTGCCCTCGTTGAGGCGTGGTTTTCCGCACCTCCAGAGGGCAACGTGGTAGAAGTTGAAGGGGAAGTGGCACGTCTCGGCGTGGCAATGTCACATATCTGTGACGGGGCCATGCCGAGAGTACACTCTGTCCCCTCGAAGCGAGCGGTGTATTGGTGGTCTGAAGAGCTCACGTTGCTGCGCAGATCTTGCGTGGCGGCGAGACGCCAATACACCCGTTGCCGCCGGCGGAGAAGACGCAACCTGATGGAAGAGGAGCGGCTCAACTCTCTCTACAGGGACGCGGTTAGGTTGCTGCGTACGGCCATCGGCGTTGCCAAAGATCTGGCTGACGACGAGATGCTGGCGACATTGGATGGTGACCCATTCGGAAGGCAATACAAGGCCGTCCGTAAAAAACTCCGATCTTGGGCCCCTCCACTCACGCAGAGTCTCCAGCCTCTTGTCTTGGAGTCGGTGGTTGCGGCTCTGTTTCCAAACAGAGCCGAACGCGAGGCACCTCGTATGGCGCCTCCCATTGTAGAGAGAGACTGGAGCCCGGGCGCACCCGCAGTTACAGAGGGAGAGTTGCGGGCGGCGGTGCTGCGCATGCGCGCGAGAAACACCGCCCCAGGCCCCGACGGCATCCCCGGCCGTGCCTGGGCTCTAGCCTTAGGGCCGCTCGAGTCGTGGGTCCGGGCCTTGTTTAGTGCATGTCTCGAGCAGGGTCAGTTTCCGGGAGAGTGGAAAATAGGGAAACTGGTTCTGCTCCGGAAGGATGGACGCCCGGCCCACGAACCGTCGGCGTACCGACCGATTGTGCTGCTGGACGAGGTGTTGGAGGTCCACAATGGACGCAATAGCGCGTGTGAGGGCCCTAGCGGACAGTGCGGTGTCCCGGGGCGAGGTGTTGGTGGCAGTGTCTCTTGACATTGCCAATGCCTTCAACAACCCTGGGGCTGCATTAGGGAGGCGTTGAGGTACCATGCGGTTCCTCTCTACCTCAGGAGGATCGTTGCGGCCTACCTCTCTGAGCGATCGGTCGGGTACCCGACCAGCGGGGGCTGGTCAGAGAGGGAAATGACGTGCGGTGTTCCACAGGGTTCGGTTCTTGGGCCTCTCCTGTGGAACATCGGGTACGACTGGGTGCTGCGCGGAGCCGTTCTGGGGGGCGTTGACGTGATCTGCTACGCTGCCGATACCCTCCTGACGGCTCGCGGCAGCAACTTCCGAGAGGCTCGGTGTAGGGCCACAGCCGGCGTGGCCCATATCGTAGCCAGAATTCGGACTTTGAGTCTGGAGGTAGCCTTGCACAAATCTGAGGCCCTGTGCTTTCATGGGCCTCGAAGAGCGCCCCCTGCCCGGTCCGAATTGGTGGTGGGTGGAGTTTCCATCGGTGTTGAGCGTACGATGAAGTACCTAGGACTCGTCCTCGACAGCCGATGGACGTTTGAAGAGCACTTTCGGCGTCTTCTCCCAAAGCTCGTGGGAGCCGCTGGAGCCCTGAGTCGGCTCCTGCCAAACTTGGGCGGACCGAGCTCGCGGTGTCGCCGCCTATACACGGGCGTGGTGCGGTCCATGGCGCTCTACGGGGCGCCCGTTTGGTCGGACACTCTGACTGCTCTGACTCGGGCCCTGTTGCGAAAACCGCAGAGGGTCATGGCAGTGAGAGTGATACGGGGGTATCGCACCATATCGTGCGAGGCAGCCTGTGTATTGGCGGGGACCCCGCCATGGGATTTGGACGCCGAAATGCTCTCGAGCGCATACTGGCGGAGGGTGGATGCCCGGATGAGGGGGGAGCACCCTGCGCCGGTGAGTGATCGTGCGTGGCGGTCGACGGCGGAGGCCCATCTCGTCGCTCTTTGGCGGGAGCGGCTTCTTGCGCCGACGGCCGGCCACCGTACGATCGAGGCGATCCAGCCCGTCCTCGAGCTCTGGACGGGCCGGAAGCACGGCTCTCTGTCTTTCCACCTTGTGCAGATCCTCTCTGGGCACGGATGCTTCGGGAGGTATCTGTGCAAGGTCGCAAGACGTGAGCCCACAGAGGTGTGCCAAGAGTGCGGTTACGCCGAGGACTCGGCACAGCACACACTGGACTCGTGCGTCCAGTGGTCGATTCAGCGAGCCGCACTCGTGGCAATAGTTGGTCCCGATCTCTCGCTGCCCACCGTTGTTCGCGCCATGGTGAGCGGCGAGAGGTCCTGGAACGCCGTCGCCTCCTTCTGTGAGGAGGTCATGACGCAGAAGGAGGCAGCGGAACGGCGGCGGGAGGAGGACGCAGTCGCGCATCCTCTCCGTCGCCGAAGAGCGGGTCGCAGGCGACGTGCTCACGAACGCCACCTGCCACCCTAACGAGGAGCCTCGGGCGACTGATTTGAGGTATCGGTCGCCCGACGAGAAACGTCCTCGAGTCGGGAGGCGCACCGAATGTTCCTGGTACGCCTCTGACGGAGTTTGGAGACCTCGAAAAGGTCCCCCTGTGGAGGGTCTGCCTCGGCAGACGCCGCTGGCTGGGATGTGGAAGATTGCGCAAGTGTTCCCATGTCCCAGTCACTAGGCGACGAGTAGGAACATCGCTGGGTTTTAGTGGGTATTCTGGCCGCTTTATGCCAGTGAGTCCCACATACCCCTCCGGAAACGGCGCAGCTTCGGATGCGCTGTTTCCGGAGGGGATGCATAAACACATTTCCCAGCGTCAAAAAAAAAAAAAAAATAAAGGCTTTTGGGTATTCCGCAGACCGGCTCAGGGCCAATCTGCTTCTCCAAAGCGCCTGACTTTGCAAGTTCATCGGCCATTTCGTTACCGATGATCCCCTTATGGCCAGGAACCCAGCGTAGAATGACCCTGTTTTTTAGCGCCAGAGTATTCAGTAATTGTCTGCAGTTTTCTACCAGCTTTGAGTTTAGAACCTCAGAAGATAGAGCAGAAAGTGCAGCCTGACTATCCGAATGGATATAAATAGTTTTGTTTTTGTAGTTCTTTAGCAGACAGGTTTCCGCACATTCAATTATTGCGAAGACCTCTGCTTGGAATATGGAGGCGTAGACACCCAGGTTACGTTGACGCCCTACCCTGGTGGTCTCTTCAAATATTCCGCATCCTACGTTACTACCCGACTTGGAGCCGTCTGTGTACCACTTAAGGCTCCCCGGTTTCCAGGTGATCCGGTTTTCAAGCCAGTCAATACGGTTTGGAATTTCCACAGTATATTGCCTGAGAAAATTAAGTTTTGGAGTTGTTGAGTCTGTGGGCATCCCCAAAACAGGTATCTCAAGAACTGAGTTATGAAGATGCCTCAGTTCTCGTGAGAGCCAGTTTACCACACCCTGGCTGGTGAGCCTGTACATGCAAGCCTTCGCCTCCTTCCTAACATGTAGGTGAAGAGGAGGGAGATTCAGCAAAGCATCCAGAGCAGCCCCAGGGGTGGTGCTCATGGCTCCTGTTATGAGCAAGCAGGCTGAGCGTTGTAGACTGCTTAGCTTGTTCTGGGTTCTTACCTGCATCGTCTTACTACTCCAAACCACGGATGCGTAAGACACAATAGGTCTCACAATGGCTGTGTAGAGCCAGAGGGTTATCTTGGGTTTCATACCCCATCTGTTCCCCGCCAGCCGACCGCAGATCCCCAGTGCTGATTTTGCTTTTTTAAGTACGCCATCTATGTGGGAGTTCCAGGTCATTTTCTTGTCAAGTGTAACTCCCAGGTATTTGACCTCTTCCGAGAATGGGATACTTATGTTGTTCAGCTTGGGTGGCTTAAGGTTGTTAATCTTACGTTTCCTAGTGAACGGTATTATTACAGTTTTGTCAGCATTAACTGTAAGTTCGTTCTCTATGCACCATTTTTCAATAGTGTTGAGTGCTCTTTGCATGCGATGGGAGAGGGTGTCCTGACATGCTCCTCGCACAGTGACCACCAAGTCATCAGCGTATCCTTGGACATCAAAGTGCAAGTTAGCCATCTTGTGCAATAGATTGTCCACCGCAAGGGTCCAAAGCAGGGGCGAGAGAACCCCGCCCTGCGGACATCCCCTAGTGGTGAGCACCTCAACCGAGAAACTGTTTAATTCGATTTTTACATTCCGGTTGGAGAGCATTGCCTCTACCCACCTGATGGTTGTATGATCAGCCTGCTTATTGACAAGACCGCCCACCAGTGTGCGTATCGGAGTGTTGTCAAATGCTCCCTCAATGTCCAGAAAAGCAGAGAGTGCGATCTCCTTATCCTCCAGCGCCTTTTCAACCTTGTCAACAAGGCTGAGCAGAGCAGTTTCAGTGGACCTGCCCTTGCAATATGCGTGCTGGGTAGCATGGATGGGTCTTTCAATGAGAAACGCATCTCTGATATACCTATCAAGCACTTTCTCCATCGTTTTTAGTAAGAACGAGGATAGGCTTATGGGTCTAAAGGATTTCGGCAGTGCGTAATCCTTTTTCCCCGTTTTGGGTATAAAGATGACCTTAACTTGGGTCCATTGTTCCGGTATGAGTCCCCAGGCGTAGCTTGCCCTGAAGATTTTTACCAGGTGCGGAACTAACAACTGGGCTCCCTTTTGTAAAAGAAGGGGAGTAATGCCGTCAGTTCCACATGCTTTATTCGGGTTAAAAGAGCTTATAGCCCACCTCACAGTGCCAGGTCTGAAGACGATGTATGCCCTTCTCCAATCCTCAACTTTTGGATGGCCGAGAGAGCATGCCATAGTACTTCCAGCGTACCCGATATTCGCTCCTGGAAAGTGAGTTGTGGCTAGTAGTTCTAGGGTTTCCTTCTCACTTGACGTGAAGGTTCCATCAGGATTTTTCAGGAGCCCCAATTGATTGGGTTTCGCTTTAGCTAGCATTTTGTGGAGTCTCGCACCTTGAGGCAGGCTGCTAATTTCCTCACAGAATCTCCTCCACGATGCTCGCTTGGCTTTCCTTATCTCCTTATTGTATTCAGTTAGGGCTTTTTTATAAATGTCCCATTCTCTGGTCGCCTTCGCCCTATTGAATAATTTTCGTGTTTTGTCTCGGAGTCGTTTTAGCCTCGAGTTCCACCACGGTGCCTTACGCCGTGTGGTCTTCACCCTAAGCGGGCAACTGTCTTCAAAGGCACTGATTGTACCTCTGGAGACAGCATCCACCGCAAGGTCAAGGTCAACACGGGTCTTTATACTTTTGGGGACCAGTTCCAGGTTGCTCTCTAGATTGTTTCGGAAACTGTCCCAAGAGGTGCACCTCGGATTCCTGTAAGTAACTGTTTCCATGCTGGAGCATGACTTTAAGTTAAAGTTGATGTGTCGATGGTCCGACATGGAAGGTTCATCGCTTACCATCCAGTTTTCTATATACCTGGCTAGATTGGTAGTCGCGAAAGTAATATCTAAGACCTCCTGTCTTGCCCTTGTTATAAAAGGCGTGTTTCCCCTGTTTAAGAGCTGAAGGCAGTTTGCAAGAAGAAAATCGTAAAGGTACTCACCCCTTTCGTTGATGTCGCTGCTGCCCCAGGCGTCGTGGTGGGCATTGGCGTCACATCCCATGCGTACTCTACCACCGGGAGTAGGCCGACATCCGGATTGGTGACCTCACCGGGTAAATACGCCGAGCAGAGGATGACTCTTCTGCCCCCCCAGCTGTTGAGGTCAACATATGCCGCCACCAGGTCGTTAGTGCATAATTCTGGAATCGGCAGAAAGTTAATGTTTCTGTTGAAAACAATACAAGCTCTAGGCCTGCAACCGTTGGTATTTGATAGTAACTTACCCCCAGCGTTCAGGCCTAGGACGTTTGAGTGCGAAACCCAGGGTTCTTGGATGAGGGCGAGGTTGAATTTACCTTCTACAAGAACCTTCTCCACAACCGCGGCAGCGGCGGCCGCGTGGTGAAGGTTAGCTTGGAGGACCCTCGCCGGTGCCCCGGGAGTCGCCATTTATTTGGCCCTTTTAACGACGGGTGCGGGTCCACCAGAGCCTCCTCCCGTTGGAGAGGGCGCGTGCCCTCTGCCGGAATGAGCCCCCTTAGGCCCCTTGCCCGCCTTTCCTCTACGGCCAGCCGCAGAGGTGTTTTGCCCAGTATGAGAGCCCGCCAGTCCGCTCGATACAGGGTTGTAGGAACTACCAATTTTTCGGCCGGCAGCCCCCCCCCCCCCCCCCCCCCGTCCGCTTGTACCGGGTACTGCTCTCTCCTGGTGCCCCGCGCTCCTGCCCCCCAGCCCGCTTGGGCCAGGAGCGGGTGGTGCCGGACTGGTGTTTAGCCCAGCCGACCCCACTCCCAGGCTAGTCGAGCCAGGTGCTGCAGTCGCCGGGTTTGTGTGCACCTCTGCAGCTGCCGCCGAGGCAGAACCAGTATTGGCCCCTCTCTCCCTGAACACTATCTTCCTGAAACCAATATTGACCCGAAAGTCACGTGCGCGGAGGGTCTCAACGGAGATCTCGTCGAGGGAGATAGCAGCAAGCCTGCTCCGTCGACCTTCTCGTTGAGGACTCTCCAGTGTTCAGGGTAAAGCCCCTCGTTCTGGTATCTGATGGTGTCCAGAGCCTCAGAGACAGAGGACGCATCAGTCGCCGGAATGAGGGTGGTTGCAATCCATGGCTTTGGAAGCTCGCTATCCTCCGTTATGGATAGGTTCGCCTCAGGCCATGGCTTGCAATTTGGGACTTCACTCACAAGCCAGTCTTTGCTGCGTTGGTTCTCACAGGTTACGAGAATCCATCCTGCCTTGTGAGTAAAGCCCAGAAAGGAGTGTCCAGCGCCTCTGTTGTCCATGCACCTCCCTTTTGTGTTCAGGAAGGTGACCAGGGCCGCACGAACCGAACTCATTTGCGCGTCTGTCATTGGCGCCACATTTCGGATGCCAACTCTTGTCGCGCCCGCTATGTCCCTATAGCTGAGAGGCGGGTTAGTACCCCGCCTCACAGGTGTAGTGGACAATTTTGGAGCCTTGCTCGGCTTCTCCTTGGGGGAGTTGTCCTCTGGTCTGCCCCTCTTGAGGTTATATCGCTGACCATCCGGTTGAGTCGAGCAAGGTTTGCCTGCCTGAAGAATGGCCTCGTTGAGTTCGAGACCCCCCTTCAGGAGCCTCCACATTCTCTTTTTTCCTGCACCACTCAAGCGTCTAAACGCTGGATTGACGTAGATGTTGTCGGGCTGGGCAGGTTTGCTCGAGGGCTGAGCAGAGGTGGTATGACCTCCGTCCTCCATCGTAACATCCCGGTCCAGCGCCGAAGGTGCTCCAGTTGTTGCAGAGTCACTAGGCGTCCCCAGCTCCTGGAAAATACCAGTTGGTGCTGGATCAGTCTTACTCCTCTGCTCCTGGTCTAATCCACCAGAGGTGGATGGTAGTAAATTTGACATGTTTGTATCCATGCAAGTCCCACGAGTAGCAAGGGAAATAAAATGTCGCAAGGCACCAGAGCCCCGCATGAGACCCGAAGGGCAAGATACTACCTCGATTAGCTCCGGTTTCGAGGAGACTCCGTTCAGGACTGATTAACCCATCAGCCATTCATCCATCGGCACGGGTCGTGTGACACCTTGGATTGGGTGTTTGGGAAAAAATACTAGCAGTACTTTCCCAAGGTACTACTGCCACCTTTTTTGAGGGTATTTAATGACTCAGGGTTTGTGGTAACCGTGGTCAGGATAATTTACCGCCGCCTGTTGTTCGGCGTTGTCAGCTCGTTTTGCACCACCCAGGGGACACGTGTAGGGCGGGCCCTGTTGAAGGACAGGGTGGTAATTCCTACGGACGCGAGCGACGTCATCCCCCAAATCAATCGATGGTCATACAGTTACAATAATCTTTTTCGGCTTCTTTTCTGCGGCGGATCATGTCCGAACATTCCGAACCCCACCAGGGGGGAGAGGGTTTAGACGATTTACCTCTTTGTCTAATAGGGATGTTTTTGTCAGCGGCAGCTTTGAGGGAGGTCACCAATTTCTCGTGACAATCTAGTGCATTATCCTGCGACAATACAGGGAATTTATTGACAAAAGCGTCAAAATCTTTGGCAAATTGTTCCCAATCTGCCTTAGAAAGGAGGTAACTACGAGAACTTAATTGGGATTTGGGTTGAGTAAAAGAGGTGGGACAGGAAATTAGGATAGGGAGGTTATCACTACCGTAGGAGTCGTGCAAAACAGACCAAGAAAGAAGAGTACCGAAATTGGGGGAGCAAAGGGAAAGATCAACCGCACTGGTATTCTTTCCTGGGCAGTCCTGCGAGTTGGGGAGCCATCATTGAGGAGGCAGATATTTTTATCCTCCATAAGGTCCACTAAATCACAAGCAAGGATGTCATAATCTGCGCTTCCCCACATAAGGTGGTGGCAGTTGAAGTCGCCTAAGATAAGGAAAGAGCCGGAAAGAGAGGATAATATGGGTTCAAGATCAGATATATGAACAGCGTGAGAGTCCGAAATGTAGATAGAAAGAACAGATATATCCCTGATTTTGGCAGCAACAGCGTTGATGCTCGTTGGAAAGGGAGGAAGAGAAAGACGGGTAAATGTGACAGAAGATTTAATAAGAAGAGCTGCTCCAGCATATCCATCGCCTCTGTCATCCCGGAGACATGAGTACCCAGAAACCCGAAACCGTGATCCCGGGACTAACCAAGTCTCCGAAATAGCAAAGGCAACAGGATCATACGAGGCAATCATATGTAAAATTTCATGTTTTTTTGGGCGTAGACTGTGGCTATTCCATTGGATGAAGTGGAATTTTAATAATATTTAGGAATTCAGACAGTTTATTGGCGACGTTGGGCGGTAGAGGGAAGTCATTCATCTTGCTAAACATATTAATCAAAAGGGTCAGCAAAACATCCAACAGATTGTCACTAGATGAAGGCAGAGAGAAAGTACGGAGAGCGGGACCCTGGGGCTGAAGAACGATTCCATTACTCGAGGGAGGGGGGTCACGGTCGGCGATGATTGACTGGTGAGCCAAACGGTCGTAACCTTGTGGTGACGGGCGACGGGGAGATCTTGGAGTTGTTGTTTTCCTATAGGAATGAGTGGAAGGGGGAGCTGGGGAAGAAATTGTTGGATTTTGAGATGGATTACTTCGGGCAGCATCTGAGTAGGTTCTTGAGACAGGGGGATATCTTTCACAGGCTTCCGAGTAGGAGATATTTTCTTGCGACATAGTACTTTTGATGGACTTCTGCCGGGTTTGCTCGGGGCAGGACTGACTCGTGGCAAAGTGCTTACCCGAGCAAAACAGGCACCGAGCTAACGACTCTGTGGTAGAGCAATTTTTGCCAACGTGTTCTTGGGCACATTTGTAACATTTCGGCTTAGAACGACACTGATCTGCGACCTGGTATATTTCCACAGACATGGCAGTGTAACAACAAAATATTCTATGCGGCAGAACTTGGCCACTAAAAGTTATCACCACCGTCCCCGTAGGGACCCATTCTACACGACCTTCTTTGGAAACCTTCCGGTTCAGTCGTCTAGCTTTGAGTATCTCCCCACAACTGGATGGACCGGACGGACCTCAGCATCCTTAACGAAGTCCGCCAGGGAGAGGTCAGAGGGAACTCCCCTCACAATACCCATACGCGTGATGTTGAAAGAGGGGATCACAGCCTCATACTGATTAGCGGCCAGAAGGGGGTTGTTTAAAAATGAATTAGCTGCTGCTGGTGAGTTAAATTTATTTACCGAACTTAATTGGATTTAGGGTAGTGCCGGCAGAAGAGGCAGACTCGACGCGCGAAACGTGAACAAGGAACAGGCCCTCATCCTTGTTGGAGTATTTTCTGCCTTCTTTAAGGTTGGGATGGATGTACAACGAAATAATGGGATCAGATGGTGCCCTGTTTGATAATTTAGCCGGTGGCTGAGCGTCCACCTGCTCTGAGGATCTTTTGTTGGATCTGCGGGAAGGGTCGGAGGTATCCATCGATTCCCCAGCCACCGCGTCTTGCGACCCAGAAGCCTGAGAGCCCATAGCAAAGCCCACATTGCTACTCAGGTCAGGGGGCTTAGGCGGGATAGGAGGCATTGCAGGCTTAGTTAGCGGCGTACAAGATGGGTTAAAGCACTTACTGTCGTCCGATGTACCGAGTTACACAACAAACCACAAAAACTTTGCAATCAAAATCGAAAGTTCGCAGAAAAAATACAGACACGTGCTATCTCCTAGGAAGCAAAATGGCCACACCTATTATTATTTCATAAATAATTCATGTCTGCTGTCCAAGATTGCTTTGAGCCAAAGAAGATCGTACAAGATACAGATAAAGCGGCTACAAACAACGTTGTTGTTGTTTATATCTTCACGTGCGTTTGCTTGTCGAACTCGTTCGAAAATCACCAAGTTATATTTAAAGGTGTTACTATGTTATTTCTTTTAGCCTTAAAAAGATAAATGTTTTATATAATATATACTAAATCAACTAGATATAAAAAAGTTAATATATTTTGGATTTGTTTGGTTGACGAAACCTTCAATGCTCACCTAATTTTTAATACTTTATTTCATTTCAGAACGCTAACGCATTTTAATAAATAATCTGTCAGAAATAGACTTTTTGTGAAAGAATGAAAGAAGGCTAATAATTTTATCGGACGTGATTAATTTTTACGTAAATCAATTACAGAAAGTAATTAGGTAAACATTATTTATTTTTATATCAAGGGCGGAAGGAGTACGAGTGCGAAATGTTCCCGCCGACGCGCATTCGTAGCTGCCTTCCCGTCATTAATCCGATGTTTCGGCGGATGAGACCTCACAAACCATTTCGGCAGACGATTCACAATCAAACAAAGAGCGTCAATAACGGTTTCAGTACGGCTAATGAGCTTCAGAAGACGAAATGGATGAATTTCCGAGCGATATTCACGCGATGGATGCCTTTAGGGAGTGTTATTTACGTGGGATGGTGTTATATACGCGCGAGCGTGAATTACGAGCTCTCCAAAGTGGAAATAAAATTTTACGAAATGTTCCCATTTCGAATCACGAGCAGATTGTGGGGGAAGCTAGCGTCCTGCGAGCTGCCAATCTCGATAAGGACCTTCGTTTACGGTACGTACGTAAGATTGTTCAATGTTAACTTAAACGACGCTGCGGTAACAGATCTCACGTATTACAAAAGTTTGTCCGCCTTCTTTACACGCGCGTTGAGAGACGGCGCACGATACATATCACCAGCAGCGTGTGTATCACCATGCGATGGTATAGTCCTAAACTGTGGCCCCGCTGATACTGATAAGATTGAGCAAGTCAAAGGTGTGACATATAGCCTTGAAGAGTTCCTAGGCGAGAACAAATGGTCTAAAACAAACGATAAGAGTTACTATAATTCCCTTTTAAAGAACAAAAAAAATATTCTACACCAATGTATAATATATTTAGCTCCTGGGGACTATCATAGGTTCCATTCCCCCTGCGATTGGACGTCAAACTTTCGTAGGCATTTCTCAGGCAAGCTTTTGTCTGTAAACCCATGGTTGGCGCGATTAATTCCTGGACTTTTTACTATCAACGAGAGAGCTGTTTACGTAGGGGAATGGAAACATGGATTCTTCTCTATGACAGCTGTGGGAGCTACTAATGTTGGTTCTATAGAGATTTATAGTGACCCTGACTTAAGAACAAACACTAAAGGAAGGCGAAATCGCATTGACGACATAGAGATGCATCGAGTGACCTATAAAAAGGGGGAGTTATTCGGTCAATTCAATATGGGCAGTACAATAATCCTGCTGTTTGAAGCCCCAGCGGATTTCAAGTTTGAGTTGAATGCGGGCGAAAGAGTGCTTGTTGGCCAAGCGTTGACTACAGCATCTAAGGAGTTTTCTAGATGACCGATTTATGATGACTTATTTCACATGGCGCAGGCGGCTATTGTATTCTATGTCATTTTGCTGACACTATAGCAGTTTTGTTTTATTAGCAATGTTTTACTTGTAGTCAATTGTGTGTTTAGTTAGTGCTAAAATTGCTACGCCACTTCCAAATGCCTTTTTGTATATCTTACCTGACGATCAACAAACCTGTCATTTGCGAACAATACACATGGCAGAAGCAGTTGTACACTAAATCAAGCTGAAACATACATAGAATGTATATAAGCTTTGACTGTAATTGAGTACTGCAGAACAGTATACTGAGTTTATCTATTCCTTGCTCTTGCAATCACCAAAGTCAACATTTCTTTACCTTGTTTCTTCTCATTTGCAGGTTTTCTCACGACGTTTTTTTTTCACCATTGAAGCAAGTTATATTTTAATTGCTTAAAATGTATAACTTGGTATTAGGAGCTGGGATTCAAACCCCTCCCCCAAGTGAAACAAAATCCTACCATGGTATGTCAGAAAAGATACACCAAAAGGGGGCTGTCCATTATGTTCTAGTATCAAAGTGCCCTAACTCAAAAAAATTATAAACTACAATAAATGCCACCGTTTTTAAGTGGCTGACACTTGAACTATTGGCTAAAGTTATGTTTTAGCAAGAGTATTATAACTTCAGCCATTATGCAAACAATGTTCTGTAATACTGAAAACAATACTGTAAATAAACAAAACTGACAACTCTTCAAGTAGGATCTGTCGATTTTATAATGTTCCCACTGGAATATAAGATCTTGTAAGCCGACCACAAAAAAAGGAGATGGTTTTTAATTATTTTGTTTGTGTTTCCCATTTTCCCATTGATATTTCATCAAAATTATTTTGTTTTTTAAATCAAAATAACATGAATATGTTAGTTGTCAGAAATAGCTGAATGTACCAGTACTTACAATGATATTGATATATATATATTTATATATTATAAGAATTTATATTCAATGCATGGTTTATATATACATATATTTTAAATTCTACTGAAGATTTGTCAATTTTGTTTATTTTGGTAATTTGTGTATAGCTGAATTAGCATGGTTGCAATTAAATTGCTAACTTCTAACCAGTTTTACGACAATATCCCTGTCATTGTTAAAAAAAATGCTGTGTTTTTAAATATTGGATATAAGCATGATTATGTTACTTTCCATGATATACAATGAATACTAAGCTTAATTTGCAATACTCTGCAAACAGTAGGTAAATCTGTATGGTGTAACTTATAATTTCTTCAATCTTTACTCTACTACTCCGCACCAAACAGATCTTCAGCAATGTACTCTCCATTTTGCTTAGACGTAGCCATTGTTTAATCTAAAATCAACATGTCTTGGGTCGAGTGTCTTGCCAGCTTCTTCCCGGTAGATTCTGCCTTCCGAACTGTGACACACTTGACATTTCAAAAGTGCTTATATGAGGCCTACATGAAATAAATGAATTTTGAATTTTTGAGGTTGCTCTGGTGTTGGAACGAAGAATGAAAAAATTATAAATTACACCATATAGATTTTCCTGCTTTTCGCAGAGCATAGCAAATTAAACTTAAGAATCATTGTATCTCATGTGTTTTTTAGTGGTTTGACTATTTTGTAAACTTGGCTTTAATATATTATTGTAACGTCGAAAAGTTTGATGTATATTAGATTGGTTTTGAAATATAGATGTGTGGTAATCTTTTTAAGATAAAATTATATGGACCTTTGTTAATTTTGACTAGTGTCCTTCGATGTACTATATGAGCTTGTTTGTAATTGTAAAGATTTGAATAATCTTTGTGAGAGACAGAATTTAATGAAAGCGTAACTTATTTTGTAGTTTTTGTATGTACGTAAGTCAATAAATATTTTTAATGTGTAAATTTATAATGTTATTTGACAGTTGGAGTTTGCAATATGGAATAGTTTATTTAGAACAAATCTTATTATTGAAAATTGAAGGCCAAAATGCTATTTTATAGTGTACTAAGGGCCCCCTGTGACTTTGTCTACGTAAACCATCTGATAAGTTTCCCATAGGAATTTTCTTGTGCTGTGTGACACATTATATTTTCATCCCGTAATTAACCTCCGTAGGGTTGGAAATTAAATAGTTACATAGTTAGTATATATGTATTAATGGAAACCAATGGAAATAAACATAATAATTAATACATATGTATATATGTATTAATATAAAGGGGGTACTTTATGAGTTTGACGGTAATTATGTGTAAAAGTGACTAGTTAAGTTGTTAAACAACGAAGACCACCGAATGTATTGGCTTTACAGTAGCGTCAATCTGTCACTTGAATCAATTAGTTTGTTCAAGTGATAAATATAATATAGTTATGGCATAAGTTTATCAAATTCAAATTCAAATTCCATTTATTTCAAGTAGGCCTAATTAATAACCCCTTATGAAACTTCAAGTCTGTTTGTAGTGACTCTACCACCGGTTCGGAAAGCAGATTCCACCGAGAAGAGCCGGCAGGAAACTCAGATAAACAGATATCTAAGTATAAACACCGATTTTTTTTTTTCTAACGTGTCTTGCAAATCAGTGGCTTGCACTGGGTTTCTTACCAGGGTATGCAAACGGCAGGAAAATTGCATTAACTGCAAAAATCCTACTCCTATAATAGCTATGTATCAATTTTAGGGTAGGCGGTGTTTTTGTGCATGCATGAAGTGCACGCCACTGCTTACAGTGTATACAATTTATAGTTATTTTTTGTGAAAGGTTTATTTTGAACGGATAAGAAAATAATAAAAGTACACTTAAAAAAGATTTTTTTTTTTTTTAATAAAACGTTTTTGTTGTTTATTTTTGGAACATACTCGATATTCTTATGCCATTGGGAATTAAAAGTTTCAACTTTCGTGACGAGAACTGTAGTAATATACGCGTCGTACTAAAGGAAAGTCATTGTCCTAGAATTGTTTATCTCTGTCGGACGCTTAAGTATTATTTCCTCGACGCACATCTGTCAATCTAATACACCTAAACCTATAGTAGCACACGCTACTAAAGGTTTAGGTCACTCACTTGTCGTATAATACAAGTGAGTGAAAATATTGCCAGATTTTGATTGCGATACGACGCTTTGAATGCTCTATATATACACGACCAACCTAGCTGTGGAAACTAAAGGCCATAAATGTACTTTTATCGCATTTCAACATCAAATAGTGACTCTTCGTTTAAAACTATAAAAAGTACATTAAAAAATAAACTATAAATACCTCCTTAGAGTATATACAGGGTGGCCGGTCAGTTGACGTCATAAAAAAATTTAGGGTGTGGGGGGAACCTATGTATGTTCCGTTAAAATTCAAGTTAAAAGTTTAACTTAAATTTTCAACTTTAGACCAACATTTTCATAACAGGATAGGAAATTATACAGGATAATGTCGTTGGCCCGATGTACTATGACGTAACAATTTTTTTTTTTTTGCGAAAAATAGACAATTTGAAAAGGAGCTAGCGGAGGTAGTAGGAAACTCAGTTTTTCGTAATCCTTAATCATCGTACTATAACTACTTGACTATATTTCTATGGGTATTGCGATGTAGTTGTAAAGTGCCAAAATTTATCTTTATTAATTAAATAAATATAATGAATTGCGTTAAATCTAAAAAAAACGATTTATTTGAGAAATTTTCAAAAAAAAAATATTTTGTACTTGGGTTTTTTATTTTGGACTCCAGTGGCATCAGTTCTTGGAAATAATATGTCGTATTTAATACGTTTCTGATACCTGATGTCGAATATCGATATATGTATATTGTATAATAACAAAGTTCAAACAATGTAAAAAACATCCCTACTAATATTATAAATGTGAATGTAACACGCGAAAACTACTGAACCGATCTTCATGAAAATTTTTATACACATTCTTGGAGGTATTAGAAATAATAGTATACTTTTCATTGAAAAAAAGATTATACGTATGATAAAAAAATCTCATATATGACTATACTATAGGTGTAGACTATGTATAAGTACGCAGCTTCCCAAAATTACGCGGGCGAAGCCGCAGGGCTCATCTAGTATTTAATAAATCATGGTTACTACGTGATAAATGAATTTACTTATTTAATTACTATCTCTCACAAGAATGAAAATGCAATATCATAGAATCTGCGTTCATTCATTGAAATCACTGTAAACAGACTGACTTGACGTTCCAAGCTTATAAAATAGGCTTCTTGAAATGAATGATATTATTTCAACAAATCCAACAAAATCGATACTTCGATACTATTTTTGCAATCCTAACAATAGATACAACGTAACACGAAGTAATTAGTTGAACTGACTGCATCACGACTTTACGTCTCAAATATAGAAGTTGTTTGTTACAAAACAATTATTTAGCCGCGTGACCTTGAATTCCACAGCAAGGATCGGTGTACAAAACGAAATTTGCAACACGAATTGCATACGTACCTATAGAATTTCTATTTTCTTTACAAAATAGAAATCACTATATTATTTATTCTTTTTGAACGTTTGAATTATGGAGGGTAGAGGTAAGGAGAGTCATCTGTGTATATGAAAAAGTGTCGTCAAAATGTATTAAATTAGGATGGCGCCACATTTGCATCAGGGTAACTCTTAAAAGAAGCGCCAAATATAAATATTGTTAGAGTAGGCTTGAAAAATAAACAAGGAAGTATGGAGATACAAGGAAGTAAGGTTATATTTACCACAATATTTTGTACAACGTAAGTTGTTGAAATTCTCAATAATTAACTACTTTAGTCGATAATGACATTAAATTTTTTAACTCGGCATACTTCAATTCATCTACGATTGCTACATTCATACCATACCCTGTGCATCCACCAGCGCCATTGTGGAGGATTTTTGAACTGTTATTTAGCGCATACACTGGACACTTTTTCAACTTTTCTCCCATATAAGATGACTCTCCTTACCTCTACCCTCCATAGTTTAAATATAGCTAGGTTTATAGTGATATATGTTGTAGGTATATTTACTTCCAATTACTGCGTGGGTTTTTTGACTTTTGTGGTTTGGCTTGCCGTCGCTTATTATGGGTTTTAATAGTTAATGTAATGAGAATAATGTTGCATACTCCAAAGTTAACGATTTTTGGCTTTAAAGCAAGAGATATATTTTTTTTGCTCAAAAGTCAAGATCTTTGTTATTATACAAGTTTTCTTGATTATAAATGACTTGGTGCACCTATAATATATTAACGTGCGGCATTATTTAAAAAAAAATGTGTGTGATCGAAGAAATATTATGTACAAAGAATCGATGCAAAAGAGCATGTAAAAGTGTTTATATGAATAGAATTTAGTCCAAAGTTACTAAATTAACTGAACTAAATGTATTGTCATTTCTATTTAATCATTTTGTGTAGTTTACAAGATGCAAATGGTCCAAACTCCAAGTCTGCATAAAGTTTTTTTTTTTTAATTATCTGAATCAGTTTCTTGTTCTGAGTGTTTGGTATCTTACAACTGTCACCTGGATCCAAGGTATCTAAGTAAAAAAAAATGTTTTGGTAACGACTATAGAGGCTTTTCTAGGATCATAAAATAAATATATGCTATGTCGATCCACAGGGTGTAAGCATAGAATTAAAAACATACAGTTACCTCATTCAGCCATTCAGATAAAAAAAAATAGTTCAGTTAGTTTTAGTACATATTAAATAGTGAACCCAAAGTGTTACAAAAAAAAAATAGAAATCGAGTTTTATGGTAGACATAGTTTATAGATACTTGTGAGTATCTATGAACTATTTATATTAAATTATAGATGATAAAGAGTAAAAATAAAAGAATTTTTACCTTGTACATTTAAGTATTATGTACCTAATAAAAATAAATAAATGACAAAATAATTTGCTTTTTTTTTTTATTTTTTGAATATGTTTTGACAACTTGCGGCAGAGATTCTTGGCTAAATATTGATAGACAAGTTATGCAACTCGGTTTGGGCTGGAGTTATCATCGTCGTTTCAACATCAACCTCTTACCGGCCCACTACTGGGCACGGGTTTATTCTCAGAATGAGAAGGGGGTTAATCCACAGAATTAAAAACATACAAAAACCGTGTACATGACTAATATTGAAGCATCAAAAACCACTCCACTCTAGTCATGTTTCACGAACAGGCGGTTTGCCACTTCATTTAGCAGTTGACAGTAATTATTCCTTTAACACATTGACTGCTGCCCTAATATTAATAAATAGGTGCTATTGGATTAGACGCTAGGCGTGTTTACGCACCGGTAGAGCATATTCGAAACAGGCGCTACGAGCCTGCGGGCCCACACGCCTGGCGTGTGAAATTTATCGCGAAGGCTATGCGGCCCTTACGCACCAGGTGTGTTATTACAACACTCTTAATTTCTCATTTATTTATTGGCTAACATGAAAACCCAACACTTGTCACTTGCATGTGAAATATCGCAATTAGTTTTTTTTTCTTTGATAAAATAGAACAAATATTTAATAAAGCCAAAGCACACTGGTCCCGATTCCGTGTGATTCACTTAGAATTGCGTATGCGGATTGCCGACATAGAAGCACATTTTAAATAATATGAATTTTAATGTTCTAAACGTTATGAACGCTATAAAATGGAAAAAGGTTTGTGAGCTAGCCACATCCGCAGTGAGTCTGTCTGAGAGTGAGTCACAGTTTTTTACTGTTCTTAGAAACTATGCACTGCACGCAATAATGACTGAATGAGGGTTCTGTATGTTCTTTATTCTATGGTCTAGGCCGCAGTCTACCACGCTGGCCAAGTGTGGGTCGGTAGACTTTACACGCAGTTGAGAATATTATGGAGAACTCAGGTATACAGTTTTATAATTTTTATTAGTGTTCTTACCTACACTTGGAGGAATTATCAATATTATAAATTTAAAATGCTTATAAAAATTTTCGGAACCGACAGGATTTGAACCTGCGACTCTCTGGCAATCGCGGCCTGAGCGCTTTTTCAAATTAAGCCACGGCTCTCCTACCATCGATGCCGAAATTAGTATATGCCTTTTTATATCAGTCTTATAGCGACTGTAACCGCACTCGAAAATTTTTATATGCTTTTTAAATTTATAAAATCAGATATACAGGTTTCCTCACGATGCTTTCTTTCACCGTGTAAAGCGGGTGATCCAGCTCCGGACATTTATCTTTGGAAGATCTGTATATGGTCAGTTTCATATAAACACTTTGATAGCGCGATGCAGGATCTTTGTGGCGCCATCTAGTATTGGTAATGTGGAGACCGCTACAGTGAAATTTACATTGCTTAATTTAAACGCTACGTCGTTTAGTGAAATTTAAATCAGGAATCTCTTCATACTTACTTGACGGCCGACTGGCGCAGTGGGCAGCGACCCTGCTTTCTGAGTTGGGCCGTGGGTTCGATTCCCACTACTGGAAAAATGTTTGTGTGATGAGCATGAATGTTTTTCAGTGTCCGGGTTTTTATATGTTTATTCTAAGTATTTATGTATATCTATCTTCTATATATATAAAAGAGAAAGTGTGTGGATATGTTCCGTATAGCCTCCGAAACGGCTGGACCGATTTCAATGAAACTTTCAGGGAATCTCCGGATTGACCTGGCGAGTAATCCTGTAAAGTTCGGTGACGATCGGAGCACTTTTTGAACTGTCAAACTGTTAAATACCGCTTTTATTTACTATGATGATATTCTATTGTTGGGTGTACATGGGTGTAGATAATGATCTTCACCCGCTCGAGAAGAGAATAGAAGATAATGAATACGGAGAGAAATAAATGATTTAATATATTATGAGACTTAAATTAAAAATTTAATGATGTAAGTTTATTGTTTAAATAAAATAAAACCAAATCTAGCCCGGCGAAGCGGGCTGGGTACGCTAGTTATTCATAAACATATTCAACAGTCATCTCAGTACCCATAACACAAGCTACGCTTACTTTGGGGCTAGATGGCGATGTGTGTATTGTCGTAGTATATTTATTATTATTATTACTTACGTTACAGTTGTCGACATCACACCCCTTACTAAGGCAATAAAACGAAGAGCGGGTAACAGCGTCCTCTATGCTACAACTAGCTTCTACTGCGATCCTATTTCGACCTTTTATTGGTAGAGGCCTTTAGTTCACCAGTGGACTGTTATGTTGATGATTACATTCCAAGTTTGATTCATTTTTTTTTTTTAATGTTTATAGACGAGCGCTTGACTTTTACTCGGCTAAGTTTGTTGTGGGCTTCTTCTTAGACCAGGACGCGTTTGGAACCCTCGTAGCTTTAGTTTTAAGTTTACGAATGTGGTTATCGCCATCATCTCACTACCGTGTAATTCTTATGTACGCAACAAAAGTGCCACCTATGGGCCTACTTGAATAAAGATATATTTGACTTTGACTTTGACTGCAATCATACCTGATTGTAAGCGATGATGCAGCCTAAGGTGGAGCGCGCTTGCCTAGAAGATGCCTATTCACTCTTGATTTGAAGGTACTCATATTGTAGGTACTGGGGAAAATAGAAGCTGGAAGGGCATTCCAGATCCTAGCGGTGCGGATCAGAAACGTAGATGCGAAGCGCTTAGTACGCGTCCGCGGTATATCGACACGTAGGGATGCAGATCCTTACGGTGCCTCGCGGTTCGATGTTAAAAAGGCGAGGGGGGAACTAGATCAAATAGTTCTTGAGCACACTCTCCGAAATATATCTTATAAAATACCGAAAGGCAGGCAACCTTGCGACGATGTTCCAAACTCTTAAGTTTCATATAAGTATTATAAAATGTAACGCATTTCGACAGTTTGTAATTTAGTGCTAAAGATTTTGATTTTTATGCAGTGAAAGCTATCGAAGCCAACTTCAGGCAAACCTTTCTGTTTCCCTTCAGTGCAGCAGTGGATTATTATAAGCCAGGGCTTCTGAACCTGTCGCCTAAATTCAATTCACTTAATATCACAATCCATTAATTTGAAACATGCAAATTTATACTACGTAATTATGCATAATATAGATTTATGTTTACCTTATATTATGAGAACTAGCGGACTAGCGCGACTTCGTCCGCGAATGAATCGACTTAAAAAAAATAGTCGTATGTCCAATATAAATGATTCTGAGATTCCAATAAAAATGAATCCTAGCTAGATCAATTTATCGCCCCCGAAACCACCTGTATACTAAATTTCATGAAAATCGTTAGAGCCGATTCCCAGATTCCAATTATATACAAAAAAGAATTGCTCGTTTGAAGATATAAGATAAGATATAGGGAACAGACATGAATAAAATGAGTATACTCGAAATAACAATCAAATCGATTATTTATACCAACCATTTAGATTTTTACTCATTATCGGTAAATTACCGGTAATTTATTCTTAATAATTAGATATATGATATCCTATATCTATAGTGATAACACCTATATTCTAGTTAAACGTATGTTGTCCATGGATATTGTGCGTTATCTGGGGTCACGTGGGTGGCAGCATTGGACAAGCGGCGCGCTCGGCGCGGGCTTAAACGAAAAACGGGTGGTACACGACGGCTGGAAAAATGGCGGGAAGGCGGTAATTTTTCCATTCAGTTGGCCGCATGCAAAAATGTTGTAAGCGTATTGGAAAAATATAAGTAACCTCGGTATTGTATTAAGGATTATTTAATAAAAGATTACCGTAAAGAGTACCGAACCTGCATATTGGTGTTAATTAATAAATGGTGTGTGTTTTAGATAGTCTTTTAATACGTATTAAGGAAGCCGAGAATATTATAACAAAAAAACCTGCCACGTAGGTGCACCGCGAAACGCTCAATCTGTACTTCAAAAAAATCAAGAAAAATATTTTTTGACAGTTTTTGTGCAGCACTGTCACGACTTGACACACGCTTGTGCGGAGATCACCAAGCTCAGCCGAATCATTGGGATATATTTTTTTTTTAATTTATTAAAATAACTTGTTTTAAGTCACCCAATTTGTTCTTCTTCTTTTTGCTTTATTGGTTCTGCGCGCTGAGACCCAATTTGTTAGCTATTTAGTATTTACAACTGTTGGTTTTCCAATGAAAGTAAAATAAAATAAAATAATGAATGGGTACGGTTTTTTTTTTAATTAATAGCGGGCAAACGAGCAAGTGGGTCACCTGATGTTAAGTGATCACTACCGCCTATAAAAATCTGCAACACCAGAGGAGCCACCGATGCGTTACCGGCTTTTAAGGAATTTGTTTATCCGCCCCTTACTCCAGATTGTATTTTGGAGGGAACACATCACATGGGAGATTGTTCCACAATTTGCAAGTGCGCGGTAGAAATGATCTGGTATTTCTAATAGTAGAATAATACCAGGCATACAGATGATGAGGATGGAATTTATTTATAAATAAAACACATATTGGATATAATATACACGTTTCTTATTAATAAATCTTACAACCTTTAGCAGATACCTTGTGATATACAAACGAACAGATTCACTGCTATTACAATAATTATATATAAGTGGCGCTTAATATTAAAGTCCGTTCCGGTCATAGGAGGGTCGAAACACACTTGAACGCAACCGTACGCTAAGTGAAAAAAGCTTAAAAAAAAAACTTCCAAAATAACATCCAAAATATTTACAATATAAAGTTAATTCACTTTCTGTCTATATGTATGTGTAAATATTACAGCGCATTTATTATTGCTTATGCTTATGTTTTCTGAAATTTTATTAAAATTTCAATGTCATACAGAATTAGAGGCCAAATCCGTTCAACTCTTAAAATCCTACAACCAATCTTCCTTGCATAATATCTACCAGTAATATCTCTAAGTCTTAGTGACACTTTTTTGTTGTTAATATTACAAATCTTAATAATTGCTTGTTTGGTGTTAATAATTTTAATAACTAACTATATGCAAGCGATGTGACACGATCTATTGCAATATTTGTACGAACACGTGTGTGTGGACCCAATACAAAATTGTCGACATATCTCAGTCAATATGCACAGTCGTAATTTTATTACTCTCGTCATAAATGTTTTTTTTTAGTCTTATTTTAGATGAACACGTTTTAAAAAAAAAATATGCACGGCATACTTTTTTCTCAGTTCAAAAATTACCGAGAAATCGTCTAATTTTGCCCCGAAAGGATATTTTATCCGTTGTACCAAATATAATCAACATAGTCAATAAAAAATATTGAATGACCGAATGAATGAATGATCCGTATGTAATCAGTATTGTTAACAATATGGCTTTGAATGAATGACAATAAGCAATACTCTTTCATTGCAAACCAAACAAAAGTACAGAGAAAATACCTAGCTATCAATCAATCAATTGCGTGTGGAGTCCACCAACCAGCACTTGGCCCGCGTTGTGGGATACGGTTAAAACCCTGCTCATTCTGATATAAGGAACCTTTTCCTTGTACTAGACCAGTGAAAGGTTAATATCAATAATGCTTTTTTTTGCGAAAATATACTCTACGGGCAGAACTACGACGTTTCACGGTGTTTACACATTTCACTTTATAGCCACGTATTCACTAATACAATTTTATAAAGTAAATATAAAATTTTGTATATCAAAATGTATATTAATGAATAAATAGCTTGTACTCAAGTTCTCATGATAAGCCCATATCTAGTCACATTTCTGACAGTTCGTAACTGGTTGCACGAATGCAACTTGCTAAAATCAGTTGGCAACTTGTTGAAACCAGTAGGCAACTTTGGACCCTGTCAACAACTTGTTGAAACCGGTTGGCAACTTTGGACCCTGTCAACAACTTGTTGAAACCGGTTGGCAACTTTAGACCCAGTTAGCAACTTTTTAGAACCAGTTGGCAATGTGTTGAAACCGGTTGGCAACTTTTTGGAACCGGTTAAGTTGGCATCATTCGTAGGCTAAACATTTCTGGAATAATGTGGGCCAGTTGTCTATAATAGTTCCTAAGAAATGGTCATTAGTCAAAATCTGTTAAAATTACACACAAATCCAGACTAAAAAAATAAAACAATCTATCTCTTATCATCGTCTCGGTTATCTATCCGAACATAACCCGTTAATGTTAACTTGTTCCGATGTCCGTCTTTAGATTTGCGTATGACAGTATCAGATAAACGAAACAAAACAATTAGTATTATTGAAAGAAATAAATTATTAGGTAAAGTTAGAAAAATTCGTGAAAATTGTAAAATTTTAGTTCGCTGGGCTCAATTTTGTAATTCAGATTAACCCAAAATAATGTTTAACTTCTTTTTAATTCTCAAGAATTAGATATAGCAAGAAGAATTTAAAGGTCAAATCGAAAATATGAAATTTTTCTCTAAGGTACTCGGTTCTCTTTACGGTATTGCCAAGAGGCACCTAACGGCAACACGGACACTACCCTATGTATTCAAACTTTCAGTTACCAGACAGAATTTTCTGAATATTGGATCGAAGCAGGCGTTACTTTGCGGAAATCCAGGATATATTATGAAAATTAAGCTTAATTTGCTATACTCCGCGAAAAGCAGGAGAATCTGTATAGTGTAATTTATAACTTTAAAACGAAATAGAATAATTGTTAAGATGTTGATTTAACAATTATCCATTGTAAAGTCAACATCTTCTGAGGATACTCCGGTTTCGGAGCGAAACGTGCGTAGAGGGTACATTGCCGAAGATCTGTTTGGTGTGGCGTATAAGGATTGAAAAAATTATAAATTACACCAAACAGATTCTCCTGCTTTTCCCCGAGTTTATAGCAAATTAAGCCAAATTTTCATAAGAATTATCTGAGACTAAGTAGCGCGGTTTTAAATTACTTCTTCTTCCCCTTTCGGCAGAGATGATTATTCAATATCCAAGCATAGGTTTTTTTGTGTCGAATCGAGATAACAACAGTTGTATGTACAGTAAAATGTACGTCAAACTTTGACAGTTGTTTGTAATTAAGCTGTTTTAGTGCGAACAATTTTGACAGATTTTGATTATTCTTTTTTTTTTTTAAATATAAAGACAAGTGCTTGACTGCAATCACACCGGATGGTAAGTGATGATGCAGCCTAAGATGAAGCGCGCTTTTGCGTGCGCGCGATTGGTGTTGCTACGGTGTCCCAGGATTATGAATTCTGAAAAAAAAAACATAATCTTACTTTTCAATAAAGAATGAAAATGGACGTATTCCATACCCTGATAAGTTTTGCCCTGTTTATAGGTAACAGTCTTTCATTTACTATACTTGGTTTGCCAATCCTTACTGATATTATGAAAACCGAAAATCTGTTTGTTTGTTTGTCCTTACATCACGCCCTATATAAGTAACCTAAGACTTGATTTTTGGCACAGAGATAGTTGAAAGGAGCGAGTGACATAGGATCTGCTTTCCGAACTGGTGGTAGAGTCACTACAAACATACATACTTGACGTTTCAAAAGTGCTTTCAAAAGTAGGCCTACTCGAATGAATAAATGAATTTTGAATTTTTTGAATTTTTTGAATTTTGATATTTTTTATCCCAGGACAACAAAAGGTTCCGAGGGGATTCAACAAAAAAACCGTAAAACGAACGAAAAATGTGGTCAATAGCTAGTTTTATTATAATAAATAAATTAGCTAAATACATGCCACTGATTCCCATTAACTTCGTCCAATTACAGCTTCCGATAAGCAAATATTAAGTACTTTATTTTAACACTAAAATATTTTGTACTTTATTTTAAAATTTGACATTCACATATTATATATTAATTAATTTAGATGAATATTTTCTTTTTCTTATTAGTCATTTTTTTATTATTAATTGGATATAAATTATATAAAATTCACGAGTGTCACTGCAGATTGCCCTAGTTTTGTTTAGTCGTTTAGTTTAATTTTAATTATTGCATACTATTAAATTAGTTGAGGCTTTAGGAGTCCCAAATAATTATTGTAACATAAAAAATGTACTACATTTTATAAAATAAAGTAATTTTATTCTATGCTATTCTTATCCGTTATCCTTTACAATATACCTCGACCTACTGCGTCGCATCGCCTATTACTTCATTATTCGGCTCAAGGGTCAAACTTAATATCAACTCATCAGGTTAGTGGTTTTACCAAGTGTGCCGCTAAGCAATTTAGCGTTTCGGTACGATGTCGCGTAGAAACCGATTACGGGTATGGCCCTACCTTAACTGCTATAATCCCACAGGTTAGCCCGTTGCCATCTTAGTCTGAATCATCACATAGCAACAGGTGAGATTGCAGTCTAGGGCTAGCTTTTTTTTTTCATTGCACTACAAGTTAGCCCATGACTGCAATCTCACCTGGTGGTAAGTGACGATGCAGTCTAACATAGTAGCGGGCTAACCTGTTAGGGAGTATGGTAGTCATACCCCTAATAGGTTTCTACGCGACATCACACCGGAACACTAAATAGCCTAGCGGCACGTCTTTGTCGGTAGGGTGGTAACTAGCCACGGCCAAAGCCTTCCACCAGACCAGAGAAAATTCTGAAATTATGAATGTTTAAATTGCCCTTACTGGGAATCGAACCCGGGGCCTCCTACGTAAATTCACAGAGCTCACCGCTGCGCCGGGGTGGTCGTCCAAAAAAAAAAAGGCTTGTAGTTGAATTAAGCAAAAAAAAAGAAAAAAACATCGGTACTTCTAATGTTACCCGGTAATCAGTATGGGGTGAACTCGCTGTTATTGTGCGCGTGCGCGTGCGCGTCCGGCCAGCTGTGAGTAGTTTGCGTGTGCGCGTGTGGGCGCGAGAACAGTGACGTGTCTCCCGGACCCTGCTGGCCGTCCTGCGACAGTGGAAACAAACATATCAGTTAGACGTTGCTAAATATTACTTCTTAATTTATTATTATAGCGTCGATAGACTAGTGAAAAAGTAAGTTTTTATTTTTTTTTAACCACAATACACACATCGCCATCTAGCCCCAAAGTAAGCGTTTAGCTTGAGTTATAGGTACTAAGATGACTGATGAATATTTTCGACGGCCGATTGGCGCAGTGAGCAGCGACCCTACTTTCTGAGTCCAAGGCCGTGGGTTCGATTCCCACAACTGGACAATATTTGTGTGATGTTTTTCAGTGCCTGGGTGTTTATCTATATATTATAAGTATTTATTTATATTATTCATAAAAATTATTCATCAGTTATCTTAGTACCCATAACACAAGCTACGCTTACTTTGAAACTAGATGGCGATTTGTGTATTGTCGTAGTATATTTATTTATCATTTATTTATATTGTTGGGGGTAATTTTATTACTGTTAAAATTTATTAAAATAATTTCATAATATGGTTTTATTAGTTCCATAATGAGGATATTTGCGCCCATCTGCATACCTAATATAAAGTGCTTTTCTATTTTAACAAGTTAGGGGGCGAGCCGTAACTAACTTTTAAGTGTGCTGCTGGCATAACAAGGTTGGGAATCCCTGTTATAGGCTTTTGGTGACTTAGGCATTGTCTACATGGAAATAAATCCATTTTTTATAATATGACAGTGCCCAGAACATTGATAGGCTGTCTATAATGACTGGGTACGGTTTTTAATTATAAATAGCGGGGAGCCAGTGGGTCATCTGATTTTAACTGATCACCGCCGCCCATAAGCATCTGCTACTTGTTTTCCTTCACTGTTGAAGCAAGTGATATTAAAATTGCTGCAAATCGGCCCCCCCGAAAGTAAAGTCGATGTTCTACCTATTGCGCTATCACCGCTTCCCTAAATCATAGTAACATGTATAAACCAAAGTCAAAGTCAAAGTCAAAATCAAATATTTGCTTATTCAAATAGGCACATAGATGGCAATTTTGATGCGTACGTAACCGTTAGGTAAGGTGTATCGCAATGTAAGGTAAGCTTAAATGAAATAGCTTACCTGTCCCTTATAAAACTTGGAGTCGGTCACATAGTGTATGGTGACCTCGCTGTTAAGCTTGGATCCCGCACGCAATCTTTGGAAATACGGCAGCTGATCGCCGTTCGGCATAAAACTTTGATTGTCCTCCATTTTGCCCATGCTCTGCGTCATTTCCGGTTTATCATTGAACAGGGCGTTCCGGAAAACGTTCCGGCTTTCCTGACCGAATGGAGTGTATAACCTTTCTTCCTCAATTTTCAGTGGAGTACCGATAGGTTCCGGACGTACAGGGTTAGCGAATAGGGAATCATTTTCATAATTGCGACTGTGATCGGGACGGGTTCCTATAGGATTCGGTGACACAACCTTTGGATTCTGACTGTTCTGATCGTAGAACTCTGGGCTCAGAAAACTCTTATGCTGATTATCATCCGGGGTTTTGAATAGGGAGTACCCCTCGTCGTTCTTTTGGGTGAACGATGCCAAGTTCATTATACGGTTCTGGAGTTCAATGTCCGGGTTCTTTAGGTTTTGGGATGGGTCCTGAACGTATTGTGGGTTGTACACGTTCGGGTTGGCATAATTGTAGTGAGGTTGGTTGTACACCGGGTTGACTTGAGGTGTCTGACTGCGGATGCCCATCAGGTTTTGTTGATGCATCATCGACATCAGAGGGTTTCTTATCGTGTACATCCCGTTGGAGGTAGGGGTTATTGTTGCCTGGCACGGTGCTGGCGGCATTGGAATGGGATCCGGGATTCGAATCTCGGACTTCTTCTGCGGGGGTGCGTTCGTTATTTGCACTGGTGGCAGGTTGGGGTGGAACATCGGGTTGCGTAGTGTGACCATTTTCGCGCCCTCCTGCTTCTGCTCAGTTTCGGCGGCTTTCTTGGCCTTTTTCTTCGCCTTCTTCGATTTACCCGGCGCCTGGGGCTGCGGTTCTGGCACGTTGCTGGGTTTTGGGGGTTCTGAAAGACAGAGAAATAGCTATTCGTAAAACAAGTACATAATATAAGCCCCCTCTAACCGAGGCTTATTTTGAACGGAGTTCCTAAAAAAGGAGAACGTTTTAATTTTTATAATTTTTATTTGATTTTTCCTACACTTGGGGAACTTATCAATTGTATAAATTTAAAATGCATATAAATTTTTTTCTGAACCGACAGGATTTGAACCTGCGACTCTCTGGCAATCGCGGCCTGAGCGCTTTCTCCAATTAAGCTACGGCTCTCCTACCATCGATGCCGAAATTAGATATGCCTTTCACATCAGTCTTATAGCGACTGTAGCGTCATCTAGTAGGAAACGTTGCAGTTTCGATCTACTTTTTCAAAGGTCCATATTACAATGAGACACGTTTTGAAACATGAGACGACACATTGCGTTTTATAATTTTTATTCGTGTTTTTACCTACACTTGGGGAACTTATCAATTTTATAAATTTAAAATGCATATAAAATTTTGTTTGTTTTGGAGAACGTTTTTTTGTGTATGTATGTTCGGACAGATTTGTAAAATCATTTTAGAAGTTAAACTTCTTTAGGCGCGACTAGGGAGTAAACCAGATTTTTTTCCGATGGAAGTAACGTTTCCGTCAGACGTCTGTCTAGTTTCCGCTTCATCATCACATTACCGGCCCACTACAGAGCACGGGTCTTCTCCCACAATGAGAAGGGATTAAGGCAGTAGTCGGCCACGCTGGCCAAGTGCGGATTGGTGGACTCCGCACACCTTTGTGAACATTATGTAGAACTCTCAGGCATGCAGGTCTCCTCACGAAGTTTTCCTTCACCGTTGTGATAGTTTAATTACTTAAAACGCACATAACTTAGAAAAGTTAGAGATGCGTGCTGAAATTCGAACGCGTCCCCCCCGAAAGTATAGTCGAGCTACTACCCCAAGCGCTGTCACCGCTTCAATAAAAAAAAAAATATAAATATAATACACTAGCTTTTGCTTCAAAAAAAAAAAAATGTTTTTTTTTTCAAACGTTTTCGTGGCTTCGCTCACGTGAAGTAAAATTTTGGATTTGGTAAAATATGAACTTAAATTACTTAAAAAATCAGAAACCTTCATAATAATTTTCATCCCCTATTTCAAAATTTCAAGCCTTTGGAATTGGAATTTTTAAAATTTGAGAAACATGTTTTCTTTATTTTTAATCGAAACCCTAAAATCAAAGTTATATGGATGTAATTTGATAAATAAAGAATTGTGTACAAACTTTCATCCCCCATTTAACCCTCTTTTTGGGTTGGAATTTTCAAGAATCCTTTCGCAGCGGATGCCTATGTTGTAATAACTATCTGTGTGCAAAAAATTTCAGCCCGATCCGTAAAGTGGTTAGAGCTGTGCGTTGATAGATCAGTCAGTCAGTCACCTTTGCCTTTTATATATATACTAGCTGTTGCCCGCGACTTCGTCTGATTTTGTTTTTTGATGTGGCATTAAATTTAGTTGTAGTTCTAAAAAAAATTAAAGTATTCAGTATCGCTAAGCCTTAAATGAGGTGTTTGCTGCTGTCCGCTGAGGAGTTCTGCCATCTATCTCCAACCACAGTTTGGGTCCACACACAAAATTAAACACATATTATAACCTCTATAGTACAAAAAATATTATTTAAATCGGTTATAATTAAACGGAGTTATGGTGTAAAATCGAACACTTTCATCCCCTCTCCCAAAGGAAACTAGCTTAAAGTCGGGATAAAAAGTATCCTATATTACTTCTAACACTTCCAATAATATGTGTACAAAGTTTCATGAGGATCGGTTAGTAGTTTTTGCGTTAAAGTGTAACAAACAAACTTACATTGACATTTATAATATTAGTAGGGATAGATATATATATATATACATAAAATTATTATTAAGTAAGGATTTTTTAGTTAGTTAGTAAGTTTGACTGTTACCATTATGGTTGTGTGTGGAGAACATCATGAGCGAGGGGTCCGCGTTGATGACGGGCGGCGGTCGCGGCACGGGCGTCGGCGCCGCGTCCAGCTGATTGTGCTTCCAGAGGGGCTGAAATAATTGGTGTAACTTGTATAACATGCTGTCACTCAGCGGGCGACGGAGAGAGCTATGCTCGGAGATTCAGAAGTCAGGAGCTCAATACATGGGATATGTGTTTAATAATATAACTGCCACAACACGTCAGACACGTCTGTTTCGGTGAGGTGGTAACTAGCCACGGCCTCCCACCAGACCAGATCAGACAAAATCCTAAAATTATAAATTCCCGGGTTCAAACCCGGAATCATCCACTTAAATCCAGGGCGCTAACCGCTGCGACGGGAAGGTTGTCAAACTTGAAATAAATGAATTAAGATTTTTTAAAATTTTAATTATGCCTCCTATGTTCAGAAGGGGGATGTATTGATACTTTTTTTAACACATAAATAAAAGAATAAAATAAATAAACATACTACGACAATACACACATCGCCATCTAGTCCCAGAGTAAGCGTAGCTTGTGTTATGAGTATTAAGATAGCTGATGAATAATATATATACATAAATACTTATTCATTCATGTTCATCACACATATATTGTCCAGTTTTGGGAATCGAACCCACGGCCTTGGACTCAGAAAGCAGGGTCGCTGCCCACTGAACCAATCGGCCGTCAATAAAA
The DNA here is from genome assembly GCF_905163445.1 of Pararge aegeria. NCBI lineage: Eukaryota > Metazoa > Arthropoda > Insecta > Lepidoptera > Nymphalidae > Pararge > Pararge aegeria. The sequence goes on along the minus strand of NC_053206.1, from coordinate 3,168,514 downwards.
TAAATGAATTTAGATTTTTTTTTAAATTTTAATCCTATGTTCAGAAGGGGGAAGTATTGATACTTTTTTTTTTAAATTGATAATCATGCAGAGATAGAGCTTAAAAGCCGATAGGTATACTCACAACAGATTTGATGGCAGGAGGTTCCTTCTTCTCGCTGGGCTGAACACGAGTCAAGGTTATACCGGGCGGGAGCCTCAAATCTGCAACCTAGAAAAAAAAAACATTTTTTTTTAAATAAATAAATATACTACGACAGTACACACATCGCCATCTAGCCCTAAAGTAAGCGCAGCTTGTTTTATGGGTACTGAGATGACTTATGAATATTTTTATGAATAATATACATAAATATGTACTTATAATATACAGAAAAACACCCAGACACTGAAAAACATTCATGCTCATCACACAAACATTTTTCAGTTATGGGAATCGAACCCACGGCCTTGGAATCAGAAAGCACGGTCGCTGCAAACTGCGCCAATCGGCCGTCTAACTCATTTAAACATGCTTACTCAGAGTCACTGAGCGAGCAATAGAAAGAGCTATGTTAGGAGTATCTCTGCATGATTAAATCTGAAATGAGGACATCCGTAGAAGAACTAGAGTTACCGACATAGCTCAACGAGTCACGAAGCTGAAGTGGCAATGGGCGGGGCACATAGCTCGGAGAACCGGTGGACGGTTGGGATCTCAAGGTGTTGGAATGGCGACCCCGAACCGGTAAACGCGGTGGACAGACGACATCAAGCGAGTCGCTGGGAGCCGTTGGAAACAAGCGGCACAATCGGTTGAAATGATGATGATTATTATGATGATGATGATGATGATGACGACGACAACGACGACGACGACGACGACGACAACGACGATGAAGATGATGATGATGGTGATGAAACAGACTTACTGACTGAATTTAGACTGAATTTATTACAGATTAAGTCCACTAGTTACAAAATAGCATAATAACAGCACTGCCTAAAATTTTGTACGTTAAAATAGTTCCGAATTTTTTTTGGGAACGCCACATCAAACCTTCAAGCTTTTTAGAGGGTTTCAAGTACAGAATCCTAAACAAAGTTAGAAATTATTGTTCTCTTGAAACTTTCTGTGTGCGAGATCGAAAACGAGCGGTCGATCAACCCAGCCAACGCATAATCTTTGAAACCGCGCTCCCTGACTCAGTTACAAAAATGAATTTACTTTCCTTGGAGAATTGTGCTTAATACAATCTCCTCGGTGTATTTGTTCCTATGAATCCGCGACGCATTTTAAATACACAAAGAATATGATAAAATTAGTTGATTCAATATGTTTATTTAAAAAATACAATAAGTAACTTTCAAAATAAATTTTAACGTTTGTTTGTATCTTCACTGTGTCGGGATGGCGGATCAGATTGTCGTACGAAGTGACCAAGGAAATATAACGAGTGACGGACAGCGTCGTCCTGTGCTATTACTACTAGCATCTACTGCGATCACCAACCCGTCTGGTCAGCGTGATGATTATGGGTCACAGTCAAAAAGAAAAAAAAAAAGTCTGGACTCTTTAGTCCACCTGTGGACTGTTATAGACTTTTTTTTTCCTCTTTTTCCTCTTTATTTAAAGAGCTTAGCCACATAATGTGACTATTTCGCTCTGTTAGTTACGTACAGATATTTATTCTCTTAATCTAAAATATGTTCTAACTAATTTATATATCAGTTTTGACTCTGATCTAAGAGGAAACGCTAAAAAGCTAATTACATCTGCTATACTTAAATAACTATCTAGTAAACCTATTCTAAGTTGTTAATTCCGAACACATTCCAATGCAAAGTGATAAATAAATATCCTCAATTACCCCACATGTGGAGCAATTAGGGCTTTCATTTTTTCCAAATGTGGTAGGCAAACTTATTTGTTGGAATATGTCCGGAACGAAGTCTTAACGCTGTAACTGTATCAGAGCGATTGGTTATAGACTGTTGATAATACTTGCCTGAACGCCGCAGCTAAGTTGCTCCATGATACTGCAAGAACCCGGTTTCTCCGGCTCGTTTGTACACTGACTCTGCAAACGAAATCTTATTATTATTTACTAGCTAATGCCCGCGACTACGTCTGCGTTTGATTTTGTTTTTTGATGTGGCATTCAAATTAGTTTAAGTTCTAAAAAAAAATGTAAGTATTCAGCATCGCCTTAAATGTGGGGTTTGCTGCTGTCCATCACCCAGTAGTGTGCGCTATCGGTGGCGTGCACTGCATATATGCACGAAAGAACTGCCTACAATTATTTTTGGAAAAAAAAAAATTATTATAAAAAAAAAAAAACGAGAAAATGCTTACCTTTTTACTGACAACCTCTATGGTAGTGTCCGCGGTTATGTTTATGACTTGAGGCTTCTGCGTATTGTTGTCTTTCTTTTTCTCTTTCTTGTTGTTTTGTTGTTTTTGTTGCACCTCTTGTTGTGGTGCCTTCGTCTTAGCTGTTGTTGCTGTTGAAAAAAAATAAAGGCGATTTTAAAAAGACGTTGCTATTTATTATATCTGTAGTGCGAATGTCTTAAAATGTTCGCATATGCAACGTGTAAATGAAAACCGAAATAATACTTCAGAGGCTTTAGAGGTACATTATTTATTGTCTCTGAGACTCAAAGTCAAAGTCAAAGTCAAAAATATCTTTATTCAAGTAGGCCCACAGGTGGCACTTTTGATGCGTACATAAGAACCACACGGTAGTGAGATGATGGCGATAACCACATTCGTAAACTTAAAACTAAAGCTACGAGGGTTCCAAACGCGTCCTGGTCTAAGAAGAAGCCCATAACAAACTTAGCCAGGTGTTTTTTTTTTTTTTTTGTTATCACCATCTCACAATGTCATTTTAAATTATTAGAAGAGCAACCTGGTTAGAGCAATAATTTACACCCAAGCTTTTTTATCGTTTACGTAGTCCTTTATACTGTAATAGGACTTTTCTATAAGCTTACGTTTAATACAAACTTTGAACTTTTTAAGAGACATCTCCAAGATGACAATTGGTAGTTTATTGTAGAATTGTATGCAATTTCCTTTAAACGAATTATGAATTTTATGTAACCTAGTATATTGCACTGTAAGTTTATTCTTACTTCTAATGTTTAAATTATTGCAGTCACATTTTTTCTTAAATTTAGAAATGTTTTTATGAACGCACATTAAATTTTCAAATATGTACTGACTATACACTGTCATACACTGTCATTACTTATCTGTGAAATCGAAATGTTAATAGTTTTTGAGTAAACCACTGCCCTAACAAAAAGCAAAATTAATATTAATTTTATCTTCAATAGGTTGTCTTATGTAAACACTTACAAAGTTTTGAACCAAAAAAAAAAGTGCTTCTTTTGATTTAATAGATTAAAAATTATGGTTATCAAATGTGTTTTTATAAATATTTATAGGTGTTTTGACCGCTTTCTTCATCAGCGTATATAATGTTTTTTTTTGTACCGTGGGAACCGTTTGTTTTAGTGGAATAAATCGTAGCCTTTCTTACTTTCCGTCCTTTCGACTAACTCAACGCCAAATATAAAGTCGATTGGTTGTTTAGTAAGAGCATAAAGAACAAACAAAAACATTTTAACTTTTATAATATTAAGTATGGTAACTAATACTAATCCAAATAAATACGTTATTCATCGTGATTTCTGAAACTGAAAACTGAAGTCACGGGCAAGAGCTGGTATAATAAATAGCGGTTCGTCCGCGTACAAGTTATGTTTATCCAATGAATAGACATTTAAATTCTTACCAGTCTTATCCATTTTATTCTCCTTGCCCTTTTTCTCCTCCTTCTTAACCTCTTTCTTGTCCTCTTTTTTCTGCTCCTTCTTCTCTTTCTTCAGTTCCTTCTTGTCTTTTTTTGTGTTCTCAGCTTGAAGTGGTTCCGGTTTTTTGTCCTTTTTACTCTTAGCTTCTTGCTGTTGCTGTTGCTTTTCTCTTCTCCTCTCTTCTTCTTCCGCCTGTAAGAAGATACAAAATATTTCGTCTTTATTTGATGACCACTTATGTTATTTCTTATTTCCCTATAAGCCAATTCTAGCCATTGATCAAATCGACGATGCTGTCAAGATTATTAATATGGCTGGCTTCAACGGTAAAGGTAAAACATCGCTATAAAACCTGCATGCCTGAGAGTTCTCCAAATGTTCTCAGAGGCGTGTGAAGTCCACCAATCCGCACTTGGCCAGAGTGGTGGACTACGGCCTTAACCCCTTCTCGTTGTGGGAGGAGACCCGTGCCCTGTAGTGGGCCGGTAATGAGTTTATGTGATGATGATGATGATGAATTTTTTATATAACTAAATAAAATCTAAAACGTCTTCGAAACCACCGCAGCGAGGCATAGTGCGAAAGACGCTCGCAGCATTTACCCTTTGAATGGCCAAACTAATTCTTTGGGATAAGGTAAAATTCAAATTCGGATTTTTTGTTTGAACTGCCCCTTCTCATTCTGAGAGAAGATCCATGCCCCGTAGTGGGCCGGTACTGGGTGAATGATGTTTATTTACCTGTTGCTTCGCTAATAATTTCCTCTGCTTCTTTGATAGCGGCTGCTCTTCGACAGGCGCTTCCGAGCTTGGCTTCTCCTTTTTCACTTCACTCTTCTGCCTTTGCGGTTCTTTCTGCTTCTTCTAGAAATAAATACAATTCCAATTTTAAAGTTTTTTTTTTTTTTCAATCCACTACGAGTAAAATGACGGCCGATTGGCGCGTTTTGCAGCGACCCTGCTTTCTGAGCCCAAGGCCGTGGGTTCGATGCCCACTACTGGAAAATGTTTGTGTGATGAGCATGAATGTTTTCTAGTGTCTGGGTGTTTATATGTATATTCTGTATTTATTTATATTATTCATAAAAAATATTCATCAGTCATCTGAGTACCTATAACACAAGCTAGGGCTAGGTGGCGATGTGTGTATTGTCGTAGTATATTTATTTATTAAAAAAATGATAAAAAAAACATATATATATATATATATATATATATACAAACTTTCACATTTATAATATTAGTGATTTCATACTAATATTATAAATGCGTAATAATGTATATTTAATACAAACAGTGCATATGCACAGCGTCAGTTTTTGTATTTAGGGCCCATTTTTATTTAAAAACATAATTAATAAACTAAAAAATATGCTGAGTCATCAAAATTATCAAAATACCGAAATGTAATTATTTTATTCAAATTAATATTCAATATAATATGTATCATATTATAACATATGGTAGAGACACACATACACCCACACACGCACACACACACGCAGCACGCACCCGCACGCACGCACTGTTAATATTAAACTATTATTATATTCGAAGACTAAAAAAGTCGTTGACAACAAACGGAACAAAGTCGTTAGTTTGAATGGTAGGAACTACGAGGCTGAGAGCTTTCTGGTATTTTTTTTAACCCTGTATATTACGTTTTAATCTTAATTATCTGCAATATACAGTGTTTTAAGTGGTGATAGATGGTGGGTGAAGTTGTAGCTACCTTTCGGAGTAAACAAAGTTCTATCTCCATCAATTACCTCAAACTTTAAAGAGTTATGTGCGTTTTAAGCACTCAAGTATCACTTGCTTTAACGGTGAAGGAAAATGTCCAGAGGAAACCGGCACGCCTGAGTGATCTCTAACGTTCTCTAACGTCCGCATTTGGCCAGTGTGGTGAACTACAGCGTGAACCTTACTCGTTTTGATAGGAGACGTGTTCCCAATAGTGGACCGGTTATGGGTCGATAGTGATGGTGATGACAATCATCATGATGACGCTTACCTTCTCCTTGGCAGAGCCCTTCGCTAGTTGGTTCATATGAGCTATAGCCTGTTCCCAGGTTTGCTTCTTCTGACTGTCCGTTTGTTTCTGCGCCGACTGGTCCACGCATACTTCAACTGAAAAATGTAGAAATATATATAAATATATATATATATATATATATATACTAGCGTACCCAGCCCGCTTCGCCGAGCTAGATTTTGCTTTACTTGATATAAACAATAAACTTACATCATTAAATTTTTAATTTAAGTCTCATAATATATTAAATCATTTATTTCTCTTCGTATTCATTCTCTTCTATCTCTCTTCTTCTTCTCGAGCGGGTGAAGATCATTATCTAAACCCATGTAAACCCAACAATAGAATATCATCATAGTAAATAAAAGCTTTATTTGACAGTTCAAAAATGGGAGTGCTCCGATCGTCACCAAACTTTACAGGATTACTCGCCAGGTCAATCCGAAGATTCCCTGAAAGTTTCATTGAAGTCGGTCCAGCCGTTTCGGAGTCTATACGGAACATACCCACACACTTTCTCTTTTAAATATATATAGATAGATATATTTATTTATAAATAAATATACTACGACAATACACAATATCGCCCCAAAGTAAGCGTAGCTCGTGTTATGGGTACTAAAATGACTAATGAATAATTTTTAGAATATTATACATAAAATACAGATAAACATCCAGACACTGAAAAACATTCATGTTCATCATAGAAACATCTTCCAGTTGTGGGAATCGAACCCACGGCCTTGAACTCAGAAAGCAGGGTCGCTGCAAACCGCGCCAATCGGCCGTCATTTAACTCGTAGTAAATTGAAAAAAAAAAAAAAGCTTAAAATTGGAATTGTTTTTATTTCTAGAAGAAGCATAAAGAACCGCAAAGGCAGAAGAGTAAAGTGAAAAAGGAGAAACCAAGCTCGGAAGCGCCTGTCGAAGAGCGGCCGCTATCAAAGAAGCAGAGGAAATTATTAGCGAAGCAACAGGTAAATAAACATCATTCACCCAGTTCCGGCCCACTACAGAGCATGGATCTTCTCTCAGAGTGAGAAGTGAAGAGAGACCCGTGCTCTGCGGTGGGTCGTTAATGGTTTGATGTTGATGCTGATGTATTTCGAATTGTATAGCATACCTTTAAAGTCAGTTCCGGATATTAGCCTCGCCAACGCCGGGTCGGGTTGTCCACGCAGCGACAGCGTGACGGCGGACCCGTCCCGGTGTGACACACGCACCGAGCCACCGTCTGCGAAGCCGTCCACTGGAAAAATGGGAAGGGGGAAATTGTAGATTCTAACATTTTTGCAGACGTTACCTAAATTTTTTCCCTCGCATATTTCTTAGAAGTTATCATGAGCACCTACTTTAATCTACATGATTTATTATCACTGCCGTTAGGTGTCAAAGTCAAATATTTCTTTAATTCAAATAGGCACATAGATGGCACTTTTGATGCTTACATTACATGTAAAATATGACATAGGAGTGAGTTGATGGCGATAAATAGATTCGTAAACTTAAAACTAAAGCTACGAGGGTTCCAAACGCGCCCCGGTCTAAGAAGAAGCCCACAACAAACATAGCCGGTTGTTATTTTTTTTTTTCGTTATCACCTTCTCACATTGCCATTTAAAAACTATTAAAGAAGCAACCTGGTTAGAGCAATAATTTACACCCAAGCATTTTTATTTGTATCGTCATTTTTATCATTTTATCGGTGCAGGGACGCAAACCAGATTTCTGATAAATTTAAGTTTAGATTTTGACTGTATTCCATTCACCATCAGTTGGTTTGCTCTGTCAATTACTACCATGAAAAAATATAAAGTATAAGTTCATTCGAGAATCGACTGTGGGTTCCCGCAACTGGAAAATGTTAAGACATGAATGTTTGTTTGTTTGTTTTAAGTCTTTATTGCACACACACATTTTATATAAATTAAACACAAATACAGAAGAAACTTAAAATAATAAAAATAAAATAGAGCATGCAAAGGCGGTCTTATCACTAAAGCGATCTCTTCCAGACAACCTTTGATGTTAGAAAAAAAAAAACGAAGGAAAGGGTGGGTTGGTGCAGCAATTTATATATATATATATATATATATATATATATATAATTTTTATTAATACATAACTATAACCTAAAATAAACTATTTAAAAACTAAAAAAAATCTAAAACGTCCTCGAAACCACCGCAGCGAGGCACAGTTCCTAAGATGCTGGCAGCATTTCCCCTCTGGATGGCCAAACTAATTCGTTGGCCAAGGTAACTGCCCGCTCTAGGATCACCGGTAGACTCGATAACCCTTTTCGATAATTCTTTGAAAAGGGCTCTTGCCTCCGGACCCCACGGTCCCAAAGTCTCTACACCAAAAGGCACAAAAATGAAGCTGCTATCCAGGTTTTCATATTTACGCCTCTTGGCCTGCTCGGCACTGGAAGCAGCCGCACCTACCATTGACGAAGTGGCCTGGATGTGTGATGCAGCTAGGGTATCAACACAAGTTGCATCCCACAGAAGTGACCTTCCAAGCCTCCAAGGTATGAGCGTCATACCATCAGGTCTCTTGCCATCGCTCCGCGCCAAACCAATAGGTTCTAATACAGCTGGTACGTGAGCGGTAGCTAGAGAACGTCGGATGATGTCGTTGATGGTGCTATGGCGAGAGAAGCGACCAGCGCTTCTTGAACAGGAGAGTCCATGGTGACCGTAGGTGTCAACGCTGTCACCGCAGTGGCATCGATGAGGCTGAATTATAGAGGCGCCAAGCCTAAGACCAATCACCACCGATAGAGTGGTGTGGTCTAACATAGTGCCCAGGTTAGCTGAAGGGAGAGCATGTAGCCAGTAGCCGGACTCCTTAGCAGAGAGAGCGAGAAGACGAGCACGGTCTCTTTTAGATGGCATTTGGTCTAAAAGTGTGTCAAAAGTTTTTTTGCAAATAATGTCGTCCCACTGTCTCTGTGAAGAAAAAGAAACCGGCAAAATACTGGGACTAAGAGCAGACCAACTATTTCTTGCCTCTGCCAAGTATGACACTTCTATGGAACCCAAAGAATTGGATATAATTTTTTGAAAAAGAGTGTGTGTACTGTACACAGAGGAAAGAAAAGCTAGCAGCGAAACACTTGAAATTTTGCGAAAAAAAATTAAAAAAAAAATTTTTTTTTTATTTTGTATATATATATATATATATACAAAATAATTTTAATAAACTACTTACTCATAAATTCTAATACTACATACATATTATACATAATATATATAAGTATATACATATTTAAGCAATATACTACATACTATAATATAATGTTTTTCAATGTCGGGTTTTTTTATTTGTATATTATCGGCCTCCCTGGCGGTGAGCAATGTAAATTTAAAGTTGGAGGCCCCGGGTTAGATTCCCGGCAGAGGCATTTTGGGAATTTATAATTTATGAATTTGGTCTGGTGGGAGGCTTTGGCCGTGGCTAGCTAGCTACCTACCCTTATGACAAAAACGTGCCGATAATCGATCGCTTACTATCATACTCCCAAGCAGGCTAGCCCGCTTCCATCTTAGACTGCATCATCACCAGGTGAAATTGCAGGGACTAACTTGTAGTGGAATATAAATGCATATTTTTTAAGTATCAATGTATAATCATTAAATTATTCATCAGTCACAAGCTACGCTTACTTTGGGCATCAATGTAAAATGCAAATAGTTGATATTGGAAAAGAGCAACTGCTGAGTTTCTTGCCGGCTTCTTCACGGTACAATCTGCCTTCCGAACCGGTGGTAGAGTCACTACACACAGACAGACTTGACGTTTCAAAAGTGCTTATATTAGGCCTACTTAAAATAAGTGATATATTCAGTCGACATATTTTAATGATGGTTTAGTTATTGTTTAAATGAACTTGTGTGAATTAAGATTTGCATGTCAGAGATTATGACTAAACATGTACACCTACATTGTTTTATGCAATAAAATTATTGAACGAATTTCGATTTTTTGATGGCGATGTGTGTACTGTCGTAGTATTTATTTATATTATTTATTAGCTTGTACTGTGATATATCAAAGGCTTGTTAGTAAACCCAAATTCAAATTCAAATTCAAAATTTCTTTATTCATGTATTCTTTATCACAGGCACTTATGAAGCGTTCATACATATTTGTTTATATAATTGTAAGGGGATGGTGGTAACTTCGTTCGCCAACTTAAATCTAAAGCTACGAGGGTTCCAAGCGCGCCCTGGTCTAAGAAGAGCCCACAACAAACTTAGCCGGGTAATTTTTTATTTTTTTTTTGTTATCACCATCTTCCAGAAAATTTATATTAAGCTATGAAGCTAGAGCAATTCACACCCAAGATTTTTTATCGTTTAAGTAATCCTTAATAAGTAGTAGTACCCTTTGCAAGTAATAAAATAAATATACTCACGCATCATCTGCTTAGTCTTCTCTAAGTCGTACAATCTTTGCTGCTCATAGTGTTGGTGCTTTAATATCGCTTCCTGCTCCATCTGCAACTGAAACATAGCGTTTTTAGAAAATCAAAAAGTCTCATAGCTGAACAAGAACAGTTCCCTGAACAATTTAGACCACGGCGGTCCCTCTCAAGAGAGAATTTCCAACTTCCAGAGTGATGTACACAAGATAATAAATATGAGTAAAAATAAATCGACGACCGACTGGCGCAGTGGGCAGCGACCCTGCTGTCCGAGTCCAAGGCTGTGGGTTCTATTCCCACAACTAGAAAATGTTTGTAAGATGAACATGAATGTTTTCCAATGTCTGGGTTTTTATATGTATATTTTTTTTGTTTTTACTCGTCTTTTTGTGTATTATTATAGATGGAAATATTTGTATATATATTTCAGTCTTTATTGAGCGCCAACTCGAATAGTTACTATGCATATTTGTATAATAGTAATAGCTACCTATAAATTGCTTATAGAAAAGTCCTATTATAGTATAAAGGACTACGTAATCGATAAAAAAGCTCGGCTGTGATTGCTATGACCACCCGTCATCAGTGAGATGATGATAACAAAAAAAAAACACCCGGCTGAGTTTGTCATGGGCTTCTTCTTAGAACAGACGCGTTTGGAACCCTCGTAGCTTTTATTTTAAGTTTACCAATATGGTTATCGCCATCATCTCACTACAGTGCAATTCTCATGCAATGTACGCATCAAAAGTGCCGACTATGGGCCTACTTGAAATAAAGGCATTTTTGACTTTTGTTACATGTGATCCTTCTGGCGTTTAATTGGATGTATAAATAAATAAACTAGTACCCTATGATGTAATTCGCTTTCCTCCTCATCAGCTTCGCATTTCCCCTGCAAGGTCCTCGCTTCAGACAGCTCCCGCTCGCACTCCTTGAAACGTTTGCTGTTCTCCGCGAGCCGTCGCTCGGCGATAAGTAGTTTCTGAAAATGTGTTATTTCTTTTTTTTAATGATTTCACATTAAAAAAAAATATATTGGCCGATTGGAGAAGTGGGCAGCGACCCTGCTCTCCGAGTCAAAGGCTGAGGGCTAATTCCACGCAACTGGAAAATGTCTGTGCGATAAACATGAATGTTATTTCAGTGTCTTGGTTTTTATATGTATATATTTTAGTATTTATGTATTTTATTAAAAATATTCATCAGTCATCTTAGTACCCGTAACACTTACTTTGGGACTAGAGGGCGTTGGGTGTATTGTCGTAGAAGATAAAATAAGCTGTAATGTAAAAGTATCATTAGATTTTTGGGAACTAATTAATATTAAATGTAAAGAAAGCAAAATTCGACTAATGCAAATAAGTCGAATTTTGCTTTCTTTACATTTAGTACTAATTAGTACCCAAAACTCTAATGATACTTTTACATTACAGATTATTTTAGTCTGAGAGTATGTCTGTTTGTGCGTATTGATTTCTCATCACCCAAATAACAAATATATAGAATTTATATTAGTTTAACAGTTCCTTTACTCAATAATAATGTATAAGTTTCAAGGTTTACTAGTTACATTTTTTTTTTTGCGTGCTTGATTAGTTTCGTTGAACACTATCCATATAAAAATGTCTTTAGTTATATGTAGATATTAGCTGTTTTGTTTTTCGAAAGACATGTGCCTCATAAATGAAAATGAAAAAATGGAAAAATGAAAAAATATTTATTATCAAAAACAACATTTACAGATTCCATGTTACCGATGGTACCCACACTAGGTATTCCTGTTTCGTGGGTGCCTATTTACAATTTAACAGTTTAAATTTATGTTGTCACTCGAATTACAGTCGATTAAACAATTCGTACAATGCACTCTAATTATTGATAATGTTGCATTTTGTATGATATTACGCTAGACACAATGTGGCAGCACTTTATGTATTTAGGATAGCCAAGCCTGGTGTAAAATCTTCAAACACTTTCCTTACCTTCCCCGAGAGAACCGAGCTTAATTTCGGGATAAAAAGCATCCTATATTACTTCTAATACCTTCAGGAATATGTGTATAAAGTTTCGGGATGATCGGTTTAGTAGTTTTTGCGTGAAAGCGTAACAAACAAACTTAAATTCACATTTATAATATCAGTAGGGATGGGTTGAATGTAACTGCAATCAACCTATAAAGCTAATTTCTGCCAACTTCTACTTTTGACGACCTTCCTGGCGCAGCGGTGATGCCGTGGTTTCAAGCGGAAGTTCCAAGGTTCGATCAAGGCTGGCGCAATTACGATTACGGAATTAACGGATTTTTAACGGCCGAATGGCGCAGTGAGCAGCGACCCTGCTTTCCGAGACCAAGGCCGTGGGGCCGATTCCCACGGCTGGAAAATGTTTCTGTGATGAACATTAATGTTTCTCAGTGTCTGGGTGCTTGTCTGCATTTTATGAGTGCTTATGTATATCCCTACTAATATTATAAATGTCAATGTAAGTTTGTTTGTTACGCTTTCACGCAAAAACTACTTAACCGATCCTCATGAAACTTTGTACACATATTCTTGGAAGTGTTAGAAGTAATATAGGATACTTTTTATCCTGATATTAAGCCTGGTTCCTTTGGGAGTGGGGATGAGTGTTTGACGATTTTACACCATAAATCCGACAAATTATAACTGATTAAAATAATTATTTTTAAACTATAGAGGTTACAATATGTGTTTAATTTTGCCCAAACTGTGGATGGAGATACAGGACAGAACTCCTCAGCGGACAGCATCAAACCCCTCATTTCAGGCTTAGCGATATTGAATATTTTAATTTTTTTTAGATCTAGAACTAAATTTAATGCCACATCAAAAAACAAAATCAAACGCAGACGAAGTCGCGGGCAACAGCTAGTTATTCATAAATTTATTCATCAGTCATCTTAGTACCCATAACACAAGCTACGCTTACTTTATAAATACCGCACCCGATTGTAATCCGGGTCTTCACCGTCCGATCAGTGCTCCAAATTCCGACGTCCGCCTAAGCCGAGGTCCGAGTCTCATAGGAGACGCCCCTAGGTAGACTTCACCCCGATATTTCTCGAGCCCTGGGGCTCAAAACCCTTCATCAGGCGACGCTTCGCGCTCGCCCCGACCCACTGTTTGACGCTGTTGAAACCCGTAAGGTTCACAGCTAATAACATTTCGAATCCACACAAAGCCGGGTCAGTTCCCAACGTCAAACGGTAGCGGTACCTCGATAAAGGAACAATTTCAATGGAGTTTTAATGGACAGATGCGTACAAAAAAAAGCGTCGTCAAATAACTCAACGTAGGTAACACCGTGGGACGCAGCTAGTGCGGAATAAGGGAAAGTATAAAACAGACTCACCTTGGCCGTGCTGTTAAATAAGGAAGTGCAGTCAACCAGCTGTTCCGCTACCAATTCCGTCCTGGCTTGCTGAGCTGGATTAATTTTCTGCTTCTTTCCTGAAACATTAATATCATTGATTAAAAAATATCTCATCGTACATTCGAGAATCTCGGACATAACTCGATTTGAGTCCCAAAGTATTAACAGGCATGGTGGAACTTTTCTATTGATGGCCGAGTGGCGCAGTGGGCAGCGACCCTGCTTTCTGAGTCAAAGGCCGTGGGTTCGATTCCCACAACTGGAAAAATGTTTGTGTGATGAACAGGCATGTTTTTCAGTGTCTGTTGTGTTTAAATGTATTTTTTTCAGTATTTATTTATATTACTCAATGAAAAAATATTCAGTCAGCTTAGCACCCATAACACAAGCTACGCTTACTTTGGGGCAAGATGGCGGTGAGTGTATTGTCGTAGTATATTTATTTTATTTATTATTTATAATAAAGCTGTTCGCTTCAAAATGAATGAATATTTTAAACTAGCTTCTGCCCGCGACTTCTTCTGCGTGGACTTCGGAATTTTTAATTATACCACGGGAACTATTAGGGAGATCGGTATAGAAAGTACCAATACCTTTTCCATAGCATAGGTGACATGCAAACGAAATTTCAAAGCTGTCTGCCCGCGGCACAACTGGAAAACCACTGTCAATTTTCACTCGGGAACTTCTTAAGGAATCGGGATAAAAGGTAGCCTATGTTCTTTTCCATGTCAAAGGTTACATGCATGCCAAATTTCATCCCAATGCGTTCAGCCGTTTTTGAGTGATTGGGTAACAAACATCCACACTCTTACATTTGCTATATTAGTAGGATAAACGCTATAAACAGTGGCTTACACCGGGTTGCCACAGCTACCAGGGTATGCATACAGCAGGAAAATTGCGTAAAACGCCAAAAACCCTCCTCCCGTACGAATTATATATCAATTTTAGGGTAGGCAGTGCTTTTGTGCATGTATGAAGTGAGACGTGAGAAGGAAAAATAGTTTATATTTACCTTTTTTCTTCGGCCGTTGCGCCGCGAGCTTATGTCTCGCCAGTTCGAGGTCTCGAGCAGCAACCGTATGCACCTTCCTCAGAGCGTGTACAGTCGTTTGAGCGGTTTTCAGTTCGCTCCTTAAATGTTCCATTTGCTCGTACAATCGGGACTCCATCTGTGAAACAATTTTTTTTTTTTTTTTTTAATTATGCTGCAAATTGACAGATGGAGAGTTACACGTTACGCCATCGGTTCCACTTCTGTATGTTATGAGTAATTCTGCGTATTATATTCATGGATGTGTACTCAAATTCAAATTCAAAAATTCTTTATTCATGTAGGCACTTATGAAGCGTTCATACATATTTGTTTACATAATTGTAACGGGTTGGTGATAACTTCGTTCGCCAACTTAAATCTAAAGCTACGAGGGTTCCAAACGCGCCCTGGTCTTAGAAGAGCCCACAACAAACTTAGCCGGGTAAATTTATTTTTTTGTTATCACCACCTTCCAGTAAATTTATATTAAGCTATGAAGCTAGAGCAATTCACAACCAAGCTTTTTTATCGTTTAAATAATCCTTTATATTATAATAGGATTTTTCTGTAAGCTTACATTTTATATAAACTTTGAACTTATTGAGAGACATCTCAAAGATTTCATTAGGTAATTTGTTATAAAATAATATACAATTGCCCTTGAATGAATTTGCAATGTTGTGCTTAGTAAACTTCCCAACGAGTTTATTTTTGCTTCTAATATTTATATTGTTACAGTGCATTTTCTTTTTAAATTTTGATATATTTTTATGAACATAAATTAAATTTTCATATATGTACTGACTATGCACCGTCATTATTTTAACTTCTTTAAATTTATTCCTTAATGACTCTCTTGGGCAAAACTATGGAGAGGTAGAGGTAAGGAGGATCATCTGTGTATATAAAAAAGGGTCGTCAAAATGTATAAAATTAGGATGGCGGCACATTTGCATCAAGGTAACTCTTAAAAGAAGCGCCAAATATAAATATTGTTAGAGTAGGCTTGAAAAATAAACAAGGAAGTATGGAGATACAAGGAAGTAAGGTTATATTTACCACAATATTTTGTACAACGTAAGTTGTTCAAATTCTCAATAATTAACTACTTAGTCGATAATGACATTAAATTTTTTAACTCGGCATACTTCAATTCATCTACGATTGCTACATTCATACCCTGTGCATCCACCAGCGCCATTGTGGAGGATTTTTGAACTGTTATTTAGCACATACAACTGGACACTTTTTCAACTTTTCTCCCATATAAGATGACTCCTTACCTCTACCCTCCATAGGCAAAACTCATCAGTCACCCTATAGTCGTTAAAAAGCAATAGGCCCGTTTTCGTTTTTTTTTTTTTTGCCCGTCATCGCAACGTAACTAGTTATGCAACCATACGACTCGGTACTCGATACTCACGATAAATCGATTCAAGTTTGTATCAGTACTTGATCGATATGATTATGTATTGTAAAGTGTTCGTTCGTTCAAAGTATTCCTTTAACTTCACAACCAATTCGCGAGACTGCCTTTTGATTGTACGTCCACATTTCAACATGTTGAAACGGAGTTCGTACTATATAAAAACATACACAAAAGTCGAGTCAAATCACTATGTCCAAAGTAGAAGAGCCAAAGTTAACCAAATAGTAAAAAATATATATCAAACATAAACGAGCGCACAGTCAACTTTACAAGATGGGGAACGAAAAACTGCGCAGTGCGCGCGGGGACGCTTCAGTCATGTGCCGCCTTAAAAAATAAAGTAAAGATTATGTATAACTAACTCGTTTCGCCTTCTGTCGCATTTTCTTGGCGCGTTTCTTGCCTCGATCGACGTGTCGCGCGGGCCCCTCTATGTACTGCAGCAACGCGTCCAAATCCCTGGGGTCCTCCGCTCTGTTATTGCAACCGCCTCTACCTCGCCAGCATGAACCCCTGGTATTAAAAAAAAAAAAATAGTAAAGCTATTTATTTCTCACTAACTTATGCCTGCGACTTCGTTTGCGTGGACTTCAGAATTGGGTCGTTAACAATCTTCGCGGGAACTATTTGAGAGATCGGTACAGAAAGTACACGTCTGACATGCATACCAAAATTCAAAGCGGTCTGCCCGCGGCTTAGCTCGTAAACAATTTTCAATTTTCCCACGGGAACTTCCTAAGGAATCGGGAAAAGTGTAATGTTCTTTTCCATGTCAAAGGCTACATTCATGCAAAATTTCATCCAAATCCGTTCAGTCGTTTTTGCGTGATTGAGTGACAAACATCGTCTCTTTCATATCTATAATATAGGAAGAATCACGAATAGCAAATATATAAAATTTACATAGATTTATTAGTTCCATTATCATCATATCGATCCATTATCAGCCCACGACAGGGCACGGGTCTCTTCCCACAGTGCGAAGGGGCTAAGGCCGTAGTCCACCACGCTGGCCCAGTGCGGTTGGGTGGACTCCACACTCCTATGAGAACATTGTGGATATTTTAATTACTTAAACCGCTATGTGCGTTAGAAGTACTTAAAATATCACTTGCTTAGATACGTTTATTTTGATAAGTAAGAGGTGCGATTCGAACTCGGCCCCCCGAAAGGGAAGTCGAGTCCTACCAACTGGGCTATCACCGCTTTTTATTAGTTACATTAAATACAAAATATGCAAATAAGTCCAGGATTAAATTGATTTCCGTGCATTTACTTAGCATTAGTTTTAAGTTTTTAATATAGTTTTAGACAGTAGTGTTGTTTGAATGTTCGATCTATTTTCAAACCGATTTATTATAGTCTGTGTTTATTCGCTATACGTGGCATGTGAGTGATGATGCAGTCTTAAATGGTAGCGGGATAACCTGTTAGCGATTATGGTATTTAACCCCTAATCGGTTTCTACGGGACATCGCACCGTAACACTAAATCGCTTAGCGACACACCAGAGAAAATTCAAAAATTATAAATTCTCAAATCGTCCAGAGTATGGTAGTCACGTCACACGCCTAAACGGTTTCTAAGCGACATCGCACCGTAACACTATATCGCTTATCGACACTCATTATAAATTCCCAAATTGTCCATGCCGGTATCAAACCCGGGAACACCTACTTGTTACGCCAGGGAGGCGGTCAAAAACTCACCCGGAACAACCCGATGAAAATGAGAATACACTAGTGTCTCTACTCGAGAGTGAGACAGCATTGTTCTGCTGCGTTTGCCTGCTCTGTCTTATTTGTTGTTCCAGATGTTGGTGTTGCAATTGTTGTTGCGCCTCTTGTTGTTGCAGTTGCTTCTGCTGCATCTGTATCTGTTGTTGCACGTGCAGGTGGTTCTGACGGACGGCTTCATCGTGGTGCTGTTGCTGGAAGTGATAACAGTTGTTTTATTCGGCTGGCCACTAAAAAACATAGTCTAGGCTCTAATTATTAAACCTACATCGAGCGATAGGGCGATCTATGTTCAAAAACATATATATATATATATATATATATATATATATATGTAGTTACGCTTTCACGCAAAAACTACTTAACCGATCCTCATGAAACTTTGTACACATATTCTTGGGAGTGTTAGAAGTAATATAGGATACTTTTTATCCTGACATCAAGCTCGGTTCCTTTGGGAGAGGCGATGAAAGTGTTTAACGATTTTACACCATTACTCCGACAAATTATAAACGATTTAAATAATTATTTTTGTACTTGAGAGGTTATAACATGTGTTTAATTTTGCGCAAACTTTGTGTCATCTGATGAATGTGGTTGGATATAGAGGACAGAACTCCTCAGCGGACAGCAAACCCCTCAGGCTTAGTGATACTGAATACCTTAAAAACAAAATCAAACGCAGACGAAGTCGCGGGCAACAGCTAGTATATATATATATATATATTTAATGTTTATGTACGAGCGCAATCACAACTGTTGGTAAGTGATGATGCAGCCTAAGGTGGAGGGCGCTTGCCTAGAATATGCCTATTCACTCTTAATTTAATAAAATTACATAAAATTGAGAAAATAATAAATTATTTAACCGATTTTAAAACTTCTTTCGCATTAAAAAAGCTCAGCGAGTAACGTTGGGATATATTTTATTTTAGTAATAATATAACATCTCCGCCTTAAATCACGGTATTTGAGAAGCAAGTCAAAAGGGAAAGCACTGACGACTTTTCTATATCCGCTTGCTCAGACTAGATGGTGTGCGCGTGCGCTTAATAAATGATGTGTCATTTATTTATATAATATTACTAAGACTACCAAACATACATACAGATTTTTAGTGTGCATCATCTCAATCTAAGGCAAATATACCTGTTGTAATCTTATTTGTTGTTGTTGCTGAGGCGTCAAAGTAGGCTTGTTGTGTATCGGCAGGTCGTATATCGGCTCCGGTTTCTTTTGTTGTTGTGCTTGCGGTTGTTGTTGTTGTTGTTGCTGTGCCTGTTTTTGTTGTTGCTGGGCCTGTTGTTGTTGCGCCGCTTGCTGCTGCAGCATTTGTTGTTGCAGCTGCGCCTGTTGCTGTTGTTTCAGTTGCTGAAAGAGATAATATTAAAATGTTGTTTTATTACGATTGGGAATTATTAGTTTTGTTCCTTAATGGTCTGGTCTGTTCGGAGGGTTCGACCGTGGCTAGTTACCGTACGACTTCGGCCGTGGCTATTTATCGGCTGCGCACGCTCAGGGTTCAGTTAAAATATCACTTTTACACACACTTATATTCTTAGTGATGATGCCGTCTCGGCATTCTAGGACTAAGTATTATTTATGTTTACCTTGTTTGTTTTCTTTGTTTTTTTTTTTTTTTTTAATCAAGTTATTCTATTCTATTTTTAACCTCCGACAAAAAAACTACGGTGTTTTATAAATTTGACTTGTGTGTGTGTGTGTGTGTGCGGGTGTGTGTCTCTGCGGGCGGGTAGGTAGTGGCGTGCATAGAGGGTATACACAGGGTATGCAGATGATATAAAATGAAGAAAATCTCCAGGACGAATTATAAAAAAATTTAAGTATAGGCATTGTAAGAGTTATAAAAAGCCTATCCTTAAGTATTTATAACTCTCCCTCTACGCACGCCACTGCGGGTAGGTGTGCGTGTATGTGTGCGGGCGCGTGTGTGCGCAGGTGCGTGTTTGTGTGTTTTGTGTGTTAATTTACCTGCAACCGTATCTGCTCCATAGCGTTAGGGTTCACTTTACCCTCAGCTTTGACTGCCGGCGGGTTGGTTTGTACCGGGACGGAGCGTTGCACTACCTGCCGATAACATAACTATTGAGTAAAAATCTTACAACTATAGAAATCTTAATAACAAGACTAGTGTGTAATCATGTTCAAAATTCATTTATTTCAAGTAGGCCTAGTTTATAAGCACTTTTGAAACGTTAAGTCTGTCTGTTTGTAGTGACTCTACCACCGGTTCGTTTTATATCATCTGCATACCCTGTGCATACCCTCTATGCACGCCACTGCCGGTGATGAGTTGATATGATGGTTATGATGATGAATAAATGAATTGAATTAATTTTCTATTTTAGTGAGCGCGTGGTCGGGCTAAAAGCGCCGCTGCGATTGCCCCACGCCGAGAACTGTGCGCGCAGCAACGTAAGCAGCTGTTGACGTAATTAAAAAAAAAAAAAATCTAAATTCATTTATTTAAAGTAGGCCCACTTTATAAGCACTTTTGAAACGTCAAGTATGTCTGTTTAAGATTAACAACTCCGCTCAAAGGGAAAATACCTTTGGTTTCACTTCGGGCTTCTCTGTCACAACCATTCTAGCCATCTTGTCCGCCAGTTGCTTCTGTTGACTCTCCATCGCCTGGCGTTTCTGTTGCGCTTGCGTCGTCAAATTCGGTGGTAGGGTTTTGGGCAAGGCCTGGAAGGGGGGAGACAATATTAATTAATCTTACTGATATTATTAATGCGAGACTGTGTATGCTTGTTTGTTTGTGTTTTTGTCCAAACTAAGAAGACTGATGAATATATTTACACACAATACAAGCACCCAGACACTGAAAACATTCATGCTCATCATACAAACATTTTCCAGTAGTGGGAATCGAACCCACAGCCTTGGGCTCAGAAAGCAGGTTCGCTGCGAACTGCGCCAATCGACCCTCAAATTAGTTGAAAAGCTGGATAGTAACATAGGCTATTTTTCATTCCAGGAAAATCACACGGGCTTTGAGAATAATCGTAACAGACGCAGACGCAAGCGGGCAACATCTAGTTAAATATAAAAGAACAAAAGAAGTAACATTAAATAAATAACTGTTTCGTTGATAAAATTGATATAATTTAATTATACAAATAAATGGAAAAAAAATTGTCTGCGGCGGCGTATAGGAAGCATGACGGCATAGGTGGAGTCATGCAGTCTTCCGTGACGGCATAGAGGTAGATTTTACTGCCAAGGCGTGGCGATGTATGTTTTACATTAATCGGCATAAGAGAGCGTCATGCCGTTTCCCGTGACGTCATAGGGTCGGATTTGCTGCCAAAGCGATAAAAAGGTAAATACCAAAGTCAAAAATATCTTTATACAAGTAGGCCCGGCCCATAGGTGGCACTTTTGATGCGTACTTACACGAGAATTACACGGTAGTGAGATGATGGCGATAACCATATTCGTAAACATAAAACTAAAGCTACGAGGGTTCCAAACGTGTCCTGGTCTAAGAAGAAGCCCACAACGAACTTAGCCGGGTGTTTTTTTTTTGTTATCACTATCTCACATTGTCATTTAAAATTATTACATAAGATTATGTAATCTATGTAATCTATTAATCAATTGTAATTCAGCTCATTCTGAGAACAAAATTTGTTCGCTCGCAACCGAGGAGTCGTATTCGAAATCAAACTCTGTATCTTCAAAGTAAAATGGACCCAATGCCACACCCAATTTATTATTACAAACGTACTGTCACAATTCCGAGCTAAAGAATTGCTGGCAAATTTGAGTTTTAACACAAAACTAATAAGATCCATTTTACTCCGATGTTCCAGTAGTTCCATACATCAAAACTACTCCTCGATTGCGAGCGAAAAATCTTGTACTAAGGCTACTGTAGTGGGCCGAAAATGTATTGATAATAATGATGATCAAGGTGTACTCAAAGGACAATGTCAGTTTTTCTGATGATTGCGTACTCAAAGGTCCGTGTTTCCGGCTGCCCGAGACACAGACTATATACCAAAAGCTAACTTACTGGTGGTACGGGAGCTTGTTGATGTTGCGGGGGCGAACGCTCCACTGGGGACTCCACCTCGCCCTGTAATTTTAATAAAAAAATATATTATAAATAAAAATATAAATATACTACGACAATACACACATCGCCATCTAGCCCCAAAGTAGCTGATGGATATCTTTATGAATATAATACACGTAAATACTTATAATATACTGATAAACACCCAGACACTGAAAAACATTCATGTTCATCACACAAACATTTTCCAGTTGTGGGAATCGAACCCACAGCCTTGGACTTAGAAAGCAGGGTCGCTGCCCACTGCGCCACTCGGCCGTCACTGTCATTAAATTATAAAAAAAATATAATATGCAATACTTACATTAGTAACTTTACATTTCTGTTTCTTCTTGTTTAATATAGACCGTAACCTTTCTCTCGTCTCGTTGAAGTTGCGCGGCACAGGTGTAGTGAGAGGTGGCTGCAATAATAAAATAACAATAAATAAATAAATATACTATGACAATACAAACATCGCCATCTAGCCCAAGTTAGCGTAGCTTGTGTTATGGGTACTAAGATAGCTGATGAATATGTTTATGAATAATTGCAGCGGTGCGGTTTGGTTAGGAGCTCGACTTCACAATCGGGGGGCCGAGTTCTAATCTCAGCACGCACCACTAACTATTTTCTAAGTTATGTGCGTTTTAAGTAATTAAGTAATATCACTTGCTTCTACGGTGAAGGAAAACATCGTGAGAAAACCTGCATGCCTAAGCGTTCTACATAATGTTTTCAATGTGGAGTCCACCAATCCGCATGGGGCCAGCGTGGTGGACTACGGCCCTAACCCATTCTCATTGTGGGAGGAGACCCGTGCCCTGTAGTTTGCCGGTAATGGGTTGATATGATGATGATGAAAAAAATTCATATACTACTCCAGTACACACATAGCCATCTAGCGCCAAAGTGAGCGTAGTTTTTGTTATGGGTACTAAGATGACTGATGAATATTTTTATGAATAATATAATTCAAAATTAATTTATTTCAAGTAGGCCATAAGCACTTTTGAGACGTCAAGTCTGTCTGTGTGTAGTGACTCTACCACCGGTTCGGAAGGCAGATTCTACCGAGAAGAAGCCGGCAAGAAACTCAGCAGTTGCTCTTTTCCAACATCAACAATTTACATTTTACATTCTAAAATTCATTTTTCTATCTTGTGAGAGATGAAAGCGGAGCCGGATGCTTCCAAGCTACCTTGTCATTAAGAAATTCATCAATTGTATAATAACCTCGCTGTAATAAATGTGTTTTAACACATTCTTTAAACTTTTGCATTGGCAGGTCCAGAATTACCTTAGGAATCATATTATAAAAGCGTATACTCAATCCCGCAAATGACTTCTGCACCTTTCGCAGACGATATGCAGATGTCACTAATTTATGACCAATTCTTGTAAGTCGACTGTTTATATCCACTTTTTGTTTATAAAGACTAATATGTTGTCTTACAAATACTATAATATACAGATAAACACCCACACACTGAAAAACGTTCATGTTCGTCACACAAACATTTTCCAGTTGTGGGAATCGAACCCACGGCCTTCGACTCGGAAAGCAGGGTCGCTGCCCACAGCGACAACCGGCCGACCAATCAACATAAACGGCATGCCGTAACTTAAGATTTTTTTTCACTTTTCACGCTCTTTAAAGTCGTACTTTACGGCTATATGTAGGCGGACTAAAACTCAATTTTATACACGTGGTGTTCCTTGCATGCCCTGCGAAGTGTTGGTCTGTTCGTGACTCTTTAGCGCAGCGGCGAGCGCTGTGGATTCAAGTGGGAGGTTCCGGGTTCGATCCCAGATAGGAGAAATTTGGGAAATTGTAATTTCTCAATTTTCTCTGGTCTGGTCTGGTGGGGCACTTCTGCCCCGGCTAGTACCGACAAAGATGTACCGCGATTAAGCGATCCGGTGCGATGTCACCTAGAAACCGATTAGGGGCATGAGTTTGATATAACTGCCATAGCCTTAAAAAGGCTAGTACCGACAAAGACGTGCAGCCAAGCAATTTAGCGTTCCGGTACGATGTCGCGTAGAAGCCGATTAGGGGTATGAGTTTGATATAACTGTCATAGCATTAAAAAGGCTAGTACCGACAAAGACGTGCCGCTAAGCGATTTAGCGTTCCGGTACGATGTCACCTAGAAACCGATTAGGGGCATGAGTTTGATATAACTGCCATAGCCTTAAAAAGGCTAGTACCGACAAAGACGTGCAGCCAAGCAATTTAGCGTTCCGGTACGATGTCGCGTAGAAGCCGATTAGGGGCATGAGTTTGATATAACTGCCATAGCCTTAAAAAGGCTAGTTCCGACAAAGACGTGCCGCCAAGCGATAAAGCGTTCCGGTACGATGTCACCTAGAAACCGATTAGGGCCATGAGTTTGATATAACTGCCATAGCCTTAAAAAGGTTAGTACCGACAAAGACGTGCCGCCAAGCGATTTAGCGTTCCGGTACGATGTCGCCTAGAAACCGATTAGGGCCATGAGTTTGATATAACTGCCATAGCCTTAAAAAGGTTAGTACCGACAAAGACGTGCCGCCAAGCGATTTAGCGTTCCGGTACGATGTCGCCTAGAAACCGATTAGGGCCACGAGTTTGATATAACTGCCATAGCCTTAAAAAGGCTAGTACCGACAAAGACGTGCCGCTAAGCGATTCAGCGTTCCGGTACGATGTCGCGTAAAAGCCGAATACGGGTATGAGTTTGACAAAACTGCCATACCCGTAACAGATTAGCCCGTCACCATCTTAGACTGCATCACTTACCAGCTGGTAAGATTGCAGCCAAGGGCTAACTTGTAGCGGAATACAAAAAAAAAAGTGCGATGGTTTTCCACTTACCATCTAGTGGACTATATGCTCGGTTCGTAAATTATTACTATAGAAAACAGGTGTCCTGTCAAGTGTTTTACTTACGGCATGCCCGAAAACGGTACAGTAGCAACAGTTGCAAGGTTGATCTGTGGCGCCATCTCCCGAGCAGACTCCACCGTGTGCCACTGCAAAACAAATAAAGTAATATTAAAAGAAAGAAGCAGGAGTCACTTTGCGGAATTCCATGGTCATTGACGGCCGAGTGGCGCAGTGGGCAGCGACCCCGCTTTCTGAGTCCAAGGTCGTGGGTTCGATTCCCACAACCGGAAAATGTTTGTGTGATGAACACGATTATTTTCAGTGTCCGTGTGTTTATATGTATATTATAAGTATTTATGTATATTATTCATAAAATTATTCATCAGTCATCTCAGTACCCATAACACAAGCTACGCTTACTTTGGGGCTAAATGGCGATGTTTGTATTGACGTAGTATATTTATTTATATATCATGGCCACAGAATTTAGAAGATCCGGAAACCGACATGACTAATATTGAAGCATCAAAAACCAATCCATTTAAGTAGCGTTTCTCGAACCAACGGTTAGTCACTGCCTTGACTCAGAAAGCTGGGTCGCTGCCAAATGCGGCCGTCAGTTTACAACAAATTAAACTGTTGTCACTTTTTTATTAACAATTATTCATTGTAAAGTCAACATCTCCTGAGGATGCTCCGGTTTCGGAGCGAAACGTGCGTAGAGGGTACAATGCCGAAGATCTGTTTGGTGTACAATAAACTACCAATTGACATTTTGGAGATGTCTCTTAAAAAGTTCAAAGTTTGTATTAAACGTAAGCTTATAGAAAAGTCCTATTATAGTATAAAGGACTACGTAATAGATAAAAAAGCTTGGGTGTAAATTATTGCTCTAACCAGGTTGCTCTTATAATTATTTAAAATGATATTGTGAGATGGTGATAACAAAAAAAAACACCCGGCTAAGTTTGTTTTGGGCTTCTTCTTAGACCAGGACGCGTTTGGAACCCTCGTAGCTTTAGTTTTTAAGTTTACGAATGTGGTTATCGCCATCATCTCACTACCGTGTAATTCTTATGTACGCATCAAAAGTGCCACCTACGGGCCTATGGACCTACTTGAATAAAGATATTATTGACTTTGACTTTGTGTGGAGTATAAGGATTGAAGAAATTATAAATTAGACCACACAGATTCTCCTGCTTTTCGCGGAGTATAGCAAATTTAGCTTAATATACATACATATGTTATTGAGTATTATGTAAGTTTATAATAGCATAAATATATATCATAAACAACTATTCTAGTATATATACATTTAAATCAGTATTTCTGTAGTTAATATGTAAATGTAGGTATGTATGTTCGTGTAAGCTTATTTAATTTTTTGTAACATACTCTATGCACTTTCCACCTTATCTTCTTCATACGCTCAGGATACCTTTAAAAGATCACTTTTAGTGATAAGGCCGCCTTTGCACCCTAGCACTAAGTACTATTACTGTTATCTTTTTGTTTTGTTGCAATAAATTTGTTTATTCTATATATCATAAAATTCCGCAAAACGCCTAAATCTATCCAATTAATGAGACAAGGAAGAAAAATGGACTTTAGATTGCACCCGTGCGAACCTGGCATATGTAATGAAGTGAACTGTAATTCCCATTCGGCTCAGTCGTCAAACTCACCCTTACAGACATGTTGCTGATGATTGGCATTCTCACACGGTTTCGGAGCCGGCTTCGGTTTTGGCGGCACCTTCTTAACCTCCTTCTTCTTCTCTTCTAGACCGTTCTTCGACTTGTCATCGTAGCACTGCTTCACTATATCACCGAGACACACAGACGACAAGTCCGAATCTTTACATGAGTCACACACACAGTCGTTTGTCCATTTGCAATTTGTTTTTGGTGTATCGCAAACGTCGCTCTCCGATTTCGTCTGTCCGTTTCTCGTCATATTCCTGAACGCGACTGCGTTTAGCGTCTGCTTCGCGTTCCGTAAGGCTTGCGCTGAATATTTAGCTAGTAATTCCGGATTCTGAGATCCGATTACGGATAACGGGACCTTGTCTTTGTTTTCCGGCTCTGGTTCTTGCTCGTCTGTCTTGATTTTCAAAGTCTCTTCTATATCCTCGTCCAGTAGTTTAGCGTCTATACTCGAGCATATTGATATAACGTGTTTTTTATAAGTTTCAGGTACCTGGAGACCTTGAGTTATGTAAGATTTTATCGTATAAAAACTGTCTAACAATGACTTTTCCCCTTTAGAGGTCAGTATCGCTTCGCATTTGGCCAATAGCGCGTCGTTTTTCGCCTTTTTCTCATCTTTTTCATTAACCTGCGGCACTTCTTCTGGTGGCACTTCCTTTTTGGGCTTCGGAGGTTCTTGGTTTACTTTCTTAACTATCCTAACGTTAGCTTTACCGATAATTTTACTGAGGCCTTTAGCTGCTAATATTTCAGCTTCGCTAGCGGCCTGCGGTTGAACAACTTTCGGTGCGGGGGCCACCTTGATAAACGCCTCTTTTAACTTTTCCTCTAGCTGTTCTAAGCGATATAATATAACTAGCCACTCGTCTCCAGTGAGTCCTTTTTTCGGTAATGTTTCAATATACTGCCTATTCATTTCTCTTAATCTATTAATGAAATGCTCCCTCTTCCTCTCATCAGTGTAAGTGGAGAAGTCGGGTACATTGTCAATTTTTCTAACCTCCAAACCAGTCAGCTCTTGTATAACGTTAGTCGCCACTTCGGGATCTAATAATATCCATCCGGCGAGCTGAGTTGATTCCGTACACCGTCTTATAACATCCATGTATTTGAATTTTAGACTTTTAACCGCGGCCTTCTTGTCGTCGGACAAATTGGACAGTTTCATTATGAGCAAGTCTATAGTGTTACCCGCGAATGTACTGAGTAGTTTTGTTATCTGCTTCAGCGTTTCCTTCGAAGCCGGACAGCCTTCGCTGTCTGAATCCCTGCTGTCGCTATTCTTTCTCAACTCGTCAATTTTCTCGATAATTTTGTCAGTATCGTTAGTACATTGCTTAGAAGCTAAATCTTGTATATACGAATAGAATTTATCTAGCATGGTCTCAATCTCGTTATCTAATAACTCGATGGGTATACCTTTAAACTTACTTGCGACGTAATATTTCCAAGAATTAAACCTAGATTGAACAAGGTCCCTCAGTTCGTCCATACTCAAAGCATCTTTAACTGAATTGTCGAATAACGTCGATGCCTTCGAATACATTTCGGAATTAATATTGTTTCGGGGCAAATTAAATAGCTCTTTCTCCTCTTCCAGGCACTTAGCTAATTCGGGACTTTTGTTTTGCTTAACGTATTCAAAAACTTTATTAACAACTACTTGAGCGGATATAGAAAAGAGTAAGTCTTTGAAATCCTCCTTATTGTTCTTGTTTTTCATTAAATTCTGCAGTTCCTTCTCATCCCTCAACAGTTCGGACAGGTCTTTGCCGTCGAATTCAAAGTCGAAATTCGCTAAATCTACACTATCATTATTCTTAATCCTACGGTTTATTTTACGCTTGGCAGTGTTTTTTGTTACCTTAACGCTATCACGCTTAGATAATTTGAGTTCGCGAATCTGTTTCAGGGTCTCCGGAGTAAGTTGCGCTTCATTATTGACATCAGGCAAACTGTTCATTATGGAAGCAAATTCTGGCAATTCGAAACTAGCGTTCGCGAATTCGGATAGTTTCGAAGCTATTTCCGGCATGTTCGCTAACGTTTGTGGCATATTTTCTACTAAATCCGACAGTTTATTTATTGCTATGTTCATATCTATTGGGTCGTCCGAATCCATTTTTTCTAACAGCTCAGCTGAACTTTTATCTAAATTCATCATAACCTCGATTATTTGCTCTAGTGATGGCGGTTCATCGATATCTTCCTTTTGTTTTTCATCTTTGCTAACACTATTATAAGAATTAATTATATTCTGGCACTCTTCCATTGCTTTTTTAATTTTTAATCCAAATGTCACATATTTATAAACGTCTCCGTCTTTCTCATCGTCATCCAGATCTTTAGAATCTTTAGTTTCACTAAAATCTATATTATTTAAAGGCGTGCTTATGTCGCCGGCCTGTGATTGGAAATCTATGACTTTGTCTTCTTTATTGAAAATTTTGTTAACAGTTAAAATTCTACGCGGATTCTGGTTAAAAACTGGAATATGCTCAGAAGTGGTGGGTGACATTTCCTGTAATGGCGGACTAACTGATTCGGGATATTTCACGGGTTCCACATATTCTATTACCTCTTCCTTCACGTTATCAGGACTGTTAAGAGCGAAGTTCGCGAATTTTGCTAGACACTCCCGCATTTCCTTGCAAATGTCGCCCGTCTCTTTCTCGCCTACTATCGTTTCCGTGTCGCTAACATTGTCTTCCTTTTCTAATGGGAAAGCTTCTGGGGGTTCCACTTCTGATACTGCACTGCGTTCATCGTCTATTTCTTTATACGGTGATTTGATGTTAATATTGTTTGGTATTGGTGCCTTATGTCGAAGCATTTGGAGTATTTTATATGGTTTACTAATTGTCTGAGATATGTTTGCGGGTTTCAGTTTTCTTTTAGGCGCGGTCGATATTTTAGCGTTCTTAGGGCTGGCGGTACGGCGTTTGCGTCTTGGTAAATCTTCTATTAGTGTTACGTTGCTCTCTGGAAGGCTGTAAAAGGATTTATTTGTATAAAAGTTTTTTGAAGTTATACTTCTTTTGGCGCGATGGAGACAAATGATGAGAGTGAATTTTTACGATGCGCGCGCATCTGACACGTGAATTCTACATCGTGAAGTTAGTTCTACGTGGCATGAACACTATTTTCAAGTTGTATATTCTAGTATTTTTATATTTAGAACACGTGTTTCGTAACAGCACAAACAGTGTGAATAAATAAATATTATTACGTTAATAAAACCTTTTTTATTTAAATACAGTTAATCACTACTACATTTTTTCCATACGCCAAAGAAGTATAACTTCTAAAGCGTGTACATAAAGTACACAACCTTTTTTTTATTCCACTACAAGTTAGCTCTTGACTGCGATTTCATCTGGTGGTGACTAATGACGCGGTCTAAGATGGTAACAGGCTTTAAGGGAATATAGCAATCATATGAAATCTACATAATCCACCAATCCGCACTGGGCCAGCTTGGTGGACTAAGGCCTTAACCCATTCTCATTGTGGAAGGAGACCCGTGCCCTGTAGTTGGCCAGTAATGGGTTTATACTTTATATGATGATGATGTAGATTAAATCTTCGACCCTTATTTGCGCCTTCGTACCGGAACGCTCAATCGCTTGCCGGCATATATTTTTCAATAGGGTTGCAAGCAGCCACGGATAAGGGCTCGCACCAAACCAGACATTATAAAGAAGACCAGAGGAAATTAGGAAATTCTCCATATTCCATATTGCCCTTCCTGGGGATCGACACCCGGGCCTCCCACTTAGAACCTCAGCCTTCACCGCTGCGCCAGAGAGGTCGTTGAAAATATTAGTAAAATCAGCTTTTAATTGAAATAAACCGGTGAAAATTTAGTTGGTAGGACTTCCGCTTAACTTTAGGGGGGCCGAGTTCGAATCCCAGCACGCACCTCATTTAAAATATCACTTGCTTCAACGTTGAAGGACAACATCTTGAGAAAACCTGCACCTGCCTGAGCGTTCTCCAAAATGTGCTCAAAGGTGTGTGGTGTCCACCAATCCGCACTGGGCCAGCGTGGTGGACTGCGGCCTTTACCCCTACGGATACGGACTACGGATTCCCTTTCGGCGGGACCGAGTTCGACCTCCGACACGCACCTCTAAATTTTGGAGCTATGTGCGTTTTAAATTTAAGCAATTCAAATATCACTTGCTTCAACGGTGAAAGACAACATTGTGAGGCAACCTGCATGCCTGAGAATTCTCCAAAATGTGTGAAGTCCACCAATCTGCACTGAGCCAGCGGTGTGGACTAGGGCCTTAACTCTTCTCGTTCTGAGTGGAAACCCGTGCGCGGTAGTGGGCCGGTTGCTATGATGGATATTTACCTCTCCCTCTCCTGTCGAAGTTGGTCCTCTAGCCACATTCTTAGACGGTGGTAGTACAGCTGCTGATCTCTCATGTGCATCACTTTACGGCGTACCTGTTGGCAGACAGCTTAGCTTTAACATAGTACTATGGCCCTCTTAAGAACTCTCAGAGTAACTCAGCGGACGATGGAGAGAGCTTTTTTTGAACTACACGTTAGGTCTTGACAGGACTAAGATGGTAACGGGCGTAACTGTTAGGTATATGAATTTTATAAATTTAAAATGTATATAAAAATTTTCGGAACCGACAGGATTTGAACCTGCGACTCTGGCAATCGCGGCCTGAGCGCTTTCTCCGATTAAACTACGGCTCTCCTACCGAAATTAGTATATGCCCTTTTAATTAAAAATTATAAAACGCAATGTGTCGTCTCATGTTTCAAAACGTGTCTCATTGTAATATGGACCTTTGAAAAAGTAGATCGAAACTGCAACGTTTCCTACTAGATGACGCTACAGTCGCTATAAGACTGATGTGAAAGTCATATACTAATTTCGGCATCGATAGTAGGAGAGCCGTAGCTTAATTGGAGAAAGCGCTCAGGCCGCGATTGCCAGAGAGTCGCAGGTTCAAATCCTGTCGGTTCCGAAATTTTTATATGCATTTTAAATTTATAAAATTGATAACTCCTTCAAGTGTAGGTAAAAACACTAATAAAAATTATAAAAAAAACGGCTGGAGCCTCCCAACAGACAATGCCAGAGAAAATTCCGAAATTATAAAATCACAAATTTCCGCGAGCCTCTGGGACCTCCCACTTAAAACCCCAGTGCCAGCGCCCTGCGGGAGGTCGTCATAATCCTCCACGTGATCAAATCAGAAATGAGGAGATCCGTAGAAGAACCAGAGTTACCGACATAGCTCAGATCAAGCTGAAGATTCATTGGGCGGGGCACATAGCTCGGAGAACCGATGGACGTTGGGGTCTCAACGTGCTGGAATGGCGACCCAGCACCGGTAAACGCAGCGTTGGTCGCGAGGTAAACCAACGAGGTGTACAGGCATCAAGCTAGTCGCTGGGAGCCGCTGGACCCCTCACCGAATAACGATGCGTTGGTCAGCTAGTACTCAAGTTTTTATTGATAATGTTACAATAAAACTTGTAACTAAACTGTTGCATGCCCGTTTGGAGTAGTGCCGAGGGTACAGGCTGCAATTCCGCGCTGAACAGCCAGGCTGATGCTTTGCGTAAAAAATGATCCAGGCTTTCTGTCAGCAGATGAAGCAATCAAAAGGATGTTTTTGCACTAAAACTCCAAGGCCCCAGGGTCTTCACGGCAAACGGAATCAATATGTAACTCTGATGGAGTTCTACCTGTTACATAGAAAATGGATGCCAAAACATGTCAAAGTCAAAGTCAAGTCAAAGTCAAATATTCCTTCATTCAAATAGGCACATAGATGGCACATTTGTACGTGTAAATTAAGACCTAGGAGTGAGTTGATGGCGATAACTAAATTCGTCAATTTAAAACTAAAGATACGAGAGTTCCAAACGCGCCTTGAAGTCGCGTCTAAGAAGAAGCCCACAACAAACTTAGCCGGTTGTGTTTTTTTTTTATCACCATCTCACATTCTCAGCATTTTTATCGTTGACGTAGTCAATACTATGTACTTAGTAGGTACATATGCGGTCCTGGTACTTTTTGTTTGCCACCTGCAAGGTTTGATACTAAAACATATAGGAGTATAGTACCCACCATCATCGTGGGTGGTGGGATGGTGGTTATATAGTATATAGCATAGTTGCGACAGATTAAATTAATAGATGTGCATGTTCAACTTTTCACAAGGTCCTGGGTTCGAATCCCAGGTCGGGCCAAAATGTGTTACAATTTTTTTTTTTAAACTTGATTGAACAACCAAGAGAAAACGGTTTACAAAAGACGGGACTTAATGCTGCAGCATTTTGCTAAGTTATGTGCGTTTTAAGTAATAAATATCACTTGATTAAGCGTTCAAGGAAAACATCAACAAGGGAGAGTTCTCTATAGAACATTATAGAGAACTCTCCCTTGTGGATGGCCGATTATGAAGGCGCGTGAATTCCACCAATCCGGTCTGGATCAGCGTGGTGGACTACGACCTAAACCCTTTTATTTGTGGGAGGAGTTAATGAGTTGATATTTATAAATGTAATTTATAGATTTTTCTTATTAAATAAGTTTTAATTTGTATACCTCTTTGAATCGCTGTAGATGGTATTCGGGGCAAAGCGGGCGGCAAGGCGTATGCGCGGGTGCGGGGGGAGGCGAGCCGGGCGGGGGAGGCGCGGGCGCTCTACCTCCGACTAGCTGCGTACACACCTGCGAACAAAAGTAGTGAGTGGTAGTAGAGCTAGTTTAGTAGTAGGAGTATGTAGTATTAATTATTGTAGTGAGTTTATATAGAAGTTGTAAAATTAAGTTTTGGCGTAGTAGTAAGTTTAGAAGTAGTAGAGCTAGTTTTAAGAGTAGTTTTAGTATTTATAGTGACTAAAGAAATTGTAGTGAGTTTAGTATTAGTAGTAGCAGTTGTTGTAAGTAAAGTATTAGTAGTTAGCACGTTAAGAAGTATTAGTAGTAGTAGATAGTTAAGTAGTAGTAGTTAGTTAAGTAGTAGTAGATAGTTAAGTAGTAGTAGATAGTTAAGTAGTAGTAGTTAGTTAAGTAGTAGGAGTTAGTTAAGTAGTAGGAGTTAGTTAAGTAGTAGGAGTTAGTTAAGTAGTAGGAGTTAGTTAAGTAGTAGGAGTTAGTTAAGTAGTAGTAGTAGTTAGTTAAGTAGTAGTAGTTAGTTAAGTAGTAGTAGTTAGTTAAGTAGTAGGAGTTAGTTAAGTAGTAGTAGTAAGTTAAGTAGTAGTAGTTAGTTAAGTAGTAGGAGTTAGTTAAGTAGTAGGAGTTAGTTAAGTAGTATTAGTTAGTTAAGTAATAGTAGTTAATTAAATAGTAGTAGTTAGTTAAGTAGTAGTAGTTAGTTAAGTAGTAGTAGTTAGTTAAGTAGCATTAGATAGTTAAGTAATAGTCGTTAATTAAGTAGTAGTAGTTAGTTAAGTAGTAGGAGTATTAAGTTTTGTAGTGAGTTTATAGAAGAAGTAAGAGTACATTTTGTCGCCATTGTAGCAACTTGGAACCCCAACGTCCACCCGTTCTCCGAGCTATGTGCCCCGCCCATTGCCACTTCAGCGTCGCGAGTCGTTGAGCTATGTCGGTGACTAGTAGTAGTTAAATAGTAGGAGTTAGTTAAGTAGTAGGAGTTAGTTAAGTAGTAGTAGTTAGTTAAGTAGTAGTAGTAAGTTAAGTAGTAATAGTTAGTTAAGTAGTAGGAGTTAGTTAGGTAGTAGGAGTATTAAGTTTTGTAGTGAGTTTATAGAAGAAGTAAGAGTACATTTTGTCGCCATTGTAGCAACTTGGAACCCCAACGTCCACCCGTTCTCCGAGCTATGTGCCCCGCCCATTGCCACTTCAGCGTCGCGAGTCGTTGAGCTATGTCGGTGACTAGTAGTAGTTAAATAGTAGGAGTTAGTTAAGTAGTAGGAGTTAGTTAAGTAGTAGTAGTTAGTTAAGTAGTAGTAGTAAGTTAAGTAGTAATAGTTAGTTAAGTAGTAGGAGTTAGTTAGGTAGTAGGAGTATTAAGTTTTGTAGTGAGTTTATAGAAGAAGTAAGAGTACATTTTGTCGCCATTGTAGCAACTTAGAACCCCAACGTCCACCCGTTCTCGGAGCTATGTGCCCCGCCCATTGCCACTTCAGCGTCGCGAGTCGTTGAGCTATGTCGGTGACTCCCTCATTTCACGTATATATACTTCCAATATGGCTGTATACGTACCGTTGACAAACGTTTCTGCTTCCGGTACAGTTGCAGTTGCCGCCTGTGAACGTCGGGCAGCCTTCGGTACATCGCCATCAACTTCCGGTCCACCTCCGATAGGCCAACGTGTACGCGTTTCCTGTTAGAAAAACCAATATTGGTTCATTCAAAACTTCCCGAATAATTCACAAATTTTATTAGATTTTAGAGGACTATCCTGTCGCAGCGATGTGCGCTCTGGCTTCAAGTGGCAGGTGCCGGATTCGATTCCAGTTAGGAACGATTTATTAATTTATTTTTTCTGAAGTTTCTCTGGTCTAGTCTTATTCACACAAGCTTATTGTGGGGTCAAGACTAGACGAGAAGCATCGGCTTCGGCCAAGGTTAGTTACCATCCGACAAAGAGATGCCGCTGGGCTATTTAGCAGTGGCGTGCACTTCATACATATACCAAAGCACTGACTACCCTAAAATAAATATATATATGTATATATATATATATATATATATATATAACTCTTACAGCAGGGGTGCTAGCCCTGCTGTAAGAGTTATGGGCGGGAGATAAATATTATATCCCCTGACTAGGGATATAATTAACGTGTCCACCTGCTAAAGTACGGGAATATAGAATAGGAGAAGTTTACACATATATTATTTGGATATTATTTCCACTTGTGTGTTTGTGCTCTGAGAGTTGATAAAGCTGTGGGAGAAGATAAATTTGTACCCTTTCCCCGGGGATATAAGTGTCTCCTGCCCATACTAGCCGTAATGGAGGAGACTTTTTGGCGTTTTATGCAACTTGTCCTGCTGTATGCATATCCTGGTAAGAAACCCGGTGCAAGCCACTGCTATTTAGCGTTCCGGTACGATGGCATGTAGAAACCGATTTGTGGTATAGGTTTAATAAAACTGACATACCCCTATAAGGTTAGCCAACTACCATAACAGCAGGTGAGATGGCAGTCAAAGTGAATGAGCAAAATAAAAAAGCAGCACGCCAACCCGCATTGGAGTAGCGTGGTGGGTTCATGCTCTAAAACCGAGAGGCTTACGCCCAGCAGTGGCTGTAACTCACCTCGCCTCATGGTCTGTCCACTGGTCACAATGCTGGAGAACTTTGTCCATCAGCCGCTCAATAGACGCTATAGACTTCATCAGCTGTCGCACCGTCTTGCATAGTTGTCCACCACCCTCGCCCGAAGACCCTCCGGATTCCACCGCCGCCGCAGCAGCGAGGAGCAGTTCCGATGCCGAGTCCAGTGACGAGGAGGTCGAGAGCCCGAGGGACGCTGTGCCGGAGTTCTCGTCGGAGTCCGAAACTAAAAAAAAATTAACTTATACATCATGACTATGGTTTTTCTTTCCTTTTTTCGAGTAGGCCTGTACAATTCATAAATTACAATTAACGTAAAAATCGCTTCAAAATCTTTTTTGGAGCTACAATGCTACAGATAAATGTACCTGTTATCTCATAACACACCCCTTTTTAATTTTACTCCGAATTGCAGGTTGGGAAACGTAAGCAGGGCGGGCAACACTTGCGATATAAAGATGTGCTAAAGCGGCACATGAAGAGATGTGATATTGACCCGTCACTGTGGGAATTTGAGGCAGCAGATCGGCCGCTATGGAGACACTCCGTAAATAAAAAAAGTATCGGAGTTTGAAGTTAAAAGGCGTGCAGAGCAAGATGCTAGGCGTGAGATAAAGGCCAGACCATCGCCGGCCATATATTACAATATAATTGGTGGAGTACTGATGTGCTTTCAATGTGATCGCACGTTTGAAACAAAGAGTGGTTATGCCAGTCACTTGAGAGCACATCAGGTACGCTCATAATAGCTAGAAGGAGTCG
Source organism: Pararge aegeria (assembly GCF_905163445.1). Lineage (NCBI taxonomy): Eukaryota > Metazoa > Arthropoda > Insecta > Lepidoptera > Nymphalidae > Pararge > Pararge aegeria. The sequence continues at coordinate 3,131,927 of NC_053206.1, read as the reverse complement.
CTGTGGTCGCATACGGCCAGGAGGATATATATAGGGGTAAATATTAAATTACTCACTGTCGTCGAGATCGACGGTGATATTTGAATCGCTGAGGTCTGCTGTGGAATTCGACTTGGTGAGTGACGGATGAACTTCATAATTGTCCGGGGGTCTGGAATTAATAAAACCGTTTTAAGAAGGCGCATTTAAGAAGTTGGTCATAGATCGTTTAAAAATCGTCTTAAAATTAAATTCATATACTAGTATTCCGGGTGATAATCAATTACTGTTACAGACAAAGTTTTATATATTTTGATAAATAATTACAGATCTCCTTCTTATATTTTTTTTTTGTTTGTATTTTTGTAGAAATTGTTGCAACAATAATGTTTTATTAGCTTTTGAATAAGCCCCATTAACAAATATTTCTTGTAATATGTGGTTTACGCAGTTGACGCCGCAGTGAGTAATTATTTGTACTATGTATACCATTGTGTAATGTGATACTGTGTTGTTGTTCGTGAACCCAAATAAATAAATAAAATTATGTAAAAACATTAAAGTGGTCGCCCACGGCAACATTTAAGGCTTTAAAGTATCAATTGACGGATCAGGCAGTTAAGTGGAAAACCATGGGCTATGAAAATTGTTACTGTTGACTTTTGTTAATTTAGACTTTTTTTTTTTTTTTATAATCTGAGTGTCTTTTATATTAATTGTATGTTAATCTCTCAATTTTGTATATGGGACCCAAACCTGAAATAAAATGTTTTTTTTTTTTTTTATAACTTTTATTAATAAACAGAGCAAGGAATACGTGCTGCAACGTGCCGCCCCGTGGCCATCAACTTGGAGCGTAGGTGACAAGCGTCAAGTGCTTGTTATTACACCGGCAACACAGCATAGCAGCCATGCTGCTTAGCGGCAGAAATAATAATAGCGTAGCAGTACTTCCCCGGAAGAGCTCTGTCCCAAAAAGATGGGCTACTACTACAGCATCATTACTTCGGAGCGTTTGACTACAGAATCCAATGGTGTAGTATCGAATCAGCATACTTGTGTTTTAGGCGACATCGGATGGAAGGAGCGGGAGGGGAGATCGGATCCCCCATCTCCCCCTTACGACCACATGTAATTTACTTCTTTTCTTAATTTGAAACAATAAAAAATTGGAGAAAAAGTAAAATAATTTCACAATAAAGTCTTCTATGTCACGATATAAATGAATATACAACATGTAAATGAAACATAAAATAATACTGCCATAGTTTTTACGACAGAAATTCATAGGCTGCAATATCAGGTCGAGTAACTAACGGACACCCCCTTATTTATAAAACTCACTTGGCACCCGTCCCGTCCCCATGCTGCAATTCTCTCCCTGAATGGTCAAGCTTCATGTCTATCGAAGGCTGAAACAATATTAGTCAATTTAACCAACCTGCTTTATGAGTCCAAGGCCGTGGGTTCGATTCCCAAAACTGGATCATGATAGTGTGATGAACATGAACATTTTTCAGTGCCTAGGTGTTTGTTTATCTATACATTATAAGTATTTATGTTATAATATATGTACTCGGTGGAATCTGCCTTCCGAACCGGCGGTAGAGTCATACAAACAGAATGAATTTTAAAAACTATTTAATTTAAATTTTATTAATTTGATTTATAAGTCAGAAATCAAGAATCAATACACACACATATAAGAGTACCCTAAATAACTAGCCACGGCCGAAGTCCGCTACTAGTAAAAAAATATCGTAGCTTTAGTTTTAAGTTGACGATTTTAGTTATCGCCATCAACTCTGTTCTATTTTACATGTAATGAACGCATCAAACGTGTCATATATGTGCCTTTTTGAATAAAGAAATATTTAACTTTGACTTTGAGTTTGACTTTATTACCTTCTCAGCGTCCGCTTTGGTGCCGTTAAACTCGTTCACAGCCTGCATCATACCGAAGAAAGAGATCCTGGAAGCAACACTATCTTTTACTATTGAGGGATCAGTTATCCCGAAGCTCATCTTCCCACATCCACATCCAACAATTTTTTTTAAGTTAAACTTCTTTAGCGGCGTTAGGGAAAAACATGAAAGTTTAATTATACACATGGCTACAGGATGAAGGTAGTTGCGAAACCGAGCGAGAGGGGAATACATCGTCCGCCAGCTCACTTTTTACGATGCGCATGCGCCCTCACAAAAAACCAGCAGCCTGAAGTTAGCTATAAAGTTTGACAGTATACACTTTAAATTGTCGAAGTCTGCGTGCTCATTTCTGTGATTCAATTGTACAAAAATCTCAACCTTTAATGTTCAGTGAAACTTGATGGTCCGATGATGAGATATCTATTATACTGCTATTATAATGCATTATAATAAAACTTTCAATGTATTAAATAACTTTTTTCTATTGTTAGTGTCGTTTTCTTTACAAACGAGAGAATGAGGCGTGAGATAAAATTTTTGAAAAGATTATTATCTTGTTACGCCAAAGAAGTATAACTTCTAAAGCGTGTACATAAGTACACACACGTTTTTTTTTTTTAATAAAGCCTAACCAGGTGAATACAAATACCTGTTCTGGGGGAGGCCACATTGACATGGCAATACATGAATATGTATAAATATATACTCTGTCGAATCAACAGAGTATATATTTATTTTTTATAATTTTATTTTTATCTTCACCTAAGGTAAATTCATACGTAACATTATCTGTACTAACCGCACAATTAACCTATCTAAACAGCTTATATCCTCTGTATGACCCTTGCTCGGTCCCTAAGGCCTTATTCATAAACATGGCGTAACGACGGACCGGACAGCACCTCTCAATTGCCATGGCGTCATAGAACACTGCGTAACTGTTCGCACGTTATGCCACGATTAATTTAGCGCCTTAAAACATATTTAAAGGGTATATAGTGAGTCAACGGGTCAACGAATGGGCGCGGGACTTCCCCTCCGCGACGCACATCCCTACTATATTTGCGCGCCGTCACTCTCAATGAGTATACAAAGTTAGTTTAGTTTACTTTTAATAAAATGGGTAGTCGTAGGAGTAGAGAGCTTTTTGTGACATTGCTCGTCTGGTGAACTACTACCGCCCTGGCAGTCTGAAAGCGTGGGTTCTGGTATAAACACGCACATGAGGCTTAACACACGCCCACGCCTCTGTACATAGTTTGGCATTTCGTATGACGTGTTCCTTGCATGCCCTGCGAAGGTGGACAATCTGCTTGGTCCTATAAGAGGAATAGCTAAAAGCGAAGACATGATGATATACCTCAACAGCTGCTTCCGTTGCTGCGCGCAGAGAGTTCTCGGCGTTAGGCAATCGCAGCGATGCTTGTAGCCAGACCACGCGCTCACTGAAACAGGAAATTAATACAATTGTAATTTTCATCACCATCATATCAACCCAGTTCCCGGTCACATATACTGGTCCGATTTTGTGGCCACCAATTACTTTTCTAAGTTATGTGCGTTTTTTTAGGCAATTAAAATATCACTTGTGTGCGGGACGGTCAGCTGATTTCGTTTAGAGTTAATATTTTGTGTGCCTAATTTTAAGATAACATGTAAATAGTTTTAAGTTTAGTAATAGAATTTAATAGGTAACATTTAATAGGTAATAATAGCATTTTAGAAATAAGCATATTTTAACAATAATTGCCCTTATGCAACTGGAACAAAATAACGCCCTCTGATTGGCCGAGAAATAGAACCAATCAGAGGGCCTGTTTTATTGTGGCAAATTTGATATAAATACCGCACCCGTTTGTACGCCGAGTCAGTTCCAATCAGCAAGCGGTTGCGGTAACAAGAAAAGGAAGAACAACTAATAAAAGAAACAAGAAGAAATCTCTGGAGTTCTCATTTTCCAACCAACCCAGCAACAGTTAATGTACAGAAGCGTTGCTTCAACGGTGACGGAAAACATCGTGAGGAAACCAGCATGCCTGAGAGTTCTAGATAATGTTCTCAAAGTGTGTGGAGTCCCACCAATCCGCATTGGGCCAGCGTGGTGGACCACGGCCTTAAACCCTTCTCCTTGTGCGAGGAGACCCGTGCCCTACAGTGGGGGGTTAATGGGTTAATTTGATGATGATCAAGACTTAACAATTGTAAAGTCAACATCATCTGAAGAGGCTCCAGTTTCGGAGCGATACGTTCGTAGATGGTACATTGCTGAAGATCCGTTTGGTGTGGAGTGTAAAGATATAAATTACACTGTATAGATTCTCCTGCTTTTCGGGCAAGTTAAGTGTTGCAGTAAATTTATAAAGTGGGTAAATAATTAAAATTATAGCTATCAAATAACTATAAATTCATATTTGCCAGATATATTATTAAATAGTTAATAGATAGTAGATTGTACATACACATATTCTTGGAAGTGTTAGAAGTAATATAGGAAGGATACTTTTTATCCTGACATTAAGCTCGGTTCCTTTGGGAGAGGGGATGAGTGTTTGACGATTGTACACCATAACTCCGACATATTATAACCGATTTAAATAATTACTTTTGTACTATAGAGGTTGTTATATGTGTTTAATTCTGCCCAAACTTTGTGTAGATCAGATGAATGTGGTTGGAGATAGAGAACAGAACTCCTCAGCGGACAGCAGCAAACCCCTCATTTAAGGCTTAGCGACACTGAGTGCTTCAAATTTTAGCTTCTTTAAATGATAAACGACTAAGACACCGGGATACCTCCCGGTGCCGTTTATCATAAGCTAAATTTTAATTATAAAAAAAAAGTTTGGAATTTCCCGAGTGACTTGGTAAGTCTTGATGCGTATACTCACGGTCGTGGGGCGCGGTCCTTGCTGCCATGTGTGCTAGTCTCTCGCTGGTGGAGCGTCGCTGGTGGGGCGCGAGGCAGCGAGCGAGGCGCGACCGAACCGCCTCGCCCCAGGCCGCCTCGCTCTCCGTCGGCCCGGACGCGCCGGATCCCGGCACCATCTCCACCTGGAAATTATTTATTATTATTTATTAGAACGTCATTAGAAAGAATACGTGTGTTAACATATGTACACGCGTTAGAGGTTATACTTCTTTGGCCACTTTGGCAAAAAATTTTATCTTTCGCCTTATTCTACATTCGTAGAAAAAACTACACTAACAATAGAAAAAAGGTATTGAATACATTGACAGTTTTATAACGAATTATCTAGTTAAATAAAGTTTATTTAAATGTCACAAAAAATATTTCTACATAAATGAGAGAAATAGATATGAGCCACCCACCAATCAACAATTAACCAATAACTTATATTAAGGATCCCAGCAGGGTGCAGACTTAAACTATTTTGAGGCTAATTGATTAATAATTGCAATATTAAAATTAAACTTATAAACCATTCTCGACCGATTTGAGGCACAAGCTCCCTAGCCTCGGATGATGGTTTTCAATTCGGTTACACGTTGTGTAAAAAAACCGGCCTACCTGTTAGGGATTATGGTAGTCATAACCCTAATCGTTTTTTTTTTTTTCTTTTATTAACGATAGGCCAGCGTTTGACGACAATCATGCCCGTTAGAAAGCAATGATGAGGTCTAGGTTACTACGTGACATCGCACCGGAACACTAAATCGCTTAGCGGCACGTCTTTGTCGGTAGGGTGGTAACTAGCCACGGCCATAGCCTCCCACCAGACGAGACCAGAAGAAACTCAGAATCGATTTCAGACCCCGGGGTGCTACTTAAATTCATAGCGCTCACCGTTGCGCCACAAAGGTCGTCAAAAAAATAAACCTTAAAAAAATTACTGTGTTTTTGTTATTCAAACTTACCTTAAACGTTATGCTAGATGCAGTCTTGAAGTTCTCGATTAACTTACAAAACCTTTCCATAGCGTACCTGCAAGATTTAATTAAATTTATAGTATCACCATCCCATTACTGGCCCCCAACAAAGCACCGGTCTCCTCCCACAATGAGAAGGGGTTAAGGCCGTGGTCCACCACGCTGGCCCAGTGCGGATTGGTGGACTCCACACACCTTTGAGAGCATTAGTAAGAGCTCAATTTATATACATTTTTATAATGCACATAAAAATTATGGAACCGACAGAATTTGAACCTGCGTCTCTCTGAGCGCTTTGACCACTAAGCTACGGCTCGCATACCGTTGATGCCTAAATTAATATATGCATTTATATTATGGAGGGTAGAGGTAAGGAGGATCATCTGTGTATATGAAAAAGTGTCGTCAAAATGTATTAAATTAGGATGGCGCCACATTTGCATCAAGGTAACTCTTAAAAGAAGCGCCAAATATAAATATTGTTAGAGTAGGCTTGAAAAATAAACAAATAAGTAAGGTTATATTTACCACAATATTTTGTTCAACGTAAGTTGTTGAAATTCTCAATAATTAACTACTTTAGTCGATAATGACATTAAATTTTTAACATTTTTAACTCGGCATACTTCAATTCATCTACGATTGCTACATTCATACCATACCCTGTGCATCCACCAGCGCCATTGTGGAGGATTTTTGAACTGTTATTTAGCGCATACACTGGACACTTTTTCAACTTTTCTCCTATATAAGATGACTCTCCTTACCTCTACCCTCCATAATTTATATCAGTCTTATAGCGCGACTGTAGCGCCATCTAGTAGGGAAAATTGTAGTTTCGATCTACTATCTTCTCTGTTATCTGTTTCGACCTATGTAAAGGTCCATATTACACCAAGACACTTTTGGAAACAAGAGATGACAAATTGCTATTTTTTTATAATTTTAAAAGTAAAAACTATCATAAAAAAATATGAAATTAAAAAAGAACAGACAGAAATATTTCTAAATGATTTTTAAAGACTTCCCTGGCGCATTCGTGAGCGCTGTAGTTTCATGTGTCACGTCCCAATATAAAGGTGGCGCGATCCAATTGTTAGGGGTAGATTACAATTGCCGAATTTTTTCTTTAGGTCTGGTGCGTGGCTTCGGACGTGGTTAATACCACCCTACCGACCAAGAGGTGTAGTCAAACGATTTAGCGTTCCGGTACGATGTCGCGTAGACACCGATTTAGGGTATTGGTTTAATAAAATAAATATATTACTACCATAAACACATCGCCATCTAGCCCCAAAGTAAGCGTAGCTTGTGTTATGGGTACTTAGATGACTGATGAATATTTTTTTGATGAATAACATACATAAATACTTATTATATACAGATAAACACCCTGACACTGAAAAACTTTCATGCTCATCACACAAACATTTTCCAGTTGTGGGAATCGAACCCACGGCCTTGGACTCAGAAAGCAGGATCGCTACAAACTGCGCCAATCGGCCGTCAAATGTACCTTGGGGGTACATTTGACCCCTAACAGGTTAGCCCGTTACCAACTTAGACTGCATCACCATTTTTCACCAGGTGAGAATTAATTCTAGGGCTAACTTGTAGTGGAATGAAAAAAAAAAAAAAATCCACGACTCACATTTTGTCGAATGGCCGCTCGTATGCGCGACAGAGACAGATGCTATTGACGATCTCGTTTGCCGTCTCGTTTTCACGCGACAACCTGATAAGATGCTCGTGGATTATTGACGCGCCTGAAACAATACAATTGAACTGTAATATTAATATTTGTCTGTTTGAGCGGGCTTATCTCAGCAACTACCAGTGGGATATGAAAATCTATACATAACCCAATTTTTAAAAGAAGGTTTAGGCTATTTAAGAAGACCACCAATGTAAAGGTGTGCAAACAATGTCAAGGCGAGCGATGCGACGCGGTCGGTCGGGGTTTTTAATGGAGACAAACTGATGAAGTATGTATGTGGAAAATATTTTTTACTCTCCACAGCTATAACAATAACTGAATATCTGAGATGGTGTTTATACCATAAGCGACTATGTTCTAAACTACTCCTCCGCTCCTACCAAATGCGCTATCACCGCTTCTTAAAATGAATAAATGAACGAATATATTTCTTTCATTATTTTTTTTGAGTTTATAGATTTCTAACCGTTTTTCTTAACATTCTTTAAATACACGTTCCCGTTAAACTATATTCAAGAAATTTTGTTTAACCACGAAAATCTTAACTTAGAATCATTGTTAATTGCAGGCTGTATACTGACCATCATCACAGACTTTGAGCCGTTGTAAACTTGGTATATCCCAGTCGTTCGGCTGACTATGCATCCGTGGCACTAAGCGGAGAGCTTTCACTATTTTCGCGCCAATTGAAGCAGTGTTGCCACCTGTGAAAATTAAATAACATTTAATTAGAATAAAGCGGTGGTAGCCCAGTGGGCAGCACTTCAACTTCTATTTCGGGGGTTTTCCAAGTTATGTGTGTTTCAAGCAAAAAAAATATCACTTGATCCAAACTTGGTGAAAGAAAACGTCGTGAGGAAACCTGCATGATTGAGGGTGTAGGGCTTAAACTCTTCTCACTGTGGGATAAGACCCGTTAAATTAAAATTCATCCATACTAATATTATAAATGTGAATGTAAGTTTGTTTGTTACGCTTTCACGCAAAAACTACTAAACCGATCCTCATGAAACTTTGTACACATATTTCTGAAGGTATTGGAATTAATATAGGATGCTTTTTATCCCGAAATTAAGCTTAGTTCTTTTGGGAGAGGGGTAGAAGGTGTTTGACGATTTTACATCATAACGCCGTCAAATGATAACCGATTTAAATAATTACTTTTGTACTATAGAGGTTATTGTATTTAATTTTTCCCAAACTTTGTGTAGATCTGATGAATGTGGTCGGAGATTGAGCACATAACTCCTCAGCGGACAGCAGCAAACCCCTCATATAAGACTTAGCGATACTGAATACTTTAATTTTTTTAGAACTACAACTAAATTGAATGCCACATCAAAAACAAAATCAAACGCAGACGAAGTCGCGGACAACAGCTAGTGCATTCATAAATGAATATCCACTACAGGGTCTCGGTTGAATCTGCCTTCAGAACCGGTGGTAGAGTCACTACAAACAGACTGACTTGACGTTTCAAAAGTTTTTATCAACTACGCCTACTTAAAATAAATGAATCTAGAATTTTAAATTTATTTTTTCTTAACCGTCTTACCTTGTCTTTGCGATAAAATAAATAAAAACGATCACAATAAAAAAAAAAATTTCTTTATGCAAGTGTGCATTTCTATATCTCATTACAATTTGAAAAGTTAAAAGTTAGTCATCATACCTATTGTCTGTGGTTGACCAACAACATGAATATTTTTTTTTTAAATTTGAATTTGGATTCAAGCTTTGTTAACTTAATCAGTTGATTAAATTAATAAAGTTTGACATGACATGACCTATGGCTCTGAAACATGGTCGTTAACTATGGGCCTCATAAGAAGGCTTAGAGTCACTCAGCGGGCGATGGAGAGAGCTATGCTCGGAGTATCTCTACGCGATCGAATCAGAAATGTGGAGATTCGTAGAAGAACCAAAGTTACCGACATAGCTCAACGAGTCGCGAAGCTTAAGTGGCAATGGGCCGGGCACATAGTTCGGAGAAAGCATGGACGTTGGGGGTCCCAAGGTGCTGGAATGGCAGCCCCGTACTGGTAAGCGCAGCGTTGGTCGACCCCCAACGAGGTGGACAGACGACATTAAGCGCGTCGCAGGTAGCCGTTGGATCCAAGCGGCTCAGAATCGTGGAACTTGGAACTCCCTACTAAAGACCTATGTCCAGCAGTGGACGTCTATCGGTTGATGTGATGATGACATGACATTTCGACTGGCACAGTGGGCATAGGCGCTGCTATCTGAGTCCAAGGCCGTGGGTTCGATTCTCACAACTGGTAAAATGTTTGTGTGATAAACATGAATGTGGTTCAGTGTCTGGGTGTTTATCGTTATAATATAAGTATTTATGTATATCCCTTCTAATATTATAAATGTGAATGTAAGTTTGTTTGTTACGCTTTCACGAAAAAACTTCTGAACCGATCCTCATGAAACTTTGTACACATATTCTAGGAAGTGATAGAAGTAATATAGGATACTTTTTATCCCGACATTAAGCTCGGTTCCTTTGAGAGAGGGGATGAAAGTGTTTGACGATTTTACACCATAACTCCGACAAATTATAACCAATTTAAATAGTTATTTTTGTACTATAGAGGTTATAATATGTGTTTAATTTTGCCCAAATTTTGTGTAGATCTGATAAATGTGGTTGGAGATAGAGCAAAGAACTCCTCAGCGGACAGCAGCAAACCCCTCATTTAAGGCTTAGCGATACTGAATACTTAAAATTTTTTTTGAACTTAAATTAAATTGAATGCCACATCAAAAAAATCAAAATCAAACGCAGACGAAGTCGCGGGCAACAGCTAGTTATTCATAAAAATATTCATCAGTCATCTTAGTACCCATAACACAAGCGATGTGTGTGTTGTCGTAGTATGTTTTTGTATTATTTTTATGTTTCAGTTACCGTGGGCGAGGTCTACGATGATGGCGGCGAGGAACCTGTGAAGCGCTGACGTGTTGTTGGCGAGTGACAGGCAAAGACGGCAGTGGCACCCGAAGCGAGCGCGGTACGACCACTCGGACTTGACCATTTCCGCACTCCTGCAAAAAAACAAATAGTCATATAACATAGATAACATTAAATATTGAATTAAATTTCATTGTTTTTAATTAAATTTGATTTTATTTAATTTAATTAAATTGTTTAATAATGACCACTTTCTATACTCAATCTATACCTATTCTATACATGGATTACTTAGAAAATAATCATGTACAAAAATATTTAAATTGCATTGAATTTCATCATTTAATTTAAATGTTCACTAATGTCCATTTTCTATATTCAATCTATCCGTAATCTTTACATGGATAACTTAGAAAAGAGTCATGTAAAAGATTACTTTAAATACCATTAAAATTCATCATTTCATTTAATTTAATTGATAAATGTCCATTTTTTATATTAAATCTATCTGTAATCTATACATGGATTACTGAGAAAAAGAGTCATGTAAAAGATTACTTTAAATACCATTAAAATTCATCATTTCATTTAATTTAATTGATAAATAATGTCCATTTTTTATATTAAATCTATCTGTAATCTATACATGGATTACTGAGAAAAAGAGTCATGTAAAAGATTACTTTAAATTGCAATTTATTCGTTTTATTATATATTATTTTCTTAATTTAATATGATTGTGTTTATTTAAATTTAACTGTTTCCTAATTTCTATTTTCTATGTTTAATCTATCCGTAATCTATACATGGATTACTTAGACAAGAATCATGTAAAAGATCGCTTTAAATTGCATTAAATTTCATTATGTTTAATTTAATTTGTATGTATTTAATTTAATTTCTTTGTATTTAATTCAATTGTTTACTAATATCCATTTCCTATATTCAATCTATCAGTGATATATAGTAATCTATATGTGGATTACTTAGAAAAGAATCACGTAACAGTTATTATTATGTTTAATTTAATTTGATTGTATTTTATTTAATTTGATTGTGTACTAATTTCCATTTTCTATATTCAATCTTTCTTTTTTTTTGTACCGCTACAAGTTAGCCCTAGTGATTATAATCTCACCTGGTCTGAAGTCTAAGATGGTAGCGGGCTAACCTGTTACGGATATGACAGTTTTTTTAATCACATACCCCTAATGGCTTCGCTGGCAGTGTAAGCAACTCACATGTTGGTTCCGATTAGAGTGTACATGAGTGCACTGATCTCGCACCAGGAATGGTACACCCCAAGGAGCCACTCCTCCACCGGCTTAAACGGCGCTTCCGCGTCCCCACCAGGGTGCTCTGCTGTTAGGATAATATAAAGTAATTACAATACAGTAGTAATTACAGCACAATGCTGTGCTGGCACATTTCTTCTAGATTGTGCCACACATAACATACGTGGTGTCGTTAATATTGTAACAATCTATATATATAAAAGAAAGTTGTGTTAGTTACACCATTTATAACTCAAGAACGGCTGGACCATTTTTTTTGATATTTGACTTTTGGATTCCTCTTAGACCGGAAAAGGATAATCAGTATTAATATATAACATTCATAAAAAAAAAAATATCAGCGGTACGAAGTATGCCGGGACAGCTAGTTTAAATAAAAGAAAGAAAGGAAAGTAAATATTTCTTTAATATTATGAAAACTAAACTTGGTTTGCTATACTCCTCGAAATGCAGGAGAATCTGTATGGTGTAATTTATAATTTCTTCAATCCTTATACTCCACACCAAACAAATGTACCCTCTGCGCACGTTTCGCTCCGAAACCGGAGCATCCTCAGGAGATGTTGACTTTACAATGAATAATTGTTAAATGAATAGTTGTTGTTACTTAACTGCTTTTCGCGGAGTATAGCAAATTAAGTTTAATTTTCATAAAATATCATGGATTTCCGCAAAGTAACGCCTGCTTTTATCCAATAATATTTTTCTTTAATTTTTCCTCACTTGTCTTGTAATGTAAACAATCGTTTTGTTTCTTGTAATGTAGTTTTAGTTTCCAAATTCTAATGAAAAGGATAAAAATACATAAGAAAAAATCTTTTCGATTTTACTGTGTCTGATTTAATTTAATTTTGGTTTTTAAAACACACTTTATACTGAAGATTAATGAAAAGAGTCGTTACATTGTAAGAGAAGTGAGAAAGAATGAATAGTTCAAAAAATCTAAAAAAACACGCTTGGTATAAAAAACCAAACTAATTCCTACCTTTTAGCTTAGTTTATTTATGCAAGTTTTTCTAATACTATTTAATTTTTATTAGAGCAAAATTAATCGGTAACCCATTCACTGCCAATTTTGTTAAATATTAGAGAAATTGGCTCGAGATAATGCTTGGAAATTAAAATAAACATCATTCCTGCCTTATTGATAAGGCAAAAATTAGGTAAAAACTATATAAATTTACAAAAATCTTACATTGCAATTTAAATAAATGAATTAATAGTTCAAAAAAATCTAAAAAAACACGCTTGCTATAAAAAAACAAACTAATTTGTGTTTCTTAAGCTACTATTTTTATTATAGCTAACTTAATCGGTTAACTATTCACCGCCAATTTTGTTAATATTAGAGAAATTGGCTCGAGATAATGCTTGGAAATTAAAATAAACATAATTCCTGCCTTATCGACTATAGATGAAAACTATATAAATTAACAAAAATCGTATTTTGCAAATTGAAAATGGAATAATCTTATCAAAACATTGAATTGTCATCGGTTCTCGATATATATACAAAGTTTGGTCGAAATCTGACCGTTTGAAGAGTGTCACAATCAAGTCTAAAGGAGTCGGTTACAAACATACATACAGGTGAAGCTAATATAAAGCGTGTAATAATTATTTAATCTTATCAAATTTGTGTATTGTCATCGGTCCTCGATATATCTACATAGTTTGACCGTTTGAAGAGGGTCAAAATCAAATCCGGACGGCAACTGGCGCAGTGGGCAGCGACCCTGCTTTCTGAGTCCAAGGCCGTGGGTTCGATTCCCACAACTGGAAAATGTTTGTGTGATGAGCAATAAGTGTTTTTCAGTGTCTGGGTGTTTATATGTATTTTCTAAGTATTTATGTATATATAATTCATAAAAATATTCATCAGTCATCTTAGTACCCATAACACAAGCTACGCTTACTTTGGGGCTAGGTGGCGATGTGTGTATTGTCGTAGTATATTTATTTTATTTTAAATCCAAAGGTGTCAGTTACACATACATACTCGTAACTGAAATGAAATATTTATTTTGCAAAATATGGGTTAATTATTGGTGTTTTGGATATAATGTTGATAGAGTATACGCTTTTATAATATGATTCCTAAGGTGATTTTGGACCTGCCAATGTATAAGTTTAAGGAATCTGTTAAAACACATTTATTACAGCGAGGTTACTAAACAATTGATGAATTTCTTAATGACAAGGTTGCTTGGAAGCATCCGGCTCCGCTTTCAGCTCTAACAAGATAGACAAATGAATGTTAAAATGTAAATTGTTGATGTTGGAAAAGAGCAACTGCTGAGTTTCTTGCCGGCTTCTTCTCGGTAGAATCTGCCTTCCGAACCGGTGGTAGAGTCAATACAAATAGACAGACTTGACGTTTCAAAAGTGCTTATATTAGGCCTACTTGAAATAAATGAATTTGGAATTTTGAATTTTTTGAATTTTGAATAAAGTTCCAACATATTCTGTTAATACATCAACATGTTAAAGTCATATTAATAATAATCTTATTTGTTATCAATTATATAAAATAATGTTCTGAGATTTATAGTGTCATATATTAGCAATGGCGTGCACAGGTTTTCTGACCAGGGTATGCATAAAGAAGGAAAATGGCATAAAATAAATCCTCCTTTATGAGTGATACAAAATTTTAGGGTATGCAGTGCTTTTCTGCTTATAAGAAGTGCACGCCACTGTATATTAGATCATTGCATTTGTTATTTAATCTCAATTCTATGTTTTAATGTCAAATAAATACAATTAAAATTAAATTAATTAACATATCAGAAAATTGAGGTCACGTATGTTTTTAACAGACTCCTAAGCGCTTCCTAGCTTTAGTATAAATGTATACTCACCGCATACGTAGTGTAATAGCGCGGCTTCGTCTTCGGGTGTTAGTATTGGATCCTCATACTCGTACATTTCGTTGCTGAGCCTGCACAAACACAAAACTACTACATCATATCAACCCACTAAAGGGCACGGATCTTATGTCACAATTTTTTTTTTTTTTTTAGTGTAAATATCGGGGAAACGAGCATGTGGGTCACCTGGTGTTAAGTTATCACCAACCCGTTACCAGCCCACTACAGGGCACGGATCTGCTGTCACCATTTTTAGTGTAAATATCGGGGAATATTCCACAAGTTGAATTTTGGTATGTAGATACACATAGGCTGCCTTTTATCGCGTAAAAACATACGGTTCCCGCAGGATTCATGAAAACCCAAAAAAGTACGTACGAAGCCGCGCGCGATAGCAAGTATATTACATGTCAGAGAAAAGCAACCTATTAATTAATTTTTGCATTGTTATGCTAAAGTAAAAGTAGAATGTATAAGCTGAAGAAAAACTCACACGTCAGAAGTGGGATCCAAACCGGCGATCACAACTTCGTCTTCCAGCGGTAGCTCGTCCCTCACGCTATCTTCAGCAGACGCCAACAGCTGAGGGGGGGTTATCTTTAATTATATAGGTACGTGTGGTAGGCAGTGCCTCATTGCCTGCATGAAATGAAAAACTTTAATTATACGTGAACCAACCGAGAAAACACTAACACCCGTATTCACAAACATCCCTCCCTTATGTATATAGGAGCAATGCTATGATAAGTACAGCATTTCTTGATTTTAAGGCTGTAACATAAACTTTACTTTATATCCGGCCGACCTAGTTGAAATAAATAAATTTCCAATATATGTATTTAATTTATGAAAAACAAAAACTCATACCTGCAAAATATCCTCATGCCTGATGAGGAAGTGTTCGGGGTCCGGGACAGTGGGATCAGCACTCAGCAACGGCAGCAAAAACTGGCCCATTGGAGGTGCTTCCACTTGCTGCAAACATGAAGCGTACTTTACACGATGCCAGTGAGACTAAAAATAAATTCCACCCTCATCGTCTGTATGCCTGGTATTATTCTACTATTAGAAATACCAGATCATTTCTACCGCGCATTTGCAAATTGTGGAACAATCTCCCATCTGATGTGTTCCCTCCAAAATACAATCTGGAGTTATTCAAGGGGCGGATAAACAAATTCCTTGAAAGCCGGCAACGCATCGGTGGCTCCTCTGGTGTTGCAGATGTTTATGGGCGGCGGTGATCACTTAACATCAGGTGACCCACTTGCTCGTTTGCCCGCTATTAATATAAAAAAAAAGACAGGCAGCTTTTACTGGCTTGGTATAAAAAAAAAATTATTTACTTATTAAATATCAGTGGCTTTAACGGTGAAGGAAAACATCGAGAGGGAACATGTTTTTTAAAATTTCTTTATTCATGTAGGCTTATCACAGGCACTTATGAAGCGTTCATGCATATATGTTCACATAATTGTAAGGGAATGGTGATAAATTCGTTCGCCAACTTAAACCTAAAGCTACGAGGGTTCCAAACGCGCCCTGGTCTAGCCGGGTCTAAATGAATGCATGCATGCCTGGGTTCGGAATGATATTCTCTAAGTCCGCCAATCCCCACTTGGCCAGCGTGGTGGACTTCAGGCTGTACCCTTCTCATTCTGGGAAGGAGACCCATGCCATGCAGTGGGCCTTGATGATTCGTGACCGCAGCCCCGGACACGTGTAGACGCGTCGCACCAGTCAATGACGCGTATCCGTTGACCCGTAGGTACATTTCGTGAATTCATTTTCCGTGAATGTCACACAAGTACACAAGCGCACACCACAAAGCACAACAAAGTCCAGTAATTACTGGCCTCGTTTAAACAAGGGCCTGGCCAGCTGTGCCTTGTTTGTTAAACTAACACCAGCCCACTGGCTATATTTTTTGGGTAGTTCTTGGATGGCAGATTTTTTTTTTTTAGATTTACTCAAAATTTATTGTCATATTTTGGCCAATTTACACAATATATATGAAAAAAAAACCGTTATTTCTATATATTTATATGAATAAATATAGAAATTCAGATTAACTCAAAATGACAATAAGTGTCATATTTTGGCCAATTTACACAATATATTTAGAGATAATAAGCCTGTGTTATTTTGATACATAACCTATTTTACCAACTGTGAAGTTAAATCAAAATCCATTCAGTATATAACTTTCTTACAAACTAACTTTTATACAAACTTTTAGTAAGATTGATGGATCGATTGACATTGATAAATGGATTGATAGTGCGATGTAATAAACTTACCGATCCTTTATGTTGGTAAGGTGGGCAGTCAATTTCTAAACCGCTGACATCCTTGGCAGATGAACTGTCTGTACTGCCTGCTGCAATGAAATAACCATTTTAATTCTTAATCTTTCTTTTTTGTAGTCTACTACAAGTTGACAACCGATTGGCGCTGTTTGCAGCGACCCTGCTTTTGAGTCCAAAGTCGTGATGAACAGGAATGTTTTTCAGTGTCTGGGTGTTTATCTGTATATTATAAGTATTTATGTGTATTATATTCATAAAAAAAATTATTCATTAGTCATCTTAGTACCCAAACCACAAGCTACTCTTACTTTGGGGCTAGATGGCGATGTGTGTATTGTCTTAGTATATTTTTTTATTCATTTAAGGTAGCCCTTGACTGCAATCTGACCTACTTGTAAGTGACAATGCAATCTAAGATTTTAACGGACCAAACTGTGTATAGCAGTTATATTAAGCCCCAAATCGGTGTCTACGCGACATCGCACCGGTACGCTAAATCGCTTAGCGCACGTCTTTGTAGTTTGCTGGTAGGGATATATTTTGCAGTATAGCGCATGAAAGTTTACAGTGATAACTCATCCAGAAATTGTACATGGACGCAGTGGCGTGCACTGTGTTTCTTTCCAGGGTATGCATACGGCAGCAAAATTGCATATAATGGCAAAAATCCTCCTCCTAGGCGAGCTATATGTAAATTATAGGGTAAGCAGTGCTTTTCTGCATGTATGAAGTGCACGCCACTGCATAGACGTAGTCTTGATGGACAGTTTTTATTATAACAAAATTGATGACTTTTTGACTGGCGGTATTCTTTTGGCTGTCAAAAATATTCAAAAGCCTTTGCTAACGCATCGCAAGCGACTTAACTTGAACGATTGATATACTAGGGTACAATCAATTGAGTCTATCACATTCCACTGATGGGCCTCTCCCAGTGGGAGGGTTAGCCCATAATCACCACGCTAGTCATGGCAGTAGTAGCATAGATGCTGCTATACATTCTCCATTATATTCCTTTAGTCGCCTCAAGAGAAGGAGTGGTAACAAATGTACCCTCTTACTTATCTTAAGACTGTTGTAAATAACAGGTGTATTATAAGAACTAACAGTTGTCATCGAGCTCTGTCCACTGGTCATCGGAATCGGAATCGGCGCCGACGTCCGACGCGTCTGACGCAACTTCGACGCGACGAACGCGTAGCGACGCCGCGCGACGTGCCACTGCGCTGCGACGGCGCGACATCTGTAAATAAATTGCTTTAACATTAAGTCGGCCTTTTGTAAACCTTTTTTTTTTTTGTGTATGCAATAAACAATATAACTAAAAACAAATAAATAGTTTTGTTTAACAATTTAGCAAAGCTGGCACTATGTTAAATAGCCGGGTAGAAAATGGTTCTATGGAACATTGAGGTGTGGAAATTGGAATTTAATCATTCATTCATAGATATAGTAGGGATTTCAGCCTCGATTTTTGGAAGGGCCCAGTTTGATCCCAGCGCGGCACCTCAAATTTTTTGGACTTATACATACTTAGACTAAAGCTACCTCACTCATACACAAGGATCACTCTGAGAACTATAATTAGTAGTACTTCCTTTCTCTTGCCCATAAAAACATTGCCTGGGTATGCAATATAGACATTTACTTCCAAACCATGATTACCCATGAACTCCAAAAAACTATAACAGAAGCAGTACCTCCTTGCCCTTGGCGATGGGACGCCGTCTGGGGGCGCGCTGCGGCCGTGGTGGTCGCCGTGACCGGCCCCCCCTTCCTCCAGACCATGACGATGAGGACGACCCACTGCCAGAGGCACGGTGGCCAATCTGCGAGGAGAACTTTTATAAATTAATCTTTTTGCACTACTTCAAACTCTTAAGTTAATGTTGTTTTAGGTTATTTTTAAGTGTTAATTCAATCGTATCAGCTTAATTATGATGTGGATACCATAACGAACAGATTTAGTTTTAAGTTTACAAACATAGTTACAGCCATCATCTCACTACTATATGACCTTTTTTCGGAGAAGAATTGTGAGGATAAACTTTAAGTTAACATCATTTACTCAGGTCTGAGAAGCCTAGTTAGTTTAGTTTTGAGAATTAGAAAACAAAAATCAAATATCAAAGTCAACAATATGAACTATCCAAAGTAGGGCTGTATAATATTTCGCAATTAGTAACTTTCCTTATTCTTTTTAATCCAATTTTAAACAATTCATAGGTAATATTTTCAAGGAATCAAACAAATAGTAATTAATTATCATTGTATGGAAACATTATTAATAATTATGTTTATTTAAATAATTAAATTCTTAATTTGTTATATTTTCATTGGTTGGGCAGATTTTCATCCCTATATTGTCAATATCATAAACCATTTGCATCTTCTTTTCTTATATGCATGGACAGGGTTTGGAAAGCCCTGCAAAATTTTGTTTCCTAATTCTACCTGGGTATCTTTGAAACAGGAGTGAACAAGATATCTACTAGGCAAGACTTGTTCCATTTTATGCCACTACACTTTCCATCAGGTGAGATTGTAGCTAAGCAATATTTAAAGTACTTTAGTTTTATTTACAGTGGGCAGTGACCCTGCTGAGTCCAAGGCTGTGGGTTCGATTCCCACAACTGGAAAATGCTTGTGTGATGAACATGAATGTTTTTCAGTGGTGTTTATCTGTATATTGTAAGTATTTATGTATATCATTCATAAAAATATTCATCAGGCATCTTAGTACTCATGACACAAGCTTCTCTTACTTTGGGGCTAGATGGCAATGTGTGTATTGTCATAGTATATTAATTTACTTATTTATTTCTAGTCTGTTTTCTGTTTTCTATTCTGAGTTGTCTCCATTCCACCGTTTGAAAGGACAAGGTCAGATGTTAATTAACAACTGTCAAGGTTGTTTTACATAACTCAACATAAAAACTGAAGGAAAGTATTTTTATACATTTTATATCATTATAAGTTACTATAACTACTAGCTACTGTTTAAATAAATAAATATACTACTAAAATTAAACACAACACCATCTAGCTAAAAGTAAGCGTAGCTTGTGTTATGGGTACTAAGATGTCTGATTGACTATTTTTATGAATAACATACATAACTTTTTTGTTTCTATTAACATTGTTGATTTCATTGTTGAATTCAAGTTTTAGTGGTGGTTTGATTTTTATTTTGTAGTGTACTAGTCTCTTTTGATATGTATTTTTTTTTATCACTACTTAGGGGTGGAAGTGATACTAATGGGGTTCTAATACACCCTGGTCCAAAAACTCTTGAATACTGCCAGATATTCTGTCTATCATTATTAGGTAAATTTAATAATCACATTAAATTAATACCTACACTCTGTAGATAATTTACAAAACATTAACAATTTTGTTATATCTTTAAATGTGCATTTAAAAATCCAAAACTATGACTGATTTTCTTGTAAGTCCAGAAATTATACTTTATAGGTATGGTATATCGTGGTCTATGAAAATGGTTGTTGTTTTTATAAATATTATGTACTTCTATCATTTATTCTTTTTCATTTTTTTTTACATTCTTAACAATGATTAAAAAAAATAAAAAACACTATTAAAAAATATTTATTATTATTATTATTAATATTATATTGTTTTCAATTTTCGTTTTATGGCTCTCAGTTGTTTGTTTTTATTTTTATATAATTCCTAACTTAATACCAGAATATGTACTCCTAACAAAGTTAAGGGACCTTCTACATAACTAAAGAGTTCAATCTGAATATTTGTTTTTTATAAACAGTACTAAAACAGTACAAAATCTTTTACCTACCTGTGAAAGTCCCATGTAAATATTAAGAACTAGATTGGAGATTATTATAAAAAAAAAACATAAAAGGGTTAGGTGCCATTTCTCAAATAATCATATAAGATGCTAATAAAGAAGCAGTTATATCTAAATAAATGACAGAAAGCTAAATTTTATTTATTTGTATGGCTGTATACATATTAAGTGTGACAGCTTATAAAAAAAAAGTGAAAACAAAATACAAGTGTGACTTTAATACTGGATTCTTATTGAGAAAAGTGAAACCAATACACGAAAACAACTTCTATTATATTGGATTTTTACTATGTCATAGCTCATTTCACTACATGTCAAAACAGCCTGTCCCAAAGGTCAATGACACATGAAACTGGTGAGCGATGGATTTCGATTAATGAGATGCAGAAGTGTGCTAAACGGTGTATACTTACTGCGATCTCGAAGAGAGATGGGAAATCTTGGGATGGTTCATCTGCTAAACCAGCGAGGAGACCAAGCTCCGCGCTGAGATCAGCGAGCTCAGCGCCAATGCGATCCGCGCGGTCTGCATCTCCTAACTCGTCCTTCAAGATGTCACCTATCTCATCAGACACAGCAGCCACTGCAGATGCGACCTCGTCCGAAGCAACCTTCGCACCACCGGGTGAAGACTCCTCGGAACCGCTCACAGAACATTTGCCTATCGAAAACATTATCCACAATGTGTTTCGCACACCGGACAAACTAAACGAAACATCTAAAGTCACAGCCCAATCAATTAGAACACATGAACAGTACAAATACGCTTTGTGTGAAACGAAAAACCATTTTTTCCAACACACCGATGGATCCCGAACTTTTTGACAATACCAATATGGCGACGGTATTTTTAGGATTTTGTGACCAGTTGCCAGAAAGGGATATTTTTTCTATAGTAGCAACATTATTGATACACACAGCCGTCGCGTTCTTAGAACATGGCTGTCATCATTAAAACCTATAAAACAATACGTTCCTAAACGAAATGACAGTCGTATTGACGTTTGACACTGACAATGTCACCTTTAGGCTCTTTAGCTTTTCCTGTCATGCGCGGAAATTACGAAAAGGAAAATCTCGCATCTAATTATAAATTTTGCCTGAAAATGTATAATGCAGGTAAAATACCGCAGTGCGATGCACGCTTATATGTACGCGCGTTTTATATGTGACAGAATCGCCCGCTTAATTCAATTATTTGCTAATTAGCTAACGTTTTAGGCTAAGTTTTCCCAGTTTAGTTTCATGTGATTTCTTAGGTAACTAAACTGTTTGGGTCCAAGATAACGTTATGATAACGTGGTTGTTTAAGTAGGTTAATGAAATATATGCACTATGGCTGTGCAGAATAAGGTTTTGTATGCATTTCGTGGCTGGATAGCGTTCGTTGCCTTCATGGATTTGGGCACTGCCGGACGTTCGTATATAGAGAGGAGATCGTTTCTTACCAATAGCGACAATGAGCATTTAGATGGTAAGTTACTAAAAACAATTTTATAATATAAGAAACTTAATGTTTAACCTCTATGGCGCTGTGGTCTTATGAGTGGTATATTAAAGTTCTGTTCGAAAGGAAGAATGTTAACGCACCATAGTTGTTGCTATATTAATTTAAATAGTTTCTGATCTATATATCTATGTCTACAATCCTCCCTTGTATACAGGGCCACTCTAACGCCCTCCAGCGCCTGTGTGCAAAAACCTATGAAGCACCTCTTTTTCCAGGAATTTCATTTTTTTTTAATTCTTTGTTAATTTTGACTTAAATAAATATTCTCCCATTTTGTATACTTTGACAATAAGTGCAATATAGGTTTTGTAATGTTATATTCACAAGGCATTTGTTGTACTCAATTATTCATGGTTACTCTTCTATAAAGAATATGTTGCTGTGTAAGTGTAACAAAAATAATTTGGATGGCAGCGCCCCTATTGTCTTGGTGCCTGTGTGCGTCACACACTTGGCACACAGGGGCACAGTGGCCCTGAATACCGAGTTAATAGGTTAAATCATGTATGAAAAAAAGAAAATCCCTATCCCTACTTCCGTATTAATATTATAAATGTGTATGTAAGTTTGTTCGTTACGCTTTCACGCAAAAACTACTGAACCGATCATCATGAAACTTTGGAAACATATTCTTGGAGGTAATAGAAGTAATATAGGATACTTTTTTATGCTGAAATTAAGCTCAGTTCCTTTGGGAGAGGTAAATAAAGTTTGACGATTTTACACAAGGACTATATAAAAAATGTTAGATAGAAATGTTCTTGGTTAACCTTTAGCATATAAATCAACTAACAATTCGATTTCGATTCATCGTATACCAATCACTATTTTTTGTAAGTGATAGTAGGAGCTGAGACTGGTCAGACAGTTCTTTTCAGATATTGTTTATGCGAATAGAATTTTGTTTTATAAGAATACACGACTTAAAAATTTCAGTACAACTGCACCTTAATTTATTGTCCATGTGTCTCAAAAAACAAAAACAAACGCAGACGAAGTCGCGGGCAACAGCTAGTATTTTAACAATACAGGAAACTGAGAGTGTGTAAGTGTTTTTAAGATTTGCTGAAGTGAGCGGTGTCAAAAGTAAAAAAATTACACTACAAAATGGTGCCCCATGCATTTGTCACAGGAGTTAATAATGAATAAATAAAATATTTTAATATATTATTTTGATACTATATGTACTAATACTACTTTTGCCTTTGCCTTGCTGCTAGTATGATGCTATGATGTTACGCATAAAGTGTCTTCAATTCCACTATTTTGACGGCCGATTGGCGCAGTTTGCAGCGACCCTGCTTTC
Source organism: Pararge aegeria (assembly GCF_905163445.1). Classification (NCBI taxonomy): domain Eukaryota; kingdom Metazoa; phylum Arthropoda; class Insecta; order Lepidoptera; family Nymphalidae; genus Pararge; species Pararge aegeria. Next base: position 3,108,375 of record NC_053206.1, on the reverse strand, counting down.
TGAGCCCAAGGCTGTGGGTTCGATTCCCACTACTGGAAAGTGTTTGTGTGATGAGCATGAATGTTTTTCAGCGTCTGGGTGTTTATATGTATATTCTAAGTATTTATGTAAATTATTCATAAAAATATGCATTAGTCATCTTAGTACCCATAACACAAACTACGCTTACTTTGGGGCTAGATGGCGATGTGTGTATCTTTGTCATATAAAAAAAAAAACATTATGTATATATATAGGTTAGAAAGTTTGTGCCATAAATATATAAAGTCCTAATTGTTTTATTCTGCTGTCTACTGTTACCTAATATTTAGTATTTTATTTGAATTTTAGGTGATTTTACAACATCCAGGATGCTTGGAATGTATTCGCTGCTCAAAGCTTTGGCTTTAATTCACTGCACACTGTATATACATTATAGACCGTAAGTAGACTATGATTTAACATTAACTTTTAAAACATTAAATTTTGCATTGTGGTGTATAGGAAAATGCTGAGAATTTCATGGGTGCAGCATGTAAGGAACACCAAATTATTACGGCTAGGCAAAGATCTAGAAATGCTTGACACAAATAAAAGATGGATATCAAATTATTTTGATAATTTCTCATCTTATTGTGATAAACGATGAATAGGATGTAATCTCATGCTCTGCTCATCATCTGCTCTCTGTCTGCTCATCATTCAGGGGAAAATAGCCAGAATAAGACCACCTGGCGGCAGAAGTATGTCTTAGAGGGTAGTCCTCCATAACAGCAATGCGTCAGGCGTAAATCTTGCAATCACTGCTGTCAAACGTCACTTTTGTTTATTTATTGTATGGATGGTAGAGGTAAGGAGAGTCATCTTATATGGGAGAAAAGTTGAAAGTGTCCAGTTGTTGCGCTAAATAACAGTTCAAAAATCCTCCACAATGGCGCTGGTGGATGCACAGGGTATGGTATGAATGTAGCAATCGTAGATGAATTGAAGTATGCTGAGTTAAAAAATTTAATGTCATTATCGACTAAAGTAGTTAATTATTGAGAATTTCAACAACTTACGTTGTACAAAATATTTTGGTAAATATAACCGTACAGATTTATTATAACCAAACGTGCGTTTAGAGTGATTTTATTTCGTAAACAGTAAATAGTACGGTATTTATATTTGGCGCTTCTTTTAAGAGTTACCCTGATGCAAATGTGGCGCCATCCTAATTTAATACATTTTGACGACAGTTTTTCATATACACAGATGACTCTCCTTACCTCTACCCTCCATAATTTATTGTATGGAAAAGTGACGTTTGACAGCAGTGATTGCAAGGATTTACGCCTGTCGCATTGCTGTCGCGAGATACGTTATCACCCTGCGGGTCGCGGTGTCGGGGCTTCCCCGCAGTTTGCGAGTTTGTAATGACACCCGCGCTTACGAAGTTGACGCCTATATTTTGAGCTGAGATAACATTACCTTGAACGACTGTTTCCACAGAGTGTTTACGTATTGTTAATAGACTTTTTTTTTATGCTGACTTTTAGTGTAGTAGAACATTTTGTGATAGATCTATGTTGCAGTCTGAAAGGCATGGTTGCCGTAATGACATCCGCGCTTACGCAGTTGACGCCTATATTTTGAGCTGAGATAACGTTACATTGAACGACTGTTTCCACAGAGTGTTTACGTATTGATAATAGACTTTTTTTTTTACACTGATTTTTAGATCTATGTTGCATTCTAAAGGGCATGGTTGCCGTGTAATTACAGGCGCATGAGGCTTAACACCTAAGCCTCAGGTTGGTGGACACAGGGGCAACATTAATCGTGCAGTTCCTAATGTTTCAAGACTTTTTAACTGTGTCGTCGTTATATTGCTGTCGCGAGATACGTAATCACCCTGCCGCGCAGCCCCCTTTTACGGTCGTGTTGCCCGATATTTAATATCTCTATAAATAATGAAAGTTGACTTATGTTAATAAAACAATAAATTTGGATATTAAATATAAGTATCTACCTATAGAGAAAAAAAAATGGTCTAAATTTAAACAGAACTATGATCTTTGCTTGGCCTAAAGGGAAAGTATACTTCGGTCAGCACATACCGCGTTGGCGTTCAACGTGTTAATAGTTTTTATTTTTATTATTTAATAAAATTGGTCTTATTTTTAAAAGATCACTTTTAGTGATAAAATCGCCGTTTCACCTTAGTACTAAGTACTATTACTGTTCCTTGTGTTTTTCCTATTGTGTTGTGTTGTAATAAAGTTTTTCTATTCTATTCTATTTTTCAGTGTTGTTTCGATGGGCTACTGGTCACTCATGTTAACGATAATACTATATTTCACGGAGGCCTTCTATTACCATTCAACGAATCTCAATTTTTACGTTGTGTTCCCATGCGTATTAAATAGTGAGTATTTGTAACTTTTTAATTTTAATGTAATTTCTAACATACAAAATATTCTCTGGAACCAAAACCCTGGATAAAATAGGCATTAAATATATAACCATAAAAAGTCATTGATAATGCTCGATTTAGATGATGAAATTAATTAAAATATTTTAGTAGGTATTTACATATGTATGTGTATGCATATATATGTGTGTGCATATGAACTGCACTGTGTGTTTTATGTGTGTGCGTATGAACGTGAGAGTGAAATATTATTTTAATATAATATTTTTGCTGTTGCAATGCACGACAGCTGTTATTTCTCTAAGTATGACCAAAATCGGTCAGAGAAACTGTGTCCCTCAACTAAAGAAGTTTATCTACCTTTGCGTGTACACAGTCTGCACACATACAATTTCATAGTTTCATAGGCAGGAGAATTTGGCATTTTACATTTTATGCTTATATTTTTTTGTAAATTTTGCTTTTTATGTGTATAGTTGTTTTTGAATGTTTTTTTTTTATATATTTTTTATGGTATTATGTTTGGTAAATTCGAATATAATTAATAGAGAAAAGTTAAAGAAAAATTTAAATGAAAAGTATGAGTAAATAAACGAATAAAATAGACACTATTCTTATCAAGCGAAGTGTTGGGTTCTTAATCTCCTCAACCTATTTATAATAAAGGATCCATCGTCATTACGTGAATCCATACAAAAATATCGATACCTATCATAACATCTGCTCGACGTAGATAACTACATCAAGTTCGTAAAAACATTTTCTGCGTAAGTCAAACTGAATCTCTCACTACTGCATGGCACTTGGATATAAAATGCCAAAATCTCCTGCGGATGTACCCCGCACGCGGCGTCCTTTAGTAGCGCAGCGGTGCCTCTGTCAGAATGCGGCACGGCACAAAGGTGACTAGACGAATCGCTGGACGAATTTTTTGTTTTTGAAACACACGTTTTTTTTAGTTATAACTCTACTTGGATTAATATATCTACCCTCAAAGCTGAAGCTCTGGGGCACTATACCCGGTACTTCCGGAATGGACCGCGAGGTTGAAGATGAGAACATGCACATTCTACGACAAATGGGGAACTACAGGCGGCGGAAAACTGGCAATACCATCAAGAACAAGCATGTTTGACTGTGCTGCCAGTTGTAAGTATAATTTCCACACGGGGAGATACATTTTTTTTTTAAATTTTTAAGTCTCACCTTTATTACTCAAATAACATTAATCTCTGTAATTATCACTGGTAATACTGCCGTCTTTTTTTCTCAAATTGATTGTCGCCATTTTGGCGCTGGATGTTGTGAAAATGTAACACGAGTGTCCACTGAACTAAAGTTTGAATGACGAAAAACATTTAACTGGCTGCGCTCATGTGTTATCCGCGATGAATAATTGTTTGGTTTCATCGAAGTTAGAACGTGAAGGAATGACGATGTTATATGTAAAAATAAGATTGTTCCTGTAAACCGAACTTGGGAATTTTATGTTTTTTTCCGGAGCCAAAACTAGCTTATGACACTCTCCGTCCTTTCAACTAACTCGTTGCCAAAAATCAAGTCAATAGTTGGCTTAGTTAGGACGCGAAGCAAGAACAAACAAACAAACACTTTCGTATTTTAGTATGAATTAGTTCCGGAGGCACTCGTCTTTCACAATTGGCGCTTTAAACGGGGATAAAGTTTAAGTTGTCATTTTTATAGGGGCAGCCAGTCCGGCGTTAACTTTAGTGTTAAATGCTAAAAGATAATGGAACCAATTTTACTCACACTCATTTTCCCTGTGTGGAAATTAGATTGGATAAGTTAGGCAAATTTACTGTTTTAACTCTAAACCGTTTTTTTTTGGTTATTTTATAAGGTTTTGTTTTGTTGGTGAAACAATTAGTTAAGTTTTGAAATGTTACACTTTATCTCTCGTGAAGTTCACTGTGTACTCACTGTAATCTGAACAGACTTCACTGTGTACGTATTGAACTGTTACACACTCCACTTTGTAAACAAGTCACTGTGTAGAAACCTGACTGTGTACACACTGCAATGTGAACAGACTTCACTGTACACAAATTTAACTGTTGCACACTTCACTGTGTAGACACCCCACTGTGTACACACTGCAATGTGAACAGACTTCACTGTGTACAGATTTAAATGTTACACACTTCACTGTGTACAAAATTTACTGTGTAAACACTTCACTTAGTACAAATTGTTAGGCATTTATGTATATGTGTGGTCATCCAGAATTCCGTTCTGTTTTGAATCTTATACTTTTTTGGTACTCTTTAAAATGTGTTTCTAACGTTAATTTGATTTTTAGTATTATAATTGAGATTGTAGAATAGAGATCCTAAGTTTAATTTATTTCTATCTCGCTCATACGGAAGTTTTTTATACCAGTAGAGCTTTTGAAAAGTACTACCGTCATGCTTATTTTTGCCGTCAAGCGGCATTTTTGTGTTCCGGTCTGAGAGCCGGTGTAATTTTACAAGGCGTAAAAGGTTGACGGCAACAGGACGGCACTTTGTATGCCGTGCGAAGTCGCATGCCCTGCGAAGTTTTGCTCGGTTCATAGTCGACGGTTTTCCACATAACGTCATGTGAACTATCTGCTTAATCCGTCAATCATTAACTACTAGTGAGATGTAAAAACATGAGACGTTCTTCAAGCAGTGCGAGTGAGATGGATATATGATGCGTGAATCAAATATTTTTTTTCTATTTCATATAAGTAATATATAGAAGAATTCCTATTGAATAATGAAAAATTCACTGATGCCTTCGCTAGCTTACACTTTGGGAAAGTTTGTATGAATCAATGGCATAAAGTTAAAGTCAAAGTCAAAAATCTTTATTAAGTAGGCCCATAGGTGGCACTTTTGATGCTTACATTACTTGAGAATTAAACGGTAGTGAGATGATGGCGATAACCACATTCGTAAACTTAATACTAAATCTACGAGGGTTCCAAACGCGTCGTGGTCTAAAAAGAAGCCCACAACAAACTTAGCCGGCCGTTTTTTTTTGTTATCACCATCTCACATTGTCATTTAAAATCATTAGTAGAGCAACCTGGTTAGAGCAATAATTCACACCCATTACGAAGTCCTTTATACTATAATAGGACTTTTCTCTCGTATAAACATACAGTCTGTGATTCATACAAAATCCTTTTTACATCCATTTTTTTTCCATGTTTGGTAGATTCCTGACGTGTCTAGTCGTCCTTGTATATAGATAGTTCTTATTAGGTAAATGAATATTAGATTGTAAAACAAAGTAATTTTATCCACCCGAGCCGATGGTGGGGATAAATTTTCAAAGTCGAACATGCTTGGAAGTGGTTGAACCGAATGCTTACAAAAGGTCAACGAAAACGATTTCGTTCGATTGCCGGTTCGGGTCGAAAATAGTGTATTTAAATGACCACCCACACTAGATAACCACCCGTTGCGCAATGGTGAACCTGTGTGTCTTAAAAGTGGGTCGACTTCCGGCACAGGGACAATTTAGTAATGTTTAATTTCTGAATTTTCTCTAGTTACGAGGCTTTGGCCTTGGCAAGTTAGCATACAAACACGTGACGCTAAGCTATGTACCGCTCCGATACGATGACGATTAGGTACATCCGATTATATGAAACCCATACCGGGTTTCATATAATTGTCATAGCAGCTTAGCCCGCTACCACTTCAGGAGACTAAAGTGGGCTAACATGGGCAGGAGACATTTTCCTCACTTCACAAAATGTCTATACCCTCCCATAGTTTTATCCACTCACCGAGAGTGGTCGTACGGGTGAAAATAACATCTGAATAATATACGTGTAATATTTTCCCCTGGTGCCGTGTTTTGGCAAGTGGTCACGTTAATTTAATCCCTTTTCAGGGGATACTGACGGGGGATACAATCGGGGGATAATCGGGCTTTTACCGTCGAATTGACGTATTTTTTGATCTCGTTACCACTTCACCTTTTTATCACCGTAAGGACCTACATCCCTACGTGGTTGGTATACCGCGGACGCGTACGAAGCGCTTTACTTCTTCTAAGTAAACTAGTAGTCAATTAAAATACACGGGTCGTTATCCAAATAAACCTTCTGTTTAAAATTTTTTGACTTGGCGGATGCGCTAATTCAGCGGTAAAAGTTCAATATAATGTTTGTCTCCTGCCTAACTTTGAATGCAATCTCTCCCACACGGCTGAAGGAGAGATTGAGAGAGATAAGATGCATTCAAGTTGAGGCATGAGACAGTGATATAATATTTAAAAATCTAAACAAATATAATGTAAGTTCGAAGTGCTTTGTAGGCAACGAATGCTTTAAAATAATTTTTAATAGCGTTAGAATAGACTATTTTTACGGTTGATACTCCCAGCATTATTAACTGTATCCAATACCCACCCAAAATCTTTTTTCTCTTAATTCTCGTTCTTAATTCTTCTTAAACTTCAACGTTATATCAACCCATTACCGGCTACAGGGCACGGATCTCCTCCCACAATGAGAAGGGATTAGGCGGTAGTCCATCACGCTGGCTAAATGCGGATTGGTGGACTTCACACGTCCTTGAGAATAAATGGAGAACTCTCAGGTTTCCTTACAATGTTTTCCTTCACCTTTAAATCAAGTGATATTTTTAATTGCTTCAATTAACAAGGGATATTCGAACGAATAAATAAGATACAATAAAACCGACTTCTTGACTAAATGTTATGCCAACTGAGAAGTAAATATATTTTTGTAAAAATCAAGCATGAGTACAAAGAGTATTCTCACACATACAAATATTATATGATGTTTAAATTTCGGATTAAACCCTTTTTCAATACAAAAAAATAATGAATAAATGACGGACTTATGCCCGAACCGATAAAACGCACATAATTTCGAAAAGTTAGAGGTGCGTGCCGGGGCTCGGACCTCTAGCTATATGGTCTCCTCGTAAGAGAGGCTGAAGCCCTAACTACTTCACCAACGTGGTGTTCTACGACCTAAACCGTTCTCATTCTGAGAGGGGACCCGTAACCTGTATTGGGCCGTTAATAGGTCGATATGATGATTTGAGCTAAGGCTTGGGACAGTAAAGGACTGTCCGCACTCTGTTCTTACCGCATTACTCTCCGTTGGACCTCTATTTTGTCCTTGCTCTGTGGTAATAGTTAAGATTTTTATACGAACTCTCCTTTCCTTTCATCTAAAGAAAATTTTCATCTCACTAGCTCGGAAATTGATGCTAAAATTTCCATTTTATTGACTAGTGTGGAAAAGTTATTCGTGTTATCTCCATTGGAATGAAAACCATATCACCTAACCATAATTTATAACAGCGCATCTACGAAACCGTCAAACGGAATTGAACCTAATTGTAAATTTCTTAAGGTTAATATTACAATGGATATGCGTTTATTATCTTCGCTATAGTGAGATGAATAGTTACTTGTTTCGCACGGCTGCCGCCATATTGGTTGCGCAACCATACCGACGCCAGCAGTTCTTCTTCATCTCGAGTCGACGGTCACCTAAAACACGGGCAGCCCAAAAATGCTAGTAATAGATGGTTAGAGTTAAGTTGTCAACTTGTCTACCATTTTCTTGTCCTATTTCTATGACATAATACAAGACAATATAAAGAAAAATTTACCTCGAGGTGCGTTTTAAACCGCACAGGTGAGGCACTCTCGATAGAGTTGTATGTATTTTATCGGTTGTCCGACTAGTTAACCCACCACTACTAGTAGTGAGATAGTGCCTTAAAAGTTCAGAAGGGCTTGCATGCGCACAGCAAAGTGATGTTTTATGTGGCATAAGACAAGACAGACAATTCTTAGCATTAATTATCTTAGCGCATCTTAGCCCTACACCTTAGAGTTGTATGCGTTTTTTGGTAACGCGACTGGTTGCGCCGCCCCTGCTATTAGTAAGATAACGCCCTAACTTCAATATTTATAAACGTGATGTATCGTTGTAATAGTTATCCCGTTTTTGTTAAGGTCTGACATTTGAAAAAACTCGTTTGCATTTTCTGGTAGCGCGATTGGTTGCGTGGCTTATTACATACACGTTAGCGCTACTGATCTCTTTGCCTACGAGTGGTTCTTAGACCAATTGGTTGGTTTTATAGACCAATTTTCTTGTCTTATCTAACAGAAATAGGTCGAGAAAATCAATTATCTTAAACCTACTGGTGAGGTACCAGTTGGGCTAAGATAATTATAGAAGCGTAGGCTTTTTTTTGGTAGCGCAACTGGTTGCGCCGCCACTGCCGTAGTGATATAGTGCCCTAAGAGTTCGTGTGAGATTGCAGATAAGTGCTAAACTCTGAAAAAAAAAACTCACCGATTTATTATAACTTATCTTACATACTATACACACTTATATTATTTTATCTTTACTTTATAAAATTTTAACGAAATTAGATTTACTATTTCTACTCACTGTACTACTTAAAATATACTTGATCTTTCCTCTGAATTAGAATTATTTTGAAGAAAAAAAAAAAACTATTTGAATATTTCGAAATTCGTTTGTCTATAGGCTAAGAGTTTCCTTTAGACACTCCGCTCTTCACTTAGCCTTAGTACAAGTTTATTTCAAAATCTATACTGTCAAAGTAAAATGGACCTTATTGACCTAATTTTAGAGTTGTAAGTCTCGTAAGTCGTATTCTGATTTTTATTTTACAAATGTTATGCAGAAAGCTGAAGAATTGCAGGCAGATTTAAGCTTTAATACAATCTGCATAAGATACATTTTACTCTGATGTAAGATATTTCGATACTCGAATACGATTCCTTGATTGCGAGATGGCAAAACTTGTACTAAGGGTACCGATATATCACTTTTAATGAACACCGTTTTAACAGATTTTAATTGCTTAAAACGCATATACCTTAGAAAAGTTCGAGGTGCTTGCTGGGATTCGAACTCGGCCCCACGAAAGTGAAGCCGAACTTGTAACCTATGTTCTATCATCGCTTATTAGTTCATTGACAGCCGGTTGGCGCAGTGGGCAGTGACCCTGCTTTCTGAGTCCAAGTTTGTGGTTTCGATTCCCACAACTGAAAAATGTTTGTGTGAGAGAATTGTTTGTTTAAAGGTATTCGATGGATAGATGTATTTCTCAATTTGATCACGCTATGCATTAAAAGTGTTATATCAGCATTTATCCTATAAAAAAATGTAGTACACATGTGGTGCCAATATACAAGAATCAATAAAATATCGCAATACTATTAAACTGTTTTAAATTATACAATTATTATATATACACATAAGCAATATTATGTATTTTACGATGTTACCACCTTTAGTTTTAAACAACTTTTAACTTTCTCATTAATAAAGGTTCATGACATTTTTTTCTAACCAGAATTACAATCTAAATTAAATATTCAACACATATTAATAACTAGTTTTACACCGCGGTTTTATCCGCATTAACTAAGGGACGCTGAGTACAGCTGTATCTTGCAACCGATAAAACAGCTGCCAAACATAAAGATGTTTTCAATCGCACTGGTGCTGAATGTACAAATCTACATACAAACTGTTCAGCTTTACTATATTAAATACGGCTTCTTTCAATAACCGTGACTGAGATGTTCCCGAATAATGTAGCTAGGACCTTTAACCGCCCACTGTTGCACGCCTCATAAGCGAAGCGTTGAGGTTGTGCTCTACTCTCGACATTACAAAAAAAGCAGTTTTCTCGAAACTGAAATTGATTTTTTGTTATTTATGTTGCACTTACAGGTTAATTTGAGTACACTAATATCAAGTCAAATAATTTGTCAGGCACATAAAATACATTTCAATAACAATTTTTTTGTTTAACATAGTAAATAATAACATTAAACATAATCTTTTCTGGACGTCCGTGTATGGACGGGTGTATGTGGCATCAAAATTGGTCGAAAAAATTATCGTATCGGCATAATTTTTTTTTTAATTATCTAAAGTAACACACGACATAATTTCTTAGTTAATATGAGCGTTCAATTCACTGTCGTTAAATTTCCATGTAATTATTCTAGCTAATATTAATTGTAACTTTCAATGTGCAATCATTATGACATTCCCGTGTCTTGTTTACAAAAAATGAATAATAATTAATATGAAAAAAAAAAATTGTAATGAGCATTGAAAGTTTCAGTTAAAAAAAAATCAATTTTATTGTGAAAAAAATGAGATTATGAGGCGTGCACTTTTGGATTTTCCAAATTTTTTGAAACCTACAATCACGAAGAAATTGCGAATCGTAAATCACCTTCCCTGGACCTACTGCAATTCGACACTCACAGTCTAATAAATATGGCCGCCATAATAGAGCGGGGACCAGTTGAGCTTCGGCAGCGGTAGAAGCGACACGTAGTGGGTAAATTAGCTTTGTGTTTCAATACAGTGTTTACAATAAATTGCGTTCTACGTACTATTTTGTATGAATAAAACTATTTTAATTGCAACTATAGTGAGTGAGTACACTATACTGTTACACTTATAATTCCTTATCACAAATGATTGCAAATAATGTGCGGTCAACTGGCAGCATCACATATTAGTCGATAACGCTGGGTAAGCAACGTTGAACCAATTCTGTTAATGGATCGCGAAACTTTGGCGCCTCTGAATTTAATATACAGAGGCACTAATGAGGTGGGAGGGGCTTAGATAGGTAAGGTGGGGGTTAGAAAGGTATAAAAGGCGACACATTTGGCGAATTTTTTACTTAACAATTATTAATTAAAGTCAACATCTGAGGATGCTCCTTTTTCGGAGCGAAACGTGCGTAGAGGGTATATTGCCGAAGATTTGTTTGGTGTGGAGTATAAGGATTGAAGAAATTATAAATTACACCACACAGATTCTCCTGCGGAGTATAGCATATATGATAATAATATATCATGGATTTCCGCAAAGGCTTCTATCCAATATCCAAACTTTGGAAGGTTGAAAAAGGATGTGTGTTACACTAAATTTATAAAGTGGGTAAATAATTAAACTTTTGATAACTATAACTTCATATCTGCCAGATATTTATGTTCATTGAGTTGATGGGTATTTTGATATAAATACGACTGCATTATCGATGCACCTCAGTCCTACATGGACTCGAACGATGCAGAGGCACCGTCCGGTGTCTTAGTCGTTTATCATGTGGCATCCGTCAGTCTCAGCTCCTAAAACTAACAAGGAATAGTAATCGTTAATATCAAAGAAAATCGTTTAAATCGCGGAAAGTTAACCGGTTAACAGACATACAGACAGACAGACAAATTACACCTGTTACAGTTTTATTACAAGTATAGATGAATATATAGATGTTTTGAATAAATTGAATTGAAAGAATACGTTCGTGAATCTCGAAAAAATAATAATTTATGATCTTTATTAATAAGACTGTCTAAAAGTTATAGTATGTTGATTTTAGCAAGTAGTTATAGAATAGCATAGCTGATACTTTTTGAAGTTATACTTCTTTTGGCGCGTTAGAGAAAAATTATGAGAGTAAATTTACACGATGCGCGCGCACACCGTCACGAAAAACCGACACCCTGAAAGTTAGCTATGGTCGACAAATTTAGTTTTTCACAGTGTTTTGACAGTGTACCTACACTTTCAATTGTCAAAGTCTCAAATTTAAATGTGAGTTAAACTTTGTTGTACGGTAATGAGATAAGTAGATAATACGTTATAATAAAACTTTTAATGTACTAAAAACTAAATGTGGTTTTATAAACGAACAATAGAATAAGGTGAAAGAAGATGTTTATTGTCCGATAATAAGTCTATAGTATTCCAAATTTAATTATGTTTATTATGTCCATTTCTTTAATTATAAAAAAATATTTTTTTGTGATATTTAAATACCTTTTTCTACAAACGTAGAATAAGGCGAAAGATGAAATTATTGAAAAGATAGAATTTTTTTATCTCGCTACGCCAAAGGAGTATAACTTCTAACGCGTGTGCATAAGTACACACACTTTTTTTTTACTGTGTGTGTGTGTGTGTTATTCATTTATATTGTATTTTCACAGTTTGCGTGTGACTCAAAATGTGTGAATATGACACTAAAATATTCATAGTTTTAACGTGTCGTATTAACTTTTCTGGTAGCGGTGATAGCTCAGTGGGTGGACTTTACTTTCAGGGGACCTAGTTCGAATCTAACACACTTATTAGTCTCTCTTAATGGACTTCACACGCCTTTGAGAAGATTATAGAGAACTCTCAGGCATGCAGGTTTCCTCACGATGTTTTCCTTCACCGTTGAACAGTAGCGTGCATGGAGGGTATGCACAGGGTATGCAGATAATACAAAATGAAGAAAATCTCCAGTACGAGTTATAAAAACTTATGGATAGGCTTTGTAAGAGTTATAAATAGTCTACCCTAAAGTTTTTTTTTTACTTGTACTGGAAATTTTCTTCATTTTATATCATCTGCATAAAAAAAAATAATTCAAAATTCATTTATTTCAAGTAGGCCTAATATAAGCACTTTTGAAACGTCAAGTCTGTCTGTTTGTAGTGACTCTACCACCGGTTCGGAAGGCAGATTCTACCGAGAAGAAGCCGGCACTAGCTCAGCAGTTGCTCTTTTCCAACATCAACAATTTACATTTTAACATTCATTTTTCTATCTGCTGTGAGAGCTGAAAGCGGAGCCGGATGCTTCCACATACATACCCTGTGCGTACCCTCTATGCACGTCACTGCCGTTGAAGCAAGTGATATTTTTATTTGCTTGAAACGCACATAACTTAGAAAAGTTTGTTTTGCGTGGAGTCGAAGTCCTAACCGCTAAGCTATCACCGCTTTAGCTTGATTTATACAAAAAAAAAAACTTTTTAGTTGGTATAACGTTTAATATACAGTATGGAGGGTAGAGGTAAGGAGAGTCATCTTATATGGGAGAAAAGTTGAAAAAGTGTCCAGTGTATAACAGTTCAAAAATCCTCCACAATGGCGCTGGTGGATGCACAGGGTATGGTATGAATGTAGCAATCGTAGATGAATTGAAGTATGCCGAGTTAAAAAATTTAATGTCATTATCGACTAAAGTAGTTAATTATTGAGAATTTCAACAACTTACGTTGTACAAAATATTGTGGTAAATATAACCTTACTTCCTTGTATCTCCATACTTCCTTGTTTATTTTTCAAGCCTACTCTAACAATATTTGTATTTGGCGCTTCTTTTAAGAGTTACCCTGATGCAAATGTGGCGCCATCCTAATTTAATACATTTTGACGACACTTTTTCATATACACAGATGACTCTCCTTACCTCTACCCTCCATAATATACAGAATTTAGAAAATACAGAAGCAGTGTACACGAATAATTTTGAAGCGGCAAAAACAACTACACTTTGTATCCCCCTTGATGTCGTCGAGCCCTCGGGCTATTCTCATGGCCTCGCGCTCGCCCCACTCCCCCGTGACGCCGTAGCAACCCCTCAGGTGGTTCGGCAAGTGTCCACCCGATAAAGAAGACTGCCACTTCATTCGAGCAGTTGACAGTAATTATTTTACCTCTAATCTTCTAAAATGTTTACTATAAAATCGGGGAAAATGGAAAAAGTTTTTGAGCTAGCAACATTCCCCGGGTGTGAAGTTAGACGTGCGCAAGGAGTTTTCACTGTATTCGTACACAATGCATTGCATGCAATAATGAGGGTTCTGTATGTTCTTAAATCTGTGGTAATACCGGTTTTTTTGTACTGTAATTTTTTTTTTATTTTGTATATATAGAATGTTACATATATACGGCATATTTAAAGCTATTAATTATTTTAGTGTGCTTCTTATATAGGTAGATAGTAGGTGTTTTGCATTATTGTTTAGTGAATAAGGCTGTTTGATTATGGAATACATTTGTTATCTGTTATAATGACCATAGAGTATACACAAAGATAATTTTTTTTTCTCGTGGTGGAAAAGCTTTATGGCTACCTGCCTCTTGGGCAGGACAGAGGTAATGTTTACTCGTTTACGCAAACTAAATTACCTTCCCAGCGTCTACCAACCGCCCCAACCGATTGCCAGGGCTACTACGCTAAGGAGGAGGGGATCAGGGCCCCCCCCCCCCCCCCCAAGACAGTAGTGAATATTTAAGAAAATATTCCCTACTGTCGTACGAGGCGACTAAGGAAATATAAAGGAACTGGCAGTATAATTTCACATATAGCTTTGACTATGAATTTTTCCGCCACTATGTATTTTACTGTGGATGGTTTAATAATAATTTATTCTGTACCTTTTAAAAAATGATGCCCAGGTTCCAGTAATTATTACCAAGAGCAGTGGCGTGCACTTCATACATGCACAAAAGCACTGCCTACCCCTAAAATTTATATATAACTCGTATGAGAGGAAGACTTTTGCCGTTTTATGTATTTTTCCTGATGTATGCACACCCAGTGCACGCAATTGACCAACGTGCGCTTCATACATGCACAAAAGCACTGGCTACCCAAATTATTTTATGTATATATACCCTTTATACATACCCTGGCCCGAGACCCTGTGCACGCCACTGCCAACAGGTTAAATGTTTTCTCTTGTTTAAATCTGTTATCACATGAAATTTCTTCTGTAGCTCTAAATATTATGTGTAATCTTGATGAGATACTTTTTCGTTTTTATGTAACATTTTATTTATGTATTATCATTGATTTTTTTTCTTTTTCTGTATTCTTATATACTCATGATACCACACTTCATATTATCATATGAAATTTCTTCTGAAATACTTTCTCGTTTTTATGTATGATTTTATTTATGTAATCTCATTTAATATCTCTCTCTATCTCTTTTTCTGTAATCTTGTTTACTCTTCCTATCACACCTTATATTATCTGGGGTCTACTATCATCTTTTAAAGCAATTTGTTTAAACTGACAGTGTTAATCTGCATATACATTGTTTTTAAACTTCTATTTCATTTCCTTTAATTACAATAAATAAATATACTACGACAATACACACATCGCCATCTAGCCCCAAAGTAAGCGTAGCTTGTGTTATGGGTACTAACATGCCTGATGAATATTTTTTTTTAAGAATTATATACATAAATATGTACTTAGAAAATACATATAAACACCCAGCACTGAAAGACTTCAACAATACTTTTTCATAGAATAATTAACGCACACAATTTATTTAGTTGAATGTTAATGGCCTTTTTACGAAATATAATAACTCTATTATACATACACTCTGGCAAATACATGATTATTTATTAATTTTCTATGCCTTGCGTTCTAAAGATTAGTTTTTGTCATCATAAATTCAGAGATCGCACAGTGTATTGTAGAGTTATTGATGTTGATTTTTTTTTACTTTAACCGAATGAAAATTCATGAGATTTAAATATATATATATATCTCCTTCATGAAGCATTTTCGTCACTTGGGAGTTCTACTCTCACGGCGATCACAGTAAGCCCTCTGTAATATGTTTAAAAATATTCCGCAATACTCTTTTAATTATTTCTTTGAATCCAAATAAATATTTTCCGTAACCTTCAATTATTCAAAAATATTTTAAATACGCTCGCTAATATTTTTCTGTAATTATTGTAATATTTTTTAAGTATAAAACGACATAAAACTAATTATGTTGTTTTATAGTTTTTATAAAATGTTTGCTATAATCTCGCTAAATTGTTTTGTAATCTAATTCTATTGAATACAATTTGTAATTATTTATTATACTTCCTACACGTTTTCTGTAATCAAACGTCTTTGGTGTTTTAGCAAAATGGACCACAAACTAGTGCCATATCACGTTACAGGATGTTTGTTATATTTGAAATAAAACGAAACGATTTTTAATGATAACAACGTTTTTTATTTTTATATTCCGCCAAAATAATTCTTAATGTACACATCGATTTACTAATGGACGTTGTGGTCCCAAGGTGTTGGAGTGACGCTGCACTTGACAGCGCAGTGATGGTAGACAAGTAGGGCTAGCATGCGCACCGAGAGAAATGTCGACAAATTATCTCTTCAATCTCTATACAAATAAGATGAGAAACGGGTAGTGATTATTTTCTCGGGGCGCGTATGCTAGACCTACGAGTGGACAGACGACGTAAAACGTGTCGCAGGGAGTCGCTGGATACAAGCGACACTATAGCGAGTTGAAATCAACGTCTAGCAGAAGTCCCGTAGTTGAGATGATGATAATATAAATTAAAATAATTTAGTAATAACTATTAATACAAAAATATAATTAATCTTATGCCAATAATAATTTTAGTTTTTTTTTTAAATACATTTTTGTACGGATACACAATAATGAATACTAAAAATCTCTCGGCCTTTAGTTGTTTACAGTAAAACAAACGACTTTTGCTCTACGACTTTTTTTTAACTCGATAGTTTGTTAACTATTCAATATTGAATATTTTACAGTTACTCTACTTGTAACTACTCTGTAATGTAACATCGGCAACAGCGCGCGAACCACGACTCTATCGTGCGGTCACTGACCCGACTACGCGACGTTGTCCAATCCACGTTTTGGGTTCCACAGTGTAATGTCACTTTACAGGAATAACATGTTTTTTTTTGTATGAATTAAATTAATACTGAATTTCGAAAAGTATTAGAATAAAAGTTGTTAATTTTAATGATAGGAAATACAAGGCCGAGAGCTTTCTGGTATTTTTTACTAAACCTTGTATAGCTGGTTTTGTTTACGGGCACTGTTAATTGAAATGTATAAACGGTTATTATAACCAGACCACCTGTATATAGAATACTGGAATGTAGTACTGGAACCTTAGCACAAGATTTGCTCGCACGCAATCGAGGAGTCATTTTCGATAAACGCTATTCTTGATCATCCGAGAAGAGTGGATCTTATTTATATCGCGTTAATGCTCAAATTTGTTTAAAATACCTTAGGGGTTTTGGCAGAAAGTTTGTAAAATAAAACGATGGACATGGCATTGCTAATCAAACAAGTTTCCTAGGCATACATTTACCTTTCACCAATAAAAAAACCAAACTTGTCTATGGTTCTTGCACAAAGTGTAGTATTTTGTGTTTGTATTTTCATATTTTCCATTTTTAGTATGGATTTGAGGTCATTCAAAAAAACCGATTTTATAATTTTTCCATCTCTCAATTGTCAGTTTACGAGCCCCCCAAACTTTACAATCCGCCAAATCGGCGTCGTAACTTTAAACGGCGCCTAAGGTAGTTAAACATCACAATTAAGAGTTCGTGAAATGTTTTTTTTTTCTAGGAATCTCCTGAATCACTAGGCCTCCGATTAAGGCGATTTTACTTTCGAGTTTGATTTTCAAAAACGACTCCTCGATTGTAAGCATACGAAACTCGTACTAAAGCTACTGAAAACTATTAATTATACGGGATTATTAATAGTAGTCAGGAACCGGCGCACAAGCTATTTTGACGAAGTCTTCATAGCGGACAGTGCCATTGGTCGAGACGTTCGCCTCACGAAATATATTATCGATCTGAAACAGGTTATCAAAGTCAAAGTTAAAAATATCTTTATTCAAGTAGGCCCATGGATGACGTACATTTCATGAGAAATGTGTACACGGTAGTGAGATTAGTGAGATTATGGCGATAACCATATTCGTAAACTTAAAACTGAAGCTACGAGGGTTCCAAACGCGTCCTGGTCTAAGAAGAAGCCCACAACAAACTTAGCCAGGTTTTTTTTTTGTCATTTAAAATTGTTAGAACAGAGCAATAATTCACAACCAAGCTTTTTTATCGATTACGTAGTCCTTTATACTATAATAGGACTCTTCTATAAGCTTACGTTTAAAACAAACTTTTTAAGAGACATCTCCAAGATGTCAATTGGTAGTTTATTGTAAAATTGTATGCAATTTTCTTTTAAACGAATTATGAATTTTATGTAACCTAGTATATACCACTGTAAGTTTATTCTTACTTCTAATGTTCAAACTATTGAAGTCACATATTATCCATTATTATCGCGAACCGGAGTCTTCTGGTATCTATTATAACTTTATAGTCTGTGGCGAAATTTACCTTCGTAATATGGAGGATAGAGGTAAGGAGAGTCATCTGTGTATATGAAAAAGTGTCGTCAAAATGTATTAAATTAGGATGGCGCCACAATTGCATCAGGGTAACTCTTAAAAGAAGCGCCAAATATAAATATTGTTAGAGTAGGCTTGAAAAATAAACAAGGAAGTATGGAGATACAAGGAAGTAAGGTTATATTTACCACAATATTTTGTAGTTAGTTAATTATTGAGAATTTCAACAACTTACGTTAAGTTGTTGAAATTCTCAATAATTAACTACTTTAGTCGATAATGACATTAAATTTTTTAACTCGGCATACTTCAATTCATCTACGATTGCTACATTCATACCATACCCTGTGCATCCACCAGCGCCATTGTGGAGGATTTTTGAACTGTTATTTAGCGCATAAACTGGACACTTTTTCAACTTTTCTCCCATATAAGATGACTCTCCTTACCTCTACCCTCCATACTTCGTAAACTATGAAATAACAGCAGTTTCACGTTGTCTTAAAACACGGATAAAATGACGTTTTCTAAAAATCAAACCTAGCTACATCGAGTATCGGCCTCGTAACCCCCTGCAAATTAAATTTCATGAAAATAGCGGGAACTGTTTCCGTGATTCAGATAATACGACGTGTAACGGAATTACTAATTACTGTTGAAGGGTGCATGAGTATATTTATTTAGAAGCCCTGGCCCAAACCCTTCTAATTCTGGGAGGAAAACCCTGGGGAAAAATCTGGGGTGCCTTCTAGGCCGGAAATTACACATTTATTACAACGAGGTTATTATACAATTGATGAGTTTCTTAATGACAAGGTTGCTTGGAAGCATCCGGCTCCGCTTTCAGCTCTCACAAGATAGAAAAATGAATGTTAAAATGTAAAATGTAAATTGTTGATGTTGGAAAAGAGCAACTGCTGAGTTTCTTGCAGACTTCTTCTCGGTAGAATCCTTCCGAACTTCTGCCTTCCGAACCGGTGGTAGAGTCACTACACACGGACAGACTTGACGTTTCAAAAGTGCTTGTATTAGGCCTACTTGAAATAAATGAATTTTGAATTTTTGAATTTTGAAATGGGTTGTTTAGAATAACGATGAAATGTCGAGGAAATCCTGCCTTACACAAAGGGGTAGCGGTTATTAAAGTTACCTCACGAGAAGACAGTCCCTCTCCCCAATTCTGCAGCAGGATCCGTAGCTGCTTGGCTGGGATGATGCCCCTCTTTTCAGCATCGCCTGCTTTGAAGGCGTTCACTACCTATAACAAAATGTAGAACTCTGAACTTTCTGAACCTTTAATAAAATAATAAATATTAAATGCTTTTAATTCAGGCCAAATACCCATACGACAAAAATTAAAACAAAAAATACTGTTAAGATAAGCATATAAAGACTACGATAATATAACTCAAATAAAATTAAAATTGCAAAAAATATATTCAAGAATTTAACAACTAAATGGATATCAAACTACAATTACAAATTTCAAAAAAAAAAGCATAATTTTCTAAGGAATCATCATTGGATTTTTTTAATAAAACTCACTCATACAATACGTTACATACAATACAATACGTAATGTTTTTGTATGGCATCAATTGATACCGAATTTTGAAAAGTCTTAAAACAAAAGTTGTCAGTGTTAATGATATGAACTTCAAGACTTTCTACATGAACGTACTTTCAAAAATTTTAAAAATTTGGAAAAACCAAAAGTGCATGCACGCCTTATAGCGATCATTCACTTTGAAAAAAAAATCCTAAAACAAAAACTCAAGTTTTTTAAAATGAAATAACAAATAAAATTAATATCTTTATGTCTCACGCGATTTTGTGAGACGTAATTTACATAGCGCATGCGCGAATCTTGATCCACATACTCTTGCATATAGAAAAAATAGTTTTTGATAAATTATAATTAAACGACAGTACTTAGAACGCTAATATTAACTAGGAATCAGCACAGTGCATTACTTAATATAATAAAAAAAATAAAGATATAAGAAATAATTTTTTCGTCCAATTTCTCTGCCACATACACGGATCCGTAAACACATACACACGGACGTCCAAGAATGATTAGTTTTATTATTATTTACTATATTGAACAAGAATAATTGCTTATAAAATATATATCATATGTGCTAGACAGATTATTAACTTGATGTTAGTGCACTCATAATATCCTGTAAGTGTTATACTAATAAAAAAAACAACATTTAAGTTTTGAAAGACTGGGTTTTTTGACATGTCGAGAGTAGAGTATCACCTCACGCTCCGCATATGAGGCGTGCAATAGTAGCTTTGCTAATTGATTGTATGAAGAACCACATTCTAATTGAACAGTTAAAAACGTTAAACTTACTTCGTGAGGCAAGTTTTCGGCACGTGAATGTATGTGCATGACTTCTAGGAAATCTGCGAATGACATTTTGCCACCCTTTCCTTTTAGGTAACCTGCAAGAAGACTATATTATTTATGATCAACATTATCAAAACGCTAGCGGTACGACGCGACTTCGTCCGCGTTTAAGTCAACCGTAAAAATAAATAAATAAATATAAATACACTACGACAATACACACATCGCAATCTAGCCCCAAAGTAAGCGTAGCTTGTGTTATGGGTACTAAGATAGCTGTTCAATATTTTAATGGATATAATACACATAAATACTTAGAATATACATATAAACACCCAGACACTGAAAAACAATCATGTTCATCACACAAACATTTTCCAGTCGTGGGAATCGAACGAACGGCGAAGGACTCAGAGCGCTCACTGCTTCACCAGGGACGTCTTCAGTGAATGGACATTAAAAAAAAACCAATTTTACCAGTCAACTCCTGTATAGTAGGGCTCATGCCGAGGGATCTCATCACAACTGTCAGCTCATCCAGTGAGGTTATCTGGCCGGACCTCGCAAACAAGTAGAAACATTCTCTGAACTCTGTAATACAAATGAAATAAATAAATAAATAAATATACTCCAACAATACACACATCGCCATCTAGCCCCAAAGAAAGCGTAGCTTGTGTTATGGGTACTAAGATGACTGATATTTTTTTTAAGAATTACATATATACATAAATATGTACTTAGAAAATACATATAAACACCCAGCACTGAAAAACTTCAACAATACTTTTTCATAGAATAATTAACGCACACAATTTATTTAGTTGAATGTTAATGGCCTTTTTACGAAATATAATAACTCTATTAATATATATTTATCTCTATTATAAATATTATTATTACATAATAGACTAAGCAGCTTTCGCTGATGTGTCTATATCATTTCTTGCGCTCTTTGTCTTTTTGATGTTTATCCAGTCTATTCTTAAACTGATTCAGTGATTCTGCAGTCACTACATCTTCAGGCAAGGCATTCCACATTTGTATAACTCTATTGCTGATAAAGTGCTTGGAAGGATTAGACGATGCCTGCTGATATTCAAGTTTGCCCCTTAATCTGGGGTTACTCTTTAGTATCATCTTTTTATAAACCTTTAAAACAGGAATACAAAGCGCACAGTGCACTGATTTACCAAAAAAATATTTATCCACTACAAGTTAGCCCTTGACTGCAATCTCACCTGGTGGTAAGTTATGATGCGGTCTAAGATGGTAGCGGGCTAACCTGTTAGGGAGTATAGCAGTTATACTAAACCAATACTCCTTATCAATTTCTACGACATCGTACCGGAACGCTAAATCGCTTAGCGGCATGCCTTTGTAGGAATATATTAAACAAGATAGAATAAAGCAAAAGCAATAGAGACGCGACCTCTCGAATTTGGGCCAAATAACGGTATGCAATAAAAACCATTTCTTAAAGCATAGCTTACTTACAAATGAAGGATAATAATTGATTTATCAACAATATACATTTACAAAACTATATCCACGTAAATAAATATTTTTATCTTAACAACCATCCTAGAAATAGATAAGAAAACACATACCGTCGATATCTTGCTCTTTAAAATAACGTGCCTGAAACACATTACAATTAATTAGTATCACTAATCACATATCCGACATACATTTTTAAATTTACAATAACATGCCTCACCATAATCGTATGACGAAAAGGTGAAAATTAAATAAGTAAAAGTTTTTAAATTCAGTAAGAAAACAAAAGTTTTGTGGTACAATTACCACAGACTAAAATTCGAATTAATTAATATATATAGTAACAATCCACACGCACTATAGTATCACAGATTGAAGTTCATCTGTTGCCTATGTTCTCTTTGATAGGTAGATAGACTACTCGTCTCCCACACCCATCGTGAGGTCAATTTTGCTCTGTTGATAATTTTCATAGCTTTTTTGCTTATTCTGTGCTTTATATTTATGTTAGGCCTAAAACAACTACAATTCAGGACCGTTTATCAAAAAAAACAGAAAAATTAAAGAGCGAGAATCTATGGCATTAAGTAAGTTCAAAAAAAAACTGTGTCTTGTGTTTTTGGTCTAGAGCTGTCTACGGACCAATCAGCTGACTGACAACTGACGGATTGTAGACACGAATTGAAGGTCTTAATTTTCCACGGTGAAATTACCAAAAATTTAGTAAATTATTACATAAAACATCTTTCAAAGCTAGCTGTTCAACAATTGTATGCATTATAAACGTGTAAAAGTCTATAATGGTCATTGACGAACACAAATGGTAAGTTTATATCGAAACGAAATCTCGTAACAGACTCTTTTATAAAAATGTTTATAAATTATTACATTGTATTTTGTAAATCAATTGTTTGGTATGTAAATTATTTCATATATTGATTTTAATGTTGTTATCTAAGTAGGAAGTGATGTTTTTGCGTCACGTAAGTAATTTTATAGGTTAAAAATTATCAATTAAATTACATTATGTTTCGACACAAAAGCCCTTAACCCTTTTTAAATATGTAACGACGTTGCTCTTTTAGCAGAATCAGTTAGTTAGTAACGTAATTTAATAACGATATACAAAACATTGCCTTTCACGCAAGCCATAAAACATGTACTATCTCATAAGACTATTCATGTATTTGCGATCTTATGCTTAGCTTTAATTTTTTTTATACTTGCCTGTAGAGAAAAGGCAAAGGTATAACATAGGTAGCCAAAGGTAGGTAACCATACATCCATGACTTCAGTGTTTATAATTCATATATTTGATAGTAAGGCATAGGGCTATGTCTTAGTGTTTAATATTAAGCACATTTAATCTCAATGTAATAATCCCTATCGTTATTTCGTCGTATGGTTTAATCCCAGTCAGTGCATTAATATTAGGTTCAGATCTTTCTATATTTATCTTGTGCACAGCTGTGAGAATTTAATGTATATAATAATAAATTTTATTTGATGTCAAATGATGTAACATATTTGTGTTAAGACATGTCTTTAGTCTTGAATATTCATATCCAACCCCAAAAATTCAATCTATTAAAAATTAAAAATATTTATGGTTATAAAAGTTACTTGCTCTTTGCCTTGCAATTTTTTTTTTTTACAAGATTGGCTAGAGTTTGACAACTATCATGCCTGATGGAAACCAATGATGAGGTCTATGTTGGGGCTTGCCTAGAAAATGCCATTTCACTTTTGCCTCGAAGGCATTCAGGGTGTATGTCGCAGGCCAAATAGTTTTGATGAATTCTTGTGGTACTAAACACTGAATTAAAAACATACGGAAACTGTGTACACAATTTATATTGAAGCATCAAGAACCACTTCACTTTAGAATGGTTTTGTGAACAATCGGTTTGTCAGTTACCATTTAGCAGTTGACAATAATTATTTTGTGAGCTAGCAAGATTCCACGGGTGTAAAGTGAGATGTGCACCACTGTTTTCGGACACAATGCACTGCATACAATAATGGCTGAATGAAGATTCTATATGTTCTTAATTCTATGGTATTATATTAAAATATATTTTTTATTACATTTTATTGCAAAGTTGTTTGTAAAATATAATAGATACATTCATTCATCAATAGCCTGTAACAGTCCACTGCTGGCACAAAGTCCTCTTGCAACATTATGGTTTGCCAATACTCACCACCATAATACTCAAATTTCTACTGCTTTATATCACCTGTATGTAAAATCATGGTGCTAGTTATGTGATGCCCATAAAGATTTTACTTTGGCATGGCTGTTTCAGAGGGAGACTATCGCATTCAACATCTTTGGAGTTCTGATACATATTTGAGCGGTTATTTCTTTTAGTTACAGAGTTACATTGTGACGTACCAGGAACCATGGAAGAATTGGAGTCGATTCTTATAATATGTAACACATATTTGAAGTTATCAAAAATTACCTAAACCGTACAGTAGTGTTCTAGTCTTTTATCTATAGAATAGAGAATATTATTTTATTTATTTAATTTAATACAGTTTACATTATTAAAAATCAATTTATTTTATCATATTTATAATTCCATTGATATTGTATTTAATACAATATAAAAAAGAGAGCAATAAAATAGAAAACTAATATAATAAAAAGCAATGTTAGATTTTGAATCAGTATAAAAACCAAAGACATATAAGTGAAATAAACAGATAACAAAATAGTGTAACTAAAATATAGTGTAGGGACCTGTAGATGCTTCTAAACGTATGGAATACTCTAAAAGAAAAAGAGACAGAGAGAGAAATTGAAAAGGATAAGAAAGGAGATATTTCGAAGGAAGCTATGGCCGCGACAATGGTTGAGACGCCCCCTCCACAACTGATAACAACGATTGAATGGAGCATGATGGATAAAAGCAAATTCTTCCCCCTATATACATTGAGCAGTTTTACAGGTAAGTTATAAAAATTTTTACAGACTACTCACTCTATGTAAGACAACCCATTGGTGCAGTGGGCTCTCTGCTTTCTGAGTCCAAGGCTGTGGGTTCGATTCCCACAACTGGAAAATGTTTGTCTTATGAACATGAATGTTTTCCAGTGTCTTGGTGTTTCATTATATATTATAAGCAGGTATTTATGTATGTTATTCAAAAAGATATAGAAGCGTTGATAGCCCAGCGGGTACGGCCTCGACTACACTTTCGGGGGGCCGAGTTCGAATCCCAGCACGCACCGCACACACCTCTAACTTTCAAGTTATGAACAACGCTGAAGGAAAACATCGTCAGGAAACCTGCATACCTGAGAGTTCTCCATTATGTTCTCAAAGGTGCGTGAAGTCCACCAATCCGCACTAGACCAGCGTGGTGGGCTACGGCCTTAACCCCTTCTCATTGTGAGAGGAGAAACGTGCCCTGTAGTGGGCCGGCAATGGGTTGTTGTGATGATGATGATTCATAAAAATATTCATCAGTCATCTTAGTACCCATAACACAAGCTACGCTTACTTTGGGGCTAGATGGTGATGTGTGTATTGTCGTAGTATATTTATTACTCTATTTTAAAAGAACAGAGTTTATATAATTGTTTAACATTAAATAAATGTCAAAGTATCAGATATGAGCAGACCTATAGAAGAACTAAAGCTACGGGCTTAGCTCATCGAGTGGCAATCGGTCGGGCACATAGCTCAGGTGTAATTTTCAATTTATTTCTTATTAATTTTATAAATTTAAAATGCATATAAAAAATTTTTGGAACCGTCATGATTAGAACCTGTGACTCTCTGGCAATCGCGACCTAAGAGTTTTAACCGATTGAGCTACGGCTCTCCTACCGTCATACCCAAATTAGTATATGCCTTTTACATCAGTCTTATAGTCTAATATAAGTTCCGAAATATTTTAAATGCATTTTAAATTTACAAAATTGATAATTCCCCCAAAACACTAATAAAAAATATTAAAAAAAGCATTGTCTCTTCTCCTGTTTTCAACGTGTCCCATTGTAAAATGGACCTTTGAAAAATTTGATCGACTGCAATGTTTCCTACTAGATGGCGTTACAGTTATATGACTGATGTAAAAGGTATATATACTAATTTCAGCATCGACGGTAGGAGAGCCGTAGCGTAATTGGTGAAAGCGCTCAGGCCGCGATTGCCAGAGAGTCGCAGGTTCTAATCCTGTCGGTTCCGAAAATCTTCATATGCAATTTAAATTTATAAATTGATAATTCCTCAAAGTGTAGGTTATTTTGTGTTATCTGTATTATTTTATGTTTTGCGTGCAATAAAGTGTTTCTACTTATTGTTGGAGAAACGATAGACATTGCGGGTCCGAAGGTGCTGGAAATTGGAATGGCGACTCCGCACCCGTAAACGGTGTCAAATCATAAACTAAAGCTACTGTAGTCTTAATACAAAATTTACACTCTGTGTGTCTTGTCAGAGACAACGTTTAAACTGGCTCTCTGTATGCGCTAATCCTTATTTAAAATTCCACAGTACGCTGCGCACTCTACCCGCTGACGTTGATAAAAACTCAAATACAGATACAAAGGAAAAAGGAAGCGTATAAAGGTGTCTCTGACGCGATCACAAAGATATACGCGAGCGAAGGAGTGTCTGGACTTTACCGAGGATTCTGGCTGTCGAGTGTAAGTATTTTAAGTTGGAGGAATTTGATTGAATTTTCACGAGCAGGTGACAAAAATTATATCCACCGATTATGTCCCAAGCAGAACGGCGCGGCACAGCATGTGAAGGAGACAATTATATCCCCGGGAAAACGATATCCATTTATCTTCTCCCACAGCTTTATCAACTCTCAGAGCACTAACACACAAGTTTAAATAATATCCAAATATAATGCGCTTTAATAAACGGGGGTAAACTTGTTTGTTTGTTTGTTTTAAGTCTTTATTGCACACACACATTTTATATAAACTAAACACAAACACATACACAAGAAACTTAAAAAAAAAAAAAATAGAGCGTGCAAAGGCGGTCTTATCTCTTCCAGACAACCTTTGACGTTAGGAAAAAAAACGAACGGTGCAGCAATTTCAGTTAAAAAAAAATATATTTATATATATACAAAATAATTTTAATAAACTACTTACTCATAAATTCTAATACTACATACAGACTTCTCCAATTCCTAAAATCTGCTAAAGCACGGGAACATGAAATAGTAGTAGTTCCCCCCCCCCCCCCCCCCCCCCCCCCCACCCCGTTCTATAGTATACGTATATGTTATTTTGATATTATTTCCACTTGTGCGTTTTCTGAGAGTTGTTAAAGCTGTGGGAGAAGAAACATTTTATCCTTTCATTCAACGCAAACATTCTAATTTTTTATTTACGACAACCCTATTGAAGTTAAAAGACCAACACGCGCATAGTACGTACGCTACGCGGCGCGTACCTACTAGAGTGACAGTGACAGTTACATAATTTTAATTTAGCATGTGATGGCCGTATCTGATTGCTTTAAGTAAGAACTCAACCAATCGACGTCCACTGTTGGACATAGGTCTGTTGTAGGGAGTTCCACAATACACGGTCCTAGGCCGCTTGCCTCCAGCGGCTCCCAGTGACTCGCCTGATGTCATCTGTCCACCTCGTTGGGGGCCGACCTACGCTGCGCTTACCGGTGCGGGGTCGCCATTCCAGCACCTTAAGACCCCAACGTCCATCGGTTCTCCGAGCTATGTGCCCCGCCCATTCCCACTTCAGCTTCGGGAGAAAAGGGATATAATATTATTATTGTTATTATGAAAATTAAGCTTAATTTGCTTATACTCCGCGAGAATCAGAAGAATTTGTACGGTGTAGTTTGTAATTTCCCCAATCTTTATACTCCACACCAAACAGATCAGAGACACAGAGTGGAGGCGACACTGCTTTCTTATTCTACAGCTTTGGGTTCGATTCCCAAACCTGGAAATTGTTTTTGTGATGAACATGAATGTTTTTCAATGTCCGGTGTTACGGTTCTAGTTAGTGTATATTAAAAGATGGAACACGTAATCACAAATTTATTTAGGGTAACAAGGTCAGCGGTCGTGGGTGAAAGGGCCCGTCAATTAGTTCGCTTCCAAATTCTGCAGTGGGCGAGTACTGCCCTTGTAGCCGTTGATTGCGTGGCCCAGTAGGAACAGGCGAAGGCGAGGTGGTCTTCAGCTGCACCAGGAGACGGCACGTTGACGGTGACGTCGACAACCACAGGGAGTCGAACCCGAAGCGAGGCAGGCGAAGACGAGGTGGTCTTCAGCTGCACCCGGAGATCGGCGTCGGAGGTGACGTCGACAACAACAGGGAGTCGAACCCGGAACTTGAAACTTGAAACTTGAGACTTGAGACTTGAGGCGAGGCAGGCGAAGACGAGGTGGTCTTCAGCTGCACCCGGAGATCGGCGTCGGAGGTGACGTCGACAACAGTAGAGAGTCGAACCCGGAACTTGGGTTTGAACTCGAACTTGAAGCGAGGAACTCGAAACTCGAACCCTGGAATTTTCGTCCAGCGTGTGAAAAATAATTCCGCTTCAACTAGTCTGATTGCGAACACGTGGCTCAGCTAAGCGGCAAGCACTGCGCAAGATGGCGGATGCGTTGTTCACAATCAGACGGAGTTTACATTATGAGAGCGTGAGAAGCATTAAAATAAAACAAAAGACATTAAGACTAATATTAATTAAAAGATAGCAAATAGCAAAAGGTACGTGAGGTTATTAGCAAAATACAGAGAACTACTATAGTATGAGAATCTGGGAATTTATCAAAATAGGGACTTAATTATAAAAAAAAATAGGAATTAAAACATTTAGATGAAATTTTAACAAAGAATATGCAAGGATTAAGCCAAATATGATCGATTGCATGGGTCAATGTGCGAGAACAAAGAACAAAGGCAACGAGCGTAATGGCCGACCCGCATGCGTGTAATTTACCTAATTAAAAGATATTCTAACGTCTAAACTTTAAGGAATCGTTCAACACTTACCCGATACACGGGGTTTAGATAGCTCGAGGGTAAGTATCCTTAAGGTCTAAGGCAAAAAAACAGCAATCAGGTGAGAGTCGTAAAAAAATGCGGCGGCCGCACAGCGGCCGCGCGGCGTCCAGTCTCAGGTAGAAATTCTGGGCGACTGACGAGCCGTGCGAAGTTAGAAAGCCGCGAGCGCGGTTGGTCCCCGCGCACCGCTCCCCTCGCGCCGGGATACCAGTTTCGCGACATTTCGGAAGATTGCCCGCGCGCAAATTCCAACAATATTATTTTATAAAATTTATGTAACGTAATTAAATAGACATTTATTACGTTACACCGGGTGTTTATCTGTATAGTTTAAGTATGTATGTGTATTATATTCATAAAAATATTCATCAGTCATCTTAGTACCCACAACACAAGCTACGATTACTTTGGGGCTAGATGGCGATGTGTTGACTATCGTAATATATATAATATATATATATATGTATATATATATTTTAATAGGTGATGGTTTTCCACCTACCTCAGGTGGGACCGTCAATTATAACTATTAAAAAAATAACATTTTCTTTCAGTTTCAAATAATATCAGGAGTTTTCTACATTTCAACGTACGAAGGAGTGAGACATGAGCTTGGAAAATACGATGTCAGTCCGCGAATGAAGGTAATATATATATTTTTATAATCCCACTTCTGATGTAGCCAAAAGTCGCTTAGTTTACGTTTTATGGCGCAAATCAGGTTGAGAGGCGACCTTCATGGCGCAGCGGTTGTTTATATGTGGTAAGTTCCGGATTTGATCCCCAGTAGGGGAGTAATTCGGTAATTTTCCAATTCTGAAGTTTCTCTATCTGTCAGTTGCCTGTACGTTCTCGGCTTATTAGTATATTGGCACTTATGTTGAAATACAAGAGTTTTTTTAGTATCCCATGACCAGCCCACTACAGAGCACGGGTCTCCCCCCACAATGAGAAGGGGTTAACCGTAGTCCAAAACGCTGGCCCATTGGAGATTGGTGGACTCCGACACCTTCGAGAACATTCTTTAGGACTCAAGCATGCAGGTTTCCGCACGATGTTTTCCTTCACCGTTGAAACAAGTGAATCGATTTTTGATGATTTTTAAAATTAAAAAAAAGGTTCTGAGCGACCTTTTAAAAATTTTTTTTTGAGCTGTCCTTTGGAGACAGCTCATAAAACATCGAAAACCGATATTTTTTCACGTGAGACAAAAAAAAAATTGTCGTTGATTTTGCGCCACCCTAATATATACATATATATATATATATACCCTAATATATATTTTTTTTAGTCTCACGTGAAAAAATATCGGTTTTCGATTGCTTTATGAGCTTTTTTATAAATTTAAAATGCATATAAAACCTGCGACTCTCCGGCAATCGCGGCCTGAGCGCTTTCACCAATTAAGCTACGGCTCTCCTACCGTCGATGCCGAAATTAGTATATGCCTTTCACACCAGTCTTATGAGCTGTCTCCAAAGGACATATATATATATATCTTATTAGTTCTGCTTTGTCCCCAGTCGTTTATTGGTGGGGGCTGCGCGTCTATAGTGGGTCAAACTGTGATAGTTCCCTTCGACGTGCTGAGTCAGCATCTGATGGTACTCGGTCTGGTGAAGGGGTCTAGCAGCTGTGGTACCAAAAATATTGTGAGTAAATTTTTTTATTTATTTATTTATTAGCTTCTTTGGCACTATCCCGTTCTCTTGCTGTAAGTCCTATCCACAAAGGCTGCCTGTAAGAGATTGCTTGGAGCAATAAGGCCGCCTTTGCATGTCTACATTGTGTACTGTATACTCTATACTGTTCCTTTTCCTGTATGTTATACGTGCGATAAAGAATGTTAGCGAGAAATACTATACCTATTTCATAACAATAAAATGTTATATGAAATTTTAAGGGTTCCACATTCATTTATCAAACTACATACACAAATAAAAAATAACAGTCGCTGCAAGCAGTGGCGTGCACTTGGTTTCTTACCTGGGTATGCATACAGCAGTAAGTTGCATAAAACTGCAAATAATCTCCTCCTATACGAGTTATAAATAAATTTTAGGGTATGCAGTGCTTTTGTGCATGTATGAAGTGCACGCCACTGGCTGCAAGATCCAGAATCGCTGCCACTGTAAAGTTTTTCTTCTTCTTCTTTTCAAGGGAAACTAATAGTACTATTGCACTTAAAAGTAATGCCGTATTTTTATATCCCATAAATCAATGATGTGGAAACTTCATTGGTTTATGTGATATAAAAATACACTTAGTTATACATATACGACTCCACGCTCCACTCCAAGCTATACTCCAAGCTTACCCCTTTACTGAAATCTCACCTTTTATATTATGAGAATTAAGCTTAATTTGCTGTACTCTGTGAACAGCAGGAGAATCTGTATGGTGTTATTTTCTTGAATTACTTATTACAGTCTAGTATATTGCACTGCAAGTTTATTTTTGCTTCCAATGTTCAAATTATTTCAGTCACATTTTCTCTTAAATTTTGCTATATTTTTGTAAACATAAATTAAATTTTCAAATATATATTGGCTAAAAACTGTCATTATCTTAACATCTTTAAATTTATCTCTCAATGACTCTCTCGGACCCATTTTATAGATCGCAAGAACAGCCGTCTTCTGAAGCACGAAAATAGTGCCAATATCGGCAACATTACCCCATAGTAAATTCCATATGACATGCTGAGGGCGCGTTTGGAACCCTCGTATCTTTAGTTTTAAGTTGACGAATTTATTTATCGCCATCAACACACTCCTATGTCATATTTTACATGTAATGCAAGCATCAAAAGTGCCATCTATGTGCCTATTTGAATGAAGAAATATTTGACTTTGACTTTGATTGTTCCATAATTTGCAAGTGCGCGGTAGAAATGATGGCTCTTTGTCCAACGCAGGTAATGAACCCGCTCGGGCTGGATCTGGCCCAGCGTCGGTCGAAGGCGGCGTTGGCGCGCGAGGTGGCGGCCCGCGTGTACCGGCTGCACGGCGCGTTGGGCTACTACCGCGGGTACGCGGCTTCGCTTGCGGCCTACGTGCCCAACTCCGCGCTGTGGTGGGCCCTCTACACCGCCTACCAAGGTAACTAATTTTTTTTTTTTTTTATAAATATACTATGACAATACAAACATAAATTTTATAAATTTAAAATGCATATAAAAACGTTGCAGTTTCGATCTACCTTTTCAAAGGTCCATATTACAATGAGACATGTTTGAAACAAGAGATGACACATTGCTTTTTTATAGTACGTTTCCTACTAGCTGACGCTACAGTCGCTATAAGACTGACTGAAAGGCATATACTAATTTCGGCATCGACGGTAGGAGAGCCGTAGCTTAATTGGAGAAAGCGCTCAGGCCGCGATTGAGAGAGTCGCAGGTTCAAATCCTGTCGGTTCCGAAAATTTTTATATGCATTTTAAATTTATAAAATCGATAATACCTCAAAGTGTAGGTAAAAACACTAATAAGAATTATAAATTACAAACATCACCATCTAGCCTCAAAGTAAGTGTAGCGATTAAAGATGATTTTACTCCGGCTAGAATAAACTCTTTATTAGGGTTCCGCGAGAAGTGGTTAATGCGGATATTAAAAGAAGTATAAATTTTATATAATAAAGTGGTGTTAAGAGCAGTTGGTGTTTATTTTTTATACTGCTTGAGATCTGTGTGAAGTATAAAGATTAAAGAATATTTTTTATAAGCTTCACGTGTATGTGTTTCTGTCTGTGGCATCGTATTTTTTTCGTTCGATAGGTGAATTAGTCGGGAGTGGTCTTAGTTTGTCTATGTTTGATGAAAATCTGGCCGCCAAGATTGCCGCCGCCACAAATTGGCGGGTTACATATTTTTTTTAATATGAGTATCAAATTAAAGGGCTTGACTTGTAGAATACTATCCATTATGACAAATTTCAAATACACGATGGCCGCCACCAGAAAATGGTGAATTCAATTTTTTTTCACGAGCTCCCTCAATACTTTGAATACCCAATTCAAAGTCAAAGTTCAATAATTCTTTATTTAAATAAGCGAATAGATGGCACTTTTGATGCGTACATTACATGTAAATTATGACATAGAAGTGAGTTGATGGCGATAACTAAATTCGTCAACTCAAAACTAAAACTACGACGGTTTCCAAACTCGTCCTGGTTTATGAAATTATATAATTAAAAGTATTAAATGAAAGGACTTGACTAGTTGAATAATGTACCCTTACAATACATTGAAAATCGGGGGGTTCTAAGATTTTAAATTTGACAATTATTTTCCGTTCGCAGATGAACTGCTGAAGATATCGCCAGTGTGGATCTCTCATCTACTCATACAGTGTGTAGCGGGCACGCTGGGCGGGTTCACGACCACCATACTCACAAACCCGCTTGACATTGTGCGGGCGAGGTTACAGGTAATTTTGTCCTTCTAGCACTTTAAAATTATACCTTTGCCTTATATTATACCTTTGCTCATTTTAAATTAAAAAAAAGTCAAACTCTTGTCTATGGTCAATTATAACTTATTTACAGAGAGAAAATATCCTGATCCTATTAATTATTTTTTCAAAATTCCGTTTCCTTTTTTAAAAACATGGTTTTTTTTCTATACGTGCAATAAAGACTTTTCTATCTAAGTTTATAATAGACTAATGCTAAATGATCGTATACTTTTACGAAATATTGCATTTCCCGAAGGTCGCTTACAAGTGTGATACCAACTGAAATAAATGAAATAGATCTAAAATATTTTTGACTTGGTGTCAAGTGAAACTAAATATATAATACATTTATTTACCTTTTGCTTTGTTTAATTTTTTTTCTAAACGTGCAATAATGTCTTCTATTTTTTATCTTTTTCTATCCATGTATCTAAGTTTATAGATCTTTGTCCAGCAGTGATGCTGATGTATACTCAAATAAAAGTTTTATTATCGCTCTCGTATTTCCAGGTTGAAGGCGTCGGGTCAATGCGTCAAGTCTTTAAGGAGTTATGGCGCGAAGAAGGTCTTATAGGGCTGTACGCGAAGGGTTTATCAGCGAGGCTCGTTCAGTCAGCTTGCTTCTCCTTCTGCATCATATTGGGATACGAGAGCATCAAGCGTGTCAGTGTTAGCGACGAGTACCGCGCCCGTGTGCGCTGGTGAATAAAAAAAAACAGCCAAATGCTTGTTTTCTTTTGCCCCCATCCCCTTATATTATTAAAAAGCTCTATACTTGATTACCTTTGCGCAAAACGACAATAAATTGAAAAGGCAATGTCGTGTCTATGCTCAATTATTTTGTAGACATAGTCTGTGTAATGAAACTGCTAGGGATGTCTCCAAAATAAATAGTTAATAGTAGTGTTGCGCGTCTTTCTGCGCTAAGAGAGCATAGTGTGTCAGTTTTAGCAATGAGTACAGCGCCCGTGTGCGCTGTTGAATTAACAACACAGCCAAATGCTCGTTTACTTTTTTCCCCATCCCCTAATATTATTTAAAGCTGTATACTTCATTACCTTTGCGCAAAACGCCAACACATTAAAAATGAAAATGCTAGCCACAGATAATTTTTTTTTATTTGATTAAAGCAAAAGTTTGATATGGATGAGCGCGAAGGGTCGATTCCGCGAGGCCGTTCCAGCCTGTTTCATGTTCTTTATCACTGGGGCTAGGAAAGGCTATTAAAGCGTTGAGCGTAGAGAACATACAATAAAATTATTTTTAGTACTAGAGCTTTTTTTTGACGGCCGATTGGCGCAGTGGACAGCTTGCTTTCTGAGTCCAAGGCCGTGGGTTTGATTCCCAAAACTGGAAAATAATGTTTGTGTGATGAGCATTAATATTTTTCAGTGTCTGGGCGTTATCTGTATAAGTACTTATGTATATCTATATATATATATATAAAAGAAAGTTGTGTTAGTTACACCATTTATAACTCAAGAACGGCTGGACCAATTTTTATGATATTTGATTTTTTGGATTTCTCTTAGACCGGAATAGGATAATAAGTATTCGTTGTAGTATGAATGAATGAATGAATACACTTTTATTGTACACCACATAAACATAACAAATTAACAGTAAAAATTTAACAAAAGGTATACAATTTGGCGGCCTTATCGCTACATAGCGATCTCTTCCAGGCAACCAAAGGCGTTAAAAACAGCTCAAGAAGAGAGGTAGGTGGTGCATTTAACTGTACTGTGTTGCAAATAAACATGCATAAACCTATATATACAAATATAATATGTACATATAACAAACTTACAATAAAATATATAGATAGTGATAATAATTAATATATACCTATATAATTAATATCAATAATAAATAAATATATACAATATTGTCAAACCACAAATAAAACAGAAGGGAATAGGCAAGTTAAAGATCCGCAGATGCAGACAAAAAATGATCTTTGACAAGTTTTTTAAAAATGGTAATAGACTGTGCCTCTCGGATTTCAAGAGGCAAGGCATTCCAAAGCTTAACAGCCTGAACAGTGAAAGATCGGTGGAAGAAAGATGAATTATGTGAAGGCACCCTTAAGATCAATTTCCTTGCAGTACGGAGAACTTCACCAGGGCGAGCAACGAATTCAAATTTTTCCTTAAATAAGGTGGAGAAGAAGGAAAAAACAACACACAGTAGAGAATAGAAAGAATGTGCAAATTCCGGCGAAGTCGAATAGGTAACCACTTGAGACGAGAGCGAAATTGTGATATATGGTCATATTTACGTAACCCAAATATGAACCGAATGCTAATGTTTTGAAGTCTCTCAAGTTTATTTAACTGATCGTCAGTTGGGTTAACAAAGCTTGCGTCAGCGTAATCCAGAATAGGAAGAAGGAGAGTCTGTGCTAACATAATCTTGGTAGGAATCGGAAGGAAAAATTGAAGGCGACGCAGAGAGCCTAGAGATGCAAAAGTTTTCCTGCTGACTTCCTTTAAGTGATTAGTCCAACTTAGAGTGGAATCCATAGTAACACCCAGATTTCTAACGCTGTCAGAGTACGGAACTATGAACCTATTGAATTCTATGGACGGCAAGGAAAACCAGTCAATTCTTGAGATTAGGTTCCGACTACCGATAATAATCACCTGAGATTTTTTAGGATTTACAGTGAGGCCATAGGATCTACTCCATTCCAGGATAACACTTAAATCTTTATTCATCCTTGAAACGGCTGTCGTAATAGTAATAATTTCGTAAAAAAAAATATCCGCGGCACGAAGTTCGCCGAGGCAGCTTGTTATTCATAAAAATATTCTTCGGGTATCTTAGTACCCATAACACAAGCTACGCTTACTTTGGGGCTAGATGGCGCTGTGTGTTTCGTGGTAGTTTATTTATTTTTATTTATTTATTTACCTACATATTATTTTCCTGCTGCCGCCGAAAATAAATTCACGAATGACTTGATACACTTTATATTTACACGGGCGGCACGTTGCAGGACGACTTCCTTGCATGCCCTGCGAAGTCTTTATCTGTTCTGTTCTCTGAAGGCCACCTGCCCGTGGCGTCCATACTGCGATTTGCCAGGGTATGCACTAAGCGGGTAGTTAAAGTCAAAGTCAAAGTCAAAAATATCTTTATTCAAGTAGGCCGATAGATGGCACTTTTGATGCGTACATTACATGAGAATTACACAGTAGTGAGATGAAGGCGATAACCATATTCGTAAACTTAAAACTAAAGCTACGAGGGTTACAAACGCGTCCTGCAGGGCTAGCATGGGCGGGGGACACTTCTCCACGGGGAAAGGATATAACGTTTATCCCCTCACGCATTTATATCCACCCCCCGAGCATGGGCACACGGGTGGACAATATATCCACGGTGGATATAATTCAATTCAATTCTTGTTTATGGCTTTTGTCTGTGCCAACTGGGCACAAGGTACTTCGCCAATGTCTTGTAGATGAAGAAGGCACGAAGGAGATTGATCGGTGAAACTAATGAAAAGTTAATTTTGAATATGACCAAGAAATAGTTGTTATTAGCTAGTTAGCTCTTTAACCTAAGGCAGCACAGACAACACATGCATATATATCTAACACGGATATTTTTTGTACATTATACTTTAATTTTATTACTTACTATATATTTACATAAAAATCTACAATAAGGACTGAAAACAAACATTAAAAAACATTTAACACTCAAAGGACGGGGGACTTTGGGAGGAAGAACGTCATAGAGGGGATAGGTAAGTTTGGGACAGTTAAAAATAATATGAGTTATAGTGCCCTCATCCAAGCCACACTCACAGATGGAGTTGTCCCTTATCCGGAGTTTGGCCAGATGTACAGGTGTGCTAGCATGACCAAGACGCAATCGGGAAATTGTGGATGAAGTCCAGCGATTTGTACTCCGAGAGTGACAAAACCAGGGTTGTCTTGGTATGTTTTGTTGGATGGTAGCGTAAAACTTACCCTTAACCAATTTGGAATCATTCCAAAAATTTTTCCAGGCTGTTTCCATATATGTTTTGGCAAGAGTACATAGGTCCTGCGATGAATTTTTAAAATGATCTAGAGAACCTGACTCAACAGCTGTTTTGGCACATGAGTCAGCAGTCTCGTTTCCTGGAATACCTGAGTGGCTTGGAATCCAAACCAGTAAGATGAATAGTCCTTTTTGATTGCAAGAGAGCAGAGCCTTCCGGATTTTTAAGATAATGGGAAATCGTGATTTGCTGCGAAAGGGGTTTTCTTTAATAGACATTAAACAGCTTAAAGAGTCAGTCAGAATAACCGTCTGTTGTACGTTATGGGACAGTGCAAACAGGATTGCTTCCAAAAGAGCAATGGCCTCTCCGGTAAACACAGAAGACTCGGGAGGGCATTTAAATTTTAAAACAATTCTGTAAACAGGAACCCAACATGCAGCACCAACACAACCTTCTGGAGACAGCTTTGAAGCATCAGTATATATAATAAGATGATTTGACCAATTTTGACTAATATGCTTTTGTAGTTTGATATTGGTATCTGGGGATCCTTTACTCAGACCTAGATCTGTGATGATGGAAGGGTTGTATATTAATGCTTTAAATGGGGTTGAATATAGTGGGTTGATTGTGAAAGATGTCAGGGGATTAGGAAGGCTGGTATACTTTAGGAAACTATCTAGCAAGTAGGAAGACGAGTTACGGGAGCAAGGTGCGTGTGATAGTTGGCTTAGTCGGTGCCAAAGAGGATGGGATGACAGCTGTAACATCTTGCTGATAAAGCGGTCACATAGATATTGTCGACGGATGGATAGAGGAGGGTCAACGCATTCTACCTGCAAAGCATTAGTGGGGGAGGATTTCATTGCACCTAGAATAATTCTAAGGCATCTATACTGAATTTTGTTTAACTTTTCAGCAGCTGATTTATTAAAAGGCTCTAAAACAAACATACAGTAATCCATGTGGCTACGTACTAAGGCATTATATAATAATTTTAAAGTATAGGGGTGAGCACCCCACCAAACTCCCGCTATTGCTCGTAGTACATTGATGCCTTTTTCACATTTTTTGATAATGTGTTCAGAATGAGCAATTCCATTCAGTCGTGTGTCTAAATAAACACCTAAAAATTTAGCTTTAACTGCAAGGTTGATTGCTTGACCTTCAAATGAGATGTTGAGGTTCGGGAGGTATCTCTTCCTTGTAAATACCACTGCCTGACATTTTCCCACTGATAGGGACAAGCCATGGTCAGACAGCCACTGGCCTAGATAATACAAAGCAGAATTGATACGACAGGATACTTCCTCTATCCTGCCTGAGCTGTGATAGAGGACAATATCATCAGCATATTGTAAAATGGTACAAAAACTAGAAACAGACAATTCGAGGTCGTGGGTATATATGCTATAGAGCAGAGGACTGAGAACAGAGCCTTGAGGGAGGCCTTTCCAGATTAATCTGGGGGGAAGAGAATTATTCTGATGCTTTACCAGAACATATCTGCAAAACAGCAGATTACATATGAAATGAACCATCCTCGAGGGAACACTCAGCTTAAGTAGTTTCTGCCTGAGCACCGGAAGTAGGACATTATCATATGCAGAAGCAATATCAAGAAAAGCACCCACAAGGTACTCTCCTTTTGTAAAGGCTAATCTAATATCTGTTGTTAATACACTGAGACTGTCTGTTGTACTCATACCCTTCCGAAACCCAAATTGGGAGGAGGGGAGAATATTTCTACTTTCCATTAACCATTCCAGTCGGTTTTTAAGGAGATGTTCTGTAACTTTAGCTAAAGTAGATGACAAAGCTATGGGTCTATATGAATTTGAATTAAGGGGATTTTTATAAGGTTTAAGGATAGGAATAACAATTTGAGATTTCCATGAGTTTGGGATAGAACCAGTTTCCAAACATTTATTGATTATTTTAAGGTAATAAATTTTAGCTTTGTCATTTAAGTTAGCCAGGAAAGAATATGGAACGCCATCTTCCCCTGGAGCTGTATCTTTTAGACCATTGAGAGCAATTTGAAGCTCAGAAAAGGAAAAGGGGGCATCCATTTCATCCGTAGCTGGAGCTGGCGTAGTAGTTAGAAATGACGCAGAGAGCCTAGAGATGCAAAAGTTTTCCTGCTGACTTCCTTTAAGTGATTAGTCCAACTTAGAGTGGAATCCATAGTAACACCCAGATTTCTAACGCTGTCAGAGTACGGAACTATGAACCTATTGAATTCTATGGACGGCAAGGAAAACCAGTCAATTCTTGAGATTAGGTTCCGACTACCGATAATAATCACCTGAGATTTTTTAGGATTTACAGTGAGGCCATAGGATCTACTCCATTCCAGGATAACACTTAAATCTTTATTCATCCTTGAAACGGCTGTCGTAATAGTAATAATTTCGTAAAAAAAAATATCCGCGGCACGAAGTTCGCCGAGGCAGCTTGTTATTCATAAAAATATTCTTCGGGTATCTTAGTACCCATAACACAAGCTACGCTTACTTTGGGGCTAGATGGCGCTGTGTGTTTCGTGGTAGTTTATTTATTTTTATTTATTTATTTACCTACATATTATTTTCCTGCTGCCGCCGAAAATAAATTCACGAATGACTTGATACACTTTATACTCTCCTTTTGTAAAGGCTAATCTAATATCTGTTGTTAATACACTGAGACTGTCTGTTGTACTCATACCCTTCCGAAACCCAAATTGGGAGGAGGGGAGAATATTTCTACTTTCCATTAACCATTCCAGTCGGTTTTTAAGGAGATGTTCTGTAACTTTAGCTAAAGTAGATGACAAAGCTATGGGTCTATATGAATTTGAATTAAGGGGATTTTTATAAGGTTTAAGGATAGGAATAACAATTTGAGATTTCCATGAGTTTGGGATAGAACCAGTTTCCAAACATTTATTGATTATTTTAAGGTAATAAATTTTAGCTTTGTCATTTAAGTTAGCCAGGAAAGAATATGGAACGCCATCTTCCCCTGGAGCTGTATCTTTTAGACCATTGAGAGCAATTTGAAGCTCAGAAAAGGAAAAGGGGGCATCCATTTCATCCGTAGCTGGAGCTGGCGTAGTAGTTAGAAATGAGTCCACATAGGGAACATAAGGTGGAGCTAATTTGTCTGCAAAGTTGTTAAGCCAGTCAGAAGGATTATTTGAGGAAGGATCAACGTGGCTCAGGGAGCGACGGAATCTCCTCATATTTTCCCACACAATGGTGGAGGGTGAACGAGGGCTAAGCGATTCACAGAACTGCGTCCAACTTGCTCTTTTCTTTTTGAAGACTAATCTTTTAATTTTAGCATCTAGTTTTTGGTAACTATTAAAGTTATCCTGAGTCATGCAGGCTGAGTATAATTCTTCTGCAGCAGATCTTTTACCAAATAAATCGCTGCATTCATCATCCCACCAAGGAGAGGAAAGCAGCGGATTTTTCACAGGGTGTTTTTTTGGAATATGGGAATCGGCCGAAGATATAAGAGATTTTAAAAAGAGATCATAGCATACCAGAATGTTTCCATCACTTTCCAAATCGGGCAGAGTGTCTACAATGCAATCAACGGATAGGGCATAATCTTCCCAATTTGCTTTTTTAAGTTTATACTTTAAAAGGGGATCATAGTTAGGGGTAGGTAAGGATTTATTATTTAATGTAACAATTATAGGAAAATGATCACTGCCACAGGTTGACTGTAGCACGTTCCAAGTCAGGCGCGATGCTAGGTTAGCCGAACATAGGGTGAGATCAACCGCTGATTTAGGGTTCTGATTGGGGTATACCCTTCGAGTAGGAGAACCGTCATTGAGGATGCAAAGACTGACATCATCAAGTAAATCAATCAGCAATGAAGAAAACCCGTCACTAGCATGGCACCCCCACATCGTGTGGTGGGTGTTAAAATCACCCATGGCTATGATAGGGCTGGGAAGGGACGACAAGATTGCTTGTAATTCGGGAATAATAGAAGATGAGGGATGAGGAATATACAGAGATACAAAAGATATGTCTAGGGTACGGACAGCAACAGCATTGATCTGTTGGCTGTGGGAAGGAAGAGCGATTTGGGTGTAGGGGAGGGAGTGCCGTAGAAATACAGCACTGCCTGCATACCCATCACTCCTGTCATCCCTCAAACAGGAGAAGCCCGGCACCCGTAATCGTGAACCAGGCCTCAGCCATGTCTCCGAGATGGCAAGAATGGTGGGATTATGAAGGTTAATCAGAGAGATTAACTCATGTTTCTTGGGACGTAAACTTTTACAGTTCCACTGTAGCAGGGTTATTGGGCCCATTT
This sequence comes from Pararge aegeria, assembly GCF_905163445.1. Lineage (NCBI taxonomy): Eukaryota > Metazoa > Arthropoda > Insecta > Lepidoptera > Nymphalidae > Pararge > Pararge aegeria. The sequence continues at coordinate 3,066,252 of NC_053206.1, read as the reverse complement.
TGGAGTAGTTTAAAAAGTTGGCTTAAGTTTTTGGCAACGTTGGGCGGTAAGGGAATTTCACTACATGGAGCGACAATACTAAGTAGAAATTCGGAGATAAACTCAAGCATTTTACCTTGGGAGGGAGGGTTCTCAACATTGTTGTTGAGAGCGCATCCATTAGGAAGGGATGAGGAGTAATCACCGACAATAGTCTGAACAGCTTTTTTATCGTAGCCCTTTGCTAGAGGAGCTCGGGGACGAGGAGAGCGGAAAACTGTTTGCCGGTAGGAGGTTTTGGTGGAAGTTACATTAGTAGGAGTAAACATTTCTTTTGTTATCTCAGCATAGGACCTGCGGACAGGAGGAAACTGAGATGATGCTTCAATGTAAGATTTATTATTCTGAGACATGACCATTTTAATAGATTGCTGCCTGGAGAATTCTGGGCAGTCTTTATCAGTAGCAAAATGACTACCAGAGCAGTGTAAACATGTAGATAATTCCTTGATGACCAAACATGAGTCACCTGTATGGGGCTGAGCACATCTGTAGCATCTGGGCTTAGATCTGCAGATTGTTTTAATGTGGCCAAAACGGCAGCAGTTCTGGCACTGTATTGTTGGAAGTTTATATGTTTCAACTGGCAGTGAGGTGTGGTATGAATATACCTTAGCAGGAAGCATTTGCCCCCTGAAGGTTAGGACAACAGATTGGGTAGGCACCCAAGTGATGACACCCTCTGTGACAGATTTTCTGTTCAGTCGCCTTGATTTCAGAACCTCACCACAGCCAGGCGGGAGCTCTAGCGAATCAACAAGCTCGTCCATCGACCAGTCCACGGGAACTCCTTTCACCAGCCCCATTCTGGTTATGTTGTATGTGGGAATTATAGCTCTATATTTGCATAACTTCAAAACTTGACTAACCAGAAAGTTGTTGGCAGCTTGGGCAGAAGTAAACTCTACAGTAATTTTGTTGCGGCCTATATTTTTGACGCCGTCGTGGATAATTGAACCAATTTTGTGTTTGTGCAAGAATTGACCGAAATTTATAGCCCGTAATGACGCTCCAGAGGATGGGTCCTCCACTTCCCGTGAGACTTGGACGATAAAAGGCCCATTATCATCGTCAGAGTATGACTTGGCGCCTTCGGTGAAGGAAGGATGTATGTAAAGGCTTTGAACGGATGGGTTTACCTGAGTAGGATCAGTTATAGTTTTTTTGGCCGCATATACGTTGGTATCCTCTCCTTGTCGTTTGCGAGACGAGGCTGATGCCCCCGGGTCGGGCGGCTCAGGAGGTGTATCTAGATCCATTTTACTGGAAACACTATAACTACAGACACATAATAAATATTTAACCAACACCAAATACGGTTAGATTTATACGAATATCACCAATGACAACTATTTCTGCTGCTGTGTAAATTCACATAAAACACCGAAATTACACCGGAATCTCACTAACACGTGTGCACAAATTGACAGGCCAAGTTACAGTTCAATATAAACAACACCAAATCCTTTTCAAGACGAGTTTACAATAAAATCAAAGAAAAATTTGAAAAAACCGCGTCCGCCATGTACGAAGTTTCCCGCCGAACCCGGTGGATATAATAGGGGAAAGACGAACCCCCGGTAAATGTCACAAATTAATTATTCTAATCTGTGCTCATGGTTTTGACAAATAAATTTTTCGTTTTCTGTTTTGTTTTAGTTGTCTAAGTTTTTTATTGTTTTTTTTATCTATAAATGTTCCTCGTCTGCGGCTGTTTGTTTATATTATTTATTCTGGATTTTTCAAAGTGGTATAAAACCTACCTTTCGAGAAAATAAAATGAGTGCTAATAAGTAAGTCTTCTATTATAAAATGTTTGAAAAAGTGACTACCTATTGATTTAGAAGCGTACCTAATGAACGAATGTTTTACAGTGAAAGTAAAAAGAGACGTTAATCATCAAGATCCAATCCTGTTTACATATCAAATTATTGATCTTGTACTATTTTATTTAAAGTTGTGCTTGCCTTTTTCTATGGCCCATTAGTTGACAAATTTGTGTTTATTCAGATCAAGAAGTAATAAAATACAATTGCAAATGTTGGTAGATTTCATGCCAACCCACAACCACCTTGCCACTGGGGAATTCACAGGAACTCTTAGGAGCCAAAAGGGCAGACTCCCAGTGGCAAATCTTAGTCATTACTGAAGGAGCATGGGCCAGACGGGACGGTCAATCAGTGGAAACAGTTAAGTCAATTTTGCGGTAAAGTAAGCAAGTGCAAAAAATTTAAATTATTTATTAGTGTTGTTGGCATCAAACAAGTCTTGCATAATTTTTCTTTTATTTGCAGACGTGGCAGGACATTAAAAAAGCTGCAACAGCACGGGGACGCAGCACCACAGGCAACATATACATAGTATACATGTTGCTGTAAAGTCAACCAAGTGATGAATTTATTTATTTTCCAGAGTAGGTATAGATGGAAGAATGCAGGATGCTCATTTATCACACAAAAATAAATTAAAAAGGATGAAAAGGTTAATTTAGAAATTTTATTAATTAAAATATGTATTTATAAATCTTTCTCTTTTTTGTCGAGCAACTGTGAACAATCTTGTTTGATCCATATTTGATGTCTGATGTCGTTCTTCGCTCGTATTTACAAAATTTACTGTCATTTGCTCCATTAGAGTTCTGAAATATACAAATTATATTATGCTCAATACTGTTGACCCAAATTAGTAGGGCAAATTGTATGTGAAAATGCAGGATCAATGATTTATAAGGAACCATTATTATAAGATATAATTTTATAATATTACCAAACATTAAAGTATATATTTACAATACACGCCTATAATGATGCATAATATTATAAAGTGTTATGTAGGCATATATAAGTGGAGATGCTTTTTCGGGACTGTAATGAAGCACCCAGTCAATCCCCAAGCTGCGAATGTGTCTTTGAGGTACCTATTGGCCCTTTTCACACAGTTTCTTACTTGGCAGTGCCAGTTTGTGTACTTCTCTGCAGAACTATTTGGTGCAGCTTCTAAATCCGGAGTCATCATCCAAGGCCCTAGAGCATAGCCTGAGTCCCCAATAAAATTCTACTTTGTTATTTAAACATGTAAATTAATTCCTACTTGTTTTGCTTTTTCAGATTTTCTCCAAGATTTTAATAAAATGTTGAATAGAAATATATGCAAAATCCTACATTGTAATTTCGACGTGATGATTAACCCATGCCCATGTTAAATAATTTATCAGACATTTTTTTTTGTATTTTCTTATATTTCATTACTAAATACAGTATCTACTGCCAAGTTTTTGTACTAATTCCTCAAATAAACAATTTTATTATAATGAGACATTGTTTTTTGTATATTCATATAAATAATTTACCAGACTAGTCGTATACAACATATGCAGCAGAATCCTAGGCATGTAATTTCTAGGTAATTATGAGGAGTATAATATAATGATATAGGTAGGTGTGTAACTTTTTTTGATTTGCATTGTTTCCCTTTTATACTAGTAAATGGCAACAATAAGTAAAGTTTTGAAAGTTTGCACATTTTATTTAAAACATACATAAGATGTAGTACTGTCCGATTCTACTTTCATACAGCTGTATCTTTTCATATTTTACTTTAGAGTTAATAAATATGAATTGGTCATGGACACACACCACAATCTGTAAAACATATTTTAAAATTATTAACTTACTTGATTGTTTAAGTTTTTGATAAACTCTAGATCTAAATAATTTGTCTTTACCAGTTGAACATCTATCGTGGATCTCCAGAGTCTGTTCCCGGGAATAATATCTACTTTGGCATTAGTCTAAAATGAAATGAAAAATAATTAAAGTACCTAGCATTGAATATCTTTGCTATGTACTTATACTGAAGTACTAAGTACTGACTAATAATTTTATTATTAAAGTAAGTATATCTATATTTGATGAGGGGATGTCTGCCATTGCCAGACGGGTGATCAGTCCTATGTAAGGACCATTCCACCCTATTCCCCATGTTTGAGACACAGGTTTTACTGGTGTCCCGGCAGGGTCCCCCCTGAAACCTACCAGTCTCTGTGGTGAACCTAACAATATCCCCTAAGGTGAGGTTTGCTAGGTCTTCTTCACTTATTCTATCCTTACCTTGTAGTTCCCATCTTACCAACACGTACAAGGGGCACTCTGCTATAAAGTGAAAACTAGTTATCACATCACTGCACTTTGAACAGGATGGGATTTATATTTACTAATGAGAATTATTAGGAAGTAAGTACCTATATATACTCACATACTGACAATAGCTCCAGTAATTTGGGTCAGTTATTTGCTGACTGTGGTTTGAGCAACAGCCATGGTCTTGACCTGTCCCCGCTGATAACTACCGTCCGCTAATAGCCTTAAAGATGTGAGAACCTAGACAAAAAGTGATTAGCCATGCTTTTTTTTAAACCTACGTTCATATATAGATGATGTCTTTGCACAAGGTGATTTTAGGTACTTAATAACAACTTACTTTTATGTGCACTGGTAGTCCATCGACAGCATTTAGTGGTTAGTGCCTCTTTAAGGTCCTCGCACGAGTACAGCACACAATTTTTACCCATCCGAAACAAGTGTTGGAACTCTGCATCGGGAAATTCGAACGGATTACTGGCGTCACGTATAGATCGCCGGTGTAATTTTCGTTCAGATTTCTCCATTTCACTTGAATAATAAGAGCCCCAGAAAGCACGAGACATGTTTTTTTCGACTTTAATTCGTTAACAGGATTTTAAACCCACGTCTAAGGACGGGGATAAAATTGTCTCTTTCAAATGTCAAAAAAGGATAGTCTTTCCCCTTTCATTTCTTCCCATGCTATGGGCGGGGGATATATATCCACGAGAAATGTCAAACGGGGATAAATTTATCCTCTCCCCTGTTGCCGTGCTCTGGCAAGGGGAAAAGATAATTATATCCCTTGATAGAGGATATAATCGGGGGATATAATTTATATCTCCTGCCCGTGCTAGCCCTGCTGGTTAGAGCAATCATTCACACCCAAGCTTTTTTATCGATTACGTAGTCCTTTATACTATAATAGGACTTTTCTATAAGCTTACGTTTAATACAAACTTTGAACTTTTTAAGGGACATCTCCAAGATAGTATAAAGTGATAAAAATCTCCAATACCAGTTATAAAAAACTTAAGGTAGGCATTGTAAGAGTTACAAAAAGCCTACCCTCTTACGTTTTTATATCATCTGCATACCCTCTATGCACGCCATGGCCACCTGCTTGGTCATTTATTACGAAAAAAGCAACGAAAAAAAAATGTTTTGAAAATAAAAAACATAGTTCCTTAAAAAATATTTATTATAATCTACTAGTTAGTCTCGCACGGCGGAAAGCCTCAGGTGTGTCGTTGTTTGTGCGCGTGCGCATGGGGTTCGAGGCGGCGCTTCCGGCGCGGCGGCGCAGAGCACAGCCCCGCGTGCGCCTGCGCAGCCAGCAGCATGCCCAAAGCCAGTTGCGCCTGCGGAGTGGAGGCGCGGTTGTAACGAACAGCTGTTTTAATTGTGGATCAGCAAAGGGTGTATAAAGTAAACAACGGTTAAATGAAAACCGAAATAATACTTCACAGGCTTCAGAGGTACATTATGTTATGTCTCTGAGACTTATCTGTGAAACCGAAAACATAATAGTTTTTGAGTAAACCTCTGCCATAGTTTTTACTGGAAGAAATCAGACACATCCCTAATATTACATGCAAAACTATAATCATGTGACTCCTTTCACTTTATTAGGTACGCGTCGCGTAGCGTAGGTACTATGCGCGTGTCGGTCTTTCATCTTCAATAGGGTTGTCACAAGTAAACACTTAGAATGCTTTGAATTCGTTGGTATTGAAAAATAAATATGCTTGTTTTGATTTAATATTTTTACACGGTGATTCCTTGTGAAATATACTTATGTATCCTTTAATATGGCGGCCGACTGGCGCAGTGGGCAGCGACCCTGCTTTCTGAGTCCAAGGCCGTGGGTTCGATTCCCACAACTGGAAAATGTTTGCGTGATGAGCATAAGTGTTTTTCAGTGTCTGGGTGTTTATATGTATTTTCTAAGTATTTATGTATATCTAATTCATAAAAATATTCATCAGTCATCTAAGTTACCCATAACACAAGCTACGCTTACTTTGGGGCTAGGTGGCGATGTGTGTATTGTCGTAGTATATTTATTATATTTTTTATTATTAATATTATTATATATAATAATATAATTTGCTACACGTTGTATATTATTTTTTGTTTTACTTTACACAATAAGGAAATATTACCTTAGCCCAAAGTCGGTTAAAAATTTGCTTTAGTATCACGTTTATCACATAAACACTTTTGCTTTCACACTTTGGTTTGGTATTCTTTAAAATGCCTCAGTATGACATTATTACGAAGTTCATTTTACCTGATTCTGAAGTTGATCTCAGAACTAGAAATGCATAAGTTTAAACGAGATGTCAAAGCTTTGGAACCTTTTTTTTTAATAACACTAAAATTTTGCCCTTGACTGCAATCTCACCTGGTGGTAAGAAATTCAAAAATTCTAAATTTCTTTATTCATGTAGGCCTATCACAGGCACTTATGAAGCGTTCATACATAAATGTTTACATAATTGTAAGGGGATGGTGATAACTTCGTTGGCCAACTTAAACCTAAAGCTACGAGGGTTCCAAACGCGCCCTGCTCTAAGAAAAGCCCACCACAAACTTAGCCGGGTAAAAAGTGATGATGCAGTCTAGGATGGTAGCGGGCTAACCTGTTAGGGAGTATGGTAGTCATACCCCTAATCGGTTTCCACGCGACGGCACTTCTTTGCTAGTTTCCTTATACTCTTTCAAGCTACCTAAGCTTTGGGGTATAAGCTTAAAACGCGAAGTACCTCTTCGTGCATCTCTCGCGCCATGGAGTACACGCTGTGTGAGCTGGAGTTGTATAACAGCGCGTTGGACAGCATTAGGAGCACGTCCCGCTGGAATTCCGCCGTCGTTCTACAACATTAACAATCAATATTACGTGGATGAATGAATGAATGAATGAATGAATTTATTGTTTCAAATAAAAAAATTATATTATTTTTAAGTAAATATCATTTTTTATATTATACTAGCGGACCCCAGCGCCATCTGTCGGACTGATTTGTGAATCTAAACCATCCAGGGTGCCACCCAAACGTATACCGAAAAATCATTCAAATCGGTCCAGCCGTCTAGGAGGTGTTCAGTGACATACACACGCACACAATTACTGATTTATCTGTCTTTAGTTATAAATATTTTGTGTATATATATTATACCAGCTGTCCCGGCGAACTTCGTATCGTGGGTCTTTTTTTTTTTTCAAGAATGTTATTTTAATACTTGTTAAGAGAATTCCGGTCTAAGAGAAATCCAAAAAATCTTCATCTTCGCCATTGGTTGCCTAAATCGTATACGTTGTTTTGATATACTTTTCTTTTTTTATGCACTTTTTGTGCAATAAAAGTATATTCGTTCATTCATGAATGAATACACTTTTATTGTACAGCATAAAAAAAAGTGTGAGTACTTATGTACACGCGTCAGAAGTTATACTTCTTTGGCGTAACAAGATAAAAATCTTTTCAAAAATTTCATCTTACGCCTTATTCTACGTTTGTAGAGAAAACGACACTAACAATTGAAAAACGTTATGTAACACATTGCTTTTTTTAATTATAACGCATTATCTAGTTAAATAAAGTTTATATAAATATAACAAAAAAAAAACTACATAATTAAAAAAAAGGGCATAAGTAACATAAACAAATTTGGAATAGCTAATAGACTCATTATAGGACAACTAAGTTTCATTCTACATAAAAAATTTAGATTTTTGTACAATTGAATCAATTAAATCACCGCACATGACACCAGACATGTACTCTCTATACCGATCTCTCACATAGTTTCTGTGGTAAGATTAAAAATATAAAACGAGCGAAGCTTTAGACCCAGTTCTGAAGTCCACGCAGACGAAGTCGCGGACAGGAGCTAGTTCATTATAATACCTAATGTTCCCAGCATCGATGTTCCTACGTATGGTGGTCAAATCCATTGGCCTCTTCACCACCACGCTGTAGCCGGGGGCTTCCTCATCAGTGATCGGCCTGAGGAATAACGACGCGTACTTGTGTGCGCACAGCCTGTGTAACAAACAGTACATTAAATAAACAAAAAAAATAGTTCACCTGCCTTCCTTGCTTATATTATAAATGCGAAAGTGCGCTTGTCTGTTTTTAGTATTTATAAATAAAAAATCCAAGAAAAAAAAAACCAAAAAGTCGACATAAACAATCGACTAACTAGAAATTGACATACATTTGCGATACCTATGATACATATGAACTAGGTGCGACCTGAAAATTCTTTAGAGAATTCGTTAAGACTCGGTTCACACACACGCTCATACGCACACATATACACATGCAAATGACATTTAAAGTATGAGTTTTTTTTTTATAAGCCAACTTTGTACAGTTAGTTTTTTGAAAGTGAAGGACGCCTCTATTCAATTATGGTATCAATTCTACAAACAACTTTTACGATATGCAGATATCAGATAGTAATTAAAAAAAAAGTCAAAAAAAAAAAACCAAAAAGTCGACATAAACAATCGACTAACTAGAAATTGACATAAATTTGCGATACCTATGATACATATGAACTAAGTGCAACCTGAAAATTCTTTAGAGAATTCGTTAAGACTCGGTTCACACACACGCTCATACGCACACATATACACATGCAAATGACATTTAAAGTATGAGTTTTTTTTTATAAGCCAACTTTGTACAATTAGTTTTCTGAAAGTGAAGGACGCCTCTATTCAATTATGGTATCAATTCTACAAACAACTTTTACGATATGCAGATATCAGATAGTAATTAAAAAAAAAGTCAAAAAAAAAAAACCAAAAAGTCGACATAAACAATCGACTAACTAGAAATTGACATAAATTTGCGATACCTATGATACATATGAACTAAGTGCAACCTGAAAATTCTTTAGAGAATTCGTTAAGACTCGGTTCACACACACGCTCATACGCACACATATACACATGCAAATGACATTTAAAGTATGAGTTTTTTTTTATAAGCCAACTTTGTACAATTAGTTTTCTGAAAGTGAAGGACGCCTCTATTCAATTATGGTATCAATACTACAAACAACTTTTACGATATGCAGATATCAGATAGTAATTAAAAACAAAAAGTCGAAAAAAAAAAACCAAAAAGTCGACATAAACAATCGACTTACTGGAAATGGACATAATTAGCGATACGTCTGAGAAAAGTACTTTGTGGGAATGGGTATATGCTTTTAGAACATGATACCAAAGGTAATATTTTATCTACATTTACCTTTTTTAATTTTCATCAACAGTTATTTATTTATTTACATAAAGTTTAATAAAAAAAAATCTTATAGCTAGCATCAGAAAACCACGCAGGTTTGTAATATATGCTAACAGAGAATTAAGTCTAGGTACGTTAACCACAGAACATTATTGCCAGTGACTAATAAGTGACTTAAAAAGAAGGGAATTGGGTAATATTGGGATAGTTGGGTATTTATGTATATATATATCAACACTCTTGGCACTATCCCGTTTCCTTGCTGCAAGTCCTATATACAAAGGTTGCCTGTAAGAGATTGCTTGCAGCAATAAGGCCGGCTTTGCATGTCTACATTGTGTAGTAACTCCTTACTGTTTCTTTTCCCGTATGTTATACGTGCATTAAAATGTTTCTTCTTCTTCTAAGTTAAAACAATATCATCATTATAACCCATCACCGGCCCACTACAGGGTACGGGTCTCCTCCCACAGTGAGAAGGGGTTAAGGCCGTAGCCCACCACGCTGGCCCAGTGCGGATTGGTGGACTCCACACACCTTTCAGAGCATTATTCAGAACTCTCAGGCAATGGAGGTTTCCTCACGGTGTTTTCCTTCGCCGTTCAAGCAAGTGATATTTTAATTAAAAAAAACGCACGCAACTTAAAAAATGCCATACCTGCTGTATACAAGCATCACACTCTTTCTCCACAACCTGTGCTGTCTTTCGGCGTCGCTCGCGCTCGGCGACTCGGGCGCGCTCTCAGATCCGGAGCAAGCTGGATGCAAATAAAACAATAAAACGTGTGTGAACTTATGTACACGCGTAAGAAGTTATACTTCTTTTGCGTTACAAGATAAGAAACTGTCCGCCTTATTCTACGGTTGTAGATAAAACGACACTAACAATAGAAAAAAGTTATTATACATTAAAAGTTTTATTTTAACGCATTATTTAGTTAAATAAAGTTTATTTAAGTATTATAAATAAAAAAATCTACATTATTAAAGAAACGGACGTAATAAACATAATTAAATTTGGAATACTAATAGACTCATTATCCGACAACCAATTTTTACTCTAAATTAAAATTTGAGATTTTTGTACAATTGATTCAATGAAATCAACGGAATGCGCCCGCAGACTTTGACAATTGAAAGTGTACACTGTCAAACCTTATAGGTAACTTCAGGGTGTCGGTTTTTCGTGACGCGCGCATCGTAAAAATTTACTCTCATCATTTTTCCCTAACGCGCCAAAAGAAGTATAACTTCAAAAAAAAAAACGTGCGTGTACTTTATATACACGCGTTAGAAGTTATACTTATTTAGCATTCGGCTTATAGAAAAAAATTATCAACGTTTGTAGAAAAAGGTACTTAATACATCGAAAGTTTCTTTTATAACGCATTATCTAGTTTAAAATTTGAGAATTTTTCACAGTTAAATCACCGGAATGAGAAAATTGAAAGTGTACATACATACTGTCAAACCTTTTTTTGAAACACTAATATGTTATAGCTAACTTCAGGGTGTCGGTTTGTCGTGACGGTGTGCGTGCGCATCGTAAAAATTTACTCCCATAATTTTTCCATAACGCGCCAAAAGAAGTATAACTTCAAAAAGAAAAATGTCATTAATTGCATGAAAAATGAGGCATTTCTAAGCGAACATTTCTATTTTTTTTATTTTAATATTTGATATGGTGAGTTTAATGGGAAAACTACTAATCCATTGCTCGATGGGTACAATAAACTGCATGATATTTTTTACAAGCCTTCGTAAGCTTATAGAAATATCCTATTATAATATTAAGGATTACATGTATGATAAATAAGCTTGAGTATGAATTACTCTAACTTCATAGCTAAATAGTAATTCGTATGTGAGATGGTGATAACAAAAAAAAAAACTGGCTAAGTTAAATTGAGAAATACATACAAAGTAAGAAGCCGGATAGTCGGCGACTAGGCTAGTGGCCGGATAGTCGAGTTCACAGACTAGTCGGTACTTTTTTTTATCCCTCTACAAGCTAGCCCTTGACTGCTCTAACTAGGTTTCTCATCTAATAATAATTTTAAATGACAATGTGAGATGGTGATAACAAAAAAACCTGGCTAAGTTTGTTGTGGGCTCTTCTTAGACTAGGGCGCATTTGGAACCCTCCTAGCTTTAGCTTTAAGTTAACGAATGCAGTTATCACCATCACTAACATTAGTGTTAACATGTTAAATGTACGAACGCTTCATAAGTGCCTGTGATAAGGTCTACATGAATAAAACATTTTTGAATTTGAATTTTGAATTACACTTATCCAGTACTACACTAGATAAATCTTGAGTAAAACTTTATACTTAACTTTATGTAATGGCACTAGACAGAATTTGTAAATTCTTTTGTACAAATTTTGTTTTATGAATTTGATTACAATTAATTGCTGGCGTGTCTTATGAATAAATAAATATATGAACTAGATGCAACCTGAAAATTCTTTAGAGAATTCGTTAAGACTTTGTTCACACACGCTCATACGCACACATATACGCATGTAAATGACATTTTAAGTATGAGTTTTTTTTTATAAGCCAACTTTGTACAGTTAGTTTTCTGAGAGTAAAGGATGCCTCTATTCAATTATTACCCCGTGGCCTTAACCATTTGACCTTAATACATTTACACAGGAGCTGATGTTAAGGTTGACACCGCGTAATTTTTCATCACAATTGCTTTTCTAAAAGTAAAGGTTGCTTCTACTCAGTTATTACCCCATTTGGCCCTAATTACATGCCATTTTATATATAATGTAAGTATCAAAAGTGCCATCTATGTGCCTATTTGAATAAAGAAATATTTGACTTTGACTTTGAGTTTTCTAAACTTTGACTTTGACTTTGAAATTCCCAGTGGTAAAGTGGCTTCTATTCCATTGTAAGGGTAACCGCACCGTGTCCTAACCCCATTTAGTTTTAAATATGATAATATAAACTTACTTCGCGAATCGGATTTCTTCTTCCGCGAATAGTCTCTTCTTTTTTTTCCTTCTTTATCTTCTTCTCGACTCAACTGCGAACAGTCATAATTAGTTTTAAACTTTCCTGTAAACTAGTAAAGAAATAAAAAGTAAGTAAAAAGTTTTTTTCATTGGTAGTACTTCACCAGTACTCTAATGCCCGTTTACACTAACGTCCAATAAAACAATGCCTTGGTAATTAACGCCTAACAATCATTTATGTTTCACCAACCCGTTTTTATTAGCAGTGGCGTGCACTTCATACATGCACAAAAGCACTGCATACCCTAAAATTTTTGTATGACTCATAAATGCGAAGGATTTTTCCATTTTATGACACCTTCCTTCTTTATGCATACCCTGTTCAAAAACCCTGTGCACGCCACTGTTTATTAGGTAACTCTTAAGCTATGTGCTGCCTATCTTGTCTATGAATCCTTGCCAAAGGTTGTCATATTTTACGTCTGACTTTTGTCTTTTCGTTTTTCAGAATGCTCATATTGGTATTTAACAACTTTTTTGACTGTTACCAAAGTGAACAAGCAATTCTGGACCCGAAAAACCTTCCATACAACGTGTAATCGAATTACGAAATACATAGGCTGCATATGTATATTTCATAAGGAATCACCCAGTAAAAATATGAAATTGAAAGAAGCATATTTATTTTTCCATACAAACGAATTGACAACCCTATTGAAGATAAAAGACGGACACGCGCATAGTACCTACGCGACGCGTAATAAAGTGACAGGAGTCACATGATTTCAACTTTAGCATGTGTGTTAGGGCTGTCCCTGTACCGATTCCGTTCAGTGAGTACAAAACATGGCTACATGAACAAACACAAAGGGAGCATTCCCAACTTTGGGCCAATGCAAAAGATTGTAAACAAACCAAAATAGCTTTCCCTAACCTAAACCAACATCTAACTAACAAACTACTCCGCCTGGATAGAAGCAAACTTAGGAAGGTGGTGGGACTCATAACAGGACATAGCTACTCAAACAGACATCTTTCCATTATAGGTGTCACCGACAGCCCTCTTTGCAGAGCATGCATGGAGAAGAATGAAACACCTACGCACGTGATGCTGGAGTGCACGGGCGTGACAGAGCAACGCGAGATCTATCTGGGATCACCAGCCACTATCCCAGAAGTCCTCAGCAACCTGGGCGGTATGCTGGGATTCTAGAACGAGCTTGGATGGCTGGAGTAGCGAGCAACAATCGGAAATTTCACGTACAACAAGCGAAGCGCTTACGTGCGGAAACTGCCCAGAAGAAGAAGAAGAAGGGCTGTCCCTGATTTCTTTTAGTCAAAACTATGGCACTGGTTTGGTCAAAAACTATTTGCGTTTCAGTTTCACATATAAGTGTTAGAGACAGTACATAATTTACTTCTAAAGACTATGAATATTTATTTTCGGTTATCATTTACACGTTGTATATAATATTAAAAATAAAATGTACGCCCAGGCGCCTCGTCCGAGCATGAAGTGCAGTGAAGTGAAAAAAAAAAAAATTAATTAAATTTTTTTTTTTTTTTAATTAGTAATTTTTATAAATTGAAATCAGAGATAGCCCTCTGGTTTCTTTCAATAAAAAAATATAGCAGTGGTTAACTCAAAAACCGGTGTGGTTTACGGTTTCGCAGATAAGTCTTAGAGACAGTACATAATTATGTACTTATGTACGCATCAAAGTGCCACCTGTGGGCCCACTTGAATAAAGATATTTTTGACTTTGACTTTAATTTACTTCTAAACCCTATGAAGTTTTATTCCGGTTCTCATTTACACGTTGTATATGTTATGTAAACAGAAATGAACGCCCGGGCGCCTCGTCCGAGCGTGAAGTGCTAGCATACAGATTAAAAAAAAAAAAAAATATTATTCAATTTTATTTTATTTCCATCTGCCAAGCTTTGTCGACCCCAGTGGCGCATCATTAAGCGCTGTGGTTTTAAATTGGAGGTTAGGTTCGATTCCCGGCAGAGAAAATTTGGGCATTTATTAATTCTGAATTTTCTCCGGTCTGATCTGGCGGGAGGATTCGATCCTTGCTAGTTACCACAATACCAAAGACGTGCTGCTAAGCGGTTCAGCGTACCGGTACGACGTCGCGTAAAAACCTATTGGTGGTATGACTACCATACTCCCTAACAGGTTAGCCCGCTGGCATCTTAAGACTGCACCGGAATTTACCAGCAGGTGAGATTGTAGTCGAAGGCTAACATGTAGACGCGAAAAAAACCTTGGTCGCACATTCACACACACACACTCACCTCCATTGGCGTATCGTCATCCGTTTCCGTGTGTGTATCTTCTTCGACTCCCTCCCTCTCAACCTTGACTTCCTCTTGGCTCTCTTCTTTTATCATCTCCTTTAGTGGGATCGAATCCTGAGAAATATATAGATCGTTGAAAGCTACACTACCTGTTACAGCTAATAGAGTAATTCACAATAAAAATAAAAAATAAAATTTACATTGTTAAGTAAGTAGTTAAGAGATACGACGTAGGACAGGTAGCTTAACGTGCTCACCGAGGCACGGGGGTGAGTCACCGCCACTTTCCTAACTCCCGAGCGAGTCCTAAGAGTTTCTTGATAGAAAACCCCGATACTATTCATTGGCCCGATACGGAGATCATCGTTTTATTAATTTAGTTTTATTTAGTCCAAGCTGGTGTTTTATCTTCAATGGGGGTTGTCATATTGGAAATCGTTTGTATGGAAAAATAAATGAAAAAAAAAAAGTCTTTTCGCATTATATTTATAGTATACTAGCTATTGCCCGCGACTTCGTCTGCGTTTGTTTTTTGATGTGACATTAAATTTAGTTGTAGTTCTAAAAAAAAAAATAAGTATTCAGTATCACTAAGCCTTAAATGAGGGGTTTGCTGCTGTCCTCCATCTCCAACCACAGATTGGGCTAAATTAAACTTATATACCTCTATAGTACAAAAATAATTATTTAAATCGGTTAATTTGTCGGAGTTATGGTGTAAAATCGTCAAACACTTTCATCCCCTCTCCCAAAAGAACCGAGCTTAATGTCGGGGTAAAAAGTATCCTATATTACTTCTAAAGTTCTAACACTTCCAAGAATATGTGTACAAAGTTTCATGAGGATCGGTTTAGTAGTTTTTGCGTGAAAGCGTAACAAACAAACTTACATTGACATTTATAATATTAGCAGGGATAGGGAAGTAGGGATATGAACTTGTAATAAAATCTCTTTGGCTATACTATTTGTATGTGGCTGGTTTTGGTATCATTAAAAGTTCAAATTTTAAAGAAGATAATTCCAAATTCAAATTAGGAAGATGTGAGATTTTTTTTTGTTTTTCGTACTGTGAAGATGAGTTAATCTAATGAAGAAATTCGATATATTTTAAATTTTACCACAAAAAAGGTAAAAATGCAATGTAAGCCGAGAAAAATATTTTGGCTGGGAAGTGTTAATGCATCCGCCGTATAGTCCTGACCTTGCACCTTCAGATTTCCACCTGCTTCGGTCTCTTCAGAAATCTTAAGGCAGTGTCAGGTTAAAATCACGAGAGGACTGCCAAAACTACTTGTCGCGGTTTTTTGATCAGAATCCCCAAAATTTCTATGGCAATGCGATTATGTCCCTACATACAAGATGGCAAAAAGTTATCGAACAAAATGGTACCTACATACTCTAGTTAAATGTAAATAAACTATATCAAAAAAATGTTTTGAACTTTCTTGAAAAATGCGAAGAAACTTTCCTTCTTAGGTAGTACCTAACCTAATCCTTCTTTTGATTTAACATTTTTACTGGGTTATTCCTTATGAAATACTTATGCACCCTTAAACATTTTTTCGTAATTCTTTACACGTTGTATAAAATAAAATCACGTGAACCCCTCCGCTGGAAAAATTTAAATAAATATGTATACTCACTGCATCTCCACAATGTATTCATAAAAATATATTTGTAAGACAATATTAATTGCTCTTTATAAACGAAAAGTGGACATAAACAAAATTGGTATTTCGTACCGGATTTTTCTAAATACAAACGGATCTTCTCATTCAAAGAATTCAAAATTTATTACATTCAAGTAGGCCCAATATAAGCACTTTTGAAACGTCAAGTCTGTCCGTTTGTAGTGACTCTACCACCGGTTCGGAAGGCAGATTCTACCGAGAAGAAGCCGTCAAGAAACTCAGCAGTTGCTCTTTTCCAACATCAACAATTTACACTTTAACATTCATTTGTCTATCTTGTTAGAGCTGAAAGCGGAGCCGGATGCTTCCAAGCAACCTTGTCATTAAGAAATTCATCAATTGTATAGTAACCTCGCTGTAATAAATGTGTTTTAACATATTCTTTAAATTTATGCATTGGTAAGTCCAAAATCACCTTAGGAATCATATTATAAAAGCGTATACTCAATCCCACAAATGACTTCTGTACCTTTCGCAGACGATATGCAGATGATACAAAAGACCTATGTCCAGATATATACGACAATCGGTAGAATGACAATGGTATTAACATACCTCAGCATCATCTTCCTTCTTGATTACTTCTAATACTTTCTCTTCTGTGCTTTCCTCTATTTTCTCTAATTCTTTATTCTCTTGTGTGATTGGTTCTTCGATCTTATCTTCTGAAACGTCGACCTCTTTGGTGGCAGGCTCTTCTGGATTCGGCGGAAGTTGTATCTCTTCTAGAACTAGAACAATCGGACATTTTATCATCATATTATATTATGTAGTGGACAAGGCACTGGTCTCCTCCCACAATGAGAAGGGTTTGAGGCCAAAGTCCACCACGCTGGCCCAGTGCTGATTGATGGACTCCAGACACCTTCTTTTTTTTTTAAAATAAATAAATATACTACGTTAACACACACATCGCCATCTAGTCCCAAAGTAAGCGTAGCTTGTGTTATGGGTACTAAGATAGCTGTTGGATATTTTGATGAATACAATACACTAATCTATATATATAAAAGGCAAAGGTGACTGAATAACTGATCTATCAACGCACAGCTCTAACCACTTGGCGGATCGGGCTGAAATTTTGCACACAGATAGTTATTACAACGTAGTTATCCGCTCAGAAAGGATTTTTGGAAATTGCAACCCTAAGAGGGTTAAAAAGGGGATGAAAGTTTGTATAAAATCCTTCATTTATCAATTTATTTTTCAAGTTACATCCATGAAACTTTGATTTTTTTTTTAATAAATATACTACGACAATACACACATCGCCATCTAGTCCCAAAGTAAGCATAGCTTGTGTTATGGGTACTAAGATGACTGATGAATAATTATATGAATAATATACATAAATACTTAAAATATATAGATAAACACCCAGACACTGAAAAACATTCACGTTCATCACACAAACATTTTAGGTTTTGATTGAAAATAAAGAAATACGCGTTTCACAAATTTTAAAAATTCCACCCCCAAAGACATCAAAATATAAAAGGGATGAAAACTTATATGAAAGTTTTTCAAAGATTTTCTAAGTAATTTACGTTCATATATTTCTATTAGCTAGCAAGATTTTTTTTCTAAACCTTCGTAGTTAAAATTTACCGAAACATAAAAAAAAAATTGAATTTAACGTGTGCGAAGCCGCGCCCAGAAGCTAGTCAATAAATATTTATTCTAATTCAATGCAAGCATTTATGCCTATTATATGGGAAATCTTTATCCTTGATCTGGTCGGATCACTGCTACGTCACTGACACCGACTCCAGGGATGGCCAAGTTTTAACTTACCGACTAATTCTTTCAGTGTTGGCTCTATATCCGGTGGGAGGGGTATATCCTGGGGGTCTGGAATCTCGGTAGTGATGCTTGTCTCTTCCGGTTCGGGTTGCGTTTCTATTTGCGGTTGCGGTTGCGGTTGCGGCTGGGGCGCCTGCGGTTGCGGTTGTTCGGCGCTCTCCACGGTTTCCTCTTCGATTTTCGGCTGCTCTTCCACTGGTATCCTAATGGTATGATTTTAATCATGATAATTTTTTCATATAGATAGATAGATGGACGGATGTTTTTTTTTAGATAGGAAGTTAGATTTTGATGGATTTGGATAGATGGATTTGAATGGATGGATGAATGGATGGATAGATGGATTTGGATGAAAGGATGGGTTTTGATGAGTTTGGTTAGATGGATGGATTTATTTGGGTGGATGGATGGATTGAGATGAATGGATGGGTTTTTATACATTTGGACAGATGGATGAATTTATTTGGATGGATGAATGGATGGGACTTGATGGATTTGGATAGATGGATGGATTTATTTAGATGGATGGATGGATTTGGATAAATGGATGGGATTTTATGGATTTGGATAGATGGATAGATTTATTTGGATGGATGGATGGATTCGGATAAATTAATCGGTTTTGATTGATTTGGATAGATGGGTGGATTTATTTGGATGGATGGATGGGTTTTGATGCATTTGGATAGATGGATGAATTTATTTGGATGGATGAATGGATGGGACTTGATGGATTTGGATAGATGGATGGATTAATTTAGATGGATGGATGGATTTTAATAAATGGATAGGTTTTGATGGATTTGGATACATGGATGGAATTATTTGGATGGATGGATGGATTTGGATGGATTGTTCCGGTACGAGGCTGCGTAGGAACCGCTTATGGGCATAGGTTTATTATAACTGCCATAGCACCTAACAGGTTACTACTATACCCGCTACTATGTTAGATTACATATCTATGTACATAGGAACACAGATAACAGATGATAAAATCAGAAAAACACTTTAAAGAAACGGCTTTAGACTTTGGACTTTGATTCACGATTTGTTACGCCCAATGGAAATCAAGTTAAAGGAATACATACGTTTCCTCGGGCGCATTGTCATCTTTCGGAGGTATGGGAGTTTCTTCTAGCTTCTCTTCCTCGTGTACTTCTTTCTGTACGACATTCTCCTCTTCGACTCTCGCCACATCTGGTTCTTTTATTTCTTCTTTTATCTGCATCTGAAGTGAACATTTCGCTTGAGTTTATATCACACTAATTGTTGGAAGCGACTTCGTCCGCGTTTATTTTTGTTTTCGAATCATCCAGTAGGAACAGTTTATTTGAGAGATGTGTGGCATTCAATTTAGATTCTACGGATATTATTAAGTTATTATTATTATCTAACTCTTTATCTGTACACCACTATGAAGTTAGGAAAATAAAAGAACAATAGAAATACAAAGACGGAAGTAGTATACAAAAGTCGGCCTTATCGCTTAGTAGCGATCTCTGCCGGCAACCGGCCGACTGGCGCAGTGGGCAGCGACCCTGCTCTCTGAGTCAAAGGCCGTGGGATCGATTCCCACTACTGGACAATTGTTTTCAGTGTCTGGGTGTTTATCTATATATTATAAGTATTTGTATATATCCCTACTAAGCTCTACTAATATTATAAATGTCAATGTATGTTTGTTTGTTACGCTTTCCGCAAAAACTTCTTAACCGATCCTCATGAAACTTTGTACACATATTTTAGGAAGTGTTAGAAGTAATAAAGGATACTTTTTATCCCAACATTAAGCTCGGTTCCTTTGGGAGATGGGATGAAAGTGTTTGACGATTTTACACCATAACTTTGACAAATTATAACCGATTTAAACAATTATTTTTGTACTATAGAGGTTATAATATGTGTTTATTTTGTCCAAACTGTGGTTGGAGATAGAGGACAGAACTCCTCAGCGGGCAGCAGCAAACCCCTCATTTAAGGCTTAGCGATACAGAATACTTTAATTATTTTTAAACTACAACTAAATTTTATGCCACATCAAAAAACAAAATCAAAAGCAGACGAAGTCGCGGGCAACAGCTAGTATATTATAAGTATTTATGTATATTATTCATAAAAATATTCAACAGTCATCTTAACTTTGGGACTAGATTGCGATGTGTGCAATGTCGTAGTATATTTATTTATTATTTATTTATAGACTAGCTGTTGACTGCGACTTCGTTTGGTTTTTTTCATATCCCATAATGTTATAAAAAGTATCCCATGTTACCTCCCCCCCTTCCGTTGGGAGAGGCCTTTAGTCCACCAGCGAACCAATATAATAGTCTATAACAGTCCGCTTATATTGGTTTTTATAATATTTTATATTTTTTTTTATTAGTGTGTGTTTTGAAAGAGTAGATCGAAACTGCAACGTTTCCTACTAGATGACGCTACAGTCGCTATAAGACTGATGTGAAAGGCATATACTAATTTTAAATACGGTAGGAGAGCCGTAGCTTAATTGGAGAAAGCGCTCAGGCCGCGATTGCCAGAGAGTCGCAGGTTCAAATCCTGTCGGTTCCGAATTTTTTTATATGCATTTTAAATTTATAAAATTCTATTGAATTATTAAGGGCTTTAATAATTATGATTTTTATACCTTCGGCTCCTCAGGATGTATGATTTTGATTTCCGGCGTCGGGAATTTGACTTCCGGGAAACTGATTTTGACTTCCGGCTCCTTCTGCGGTCGGACCTTAAAAAAAAATAAGATTTTATTTAGTTTTTATGTCTTAAGTGAAGCGCTGTTATGTAAAAATGTAAAATGTAAATTGTTGATGTTGGAAAAGAGCAACTGCTGAGTGTCTTGCCGGCTTCTTCTCGGTAGAATCTGCCTTCCGAACCGGTGGTGGAGTCACTACACACAGACAGACTTGACGTTGCAAAAGTGCTTATATTGGGCCTACTTGAAATAAATGAATTTTGAATTTTGCTGATAGCCCAGTGGGAAGGAGCTCGACTTCACTTTCGGGGGGCCGAGTTCGAATCCCAGCACGCACCTCCAACTTTTCTGAGTTATGTGCGTTTTAAGCAATTCAAATATCACTTGCTTCAACGCTTTGCTTGAATGCTTTTGGAAAACATCGTGAGGAAACCTGCACGCCTGAGATTTCTCAATAACGCACATAACTTAAGGTGTCTGTTAGGTTTCGAACCCGGCCCCCCGAAAGTCAAGTCGAGCTTCTACACAAGTAACAGTGATGTATTATGAATGAGTATAGATTTTTTTTTTTAATTTGAATTTTACGAGTGTTTTTAGAAGTTTTCTATATCTTACCACCTCCATTTCATCACTCGCCACGTGGTGCAACTCTTCGTTGATTGGTTCTTCAGAGACTGGTTCTTCCTGTAACATTATTACACGTTTCAGTTAGTTAAAGTCAAAGTAAAATATTTCTTTATTCAAATAGGCACATAGATGGCTTTTGATGCGTTATTATATACAAAATGTGTACATAGCATTTTATATAAATAAATAAATATAAATATACTACGACAATTCACACATCGCCATCTAGCCAAAAATTAAGCGTAGCTTGTGTTATGAGTACTAAGATGACTGATGAATAATTTGATAAATAATATACGTAAATACTTATAATATACATATAAACACCCAGACACTGGAAAACATTCATGTTCATCGCACAAACATTTTCCAGTCGTGGGAATCGAACCCACGGCCTTGGACTCGGAAAGCAGGGTCGCTGCCCACTGCGCCAGTCGGCCGTCAATAAGTGTATTTATTCATTCATCATCATCAACGTTTGACAACCTCCAGGGCGCAGCGGTGAGCGCTGTGAATTTAAAGGAGGTCCCGAGTTCGATTCCTGAATTAATAATTTCTGAATTTTCACTTGTCTGGTCTGGTGGGAGGCTTCCGCCGTGGCTAGTTACCACCCGACCGACAAAGGCGTGCCGCTAAGCGATTTAGTGTTCCGGTGCGATGTCGCGTAGAAACCTATTAGTGGTATGACTACCATACTCCCATACAGGTTAGCCCGGTACCATCTTAGACTGCATCATCACTTACCACCTGGTGAGATTGCAGTCAAGGGCTAACCGTAAAGTAAGCGTAGCGTAAAACTCCTACTACAATGTTAAGGATTACTTAAACAATAAAAAAGCTTGGGTGTGAATTGCTCGAACTTCATAGCTCAATATAAATTTACTGTGAGATGGTGATAGCAAAAAAAATACACGGTTAAGCTTGTTGTGAGCTGTTCTTAGACCAGGGCGCGTTTGGAACCCTCGTAGCTTTAGGTTTAAGTTGGCGAACGAAGTTATCACCATCCCGTTACAATTATGTAAACAAATATGTATGAACGCTCCATAAGTGCCTGTGATAGGCCTACATGAATACAGAAATTTTGAATTTGAAAGAAAAGGTATAATCCGTAGTCCACCAACCAGCCGTAGTTCGGATTGGCGGACTTAACACGCCTTTGAGATCATTATGGAGAAATCGAATGCGTGCAGGTAACCTCTGTACTGACGGTCTTTGTTTTTATTCCGCTACAAGTTAGCCCTAGACTGCAAACTGTTAGCGACTGTTAGCGGGTATGGGAGTTTCTAGGCGACATCGTATCGAAACGCTACATCGCTTGGCGGCACGTCTTTGTCGATGGGGTGGTAACTAGGAGCGGCGGAAGCCTCCCACCAGACCAGAGCAAATTCGACAACTATAAAAATCCAAATGAACCCCACCGGTATTCGAACATGGGACATCCCAGTTATGAGACCACAGCTTCAGTGAGGCGTTCAAGAAAAATGTTTTGTCGCAATGAAATTATTCTACCTACCTTTATAGCATCTAATGGAATCTCGGATACTTCGGTTTCTGGAATGCTTATTTCCATCTCTTTCTTCTGCGCCGGTTTCTCCGTGACACTGTGAAGGTAAGAGAGAGAGGAGTGATAGTTATATAATTGTCACCATCATTTTTATTAACGGCCGACTGGCGCAGTGGGCAGCGACCCTGCTTTCCGAGTCCAAGGCCGTGGGTTCGATTACCACAACTGGAAAATGTTTGTGTGATGAAAATGAATATTTCTCAGTGTCTGAGTGTTTATATGTATATTCTAAGTAATTATGTATATTTATAGATATAAAAATGTTATGTTGGTTTGTGTACACTTCAAAAACTCAAAAAGTTTTGCACAGATCGGGCTGAAATTTTAGCATGATATATAGTACGCATCGAGGATTGTTTTTATCTATTTTTCTCAATCATTCAATCACAATGTGCCACAGCGAAGCGTGGCAGGGTACAGCTAGTTATTGATAAAAATATTCATCAGCTATCTCAGTACCCATAACACAAGCTACGCTTACTTTGGGGCTAGATGGCGATGTGTGTATTGTCGTAGCATATTAGTAAAAAAAAAAAAACTAAATTCTGAAGTCCGCGCAGACGAAGTCGCGGGCAGACGCTAGTAAGCTAGTAATACTGTAAATTTATCTCACGTTCTAGAGGACTTTGTCCGAAAAATTGTCTCTAAAACACACTGTACGCTTATATAACGGCCGAGTGGCGCAGTGGGCAGCGACCCTGCTTTCATAGTCCAAGGGTTCGATTCCCACAACTGGAAAAATTTTGTGTGATGAACATGAATGTTTTCAATGTCTGGGTGTATATTAGGTATTTATGTATATTATTCATAAAAAAATATTCATCAGTCATCTTAGTACCCATAACACAAGCAACGCTTACTTTGAGGCTAGATAGCGGTGTGTGTATTGTCATAGTATCATCATTTAGAATGTACATGTTTGATTTATTGTTGAAGAAAGGATATTTTATTAATGCATTTTTTAATGACAAATTGAAATTTGTTTGCGAATGGCGCAGTGGCCAGCGACTCTTCTTTCTCACGTCTGGGATCTTATTCGTGGCGGCGACGGGCGTATAATAAAAGTGTACATGTGTTCGTTCGTCCTTCTTACGTTCACTCATTCGTTCTTTCATTGTAAAGCTCACCGCACAGGGGTCTTGTGCATCGCAGTGACGGGCGGGATGTGGATGTCGACGTCGCGGAACGCGTACACGTCCTCCGCCTTTATCTCTATATCGTCGATGTCCACAGACGGCTGCGTTTGGGAGTTCGCTGAAAAATTTACAAAATTAAATAAATAAACATACTACGACAATACACACATCGCCATCTAGCCCAAAATTTATTTATTTTATTTATTTATTTGGTATCTATGACCCATCACTACGCACAACACTATAACATAAATAGAATAATTAAAAACTAACTAAATCAAAAAAAAAACTTACATTAAATATAAATATGCAATATTAAAAAAAAAAAGTTACAAATTATAATTTCCGCGTCCAGGCAGCCCAACGTGGAGTTTAATATACCACTTGTAAATCGGAGAGTCGTATCGATTTATAAGTGCTTTCAGAATGCCGTTACTGCTTACCCACGTTCTTTGCTATTCGTTTTCTTCTCATGGCAATAAAGTCATCAGTATGAGCCATCGCGAACATTTCTGATTGCACTACAATAACGGGGTAAGCCCAACAGAATTTTGAAACCA
This sequence comes from Pararge aegeria, assembly GCF_905163445.1. Classification (NCBI taxonomy): domain Eukaryota; kingdom Metazoa; phylum Arthropoda; class Insecta; order Lepidoptera; family Nymphalidae; genus Pararge; species Pararge aegeria. The sequence goes on along the minus strand of NC_053206.1, from coordinate 3,041,459 downwards.
TCGTTATACTGAACTCGTAGGGCGTTTAAAGCAAGTGAGCGTAGACTGTGTTATGGGTACTGCGATGACCGACGAATATTTTTATTAATGATATAAATAAATATTAACATATAAACACCCAGACACTGACAAACATTTATCAGGAGTCGAACCCACGGCCTTTGGCCCAGAAGCAGGGTCGCTGTCCACTGAGCCAATCGGCTGTCTTAACGCAACAATGTATATCAGTTTGTCTATATTAATAAATCTGAAGAGTTTGGCTTAGGCTATACAAAGTGGCGTGCACAGGATTTTTCTAAACCTCCCAAACCCTCCTGTTTTGGGAGGTTTTAGTCCAGCGTTGGAATGTTATAGGCTATTGATATGATACCTTTGAGTTGGTGCTCGATTTGGACGAGTTGGCTCTTTATGTGCTCTATCGCGGCGTGCTTGCTCTCTTGAGCATGTCCCGTCTGCTCGAGCAGGAGGGAGAGGGTAGGCGCGGTTGCCGACGGTGAGACAGCGTCTGGGAAAAGAAAACATCTATTAACGACTTCAGTTATATTATTTATTAAAATCATGAAGAATGTTTCAAAATCGGGGATTTTTTGTTACTCCGTTACTTGTTTTTTTGAGCTTCCGCTACGTGCGCTGCGCAATCGTTTAAAGTTTCGATACAGTTGTCGGCCGACTGGCGCAGTGGGCAGCGACCCTGCTTTCTGTCCATGGCCGTGGGTTCGATTCCCACAACTGGAACATGTTTGTGTGATGAACATGAATGTTTTTCAGTTTCTGGGTGTTTATATGTATATTATAAGTATTAATGTATATCATTCATAAAAATATTCATCAGTCATCTTAGTACCCATAAAACAAGCTACGCTTTCTTTGGGGCTAGATGGCGATGTGTGTATTGTCGTAGTATATTTATTTATTTAACTATTTTCTGTATTTTTTATCTTCGCCTTTATTATGTAATTTTTGTGGTATACAATAAAAGTATATTCATTCATTCATTCATTCAATCATACATTCATTCAAACATTCATCCATTCAATCATTCATCCATTCAATCAATCATTCATCCATCCATGATAACTCACCAACTATGGACGCAGGGTGTGGAATGTGCTGTGGTGTGGTGACGACCGGTGAGGACTTCAACAGTGACGTCAGCAGTGGAGAAGACGGCGTCGTCGGTGCACCTACAACAATAAAACATCAGTAACAACACATTACAGGCCCACTACAAAGCACGGGCCTCCTCTACGTGTGCTAACAGTCAGTTGCGTGCACTCCATACATTCACAAAGGCACTGCCTACTCTAAAATTGATATATACACGGTCAGTTGACGTCATAAAAAAAAAATTTAGGTCCGGTATGTTGTGGGGTACCCGAATCGAACCCATGTATTTTCCGCGATTTTTTATAGTTTTGGAGTTATGATTTTTTTTTCGATGTTTTGAGGAATTTCGACATGAGCGTCTTAAGAAATTTCTAAAAAAAGCAAAATACTTTTTTTAGAGTTGTTTTTTTTTGCAACCGAATTCTCATGAGTTGTACTTTTTTATGCATAAAATAATCAGCTTCGTAGCTTTGATGAAAGTTATGAAAATGTTGGTCTACAGATAAAAAATTAAGTTACTACTTAGATTTTTAATTTAAAGTTGAAAATTTAAGTTAAATACTTTTAACTTCTATTTTTCTAAAGTTAAAACTTTTAACTTTAATTTTTAACTTTAGAAAAATTTAAGTTAGTCATGTATTACACAATTATAATTACAAAAAGTCGAAAGTCAAATTTAAAAATATCTTTATTCTAAATAGGCCTGGCCCATAGGTGGCTTTTGATGCGTACATTACATGAGAATTACGCGGTAGTGAGATGATGGCGATAACCACATTCGTAAACTTAAAACCAAAGCTACGAGAGTTCCAAACGCGTCCTGGCCTAAGAAGAAGCCCACAACAAACTTAGCCGGGTGTTTTTTTTTGTTATCACCATCTCACATTGTCATTCAAAATAATTAGAAGAGCAACCTGTTCAGAGCAATCATTCGCACCCGGTCGAGCAATCATTCGTAACGGTCGCCTTTATACTATAATAGGACTTCTATAAGCTTACGTTTAATACGAACTTTGAACTTTTTAAGAGACATCTCCAAGATTTCAATGGTAAGTTTATTGTAGAATTGTATGCAATTTTCTTTAAACGAATTATGACACGACTGTCACAACACAGTAATGCTTCTTAACGGCAGTAATAAGCACGATGCTTCTTAGCGGCAGTAATAAGCATGATGCTTCTTAGCGGCAGTAATAAGCATGATGCTTCTTAGCGGCAGTAATAAGCATGATGCTTCATGGTGCTTCTTAGCGGCAGTAATAAGCATGATGCTTCTTAGCGGCAGTAATCAGCATAATGCTTCTTAGCGGCAGTAATAAGCATGATGCTTCATGGTGCTTCTTAGCGGCAGTAATAAGCATGATGCTTCTTAGCGGCAGTAATAAGCATGATGCTTCATGGTGCTTCTTAGCGGCAGTAATAAGCATGATGCTTCTTAGCGGCAGTAATAAGCATGATGCTTCATGGTGCTTCTAAGCGGCAGTAACAAGCATGGCGGTGTACTTCCCCGGTCGAGCTATGTCACAAAGAGCCCTATTATTACTTCTACCTGTGGAGGGAGGCGGTGTCTGCGTCGGTCGCCACGTCCTCTCAGTCCGCGAGCGTCTCTCCTCTCTCTCTTTCAACCAGGCGGCCCGCCTAGCGCTCTCTCTCTCCTTCGCGCGTTTACCCGCCTCGATATTAGCCCAGAACTCCTGGATCTTTTCGTCCGGAGTTGCCGGATTACGAACCTCGAGGATTTCGTTCTATAAAATTGAAAATTAATTTATTTCTATTTATTTATTCCATTAGATATACCAACGATACTACTGTATTATCATTAATCATTTTAGATAATCGTTTATTTTCCGACTACAGTTATCACTTACAGGTATATACAAAATTTAAGTAAGTCCGGTTAAAAATAATTAAATTACGTTAAAACCAAAAATAGTAAGAATAAAAGAATTTATATTAAACAAATGAAAATGATTCAAATTAATAAAAAAAAAACTAAAACAATTTAAAAAATATTACTCTAATTAAAGTGTCATGAAAAATGTCAATGTCAAGGTTTTTTAAGTTGTTAAACAAAGTGGGAAAGTTTAAAAACCTTCTTCAATAATCAAGACCTTTAATTTGATAACCATATCGAGGGTGTTGTGAAAAAATATCTAATCCGCTAATTTGTAGCGGCGGCCATCTTGGACCGATTTTATGTGTGTGAAACAGTTTCACACGTTTCGAACAAATAACACGATCGAAATCGGTTTACACATCCAAACATACGCACACACACACACACATGATTGTATTTATTTATTGTTATAAGGAGCTTGGTAATTTTTAAGAAATATATAACTTATATAGAATGCAATATAATATACAGAGTAACATAAAAAAATTCAACATAGCTCACAACCTGTAGTTGTTCATATTAAAGCTAACATCTTTTGTTCTAAAACATTTTTTTTAACTCAATTCTTTGTGTAAAATAAATAAACATACTACGACAATACACACGTCGCCATCTAGCCCCAAATTAAGCGAAGCTTGTGATACTAAAATTGATAAATATTATACATAAATACTTATAATATACAATTTAAAAACACAGACACTGAAAAACATTCATATTAATCACACAAACATTTTCCAGTTGTGGGAATCGAACCCACGGCCTTGGACTCAGAAAGCAGGGTCGCTGCCCACGGCGCCATTGGTCAAATATTAAAAGGACACTATTTTATATAGATACTTTACTTCTAACTACTCTCTCTGTATTGTAAAAGCGTCAATAGTGACAACTTGCACGCTCGTTAGAATCCTTCGTAAGATTACCTTTATTTGTTCATACTGTGCGTTCATTTCAGTTAAATTGTTCTGTATCTCCTGGATGCGTTGCTGAGTGAGACTCTTGAGGATGCTCTCCTGAGGAGTCTCAACACCCCCCTCGGAGTTGCGTTTTTTGCGCTTCGGCGTTTCAACATGCTCGAGCAGAGCCCCATATTGGGCTGCGCAGCTAAAAAACAATTCTTTTTTATATTAACATTATAAATGCTGTCTGTTGTCAAAGTCAAAGTCAAAGTCAAAAATATCTTTATTCAAGTAGGTGGTCAAATAGGTGGCACTTTTGATACGTACATAAGAATTACACGGTAGTGAGATGATGGCGATAACCACATTCGTAAACTCAAAACTAAAGCTACGAGGGTTCAAAACGCGTCCTGGTCTAAGAAGAAGCCCACAACAAACTTAGCCGGGTGTTTTTTTTTTGGTTATCACCATCTCACAATGTCATTTCAAATTATTAGGAGAGAAACCTGGTTAGAGCAATAATTTACACCCAAGCTTTTTTATCGATAACCTAGACCTTTATACTATAATAGGACTTTTCTATAAGCTAAGTATAATGCAAACTTTGAACTTGTTGTTCACCCATCCTATGGGATCCATCTAACATAAGGACACATATATACATAACATACTACCACTAGCTTATGAATTTAGTAGTTTGTGAGGATTGAAATTTTTTTGGTAAATTAGAATGAATAAATAGTCAAATTTCGAGAGTGTATTTTAAAAAGGCGTTTTTAAAAAGTAAGATTTTAAATGATTATCAAAAATTAATTTAAAATAAAACTTATTACAAATTAATTATATGAGTTAAATACTATTGCCGAGAGCCGTGTTGGGGACTGATTAAAAAATTCAAATTCAAGATTCATATTATCTCAAAAATTTTTGAAAAGACAATGCACAAGAGACTTATTTCTTTTTTGTTGAAAAATAATTTGAAAGGAACAACATGGTTTCCAAAAAGGTAAATCCACAACTCTAGCATGTTTCTCGTTAGTTAAGCAAATAGCTGAGTGCATAATAGCTGTGTTTTTGACATGAGTAAGGTACTTTGATTATGTCTGTCACGAGAAGCTTTTAAACAAATGCTATAAATATGGTACTCGAAGGCTAGCAAACGAATGGCTTAAGAATTATCTTTTTAACCGGACCCAATATGTTGAAGTTACTAACTTAAATAACAAACAAGAGGTAATCTAATTGTTCTTATATTAGACTTAATACTAAGGGTGTATCACAAGGAAGTGTACTAGGTCCACTTTTATTCATAATTTACATCAATGACTGTACAACTTCTAATAATTGTACTCTTTTTGGTGATGACATTTCCATTGTAATTCAATGTAAAACCGTTTGACCATCCATTACCATCTTAGACTGCATCATAACTTAACATCAGTCGAGAATGCAATCAAGGCCTCACTTGTAGTGTATTGAATAGAAGCAGGCTTTCCTTTACGGACTTCCATGATATATTATGAAAATGCACAGCTGAAGACCTGGTTTTTGTGGAGTATAAGGATTGAAGAAATATCAATTAAACCATACAGATTCTGCTGCTTTTCGCAGAGTACAGCAAATTAAGCTGAATTTTCATAATCACTTTTAGTGGTTAAAATAAAAGAAGCTTAGATTCTACCGAGAAGTTGGGTGAAACACAGCATTTCAAGAACATTAAACAACAAATTTTTCCCTGTGGTTTTAATGATGCTAATTAGAATTTTGGTCTTTTAGGGTATCCTTTTTTGGTGTCCAGGGGTTCAAGCTGTCCTGATCCCCTCCTCGATAGCTGGGGAGACCCAACAATCGTTTGGGGTGGTTGAACGTCCGGAGGTTTACAACAGGTTCCCCGGGCGTCTAGTAAGGCCAACAAGAGGGACATGCAGTGGTGGTTTTTAGTTTGGGTATACCCCTTTAGAGGAGGGAGTCCCACATAACTTCCATCCTGCCCAATGGCCGGTAACAACAAAGCTTTTCCATCAAACAAAAAAAAAAGTGAGATGTATATCATATCAACACATTACTGGCACACTTCAGGGCACTGGTCTCTTGCTGGCCCAGTGCGGATTGGTGGACCCCACACACCTTTGAGAACATTATGTAGAACTCTGAGGCATGCATATTTCCTCACGATGTTTTCCTTCACTGTTGAAGCAAGTGTTTAATTGTTTAAAAAAATGTGCATAACTTAGAAAAGTAGCAGTGCATGCTAGGATTCAATCTCGCCCCCGAAAGTGAAGTCGACCTCCTACCTACTGGGCTATTACCACTTTTACAAGTTATTAAACTAAAGGGTAGGCTTTTAATAACTCTTACAATGACTAACCTTAAGTTTTTAAAAAAAAAAAAAAACTAGACATTTCTTCCATATATCATCTGCCCAGTTCGGCCCACGGGTGCCTTCGTGGAATGTGGATACTGTGAACCAGTCTGAGTTGGTAGTCACCAGGAAGGGCCAAATGATAAAGGTTTATAAAGTACTGTTTCAGTAAGCCTACTTCACATCAAATGAATTTGAATTCGTATTAATAACCTTCTTTTTAGACAAGTTAACAAACCTCTTCTGAGAGTACCAGTCAGGAGGCCTGTTAGCTTCCCCAATAGTCTTCAGGGCTCGCGAAACCGACATCCAGTTCTGGTCGCCACTCCTCACCACGGCGGATGCTAAACATAGCTGTTCTCGAATGTTCCAAGTGTCCAGTGGCGAGCGTTTCAATTGTAAACGCTCCTGAAGCGAGCTCATTATAATTTGTTTGGAAAATAAATCGTTTTTCCTAGATTTCTGACATTACTATATACATTTTCTGAAAATAAACACAGTCTCAGCCACAGACTGCATATTATAGTCATTAGTCACAGACCATATCATCATTTATAGACAATGGACTGCACCGATTCTTACCAAACACAGACCACAGTATTTATAGTGTTTGTATAGTCAACTCTAAATAATTATTGCGTTGTTAACGTGTGTTGTTGCGTGTGTAACCGCGGGAGCTTGTATTCCATGAAAAAAAAACTCCGCTTAAGTTGTCAGCTCCGGTCTTCTTCTTCTTCTTCTTCTTCTGTTCCTGGGCCTTTTCCGCACTTGGTTGGTCTGGGACCGTCCGTTGTACGTATGGCCACTGATGCGGCTCCCCGCTGGATCACTCCAGCCAGCCGAGCTCGCTCCAAAAGCTTAGCAGGCCGCCCAGGTCGCCGAGTGCTTCATGGAGTGTTGCTGAGGAGCCAATGTGTGCTGCGCGTTGTTCTGCTACTCCGTTGCATTGGAGTATTACGTGTATCGGTGTTTCCTCCGCCTCCATGCATGCTCTGCAGAGAGGGCTGTCAGTTATACCTAAAATGGAAAGGTGTTTGTTTAGTGGGCAGTGCCCTGTTATCATACCTACAACTGTCCTTAGTTTAGGTCGATTCAGTTGCAGTAATTTTGTTGTTAGTCGTGGGTTGAGAACTGGTACGGCCTCCTTCGTGTGTTTGCACTCTTTTGTTTTAGACCATAGTACCGAGTGTGATGCTTGCGTCTGGTTGTGGAGCCATGTTTTGTATTCAGTGAAGGGTATGGGTATGATGGGTTCCGGTCCAGCTACCCTTAGTGATGCTGCCTGACGCGCTAATTCGTCGGCTGCGTCGTTTCCTCTGTTTCCGTTGTGACCTCGTATCCATTTTAGGGTTACTCTGTTGGATTTTGATAGGGCTTGTAGGTTCTTGTGACAGTCAAGTATGAGTTTTGATGTTGTTGTGTGTTTGGTTAAGGCTTTTAGTACAGCTTGACTGTCACTGTTTATGTTGATGCTGAAGCCTTTTACCTTTCTGTTTAGCATGGCTATGACTGCTGTTGTTATGCCCACGCACTCCGCTTGGAAGACGGAGTTGTTCTTACCAAGCGGCTGGGCAATGTTTATGTTAAGCTCCGGGCAGTATATCCCCGCTCCAGTGCCTGAGTTTGTCTTTGATCCGTCGGTGTAGACCTCTATTACGACGGTGTCAGCTTTGTCTGTTTTTCCTCCTTCAGCGGCTACTTTATAGTGCCTGTCTAGCACATAGTGTTTCCGCGTCTTGTCACATATCCAGTCTAGTTGTGGGCATTTATTAATTTCTTTTGATAGTATCCTTGTATGTCCTATGTTTGTATCCTTCCACAGCCCGTAAGCCCTCAGTCTAAGGGCTGCAAGTGTGGCTTCCTCTTTGATGTGTAGGTGTAGTGGTGGTATGCATAATATAGCTTCCAGCGCAGTGGTTGGTGTTGTGCTCATGCAGCCTGTGATAGCTAGGCACGCTTGACGTTGGAATTTTTGTAGTTCTAGTTGGGTTGTCGCAAGGAGTGTTCTCGGCCACCATATCAGTGAGGCGTAGTTTAGTGAGCTCCTGACGACTGCTAAGTACAACCATTTCATGATGTATGGTTTAAGCCCCCAGGTTTTTCCTGCCATGCGTTTGCATTGGCTGAGGATGATCGTTGATTTTTGGATTTTTGTATCTATATGTGTCTTCCAGCTTAGTTTGGAGTCCATCGTTACTCCGAGGTACTTTACCTCGGTTGATAGTTTTAGGCTTGTTTTAAACAGTGTTGGTGTTTTTGGAAATTGTGGTTTCCTTTTGTTGGTAAATAATACGAGTTCTGTCTTTTTCGGGTTAACCGTAAGTTCATTTTCCCTGCACCACTGTTCTAGCAGTTTCAGTGCGTTTTGCATTATTGAATTCAGGGTGTTTTCTTGCTTTCCACTTATGAGGATGGTGATGTCATCGGCATATCCTATGGTGAGGAAACCGTTTTTGTTCATTTTTGTTATTAGGTCGTCAACTACCAGGTTCCATAGGATGGGGGAAAGGACCCCTCCTTGTGGGCACCCTTTAGCTACAATACCCTTGGTTGTTCCATTAAAGTCCAGTTGGATGACCCTAAATTCTAGTAGGGCTCTAATCCAAGCTCTTAGTGTGTCCGGTACTTTATGTCTCGCAAGAGCTAAGTCTATGCTCTTGAATGTTGTTTTGTCGAAAGCTCCTTCTATGTCTATAAAAGCCCCGAGAGTCGAGAGTTTGTTTTCCAGGTCGTGTTCTATTTTGCTTACAACAGAGTGCAGAGCTGTTTCTGTTGATTTACCCGTGCAGTAAGCGTGTTGATTTTGGTTTATAGGTATGTGCTTCAGGGTTCCGTCCCGGAGGTATCTATCTCCGAGTCTTTCTAGGGTTTTTAGTAGAAAAGATGTTAGGCTAATAGGTCTGAATGATTTGGGTTGTGTGTAGTCGCTTTTACCTGGTTTGGGTAAGAATACTACTTTTACCTCCCTCCATGTTAGCGGTATGTATCTATGTGCTAAGCATGCTCTAAAGATTTCTGCTAGCCATGGTATGAGTTGTTCTTTGCCCCATTGTAGGAGGGCGGGGAAAATGTGATCTGTACCTGCAGATTTGAAAGGGTGAAAGGATTCGATAGCCCAACGGACCCTTTCATATGTCACAATGTTGTTTGCTATTTCCCAGTCTGCTTTTGTTGGTGTCGTGTTGTTTTCTTCCCACACTGGTTTGTCGACAATCTTACAGCCTGGGAAGTGGGTTTCGATAAGTGTCTCACTCACTTCTTTGTCGTTTTTAGTGTAGTTCCCGTCTTGTTTCTTTAAAGATCCGATGGTGCGGATATTGTCCCTTGACAGGATTTTCCTTATGCGGTTTGCATTATCGTAGTTTTCTATGCTCGTGCAGAAATGTTGCCAGGATTTGACAGTTTTCTGTTGCACAAGTTTTTTGTATTGAGATTGAGCCTCTTTGAACTTGTCCCAATCTGCGTCTTTCCTGGTGTTCTTTGCTCTGTTGAAAAGGTGCCTTAACCTTTGTCTTTTTCTCTCCAGGTCGGGGCCCCACCAACTGTGTTTTGGTGCATGTTTTGTTTTTTGTATTCTTAGTGGGCATGCTTTTTCGTAGCATGTTGTTATGTGTTTTGTTATTTGTTCTACATTTTGGTCTATTTGCATCGTTCCCTTTATTTTGGGTTTGTTGTTGTACATTGTGTCTCCTTTTATAAGAGTTTTGTATTTCTCTCTGTTTGTTTTTCTGGGATTTCTTCCAGGAGTTTCTTGCGGTTTAATCAGATCCAGTTCAAAACTTATTCGCCTATGGTCGGAGAGTGTGAGCTCTTCGCACACGTGCCAGTTTTTTATTTGGTCTGATATGTTGTTTGACGCTAGAGTAAGATCAATAATCGTCTGGTATCTACTTGAAACAAAAGTCGGTTCTGAACCTTTGTTAAGAATGTTTAGGTTAGTGGTTAGCAAGTATGAAACTAGTTGCTCACCTCTTTTGTTGTTTGTTTTACTTCCCCATAGGATGTGGTGTGCGTTGCTGTCGACCGAGATAATCAGATCGGTGTCGTCTTCTTCACATTGTTTTATAAGGTCCATCACCTCTTTTGTAGGTATTTCGCCTTCTATGGGTAGGTACAGCGAAGCCAGGACAAGTGGTCTGGCCGCTGCAACTGTCCCTTGTTTTGTTCCGTTCTGTATTCTTACTGCCGTTAGATCTCTGTAACAGTAATGTGTTAGTAGTGTCGCTGTTAAACAGCGAGGTATGTATATACATGTTCTAGGTTGTTCCTGCGGGCTGTTGTAGTACAACTTACCATTACAGCTGCCGAAACCGCATATGTTTTGGGCCCTTACCCACGGCTCTTGGATTAGGGCGATGGTATCGGTCTCAACCTCCAGCTGTCCTCGTAGTGTGGCCGTTGCTAGTTGTTTGTGCTGGAGGTTGGTTTGTATTATCTTTATGTTGTCGTACGTGGTGTATTATAATGGATTGGAGTTGTTGTTTAAAGGTCGGCCTCAGGGGCCCATCCTTTTAGCAACTCTTGTATCCTCGCCTCGTTTGCGTTCTCGTCATCGTCAGTCTCAGTCTCGGCCACCCCCTCCCATGGTGTCATGTTTGATGGGTGGTTTGTCCCGGTCTCCATTTCTATCGCGTCGATATCCTCGGAGGCGTTTTCAACGGAGGGTCCGGGCGCAGTGGCTTTGAGGTTTGTTGTCGCTGTGTCATTTTTCGTTTCTGGCTCCGGGGTCTTCTTAGGCGGTACGTCGCTGAGTCCTTCGCCGTCGAAGAACCGGATATAGATAGATCCGGTGGAGTAAGAGACTCTCCTTCCCTTGGCCAGGATGTCTTCGACCTGCTCCGTGGGTATTCCTAGGACTAGAAACACTCCCGGAGGGTTGCTGTTTGTTCTTTTATATGTGTACAGGGTCCACGACGAGACCTTGTACCAGGGGTTTTGGAGGGACAGCATTTGTTGGAGTATTGCTATCTCCTCCGTGAAGTCAGGCACGTATAGTGCTGACCTAATCCGCACTGGTATGTCGGCCTGCCTTATGAGCGTGAGCCCCGTGCCCTCCCTTGGCGACTTCAATCGAGGTACGATTTCTTGGAGCCAAGAGAGGGCTTTGTCGTCGTAACACCACAGTTTCAGCACTCCTTCGTTGAGAAAAGCTTTCCCTACAAAGGATGGGGCATATGGTGTCGTTCCTGGCGCTGGTTTTCTGAGGCAGATAGCGAGGATCTCTTTTTGGATTTGACCCTGGACGCTATTTGCCTCTGGTTGGGTCATGTCGCTTCTGGGCACTAGGGTGACGGCCACACTTAGGTGTGGTTGGGTCACTCTCGCGTAAGAGTCCCTTGTGCGCGTTTGTCTGTCTGTCCGTGGTCTTTTGTATTCTCCCCGGGGCGAGATGGTGTCGTCAAGCCTATCCCTTTTCAGGGACTGGCTTGTTGACGTTCCGGGGTTCCCACTCATGTCACCGGTCTCACCACTGCTCCGCCCTCTCCAGTACGCATTCGACCGGTGGGCGACAGGGTGTGTCCGGCGTTGAGCAGGAGTGTTGGTCGATGTTGGTTTTTGGGGCAAGTCACGATTGGATTCCGGTCGGGACACGCCCGCAGATGCGTCCGTGCCCTGTCCAGAGACGACAGTCGCCGCGGGTGGTTGACGGCCTTGATGTGGCTGTCTCCCTTCCCCACTTTGTCCGTACAAGCCTCTAGTCTGGTGATGGACTTCCGCGTGCGTGTTCCTACCGGGTTCCATCGTCTGCTCGTCAGTCTGCGTGGTTTGGGTTTGGGGTGTGTCAGTCCGTCTGTCTGTTTTCTTTTTCTTAGGCCTCTTTCGCTTTTGTCTGCGGACTACCTCTGTCCAAACGCTCTCGGGAGCAGGTGGATGAGGTATCGCAGCAGCAAGAGAGGCCATATTGATCTCTTTGGAAGCGGTCGGTTGGGTGGTTCGGGTGGGCGCGGGTATCGGGGTCCGGTTGACATGGCTGGGGGTCTGTCTTGTGTCGTGTGGGGTCGTTGTCCGTAATGGGAAAGCGTTTGGTCGTTTGATGTTGTGCATAGCACAGGGCGGGTCTGTGCCCCCCCCAGAATACGAGGGGCAGCCTGCAGCCCGAGTTCCGTCCGCGACAGGAGCTCGAGTTGCAGAGAGGGATTCTCCGGTCCCATCTCTGGGTCCGGTACCCTCCTGGGGTAGTGTATCTTTCGGATCCGCTTCCATGGTTTTCTACGATTTGTGTTGTTTGTGAGGTGTTTGTGTGTGATTGTGTTGAGTGAGTGTTTGCTTGTGATGGGGATAGAGTGGTACGAGGAATAAGGTTTTAGGTGTTTGGGAAATAGAGTGGATCATGGGAGCAAGGTTTTGGATCCTGGCCAGTGTTGGGAGTGATCACTGGGCAGGGATTTTTGAGCGTTGAGGTTTACTCCTCCTACAGGCGAGGCCCGTAGCTTGGCTGCTCGTTTAGCACCACCCAGGGGACACGTGTAGGGTGGGCCTCAGGATGAGGTGGTGGCTCCTACGGACGCGAGCTGCCGATCGTCCCCCGGTCTCCGAGCTCCGGTCTTATAAAACTAGATAGCTAAAGAAGTAGCGCAAAAAGATATAGAGTACTCAGTGCCAAAAGTTAATGATTTTTACTATGCTGGCAGAGTTTTGCTGTGTCCAGTGGTTGTACTTCATTGAAGGATACTTTCATATAAATTTTGATCCACTATTTAGAGGTGGAATTTTTAAAGTTTGTGATACTCGTATATCGTTCTTTATTTTTATTCGAAAACCTAAAAACAAAGTTTCATGGATTTAACTTGAAAAATAAATAGATTTTATACAAACTTTCATCCACCATTTTACCATCTGAGGGTTGGAATTTTCAAAAAACCTTTCTTAGCGTATGCCATCGTTGTAATAACTGTGTAATCTGTGTGCAAAATTTCAGCCCGATCCGTGCCCGTGTGGTTAGAGTTTTGAGTTGATAGATCAGTCAGTCAGTCTGTCACCTTTGCCTTTTATATATATAGACACATAATAATACCTAGGTCCAAACTTTACACATCAGTATTAAGTCAATGTTATGCATAAAGAGCTGGTTTGAGTATTATAATTCGGGAAATAGGCTCTGGCCGGGAACCAAATCCTAGATCTCCTACTTAATTTGAAGTACCTAATACCTAGAACACGATTTTGATGCGCTTATTAGTAAGGAGATAGCGTCACCACTGCCAAAGAGCTTTTATCTACTCGATATCTTATCATTATCAAAAATTCTAATAATATCAAAGTATTTAAACTCTAACTGTAGATAATATAGTTAACTAGGTTTTCTCGCGGCTTCACCTGCGTAGGTTACATTTAGTAAAACATCCTAGCAGATGTTTATAGGTCCCAATTCGACGACGGCCGATTGGCGCAGTTTGCAGCGACCCTGCTTTCTGAGCCCAAGCCCGTGGGTCCCGAATACTGGAAAATGTTTGTGCGATGAGCATTCATGTTTTTCAGTGTCTGGGTGTTTATATGTATATTCATCATTATAAAATATTCATCAGTCATCTTGGTACCCATAAGACAAGCTACGCTTACTTTGGGGCTGGATGGCGATGTGTGTATTGTCGTAGTAAATTTAAAATTTAATTTTCGAGATATAACTGTATGTTTATCGACCCAAATCATACAATATGTCGTGTCTCCATCTTGCAGGTGGAAATGCAACGATCGCTCACACACGTTTGTGTCGTGCGAACTCGTGCAGTTATTCCTATCATCATTGACAACTCATTTCCGGCCCACTACAGGACAAGGGGTAGTCTTGACAGACCTTTGAATTCAATTCAATTCTTGTTTATGGCTTTTGTCTGTGCCAACTGGGCACAAGGTACTTCGCCAATGTCTTGTAGATGAAGAAGGCACGAAGGAGATTGATCGGTGAAACTAATGAAAAGTTAATTTTGAATTTGTACCAAGAAATAGTTGTTATTAGCTAGTTAGCTCTTTAACCTAAGGCAGCACAGACAACACATGCATATATATCTAACACGGATATTTTTTGTACATTATACTTTAATTATATTACTTACTATATATTTACATAAAAATCTACAATAAGGACTGAAAACAAACATTAAAAAACATTTAACACTCAAAGGACGGGGGACTTTGGGAGGAAGAACGTCATAGAGGGGATAGGTAAGTTTGGGACAGTTAAAAATAATATGAGTTATAGTGCCCTCATCCAAGCCACACTCACAGATGGAGTTGTCCCTTATCCGGAGTTTGGCCAGATGTACAGGTGTGCTAGCATGACCAAGACGCAATCGGGAAATTGTGGATGAAGTACAGCGATTTGTACTCCGAGAGTGACAAAACCAGGGTTGTCTTGGTATGTTTTGTTGGATGGTAGCGTAAAACTTACCCTTAACCAATTTGGAATCATTCCAAAAAAAATTCCAGGCTGTTTCCATATATGTTTTGGCAAGAGTACATAGGTCCTGCGATGAATTTTTAAAATGATCTAGAGAACCTGACTCAACAGCTGTTTTGGCACATGAGTCAGCAGTCTCGTTTCCTGGAATACCTGAGTGGCTTGGAATCCAAACCAGTAAGATGAATAGTCCTTTTTGATTGCAAGAGAGCAGAGCCTTCCGGATTTTTAAGATAATGGGAAATCGTGATTTGCTGCGAAAGGGGTTTTCTTTAATACACATTAAACAGCTTAAAGAGTCAGTCAGAATAACCATCTGTTGTACGTTATGGGACAGTGCAAACAGGATTGCTTCCAAAAGAGCAATGGCCTCTCCGGTAAACACAGAAGACTCGGGAGGGCATTTAAATTTTAAAACAATTCTGTAAACAGGAACCCAACATGCAGCACCAACACAACCTTCTGGAGACAGCTTTGAAGCATCAGTATATATAATAAGATGATTTGACCAATTTTGACTAATATGCTTTTGTAGTTTGATATTGGTATCTGGGGATCCTTTACTCAGACCTAGATCTGTGATGATGGAAGGGTTGTATATTAATGCTTTAAATGGGGTTGAATATAGTGGGTTGATTGTGAAAGATGTCAGGGGATTAGGAAGGCTGGTATACTTTAGGAAACTATCTAGCAAGTAGGAAGACGAGTTACGGGAGCAAGGTGCGTGTGATAGTTGGCTTAGTCGGTGCCAAAGAGGATGGGATGACAGCTGTAACATCTTGCTGATAAAGCGGTCACATAGATATTGTCGACGGATGGATAGAGGAGGGTCAACGCATTCTACCTGCAAAGCATTAGTGGGGGAGGATTTCATTGCACCTAGAATAATTCTAAGGCATCTATACTGAATTTTATTTAACTTTTCAGCAGCTGATTTATTAAAAGGCTCTAAAACAAACATACAGTAATCCATGTGGCTACGTACTAAGGCATTATATAATAATTTTAAAGTATAGGGGTGAGCACCCCACCAAACTCCCGCTATTGCTCGTAGTACATTGATGCCTTTTTCACATTTTTTGATAATGTGTTCAGAATGAGCAATTCCATTCAGTCGTGTGTCTAAATAAACACCTAAAAATTTAGCTTTAACTGCAAGATTGATTGCTTGACCTTCAAATGAGATGTTGAGGTTCGGGAGTTATCTCTTCCTTGTAAATACCACTGCCTGACATTTGCCCACTGATAGGGACAAGCCATGGTCAGACAGCCACTGGCCTAGATAATACAAAGCAGAATTGATACGACAGGATACTTCCTCTATACTGCCTGAGCTGTGATAGAGGACAATATCATCAGCATATTGTAAAATGGTACAAAAACTAGAAACAGACAATTCGAGGTCGTGGGTATATATGCTATAGAGCAGAGGACTGAGAACAGAGCCTTGAGGGAGGCCTTTCCAGATTAATCTGGGGGGAAGAGAATTATTCTTATGCTTTACCAGAACATATCTGCAAAACAGCAGATTACATATGAAATGAACCATCCTCGAGGGAACACTCAGCTTAAGTAGTTTCTGCCTGAGCACCGGAAGTAGGACATTATCATATGCAGAAGCAATATCAAGAAAAGCACCCACAAGGTACTCTCCTTTTGTAAAGGCTAATCTAATATCTGTTGTTAATACACTGAGACTGTCTGTTGTACTCATACCCTTCCGAAACCCAAATTGGGAGGAGGGGAGAATATTTCTACTTTCCATTAACCATTCCAGTCGGTTTTTAAGGAGATGTTCTGTAACTTTAGCTAAAGTAGATGACAAAGCTATGGGTCTATATGAATTTGAATTAAGGGGATTTTTATAAGGTTTAAGGATAGGAATAACAATTTGAGATTTCCAGGAGTTTGGGATAGAACCAGTTTCCAAACATTTATTGATTATTTTAAGGTAATAAATTTTAGCTTTGTCATTTAAGTTAGCCAGGAAAGAATATGGAACGCCATCTTCCCCTGGAGCTGTATCTTTTAGACCATTGAGAGCAATTTGAAGCTCAGAAAAGGAAAAGGGGGCATCCATTTCATCCGTAGCTGGAGCTGGCGTAGTAGTTAGAAATGAGTCCACATAGGGAACATAAGGTGGAGCTAATTTGTCTGCAAAGTTGTTAAGCCAGTCAGAAGGATTATTTGAGGAAGGATCAACGTGGCTCAGGGAGCGACGGAATCTCCTCATATTTTCCCACACAATGGTGGAGGGTGAACGAGGGCTAAGCGATTCACAGAACTGCGTCCAACTTGCTCTTTTCTTTTTGAAGACTAATCTTTTAATTTTAGCATCTAGTTTTTGGTAACTATTAAAGTTATCCTGAGTCATGCAGGCTGAGTATAATTCTTCTGCAGCAGATCTTTTACCAAATAAATCGCTGCATTCATCATCCCACCAAGGAGAGGAAAGCAGCGGATTTTTCACAGGGTGTTTTTTTGGAATATGGGAATCGGCCGAAGATATAAGAGATTTTTTTAAAAAGAGATCATAGCATACCAGAATGTTTCCATCACTTTCCAAATCGGGCAGAGTGTCTACAATGCAATCAACGGATAGGGCATAATCTTCCCAATTTGCTTTTTTAAGTTTATACTTTAAAAGGGGATCATAGTTAGGGGTAGGTAAGGATTTATTATTTAATGTAACAATTATAGGAAAATGATCACTGCCACAGGTTGACTGTAGCACGTTCCAAGTCAGGCGCGATGCTAGGTTAGCCGAACATAGGGTGAGATCAACCGCTGATTTAGGGTTCTGATTGGGGTATACCCTTCGAGTAGGAGAACCGTCATTGAGGATGCAAAGACTGACATCATCAAGTAAATCAATCAGCAATGGAGAAAACCCGTCACTAGCATGGCACCCCCACATCGTGTGGTGGGTGTTAAAATCACCCATGGCTATGATAGGGCTGGGAAGGGACGACAAGATTGCTTGTAATTCGGGAATAATAGAAGATGAGGGATGAGGAATATACAGAGATACAAAAGATATGTCTAGGGTACGGACAGCAACAGCATTGATCTGTTGACTGTGGGAAGGAAGAGCGATTTGGGTGTAGGGGAGGGAGTGCCGTAGAAATACAGCACTGCCTGCATACCCATCACTCCTGTCATCCCTCAAACAGGAGAAGCCCGGCACCCGTAATCGTGAACCAGGCCTCAACCATGTCTCCGAGATGGCAAGAATGGTGGGATTATGAAGGTTAATCAGAGAGATTAACTCATGTTTCTTGGGACGTAAACTTTTACAGTTCCACTGTAGCAGGGTTATTGGGCCCATTTTGGAGTAGTTTAAAAAGTTGGCTTAAGTTTTTGGCAACGTTGGGCGGTAAGGGAATTTCACTACATGGAGCGACAATACTAAGTAGAAATTCGGAGATAAACTCAAGCATTTTACCTTGGGAGGGAGGGTTCTCAACATTGTTGTTGAGAGCGCATCCATTAGGAAGGGATGAGGAGTAATCACCGACAATAGTCTGAACAGCTTTTTTATCGTAGCCCTTTGCTAGAGGAGCTCGGGGACGAGGAGAGCGGAAAACTGTTTGCCGGTAAGAGGTTTTGGTGGAAGTTACATTAGTAGGAGTAAACATTTCTTTTGTTATCTCAGCATAGGACCTGCGGACAGGAGGAAACTGAGATGATGCTTCAATGTAAGATTTATTATTCTGAGACATGACCATTTTAATAGATTGCTGCCTGGAGAATTCTGGGCAGTCTTTATCAGTAGCAAAATGACTACCAGAGCAGTGTAAACATGTAGATAATTCCTTGATGACCAAACATGAGTCACCTGTATGGGGCTGAGCACATCTGTAGCATCTGGGCTTAGATCTGCAGATTGTTTTAATGTGGCCAAAACGGCAGCAGTTCTGGCACTGTATTGTTGGAAGTTTATATGTTTCAACTGGCAGTGAGGTGTGGTATGAATATACCTTAGCAGGAAGCATTTGCCCCCTGAAGGTTAGGACAACAGATTGGGTAGGCACCCAAGTGATGACACCCTCTGTGACAGATTTTCTGTTCAGTCGCCTTGATTTCAGAACCTCACCACAGCCAGGCGGGAGCTCTAGCGAATCAACAAGCTCGTCCATCGACCAGTCCACGGGAACTCCTTTCACCAGCCCCATTCTGGTTATGTTGTATGTGGGAATTATAGCTCTATATTTGCATAACTTCAAAACTGGACTAACCAGAAAGTTGTTGGCAGCTTGGGCAGAAGTAAACTCTACAGTAATTTTGTTGCGGCCTATATTTTTGACGCCGTCGTGGATAATTGAACCAATTTTGTGTTTGTGCAAGAATTGACCGAAATTTATAGCCTGTAATGACGCTCCAGAGGATGGGTCCTCCACTTCCCGTGAGACTTGGACAATAAAAGGCCCATTATCATCGTCAGAGTATGACTTGGCGCCTTCGGTGAAGGAAGGATGTATGTAAAGGCTTTGAACGGATGGGTTTACCTGAGTAGGATCAGTTATAGTTTTTTTGGCCGCATATACGTTGGTATCCTCTCCTTGTCGTTTGCGAGACGAGGCTGATGCCCCCGGGTCGGGCGGCTCAGGAGGTGTATCTAGATCCATTTTACTGGAAACACTATAACTACAGACACATAATAAATATTTAACCAACACTAAATACGGTTAGATTTATACGAATATCACCAATGACAACTATTTCTGCTGCTGTGTAAATTCACATAAAACACCGAAATTACACCGGAATCTCACTAACACGTGTGCACAAATTGACAGGCCAAGTTACAGTTCAATATAAACAACACCAAATCCTTTTCAAGACGAGTTTACAATAAAATCAAAGAAAAATTTGAAAAAACCGCGTCCGCCATGTACGAAGTTTCCCGCCGAACCCAGACCTTTGAATACATTATGGAGAACCCATGACGTTTTCCTTCACTGTTAAAACAAGTGAAAAACGAAACTCCGAATAGTTGGAGGTGCGTGGCGAGGAACAAACTCTGTCTTTCCGAAAGGGATGCCGAAGCTTTTAGCACTAGGCGAACAAATTCAAAATTTCTTTATTCATGTAAGCCTATCACAGGCGCTTATGAAGCGTTCATACATATATGTTTACATAATAGTAAGGGGATGGTGGTAACTTCGTTATCCAACTTAAAACTAAAGCTACGAGGGTTCCAAACGCGCCCTGATCTAAGAAGAGCCCACAACAAACTTAGTCGGGTTAATTTTATTTTTGTTATCACCATCTCAAAGTTAACTTATATTAAGCTATGAAGTGAGAGCAATTCACACCCAAGCTTTTTTATCGTTTAAGTAATCCTTAACATTATAATAGGATTTTTCTCTCATAACTCCTACCGCGTTATTCCTACAGCGTTTACATGCGAAACTGGCCTTCCTTACTCTCGCAAGTTATTGCAAAGATAGAGGCAACTAATTGAAAATTTAACTGGGCCATTCTACTCGCACGGTTTTTAGGTTTCCGTACTCAAAGGATAAACCGGGACCATCGTTCTGTCTGTCTGTCCGTCTGTCACCAGGCTGTATGTCATGAACCGTGATAGTTGACAGTTGCAATTATTACAGATAATGTATTTCTGTTGCCGATCGATCTTTGAAAAATAGAACTAAATTCATTAAATTTTAACCGTAATATTTTCTACAATAACTCCAAGATTGTCAGTTCTGTTTAATTTTCCACCTGCTTGCGTCGCAACCAGTTCAACCAATAGCGTGCAATTCATTCAACTACAAACACACTGCTTACCTTATTTTTTTGATTTAATTCCATTATGTACAGGGTTCTTCCATTTCGTGCTATCTTGCTACATTATGTATTCCCTGGTAAAAACCTTGTGGCCGGCGCTTGGCAATAAACAGGAAGACTGACAACATTTTAAAATACGTGTGTTATTTATTATCTTTGATATAAGTTGACGGAGTCAGTTATTCCGAAATCACAGACAGAAACTATGGAGGGTAGAGGTAAGGAGAGTCATCTTATATGGGAGAAAAGTTGAAAAAGTGTCCAGTTTATGCGCTAAATAACAGTTCAAAAATCCTCCACAATGGCGCTGGTGGAAGCACAGGGTATGGTATGAATGTAGCAATCGTAGATGAATTGAAGTATGCCGAGTTAAAAAATTTAATGTCATTATCGACTAAAGTAGTTAATTATTGAGAATTTCAACAACTTACGTTGTACAAAATATTGTGGTAAATATAACCTTACTTCCTTGTTTATTTTTCAAGCCTACTTTAACAATATTTATATTTGGCGCTTCTTTTAAGAGTTACCTTGATGCAAATGTGGCGCCATCCTAATTTAATACATTTTGACGACACTTTTTCATATACACAGATGATCCTCCTTACCTCTACCCTCCATAACAGAAACATAAATTTTTTCATCTGTTGTTGTTGTGACTAATCGCTTCATACCTTGCCATAACCTTGGCATAACCTTGGCATATTGTTTGTTTTTTAAATTGTTACCTATAACTTAACATGTCACACTGTATTTTTTATGAATTGTGATGTATTTTTACTGTGATATTTGTGATGTTATTGTACCAAATTACATAATTAGTATACAACAGCACTTAAACGGTAGGCGTCATGGTATAAATTTAAAGAGTGCTGGTGGTGATTATAATGGTGATAATGTTGAAGATATAAGATATAAGATATCACACTATTACTGCGACATGTGTGATGTAGATATACCAAACAATGAGAATTGTATACAACAGCACGTAAATGGACGGCGTCATAATGAGAATTTAAGACACACCAGGGTTGGTGATAAGATAAATCTCTATTACTGCAATATCTGTAATGTAAATGTACCAAATAGTGAGTATTGTATACAAGAGCATATACGTGGAAGGCGCCATTGTGAGAAATTAATACTTTGTTATAGTTATGATGATATGATAGAAAGTTCTTATGATTATGATAGTGATATATATATTAATCGTGAACCTCGGGAATACCGAAAATCAAAAATACCCATAATTCTTTACGCCGTAACCGGGCTGGCTCTTTTATTTACCTTTCGGTACGTCATATCTCGCCTACGTACTTAACTACAAGAAGGTTAAACTTTTATCTAGAAAATGTGTAAAATTGTCTACCTATATTTAGTAATATACGTAGACACCACACGGTGGAAAGGACCCAATGGTAAAAGGGACCGAGCAAATGGTGGGATGATGTCATCAAACAAGCTGCTGGGAACGATTGGATGAACCAAGGCAAGGAAAGAGAAACACGGAAAAGGTTGGGAGAGGCCTTTACCTGAGAAGGGGCTCATATTTCCTATGATAATTGAAACAAAAATTACTAACTGACCAAACTAACAACGTAGTTTTAAGGATATAATTGTGTAATAACTTTCTATATGAAAGGAGAGAATAAAAAGGGTTTTTATTTATGTTATGTAAGATCCGCGAACATTGCTCACTATTAGTCTTTGTTACACAAATTTAAATTACTTTTAACTTTGTTCCTTTTTATTTATTTGTTTTGTTCTTTTGTCCAATAAAGTATTTTTGATTGATTAATTGCTCCCTAGCTGATGTTAGTTTATTTCTAATTTAGTAATGTATTTATATGTACATATAATATGATAAAATATTTTATATTTTAAATTATATTATGTGTATGTATATTAAATATTGCACCACCAGCCTTGCATCTACTTATAGCATTTACTTTTGCTAGCAAAACTGCTTCAGCCTGTAAGTTTATAAAAAGAAAGTTATCCTCATTCAGACTGGCCAAACTATCCATAATCTTTGGTTGATATAAGTTGGTGTGGAATTTTAAGTGGTAATTCAAAATGACAGGAACCCAGATCAAAGAGTAAGGAAAATTAAACACTAAGACATGAATAAGGGGTTTCTTCTACTTGTTACCTTTGGTTGCCTGGAAGAGATTGTTATTTAGCGATAAGGCCGCCAAATTTTATTCTATCATACCTTCTATTGTATTTGCGTTTTTTACATATTCATGTTGTTTACAATAAAAATGAATTCTATCATTCAAGATTTTGAAAACAGCATTGGCTTTCTGAATTATACATCTTTACGAAAAAACGAAGATAACTCGATTTCTGTTAATAAGGTTACCCAATTAAGAATGTGGAAGTCTATACATGTAACCTGGAGTAATAAAGCATGATGACTTATTTTGGAAAACTGCCCTATGATGTTCGGAAGTACCTATCTAATATATCCAAAAAATATATTTTCTTTGCAGAAATAAAAGGTTTCATTGAAAAAATTGCAAAATATATTTAAAAAAAAAATCCAACAAAATCGGACCAGTTCCTGCGATCATCGCGTTTAAGTAAACAAACTCTTCCGCTTTATATATTAGTACCTATGTATAGTTATAGACTTGTGGAAGAAGTATAAAAAATAGGTACAAAACATATTTTGCAAAGTAAATTTTTTAAATAGTGCGCCTTAAACTTAGGTGAGAGAGGGTACCTCTACTCTACTGGTAGTTTGTATGGAAAAATAAATATACTTATCTCTATATTTTGATTTAATATTTTTACAGGGCGATTCCTTATGAAATATACTTATGCATATAAATGGTAAGAGATGCAGTCTAAGATGGTAACAAGCTAGCCTGTTTTGGACATAGCATGTCTTAGGAAAAAAAAAATAGGAGCAATCTGGTTTTTAAAATCATACAAAAGTTTACTTCCAATTTAGTTTATTTCCGGCATATTTGTTTTTTTGAATTATTAGGACACCATCATACGACATAGATATAATATAAATAAATAAATAAATATACTACGACAATACACTCATCGCCATCTAGCCCCAAAGTAAGCGTAGCTTGTGTTATGGGTACTAAGATGACTGATGAATATTTTTATGAATAATATACATAAATACTTATAATATACAGATAAACACCCAGACACTGAAAAACACTTATGCTCATCACACACATTTTCCAGTTGTGGGAATCGAACCCACGGGTTTGGACTCAGAAAACAGGATTGCTGCCCACTGCGCCAGTCCGCCGTCCAAATAATAAAATAATATGACTTTCGCATGGAGGTGTACCGATGGAGTATGCCGCGATATATTACCGAAATGCTAAGACGCTTGGTGAGACGTCTTTGTCGGTACGTGATAACCAGATCGTACAAAGCCCACCAGACAAAACTCAGAAATATTAAATCCCAAAATAATTAAATATTATACTGGGGAGCGAAACCGAGACCTCACATTCAACACCGCTGCGCTGACCGCTTCGCCAGGGAGGTATTACAGCATTCATCAAAAGTTGCCGTCCATAAAATCAGTTATTTATTTATTTCATCGAAAAATACAAAAAAAAAGTATTACATTTAAAAGGTGTATGCATTAACTCTTAAGTGTTCAATATTTTCGATCTCATAATAAGGCGTAAAGTCAAATCTTCAGTGGAAACCTCACACTACAGGTGACATCAATAATCAGATTCTAAAGCCAGTTTCACAGAATAACCCACAGGTTAAGAGTTTTACCGTTACACCCTAGTTGTTTTACTATTTTTTTAATTTTTGGTAACTATTATTGTTATTTTTATATAGCTATGCAAATTATTTTTGTAATTATTTGTAGTTGCTGAATTCTTTTTGCCTTGCTTTTACTGGGTGTGTTTTTTTAACCAAATGAAAATAAAATGAAATAATTAATAAGGATATAACAGTAATTAAAAACATTAATAAGAGTTTGAGTTGTTGTGTGTGTGTGTGGCCGTGTATGTGTGTGTGCGTAGTAGACGTTAGCGAATGACAGTTTGTTGTAAATTTAAGGGCGGCATCATCGCTGACAATCAGACGACAAGGGCTAACTTGTAGTGTTAGTGTATAAAAAAAAACAAGAATTTATGGATCGCTCTTTCTCAGCATAGCTTGGTTTCTATGTTTAATACCAGTCATATGTGTACTAACATTAAGACTATTATATGGCACTTCAACTTCACATATTTTACAAAAAGCTGACCTTGGATTGGCCATTGGTTTTAAAAGAGCAAGCATTTCCGGTTTAATACCTGATATTTCCGCTAACACTAAATTGGCAACTTTTGATTGTCCTGTATTATTTCTACCTTCGACATTTGTGGACACCAAAGAGTTGTGTTTAGACACATTTTTCGGTTTAATATTTTCCTTCACTTTCTTGGCATAAGACACAGTTGGGTCAGTGATACTATTAATTGTTGGCACAGCAGGGTCTGCAGTAGTAGCAGGTTCTTCAGGAACAGCTGTGTCTGGATTACTTTTAGACACAGCTGTAACATAAGGTGGTTCAATCTTTACTGGTTTGATATTAGACATAGATGGGTTGCCTGTGATATTTGTATCTGTGAGCACATTTGTACCTGAAAGCATTTGCGTCATATTCTTATTATGCTTTTTACCCAACACGTGTAGGATTTCAGATTTAATTCCAACATCAACTTTACAAATTATACAAAAACAGTTTTCCTGCGTCAGCACCAAATAATTATCTTTTAAGAATATTTTATAATTCTCCATATGACTTATGTGCATCAGGTGCTTGGATATTGCTAATTCATTGTGCGAAACGTTAGCTTGACACACTCTACAGTTCAGTATGTTTGAGTATTCAGTAGGTTCCATTTGATAATGGATCTTTGCAACTTCATTTTGTTTGTCCTTGTTCACATCAGAAGTTGGATCAGACTTTTCAACCTTCGAACAATGACTTCTTCCAGTTAAATGCTCTTCTATATTATGTCCGTAATTTGGCACTTTAACGTCACACACATTACAGTAATAGTATTCAGTAGACACTTTGACATCGTCATCGGAATTCTTATCATCAGCTTTGAACATATGTTCATCTGTGAAGCACTTCGCTAGATGTGATTTAGCATTCATGTGAATCAACTCATTTTTGAACAGGATAATCTCATCACATACTTTACAATAAAATATATCTTTGTTAACCCTCTTAATTTTATTGTCTTTTAGTAATTGGTTGTATTTCTGTGAATGATCATTTTCAAGAACATGTTTGAGTATGTATTCATCGTTATCTGTTACTTTAACATCGCAGACTATGCATTTTAATGCATTTTCTGTTACCCTCATCAGGTAATGATACTTCGATTTTGAATTCACATGAAAAACATGTTTCTTTGTTTTATTATGTTTTCTATAAGAACTTATATATTCGTTGCAGGCCGTACAAAATAATTTATTTGGCATAACACTTGGCTCTTGAATTCTTTTAGTTTGAATACTTTCCATATCAAAAATGCTCCATTTTTCTTCGTGGTTTATATAAGTTTTCTGAATTTCATTAGCATTTGAAATCATGTTAATATTGTTATACTTGTCTAAATTAAGGTCTTTAAATGGTTTGTCCCAGTAAAAATGCGATTCTTTACATGATGGTAACTCTTCAACTAATTTGTCAGATATTAGGGCCTCTTTCAAATATTTCCAATGGTCTTTATCACATAGCGAATGGAGGTCTGAATTTTCTGTTATTGTATTGCAGATAAGGCAGTGGGTCAAAGACTCATTAATCTGTAAAATAATTAAAATCATCATAACTTATAAAAGACTTATTTATTTTATTTATTTATACTCAGAAAAACGACAAAAAAAAAGAACAAACACATGAAGAATGAAGCAGGATACAAAAGGCGGCCTTATCGCTAAGTAGCGATCTCTGCCAGGCAACCTTAGGATTAGGAAAACTAAAAAGAAAACGAATAGGTGGGGTACACTATTTGGTACATACATACAAATATCTACATACTAATACATAAACCAGACTACACAAATACAAAAATACTATTGATAAATATAAAAAATAAATATACTAATAGATATTAACATACCATAAATACTTAAATATGAGTTTGAGTAGATATATAAATAATAATAGTTGTCTTTACTGAGCGAGATAATGAGCCTTAACAGCATTTTTAAATATGCCCAATGACTTCGACTGTCTTACGTTCAATGGGAGTGCATTCCACAATTCAGTAGCTTTGACAGTGTATGAATAAAAAAAAAAGAAGAAAAAAAAAGAAAAATCCTATTATAACATTAAGGATTATTTAAACGATAAAAAAGCTTGGGTGTGAATTGCTCTAGCTTCATAGCTTAATTTAAATATACTGGAAGATGGTGATAACAAAAAATAAATTTACCCGGCTAAGTTTGTTATGGGCTCTTCTTAGACCAGGGCGCGTTTGGAACCCTCGTAGCTTAGATTTAAGTTGGCGAACGAGGTTATCACCATCCCGTTACAATTATGTAAACAAATATGTATGAACACTTCATAAGTGCCTGTGATAGGCCTACATGAATAGAGAAATTTTGAATTTGAATGCTTATAAAATTTTGTTTTGTGGAACTACAGGGCACGGGTCTCCTCTTGGAGAATGGGAAGGACTAAGGCTGTAGTGTAACACCCTGACTAAGTGTGGATTGGTAGACTTCACACACCTTTGAGAAGTTCAGAGAACTCTCAAATATGCAAGTGTGTATGCAAGTCCTCATAGTGTTTTCCTTCGCCGTTTAAGGAGGTGATATTTAATTGCTTAAATTAACAACGCATATAACTCTAAAGGGTTAGAGGTATGTGAGTTTGATCTTGGTACCCCCCAAGCCTTAGTCACTAGGTAGATGATAGCCTAGTGGGTAAGGCTTGGGGGGGTACTGTCTTACTCTTTCTCTTTAGATTTTTGTTTAAAATTAATTTGCACCCAATTTAGAACAATTAATATACCAGTAAATACGACTCATCACCATGATATGCTCACAATGAGCTTAAAGTTGCTTACATTCATATAAAAAATGAACCATCGAAATCGAGCCACACAAGTCAGATGCTTGTATATCCAATAGGTTTCCTTTTGCACCCCTCCAATAAAAAAGCTTGATCCAAAAATAAAGTCGTATAATCTGTATATATCAAGTTTTGTTTATTCCACCATAAGTTAGCCCTTGACTGCAAACTCTACAGCTGTTAAAGTGATGATGCTGCAGATGGTGACATACTGACTAACCTGCTAGAGGTATGGCAGTTTAAAAGCCATCCCTCTACTTGATTTCTATACAATATACTACTGAAACGCTAAGCCGTTTAGTGGCACGTCTTGGTCAGTTAAACAGTCGTTTTTTTAATACATTGAAAGCTAGGTTGGGCTGCCGGCAAGCATATACAGCATCACATGAATTGCCGTAAATGTGTTGCCAGCAGATGGAAACACCCTAGTGGAAGGTTTCACAATAATTTGCATTTGCATGAAAAAAAACGTAGTGTTGGCTCTGTGTAATAAAAAAAAAAAGAATTACCTGTCTTGCACAGTGCTTATCTTTTAAGGGAGCTATCATATATTGTATGTGTTTCTCCGACATTTTATGTTTTTCGAGCATTTTTTCTTTGAATATCTCTTTACATGCAAAACACTGCATAAGCTTCTTTCCAACTCTATTGAAGCCAAGGAAGTTTTCTTCTCTAACCTTGACTACACTGCCATCAATTGTTTCAATTTCAATCAAATTGTTCTCATTTTGCATTTTAAATAACATAGGATGTTCAACACGCTTGTTTATTGATGCTAAATAGTCTTTTAAAGAAATCATTTCATTTTCTGTTCCTGTTTCCGGTGCATCATCTTTCTTTAGCTTGTAGTTTTCTTTAGTAGGTCTTTCAATGGATTCATTAGAACCGTTTGGTGAATCACACTGCATTAGTGATGCTGAATAGTTGGCAAAGGAAATTATTTCACTTCCTATATCTGTTGCTGGTGCATCCCACTTTAGATTGTCATTCGCTTTAGTGGGTTTTTCAATGGATTCATTAGAGCTCTTTAGTGAATCATCCTCATTTTTATTACCACTAACGAATCTTTGCATAGCTTTATATATTTTTTCCTCAAGATCTTTAATACTTTTATTTGCTTTCACATCATTAATTTCTTCATTGGAATGATACAAAGTGAGGTAATCATTGAAGATTTTTTCTAAAACTAAACTATTTCTATGTGCCAGAGATTTGTTGTGTGTCTCCTTTTCTTTTGCATCTATAACAGTTGTACATTTTGCACAAAAATATGCATGCGGATCAACTTCATCATAATCTGCACAACCAACGTTGTCTGTGTTGTTAATATACTTCATCAACCTCTTCATAGCTATATTAGCTATTTTCAAGTTAGTTTTGTGCCTTAAACTGTTCCTATGTTTATTGAAAAAAGGTTTAGGCACTTCAATGTCACAAATGTAACAGGTTGTGTTTTCGAATTCAAGTTTTGGTGTTTTATCTGAAAACAAACCAAAAAAAACCCTCATCAAAATGAATAGATATTTGTGCAAACATTTTTAACGATTCATTAATAGCCTTTAACAGTCCACTGCTGGACTAAAGGCCTCTCGGGATGGGTTGACCAAAATCACCATACTGGGCAGACAGGTTGATGATTGCAGCAGCAGGTAGAAGTAGCTAAGAGGGTGCTGCCGGTTATTTTCACTTAAGTCAGCTTTAGTTAAGTTGGGATGGAACCGCAGATAGCTAACTTAGCCTCACTTAATTTTCAGCACATTTAAGTATTACAACATTCCAAATTTTGAGGAAATATTTTCCAAAAATAGTAACTTCAGATTAAGGGGCAATGGACTCAAACTTGAATATCAGCAGGCATCGTCTAATCCTTCCAAGAACTTTATCAGCAATAGAGTTATACAAATGTGGAATGCCTTGCCTGAAGATGTAGTGACAGAATAACTGAATCAGTTTAAAGGACTGGATAAACATCAAAAAGACAAAGAGCGCAAGAAATGATATAGATAGAGAGCAAAAACTGCTTAGTCTATTATATAATAATAATAATAATTAATGACTTGTGTACTTTTTGCAGTCGATATACAGACACTAGTAAACGACTATTTCTAAAGTATATAGTAAGTCAACTGTTATGTATATAGTAAGTCAACTGTTTATATCAACTTTTTGTTTATAATGACTAATATTTTGTCTAACAAATGCTGTTTACCAAACTTATTGTTAAAATTCAAGGGCTAACTTGTATTGGAATATTTAAAAGAAATAGTATAAATTAATGGGAATTGGACCAACCTATGACATCTTCAGGATCTTTACTTTTAATTTCAAATCGATAATACTCATTATTTCTTCTCTCCAGATTGCTTTTTGTCCATAATGGTACAATTCTTTCATCCCTTGTGTTGTAAATAGTTGGAAGCAAGTTCAAATCCACCGCATCCAATGATATAACATAAACACTTTGTTCCACCGGCTCCATTTTGAAAGACTGAAAAAAAAAATATATGTGAACAGACGCGATATCCCAGTGGTAAGCACTTCAGCATCACTATCGGAGGGCCGAGTTGGAATCCCATCACACACCACCAACTTATCTTAT
This sequence comes from Pararge aegeria, assembly GCF_905163445.1. Lineage (NCBI taxonomy): Eukaryota > Metazoa > Arthropoda > Insecta > Lepidoptera > Nymphalidae > Pararge > Pararge aegeria. The sequence goes on along the minus strand of NC_053206.1, from coordinate 3,011,326 downwards.
AAAAAATTAAAATATCACTTGCTACAAGTGAAGGAAAACATTGTGTGGAAACCTGCATGCCTAAAAGTTTTCCATAATGTTCTCAAAGGTGTGTAAAGTCCACCAATCCGCACTGGGTCAGCATGGCGGGCTACGGCCTTAACCCTTCTCATTCTGAGAGGAGACTTGCGCCCTGTGGTGGACCGGTAACGGTTTGATGTGATGTTGATGATGAACAGTAGATTTAAAAAGATATTCCCGGCACAGTGGTGAGCATCATTGTCTTGTAACTTACCTATGTCTGGAATTTTAAAAATTACTAAATTTTCTCCGGTCACTAAATTAAGATCATTTAGAAACTGTGCACATTCATAATATTGAAGCATCAAAAACCACTGCACTTTAGTAGTGTTTCTGGAACAAACTAATGGTCACTTCATATAATTATTTTACCTCTAATGTTCTAAACATTTACCATAAAATGGGAAAATGGGAATGGGAAAAGTTTGTGAGCTAGCAACGTTCCACAGGTGTATAGCAAGACGTGTGCGGGGCGTTTTTACTCATTTTGCACTGCATACATTAATGGCTGAATTAAGATTCTGTATGTTATTAATTCTATGTCTCCTGTCATAACTTTACTGTTAGGCTTCGGCCCTGGCTAGTTACCGACAAAGACGTGCTGCTAAGCGTTTTAACGCTCAGTTACGAAGTTGCGTAGAAACCAATTAGGGTTAAAGGTTTAGTTTAACTGCAAAACTCCTGACTAGTACGTTACCATCATACGACTGTATCATCATTTACCAGTAAATCACTCAAGGGTCAACTTGCAGTGGAATAAATAAAAACTACGTTCTTCCTAGACGCAAAAACTAAATGGTCACGCTAAAAACACAGTAGAAACGAATTCTATGCAGGCGAATTCACGTCAGAATATAGTATGATAAATATAAAATAGTTACCTACGTTTCTAATAAACCACGTAGTACGTAAAAAACTTTATTTTTGCAATAAAATGGTCTGTGCTAAGTATCCGGCAGACTTTTCCGGCTATCAGATAACATAGTCCATCACGGAATAATGATTAGAGGTCGATTCACCTTGCAATATTTGGTTTCTGCGTTTCATAAAAAGTATTAACACTGAGAAAGATAATATGAAACGGTTAATTCCCTGAAGTCAAATCCAAAGAGAACAAATTTACCAAAGACTAAAAACTTAATAAGAGTATGTAAACACCATGAGTCTAACTAAAACTACCTAGTGATGTTCTTATGACAAAGAGAGAAATATAAACTCTATTATATAACGATAAAAGTTATTTTAGAATAACATAACCAGTGCCGAGCGCGACACAATGGTTGATTTACCAGGTTTACCATTCCTAAACGAAAAAGTCGCTATCTTAGGTGACAACTTACTTAAAACAAACTGCATTAATTAATTGACTTCGGAGACACGCGGTTTAAATTAATCTATATCTAAATATATAAAACAGATCACTCACTTCGAAATCTCCATAAAAAAGAACTATGAAGCCTTATAAACTTTAAATTTGAAAGGTAGGTTCCTGGGATGTAGGTGCCAACTTAGAAACGTTTTTGAGAAATTAAATAGGTGAAATAGGTGTAATTTTTGTATGAAAGTCATTTTATGTTTTTGAAGTTAGATACATAGAAATTGGCATTTAGGTTATCAGCTTTAAATAACAAACATTTCTATCTCCCTTTTAAGGGTGGTAAAATAGGGGTTGAAAGTTTTGGTTGATTTTTTTAATTTCGGTTTGTAGACCTAAAATTTAAAAAATTGGTCTCTTAAGCATGACATCACTTTAATAAATATTTTATTCAAATCTACAAGGGTTAAACAGGGGTTGGAAGTTTATATGAAAGTCGAGGTTGTTTTTGAGGTTAGAGACACCGAAATTCGTATTTAGGTTAGTAATTATTTATTAGGTTATTACAATATTGAGAGTATATATTATATTTCCGTCTGATTGTGACCTGATAAGGTGTAAATCATATGATTTTGAGGTGCTGGTGGAGATAGGCGTAGGCGGTCGCGGGTTATTTTTTTTTTCAGTTCAATTAAAAATTTCATCGTCCACGAAGTCATGGGCAATAGCTAGTTAATCGTAAAAGAAACATTAAACTTTATTGAAGACATAAAACCTATACGAAAAGTTTATTAATCTGAGCCATTTTAATTATCGCTTTGTTTGGTATTTTATTTTTCTCATCAATTTGCTTATAAATTTTACAATACCTCGGTAATAAAAAAAAGTTCATTGTATTATATTAAAGTTAAAATGTTATATTGTTTTTTTGAATTATTATTAGGTAAGTACGGTTTTCAACCTTAATAAACTTACAAGAAAGGAGGATAACGTATAATGTACGAATCAATGTATGGTGAAACAAAAAGTTTCTTTGTTTCACCATACAATCTAATTGCCTTAAAATAATTTGGTTTACGGGGTATCGTTAGAATCCTTATATACTACCATAATGATATATTTTTTAATTAATAAAATTATTTCGGCGCGATTTTCAAATGTGAAAATTCGTGAATTTAATTTCTAAAATTGAATTGTCAAGTATGTCTGTGACCCTAAACCCTAGGTGGAAGGCCAATTTTAACGAGAAAGAAGTTCAGAACTTCCATCACGCTATTCCAAATCGGGAAGTGTTGTTTTTATATATCACATATTTTTAGTGATAATAATCGTTGTGGGTTAACTGTTAGTTACAAAGAGATTTTTAAGAAAATTGAAATAATTAAGTAGCAAAATTTATAATTTAAATATTCTTATAAAATTCATTATTTGGCGTGTGCTGAGAAAACTATTGATGATACATAAAAATAATGTATTACAAGTACTCACTATTACCTACAAAAAAGTCCGCGAGGGAAAATATCTAACTATCATAGTTAAGCAGCTTTTTTTGCTAGCTTTTGTGTTCTAAAATTTTTTTAGATCGCCGGCTAGCTAGTAATATATATTAATCAATGAACGTGCCCAAACTTTTGCAGTTTACACAACTTTGGTAGATGCAGACAGTATTGCGAAAAAATTGTCTACAAACAGTTGTGAGAACCTAAAATGTCTCGCCACAGAAAATGTGTGTGTGAAATTGAAAAATAATTCAAACACAAAACAAAAACACATGTTTGTCGTTGCTATCAATGAGTGCGAAGTGAATTATGCTAAGTGTATTATGCCAGGTGAGTTTGAAAAATTGTAGAAATTTTTATGATATTAACCGTTCAAATCAACTGGACGCGTGAGTGAAGTTGTTTGGTGGTGAAATTTGTTTTTTTTTTATTATTGCGTACGGAAAATGCAACTTGTGTTTAGCTTGCTCGGTTGTTAGTTGTGCATTTTTTTTGCTTTGCATTTTCCGAAAGTGGGGAAAGAGCTAAAAGACAAACTATTCGTGATAAAGTGTGACAGTTAATAATAACACACTAATCATTAAAAACATTCACATAAAATAATCATTAAAAACCGTAGATAGAGAAAAAAACAAAAATTTAGTACCTAATTTTAGGTAGACATAATTTAAATCGAGACATTAAATGGGCAATTATTGCCAACCAGTGAACGCGTCAAGTTAAGATAAACGAACTATAGAGGTGAAATCTTATGGCTCTTCTTCACTTTAGCTAAGATATACGCTTACATAGAAGCTCTTAGGCTATCCGCACACAGTCAATATTATTACTAGGCAATATAAATATTGTCAATATTTTTTACCAATATTAAAAACATTCAATACGACCATATGCGGAATATTGACAATAATAAAGACGTGTGGCAGCCTTAGGTAAAGGCATACGCCCATGGTGTAACAAACACAACGGCTCGGAATTTCTAAAATTATTTCTATTGGCAATATTATATACAGAATATTTCTTGAAAATAATCAAGCTCACCACGATATCATTTTGATATTTGTCGATATTTCGATCAAATCAAATGGATCGTAGTCACGACGGGACAGGTATCGAGTTGAGAGTCGTGCGAAGTGCAAAGCGGTGATAGCTCAGTGGGTAGGACTTCTACTACGCTTTCGGGGGGACCAGTTCGAAACCCGGGCACACACATCTAACTTATATAAGTTATGTGCGTTTTAAGCAATTAAAATTTCATCAAATTGCTTCAACGGGTAAAGAAAACATCGTGAGAAAAGGTCCACTTTACGAACAAGTGTGATACAATAGTAGATTATGTAACTAGTATGCTAAATTGGGTGCCTCTTGAGGCAAGCGGCCCAGGACCGTGTATTGTGGAACTCCCTACAAAAGACCTATGTTCCGCAGTGGACATCAATTGGTTGAGGTGATGAGGATGTGATGATGCTAAATTGAATTTTATGCTCAGGAAGCCGAGAGTCGCTTCATACGACGTCTTTCATCACACTTGCGAGGAAACAATCTAAACTTTCAAATTCGTTTTCGGAAAACAAGTCACCATCTCTGCTGTTTTTTTGTATAAATATTTCGTAGGCCGCTCTCTAGATTTTTAAATATTTTTTCTTCGTGATTGATTTGAGAATCAATAACAAAGAGAAAATATGAATTACGACAAATGACGCGAAGGTTTTGACGTGACAACGTCTTATAATACGATGGAGCCGGCTGCACGCACGAAAAAACATGACGTATGCGGAGTTACCTCGCTCTGAGGCGTTCCATTCAAGGCTTGAAGTGCAAGCGAGAGCGCGGAACGAGCGACAAAGAGGCACAGTCGGCCTCCGCGTTCGACATCTGTCTCTCTCCTACTTGAGTGAGCGATACGTCCGCGTGGACAGCTTCTATACAATAATACATTTACATGTTTTCGGCAAGGATGAAGTGCAGTGAAAAGTGAATGTGGTGTCAATTGTTTATAGCAACGATAATATCTATCAAACGTTGTCACGTTCAACTATCGTCAGTAAGCCGACTTTACAGACAACCAATTTTTTTTTTCGCGCCGCAATGCAAGCCGAGATACAGTTTACAATAAAATAAAATATAGAGAATATGTAGGGGCAGGATGACGTTTGCCAGCTCCGCTAGTAAAGTACCTATATTTTTACAGGTATCGACGCTACTATCGTTTCTATGAGAAACTGCGAACATGAAATCAAAAGTAAGTAATACAAAAATATTCACGTGTTTTTTGTACAATAAATGCAATAAGGTTGTTTCCATTGGCTCACTATCTTCCCATAATTGTAGTTGTAAAAAAGAAATCAAAGTCAAAGTCAAAAATATCTTTATACAAGTAGGCCCATAGGCAGTGGCGTGCACTTCATAAATGCACGAAAGCACTGCCTACCCTAAAATTGATATATAACTCGTACAGGAGGAGGATTTTTGCCGTTTTATGCTATTTTCCTGCCGTATGCATACCCTGGTAAGAAACCCAGTGCACGCCACTGCCCATAGGCACTTTTGATGCGTACATAAGAATTATACGGTATTGAGATGATGGCGATAATTACATTTGTAAACTTGAAACTAAAGCTACGAGGGTTCCAAACGCGTCACGGTCTAAGGAGAAGCCCACAACAACCTTAGCCGGATGTTTTTTTTTGTTAGCACCATCTCACAATGTCATTTTAAATTATAAGAAGAGCAACCTGGTTAGAGCAATAATTCAATAATTTAACATACTATTAACTTTCTTGTATACTATAAGCTGATGTACACTTTAAGCTAGTATACTGTTTCGTGGCTAATTTAGTTTTGCTTTTTTATCGATTAAGTAGTCCTTTATACTATAATAGGCATTTTCTATAGGCTTACGTTTATTTTTTTAAGAGACGTCTCCAAGATGTCAATGGGTAGTTTATTGAAATATACTCGTATAAATAAGTGGCACCTAGATTTAGATTATGACTAGCGGAACCGCGCGACTTCGTCCGCGAATGAGTCAACTTCAAAAAGTAGTCTTATGTTGTCGAGGACTGTTTTATAGAAATTTAAAGAAACAATTCCGATATACTTACTACATATTTCCGTCGTTTGGCGTAAAGTTTACCGTTCACGCATCGCACGCATCGGAATCTCTTAAAAGAATAGTTTTTTCATTAATGATGGTAGCCATTGGTCGTTGCGTGATGTTATATAGCCTTAATTGATACTAACAATCCAAAAAAAAAATCGAAATCGAAAAAGCATTTTCGAAAAAGCATTTCAACCATTCCATCAGTATTTTCTTACGACGTTGTCACGTTCAACTATAGTCAGTTACAGACAACCAATTTTTTTTTATTAATTGTTTGTTTGTTTTATTTTTATTTTATCATTGTTATTAGTATTTCTTTCCTTTCTATTTTTTGTACCCTAATTTTAAATAAATACATATTGTTCGTGTAGTTCATAAGTATAATGAGAATAATCCATATCCCTAATTCCCTTTCCTACTAATATAAATGTGAAAGTAAGTTTGTTTGTGAAAGCGTATTTCACGGAAAAACTACTAAGGCGATCATCACGAAACTTGTACACGTATTCCTGAAGATATTAGAGGAAACATAGGATGCTTTTTATCTCGAAATTAAGCTCAGTTCTTTTGGGAGAGGGGACGAAAGTGTTTGACGATTTTACACCAAAACGCCGCCAAATGGTAGCCGATTTAATTAACTTTTCACAAACAACAAATTTAAAACATTTTTCATGTGGTTATATCGAGTAAATCAATCTCTTGATACTTTAATTTTATGATCTTTTCAGTTAGACAATCATATTTTTAACATACTATTAACTTTCTTGTATACTATAAGCTGATGTACACTTTAAGCTAGTAAACTGTTTCGTGGCTAATTTAGTTTTGCAATATCTGTTACTATTCTAATAAATAAATAAAATAATAAAATGAGTAAGTTAAGTATGGAGCTCCGATATTAGAGACAAAACCGGGTAACAGACATTTTAACCAGGATGGATCAGCTAAAGTGGTGGTGGACGGGTCACATGCTACGAGACAACCAAGGCAAGTGGAGTACCCTAGTAACTCATTGGTATCCACGAGATGGACAAAGAAAAAAGGGTCGGCAGCAAAGAAGTTGGGAAGACGAGCTGAAACTTACAGCTGGTCCACTATGGAGAAGGGTGGCACAGGATCGTAAGCACTGGCGAGAGCTGGAGGAGGCCTTTGCCGTGAGGCACACAGAGCTAAGGGACTTGATTTAATGGTAAAATGAAATGTAAAAACTGAATGTAACTTTTCTCTGAAATCATCATCATCAGCCTATCTCAGTCCACTGCTGGTCTAAGGCCTCTTCATTTGCACGCCATCTCGGTCTATTGCTGGTTAGCTGCATCCAGTTCTACCCTACTGCCTTTACAATATCATCTCCATCGAGCTGGTGGTCGGCCAATGCTTCTGTGTCCAGTGCGCGGTTGCCAAGCCAGAATCACTCGGCTCCACCGCCCGTCCTCACTTCGACATATGTGACCCGCCCAGTTCCATTTCAGAGCCGCTGCTCTTTGAACGATGTCAGTGATTCCAGTTCGGTTTCTGATCTCTACGTTGGGAATCTTATCTAATAGAGACAAACCTAACATCGCTCTTTACATTGCCCGCTGAGCCACTTTGAATCGGTGCACCACCTTCTTTGTAAGGGTCCATGAAATAAATTTTACTTTATTTAAGTTAATTATAAGTTTTAATGTATACAGCTTTCTCACACTCTTTATTTAGTACCTATAGCTCGTCTGTGGGAAATCGAAAAAGGTTTCAGTACATAACTTAAAATAAGGTGCGTTGACTACGTTCTAATTCCAGAAATTTTATTTTTTATGCCCCTCACCATACTGGGATGCAGTAGGACAGTAAAGCTTTTATATCTAAGCTTTTTCATCACCATCATCGCTAAGAGTTTAACTTTTAGTGACAATAAAAAGTAAAAACTACTAGATGGCGCTACAGTCGCTATAAGTCATATAAAATAAGGCATATAAATCGTTATGTAGCGACAAGTCAACCAAAATGTACTCTCTTGCTGTATTTTACCCTCTCTCTCTTTTTGTGCCTCTCCACTACTGGAGGTTGGCGAACTCAGCGAACTTCTCGCGGCCTTGCGCCAAGCGAAACAATGTTTCCATGCTGACGATATTGTACCATTCACGGATCTTGCGCAACCATGACTTCTCCCTGCTCCAACACGTCCCTCTACTTTGCCCATCATTATGAGCTGGAGCAGTTGGTATAGCTCATGTCTCAGAACGTGCCCAGATATTTGACTTTTCACTTTTTAACAATTAGCAGTAACTCCCGGTTTCTAGCATTGGAGTACGCGTTAGAAACTTTCTGTGTCCAGCTAATGCGGAGCATTCTACAGTAGCACCGCATCTCAAAGGCTTCGAGACGTTTCTGAGTGTCGGCTTTTAGAGACCAAGCTTCACTACCACATAAAACTTCCGGCCCGATATAGCAGTGGAGTAGTGGTAATCTGTAACTACTTTTTCCTTTGGTGTATAATAACAGTGGATTAATTTCGGCATCTAGTAGTAGTTTCGGCATGTAGTTTAGTGGATAAAGCGCTCAGGCTGCGATTGCCAGAGAGTCACAGGTTCAAAACCTTTCGTTCCCTTTAATTTTTATATGCAATTAAAAAGTTTACGAAATTGATAATTCCTCCAAGTGTTAAAATAATTACACTTAGGTAAAAACACGAATAAAAAGAAAATTAATAAATAGGATATATTTCCAGAGATTTATTTCAGAGATAGTGGTCACTAATTTAAAAAAAAATTGTATGTTTAGATCATGGCCGAAGTTCTTCCATACATCGCAGGTTTTATGGTAACCATCCAAAAACGAAGAGAAATGTGTACCCATTAATTTATAAGAAGAAACAAAAACTTGATAATCGCGAGCACGATAATGACGATGATGATAAAATTGATGCTGAAAGTAGTCAAGAACTTGCTGGAGTTAAAGATGATACAGATTACAAAAAAGATTATATCGGAGAGAATAATGATGACAATAAAGCAAATAATGAGGTAGGTGTATTAGAAAGTCAGGACATACCTATCCCTATCCCTACTAATATTATAAATGTCAATGTAAGTTTGTTTGTTACGCTTTCACGCAAAAACTACTTAACCGATCCTCATGATATTTTGTACCTACTCATATTCCTGGAAGTGTTTGAAGTAATATAGAATTTGACGACCGATTGGCGTAGTTTGCAGCAACCCTGCTTTCTGAGCCCAGGGCCGTGGGTTCGATTCCCACTGCTGGAAAATGTTTGTGTGATGAGCATGAATGTTTGTCAGTGTATCTGGGTGTTAATATGTATATTCTAAGTATTTATGTATATTATTCATAAAATTATTCATCAGTCGTCTTAGTACCCATAACACAAGCTACGCTTACTTTGGGGCTAGGTGGCGGTGTGTGTATTGTAAAAAAAAAATACTTTTTAACCCGACATTAAGCTCTGTTCCTTTGGGAGAGGGGATGAGTGTTTGACGATTTTACAACATAACTCCGACAAATTATAACCGATTTCAAGAATTATTTTTGTACTATAGAGGTTATAATATGTGTTTAATTTTGCCCACACTGTGGTTGGAGATAGAGCACAGAACGCCTTAATAGAATGCCTAGTGATTTGGGCGGTCCCTAGAGAAAAAAAAAAGGTTTCACGAACTCAACATAAATTATGTCTTACGACTTAAAGCACCACCTAAAGTTACGACGCCGATTCGGTGGATCGTAAAATTCAAAATTTCAAAATTCATTTATTTCAGGTAGTGTCTGTGTGTAGTGACTCTACCACCGGTTCGGTTCACAAGCCGGCTAGAAACTCAGCAGTTGCTCTTTTCCAATATCAACAATTTACATTTTACATTTTTACCGGATGCTTCCAAGCAACCTTGTCATTAAGAAATTCATCAATTGTATTATAACCTCGCTGTAATAAATGTGTTTTAACACATTTTTTAAATTTATGCATTGGTAGGTCCAAAATTACCTCAGAAATCATATTATAAAAGCGTATACTCAATCTCACAAATTACTTCTGCACCTTTCGCAGACGATATGCAGATGTCATTTATTTCATTTTTACTTTTTGTTTAATTTAATTCCAAGTTGTGTACACATCTTTTAGCTTAGAACAAAACGTTATTATTTATCTACCTTTAGTTATTACCCTTTTCGTATTAACAATAAATGTACACAATAAATAAATATCTCTATGTTTTTTTTTCAGAGGATAGTTATGGGAATAAGTTACGGCTACTCCGAGGAGTTTGATAGAGACACAGAAGTAGAAGAGAAGAACAAACGCACTGTGCCGAATGAAGAAAGAGAAGATGAAAATGTAGAAGAATGGGAAGAAGATGAAACAATCACTTTTGACCCAGATTATGACGTAACCGACGATGACCAAGGTATTGATACGGTTTACTATATATTTTTTTTATTTAGTTCGCAAAGCTGACAGTCAACTGCCCACCAACGCTGCGTTTACCGGTGCGGGGTCGCACTTCCAGCACCTTGGAACCCCAACGTTCATCAGTTCTCCGAGCTATGTGCCTCGTGTCCACTTCGGCTTTGCGACTCGCTGAGCTATGTCGGTAACTCTGGTTCTTCTACGGATCTCCTCATTCATGATTTCATCACGTAGAGATACTCCCAACATTTCTCTCTCCATCGACCGCTTGATTCTAAGACTTTTTATGAGGCCCCTAGTAAGCGACCGCGTTTCGGATCCGTAAGTCATCACTGGCAACACGAACAAAAGTAATTTATGTTACTCCGTCCTTCCAACTAACTCTACGCCAAAAATGAAGTTGATTAGTTGCTTAGGTCAGTCATAAATGGAGAACAAACAAACAGACATAGTTTGCGTTTATAATATTAGTAAGCATTACCTCTTCCGACGGGACTTTGGACGAAAAGATGTCTCGAAGTTTCCCGTACGCTGCCCATACGAGTTGGATTCGGCGGTTTACCTCTTTCTCAAAATTGGACCTACCTAACTGGATCGTGGCTCCTAAGTTTTCATCTACAACTTCGAGTGCAGAGCTACCAACTACTGCGTTAGACAGAATTTTTATTCATTGTCATAAGTGTTACATAAGTGTTTTCAGTGTCTGGGTGTTTATTTGTATATTATAAGTATTTATGTATATTATTCATAAAAATATTCTTCAGTCATCTTAGTACCCATAACACAAGCTACGCTTACTTTGGGGCTAGATGGCGATGTGTGTATTATGCCAGGGGATATAATTTTTGTCTCCTGCCCGTGCTAGCCCTGCTGATCGCTAAAATTCAAAAAACATTGCAACATCGCGGGTGGTTTAATATAGACCCACTTCCACTAAGAGGTCCGGTTAGGCACAGAGAAGAAAGAGGTCTGTACTCAACAGTTGACGATAGAAACATAAATTGTTTTCAGTATACTCCGTGGATTATAAAGGCAACTGTCCAACGAAGTGCCCAGCGAGGAATGTGATGGTGTGCGCACGATGCCAACACAACATACACCGCACGTTCCTGAGCGTGTGCCATCTCAGACTGTTCAACTGCAGGCATCCCGATGAGAGTGAGCGGTTACAATATCTCCACAGAGTAGTGAGCGAGACGGGCGTTATACGACATAGCTCTAGGCTTCAAATTCACTAAAATTATATATACGACGAGAGAATGACATTGATGTCAATATTCAAGATTCGAATTACAACAAACTACTATGAAGTTCTATCGAAAGAGTCGAACTTAATATTACAAACGTCAAAGTCAAATATTTCTTTATTCAAATAGGCACATAGATGGCACTCTTGATGCGTACGTTACATGTTAAATAGGACATAGAAGTGAGTTGATGGCGATAACTAAATTCGTTAATACTTAAGCTACGAGGGTTCCAAACGTGCCCTGAGCTAAGAAGAAGCGCACAACAAACTTAGCCGGTTGTTTTTTTTTGTTATCACCATCTCTCATTGTCATTTAAAACTATTAAAGAAGCAACCTGGTTAGAGCAATAATTTACACCCAAGCATTTTTATCGTTGGCTTAGTCCTTAATACTATAATAGGACTTTTGTATAAGCTTACGTTTACTAAAAACTTTGAAATTTTCAGAGACATCTCCAAGATACCAGCCGGTAGTTAGTATTGCAAAATTGTATACAATTTCCTTTAAATGAATAACTTATTTTATGTAGTCTAGTATATTGCACTGCAAGTTTATTTTTGCTTCTAATGTTCAAATTATTGCAGTCACATGTCTCTTAAATTTAGATATATTTTTGTGATTAACATACATTAAGTTTTCAAACATGTAATGGCTAAAAACTGTCATTATCTTAACATCTTTAACATCATCAAATGAGTATCATATCAATAATGATGTTGTTGATGTACATCTCCTTCTAGAACTGGAGTTGGTAAGCAGACGCCCGTGTATGCAATCGACTCCATTTCTAACCGGACTCCCACCTGCTAAGACGAAGCAGTCAGATCCACACGACAGAGATCCAGTTCTGAGGTTTCTGCTGTGTCGGAAAAAGGGGAGATTACAGCGAGGTAAGGTGATCTCAGTTATCAGCGAGGTAAAGTGAGTGCCGTGACGGCAGATCAGATTACAGTTGTCACACTTTCTCTTCCCGCGGGTGTCGTACGAGGCGACTAAGGGAATATAACGGAGTACGGACAGCAGCGTTCTCTGTGCTGTGTACTACTACCATCTCCTGCGATCATAGTTATAAGAACATCCAGTGAAGTCAATCTGTTGGCAAGGACTCTACCACCGGTTCGGAAGGCTACTGAGAAGAGTAAGACTGCAGCGGTCTTTAGTAAGAGATGGATAGTTTTTTTACGTGAGCGTTAACTGGGACTTTTGACCGCGCAATATTAGTTTAGATAACTCACATAGTTAAGAGTTTAAGGATGGTCAAACATAAGTCCGACGAAGCAGTCTAGACAGAGTGCCGGTTTTGGTTTCAAAGTGTTATCACACTTTACAGAAATGACATGATTTAGTAATATTTTTGTATGAAATAAATTAATAATGAATTTTGAAACGTAGAACAAAGGATTTAAGTTATATTGAAACGTCCTACAAGGCCGAGTTTTTTTGTATTTTTTATTTAACAATGTTTACGACGCGACCCAGTCTAGACGATGTCGGCATTACCGCAAAAACAAAAGCTTCGAGAAACTACCTATATATAGTTTATACTGTGCTTTTGTTAACTTTTCAGATCCGAGATGCAAATTTTGAATAAAATAAATCAAACCATAGGTATCTACTTTTATTCTTACCTGGATAAACTCAAAAGCTATTGACAGCTAAGACATAAGTAGATATTTTTGGGCTTGCTTAAATCGAGACCACTTCAAACTAAAAAATATAATAATATACAGACTGAACATCCTGTGTAAAGTTTACTCGAACGATGAAATGCGATAACTGGTTTTATGAATAGCACTAGTTGCAACGCAATCATAATTTTTTAGAACTACCCACACTCATCCATAATAGTTTGTATGTAGCTTTAGAAATACTTGCCTACTCATTATTCGAGCGCTGAACGATCGATACCGGTGTACGGATAAACCCGATTGGTTTTACGTCGTAATAGATGTATTGTTACGTTTATTTCGAAAGCTTTGACCAAAATCTTGAACGGCTTTCGCTTGGTTGTTTGATTAAGGGTTGGATACATTAGGCAGTAGTCCTTGAAACGGCGCGTATTGTGAGGAGGTTCCTCACTCTGGAGCCTGACCGCTTGCTGAGTTGCTTGGGCATTCAAAAGCCCCGCAAGCGGAGAAGTGGATGTTTTTTTTTTTAATAGTGTTTTTTTTATTTATATAATTTAACATTGTTAATTTCGAAAGGTTCGTAGCTAATAAACATAATAAGGCTCTAAGGATACACAGCTGTTTGGCGCAGTGAGCCCAAATGGAAAAAGAAATTTTTGTGTGATGAACATGAATGTTTTTCAGTGACTGGGTGTTTATCTGTATATGATACGTATTTATGTGTATTATATTAATAAAAAGTATTCATCAGCTATCTTAGTAACCCTAACACAAGCTACGCTAACTTACTAGCGGGGCTGTTAGTCCGTATACAACATGAAAAAAATTCTATGATAATTTTGAAAGGAACGTAGGTATATTATGTATTTGATAAGGAATCATTAAGTAAAAATAATTTGTCGAGCGAGGATTGACATAGAAGTGAGGCCGCTCATAACTGGATGGCGCTGTCATATATTTATTACTTAAGATTATTTTTGATTACAAAACTTTAATGTTCCTATCTGAAGGCTACAAAAGGCACTGATGGTAGGATATGCACAGCTTCTTCTCGGTAGAGTCTGCCTTCCGAACTCTAGGTAGAGTCACTACACACAGACATTCTTGACGTTTCAAAAGCTCTTATATTAGGCCTACTTGAAATGAAAGAATTTTGAATTTTGAATATATATGCGCAATGCACGCCACTTCGTGCGTGCGAGTTGTCCATACCGTTCTCAAAGCAAAGAATTAAAACATATAGAAACCGTGTACACGACTAATATTGAAGCATCGTAAACTACTCAACTCTAGTATTGGTTTTCGAACAGGGTAGTCACCTAATTCCATTTAGCAGTTGACAGTTATTGTGAAACATCTATAGGCGTAGGGTAAACCCAATTTTTGGCGTGGCAACACAGGCCGTGGCGACGCATCGCCACGGTATGTGATTGAAATTTTCTAATTAAACAGTCATTATTAACAGACTTACAAACAGTGGTTATCCATTTGGTTATATATTTTTTTATTTGCGGGACAAATTTGTAATACTTTATCTTTTCATAATGCAATATTTGCAATAACTTACAGAAAACAATTTCGATGTTTCACATCTGCCACGCGTCCCGTGACGGCTCACACGTTTATTCCTTTAATATTAAATACATAAAGTTTCTAAGCAAAGTGGGAGAAGTTTGTGAGCTGGCAGCATTACGTGTGTGAGCCAAGGCGTGCACGGAGTGTTTTCACTGTAATTGGACACAATGTACGTACACTGCATGCAATAATGGCTGTATGTTCTTGATTCTATGTCTCAGAGGCATGTGAAGTCTAGCAATCAACACTTGGCCAGCGTGGTGGACTACGGCCTTAACCCTTGTTGCTCTTAGAGGAGACCCGTGCCCTGTAGTCCGCCGTAAATGGGTTGATCAGAAAAGTGAGCCGGCGAAGCGATTTTACCCCTAATAGGTTAGCCCGCAACCATAGCTGCATCATCACTAGCTATCAGGTGATATTGCAGTCAAGAAATAGAAAGACTTATTAGTCTTTTAGGAATAAACGAAAAAGTAATGCTTCGTAAAAAAAAAAAAAAACACGTCTTAGGATTAATTAAAGCTTTATTTATCTTTTTAAAAAAAGTACTTACATTGACTTACGCATTAACATTAACTTATTTCGTACTTTCTTTCAGTTTTATTAAGAGTCATCCAGGCTTTATTATTAACGTTACTAACTTAAAAGTAAACAAAGAAAGAACTTGTAAAAAACGATTGTGTGTGTGTGTTGTGTGTGTGTCTGTGCGTGCGTGTGTGTGTGTGGTGTGTCTCTGGATCTACTTGATTGTTTTTTTAAATTATTTCACCAACAGAAACCTACGTTATTGTGGAGTATCATAGGCCATTTATTTATTAACTGAAAACTCAAAAGAACTTTGCGTAGTAGTCAGATCTACAAAGTAAGTCAGAGAAAAAACGGTCAAACGAAAACGTTCCTTAACGATGAGAGATGATTAAGTTCTATAGACAAGTTGCAGAGATTTATAATGCCTACAAAACAGTTGGAGACAGCATATGTATAAAGTTTATATTTAAGTAACAAAAAGTCGTTTTTTATATTAAAAAAAGAATTAAAACCGTTAGGTCATGTTTATTGGTCATTATCATAAACAACGAATTCTTATCCAAATAAGTAAACTTATCGTCTAAGTATTTAAAACAAAAGAACAAACAAAGAACTTGTACTCAACGATTGTGTGTGTGTGTGTGTGTGTGTGTCAGTCACACGAGGCATCTTAGCAACGCAAGTTTTCGCTGTGCCTTGCTCCTTTCAAATGCTGTCTGATGTTAAACTCGTTGTTCGGTACATCAACATCACATATTTCACAGTACCAAGGTCCTATCGTGTCATCGCTGTCGGCGTTGGAAGAATCTAAATTTGCATTGTGCCGCCTTCCATCCAAATGCTGTTTTAAGTTCAAATCAGTGTTTGGCAAAACACAGTCACAGATTTCACAGTAATACAAATGGTTATCGTCATCGTCATCATCTTCGGAATCATTGGAATTTTTTGAGTTTTCGACATGACGTCTTCCATTTATATGCTCCTGTATGTTGGCTTCGTTATAAGTCATACGAACGTCGCACAATTCACAGATATACCAAGCCATGACTGAAAGGTTAAGACGGTATAAAAACTTTTTCACTCTTCATTACCGGTTTCCGTGTAAGCAACTAGTTAAAAAAAAATACTTAAAAAGACACGCTTGGTATAAAAAACCAAACTAATTTCTACCTTTTGGTTTAGTTTGTTTATAGAAGCGTGCTTTTTAGTTTTTCTTAAACTACTATTTATCGGGGGGAGTGTGGGAGACGTCGACCCGAGGGTGCCTCCTGCGAGGACTCTGACCTCGGCTCGGTTCGACGTTAATCTGACTTGAAGTGTATCGATAATGCACACGTATTTATATTGAAATACCCACCAACTCAAATATAATTGTATTAGTTATCAAACATAATTGTAATTGTTCCTTGCAAACTATTTAATAATTAAATAATAATTACATATAAGCGTATTTGTAAAAATCCTAATCAATTTAGTAAAATATCTGGCCAATATGAATGTATAGTAATCAAAAGTTTAATTATTTACCCGCACTATACTAATATGATAAAGGGGTAAAGTTTGTGAGTATGTGACGTTCTAAGGGGTAATCTCTGAATCTACTTGATTGTTTTTTTTAATTATTTCACTAACAGAAACCTACGTAATTGTGGATTATTATAGGCCATTTATAAACTGAAAACTCAAAAGATTTGCGTAGCAGTTAGATCTGCAACTCTAACTAAACTAAGTCTGAGAAAACGGTCTAACGAAAGCGTTCCTTATGAGCGCTGCCTTAACGATGTGATATATGATTTAGTTCTAAAGAAAAGTTGCAGAGATTGCTAAAGCCTATATAACGTTTATATTTAGGTAACAAAGTCTTCAAATAAAAAATTGGCCTCTGGTATGATAGTAACATTAAATCAATGGCTACAAAATTATTACAATGCAATTAGGATGCATTTTACTCCGATGTTCATGTATTTCTGAAATCGAATTTCGAAAAGAAAACGAAACTTCGATTGCGAGCGAGCAAATCTGGGGTGGGATGTCTAACCTATTAAAATTTGAAGTACTAAACTGGGTTCATAGACAACGCAATACCTTTTCGGTAGCTTCATAAAATATATATCTACTAGCTGTTGCCCGCGACGTCGTCTGCGTTTTTTTTCGTTTTTTGAGACACATGGTTTAAATTTAGGTGTAAAAAATTTGCGAAAAATTTTTGAATTGAAAACTTCTTTAGCGGCGTTGAGCACTTTTTCTGTAATGGGTATAAAATCTTAAACTCGCGTCAGGACACGTGACCTGATCGAAAAAGCGTAAGACGGATGGAGAGTAGACAGCTATCATATATATTTTATTCATATATTTATTTAATTTACTTTTGAAAAAGACTAATGTCTAAATATGTTTATTTAGACATTAGTCTTTTTCATTATTAAATATAATAACAATTATTCGAAATACAAAACTACTATTGATGCGGTCTTTATTAGACATTTAAATAGGTTCGAATCAAAACTGTTCGTTTCTTACTTCAGCTACCATAAACCTATCGTATCAGTTTTAGAGATTGGCGATGAT